>NC_137149.1:120271040-122866519 GCF_951394435.1 Stenella coeruleoalba
TTATTTTCTAATTCTGAAGAAGGAATTCACTCCCCTTGCCATACCCAAACTTTATGGAAGCCAATCAGAGTTTTAGACCTAAAACATAATTTGTTTTCATTAGTTTCAGATAACGACACTTAATCTTATTTTTTTCCATTCCCCACAGTGTATCAGATCTGGCTCTACGTATTATGATGATGATATTAACTTAGACACTTCTAAAATGACATCATAGCTTTATATTTGTCTCAGTGGCAAAATATTATTTACTAACTCATACTTTCTTCTCCCATTACATGATATTGTCTTCATCTAGCAGGCAATATAGGGTGATAAATTTTGACTGATGCACGCAGAAGATGAAAGCACAAGTATTTTTGTTATTCTGTAACACTAGTGCTTTCTGTTTTGAGAAGCAAATCAAGGTTGGCCCAAGGCTTTGTTTATAAAAGTGCTATGTATGTGATGATTTGTTTTTCTGCAGTGCAGCAAGTCAAGGTTTATTGTAGTCCTGAAATTAGTATCATAAAAAAAGCCGTGCACATAATCCTTGGTTTGTAAACACCTGACTTAAAAAGGTTATTTTCATAGAATGACTGACTTCTTATGTTCCTTCTTAGAAAGACTAATTTTTTCACCTGATATAGCCATAGTACCGCTTTTCTAAAACTGTTTTTGGTGCTAGAAATTTCTTTTATTTCTTCTCTTCTCATCACTGCCTTTGTCCTATTCCCTCGCATTGAGCCTCTACCCCTGCCCCATTTATTCCCACTGCTGCCACCATCAACTTGGCAGCCGGAAATGGCAAAGCCAACATCTTTCCCATCCGTATAAACACTGTTACTCTTTTTTGTTGCCATTGGCTTAGTGGTCCAACTGAGGGCAATTTTCCTCCAGGGGACATTTGGCAATGTCTAGAGACATTTTGGGTTGTCAGAACTGCAGAGGGGTGGGGGGAGTGTGCTTTTGGCATCTGGTACATATAGGCCAGGGATGCTGCGAATCCTCCTATAATACGCAGGACAGCCCCCCACCCCTACCCCCTTAACAAATGTCGGCAGTACCAAAGGTGAGAAAACCTGCACTAGTTCTGTTCAAGCATCAGCTCTGTCTTTTCCTCACCTCTCCCAGGGCTAAACTTAGACACTCCTCTTTTGAACTCCCATAATACCTTGTATAACATTTTTTTCATATCCTGTTTATATCTTTTATTTGTTGATCTTGTCAATAAGATTGCATACTTCTTGAGGGAAGAGGGTATTTATTACCGATATTTGTGTCCCCAGTTTGTGGCAAAATGTCAGATACATAGTGAGAACTCCATACGTGAATAAATGCATTTTTGAATAAGACACCCTAGACTTCTCCAGTGCCTTTCTGGAACTTCCAGAAACCTCCTCTTGCTCACTTTTATCTTCTTTTTCCTACATCTACTCATTACTTATTTTTTAAAATGTGAGTGTGTCAACCCTATCATTCATATATTTAGTTCCTAAAAATATGGATCTGCCCACAATTCAAGACATATAGTGGGATAGGGAGGGTGGGAGGGAGACGCAAGAGGAAGGAGATATGGGGATATATATATATATATATAGCTGACTCACTTTGTTATATAGCAGAAACTATCACACCATTGTAAAGCAATTATACTCCAATAAAGATGTTAAAAAAAAAAAAAGAAGACATGTAATGCCAGACTCCCGGGTTTATTCATAAACCCTTTAAAAATGTCAGGCATGCCATAAACATCATGGCTGGTGCATACAGACCAGCTACAGTCAACAGGGCTTGTTCTAGGGAGATGTCCCAGACAAATTCCTACTTGCTTTTGAAGCACTTTGCTGTCAGCTCCCTGACCCATGGGTTCTTAGTGTTTAACCTAGCTCGTCATGCCTGGCATCAACACTGCCCTCTGTAGCATGTTCCCACATCCTTTGGCATGGCATTTGGGTTCCATTCCCTTCCTATCTTTGACTCTGGCTTCTTCATATGTGGGGCTCAAACCATGCTCAACTGTCTCTTTACTCCTGATGGTTTGCTACCTGACGCTCTCTCTTTAGAACCTTTCCTCCTACACATTCTTCAGGTCTCAGTCAAGACGCATGTCACATGTTAGAAGCCTCTCCTTGGACCCCAAGATTGAGTGATGTATACCTTCTGTGCCTTCACAGCACCTTGTGCCTACCCCTGTATACTATTAATAGAAAAGCAGTTGCAGTATCTGTCTTTCTCACCAAGGTCAGAGTCTGTGCTTTCAAGGCATTTCTGGTGCCTGGTACATATTAGACATGTAATAAGTATTAGATGTATGAGAGAATATGGATAAGACAGAATACCTCTTCCAGCCTGCAAATATCGCACGGATCTGGTTAAACCTTTCTGCTGGGAGGTGGAGATAAATCAGTCCAAATGTTGAGAGCCTTTGGAGAAGATGCTACATACAAGGAGATAACGTTTATGTTCACTGGCAGCTTTATCAGCTTGACTAGAGGGCTGTCCCTCTAGATCACATTAGTTTAACTCCTTGTTAAGCTGATGGCTTTATTAACTAGTACTCTAATGATATGCCCATGGCCTTCATTGAGGATTTTTATATAGAATGCATTTTTAAAAATATACTCAGTTGCCTCTGCACATAGAAAGAACTCCAAAACCTGTAAGATGTTGCGGGATGGGCACTTGCAGGCACTGTTCTGATTTGTTTACCGGACAAGCCAAATCCAGCAACTCCTGGATTTGGGAAAACAGTTTTTTTCCTTACCAGAGAGAGTGGTGGGGCAATGAATTGAAACTTGGGAACAAGCTGTTGCTTTGAAAGTTGGATAAAGATTTTTTTTAATCTGTTTTATTTTGAGAAAACATGATCCAAAATAAAGAGAGATTGGATTTTCTTAGATGAGATTAAGAACAACCATTGTGTTTGTTGTTGTTGACAACATTACAGTGTCATACTTAGCAACTTTTATTTTGTTCTTTTCTGTCATCTGCAGAGTCTGGATGAAACTTCAATGTGAAATTTTGGGGGCCAGCTTTATGCCTAGGGACGATTTGCTTACATATTGAACTTTGTGGAACAGTGGAACATTCAGAAACTTAACACCCATCCACCCAAGCCTGAATTGTAGACTTTTGGATTATAATCAGACACTAGTGAATCCACATCTGGCTCTGCCACTCACCAGCTGTGTGACTGCAGCCCTAACCTCTAAGCCTCAGTTTCCTCCTCATTTTCAAAATGGATCGTGTGTTTGGCACACGTAATAATAAGCTGTTCTCATCGTCATCTTCATTGCTGAAATCTCATTTCATTGCTGAAATCTCATTATGTTGAGAAACTTTTTTTTAATGCAATTTTCTTTGTTAAAGACACTTTCTTAACAACTAAGCAAGGTTCTATGCAAAAACAGTGGGAGAGAGTGATCCTATAGCACAGCCTGGGAAGGGCTATTGGGAGAAAGTGGGAAGAAAGGATAGAAGGGGACCGTGAACAGCTGGGGACCCCAGAGTCCTGGAGGAAGACAAATCAGCATCAGCAGTCACACCTGAGACAGTTCTGTCTTGACCGCAACTTTTGGTTCTCCTCCTCAGGATCGAAAGCCATTTCCCCAAGCCCTCGTTTCCCTTGGAAGGTTCTTTGACTCTCATACTCTGTAGTGGGTTTATCTGCCGCACCAAGAACAAGGGCACCTGATAATAGGGCAGCAGTGCTTGAAGAGCAGAAGGCAAAAGATCTGGGTCAGCTCTGCCAGGCGCCAGGACGTGGGCTTATAAAATTAGAATGGAGTAAAGATGCAGTTTCGCAGTCCTGTGTTTTGTCATGAAGGGGCCTGGGCTCAGGTTCTGTCTGAACAGCAGAAACCAGAGGAGAGCAAGTGAATCTCAAAGAAAAAAAATCTCTTAAAAACACAAACTGTTAGGCCTACTATCTGTATGATATCAGACCCCAAAGTGAGACCCTGTCAAGGGTTGTGTGTGTTGTCAGATGTGTTGTGATGGCCTTAAAGATTGTGAACAAACATGAATCATGCTAATAGCGGCTCGCGTTTATTGAACGAACACACACTTTGTTCCAGGCACTGTGTCAAATGCTTTAATGGATTCTCTCTCTTACTGTTCACAATGACCTCATGCGGGAGTTGAGTTATTCTTGATTTTATACGTGAGGAAACGAGGGGCCTTGGAGAAGCTAAGTAATTTAATTTGCACAAAGTCACACCAGCTGACAGGCAGAGGCGCCAAAAGTGAATATGGGCAGTTGGACCCAGAACAGGCTCTGCTGCCCCCTCCTCTGACCAGGGGTCATGTGGCCGTGTCTACTGTCCCGTGGTGGCCATCCTGCCTGGATGTTCCCAGCTGAGACATGAGCCTGAGCTCGTGCTGAGGGAGGATTCCTCTGAGGTCTTAAGACTAGAGAGTGGTACCTTCCACTGCAGTCTGGGCTCTGCAGAAAGATGGAGATAAAGGCGCATCTTCAAAACCCCAGATTTTGCACCTACAGCTATGTTTGAGATACAGACATTGTATGCACTGCACAGCCTGGAGGCTACTCCAGCATCTCCCAAAACTGCTTCCCATAGAGATGTGTTGGACCACTGGCCTTCTTTCTAATTCTCCCTTCCACAAAACCTGTCAACCTCCAAAGGAGAACTTTAGAGCTTGGAAGATGTTGTTTTAGACATAAGATGGTTGCTTGGTTTGGTTGGTTTTTAGATCTAGCCTGAACATGATGCTGCAAGTCTTGAATTGTAGAACCTGAGCTGACCTCAGTCAAAATTCTGTTTTGTGCCAAAGTTTCCACCCCCGACACACAACTTTTTATTAAAGTATAACATACAGAAAAATACACAAAGTGTACAGCGCCACGAATTATCACACCTACTCAGCACCCCTGAAGGCCACCCTGTATTAGTTTCCTAGAGCTGCCCTAACAATACTATAAACTGAGTGACTTATAACAACAGAAGTTTATTGTCTCACAGTTCTAGAGTCTAGAAGTTTGGAATCCAGCCCGTCAGAGGGGTCACGCTCCCTCTGAAAGCCGCAGGGGGTCCTTCCTTGCCTCTTCTTAGCTTCTGGGGGTCTGCCAGTGTCTTCGGTGTTCCTCGCCTTGCAGCTGCATCCCTGTCTCCCCACCTCCATGGCGTCTTCCCTTTGCGTCTGTGTCTTCACATGGTCTTCTTCTAAAGACACCAGTTACATTGGAATTAGGGGCCCACCCCACTCCAGTATGACCTCATCTTCACTATAGTAATGACATCTGTATTGACCTTATTTCCAAATAAGGTCACATTCTGAGGTACTAGGGGTTGGGACCTCAACGTATCTTTTTTAGGGAGGAAACAGTTCAACCCAAATGACCCCTACCGTGCTCCACCCTAGTCAATATACCTTTCTCCTTCACAAAGGTAACAGAGTGTTGTAACATCCCTTCAGATCAGTGGAGACATTCAATAACATCCCTTATACCCTGCCTGGATACATACATGAAACTTTGCATTGCTTTTTTTTTTTTTTTTGGACCCTGCCACATGGCATGCGGGATCTTAGTTCCCTGACCAGGGATTAAACCCTTGCCCCCTGGAGTGGAAGCGCAGAGTATTAACCACTGGACCGCCAGGGAAGTCCCCTAAACTTTGGCTTTTTGAGCCCTGCTTCTAAGTACTGTTTCTGATCTTTTTAATTACTGTACCTGAGTCAACATAATACTAACATGCAGTCTCTGCACTTTTACACCAAGAAGTTTCTTCTGAAAACTTCAGTCATCCTATTTGCATTTTAGTGCTGTTGCCTCTTCTGTGTTACCTTATATAATTTTTTTTAAGTAGTTGTCTACAGAAAGACTTCAAGAACCTTTTAAAAAAATAAGTATTGCTGAAAATACTTATATTTTTATATTACGATCCTAGCTTCATAATATTGGAGACCTCCGGGAGCTTTTTTTTTTCTTGTCTGTCAGCATAGTATATTCTTAAAGTATCCCTCCCATAAAATGAACTGATATATCATTGTATCTTCCTGAAGTTTTATCTTATCTACCTAAGTAACTGGCAAGAGGATTTATACAGATTACCACAAGCATAAACTTTAAAAGAGCACAAATTCAAAATAAGTATAAATTTTTTTAAAAGCATTCTGAAAAAACAAAATTTATAAACAAGCTTTTTTTCCCTAAATCACATCATTAAAAGTTCATGGTTGTATATTTTTTCTAAATGACTCCAAAGATAATTAATCCAGCTGGTTTGAATAAAGACAAGAAACAAATGAGCAACAACCTTACAAACTAGAAGCACTAACCTTTGCGGCTGGAGAGTTTTGGCCAGTGAGTAAGGTGAGGCACAGAAGGCTTCTGTGACTCGCCCAAGGTCACATAGTCTGGGGTAGCCAGGACCAACCAGCTATTGAACAAAACTCAAAGCAAGCAGAAGACTTCTATTTTTAGGTGGTGATACTTTTAATTCTAATCTTTGAAAGAAATGCTGTTGGGCCTGAGGTCAAATTGACTCTAAAAATGATCTATTTTGATCTGATATGAGAAGACAGGAATTCTGATTTCAAACACAAAAGAGATATAGGGGGGTCAGAATTCTTTGGGGCACCATGTAATTTCTACCTGATTTCAAGTAGTGTCCAGAAGTTCACTGGAAGACTTAGTATGTAGATAGCTATGAAAGCAAGCTTAAGGCAAAATTTTATTTATGCTGTAGACACCTCACCAGCCTCGTCAGTTCCCATAAAGCATCCTAAATATCAAAGGCAATTTGAAAAGTTTTAAAATTTATGTTTCTTAAATAGGATAGACCAGTAACTCATGTATCAAACTTGCTGCTTGGAGCCATTTGAGTCCCAGAAATGACCTGGCATTGTAAGTAATCCTTCTTTAAAAGGATTAATCAATGTGTAATAATTTTTCTTTCTTTCTTTTTCTAGCCAAGGACCCTTGTCATCCATTAGAGCAGTAATCAAGAGATGTAAGTTTGTTTCTTCCTGCTCTGTATTTTCCTCTGCAATAATTTTGAATGATGATTTAGATTTCCAGCAAGTGATTGTATTTGATGAATCTTACAAAGAATCTGACAAGAGTAGCTTCTCCTGAGGAATAATAAACCATTTCAGACAAGCAGCTAGGTTTTCAGCGTTCTTTTCAACTTCTGTTTATTGATAAGCGAGTTCCTCAGAACAGTATTTTTCTCTAGAGAACTAAGCTGTTAAAAAAAAAAAAAAAAACTATATTATGTAGTCAATTTTAATGACCTAATATAAATTGTATGTAACCATTTTCTATAGGTGGAGACATCTGATGGGTTTCAAAAATATCAAACCCTGTCCTTTGTTATTGATTTACTTCCACAGTATTTTAATTTGACTCTGTAAATAAATGCTTATGGAGATCAGCTCACACTTCCACATACATGCTAGAAGTGCTGTAACAGAATTCTCTCTAAAATGGCGTGTTCATACTTTCTGACTTTACTTCTTGGTTAAAGCCTTAAAACTTGCTTTGGGTGCAGGAGTTCAACATTCTTTTTAATAAAAGGCTCTGCAAATGTCCCTTTTCCAAAAAACGCATGGATTACCTGTTTTTATTTTTAAAAAGATAAGAAAGGAATATTAAATGTTCTTCGCATTCTTTGAGCTGAGGTCACCACCCTGAGGAGAATGTATCCTATTTCTAGAAACATAAGTTATAATATTTAGTATGAATTTAGGATCTCCACAGGTGTGAAGAGCATGCATTTGAGCCATTGCAGTGAAAAAGTTGTCAGGTGGCAACACAGAAAGATATTCCACGCTTTCCCACGTTTAATTTTTTGTTGTTGGTGGTGAATTATGAAGGTGTGGGAATGCCACAGTGGATATTGATGGGAATTCATATATGAAAATGAAAAATTCGTGGTAACTTTATATGCCTTGGAGCCCTTGGGGAGAAAGGGGCAGATGAGGCAGGGAGGGAATTTAAAAAGGAAAGTAGGGTGTGGAATTTAGGCAAGATGTTCTTGCTGAAGATACAATTCGGGGTAATTAAGGTTATAGGGAAAACCTTGGGAGTCGCTCAGTATTTAAGGAGATAGTGTTGAGAACAGAGAAGGTGAAAAAGAAAAAGAAAAAAAACAAGAGAATAGAGAAGGTGACAAAAGACAGAATCTTAGGAAATATTGGTGTCAGAGATCAAGCTGTGCCTTTAAGGTTCCATAGGGCCAGAGAGGCGTGAGGTCCTCTCACCGAGTCCTGTCTGCTGGCCCCTGCCTTTGTTCCCTGGCTTCTTACCTTTCCTCCCTCTTGGGTTTCAGAAGGGATTTGTTGGGGACTGTAATCCGTTCCTGAGTTCCCGTAGGTCCTCCAGCATGGCACTTGCTTACACTGAGGCCCCGGTGCCCTGCAAGGCTTAGGAGAAGGCAGCTAAGGAGGAGTGGGCCAAAAAAAGCTGAAAAAGAATGATCCCAGTAATAGAAAAACTAGGAGACAGCTATATGTTAGAGGTCAAGGGGGGAGAGGTTTTCAAAGAGAATGAGTGAGCCACAAATAGCTCTTAATGCTGCAGCAGGTGAGGTGACAGGAGCTGAGAATAGGCCGTTGAGTGCGGTGCTCAGCAGTGACCTTGGAGCGGGCAGGTTCAGGAGAACGTTGAAGCTGGAAGCCACACTTCATTTCAACAATGAATGGAGCTCGTGAGGTTGGGGCAGCTGAGTAGGCTACTCTTTCATGAACCGTGGTGGTAAACAGGAGGAGAAGGATGGAGGGTCAAGCAGAGAGGAAATCTGGGCACATTTATACACTGTGTAGGATGAGGAAGCCTGGAGACTTGGGGAGGGAGGAACTAGGGGTGAGACCAGATTGGAGCAGGAGAAGAGAGGAAATAGTGAAGCAGGGCCCTAGGAGAGAGGGAGGGAGGAGGAGATGAAACAGGGAAAACGCCTGCTTTGAGGTGTCTTTAAAAATAATAATAACCCAGTGATCTTTTAATTCTTATATGTCACTCACTTTGTATACACTGAAGAAATATGTGTTGGTTGTATTTATTCCTGACGTTTAGGCAAGAAGGCCAAACAGATCCTCAGGTGCTGCCACGTAAATACAGAATGGAGAATAATTGTGTCATTCCCTCTGTGTTTTCCCTTTTTGCCCATTCTATAAGAAAAAGTTGTAAGCAAATTTTGCCTTAGCCAACTCATTAAAATGTTTGCTTTCCTATCCCAGACTCAGTCATCTGTCCTTGGCAAGGAGAAAGACTTTATCACATTGTTAAAGTAATATTCCTTAACTGGTTGTATTTTAAATTCTTTCATAATGATTCTGGATCCAATCAAGACTTGAGATCCTTCTTTTTGTGTTCCTTCTTGGGAGCCCTAAATATTTTGGGCAAAGATCTTGAAAGTGTTCTAAGTGGATGTTTCTGGAAGTTCGTGCTTTTCCTTTCATTGACTTTTTAAGAGAAAATTATTCTTTGAAATTCACAGACTTAACTAGTATTTATTGCTTTCTGTGAGTCAGGAACTATTCACTTACATTGTAAAATAACACTCTGCGTGGTCGGCGTTAACCCCATTTTACAGATGGTAGGGATACTGAGTCTCGGAGATTAAATGGCCTCACAAGGTAGATCTGAGATGTGAACCTAGACTTCCTGACTCCAGGGCCATTTTGAGCTTTCCACTCCTTGGGTGTTCCTGTTATCATGTCAAACACCTCTAGTTTATACCCTGTCCCAAGCAAATGTAGTTAGTGAGTTATTTTTATTATTGTGATTTTCATTGGTAAGGTAGCACTGGAGCAAGGATGCTTGTAATATAATAATCCTTCTTTGTGTTTTTTTCTTCTGACAATCATTTAATTGATAATTTTGAATTATTTAAAATTAGGATTAGCATCCAGCTCTCCTGGCTCCACAAAGAGTTTAGTTCAAGAAGCAAACTGCTCCCAGCCCTTCCCATATGAGCTGTGTGAGGTGGGATAATTCATTGACCCTCTCTGATCTCAGTCTCCTCATCTGTAAGGTTGGAGTAGGATGATCATTAAGGGTGCCTCCAACCCTGGTGGCACAGTGGTTGGGAATCCACCTGCCAATGCAGGGGACACAGATTTGAGCCCTGATCCAGGAAGATCCCACATGCTGCGGAGCGACTAAGCCCGTGCGCCACAACTACTGAGCCTGCGCTCTAGAGACCACGAGCCGCAACTACTGAGCCCTCCTGCCACAACTACTGAGCCCGCGTGCCACAACTGCTGAAGCCCAAACCGCTAGAGCCCGTGCTCTGCAACAAGAGAAGCCACCGCAATGAGAAGCCCACGCACCGCAACAAAGAGTAGCCCCTGCTCACCGCAACTAGAGAAAGCCTGCGCACAGCAATGAAGACCCAACACAGCCAAAAATAAATAAATAAATAAAAATTTTTTAAAGCAGAAATTTACTAAAAAAAAAAAGGGTGGGGGGGTCCCTCCAGGCTTATGATCCTGTGGAAACTTAGGAGAATTCTTTATTAGTGCTAATAATGCAAATCCAGATCGCAGTCTTTTATAAACAGCTGAATATGAATTTGCCCTGTACTTAGAATTTAGCCATATGAACTAGAAAAGTTTGAAAATAATTCTGTAAAATGATATAACTTTGACTGAAAAACCTGCCTTTATTCTGCGGCCTTAATCCAAAATGCATGGAAGACCGGCCTTGTGTGGCAGGGTTTAAAAGGAACATGTTCTGTGTGGGCCCTGGGGGCAAATTTGAGTCTCCTGGTAACAACCACATCAAATCTGTTTAATCTGGGAAAGTGAGAATGAGATTAAGCAGATAGTTGAGAAATTAGCAGGAAGAATGTGAGGCACTACATGAAAATCTGCCATGAAAATCTAAAGTGTTTCTAGCTACTAAACTTGTTCAAAACTGACAAAAAGTGCTAGTCATTTTATAAGGATCAAGAGAAAAAAGAGATTTCAAAGATGAGTGAATATGAGAAAAAAAAAAAAACTCAGAGCAGGAGAGGGGAGAGCAAGTGTTTCTCCAAGAGTGTGGAGAAGGTCTGTAAGCATGACTGGGAGCCCTTCTCTCCCCTCATCCTGCTGCATGCAGTGCGGGAATACCACTGTGCCAACCGGGGGTTGGGGTGCTGTTACTAATGACCGCTGGGGTGAAGGGGCAGAATCAAGTGGAAGGCCACTGATTTGAAAGATGTAAACTGACTACTGAATTACCTTTTGAGTACTATTCATACTTTAAAATTGATCCCTGTCGAAGTAGCAAATCGATTTTGCAGAATGATTTTTAGATTTTTTTTTTTGGCACTGTTACTAAAAACTGTAGGAAGATTTTTTTTTTTTTTTAACCGTGGTTATATGTGTGGATATCCTGGTCTGTACAGATATATCTTTGCCTGCAACATATTTCTTTACTCTCTGAAACTATGGTTCATCAACTTTTCCATCGAAGCACAGAGGTGGGTAGAAACAGTGGCATGACAAGACAGTTTTGCTGCTTATTCTTTTTAGAGCTTAGGCAACTGCATTCACTCTTTTTTCTCCCTTTCCTCTTCTGTAACCCCATCTTTTTTTCCCTTAGCACTCATGAATAGTGCACAGCAAAAATGCCCCGTGGACGAGGTATGTGTGTGACGATAAATAACATGATGTCTTTTAAAAGTGCTGTGTCTGCTGATTCTGGCTTTAGTGATGGTGGTGATGGGATTGTAGCACGCTCGGTGAGCCTCTGCCTTAATGAAACCGTTCTTACAAATCAGACCTGCCACTCAGAGCTTTAGCCTCTCAGTCCTCCTTTATTCCAGTAGAGAAAATGCACCTCAACTTGGTTAACTCTTGATAGAAATGTACTAGTCCATCATACCCGTTGATGGTATGAGTACAGAACATCCTCCAACTCTAGATCCAAGGGTTATGGTTTCAGATGTCAGGTTTGCTTTGCTAACCCCACGTAGGTTCGCTGTCACAGCTCCAACCCCAGCCTAAATTTCATCCCCACCTCCCGTCTTCACCCCTGCCTTCCAGCTTTGGCATCCTCCTTGTTCAGAGAGAACCAGAACTTAATAGGAGGAAGAAAGAAAAGATTCATACCTTCAACCTTTTCAAGTCAGAAGAATTGAAAAAGTAGAGTATTGGAGACATAGGAAAGTAGAAGTAGTTTATATCTGAAACAAATTCCCCTTTGTCCACAAATTTTTACAGTATAGTATTTGAAGATTTTTTTTGAAAGGTATCTTTTAAATGTGCTCCTTAAAATAGAAATACTATTCTCTATTACACATGTGTGTAATATGTGATCCCATATGTGACACATTTTCCAGGTCATCTGGTTAAGACATAATTTAATTTTAAAATAAAATTTGGAAAAAACTTAAACCATCTAGCTTTTTGAGTTTGAGGTTTAAGGGAAGAGTTAGTGCTGCAAATACAATAATACTCTCTGCTATAAACATTTTTATAAAAGTGCTTTGAACACTTTTTGCATGTATTATTATTATCTCTTAATGTAAGTAATAAAACAACTTAAGGCTTGTAAAACTCCAGAAAAATTAGAAAATAGATGGAAATTTGACCACTTCCACTCTCTTTACAATAGAGTTATAAACAAACATTACAAAAGTGTAGTAATATGGATTAGAATAGATATTTAGAATTTTTTCTGCCCGTTGTTATTTCATGTCATCATAATGCTCTTGCCATGCAATTTCTGTTTAGTAGCTGTCATCTTTTCTCTGTTCATTCTTCAAATTATTTTTCAGAACCATGGAATGTGCTTTGAGGAGTTTTTGAAATCTATATTTTCTTATGCAATTCAGATATATAACTATAATTAACTTTATGCCATATGAAAAGATTGTTTTGATTTGCTTTTCTACTATGGATGTTAAAATTCATACATTCTCTCTGATGTCAAATATAAGCTAACTTTTTCCAATAGTATATCCTATAAAAATTTAAACCTTTATTGAATATACGAATTTTGTACTTTATCAGTGTATTCTTTCTTTTATAGCTTCTCGGACTTCTATTCAGAGTGAGCTTCATCGAGATAGGAGGTATGGTTATATTTATAATAGAGGACATATATTCTGCTAATTATGAAGTAAAAGTGTGTCATCAGTTAGCAGGTTAAATATTTCTCTCTCATAAGGAGTGTATTACAGCCTCATCAGTACATTTTCTGAATTAATCTGTAAGTTTGAATGATGATTTCGCTTGAGAGAAGAAGCAGTACAAGCCTGAAAATCTTCTTTTGACAGTAATTATTTACTGAAGCCAATCTAAAAATGTTTATTAAGCAACTGCTGTATGGGAAGCATTGTTGTAACTACTTCAAAGAAATGCTTTGTACCTCATAGCTACTTAGTAAATGTCACATGGATGAATGAACTGATGACAGCATAGAAAATTGAATAAAGGAAGGATAAAGAAAGGAAAAGAGTCAGGCAGACTAGGTGGATAGCTGAATGAATAAAAATGGCTAGATGGCTGGTGGGAGGGAGGGATGGAGGGGAGCAGGGAGGAGTGAGTCACTGGATAGATAGAAGGAAGGACCAATAGACAGACGGATGATAGGATGGATGGAAGTGTGGACAGGTGGATAAATAGAAAGATAGATTTATGGTCCCTACTGTCAGATTTCTTAAAGTATCGTGTGGACTAATGAAGAGCAAGGAGTTTATAGTCAGACATAGCCAAGTTCAAATCCTGACTTCGTTTCTCACCATGTGACCTTGGGCAAGCTCCTTAACCTTTCTTAGCTTCTATATCCCCACCTTTAAAATGGCGCTAATCATACTTACCTCATAGGGTTGTCATAAGGGTTAATGCGTGTATAGTGGTTAACATTTGTTAACTAGTAATTCATTATCTAGTTAGATAAAAGCTATATAACAATTGGAATGACTCATTTGGATTCCACACAGGGAAGTGAAAGTAAGTTCACTGTGGCACACTTAGCATAATGTCTAAGAGGGGATTGGCTAAACGCAATTTGTGAACCGCTTTTTCTAACCCTGAGTATAATACATGCTCATTACAGAAAATATTGGAAAACTAATAAAAATATAAAGAATAAAGCACAGGGTACTCACTCTCCTACATAAAGACAGCAACAGTTAATAGCTTTGAATAGTACATTCCAGATTATGAAGATAGGTAACAGGATTCTGTACATACATCTCAGAATCTCATTTTTCTCTATAATTAGATCTTATATTTCCCTTTGTCAATCCAATCTCTTCTACTATATGACTGTTTGTGTTTAAATAATATTTGTCTGTGAGGTGATCATATTCTTTGTTTAATCGTTTTTCTCATGTTGAATATATGTGTTCTTATTTCAGTTATTTGTGCTAATAAATAATCCTTGTTATTTAAATTTTTAAAAGCTGTAAGTAGAGGTTCTTAGGTAATGCAGTTCATTTAATCAATGGGCAGTTTCTCCTGATTCACAGGCTAGCATGAGAGTGTGTGTACGTGTACAGTTTTTATAATGGCAGTGCTTTTTATTTTTATTTTCCATAGAGTTCTAGAGAAAGGCAGAGGAGGTATCATCATACCTATTTGTTAAATGAGAAAAGTGAGGCTCAGAGAGCTTGACTGATTTGCTCAGAGTCACGCAGTTGGTATTTGTTAGGAAATCAGGTTGAATAAAGTGTAAACATGAGACCGTAGAATCAGGTTAAGAAAATGATGAAAGAAGCCACACCTAAATCACTGTGGCTCCAAGTATTGAAGATTAAGCATCAGATTCCTATACAAACTGACCAGGAACACAGACACACACATCAGGGTCTAGAAGTGAACAAGTAAACTCTAAACACTGAAAGATCATTCTGAATGGGGGAGAGGTAGAGTGAGGAGGAGGGCGCTGTTCTTCTAATACATAGTATCATTTCAGAGTAGGTACTTTATAATAACGGAAAACTAAACATTTCCATTCAACCAGTGCATTTTTCTGTCTTACGATACCCTGTGTTTGTGCCATAGGCTAGATAGCAGAGCCCTGGGTTGAAGAGGTTGTATGGGTCTTGGTCCTCTTTCTTATCAGCCAGGGCAGAGCGAAGTGTACTCAGGGTACATCTCTAACTCTCTGAGGCCAGTGTCATGGAGGATGGCTGTCACATGCTCCCTCGAAGCCTGCCTCGGTGTACTGTTAGAAAAAGTGCAGGTCAGACAGGTCATTTCTGTGACTATGGCAGTTCTTATGTCACTTTCTTGGGTGGTAGTTATTTTCATGAATCTTTGAACATTTACAAATAGACAATAGCTTGTTACCAGGCTGTAAAATCTCACTGAGGCTTCTGTCTGCTAGGCGCCCAGAGATCACCATTGTGGCAGCTGAGCCACTGAGGCCGACCTCGTGGTTTCCAGGAGCCCCACCCCCAGGACTGGCATTTCCCCCATCTTCCACAGCAGGCCCTTGGAGGCCCAGTGAGCTGGTTCCTGCCGAGGTGAGTAAACATCGCATTATCTCTCTGCATTTTATTTTTAATGAAGTTCAAAGATAAGAACAGTGAGACCGTTAACACCTTGGCTATCACCCATAGGTGTCTAAAATCTTCATCCTTCCTTCTACAGCTCCCACCATCGTATGAACAAGTCATAAAAGAAATCAACCAAGTTCAAGTTAACACTACAAATAATAATAATGCTGCTGCCACTCCAAGGCACACTATTACTTCAGCAACTCAGACTGACTTTTCAGAAGAAATAGACAACCATCTGCCTCAAAGTAATGCAAGTAATTTGTCTTCCCTAATTCTGACCTAGTTCTAGGGAAGTAGTCAGTAGGCTCCTGCCTTTAAAATAATTTGCGATTTGTGCATAATTCATTGAGCTCTGCTTCCCAGTCGTCGTGATCACTGTGTGCTTGCTTTATTTGGGTTTGCTGTGATTATTATAATAGGCCATTCTTCATCCTCACAAGCCGCAGCCCCAATCTCTGGGGTTCACCCTAGTTCATATCACAAAAACATCATCTTTTTTTATTATTTTTTAAAATTTCTTTATTTTATTTTATTTTTGGCTGCGTTGGGTCTTCGTTGCTGCGTGCGGGCTTTCTCTAGTTGTGGCGAGCAGGGGCTACTCTTCATTGCGGTGCGCGGGCTTCTCATTGCGGTGGCTTCTCTTGTTGTGGAGCACGGACTCTAGGTGCGCGGGCTCAGTAGTTGTGGCATGTGAGCTCGGTAGTTGTGGCTTGCAGGCTCTAGAGCACAGGTTCAGTAGTTGTGGCGCACAGGCTTAGTTGCTCCACGGCATGTGGGATTTTCCTGGACCAGGGCTCGAATCCGTGTTCCCTGCATTGGCAGGCAGACTCTTAACAGCTGCGCCACCAGGGAAGTCCCCAAAACATCATCCTTTTAACTCATTAAACTCATGGTTTAACTCATCCTTTTAACTCATTATCCTTTTAACTCATACTGCTGATGCCCTTTATTCCCATTGAGAAAGCTGTTATATTTAGCACTTAACTTGATAGGATGCTAAAAGTGGTTGTCCTGTTAGGCTTTTAAAAAGCATTATATTAAGATAACAAATGAGAGTAAGTTACTCTGGAAAAGTAAAGCAAGAATTTTGGGAATTTTGACAAGAGAGAAATGGTCATTGATAAGTCTACTGAGAATCAGGAATTTAATGGTGTTTTACAATATTATATAGGGACTTCCCTAGTGGTCCAGTGCTTAAGACTCTGCATTTCCACTGCAGTGGAAGCACGGGTTCCATCCCTGGCCGGGGAACTAAGATCGTGTATGCTGCACAGTGTGACAAAAAAATAAATAAAAATAAAATATTATATAATGAATATTTCTATATGAATAAATATAATGTGAAGAACCCTCCTGCAGGAAGCTGAATATAAACATCTCTCCATTGATTTTAGAATTACTTTTTCCTAAGGAAGGAAACCAGAATCTCTTGATAGTCTACATGTCTATTGTTAAACTCTGTGTATCCTTTTTCTTTGAAATTATAACATGGCCGCTTCTGTTCGTTTTGGTCTTGTCAGCACTGCCGGCACCTCTGAAACCTCTCCTGCCTTCCCCAGCAGCCTCAGCCAGCGATCCTCCGGCAGACGAGACGCCTTTAATAGTCTTTGATATTTCTGAAGAACAGAGTTGTCCAGAAAACTCCAGTGCTACAAGATGTCCAGTGCCCAAACCAAGATCAAAAAGCAACCTCAGACCAGTGGCCAGAGAGCCTCACATTAAAGAGCCGGATCCCCAGAAAAGCAGCCCAGCGGCCACGCCAGAGGAGGCAACCCCGAGCCGGCCCCAGCCTCTGTGGGACGATACCGGCCACTCGGACAGTCAGGCAGTGATGAACATTATGAACGCAGAACGGAGCCCAAATACCGTCGTTTCCAGGATCAAAGCACTTGAGGGTCAGACAAATGCGGAAAGCGTGGGACTGCCCAAGAAGCCAGAAATTGCCCCCCGCACAGTCCCCCCGAGGCCTGCTCCTGCCTCAGGGAAACCCTCCGTGGCTCCCAAACCGGCAGCTGACAGAGCCTCTGGAGGCTGGGACTCCTGGACCACAAACAGACTCCGGGGGGCCTCTAGGGAAGGCCTCACCCCACACTCTCCACCGCAAGAAGCAGGGAGCGTCCCTGCAACCAAACCCGAATTGCCAAAGAAACCAAATCCTGGCCTCATACGAAGTGTTAATCCCGAGAGTCTGGGAGGAGGGTCCATGGCCGAGAGCCCCGCCAGTGGGAAGAAAGCCCCGACTCCGGCTCCTCGGCCTTTGCTGCCCAAGAAATCAGCTTCTGCAGGAGTGGCCCCCTACCCTGCGGCCTCAGAAGCGCCCCCCTACCCTGCGGCTTTGCTGAAACCCATCACTGTGCCTCCCCGACTCTCCGTGGCGTCACAAGCCAAAGCGTTCAGGTCCCTGGGAGAAGGACCCCCGGCCAGCCCCCCAGTCCCGGTTCTGCAAAGCAAGCCTCCGGGGGACATCGACCTCATCAGCTTTGACGATGAGGTTTTACCCGCCCCATCTGGGAACCTGGCTGAAGACTCTATTGATTCAGAGATGGTTCTGGGTGAGTAAAACTCAGAAGAGGAGGGCAATCTAAATTCATCATAGGACATCTCAAGTGGCGCTGCTGTTTGCGTTTCTGGCAATAAGTTATTGAGGCGTGGACGTGCATGTGTGTGCACATGCGTGCATGTGGACGTGTGTGTGTGTGGATGTGTAGAGACAGGGAGAAACACAGCGAGATTAAGAAACAAGGAGCCGGGGCTTCCCTGGTGGCGCAGTGGTTGAGAGCCCGCCTGCCGATGCGGGGGACACGGGTTCGTGCCCCGGTCCGGGAGGATCCCGCGTGCCGCGGAGCGGCTGGGCCCGTGAGCCATGGCCGCTGAGCCTGCGCGTCCGGAGCCTGTGCTCCGCAACGGGAGAGGCCGCAACAGTGAGAGGCTCACGTACAGAAAAAAAAAAAAAGAAACAAGGAGCCGGGTGGGAGATGGAATCAGAGCGAAGGGAAAATCTGGGATGGGGAGATGGTGACGGAGAAAGAGGGAGGCACACGTGTTGATTACTCTCACATGAGCCAGACATAAGCAGACTGGGACCAGGGACTTAACTAGATGAGAGGCCGGCTCCCTCCTCGGGCAGGTGGAGATTCAAGCATTAGGAGGAAGAGAGGGAAACTTTTCAGAGTGGGGAAGTCATGCCCCAGAAGGGCTCCTCAGATGGAGCCAGCCCCACGGCAGTGCCGGGAAAGGGGCCAGCCCTGCGGAGGACTCTGGCAGGAGCAGTAAACCCGGCCATATGTTGCTCCATAATCTTCACAGAACACCTTCCCTTGGGAATGGAAAGTTTTGTAAATAAACTACAACAGTTGTAAGTTTCCTGCCAAGATCGGGACAATTAGATTTCCCAAGAGGCAGAGAGTATGTTTTCTTTCCTCACACTGTTCAAATGGAGAGTGTGATGGTAAAGCTTATCTTCGATTTGTCAAACTAAACTGCTGTACTTGTCATTGCTAAGATTCCTTTCACTGCTGTTTACTTACTTGGGCAGAATTTATGAACATGTAAGCGTAATAGTATTTTCAAAAGGTTAGCTGTCATCTTCTAAATGTTTAACATGCATCAAAATGATATAAGCTCTGTGATTCAAAACCAAATTCTGCTAAGTACAGGCATATTTTAAATAACAACCACATATTTATTAAATATTTATCATGCACACAACATTGTAACTGGCTATAGCATGCCTCTTGTCCATAAGGAGTGGAAAGAAAAACATTAGGATATATTGAACTTCTGCCTAGCTCCAGACCCTCTGCTAGATGTCCAGACATACATTATTTAATTTAATACTTACCCTAACCCTTTACAAGGCATCATTGCCCTCAGTTTGCAGATGAAGAAAATGAGACTGAGAGAGATCAAAGGGTAATTACTCGGTTTTCCAAAGCAGGATTCAAAGTCCGTCTTTTCTTTCTAAGTCTAGTTTAATGTTCACTCCATCATGTTGGTACTCAGCATTTTCACGAATCCTTAAACCAGGCAACACATTAAAAACTTTTCAAGTTTTTGTTATACCATTTTCTTACTTAAACCCTTGTGGTGTTAACAGGGTTCAGAGTAGGACAGGGAGGGGTAGATCCAACAGCCGCAGGCTGTTCAGGGGTGGAAACAGTACAAGCCAAAATAATAACCACCTTCTGTAGACGCTGCTAGACTCTGTGGGAATGGCACCTTGGTTAATAATTGCTGAGAATTTATTCTGTGTCATCAAGCAGATAATTACAGTCATCTTCAAAAAGGAAGGTCAGCAGTATACATCAACATGAATACAGTATCGTGCTTCCTACTCAGCCTTTTCTGTTTCTTGATTTCTACCACTTCCTTGCACAATGTTTAATTACTGAGGCAGTGTTTCAGCAAAAGGTCTAATTTGCTTGCCCCACCTGACTTTAACCATTGCTCTTACCTGTGGAGTTATCCTGAACTGAACACTCTGTCTTCTTTTTTTTTAATTTTATAAATTTATTTATTTTATTTATTTTTGTCTGCGTTGGGTCTCTGTTGCTGCGCACTGGCTTTCTCTAGTTGCTGCGAGCGGGGGCTATTCTTCGTTGCGGTGCGTGGGCTGCTCATCGCACTGGCTTCTCTTGTTGCAGAGCACGGGCTCTAGGTGCGCGGGCTTCAGTAGTTGTGGCTCGCGAGCTGTAGAGTGCAGGCTCGGTAGTTGTGGCACATGGGCTTAGCTGCTCCGCGGCCTGTGAGATCTTCCCGGACCAGGGCTCTAACCCATGTCCCCTGCATTGGCAGGCAGATTCTTAACCACTGCGCCACCAGGGAAGTCCACTCTGTCTTCTTTTTAAACCTGCTTCTCTTCCTGTATTCTGCTCCTGTCCTAGTGACACCATCACACACCAGCCCCCCCAAAGGATCCTATCCATCATCCTTGAGCCTTCCTACCTCTCACACACAGTGACTAGCTGTTTGGACTTAGAGTCAGGCAGGTCGGGGTCTACCACTTAAATGCTATGTGACCTTGGGCAATTTACTTAACTCCACAATGCCTCGGTTTCCTCGTCTGTAAAACACGATAATAATACTCCTCCTGGAGGTATTGTAGGGTTAAATATGATTATGGAGGAAAGCCCTATCACATTGTCTGAAACACGGTAATAATACTCCTCCTGGAGGCATTGCATGTGTTAAATATGATTATGGAGGGAAGCCTTATCACATTGTCTGAAACATGGTATGTGCTCAATAAGTGGTAGTCATTATTCTTACTTCTTGTCCTTCACATCCAGTTAGTGGTCAAGTCCTGCTGGTTTTATTTTCTGAATAGTTCTTAAATTTTCCTCTAGTTTTCATCACTCCTGCTACTGGCCCACTTTTCTAATCTTTAGGCCCAGATTCCTGCAGTAGCCTCCTAAATTGAGCCTCTGCTTCTGCCTCAAACCCATCATCATATCATGGTTACCCAACGGATTTTTCTACAGTGTACATTGGACCTTGTTGCTTCCTTGCTTATTGCCCTCCAGAGGCCTTCAAGATCACCTCTGAATTCCTCAAAATGCAGAGGGAATTTTTGTTTGTTTACTGACTGGGGCTTTGTGACTTTTTTGGGGTGGGGGAGCTACACATTTTTTTAATTGAAGTATAATTGACATACAGCACTATGTTAGTTCCATGTGCACAGCCTAGTGAGTTGATATTTCAAGAGGATCACCATAAGTCTAGTTACCATCTGCCATCATACAAAGTTATTACAGTATTATTAACTATATTCCCCATGCTCTAAGGCTTTGTGACTTTTTGATGGTGTATTAATAGCATTGTCTTGTAGATAAAGGGTTATGGTCTTTTGGTGAAACCTTGCTTAATCGTCCTGGCATCAGCCAAAAACTGGGGGAGGAACACAGGAGAAAGGAGAGAAACTCACAGATACGTCTTTCCTTCTTTTTCTTTTCCCTCAAAAAATAAAGAAAATCCAATAAAGTAGTTTTCATAAAATGAAGTTGCCATATTAATCTCAGGAAATAGAGATCAGAAAATACTGAAGCTATGAAAACACTGTAAGGATTAGAAAAATTATTAAAGGGAAACTCATAAAACAGGCAATTTAATATTGGATTCATTTCTTAGGTAGAATGCCTTCCAGGTTAATGTAGTGGAGCTGAGAAGCATTAGCAATTCCTCTTCACACCTTTACAAATCATACCCAGGTGTCAAAAAAGCAGAATACTTCTGCTGTCAACCCCATTACACAGACCAGAATGATAGTGTAGCAGCCAATTTCTGCTATTAACAGAACTCAAGGGAAAGAAAGACAGAAATGACAGAAAAGCTAGCCAAGGATGGTGAAACTAATTATGATGACAAGCATATTATTGGAGACAGGTAATGGGCAGAAAACTACATTATCATCAGTGTTTTTCCCAACCCAGTAATGAAGACCATGTGGCTATAGGTGTAAAGGGGCAGCAGGTGTGAGGGGGCTGGAAGGAGGGCAGAGTAAACACTGCAAATAAAAGTAGAGAAAGATGCCATGGACTTTCCTTAGACTTGGTTAGGAGATGCTTTTGCAGGTAGTTGTGTTTTCTCTATAGAAGCAAGAGCAAAGAGTCTGTGATAGAGGAAATTATGACACTGGGGTTCTTAACCCTTTCTGGATCACAGAGCTCAGTTAGCCTATGAATCTTTTTTCTCCCTTGAAAATAACCCTTTTGCACACGTATGCACAGTTGGAGGTACAGTTTCCAGAGCTTCAAGGGCCTATTCTTGGAACCCAGATTAAGGACGTCTACAGAATGTTGGAAATTGCCTTCAGTGGACTTCTGAAATAAATTCTGGTTGCATCCATACAATGGAATATTGGGCAGTAGCTAAAAAAGAGGCAGACCACCTATTATCCCCTACTATAGACCAACCTCCAAGGTACTCTGGGTGAAAAATGCAAGGTATAGATAGTATTCATGGTATTTTAGCTATAGTGTTGGTGTTAAAACACATATTTACATGTACATATGCTGTGTCTTTGGAAGACGTATTAAAAATGCTAACAAAGGTGGTCTTTTATGAGGGAACTCCATCAGCAGGAGAGGATGGGGGAAGCTGGTCTTCAAATAGATGACCGTAAGCAGAATTAGGATGAAAGAAACTAGGAGGCATATCCCTTGTCTTTGCCACAGAGAAAGAGCTGCCCCCCACACTGTTCCTCAGCCTGTGAGGAGTAGAAATTTTAAGAATAATAAAATGCGATTTTTCTAAACAATTATATTATTCAAGGTTACAAATAAAAGCTAATTATTATGAACTAAATATGTCTAAATTAGACAAATTCAAAAATATGTATCTGCATTATTTCCTATTAAATAGAATCACTGAGGAGTATTAGCCAAAAAAAAAAGAGTTTTTGTTTTTCTCGTTACTTTATGGAAAATTTTATGGCCATTATTGTCTTGAAAAAGCAGCTAAAGGGACAAGTATTTTCATATTTTTCCTCTTCTTTCTTTTTTTTTTTTTTTAATTTTTATTGTTGGCTGCAGTGGGTCTTCGCTGCTGCGTGCCGGCTTTCTCTAGTTGCGGTGAGGGGGGGCTACTCTTTGTTGTGGCGCACGGGCTGGGTTGCTCCGCGGCATGTGAGATCTTCCCGGACCAGGGATCGAACCTGTGTCCCCTGCATTGGCACGCGGATTCTTAACCACTGTTCCACCAGGGAAGTCCCTCCTCTTATTTCTAAGTGATTTTTGTTTCAGTTTGTTTGGCAGGGGTGTTATTTCAGCTTCATTTTGTAACTTTTTTCATGTGATTGAATTTATTTTATTGGATTTTTTTTTCAGTCACAAAGTAACATATATTTGCGGTAACAAGTCTAACAATATAAACATTTAGTAAAAGGCAAAAATGAATCTCCCTCCAATCCATTCAAATCCCCGGAATAACCAGTGTGAACCATGTTGTATGTAGCTTTCTGTGCCTTTGGACATTCCAAGCCAAAGCTTACAAACACGTACACGTACATGTACTTCTTCCTGTTTTTTACAAAAAGTTTTACCTAACTGTACCCATTACCCAGCAGCTTACTTTATTCATTTAGTAATGAGGTTTAGGGACTTCTCTCCAGGCCAGTAGATCTAAGTCTGACTCCTTGTTCCCTGATACCTGCCTGATATTCCCTGGTATGAGCGCAGCACAGGCAAGTCCACGTTTCCCCTATTGATGGACACCACTACAAAAAATGCTCTTGTAAACACTCTTGTAAATATTTTTACTTCTACTAGTGCTTTTATAAAGAAATTTCCAGAAGTGGGACTCCTGGCTTAAAGATCATGAACTTTAAACTTATTAACAGTACCAACAATCCAGTTTCCCACCTGGCAGTGCCAGGAGTTCCCAAACGTGAGGTACCATCCTTGCCTTCTAGGTTGCCCCCTTAACATTGCTATTGGAGAAAAATACCCCTCTCACGAAAAGACGCAAAAAGTAAGCATACTGTGTAGCTAGAGGGAGACTCTCACACCATCATCAAGATGAAAAACAGGCCTCTGGCTCCACCTTCTCACTGAAGTGATGCTGTCTCTCCTCTCCGCTCATCGGCACGCCTCTTCTGGAAGGCAGCCTGGGACAGGGCGCAGCGAGGCACAGGCCGAGCTCACTGACTCAGGGAGCACAGCTAGGGGAAGTCATGAAGCAGACCCACTCCTGCCAAACAGCCACAGTACTGGAACACTCAGACTTCCTTGCTTCACTGTACTGACAAAGAATTATTTTTCTTCTTTGTTTTGGAGACGTGTATACTAGAATAATTACACATGATCTGAGTGCCAGTTATCAAAGAGCAGCTAATGATACTAAAAATAAAGACCAAGAAAGAGAGAGAAAGTGGGTAGCTAGGACACTTTGAATACTTTGTATTTAAGTTGTATCTTGCTACTTCAGTTTAAATCTAGCAGGTTTTAAAAAATGACTGGACCCTTTAATGCGGTAGTTGAGACCTGCAGGATTTGGGACGGGGTTCTCTGAGGCTGGTCCTCCAAGAACAAGCACATTTGGGATCCCCCTGTGCCCAGCCCTCCAAGGGCACTGAGTGGCCTCTTTATCCTTCTCTGCCCCCCTTGTTCGTGCTCACACTCCTGGGATGTGAGAGAGAGAGACTGTACGTGGTATCCTGGCCCAGAACATCAGATGGATTGGGAAATAATTGAAGTGATTCCATACTCAAGATTTTCTTCTCCCTCCACACTCACCTCCCCAAAATCACCAACTAAAAACCTATCCTAATAACCACCAGATCGTAGGGGCCCAAAGCAGCTGTTAAAGCAGAAATACCACTTGAATGGGAGAGCACTGTGAACAGTTATCAGCCTTAATCCTTTTCTTGAATTTTGGTCCTTTTCCCAGCAGGAAACAGAGCCCTGAGAGGATGGGCTGTTACAGCCAAGGTTGAGGGGACGGGGGACAGTCAAGTCTGCAGCAGTGGGGGAAGGAAAGTCGCTCCTTGGAGGTCAGTGGGTTCCAGTGAGGGCCAAGGAGGCAGAGCAGGGGCAACGGCAGGGGAGAGAGACGAATAGGAAGGAAAGGTGTGCCCACAGGAGAGATACTATGTTTCTGTGTTGGAATAAAATAAATGCCGAGATTGGGGTCTTCAAATTCTTTCATTCTAGCTAGCATTACTCAGAACAGATGACACGTTCAGGGAGTTCAGTTTCAGGTAATGTTTGCAATAATGGGCTTTAATACCAGCCTACCTTCGCCTGTTTATCCATCAGCACTGCTGTTTCCTAAAAACCCAAAGTGTATTTTTCAGCTTGGAAGAACTGTTAGAATATGCAAAATCCATCTGTTGGAAAGAGGATCATGGAGCCCTCCTCTCCCTCGCCCCCTGCACTCCTGTTTCACGCTGCAACCTGCTTCCCTTCTGCCCACAATTGAAGTTCCGCCTTGCTCTACGTTTCCCTTTTTCAGTAGCATGTCTCACCTTCTAATATACCACATGAATCAACAATATATTTACTGTTTATTGTCTCCATCTCCTGCTGGAGTGTAAGCATCACAAGGGCAGAGTTCTTTGCTCTGTTCAATGACGTATTCCCAGCATCTAGAATAGTATGTGATGTGTAGCAGGCACCCGATCAATACTGAATGAAAAAAAGTGAAAGAGTAAGTTACAAAGAAATAGGTATAAAATGATCCTGTTTGTGTTTTTCAAAATACCTACGTAATAATACTTATGATACAGGTTTGTGTTTTTCAAAATACGTAGGTAATAATACATATGATACAGAAAAAAAATCTGTAGACAGATACACATATTTTAGATAATAATTATTACTGCAGGGAGAGGATTACAGGAGACTTTCTATCATATATTCCTTTTTTTTTTTAAAAGATCAACTTTTTTTTTTTTAATAAATTTATTTATTTTTGGCTGTGTTGGGTCTTCATTGTTGCGTGCGGGCTTTCTCTAGTGGCGAGCGGGGGCTACTCTTTTTTTTTTTTTTTTTTAAGGCATCTGAAGAATCACCACTATCTTAACCTGAGTTTTGGCAACTCAGGTTAAGGTTTTTTTAATTTATTTATTTTTAATTTTGGCTGTGTTTGGTCTTCGTTTCTGTGCGAGGGCTTTCTCCAGTTGCGGCAAGCGGGGGCCACTCTTCATTGCAGTGCGCAGCCTCTCTTGTTGTGGAGCGCAGGCTCCAGACGCTCAGGCTCAGTAGTTGTGGCTCATGGGCCTAGCTGCTCCGCGGCATGTGGGATCCTCCCAGACCAGGGCTCGAACCCGTGTCCCCTGCATTGGCAGGCAGATTCTTAACCGCTGTGCCACCAGGGAAGCCCGGGGGCTACTCTTCATTGTGGTGCGAGGGCTTCTCATTGCGGTGGCTTCTCTTGTTGTGGAGCACAGGCTTTAGGTGCACGGGCTTCAGTAGTTGTGGCATGCAGGCTTCAGTAGTTGTGGCTTGTGGGCTCTAGAGCGCAGGCTCAGTAGTTGTGGCTCACGGGCTTAGTTGCTTCACGGCATGTGGGATCTTCCCGGACCAGGGATTGAACCTATGTCCCCTGCATTGGCAGGCGGATTCTTAACCACTGCGCCACCAGGGAAGTCCCTATCATATATTTCTTAATGTTTCCTATTTTTACAATAAATGTTACTTTTGAAATGAAAAATAATGCTATAACAAAATAAGGAATTGACGAATTTCCTTAGACCTAAAAGAAGAAGCTTTGTTTGTTTTCTGGAGATATAGGTTACAATGGAAGAAAGTGATATTATTACAAGAGCCTTTTTTGAAAGTTTGATATTGTTTTGATGATGTTGAGTTGGATTTTTGAGCATAGACAAGACTCGCCTCACTAATAAGCTAATAGACCGGTTTCCATAGAGGGGTCATCTAATTTTTTTTTTCCTAACTAGCCTAATAATTATTATTTTACCTAGCATGCCATCTGGGGGCCTTACTTAGGTGATAGATAATAAACTTAATATAGGATTGTACTTAACCATCCTATCTCCCCACCTCGCACTGTTACTGGCACATGGTAAGCAGACATGTGAGATCAAGTGACTAGTGAGTGGGTGATGCTCTGGTAGCAGGTCTGAGAGTGGGGTTGCCTGAGAGCTGGGTGGAAGGGAAGGGCAAGTATCAAGGAGCTGAAAGGCCATCTTATCCTTAGCTCAGCTCTTCGTGTATTCTGAAAAGATCTGGTCAGCAAAAGATGCTTTATTGAACTGCAGCTCATAACAGGCAGAACATGAATGCTGTTCATCACAAGTGCTGTGAAGTGCATTGTTTATAGGGAGTATCTCCCTACAGGCGAGATCCAGAGAACAGGTTCTGAATACAGTATGTATTCATTCTGCCTCTTGCTGAATAAAGGCAAAAGCGGCCTCTCGAGACCCTGTGCACCGTATAGAGTATACATTATACAGTATTTGATTTTATTTTTGCTCATCTATTTATTTTTAGGTTTTTCATCTTCTAAAAATTTTTTGGTCATCTTCCCAAACTACTAAAAAGAACATTTACATTAAAGAAGAAAAGACTATTTCTTTCAGTAAAAAAGTTTGGTGGGGGATTTCTCTGGCGGTCCAGTGGTTAGGGCTCCACGCTCTCACTGCCGAGGGCCTGGGTTCCATCCCTGGTTGGGTAACTAAGACCCCACAAGCCTTGCGGCATGACCAAAAACGAAAAAAGGAAGAAAAAAGTTTGGTGGTTGTGCTTTTATTTAAAATACTCTCCCTAAGCACATACTGTCCATTTTAAATGAGTGGGTTAAGATGGAGAATATATATCCTTGGCCCAAAATTAAATATTTGAAGGGAGATGTCTTATTTTATTTCCAGGATAAAACGTTTTCCGTTTTCATGTTAGCAAGGTGTAGTTTCACTTCACTACTCAATCCGAGAGTGCTGCTGCCAGGCTCCGGCAGGGTGGGATGAGGGGTGGGGACCAGGCCCAGGGCCAGCCCTTCAGGGAGGTTTTCCAATGCAGGCACAGGGGTGGGGCAAAGAGACCTTCCTTCCTGGGGGATCCGGGAAGCTTCACTATAGGGGGGAAATTGGCTGCATGTTTCAATTGCCCTTCATTTTCAGGCAGACACTTATGGAATGATTACACTCCTGTGAAAGATAGCTTCTACATAATTGAAGATTGTCCCGGATCTCTCTCATCAGAGAGGAAGAAAAGCCACATGAATTATTTACGGAGCGCCAAGTTATTTCCTTTCATGAGCCCTGACTTTGTTTTTGTCTCTGCAAACTGAGATTTTGTTTATCCATGAATAGTTTTCCCTAGAGCATGAAAAATATGACTCTTTAATTATGAATGAGGTTTTTTTGTTTGAGTTCATGTTAACTAAAACATGCAAAATACACTGTGTTTTTCATTAGATCCCTTTCAGCTCCCCACAAGAACAGAACCAGCAAAGGAACGAGCAGTTCAACCAGCACCCACCAGGAAGCCCACTGTGATTCGAATTCCAGCCAAACCAGGAAAATGTAAGCACTTCTCTGCCTCATTTATTTGCTTCTCCAAGAGCCAGGGAGAAATACATGCTAATTGTCAATGTCTGCTTTTGAAATTATGTGTAATCAGCCACTTATTATTATTTTTCTGTCGAGAACATTTTCTTTTAACATCTTTATTGGAGTATAATTGCTTTACAATGGTGTGTTAGTTTCTGCTGTATAACAGAGTGAATCAGCTATACCTATACATATATCCCCATATCTCCTCCCTCATTTATTTTTTAATTTTTTAACATCTTTATTGCAGTATAATTGCTTTACAATGGTGTGTTAGTTTCTGCTTTATAACAAAGTGAATCAGTTATACATATACATATATCCCCATATCTCTTCTCTCTTGCATCTCCCTCCCTCCCACCCTCCCTATCCCACCCCTCTAGGTGGTCACAGAGCACTGAGCTGATCCCCCTGTGCTATGCAGCTGCTTCCCACTAGCTATTTAGTTTACATTTGGTAGTATATATATGTCCATGCCACTCTCTTGTTTGTCCCAGCTTCCCCTTCCCCCTCCCCATATCCTCAAGTCCATCTCAGCATCTGCATCTTTATTCCTGTCCTGCCCCTAGGTTCTTCAGAACCATTTTCTTTTTTAGGATTCCATATATATGTATTAGCATACGGTATTTGTTTTTCTCTTTCTGACTTACTTCACTCTGTATGACAGACTCTAGGTACATCCACCTCACTAAAAATTAACTCAATTTTGTTTCTTTTTATGGCTGAGTCATATTCCATCGTATATATGTGCCACATCTTCTTTATCCATTCATCTGTCGATGGACACTTAGGTTGCTTCCATGACTTGCTTATTGTAAATAGAGCTGCAATGAACATTGTGGTACATGACTCTTTTAGAATTATGGTTTTCTTAGGGTATATGCCCAGTAATGGGATTGCTGGGTCGTATGGTAATTCTATTTTTAGTTTTTTAAGGAACCTCCAAACTGTTCTCCGTAGTGGCGTATCAATTTACATTCCCACCAACAGTGCAAGAGGGTTCCCTTTTCTCCACACCCTCTCCAGCATTTATTGTTTGTAGATTTTTTGATGATGGCCATTCTGACTGGTGTGAGGTGATACCTCATTGTAGTTTTGATTTGCATTTCTCTAATGATTAGTGATGTTGAGCATCCTTTGATGTCTTTGTTGGGAATCTGTATATCTCCTTGGGAGAAATGTCTGTTTAGGTTTTCTGCCCATTTTTGGATTGGGTTGTTTGTCTTTTTGATATTGAGCTGTATGAGCTGCTTATAGATTTTGGAGATTAATCCTTTGTCAGTTGCTTCATTTGCAAATGTTTTCTCCCATTCTGAGGGTTGTCTTTTCATCTTGTTTATGGTTTCCTTTGCTGTGCAAAAGCTTTTAAGTTTCATTAGGTCCCATTTGTTTACTTTCATTTTTATTTCCATTTCTCTAGGAGGTGGGTCAAAAGGATCGTGCTTTGATTTATGTCATAGAGTGTTCTGCCTGTGTTTCTTCTAAGAGTTTTATAGTGTCTGGCCTTAACATTTAGGTCTTTAATCCATTTTGAGTTTATTTTTGTGCATGGCATTAGGGAGTGTTCTAATTTCATTGTTTTACGTGTAGCTGTCCAGTTTTCCCAGCACGACTTATTCTCCATTGTATATTCTTGCCTCCTTTATCAAAGATAAGGTGACCATATGTGCATGGGTTTATCTCTGGGCATTCTTTCCTGTTCCATTGATCTGTGTTTCTGTTTTTGTGCCAATACCATACTGTCTTGATGACTGTAGCTCTGTAGTATAGTCTGAAGTCAGGGAGCCTGATTCCTCCAGCCCCGTTTTTTCTTTCTCAAGATTGCTTTGGCTATTCGGGGTCTTTTGTGTTTCCATAGAAGTTGTGAAATTTTTTATTCTAGTTCTGTGAAAAATGCCATTGGTAGTTTGATAGGGATTGCATCCAATTTGTAGATTGCTTTGGGTAGTAGAGTCGTTTTCACAATGTTGATTCAAGAGCATGGTATATCTCTCCATCTGTTTGTATCATCTTTAATTTCTTTCATCAGTGTCTTATAGTTTTCTTCATACAGGTCTTATAGTTTTCTTCATACAGGTCTTTTGTCTCCTTAGGTAAGTTTATTCCTAGGTATTTTATTCTTTTTGTTCCAGTGGTAAATGGGAATGTTTCCTTAATTTCTCTTTCAGATTTTTCATCATTAGTATATAGGGATGCAAGAGTTTTCTGTGTATTAATTTTGTATCCTGCTACTTTACCAAATTCGTTGATTAGCTCTAGTGGTTTTCTGGTGGCATCTTTAAGATTCTCTATTTATAGTATTATGTCATCTGCAAAGAGTGACAGCTTTACTTCTTCTTTTCTGATTTGGATTCCTTTTATTTCTTTTTCTTCTCTGATTGCTGTGGCTAAAACTTCCAAAACTATGTTGAATAATAGAGGTGAGAGTGGGCAACCTAGTCTTGTTCCTGATCTTAGTGGAAATGGTTTCAGTTTTCATCATGGAGAACAATGTTGGCTGTGGGTATGTCATATCTGGCCTTTATTATGTTGAGGTAAGTTTCCTCTATTCCCACTTTCTGGCATGTTTTTATCATAAATGGGTGTTGAATTTTGTTGAAAGCTTTTTCTGTTTCTATTGAGATTAATCATATGGTTTTTCTCCTTCAGTTTGTTAATATGGTTTATCACATTGATTGATTTGCATATTGAAGAATTCTTGCATTCCTGGGATAAACCCCACTTGATCATGGTGTATGATCCTTTTAATGTGCTGTTGGATTCTGTTTGCTAGTATTTTGTTTAGGATTTTTACATGTATGTTCATCAGTGATATTGGTGTGTAGATTTCTTTTTTTGTGACATCTTTGTCTGATTTTGTTATCAGGGTGATGGTGGCCTCGTAGAATGAGTTTGGCAGTGTTCCTTCCTCTGCTATATCTTGGAAGAGTTTGAGAAGGATTGGTGTTAGCTCTTCTCTAAATGTTTGATAGAATTCGCCTGTGAATCCTTCTGATCCTGGGCTTTTGTTTGTTGGAAAATTTTTAATCACAGTTTCAATTTCAGTGCTTGTGATTTGTCTGTTTATATTTTCTGTTTCTTTCTGGTTCAGTCTCAGAAGGTTGTGCTTCTCTAAGAATTTGTCCATTTCTTCCAGGTTGTCCATTTTATTGGCATAGAGTTGCTTGTAGTAATCTCTCATGATCCTTTGTATTTCTGCAGTGTCAGTTGTTACTTCTCCTTTTTCATTTCTAATTCTGTTGATTTGAGTCTTCTCCCTTTTTTTCTTGATGAGTCTGGCTAATGGTTTATCGATTTTGTTTATGTTCTCAAAGAACCAGCTTTTAGTTTTATTGATCTTTGCTATCGTTTCCTTCATTTCTTTTTCATTTATTTCTGATCTGATCTTTATGATCTTGCCTTCTGCTAACTTTGGGGGTTTTTTGTTCTTCTTTCTCTAATTGCTTTAGTGTAAGGTTAGGTTGTTTATTTGAGATGTTTCTTGTTTCTTGAGGTAGGATTGTATTGCTGTAGACTTCCTTCTTAGAACTGCTTTTGTTGCATCCCATAGGTTTTGGGTCATCGTGTTTTCATTGTCATTTGTTTCTAGGTATTTTTTTATTTCCTCTTTGATTTCTTCAGTGATCTCTTGGGTATTTAGTAGTGTATTGTTCAGCCTCCGTGTGTTTGTATTTTTTACAGATTTTTACCTGGAATTGATATCTAGTCTCATTGCGTTGTGGTCAGAAAAGATACTTGATACAATTTCAATTTTCTTAAATTTACCAGTCCTTGATTTGTGACCTAAGATATGGTCTATCCTGGAGAATGTTCCATGAGCAGAAGAAAGCGTATTCTGTTGTTTTTGGATGGAATGTCCTATAAATATCAATTAAGTCCATTTTGTTAATGTATCATTTAAAGCTTGTGTTTCCTTATTTATTTTCATTTTGGGTGATCTGTCCATTGGTGAAAGTGGGGTGTTAAAGGCCCCTACTATGATTGTGTTACTGTTGATTTCCCCTTTTATGGCTGTTAGCATTTGCCTGATGTATTGAGGTGCTCCTATGTTGGGTGCATAAATATTTACAATTGTTATATCTTCTTCTTGGACTGATCCCTTGATCATTATGTAGTGCCCTTCTTTGTCTCTTGTAATAGTCTTTATTTAAACATCTATTTTGCCTGGTATGAGAATTGGCACTCCAGCTTTCGTTTGATTTCCATTTGCATAGAATATCTTTTTCCATCGCCTCACTTTCAGTCTGTATGTGTCCCCAGGTCTGAAGTGGCTGTCTTGTAGATAGCATATATATGGGTCTTGTTTTTGTATCCATTCAGCCTGTCTGTGTCTTTTGGTTGGAGCATTTAATCCAATTACATTTAAGGTAATTATCGATATATATGTTTCTATGACCATTTTCTTAATTGTTTTGGGTTTGTTATTGTAGGTCTTTTCCTTCTCTTGTTTTTCCTGCCTAGAGAAGTTCCTTTAGCATTTGTTGTTAAGCTGGTTTGGTGGTGCTGAATTCTCTTAACTTTTGCTTGTCTGTAAAGGTTTTAATTTCTCCGTTGAATCTGAATGAGATCCTTGCTCAGTAGAGTAATCTTGCTTGTAGGTTTTTCCCTTTCATCACTTTAAATATGTCCTGCCACACCCTTCTGGCTTGCAGAGTTTCTGCTGAGGAATCTGCTGAGGAATCAGCTGAATCCTTATGGGGATTCCCTTGTATGTTATTTGTTGCTTTTCCCTTGCTACTTTTAATATTTTTTCTTTGTATTTAATTTTTGATACTTTGATTAACATGTGTCTTGGCGTGTTTCTCCTTGGATTTATCCTGTATGGGACTCTCTGTGCTTCTTGGACTTGACTGACTATTTCCTTTCCCACATTAGGGAAGTTTTCAACTCTAATCTCTTCAAATATTTTCTCAGTCCCTTTGTTTTTCTCTTCTTCTTCTGGGACCCCTATAATTTGAATGTTGGTGCTTTCAATATTGTCCCAGAGGTCTCTGAGACTGTCCTCAGTTCTTTTCATTCTTTTTTCTTTATTCTGCTCTGTGGTAGTTATTTCCACTCTTTTATCTTCCCGGTCACTTATCCGTTCTTCTGCCTCAGTTATTCTCCTATTGATTCCTTCTAGAGAATTTTTGATTTCATTTATTGTGTCATTCATCATTGTTTGTTTGCTCTTTAGTTCTTCTAGGTCCTTGTTAAACGTTTCTTGTATTTTCTCCATTCTATTTCCAAGATTTTGGATCGTCTTTGCTATCATTACTCTGAATTCTTTTTCAGGTAGACTGCCTAGTTCCTCTGATTTGTTTGGTGTGGTGGGTTTTTACTTTACTCCTTTATCTGCTGTGTATTCCTCTGTCTTCTCATTTTGCTTAACTTGCTGCATTTCGGGTCTGCTTTTTGCAGGCTGCACGTTCATAGTTCCCATTGTTTTTGGTGTCTGCCCCCAGTGGCTAAGGTTGGTTCAGTGGGTTGTGTAGGCTTCCTGGTGGAGGGGACTAGTGCCTGTGTTCTGGTGGATGAAGCTGGATCTTGTCTTTCTGGTGGGCAGGACCACGTCCTGTGGTGTGGTTCGGCGTGTCTGTGACCTTATTATGATTTTAGGCCGCCTCTCTGCTAACGGGTGGTGTTGTGTTCCTGTCTTGCTAGTTGTTTGGCATAGGGTGTCCAGCACTGTAGCTTGTTGGTCGTTGAGTGGAGCTGGGTCTTAGTGTTGAGATGGAGATCTCTGGGAGAGCTTTTGCCATTTGATATTATGTGTACCTGGCAGGACTCTTGTGGACCAATGTCCTGAACCAGGCTCTCCCACCTCAGAGGCTCACGCTTGACACCTGGCCGGAGCACCAAGACCTTGTCTGCCACTCAGCTCAGAAGAAAAGGGAGAAAATGAAAGAGAGGAAGGGAGGGAGGAAGGAAGGAAGGAAGAATAAAATGAAGTTATTAAAATAAAAAATAAAAGAATTATTAAAATAAAAAGGTAATCAACAAGAAAAAGAAGAGAGCAAGCAAACCAATAAACAAATCCACCAATGATAACAAGTGCTAAAAACTGTACTAAAAAAATAACCATAAAACAAACAAACAAAGAAAAAAACAACAGACAGAACCCTAGGACAAATGGTAAAATCAAAGCTATACAGACATGATCACACAAAGAAGCATACACATACACATACACACTCACAAAAAGAGAAAAAAAAAAAAATATATATATATATATTTTTTTTTTTTTTTAAAGGGGGGCTTCCCTGGTGGCACAGTGGTTGAGAGTCCGCCTGCTGATGCAGGGGACACGGGTTTGTGTCCCAGTCCGGGAAGATTCCACATGCCGCGGAGCAGCTGGGCCCGTGAGCCATGGCCGCTGAGCCTGTGCGTCTGGAGCCTGTGCTCCGCAACAGGAGAGGCCACAACAGTGAGAAGCCCGCGTACCGCAAAAAAAAAAAAAAAAAGGAAGAGAGCAACCAAATCAATAAACAAATCTGCCAATGATAATAAGCTCTAAATATTAAACTGAGATAAACCTAAAACCAGAAACAAATTAGATGCAGATAGCAAACCCCAAGTCTACAGTTGCTCCCAGAGTCCCCTGCCTCAATTTTGGGATGATTCGTTGTTTATTCAGGTATTCCACAGATGCAGGGTACATCAGGCTGATTGTGGAGATTTAATCTGCTGCTCCTGACGCTGCTGGGAGAGATTTCCCTTTCTCTTCTTTGTTCCCACAGCTCCTGGGGTTCAGCTTTGGATTTGGTCCCGCCTCTGCATGTAGGTCACCTGAGGGCATCTGTTTCCTGCCCAGACAGGACGGGGTTAAAGTAGCAGCTGATTAGGGGGCTCTGGCTCACTCAGGCTGGGGAGAGGGAGTGGTACGGATGTGGGGCGAGCCTGTGGTGGCAGAGGCTGGTGTGACGTTGCACCAGCCTGAGGCGTGCCATGTGCTCTCCCTGGGAAGTTGTCCCTGGATCACGGGACCCTGGCAGTGGCGGGCTGCACAGGCTCCCAAGAGGGGAGGTGTGGATAGTGACCTGTGCTCGCACACAGGCTTCTTGGTGGCGGCAGCAGCAGCCTTAGCATTTCATGCCTGTCTCTGGGGTCCATGCTGATAGCCGCAGCTTGCGCCCGTCTCTGGAGCTCGATTTGGCGTTGCTCTGAATCCCCTCTCCTTGCACACCCCGAAACAATGGTCTCTTACCTCTTAGGCCATTCCAGACTTTTTCCCGGACTCCCTTCTGGCTAGCTGTGGCACACTAGCCCTCTCAGGTTGTGTTCACGCAGCCAACCCCCGTCCTCCCCGTGGGATCTGACCTCGGAAGCCCGAGCCTCAGCTCCCAGCCCCCACCCACCCCAGTGGGTGAGCAGAGAAGCCCCTCGGGCTGGTGAGTGCTGGTCGGCACCGATCCTCTGTGCGGGAATCTCTCCGCTTTGCCCTCCGCACCCCTGTTGCTGTGCTCTCCTCTGTGGCTCCGAAGCTTCCCCCCCGCCACACCCCTCATCTCCACCAGTGAAGGGGCTTCCTAGTGTGTAGAAACTTTTCCTCCTTCACAGCTCCCTCCCAGAGGTGCAGGTCCCATCCCTATTCTTTTGTCTCTGTTTTTTCTTTTTTCTTTTGACCTGCCCAGGTACGTGGGGAGTTTCTTGCCTTTTGGGAAGTCTGAGGTCTTCTGCCAGCATTCATTAGGTGTTCTGTAGGAGTTGTTCCACATGTAGATGTATTTTTGATGTATTTGTGGGGAGGAATGTGATCTCCACGTCTTACTCCTCCGCCATCTTGAAGGTCCTCCCCTCGAGAACATTTAAAAACAAGTTGTTTTCTCATAATTCTTTAGACAATTAGTACAGCAAATTTTATTTTTTTGGTTTTTTTAAATTTATTTTTGGCTGCATTCGGTCTTCGTTGCTGCATGCAGGCTTTCTCTAGTTGTGGCGAGCGGGGACTACTCTTTGTTGCAGTGCACGGGCTTTTCATTGCGGTGGCTTCTCTTTTTGCAGAGCATGAGCTCTAGGCGTGAAGGCTCAGTAATTCCGGCACATGGGCCCTAGAGCACACGGACTTCAGTAGTTGCAGCACACGGGCTCAGTAGTTGTGGCTTGCGGGCTCTAGAGCACAGGTTCAGTTGTTGTGGCACATGGGCTTAGTTGCTCTGCGGCATGTGGGATCTTTCCAGGCCAGGGCTCGAACCCATGTCCCCTGCATTGGTAGGCGGATTCTTAACCACTGTGCCACCAGGGAAGTCCAGTACAGTAAATTTGGTTTTTACTTCTCTTTAACATTGTCTGAGGCAGAAACAATAGAGGGAGGCTGAAACTCAGAGTAATTGTAATATCGTATGTTAGTGCCAGTAGTAAAGATTTGGTAGGAAAGTTTTGAAACTGATAGCAAATACAGTTGTATATGTCTGTCAGGAATGTATTACTCGAATGAGCATAATCTAAATATAGCTATGTGTGAGTTGTCTGAAGGGGAGTAACCAAGAGTTATAAAAACATAACAGTGTATAAAAATATTATTTTAATTTGTATAACACTACGGGGTTTTTTTGTTTTGTTTTGTTTTGTTTTTATGGTACGCAGCCCTCTCACTGTTGTGGCCTCTCCCGTTGCAGAGCACAGGCTCCGATGTGCAGGCTCAGCGGCCATGGCTTACGGGCCCAGCCGCTCCGTGGCATGTGGGATCTTCCCGGTGTGGGGCACGAACCCGCGTCCCCTGCATCAGCAGGCAGACTCTCAACCACTGCGCCACCAGGGAAGCCCCAACACTACGTTTTCATACACTTCCTTACTTGATTTTTCAGTGTTACAATAAATGAAATTTTGGATGAATTTTATTTAATAAATCCTGCAGATACATCTGATATTATCATAAGAGAGAAGCCAAGAGGGCCAGAACTGTTTACCTTAGGCCCTAGAGATTAGAAAAAGCTGAGTATGTATGCACGTGAATGCACGTACAGTAGGTTCCAGAGCAGTTCCTGGGTGATCACACAGCTTTCTCTGTGAGCCTCTGCTTTCCTTTCATTTCCTTTAGTGCTTTTGCACAGCCCAGTTGCATCCTTGCCTTTGTCTAACAAGATTCTGCCACTCCATTCCTGCCGACAGCAGAGCAAGTGTCCCAGTCCTTCACCTGCAGCATCCCAGGGTTACACTGTAGGCATCCCCTGGAATGCCATGAAACTTAGTTTAGGGGTATGGTTTCTCTATAAAATACTACCTGGAAGAATCATATTGGTTTTAGTCTGTTGATGGTTTTATTAACTGATGGCTCTAAGCCAAGTAGTGAGAAGATTGAACGGAGTTTCTATGAAGAATGAGGAGGAGAGAAAGTCAAGGGTACCAAATTCTAGTGGGTTCTCGCTTCTTAGGAGCTTATATGGTAGTGTTAGACTGAAGAACTGGTCGTATGTTTCTTTTGACAGTATTATATAGCCTACAGATTAGTGACAGGACCGCTCATCGGGTTGTCGGCCTGCTCACTGTTACCTTGTTAAAAGTATTTGCGGGCTTCCCTGGTGGCGCAGTGGTTGAGGGTCTACCTGCTAATGCAGGGGACGCAGGTTCGAGCCCTGGTCTGGGAATATCCCACATGCCGCGGAGCGGCTGGGCCCGTGAGCCACAACTACTGAGCCTGCACGTCTGGAGCCTGTGCTCCGCAACGAGAGAGGCCGCGATTGTGAGAGGTCCACGCACCGCGATGAAGAGTGGCCCCCTGCTTGCCACAACTAGAGAAAGCCCTCGCACAGAAATGAGGACCCAACACAGCCAAAAATAAATAAATAAATAAACAAAAACAAACAAACAAAAAAAGCCAAGCATTTAAAAAAAAAAGTATTTGGAGTTTTAATAAGCTGCGTGAGATAGAATGATAATAAATATTACCTGAAGCTCATGTGGCTTTATGTAATATAACTTTTACATTTAAATGTATTCTCCTATGTGTCAGGGTCCCCCAGATCCCCATGTTTGACGATTTGCTAGGAGGACTCACAGGATTTAGCATATAGTTGTGTTCGTGGCTGTGATTTATTATAGCAAAAGTATGCGAAGCAAAATCAGCAAAGGAAAAAGGTGCCCGGGGCAAAGTCTGCAGGAAACCAGCACAAGTTTCTAGGAGTCCTCTCCCAGTGGAGTCACACAGGGTGTACCTAACTCCACTCAGATGTGAAATGTCAATCAGGGAAGCTCATTAGAGACTCAATACCCAAGGGTTTTTGTTGGGGGCTGGTTACATGGACACCTCTAGGAATTTGGGCATGTATCAAAATTCCAGATTTCCCAGAAGGAAAGCAGGTGTTCAGCATAAACCATATTCTTTTGTTTTATCTGTTCTAGAAATGGTGCGAAGCTTCCAAAAATGCAAGTTCCTAGGTGCCAGCAAGGACCAACCTTGTAACTCAGGCCTGCTGTGTTTACTCTTTTCTACACACTTATAAATTGGATTAATAGTCCTGAAATCCTGAGAAGGGTATATTGAGAAAGCACCTTTATTTATTATCCTGACAAAGCTCCAGGAACTATTAGAAAGCTGAGTTCTGTACCGCTATATGTGAGAGAACTGAAGTGCCAGTTCCTAGGGAATTCTATGTATATCAAACACCAGTTCCCTAGGGCTTCCCTGGTGGCGCAGGGGTTGAGAGTCCGCCTGCTGATGCAGGGGACACGGGTTTGTGCCCCGGTCTGGGAAGATCCCACATGCCGCGGAGCGGCTGGGTCCGTGAGCCATGGCCGCTGAGCCTGCGCGTCCGGAGCCTGTGCTCCACAACGGGAGAGGCCACAACAGTGAGAGGCCTGCGTACTGGAAAAAAAAAAAAAAAAAAAAAACCAGTTCCCCAGAATTTTATTATTACGATTATTAAGCAATGCGTATATTGCTGTGGAGGAAAAAGAACTTGGAATGGACAAGAAAAGAAAGGAACAGCTTTGTGGTGCAAAACTCCTTGCTCTGAACCTGTCAGCTTCTTCCCCTGGGGACCTGTTTCTTCTGACTAGGATGTCCTTTCCCCAGATCTCTGCATGGCTCGCTCCTTCACTGTTCCTTCAGGTCTTTGCTGAAATGCCACTTTTCTCACTGAGCACTCTGCTGACCACACAGTTTGAAATTGAAAATCTGCACCTCCCCCACATACCCACACCAGATAATTACTATGTCCCTTCCTTCCCATAAGCTATCTCCTCTCTGCTTTCATATTCTTACTGCTTTGTACCCTTCAGTAAGGAAACTGCAGCACAGAGAAAATCTTCAAGATGGTGACTGAGTTGGACCATCCCTGTGTGTGTCTTAATTCCCCACGCAGCACTGCTTCTCAACTAAGGACACTCGTCTGTCTCTAAATCATTGTTCTCCTAGGAGTTGGCCTGGGTATTTTCCCCCTTTTGAGAGTGTTTTCCTGTCTGTGGATAAAACAGGAACCTGACAAATCATCCTCTTGTTTTGTTATAGGTTTTTCATGTGAAATGGAAGCAGAGAGTGTTCATTTGAATGGGAAAAATTCCTCTCTCTCCTTTAAATGCCCGAACCAGTGAAAGTTGGCTTTAGCCTCCTTTAGTATGTTACAGTCATGCTCTCTCCAAGTGTTTTGCACACAGATTTTAATTAGCTGTCACTAATTAAATCTGGTCATCTTTGTTTTCTTCTTTTTAAAATAAGTTGGGAGTGCACTATCTCTGGGTTAAGGATGTAGTTTGGATGTAAAGTTATTGCTTGTTAAAATGGGAGCAATGAAGCCCATTAATCTGGAGCTAATATATTAGAAAACACATTTAATTATTTGGATGGGGGAGGGTTGGATACACCACCTATTAGGGAGACGCATGCCTTACTACAATGCGTACAGGCTTTTGGTTTCAAACCCATCTGACCATTACTAGCATTAAGACCTGGCTAGCGCATTTATTTTCTTCTCAGCGTCAGTTTCTTCATCTGTAAAATGGGTAGGATATTATCTAGTATGGTGCTGTCCGATATGGTAGCCAATAGCCACCTGTGGCTACTGAGCAGTTGAAATGTGGCTAATGCAACTGAGGGACTGAAATTTTAATTTTATTTAATTTTAATTAAGATTTAAGTTTAAATTGCCACATGTGGCTACTAGCCAGTAGACTCAACAGATCTAGCACTTAGATTGAGGTTGGTTTGGAGAAATGTATATGAATAAAGTGCCTTAACTTAATGCGCGGCCCATAGACGGTTCTCAACAAGTGCTGGCTTGCTGTTATAATTATTTAGTATTATTTTTAATCTCTATAAAACACTTGGTAAAAAGTAACCGATGCCTACTAGCTCGTCAATGTTCTGAGGTTTGCCAGAATACCTTTCTCATTTGCTTAGCTCTCCATTCTTTGTGTGCATCTTTTTTTTTTTTTTTTTTTTGTGGTACGCAGGCCTCTCACCACTGCGGCCTCTTCCATTGCGGAGCACAGGCTCAGTGGCCATGGCCCACGGGCCCAGCCACTCCGCGGCATGTGGGATCCTCCCGGACCGGAGCACGAACCCGCGTCCCCCGCATCGGCAGGCAGACTCCCAACCACTGCGCCACCAGGGAAGCCCCTGTGTGCATCTGTTACAATAGCCATTTTCTGAATAGGGAACCAAGCTGTAATCATTTCATCCCTTGAAACCCCAGAAGACTAGAAATTATTGATTAATTAATTACTGCTATTTTTCCAGGTTCACATGAGGAGGATCCACAAAGCCCACCTCCTCTCCCTACTGAAAAACCCATTGGAAACACCTTCAGCACAGTATCCGGAAAACTCGGTAATGCTAACAGAACTAGAAACTTGGTAAGTTGTCATTATAGGTAATCTTAGGTTGAAGACTAAGCTATGCACTAATTTTAAGTAATCAGCTGATGTCTAAATTATTTTACTATTGGCCAGATAAAACCAATTTCTAAGCTCCATGTACTTATTTAATATTTTTTAAATTCCTATAAAATAAAAGAATTAGGCTAATTCATTGTACTTCATCATAAAATAATTTGCCCTATACCGATATTATGGCATTGTCTTTTAAATAGCACTAATAATGAGAAAGTTATTGAAAATCTCTAAAACCCTTTAATTTTTGTGTAAAGATTTAGTTCAATTATCAGGTTTTATTTAAAATACCAAATTAGGGACTTCCCTGGTGGTTCAGTGGTAAAGAATCTGCCTTACAATGCAGAGGACGCAGGTTCGATCCCTGGTCAGGGCACTAAAATCCCACATGCCGCGTACGGGGCAACTAAGCCCGCGCACCACAAATACTGAGCCTACGCACCTCATCCAGAGCCCATGTGCCTTAAACTACAGAGTCCACGTGCCCTGGAACTCGTGCACCACAACTACAGAGCCCATGCTCCCTGGAGGCTGCGTGCCACAACTAGAGAAAAGAAAACCCACACACCTCAACTAGAGAGCAGCCCGTGCGCCACAACAAAAGATCCCACATGCCTCAGTGAAGATCCTGCATGCCACAACTAAGACCTCATGCAGCCAAAAATAAAATAAATAAATAATAAATAGATCTTTAAAAAAATAAAATACTGAAATAGTGACATAATTTTAAGATAATTATCATAAGAATTTGTTCATCTGAAATTTAGGAGAGAATTATTTTTTAAATTTAAAAAGTAGTGCTTTATCATGTACTTGTTAACAGATGGTGGTAAAAAGTTTTTTTTTTTTAATTTCAACCTCGATACTGTTTTTCTATACTTTTTCAAATTCCCATATGATAGATTATCTTTAAGGTTTGTTTCAAAAGAAACCAGTTCTTAAAGTCTTTGAGCAAAATTTTCAGTTCAAACTTCATAATAGTTTTACACTTGTGCATTAACTATGCTATTATACATGCAAACCCATCTAATCATCTAGTGAAGAGAAATTTCTTTGAAGGAGACATTAAATTGAATTAGCCAATGTCAAGTTAATGAGATTTTTCTGTGGGCTGAATTAAAATTTAGTGATCACTTGCATTTCAAAATACTTGGTAATAAATTTTTATTAACACTGGGCTAGAGACTTCCCTGGCAGTCCGGTGGTTAAGACTCCACGCTTCCAGTGCAGGGGGTGCGGGTTTGATCCCTGGTCAGGGAACTAAGATCCCACATGCCGTGCAGCAGAGCCAAAAAAATTAAAAAAAAAAACGGCCAAGATGACCCAAAAGAGGATGATAGGGCTCCCACCATACTATTGTTGAATGGGAAAATCCCAAATTTCCATAGAGGAAAAGTTACTTGAGAAGGTTACTGGCTTCTACTCTAAAGGGTTGTAACGAGGAATGAGAGGATGATGAGTAGGCATACAAAAGCATTCACTGAGTCATGTCATGGGCTTTGTAAACCCATAAAGCTCTATTAAAATATTAAGTATTATTCCATTTGGTGTTAAGCAGTTCACAAAGCAACTCAAACATTTTAGAAAAAACAAGGAAAGGAAGTTAGAATAAACTAAGCCATCTGGAGAGGGACCATATTCATAACTGTTTGTATCTCGCATAAACAACATGAGGGAAATCCTGTCCTGCGCTGTTTACAAAGGATGGGGGCCGGAGGGGGGCGTGGTCAAAGCACTCTGTGCTGTACTGTAATGAATACATACCATAATAGACACACTGGGTCTGAAGGAAGAAGAGGAGAGAAAAAGACCCCAAGTTAAATGATTTGGCTGAAGTCATGCACTTAGATTTCCAGGGCCCAAAAGTCAAAACTGTGCCTGAGAAATTCCTTTGGTTTTGAGAATTACAGTTACTGAGTGAATTTTAGATCAGAGGCCAGAATGGCTTCAGGTGGTGGGGAGGGTCTCTAGAAAGAGTGCTTCACCACTGTGATGATCCATGAGGAAAGGCACGGTCTTTGAAAGTTGTGTCTTCTGATGAGACACAGGACAAAGACCCTTGACTATTTCTCCTGCCTTGAGTGCCAGGGAACTTTCCATCGCAGGACAAGGTGGCTGTAGTTGCAGAATCCCACTTTCTTCGCTTAAACGATGAGGGAATCCAGGGTGAGGAACCACAGGAGCCACTGGCACTATTCTCTCAGCAGGAACAGACGCTTCTGTGGAAACCCAAGGCTGCCAGAGCCGCCCGCGAGGTGTCTGCCAGCCGGTGCCAGAGGAGAGTCAGGGGACGCTGCCCAGAAGGTGGAAGGAGTCACAGCTGCAGCATAGGAGATGGCTAATGAATTCAGGACATGAGAAGTGGTACCAATTCCTGGAGAAAAAAGAGAAGGCACATCTTCAGAGGCTGCTCAGTGATTCCAACAGACAAGAATATGGTTTTGGAAGAAATATCTGTTTTTTGAAAAAACAAACAAAAAAACAGGGAATTATTTTGAAATTAGAATATAGGAAACCATTCCAAAGAACATGAACAAAAAGATGGCTGCGGGCTTCCCTGGTGGCGCAGTGGTTGAGAATCCGCCTGCCGATGCAGGGGACACGGGTTCGTGCCCGGTCTGGGAAGATCCCACATGCCGCGGAGCGGCTGGGCCCGTGAACCATGGCTCCTGAGCCTGCGCGTCCGGAGCCTGTGCTCCGCAACGGGAGAGGCCACAACAGTGAGAGGCCGTGTACCGCAAAAAAAAAAAAAAAAAAAAAAAGATGGCATCTACAGGGCAGTACAAGCCGAAAAACCAACTTCACCAGGAGCTAAAATGCTTACCGGAACACGTCAGAAGCCAAAGTTCAGGGATGTCAGAGCTAGAGAAAAACTACAAAAAGCAGGTACAGAGGAGCTCCATTCATGTGTGGACTATTGAAGAGCAGGAAATCCCTAATCAGTAATCTTCCAAAGACTGTCAGCAGAACCTGCACACAAACCTGGACTTTAGCAAACACGAGACAGTGGCTCCTACAGGAACCAAGCCCCTACTCTCAGTATTTGACGTGTCAGGTGCAGCAGTGCCTTTTGGAATGTGCCTAACATTCCCGGGGGATTTGAGTGTGCTGCCTTTTTTGCTGATTTATTTTTGCTCATTATAGAAAATTGAGAAATTAAAAATATATTTAAGATTTCCCAAAAAAGTAAAACCAATCAGAGAAAACTATATTTGGTACAAGATTTGCATTTTATGATATGTGTTTATTAAAGTACACCATCTATAACTTTCCATGTCAGATTTATATATCTATATTTTTAAAAATCTGCCCCTAATTATTAAGGTGTCTAACAACTGTAATTTTGAGGAAAGCTATAAAAGTTCCTACCTATCTGCTAGAGTGTTTTTCTCTTGGCTTGTTTGTTTTAATTTTAAAGGCAGCCAAAGAAATAAATGAGTTTTTCAAGTATCATAGCAGTTATTTGTCAGGGGGCACATAGGCAACAGTGTATTTATAAGGCATGGATGATAGCCTGGAATATTGCAGGGTTTATGAGCTGGTGACTTGCCTCACTACATTAACTGAGTTCATTAGTGAAACCAAGTTTTAAGGGCAAGCTTAATTTGTTTTTCAAAATGGGATTATAAAACACTGAAACATATTCACGCGATCGCAGTTATTAGCAATTAATCATTTGGTATTTAAGGAAAACTTGTAAACATTCAGTTTGAATTAAAAACCATAGAAGTGAGTTTTAACTCATTTGTAAGATAAGAAGGGGGAAAACAGCCTGAATTAGCCCAAAGATTTCCAAGCTATAGTTAAACCTCTTTTACAGAAAAAGGCAGTATATGGGCTTCCCTGGTGGTGCAGTGGTTAAGAATCCGCCTGCCAATGCAGGGCACACGGGTTTGAGTCCCGGTCCGGGAAGATCCCACATGCCACAGAGCAGCTAAGCCCATGCACCACAACTACTGAGCCTGCGCTGTAGAACCCACGAACCACAACAACTGAGCCCACGTGCCACAACTACTGAGCCCACACACCTAGAGCCCATGCTCCACAACAAGAGAAGCCACTGCAATGGGAAGCCCGCACACCGCAACGAAGAGTAGCCCCCGCTCGCCACAACTAGAGAAAGCCCATGCGCAGCAGCAAAGACCCAACGCAGCCAAAAATAAATAAATAAATAAGATAAATAAATATTTTTTAAAAAGGCAGTATAATTTTAAAGAGCTGGCATTTTTCCCTCTCAGGTGGTCTTGGAGAAATATTATTTCCTGGAGGTCAGTGATGAGGGCTTAGAAAGTAGGAAAGGTGAAAAAAGAGAATCAGAATTAGAAGGATTTAGTGAAGACTTTTCCCTAAAAAACAGAAGTCTTGGCTTTAAGATCCTTTGACTTCTCATTCAACAGAATATCTGAAAATGTTTTCCATGTATTATACTCATTTCCCAATCCCTGGACCATAACATGTTCGGAAAACCTATTTAATTAGCACAGTTTGAACCCCTTCTGAAAAAATCTTCTTGTTGATCCCCATACTTCCAATTTCTCTCATCTACTTTCAGGCCAAAACATTCCAACTCTCCCTATCTTTTGTTTTTCGCACTGTCCCCCTTTTCTTTTTCCTACAAAATTCTTCTCAGTACATCCAACCCCTTTGCTGTAGTGGTACAAGCTAAGCTGTCTGCTTTCTTGGGCCTTTTCTGTTCTTCCTCACATGCCTTCCTTTCAGGCCACCCCTTAAGCTTCTGTTGTGTTCCACCTCCTTCCAGTTCAAAACCCACCACACAATGTGGAAACCATCCAGTATGAGAGATCTGCCTGTTCTAAGCAAAACAAACTGATCACCACCTCACTTACTATGTGTTTAAACTTAGGAGCACTGCATATCTTAAATGTTGTCATGGGATAGATAGCTGCCATATTTTTTAAAAATTCCCTACAATGTCTGCTTAAATTGCTGCTGTGTAACCCAACATGATTTAAACAGCATCCTTAATTCCTCAGAACATGCTGGATGTGTAACCATGCAGTGCAGTTGGTTGGGCTGGTGTCCACAGTAGCAGGACACCCCCCTCCCTGCGCCAGCCTCTTCCTCTGTTTTCACTTGCATTGTGACATGGACAATGTAGGTAGGAATGAGAAATGAGTTAATATTGCTTAAGACTAAAAAATTCTTTTAATCTCCTTTCTGTAATTCAGCTACATTTCCACTTTATAGATCCAGCCCAAAATCTGTCCATAATTCCTCTTGAAAAGCTCTTGTTTCAGATTCATCTTAACTAAAAATCATTCTCTGATACTTGCAGGAATCTGACCATGCTGGTCAGTCAGGAGGTTCTGTGCGAGGACCCCCAAAGTTGCCACCGAGGTAAGTAAGCATGGGAAAACTTCTAAAAAGTCAGTTAGAGAAAAACTAATGACTCCGAGACTGGACTCTCTTTTCTATCATGAAAACTGAGTGTTGCTGGCCTTCGATCTTCTTTTAGAGATACATTTAACTCACAAATTCACCCAGGCCACTAGCCCACAGTTTGCTTCTGACAGCAGGTGTAGGAGTCTCTGCTCCTTTTTTAATGCAATCCAAAAACTGACAGAGCACAAACATGGATATCTATTACTTTTCCTCAAACAAATGAACAAGACTCCTTTCTGAACCTAAAACTCCACTTCTGGAACACACACGCGTGTATACACACACATACATACGTACACACACTCGCTCGCTCTCTCCCTGTTCCCAGAAACCAGCCTGGTTTTTGGCATTTCCAAAGGGAGACAGGCCTCATGAGCTCAGAGGTGACCAGCCCTCCTGAATTCCAGGGCTATTTAGACAAAAAACTGTGATGTTATCATAAGACGTTACTATGTTCGACATTATTTTTATCATAGGGATTAAGGAAAGGCTTTCAAAGTAATAATTGTCCCATTTTCAGAACTAGCTTTCTTTATATTAATCTAAATTAGTGTTTTAATAATGATTCCTATAACATGAACATTAGGGGAGTTTGACGTACCTTTTCTAATCATGTACAAGACTCCATCACATATACCTGATATCTTACTATAAGCTTTTCATCTCAGACTTTGGTAGAAAGTCCTTAGTTTTCTGAAACAGTCATGGTGTGTTTAAGAGCAAATGGAGCCTTAAAGAGCTCATGATAGTAAATGCTTGTTTGTCTTGAACTAATGAATATGTAGTACAAGATAAGAGGAAGCTGGAACATCATGGCATTTCTTCAAATAATATAATGTTTAATGCAGCAGTCATTTGCTAAAAAATAGCATAGCCTGCATGTTTCATTAAATGGTATTTACACTAGCAAAACGCTGTGTGTGTGTAAGAAAGGACAAAACAGAACCTACTGTCGATCAAACACTGACTCACAGCTACCACGTTGACTTTCAGACCTGTGAATGGAAAAGGCATACTAGCTCGACAGCCTCCTCCCAAGGGGGCCCCTGAGAGACCACCTCCCCCAAAACTTCCTGCAACCAGAGCAGCAGATAAAAAGCTGCCTTTTAATCGGTCTTCTTCTGACATGGATCTTCAGAAAAAAACAAGTAACCTGGCGTCTGGACTCTCAAAAGCCAAGAGTCAAGTCCTTAAAAATCAAGATCCGGTGCTGCCCCCTCGCCCCAAACCAGGACACCCTCTCTACAGGAAATACATGGTAAATGTAGCTTTTAAAAATGTTTGTGGTCAAGAGGTTTGTCCTAAAGTATACGTAAGATCCTTATTCCTTAGAAAAAGATGATGAGACAACTGTGGAATTGCCCCTTGACACTGAGTGCTTTAGACAAGTAGGCCATGTTTAAACCTAGGTCTTTTAAAACAGGGTTTCATTATTAGGAGAAATATAGGAAAAGGAAGTAGGGCAGACAAGGATTGCAACCTGCTGTCTGGCTTGACCAAACAGAAACTCTGAAAAACCTGACCCAGTAGGTTACACTGATGGGAGTATCTCTGCCAGATATTATATTCGTATCTTGATATAGTTTATATCTTATAGCTGCCTTGCCCACAGAGTAAAATTTGAAGTAGAAAGTTCTTATTAAAATGGATGGTTTTTCCCTCATTTTCCACTTTTGTAAACCTGATTATCATGGTCCATTTAATAGTTACCAGTTAGAAGTTTTCATCAGTAATTGAGATAGTTGAGATATTAATTTTGTTCCCTTTGAATGTTTTTCTCATCATATGACCTTAAGCCTTTGTCTTCGGAGTTGATGTGCTCTCTCTATTTTGGTCAGGTTAACCTGATGAAATCTAGAACAAATTAAGATGATAAGGAGAGCAGGGGTGTTGGCACTTTTTAAAACAATTGTACAACAGTAGGTCTTAACAAGAACAGCAATTATTCATTTCATATTGTTCTACATTTCCATCACTGAGCTGGAAATTGTTTTCACTTTAAGCAATTTAGGATTTTTTTCATCTTCCTAAGGGAAGGGTGTAGACAGATAAGAAGGAGGTAGGATATTCATATATATTCATATTCATTTAAACTGATAAAATTTTAATTGCTAAAACCCAGGGGTGTACTTTGGGATAGGATACTTAAAAATAATGAATAAATAAAAGCAGTAGCTGATGTGTTGAATACTTATAAGCCAGGCATTCCTCGAAGCACTTTATGTATAAATAACTCATTTATTCCTCACACCAACCCTGTGAAGTAGATACTATTATTATCTCTATTATACAGATGAAGAAAATAAGACTCAGAGAGATTAAGTAGCCTGTCCAGGGTCACACATCCAGTAATGGTAGAGCCAAGATTCGAACACAGACTGACTGGCTCTGAGCCCATGCTCTTTACCATTAGGCCATACTAAGAAAATAGGGTTAGTGGGGCTTCCCCAGCGGTCCAGTGGTTAGGACTCTGCGCTTCCACTGCAGGGGGCACTGGTTCGATCCCTGGTCGGGGAACTAAGATCCCGCAAGCCATGCTGTGCAGCCAAAAACAACCCAGAAAATAGTGTTACTAACTGTAAAGTCTCTGCTTGCATTGGCTGTCCCGTGTCAAGAGCCTCATTTGGGGGAATGAGACTTCGCTTATAGGTCTTAGCATAGCGGTATCATGTCAACAAAGCATTTGAACAACTCAAAGAAATTAATAAATTCAAAATGACGGTGTATTAGTGTGTCTCTTTACGAAATAATTCCTTAAATCCCTCATTGTTCCTGTGGCCGCCCCACCATTAAATTGCTAACCAGGGTAACCTGGGTACCTTGGGCGCCCTGGTGCTCTGACAGAGATGCTGGGGAGCAGCCCCCCAGGGCCACACCCTCGTACTCTACAGCTTTGCTCCTGAGTGCAGCCTCCCTTTCCTTTTTGGAAGCGAGCTTGTGTGATCCCATGTCCTGGGCATGCCTTTTATATTGCCCAGGCCCTCCGACCCGCGCTCAACAGCCAGAATTTACCAAGGCGCGGGGAACAGAGTTCTCTGGCCAGAGTAAAAGCCATTCTAAGATCAGACAGAGCTGAGTGGACCAGGAATGACTGAGGTCAGGCAGTGAGATGGGTTTAAGTAGATGCTTGTACCAGAGCGACTGCAGGAGCAGATGAGATTGAAGGCGGATGGAAGCGGCCAGTCCAACCCCGCAGGGGAGGCACCAGTCCCCTATCAGCCGCCCCTGAACTAAAGGCCGTGAGGTCAGGTGCTGAGTGTTTACCCTTCCGACGCCCTGGGGACTTGGTGGACCTTGTCCTGTAGAGCAGAACTTCCTGGATGTGGTTGTTAAGGGAACTTTAGGCCACCTTCAGCTGCCAAGGTCCTGTGGGCTCAGCCCCAGGCCCCCGAGGACTCTGAGCAGCCTGAGAAACGGCAGCCCCACCAACTAGATCCCGAGCTTGAGGAAGCCGAGTGAAGAGCTTAACTGCGGGAGGTTATACTGCAGGCGAATGTGCCAAATCCCCGCGTGATCAGCCGCTTAGGACGAGGTTATTTGATCGTGAATAATCCTTTTATTGGTTTATGTTTAAGCTGTCTGTGCCTCACGGAATTGCCAGTGAAGACATTGTCCCGCAAAACCCTGGAGAACTTTCTTGTAAGGTAAAGTACAGCTCTTTCTTTACTGACTAATGTAAAAAAAAAAAAAAACCTCTGGCCTCTGTTACTGTTTTACACGTTATTATAAATGCTTTAGGCTCCAAAGATTAAAATGTGGAAAAAGTAATAATGTTTTATTAAATAATAATTGCTTCAGAGAGTGATATCGTACCTTCCAGCGTGGGGACGTCCTTGTGATACTGAAGCAGGTGGAAGGTAATTACTTGGAGTGCCGGAAGGGAGCCGCGGCTGGCAGAGTTCACCTGTCTCACATGAAGATCATCACACCACTTGATGAACATCTCAGAAGCAGGCCGAACGTGAGGAATTAATATTGTACCGCCTTCATATCACACGTGGCAGCACATTCCATAGAACTATTAATTATAGCTCATTCTCAGGTTTTTATTAGCACGTTTATTTTAACCAGAGTAAAAATTACGGTAGCGTTTTATTCCATTTTAAGAGTAAATTACTTCTGAGAGACTTGCCACTACCATACTAATCACTTTGATACAGAGTGACTACCATGTGTTTTGCCTTTCTCGCGTCGTGCTGACTTACAGCAGCCAGGACACTCAGTCATTAATTTTCAACCGTGAGAGCTGTTTATTTGTGAAGTAATGTAAACATGTTTACCAAAGTACTAGAGATTAGTTTTCTAACAGAATGGATAATTATTTTAAAGGCGGCCCTAGAAATGCTAAGCCTGACATTAAAAAATACTTCCCTTTAAGATTTAAGCTTAATATAAACCTCATTTCTCTGCTTATAGCCCATAAACATAATGAAATGAGATGTTCCAACAACCTGAAGTCACAATTTAGGCCTAACAATTTGTCGAGCCTGGGAGAATACAATGATTTTTTTTTTTTTTTAAACTTCACAGTTATTTAATCTGCACATGTTCCAGAGAACCCCCTCCACCCCTCCCAGCTCCCCTTCTCCAGCCCCTCAGTCCTGGAGTCCCTAAATCAGCCCAAGGAGCTGTCAGGGACTAGAGGAGGCTGGATTCTCAGGCAGAACACAAAGAAGGGCCCAGGGGCGTGGCCCAGCTCTGCCCAGCGCCGGGGCAGCAACAGCAGCTGTCTGACCCAGAGGAGCTGACTGTTAGTGGGTGCGGAGGGCCAGCTGCCCCGGGGGATGGCCCAGAGCCATGAAGGTCACAGGGAGGGGCCTCCACTGGCCCCTGGAGTGCTCTGCGGCACAGGGCTGGGCTCCAGGGTAGCGGGAAGAGGCAGGTCGGAGAGGCAGGCCTAGGCAGACAGCAGCTCCCGCCGTGTCATGGGGAGCAAGGTCCGGAGGGGCCAGCAACACTGCCAAGAGCCCGTGGAGGCACTACGGGCGGAACACGGCAAAGGCCAGAAGACTGTGGAGCAGGGTGAAGCCGGCCAGACCCAGAGTGGCGGTCTGGGGAAAGAAGGGCCGGTACTGGATCTGGCAGTCCCAGAGCAGCAGCAGCTGGCCACCTGCGGCCAGCCCAGAGGGGACTGGCTCTGACCCCGGTGGGCAGGGTGGGTGTGGGGGACCCTCCCGAGTGAGCACGTGGCAATGGAGAATGCAGTTAGGAGGGAGGTGAAGGCTGCCCAGGGTCTGGGTGTCGTCTTCTAACAGCTGCCCTTCGTAGATGAGTCGCACATGCTGTTCCCGGCCAGGAAATTGGGTCCTTTTCAGGGAGCCGATGGTGTCATGGGGCCAGGCCCTGGCCACCTGCTCTGAATCGTTGAGGAATTTCAGCCGAAGTACTAGGGGCTCCTGGGGAGGCTCTGGAGGCGGCGGCGTTGCTGGGAGCCCCACGCCAGGCTCTGGCTGTGCAGCCTGACCTCTGCGTCTCAGGCTGGGGGTCTCGGCTCCTGGGGCCTCCCCTCCGATGCTGTTGGTGACTGCCATGGCTCCTCTGGGCTGTGTCGGTGTCGGGGTCCCTGACGGCTGGGGCAGTGGGTCAGCGCCCTCGGCAGTGTGTGCTGAGGCACAGGCGAGAGCCAGCACCGGAAGGCAGGCACGCACGCACCGCGAAAAGGATGGTCACCTCATCACCCACCCCTTCGGTCAGGGCCACGGCACCTGCCTTGCCCGCTGCGCTACCGAGCTGGAGAGGCACAAAGAACCCGAGAGGGGCTGGCTCACCCGCCAGGAGCCCTCTGAACTTCGGGGGGCGTCTGACCCCACCCCACCCCAACTCTCCCACAGTCCTCATAGCTCTGCCCGCATACCCGAGCCCCGCCTTGGGACACGGACTGCTCTGACGCCCCACGTACCCCTTCCCGTCACCAAATCCAAAGTCATTTTTTGTAACCTAAGATCTAGGTCTTTAACCAGCTCCCCAGTTCACCCAAACCCTATTCCGAGGTCAGGGCCTTGACCTTCTAAGCGACTCTCCCTTAAATTCAACCCCCACCAAACTGCACCCCAAAGCTTACCTGTTCTTCCCGCCCAGGTCATCCCAAAGTTCACCTACTCCTTCGTCTCGTTGACCCAAAGCTTATCTACTCTTCCGTCCCTAAAGTTTCTCCAAGGGGGAAAAAGGTGGTCTCTGCACACGCCCGCGCACTCGCGCACACACACACCCACACCGCCCCGTTACCATTTACCCAAACCCCGACCCGCTTCCCGAGGCTTCCCCACACCAAACGTCAACCTGCGCCCTTTGGCAAACTGGAACCTCCGAGGGTTGCCACCCCCCGCCCAACTCGGCTCCTCCTGGTCAGCTCACACCCCAGCCCGAGGCAGCCCGACCCCACGCCTCCCCTGGAAGCCTCTCCACGCCCAGCCTGCTGCAGGACCCCAGATCTCGCCTGGGAATCTGAGACTTCACCCTCCCCGCCCCCGTCCTCCATCACCGCTCCCATCTTCCCGCCCCACACACCCATCCCCGAGAGGTGGGAGCGCCAATATAATGATTACTGAAGGTCGTTTGTTCAGCAAGAAAAATGCCATTGGACAGTTTATAGAGTTATATATATTTATTTTTATTTTATTTATTTATTTATGGCTGAGTTGGGTCTTTATTGCTGGGTGCGGGCTTTCTCTAGTTGCGGCGAGCGGGGGCTACTCTTTGTTGCGGTGCGCGGGCTTCTCATCACAGTGGCTTCTCTTGTTGCGGAGCACAGGCTCCAGGCTCATGGGCTTCAGCAGCTGTGGCTCGCGGGCTTTAGAGCGCAGGCTCAGTAGTTGTGGCTCACGGGTTTAGTTGCTCCGCGGCATGTGGGATCTTCCCGGACCAGGGATCAAACCCCTGTCCCCTGCAGTGGTAGGCGGATTCTTAACCACTGTGCCACCAGGAAAGTCCTAGAGTTATACTTTTAAAAGAGCTTCTTAAGGTATCCAGTTAAATTTTCACTATCTATTAGGTAATGTAGCAAACATGAAAAATGAGACCCATCTGTCATTTAAACCAAGTAAAGAACTTCGTTTGTCATTCAGCCTAGTTTTCATAATCTCGTCCAATTCTTTCTTCTTAGAAGGCAGCTTATCATTTGAGGTTTGCTAAGAAACTAAAAATTTGAATTTTGGAGAGCAGCAAAGCTATGTCTTACGCTAGTTGCAGCCGGGATACTGAGATTTCTGACTTGGGTCCACATGGGGAGGGTTCTTCTGTTAACTCATTTTCTCTCTGTTTTGATGTAGCATAACATCTGTCACCGCTCTTCTTCCTCTCTCAGAGCACACTGATGGGTAACCATGGGAGTGGTACTGTCAAAAAGCTCTCCTCAATGAAAATAGAAGCTGAAAAAATTACAAGTTGTTCTTTTATAGAAGCCCACAGTTTTGTCCACTTGAAACATTCATACTCAGGCTTGTGCTGTAGACTGGCAGAGAGGTGGCCGCTGAGGGCCGACAGCTGGTGACACTAAAGTGGAGCCTCTCTTAGGCTCTGGGTCATGGCTAACAGGACATTTTTTTTAGAAAAATAAAACTTAACCTATTTGAAAGCTTAGTTGTAAGGTAAGTATTTCTAAAAATGTGTTATGCTTTCCCCTACCTGAGTCAACAGAAGGCACTGCAGATTATCAGTTGAGGCTGGGCTGTCAGAGCTGGGAGGCGGGGGATCATCACCTCACTTGGTTCTCAGTACAGACGCGGGTTTCAGTTTCTCTCCCACTACCTGAGGCGGTGATTTGACCTCTCTGAACTTCATTTTTTTAATATGTGAAATAATATGTGTGGTAATTCCTCACAGAGTTGATTATACAATTGATTTATCATTATGATTCCATTTATATTAAGTCCAGAATTGGTAAATCCAGAAGGTAGATTAGTGGTTGCCCAGGGCGGAGGGGAGGGTGAGTGGGGAGAGACGGCTGATGGGTGGGAGGCTTCCTGAGGGAGTGATAAAAATGTTCTAAAGTTAGATTGTGGTGATGGTCACACAATTCTGTGAATATACTAAACCTAGGTGCACTTTAAATGGGTGAATTTTGTAGTATATGAATTATATCTCAAAGGTGCTTAAAAAATTAAATGAGCTAATTAATGCATATAAGGTGTTTAACACAGTGAGTAGTGCATAGTGGGTGAACAGTGAATATCAGCTTTTTTTTTTTTTTTGGCGGCACTGCGCAGCATATGAGATCTTAGTTCCCCGACCAGGGATAGAACCCGTGCCCCCTGCAGTGGAAGTGCGGAGCCCTAACCACTGGACCGCCAGGGAAGTCCTGATGTTAGCTATTCTTTTTACTCATTAGTATTAACCATTATAGCCATACTGTCATACTAGAAAGAGCTTTGAAATATGTTGAATTTTCCTCCCAGATACCCACCCTAATGGTATGGTCTGAGTTGTACAGACCCCTGTGGGCAACCCTGTTCACCTGTGCCTCTCCCCCTTCATCTGCCAGGCCAAGGTGATGAGCAGCATTCCAGGGGTAGCCATGCATGGAAGGCAGAGAAGGGAAACTGGGAGGCCCAGGTTACTATCCCACCTCTTCTACCTTCTCAGGTTTGTGTTTAGATCTTGGTCCATCTGGAGGTTCATGTTTGTGTTTGGTGTGGGGTAGGTCTCTGACTTTACTTTTTCCAGCAGATGGAAAGCCATCTAGCCTAACACCCCTTAGTGAGCGGTCATTCCTTTTTCCACAGATGTAAATCAGAAAAAATGAAAACCACACATACACACATGTAATAAATTGTGTAAATAATAATTTTTAAAGCCCTCTAGGCTTAAAATATCTCACAGTTCCTTTCCACAATCCCTGAAATTCCCATAATGCCCATTTATTTAGGGAAAAGCGCTGAGCATCCTCTAAGAAAATGTCAATGTTGCTTTGGTAAACTAATACACTGAGCTGCCATTAACTGTTCCTCTATTACCATTCAGCTGACATGAGAGAAGACAGCGTGCCTGTGCAGGTGCGTTTTGACTGATTCAGAAAAGAGTCGAGCAAAGGTGCTGCAGGGCAGAAGTGGAAGGAGTGGACCTCGATCCCTGCTGAACATCATGGCCAGGGGATGGGCGAGCCCTGAGGGGACAGGAGCCATTGAAGGAGGGAAGAGAAAAGAAAGGGCACAGGGCTTCCCTGGTGGCGCAGTCGTTGAGAGTCCGCCTGCCGATGCAGGGGACACGGGTTCGTGCCCCGGTCCGGGAAGATCCCCCATGCTGCAGAGCGGCTGGGCCCGTGAGCCATGGCCGCTGAGCCTGCGCGTCCGGAGCCTGTGCTCTGCAACGGGAGAGGCCACAACAGTGAGAGGCCCGTGTACCGCAAAAAAAAAAAAAAAAAAAAAGAAAGAAAGGGCACAAAATTTGCCTTCATTTATTCCACAGGTTTGCCAATGTTATAATTTCAAATAATATCCTTCAGTCAGATTTGATGATGTTGATGTGGATAAGCCTGTCTCTTCATATAAAGAAACTAAGAATAACAGCTGCCTGTCAATAAGAAATGGTCACTCTTCAAATTCAGCTTCTCCTCTGGCCAGTCTAAGCACTTGGTTAGATGGATAGAGAATACTGAATTCTCTTTGCTAGTTTACTTAGAATTACTGGTGAATAAACCGTTCAGATTAAATAGGAAATCCAGGCCAGGCATGGGAGGTAGCGTTGGCTTTCAAATTAGAGAAAGCATTCAGTTAAGTGGTAATAAACGAAATGGATTTTAACTTTTTGTGAATTATACTTTTGTGGAAGTCATTAGCTCTTTTCATTACAAAAGACGAGAGCATAAATTGCAGAACTTCTTTCTTTTCCCATCTTAATGAAGAGACTGCTTTTAAGGCTCTGTTCTTAAGGTTTAGTCCTGATCACAGTTTATGGGAAAAGTGACCCTTGAAAGGTAAAAAGGTCAAAAACCACTACTTCAGGATAGAATAGGTACTGCTTTAAAAAAAAAAAAAAAAATTAAGTAATTTCCTTTTGTTTTACTCTCTTGCTTTAAAAAATGCTAAGGGATATTATAATTGAGAGTTATTTCTGTTTTCCTCTGGCAAGGACACATGCCTTTTCAACTTGGTAATGATTCCCTTGTGTGGCTCAACTGTGTGGTTTGCATCTTGCACTCATAATGTAATTGTGTCAAGAGGACCCTAATGAGGAAAAATAAAATGGTCTCAGAGTGAATAATAAATCCAGCGTCCATCCTGCACACTCCATTCACCGCCCTGTTTTCCCCCTAAGGATCCAAGCCACGCTCAGAAGCCTGTTGACAGTGGTGCCCCTCATGCTGTCGTTCTTCATGATTTTCCGGCAGGTAAGGACGTAAGTAATAAAGTGGTAGAACCTTAGGATCTGGGATCAGGCATCCTCCCCAGGTTAACCTCTCAAGGACATCCTTCTCATTTTCTGCACCAGCAGAGCCCTGGACTGGAGAGGTCATCTCATCCATCACCCCACCTTCAGGAAAAGTCAGTTGTACTGAGGCATTCCAGAAAGCTTAGCTGTAATAGCTTTGCCTTTGAAACTCCCTGTGACAGAGAGAGGAGGAGTGTTTCCCTTACAAATGAACAATTAGCAAATCGCCTACCAGTTGCAAACTTTTTCACTCTTTCAAAATGGGGTACCAAATACCAGTTATAATGAAATTAATTTGAATTTAATAAGTGGAGTTCTTTTCTCCTAAGGGTTGTAAAACCAACACACATAGCTCAGCTATTACTTATGAAATGAGTATAAAATAAAAAATAGGGACTTCCCTGGTGGCGCAGTGGTTAAGAATCTGCCTGCCAATGCAGGGGACACGGGTTCAATCCCTGGTCCGGGAAGATCCCACATGCCACGGAGCAACTAAGCCCATGTGCCACAACTACTGAGCCCACGTGCTGCAACTACTGAAGCCCATGTGCCTAGAGCCCATGCACTGCAACAAAGAGTAGCCCCCCCAGCCACAACTAGAGAAAGCCCGCATGCAGCAACGAAGACCCAGCACAGCCAAAAATAAATAAATATAAATAAATAAATAAATAATATAAATTTTTGTAATCAATTTTTAAGTACCTTTTATATCCAAGGCTACAAATAAAATAAATTCCTGATTTATTTATAACCTGTTTTTTATCCACTTGGTAGACTGATTTTTATTTCACTGTGAGTAAATTTATTTGCAAAAGAGCTGTAGGACTCCCTTAGTTAATATTTTGAGATTGAAATGATTTTTAAGCGTGGTTGAGAATAATATGAATATTATACCATGTCTATAAAACTCTTTTCATTGTTAAAATATGTATTCAGCAGAGGGTTTATATTGACACAGGAAGAATCCTTGGCCAGCACAATGTTTTGTGTGTGTGTGTGTGTGTGTGTGTGTGTGTGTGTGTGTGTGTGTGTGTTTTAACCATTTCCTATCAATCAGTGCCTGGTAAATATATCTAATTTGATCTTAAAAGAGGAGGCTCATAACAACGATATCCAGGAAAAAATAATATATTTTTAAAGTCAATTTGATTAGTATAACCTGTTCTCAGAATCAGTAGAACATACTGCCTCGGTGGACAGAACTAAATGCTACTTTAATCAGATCTGCAAGCAGGGTAATTCATCATACATAATTATTTTATGTTACAGAGCAAGTTGATGATTTGAACCTCACTTCAGGAGAAATTGTTTATCTTCTGGAAAAAATAGGTACAGATTGGTACAGGGGGAAATGTAGAAACCAGACTGGTGTATTTCCTGCCACCTACGTCAAAGTGATTGTAAGTAGATTGTGCTTGTTTAAATTGGTCATATATTCAGTGAATTCCGTGTTATTTGCAGTTTGGAAAAAAAATAACCAGAAGCCTAGATTCTTGGGTTCTGGTTCTCTCTCTTCCATTAATTCATTTGGTGTTTGAAAAATTCAGAAATAAAGGTTTGTTCAATTAGATACTAGTTAATTATTCATATATTATGGAGTATTAGCACTTAATGCTTAAATGCTATCTGAAATCCTAAGGTGAAAAACTACAGGTCCACTGGTGAATCAGCTATTCTTGGAGGGTTGATAAGCACTTGAGGGTATATGTTAATTCTTTGCAACATTCAGCAAACAAGAATTAAATGAGGGGCTTCCCTGGTGGCACAGTGGTTGAGAGTCCGCCTGCTGATGCAGGGCACACGGGTTCGTGCCCCGGTCCGGGAAGATCCCACATGCCGCGGAAAGGCTAGGCCCATGAGCCATGGCCGCTGAGCCTGCGGGTCCGGAGCCTGTGCTCCGCAACGGGAGAGGCCACAACAGTGAGAGGCCTGCGTACCGCAAAAAAAAAAAAAAAAAAAAAAGAATTAAATGATACTGGATTGTCCTGAAGGAATGTTTGTTCTCTGAGGTTATGGTACCACTTCTCCTTTTCTTTGGAGTACATTTCGTTACTGGTTTCTTTCATCCTTTCCATTCCCATTTATTTCAACCTTTAAAAAAATAGATTTGGGAATACCAAAGTACTTTCATTGGAGGTAATGGTCCATTAATGATTTTTCACATAATAATTCCAAATCTGACTGGGAAACATATATTAAAGTGTCCGAATTTTATACACCCTCAAAGCCTAACTTGTGTAAGTAGAGCCCTGAGTGCTAAGCCCGGGTGGCTGAGAAACATGGGGGTGAAATCAGACTGCCACTTGAACGTTTATATCAGTAGGAAGAGAATGACTCAGTCTCTAATATAACTTATTGATACTGGAACATATCAATAAACCTGGCTTAAATAGTTGAGCATTAACTGCTTGGCGGGGTGGGGGTAAGAAAATGATTTTCCATTACATCAGAAACTTAGCAAACAAATATAACAGAAAACCTGTATTTTTCAAGTATGAATGAGGTTGAGTCTCTTGAATTACGAAATGTGGGTCTTAAAAATTGTCTGGTATATAAAAATACCCTGATTCTTTGGAGAAATCCAACCACATTCTCTAAATTAATATTAAAGAGTAATGTTAGTTTTAGCACTCTTCCTCATTTTTCTTCTGCCCAATGTAGCAGTACTTTAAAAAGCACAATTACCACACTGAAATCAATCATACTGAATTTGCCAGATTATTGGTGTAAGTGTTATTTCTAAGCCTACAAGTTTAAAAAATTGTTTTAAGACTTCGAACTTTTGAAATTCATTAAGAAGGGCACTGATTTATTTAATGTAAACCTCAAAGCCTTAAGTAGTTTTCAGACTTATAGTGCATTATGGTCAAATATTTCATCACAACCCAGTTCTCTGGAGCCTTGTAGATGAGTTATTATATAAAGTGCTCGCCTCTTAGTAGATGCTCACTGAGTACTAAGTCCTCTCTTCCTTCCCTACTCACGTTGAAGGGGAAAAAGTGTTCCAGGGTTATGAAAATGGAGAGAATCCACAAGTTGATTAAAAGATTTTATTTTAGGGTCATGAAAGTATTGCAGAGTTCTACCAACAGTTTGAATAGGTGTCTATGTAGTGCCTGATGCCTAGTTTCTATCCTAAGCCCTCCTCACCTGAAGTTTTCAACTTAGGGGATAAGGGGTAGAGTATACTCAGTCAGGGGTAGAACGACATTAATGTGCTTATTCCAGCAAATAAGAGGATTGATTGGTTATTCAAGGAAGGCTACATCACAAGTTACGCATATTTTTAAAAACCCAAATTCTGGATTTCATACCTTCGTAGCACCTGTGGTACATTTCGTCGGTTTAACACCTAGCTAAACTGGCTAACTTTAGTCATGAATTTGCTAATTACTTAGCTTAAATTTATCTTATTAAAATCTGAAAGAATACAGCTGTTGTCTTGATTTTTGTCTTTACTAGACTGATGTTCCAGGAGGAAATGGGAAAAGGGAATCCGTCACATCTCATTGTGTTAAGTAAGTTTTACTTGTGTTGTTTTGCACAAGATACAAAGGATGGTGAGCATTTATGTCATACAGAATAAACACTTCAGATGTATGATTATTCAGATTCTCAATGTGTCTTTTTAATTATGAGGAAAACTACTTGTTTAAAAATTCTGGTGAAATTGCAACATGCTGATAGAAGCAACTCCCCATATCAATACAGGCCATATAGACAGGCACAAACAGTCTATCCCGGTGTGTCCCACAGCCTGGCCTCACCCAAGCAGAGAGGTTTCATCATCCAGGGCATTTTGTGTTGCTTCTGCTGTTTATCTACCAACAGATTTCTAGAAGGTTCAAATATTTTTGTCATAGTGTTAGGGAACCGCTGACCGAAACCACCCACCTTGGCTAGGCACGATGGTAACCACTTCTACGAGCTGTCTCACAACAGGAGGTCCTGATAAGGAACTTGCTGCTAACCAGGAGAATTCAGGAGGGGCTGAAAAGAGGGAAGAGATACCAGCCCATAATATGTCTTGTAAAACTAACTAGAAGAATTCAGGAGGGGCCAAAGGGAGGGAGGATACACTAGCCCATAATATTGTCCTACCAAAGTCCCAGAATCCTTCACACTGGAATGGTGCGCTGAGGATGGGCGCACCACCAGGAAGGACCCTCAGTCAGACTAAATATGGGCCAACCAAGATGACTGGGAAGAGACAACCCGGAAACTAACCCCATTACCATAAAACCTGAGACTGCGAGCCACGTGGCAGGGCAGTTCTCCTGGGGTCTCTTACCCCACTGCTCTCCACCCAGGCGCCCCTTCCCAATAAAGTCTTTTGCTTTGTCAGTACGTGTGTCTCCTCGGACAATTCATTTCTGAGTGTTAGACAAGAGCCCACTCTTAGGCCCTGGAAGGGGTCCCCCCGCTTCCTGCAACAATAGAAAATATTTAAACCTGATAGAGGGACTTCCCTTGTGGTCCAGTAGCTAAGACTCCATGCTCCCAATGCAGGGGGCTCGGGGTCAATCCCTGGTCAGGGAACTAGATCCACATTCCGCAACTAAGAGTTCACATGCCGCAACTAAAAGATCCCGCATGCTACAACGAAGATCCCACATGCCACGACTAAGACCCGGTGCAGCCAAATAAATAAATATATATATTTTTAATGAACAAAAAAGTAAACCTAACAGAAATATGAACCCTACAAAAACTGCTAGGCATTTTGTATTGTTTTGTTTTTGTTTTTGAAAGTAAAGGAAGAGTTAATTTGGAGGGGTCGTCTTTATGTTTGAAGACCTTTCCGTGAATTTATGTACCCTTTTCTGCATCACTGTAACTCCTTTGTGATTTAAAACATTGCCACAATGCAACTTTATATTCCAGTTAAATGAGCAAATTAATAGAATTCAGTACCTGCTGAAGACTGTAAACCTGTCTTTGAATCGGTCAGACATAAGAAGATATGCTCCCTGAGGACTTCAGAAAATAAATGCAAAGGTTATCACAAATAAGAAAACTTCTGATGCCACAATAGTTTAATTCTGTTTCAGGTTCAGTTTTTCTCCTATTTTTAAGCAGTGTTTACCGTGTCAGCAGGTTGAATTTAAAGTGGGCTTTCATGGCTGTTGATGCATTGACCTGACTTAAATCAGACTTAGATTGGAGCGAGTACCCACCTATTCTCTTCAGGCAATTGTATCTCCTTAGTCATAGCTGTTGAAACTTCCTTTCTAAAGCCTCAAATCAAAAGTTTGGGAATCAGTCATGTCTTCTAGGGACACAATTTCATCTCTGTTTTTATCTTATTTTCAGTCAAAATTGTAGATCATTCTAATTCTCAGAAATGAAGCCTTTTTAAAGGAGATACAAACATAATTTTTAAAACAACAGTGTAAGATATAAGATTAAATGTTATAAGATAATAAGCCGAGTTTCTGTTTTCTTCGAACCTTCTAGTTTTGAAGGCCATTCATCTATATACACAACTCACTGATTCAGCATACATTGAGCATCTACCCTGCCCAGCTGGTGCCCATTGCATTTCTGCCATGGAAGTTTGATGTCTTGCCCTGAGATTCTCAGGGTTAACACTCCTAAACTCAGTGCATTTATGACTGAGAGGGTTCAGACTTGGCCCTGGATTACTATGGCCCAAGGATACAAAGACAAGGAGACTGGGGAGATTCTGTCATGAAGAAAAGGTGATCAAAAGATGTGCAACATTAACCAACCACCAGCTGCTTATCAGGGATTCTGCCTGTACTTGTGACCTTGACTTTAGCCTTTCTGAGTGAATAGGTTCATATCTAAAAAGTAAGGACTATCATTTAGAAATATAGCTTATTCTTTTTCATGGAAAATTTTAAACTATGCCTAGTATACCTTGTTCCACAGTAAACACAGAATAAATATTTATTGAAAGACTAAATGAAGGTTTTAAAGCATTCTGAAAGTTAGTACTCTCTAGTTTAACCCACAAATGTGGTCTTCTTTCTTCAGAGGCCCAAGATGTGTTGCTCGATTTGAGTATATTGGAGACCAGAAGGATGAGTTAAGTTTCTCAGAGGGAGAAATTATTATTCTTAAAGAGTATGTGAATGACGAGTGGGCGAGAGGAGAACTTCGAGAGAGATCTGGGATCTTCCCCCTTAACTTTGTGGAACTCATTGAGGATCATCCCACCTCTGGTACAAATGTTTTAAGTGAGTACAGAGAATATGGTTTTTTATTATGTCCTATCCTAATTCAAATAAACCAGATAATAGGTTAATTCTTAAGTTGCATAATAATCTACATTGCCATATTTTTTAAGGTAGAAGGAAAAATGATTTTTAAATGGTCAACATCATTATTGGGATAGTCATTGTTGTGGCAGTCTCTCAAAGAGCTGGCTTTGGTGTTTTAGGTAGTTAGTGGTGGCTTCATATTAGAAATGGCAGAAAAAAAAATCACTGACTTTCAAACAGAAATGGCCTATAGAATATAACTAATGTGTATCCTCCTTCACCTTACAGTAAAGGAAACAAATCTGGAGAGGGTAGTGCTGGGCAAAGTTATACAGCCAGTACATGAAGAGACTGATCTGGAATCCCAGACTTTTCACTCTCCCCCCAAAGTTTTTCTCCAATACTATATGGTCTTTACAGCTGAAGTTTTGACATTTTTTTAAAATACAGGCACAAAGGTACCACTGAAAACCAAAAAAGAAGATTCTGGTGCAAATTATCAGGTAGGCTGCTTGAATAGATAACTGTAGTGAAAGCCAAGTTTTATCTCTGGGAGGACTATTAAAATCATAATTATCAAAAGAAAATGTTATAAATCATTTTTTGTGTTTTTTTTAAAATTTATTTATTTATTCATTTTTGGCAGTGTTGGGTCTTCGTTGTTGTGTGCGGGCTTTCTCTAGTTGCAGAGAGCGGGGGCTACTCTTCATTGCAGTGTGTGGGCTTCTCATTGCAGTGTCTTCTCTTGTTGCGGAGCACAGGCTCTAGGCACTCTGGCTTCAGTAGTTGTGGCACGCGGGCTCAGTAGTTGTGGCTCGTGGGCTCTAGAGTGCAGGCTCAGTAGTTGTGGTGCACGGGCCTAGTTGCTCTGCGGCATGTGGGATCTTCCCGGACCAGAGCTTGAACCCATATCCCCTGCATTGGCAGGTGGACTCTTAACCACTGCGCCACCAGGGAAGCCCTGTAAGTCATTTTTTAATTCATGTAGCAAATATTTGAAGTAAACAGATGATTAATATCTTTATTGCATATAGAGCTCGTACAAATGAGTTAGAAAGACATGCGAACCCTGATAAAAAACAAGGAGAGATATTATTAGAATATTCATGAAAGAGATATTATAAGTGGCTGATATTAAAAAAGTATTTAACCTTATAGTAATCAAAGAAATGCCTTGTAAAGAGACAATAAAATACCATTTAACGTATCTAATGAAGATTCAATACAACTCAACAGTAAATAATTATAAGTATGTGAATGTTAAAACAGAGAAAGTGCAGATTATTGTTATCATTATTTTTATTTCTCACCCTAAGAAAAGGATGAAAAATGAGACAAGGTTTTAGTCACAAAGATGGTCATGGTGGTGTTATTATAACAAGAAAAAATTGGAAATAACCTAAATATGGTCATTATCGGGAGAATGTTCTGAGGACATTAAAAACTAGATTTGTAAAGTAAATGGCATGGGAGGAAAACATGTATTATAGGGAAGTTGAATATATAGCATAAAAAGACTATGAGGAAATGTGTTTGTTACCATTCAGTTGCCCTTAGGTAGTGAGATTATAGGTGGTTGGGTGTTCTTCCCATTCTTCATATATTTCCGAACTGCCAAGTGTTTAGGAGCATTTGTATTATTTTATAATGGGAGAGAGAAAAAAATGGATTAAAATTTTTACACTGTATAACATGGCTTCAGAAGTGTTTAAACTGAATAGGAATGTGGGTGACTTCCCATTGTTTTTTGTGACATTATTTTAGAAGAGTGAGCCTGATGGGGTCATTGTTTGTCAAAAATGTCAGTGGTAATTAGGCTGTGTGTCTCTCAATTCTTTCATCTTCCCCCCACTGCTAAAGTCAAACAGGAAAGAAAGGGACTACAGTTCTCCAAAAGGAAATGTTCACATGGTTCCCTGTATTTCTTGGGAGTGACAAGTACCGTTCTTTAGGGTTGGTTACCCAAGTACAGGAACAAAACGGTAGGGTTAGGGTTTTTTGTTTAATTTTTTGTTTTTCTTTCAAGCCATCAGTTGATGAGAACTTAAGATGTACCAGGCACTGTGCTAAGCATTCTACACGCATTACCTCATTTGATCCCCAAAGCAACTCTAAGATGAAGCTGAGGCTCAGAGTAGAGAAGCTTCTTGCCCAGTGTCAGCGAGGAGGTGGCAGAGCTGACTGGTGGGCTCCAAGCCTTTGCTCTTAGTGTTATCCTTGCCTCTCGCTTGGGCTTCTTGAACATAGGGCTCCCATCGTGACTTGGCAGTGATGCCTCTTCTCAGGGCAGAACCTTCTTCTGATGTGTTTGCAGTAAAAGCATTACTGTTGGAGCATTCCCCCACACTAGCCCACCATATCTGGGTGATTATCCTGCCAGCCTTGGAGCTAACTATGCGTCATAAAGTTAAAAGTGTGGGGACTTCCCTGGTGGCACAGTGGTTAAGAATCCGCCTGCCAATGCAGGGGACACAGGTTCAATCCCTGGTCTAGGAAGATCCCACATGCTGTGGAGCAACTAAGCCCATGCACCGCAACTACTGAAGCCCGCGTGCTCTAGGGCCCGCATGCTGCAACTACTGAAGCCTGAGCGCCTAGAGCCCATGTGCTGCAACAAGAGAAGCTACCGCAGTGAGAAGCCCGTGCACTGCAACGAAGAGTAGCCCCTGCTCACTGCAACTAGAGAAAGCCTGCATGCAGCAACGAAGATCCAATGCAGCCAAAAAAAAAAAAAAAAAAATTAAAAGTGTGAACTAATGAAGTCCTGTGCCATGGAATCTGATAGCCTCTGAAACATGTAGAGACCTGGGAATTAACAGACTGCCCATTCTGATCCTTCCTAATTTAGATAAAGAAGAACCTCACTGAAAATTATATGCTTTGCCAGAATGTTTTCGTAGTGTCATAAATACTATACACAAATATTGCAAGCTTTTATCTAATTTTAGTGTAACTGTCATAGATAATAATTAGAAAAAATTTTTGCTTAAGCATTATATAGCCCTTTAAAGCAGAAAGTCACAAATTTTATCACGTCTGTCATTTAGAATTCTATTTTAAGAAAAAGTTATTGGAAACTTTTATTTCTGAAACTCAATAGTGACATAAGGTATTGAGTGATTTAAAGTGGCCTTCAGGCGTTGAAATCTTATGACCCCTTAGCTTTTTTTCCACCACTTTTTAAGCTTTGTAGAAATTACTCTCAAACAAAATCTCACATTTCTTACCAAACTTCTGATTTGAAACAGGAGAACAGTCTTTCTGCAGAATGGTGCGAAGCTCTTCACAGTTTCACAGCGGAGACCAGTGACGACTTGTCCTTCAAGAGAGGAGACCAGATCCTGATCATGGAACGTGTGGACTCCGACTGGTACAAGGGCAGACTGCGCGACAGGGAGGGCATCTTCCCCGCAGTCTTCGTGCGGCCCTGCCCAGGTGCGACAGCTGCAAGGAAGGCTCTTAACCCTCTAAGGGAAGTGTGAGGCCTTTGAAATGATACATATTCCGTTTCCCTCTGGGCATGTTCAATTTAAGTTGTTTGCCTACATTTGCAAGTTGATTCATAAAGTCATGCAAACTTTCTTCATATAATTTATTGAAGTTATGGGGAAAAGAGATTTTAAAATGCCTTCAATTAATAATGGCTAATTTTGTCTCCTAAATGTTAATATATTTTGTATAATTTTTTTCCTGCTAAGACAGCATCCTTCATCTTGTTGCAAGTTAGGTAAATTCAAAATTAATTGGAAGTATTATGTCCTGGGAATGACAAGGGGGTTTCTTAAAATGTTCGACTTGTGTTTTAGTCCAATGTCTTTCTATATATTTGAATTTTTGGTGTCTTCACAGCTGAGGCTAAAAGTACGGCTGCTTTAGCACTGAAGGGGAGGAAGGCCAAAGCCTTGTATGATTTCCATGGGGAGAATGAAGATGAGCTTTCCTTCAAGGTCAGAATGTGTATCTTTTTGTAATTGCATTAAGCAGCTATAAATTTTGAAATGTCTTCCACTGAAGGGTGGAACATTTGGGTGGAGTACTGATCATTAGTCAAGAATGAACAGAGCTTCCCTGGTGGCGCAGTGGTTGAGAGTCCGCCTGCCGATGCAGGGGACACGGGTTCGTGCCCCGGTCCGGGAAGATCCCACATGCCGCGGAGCGGCTGGGCCCGTGAGCCATGGCCGCTGAGCTAGCGCGTCCAGAGCCTGTGCTCCACAACAGGAGAGGCCACAACAGTGAGATGCCCGCATACCGCAAAAAAAAAAAATGAACAGATCTCAGACCCTCATTCTAAAGGATGAGATTAGAGAAAGTGAATAGGGCAAATGTAAATTATCAGCAAGGAATTTAGGTACTTAAAGAAAGCCTGATTGATATCCATAGCACCACAGTCGCCTACCAAATTCCTTATTCCTTAGCCTTATAACACGTCTCACTAATGTTGGAGGTTTCATTGGTAGCCCTAGTAAAGGATGATCCTCTACATGGCCCTTGCAGCCTTCATGTCTTTGAAACCAGCGGAGAAATCAGGTGGCAACCACTACAGCTGGCCTCTGCAGCAGTGCCTCATAAGACACCGGAGTCTTGTCCACAAAGACACTGACTAGACTTTAGGGAAATGATCCCAAAAGGTTAAGGTATTTTGCACAAGTTTTTTTTTAGAAGCCTAAAATCTAATCTTAATCTTACTTCATCAAGGAAGTACCTTTTATTTTTTTAAAGTAAAAAGAATACTTCCATGATCCTGTTTCCGCAGTCCACAGTTCGACGGTGGTCAGAGGAAAGCACCCAGGGTAGTACTTTGGGATTGGGCCAGAGGAAGGAGGGTGGCTTTAGTAAGTCATTGCTGTCAGAAGAGCCTGTCTCAGACAGTGGGAAATTCTCCATTATCGGAGATGCTCAGAGGCAGGGGTGCCATAGAAGGAATTAAAGCATCCAGGAGTGATTGGACAAGATGAGACTTAAGACAGAGGGTACCCAAACAAGGTTTTCATCTGTCTACAACAAAATGATGAAAACAGTGATATTGGGTATGTGCAGGCTTTAGGGGAGCCATGGAGAAGGGGAGGCATGCCTAGATATATAAGGTTGCTAACTTTTCTATTTTGTGATGGAGTTTTACTTTATTCTGAGAATTTCTTCCTTTTCATATTAAAATGTCATTTCTATTATAAAATATTATTAGTAAATGTATAGATTTCTTATGCAAAATTATAATTGGTAACCCTATATCAGTTTTTTTTTTAATTTATTGGTCCAAATGTTTAGAAACTGTTGCCCTAGTCCTTTTCAATCTTGAGAGTCAGTGGCTCAAAATTAATTCCTTTTATCTTTACATAAAATGTTACTGCAAGTGAACACTCTGGATTCAGACTTTTGGGATATTATTTTGGCCTTCATTTAGGTTATGTCAATGTAACAGAATTCACAGTATCATCCAGAAGATAGGTTGTCTTCATTTTACAAATGCCTGGCTGTAAGCAAGACAGTTCTAGAGATTTTTAGTTAAGGGATTCTGCACCACTTTCAGAGTTGTTGATCATTAATATTTTATTAAATATCCACAGAATATTAGTAAATAAAACTTTTTAAAATTGTCCTAGCCCTCAGAAAACTGACATAGTATGTATGTATGGACCAGAGCTAAGAAAAATAATTTTAGTCAGTGATTATGTTATAGTTTAGGAAGTGGAAGGAACTTACTTGTTAGTCAGTGATTATGTTATAGTTTAGGAAATGGAAGGAACTTACTTGTAACAGAACCTTTGAATGCCAGAATTTTTACAGATTTTAGCAAGGTAAATTAATGACATGGGATAGTCAGCATTTTCCCTTAAGAAAGGCCTTAAATCAAACCTGTTTTCCAAAGGGCAATGTCCTAGGGCTACAAATAAATCCATTTAGCCTGATAAAGATATTCTTAAAAGTAGCCAGGGTCATCTTGGACCATTATAGAATCCTAAACCCAGATTCTAAGCAACAGTTAGAAACCATAAAGAACAAAATAGTTCCAGGAGATAACAGAAGACATAATTTTTGAAATTGAGGAATTATAATTCATACACGAATAAGATACACAACCCTTTTGACTAACCTGATGAGGATAAATCATGTGCTGAGTCAGGGTGAAGCTCTTTAAGACAGGGAAGAATGCAAATTTGATATTGAGGCCGTGGAGGAATGGAATAAACCAAATGGTAGAGGAGAATACCATTATGTGGAAGAATATAGAGTACAAAGCGCTCAGGATGTTGAGAAAAGGCAATTGCAGTAAAAACCTTTCCAAGTAAAAAGGTCTACTATAAAACGTGGTGACCTCATGCCTAATAGCAATACAGGCCCTGGAATCACACTAGGTTTGAATTCTGTCTCTACCACTAACTAGACATGCAACACTGAGCAAGTCACGTAATCTGACCTTCAGTTTCCTTTTCTTTAAAATAAGGAAATCTATAAAAATATTTCTCAAAAATGGGGATAATAATAGTACCCACTTCTAGGACTGTGTTGTTGTTTAAATGAATTAATTTCCACTATTCTTAGTTTGTTAAAAAATAAAAATAGGGCTTCCCTGGTGGCGCAGAGTCTGCCTGCCAATGCAGGGGACACGGGTTTGTGCCCCGGTCCGGGAAGATCCCACATGCCGCAGAGCGGCTAGGCCCGTGAGCCATGGCCGCTGAGCCTGTGCGTCCGGAGCCTGTGCTCCCCAACAGGAGGCCGCAATGGTGAGAGGCCTGCGTACCACAAAAAAAAATAATAATAAAATAAAATAAAATAAATGAGTTAATTCCCATGAAGTACATAGAAGAGGGCAAGGCATACAGTAAACATATGGCTCACTCTCTCATCTTCAGATCTTTGCTTAAGTGTCACCTGGCTGCCCTAAAGAGATGGCAGCCCACACTTTCTGTCCTCCTCTGTTGGCTTATTCATCTCCCAACTCTAGAATAAGGTCTTTACTCTTTGCTGTATCCATAGTGCCCAGAATAGTGTCTGACACACAGTGGGTACTCAATAAATAATTGTTAGATGGGGAAAAAAAATTTTATATATATGATAGCTGGTATTTTTATTTATTAAAGAAGAATTTTAGATTAAGAGTGGTGAATTTGGGGGGCACAAAATACAACCAGGAAAATAAAAGTGCAACAAGGGTGACAATGGCAAAGGAATGCGCTTTGACGAAAAGAGCATACAAGCTAATGGCATCATTAGGGTTAGATCATCTTTGTGGTACATTGTTTAATCCTCTTGGCAAATCAAGATAAATGAGTTATATAAAGAGGAGATGTACATGCCTCTCCAGGTGGGCTGCTTACCATGCTTATCCTCAATAGAAACTAATCATTATTTTCAATTCCTGTCTTCTTACAGGCTGGAGACATAATAACAGAGCTGGAATCTGTAGATGATGACTGGATGAGTGGAGAATTGATGGGAAAATCTGGAATATTTCCCAAAACCTACATTCAGTTTTTACAAGTCGGCTAAAGGTGAAGCTTGACTGTGTTCCTTGGCACAAGAACTCACTTGAACTATCACTTTGACTATCAGATATGTTTTTGCACTATTTTTTTAAACTGAAAGAAATATCTATGCTGTACATGGTATATTAGAACTTTCTGAAAGCAGAAAACATCTGATTTTGTAGTTAGCTTTCATTCACAGTAGAAACGTGCACACGGAAACCCATGAGCACATTTCTACCAAGGAGGACATCAAGCAGGATTAGCAAGGCAGGCAGACCCTTCCCCCGGGAAAGTGTCTGGTGACAGGGCAGCATGAGGACACTTAGAAGCAGAAGTTGCACTTGGACCTCTGTGTTCATCAGCACAAGTAAATTAACCTGCTTCTTCATTTTCTACTTTAGTTTTAAAAGAGGATATTTGTTATTCTACATGCTGTAACTATCAGGCCATGGTTGGTAACCTAAATTTCATCACTGATATTCAAATTAATTCTAACAGCTTGAGCGCATTATCCTTATTACTGGAGCAAAGCCTTGCTCCAGGAAAGGGTAGTTCATTGACTAGTGGGAGCCTTTGTGAGCACATGGTGAATCAGCTCACAGTCACCACATGCGCCTGTGGTAGCAGGTGTTTCCCCTTTGTCCCAGTGTTTGAAAGGTGTTGAAATTTGATGTATCTTAGTCAAAAGAACCAAAACCATCCTGAAATGCCTTGCTAATACAACTAACCCTTCCACATACCTACAGTACTTAATTTCTTTCCTCTGTGTATACTTTATGTTAACAGGGTTATTATAAGCACATTTTCTGAATCTGCAATCATTCTTTTGACAATTACTGGTACCCAAAGAAAAATTCATTTTCTTTGAGTTACCCCAGTAATATATAAAACTATGTCTTGTTATAGTGGTACATTATGAATCACATATATCTCAGAATACAGAGCAACTGTTAAGATGGAAAACAATGCCAAACCCCCAGCTCATTCTTCCAAGTATAATCAGAGCGAAAAATAATTTGAGAATCTGAAGGCTGATACTTTTGGGGTTGTTTTCTTTTTTCTCCAGCTCTTCCCTGCACAGTTATTAGCGTAAATAAAAAACCACTTTCCTGCTATCCATTGTTATGCATTCCAGGCTTAAGATAAAAGTGGTTCCTTGCAACACTGAATCAATTACAGTTTATGGGCTAAAGCCAAATAGGTCGAAGACAATCTTCCGAACAGATCAATGGAACAGAACTTCATTGAAAATGTAAAACACTTTCCCAACTATGTTCATAACTTTCTTCTATTTTTGAGAAGAGTTTCATATGCTGGGCCACTTTTTAGCTTTTGTTTTTGTTTCCACTGTCTGAATTCAAAGTTAGGCAGTAAGTGGTGAAACCATCATGTGAACACCATGTGGGGTTCTGTAAGGGAGGAGATATTTACTCTTTTATTAAAGCTCATTTCCCAGTATATGGTTAAAATTGATTTTGGAATATGGGGGCTGTTTGTTCTACATGTTTTGGGTAAAGAGGACAGTATAAAGAAAACTGGTCAAATTTCACTCAAGTTATTTCATAAGAAATGGATGACTTAAAGCATATTATCCCAACTAAATTCCTATTTGCAGCAAGCTTGTACAACAGCAGGAAAGAGAGAAGTGGGGGGGTAGTGTCTGGGATAGGACATGAGGTATATTTCTTTGCCTGTGTAATTTTAACATCTTATATCAAAGATCATGAAAACCTAGCTTTACTGGAGAAAAATATTCCTTTTAAATTTTGGCCTCTGTCAGCAGAATGATAAGTGCAATAGTTGTAAATCTACTTGACACTATAATAAACCGAACTGAACTTTTCAAAGTCCTTTTCTCATACATATTAGACTGAGGTTTTTGAGAACAGAGTTGGTATCTTATAGCTCCAGCCCTTTGCACCATATAGGCTCAATAGAGGGTTTTTGGTTGGTTGATTGTTTGGCTGGCTGGTTGGACAACTTTCACATAATAGTGATACTATCTTGGATCCAATATGCTCCAATATCTTTCCTCTTTATTGACAAAAATCTTTATTGACAAAAATCTTTATTGAAACAAAATTTGCAGTTTTATGTCTTCCATTCCATCATGCTACATTTTTTGCTTGCCATTTATTACCTACTCAACTGACAAGAAGTAAAAATGTAGCATGGTGTAGGTTTTTCATAGGTGCTTTTTTTTTAATTTATTTATTTAATTTATTTTATTTTTGGCTGCATTGGGTCTTTGTTGCTGTGCACGAGCTTTCTCTAGTTCCAGCGAGCAGGGGCTACTCTTCGTTGTGGTGCCCGGGCTTCTCATTGTGGTGGCTTCTCTTGTTGCAGAGCACGGGCTCTAGGTGCACAGGCTTCAGTAATTGTGGCTCATGGGCTCCAGAGCACAGGCTCAGTAGTTGTGGCGCACGGGCTTGGTTGCTCCGCGGCACGTGGGGTCTTCCCGGACCAGGGATCAAACCCGTGTCCCCTGCATTGGCAGGCAGATTCTTAACCACTGCACCACCAGGGAAGCCCCTTCATAGGTACTCTCTTATTCTGTATATTGACTGAACATGATTTTTATACTCAGTGAATTTCCTAGTGAAGAAATAGAAATGTATTCTTGTTCCTTTCAGGAATTTTAGTTGAAAACCTAATGTTCATCCAATCCTCCTCAAACGAGAATCTCCAAATCCTTTTTCTTTGGTGGGTTAAAACTAACGAAGTCATTTAATATGTTATTCTTACCCTTTTGAACACTAAAAGACAGCAGATTTCTTTAAAAGATGCCCTTGCTTATATGGCTGTCATTTGTGCTCATGGAAATCACAGGTTTTTAATACAGTCTAAAACATTCATAATGAAAGAAAAATCAGTACATTTATCAAAATTTTAGAAATGGCGTTTGAAAAAAACAAAATATATTTTTCTGTAGGGTTTGTTATATATCAGTACTCTTAACAATAATTGTTTATAGTTTTTGTTCAGCTTCTTAAGCTTAGATAAATATACGTAGAGAAATAGTGATGATATAGGCTAATTATAAGGGGATATTTGGTATAATCATTAATGGTTTATTTTTAATTAATGTCAGATGTACATGGACCATATGATTCATAATTCAGTGCCATTCTGAATGCCATTTTAAACGAATGCTTAACAGTGAATTTTTCAGAACTAAATAGGAAATAATTTTCTAACCTACTCCTTTTTATTTCACTGTAGTTACAGAGGGGGGAAATACAAAGCCTAACTCAGAACAACACCACCATCTAGGGGCTTTTCACCTAATTGCAGTCTCATCCTGTTTGTTAAACCACAGAAAAGTCTGAGGATCAGAGCTCAACCTGCAGAGGTTAAATGATTTGCCTAAGGTTATAAAGGTATGGCAAAGCCTAAAGCAAAACCTAGCTCTACTGATTCCCGATTCAGTACTTTTTATATTTGTTTTGCTAAAGTGATATATTTCTCTTTAACAGTTAAACAAGTAGAATTGATTTGTTTTATTGTAAAAAGTTGTAACTTCTCAATATAATAGTTATTATTAGAATGAATGCAGAGAACAAAGCCTTGAATTTATTCCTTTCAAGAAGAAAAGAAGGGGCTTCCCTGGTGGTGCAGTGGTTAAGAATCTGCCTGCCAATGCAGGGGACATGGGTTCAAGCCCTGGTCTGGGAAGATCCCACATGCCACAGAGCAACTAAGCCCGTGCACCACAACTACTGAGCCTGCAAGCCTAGAGCCCGTGCTCCACAAGAGAAGCCACTGCAATGAGAAACACGTGCACCACAACAAAGAGTAGCCGCCGCTCACTGCAACTAGAGAAAGCCCATGTACAGCAACAAAGACCCAACACAGCCAAAAATATATTTAAAAAAAAAAAAAAAGACAATTTAAAAAAAGAAGAAGATTCGTGCTTGGCTTCTCAGTTTTATATAGGCAATTCATATTGATGTTACCTAGAAACTCAAACATGGACTGATCCATTAATGGGGATTCCTTTTTTAGTTTAATAGGAAATATTTGAATGCTTGGAACATCAGATCTTGAAAAGATCTGTGTCTGCAGAGCTGTGCTCTTGGCAACAGCAAAGCAATCTTAAGCTGAGGTTTTCATACACATGCAGTACAAAACATTATTTTAGTATTTTGGAGTCTAATAGATCAGCTCAACTACTTACGCCAATAAATTGATATTTCAGAGTCTGGGACACATTTTGGATTTTTAAAGGAATCTTAATTGTATGTACACCATGGACTGTTTATTTATCTACAAATACTACAAATAAGGCAACTCAATGAAACTTTTTTCAGGCAAAGTAATGATTCAAATTCATTATTCAGAAAGGAGCATTACCTGCCAGTTACCTGTCCTCTTTTAACAGGAATTGACTGACAATCTCTTAATACAAAAATATTGGCCCACATTTAGTAACTTCTTTACAGTTAAAATAAGAAACAACTACATTTATCTCTCCAATCATATCCAGGGTTTTAATAGATGATTGATGATAGAGCTCAGACTCAAAGGATCACTGAGGCCCACCACATTGTTTCTCAGGCCACCATGTGGCCAGCAGCTTTAAAGCAGAGTTGTTGTTAATTCAAAAGAGCCTTACAGCATGTGGCTAACTCTTCAGTGCAGTACTATGCCTAAGCTTATGCTAGGGAAACAGTGGTGTCTTCTCTTTAGACATATAAAACATCAAAGCTTTTAAAAGATAAATGTGGTGATAAAGTATCTGATTATTCTCTACGTACAGAGCACTCTAGGGAAGATGAATGCGGGGGTGCAGGCAAAGGCCTCCATCTTTGCTGGCCAGAGGGGCCTGGCTGGGCTATGAAAAAGCCTAGTTGTCCACTGCAATGAGGGAATTGGGGGCAAGGTCAGAGAGCAACAGAAAATAGGGCACCAAGACACTGTGCATCTATAAGACTAACTACCAAGTGGGACGACTGCCCCTATGCATGTGTGTCAGGCTATCCCTGCTGGATGGGAATGGATGGCCTCCATATCATATTCTATTTGAGAGATACACATTCACAAATAGAGCTGCTAAGCAGACTCCTCACACTGATGTTCCCCACAAAGCCAGGACCCAAATCACTCAAGCTGGTGCTCAGCTGCAGAAAGTAAGCTTTTTTTCTTTAGTATTTAGCAATAAGGACTACTACCATCAGGGCTGAACTCGCCTCCTCCCACAGACACACCAAAATTACAACTACTTACAGAGCAACTATCTATGCAGACAAACCGAAAAACTAGCAGAAAAGATTTTCCGCAACTAAAGACATAAAGAAGGAATCCAACAAGATGGGTATGAGGGGTGTAGACTCAGTATAGTCAGGACCCACACCCCGGGTTGATGACCCACAAACGGGAGGAATATCACAATCATAGGCCGGAAGGGAGTGGCACGATATATTCAAAGTGATGAAAAGAAAACCCCTACAACCAAGCATGCTCTACCGAGCAAGGTTCTCATTCACATTTGAAGGAGAGAGAAAGTTTTACAGACAAGCAAAAGCCAAGAGTTCAGCACAACTAAACCAGCTTTACAAGAAATGTTAAAGGGACTTCTCTAAGTAGAAAAGGCCACAACCAGAAAATGAAAATTATGAAGGGAAAAATCTCATCAGTAACGGCAAAACAGTGAAAGCAGTAGATCAACACTTACAAAGCTAGTAGAAAGATTAAAAGACAAAAGTAGAAAAATCATCTATATCCACAATAAGTAGTTAGGGATACACAAAACAAAAATAAGTAAAGTATGACATCAAAAACATTAAATGTGGTGGGGAGTAAAAATGTAGTAGGGTGGTTAGAATGTGTTCAAACATAAGAGATCATAAATTTATGCACACACATACACACGTGGTAACCACAAACGAAAAACCTAAAATAGATGCACATACACAAAAGAGAAAGGAATGCAAACATAACAGTAAATACAGTCATCAAATCACAACTGAAGAGAGCAAAACAAGAAGGAACAAAAAAGAACTATAAAAACCCCAAAACAATTAACAGAATGGCAGTAGGTACATATCTGTCAATAATTACATTAAATGTAAGTGAACTAAATGTTCCAACCAAGAGACAGAGTGACTGATAAGATTTTTTAAAACTCAAAAAAAAAAACACATATATATGCTGCCTACAAGAGACTCCAGGGACTTCCCTGCTTAGGACTCTGCACTTCCACTACAGGGGGCACAGGTTTGATCCCTGGTCAGTGGACTAAGATCCTGCATACTGCGTGGCACAGCCAAAAAAACAGACTCACTTCATGTCTAAAGACACACAGACTGAAAGTGAAGGGATGAAAAAAGATTCTGTGCAAATGAAAAGGAAAAGAAAGCTAGGGGAGCAATACTTACATCAGACAAAATAGACTTCAAAACAAAGACTGTAACAAGAGACAAAGAAGGGCAGTATGTAATGATAAAGGGGTCAGTCCAACAAGAAAATATAACAATTGTAAATATATATGCATCCAACATTTAGGAGCACCTAAATACATAAAACAAATATTAACATACAGGGAGAAACTGACAGTAATACAATAATAGTAGGGGACTTTAATACCCCACTTATATCAATGGGAAGATCATCCAGACAGAAAATCAATAAAGGCAACACTGACCTTAAATAACACATAAGACCGGATGGAATTAATAGATATCTACAAAACATTTCATCCAAAAATAGAATTCTCTTCACCTGACATGGAATATTCTCCAGGATAGGCCACAAAACAAGTCTCAATAAATTTAAGAAAACTGAAATAATACCAAGCACCTTTTCTGACCACAAAGGTATGAGACTAGAAATCAGCTGCAAGAAAAAAACTGCAAAAAAACACAAACACATGCAGACTAAACAACATACTACTAAACAACTGAAGAAATCAAAGAGGAAATAAAAAAATACCTGGAGACAAATAAAAATGGAAACACAATCCAAGACCTATGGGATGCAGCAAAAGCATTTCTAAGAGAGATATTTATAGCAATACAAGCCTACCATAGGAAACAAGAAAAATCTCAAATAAACAACCTAACCTTATACCTAAAGGAACTAGGAAAAGAAGAACAAAAAAACCCAAAAGTTAATGGAAGGAAAGAATTCTTCAAGGCAAGAGTGGAAGCAAATGAAATAGAGGGTTAAAAAACAATAAAACTAAGTGCTGATTCTTTGAAGAGAACAGAAATACAAAGGATCATAAGATACTACTACATCAATTACATGCCACTAAAATGGACAACCTAGAAGAAATGGATAAATTCCTAGAAACATACAACCTCCCAAGAATGAATCAGGAAGAAATAGAAACTATGAACAGACCAATTACCAGTAATGAAATTGAATCAGTAATTTAAAAAAAAACTCCCAACAAAACAAGTCCAGGACCAGATGGCTTTACAGGTTAATTCTACCAAACATTTAAGGAAGAGTTAATGCCTAACCTTCTCAAAGTATTCCAAAAAGTTGAAGAGGAAAGAATGGTTCTGAACTCATTCTATGAGGCCAGCACCACCTGGATACCAAAACCAAAGACACACAAAAAAAGAAAATTACAGGCCAATATCATAGATGCAAAAATCCTCAACAAAAGATTAGCAAACCAAATTTAACAACACATTAAAAGGATCATATACCATGATCAAGTGGGATTTATCCCACAAATAAGTCAATGTGATACACATTAACAAATTGAAGAAAAATCATGATAATCTCAATAGATGCAGGAAAAGCTTTTAACAAAACAACATTCATTTATGATAAACACTATCCACAAAGTGGGTATAGAGGGAATGTACCCCAACATAATATAGGCCATCTATGACAAACTGACAGCCAACATCATAATCAAAGGTGAAAAACTGAAAGCATTTCCTCTAAGATCAGAAACAAGACAAGGAAGCCCACTGTCACCACTTTTATTCAACATAGTATTGAAAATCCCAGCCACAGCAATCTGACCAAAAAAAAAAAAAAAAAAAAGAAAAGAAATAAAAATCCAACTTAGAAAGGAAAAAGTAAAACTGTTTGCAGGTGACATGATTCTATATGGAAAATCATAAAGATGCAACCAAAAATGTGTTAGAACTAATAAATTCAGTAAAGCTGCAAGATACAAAATTAATATACAGAAATCTGTTGCATTTCTATACATGAATAATGAACTACCAGAAAGAGAAGTTAACAATCCCATTTACAATTACATCAAAAGAAATAAATTATCTAGGAATAAATCTAACCAAAGAAGTAAAAGACTTATACTCTGAAAACTATAAGACACTGATGAAAGAAAATGACAACACAAACAAATTGAAAGGTACACCATGCTCATGGATTGGAAGAATTCATATTGTTAAAATGACCATACAACTCAAGACAATCTACAGATTCAGTGCAATCCCTATCAAAATACCAAAGGCATTTTTCACAGAGCTAAAACAAATAATTCTAAAATCTGTATAGAAACACAAAAGACCCTGAATAGTCAAAGCAATCTAGAGAAAGGACAAAGCTGGAGGTATCACACTCCCTGACTTCAAACTAATTACAAAGCTACAGTCATTAAAACAGTATGGTACTGGCACAAAAACAGACACATAGATCAATAGAACAGAATAGAGAGCCCAGAAGTAAACCCACACTTAAATGGGCAATTAGTCTATGACAAAGGAGGCAAGAATATACAATAGGGAAAAGACAGCCTCTTCAATAATAGTGTCAGGAAAACTGGACAGCTACATACAAAAGAATCAAACTGGACTACTTCCTCACACCATATACAAAAATAAATTCAAAATGGATTAAAGACCTAAATATAAGACCTGAAACCATAAAACTCCTTTTAGAAGAAAACATAGGCAGTATGCTCTTTGACATTGGTCTTAGCAATATTTTTTTGGATCTATCTTCTCAGGCAAGGGAAATGAAAGCCAAAATAAACAAATGGGACAACATCAAACTAAAAAGCTTTTGCACAGCAGAGGAAATCATCAACAAAACAAAAAGCCAGCCTACTGAATGGGAAAGTATATTTGCAAATAATATATTCAATAAGGGGTTAATATCCAAAATCTACACAGAACTCATACAACTCAACATTTAAAAAAAAAAAGAAAAAGCCAATTTTTAAATGGGCAGAGGATCTGAATAGACATTTTTCCAAAGAAGACATACAGATGGCCAACAGACACATGAAAAACTGCTTAACATCACTGTCAGGGAAATGCATATCAAAACCACACTTCACACCTGTCAGAATGGCTATCATCAAAAAAGACAACAAATAACAAGTATCTGGGATATGGAGAAAAAGAAACCCTTATGCATTGCTGGTGGGATTGTCAATTGGTGCAGTGACTATGAAAACAGTATGAAGTTTCCTCAAAAAACTGAAGACAGAACTAGCATATGATCCAGCAATTTCACTTCTGGGTATTTACTAATTTGAAAAGATATGTGCACCAGTGTTCACTGCATTTTTACAATAGGTGAATTGATAAAGATGTGGTATATACATACAATGGAATATTACTTAGACATCAAAAAAATCTTGCTATTTGTGACAACATGGATGGATTTAGAGGGTATTATGCTAAGTGAAATAAGTCAGACAGAAATAAATATATGATCTCACTTGTAAGTGTAATGTAAGAAACAAACAACAAAAAGACTTAGATACAGAGAACAAACTAGTTTTCTGTGGTTGCCGGGGAGTGGGGAGCAGAATAGGTGAAGGGGACTAAGGGGTGCAAACCTCCAGTTATAAAGTAAATAAGCCATGAGGATATAACATACAGCATAAGGAATATGGTCAGTATTGTAATAACTTTCGGAATAGTTTAGTAACTTATTGTGGTGATTGTTTCATAATATATGCAAATGTCAAATCACTATGTAATGCTCCTGAAACTAGCATATCAACTATATTTCAATTGTTTTAAAAAAGCATGTGATCAGCCAGACTGAATCAAGATTGTGTTGTTCTGTTTGTACATTTGTACTCATTTGCATTTGGAAGCTGCTGTTGATGGCACCAGGCACAGCAGAATAGTTCAGGACCAACCATGTCTATATGAATTTTCCTGTTTACATAGCACATGGACAGAAATGACAAGTCAGTAGCAAGTCAGACTGTTAGCTGCAACTGCTACTTGATTCAGGTAGCAGTTTTAGATGAAAAGTAGTGGTTCTCAACTGGGGGAAATTTTGCCCCGTGGGGGACATTTGGCAGTGTCTGAAAACATTTTTGTCACAACTTGGGGAAAGGTGCTACTGGCATCTAGTGGGTAGAGGCCAGCGATACTGCGAAATGTCCCAAAATGCACAGGACAGTCCCTCACAACTACGAATTATCCAGCCTAAAATACCAATAGGCCCAAGGTTGAGAACTGATGACCTAGGGGTGAAAGAGTGCATTAATTGTTCCCCTTCCCTGGGATCTAAGTTGTTTTCTTCCCAGGTGCCATGGTTGTCTTCCCTCCACTGCCACAAAATCTGTACCTATAATTTCATATTTTCTCCAGTTATCCCTACTTTGACCTAGACCTTCTGTCCTGATTATCATCCTGGAGGCAGCCAAGATGAGATGATCCTTTTTGGGGGATTGCCATATTCTGTGACCCAGTAAGGTATGTAGTACAGGAGGTGAGGGTGACAGAGTCAGAAACCTTTTTAAAGCTCAAGAGTGCTAGATATCCGTGGATGGTAGGCAGCTGTGAAATAGCCATCAAATACCCTATGGGCTTATTGCCAGGTGGCCTTTGTAACAAGAAGTGCTGCATTGCTAGATTGCAAGTGGTCCGGAAAACTAAGAACATGACACATATGACATATTAGCTTGAAGGGCTGCAGTTGTATGGCCAAAGTCAGTTGATCCGACTGGGACACCAACATTGTAACCTAAAAGTGTGTCAACGGTGCTGAGGCACCATCAGCCACCCTGAAAGGTGACCAAAGGACCGGTGTAGTTAGTCCATCAGTAGTCAGTCTATGTGATATGGCCTCAACTACCTCAAGACAAATGGGCTGACTTTTGGCAGGAGTCACAAGTCTGCCATGCATGAGGAAGAGTTCTTTACTGTGTGCACAGCCCATGATGGTGGACATGTAGCCATGTGTGAGGGCAGTCTGGGTGGTGCAGGCTTGATCAGCACCTTGATTTTACTAGGTCGTATCAGAGAACTGGCCTTTACCACAGGCATCTACATGAGTGACCCAGATGGTCCAACCAGCAGCCACAATTTGTTCCCACAACATACGGCCTCTAAAAGGGGTGTTTTAATCTGCCTGAATAGTCTTGGAAGTGGCAGGCCCAAGAGTCAGCAAAGGTGACTGTTCATGACCAGACCTACAAGAACACCCCTGAGTTCAGCTCACTGAGCAGTGACCAACCTCATTCACTTTAGCTCTGTATAGCTGGCGTTGAGGTTGGACAGCCACAGCAGCACAGTGGATACCATTAGCTTTTAACTTAGCTGAGCCACTGGTGATTCAGGTCCAGGTACTTAAGCGTCTCTGTGAAGTGAGGGTCCCTTTGAGGCAGCAGCTATGCTTCAGGTAATAGGGTGGGAGACAGTTTTCCAAGAGTTTCTGAGGCTGGCGCATTCCAGAAAACACTATTTTTACTTGACCAGGAAGGTCTCCAATACCCAAAGCATCCAACAAGGAGTCAGGCCTCCTTTCAGTCAATCTCACTTTTAGCAATGGAAGTGTAATAGTACACTGGACTGGCCCAGAGGACCTCACACATACATAAATACTCATAAAATATTTATTTTATAAATAAAATAACTTTTTCTTCATTGTGAGTTTTGCTGAAACCCTATCCATGGGATTTGAATGCTTTATTTCCTTATTTACAGCATGTGCCAGTAAGCTTTTTCTGTAAACGGCCAAGAGACAAAATTGAGGATATTACGTAAGCATAAAGAGAGGAAACAAATCTCTATAAAATTTCTATTAATGAAGTCAAACTATGATGATTATTGAGTAAATTTTTTTCTATAATACAGACCTTTCTTTTGGGGAAGAGTATAACATTTCACCTAATTAGGGTTCAAAGTTAGGGATCCTCCATCATTAAATCAATTCACCTGGCAGCTTTGAGTCTAGGTTTTCAACTATTTCTTCACAATTTGAACACTTGATGGTTGTCCCTTTTAATTTATTTGAAGTGCTATTTTTTTAAAGATTCATCTGTACATGCGAGAAAAAACTGATTCACCTGTTAATGCTTATGTGTAATGAGATTTTATGTATTACATCTTTGAGGATATTTTATTACACAGGTCATAGATGTGGCACTCAAAACGTGGAGTTAAGTCACTGCGATTTGCAGTGTAGTGCAAAGTGATGAGGGTACCACATATGGTCTGTCACAATTACTCAACTCTGCCACTGTAGTGCAAAAAGCAGCAACTGACAATACATGAAGATGAATGAATGTGGCTGTCTTCCAATAAAACTTTACTTGTGGATACCGGAATGTGAATTTCATATAATCTTCATATGTAGTGAAATATTTTAACTTTTTTCAGCCATATAAAAATTGAAAGGCCATTCTTAGTTTGCAAGCCATTCAAAAACAAAAACTGGCCAAATTTATTCCATGAGCAGTAACTGGCCAACGTGTCTTACAGAGATACATCCCAAGGAGTTTATCACCATGGATGGTTAGGGACTACAACAGCTGCCAGATTATAGGCAAAGGTCCTGTTAAAAACAAGTCAAGAGGGACTTCCCTGGTGGCGCAGTGGTTGACAGTCCGCCTCCCAATGCAGGGGACGTGGGTTCGATCCCTGGCCGGGAAGATCCTACATGCCGCAGAGCAACTACGCCCGTGAGCCACAACTACTGAGCCTGCGCTCTAGAGCCCGTGAACCACAACTACTGAAGTCCGAGCGCCTAGAGCCCGTGCTCCGCAACAAGAGAATCTACCGCAATAAGAAGCCCGTGCATTGCAACAAAGAGTAGCCCCCGCTGGCCGCAATTAGAGAAAGCCTGCACGCAGCAATGAAGACCCAACTCAGCCTAAAATAATTTTTAAAAAGTCAAGTAAACAGAACAAATGCCAAAAACTGTAATTTAGGAAAATTTTACCCCCCCCAAAACAGTTTTTTTTGAAACTATACATAAAGAGTGTACAGACATTCCTTGGTTTGACTACGCTTTGCACCAAGCAGTTCTACTGGTGTCATTTTTCCAACAGCATTTGCTCATTTCCCGTCTGTGTCACATTTTGGCAATTCTTGCAATATTTCAAACCCTCTGCCAGCAAAAAGATGATTCACTGAAGATTCATATGATGGTTAGCATTTTTTAGCAATAAAGTATTTTTAAATTAAGTTATATACATTTTAAGACAATGCTATTGCACACTTAATGGACCACAGTATAGGGTAAACACAACTCTTATATGCACTGGGAAACCAAAAAAATTCCCAGAACTCACTCTGCTGTGATATTCACTTTATTGAGGTGGTCTGGAACCAAACCCACAGTATCTCCAAGGTATGCCTGTACTGCATACCTGAGACTATTCAATCAGACTATTACCAAAACCCATTTTATAAAATTACTCGATTTTAAAGAAACAAAAAATTCTTTGGGCTTTTAGCCAAAACCAGAAAGTGACTTGTAAGGGAAGGAAAATTAATTATCCTCAGACTTCCATTAGCAATTCTTTATTGCCAGAAGGAAATAGGAGTGGTATACTTAAGGTGCTCAAAGAGCCAACTGAGGATTTTAGATCCAGTAAAAGTGACTTTCAGATATAAAGCAAATAACCAACTGTATTCAACATACAAGAACTCAGAAAATGAACTTCCTGAGCAATCAACCAGAGAACAAGCTTCAACCAAAAAAACTAGAGCACAGAACTTAAGGACTGGAAGTGGGCATTAAGAACATATACTTGTAGCACTGAGACTACACAGGGCTAAGAAGGAGAATGTAAGTTCTGGCCATGTGCTCAAGCAGTGTTAACACAATACTGTAAAAATGTAGTGGGCCATATGCCAAAGTTTTAAAACTGTTCTCAGTAATTATATTGGTGGTGGTGTTATTTTGAGACTTACGCATGCAGTGTGGGATAATGATGGGACATTCTATCAGTCAACATGTCACTGAGAACTTCTTTGCATTTTCCAGCTTTAAGGGGCCACTCACTTCCCTTGGCCCCTGGCCCTTTCTCCATCCTCAAAGCCAGCAACATCGGGCAGTCTTCACATCACATTATCCCAACCTCCTCTTCGGCCTCACACTTCCACCTTTAAGAACTTGTATAATTACATTAGGCTCACCCTAATAATCTAGGATACTCCCCCTAGTATCTCTTCTCCCCACATGAGCACTCTCAAATTAGTGGTGCTGCTGAAATGTACACATTAAAGAAGCAAAAACCAATTTCAAATCAAGTGTTAGTTTTGCTATTTCAGTCATACCTTAACATAAAGATCTTCAATAACATTTTCAAAAGACTCAAAATTTGTATCCCTGGTTACAGAAATTTTCCTGTGAAAGACCAAGATAAATTGCTCTGGGTGGAAAGAATCAAGTAGAGAAAAGCCACCTGTTAATATCTATGTATTAAGTATGTAAGATATTAAATGGGAAACTTAAGAATTACCTCTTATAATATTTTTTATTAGATGGATGTTAAAACTCCCTCAAGTTGGCCTATAAGAAAGTAACTTGATTATATCAATCATCAAACAAGCCAAACCATTTTTAAAGAAGGAAACATTCTTTTTGGAAGCATTTTCAAATGAACCCTTCTAAAAGAGAACCATGCCAAGCCCTATTCAGAGATGTAGCAGATGGGAGCTTGACTTGCAGCATCATCTGACTAAATGATGTCCCCCATCAAGAAAACCACCACTTATGTAACTCAATTCCTGGTCCCCACCCTCAACAACCACGCTATTGACCCAATTTCTTTCTACCCTGAAAAGGAAGCCCCTGTCATCAGTGAGCTGGACCAAAAAATAAAAGGAAAAACCTCTCCACATGGAATTTTTCTAGTAGCCACAAGTGAAACTACAGGGAAAAAAATAACAGGGAAAACAAGGACTGAAGGACAGGGTTTTTAATAAAATGAACCGATCAGCAGGGTCTGACTTAAGAGGTAAAAGAGCAAGCACTGTGGCCATCTAAGTGAAGAGTGTTCCAAGCACAGGAAGAACAAGTGCCAGAGCCCTACAGTAAGAATGTTCCTAGCTTGTCCAGGACAGTCTGGCTAGAAGAGTAAGGGAAGTGGTAGTAAGAGACAGGTCAGAGGCAAGATCACATGAGACCTTTTGGGTGAACTGACCATCTAAAATAAACTTCCACAAAGTGTGTGGGCAGGGGGACAGACAGGGACACGATGACACAGGGAGACCAGGTAAGCAATAAAAATCCAGGTTGGTAATGACTTGCTCCAAAGTGATAGCAACAGAGGTAGTAAGAACTGGTTAGTTTTCAGATATATTTTGAATGAACTGTGAATGGTCAAGGATGACCACAGAGGACTCTGCTCTAAAACAGAAAGGTGGGTAAAATTGTTGAGCTCAGGAACACCATTTCAAACATGTTAAATGCCTCACTGACATCCAATGAAGATATCAAGTAGGGAGTTGGACAGGCAAACCTGGAGTTCAAAGAAAGGTACAGATTAGAAGTAAAAATCTGACAGTTTATTTAAAACCAAGAGACTGAGTAAGAATACCTAGAAAGTATTTGGCAAACGTCCAGGGACTAAGCCCTAGGGCTCTCCAACACTAAGGCCTGAAACAAACTAGCAAAGGAGAGTAGCCAGCAACATGGGAGGAAAAACCGAGGTGCAATTCCAGAAGACAGTTAAGAAACACAGGGAAAATCAACTGTCAAATGTCACTAATAGAGACCAAGTAAAATGAAGGCCAAGAATGAACCACTGGACTTAGCAACGACATCTGGTAATCTTGATGGCAACAGTTTCCTTAGACTGGTTGGAGCAGATTCAAGAAAAGTAAAATTAAATACAAGAAATATGGTTAACTCTTTTGAACTTTGCTATAAGGGATTTGAATAGGGGGATATCTGGAAGGGCAGAGGATTTCTGTATGCTGATAGAACTTGTAGAAGGAATATTGATAAAGGTGACAACTGGTGGAGCCCAGAACTTGACTAGGCAAGAGAAGGTGGAATCTGATGCTTGTCCTTGCATAATTCACCCAGTTACAAGAGGGAAGGCAGAAAAAGTGAGAAACACATGCACAGATGGCAGGGTAGAAATAATAGGCATTGATGAGGTTCTCTTGTCATCCGTTCTCAAGAAGCAAGGTCATCAGCTGAACTGAGAATGAGAAAGTTGGAGGTTTGGGAAGAGAGGTATAGAACAGAATGGGTGACCGACTAGGAGGAAATACTGGATAGTGGGCAGCATTAAATGCCCACTTAATAGGAGACCAATAACCAATTTCTCTCTCTCTCTAGCCAACTTCAGCTTGACCATTAAGGGATACAGTGGGGCATTTACTGCTAGAGAAAGGAGAGCATTTAGATTTTTAACCCCCCCCGCAAAAAAACCCAAAAACCCAAATGCCAATGAGCTCTTCCGTTTCTACTATGCTATCAGTCTAGCACAGTGGTTCACAAAGCATGGTCCCTGACCACCAGCATCACCTGAAAATTTGTTAAAAATGCAAAATTTCAGAGCTCACCCTAAAACTACTAAATCAGAAACTCCAGGGGCAGGGCCCTGCAATGTTTTAACAAACCTTCTAGATGATGTGAGAACCACCTTAAAAACTTAACTCAGGGCTTCCCTGGTGGCACAGTGGTTTAAGAATCTGCCTGCCAATGCAGGGGACACAGGTTCAAGCTCTGGTCCGGGAAGATCCCACATGCCGTGGAGCAACTAAGCCCATGTGCCACAACTACTGAAGCCCGCGCCCTAGAGCCCATGCTCCACAGCAAGAGAAGCCACTGCAATGAGAAGCCCATGCACTGCAACGAAGAGTAGCCCCCGCTCGCTGCAACCACAGAAAAGCCCACGTGCAGCAATGAAGACCCAACGCAGCCAAAAAAAAAAACTTAACCCATGTAAGGAGGTGTTTCCTTTTATTCACCATCTCTAACACGTCCAAACCATTCCAGGTGAAAACAGATCACTACCCTTTCTCAGCTACTTAGTAACTAAGAGCAGTGAATAAAATCCACACAAAAGGTCAGAAAAATTCACCACATTACTATCAAATCAGAACACCTGACTATTGTCAGATTATTTAAAAAGAGTGATCAGAAATTAAGTATCACAAATGAGGTCTTTTATTTGTCACCACTAAAAGTCTGATTTTTAAACAGATTCCTGGACTGGTGGCTCATATCCATCAGCTCGTTCAACTTTAGCACCTGTCTCGTCCCCAGTAGCTTTTCCAGAACTACTACCTTCACCATGTAGCTCCATGAGTTTTCCCACTAAAAGGAAGAAGAAATTTTGTTAGTTATAGCGTACCATATCTTGAAACAGTTATCTTCAATACTATGTAGGCAAGACAAAAAAAAGTGCCATCACCTGGCCTCAAAACAACAACATAAAACCACCAAACAATGTATTTGTCCACACAATTTTTTCTTTCAGGAATCCTGTGGTTTCTCACTTACATTCAAACTTGGGCTTCTTCAGCATTTTTACTTTTCTAACAAAGACATCATGGAGTGGATAAATAGATTGGCAGGCCTTTTCTATGTCTTTTCCAATGCTGTCTGGAATCCTGCAAACCAGTAGTGATAAATTAGAATAAACCTACACTTCATTTAATCCACAGTAATCCTCATTCTGTTATTGCCCTTTCATAGGTGAAGGTTAAATGATCTGAATTATACAGCTAGTTAATAGCAAAATTAGCACTTGAGCCTTCTGAGTCCAAGCCTTATGCCTTTTTCATACACCCCTCTTAGCCAACTGCATGGGAACATCAGAAAAATGTTAACAGTTTTATCATCGGACATCATCTGGGACCGAAACATTTTATCATCACTTATTCCCATACGTTACTGATTGTGAAGAGTTTATCTATTCAATGCCTCTTCTAAGGCAAAGGCAAGTCCTGGGCTTCAAGTCTCACTGCCAGGAGAGACCTTCATCCAAAAAAAGGATAAATAAACCAACAAATAACATTTACTGAACACTTAATATGCTTTCATTTCAAGAGATGCAGATAGACGGTTTCACAGATAGAATTAAACATAGGTCTGACCCCACCTTGTCTCATCTGAGGGTTGTGTTGTGAGGGAAAATACTTACAATTTATTGACCACCTCTTTCAAGTCATTTGTCTGCACCTCTCGGGTCATGATTTCCATCATCTTCTTGCGGATCTGGCGGACCTGCTGGTGCTGGGCATAAGAGGTCTTCCGAATCTGATTGTTGCGTTTTTTAGTAAAACCCACACAGAAGAGACGAAGCAAATAACCATCGGTAGTCTTGACATCAACATGAGCTTCAATCATGGTCTAGTGAAAAAAAGATGCGCCAGGTTTTAATGTTATCTATTTTTACCTCTCAAATCTAATTTAAAGAAAAGTGGGGCTTCCCTGGTGGCGCCGTGTTAAGAATCTGCCTGCCAATTCAGGGGACACAGGTTCAAGCCCTGGTCTGGGAGATCCCACGCGCCGCGGAGCAACTAAGCCCGTGCACCACAACTACTGAGCCTGCGCTCCAGAGCCTGCGAGGCACAACTGAGGCCACACTCTAGAGCCCACATGCCACAACTACTGAAGCCCACGCACCTAGAGCCCGTGCTCCACAAGAGAAGCCACCGCAATGAGAAGCCCGCGCACCACACCTAAGAGTAGCCCCCTCTTACCGCAACTAGAGAAAGCCCGCATGCAGCAATGAAGACCCAACACAGTCAAAAATAATAAATTTTTTTAAAAAAAATTTTTTAAGTGGAGGCCAAGTACTCATTACACAATATTAAGTATAACATAAATGACTAATTTACAGAGTTAACCTCCTTGAAGTGAACTTACCAACAATTACCCCAAATTCTTACTATCCTCCATATCTAATAAGTACGGAGTCCTCTCAGCTGTCTTCGCCCCTCCCCTCTAGGTAACTTCTCTATCTCATTATCACTATCTCCCCACAGCAACACCCCCTTTCACATATACATGCCTTTTACAGACACTGCTCCTCCCCCAATCAATTAACTCTGCAAGGAAGAGAAAAATAGGTTTGAAGGGACTCTACAATACCAACATCTAAACCTATTCCATTTAAAAAAATGTGCTCTGAATAGTTGAAATTTTGTAGTAACACTAAATACATACGTTTTAAAATGTCCTTTATGTTCCAAACTAAAGCCACACTGAGGATTAAATATTCAATTTCACAACTATAATTTTTAAAAATCCATCATTAGTCTTACTACTACCTAAATTCAAGAAACAAAAACTAGGGCTTCCCTGGTGGCGCAGTGGTTGAGAGTCCACCTGCCAATGCAGGGGACACGGGTTCGTGCCCTGGTCCAGGAAGATCCCACATGCCACGGAGTGGCTGGGCCCGTGAGCCATGGCCGCTGAGCCTGCGCGTCCGGAGCCTGTGCTCCACAACGGGAAAGGCCACAACCGTGAGGCCCGCGTACCACCAAAAAAAAAAAAAAAAAAAAATTAGGTACCAACAAAAACTGAATTGCCTTCTTTGCATTTTGTTAACTTTATCTTAGTCTAAAAAATGAATACAATACAATCATAGTGAAAGGACCTTAAAATATTTCCAGAAATGCAACTATAAAACCTTAGGAGAGTATCAGAAATAAATGTAACAAAATAATCATATCATACGAGACCGCAACATTTTGTCATCATTCCTCCCCACACAAAAACATCCCCAAACGTGATGGTTAGCCAGACACATCTGAACCATCATTTCCTGTAGTTAAACCAATGGGTACTAAATGCTGTGTCAAGCTCTGTACTAAACATGGATCTTTTATTTCATCCTCATAATTCCATGAGCTAATATTCTTTTTTTTTTTGGCTGAGCTGTGTCTTCATTGCTGCGCGCAGGCTTTCTCTAGTTGTGGCGAGCGAGGGCTACTCTTCATTGTGGTGCGCGGGCTTCTCGCTGAGGTGGCTTCTCTTGTTGCAGAGCACAGGCTCTAGGCACACGGGCTTCAGTAGTTGTGGCTCGAGGGCCCTTGAGCGCAGGCTCAGTAGTTGCGGCACACGGGCTTAGTTGCTCCACGGCATGTGGAATCTTCCCGGTCCAGGGCTCAAACCCGGTCCCCTACATTGGCAGGTGGATTCTTAACTACTGCTCCACCAGGGAAGCTCCATGAGCTAATATTCTTACCTACAATTTACAGATAAAGAAACCAAGGCTTAACAAGCTTTAAGTTACTTTCCAAAGAGAACTGGGAAAAAGAGCCAAAATTTCAGTCTCACACTCCTATTATAGCACAATAGATAATCAAAACTAGCCCAATCCATCCTTTCACTATAAAATTCACTAGATTCTGATGTCCAAAGGTATTCTGAAGACAGGCAAAGCTAAAACTGCAAACCTGCACCTAAATGTTCTTGAACCAGCCACTAATCCATGCAGCAAAAAAACCCTGATAATCCAATAATAAATCTTGAACTCAATTTAAACAAATAACTAAATTTAATTTAAACAGCCTCACTACTGTTGCTCAAGTTCAACAGTGCCAATCCAAGACCGCACACTTAATAACAGCAAGAAAACATCAAGGGCTTAAAATGAAATCTAAACCTCAAATGCACAACACGCTCCTTTCCTGACATTAAATCATGACATCTCTGGTCATGCACGGCACAGCACCATGCACTTTAGAGAACTTTTATTCTCACCTGCCATTTTTTGACCATGGAGCACATTTTGTCACGGGTAAGATCCATGCCATGGAAATTAGTCAGGCAGTTTTTGCCCTGAACATCCTCAGTAATAAGCTTGAATTTTCTAAATGCAACTTCATCATTCTGCAGATCAGCAAGGCTCACTTCAAACACACGACCCTTGAGGCCATCAGATGCGATTTCTATAAAACAAGAATCAATTGTTAATGTTAGGAACCACATAAGCAAAGTCAAGTTAATATTCAAGCATTAAGTTTAGAAACCTAATGATAAATTATAAAGACCTTAACTTCTGTCAACTAAATCCATATGGACACCAACGACTTACTGACAGGGCTCATTAGAACCTCAAAACTACCCATGCACATTTCATTGGTAATTCTCAAAGTGCCATCTTGCTTCTACAAGTGCTGCACTAAAAACAAGCCCCAAAGGGCCCAAAGCTGCCACCAAGAGCTGACACTTCCTTAATGTATCCCACCACACAACGAAAAGCAGACCAAGATACATACATGTCTCAGTTTAAGAAAAATACAAACGAAGAAGAATATACTCACTGGTTCCTTGAGTTCTCGTGACTAGTGTTTTCCCAATATTTCTTATATTGAACATAGCTGGTGCTTTCACATCATACCAATCTTTCTTAGAAAATGGGTCAACCCTGGATTTAAAAACATGCTTAAATTTTATCGCAGATCACATAATTTTTTTTTTAACTTCCCTCATTCCAATTACTCTAAAAGGCTAACTGACATGCAGACACTGGTGTAAACTATTCCTCTCAGGTGAGGGGCGCATATGTAAAATCTAGTTCTTCCCACCATGTCTATTTCACTGTGCAGGCCTGACACTGTGGTAAATTATGCCACGAACATATACACTCCCACCCCACCCACCCATCCATCGGTGCTTCCACTACACCGGCAACACTGACTCCAAACAACATGCACGTCTCTTCAACTTTACTGGTACGTTAAGACACATATTGGTAACCTGGGCTCCTTACGGCCTCAAGCTATCAGGAGCGCCCAGGTTCCACCCGGCCCAAGCAGGGGAAGGACGCGAGGTCCCGGGTGGACAAAAAAAGTGCCTTTCACAACTCCAGCTCTTGGAAGGGCATTACCCGAGGAACTTACAAGGCCCGTGAGCTCACAAAACGGAACACGCCAGTCCCTAGTCACGGCAGCAATCCGACTCAAAAGGGGCGCGCATAAGGCCCACAAGGCCAGGGGGGAAGCAACGGGTCCGCAGCAGAGCAGCACCCGGATCCGCTAGGCCGCGGTTCGGAATTTACCAACCCGGCACGGCCCGCGCAATCCAACTAGCATCCTCGCCATCCAGCCCACACCACGACTGAGAAACCGCCCGCCGACTCCAGTAGGAGCCCCAAAAGCGGGGGGGCACGATAGTTACCACTTACACTTTCTTCTTGGCTCCCTTTTTACCGCCTTTCGTAAGCCGCTTGTTCTTTCCGACCGCCATGGTGCTGCTCCGAGAGCCAAAAGGACGGAAATTATACTCACGCGAGATCTTACGGGTACGGGGGCGGGACGCGCTGTCTACATGACCTTCGATCTTACGTTCTTCCGGCCTCAAGAATATCGCGACAACAGAGAGAGAGGCACGCGTCTGACCGTAGCTGCGACAGCGCCCTCCAGTGGGGGGAGTCTGCACAGCACGCCGCGGGCCGCTCGCTGTGGGGGCTGCGCTCGGAGGCGGTGGCGCTGGCAACCTGAGATGCGGACTCCTTGGTTACCTGGGGTTCCCGTGGCTCCGACGCCCGGAAGTAGGTTTCCGTGGGAGGACGCCCACTCAGCATCATTCAAAGCTGAACTCACCTTCAAGCCTGTTTCTTCTCCGACAGCGTGGGATTAGAGATCAGAGAGCAGATCTAGGTTCATAAGCTAATTTCAGTATTTTAGCCTTGTGACCTGTCTGTGCTTCAGTTTCCTCGTATTTAAAATGGAGGCAGCAGAGTGATCTATCTCGTAAGATTGTTAGGATTAAATATGTATAACTCCTGAGATATTGGTAAGGTTCTAAGGTACTGGTAAGGTTATTGGAAAGGTTTGTTGATAAGGATGCTGGTTAGTGGAGTACGTTCGCTTTGTGAACATCCATCAAACTGTACACTTACTTGTGTACTTTTCTGTAAGTTTCTTATACATTAATAAAAGTGTTGGATATTTTGTTTGTTTGCTTGTTTTACTGGAGTGAGTTCTGCTCATTTTTTCCCTGACGGACTATGGTTCCAGTGTTCCCAGATACTTCAATTTCTCAAGAGAAGTTTATTTTAATTGCAGGGGATAACGAAATACATTCTGGCTAGATGTGGCCTGCTAGCTTCCAGCGTGACGTCCCTGGAAAGCTGGCCCATACAGGCTTGGTACTCAGCCAGTGGTATGTTGAGTTCCCTTCTCTAACTTCCCGTCTGGCAAAAAAACCTGCAACCAAGCCAGAAACCTACCCCGACTCACATCACTCCCACAAGCCTTTGAGTCCTTTAATCTCTTCCAGTCTTTCTAACCTACATCCCTTACCTCCTATGACCCTCACTTTCTAAAACAATCTTCCTAAATCTCCAATCCTAGCCTAAAATATTTCCATTCCATTCATCTCAGTTGCTTATAGGATAGTCAAGTTCTTATTTCACAACAATGTGAATATACCTAACACTACTGAACTGTACACTTAAAAATGGTTAAAATGGTAAATTTTATGTTGCGTCTTTTTATCACGATTATTAAAAAAAATCAAAGTCCTTAGCTGAGCCTATAAAACCTCTTTCATCTTGAGTTACCTCCCTTTTCATCCTCTCCTTATCTTAGTCTTTAGTGGATACCCCAACTCTGGCCATCTGGAGCTATTTAAAATTTTCTCTTGCCGCCATTGCTTTTCCCCTCATCAGCAGGCAAATACCTGTGCATGTTCAAGACAGCTCAGCTTCATTTCTTCTTTCACTAAGAGGTTGATTCCCCAAGCAGGCTTTCCCTCACACCTGCTCCCAGAAGACCTAACACTACTTAACTTGTTAGTAACTACAGATCAATGTGTCCCTTTCTCACTGTAAGCAGGAGGGCATACAGTGCAGTCATTTTCTTATTTGTGCCCATTTCTTAGCACATAGTGGGCCCTCATAATATTTGTTGGCTGAATAAATAATAGTAGACAACATTGATGATATTCCCAGTCTTTTGAACTTGGTGGGTCAGTCTAAATTTTCAAAATAATTTTGGGAATCAACATGACAGCAATTTTAAAATTTCAACAATCTGTGAGACAAAAGCAAAAACAACTTCCATTTTCTATTAGCCTCATTTCATTTAAAAATTATATTTTGACCCCCCAAATAAACATAAAAAACATATCCTCTAAAAAGTCAGTCCTTTTAAATAAATAAATCAGCTTTATGAAAAATTCCACAGACCTTATTTTTCTTGTCTCCTTGCAAATTAGTGAATACTAGTAACCAGTGGAAATCAATGAGTCCTTCCAAATATAATATTGAGTCTAATAAACTCTGTATTAATTCTATACTTACAGTTACCTTAACTAAGTTTACTTCATACGTGGCACTTCACTAGCTTAAAAATTTCCCAATGGAAAATGTTATGGACCCCCAGGTCAGACTAAAAACTGAACTTAGGGCTTCCCTGGTGGCGCAGTGGTTGAGAGTCCGCCTGCCGATGCAGGGGACACCGGTTCGTGCCCCGATCCGGGAAGATCACACATGCCGCGGAACAGCTGGGCCCGTGAGCCATGGCTGCTGAGCCTGCGCGTCCGGAGCCTGTGCTCCACAACGGGAGAGGCCACAACAGTGAGAGGCCCGCGTACCGGAAAAAAACAAAAGCAAAAACTGAACTCACCTTCTACCTAAGGTAAGTCTGATTCCTCTTTCTGCCCAAGAGTGAAAGAGCCACAGAGGAGGCGTTAATGAAGTCAGCTGCATCTAGTTTATTCTGGAGAAACCAGCACCTAAGGGATTTGTCGAAGGTACAAATTTCAGTCCTCAACTTTGTCTTGTAATGAAAGGTTTTTTAAAAATAAAATTGTATTTCCCTTACACTGTTACATTAAATGGTGCAATCATCAGTTTTAATTAAATTATATTGAATAAAAGATAGCATGGGAGGTGTGAAATCAGTTTATTGGGTCTCAACCATCTAGGAATTTCAAAATTCAGATAGAATAAAATGGAACAGAAAAACATGAGTACCTCAACCTAGAAAGGTGTCCGTAGCATGTTATTAATTTTCTTTCCATCTGTGACTAATCTATTAAATCCATCCAATGATTTTTTGAATTTTGATTGCTATGTTTTTTATTTCTAAAAGTTCCATTTCATCCTTTTTCAGTTTCTCTCACTTTTTAAACTTTATTTTTTATTGAGGTTTCATTGCTTTATAACATCATATAAGTTTCATGCGTTCAATTTATATCACTTTGTTGTTCCTTATTCTTTCAGACGTCTTCAATATAGATCTAAACCCAGTAAGCATAATTGTGATTGACATCTGAAGCGGGGTGGGCAGTCTTGTAAGACTGTGCCGTTAACCTGTCGAACTGAGATTTGAGTTAAATTGTAGGACACCCAGCTGGTGCCCAAGAATTGCTTGTTGGTGTGGGAATGGCACCTGCCCATGTTGGAATGGGTTCCAAAATTGTTGTAACATCATTTTCTCCCAGTCTGTAAACACCCCCGACCTCTTTTCCTTTTCTTCTCAGCTGCAGCCCATGGTTGTTCATGTAAACAACATACTTTTTCACCAAAACTCTGTACTTCCTTGCAGCCTTAGCCTTCTCTGACCCTGCCCAGAAAACCCTAAGCCTAGTTCAATGCGTAATTAACCTTCCCATGGTAGTATTTCCCCCAGTTCTTTCACTCCTCCCTGTATCTATGACCTTGTGTTGTCCCCTCCCACACTGACTTTGGGCCTGATAGTGTTTCTTGCTTTAGTCAAGGGACATTAGCAACTCTGACTTGAGCAATGGCTTAAAAGATGCAGGCACATGTGGGCTTTGCTCATTCTGTTCTCTGGAACACTGAGCTCACTAAGTGAAGAAGCCTGAGCTAGCCTGCTGGAGAACGAGAGGACATTTGAAGCAGAAATAACAAGGCCCAGCTGAGATCTTTCCAGAACAACAAGTCTACCAACCATCAGGTATTTGAAAAAGTCCATCCTAGACCATTTAATCCAACTGAGCTGGCCCAGAACAGAAGAACCACCCAGCTGACACATAGAATCATGAGAAATAATAAATGTTTGCTGTTTTAAGTCATTAAGTATTGGGAGAATTTGATTTGCAGCAAAAACTAGCATGTATTTTTCTCTACCCTTACATTTACCCTTACCCTCATGGTATGGTTAGAGAAGACTGCACATTTCAGACTGGAACTACTAGAAATTAATGGTATTAAAGGACTGGGCCCCTGAGAATCCTTTTACCTGTCAGCTCCCCTTCCTGTTCCTCTCAATATTTCAGTTGCTCACCATGCTATTCCTGCCCCCAACTCAGCCTGTCCCCTGTCATTTTTATAAAATGACCTTGTCACCTACTTCAGATAAGGTGGTGCTTGCAGGCTACAGGAAGGACTCAATGTTCTTCTGTCTGGGATGAGAAGCCATTGGAGGCTTTTGAGCAGTAGAGTGACACTGGCTGCTGTGGGGAGAATAAGAAAGAGTGGTGGAGCAAGAGTAGAAACAAGAAGTTAAACGAGATGATGGTAGCTTGGTCTAGGGAGATAGAGGAGGGAGTGCAGAGGGTGGAGAGCTGTGGAAACAGGACACTATTCATGGAGACCAACATGGAAATGACTTCCCCAGGACTTCCCTGGCGGTCCAGTAGCCAAGAACTCACCTTCCAGTGCAGGGGACGCGGCTTCAATCCCTGGTCAAGGAACTGAGCTCCCACACGCCATGGGGCAACTAAGCCCGCATGCTGCAACTACTGAGCCCGCACGCCACAACAAGAAAGAAGCCTGTGCACCACAGTGAAGGGCCCACACGCTGCAACGGAAGATCCCACATGCCAAAAGACCACAACGAAGATCCTGCAACCAAGACCCGATGCAGCCAAATAAATAAATAAGTACAATAAATACAATAAAATGCAGATGACATCCTCTGGACTTGTGAAGTGCAGTTGCCCTGGGTGGAAGGACATAGCAAAAATTCTGGTTATATTTTGAAGATAAGAGCCAAAAGGATTTGCTGATGAATTGATACAGGAAGACAAAAAGGAATCAAGGATAATCACATTTTACTATAATGATTTTTCTTTAAATCGGTGCTTACCTACCCCATCCCCTTCTTAGAAGAAGGCAGAGACAGTCCTACATATCTCTCTTCGTATACTAGTCTTGAATGAATGAATGAATGAATGACTCAATCAATAGATGAATCCTGAGTAATATTTTTACTTTATGTCAGATTACACATTTTTTGTTGGAAATTTAGCTTTTCTCCTTTCTTTTCTATTTACAAAATGAAATAGTACGTATAATGAGTTCTCATTGTAGAGGTGTTCCAGGTGTGATTATGAAAATGTACTCTGTTTTCTCCCAAAGTACAATGATCAGAACAGTACAGGTCAACAAACTATGATCATCTGGCAATGAAATAAGGAGCTTTTGAGAGAATGAAATCAATTATGTCACTGAATACACTGTTTAGTTCAGTTGACTGTTTTTTTCCATAGTAAAACTTTGTCTACTGAGGAAGTAGTACTGTGATTTGCATTCCAGCTTAAGCTCATCTTGTTGCCAGCTGGCACATTTTGTTGCACTGCAACAAAGGATCAGCTGGATTCTGCTGCAGAATATCTTATCGGGCATGCCAAACACATTAAAGGTCTGGAAAATTTCTTGAAGATGCTCTTCAGAGTTATATAAGGGAGATGATATATTTGAAAATAAGAAAATAAAGTTTTGGAAAGGACTTTAAAAAGTTTAAAGGCCACGAGGTATAGTGGGAAAACATGGATTTTGAAGCCAGACCTGGTTTCAAATCATTGCTCTGTCACCTACTATGTGACTTTATATTATAGTCTTTGTTTTCTCACCGGTAAGTGGGAATAATACCTACCTCCTTGGTAGGTATTGGTAGGTACTTGTAAAGTTTAAATGACACAATATACAATGGAAGCCTAGGACAGGGATTAACACATAGTAGACACTCAGTAACTGTTAACTCTTTTTCTCTATCCAAAATAAATGTCAGATTTACTATCTAGCTTTGTCTCAGCTGCCCACTCACATTCATGTCAACACCTCGCTGTCCTCGACCTTGTTAAGCATCAAGGGCCGCTCTCATTGGAGCCATTTCCCCTGCCTAACTCAGCCTGTGTGGTTTGCTGTGGATGGCAGACAGGAAGAAGGAACTTGTCCAGGGAGCAAAGCAAGACAATTGAGAAGGAAGGCTGAGATTGTATCTGTGCACAGTGATATTAGTGTCATTGCAGAAGTACAGTAGTACAATCAAACAGGATTCCTTATTACCATTGCTATCACTAAGGACAGCACACATCCTAGGGACACTCACATTTTTTGTTGTTGTTGTTGATACCCATACAGCCATTGCTGCTGATTTTAGGTGGGAATTGAAACGACTTCCCATATACTGTAAGAGTATAAGTAGTGGAACTTTTCTTCTGGACAACATTTCACAAAGTGAAAAGCTAGGATAGAATCTAGTATTGTCACTATTTGGTATCATGTAGATCTGTGTTCAGTCTCACATCACATTGTAGTTTGACTTCAGGAAAGTTTTTAATCTTTCTGAACTTGTCTTCACCTTACTGTGTTAGTGGGAAGTTGAGTTCAAGGTCGCCATGCTGTACAACTCCAGGGAGCGCCACTCACGTAGATTGCACTGGATGTTAAGCAAAAACTTGATTCAGAAACTGTTACAAGGCTTCAATAATAGTGACATAAACAAGGTAGAAATGATTTGTTACTCATGTGGCAGTCCCAGTGTATACAGTCCGGGGCTGATACATAGGCTCGATGATATCAGGGATTCAGATTTCAAGATTTCATCAGTCTTATTATTCTGCCATCCATGATACATTGCTCTCATCCATGTAGCCCAAGGTGAAAAGTTAACATTTCGTCCAGCAAGAAGAGGGAAAAGCAAAGAGGAAGGCATGATTCTTTCCTTGAAGAATACCATCTACAACAGTGCTCCCCAACCTTTTGAGCACCAGGGACCGGTTCGTGGAAGACCATTTTTCCACGGATGGGGGTGGGGTGTGGGGAATGGTTCAGGCGGTAATGTGAGCAGTGGGGAGCGATGGGGAGCGGCAGATGAAGCTTCGCTTGCTCGCCTGCCTCTCACCTCCTGCTGTGCGGCTTGGCTCCTAACAGGCCACGGACCAGTACTGGTCCACGGCCCGAGGGTTGGGGAGCCCTGATCTCCAAGTTCTTTTTTTTTTTTTTTTTTTGGCCAAGCTGTGCTGATTTTCATCAGAAACTTCGTTCATAAGAACTGAGTGGGATAATGAAAGTGGTGGTAAGCAAATTTAGGTGAGCAGTACAGATGACCCCAACACAGCGTCCAAATGACTGAGAGTCATTTTGAACTGTCACTTAGGGGATAAACCAGTGGTGCAGGGAAGAAAGGATCTTGGTTCTGGAGGGAATTTAGTCTGGGCCTAGGTGGAAATATTTTGTTTGTTTGTTTGTTTTTAAATTTATTTTATTGAACTATAGTTGATTTACAATGTTTTGTTAATTTCTGCTATACAGCAAAGTGATTCAGTTATACATATATATATATACATATTCTTTTTCATATTCTTTCCCATTATGGTTTATCACAGGATATTGAATATATTTCCCTGTGCTATACAGTAGGACCTTGTTGTTTACCCATTCTATATATAATAGTTTACCTCTGCTAACCCGAAACCCTCACTCCATCCCTCCCCCTTGGCAACCACAAGTCTATTTTCTATGTCTGTGAGTCTTTTTCTGGTTGATAGATAAGTTCATTTGTGTCACATTTTAGATTCCACATATAAGCAATATATGGTATTTGTCTTCCTCTTTCTGACTTACTTTGCTTAGTATGATAATCTCTAGGTCCATTCATGTTTCTGCAAATGGCATTATTTCATTCTTTTTTATGGTTGAGTAGTATTCCATTGTATATATGTACCACGTCTTCTATATCCATTCATCTGTCGATGGACATTTAGGTTATTACCATGTCTTGGCTATTGTGAATAGTGCTGCTATGAACATAGGGTTGCATGTATCTTTTTTTTTTTTTTTTTTTTTTTGCGGTACGCGGGCCTCTCACTGTTGTGGCCTCTCCCGTTGCGGAGCACAGGCTCTGGACGCGCAGGCCCAGCGGCCATGGCTCACGGGCCCAGCCGCTCCGTGGCATATGGGATCTTCCCGGACCGGGGCACGAACCCGTGTCCCCTGGATCGGCAGGCAGACTCTCAACCACTGTGCCACCAGGGAAGCCCTGCATGTATCTTTTTGAATTATTGTTTTGTCCAGGCATATGCCCAGGAGTGGGATTGCTGGATCATATGGCAACTCTATTTTTAGTTTTTTGAGGAACCTGCATATTGTTTTCCGTAGCGGCTGCACCAACTTACATTCCCACCAACAGAGTAGGAGGGTTCCCTTCTCTCCACCCCCTCTCCAGCATTTGTTATTTGTAGACTTTTTAATGATGACCATTCTGACCAGTGTGAGGTGGTTAGGTGGAAATATTTTTGAATAACAGGACAGAATAGGTCTATTTCTGATTTTGTGGGTCAGAAATAGAGAAAGGTACTTTGACAAGAGGGGAGTAAACAGACAATGATTTTAAGGCAAATGCATTCACTCACACATTTATGTATTTATTCATTCATTAGTGGTAGGTACTATGAGATCAGGGGGGTATAAAACATAAGCTCTGCCCTCAAGAATCTTACGATCTAGCATGCTAAGGAGATTGAGTAATGTAGTCCTGTATACTTACATACGACCTAATCTGTACACAGATTCTACTCAGTGACACCTTCAAATGGTACAGTAAAACAGCAATATATGTACCACCATAAAGTCCGTGTATAGTCAAGTCAAATTATGAAGACTTCAGAAACATTATGCATGTTGTCGGAATTCCCTGACGGTCCAGTGGTCAAGACTCAGTGCCTTCACTGCAAGGGACCCGGGGTTCAATCCCTGGTCGGGGAACTAAGATCCAATAAGCCCCTCAGTGTGGCCAAAAAAAAGAAACATTATGCATATTGTTTAAACTTTCGGTCAGAATAAATATCCACATACAATTTTCTACCCTCAGCTCCTGAAGTCTGTATTGCAAACAGCATGGACATCCTCTTAAGTAGAATCTCTGCAGTGATGTTCATTGTAACAAGATTTTTACTTGTAAATCAGATATTTATTCATTCGATAGTATTATCCAGATACATAGTGTGACCTTTATCCTCTCAGTACGTCCTTTATTTTGAGACCTTCCCCAAAACTGTGATAACTGTGTAATTTGCAACTAACTAACATGCCTTCAATCCCAACTTCCCCATCAACTAGTCCTGTAATCACAGGCAAGTCACTTAATCCCTCTGAGCTTTAGGTCCCTGCAAAATGGAGATAGTAATGCCTGGCCTATCTACCTGGCAGGATTATTTTCATACTCTCATAAAAGTATTAATAAAAAAATACAGAGAAACAGTGTTTTTTTTTAATTGCTATAATTTCAGACCTTGAGCATATATCAGCATCCAAAGTGGTATTTAAATTGCCACCTAATTTTTCTGGGCTTCTTGAAAGATGAGCTCAGACTGAATTTCTCTTTTTCTCTGCTAACCTACCACACAACTTCATGTTTTCTATTCCTATTCCTGTTTCTGCAATTTTCCTTCTCAATAATTGCTAACATGAGAAGTGGTTTAAATTATTTAAGCTGCTGGCAGTTACACTGAAAATACAGAGAAAACAGGTAGAAGTTTTTGTTATATTGTGGCAATGAGAAAGAAAATTAACACTGTAGAAGTCCTGACGTGGTAGTAGAATTATTTACGTTATCTCACTTAATCTCTTACAACCTTCACAAGAACACTGTAAGACAGCATTATTAAATGAGGAAACAAGACTCAGTGGTTTAGGGACTTGCCCCAAATCACACAGCTATAAATGTAGAGCTGGGATCAAACCCAAGTTTGATTACAGAGATTAATGTTTTTCCTCTAACAAACTCCCAGGTGATATTGCCTCTGCTGGTGTTGCTCTACATTTTAAGAACTGCTTGACAAGACTACTGTATTGATCATCTAGTATCTGTAATACTGTACTCAACATTGGGTTAGAAACTCAGCATAATACAGGATAGGGAACAGCTCAGGTTACCCCTCTTGAAACACATACATTCCTTTTGTGTGTGTGTGTGTGTGTGTGTGTGTGCACTAAAAAATAGAGGAATAAAAAACACATGAGTCATATAAGAAACAAAAATGACCATTGTAAATGCAGTCCAGTAACTTTTACATGTGAATGGATTAACCAATCGGATCAAAAGACAGACATTGTCAGACTAGATTTTTGAAAAGGTTCAACTATATACTGTCTACAGGAGACACACTTTATATTCAAAAATACAAAGAAATAGAAAGTAAAAGAATAGAAAAGGATATATAATGCAAACAGCAAAAGAAACTAAGGTGACTAATATAAGACAAAATAGACTGAAAGTCTATTAACAAAAAATGTTATTAGAGATGAAGAGGGATAGTTCATAGTGATAGAAGGGTCAATCTATATCAGAAAGCTATGATAATTATAAACATACATGCATCCAACAACAGATCATCAAAATACGTAAAGCAAAAACTGACAGAAATGAAGGGGAAAATAGACAGTTCTACAATAATAATTGGAGACTTTATACTCCGTTTTCAAAAATGGATAGAACAACTAGATAGAAGGCTGGTAAAGAAATAGAAGACTTGAACAATGCTATAAACCAACCAGATTTAATAGACATCTACAGAGCACTCCACCCAACGACAGCAGAATACACAGTCTTCTCAAATACGCATAGGAGATTCTCCAGGATAAAACAAACCTCAGTACATTTAAGAGGATAAAAATAATACAAAATATGTTCTCAAACAAAATGTCAACAAAAATCAGTTGATCTAAGAAAAGAAAAGGAAAATCTCATTCAAACAAACTTTGAGGATTATAACCTTGGAAGAGTATCTCAGAAAGCTCCGAGAACTGTTCTGCCAGTTAGAAGTCAAGACACAGTTATATAAGAACTTTTTGAGACAGAGGACTGTACATCAAATGATGTATTACTGACAGTTTACATAATCCAGATCTGAGTGCGACCTCTTATCAAGATGGAATGTTATCTTCAAGGAGTTATTTTAAGAGAATGTTGCTCTTTATGTTTGAGCGGAAATTTCTGCCAATGGAGAAGGTTTGGTCAATGCAAAATGCAGATACACAATGCACAGTGGGGGGAGAGAGGAGGCCAAAGGGCAGAGAAAATTTGGTTTAAATTTTTCTTGTCTTGCCATAAAATATGAATTTTATTTCACAAAAGAAAGGAATGAAATTAGAAATCAATAACAGAAAGAATATGGGGAAACACACAAGTATTTTGAAATTAAAAACACACTCCTAAATACCCAAATGATCATAGAAGAAAGCAAAAGGGAAATTAAAAATACTTTGAGAAAAATGAAACAACAATACGCCAAAACTTATGGGATATAGCTAAAGCAGCACTTAGAAGGCAATTTATAGCTGAAAATGCCGGTATTAAAAAAAGAAGAAAGATCTTTAATCAAGATCTTAATCTTCTACCTTAAGACACTGGGAAAGGGGGAGCAAATTAAGTCTTAGGCAAGCAAGGAAGAAAATAATAATGATTGAGAGGAAATTAATGAAATAGAGAATAGAAAAACAATAGAGAAAATAATGGAAACAAAATCTGGTCCTTTGACAAGATCATCAAAACTGACAAATCTTTAGCTAGACTGACCAAGAAAAAAAACTTTAAGACTCAAATTACTAGAATCAGAAATGAAATAGGTAGGCTTCCCTGGTGGTGCAGTGGCTAAGAATCCGCCTGCCAGTGCAGGGGACACGGGTTTGAGCCCTGGTCCAGGAAGATCCCACATGCAACGGAGCAACTAAGCCCGTGCACCACAACTACTGAGCCTGCACTCTAGAGCCTGTGAGCCACAACTACTGAGTCCACATGCCACAGCTACTGAAGCCCGCACACCTAGAGCCTGTGCTCTGCAACAAGAGAAGCCACCACAATGAGAAGTCTGCACGCCGCAACAAACAGTAGCCCCAGCTCACCACAACTAAAGAAGGCCAACGTGCAGCAACGAAGACCCAACGCAGCAAAAAATAAATTAATTAATTAATTTAAAAAAAAAGAAATGAAATAGGGGATATCATTACTGGCCTTACAGAAATAAAAAGGATTGTAAAGGAATAATTGTATGAACGATTGTATGCCAATAAATTAGATAAATTAGATGACGTAGATGAAATGGGAAGATTCCTATAAAGACACTAACTACGAAAACTGACTCCAAAAAAGAAACAACAGACAGGGCTTACTTGATGGCACAGTGGTTAAGAATCCACCTGCCAATGCAGGGGACACGGGTTTGAGCCCTGCTCCAGGAAGATCCCACATGCTGCGGAGCAACTAAGCCCATGTGCCACAACTACTGAAGCCTGTGTGACTAGAGCCCGTGCTCTACAACAAGAGAAACCACTGCAGTGAGAAGCCCGTGCATCTCAACAAAGAGCAACCCCTGCTCACTGCAACCAGAGAAAAGCCCTCATGCAGCAACGAAAACCCAACACAGCCAAAAAAAAAAGAAAGAAAAGAAAAGAAAAGAAACAGACAATCTTAATAGACCCAAAACAAACATATTAAATTAGTAATAAAAAGTCTACCCACAGAGAAAAGCCAGGACCCAGATGGCTTCACTGATGTATTCTACTGAAATTTAAAGAAGAATTAGTACCAATTCATCACAAACTCTTGCAAAAAATAGATGAGGGAACATTTCCCAACTTATCCTATGATGCCAGTGTTACTCTGATTAAAAAAACTAGTCAAAGCTATCACAAAAGGAAAACTAAAACCCCATATCTCTTATGAATATGAATGCCAAAATCCTCAACAAAATACCAGCAAATCGTGCTTCCCTGGTGGCGCAGTGGTTGAGAGTCCGCCTGCCGATGCAGGGGACATGGGTTCATGCCCCGGTCTGGGAAGATCACATATGCCGCGGAGTGGCTGGGACTGTGAGCCATGGCCGCTGAGCCTGCGCGTCCAGAGCCTGTGCTCCACAACGGGAGAGGCCACAACAGTGAAAGGTCTGTGTATAGCAAAAAAAAAAAAAAAATACCAGCAAATCAAATTCAATAACATATAAAAAGAATTATACACCATGACCAAATGGGATATATTTCAGGAATGTGAGATTGGTTTAATCCCCAAAATCAATAAATGTAATACACCATATCAACACAACTAAAAGGAAAAACCAAAACAAAAAGACAACCTATGAACTGGGAGAAAATATTTGCAAACGATGCCATCGACAACAGCTTAATTTCCAAAATATACAAACAGCTCATACAACTCAATAACAAAAAAAAAAACAAACTACCCAATCAAAAATGGGCAGAAGACCTAAATAGATATTTCTCCAAAGAAGACATACAGATGGCCAATAGTCACATGAAAAGATGCTTGACATCACTAGTTATTAGAGAAATGCAAATCAAAACTGCAGTGAGGTATCACCTCACACTAGAATGGCTATCATCAAAAAGTCTACAAATAATAAACGCTGGAGAGAGTATAGAGAAAAGGGAAGCCTCCTACATTGTTGGTGGGAATGTAAATTGGTGCAGCCACTAAGGAAAACAGTATGGAGGTTTCTTAAAAAACTAAAAATAGAGTTGCCCTATGATCCAGCAATCCCATTCCTGGGCATATACATAGAAAAGATGAAAGTTCTAATTGGAAAAGTTACATGTACCCCCAATGTTCATGGCAGTACTATTTACAATAGCCAAGACATGGAAACAGCCTAAGTGTCCATCAAAAGATGAATGGATAAAGAAGATGTGGTATTTATATACAATGGAATATTACTCAGCTGTAAAAAAGAATGAAATAATGCCATTTGCAGCAACGTGGATGGGCCTAGAGGTTATCCTACTAAGCAAAGTAAGTCAGAAAGAAAAAGACAGATACCATATGATATCACTTATATGTGGAATATAAACTATGACACAAATGAACTCATCTGTAAAACAGAAACAGACTCATAGACATAGAGAACAGACTTGTGGTTGCAGGGGGGTGGGAGGGAGGAATGGATTGAGAGTATGGGATTAGCAGATGCAAACTATTATATATAGAATGGATAAACAACAATGTCCTACTGTACAGCACAGGGAACTATATTCAATATCTTATAAAAAAAGACTATAATGGAAAAGAATAAAAAAATGTAGATCTCTACATATATTTATGTATAACTGAATCACTTTGCTGTATACCTGAAACTAACACAATATTGTAAATCAACTATACTTCAAGAAAAACAAAAGCAAAAACCACATGATCATCTCAATAGAAGGAGAAAAAGCACTGACAAAAATCCAACACCTTTTCATGATAGAAACACTTAACAAACTAGTAATAGAAGGAAGCTTCCTCAACCTGATAAGAGCACCTATGAAAAGCCTGTAGCCAACAGTATACTTCATGGTAAAAGACTGTATGAATTTCCCCTAAGATCAGAAATAAGACAAGGATGTCCACTCTTGCTACTCTACTCAACATTATGCTAGAGGTTCCAGCAGGGAAATTAAGCAAGAGAAAGAAACGAATGGAATTCAGATTGGCAAGGAAGAGTAAAACCATATTCACAGATGACATGATCTTGTATACAGAGAATCAAAAGAAAACAAGTGTACAAGCAAAAACTTGCTCACAAATATTCATAGCAGCACTACTCACAGTAGCCAGAAGGTGGAAATAACCCACATGTCCATCAACAGATAAATGGAGAAACAAAAGATGGTATATCCATACAGTACATTATTCCGCCAAAAAAAAACGTGCATGCTACAACATGGAGGAATCTTGTAAACATTATCCTAAGTGAAAGAATCAAGACACAAGAGGCCAAATATTATATGATTCCATTTATTGAAATAACCAGAGTTGGCAAATCCTTAAAGACATAAAACAGATTAGTAGTTCCCTAGGGTGGGAGGCGGGGGGAGAGGGAAACAAGGAGTAACTGTTTAATGGGTACAGGATTTCCTTTCAGGATGATGAGAATATTCAGGAACTAGATAGTGGTGATGGCTGTATAAATTGTGAATGCATTAAATGTCACTAATGGTAAATTTTTTTGTTATGTATATTTTACCACAGCAATAATAATAAAAACAAAGCACATATACCTACCATCCAGTTTAAGAAATAAAAGTTTTCAAATATGAAAAAGGCAAACTGACTTCAACAACAAAAATGGATTAATGTTTAAAAAAAAACCTGTCGATGAAAAAATGAATCAGTCGCTCTAAGAAAGAAATGGAAAATTTTATTTGAGCCTAACTGAGGATTGTAACCCAGGAACAGCCTCTCAGAAAGCTCCGAGAACTGTTCTACCCATTAGAGATCAAAATGCAGTTGTGTACGTTTTTTTTTGAGACAGAGGGCATACATTAAATGATGTATTATTGACAGTTTACATAATCCAGATCTGCAAGTACAAAGTGGTGGGTCATTGTGACCCCTTACAAGAGCAAGAAGGAATGTTATCTTTTAAGGAGTCATCTCGTTGATGCCAGGAGAATGTTGCTCTTTATGGTTGAGCAGGTATTTCTGCTGATGGGGGAGGTCTGGCCACTGCATGATGCAGATACACAATACACAGTAGAAGGGATGGAGGAGGCCAAAGGGCAGAGAAAAATTTTATGCTTAAATTTTTCTTTTCTTGCATACAATAAAATAAAAATTTTATTTTTGTTTTTATTCACAAAACAAAAGCAAGTTAGAGCCTCTTACTTCAAACATTATAGTATGCCAAATAACAAAATAATACGGTTCAGAGTTCCTTTGGTAGGTTGTGGGGAGCTATCATTGATTGAGCAATAAAGTGACACAATCAGAACTCTGCTTTAGGAAATCCATCTGCCATCACAAATTTGATAGGAGGGAGGCACAAGACCTCTTGCAGTGGTCTCAGCTACTTGAGGCACTAAACTGGGCATAGTAGGAATGGAAAGAAACATATGAAAGCCTGTATTTGCCCTTTTGTCTTTTTTTTTTAATGTTTATGGAGTATAGTTGATTTACAAATGTTGTGTTAGTTTCAGGTGTACAGCAAAATGAATACCTACATGTATTCATATACGTATATCCACTCGTCCTTTTTTTTTTTAGATGCTTCTCCCATATAGGCCATTACAGAGTATTGAGTAGAGTTCCCTGTGTTATACAGCAGGTTCTTATTAGTTATCTATTTTGTATATAGTAGTATGTATATGTCAATCCTAATCTCACAATTTATCCCCCCCCCTTATCCCCTGGTAACCATAAGTTTGTTTTCTATATCCGTGATTCTACTTCTGTTTTGTAAATAATTTCATTTGTACCCCTTTTTTTAGATTCCACATATACACTGCACTTACAATCAGATTTCTGTTATAGCAGGAGATAGGTGACCAGAATATATATATATAGCAGTACCCCTCTAGCTACAAGCATATCTAGAGCTTCTCCAAAGAAAACATCAGACCAGGAAATATCAGGCAGCCTAAGATTTTTTTTTTGTTAAGCAAGGAGTTTACAATGTTTGTTTTCTTAGTCTATATCCAACTGGCCTAAAATAAGCAGCAGCTACCACGTACTGATCATTAGCTAACTGAATCATACATATTTTCTAATTAGCTCACTTAATCCTTTTTTACCCACTTGTGCAGTGAGTACTACTTAGGTCCATCTTATGGATGAGTAAACTGAGATTCAAAGAAAACAAGAAACTTGTCCTTTAAGGTATGGTGAGTTGGACTTCACACCTGGCTCCAAAGCCTGTACTCTCAGGAAGGAAAAAAAAAGTTAAAATTGAGAGGCATGGTGTTTTTGCTGTTCTAATCATGTGTCTATTCCACCTGAGCTTATCATAGTCTCCTTTCAAAAGGGTTAGAGTAAACTTACCCACTTTCCGGAAGTTTGAACATATTTATTTTAATCAGTCCTTTGGGAACTCACAAAAAGATTTATGTGCATCTCTTCCAAGAATGTTAAGCTGTTGCATTATCGTCTCAGAAGGATAAAGCCACAGGGCAAGGTCATGCTCCTGAGGTTGGGGTTGAGGGCCTCCACTAAGGAGCTGGCCTTTACCGTGCTAAGTATCAGAGAAGAGGTGGGAACTGAAACAGGAAACCAGAGACTAGATGGCCAGGAGGGGGAACTGCAGGTATTTGGCTGAGAGTTACTCTGTTGTTTACTTGAGAATTCATTTCAAGTCCCTCCTGGAAGGAAAGGAAAAGATGACCTTTGCAGCTTAGAGGCAGCCAGGCCTAGGCACCAAAGCTGAAGATGAATGGGTCTTATCTTAACAAAAGATCTTCCAGGCTCCTGTTACTCATGTTGTTCATTTCCCTCTTATCATCCCTCAGCCTTTGGTAAAATCTTATTTAAATTAACTAGGCCACAAAGAATTAAGAGAAGAGCTCTGTCTACTTTAGACCAGAGGCTAAAAGGGGAAACAAGAGTTGGGAGTTCAGCAGCCTACCCATGTCTCACCATTGTGCACCAGTGGTGTCCTTCCCCCCACTGCCTGTTGTGGAGGAACAGAGAGGTGATTTGTTTTAAGGAATCAGGGGTTCCTTATCCCTTTACCTTAGAATAGTGTTTTTCAAACTGCAGGTCAGACCCAGTAGTAGGTTATGGAATCAATTTAGTGAGTGTCAATCAGCACTTGTTTTTAAATGAAATGGAATAGGACTGGCAGGTACTTAGAAAGTTTAACTATTGTTCTGTGAGTTTTTGTTTCAGTTTTAGAAAATATAAAGTTGTGTGTGGGTACTGGTCACCATGTAAAATGTATTTCTTACTGTGCATCACGATCAGAAAAGTTTGAATACCACTGCTATAAGTATCAATATTTATCTAATGAAATCAGAGTTATCAAGGGAAAAAAATGGGTCCTTATATTTCATTGTATTTTTCTTGCACTTTAGAATTTCAGAGATTTTTCCCTTTAACACATGTAAAAAATAACTTCACTTTAACAAATTCTTTTGGGTGCTTTCATTGAGGAATTTTGCACTATTTAATAGTTCACAGCTCTGCCAACTCCTTTGTTTGGTCTGCCAGGAATGAAGACACAAAACGGCTAGTGAGTTTAGGTGCCTGGAAATAGTGATCTTTGGTGGGACTTGAACTTCTTTAACCTCTTCAGTTCCTTTAAGAGTGAAAGGTATACACCCTCCCCTGTTGCATCTGTGATGTAATTCACCCAGGCCTGCTTCTGGACAGGTACACTGTGACTTCACCTGAAATTGCTACTCATCACTGCCTAATTGCTTGGTCCTTGTAGTCATTATTGTGATGCTAGATAAGTGTCATTGTATAATTTAACTACCTGTCTTTCTGGAATTAAGACAGGTTACAATGTCCCCTCTCGTACCCCCTGCTCCCTTGAGTTCAATAATAAATATTTATACCATTAATTCTAAACCTTAATCATACTGACTTACATGTGATTACTGTTTCACACGTGTATGCCACAGTTAATGTGAATTCATTTCTCTCCCAGACATTTTTCATCACTTTATAAGTTTAGTTTACAAGCCAAGTACTCAGATATCTGTTTCCTTCTAGGTCATCACAGAAGGACAGTAGTACCTCAGTTATGGGTCATGGCTTGGGAGAATAAAAAAGTTCTTTACCAAAGCAGATGAGCAAAAAGATTAAGTAGTATCTCTTTAGTGATAGCAGTCAATAATTATAACTTATAATAATTTACAGTTTAAGGGGAAACTGAGGAAATCCCAACAAAAGCAAAATCTTAGTATAAATAGTTAACTCTGACATTTAATCCATCCTAGATGACCAGTCTAAACCAATCATGGCTATTCTATTCCCTTGTCAGTAATTGGTTCCAAATTAGGCGTGTGATATACTTCCTCTTAGATATACTTCCTCACTTCTAAGAGTGGTCTTCTTTCTCTGGATATTGGCATGTCTGGGTTATGATGCCAAGAACTTTTGCTATCGTCTTTCTCTTGCCCGAGGATGAAGCTGTTACTTGAAGGATGAAGCTCTGTCAGAAGCATGACAGAGTAAAGGTTGGAAGAGACCTGGATCCTTCATGACACTGTTATGCAATGGCATCTATCAACCTTGCCCTACCTCTGAACTTCCTAGTTATACGACATAATAAATTTCCTTATTGTTTGAGTATTATTCACAGTGTGAATGGGTTTTATTAATTATTTACAGACAAATCATTCTAACGGTACTAATGAATGTTAGTGCCAGTTGATAACACTGATTTTCCCCAAATGCTGGTAAAATGCTTTCTTCACCTCATCCCATATTTTCCAGCAAAGTTAGAGAACCCTTTGGAGAATATACATGGCTCCAAATTTTTTAGAAACTCTAAAATTTTTAGAAACTCTCCCAGGTACCCAGCGCTCAATGTCTTGTCAGGATTAGTTTATGTCAAAAGCTGCTATTCTCTTCCTTTTAGCCAAGTACTCCATTGACCTCCATTGCAGACTCAGACCAGGTTTGAGAACTTAATTCTTTCCTTAACAGGAAGCATATGGAAGTTCCCAGGTATCAAGATGCTGCATACTGTTTGTGCCTGTATCTGTTACTTAAACTCTGCATAAGTTCTGAACTCTTTAGACTGCTTGACTAGGTTTCTGACTCCATATTTCCTTTCTTCTTGCCTGTGTTACTGACACACGTTGAAGAGACTACTTCCAACTTTACCTTCACCAGCTCCCCTGTTGTTTAAACCTCACCTGCCTACCTGAATTCCTTATTCATTCCTTCTATGTCTTGCAGTGTCTTTATGTTTCTTTAAAGCATGGTAAAATGTATTTACAAGAAGGAAATGAATAGCCCAAAGTACATCAGAGAAGTCTTTGAGCAGGAGTGACTACAGTAGTGGTTCATAGTTTCTTATGCCCATTTTCTTAGTTAAGAATTTATAAGCTGTTATGGTTGAATGCTCTACATGAATTGTTGTAAAAGTTTCACATGTATATTGAATTTAGTTTACTACCAAAGATTCCAGAGAGAGAGGAGAAATTAACCAGAGAGGTTTATTTCAAGAGCAACTTTTGTTAATTAAAATATCGTTAGAAATAGTTCAGTATATAAAGTTAATAACTTCTTTAATATAGCCATTTGTCATTTATAGACACCAACCCATTAACCTGAGTAATCAACTCTGGTTTTGCTTCAATTCCACTTAGTAGGTATAGGGGTAAGCACAGATTTTTCTCTGGCTTGTGTTTGTAAAATAACTTCCTGCAATCTGCTTTATGTGCATTTACACATATGAAAAGAAATCAAAATATATTACAGAACCTTTATTCTTATATATTAACTATGTGAAGTTTAATTTCCTACCCATCAAAATATTTTTCCTTTTAATTAATTATCAATTAGGTTCTCTTTTTCTTCTTATAATACACTCCCAAATTACTTTTCTACCTGCTATATAATTCTATGAAACTTTTATTATGTGTAGGAAAACATTATTCTGGATCCAGATCTCCAAAGGCTTTTCTAAAAAGCAATTTATCATTGCTTTTTATTTAAAAAATTTTATACTTCAAAAGACTACCAAGAAAATAAAAAGACAACCCAAAGAATGGGAGAAAATATTTGTAAATCATATTTGATAAGGGATTTATATCCAGAATATATAAAGAGCTTTACACTCAATGACAAAAAGACAAATAACCCAGTTAAGAATGGGCAAAGGACATTTCTCTAAAGAAGATATGCAAATGACCAATAAGCACATGAAAAGACACTCAACATCATTACTCATTAGGGAAATACAAATCAAAACCACAATGAGATACCACTTCACACCAACTAGGATGGATGGTTATAATTAAAAAAACAGACAATAATAAGTGTTGGTGAAGATTTGGAGAAATCACAGTCTTAATATATTGCTGGTATGATTGTAAAATGGTGCAACCACTTGAGAAATCAGATTGGAAGTTCCTCGAGTGGTTAAACATAGAGTTATCATATGAGCTAGCAATTCCACGCCTAGGTATATACCCAAGAGAACTGAAATCATGTGTCCACACAAAACTTGTACACAGTTCATAGCAGCACTATTCGTAATAGCCAAAAAGTGGAAACAATCCAAATGCCTGTCAGCTAATGAATGGATAAACAAAATGTGGTATTTCTGCACAATGGAATATTACTGGGTCGTGTTATGGACTGAATGCTTGTGTCCCCGCCCCTCAAATTCATATGCTGAAGCTCTTACCCCCAATGTGATTTTATTAGGAAGTGGGGCCTTTGGGAGGTAATTAGGTTTAGATGAGGCCTTGAGAGTGAAGCCCCCATGCTGGGATTAGTGCCTTTCCAAGGAAACAAAGAGATACTAGAGCGTCCTCTTTTCACTAAATGTGGCTGACTGCTAGCCAGGAAGAGGGCCCTCACCAAGAACCAAATCTTCTAGCACCTTAATCTTGGACTTCCCATTCTCCAGAACTATGAGAAACAAGTGTCTATTGTTTAAGCCACCCAGTGTATTTTGTTATAGCACCCCAACGTGACTAAGACAGGTTGTGAAATGAATGAAGTATTGATACTTGCTACACATGGCATGTATCAAAATATACAAAATTTTGTTTTCTTTTGTTTTAAAGAAAACAAAAAATATTTGTTTTCTTTAAAAAAATTAATGATTTTAGGGCAGTGAAAACACTCTATATGATATTATAATGATAGATATGTCATTATACTTTTGTCCGAATCCATAGACTGTTCAAACAAGACTGGACCCTAAGGTAAACTATGGACTTTAGGTGATTATGATGTGCCAATGTAGGTTCATCCGTGGTAAAAAATGTACCATCTAGTGAGTGATACTGATAATAGGAGAGGCTATGCATGTGTGGGGGTAAGGGGTATATGGGAAATCTCTGTATCTTTCTCTCAATTTTATTGTAAACCTAAAATTGCTCTGAAAAGAATTGTCTTTAAAAAAAGAGATGAGGAATTTCCCTGGTGGCACAGTGGTTAAGACTCCGTGCTCCCAAGCAGGGGGCCTGGGTTCGATCCCTGCTCAGGGAACTAGATCTCACGTGCATGCCGTAACTAAGGAGCACACCTGCTTCAACTAAGACCCAGTGCAACCAAATAAATAAATAAATATTAAAAAAAAAAAAAGATGAATGAGGGACTTCCCTGGAGGTCCAGTGGTTAAGATACCAGGCTTCCATTGCAGGGGGCACGGGTTCAGTCCCTGGTGGGGAACTAAGATCCCACATAAAGTGTGGCAAGGCCAATAAATAAATAATGAATGAATGAATGAATGAATGAAAATTCCCAAGTATAGCAACAGACTAGCAACCAGATGCATACTAATTTGCCTATGCTTCCCTTCTCTACAATTTCTTACAATTTTAAATTGAAATTATCAGAGAAGAGACTGGGAACAGTAGGAAATTCATAGAATCAGAAACTTTGAAATCTGAAAGAAACCTTGGTCCAACCACTTCCTTTCACAGACCAGTTACCAAGATATAGGAATTGATGACTGGTGTAAGGTCACACCAGAGAGGCAGTACCGTGTCCAGAGTCCGGGTCTTCTGACTTAATAAAATGTTTCTTCCCGTTGAAAGGAAAGAAACAAATTTGAAAGCTCTTTTTCTCTACTTATCAAAAACCTATATGTTTTACTTTGATGGGGTCTCTGAATCAGATCAGTGATTCCTAACTTGAAATGCACTTCCTTAATTTACAGTACACCACAATCTGCAGTGTATCCAGGGAAGGGCAATAAGGATTGTGAAGGAGCTAGAAACCATATCGTACAAGGAATCTTGGAGTGAACTCAGGGCATTAAGGGTGGAAAAAAAGTAAATTTAAGGAGGAATTTGGCAGCTGCCCTCAGGTATCATAGATTCTTTGGAAGAGCTACTGGAAGGAACTTAAGAGCTAGAAGAGGTCCAACCCCTTCATTTTCATTTTACAGATCAGATGGTGTAATGAGGCTCAGAGTGGTTATGATTCTGACCTAACCTCACATGGCTAGTTACTGGCTGACCTGAGAATATAACTCTGGATGTCTGAATCAAAGGCAGTTGTGCTTTTTGTAGTTCCAGGGATTTATGAATAGAGGATATAGGAAGGTCAATTTTAACTACTTGTGAAAAAGAACTTTCTGGCAATTAGAGCTCTTCAAAAATGCAATGGACCGCTATGTGGTGTAGTGGGCTCTCTGATGCTGGAAACAGTTAAAATAAATGGCCAGTGTACCTGCTTAATTAGACATTAAGGTGAGTTGGATTGCTTCCAATCAACTCTAACGTGGTTCCATATTAATTTTAAGGTTAAAAAGAATGTAAAACAAGGCAATATTTAGCATGACAGTAAAAGCAGAATTCTAGAATCTTAAAAGCAAAACAAAACTCACTTTGTAGAAATAAACAATACATTTCCATTAAAGAATACCAGAATAAAATGCAGGCACGGTAATCATTGTCAAAATAAGAGTGATGCCCTGAAAACAAAGAATTTTACTTTTCAAGAAATAAAAACAGAAGAGAAGAGTGTACATTTTTAGATTTGGATTATCTGTCAAAATAGAAATGGACACCACTGTGAAACAGACCGTATGAAGTGGAGTGGAGGACATATTCTCATCGCATTTACATCATAATGAACAGGCTTTGGAGTTACCAGTGTAGGACAGTGGGTAATCATGGTAGAAATTCTATGTATAATTTTCTCTAGAGGTAATTAAAAATCAGGAGATGGATAGGCTAAGAGATAATTCCTACAATTAAAGGGCTATACAGACAGTACCAGCACTTCAACACCCACAATGAGACAACAAAACATAAGCAGCTCAGCTGGAGCAAAGATTGCAAGTTGCACTTAACAATTATATAAGAAGTGCTTTTTTTAAAGAACAATTGTGAATTTTTTTTTATTTACCAGATCCTCAGGAATAAAAAAGTCACATTCTAATTCAAGTTGCTTTTTAATAACTAATGAAACATTTTTTACAAATAAATTCGTAGCATTTACAAACTCAGAGGTTCATATGCATGATAGAATGTGGCCTTCCCCATCTCAGTAATGGCAACTGAATTCCTCCAGTAGCTCACTTTAGAATTATCTTCAACTCCTTTCTTTTTTCATATTCCACATCTAAAACCTATCAGCTCTATCTTCAAAATATATTCAGAATCTGACCACTTCTTACCATATCCATTGCTGCTACCCTGGTCGAAGCCATCATTATCTCTTGCATGGATTCTTCTAACTGGCCTTTGTACTTTGGATTTTGCTCTGCCTTCAGCCTATTCTGAATCCTGCAGCCAGAGGGACTCTTTTTTTTTTTTAAGTTTTGTCTACAATTTTGGCTTTCAGGGTTTCAGTTCCCTGACCAGGGAAGGAACCTGAGCCACAGCAGTGAAAGCACAGAATCCTAACCACTAGACCACTGGGGAACTCCCCAGAGGGACTCTAAAAATAAATGCCAACTTCTCAACACAAAGAAAAAAATTTTTTTTTCTAATTCTTTAATTTTGTATCTATTTCAGATGATGGATGTTGACTAACCTTATTGTGATAATCATTTCATTATGTATGTAAGTCAAATCATTATGCCGTACACCTTAAACTTATACAAGTGCTATATGTCAATTATATCTCAATAAAACTGGAAGAAAAAAAAGTTTAAATAAGTAAAAACAAAAAAATTGAAGTAATGATATTTTTGTGTTAGTAATCTAATTATAATAAAACAAGGCATTCATGTGTTCAACAAAAACAAAAAAATGCCAACAGCATCCACCCTCCAATGGCTTTCCATCATACTCCTCACAATGGCCTGCAAGGCCATCCATGATCTGGCCCCTTATTTTCTGATCTCATCTACAGCAACCTTTACTCGTTCCACTCCAGTCACACTGGCCTTCTTGTTTATCCACAAATATACCATGCATACACCCATCTCAGGGCTTTGTACTTGCTGTTCTCTCTGCCTAAATTGCTCTTCTCCCAGATAACCTCAGGTCTCACGTCCTCATCACCTAACTCTACTCCAACACCACTTTCTCAGTGATGTCTTCCTTAACCATGCCATTTAAAATCTCAGTTGGCATGACATATGCGTTCCTTGCCCACTATATTTTCCTCCTTGTTTCCTCTTACCTTATTACATGCCATACAATGTACCTGTACTTTTTGTCGTCAGTCCCCCCATCAGAATATAAGCTTTAATGGTCAGAGATTTTTGTCTGTTTTATCTACTGTACCCAGTACAGCGTTGTACTGGTACTAATGGACCTAGCACAGTGCTTGGCACATAGTAGGTACTAAATAAAATTTTGTTTAATTAATTAGTTAATTAGCAAGACCTCACTTTTTATAGTAAGGACTTTTATATGGAAAGTACTTAGGCTATTGATAACTAGAACAGATGACTTATTTTTAGTTTTAGATTGACAATTGCTTGCACTTGTAGTACATTTTAGAAATTTTCAGGTAGAGGGTAAATTGCAGTTTTTTGGGGGGTTTTTTGGCCACACAGCACAGCATGTGAGATCTTAGTTCCCTGACCAGGGATCGAACCCATACCCCTGCTGTGGAAGCACTGAGTCTTAACCACTGGACTGCCAGGGAAGTCCCCTAAATTGCAGTTTTAATGAGTGATGAATTAGACAACCCCTGGGCATAGGTAAAAGTAGACATTTGCCTGAGGCAATGTATCCAGAGGGAAAATTAGAATTTTCTTAACTATAGATTATATTTAGCCAAACTAGAAAAATATTTATGTGTTTTATGAACCTGTGTAAAATTCCTTTACCCAACCTCAGCAATAATTCAGGGATTGAAAATAAAATAAACCAAAATCCAAAACAGGAGCATCAATATGTCACTATATTTCATCAGCTAGTCTCAAAACCAAAGGTAAGCAGATTCACTTAAGATTGCCAAAATTGATTTAATAAGTAAATCCAAATACTATATATACATCAGTGTTTTAAGAAGGGTAAATAGTACTTGAGATTGGTAAATTAGTGGCAACATTAGATCTTCTGATTTCTAATATACTTTAAATTACCTAATTAAATATTATTACTAAAATATGTATTCGATATTTATTAGAGCTGCTTATAGAATTATCGTAAACATTGAGAAAATATTCCTACTTTTTTATGTTTATAAATAACCATTTCTATTGCCAGTCAGGGGCGAAGAAAATTTACTCAGTGCAAAAGCATGCTCCATTATGCTATTTGAAAGGAAACTGCTCTCTGTTTTCTACATAGCAGCAATATTATTTCATGTGATTTCCTTTCGAATGGAATATTCCATGAGTACAGGAGAGATGAGGGGTATTTTTTTCTAATTTTTTTTTGAAATAAATAATTGTACCAGGAGAGATGAAGTTTTATAAACACTTTGAATCTGATTAAGATATGAAATCAGGGAAATTCCCTAGCGGTCCAGTGATTAGGGCTCCACGCTTCCACTGCAGGGGGCATGGGTTCGATCCCTGGTTGGGGAACTAAGATCCCCGCATGCCGTGGCCAAAAAAAAAATTTAACAAAAAAAAAAGATGTGAAATCAAAGTTGGTAATAAAATAGAAGCACCTTTGAGTAAAATGGAGTTAAATATTATAATTTTTATTAAAATGCCTGTTTCATTTGTATGGAATAGTGTATAAATATCACATATGCATAGTTTTGAATAACCATGATAAATCTGTGTACCCACTACCTGGGTGAAGAAAGAGCATTACTAGTACCAGTGCTCTGTGTGCCCCTCCCCATCACATCTCCCTGTTTCTTCCCAGAGACAACTATCATTTTGATTTTGTGTCCACCATTCATTTGCTTTCCTCAAAGCCCCACCATTTGTGTATCTATCCCTACAGAATATATTGTTTAGTTCTGAAAACCTGAGTAGCAATAACAAACCTAGCTGTATAAAGAAAAGGCAATATTGTCATCACTTGTTGAAGGCTATCAGGAAAAAATATGCTGAACAGAGTCTCTGGGTGATAGTCTGGCTTCAGCTCCTCTGAGGGTTTACAAGAGACTTCCTCTATCTGTAGTAACTCCTGGGAAACAGAAAGCTTAATATACTCCCCCCCATCTGACACAGATGTGTTGTGGACCAGATACCGGTCACACAGCCAAGGTTTGGTCAGACAGGGAGGGCTGCTCCGAAGTTTCTACTTTTAACTCCTATGGCCTACATCTAGGTCTTAAGAGTAAGTCAAGCCAGAATCCTTTTGGGACAGAATGATGGTCCTCAGATGAAGAGGAGAGTAGACCTTCATCAATACAGGAAAGAGACATTCAAACACAGATAAGAACCTGGGTCAAACTCACACAGGTATCCTCAGGCTAAAAGAGGGTATAATGGCAGAGGATGTTGGTGATGACAGTGCTGACTGTGTCTGATTCTTGAGTCATACTGCCCTACCTGGACTGGTTACCCCCATGTGTGGGGCACAGCTGTCATCTGAGATTCCCTCTCCCCTATGTTGGGTCTCTTACTTCCTGTATTACGTCTTCCCCTTTCTTGGTTTATTCTCCTATATTGGTGAAGCATATCTTCCAGTAGCATCTTAAGAAATGATAAATGGGAAATAAATTGAGATTTTTTAAAAAAATATTTATTTATTTTTGTCTGCATCAGGTCTTTGTTGCTTGGGATCTTCGTTGCAGCATGCAGGCTTCTCTCTAGTTGTGGCACAAGGGCTCTGTAGTTGTGGTGTGTGGGCTCGAGAGCCCATTGGCTCTGTCGTTGCGGCACGCAGGCTCTCTAGTTGTGGCTCATGTGCTCAGTAGTGGCGGTGTGTGGGCTTAGCTGCCCTGCGGCATGTGGGATCTTAGTTCCCTGACCAGGGATCGTACCTGCGTCCTCTGCATTGGAAGGTGGATTCTCAACCACTGGACCACCAGGGAAGTCCTACTGAGATTTTTTTTTTCCTATTTACTTATTTGGTTGCACCGGGTCTTAGTTGCAGCTTGTGAGGTCCTTAGTTGTGGTAGATAGTCTCCTTAGTTGCGGCTTGCTGGCTCCTTAGTTGTGGCAGGTGGGCTCCTTAGTGGTGGCAGGTGGGCTCCTTGGTTGTGGCAGGTGGGCTCCTTAGTTGCAGCTCACCAGATCCTTAGTTGTGGCATGTGAACTCTGGGTTGCGGCATGCACGTAGTTCCCTGATCAGGGATCGAACCTGACCCCCCTGCATTGGGAGCACAGAGTCTTATCCACTGCACCACCAGAAAGTCCCCTCACTGAGATCTTGAATGTCTGAAAATATCTATGCTCAATTCTCATTCTTGATTGATAATTTCTGAGGATAGGACTTTAGGTTGGAGATCATTTTGTACAGAATTTTGAATGTATTTCTCTTCTTTCTTGAAAGCCTATCTTCTTGCTTCCAGTGCTGCTGTGGAGCAGTCCAAAGTTGTTGCTTTTCTTTATCCTTGTGTGTAATCAACCTGTTTACGTTTTTTCCTGAGAGCTATAGGAATCATTTCTTGGTCCAGGTGTTCTGAAATTTCACAAGTGACTTGTTATGAATCTCTCTTCATCTGTTTTCCTTGGCACTTCATGGGTTCTTGTAATCTGGAAACGCAAGTCCTTACATTTTCATAATTTTTCTTTAATAATTTTGATGATTTTCTTTGTTCTACTTTTTCTATTTCTGCCATTTTATTATCCTTTTTCTCCTATTTTGCATCCATCTCTCTCTCTCTCTGTCTCTCTCTCTTTTTGTTCTACTTTCAGGGATGCTTTCTTCAACTTTATCTTCTAACCCAACTTTTAAGGTTTTTATTTGTTTCATTTTTGTGTTTTCTCCTTCTATCAAGCTTTTAATTCCCAAAGACTCTTTTTTATTCCTGTTACATGGCATCCTGCTCTTGTTTCATGGAAGCCGTATTTTTAAAAAATTAACTCTTGGGCTTCCCTGGTGGTGCAGTGGTTGAGAGTCCACCTGCCGATGCAGGGGACACGGGTTTGTGCCCCGGTCCGGGAAGATCCCACATGCCGCGGAGCGGCTGGGCCCGTGAGCCATGGCCGCTGAGCCTGCGCATCCGGAGCCTATGCTCCGCAACGGGAGAGGCCACAACAGTGAGAGGCCCGCGTACAGCAAAAAAAAAAAAAAAAAAAAAAAAACTAGCTGTAGAGAAAGATGGTGAAGCACTCATTTCTGGCTACTTTGGTATATCAGGAGGTGGGTCTTTTTCTCTAGCAGGACTTTCTCTCCATTAAAAAATTAGCTGTTATGGGAATTCCCTGGCAGTCCAGTGGTTAGGGCTCTGCGCTTTCACTGCAGAGGGCACGGATTCAATCCCTGGTCAGAGAACTAAGAACCTGCATGCTGTGCGGCACAGCCAAAAAAAAAAAAAAAAAAGAAAAATTAGCTGTTAGTGTGCCATTTTTTCAGAGCCATGGTTTCCTCTAGATGACATGAGTAGTAATGAATTCATAGAGCAAATTAACACAGGGACTTACAGTTAAAATGCACACAAAGAAAACCTTTAATGACTAATCCCACTGTTGACTTTTTAGGTGTGGCAGAGCACTGACTGGGAGATGATTTTGGTCACACCACTTATGCCTAGGTGCAGGATATATTAGGATTCAGTAAAATGTTCCCATTTGTCATCCCTCACCACATGAAAATTCATTATTTTTAAAAGTGAAAGTGATTAATTTTACAAACTGGGTTTTTTGTGATACGCAAGAAACAGCTAACTGAAATGCTTACTGAAACTACGCTTAGAGGCAAAAACAAATGCCTCTGCAAGGTGGTTTCTAAATATACATGGGGCACATAGTTACTAGTGACTGAGCAAGCTCAGCTCCACTGAAGCTAATGAGGGGAAAGGGCAAGGAGCTAAGTAGAAATTTGTACATTTTACATTTGGTTTTTAATGTGTCTATTTCTGGATCCCTCAGGAAGGAAGCATTGTGAGATAGGGCACTTTTTATGCTTAACACATTCTAGACATCGAAAAACGTGTACCTTTTTTTCTTTGACCTAATACTACCGTAAAATTTCATCCCTTTCAAGAACAAATCTTAAGCCACAGTAAATGCTGCAGTTTAATATAATAAAGGATTTCATTAAGAGTCTCCCCTGATTATTTCTGCCTGAATTTTTGTCGTTTCTGTAAGATGAAGTATGTCTGAAAAAACTAAGAAATTAGAGATTATTACTGATATTTTTACTCTGTTTGAACCTAAGGAAAAATATGATTATATAAAAGTACACTTGGCTCGACCGGCAGAGGCACAGGCATGCGAGCAGGTGAGGGTGGGGAGGAGGCCAAGGCAGGAAGATACGGCTCTTGGCCTCAGAAGATTCAGTCTCAGCAGAAAAATGCCAAAAAGCAAGCTGGACAAAAGAAGCAAGGACATGACCAAAAGGCTGCTGCCAAAGGTGCCCTAGTATATACCTGCACTGTCTGGAGGACACAAATGCCAGACCCTAAGACCTTCAAGCAGCACTTTGAGAATAAGTATCCTAAGACTCCACTTCCTCCAGAATTAGCTGATGTTCGGGAGTGAAGCGGTTTACAGTGAATTCGCGACACCTTTGACTCTTCTACTGTCTCAGACCTTAGGTAACAAACCTGCTCTTTTCTAACAAACCACTGATCATCAGAAATAAAGGGGTTGCAGAAGCACTCTTTTCTTTTCTTTTTTTTTGCAGTACGAGGACCTCTCACTGTTGTGGCCTCTCCCGTTGCGGAGCACAGGCTCCGGACGCGCGGGCTAAGCAGCCATGGCTCACGTGCCCAGCCACTCCGCGGCATGTGGGATCTTCCCGGACCGGGGCACGAACCCGTGTCCCCTGCATCGGCAGGCGGACTCTCAACCACTGCGCCACCAGGGAAGCCCAGAAACACTCACTTTTATGCTGTTCCCTTTTGGGCTTCACGCAAAGACAATTCTGTGTAAATGTACAGTTGACTCTGATTTGGAAATCTGAAAATTGGTCCATCCTTGTTGTAAAAAATTTGTTTACAATTATAATTATATTGATGCTCATATTGTGTGAATTGACTCATTTAATAAAGTGGTACCTTGATTTCACAACAACAGCAGTAACAACACAAAAGTACACTGTGTGTACCAGTCGCATGTATACTGATGATCAATAGCCAAAACAAAACAAAATTTCCCTCCTAGTATTTTATAAGTAAGAGCTTCCTGTAATAGTCCAGGAGACTGATGTTCAAGTTATTCCAAAGAACAGAAAAGTTGAAAACTTAAAAGCATTACTAATTATCTATAAAATTGGTCTTATTTATATTTTTGTACCTTATTTTGATGTTCAAAGACATTTATAGAAAACCCTCAATAAAACAAAATGTATGTCAGGTGTCATACACAAATTAGACAATTAATAAATACTTTTAATTTTTATGAGACAGGTACTTTTTCTAGAAGCTGGGAATTCAGTGGGATGGAGATGGAGGCCCTGACCTCCAGGAAATTCCCTTTTTGTGAGGGAAGGCAGAATTCTTAGGAATTTCATTAATCAGGAAGCCATTTATTGAGCACCTACTATGGTCAGGCCCAGTATGTGCCCTGGGGGTGCCAAGATTAAAGACAAATTTCTTGCCTTCAGGGAGCTCACCTCCTATGTCGAGTCAGAAAAAATAGTCTAAAATGGACTGAAGACCTTTGAAAACCTCCAGATCCTCTAATTTTACTCTAATTTGTGATTTCATCAAACTCTTTATCTATAAAACGAGAATAATATGACTTCACTTAGAGCTTTGTTGTGCACATTAAATAGCATCATGTAGCAATGTGGACCCTAGGTGGTCAGGCTCCTGACTGGCTCAGCGACTCCTCAGCTGTAGCAATCCTATTTCATGCCTCAGCAGACTGACAAATTACTACTTGTCCTGGAGATTCATGGCCACTTGTGATATTTAAAAACTTAAGTGTTAAATTGTGGGATGCTGGGTCCATGTGGTAAGGGATATGTTTGGGGTAAAAACAGGCTGTCATGAGACTATATAGAAAGGACACCTGAGTGGGGAGGTAGGGTAGGTGTAGGGAATCCTGAGGTGAGGCTTGAAGGGAGTTAGTCTGAGGGTGGAGAAAAGAACAAGCTTTTAAAGCAGAAGAGATTGGGCAAGTAGGTCAAGGTCAGGGAGAGAAGCCTGGTGCTTTAGAGTCACAGGTATTTCAGTAGAACTAGAGCCTGAGCAGGGATTTGAAACCGTTTTTTGTGCCACAACTCACTTTGTCCATCTGGTAAAGCCAATGAACACTTCTCAAGATTAATACTTTTATTTTTAAAAATATTTATTTATTTATTTTTGGCTGCGTTGGGTCTTCGTTGCTGTGTGCAGGCTTTCTCTAGTTGCGGAGAGCAGGGGCCATTCTTCTTTGTGGTGCATGAGCTTCTCATTGTAGTGGCTTCTGGCACGTGGGCTTCAGTAGTTGTGGCACACAGGCTCAGTAGTTGTGGCTCACAGGCTTAGTTGCTCCGCGGCATGTGAGATCTTCCCGAAACAGGGCTTGAACCCGTGTCCCCTGCATGGGCAGGCGGATTCTTAACCACTGCGCCACCAGGGAAGTCCCAAGAGTAATATTTTAAAATGTATAAAGTAGGAAACTATTAACTTACAGTGAAGTTATCAGAATACCTAAAATACAAGTGCAACATTTGTATTTTTTTATTAATCCATTAATAATAAGTTCTACTAGTGGGTGTAATAACTACTATAATTTCAGAGTAGCAATGAGGATAAATAACGTCTGTGATATCTGCAATAACTGGAATGTACTGTGAAAATATCTAATTTCTGTTGGTTGCAAAGTCACACATTTAATAGTACTGTGGTTTATTGCCCACATTTATAACTGGAGGAATTCCTAAATTTCAATGAATGATCAGTAAAAATAAAGATGTATTTTTTTTGTCCTATCCAACTTCAACTTACTATAGACCCCAGGTAATGAACCCCTGGTTTTAGGCTCTATCTTCTAAACAGGTTTCCCTGCCTTCAGTCAGATCCTGCCTCTAATCCAGTGTCTGGTTTGGGAATGCACAAATCTGATAAAGCCATTCCTTTCCCTAAAACTCTTCATTTGTTCTCCTGGCCTTTAGGATTAAGTCTAAATTCTTTTTTGTGACTCATAAATCCCACCAGGACTGGTTTCTCTCCACTTCCTAACTCCTCCTCTCTTTCCCAGCCAAACAGAACTTAAACACAATCCTCTCTTGCCTTCCCACTTACTAGTTGTTTTTTTCTGATGGGAATCCTCTTCCTTGACTCCAACCCTTCTCTGCTTGGTAAACTCCTTAGTGATCACCTCCTTCAGAAATCTGATTTACCAAGGTCTGCATGGTTCCTGGCTTCCAGGGTTTACATAGCACTGGGGGAGACAGATAACTACACTTCTAATTATAACACAATGTGAGAACTGCCTTGTTTACTCTTTTACCCCCAGAGCTTAGAACTGCTTGCCCCAGTACCTGCTTAGTGCCTAAGTGTCAACAACACACAATGTTCATTTCACTGCAGTCCATGTGAATGGGTCCCTCTGGAGTTGTGTGAGTATACTATTTTATTGATAAATAAACAAATGAGTGAGTGGCCTCAGCTGAGTGAGGAAGAGTCCTGCAGAGATTGGGGCAAGAATCATCCTTAGATTACGTGTAATTGTTTTTTTAATTAATGATCTTAATGTTTTTTGAATTCACTTTTATGTATAGTTTAGAAGAGAGGAACATTTCAAGGGCTTAAAAGAGCCACTTGTTCTGATTATAAAAGTATTACAAGTTCATTTGTAGGAAACTTGAAAAATGTACAAAATATACAAAAATAAAATCAGATATTATAAACAATCCCATGGCTAGGTGGAATTGCCTTGGAGTGTTTATATCAATGATATTTGAAATTGACTATAAACCATATTGAATATATATTTGGGCACTGATTTCTTGATTCCGAAAGTGTAAATTATGTAAAACATGAAGAATATGTTTATCATTGAGATTTGGCTTTTCCTTTATTAATCATTGCATTTAGCAAATATTTTCTAAACATAAAACATGAGTCAGGCACTGGGCTTGACAATCTGAAGAATATAAAGATAAATTGGACACTGATCCCATGACTCCAGTATTTACAGATTACTAGGGAGATCAGACCCATTTGGAACCTTAATGCAAGGCAGTAAGGATATGTGACTTAAGAAAGCTGCAGTCAGCCAGAGGGAACTTTTTAAAGCTAAATTAGGTCATGTCATGTTCCTACTTAAAAACTTCACTGGATTCTCATGCAATTTATTTTTATTTATTTATTTATTAAATTTATTTTTATTTTAATTAAATAATTTTTTATTGGGAGATAATTCACATATCATAAAATTCACTTTTAAAAGTGTACAGCTCGTAAAGTTGTGCAGACATCTCTCACTGGATTTTTAAATAAAATCCAAACCCTTAACAATGGCATATAGCTTTGTGTAATGTGGCTCTTGCCTGCACCTCTCCAATTTATTTCTTGAAACATTTGCCTTTGCAATTGATTTTTCCTTAACCTGGAATCCTGGAATCCTTTTTCTACTGGCATTTAACGCTGCTGGCTCATCTTGAGGGTCTCAACTGAAATGATACCTCTGAAGAGAAGTTTCTTCTGAACACAGTCTCCAAAAATAGCCCTCCCACCTACCCAACTACTCTTTGTCATGTCACTCTATTTTCTTCACTGAATTTACTTATAGTCTGTAAATGGTTGTATATTACTTATTTGTTAGGGTATAAATTTCATGGAACAGGGATTTTTTGTTTGTTTGTTTGTTTTGGCTCTCTTTATTCATTGGATCAGGGCTCAGGAAACCATAGCCCACAGGCCAAATCTTGTTTGCCACCTGTTTTTGTATGGCCCACAAGCAAAAATGGTTTTTACATCTTTAGATCATTTTAAAAAATCAAAAGAAGTATAATGTAACATGACATATGAAAATTCTATGAAATCCAAATTTCAGGGTTCATAAATAAAGTTTTATTGGAGCATAGCCACTCTCATTGGTTTAGGTAGTATCTATAGTTGCTTTCTCACTACAGGAGCAGAGTTGAATAGTTGAAACAGAGACCATATGGTCTGCAAAGTTTAAGATATTTACTGACTATTTATTAAAAAAAAAGTTTGCTGACTAATGCATTAGATCTTAAACTCCTTGAGGGCACAGTGTTTTGCACACAAAAGATATTCAGTACATGCTGCTGGATTAAATTGAAACTCTAAAATCTCTTGATTTTATTTTTCTGACTTAAAATTCCTTGTCTGGATCTACACAATTATATACACCCATCAGGTAGTATCTAATATGGATAGGTAGTATCTTAATATGAAAAGAAGTTTTAGTTAAAGTCTATTTATCCCTTACAGACTAATAAGGGATACATTTACCTAACTCTAATACTAGGCCGAATGTGTTAAATGCCATCAGAAAGCTTACATGTTACCGACTTCAGAGTAAAACAGGACATATTAAGCTAGAGCAATTGAGGAAAGATCTCTGAGTTTCAGAGTACTTGACACTGGACACTCAGGTCATATGGGAAGACCTAGAACAAAATCCTGCAGATAGGAAATCACTATGTGTAAAGAGGAAGCTGTAATACGGCTGGCTTTGCTGGAGAGTAGACTTGTGGAGGTCAAAGATGTGTCATGCTGGATTGGAGCTCAATCCTGAAGCAGAAATAGGGTCTATACTGTCTTCCAGCCATTTATCACCACCCACTCACTTTCAAGCCTACAGTAATCTGACTTTTCCTTGTCATTTAACTGAGGCAGTTCTAGTTCTATTGAAGGTCACACCTAACCACCAGGAAAACCAATGGACTTTGATCAGCCCTCATCCTTCCCTACCCATCTGCATTTAACAATTTAACCTCCTTTCTTTCTTTCTTTCTTCCTTCCTTTCTTTCATTTTCGGCTCTGTTGGCTTCATTGCTGTGTGTGGGCTTTCTCTAGTTGCGGCGAGCAGGGGCTAATCTTCTTTGCGGTGCGCAAGCTTCTCATTGCGGAACATGGGCTCTAGACACGCGGGCTTCAGCAGTTGTGGCACGTGGGTTCAGTAGTTGTGGCTTGCAGGCTCTAGAGTACAGGCTCAGTAGTTGTGGCATACGGGCTTAGTTGCTCTGCAGCATGTGGGATCTTCCCAGACCAGGGCTCAAACCTGTGTCCCCTGCATTGGCAGGCGGATTGTTAACCACTGCGCCACCAGGGAAGCCCATAATCTCCCCTCCTTCTTGAAACCCTTTCCCTCTCCAACTCATTCTGATGGTAGCTGTACTCCCTCCTCTCGTCCATTTTCCATTGACAGAGAGCAAAAAGGGCTCCAATCAGGATATGACTGTCAATGGGAAACAGGTCCTACAACAGGTTCTATGTTCAACTTCTTTCCTTTCAACACAGACTTTTATGGAAAATGTACCACATCCAAGGCACCATGCCAGATGTAAGGGGGAAAAGACCAAGAATGTTCAATCTCGTGGAGGAAAGAGATTGGTAAGCAAGTAATTAAAACTCAGACAGAAAAAGGTGAGGGTTGATAAGAAGCATAAGCAGCATTCTGTGGATGTGAAAAGAAGGGGCAATTAAAAGTGACCTTGAAGATAACAATTGTTCATATCTTCCCAAGGACGAGGGTGTTTATTGCCCATGCTCCATTGGTTAAGAAAGAGACTAAGTTATAAAGTTTGTGTGATTCTCAAAGAAAAATTGGTTTTCCAATGATTTGTTTATTATGTTATAAATGTTAAAACTTTCTTTTAAAAGTGATGGCTGTATCTAGTGGTAATCCTTTCCTCCCTTGATCTTGGAATAATGTTATTTATAGGTATTATTAGTCCTGTTTAACAGATAAAGAAAATGAGACTCAGAGGAATAAACTAAGAATAGACAAAATGGGCCCCAAATAAAATTAAACTCTCTTTTCCTCATTATTTGAAATGAATTCGTTAGGGAACTAGAGTGAGAATATTTATTTAAGGATACTCCTTCTTTTGATTTCTACTAAATCAGGAAGCTAAATGCCAGCACTTAAACTGAGTGAATTCAGGGGCCCCCAGATTCAGTAGCTTTCATTTAACCCAGGAGACTCATTTTCTTCTTTGTCAGAGTGGCCCAGCAATTGGTTAGGTACTTGGGGACCTAACTCTTTCAATCCAAGAGAGTATAATAGAGTCTGTGCTGTTGGTAAAAACAAGGCAGCTCTCTAGAGCTCTGTCTACATGGCAGTCCTGAAATAGTCAAAACAAAGTGTACTGGTAGTTGTTCACAGCCCTCAAATTCAATTTCCACATTAGGAAATCCAAAGGCTGAGGTTATTCTGTATGTTCCATTTTTTGCTAAAACTGGGGTAACCAGCTATCTTCAGGCAGTCAAACCAGTTTGATGGGTACCCCTCCCACTTCCCCCATTAGAAACTGGCTTCCGACCTTAGTGTTCACTGGCTGATGTTTACAGTTGGATCAACAGGTTCAGCTATGAAAAAAAAGAAAAGAAAGAAAAAAAAAACAACTTCACAACTCCACAGAGAGATTTTGTAAATAGAAATGAAGGCTGTGTAAACATAGTACCTGTATTTTTCTAGTTGGCACGCTAGGAACCCAGCAGGAAGAGATCACAGTAGACAACCCACAATCCACAAAACAGAGTTTTTTTCCAAGGGGGTGGAGGTGGAGTAGGAAGGGTGTCTGGTTGCTCCTGCTTTTGTCCAAAAAAAACTATCCAAAAGTTTTGATTCAAATAATTCACATGTAGGAATCCTGAAGAGTTTTCAGTGATTAAAAAAAAAAAGTGACCAAGAGGTGAGTGAGAACTCAGCTTACTACAGAGGAAGTCAGAATAATTCTTTGTTGACAAAGGAGCAAAAGGATCTGTTAAGGTTAGAAACCTGGTGCAGTTTGTGGTCTGTGAGCAGCTGGGGATGTGCCAGAGGCGAGTGTAGGATGAAGGGGCTCTTGTTTTAGGCAGAACGGAATTCAGGAGCTCCATTCCTCCTCAGCGCTGGTGAACTTTGCTCAGCCTTCTCTTCTTTCACTCCCTACAAAAAAGTGGTGGAGAGGAACTATGCGATGGGCAGAGCAGGAGTTTGTACCCGTTTGTCGTGTTTAGTCCTAGATTCTTTTTGACATATTTTGACAGATTGACACTGTCTATGTGATTTGTGATTTGGAATTTTCAGAAAAAAAAATCAATTAAATAGTTTGGATATATGGATTCCTAATGGTCTGAATGAGCAAAGAAAAACCCGTTGTCAAGAGCTACCTCTTTGCTGATGTGCTAACTAAATTTTGGAGGTAAATTCGCAGCATGACTAATTTAGCCACCGCTGTCAGTAAACTTCAGACAACACTCAATAAAAAAAGAAAGAAAAATGAGAGTTACCTCTTTGGGTCCAAGAAACTAATGAAATTTGAGACTGAATCAAAGGTTATACGCAGGGCCCAAATGGCAATCAGACTAGCTGGTAAACAGAACAGTAAATAGCTATATTGATTAGAAAAGTGTTTAAAATTTTTTTTCAAAATTTAAAAATACAGTCATTTAACAACATATGCTTTAATTATTGTTATAATGGCTTACATTTATTGAGCAGTAATTACTTTTAGGGTACCATGCTAAGTACTTTACCTGTAATCCTTACAATAGGTACTATTATTATAGTCCTTTTATACATCAGGAACCTGAAACTTCAATAATTTGTTCAATAATTTCTCAAGAGTACACAGCCAATAAGCCATGGAAGTAGACTTTAAGCCAGATATGTTCAGTGTCAAAGCCTATGCTCTTAACTAGTGCACAGTTTCACTACGTTTGTAATAGCAAAACACTGGAAACAACTTGAATTTAAACAATAGAAGGTTGGTTAAATTATGGTCTAGTTAATAATGTAATAATATAGAGTTATTTTTAAGGTCACATTTAAAAGACTAGGGACAAAGAAAATGTTAATGATATATTTCTAAATGAAAGAAAGCAGGCTACAAGCAGTATGTTTCACCTGATCTCAAGTTTTTAATAACCATTTATTTATGGGACTACATATATACACCAAGTGTCAGAGATGTGTGGGTGTTGTAATTATGGGTGTAGTTTTTTTTCTTCATTTTTGAAATTTTCTACATTTTCCAAACTTTTTTCAATTAACATGCATTACTTTTTTTTTTTTTTTTTTTTTTTTTTTTAGCGGTACGCGGGCCTCTCACTGTTGCGGCCTCTCCCGTTGTGGAGCACAGGCTCCGGACGCGCAGGCTCAGCGGCCATAGCTCACGGGCCCAGCCGCTCCGCGGCATGTGGGATCTTCCCGGACCGGGGCACGAACCCGTGTCCCCCGCATCGGCAGGCGGACTCTCAACCACTGCACCACCAGGGAAGCCCGCATTACTTTTTGTTTTGCTTTTTCTTTCTTTTTTTCTCTTTTCTGCACATGCATTATTTTAAGTATGTAAGACCCTTCAATGTTATTTAAAGTAGAAGAGAGAAATATAGGAAGAGGAATAATCAATCAATCATCAGTTTTGTGACAGGTAATGAAATTTGGTGGGGAGCAAGGGTGGCGAGAACTGAACATATGAATGTAGCTGTGACACAAATGAACATTCTTTCACAGGTGCAGCCACCAGTGCAGATATGTCTCATAATTTTCCATTAGGCAATATCATATTAACCACGGTCATGAGTAAGCACAATCATACCCTGATCATCTTCCGCCTTCTTGAATCGCTTTCCTCTCTTGGCTTCCGTGACACCCCACTCCTATTGGCCTTCCCTTTCTCAATCTCCTTTGCTAGTTTCTTCTCTTCTCCTCACCTCCCTTTACATTTCAGAGTCCCAGGCTTGACCTTGGGTCTCCTCTTCACCATCTACTCAGAGGAAAAAAAAAAAAAAATTAAAATGCCTTCAGGACCCATGCCAGTAACAAGCGAGTGAAGCAAGTCCTTGATTTCGCTGCCATCTCTTCCCTCAGCCCAATACCAGTCACCCCGCACCTCTGTCAATAGCATATCCACCAACTGCTCAAGTCAAAAAGTAGAAGCCATCTTTCATTGCTCCCTTTTCCTCATCTTTGCCCACATACATCCAATACATCAGCAAATCCTGTTGGTTCTATTTTCAAAATACATCTTGAATCCTTTCCTTTCCCCTTTCTGCCACCATCTTGCGTGGGCTATTTAAGTGTCATCCTAAGTGGTCTCTTTGCTTTTACTCTTGGCCACCATACATTCTTCATGCACAGCCAGTCGTACTAATAATCTCTGGATTTGGAACTGAAAACTCAGAAGATGTGGCTCTGGTCTTCTTTCATTTTTCCTAGTGAAAAGGTAAAATTTACCTAGTTTGACTGAATTATCATAATTCAGAATTAATTTAATAGTACCGCCCCCCCCAAAAAGCGAATTCACTTTGGTTTCTTAGCAGTCAAATATTTTGGAACCTAAGGATAAAAACAACAAAATTTATTTGCTCAGTTGTTCTGTTCACTTTATACTCTACCACCTTGGTTAACAATGGTAGAGGGAAAATTTTAAAAAAGGAAAATTATATTCTATTCTTAATTCTCATCCATCTGTAAAGAACAAAACAGAAGACTGACATAAATGTGTATTATAAATGTGGCTTACCATACTTGTTTCCGCTTAAGTTCGTCTTACCTCATTTTTCCAGGACTTCAATTCAATAGTTTTTTTTGTTTGTTTTTTTTTTTTTTTGCCATTTAAGCTTCTACGACTATGACTCATGGAACTAGAACTAGCTCAGTACTGCTTTGTGTTACTTTCTGTATGAGATTTTTCTCAACTGGTTAAAATGACATAAGTAAAATACATTTTGTTTTTCTAAAGCTTAAAGACATAAACGTTAAACTAACAAGTTTCCGTTAAAAGAAATTGGATTTAGCAGAGAAATAAAGACTTTCTAATTTTACTTTACAACATAAAATAATTTTCCTCAGTTCTTTCTTCCATAGCTGTTGACCACAGAACTTTCAGTAATCTCATTTAGATCCTGGAAATTAAAGTATTGAATACATTTTCCTAAATGCTAATTTCTTACTACATTTTGCTTTAGAAATAAACTATTTTGAAGTTGACCCTACTTCTGTCTTGCCTTTAACATGAAATCTAGCAACTGTCTGTTTTTTTCTTTTTTTTTGCGGTACGCGGGCCTCTCACTGTCGCGGCCTCTCCCGTTGCGGAGCACAGGCTCCGGACGCGCAGGCTCCGGACGCGCAGGCTCCGGACGCGCAGGCTCCGGACGCGCAGGCTCAGCGACCATGGCTCACGGGCCCAGCCGCTCCGCGGCATGTGGGATCTTCCCAGACTGAGGCGCGAACCCGTGTCCCCTGCATCAGCAGGCAGACTCTCAACCACTGCGCCACCAGGGAAGCCCTGTTATTTTCTTTTTACACAGAACTCTGGATTGTTTTCCCTTCTGATTTAGAAGACTGTTGCTTTTGGAATAGAAATACATCATGCAGATTGTCCAGATTTAGGGACATTCTAGGTTGCTTCCAATAATCTGAGTGACACTAAAATTTTTATACGTTATTTTCATTTAACATTAAACATATATATATGTCATCAAAGGAGTATTGAAATCAAATAAATATTAGTTCAGTGGTTGTAAACCTAGGCCCTACATTGTAATTACTTGGGAAGCTGTAAAAAATATTGATGCCTGGGTCCTACTCAGGATTCTGATTTCATTGGTCTGGGAATTGGGATTTATAAAAGGTTCCAGGTGATTCTAGAGAATGGCTAATGCTAGGACCCACAGAATTAGGCAATTATGGTTTCAAGATGTCACTTTCTATATTTGAGGCTAACAGCATGTGTGAAAAAGGTGGCACTATATTTTCCTTTTTTAAGGTCAGAATTCCAAAATGGGTTTCAACTGGGCTAAAATCAAGGCATTGGCAGCATTGCATTCCTTCTGGGGACTGCAGGTGAAAATCTGTTTTGTTACCTTTTCCAGCTTCCAGTGGTTGCCTGAATTCCTTGGCCTGTGGCTTCCTCCTTTATCTTCAAAACCATCAGTGTAGCATCTGCAAATCTCTCACTGACTCTATGCTTCTGCCTCTCTCTTTCACTTATAGGGACCCTTGTTATTACATTGGGCTGACCTATTTAATGCAGGATAATCTCCCACCTCAAGATCTTTAATCATCTGTAAAGTTATTTTTCCATGTGAATTAATATATTCACATGGTTCCAGGGATTAGGATGTGAACATTTTTATGGGAGATTCTGTTGTCTACCACAAGCCCCATAGTCTGTAATTGTTTTCCTCTTCATTTTACACGCTCTTCCTGATGATCTTTCTCATCTTGGTGGAAGATGTCACATTTCTATCTCCAACTCCAGGTGCAACTATTCACTGGACCTCACCCCTGTGTGGTCCCACAGGGCCAGGAACCAATGCTGTTTCTCACCTTTAGGTCTTGACACACTTTGCTGTCTTGGTTTGAACACCTTTTTCTCCTTTTCTCAAGTCACACTATATTCTTTGTCCTTCTAGACTCAAGGCGTTCCCTTCTCCAGGAATTGTTTTTAAAAATTGAGATATAATTGATACATAACCTCATGTAATTTTAAGGCGTACATGTTGATTTGATAATTTATATATTGCAATGTGATTACCACTGTAGTGTTATCTAACACCTCTAACACATCACATAATTATTATTTCTCTTTTGTGGTGGGAACAATTAAGATCTAGTCTCTTAGCAATTTTGAAGTTCATAATACAGCATTGTTGACTATAATCACTATGCCGTGCATTAGATCTCTAGGACTTATTTTTCTACTAGTTGTCTGTACCCTCAGACAACATCTCCCCAATTCTCCCACCCCCCAGCCTCTGGTAATCACCATTCTACTCTGTTTTTTTTTTTTTTTTTGGGCTTCTCACTCTTGTGGCCTCTCCCGCTGTGGAGCACAGGCTCTGGACGCGCAGGCTCAGGGGCCATGGCTCACGGGCCCAGCCGCTCCGCAGCATGTGGGATCCTCCCGGACCGGGGCACGAACCCGTGTCCCCTGCATCGGCAGGCAGACTCTCAACCACTGCACTACCAGGGAAGCCCTCTACTCTGTTTTTATGAGTTTTGCTTTTTTTTTAGATTCCACATATAAGTGATATCTTATTGTCTTTCTCTTATTGATTTATTTCACTTAGCATAATCCCCTTATAGTCCATCCATATTACCACACATGGCAGGATTTCCATCTTTCTCTTGTCTGAGTAGTATTCCATTGTCTATATATGTACCACATCTTCTTTATCCATTCATCCATTGATCGACACATAGGTTGTTTCCATATCTTGGCCATTGTGAGTAATGTTGCCATATGGGAATACAGATATATTTTTGATATCCTGCTTTCATTTCCTTTGGATACATACTCAGAAGTAGAATTGCTGGATCATATGGTAGGTCTATTTTTAATTTTTTGAGGAACCTCTCCATACTGTTTTCCATAGTGGTTGAACGAATTTACATTCCCACCAACAGTGTACAAGGGTTCCCTTTTCTCCACACCGTTGCAACACTTGTTATCATGGGGTCATGCCTAATTGTCTTCTTGACGATAACCATTTTAACAAGTGGGAGGTGATAGCTCAATGTGGTTTCGATTTGCATTTTCCTGATGATTGACAGCTAAATAATATTTATAAACTTCTGAGCCCCTCACTAAAGATAGTGCAATATCTACCTATGGGGAGATAAGACATTTTTACTTTATTTTCAGTTTCTCAACATTTTGAGGAAAAGGCCTAAAACTAAGCACCCTCCTACAATGAATATGTTAATCATCTCATTATTCCACAAAATTGTGCACCTTTATAAATGCAAATTATTGTAAAGTAATATAAACACTGCATTCCACCAATACTATAAAATGGATGATTCCACCCAAATATGTATCGGGGTTGGGTAGCTGCTAGTGATTTTCTTAAGAGGCTAATGAAATCCTATCACTTTACAGTTTGAGATCTCCTGAATGCAGCAAGTTGCCTTCAGGGTAGAATCCAATCCTTAGCCTGGTTTATCGTGGTCCCCTCTGCCTCTGTAGTTTCATTTTTAGTCAACTTCCCACTAACTATCTGCCTGCTGTCCCACACTCATCATTTTCATGTAACAATTATAACTTAGACATGCGGTCATGCCTAATTATAACTTAGGCATGGGGTCTTGCCTAATTATAACTTAGGCATGGGGTCTTGCCTAAATTATGCTAACATAATTTTCATTCATAATAAAGCCAGGAATGGAGCATAATCTATTCATTTTCCCTTCTGCAGCCTATTGTGTAAGCACAGGTTCAACTCCATTTCCCCCTTTGTGCAGGATAATAAAAACTATAATGACTTTTTAAAACAATCACAATACTATTTAACTTCATGGGATGAGAGTTTCCCACACTTCCTCATATTTAAAGAGTATCTGTAAAGAGGGTGTGATCCAAATGGGGGTGGTAGGATGTGCTTTTCAATATATGTATTAACAGAACAACCTTTTTTACTGTTCCATAGCTCTATCCAGAAGAAAGGTCTAATTATTTAAGAGTGACAATTGGATTAAATTGTCCTCTAGGGTTAAAATGTCCGACCAGACTGGAGACTTTTCTTTTTCCTTTTTTTTTTTTTAAATTGAAGTATAGTTGATTTACAATATTGTGTTAGTTTCAGGTGTACAGCAATGTGATTCAGTTATATATATATATGTATACTTTATTTTCCACTATAGGTTATTGCAAGATATTGAATATATTTCCCTGTGTTTTATAGGAACTTGTTTATTTTATATAGAGTAGTGTGTATCTGTTAATCGCATACCCCTAATTTATCCCTCCCTTCCCCTTCGGTAACTGTAAGTTTGTTTTCTATGTCTGTGAGTCTGTTTCTGTTTCGTAATAAGTTCATTTGTATTGTTTTTTAGATTCCACATATAAGTGATATCATATAATATTTGTCTTTCTCTGTCTGACTTACTTTACTCAGTATGGTAATCTCTTGGTTATCCATGTTGCTGCAAATTTCATTCTTTTTTATGGCTGGGTAATATTCTGTTGTATATATATATATCACATCATCTTTTATTTTCCTCATAAATTTATTTATTTATTTTTGGCTGCTTTGGGTCTTCCTTGCTGCGCGTGGGCTTTCTCTAGTTGCGGTGACCGGGGCTACTCATTGCGGTGGCTTCTCTTGTTGTGAAGCATGAGCTCTAGGTGCATGGGCTTCAGTAGTTGTGGCACGTGGGCTCAGTAGTTATGGCTCATGGGCTCTAGAGTGCAGGCTCAGTAGTTGTGGCACGTGGGCTTAGTAGTTGTGGCACATGTGCTTGGTTGCTCCGCGGCATGTGGGATCTTCCCAGACCAGGGCTTGAACCCGTGTCCCCTACATTGGCAGGTGGATTCTTAACCACTGCACCACCAGGGAAGTCCTCTAGGATACATTCTTAAGAGTGGAAAAGCAGTATAGTGGTAAACTGCTTCTTAGTGATGTTATATGTTTGCTGTAAATATTAATGAGTGCACATTTCTCCTTTGCCAACACTGAATACTATAAGTATTTGCAATGAGAGAGGTAAACCATGTTATCTCAATACTATTGTAATTTACATTTCTTTGATTATTAGTAGAATTGAACACTTTATTCCTGTATTTTTAGTATAGGTAGCTTACCCATAGTGGCTGTAACATTTCTCAGCAGAGAAAATAATTTGGAGTGTCTGTAAGGAAATGGGTGCTTTCTTTAATCAAATTAAACGTAAGTTTTCTCAATTAGCAACAAATAGAAAATCTCCCTGGAAAATTTCTTGTGAACTTTATAACCCAAAATGTGATCACACAAAATCCCCTTTTCCCTTGTGCATCTGTAGGATGTACCACTGTTACCACCTTCTTTAATATACAGGCCCAATTATGGGGACTCTAAATTATAGCATAGCTATGACGAGGCTGGATCAACAAAAGTAATATGGTTAGGGAGAGTAATCCAAAGCTAAATAATCTGTTTTACCTGATATTTTATTTTATTTTTTAAATATTTATTTATTTAGGCATGAGGTCTTCATTGCTGCATGCAGGATCTTTCGTTGTGGCGAGCGGGCTTCTCTCTAGTTGTGGATCCAGAGCACACGGGCTCTGCAGCTGCGGCACATGGGCCTAGTTGCCCCGCGGCATGTGGGAATCTCAGTTCCCTGACCAGGGATCGAACCCGCGTCCCCTGCGTTGGAAAGCAGATTCTTAACCACCGGACCACCAGGGAAGTGCCATACCTGATATTTTAGTTTTCTACCTATTGCTGTATAACAAACAATCCCAAAATCCAGTGGCTTAAATCAACAAGTATTTATGACCTCTTACAATTTCTATGTGGGTTAACTGGACCCAACAGTGCAATTCTATACCATGTGGCAGGGCTGCAGTCTTCTGAAGGCTCAACCCAGCTGGAATATCCATGATCGCTCGCTCTTGTAGCGGGCAGTTGGTGCTGCTTGTCGGCTTGGAACTCAGCTGGGGCTGTTGATTGAAGGCCTTGATTGTTCTCCACGCGGCTTCTCCATGTGGCTTGGGTTCCAAGAAGGAATACTCTAAGCATGTTTCTACATGACAGAAGTCACCTTTCTCCTTTTGGAGTACTAACAAGCAATTCAAAGCTCAAACCTCAGAGGATAAGGGCTGGAAAAAGTAATTTCCTCTCCCGTCTGCTTGAAGTCAATCTCCTGGTGGTCTCATTTCCTATTTGAACCACCATTTGTAATCTTGGTGACTGAAATGGCAACCTACCACTTTCAGGGGAGACACTGTCCTCTCAGAGACCTCACCTAGACAAGCAATTTAGAGTTGAGCTGACAATGCCAACAGTCATTCTAGGGATATGCACTTATATAAATTGCAAACGGGTGGGGTGGGATGGGATGGTGGTACATTTCATTGCAGTCTCGTGACAATTACTATCTTACTATTGTAAGAGAACACTGCAAATGGACTACGTATTTACACACTACTTAAGAACGAAATAGATGTGGGAAAACAAAACAAAAAAATCAACCAATCTAGTATATGTCCATGTCAACTATGCTAAATACTTCATTAATATTTTATGTCTTAAAACATATGTCTTGGCTAGCATACCTACTGATAGTAGAGTTGCCCTTTTCAAAGTCTTTATCCCTCGTGTGACATACACAAGGGAAACAAAAATTTTAAAATGCCCCAAACAGGACTTCCCTGGTGGTCCAGTGAGTAAGACTCCATGTAATGCAGGGGGCCTGGGTTTGATCCCTGGTCGGGAAACTAGATCCCGCATGCATATCGCAACTAAGAGTTTGCATGATGCAACTAAAGATCCCGTGTGCTGCAACTAAGACCCAGTGAAGCCAAAATAAATAAATATTTAAAAATGCCCCAAACGTAATTAACTTCATGTGGATCATTTTGAACTTCTAGATATTGAACAATCGTGTGAACTTTCAATCTTAAACACTTGAATTTCCAACTATAAGGGTGGGCAATGTCTTTTCCTCTTAAATTGCAATTGTTCCCAGAGTCTTGCCCAATAAAAGTGTCATTAGTAAAGATTACTCACATTCGAAGTTTTACTTAACATTAGTAAGATTTAGTGAATAGTAAAAGCAATGTTTGCCTTTCTTGTGAGGAGGGTGCTGCAAGCCAAGGCCATGAATTTCCATTCCAGCCTATGATATAAGCTCCGCTGAATAAGAATTTGAAGAATTCTGCAAATTCTCTAGGTGCAGAGCAAATCATGTAGATGGTACCTTTTCCCTAAATTATCATTTAATCTACACCCTAGCAAAATGCCAATAAGTTACAATTGGGTGGATTGGGTGTATTTTCTGGTAGAAACAAAGAAAAATTCCACCCTATCTTTGTTATCAAAATTTTCTTTTCTTTGCATATAGGTAAAGGCTTGCAGATCAATAATCATTTTGATTTCACCATGAAATTACATTCTCTTTGCTTGAGTTCCTTTGAGTTATGCACAAGGCTTCCTGTTCTGAATCCACTCTTTTCTTTTCCTATTATGATGTCAATGTATGCTGAAGGCAAGTAAAATTATGAAAACCTTTAGTCCTTAATTCTGTCAAGGTGGTGATGTCAGAGAGAGATATAAATTAGATGATGATGAAAAATTTAAGTCTGGATTTATAAAAGGTAATTTTTCCCCCATTCCTTCCTTTTCCATTTTAAAACAAAATTTTTTTCATCTTTATTCTCCAAATTTAGGTGTACTTCCCCCTCAGAATTCCAATACATTTTTTTCTTTCTGTTAATGAAGACTTGTGATGATGTGTTTTCCCTTTCATCTTAGAACATTTTGCTTTTATGTTTCTTTATGTGATGTATACAATTCCTGTAACTGTTTTAGTTGGTGTTTCTGTTGATCTTAGACATGAGGAAGGTCCAAGTGACACAGTTGATGTCAGGGTATCCAGAAAGCTTGAATCCATCTGTAAACTCTTCAGCACTCATAGGTCGGTTAGTGCCCTGCTGGTTTTGGAGACCCTGGATAGGGGGTGTGGGGGACAGCTGCGGCTCACCCTGGGGACACAGACACTGGTGGCAGCCATATTCGGGAACACTCTACTGCCCTTTTCCTTTTTTTCTTCTCTTTTGTGTACCAGTTGAGTGTATGATACAGGGATACAAGTACGGCAGTCCTATAAAATCATATGCTGGGGCTTCCCTGGTGGCGCAGTGGTTGAGAGTCCGCCTGCCGATGGAGGGGACGCGGGTTCGTGCCCTGGTCTGGGAAGATCCCACATGCCGCGGAGCGGCTGGGCCCGTGAGCCATGGCCGCTGAGCCTGCGCGTCCGGAGCCTGTGCTCCGCAACGGGAGAGGCCACAACAGTGAGAGGCCCGCGTACCGCAAAATATAAATAAATAAATAAAAATCATATGCTGATAGTTCATATGAAGTCTTTTGACTAGAAAACTTCCATAATAGTACTAAAATGTAAACAAATGGTAAAACTGCTCTCCATATCATTATTAATTTATTTTTTATTTTTGCCCACGCCGCATGGCTTGTGGGACCTTAGTTCCCCAACCAGGAATTTAACCCGGGCCCCCGGCAGTGAAAGCGCTGACTCCTAACCACTGAAACGTCAGGGAATTCCCAGCTTTCCATATTAAAGTAGCCTTTTATACCAGGATCTTCCTCTCTCTAACTGGCAATAGTTGTATAGACTCAAGCAAGGGTTTTCAGGCCAGAAAAATTAGAGCAAGTAACTTTAGAGTTTTAACTCATTCCAAATAATATGTATTGAGTACCTACAATGTTCAAAGTATTATGCCGTGAAGGAGCTTAATAGCTGATGAACAGTTTACCTGAAGCACTCCATGGCTGTATTCTTTACACCTAAACAATAATCCACAGCTATTGTATTTTAACTGTGACTTGGCTAGAAGTGAAGTTTCCTTCTGCAGTGAACCTCTGATTTCTGGCAACTGTTTTCCTGTAACCAGGGGCAAAGTAAAGCAGGAGAGTGGATAACTCTGAAAAATTGTAAAAAACAGTTGGATTATTGTCTTACATCTCCTTTTGTTTCATCAGTAGAACAGCATTAACGGTGAGATGGCAAATCCATAACAGACATAAACCTTAGCCCTAGGTCATTTAGACTGAATAACTGTGACCACGCTGTGTTTAGGGCATTTCACTATCATCTGCTTCTTCTCAATGGAGGACATTTATTTATTAACAAATACTCCACTAGTACTTATATGCCAGATATATTAACATACTCAAGGTTAGACTATTTGCCCAAATCTGAAGCAGCAAAATGCTATGAGAGGCCTTTCATTGTTTAATGCCTCCCTTCCTCCCTCCAATGAAGTGCAAGTTGTCTCTCTCCTCCTGGCACACCCACTTCTCATTCCCGACTTCTTCGTTTAATGATTTAAAATATAAACCTGACGTGTTTAAATTTTCAGGAATGGCAAGACGTTGATACTGCCTCTTACCCTGGCAATGCACAAGTCACCATTTCAGATCTGGAGAAAAATGTCTGCCTCATCTTTGTAATATTAAACCCACTTACAGAAAACAAATCTTCAACATTTGCAACCATGAGATGTGGTACAGCTGAATTCATTTTAGTATTTTTAAAAAGGTGTAAGCTTTTAAAACTTTTCTGAAGACGCTCCTGTGCTTGTCTTTTCTCATGCCACACTCCTCCTCCCAAATTTCCATGTGCTAGTTAAGATCCAGTTCATTTTCCAAGCCCATCTCAAATAACCCTTTCTCTAGAAAACTATTTCCTCCCTAAAACCAATATAATTTTTCTTGACTCTCCCACAGTACTTCCTAACTTTGACCCCACTTTTGCTTGCCTTTTAAGTGCGAGTATTTTAAATATTATATATGTTTTAAGGCCTTACGGCTTCAAAGAGTACCATAAGGGTGAAAAGCCACTTTATAATTTGTTTGTTTTTCACTAATGCGTCAGGAAGAATACTGTTAACGGGTGGTGGTGGGGGAACAGGTCACAGATTATGATGATCTGTGCTGGTTTCAATCCTAATATAATTGATCTCTTAAACTAATCTGAGAATGAGGCGAGCCTAACTTTCACATTGGAAAATCCCGAGAGGAAAAACACCCCTCCGAGATCTACAGGCAAAATGCACTCCGCCTCCACGCTGCTTGGAGCAGCTGTCTCAGGAGTCCTCCCTTCCTCAGAACGTGGGAGAGGTTTGGTCGGGCGGCAGCTGCAAGGAATTTTCCCCGTTCCTCGTCCACACAATCTCCCCGCCCCACACCCCGCTTCGAAAGGAAGGTGGCAGCTGTCAGGGAATCCCAGTGGAAATCTCTTTCCGAGTCTTCGCCGAGCGCGGCGGGCGGGCGGCAGCTGAAAGCTGTCAGGGGTGGGGACTCTTTGCTCCTTTAGACAAGGACAGCAGCCCCGCTGGCTCCGGAGCTGCCACCTCTCTAGCTCGTGGCGGTCCCTCAGGTGTCCTTCTCCGAGTCCAAGAAAACACCTTGGCAACGTGGGGCGGGTTCCTTCCGCGCCAGGAGGCCCTACGGTAACTTAACAGAAGGAGCGTCAGAATCACCGCCTCGGCACTCGCCAAAGCACCTTCTCAGGTCGGGGAGTGGGAGGCCGGGGAAGAGTCGGCTGCTGAAAATAAAGGTCTTTTCTGGCCGGGCCGGGGATACACCTGGTGCTACCTGCGTAGCGCGCCAGCCCTCACTCGCCATCCTACCAGCAGGCTCGCGCCCGGCGCCTCCGCCCTCTCCGGCCCCCGGGGCCGCCCGCGCGTACCCACGCCGCCGCGCGGTCGCCTCCGCCTTCGCGCCCGCCCGGCTGCTCGCGCTCGCGCACGCGCACGCCGCACCCGGCCGCCCTCGGCGCTGTCATGGCGGCGGGGAGCAGCTTAAGTGGGCACGCGGACAGCCGCGCGAGCAGTGGAGGGGCAAGCTGTGGCAGTAGCATCCTCACCGCCCGCAGCAGCCTCAGCCGCGGCGTCCGTAGTGCCGGCAGCGGCTGATTTTGCAAAGGCTGAGCGCAGGGGTGGGGTGGGGTGGGGCGGGCCAGGAAGCCATGGAGTTCTGTGCAGCCGCGGACTCCCGGGGAGCGGACTAGGGAAACTTGGAGGCTGCGATCAGGTGCATTGACCTCTCTCTCCTCCCTCCTCTCTTCGTCGTAGCCGCCGGGACTACCCTCCCTTCTGGCCACTACACACACCACCCCTCCTCTGCCCGTCGAACCTCAGGTGCCCGAGAGGTGCTCCACTCCTCCCCCTGGGCCGAGCGTTGAGAATCATCACCGCCCCCTTCCCCCGCCCTTTCCTGCCCTGGATCTCAGCCGCCACCTCCGTCTCGCGGCTGCCTGGCGGGGGGCAAGGACGAGTCCGGAGTGTCTGGGTGAGGAGGAACTTTCTCCCTCTAGGGTAGCTTGGGGACCCCTGCTTTCCTCCGACCCCCCCCCCCCCGCCCTTTCCCAGCGACAGTTTCCTTTTCCGTGCACCTGTGAGGAGAGATTGCCCTGCGCCTGGAACCTGCGAGAGTGTGGGGGAGGAGTGAACCTGTTCTCGGGCCTCTGGAACCAGCCTTCGCTCAGAACCCCGCGCCTGGCTGGTAGCGGGGTCCTTTGAGGAACTTATTTGACGGACACTACTCCCTTCTCTCCCCGCAAAACCCTAAAACAAAACCTAGCCTATTTAACATTGATTTAATCTTCCAATAGGGTTTGGCGTTGTTGTCAGCCTCGGGGAGAGAGATTGGACAAATATTCCCCAAGAGGAGGAAGGCGACGCCAAGGACTTTCCACATCAACTGCTTTTGGGGTTTCTCCACAACTTGGAAGAGTGACCCTTTCCGTTTTGCTTTGCGTCTGTGTGCTTATTACTAGCGCAGCGACTGCTGTCCCAGAGTGACTCCGAGTGGTCCTTTATCGTGAACTCGCAATGGCCAGTGAAGACAGTATTGCCCCTTCCCCGCCACCAACAGGTGATGACGGGGGAGGTGGAGGGAAAGGAGAAGAAACCCCTGCCGAAGGGGGTGCCTTGTCTCTGAAACCAGGGCTCCCTATCAGGGGCATCAGAATGAAATTTGCCGTGTTGACGGGGTTGGTTGAAGTTGGAGAAGTATCCAATAGGGATATTGTAGAAACTGTCTTTAACCTGGTAAGTAGATCTCTATTTTACGAGCGTATCTTCTCAGTGGGTTGGGGAACAAGACGTTAGCGCTGGAGCCATGTGCTCTACTCAGGCTGATGATAGAAACAAAATTCTGCTGACCTAAATGAAACAATTTCTTGTATTTTTCAGTTTAAGGGGAATTATGTAAACTTAGATGCTCCAGGTTTTGAGAAAGTGAACAGATCACTTTGGTCCTAAGGAAATAATTGTTGCTATGGAAGTATTATGGAGGATTCCAGTGGAGGAGTTTTATTCTATAAATTTTTTTCCCCCTTGGGATGTATATCTAAGTGTGCATTTCGGATATTTTAAGTAAGTTCTTTTGGACTTGAGAAATAATGTCCTACCTACTCTTTCGAGTCTGCCTAAGTTATGTTTTGCCATAAATTTTGAACAGAAAATTCTTGTTCACAGGGCTGATGAAAGATTAATTTGCTGCAAAGTTAGCATTTATATTTAATCTTGACTAGTTTTATTTTTAGACATAATTAACAAAAGTCAAATTTTGGAAAGAATTTAGGGTTACATCTTGTGAATATTGAATGGCAATTTAAAAAGAGAATTGCAGCAGATATAGTATAATCTTTATTTCATTTGTGAATTCATGTCTATCAGCAAAGCATATTTGGTCATTGGAAGTTGCTGGTTATACTACTATGAGCTATGAATGTTATTTTAAAAATGTGGATATGCGATACTTCCCTTTTTCTCTAGTCTTAGAAATGGTTATCATTTCTAATGGGGACTTTTTAGATTTCTTTATTCTAATTTCTGTTGCCCATCAGTGTAAAATATAAAAAGTAAATTTGACCTTTAGATATTTCCTCTTCTTCCACCTATACACCTGTGTTAGAAGATAATAGATGGGAACAAATATGAATGTGCAATAGTTGAATAACTGTTTATTACCTTTCCCCTTTGCCTGTATTTTTTCAAGGTTAGGCTTGTTTTATTCAGGGCAGTTAATTATTTCCTTCACTAGAGCTTTACTAATGGACTGGTCACCTGTGGTACAACTTCTAGAATGAGAAAGTAGCTTGATGAAATTCACTTACCTATGGAATAAGAAAATTTTGAACAATTGGGTATTTCTCTACCAGTTTGTTGTGTTGGGAGTTTATATACAAATACTGACACACACGTACACATTTTTAAAAAATTATGTATATTATGGAAATGTTCAGGTGTACACAAAAATAGAACAGTTTAATGAACTCTGGTGTCTATCATTCTGTTTCAACAGTTGTCAACATTTTGGGGATTTTGCGTCTATGTGGACTTTCAAAGTTTGTGAATCTGAAGGAGATAAATGGCAAATCTATGTATCCCTTTGTCTCCAAATAGACTTGAAAACTTTCCTTCTCAGTTTTTTTCTTTTTCTTTTTCTAAACCTCATGTATCTTGGATGTTAAGGAGAAATGTGTGGTAGTGATATAGTCCATCATTAGTTGTTTGTGTGTAAAACAACATTCCTCTGGCAGAAGGATTCCAACTCCTCTGTTCTTTAGAATGTCTTCTGTGGAGGTGGATGACCGAACATGAGTCACTTGCATTTTATCATTAAGGAAAATCCAAATTCTGTAGTAATAGTTCGTTCATATGCTGCCTAGAACTGTATGCCTGGTAGAGATTTTAAGGTGACTGGTTAAGTCTTTCATAGCTACATGTTTGCAGGTCAGTAGGTGTCTGGGTAGAAGGAGAGGGAAAATCTGTTCAATTACACTTCCTCTTCACCATCGTTCTCCTCTCCTGTAGGGCAGAGAAAGTTGCTGAGAGGATTAGATTAGTTCTTTTCCTTCCCTTCTCCCTTACAAAACTTTTCATGCTCCTACAGGGCCTTGGCCAGTCTTTTGAATCTTGGGAACTGAAAATATCGGGAATGTGGTAAACTAGTCCATTTCAGGGTTAGTACTGCTGCACTTAAGTATTTTCTAATCGATAGTTATCAGCCTTAGTCTCAATTCTACTCAAAGAAAGAAGTTACATTAACTAATAATGTGTGATTTAAAAAAAGTCACTACAGTTTACTATGTGCTAGGCAATGGGCCAGGTGCTTTACATATGTTTTTAAATTCTTCCCTCATTAAGTGTTTAATACATAGAGCTCATTATATAGTTAAGGAAACTGAGAGCCTGAAAGGTGAAGCAGATTGGTGATTCTTAGAATGACAACCCTTCTAGGAATACATCTGTCTCTTGAGTTGATGTAGAGTTGTTTGCTTCCCTAAGCAGATATTTATAGCTTAGGCATAGCTTTCCCCAGTGTAAGGACAGCAAAATCATTGGTCCTGCTAAATATGAATTGCTGAAACCTTGTTCAGTTTTCATATCTTCTTATTGACCATTCAAATAGCTTTCAAAAAAAGGTAAAAAAAAAATTTTTTTCAGGTTATTCAGTTTTTTCACTCAGAATGTAGATGCAGAAAGTTGATTATTAAGTTTTTTTACAGTCAGTATATTGGATTAAAATGTCTAAAATTGTGAAAAATAGGATACAGACAAAAGAATGTGTGACATGTATAAGTAATGAAGTATTATAAACCCTTTGAAACTTCATTTAACTTAAAGAACAAGCATATTACCAGTATCACTGAATCCTCATGCATGCTCCTCCTTTATCCTTTCTTCATTGGATTTTTCATTAGTAAGTTTATTATATTTTATATTATACTATATATATGTATTTATTAATATATATATATGCAGCTATCATAACTTTTTCCTACTTTTCAGGCATTTTATTAAAATAGTTTGTATGCTACCGATTCTCTCGTATTGGTTACATATTAGTTACTTTAAACCATAAAGTTTGTACTGTTAAAATTAAACAACCTCCCCTCCCTGAGAGCTGTCCAAGTAGTAAGAGGTTAAGTAGAGCCATATAACTTCAGAAGTCTTTCTTTACAAAGTGCTGCCTCCAACTTTGCTAATGTAGCTTGACCTTACACAGTTATAAATTTCCTTTTTTTTCAAAGATTTATTTATTATTTTATTATTTTATTTTTGGCTGCGTTAGGGCTTAGTTAATGTGCGCGGGATCTTCCCTGAGGCATGTGGGATCTTTTGCTCTGGCATGCGGGCTCTTCGTTGTGGTGCGCAGGCCTCTCTCTAGCTGTGTTGTGTGGGTTTTCTGTTCTCTAGTTGTGGCGTGCAGACTCCAGGGTGCATGGACTCTGCAATTGTGGCGCACGGGTTCCAGAGCACGTGGGCTCTGTAGCTTGCGGCACACGGGCTCTAGTTGAGGGGCACGAGCTCAGTAGTTGTGGCAGGCAGGCTTAGTTGCCCCACGGCATGTGGGATCTTAGTTCGCTGACCAGGGATCGAACCCCCGTCCCCTGCATTGTAAGGCGGATTCTTTACCATTGGACTACCAGGGAAGTCCCTGTTATAAGTTTCTTTGGAATTTACCACCCTTCTTGTAATTTCTTTTGCAAATCTGTTTTATAGGTAAGTTTTGATTAATAGTACACCTGTGTACTCAAGTGTTTAAAACCTCTGGTCAACTTTTACATTTTTCTTGTTGCAATTTAAAACCATTTTTATTTTGTCTCCACCTGTATGCTAAAGTAATTTGTCAAACTTTTGGACCCAAATAATTATATTGGCATGTTTTCAGGAACTCACTGCTGAGTTTAAGGCTTCCACCAGGTATTTGTAGGTGTTCCATGCTATTTAATTCAAGAATAGTGTTTCCCGTGGGCTGGTGACAGATACATGTTTTCATGAAATTTTTTTCTTCAAAAAGTAACTGTACCATTTTAATTAAACTGTTAAAGCTTAGGGAGTTCCCTGGCAGTCTGGTGGTTAGGACTAGGCTCTTTCATTGCCATGGCCGGGGTTCAAACCCTGGTCAGGGAATTAAGATCCCACAAGCTGCACAGTGTGGCCAAAAAAAAAAGAGTTAAAGATTAGAAGATGGAATATAATTTTTCATTACTCATTACGTGCCATTGATACAGGTTCTGCAAGATATTAATGGTGCAAACTCTTAACACCTATAGAAGCTGAGCAGGTCATACAGAGGTTCTGTTTGTATTGACTGTGCAGAGACTATACTTGTGGGGCATCTGCTGTTCCATTTTAGCTGATTGTTGTCCTGCAGTAACATGAGCCCAGTGATGTGTGAACCTTTTGATTTTTTGGGAAGAACTGGAAATCTAGATTTAAAAAAAATAACATTTAAAATGTCAAATTAAAATATTAAAAAATACTGTGTGGGACATAAAATTGCAGGCAGTTTCTTTTCAGGCTTTTATATGAACATTTATTAGACAGGTAATCATTCATCATGTTTCTATTTTGATGTGTGTATCTAGAATTATTTCCTCCTTAATATCTGACATCATAATTCAAAGGTTAAGAGTAATCTATTCTAGAAACATGCTTGTTCGTGGGCTTCTCCTCCATATCAGTTTGTATTGATACTTCATGTTATAATAGAAAACTCAAACTGGTTTAAACACAATAAAAAGGATTTATAGGCTCATTTATCAGGAAGTCCAAAGGTAGGGCATGATTTACAGTAACAATAATACTAAAGACCAGTTTCTTTCTGTTGCTGTTTTCCTTTCTGTAATGTCAGCTTTAGTCCATTGCTGTTTCCCTCATGGTAATAGGACTGCTGCCACTGGTACTTGGGGCCATATGTATTCTTGTTTAGAACCCTTGGGAGAGAGAGCCTCTCTGTCCTAACATTCTAAACAAGAGTCCTGATTGGACTGCTGAAGCAATGATTGTGGCCATTGAAATGTGCTGATTGGCTTAAGCAAACCAGGGCCAACTGCTGTACCTAAAAATGGGGTCAGTTTCCTCTAAAGTACTTGGGCTGTATGGGGAGAGATGGATACACAAAGATCTGGGTAAGAAATTCACAGAGTGAATGGATGCTGGATAGGCAACCAGTGATGTCCACTACTGTCCTTTTCAAATGCATAATAATACAATAGTAATGTTAAAGATATTTGTGTAAAGAGAAAAAAAATCACTCTCTTAACTCCCTGTCGTGATCTTGAGCAAGTTTTTAAAAAAATTCTTTTATTTATTTAAAAAAATATTTATTTATTTTATTATTTATTTGGCTGCATCAGGTCTTAGTTGCAGTATGTTCGTTGCAGCATGTGGGATCTTTCGTTGTGGTGTGTGGGCTCTTCGTTGAGACGCGTAGGCTTCTCTGTAGTTGTGGCGTGCGGGCAGTAGTTGCGGTGCGCGGGGCACTCTAGTTGTGGCTCGTGGGCTCTAGAGCACGCAGGCTTAGTTGCCCTGTGGCATGTGGGATCTTATTTCCCCAACTAGGGTTAGAACCTGCGTCCCCTGCGTTGGAAGGTGGATTCTTAACCACTGGACCACCAGGGAAGTCTTTGAACAAGTTTTTTTTAACTTCTTTGTGCCTTGGTTTCCCCAGCTCTACAATGGGGAAACTATATTTTAGGAAGGATTAAGTGAGTAAATACTTGTAAAGCACTTAAAATAATGTGTGGCACCTTAAGTGCAATTATAACTATTTGCTATTATTGCAGTATTTGCAATTTTAGATAGTTACAGTCATCATATTCCAACCTTATAATTTTTTTGTTTCTATATAGTCATTATTAGCCTATTGGCTCTGCAATATACTACTTCATTCTTATTTTGGGGTTTATTTAATAGCCGTTGTCACTTTTAGAGGTGACTTGATTTTCAGCATCTTTATTGAGGTGTAATTTACATACCATAAAAGTCACTTGTTTTAAGTATATAATTCAGTGACTTTTAGTAAGTTTCCAGAGTTGTGCAAGCATTACCACAATCTAATTTTAGAACATTTACATCCTGTGTTCAAGACATTTTATAGTTTTAGCTCTTATATTTAGGCCTATGATCTATTTTTTTTTTTTTTTTTTTTTTGTGGTACGCGGGCCTCTCACTGTTGTGGCCTCTCCCGTTGCGGAGCATAGGCTCCGGACGTGCAGGCTCAGTGGCCATGGCTCATGGGCCCAGCTGCTCCATGGCATGTGGGATCTTCCCGCACCAGGGCACGAACCCGCGTCGCCTGCATCGGCAGGCGGACTGTCAACCACTGCGCCACCAGGGAAGCCCTCGCTTACTATTTTGAAGGTACTATTCTGTTTTCCTCTAGTCTCTTTTGTTGTTGTTAAAATTGTCACGGTTATCATTCTGATTTAACTTTACAGATAATCTGTCTCTGTTGTTGCTTTAAAATTTTTTCTTTGACTTTGGGGTTCTTTAGTTTCACCATAACTTGTCTAGGGGTGGCTGTGCTTCCTGAATCTGAAGATTCATGTTTTTCATTAGTTCTGGAGAATTCTCATGACTAATGCCTTTTCTTTATTTTATCTACTTGCATTTTGGAACTCGTAATACATGACATGTTGGTTATTTTTTTTCTTTCTATCATTCATGTCTCTTTTTTTTTTAAAGATTTTTTTAATGGGGACCTATTTTTTTTTTAAGTCTTTATTGAATTTGTTACAATATTGCTTCTGTTATATGTTTTGGTTTTTTGGCCACAGGGCATATGGGATCTTAGCTCCCCAATCAGGGATTGAACCCACACCCCCTGCATTGGGACTGCCAGGGAAATCCCTCCTTCATGTCTCTTAATCTTTCATATTTTCAATCTTTCCTGCGGCTAATATCTTTTCTTCTAGTTTATTGTTCATTTCTTTATCTCCATCTTTCCTTCTTCTTCCCTCCCTCCCTCCCTCCCTTCCTTCCTCAGCCAAAGACTAGTAATTTGTAATTTCCCTGTGCCAGTGGATGGATTTTTTTTGCGGGGGTGGCGGGACAGGTTGTGGGGAGGATCTGCTTTTTTACCTTTTGAGAGTCCCATGTTTATATGGAGATTTCATTCCTTGAGTGAGCACCACACTGTATTTTGTGTTTCTACATAGGCATTAAAATTTAAGTCTCTAGCTTACTAGCTTCCCCTTCTGAACCCCTTCAGCAATGGTAATAGCAGTTCAAATACTTATTGTTTTCCTGTTTCTTCTTCATTTTGATCTCTTGGGATTGCCTTTTCTTTCTTGCAAGTTCAGCTCTGCACTGAAAAGTATTTTTTGTTATATTTAATATTTGTAGGTATTTGTGAAGTGATAGTTTTTAGGTTATCTTAGTCTACTCACTGTCTTGCTGGAACTATAAGGTATAACTATAAGGTATAACAAAGCAATTGGTATATAATAGCCAATGAATAAATTATAGTACCAATTTAGGCTACATTAGGCCACGGTTTTACCTATCTGGCAATAATTTGGAAGATTATTACCTTAGATAAGTCCAGATAATGGAGTTCTATTGTAGATCAATGAAGAAATTGTAGGTAAAGAAGATTTGTCATTTTTCATCTTCTTCAAATTCTTACCTTTATATGCAGGCAGATGAGCAGTTTTTATGTTAGAAAGCAACCCTATGTTTCCAAAACCAAACATAGATTCTTGGGAAATTTTGTATATGGATGTAGTGTTTTAAATTTTGGTATTTATATGAGTTTTCTGAGATTTTAGAATCACAGAATGTTGTGGGATGGTGAAAGGAATTCAGTTTTTTTCTTCCAACCCCTACCCACTTAAAAGAAACAACTTAGAACAATACACTACCATTCTTTGAATCTTAATTCTTTGTAAGTTCTTAATCATTTAGCTGGAATGCTAATAACCTGCATAGAAATCTCATTTGTATTAACAGGGAACTTTATAATTTTACTATTTTTAATATTTTCATCTGCCCAGGGATGAACTTTTGAAATAAAATAGCAGTAAGCAAGGCAAATGATGACCATTTGTTTGTTTGTTATTATTTTTTAATGAGGTATAGTTGATTTATAATATTATGTAAGTTTCAGGTGTACAACATAGTGATTCACAATTTTTAAAGGTCATACTACGTTTAAAGTTGTAAAATATTGGCTGTATTCCCTGTGTTGTGCAGTATATCCTTATAGCTTATTTTATACCTAATAGTTTGTACCTCTTAATCTTTTACCCCTATATTGCCCCTCTTCCCTTCCCTCTCTCCACTGGTAACCACTAGTTTGTTCTCTATATCTGTGAGTCTGCTTCTTTTTTTGTTATATTCACTTGTTTGTTGTTTTTGTTTTTGGCTGCATCGGGTCTTAGTTGCAGCACGTGGGATCTTCATTGAGGCATGCTGGATCTTTCATTGTAGTGCGCAGGCTTTCGTTGCAGTGTGCAGGCTCTTCGTTGCAGGGCAAGGGCTTCTCTAGTTGCGGTACAGGCTTCTCTCTCTAGTTGTGGTGTGCCGGCTCAGTAGTTGTGGCGCATGGGTTCTCTAGTTGTGGTGCATGGGCTCAGGAGTTGCGGCTTGCAGGCTTAGTTGCCCCTTAACATGTGGGATCTTAGTTCCCTGACCAGGGATCGAACCCACATCCCCTGCATTGGAAGGTGGATTCTTAACCCCTGGACCACCAGGGAAGTCCCCTGTTGTATTTTTTAGTTTCCACATATAAGTGATATCATACAATATTTGTCTTTCTTTAATGTTTTTCACTAAGCATATTACCCTCTAAGTCCATCCATGTTGTTGCAAATGGCAAAATTTCATTATTTTTTATGGTGGAGTAGTATTCCATTGTGTGTGTGTGTGTGTGTGTATCACATCTTCTTTATCCATTTATCTATCAATGGACACTTAGGTTGCTTCCATATCTTGGCTATTGTAAATAATGCTGCCATGAATATTGCGCTTCATATATCTTTTCAGATTAGTGTTTTCGTTTTCTTTGCATATATACCCAGGAGTAGAATTGCTGGATCGTATGTTGTTTCTATTTTTAGCTTTTTGAGAAACCTCCATACTGTTTTCCACTGTGGCTGCACCAATTTGCATTCCCACCAGCAGTGTATAGAGTTCCCTTATCTCCACATCCTCACCAGCATTTGTTATTTGTGGACCCATTTGTTAATCTCTTAGGAGCTACACTTAAATTGACAAGATGGCTTTTGACGTAAAAATTTTTGGAGCCATTTCTATTTGTCGGGACTATTTTGCTGATTTATTTAACTTAACTGTTTGAAATAAAGAAAATTCCTCGGTTTAGTCAAGTTCAAAATTCAGCATATCATATAGTTCAGATATTTTTCTAGTTTATATTATTAGACATTGACTTTTATTTTGTGGTGCTAAATATGCTGTGCATGAACAGTTATATGGAATTATGCAAGTGGTGCTCCACAAGGAAAGATTGAAATTAATGCTTTGTCCTGTGATCCATATATAATAGGGATGAAACTGGATCTAAATCAGGCTGTGTGACTGAGTCTGTTGATTACATGTAGGCAACATAAGTGTTTTTTACAAGTCTTATCTCATTTAATCTACACAACTCTTTGAGGTAGTACTTTATTAAACTTGTTTTATAATAAGGAAGTAGGATTGGAGAGGTTAAAGATGCTCAAGTCCCATAGTTAGTAAGATGGGATTTGGACCCAGGTTGTTTGAGCCTGAATCCTGTACACTGTATTATACTGTGTGACTATTAATTTAAGGTGGGTGCTCATATTAGAATTGTAGAAAATGGCCACTTAACTAAATTTCTCAAGAATTGTATTTATTGAAAAACTAGTTCATGATAATTAGAAACATAGTAAACAATGATAAGCTTTGAGAAAATGAATTATCTTAAAATTTTATCATTGATTTAACAGTGCATACTTTGATATTTTTACATCAGTTTCCCTGTGTTTCAAATGGTACGTGGTTACTCGTATATGTTTAAGATATCCACCAATCAATTATCTTCTATTCTGATAATCAGGGAAAAAATGAAATGACCAACTCTTTAATATTTAGGGACTAATCATACATCTTATTTGTGATTGATAAATATTATTCTTAATCCGTATTACTTGTGGTTTGTTCTTGGTTTTGTTATATAGTACCTTAGCCTGAGGGCAGAAGTATGGAAGAAAAGAAAAATTAAATTAGTAATTTTCTACTTGTCATTATAGTATCTCTTGAAAAGATTTGGAAAAAGTTTAACATTAAATCAAATAGTTAAAATGAAAAATTTTGGCATATGTTTGGGAGTTTCATTTATTCTAAATTCTCATTGCTATGGAATGGAATTTTTTTCTTTTTTTAACTGGTACTTTTTTGGTTAATTTTTATTGGAGTACGGTTGCTTTACAATGTTTTGTTAGTTTCTATTGTACAGCAAAGTGAATCAGCTATAGGTATACATATATCCCCTCTTTTTTGGACTTCCTTCCCATTTAGGTCACCACAGAGCATTGAGTAGAGTTCCCTGAGCTGTACAGAGGTTCTCATTAGTTATCTATTTTATACATGGTATCAATAGTGTGTGTATGTCAATCCCAATCTCCCAGTTCATCCCACCCACCCCCCTTCTCCCCCATGGTGTCCATACATTTGTTCTCTACGTCTGTGTCTCTATTTCTGCTTTGCAAATAAGATCATCTATACCATTTTTCTAGATTCCACATGTATGCGTTAATATATTTGTTTTTCTCTTTCTGGCTTATTTCACTCTGTATGACAGTCTCTAGGTCCATCTGTGTCTCTACAGGTGACCCAATTTTGATCCCTTTTATGGCTGCATAATATTCCATTGTATATATGTACCACATCTTCTTTATCCATTCATCTGTTGATGGACATTTAGGTTGCTTCTGTGTCCTGGCTATTGTAAATAGTGCTGCAATGAACATTAGGGTACATGTGTTTTTTGAATTAAGGTTTTCTTTGGTTATATGCCCTTTAGTGGGATTGCTGGGTCATGTAGTAGTTCAGGTTTTAGTTTTTTAAGGAATGAAATGGAATGTTGACTTCACTTGTGAAATTTTTGAATACTGAGAGGATGTCCTAATTAATTATAATTGATACTTAAATTTGAAATGACAATTTTAATGGATCCTTTTTTTTTGTTGATCATTGTTGCCTCTGGATATTTATCTTCTGAATCACATGGGGATACTTTTCCATCTTCCTTCTTCTCTACCTTGCTCACACAAGACCCAGATTTCCTTTTTGACACTGAGACTACTGCTTAAGACTCTTCCCACTTCATAGAAAACCAGTGTTTTCTTACTCTCTTCTGAACCTAATTGGGGTCTTCTAGAGCTCTGCTCTGGCTGCTATACGTGATGCTGAAATGGGAAGGAAAAAAATGACTACTTCCATTATCTAAATTTTCCCCACAGAATCTATGAGATAATAGCTAGTATTTATTGAGTGTTTCTGTGACCTACTAAGTAGTACTTCTTTGTCCTTATTCTACTCTGGTTTAGACCATTCTGGATGCAGGGGCCCCTTTACTCTTGTTTTTCTCTCTGCCTAGAATGATCTCCTTTCAGTCATCTAATAATATATATCAATAAACAATATACTATAATATAAATATAAATTATAATTTTTATACCTTGAACTTCTGTTTGATTTTTTCATATTCATATTTTTATAGTTTCTTTTCCTTAGTCATACTTCTAATATCTCTTTTATTTCCTTAAATATTAACATTTTAATATTGTGTATGTGATCATTTTTATTTTTTTCAGTGTTTGGAGTCTGTTTCTGTAAAGCTTGTTCTGGTTCTTGGGGGTTTGTTTCTTCATTATTTTGTGATATTTAAAAAAAATGAGCTTTTGTACTATGGATTATTATTATTATTTTAAAATGTGGCTGTACTTGGAGATGAGGCCTTTTAAAATATTTATTTATGCTGGGTCTTAGTTGCAACAGGTGGGCTCCTTAGTTGTGGCTCCAAGGCTCCTTAGTTGTGGCATGCAAACTCAGTTGCGGCACGCATGTGGGATCTAGTTCCCTGACCAGGGATCGAACCCGGGCCTCCTGCATTGGGAGTGCGGAGTCTTATCCACTGCGCCACCAGGGAAGTCCCTGTTCTATGGATTATTATTTTTGAGTATAGTTTGAGGTCTGGTTTAAAGTGCACTCCTCCTGGTGGTTTGGTGTTTGCTTCTGTCATGCTCCAGTGTCTTCAATTCTGAACCTCTTGAAACTAAATTTTTAGTTTGAGTTTTGTTAGACCTCACAGGTAGTATGAGTTCTGGTCCCAAATTGGAGTGAGAGGAGAGAGACTTCTTTTTTTCTCTTCTACTCAGGTTGAGACTGCCAAATATGTCCACTTGCTTATGATGAGCGTGTCCTGTCCCTGTTACCACACCCGTTCACTCACCGACAGTGTTGCCCTTCAGATTCCCCACATTTTTAGGCCCCAAGCTTTTATCCTTCTCCCCCTTAGCAGTCCCTTAAGACTCAAATTCTAAACCACTAGAGATTGGTGGATGTTCCCAGGGCAGATACTGGCCTCAGCGCTCGCTGAAACTTGGTTGTTTTTTGTCTCCAAAGATTTTCCTTGGTTTCTCTCTAGTTCAGCCGTTCATGAAAATTTTTTTGTTTGTTTGTTTAACAATCAGTATTTTAAGGAATTCTGAACAAGTGTTTTTCTGGACACCTAAGTCTTCTGTATTGCCAGAAATGAATCTGATTTCTTCCTCAGTTATCTATATGACTCTCTCCCTCATTCCCTTAAGGTCTCTTTTCAGATGTTACCTTATTAGAGAACCTTTACCTACTATCAAACGGGTACCCTCATTGTCACTCTTTATCTCCTATATCCTGCTTTATTTTTATAGTATTTATCTCCATCAGATATTTTATTTTGTTTTTCCTTATATTAGAATATAAGTTCCATTTTTTGGCTTGTTTACCACTTTATTGCCAGTACTTAGAATAATGCCTGACACATAGTTGGTGCTCAGTAAATGTTTGTTGGATGAATGAATGTGCTTAACGCTTTAAATGATTATTTCTTTTAATCCTCATGGTAACTCTGTGAGGTAGGTGATATTATCATCTCCATTTTAAAGGTGTGAGGAGTCTTAGGCTTGCAGAGTTAATTAAGTTGCCCAAGGTCACACAGTAAATGGCAGAGGAGATAGAAGTTGAACCCCAGGCAGTTCAGCTTCAGAGCAACCTGTTCTAACCAGTGTGCTTCAGTGGTCATAGTGAAGCTGGTTCTTTAGCAGGTTTGTATAACACTGGTATAATTCTAGAATTCAGCTATACTTTGTATTCTGTTTCTTCTTTGGGAAAATATTTTCTAGATTTCACATAATTGATTTTCAAATAAAAACTTGGACCCTAATATGTAACTTGGAAAGCTTACGCAGTACAGCGGTCCCCCCTTATTTTCAGGGTTACGTTCCAAGACTGCAATGGATACCTGAAACCGTGGATAGTACCAAACCTATTTACACTATGTTTTTTCCTATACATACATACCTGTGATGTACTTTAATTTATAAATTAGGCACAGTAAGAGATTAACAACAATAACATAATAAAATAGAACAATTATAACAATATACTGTAATAAAAGTTTTGTGAATGTGGTCTCTCACTCTCAAAATATCTTGTACAGGCAGACTTTGTTTTATTACACTTCATAGATACTGCATTTTTTAGAAATTGAAGGTTTGTGTCAACCTTGCATTGAGCAAGTCTATTGGTACCATTTTTCTAAAAGCATTTGCTCAGTTCATGTTTCTGTGTCACATTTTGGTAATTTGCACAGTATTGCAAACTTTTTTATTGTATTTATTATGGTGATCTGTGATCAGTGATCTTTGATGTTACTTCTGTAGTTGTTTTGGCGTGTTTTAGCAATAAAGTATTTTTAAATTAAAGTATGTACTTTTTTTTAGACATAATGCTATTATTGCACGCTTAACAAACTGTAGTATAGTGTAAACATAACTTTTATATGTACTGGAAAAGCAAAAAATTCTTGCGACTCACTTTATTGCAGTATTTATTTTGGTGGTCTGGAACCGAATCTACAGCATCTCCTAGTTATGGCTGTACAAATTTAATGCTTTTTCCATCTTAACTAAGCACTTAACATGTACTGTGGTCATGACTTTTGCAGTTTGAGGTGTGACTGCAAAACAAGCATGGCTCTTTTTTTTCCTTCTTTGCAATTTCGTGGATAGAAGATTTGTTCTTACCATAGATCTTAGCAACCTTCAGCATGTGATTTTTTTCTTTCCTTATGAAGTCGAGGACTTTCACCTTTTTGCTTAAAGTAAGCATTTTACAGCTTCTCTTTGGAATACCCAAATTGCCAGCATCACTACTCTTGCACTTTGGGGCCATTATTAAGTAAAATAAGGGTTACTTGAACACAAGCACTGATACCTCAACAGTCGATCTGATAACCTAGATGGCTATTAAGTGACTAAAATAGTGGGATATGCTGGACAAAGGAGTGATTCGTGTCCTGGGTGGAATGGAGCGGGATGGCTCGAGATTTCATCACTCTACTTAGAATGGCATGTAACTTAAAACTTATGAATTGTTTATTTCTAGAATTTTCCATTTAATATTTTTGGACCATGGTTGACCTAGGGTAACTGAAACTGTGGAAAGTGAAACCATGGATAAAGGGGGAGCTACTGTATTTAAATCTGATAACTTTTTCCTCTTCTAATTTCATTTCTTTCATTCAATTTTTTAAAAAAAATTTATTTTTAAAATAACTGTTAGGCTGCTGTCTCTTAAGACATTGTAAAGATTCTGGTGAGGTTATGCTGTGTTGCCTCTATTTCCTACAGTTATTTTATACAGTAGTTCAAATATATAATTTATAATAATCAATTTTAGTTACAGGCAAGTAACCTAATTAGTAGATAGGAAAACAGAAGCTGATGATTCCCTCCGAAGGTTATCAAACAAACCTGTATTTCCTTTTGAAGTCCTCATTTCAATGCTATCACTTTCCCTTTACCAGAAACTTGACTTAACCTTGACTTGCCTTCCTTCCTCATTCCCACAATCAGTGTGACACCAAATAGTCTACTCTTAATTTCAACCCCAGGTATCTCTTGCTAGTATTATTTTAAGGCCTTTCAAACTGTTCTTTTCCTCTGCCATGCCATTCCACAGCACGGTCTATGAAGCCCCAGCTCCTCCTGCACTTTCTTTCCTCTGTCATCATGTTCGCTCTATATACCATATTCAAGCCATACTGAACTTTTTCTTATTCTTTTAATAGGTCTTGCCTTTACAACCTCTGTGCTTTTCTTTCAACTCTTCTCTCTACTTGGATGCTTTTTTTCCTTTTCTGCCTGTCATAGTCATGCTCATACTTTAAGACAGCTTAGATATCATCTTCTCTAAGAATCCCAACTCTTTGCCCAACTCTGAGACAGATGTTGTTCTCTGTCCATTCCATGACAGAACTTTTTTCATAACTTATAGCATTTACTTAGCTTCATTATAATTATATGTTTATATATTTCTTCCACTAGACCATGAGCTTGAAGCCAGAGATTATACATTTATTATCTTCTTTTTTAAAGTCAGGTTTATTAAGGTAGAATATACATAGAATAAATTCATTGCTTTTAGGTGTAGAGTTGGATGTACGTTGTCCTGTAACCTTCATCATAGTTGAGACGTAGGATACTTTTATCACCCCACAAAGGTCTCTTCTGCCCCTGACTACATCAGGCCTCTCTGCTTCATTCCCAAACCCTGACAAACACTCATCTGATTTCTGTCCCTATCATTTTGTCTTTTCCAGAATGTCAAATAAAAATGAAATCATGCAATGGGTAGCCTTTTGTGACTAGCTTCTCATACCTAGCATATTGTGTTTGAGAGTCTTTCATGTTTTTGCATATATTAATAGTTTGTTTCCTTTTATTGCTGAGCTGTATTCTGTTTTATGGATGTGCCACAATTTGTTTATCCAGCTACCGTGTGGTTTCCACCTGGCTATTATGGCTAAAGCTGCCTCCAAACATTCGTGTACTAGTCTCTGTGGGGACATATTTTCATTTTTCCTGGATAAATAGCTAAGAGTACGCTTGCTGGCTCATATAGTAAATGCATTTTAAATGTATAAGAAATTGCCAAACTGTTTTCCAAAGTAGCTGTGCTGTTTTGCCTTCCCACCAGTAATGTTGAGTTCTAGTTCTCCATTCTTGACAACACTTGGTATTGTCATTGTTTTTCATTTTAGACATTCTAGTAAGTTTGTAGAGGTGTTTTGTTGTGGTTCTTCATTATTTTTAAACCTGTAATATTTAACATAGTTTCTGGCATATTCAAGATGGAATAACAAAATATTTACTATCTTTGACCAGGCAAGTGTCTTACAGTATTTTATGCTGCTGTTCATCTTAAGCTGTATCACTTTAAGCGAAATCATCTTTAAGCTACAATGGCTTGAATTAAGTCATAAGAATAAGAATCATACTCAGTTCTTTCTGTGGTTGAAGTGATGTTCTCTGCAAGCTCTAACATATGTATTCAGAAAGAATTAAAACCCACCAAAATTTGTTGGTAACGTTGTTTAATCCTCTTGTGGGATGTGAATTTAGTCAGTCAGTTACTTAAAATAGTCTCTAATTTTTCCCTTCTAGATTCTATTCTTCAGATGATTGTCCTTTGATTTTTCATTTCTGGTTCTTGACAATTTCTCCCCTTCTTAATTAGCCTTAATGTATTGTTTTGTTTCGAGCTAGAGGCATACTTAGGAGATATTGCATATTCAATTCCAGACTATCACAATAAAGTGAATATCACAATAAGGTGAGTCACACAAATTTTTTGGTTTCCCAGTACATATAAAAGTTATATTTACACTGTCGTCTATTAGGTGTGCAGTACTATTATATCTAAAAATAAAATGTACATACCTTAATTTAAAAATACTTTATTGATAAAACATGCCAAAACAATTACAATAGTAACATCAAAGATCACTGATCATATATCACTGTAATAAATGTGATAATAATGAGATACCTGGAAGAGTTTCTGGCCCTAGAAGAGTTTTCTGAACCTTGACTGGGGTGAATGGACTGAGGACTTTGCTGCTGTGAGGGTGATCCCTGCCAGGCACCGGCGATGGCAGAAGCCTCAAATGGGACAGCTCCATTTTTGAAAATGACAGCCAGGAGCAACGATGGAGGAGCAGTGATTTAGAAGGAATCTAAGTCCCTGAGTGACCGTGAGGAGCAGAGTTGCACTGCTGACCTATACCTTTTACACTATTAGAGGCAAGAGAAATAAACTTTTTTGTTCATTAGGCCATTGCAAAACACACACACACACACACACACACACACACACACACACACACACACACACACACACACACACACACACACATATATATAAAATAATAATGAGAAAGTTTGCGGTATTGTGAGAATTACCAAAATGTGACACAGAGACATGAACTGAGCAGATGCTGTTAGAAAAATGGCACTGATAGACTTGCTTGGTGCAGGGCTGCCACAGACCTTCAATTTGTAAAAAATGCAGTATCTGCATAGCGCAATAAAGTGCATACAATAAAATGAGATATGCCTGTATTTGCATCTCTTAGCATGTTACAGAACCCGTTATAGCCTGTCAGAGCATGGAAGGAACCTTAGAAATAACACTCTAATCCTCTCAGTTTTTAGGTGAGGAAATTGAGGATCAGAGACATGTCCAAGGTAGGCCAGCTGGTTAGGGCCAGAACTGGTTCTGGAACCCAAGTTTCCTAAATTCTCATACATTTCTCTTTTTACTTAGATATTAATGGCTTTCAATTTAGTGAATCAAGTGTTATAATTCCTTTTTCATTTGAGGCAATTTTTTTTTTTTTTTTGGCCGCGTGTCATGTGGGATTTTCTTTGACCCGGGTTCGAACCCTGCAGTGGAGGCACAGAGTCTTAACCACTGGACTGCCAAGGAAGTCCTGAGGCAAAAGTTTTGAACTTTTCTCTTGCCTTTCTCTTTCTTCAAATTTACTGACACTCAAATAAAAAGCTCAATCTGATTATAGTTGTTTATATGTAGTTTCTAATTGATTATGTTTCTGGAGACCAGTGGTCCATAATAGAATTAGTATTTTTCTACTATGACCTTAGAGACAAATTGAGGAACTAGGATTTTGTCAATTAAGATGTGAGAAAGGAAACTAGCATTTTTTGAGGTCCATGTACTTTAGAATGTATTTTTATACTTAGAGTTATTACTTTTAGATACTTGCCTTAACCCTGGAGGATTGGAATAATGTATCTGCACAGTGATCTTAAAGTATATTTATTAGTATATACCAACGTTTTCTGGATTACACAGTACCATTTTAAGTATGTTATGACACTTCTTGAGAGTCTTTTCTTAATTTATTCTGACTTGTTAGGTAATTAAACAAGGTTTAGGGTAATTTTGATATATACGTGTGTGTATTTTTTTTATGGTTACTAGCATGGCAGAAATGGAATTTCTTCAGGATCTAGTATATTGGAGCTAGAGTAAAATACACAAGTATTTACATAAACAGCATAATTACAGGTATTTTATTTTTTTATTTTTAAAAATTCATTTAATTTTTGTCTGCTTTCGGTCTTCTTTGCTGCACGTGGGCTTTCTTTAGTTGCAGTGAGCGGGGGCTACTCTTCGTTGCGGTGCGAGGGCTTCTCATTGCGGTGGCTTCTCTTGTCGCGGAGCATGGGCTCTAGGCACGCGGGCTTCAGTAGTTGTGGCATGAGGGCTCTGTAGTTGTGGCACGCAGGCTCTAGAGCTCAGGCTTAGTAGTTGTGGTGCATGGGCTTAGTTGCTCTGCGGCATGTGGGATCTTCCCAGACCAGGGATTGAACCGTGTCCCCTGCATTGGCTGGTGGATTCTCAACCACTGCACCACCAGGGAAGCCCCAAGGTTTTAAAATTCAGTTGTATTTTTGTCTTTTTTTCCTTGAATACTTGTCATTGAATAATATAAGAATCTTAACTTGTAGAGTTTTCTCTAAATTCTATTCTCTGATTTTGTCTTTTGTGTATTACTGCAATGGTGTTTTTCTTTTCCCTTTAACCATCCTATTGTCTGCTTTCTTTTTTTCCTCCCCTGTTCTCTCTTTTCCCCTCCCCTTTTTTGGTCTCAGTTAAGCTTATTTATGATCTTGGGCAAGAAAATTTACTCCTCTAATTCTTAATTTTCTCATATGTAAAATAGGGCTGATTCTGTCTATCTCATAGGGGTTGTTATGTATTAAAATCCCTACTAGGCACTTAACACTAGTTGCCCATTTTTTTCCTGCCCACAGTTTAAAAACATTTAACAAAAACTCACTTTTTGGGGTTTAAAATTTTACCTATTGGCAATCAATAAAAATAAAACAAATTTACCATGGAAAATTTCAAACGTATATAAAAGCATGAGAGAACTGCTATGCACCCATCAGGCAGCTTCAATTATTATCAACAGTGTTTCATTTATTGTTATTTTAACTAACGATATATGGCTTCTATATTTTTGTTTTCTTTAGCTCTCTATAATTTGTTCCTTGGCTTTAATTATGATTACTAACCTTTTTAAAAATTTTATCTATCTATCTATCTATCTATCTATGTCTGTGTTGGGTCTTTGTTGCTGCACGCGGGCTTTCTCTAGTTGCCGAGAGCAAGGGCTACTCTTTGTTGTGGTGAGCGGGCTTCTCATTGCGGTGGCTTCTCTTGTTGCAGAGCATGGGCTCTAGGTGTGCAGCCTTCAGCAGTTGCAGCATGCGGCTCAGCAGTTGCGGCACACAGGCCCTAGAGTGTCCAGGCTTCTGTAGTTGTGGCTCACAGGCTTAGTTGCTCCCCGGCATGTAGTATCTTCCCAGACCAGGGATTGAAGCCGTGTCCCCTGCATTGGCAGGCGGATTCTTAACCACTGTGCCACCAGGGAAGACCACGATTTCTAATCTTTGGGGAGCAATTTTCTAGGAACTTAAAGTCTGCTGCCAAAGTTTATAAAAAATTGATGAGATAGTATCCATGGTATGTTGAATGTGGTAGTACTGTGTTCAGTAACAGGATCCAGTGTGTGCTGTACTCTTGTGTTTTGAGAGCAGTGGTATTTTGCTTCTTTGTCTCTCCAAATGATTATATGTTTAAAATTGTCTAGGGTCACCACGTGTCTATACATGGGGCTTGACTTTATGTTTTTCTTCTGTATTTGAGATAGAAGTCTAATAATCTAATTTAAGATAACAGATACTGCTTTGGGTTTGGTATAATAGGGACAGTTTTCAGTAAGGTGAGTGAACTTGTTGAATTGGCGTTTGTCCTATATGGTAGAGATTTATATGCATACTCTCCTAAGTACCTTATCATTAGTAAGCTTGAATGTATTAGCACAGTTTCTCTAATATCTGTATTGGTGTATTTTTGTTTTAGCTCTTGTCATTACTGGAGTGGGGGTAAAATATTCTTATTGCAGATTATTGTCCACTGCAGTCCCAAGAGCCTCTAATCATTGGGACTGTTGTATAATTTTAAGTTCTTTCTGTCTGGAAATGCCAATTTGCTGACATGGATGAGGCAAACCTGTCCCGTATAAATCTGAAGACATGAAAACTTGCTGTGGAACAAAATTTTAAGAATATTTTTGCCTAAGGCAAGTCAAATTTTGACTCTTAATAATAATGTTTTCAGCTAGCTTCTCTGCTCTCTAGCCCCACAGGGTATATTGTTAGTTGACTGGTACATCCTATTATTTTTTCTTCCTTTAGAGGAAGATGGAAATTTCCACAGATATCCTTTTCTTTTCCTCTACCTATGGCAAGTAGAACCGTCATTCCCCTTTCTCTCCTTGGGCTGCCTCTTCTTCTCCTTGAAACCTGTATTCTGTTGTTTTCAAATTGGAAACTTGTATTCCTTAGAGTTTGAGTCAAACCTAGTTGGAGGTGGTATTTCCTAAGTATGAAGTGTTACTTGGTGGTTTTTTGTTTTGTTTTTTTTTTTTTTTTTTTGTGGTACGCGGGCCTCTCACTGTTGTGGCCTCTCCCGTTGCGGAGCACAGGCTCCGGACGCGCAGACTCAGCAACCATGGCTCATGAGCCCAGCCGCTCCGCGGCATGTGGGATCTTCCCGGACCGGGGCACGAACCCGTGTCCCCTGCATCGGCAGGCGGACTCTCAACCACTGCGCCACCAGGGAAGCCCTATTTGGTGTCTTTTACCATTAACCTCCTCATACATGGTTTTGGAATTTCTTTTAGGGCTCCATCTTGTCTTCTAGTTAGAAAAAAAAAAGCCCACAAAAAACAAACCCAAAACACAAAATGACTTGTGTTTCTCCTCATTGCATTTATAATTACCTTTGAAGTAAATTTGAAATAGTGGAACATTTCCTTTGATATCTTTTATCTTATATTAAATTTAACCCAGTTTAGTTCTTTTTAAAATACAACTTTTAGATCCTGGCTACCTGAAAGCACTATTCTACTCAGTTCCACATTGCATATAGGTAAATATGCCTGTGTGACTGTAAAGAGTATGCTTTTATACATTTAAAATGTACTCAGTTATAAAATTTATATATTCACTATACAGTGTACTGGAGAAAATTAGGTGTTGGTTTAGTAATTGGATTAGTGAAGAGTCATTTGGACTTTTAGATGTCACTCTTGAGTATCATTTTCTTCCCCAACAGGAGGATGTAAAAATATGTCCATTAAAATTATGTGAATTCTGGATTTCAACATGTATAGATTAAATTTTTGTCTTGGCTAAAATGCTAAATAAAAACACTTTAAAGTATGATTTACATTGACCCAACTAACATAAAGTAGTTACTTTGATTTTATTAGTTCCATAGTGGAGCTTATCTCACAGGATTTCTTTTGGAAGTAAATAAGTTTGTTTAAAAAAATCCTTTAGGGCTTCCCTGGTGGCGCAGTGGTTGAGAGTCCGCCTGCCGATGCAGGGGACACGGGTTCGTGCCCCGGTCCGGGAAGATCCCACGTGCCGCGGAGCGGCTGGGCCTGTGAGCCATGGCCGCTGAGCCTGCGCGTCCGGAGCCTGTGCTCCGCAATGGGAGAAGCCACAACAGTAAGAGGCCTGTGTACCGCAAAAAAAAAAAAAAAAATCCTTTAGTTTAAAACTTAAGCTTTTTTAGACTTATTAAACATAAGATTACTCTCTGATGAGTAAGATAGCTAGGTACACAAATGAATGTTAGAGAATTTGATGCTGCTAGCAAGAACGGTTTTGTAATTTGTACACTGTAGTGATGCTACCACTTTTTTGATTTCATTTACTTCTTTTCTTCTCTGTTTCTTTCTTCCATGTTAAAATGTGAGTATATTAAAATAAAAGCCAAAGCCTCTCTTTTTGTTTGCCTGTCTCCCTGTTACACACACAGACACACACACACAGAGACACACACAATTTGAAATTTCTTTAGGAAATCAAAGCACAATAAAGAAGAAAGTGTTTATGTTAGCATATGAAGAAAGGTTAGTGTTTAGGGTGAAGATTTATAGCAGATTATCATTTTAAGTTTTTAGTGGAAGATGGTATGTCAGTTAAGAAATTGTGTATTTATTTTGGAATATTAGATAAAATAGCAAATCCTAACTATTAAATCATTTAGATTGCAAAAATTTTCTTATATATGGCATATATTTCTCTCTTACTGAATGTTAACAGGTTGTATGTAATGAGCTAGTTTTATTGGCAGTTTCTTTGTGGTTCACTTTCGTTATCTTATGATTCAGGAAAGTTTGAGCTGCCTTTGAGCTATGTAAGGGAGCCATATAGGAAGTGAGGCTTGTGACTTGCGTTAAGATGTCTTCTCCAGAGGCTGGAAAGAGCATGGCATAATAGGACTAAATAAATATTTGTTAAATAAATGAATAAATAATGCATGCATAAATGAAAACTTTTCAGGAGTAGAGAGATGGACATGGCCATCCATCGTTTCTTTTTCTAGTGAGTATCTTGAGTATTCAGATGACTAGTCTGTAATTCTTATCCATCAGCCATTTGTAGCCTTTTGAGAATCCTAGCTACAGATTTGAGAATACAAAGAACCATCTTCTGGGTGAGGGTCCTGGGGAAAAAATTCCTACATGCCTGCAGTTTGCTTATGGCAGTATTTCAGCACAAAATAATCAGGAACTTTTGCTTTATGGAATATTTATATATCACCCAGATAAGATAATTTCAAATACTTTAATACATTGTATTTATTATATTTTTAATTGAAGTATAGTTGATATACTAATACACTTTATTTTAAACAAATTTTGTGCCATGGAGAGAGAACTGGTTTTAAACCTAATTCTTCCACTTCCAAGCTAGCTATGACCTCATCCTAATCACTTAATCACTCCTTACCTCCTCATTTACAAATAATTTAACCTTATTGGAAAGAATTCACTTACTAGCTTGAATAATTGTTGTACAGTTTTGGTAACATAATGATGCTCCTGAGAGCTGTTGAGTTAAGTACTATAATTTACCCTTTTGCTGAATATATGGAGATTATTAGATTTTGAGATCGTTAGTCTGATTTTTATAGGATTTTTTTTTACTTATTAATGTTGGATTATCAACTATTATTTTCTTTCTTTCCCTAATTTTAAAAATTGTGTTGGGACTTCCCTGGGGGCGAAGTGGTTAAGACTCTGTGCTTCCAATGCGGGGGGGCCCGGGTTCGAGCCCTGGTCAGGGAACTAGAACCCATCTGCGTGCCACAATTAAGAGTTCAAATGCCACAGCTAAGGAGCCCATGTGCTGCAACTGAGCTGGAGAGCCACAACTAAGGAGGCTGTGTGCCGCAACTCAGGAGCCCACCTGCTACAACTAAGACCCAGTGCAACCAACCAAATAAATAAATAAATATTAAAAATTTTTTTAATCAAAGTTAAATTTGTTGAATAATTGAAGTTGATAATTGTATTTTGGTTATGGCATTAAGGGCTGAACTGCCAATATACTCAACTTATTTTCAAATGTCCGAAAGAAACTGTGTTTACGCATATAGAGAGAAGCAAGCAATGAGAAAGCAAATGAGATGGATTATTGATAAATAATATTGTTTTAAATATTGTTTAATAAAATATTGTTTTAAAAGTCAGGGATAATAGGGGGAAGTGTAAGCTGTGACAAAGCGCGAGAGAGGCATGGACATATATACACCACGAAACGTAAGGTAGATAGCTAGTGGGAAGCAGCCACATAGCACAGGGAGGGAGATCAGCTCGGTGCTTTGTGACCGCCTGGAGGGGTGGGATAGGGAGGGTGGGAGGGAGGGAGACGCAAGAGGGAAGAGATATGGGAACATATGTATATATATAACTGATTCATTTTGTTGTAAAGCAGAAACTAACACACCATTGTAAAGCAATTATACTCCAAAAAAAATAATCAGTGATAAGAAAGCATTGTTTCATAGTTTAATAAATAATGTTTTTTCTTTCTTGATGATACATGAAATAATGATGCATCTTACAATTAATAGCATCTTAGAGTCAATTAAAAATAGTAAGTGGATAGGCAAAGAAAAAAACAAAACCTCAGTAAGTTTTCTTTATCCAGCTAACAAGCTCTTAGGGAAAAAAGACAGAAGACCCACCACATACACTAAATTAAGACTACTTGAGGTACAAGAGACTTAGTGTTGTCAATCTGGTCTTCAAGCAATTTCATTATTTAAGTTTCATTCTTCAATATGTGTGCTTACTTACAATCGTAAAAGTACCTACATATATTGTGAGGAAATCAATGTATAGCTGTTTTAAATATGTAATATGTTTTAAATAGGTTCTAAATGATCAAAAAATAAAATGCCCCTTCAAAACTAGGCTTAGAGGTTACTGAAAACTGTGAGATTGGTTAATTAATAGGTGACCACCCAAAATTAAATGTTAATAAAGGACAAACTAAAAACAAGGGAAAAATATAAGTTTACAGTACATCTAGGATTCAAATATAGTAAGTGGTAAAAACATAATTCAACTGTCAGAAAAAAAAAACCATAATAAAGAGATAAATGCTAGGATTACCAGAGATTTTTGCTTTCATCTGCATGCTACAGTGTATTTGCCAAAAAGAAAAGCCCACAGAGTTAAAAATACAGGTTACTTTTGTAATTCACATGATTTTTACCACTGCATTTCTACTTCTGGAAGGAGCTAAAGAAAGATCACTTAGATGGGTCAAATAAATGGCTACAGAGGACAGACAGCGAACAAAAAAGCCACAGAATGTAGGGCAATGCTTATCAGTATAACCAAGTGAATCAGGAGACTATGAATGTAATGTTAGAAATGTAGGCAATTCACTGAGCTGGGAAAACAATCTGAAAACCCACACTGTGACCTGTGTATTTATACAAATGACAGGTGCAGAACTGAGAAGTGGGAGGAAAAAGCTGTGTACTAAATAATTTCCTAGGAATTATCCAGTCTGATGATTTTTCCACTTAAAATTTTTCCATTCCAACTTACAGCTATCAATTGTGAATTCAATAAACATCGTTTTTATTTTTTTAGTGCTTTTATGTTGAACTGTCAAATGTAGAAACTGAACTGAAATAACACTGTCACAAATGGTACCTCCAAGTAAGTCACAAATCATTCACCATAAGCTGGTCCAGCATTATTACATTTCCTCTAAATTCTTCTCTAAAATGTCAAAAACTGAAATCTGCAGTATCATGAAAATGTATTTCTCCACTTTGTGTTTTCATTATTATTAAAAATAATTGCTTGATTAAAAGAAAATGATTCATAGAGACAAAGTAGAATGGTGGTTGCCTGGGGCTAGGTGTAAGGGGAAAATGTGGAGTTGTTATTTAATTGGTAAAGAGATTCAGTTTGGGGACTTCCCTGGTGGTCCAGTGGTTAAGACTCTGTGCTTCCACTGCAGGGGGCATGGGATGGATCCCTGGTCAAGGAAGTTCCACATGCTGAGTGGTACGGCCGAAAAAAAAAGGAAAAAAAAGATTCAGTTTTGCAGGACAAAAAGAGTTCTGCAGATGGATGGTGATGATGCTTCTGTACAACAATATGAAAATGTACTTAATACCCCTGAACTGTATGCTTTAAAAATGGTTAAGATGGTAAATTTTATGTTATATATATTTTAACACTGTCTTTTAAATATGTATTTATTTATTTGGTTTTGCCAGGTCTTAGTTGCAGCAGGCAGGCTGCTTAGTTGCGGCTCAAGGGCTCCTTAGTTGTGGCTTGCGGGCTCCTTACTTGCAGCTTGCCAGCTCCTTAGTTATGGCAGGCGGGCTCCTTAGTTGTGGCATGCATGTGGGATCTAGTTCCCTGACCAGGGATCAAACTCTGGCCCCCTGCATTGGGAGCACAGAGTCTTATCCACTGTGCCACCGGGGAAGTCCCTGATAAAATGTTTTTAATAGACTATCCATACTTCATTTTTGTCAGTTGACTCGATAATATCTTACACTTTTTTCCTCCCTTTCTATCAGGTTCCAGTCTAGGGTCAGGTATTGAATTTACTTGTCGTGTTTCTTTAGTCTTTTTTAATCTGGAATTTTTCCATATTCTTCCTTTGTCTTTTATGATGTTGGTAAGTTGAATAATCTTTTTTTTTTTTAAATTAGAGTGTTCCTCATTTTGAGTTTTTCTGATACTTGCTCATGATTAGATTCAGCTTATGCATTGATAAGAATTCTACATAAGTGATGTTGTTTTTTTCTTAGGGCATCAAATCTGGAGTCTAACAATGTTCATTTCGTCTTCATTGGTGATGGTAAATTTTATTGCTTGAGATGTTGCGTGATTTCTCCACTGCATAGCTATTATTTTTGCCCTTGCAATTAATAAGCAATCTGTGAGGAGACAGTTTAAAACTATGCAATTATCTTGCTCCTCATCGAAAATTTTCCCTAGATTTAGCATCCATGGATGATTCTTGCCTAAACAAATCTTTATAATGATAGTTGCAAAATGATAATTTTTCAGCTTTAACATTCCCTTCATGTTTACCAGTCAACCTTTGGCATTCTACCTTAAGCAAGAATCCTCTGTTCTCCCACATTTATATATTTATCTATTGATATAAACTCTTGGATTCCTATTTTTTCCTAGTTGTTTATGATTCATTACTGTCCTTAATTATTTTGATGCTCAGAGTTTGATGTATTGCCATACATTCTGACATAATAATATGTTCCATGCTATTTTATTTTTTGAATCTGTGTACTGACTTATTTAAGTGATTTACTTTCTAGTTGTGGTTTTCTCTTTCCCATAGATTCTTGCTTATTTCTTTTAGGATAGCTTTAGTATTGCTGTATTCTTTTAGTTTTTGCTTATTTGAGAAATTCTTTCTCTCTCTTTCTATTATAAATGATAATCTTGCTGGGTAGAGTATCCTAGGTTGCAGGTTTTTCCCTTTCAGGGCTTTGAATATATCTTGCCACTCCCTTTTGGCCTGTAATGTTTCTGTGGAGAAATCAGCTGATAGCCTTATGGGGGTTCCCTTATGATTAAGTCTTTGTTTTTCTCTTGCTGCCTTTAGAATCCACTCTCTCTTTTTTTTTTAACATCTTTATTGGAGTATAATTGCTTTACAATGGTGTGTTAGTTTTTGCTGTATGACAAAGTGAATCAGCTATATGTGTACATATATACCATATCCCCTCCCTCTTGCGTCTCCCTCCCACCCTCCCTATCCCACCCCTCTAGGTGGTCACAAAGCACCAAACTGATCTCCCTGTGTGATGCAGCTGCTTCCCAGTAGCTATCTATTTTACATTTGGTAGTGTATATATGTCAATGCTACTCTCTCACTTCTTCCCAGCTTCCCCTTCCCCGTGTCCTCAAGTCCATTCTCTACATCTGTGTCTTTATTCCTGTCCTGCCCCTAGGTTCGTCAGAACCATTTTTTTTTTTTTTTTTAAGATAGAATCCTCTCTTTATCTTTAACTTTTGCCATTTTAATTATATGTCTTGATGTAGGTCTGTTTGGATTCATCTTGTTTGGGACTCTCTGTCCTTCCTGTGCCTGGATATCTGTTTCCTTTTTTAGGTTTGGGAAGTTTTCATCCATAATTTGTTTTTTTTTGGCTGCGCTGTGCAGCTTGCGGGATGTTAGTTCCCCGACCAGGGGCTGAACCTGGGCAGTTGGCAGTGAAAGTGTGGAGAACCAACCACTGGACTGCCAGGGAATTCCCCATAATTTCTTCAAATACATTTCAATCCCCTTTTTTCTCTTTCTTGTCCTTCTGGGATCCGTAGTATGTGTAGATTGGGACGTTTTATATTATCTCATAGTTCTCGCATATTGCTTTCATTTTTTTTTCATTTGTCTTTCTGTCTGCTGTTCTGATTGGGTGATTTTCATTATTCTATCTTCCAGATCACTTATTCGTTCTTCTGCATTATCCAGTTTGCTATTTATTGCCTTTACCTCAGCTTTTTTCTCAGCAAATGAGTTTTCTCATTTTAATTGGCTCCTCTTTATAGTTTCTAGTTCCTTTTTACAGTAATCTGCATTTCTACTTATAGCCTTTCTTAATTCCTTCAGTATTTTTATTTCCTCCTGTTTGAACTTGGCTCTGGCAGACTGTAGATGTCTGTTTCATTGTTTGTTCTTTCAGGGGAATTCTCTTGATCTTTTAATTGGGAGTGGTTCCTCTGCTTCTTCATTTTATTATTTCTCTGACTCTGTGAGTTTAGGAGAGACAGTTATCTACTGTGGTCTCAAAGGGCTATTTTTATGTGGGAGTGTCCTTTGTGTAGCCTGCGTGAGTCTAATAGTTTTGGTGAGAGGGCTGTTTTTAGTATGGATGCCTACTGCATCTTTCCTCAGTGTGTGCTGGCCATTATCCCCTTGATAGGGGGTGTACTGGTGTTGTGGTGAATCAGAGCCTACACTGGATGTTGAGCGGGACCTCCTCTTTGCTCTGTGGTTGTCACAGCTCTGTTGGGGGCAGAGTCTGCTCACCAGTTGTTGGAGTAGATACTCCCAGATACGTTTCTGAGCTGCAGTGTGAGGTAGATAGAACCGGAGCACTCCTGCTGGGAGAGGAGGCACTGAGTTTTCCTCTGCAGGAGCTGTCCACCAGGAAGTGCACTCTGATGTCACCTGTCACCTGTTGTGTGGGCTCACAAAGTACACTGTTTTTGGCACTGCCCTCGGCCCTGTCTCAACCATGGAAATTCAGGGAGTTGGTCCAGGTGTTCTTCAGGTGCTGCGCTTACAAAGCCACCAGTGCAGATCTGTAGGCACAGATCCACTGAAGTCAGGTACCAGGACTGTGGTAGTTGCATACCTGGACCCTCCATGGGAGCTACTGAGTCAGCCCAGACCCTGGCCCCGCCTCCAAGTGTGCACACTCACAGAAACCTGCAGCCGTCATTACTCCACCTGCCCCAGCCACGGGAGTGCCAGTAATCTGCTCGCATGTCCCCGTAGACACTGAGTTTTACAAAACCACCTGTGGTGCTTAAATTCACAGATCGCACAGTTGTTGGGACACCCAGATTTCAGCCCTGTTTCCAAAGTTGCAGCCCCAGGGGATCGGCTTGGATTTCAGCCTCGCCTCTGCATGTGGGCAACCTGCTGGCGCTTGTGCACTCCCAGAACTTGTAGAGGCCGCGCGCACTGTGAACACACCAAGAATGAGGCTTCTCTGGTGGACTCTGCCCTTCCCTTTGTGCATGCGTGTTGACAGTGGGGTTTTAATGGCAGACACGGGCTTCTTCCCATGTACATCCCTGGGCTTGGACCATACCTCTGGTTGCGGCTTGGACCATACTCTAGCCCCTTCGGCCTGTCTCCACACAGCCAACCCCAGTCCTCTCCCTGAGTCTGTCCTCTGAAGCCTGAGTTTCAGCACCCAGCCTCCCCCCGCAACCCCCACTCCCTGCACCAGCAGACATGCATGTTGGGCTGGGAACTGCAGTGAGATGACCAGGACCTTCTATGCAGGTCTCTCTCTGTTCTGTCTGCCACAAACAGGCTGCTTCACTCTTCTCCGAGCCTCTGAAGCTCCCTTTCTGTCCTGGCTGATCTCCCCACTGGTGAAGGGGCTTGCCAGGGTGAGGGAACCTTTCTTCTTTCACAGCTCCCTCTTTTTTCTTTTTTCTTTCATCCTACCTGGTTATGTGGTTATCTTTCTTGCAATTTTGGTTTTATGAGATCTTCTGCCAGCATTCAGCAGGTGTTCTGTGACAGCTGTACTACATGTAGATGTATTTTTGATGTATTTGTGGGAGGAGGTGAGCTCCATGTCCTTCATTCCACCATCTTGATCTGTTCCCATTCCAAGCTAAGATTATACCTATTCTGGAATGAGCCACTTTTCTGAGAAACTTAGGTTCCTTTGTGGAGAATGGTCTTAGAGACCAAGATTTGGATGTTAGGTATTCTCATTATCTCTGAGACATCTTTGCTTCTGGGTTCTTTCAGTTGACAGAGGAGGAAATATATGCATATATTATGTATGCAAATATGAGTATATGTACTTGTATGCATACACATTCATATTTAATTTTATATGTGCTTACATGTATGTGTACATACGCATATACATATTGTAGAATTTATGAGTTCGCACTGACCTCCCCAAATCAAGTCCATCCCTATTAGATTCTTGATCATCTCCCCTCAGTCTATATGTGTATGTCTCCTTCACAGTGAGAACCCTGGCTTCCAAAAGTATCCACATATCCCATTTGCTTAGAGTAAAATACTTCTTAAATAGTTTTATAATTGCTGTGCCTCTGCCAGTACCACACACCAAAAGCTCACCTACTAAGAAGAATCAGAATTTGTTGGCAGTTCAGCCTCCTACTCCATCTAAGACTGAGGGTTTATATATATATATATATGTCACACACAAGCACACAGTCAAATAATTTGTTCACAAATTACTTGAGTTAGCTCTTTCTCTCCCTTTTGTATGATTATGGTGTTAATTTGAACTGCAGTTGAATTCTTGGTTTTGATTTTATTTTTACCCCCTTTTTATCTTTCTTGATTTAATTAAAATTTTTGTTGAATATGTGTTGTGAAGATGTTGAAAACATCTTCTTTTCTCTTTCTTGTAGGCAGTCAGCTTCATTGTTTTCTGATTTCCTTTTCATTTGCTTATTTTTGTTAAGCAAAGCAGGTATGTGTATGTTTTCTAATTTTCTCTTTCTAACACAAAAGGTAGCATATGCTTTTTTTCCCCTAATTTTTTTTATTGTGGTAACATGTATGTAACATAAAATTTACTATCTTAACCATTTTTAAGTGTACAGTTCAGTGGTATTAAATACTTTTATATGTGCGACTGTCACCACCATCTATTTCCAGAACTCTGTTCATCTTGCAAAACTGAAACTCTTTACCCATTCAACAATAATTGCACATCTTCTCTTCCCCCAAATCCCTGGCAACTTCCATTCTACATTCCATGTCCATGATTTTGACGACCTCATGGAAGTGGGATCATACAGTATTTGCCTTTTTGTGACTGGCTTATTTCACTTAACAAAATGTTCTCAAGATTCATCCATGTTGTCATATATTGCAGAATTTCCTTTCTTTTTAAAGCTGAATAATATTCATTGTATGTTTATACCATATTGTGCTTATCCTTTCATCCACTGATGGGATACTTGGCTTATTTCTACATTTTAGCTCTTGTAAATAATGCTGCTGTGATACAAATATCTCTTTGAGAACTTTTTTTTTTTTTGGTATATACCTAGAAGTTGAGTTTCTGGATCATATGGTAATTCTATTTTTAATTTTGCCCATCAGTGTACAAGTGTTTCAGTTTCTTCCCATCCTAACACTTCTTACTTTGTTTTTTTTTTTAAATAGTAGCTATCCTAATGGGTGTTCCATTTGTACTTCCCTAATGATTACTGATGTTGGGCATGTTTTCATGTGCTTATTGGCCATTTGTATTTTCTTTTTTGCAGAAGTGTTTAAGTCCTTTGACCTTTTTTGAATAAGGTTGTTTGTTGTTGAATTTTAGGAGTTCTCCATAGATTCTAGCTGTTAATCTCTTATCACATATTATGATTTATAAATATTTTCTCCCATTCTGTGGGTTGCCATTTTACTCTGTTAATAGTGTCTTTTGATGCGCAAAATTTAAAAAATTTTCATGAAGTTCAGTTTGTCTGTTTTTATCTTTTGTTGGTTATACCTGTGGTGTCATATCCAGGAAATCATTGCCAGATTCAATGTCGTGAAGCTTCTGCCCTGTGTTTTCTTCTAAGAGTTTTACAGCTTTAAGTCTGACATTTTGATCTTTGATTCATTGTGAATTAATTTTTTGTATATAGTGTAAGGTGTAAGGGTATAAGTTCATTCTTTTGCATGTGGATATCCAGTTTTCCCAGCACCATTTATTGCAAAGACTGTCCTTTCCCCTTTGAATGGTCTTGGCACCCAGCATATACTCTTTTGAACTTTACTATTTTCACCTAACACTTTTTTATGGAAACCACTCCGTATCATTCCTTACAGATCTTCCTCATTATTTTTTACAGCTGTATAGTTTTCTTTTGTGTGTATGTTTTGTCATTTATTTAACTAGTTTCCTGTACGTGGACATTTAGATAGTTTTCAGTATTTCTAAATAAAGCTATAATAAATAACCTCATTCAAATCTGTTTGGTATGGTTGGAGGTGTATCTCCAGGATATATTCCTAGAAGTAGAATAGCTGGGTAGGTGCACAAATGCATTTGTGGTTTTGTTAATTATTAGAAAATATTCACCTTCATGTGGGTTGAACCATTTTGCATTCCCACTAGCAATATATGAAAGTGCCTGTTTACTCACAGTGTGTACTGTCAAGCTTTTGATGTTTTTTGCTAGTCTGGTGTGTGAGAAATTGTATTTCAGAATAGTTTTAATTTGCATTCCTGGGACTTCCCTGGTGGTCCAGTGGTTAAGAATCCACCTTCCAATGCAGAGGACACGGGTTTGATCCTGTCGGGGAGCTAAGATCCCACGTGCTGCGGGGCACCTAAGCCCACGTGTCGCAACTATTGAGCCTGCAAGCTCTAGAACCCGTGTGCCACAACTAGAGAGCCTGCACGCTGCGGCTACTGAGCCTATGTGCTGTGGAGCCTGTGCACCACAATGAAGAGGCCAGGTGCCGCAATGAAGATCCCGCATGTCGCAACTAAGACCTGACGCAGCTAAATAAATAAATATTTTAAAAATTTGCATTCCTTTTATTATGAGTGAATTTTTATGTCTTTTCACATGTTTAAGGACCATTTTAATATCTTTTTGTAAATTGTATGTTCATTTTTCTATAGAGTTTTAAAAATCTTTTTTCCCTCATTTAAAAAATGTTTTTGCATGTGAGGGATGTTAGCCTTATATCTATGTTGTATGTAGCAAATGCTTTCTCTCAGTTATTTGTCTGTTAGCTTTGTTTATGGCATTTCTCCGTGTAAAATTTTTATTTTAATATAGTCAGATTTAATAATCTTTTCCTTTTTTGCAGCTGGATTTTTAATCATAATTGGAAAGGCTTTTCCTAAATTCAGCTTACATAGAAATTCACCCATGTTTTTTTCTATTACTTGTATAATTTCATTTTTTACATGTAGATCTCTGATCCATTCTATGTGGTATGGGGAATGGATCCAATTTTGTCTTTTTCCAAATGTCTATTCACTTCTCCTAATACTAAAGACCAACCTCACCCCAATGATTTAGGATACCACCTTTTTCATGTACTTGATGTTTTATATCATTGGTCTATTTCTGGACTTTTCTGTTCTATTTATCTGTCTATTCATGCTTCCATACCACACTGTTTTAATTTTAGAAGCTTTATAGTACTTTTTATTTTTTTATTTTTTATTTTTTGGCCATGCTGCATGGCTTGTTGGATCTTAGTTCCCTGACCAGGGTTTGAACCTGGGCCATGGCCGTGAAAGTGCTGAGTCTTAACCCCTGGGCCACCAGGGAATTCCTTATAGTACTATATATTTTTTTAAATAAAGTTTATGTATGCTATTTATTTATTTATTTAGCTGCATCAAGCCTTAGTTGTGGCATGTGGAATCTTTCATTGTGGCACGCGGGCTGTTCATTGCTGCAGGCAGGCTTCTCCAGTTGCGGCACACGGGCTTCTCTCTAGTTGTGGCACATGGGCTCCAGAATGCGTGGACTCAGTAGTTGTTGTGGCTGGGCTTGGTTGCCCCTCAGCATGGGGAATCTTAGTTCCCTGACCAGGGATTGAACCCGCATTCCCTGCATTGTAAGGCGGATTCTTAACCACTGGACCACCAGGGAAGTCCCTCCTATAGTACTTTTTAATATCTGGTAATGTTTGTCTTCATAGCTCTTACTTTTTAGTGTTTTCCTAGCTAATTCTTGTAAATTTATTTTTCTATATTAATTTTAGTATCCACTTGTCTAATTCCATTATAAAGTTCATTGGTATTTTCATTGGGAACACATTACATTTATTAAATAGCTTAGGTAGGGCTGCTATCTTAATTACGTTGAGGCACTTTCACCTAGAATATGAGACTTCTTTCCATTTGTTCAAGTCTACTTTTATTTCTTTCAGGAAAGTTTGTTATTTGCTTTATATAGATTTCTTGTTAAATTTATTCTTAATTATTTTTCTCTTTTATGTTTCCATTGTAAATGGGGTTTTCTCACCCATTATATCTTCTAACTGGTTATTATTTGTTACCAGTGAGATATTTTATGCTATGCTTATTGAAAGTACTCTTTTAGACTTATTTGCACGTGAAAATTTTTACCATATGTCACTCCTATGTGTATATATAAAGGAAAATATAAGCAAAATAAATTGTGTAAGGTATATCTAAAACTGTTTGATACTCAGAGTCCAAATCTTCTGAATCACTTTTTGATTAAGAGTTCTTGATATCTGTGTTAACTATCCAATATTATTCTCTTGGCCATTAAAAATATTGATGAGGTAGCATTTTTAGGAGTGCTTCATTATCATCTCACATTTTCTTCCAAGCCACTGTGACCCATTTTGCAAATTAAAAAAGAAAATTTATTTTTGGCTGCGTTGGGTCTTTGTTTCTGCCTGCAGGCTTTCTCTAGTTGTGGCAGGCGGGGGCTACTCTAGTTGTGGCAGGCGGGGGCTACTCTTCGTTGCGGTGCATGGGCTTCTTATTGCGATGGCTTCTCTTGTTGTGGCGCATGGGCTCTAGGGCACGTGGGCTTCAGTATTTGTGGCATGTGGGCTCAGTAGTTGTGGCTCGTGTGCTCTAGAGCGCAGGCTCGGTAGTTGTGGCACATGGGCTTAGTTGCTCTATGGCATGTGGGATCTTCCCAGACCAGGGATCGAACCCGTGTCCCCTGCATTGACAGGCGGATTCTTAACCACTGTGCCATGAGGGAAGTCCCCATTTTGCAAATTTTGATGCTGGTGTTTTCTTGATTTTATCAGAAGGTGTTATCGCAAGGTTTTAAAGACAAACAACTAGAACTCATGTTTCTTTCTCAAATGATACTTGAGTGGTTTCTTGACATGAATGGTTGCATCATCCAGTCATACCACTAGTCATACCACTAGACATAATCACCAAATTTCTACAGAACTGATGCCTGACTAAAAAAGATACCACTGAATATAATGAGCTTTATTTCAGAGACACTAAAATATGAAAATTAAAAGAGCCTTAGAATCGATGAACTATGGTATCTACTCCTATGTTTCCTTGTCTATTTATATTTTCAGTTAACAGCTCTATCTTCAAAACCATGGTTTATTTGATTGAAATATTCCTTACTAAGAATTGAAATTTCATTATTGATAGGTGTGATTGCCAAAGTGGGGTGAAGGAAGGAAATAACAGCTTCTAGATTTTAAAAATCATGTCCTTTTAAATTTCAGTTTTGGTGCATGTATTTAAATGTATTTACTACATTAGTAAAGTGTTATATACTGTATTAGTGATATACCACAGATGTAGAGGTCAGACTGTGGGGAACCTTGGCTTACTGAAAAACAGCCCTGAGGCAGATGGTGTTTTCCAAAGATGACAGCAACAGTATCTCCCATCTCACATGTTCTTCTCACATATGAGGTCTCTGTCCCCTCCCTTTGAAACTAGAAGGGTTTTTGTGGTTTTCAACCTATAGAGTATGATAGAAGTGACATGATGTAACTTTTGAGGCTAGTTGAAATGCTTGTACTTGGGGCCCTGAGCTGCGATGCAATTTCAACTGTTTGAGACCATCAAGTTGTGAGGAAGCTCAAATTAGCCCATGCAGGGATATCGCATGGAGAGGCTCTGAAACTATAGAAGAAAGAGATGTCCAGCCACCAGATTCTCCAGCAGTCCCTCTCCCTCAACTGTTCCAGATCTAGCCACTGTGTGACTGCACCTGCCCCAAACTGGAAAGTGAGAGCACTTGAATATTTAGCATAGAGTTGTAGTCAAACTGCATTAAGATATAAATGGCGTTATTGACTCAATATTTTAAATTTTTATTATTTTTATTGAGATGTAGTTCACATATCTTAACCAACCAACCATTTGAAAGCCCACAGTTCACTGACTTTTAGCGTATTCATAAGGTTTTGAGACCCGTACCATATCCACATAATTCCAGAATGTTTCTCTTACCCCAGAAAGAGATCTTGTACCCATTAACAGTCATACCCCATTCCTCCTTCCCTCCAGCTCCTGGCAACCACTAATCTACTTTGTCCCTATTATCACTCATATTTAACATTTAATTTTTAAACTTGCTTGTCTAATTTCTTTTCCTTAGCACATTTTAAATAATACACTAGAGGGATCTTGAGAGTGCTTTAGACTGATTTAATTATAGCAGAAGTGACAGCTGAGAATGTAACAGTATGGAGGAACCAGAATTAAAAAACAAACTACGGTGCTTTATTATTCAAAGAATAGTAATGACATGACTAGTGAATGAATCTGTGTCATGTCAAGAAAAAGTTATATTTAGTTCTCTTTTTAAGAAGCCAGGGAATTCTGCATTTCTTATTAAGAAGTATATGGGGAAAATACCGCAAATAAAAAGGGCAAATAAAATTAGGAAGAGTACTTTATTCCGTCTCTAATCTCTAAAATGAAAAAAGTAGATTTTAGTCTGCTGTCTGTCTTTCAGGGCTGTTAACATTAAAAGAAATCTTGTCAGAAAGAGGTATATGCTATTAGTTATTCTTAAAAGGTTCATATAAATTTTATCCTACTTTCAAATACACATACATATATTTAGCTTTTTTGATTTTTGAGAAAGATATCCAAGCCATCCATATATTTTCCCTTTGGAAGGTTAACACTTGGTAAAACTTGGATTATAACTTTAAACTTAGAAACAATCATTGTCTAATAAAATATGGGAGCAACCGTAGTCTCCAAAGTGGGATGCTTAAGATGACTCACAAAAGTCATTAAGAAAGTATTAGAATTTATATTCATTTTCTTAGTGAGTAATAAAATAATAAGAAAAAATTTTAGCTTTACAGTGGTTACCCTCATTCTGTCTGTTGGTCAAGTGAGATTTATAGCTTGGGTGGCATTCTGAGGAAGCCTGGTGGGGGTGATAATTGAAACGTCACCTAAGTGTTTCCTTTCAGTTTATTGTAATACGTTTACTTGTGCCTGGGTGAGTGAAATTAAAGATAATATTATTTTAATAATAGACTTTTTTTTAAATAATAGACTTTTAACAGTATTTTGTGATGAGAAGTGTTTATAAAAATCTTTTAATACTCTAAGTTTCACAGTTATAGCATGATAGAGTATCTAAACTTAAAATTTAAAAAGTGAGTTACGCATTTTCCTATTATAGAAAGAAAGGTCTTCTAAATTTATCTTTTCAAAGTAATTGTCAGTGTTATTTTTATAAATATAAATATAATGTGTCCTTCAGCTTTTAGCTATGAGTGAGAAAGTAACTTCTTTTTGAATGAAATTTGTCCTGTGGAAATGGATATTTGGAAATATTTACATTATTTTCTAATTTTGTTTCTGAAAAGGATGTGTCACTTAAAAAAGTGGTTAGGGCTTCCCTGGTGGCGCAGTGGTTGGGAGTCCGCCTGCTGATGCAGGGGACACGGGTTCGTGCCCCGGTCTGGGAAGATCCCACATGCCTCGGAGAGGCTGGGCGCGTGAGCCATGGCCGCTGAGCCTGCGCGTCCGGAGCCTGTGCTCCGCAACGGGAGAGGCCACAACAGTGAGAGGCCCGCGTACCAAAAAAAAAAAAAAAAAAAAAAAAAAAGTGGTTATATTGGGACTTCCCTGGTGGCACAGTGGTTAAGAATCTGCCTGCCAGTGCAGGGGACATGGGTTCGAGTCCTGGTCCGGAAAGATCCCATATGCTGTGGAGCAGCTAAGCCTGTGTGCCACAACTACTGAGCCTGTGCTCTAGAGCCCGCGAGCCACAACTACTGAGCCCGTGTGCCACAACTACTGAAGCCCGTGTGCCTGGAGCCTGTGCTCCGCAACAGAGTAGCCCCTGCTTGTCGCAACTAGAGAAAGCTCATGCACAGCAACAAAGACCCAACACAGCCAAAAAATAAATAAATAAATTAAAAAAAAAGTGTTTTACTTACTAAAACAGGGGACAAAATTTTCTAATCCATTATTTTTTTTCAGAATTGTAATGAATTTTGAATTTATATTTTAAAAACAAAAACAACACTTTTTTTTTTAAATCTTTTTTTAAAAATAAATTTATTTATTTATTTATTTTTGGCTGCGTTGGGTGTTTTGTTGCTGTACGTGGGCTCTCTCTAGTTGCGGCAAACGGGGGCTACTCTTTGTTGCGGTGGGCTGTCTTCTTATTGTGGTGGCTTCTCTTGTTGGGGAGCACAGGCTCTAGGCCTGCGGCCTTCAGTAGTTGTGGCACATGGGCTCAGTAGTTGTGGCTTGCGGGCTCTAGAGCGCAGGCTCAGTAGTTGTGGTGCACGGGTTTAGTTTGCTCTGCGGCATGTGGGATCTTCCGGGACCAGGGCTCGAACCCGTGTTCCCTGCATTGGCAGGCAGATTCTTAACCACTGCGCCACCAGGGAAGCCCCCAAAACAACTTTATAATTAAGTTTGTAAGAAAAACTGGAAAATTATACCTGAATTTCAGTAAAGCCAATGTATCCCGTCTTACAGTTGGATTTACATGTGTTTGTGTCTTCCTGTTTCTAATTTATTATGACATTAAAACCAAACTTAGACCTTCTGATTGCTATTTCACAAACTATTAAACCAAGATTTTAAAAATAAGCATATTCATTCACATTCCTTTCAATTAAAAAAGCAATAAAGAAGAGAATACAAAAGGTTTTTTGTATCAGTATAAAAAATTTTTAAATTATCTCTTTACCTCAATTTCTTTTTATTTTTATAACATAGATTACTATTCAGTAGTCCATATATAATTTATGCATTAATATGTCTATGATCTGACTACTTAATTTTTTACTGAGAGGAGTGTGTAATCTGAGGTTTGGAGATCGTTAATCCAGATTACTGTCTGCTATTACGGGGAGAAATTTGAACTCTACATCACTAATGAAGTGCTTTTGCTTGGAGGGCCACTGTTCTGTTAGCCTGTGTAAAGCTGGAGCTCATGATGATGCCGTATTCAAAGTAACTTGTGGTTCACCTAGTCTGTCAAGTTTAGTTAAATATTTTTCTGCCTCAGTCTCTTTCTGCTCTCCTGAGTCTCCAATGACATGTACATTAGACTTTTTGATATTGTCCCATGTGTCCTGGAGACTATTCATTTTATTCAATCTTTATCCTCTCTGTTCTTCAGATTGGATAATTTATTTTCATTTACCTACATATTTACTGATTATTTCCTCTGTCATCTCCATTATACAAGTGAGCCTGTGCAAGTTCAATTTAATTTTCAATAGATCTTTCACTTCAGAAATTTCTCTGCTGAGAACCTCTACCTTTCCATTCATTTTGCATTTCTCTATCTTTACCTCCTGAAGCTTAGTTATAATAGCTGCTTTAAAATCTTTGATAATTCCAACATCTTGTGGGTATCTTTTATTGACATTTTTATTGAAATTCATCACATTTTCCTGGTTTTTGTTTGTCAAGTAATTTTGAATTGTATCTTAGATTTTGTGAATGTTGTGTTCGTAGACCTTGAATTCTGTTCTATTCCTTGGAGAAAGTTGATTTTTTGTTTTAGCAGGTGATAATCTTGGTTAGGGTCAGACCATGGGTTTTGTCTTGCTTTCTGTGTATGGTGATTTCAATATCAGTTCAGTTTTCAAGACTTTTGCCTTTGCTTCTTTGTGTCCATGTGTCCAGTGCATGTGCCACTCAAGGATTAGTCTGAGACTTGATCATGCTGGCTTGAATGTGTCATGTGCATAGCTCAGGGATGAGTCTGAGACTTGTGTGGGTTCATAGCAAGCTTTCTCCTCTCTGTGCCTCCTATATCCTCTGCAGCCTATCCCAGTTTGTCTGGGACAGGGTTTCTATCAGCATTTTAGCTACCCGTTCCATTGCTGTGCTGTGCAACTCCCTCAAGGCAGAGTCAAGGCTTGTTTTTTAAATATTGCCATGGTGGATATAGAGTAGCCTTTACTCTAAGAATAGTTCAGCCGTACTACTAAGGCTTGATCCTTTTGGAATCTCTCCTCAAAGCCTTGGCTGTTCAAGATCTTTCTGCTTTAATCAGAATTCAGGCTTCTCCCAGCCCTGTGCAATCTGTTAGAATTTTTTAAGCTTATAATCCCCAGGAGTTGTTCTCTTGGTGGTGTTCTGAGTTACACGCTATGCCTGTGTAGCTTAGTATTCATCCATATATTCAAAGGGACCACTATTTAGATTTCTGGAGCAGTTGCCCAGGTAATCCTACTGGTGCCCTACTCCTTAGACTTCTGGCTGCCTTAGTCTACCTGAATTCTGATCTATGTCTCTTCAACTCTTGAGATTGTCTCCTTAGCTCAGTTAGACAAAAGTGCCATCTTTTCAACTCTTCGAAACTTCTGTGCTCTGCTTGGGTTCTCCTTCCCTGTTTAGGAGTTTAAAAAGTTCCTCTAGGCACAAGATTGGCGGAAATCTTACCTTGTTCATTTCCCTTTTCTCAGGGATCACAGACCAGTTCTGCCTATAGTCCAATGTCTGAAAATTGTTGCTTTATATACTTTGTCTAGTTTTCCAGTTGTTTATGGTGAGAGGTTAAATCCAGTATCAGTTACTCTGTTGTAGCCAGTGGGAGATGTGTTGTTTTTGTTCGTTTGTTTTGTTTTTACTATTACAACTTACTAAATAAATTTGTGCTGCATAACAAATTAACCCAAAATTTAGAGGCTTAACACAAACACCCAAAATCTCATACCATTACAATATCTCAACAAATTCCAGAATCTCAGCATCTAGTCCAAGTATGGATAAGACTCCTTAGGTGTAGTTTCTTAAGTAAAGCTTTTTTTGGACAGTTCCTCTAGCTCCGTAGATTTGTAAAACTAGAGACAAGTTATCTGCCCCCACTCCACCATAAAATGGTGGACTAGTGTTGAATAACTGCTTCACACAGTCCTGTTTAAAAAGCACAGGGGAATACATAAGGGAGCCATTAGTCTATAGTTCTGAAATTCAGCCAAGTGTTGAAAGTTCCTTGGTTAGGTCTCAAGCTGGAAATAGTTTTCCAGGGCTCTTGGTTTACCCTCTAGGTTCTGTGTTCTACCATCTGAATCATGTTCCCTTTTTCAGAAAGATAGCATATCTTTACAGCTGAGCAGAAGCCTCAGCTTGCTTCCTGCCAGTAAAATTCTGGGAGTCCGAAGGCCTGTCCTCAGCCTGTCCTGTCTCTAGCTTCCTTAGTCCAAGCTGGCAGTGTTTCAGCATATATAACTTTTTTAAGAATTTTGTGGGTTTCCTGTGAGTCTTCTTGACATTGACTCCATTAGACAAAGCCTCACCCATAAATATCTTCTAGATGTGGATTTGTTAAGGAGATTTGACTGTACCTGACTGTAGGATTCAGTTAAACCCTGTAGTTGAAGTAAGGCTCTTGTCTTTGTGTCTGATTCTGGACTTTGAAGTTCATGAGGCAAGGGGTCAGGAAGAGAAGATGGATGTAAAGTAGAGGAGAGCAAGAGTAAGCTGGAGCCCACAAGTACAAGTTGGAGCCCACAAGGACAGACTAAAACCCATGTCAGGTCTTGCTTGTTGCCTCTGACCTTGTCGGTGTGAGTGTCTTGCAGAAGTTGTGTTCCTTTGTCATGAAGGTTAACACACACATCTGGTCCAGAAGTAAAAGAAGCCAAAAGGAAATGAAGGGGCACATGGCGCACTGGTCGGCCCAGCCACTGTGTCACACCATGGAGATGAGCCATCAGATAAGTTAAAGTGTGTGTGAGCTACAAAATGGCTGCTACCTTGACTCCAGCCTCCATATTTCCCACAAGAATCTCTCCTGTGGGTTACCCTAACTATATGAACAGGGAAGGGACTTCTGGGAAATGTAGTTCAGCCTAGATAAATTGGAACATTATAATGCCACCACTGTTAGATGTCTAAGTTGTTTGTTTGTTATATGCACTGCAACAACTAGTGTGTATAAAGTACTTTAAATATTTTGGCTTATTGGGATAGATTTCTATAAGTCAAATTGCTGGATCAAATGGTATGAATTTTTCCTTAAGGCTTTTGAGGGTTTTATACTATATTTCATTCCAGAATGCTTGTATTAATGTATACTCTCATGGTGGTATATCGGATTTACTGTCCTGTTGTATACATATATGCATTTATACATTTATTCAAATATCCTTTTTGTGTCATCCACTGCATTCAGATAGATGCAAAGAACAGAATTGATTAAGGAATGGTCTGTCACTTTTTTCAATTTGGTATTTAAGACATTTTTATGCCATTGCTTTACTATGAGTAATATATGTTTTTGGTTCTATGAGTTTTTTTTTTTTAGTACTTTGTATATATCTCGTTACTTTTGCCCACCGAACATGAATATTATCCCAAATCAATGTATACATCTTGTACTTGATCTTGTGCATGGTTGCTGCTTGATTAACGCTTGTTGATAGATTCATTTGCAGTGACCCATACTTGTGTCTGCTCTTCTAAACTTTTCTTCATTGCTGATACTTAAAAGCATTTCTGGTTAATATTTAATTTAGTGCTACTGAAGATTGATTGAAGCTGTCATATTTCAATGTGGGCAGGGTAAATGCAGTTAGTGCTCTCATTTTGGATAATGAAATTTTAAATTCCCATAGCACAGGGAGATCGGCTCGGTGCTTTGTGACCCACTAGAGGGGTGGGATAGGGAGGGTGGGAGGGAGACACAAGAGGGAGGAGATATGGGGATATATGTATATGTAGAGCTGATTTACTTTGTTATACAGCAGAAACTAACACACCATTGTAAAGCAACGATACTCCAATAAAGATGTTAAAAAAAAATTCTCTTTTGGAGGGTTATATGAGGTAGATGTAAGATAACTTTCATTAATGTTAATATTTTCAAACACAGTCTTTTTTATTTTATGTTAACTTAAAAATATTAGAAAATATAAAGGATTTTGTTGACTTTATTGTAAACTTTTAGTATTCAAACATTGTAATTAACATAATGTGCAGCCACATCTGAGTAATGCGAGAGTTTCCCCTGCTTCCCCTTTAAATTTGTAAATACTTCAGTATCTTTAAAAGATAAAGACTTTTAAAAAGTGAGTCACACCACAGTACCATCATCATTTTTATAAACAATTCATAAAATACTCAGAATTCAAAATTTCCTAATGTTTTCTTAGTTTTTTTGTTTTGTTTTAAATATAGTTGGTTTATTTGAATCACGAACCAAATAGTAGGTACACATTTCATTTGGTGTGTGTCTCTTAAATCTTTTTCAACTTACAGGTTCCCCTTAGCTCCATTTTTTCTTGATATTTTTTTTCCCATAGAATTGCATCATTTTTTTCTACAGAATTTTCCACAGTCTGAATTATTTTCTATAAACTGGTCAAGGCTTGATTAGATTCAGATTCAGTTTTTTTGTAATGAGGATTCTTTATAGGCAGCATGTGTACTTACTATTGCATCTTGTCAGGAAGTACATAAAGTCTAGTGTGTCTCTTTCTGTGATGTTAAGATTGTTGGGTGTGAGATTACTAATCCAGTGGGTTTAGGTATTGATAGCTCTATTTTCAAGTTCCTTTGAACCTTTTACTTTTTTTACCTAGTGGCTTTAGCAGTCATTAATAATTATTGCTTAAATCCATTATTTCATCAGGGGTTCCAAATGGTGGTGGTCTAAATTTATCATTTTCCACATTCATTAGCTGGAATTTTCTATAATGAAGAACTTTATGAAATCAACAATTTGGTTTCTACAGGAAAAAAACAGGGTAAATGCTTGGTTCTTTCCCGTTGTTTTACATATTTCAGAATAATGAGTTGGTTTCTTTAAAGGGAATTGACTAATAGCTTACTTGGCAAAAATTCACACAAATTTTCATTCAGACATCTTTTTATCTTAAGTCTCATCACATAGTTGTGAGAACAGAATTAATGTTATAATAAGTATTGATTTATACATTTTGCTTATTTTGAAATACTAATGTAGAAAAAGATTAAACTTGATAAGACCAATTATTGATAGCTTTTTAAAAATTACAGTTTTTGTCCTGTAAGTTTGCCAGTCCTTTTAACAATATAAGAAGATACTTGGTCAAGCTATTAACTTACAGAAAGTGAGTCCATGTAATCTGAACTAAGAGAGAATTTGATACTGAAGGGCTTCAGTGAGTGTATATTGCTATTGGATGAAATTTCAGGTAGGAAATAATTGCATTATTTGGTATCAGGTAGTCAAGTTAGTATATTCCACTTGATTGCTTTTGGAAAATGAACTTTTGTTGTACATGAGGGGGTCAGAGAAGCTTTAGCAAAAATTGCTTTAAAGTACTTGTTTCTCTTTGAATGGGAAATTCCTGTATTTTAAATGCACAACGTTAGAAATGTGAAACTTTTTTTTTAAAGCATTTCTTCTGACTTTGTTTTTTTATTTTAATAGAAAATCTTTTAGTGGCTACAAGAAAGGATCAGTTTTTGTTACTTTACAGAGTTGCTAAAGCCATCTAAAGGTTCACCTTGTTTAATCCTGTTGTATTGTTTTCTTTTTTCTCCCAGTTTGAGATTTTGCTTCTATTTAACTCTTCTACAGTGTTTATTTTATGTTTGTCATTGAGAATCATTTTTTAGCTCTTACCCTGGTATTTGTTGAAGCTATTTGGATACTGACTTAACTATTATTCCTGTTTATTTAAACCATTGCTAACTTTTCGGGATATATATACAAAATTTGAAATTTTCAAAGAAGATTTTATAATCAAGCCTTTACTAATTAGCCTGGCTTTTTAAAGCCATTGCAAAGGCTGATTTTATATTACTTCAAATGCCCATGAGATGGTGCTTATTTGTTTCATTTTGATATTATTGATGTTTTGTAAGATGCTCATAAGAGAATCTATAAATATATTTTGCTGTAAACTTCTAACTACTTTCTTAGTAATTATTATTGTATGGAGGTATATTATGCCAGTATGATATAAATCTGTTACTCATCTTAGTCTAATCATATTTATATATTTCTTCCTTAACCTGTTTGTTGGCTAACATTATACATTGATTTGCTGTAAGTCTTCAAATGAATGATACCTTAGATGCATCTCAGTTTAATAAAAATTATTTTATTTAATATTGGAGCATAGTGATTAAAAATGTTGTGTTAGTTTCAGGTGCACAGCAAAGTGATTTGGTTATACATATACATGTATCTATTCTTTTTCAAATTATTTTCCCATTTAGGTTATTACAGAAAATTGAGCAGAGTTCCCTGTGCTGTACAGTAGGTCCTTGTTGGTTATCTATTTTAAATATAGTGGTGTGTACATGTCAATCCCAAACTCCCAATCTATCCCTTGCTGCCACCCTTCCCCTCGGTAACCGTAAGTTCGTTCTCTAAGTCTGTGAGTCTGTTTATGTTTTGTAAATAAGTTCATTTGTATCATTTTACATCTCAATTTTGACCTTCTTTACCATAAACTTCAGATTGTATCTCTGTATTTTATAACGTGTGAATTCTTTTCCCTTTCCTCTTTGGGCTAAACCAGAAACAGTAGATGAAATTTAGAGCTCTTATTTTTTTTCACTTGCTGTGGCTATTTGCTAAATAAACTTCAGTATATCTTTTTTTTTTTTTTTTTTTTTTTTTTTTTGCGGTACGCGGGCCTCTCACTGTTGTGGCCTCTCCTGTTGCGGAGCACAGGCTCTGGACCCACAGGCTCAGCGGCCATGGCTCACGGGCCCAGCCGCTCCGCGGCATGTGGGATCTTCCCGAACCGAGGCACGAACCCGTGTCCCCTGCATCGGCAGGCAGAGTCTCAACCACTGAGCCACCAGGGAAGCCCAAACTTCAGTATATCTTATGATTAGGAAGAGAATGGTATTTTGTGATCTAGGTCCTCTAAAATGAAAGCATTCTACTAGTTCTTTGACCTTTATTTTTTGAATATATATTTTAGTAAGATGTGAGGAGCAATGATTGACATCCCTACCAGGACTATATGAAGTCAGGAAAGAGTCCCCCAGAAGAACCAGAGGAAGGGAAATATGAAAGCATGTTTGCCAGAGAAAGGTGTTAATAACTATAAAACATCACCTTTAAGGGTTGCTACAAAGATGAAATAAGTGCATAAGTGAGTACACTTTGAAAATATGCTATATACTGTAGAGTTTTATAACAGTTTTGAATTTTTTTTTTTTTTTTTTTAAGAGACAGTGTCTTGGACAGAATCAAACAGACTTCAGGTGATTTCCTAACTGTGTCACTTCTTAGGCTGTGATCTTGGGCAAGCTATATAATCTTTTTGATCTAGTTTCTGTATCTGTAAAATGGGAATAATAGTACCATCTGTATAGGGTTGTTGTTAGAATTTTTGGGAATAATGCCTGACACGTAGTTCTTTCTACAGTTTTCCTTCTCAGGAGTTTACAGTTCTTGATGGAGATAAGACTCATGTTAAGGTAACTAATAATCCAAAGCAGTAAGCGTGAACTGCGCGTGCTTTGCAATAGGCAGGCTTTGACAAGTCAGAGTGGGGAATCATTACTTCCTTTTTGGTTTCATCTGGATATTAAAGGTGAGAATTGAGCTTTGAAGGATGAACAAAGGTAAGGAAGTAAAATTTTAAAGCTTGTTTTTGGTATAATAAGTATTCTGGACTGGCTTGACCACTAAGATTATATGGGGACAAAATGGGAACTGAGGCTTTTTTAGATTTTGTGGGGTAGGCCAAGTGATTGGAAGTTTATTCTGTAGGTAATGAGCCATGATGACTTCTGTGCAGGGGTTATTACATGGTTAAAATGCTTGATATAGCGGTCATGACATGATATTGAATTCTGAATTAAATTGGATTATTTTTCAGAGAGAATTTTTTTCACGTAGTTAATATTTTACTGATTTTAATTTCCATTTATTCAAATTAAATTAGGCTTTCATTAAATATCAGTGTTAGTTGATATTTTAGTTTGCTCAGTGAATAGTAGATCTCAAATAGCTAATAGGAGCTAGGTGAAGGCATATATTTCTGTGTTGTTTAGATTTCAAGGCCACAAGCTTGTCTCTGGCCTCACCTGGGGATTTCTGATGGCAAGATACTGAAGAAGTCATTTAAATATTAATTCTTGCCAAAGCTGTCTAATTTTAACCCTATTCTTTGTACTTGTTTGTTTATACTGATAGAAAATATACAGTAACATGTTTTGGGAAATAACAGGTTCATTGACTTTAAGGTGCTCTTGTTTGGGAATATCTGTTAGTTCTGTTAAATACTTCAACTTCTAGCACTGTTTACCTTCCTGGTTTTCTAATATGTTAAGCTATCTAGAAGAATCCTGATTTAGCATTTAGCCAATTTGTACAACTAAGAGTGAAATATCAACTTAAGAGCAAGAAAGAAAAGCTTAGCATTTTTGAGAATAAGATTCAGAAATACCACTTGGATATTTTGCTTTTAATGCGTTTATTTTGTAAGTAGCTGATTCATTAAATTCTCCTTCCCTACCCATCTTCCCCCACAACCTCCATTGTGCGTTTTCCTTTCTTTGGCGGTAAAATACGCCACATAATACCGAGATGAAAAAGAAAATGAAGATGGATCATGTATTAAAGGCCATCTTTTTTTAAAAAATAAATTTATTTATTTTTGGCTGTATTGGATCTTCATTGCTGTGTGCGGGCTTTCTCTAGTTGCAGAGAGTAGGGGCTACTCTTCATTGCGGTTTGCGGGTGGTTCTTATTGCGGTGGTTCTCTTGTTGTGGAGCATGGGCTCGAGGCACTTGGGCTTCAGTAGTTGCGGTGCGTGGGCTCAGTAGTTGTGGCTCGCGGGCTCTAGAGCACAGGCTCAGTAGTTGTGGTGCACAGGCTTAGTTGCTCTGCGGCATGTGGGATCTTCCCAGACCAGGGCTCGAACCCGTGTCCCCTGCATTGGCAGGTGGATTCTTAACCACTGTGCTACCAGGGAAGTCCCTAAAGGCCATCTTTATTGATACTAACATGTTAGTTGGCTGTAGAATCTAATCTAGCATTAGTGATCTGTGGGATCGTATTTTTCCAGAATTTATTGGCTATCAAATACATAACTTTTTTTGTTTGTTTAATACTTCATGTAGGTAATACAATAATAGTTCAAAAAAAAAGGAAAAGAAAATGTGGTAATATATACAATAATGTTAGCTACAAAAAAGGAATGAAATTGGGTCATTTGTAGAGATGTGGGTGGACCTAGAGAGTGTCATACAGAGTGAAGTAAATCAGAAAAACAAATATTGTATATTAACGCATGAATGTGGAATCTAGAAAAATGGTACAGATGACCTTATTTGCAAAGCAGAAATAGAGATACAGGCATAGAGAACAAATGTATGGATACTGGGTGAGGGGAAGGGGTGGAGTGGGAGGAATTGGGAGATTGGGATTGACACATATATACTACTGATAGTATGTATAAAATAGACAACTGAGGGGAACATACTGTATAGCACAGGGAACTCTACTTAATGCACTGTGGTGTCCTAAATGAGAGGGAAATCCAAAAGGGAGGGGATATATGTATATGTATGGCTGATTCATTTTGCTGTGCAATAGAAGCTAACAATATTGTAAAGCAACTATACTCCAATAAAAATTAATTTAAAAAAAAGTCAGTATAATGGTTTATCTCCCTTGCACCTCTGTCCCCCATGTTTTCAGTATACCTTATCCCTGCCAAATCCTCTCTCGTACCAAATTAAGTCAGTCACTGCTAAGGAAAACCTAAAAGATAACTATTATTATCATTATTATAATCTTCCAAATTTTCTATAGGTTTTTATAAACAAATATAAAATGTATGTTTAACCTCTTTTTAAATGTATATTTCCAAGTTTATATGTGCAGAATTGAAAAAAGTGGTCAGTACATTGTGGTAAGTACACTTAACAGGAGAGCTACCCTTCTAACAAACTTTTAAGTGTCAAATATAGTATTATTAACTATAGTCACAAAGTTGTACAGCAGATCACTAGAACTTATTCATGTTGCATTGTTTTTTTAATGTTTTTAAAACCTGAATGCCCTTTTTGGCCAACCCAGTCATTGGTGATGTTGAGCAGCTTTTCATGTGCTTGCTTGCTTGCTTGCTTATTTATTTATTTATTTATTTATTTATTTATTTATTTATGGCTGCATTGGGTCTTTGTTGCTGTGCATGGGCTTTCTCTAGTTGTGGCGAGTGGGGGCTACTCTTCATTGTGGTACGCAGGCTTCTCATTGCGGTGGCTTCTCGTGTTGTGGAGCATGGGCTCTAGGTGTGCGGGTTTCAGTGGTTGTGGCACACGGGCTCAGTAGTTGTGGCTCACAGGCTCCAGAGTGCAGCCTCTGTAGTTGTGGTGCATGGGCTTAGTTGCTCTGCAGCATGTGGGATCTTCCTGGAACAGGGCTCGAATCTGGGCCCCCTGCATTGTCAGGTGGATTCTTAGCCACTGTGCCACCAGGGAAGTCCCTCATGTTGTGTTATTGAGACTTTATGTCCATGCATTAGCAATTGCCCATTTCCCCCTTTCCCCAGCCCCTGGCAACTACCGTTCTACTCTCTGATTCTAGGACTATTTTAGATACTTCATATACGTGAAATCATACAATATTTGTCCTTCTGTGACTAGCTTATTTCACTTAGCACAATGTCCTCAAGGTTCATCCATGTTGCAGGATTTCCTTACCATTGTATTTATATACTATATCTTCTTTATCCATTTATCTATCAGTGGACATTTAGATGTTTCCACATTGTGGGTATTTGAATAGTGCTTTAATGAACATTGGAGTGCTAATATCTCTTCTATCTCCTGATTTCAATTCTTTTGAATAAATACTTAGAAGTGAGATTGCTAGATCATAATGATAGTTCTATTTTTAATTTTTTGAGGAATTTCCTTATTGTTTTTTACAGTGGTTGCACCATTTTGTATTTCCACCCTCAGTGTACAAGGGTTCCAATTTCTCCACATCTTTGCCTTTACTTGTTGTCTTTTGCTTTTTTGTTGTTGTTGTTGTTTGTTTTTTGGATAATAGCTATCCTTTTACGTGTGAGGTGATACCTCTTTGTAGTTTTGATTAGAATTTCCCAGATGGTTAATAATGTTGACCATCTTTTCATATAACTGTCGGTCATTTGTATGTCTTCTTTGCAGAAATGTCTATTCCAGTCTTTAGCACATTTCTTAATTGGCTTATTAGTTTTTGCTATTGAGTTGTAGGTGCTCCTTATATATTTTGGAAATTAACCTCTTATCTGATATATGGTTTGCAAATATTTTCTCCCATTCCATAGGTTGCCCTTTTATTTTGCTGATTGTTCCCTTTTCTGTGTGGAGATGTTTTAGTTGATGTAGTCCCGCTTGTTTATTTTTGCTTTTGTTACCTGTGCTTTTGGTGTCAAATCCAAAATATAACTGCTGAGAACACAGAGCTGAGACCATGGAACTTTTCCCGTAGGTTTTCTTCTAGGAGTTTTATAGTTTCACATCTTAACATTTAAGTCTTAAATCCATTAAATCCATTTTCAGTTGATTTCTGTGTTTGGTGTAAGCTTAGGGTCTGATTTCAGCATATGGATATCCAGTTTTCCCAACACTGTTTGTCAAAGAGACTGTCCTGTATCCATTGTGTATTTTTGGTGTCTTTGTTGAAGATCAGTTGATCATATATGCATGGATTTATTTGTGGGCTAATTCTATTCCATTGGTTTATGTGTCTTTTTTTGATGCTAGTACCATACAGTTTTGATTACTGTAGGTTTGTGATGTAGTTTGAAGTCAGTAAGTGTGATGCCTCCAGCTTTGTTCTTCTTTCTCAAGATTCCTTCGGCTATTTTTGTGGTTGCATTTGAGTTTTAGGATTGTTTATTTCTATGAAAAATGCCATTGATAAGAATTACATTGAATCTATACTTCACCTTGGGTAGAATGAACATTTTAACAATCTTCCAACCCATGAACATGGCATATCTTTCCATTTATTTGCATCTTCTGCAATTTCTTTCATCAATATGACATTGGTCTTATGGTTTTCAGTGTACAGATCTTTAATCTTTTGGGTTAAATTTATTCTTAAGTATTTTATTCTTTCTTTTGCTATTGTAAATGGGATTGTTTTCTTAATGTCTTTTTAAGATACTTCCTTGTTAGCATATAGAATTGCAACTTAATTTTTTAATGCTGATTTTTTATACTGCAACTGTAATGAGTTCATTTATTAGTTTTAGCAGTTATTCGGTAGAGTCTTGAATTTTCTATAGGATCATGTTATCTTCAAACAGAGATAATTTTATTTCTTCCTTTGCAATTTGGATGCTTTTATTTCTTTTTCTTGCCTAATTGTCCTAGCTAAGCCTCCAATAATTGTGTTGAATCATGGTGGTGAGAGTAAACACCCTTGTCTTCTTCCTGATCTTAGAGGAAAAGCTTTCAGCTTTTCACCATTGAGTATGATCTTAGCTGTGGGCTTATCATGTTTGGCTTTTATTATGTTGAGGTACATTCCTTTTACACCTAATTTTTGGAGAGTTTTTATCATGAAGGGATGTAGAATTTTGTCAGATACTTTTTCTGCATCTATTGAGATGATCATATGATTTTCCCAGGTATAAATCTGACCTAATCATGATGTATAATCCTTTAAAAGTACTGTTGAATTCAGATTGCTAATCTTTTTTTTTTTTTTTTTCTTTTTTGCGGCACGCGGGCCTCTCACTGTTGTGGCCTCTCCCATTGCGGAACACAGGCTCCGGACGTGCAGGCTCAGCGGCCATGGCTCACGGGCCCAGCCGCTCCGTGGCATGTGGGATCTTCCCGGGCCAGGGCACGAACCCGTGTCCCCCTGCATTGGCAGGTGGACTCTCAACCATTGCGCCACCAGGGAAGCCCAGATTGCTAATCTTTTGTTAGGGAGTTTTGTATTTATGTTCATTAGGAATATTGGCCTGAAATTTTCTTTTTTCGTGGTGTCTTTGTCTAGGTTTGGTGTCAGGGTAATTGTGATCTTGTAAAATGAGTTTGGAAGTGTTCAGTCGTCTTCAGTTTTTGGGAAGATTTTGAGAAGTATTGGTATTACTTCTTCTTTAGTATTTGGTTGAATTCATCAGTGAAGCCATCTGGTCCTGGATTTTTGTTGGTAGGGGGACTTTTGATTACTGATTCGATCTCCTTACTCGTTATGGATATGTTCAGATTCTCTGTGTCTTCATGATTCAATCTTGGTAGGTTGTATGTTTCTAAGAATTTATCCCTTTCTTCTAGGTTTTCCAATGTGTGTGTTCATAGTAGTTCTCATGATCCTTTGTATGTCTGTGATATCAGTTGTAATGTCTCTCTTCTTTCAGTTCTGATTTTATTTATTTGAGTTTTAACTCTTGTTTTCTTAGTCAAGCTAAAGGCTTTTCAATTTTATCTTTTCAAAATATCAGCTCTTAGTTTCATTGATCTTTCTATTATCTTTCTAGTGTATGTTTCATTTCTTTTCTGATCTGATCTTTATTATTTCCTTTCTTCTTCTAACTTTGGGCTTTTTTTTTTCTAGTTCCTTGTGGTATAAAGTTAGGTTTTTTATTTGAGAGCGATTTTCTTAAATAGGTGTTTATTGCTATAAATTTCCCTCTAAGAACTGTTTTTGCTCTATCACATAAGTTTTGGTATGTTATGTTTCCATTTTTTGTTCATCTCAAGATATTTTTTGATTTCTCTTTTGATTTCTTCTTTGACCCATTGGTTGTTCTGGAGTGTTTTGCTCAATCTCCACATATTTTTGAATTTTCCAGTTTTCCACCCATTACTGATTTGTAATTTCATACCATTGCAGTTGGAAAAGATACTTGATATGATTTAAGACTTCTTAAATTTGTTAAGACTTGTTTTGTGGCCCAGCACATGATCTGTCCTGGAGAATATTCCATGTGCACTTGAGAAGAATGCTTATTCTGCTGCTGTTGGAAGGAATGTTCTATATCTGTCTGTTAGGTCTATTTTGTCTGAAGTGTAATTCAGGTCCACTGTTTCCTTATTGATTTTCTGTTCATACTTTATTAGGAACTTTACCAAGAGTTAAAAATCATGTTTAGTTGGTATACAATAGAGTATGAGTATCCAATGCACTTCTTAATCCGTGTGCTTAGCTATTGTCACATACATTCATATAGATTCTTTATTTAGGTGGTCATTAACAAGGATTTGTATATTGAAGAAATATTTTAAGTTATTTTTATTTCTCTTTTATTTTGGTTAGGGTACTGTATAATTTTTTTTTGTTGTTTCTTGGTCAGTTTTATTATCTGTTACATTTTATCAAATCTAAGATGACATTAGTTGAAACATTTCCCATTATTTTATTGAACATTAAGGAAAAAACCTGTTAGTTATAATTTATGATGCCACTGATTATAAGACACATTCTGATTTTTGAGTTTTTTTTTTTTAAAGAAATGATGAAATCCTGTATATGAAATTTATTTCAGGTAGTATAGGAGTGTTAACAAAGTTTTTTTTTTTTTAAATAAAAAGAAGGCATTGGGTCTAATGTAGTTAGACTGTTAGTAGGGAAATATGGATGAAAATGAAATACTTCATTTAAAAAAGTGGCTGCATTATATACAATGTATTCATGTGCTAGTTTATGCTGCTAGTTCACACCCAGTTCAGCTAGTTTCTTCTTTCTCAGATTAGTCTGGACTTCTTTTGGTTGTAGAGATAGAAACTTGTATCAAACTAGCTTAAGTATAATGGGGGTTGATTGGACTATAGGACCAGGATAGATCATTGAATGAGGTTGTGAGAACCAGGGGAGCTCTGGAACCAGGTGCTGGAACTAGCAAGTTGATGCAATTAGAACATTCTTTCTCCATTTATGGAACCAGTGGGTTTCTCTGTACACACGGCAGGGAAGATGTCTGCTAGAAGCCGCCAATTTACCTATCTTTCCATCTTTTGGCCCCAAAGGTCAGAAAGAGTCTTTTCAACTCCTAATTAAAAAAAAAATTGTTGATAATGATTTTGATTGGCCTGACTTACACCACATATTCGCCTGTGGTTTAATCACTGTGACCAGGAGAATGGGGAACTATATGTGCCAGTCTCTATGGCCTGGGTGTGAGGTACTGTGACTTTATTGCCTGGAGAATGCTACAAATTGAATGGGGAATTAAAGGAAGAGTGAGTGCAATATAGACAGAAACAACTACTGTCTATTACAGTAGTCATTTAGGTTGTTTCCAGTTTATTCCTCTGCTTCTTTTTTCACATCTGATAAATCTTCCTACTTAAGAATATTGATGTGAAATTATTAAAAGTTTCTAAAAGTCCATCTTTGGTGGAGAAAAGTTAGTAATGTAGAGCTCTCTTTTATGTATTCTAAATTTTGCTATTCCTCAAAATGGGATTTGCAGAGTCTTCAAATTATAATCTATGGAATTTAACAATGTATTTTAAAATAGCTTGAAGGCACTGAGACAGTGATAACATAATACAACTAATCTTGTTAAAGCTATAAGGGATCTTAAAGTGCATGTGATGCTGTAGTTTTAAACAGTTATAAACATAAAATCAAACTCAAATACTGAAGTAATTGATTTGACTATAGACTGCATGATGTTTTGCTATCTTTTTTATAACCTATGATGTTTTGATTCCAAATAATGTAAGTTCAGTGGACTTGTGACTGGTTGTCACACAGTGACAGATTTCTGAATTTTAAAATACGTTATTGCTGTAAATCACTAGTTTGCTAGATTGAACTAGCAAGCTATTAAAGAACATGGCAGTATTTACTGTAGATAAATGCAAATTTAAAAAGGTTCTGTGTATGAAGGTTTAAATGATTTATTAGCCTTTAGTGCACATACGAATCCTAAGTTATGTAATAGATTAAGAAAATTTCATTTCCTGTTTGAAGGTTTGAATCTGCGTGTTTATTCTATAATGCAAGTATTTGATGTAAGTAAATAGGATATATAATTAAACTATGTGATATCAATATATGCTTAATCCTTTTTTGTGTATTATATGGCCACTTTTTTTAGGTGTAGGGTAAGTGATTAAGCATTATAGCAACATTTTTTTTTTTTAACTGGGGTGGGGAAGTAGGGAGAGTTAAAGAAACTGGCACTATATGTCTTTAGGTGGCCTCAGAATTTGTACTCACAGGAGTTTCTTGAATGCCCTTTAATCTGGCTCTCATTTCCTGCCTATGAGAGATTCCTCTAGGTTAGTACAGTTTTCTTTTCAATGGGAAATAATCAGTGAAACAGCTAATCCTATGACAAAGTTACACTTCAGATACATTTGATTATTTTTTTTAATTAAACTTTATTTTGAGATAACTGTAGATTCACATGTAGTTGTAAGAAATAATACAGAGATATTCCTTATACCCTTTACTCAGTTATCCAGTTGGAAAATCTTACAAAACTATAAGTACAATATTGACATTGATATAATCAAGATACAGAAAATTTCCATCGCATAAGGCTCCCTGCTGTTGCTCTTTTATATTCATATTTACATTCATCCTTGCTGCACCCCTCTTTAAGCCCTGGCAACCCCCAATCTGTTCTTCAGTTCTATAATTTTGTCAGTTCAAGAATTTTATATAAAAGGAATCATATACTATATGACCTTTTGTTGTGTTTTGTATTAGCACAGTTCTCTGGAGATTCATTGAGATTGTTGTGTGTATCAGTAGTTTTTTTGTTTTTTAATTGTTGAGTAGTGTTCCATAGTATGAATATACCAGTTTGTTTAACCATTGTACCTTTTGAAGGACTTCTAAGTTGTTTCCATTTTTTGGCTATGTTGAATAAAGCTACCATAAACATTTGTGTACAGCTTTAAAAAAAAATTAGTTAATTTATTATTTTTTGGCTGCATTGGGTCTTCATTGCTGCACGTGGGCTTTCTCTAGTTGCAGCGAGCAGGGGGCTACTCTTCATTGCCGTGTGCAGGCTTCTCATTGCGGTGGCTTCTCTTGTTGCGGAGCATGGGCTCTAGGCATGTGGGCTTCAGTACTTGTGGCTCACGGGCTCTAGAGCGCAGGCTCAGTAGTTGTGGCACATGGGCTTAGTTGCTCTGCAGCATGTGGTATCTTCCCGGACCAGTGCTTGAACCCGTGTCCCCTGAATTGGCAGGCATATTCTTAACCACTGTGCCACCAGGGAAGTCCCTTGTGTACAGCTTTTTGTATGAATATAAGTTTTCATTTCTCTGGGAAATATGCCAGGAGTGCATTTGCTACATCATGTAGTAGTTGCATATTTATTTTTTCTTTTTAAGAAAGTGCCAAACTCTTTTACAGTGACTAAGTAATCTTACATATGAATTAGCAACATATGAGTGATTCAGTTTCTCCACATCCCTGTCAGCATTTGATGTTTGTCACTATTTTTTATTTTAGCCATTGTGATAGATTTGTAATGATATCTCATTGTAGTTTTAATTTGCATTTCCCTAATGGCTAATGATGTTGAACATCTTTTCATGTGCTTATTTGTCATCTACATATATCTTCTTCTGTGAAATGTGTGTTCTTGTTTTTTGACAATTGGATTTTTGGTTCTAGTATTCTAATTGGATTGTTTGTTTTCTTTGCTGTTGAATTTTGAATGTTTTTTAGATATTATTCCTTTGTCAGACGTGGTTTGCAAATATTGTAGTCTGTAGCTTATCATTTCATCCTCTTAACAGGATCTTTTGGAGTGCAAAAGTTTTTTTTTTTTTTTTTACATCTTTATTGGAGTATAATTGCTTTACAATGGTGTGTTAGTTTCTGCTTTATAACCAAGTGAATCAGTTATACATATACATATATTCCCATATCTCTTCCTTGTTGCGTCTCCCTCCCTCCCACCCTCCCTATCCCACCCCTCCAGGCGGTCACAAAGCACCGAGCTGATCTCCCTGTGCTAGTGCAAAAGTTTTTAATTTAGATAAAGCCCAGTTTATCAGTTTTCCTTTTATGTGTCTTGCTTTTCACATCAAGTCTAAGAACTCTCCCTAGTCCTAAATCCTGATTTTCTCCTGTGTGTTTTCCTAAAAGTTTTATGTTTTACGTTTAAATCTGTTATCTGTATTGAGTTAGTTTTTGTGTAAGGTATGATACTTAGGTAAAGATTCATTTGTTTTTTTATGGATATCTAATTGTGCTAGCATTATTTGTTGAAATTTCTCCACTGAATTGTTGAAACTCAATTGGGATATTTGTGTGGGTCTAATTCTGGATTCTCTTTTGTGTTCTATTGATTTATGTGCCTGTCACTCTGGCAGTACCTCATAGTGTAGCAATATAAGTCTCGAAGTTGAGTAGATGAATTCCTCCCACTTTTTCTTTTTAAAGATTTTTTTTTTTTTGGTATTCTAGTTCCTTTGCTTTTCAATATAGATTTTAGAATAATCTTTCTGTATCTGCAAAAAATCTTGCTGAGATTCTGCTAGGAATTGTATTAAAGCTATATATCAGTGTGGGGAGAATTGATGCCTATACTGTGAACACAGTATGTTTCTACATTTAATTAGATCTTTTTTTGTTCCTTTCATCATCATTTTATTGTTTTCAGCATCCAAGTCCTGTACATGTTTGGTTCGCTTTACATCTAAAAGTATTTCAGAGTTTTTTGAATGATTGTAACTAGTATTACATTTTTAATTTCATTGTCTACATGTTTATTGCTAGTATGTAAAAATACAATTTAAGAAATACAATGGTTTGTGTGTGTTATTACCTCTGACCTTGCTGAACTCACTTATTTGGTCTAAGTGTTTTTTTTTTTTTTGTGAAATGCCTTGGATTTTCTCATAGATAATCATGTTATCTGAAAATAGAGACAGTTTTATTTCTTCCTTTCTGATTTGTATGCCTTTTATTTCCTTCCTTTGCCAATAATTGCCCTGACTGGAACTTCCAGCATTGTATTGAATAAAAGTAGTGAGAGCACAGATCCTTGCCTTGTTCCTGATCCTAGTGTGAAAGCATTCAGTCCTTTACCATAATTTCATATACATGCTTTTTATCAAGTTGAGGAAGTTCCCCTTTATTCCTGTTTTTTTCTGAGAGGTTTTATCATGAGTGGGTGTTGTATTTTTGTTAAATGATTTTTTTTTGCATTAACTGATAAAATCACGTGCTTTTTCTCTTTTTAGCCTATTAAAATGATGAGGTACATTGATTCTTGAGTACTGGAACAATGTTGCCTCCCTGGGATAAAATCCATGGTGTATAATTCTTATATATTGCTGAATTCTACTTGCCAATATTTTGTTAAGAAATTTGGGGTCTATATTCATAAGGGATATTGGTGTATAGTGTTCTTTTTTTAAAAGTCTTTCTCTGGTTTTGGTATCAGAGTAATAGTAACTTCATACAATGAGTTGAGTGTAAAATTGTTAATTCTTTTTTAAACATTTGGTAGAATTCTCTAGTGAAACCATGTGAACCTAGAGATTTCTTTGAGAATTTTAAAGTTATGAATTTAATTTCCTTAACAGTTATAGGGTTATACAAATTATGTATTTCATATTGGGTAAGTTGTGGTAGCTTGTGCTTTTTGAGGAATTGGTCCATTTAATCTACATTTTGTCATATTATGTATTTAAGTGATTTGTGGTATTATTCTTTGTGATCTGCATAGTCTGTAGTGATATTCCCTGTTTCATTCTTGATTGTGGTAATTTGTGTCTTCTCTCTTGTTTCTTTGTCAATCTTGCTAAAGTTTTCTCAATTTTATCGATTCTTTTCAAAGAACTAGCCCTTTATTTCATTGCTTTACTCTGTTGTTTTCCTGCTTTCAATCATAGACCATTGCTTTTCTCTTTGTTATTTCCTTACTTCTGCTTGCTTTTGATTTATTTTGCTCTTCTACTAGGTTCTTAAAATTGAAGCTTATATTACTGTTTTAAGACTTCTCTTTTTTCCTAATATATGCATTTAGTGCTATAAATTTCCCTCAGAACACTGCTTTAGCTATGGCCCACAAATTTTGATATGTTGTATTTTAATCTTGATTCAGTTCATGGCATTTTTAAAGTTCCTTTGAGACTTCCTCTTTGACCCATTATTATTTAGACATTTAATTTTTACTTTTCAAGTGTATGGAGATTTTTCTGGTATCTTTGTTTTTCTGTAACTGAGTTCTAGTTTGATTCCACTATGGTCAGAGAATCCACTTGGTATGATTTCAGTTCCTTTAAATTTGAAGTTTGCATTATGTCCAGGATACAGTCTAATTTGGTATACATTCTATGATCACTTGAAAACAATATGTATTCTACTTTTGGTGGGTTGAGTCTTCTATAAATGTGAATTAATTCCTATTGGTTGATGGTGTTCTCTGTTTCTTCTTATCTTTGCTGATTTTCTGTATAGTAGTTCTATCAATTATTAAGGGAGGAAGAGTTACTTTTATGATACAATGCTACTTTTTTCCCTGAGAATGAAGGAGAAACTCATGGGAGAGATGAAGTTTTGGGCACTTTAATAGAATATAGATCTGGGTGGGATTTTCCTCTTGGAGGAAAATGATTGAGCATCCAGTGGAGAAGATAAGATTACTTCCATTTGGGGAGAGAAGAGAAGTAGTGCCAAAATGGAGAATAATGTACAAAAAATGATGAGAATATAGCATAGACACACTTTACAACACTATTCTGAAATGTGAAGATGGTAGGTCATTTGTATACCTTGGGATGGAGTATATCTAAGGTACTGGGACAGGGATGTGGAGTGTAATGTGGTGATGATGATAGTAGAGGTAGTGTGTTAGTTAAATTAATAATAATAAAGGGATGATGGTATGAGAGAGTTATGATAAAGGCATTGAGGAATGATATGTATCTTTTTTGTTTGGTGTTGAAAGGTTTTAAGGAATACAGTCATACGGTTAAATATGACAGGAATGGGGATTCCCTGGCAGTCCAGTGGTTAGGACTCTGTGCTTTCCCTGCCGAGGGCCCGGGTTCAATCCCTGGTTGGGGAGCTAATATCCCACAAGCCATGCAGCGTGGCCAAGGGTTGGGGGGAAGACAGGAACAAAGAAAACTAAAGTATGGATCACATTGTCATATAATGAAGAAGTGACTTAGAAATCAGAATGATAATAGCACAACAGAAAGGGCTGTCACCTTTAGCTTACCTTGATGTTAAAGTAGTTATGTTAGTGCATTACATTAGGGTGATATTTTGTTTTAAGTGGAATATGCTTTTTCTTTTGATTTGTTTATTTCCAGTTTGTTTTCAGTTCACTAGGAAGAAAGACTGACAGACCACAGCTTTACCATGACTGTCAGATGAAGTTATTATTCTTTTTTTTCTTTAAATTAAAAAAAATTTTTATTGGAGTATAGTTGATTTATAATGTCGTGTTAGTTTCAGGTGTACAGCAAAGTGAATCAGTTATACATAGACATACATACACTTTGTTTTTAGATTCTTCTCCTATATAGGCCATTGAGATGTATTGAGTAGAGTATTGAGTAGAGTTCCCTGTGCTATACAGTAGGTTCTTATTAGTTATCTATTTTATATATAGTAGTGTGTATATGTCAATCCCAATCTTCCAGTTTATCCCTCTGTGCCCCCCCATCCCCTTTGTAAGCATAAGTTTGTTTTCTACATCTGTGACTCTACTTCTGCTTTGTAAATAAGTTCATTTGTACCCTTTTTTTAGATTCCACATATAAGTAGTGTCACACGATATTTGTATTTCTGTGTCTGACTTACTTCACTCAGTATGACAATCTGTAGGTCCATCTATGTTGCTGCAAATGGCATTATTTTGTTCTTTTTTATGGCTGAGTAATATTCCATTGTGTATATGTACTACATCTTCTTTATCCATTCCTCTTTTGATGGACATTTAAGTTTCTTCCATGTCCTGGCTATTGTTCAGCAGTGAACAATGGGGTACATGTGTCTTTCCAAATTATGATCAGAATGGCCATCAACAAAAAATCTACATACAATAAATGCTGGAGAGGGTGTGGAGAAAAGGGAACCCTCCTACACTGTTGGTGGGAATGTAAATTAGTACAGCCAGTATGGAGAACAGTATGGAGGTTCCTAAAAAAACTAAAAATAGAACTACCATATTATCCAGCAACCCCACTCCTAGGCATATACCCAAAAATATTATTCTTGAAGTGAGAATTTTAATAGGAGGTGGAAGGAAGTGTGAGTTTCAGTATCCTCATCTAAGAGGATATGCATTAACGAAGATATGTATTAGTTCATTTAATCTTCACAACAACTTTAAGAGATGGGTACCGTTATTACCCCAGTTTTAAAGATGAGGAAGTGAGCCACAGAGAGGTGAACTGTCCTGCCCATGCCCATGCCTTTGGTATCTGGTAGACCCAGAAGTCAAGTCCAGATAGTCTGGCTCCAGAGCTGATGCTCTTAACTACTGTTTCTCGTTAGAAATAATCTCGTTATTTCTGAAAAATCTCAATGTGTAATTGTTTATGGTTAAGGATCTTGGGCAAAATATAGTTTGGGAGTGTCCCATTAAAGCACTTTACTAACACTAAAATTAAGACATCACACTAAAAGGTAAATAATGATATTTTACTCATCTTTCATTGGTAATAATTGAGACTGTACTCCTGATTTTCATTTCACATCATTGTTGCCAGGAGCTGTCTTTCCCTCAATTTTGATGGAAATGCATACAGTTTGATTTGTTACAGATAGTGTACAAATTAAGAAGCATAATTTTTCCTGTCTAGTTTTACACATAAATGTTCAGTGCATTTTGAGAAGATTAGGATGCTATTTTTTTTCCCTTTGGGTTCAAAGAAAATATATACATATTTTGAAAAATTGAAATGTGTCATGAATGTAGGATTTTGAAAGTGAAATCCTTTTATAATCCCATTCTCCAAACTATCACGAACAGCCTGGTGCATATTCCTCAGGCTTTTTCTATAAAAATACTATCATACATGCACAAATATGATATGTGTATGTTAGAGATGTACAAAATAGACCTTTGGCTGAATGAGAAAATGCACATGAGACTGAAACCAAATATCACCATCTTAGAAGGTGCTTTTGAGATATAAGAATACTTGTAAAATTTTATTAAAAATTTTAATTTATTGAAAATTTATTATTAAACATTTTAGTAAAGTTTTGTACCTTTCATATCCTAATTCAGAGAATACTTTCTTGGCGCCATGAATTAGTACATTGCTCTTGTGGTCACTGAATAACACATTTGTAAGCCTAAATAGCCTCTTTTTCAGCAGACGTTGATTTGGGGAATAAGATACTATTTTGGCTAACTCTCTCAGTAAAGCGTTGATGAAAAGTAAAAGCTGATGGTTATGTTCCCACCTACGTGTTGAACTTTCTTTCTCTCCGCTAGTAACTGTCTTAAGATAACGTTTTATTACATTTTGTTCAGTGTTAAGAATGATCTTAAACCAAAGGCTTATCCATTAATTAAATTATAACGGAATCTGATCGTTTACTATTCTTTATTTTAATATTTATTACTTATGTACAGTGAGATTCTACCACAGTAAAACATGTGGAGTCTAAAAAATTCACTTGTGTAAAATTTGGGGATTGGACTATTTTGAGATTAGTTAAATGTAGTATTTTTTAGTCTATGTTGTCTTAAAAAGCACGAAAGTAAAATAACAGTGAAATTTAGTATTACAGAGATTTGGTATATTGTGCTGAATATTATTCTTTTGCTTATAAAATATGTACTACTAGAATTTTTTTTTAATTCAGTGAAAGATTAGTGCTTTACAATTTTCAGAGGTTTCTCACACATGATTTTATATAATCCCATAATAACTCCTCCCCCCCATACCCTCTTACTTATCAGAGCTTGCATTGTTTTGTTTGAATAAATTTAATACCCGAAGTCTTTACCTTTTGATTCTAGAATATCCAGTGATACCTTTGTATGTGAAAACTTGGTATTATTGTATCATTTATCTCATTAAAGTTAACCTTCTTGGAATATTTTATTATTTAGACAAATGCAATAAAATAGCTACTATTGTTTATCCAGAGATATTATATTTCATAAAACAGGAATTGCTGTTCATCGTTTTTACTTCTGTTGTGTGTATTCAGTTTAATTGTGTTTGGTTATCACTTTGTGATAGAAAGAATTTTTCTAAGGTACAAAATGAATTGTAGTCGCTTAAATTAAAACACATGCTTTTGAATCATATTAAAAACAAAGAGTTTTTGTTGTGTGGCTAAACAAGATAGCTTTTTCTGAAAACCCACTCATTCATTTACGCACCATTTGTTGAACCTCTTTATATTAGGTTTGTGTTCTGCTGAAAGTAGCAGAATACACATCTAATAGCAATTTCATGAAATATAGGTTTTATTTTTCTCACATAACAAGGAGTTTGGAAGCAGGCAGTTGCTGGCACTAGTGGTTCTACTTAATAATGCTTCAAGAGCTACATACTTTATGCCTTTCCTTTTACCATTCTTTTTTTTTTTTTTTTTTTTAACTGCATTGGGTCTTCGTTGCTGCATGTGGGCTTTCTATAGTTGCGGCAAGCGGGGGCTACTCTTCATTTCAGTGTGCAGGCTTTTCATTGTGGTGGTTTTCTTGTTGCAGAGCATGGGCTCTAGGTGTGCAGGCCTCAGTAGTTGCAGCATGTGGGATCAGTAGTTTGGCGTGCGGTCTCTAGGGCATGCAGGCTTCAGTAGTTGTGGCACGCAGGCTCAGTAGTTGTGGCTCGCGGGCTCTAGAGTGCAGGTTCAGTAGTTGTGGCGCACGGGCTTAGTTGCAACGTGGCATGTGGGATCTTCCCGGACCAGGACTCAAACCCGTGTCCCCTGCATTGGCAGGTGGATTCTTAACCACTGTGCAGGGAAGTCCCCCTTTTACTATTCTTAATGTATTGGCGTTTTGTCTGTCCTTATGCTTGTAAGCCGCATGATAGCAAGATGGCTACTGTACCTCTGGGAATCATGTCTGTGTTCTAGGGAGGGAAGAAGGTAGAGGGCAAAAAGCTACTCCAGCTATACCTGTTTTATTTTTATCAAGTGAAACCCTGGTTCATCCACCTTGTGAGTTTGTGTGTTACTTATGTTTTAGTTCCTCATCTATTAAGTGGAGATATTGTCGTGGTGGTATTGGTTTTTTTGTGTGTGTGTGTGTGGTAATTAAAAATGATAATTCATGTGAAGTGCTTGGCACAGTGCATAGTTCACAGTAATCACTCCATGTATGTTATTATTGTTTTATATTATGTTATTAGTAATAGCTTGTATTTTTATTACTTGTGTTTTTATATTAGCTCACAGTAGTCACTCAATACATGTATGCTATTATTGTTTTGTATTTTTAATAATTATTATTTATTTTATTTTGTATTAGGATTCAAAAAAAAAGCACAGAAATATATAGGGTAAAAAAGTTTTCCCCAACTGCTATTAACTGTTTGATTTGCAATTATTTATTGCTGTGTAACAAATTATCCCCAAACCTTGCAACTTAAAACAGTAATAAACATTTTTTTAAAAAAATTTATTTTATTTATTTATTTTTGGCTGTGTTGGGTCTTCGTTGCTGTGCATGGACTTTCTCTAGTTGCGGCAAGTGGGGGCTACTCTTCGTTGTGGTGCACAGGCTTCTTGTTGCAGTGGCTTCTCTTGTTGCGGAGCACAAGCTCTAGGTGCCCGGGCTTCAGTAGTTGTGGCACGTGAGCTCTAGAGCATAGGCTTAGTAGTTATGGCGCATGGACTTAGTTGCTCCGTGGCATGTGGGATCTTTCCGGACCAGGGCTCAAACCCATGTCCTCTGCATTGGCAGGCAGATTCTTAACCACTGCACCACCAGGGAAGCCCAGTAATAAACTTTTATCAGCTCACAGTTTCTGTGGGTCAGGAATTTAGGGGCAGACTGACTGGATAGTTCTAGGTCAGGGTCTCTTAGGAGGTTGCGTTTAAGACGTTGGCTGGGGTTACAGTCATCTGAAGGCTTAACTGAGGCTGGAGGACCTGCTTCCAAGGCTTCTTATGTGACTGGCAAGTCGGTGCTGAATATTGGTGGGAGGCCTCTGTTCCTGTCCAAGAGGGTCTGTCACAGAGCTGCTTGAGTATCCTCATGACATGGTGGCTGATTTTCCTCAGAATGAGTGATACAAGGGAAGCCATAAAGTCCTCAATGACCTAGCCTTGGAAATCACACGTTACTTCTGCTGAATTCTGTTGGCACACTGAGCAGCTCTAATTTAATGTGGGAGATGTCTGTCTTGCTTGGCTTTTAGACTGAATTGTTCATGAAGGGATAGGGGTTCATTAAAAAATAAAAAATATATATATAATATATTTATTTATTTGGCTGCATTGGGTCTTCGTTGCAGCATGCGGGATCTTTTGTTGTGGCGCGTGGGTGCTTCATTGTGGTGCACAGTCTTCTCTAGTTGCGGCGCATGGGCTTCTCTCTAGTTGTGGTGCACAGGCTTCAGAGCATGTGGGGTCAGTAGTTGTGGCACACGGGCTCTCTAGTTGTGGTGTGCAGGATCCAGAGTACGCAGGTTCTCTAGTTGTGGCGTGAGGGCTCTCTAGTTGTGGTGCGTGGGGTCAGTAGTTGTGGCGCACAGGTTTAGTTGCCCCATGGCATATGGGATCTTAGTTCCCCAACCAGGGATCAAACCCATGTCCCCAGCATTGGAAGGTGGATTCCTAACCACCGGACCACCAGGGAAGTCTCGATAGGGGTTCATTTTGATGGATTTTGATTGCTCATATTTTCTTTTCCCTTGAAGTAATCTTAATTTAAGATGTCTCTTTCTTTGCCTAATTATTAAATTCTATAAATCGTAAAAAGAAACCTATGAAAAATAAGTAGGTTGTTTAAAACATTTACCTAAAAATGTGAAAGGCCTTCTAAATGTTTGTGTAAACATAGTTAATTCTGTCATTATTCATACCAATAAACTTCAAGAACACAATACATTATCCTGTGTTTCTCAGAAAAGCTTTTGAAGAATGCCATTACTGTGAAAAGCTCTTGTCAAAAAAAAAAAAAGTTAAAAGAAAAAGATTTGTTTCATTGTCACATAAGTTGTGGGAAGTCCATACATTGGTTATACATCTTTTGACATTTATAATGCACAGTGGCATATTAAAGCTCTGAGAATTTCATCGTGTAAATATGTCTCGCCTTGTTTAATCCAGTGTTTCTCAGGCTTATTTAATCATAGAAACTTTTTGCTTAATACTGGTTTTGTATACATGCCATAGTGCAGTGAAAATTTCTAATTCTTATGAAAGGTACAATGAACAGTGAGAGAGCAGAGGTTATTTGCTACTTTCTGGTACATTTGGGGATTTAAAAAACTACAAAGATGATAATTTATTATCAGACATGCATTTTGACTAATTTCCTGTAGATAGTGAAGTTCACAAAATTTTCAAATACTTACTGTAGTTCACTATATAAAGAAACTTTAGAAAACCCAACTTAAATGTTGGATTATTAATGAAGATGTAAGGAAAGCATAAGGCTAGGAGTCAAATAGTCTGATTAGAAGTTTTGGCTGTGAATTAATACACAGTCTTTTTGTTCCTGTATAAATAGCTGTGAAATAATTGATATATATGACTTACCTCGTTCTTGTAAGGATTAGTTACAATAGTAGAAATGGAAATTTTATATCAGTATAAGTGTGTTGGTAATATTACTGAAACTACTGATGCTTTTGGGCATTCTAACAAATTAGTGAAAGACCTGAAAGACAGTAAGTGGAAGAAGGAGGACAAAAAACTCAAAGGGAGTAATTTTAAATGGCTGACAGGAAGTTATAATTGTTCCTTATGGAGTTTACTTTAATTCTCTTAATTTGCATATTTGGAATTTTATGATTGTAGAAAATCTTGATAATCTTTGTTAATATATTAGTGTAAGGCCTCCAAGCCCAGATCAGTCTCACTGTGAGATTATGGTATAATTCTATTCTTTTTACTCTTCCTGGGGTATTTGTGATTGTAGTATACATTACAGAATGCTAAGGATTAAAAATTTCTGTTCACCTCTTCTAATTTCCTTGTATTCCGTGTCTTCTCCATCTGAATTCTACATTGTTGCCTCTAGTCAGTGGATTTTACTTTTCTCTTACCTTTGATATAAATGACTTGAGCTTGTTTTTTTAGATTTATTTTAAACCATAGTTTACTAAGACATACAGTAAAATTCACTCTTTTTAGATGTACGGTTTTATGAAGTTTGACACATGGATTTGCTTGGGTGTCCAGTACTGTAATCAAGATATTGAAAATTTTATCATCCCAGAAAAGTCCCTTCATGTTTTTCTGTCGTTAATTCTGTCCCTCCTTCCTCAGCCCCTGGCAACCACTGATCTAACTTCTTTCCCTATACTTTTTTCTTTTCCAGAGCATCATATAAATGGAATCATACAATATGTAGCTTTTATGTCTAACTTCTTTGACTTAGTATTATGTTTTTGAGATTGATTCATATTGTTAATGGTATTGCTAATTTGTTCCTTATTATTGCTGATTAGTATTCTGTTGTATGGTTGTACCACAATGTGTTTATCCATTTATTAGTTGATGGACATCTGAATTGTTTCCAGTTTTTGGTGATTATGAATAAAACTGCTGTAAACTTTCATGTACAGATCTTTATGTGGACAAATGCTTTCATGAAATGGGTTGAGCTTTTTCAGGGATCTTAATACTTCATTATTTTATTGTTGAAACTTTAGTGCCTACTTTATCTTTTGGAGAGAGATTAAGATACTAGAAGTAGGACTTCAGGTTTCTTGCTTATTGCACTGGGATGTAGTAAGAACTCAAATTTGTTTCTTTAATTTTTAAATTATGAAAATAATAAACAATATTTAAATCTAATGGTATATATACTAAGGATCCATTACATGTCAAACATAGTGCTAAGATTAAAAAGGATAAAAAGTATTTTTTGAAATGGTTCCTATTTTCTGGGATCATCATTTATACCCTTTGAGTGGAAAAGATTTATGGAAAATAATTGAAGAAGAAGTGGGGGACTTCCCTGGTGGTCCAGTGGTTAAGACTTCATCCAGTGCAGGGGGTGCAGGTTTGATCCCTGGTCCGGGAGCTAAGATCCCACATGACTTGTGGCCAAAAAACTAAAACATAAAAAACAAGCAACATTGTAACAAATTCAGTAAAGACCTTAAAAATGGTCCACATCAAAAAAATCTTTAAAAAAGGTGATTAAAATTTGTGATATGAAAAAATAATGTATGATACGATTGAAATATTAGGTTAAATCATATGAACTTGTTATACTCAGAAACATTTGAATATTGGTAATATAATATGGGTCATCCAGGTTTATTGTAAGCTGGAAAGGTCAGAATGGGTCTCAGAAGAGATAGGTCTTAAGAAAATGTTAAGATACGGTTCTTCAAACGATACAGGAAAGTGAGAAGCCAATCGTAGAGAATAGCAAATTTAACCTAATTTTCTGAAATGAGAAATTTCTTGTATTAGACTAAATATTCTGTAATTCCTAGGACTTGGATATAGTTTTTAAAAATCATAGTTTTAGAAGGGACAAGGGAGAATCAGAGTGAAGTGCTAAAAAGAAAATTTGTTTAATCCAACCCTTACTGTTGAAAGTATTTTATAATTCATATTGGATCCTAAAATAGCAGATTTGATTGCCAGTACCTAAAAATTAGGATATATTTTAGACTCTTATATTTGTGTGAAATTCTTTGGATGGGATATGTCATTTTACTAAGGGTCATAATTACTGTAATGCATAATGAACTTATTGCCTTTTCTTACATGTATTGCATCTAGTTCATAATTATTTCTACTTATATCTATAGCAGTGAGAGAAACACCTTGCTGTCTTTACTTACATAAATTAAAATTCCAGCAGAGAAAAATATTACTATCCAGGAAATTTCTGATCTGAAAGTAGACCTGACATTACCAAAATAAGTCTGATTATATTAGTGTAGTATCTGTAGTGTTAAATCTTGTGTAAGAATTGGGGCTTTTTGTGTTCAAATTCGGAGGACTCACAGTATTGATGACTATTAGAAAGGGCTCAGTTATTATAGATGAATATACCATCTTTCCTTCCTTTACTTTTGGACCTTTCTATTAAACAGTTGTTTGTCCTTCTCGTATTATCCTCTATGTCTCTCAACCTCTCTTTCATATTGCCTCTCTCTCTTGCCTTCTGGGACTTTGCTTAGCTCTTTTAGTTCTCAGATTTTTTTTTTTTTTTTGGCTGCACCATGTGGCACATGGGATGTCAGTTGCCCAACCAGGGATCGAACCTGTGCCCCTGCAGTGGAAATGCAGAGTCTTAACCACTGGACTGCCAGGGAAGTCCCTCAACAATATATTTTTTATTTTTGAAAAGCTGAGAACAAATTACCGAACTATTTCTGAAAGGAAAGTGAAGTGCTGTCTCTATTAAATGAAAGTGCTGGGAGGAGGTAAGCTGAACACAGTTTCTAGGTCATGGTCTGGCTTTTTAAAGAGTTACATGAACCCTTACTGGGATATTTAGTAGGCAACATCAAAAATGAACCCTAGGGAATACAGAGGTGTATCAGTTTGCTACGGCTGCTGTAGCACAGTACCAAAAATTGGATGGCTTAGACAAAATATAGGAAATATCTAGTTAGGGGCATAAGCTGCGATTGTCCTCTGTCCAGTTTCTGCTATACTGTACTCCTGCTACATCTTTGAGGAAAAATTTAGCAAGTTTCCAGGGAAAACATAGCTTTACTTTGAAGTATTAGAATTTTCTATGTATGATAGTCTTTCCAGTTTTATAAATCTTTTGAAGAGAAAATAATTATTTTTGGTCTATATTTGTTTCTTGGTTTTTTGAAAATACAAGTGACTTAGGTTTAATGACTAATTTCAGCTTCAAGCCTTTAATTAATGTAACCGTCGTGAAGAAAATAATCTTTGTGCCCAATTAAACTCCTAATACAAAACTTGTGAAGGTTTATTTAGATTCTTTGAATAATACACTTTAAAATTTCTATAATCTTGTACATTTAAACTATAACCTATAGAAAGCATGTTATGCCACCCTGAAGGTGGCTATATAAATTGTTTATGAGGTTCAGACCAAGACTAAAATATGTTGAAATGGAGAGTTTTGAAAAACGTTCTGTATAGCAAAGGAGACCAAATCATGCTAAACAGAAAAAGACTATACATCAGTTTCCAGGCTACATTATTCAAAAAAATACAACCATAAAAAAGGTAATAAGATTACATTTTCACATTTCATGGCTAGTAAAGTGCATCAGGCTGCTCAGATATTCATAATTTACTGTGACATTTGGGAAGATTACATTTTGTAGTGCACAGCCATTACTACAGCTCACATAATAACTAGCCAGTGCCTAGACTTGGATTATAATCCCTGTCATTGGAAACAAATTTGTGTTTTGAAGGTTGATCAGTTTCAAATAACTATTAGAAAGGGTTAATGTGACATACTGTAGACCCTGTGCATGATTTTTAGGTATAATAGATATGCATATATATAGTATATCAAATATGCCACATATTTGTATGTACCAATTTCTGTCCTCAATTTTCTCCTTGAAAGGCATATTTTATAATATTTAAAGCAATGGAGAAATATTTGAAACACCTGTCTGGATACTGCTCTCACAGTATAAACTCAATTTAAAATCTGGTGAAATATTTGGAGGTTTTTTGGAAATTACTTTCAAAAATTAATTCTACAGCTTCTTGGAAGGGTGGTTACTGATGGTAATAAACACAGATCAAAATGAAAGATTGATGTAAGTAATGTTAAGGGGAAGGTAAGGTAACTTAAGTTAGTTGCAACTAGGTTTGTTTTAAATAATAAATTTATTTATTTATTTATTTATTTATGGCTGCATTGGGTCTTCGTTGCTGCGCACTGGCTTTCTCTAGTTGTGGTGAGCGGGGGCTACTCTTCGTTGCAGAGCGGGGGCTTCTCAATGAGGTGGCTTCTCTTGTTGCGGAGCACAGGCTCTAGGTGCGCGGGCTTCAGTAGCTGCAGCACACGGGCTCAGTAGTTGTGGCACACGGGCTCTAGAGCGCAGGCTCAGTAGTTGTGGTGCACAGGCTTAGTTGCTCCACAGTATGTAGGATCTTCCTGGACCAGGGCTTGAACCCGTGTTCCCTGCATTGGCAGGCGGATTCTTAACCACTGTGCCACCAGGGAAGTCCTGCAACTAGGTTTTTGACCTATTCAGATCTGTGTGGAGGATGTCCAAAAGTGTATGTATACTACAAACTCTCCCCTGGCCCTCGTTCCCCAGATGCTCAGTTACCTCTTCAGAGGCAATCACTATTTAGTTTCTTGTGTATTGTTCTTAGGCATATGTCTGCATGTATATGTTTTACACTCAAATTGTAGCCCACTCTCATGCTTTTTGCCACTTCAGTTTTCTCAACTAAACAATGTATTTTAGAGATCTTTTTCTGTCAAATGGAGCTCCCTCATTTTTCAGTGGCTGCATCATATTCCATTATATGGTTAAACACAACTTTACTTTATAATGTGTTTTTTTTGGGGAGGTATTGTTTCTTCTATTTTCTATTAAAATGCTAAAATGAAGTTCTTGTATGTAAATATATCTGTGGAATAAATTTCTAGTTGTTAAGGTCGTCATTTGTGCTTTCTTCTATTTAGCGTAATTCTTTTGAGCTTGATTCATATTGTTAACTGTAATCAGTAGTTTCATTACCAAATAATTTTGTCTTTTATAGTAATTTTTCAATTTTCAGATATATATCATATCTGAAAATAATTGGAATTTAAATCCTCTGTTCTGATATCTATACATGTTGCTGCCTTTTGACCAAATGTGACTTCCGTATCTCCAGAATAATATCAAATGATAGTAATGATAGTGCATCCTAGTCTTATTTCTGACTTTCATGAGAATCATTCCAATTTTCCTATGTGGACATAATGCTGGCTTTTTTGGTGTATTTTATTATTAACGAAAGTCTTTTAAAATTAATAAATGTAGAAAGTTTGATGGAAATATATAACCACCATTTAGCTATGCCACAGTATTTACAGTTGCAGGTAAGATCCATCGATGGACACTAAAAAGTATGATGAGAAACAAGATATTTGTATAGTCTCAAAGTATTCTTTACAAGAATGCTTAATAATTTAAAAGTGAAAGATAGTAACTTTAAAATGGAAAAAATTTGACAGACACTTCCTTAAGCAGGTGATCAAAGCTAACTTCACCAATAGCGAGACATACTGGCTTTAGGTACCATCCAAAATGATACACCGAGAAGGACACACATCACTTCTGGGGTATTTTTACCAAAAATGCATAGCCTGAATTTAAACATGAAGAAATGTTCAGATTGGAAGACAGTCTATAAAATAACTGACAAATACACTTAAAAAGTGTCAAATTCATGAAAGTCAAAGAATGCCTGTGCCACTGTGTCGGTTTGGAGAAGACTAAGGGGATGCTGATCCTGGATCAGAAAAAGGACATTAGTGTGACAGTGTCAATATTTGAGTAAGATCTGTAGTATTGTACCTGGTTTTAATGACTGTATTATGATGATGTAATATATTCACATTAGGGGAAGCTGGTTAACGGGTATACAGGAACTGTATATTTTGCAATTTTTTTTTTTTTTCGGGTCCGCGGGCCTCTCACTGTTGTGGCCTCTCCCATTGCGGAGCACAGGCTCCGGACGCACAGGCTCAGTGGCCATGGCTCATGGGCCTAGCCACTCCGCGGCATGTGGGATCTTCCCGGACAGGGGCACGAACCCGTGTCCCCTGCATCGGCAGGTGGGCTCTCAACCACTGCGCTACCAGGGAAGTCCTATTTTGCAATTTTTGAATGTCTGAATTATTTCAGAATAAAAAGTTAAAGATAAAACAAGCAAAAAATAGTCACAAATAATCAAAAAATCAAAAAAAAATCTCTATTACACTTCTTATGTAGCTTACAGAATTTTGGGGAGCACTTAGGGAACCAAGCACGTATACTTCATAGCCAGGACCATGTAGCTAGGAGAACTGGCCCAATCACACCAAGGGACTCTTTTAGCAGAAACCCATCTGTCATCTCCTTATGCTGCATGTTACTGATTATGCAAAGAATTGTACACTAGAATCTCTGCCAGAGCTTTCCTAGAAATCCCAAAAGCCTTTATGACTGTGCTTGCTAGGAATTCTTATCTCCCTGCATTCAGATACTGCCTCCTGTTTTTCATTTTTCCGTTTTTTCTTTCTCATGCCAGTGTGTATCTTTGACAGAACCTGGGACGCATATTAGTCCCTGGCTGCAAGGAGTTTTAATTGATTTCCTAGTTCTGTACCATCTTTGCTTTTCTGAAGTAAACTCTACGTGGTCATGTCTATTATTCTTTTTTTAAAAAAAATTTATTTGGTTGTGCCTGGTCTTAGTTGTGGGAGATGGGCTCCTTAGTTGCGGCTCATGGGCTCCTTTAGTTGCGGCTGGCAGGCCCCTTAGTTGCGGCTCATGGGCTCCTTAGTTGTGGCTTGCCGGCTCCTTACTTGTGGCAGATGGGCTCCTTAGTTGTGGCAGGCGGCCTCCTTAGTTGTGGCATGTGAACTCTTAGTTGCAGCATGCATGTGGGATCTAGTTCCCTGACCAGGGATCGAACCTGGGTCCCCTGCACTGGGAGCACGGAGTTCTAACTGGTGCGTCACCAAGGTAGTCCCTATTCTTTTATGAGCTGTTGGATTTTGTTTTGTACAATTCACTTTCTCCTAATTCTTGCCTACCTTTTAGGTTTAGGAAAGCATAATGAAAAATGAAGGTGTATTCAGAAGGACAGGAGTGTAGGTGAATCACGTATGTAACTGTTCTGACAGAGATCTTTAAAAAAATCTAGTTAAAAAAGATAGGCCTGCAAAGGTAATTCTAAAAGTGTTTTAATTCCTTTAAACAATTGGGGTTTGTTAAAATTAAAAAACTTTCCCTCTGTGAGAATGCTATTGGTGAGATGGCAGGATAGGAATAGGTCAGTACAGCCTTCTTTGGGTAGATTTTCTGATAGCAATATCAATGAAATAAATTTTCTTGATTACTGACTTTGAGTGTGTGACTAAGTTTGAGTTATCCTGATTATTGACAGGGGGGATCAAAGTGGACAGGTGTAATAAACCAAGAATTTGACAAGTAAAACTTACATGTTTTGTGTCCACTCTAAGCCTCTTTCAGCTTTTCCTTTTTGCTGTGAGCTCATGCATGTATAAGTAGCAAAGGACATTTAGGTTGCTGTGAGTAGCTCACAGATTACCTAATTCATAAATGAACCATTGAATTAGAAGCAGTTATAGAGCTAAGTTAGATCTTTATTAGTATCAGGGCAGTGGTAGTGATTTACCTAAACATCCTCCATTTGTTGAAAATACTTCCATTTTTATATTCTAAGTCTCGCTTGACTTTGTGCTATCTTAACTTGAAGATTTCTTTAGAAGCTTTATTTTTTTTTAGAGCTGTGTGTGTGTGTGTGTGTGTGTGTGTGTATGTATTAAAGATCGTTTTATTGTTGTAGGGGGTAGAGAAGAATGCGTATGGGAGCACTGAATCCTAATCACTAGACTACCAGGGAAGAGAAGAATGTATATGGATAGTTACGTGAATCTAAAGCTTAGGAGTGTACTCTAGTTATATTGAAGAAGTACTAATGCTTTTAATGTTTTCTTTTTTTTTCCCCCTCCTTCCCCCTGCCCCTGGAAGTTGGTAGGAGGGCAATTTGATTTAGAAATGAATTTCATTATTCAAGAAGGTGAGAGTATCATCTGTATGGTGGACCTATTAGAGAAATGTGATGTTACTTGCCAAGCAGAAGTCTGGAGCATGTTTACAGCCATTCTGAAGAAAAGCATACGAAATCTTCAGATCTGCACTGAAGTAGGCCTTGTTGAGAAAGTGCTTGGGAAAATTGAAAAAGTTGACAGTATGATAGCAGGTATGACTTTCCATAATACAGTGGTTGTGAAGAAATGAAGTTTGATTCTTAAGTACTCTATTTTTCTTATTTAATAATATTTATTAAAATAAATATTGAGCATCTAACATGTACCTGGAACTTTAGTGTCCAAACTGTTAAGTAAGCACCATATATTTTAATCTTTCAAGAAATATAAGTAGCTTTATTATTTTATTTTTTGCTTTCTTTGTTTCCAGATCTTTTAGTTGACATGTTGGGAGTGCTGGCTAGCTACAATTTGACAGTTCGAGAACTAAAGCTCTTCTTCAGTAAACTTCAAGGAGATAAAGGACAATGGGTAAGCTTAAATACTCTTTGATATTTGAAACTGTTCCCCTCCCCAAACATATTAGTAGCTTTTAAGAAATTGATATTGTTGCACAGGGGGTGAATGTCAAATTGAGGGGGAGAGATCAGTTAGAATAGCATTTAGCCCCCTACAGCTACTTTTTTGTTTTTTTACATCTTTATTGGAGTATAATTGCTTTACAATGGTGTGTTAGTTTCTGCTTTATAACAAAGTAAATCATTTATACATATACATATGTTCCCATATCTCCTCTCTCTTGCGTCTCCATCCCTCCCACCCTCCCTATCCCACCCATCCAGGTGGTCACAAAGCACCGAGCTGATCTCCCTGTGCTATGTGGCTGCTTCCCACTAGCTAGCTATTTTACGTTTGGTAGTGTATATATGTCCATGCCACTCTCTCACTTTGTCACAGCTTCCCCTTCCCCTTCCCCATATCCTCAAGTCCATTCTCTAATAGGTCTGTGTCTTTATTCCCATCTTACCCCTAGGTTCTTCATGACATTTTTTTTTTCTTAAATTCCATATATATGTGTTAGCATACGGTATTTATCTTTCTCTTTCTGACTTACTTTACTCTGTATGACAGACTCTAGGTCCATCCATCTCACTACAAATAACTCAATTTCGTTTCTTTTTATGGCTGAGTAATATTCCATTGTATATATATGCCACATCTTCTTTATCCATTCATCTGATGATGGACACTTAGGTTTTTTCCATCTCTGGGCTATTGTAAATAGAGCTGCAATGAACATTTTGGTACATGACTCTTTTGAATTATGGTTTCCCAGGGTATATGCCCAGTAGTGGGATTGCTGGGTCATATGGTAGTTCTATTTGTAGTTTTTTAAGGAACCTCCATACTGTTCTCCATAGCGGCTGTACCAAGTCACATTCCCACCAGGAGTGCAAGAGTGTTCCCTTTTCTCGACACCCTCTCCAGCATTTATTGTTTGTAGACTTTTTGATGATGGCCGTTCTGACTGGTGTGAGGTGATACCTCATTGTAGTTTTGATTTGCATTTCTCTAATGATTAGTGATGTTGAGCATTCTTTCATGTGTTTGTTGGCAATCTGTACATCTTCTGTGGAGAAATGTCTATTTAGGTCTTCTGCCCATTTTTGTATTGGGTTGTTTCTTTTTTTGGTATTGAGCTGCATGAGCTGCTTATAAATTTTGGAGATTAATCTTTTGTCAGTTGCTTCATTTACAAATATTTTCTCCCATTCTGAGGGTTGTCTTTCGGTCTTGTTTATGGTTTCCTTTGCTGTGCAAAAGCTTTGAAGTTTCATTAGGTCCCATTTGTTTATTTTTGTTTTTAGTTCCACATCTCTAGGAGGTGGGTCAAAAAGGATCTTGCTGTGATTTATGTCATAGAGTGTTCTGCCTATGTTTTCCTCTAAGAGTTTGATAGTTTCTGGCCTTACCTTTAGGTCTTTAATCCATTTTGAGCTTATTTTTGTGTATGGTGTTACGGAGTGTTCTAATCTCATACTTTTACATGTACCTGTCCAGTATTCCCAGCACCACTTATTGAAGAGGCTGTCCTTTCTCCACTGTACAGTCCTGCCTACTTTATCAAAGATAGGTGACCATATGTGCATGCGTTTATCTCTGGGCTTTCTATCCTGTTCCATTGATCTATGTTTCTGTTTTTGTGCCAGTACCATACTGTCTTGATTACTGTAGCTTTGTAGTTTAGTCTGAAGTCAGGGAGCCTGATTCCTCCAGGTCCGTTTTTCATCCTCAAGATTGCTTTGGCTATTCGGGGTCTTTGTGATTCCATACAGATTGTGAAATTTTTTGTTCTAGTTCTGTGAAAAATGCCAGTTGTAGCTTGATAGGGATTGCATTGAATCTGTAGATTGCTTTGGGTAGTAGAGTCATTTTCAGAATGTTGATTCTTCCAATCCAAGAACGTGGTATATCTCTCCATCTATTTGTATCATCTTTAATATCTTTCATCAGTGTCCTATAATTTTCTGCATACAGGTGTTTTGTCTCCTTAGGTAGGTTTATTCCTAGATATTTTATTCCTTTTGTTGTGATGGTAAATGGGAGTGTTTTCTTGATTTCACTTTCAGATTTTTCATCATTAGTGTATAGGAATGCAAGAGATTTCTGTGCATTAATTTTGTATCCTGCTACTTTCAAAAATTCACTGATTAGCTCTAGTATTTTTCTGGTAGCATCCTTAGGATTCTCTATGTATAATATGTCATCTGCAAACAGTGACAGCTTTACTTCTTCTTTTCCGATTTGGATTCCTTTTATTTCCTTTTCTTCTCTGATTGCTGTGGCTAAAACTTCCAAAACTATGTTGAATACTAATGGTGAGAGTGGGCAACCTTGTCTTGTTCCTGATCCTAGTGGAAATGCTTTCAGTTTTTCACCATTGAGGACGATGTTGGCTGTGGGTTTGTCATATATGGCCTTTATTATGTTGAGGAACGTTCCCTCTATGCCTACTTTCTGCAGGGTTTTTATCATAAATGGGTGTTGAATTTTGTCGAAAGCTTTCTCTGCATCTATTGAGATGATCATGTGGTTTTTCTCCTTCAGTTTGTTAATATGGTGTATCACGTTGATTGGTTTGCCTATATTGCAGAATCCTTGCATTCCTGGAATAAACCCCACTTGATCATGGTGTATGATCCTTTTAATGTGCTGTTGGATTCTGTTTGCTAGTATTTTGGTGAGGATTTTTGCATCTGTGTTCATCAGTGATATTGGTGTGTAGTTTTCTTTCTTTGTGACATCTTTGTTTGGTTTTGGTATCAGGGTGATAGTGGCCTCGTAGAATGAGTTTGGGGGTGTTCCTCCCTCTGCTATATTTTGGAAGAGTTTGAGAAGGATAGGTGTTATCTCTTCTCTAAATGTTTGATAGAATTCGCCTGTGAAGCCATCTGGTCCTGGGCTTTTGTTTGTTGGAAGATTTTTAACCACAGTTTCAGTTTCAGTGCTTGTGTTTGGTCTGTTCATATTTTCTGTTTCTTCCTGATTCAGTCTTGGCATGTTGTGCATTTCTAAGAATTTGTCCATTTATTCCAGGTTGTCCTTTTTATTGGCATAGAGTTGCTTGTAGTAATCTCTCATGATCTTTTGTATTTCTACAGTGTCAGTTGTTACTTCCTCTTTTTCATTTCTAATTCTGTTGATTTGAGTCTTCTCCCTTTTTTTCTTGATGAGTCTGGTTAATGGTTTATCAATTTTGTTTATCTTCTCAAAGAAGCAGCTTTGAGTTTTATTGATCTTTGCTATCGTTTCTTTCATTTCTTTTTCATTTATTTCTGATCTCATATTTATGATTTCTTTCCTTCTGCTAACTTTGGATGTTTTTTGTGCTTCTTTCTCTAATTGCTTTACGTTTAAGGTTAGGCTGTTTATTCGAGATGTTTCCTCTTTCTTAAGGTAGGATTGTATTGCTATAAACTTCCCTCTTAGAACTGCTTTTGCTGCATCCCATAGGTTTTGGGTCGTCGTGTCTCCATTGTCATTTGTTTCTAGGTATTTTTTGATTTCCTTTTGATTTCTTCAGTGATCACTTCGTTATTAAGTAGTGTATTGTTTAGCCTCCATGTGTTTGTAGTTTTTACAGATCTTTTCCTGTAATTGATATCTAGTGTCATAGCATTGTGGTCGGAAAAGATACTTGATACAATTTCAATTTTCTTAAATTTACCAAGACTTGATTTGTGACCCAAGATATGATCTATCCTGGAGAATGTTCCACGAGCACTTGAGAAAAATGTGTATTCTGTTGTTTTTGGATGGAATGTCCTATAAATATCAATTAAGTCCAACTTGTTTAATGTATCATTTAAAGCTTGTGTTTCCTTATTTATTTTCATTTTGGATGATCTGTCCATTGGTGAAAGTGGGGTGGCAAAGGCCCCTACTTTGAATGTGTTACTGTCGATTTCCGCTTTTCTGGCTTTTAGCATTTGCCTTATGTATTGAGGTGCTCCTATGTTGGGTGCATAAATATTTACAGTTGTTATATCTTCTTGGATTGATCCCTTGATCATTATGTAGTGTCCTTTGTCTCTTCTAATAGTCTTTCTTTTAAAGTCTATTTTGTCTGATATGAGAATTTCTACTCCAGCTTTCTTTTGGTTTCCACTTGCATGGAATATCTTTTTCCATCCCCTTACTTTCAGTCTGTATGTGTCTCTAGGTCTGAAGTGGGCCTGTTGTAGACAGCATTTATATGGGTCTTGTTTTGTATACATTCAGCCAGTCTGTGTCTTTTGGTGGGAGCATTTAATCCATTTACATTTAAGGTAATTATCGATATGTATGGTCCTAGTCCCATATTCTTAATTGTTTTGGGTTTGTTATTGTAGGTCTTTTCCTTCTCTTGTGTTTCTTGCCTAGAGAAGTTCCTTTAGCATGTGTTGTAAAGCTGGTTTTGTGGTGCTGAACTGTGTTAGCTCTTGCTTGTCTGTAAAGGTTTTAATTTCGCCATCAAATATGAATGAGATCCTTGCTGGGTAGAGCAATATTGGCTGTAGGTTTTTCTCCTTCATCACTTTAAATATGTCCTGCCAGTCCCTTCTGGCTTGCAGAGTTTCTGCTGAAAGATCAACTGTTAACCTTATGGGGATTCCCTTTTGTGTTGTTGTTTTTCCCTTGCTGCTTTTAATATGTTTTCTTTGTATTTAACTTTTGACAGTTTGATTAATATGTGTCTTGGCATGTTTCTCCTTGGATTTATCCTGTATGGGACTCTCTGTGCTTCCTGGACTTGATTAACTATTTCCTTTTCCATATTAGGGAAGTTTTCAACTATAATCTCTTCAAATATTTTCTCAGTCCCCTTCTTTTTCTCATCTTCTTCTGGAACCCCTATAATTCAAATGTTGGTTTGTTTAATGTTGTCCCAGAGGTCTGTGAGACTGTCCTCAGTTCTTTACATTCTTTTTTCTTTATTCTGCTCTGCAGTAGTTATTTCCACTATTTTATCTTCCAGGTCACTTATCCGTTCTTCTGCCTCAGTTATTCTGCTATTGATCCCATCTAGAGTATTTTTAATTTCAATTATTGTGTTGTTCATCGTTGCTTGTTTCATCTTTAGTTCTTGTAGGTCCTTGTTAAATGTTTCTTGCATTTTCTCTATTCTATTTTCAAGATTTTGGATCATCTTTACTTCCATTATTCTGAATTCTTTTTCAGGTAGACTGCCTGTTTCCTCTTTATTTGTTAGATCTGGTGGGGTTTTGTTTTGCTTCTTTATCTGCTGTTTGTTTTTCTCTCTTCTCATTTTTCTTATCTTACTGTGTTTGGGGTCTCCTTTTTGCAGGGTGCAGCTTTATAGTTCCCATTGTTTTTGGTGTCTGTCCCCAGTGGCTAAAGTTGGTTCAGTGGGTTGTGTAGGTTTCCTGGTGGAGGGGACTAGTGCCTGTGTTCTGGTGGATGAGGCTGGATCTTATCTTTCTGGTGGGCAGGTCCACGTCTGGTGGTGTGTTTTGGGTGTCTGTGGACTTATTATGATTTTAGGCAGCCTCTCTGCTAATGGGTGGGGTTGTGTTCCTGTCTTGCTAGTTGTTTGGCATAGGGTGTCCAGCACTGTAGCTTGCTGGTCATTGAGTGGAACTGGATCTTAGCGTTGAGATGGAGATCTCTGGAAGATTTTCACCGTTTGATATTATGTGGAGCTGGGAGGTCTCTTGTGGACCTGTGTCCTGAAGTTGGTTCTAACACCTCAGGGGCACAGCACTGACTCCTTGCTGCAGCACCAAGAGCCTTTCATCCACACAGCTCAGAATAAAAGGGAGAAAAGGTAGAAGGAAAGAAAAAGAAAGAAAGAAAGAGGATAAAATAAAATAAAGTTATTAAAATAAAAAGTAATTATTAAGAAAAAAAATTTTTTTACAAGAAAAAAAAAAAGGACGCAAAGAACCCTAGGAGAAATGGTGAAAGCAAAGGTATAGAGACAAAATCTCACACAGAAGCATACACATACACACTCACAGAAAGAGGAAAAGGGGAAAAAAATAATAAATCTTTCTCTCAAAGTCCACCTCCTCAATTTGGGATGATTCATTGTCTATTCAGGTATTCCACAGATGCAGGGTACATCAAGTTGGTTGTGGAGCTTTAATCCGCTGCTTCTGAGGCTGCTGGGAGAGATTTCCCTTTCTCTTCTTTGTTCGCACAGCTCCCGGGGCTCAGTTTTGGATTTGCCCCTGCCTCTGCGTGTAGGTTGCCGGAGGGCATCTTTTCTTCGCGCAGACAGCACGGGGTTAAAGGAGCAGCTGCTTCGGGGGCTCTGGCTCACTCAGGCCGGGGAGAGGGAGGGGTGCAGATGCGGGGCGGGCCTGCGGCGGCAGAGGCCAGCGGGACGTTTCACCAGCCTGAGGTGCGCCGTGCGTTCTCCTGGGGAAGTTCTCCCTGGATCCCGGGACCCTGGCAGTGGTGGGCTGCACAGGCTTCCCGGAAGGGGGGTGTGGATAGTGACCTGTGCTCGCACACAGGCTTCTTGGTGGCGGCAGCAGCAGCCTTAGCGTCTCATGCCCGTCTCTGGGGTCCGTGCTTTTAGCCGCGGCTCATGTCCGTCTCTGGAGGTCCTTTAAGCAGCGCTCTTAATCCCCTCTCCTCATGCACCAGGAAACAAAGAGAGAAGAAAACGTCTCTTGCCTCTTCGGCAGGTCCAGACTTTTCCCCGGACTCCCTCCCGGTTAGGCGTGGTGCACTAACCCCCTGAAGGCTGTGTTTCCGCCACCAGCCCCAGTCCTCTCCCGGCGCTCCGACGAAGCCCGAGCCTCAGCTCCCAGCCCCACCCGCCCCGGCGGGTGAGCAGACAAGTCTCTTGGGCTGGTGAGTGGTGGTCGGCACCGATCCTTTGTGCGGGAATCTCTCCGCTCTGCCCTCCGCACCCCTGTTGCTGCGCTCTCCTACGCGGCTCCGAAACTTCCCCCCCTCCGCCACCCGCAGTCTCCACCCGCGAAGGGGCTTCCTAGTGTGTGGAAACCTTTCCTCTTTCACATCTCCCTCCCACTGGTGCAGGTCCCGTCCCTGTTCTGTTTTCTCTGTTTATTCTTTTTTCTTTTGCCCTACCCAGGTACGTGGGGGAGTTTCTTGCCTTTTGGGAGGTCTGAGGACTTCTGCCAGTGTTCAGTAGGTGTTCTTTAGGAGTTGTTCCACGTGTAGATGTATTTCTGGTGTATTTGTGGGGAGGAAGGTGATCTCCGCGTCTTACTCTTCCGCCATCTTCCCTCTTCCCCCCCCCCCACAGCTACTTTTGCCATCACCTGACACAGGTGTGGACGAAGAGAACTGGGTGTTCCAGGCAGGTTGGTAATTTGGTCCTTCCTCAAATGTTTTAAATAATTTTTATTTTTTTAAAATTTCAATATTTTAAAATTCAACATAAAAATTCAACATTAAATTAGAGGAAAAGGGTAAGGACAGAGAAATAAAAATGTTGAGTAGCAGCATCTAGCTTCTCTTTGTATCAGTCTGAGTAGTTTAAACTTGAATAACCCACTCACTGAACAAAAGCACTGTGCTAATTGGCTCCGCCCTCTTTAGATGCAATTTCCTGGTCCTTTGCAATGGGTGGTAGTGGTCAACTGATTTTGAACTCCAGGTGCCTTATCAAACTGTTTCTTCCTACTGTTTAGTTACTTATGCCTTAGAGGAATACTAGTAAATATTTTCTCCGTTTTTGTTGCATTTCTAGGCTTATTTTAGAGCTCTTTAGAAATCATTGCCTGCAGCAACTACTCAGCCAGCTGATCCTTAATCTGCCTCTGTTTAAGTGTATCTAAATTTGTGCTCTGCAATTGTACACTCTAATTTATTGTATTAAAATGATTGTACTCTTTAGCTTCTTTGTATTGAACTCTAGTTCTCTGCCTGCTTTTAAGGTTTGCAGTGATTTTATTATGTTTCTTGGTGTGGTTTGCCTTGTATTTATCCTTATTAGGGGTTCTTGCATCTGTGGGCTTATAATTTTCATCAAATTTGGGAACATTTTGATAATTATTTCTTCAAATATCATTTTTTTGTCCCTCTCCCCCTCCTTCTGGGACTCCAGTTACATGTTTTTTAATCTTCTTGGTAGTGCCCCTTGGGTCACTGAGATCTGTTCACATTTCTTTTAGTGTTTTCTCTTTGTGCTTCATTTTATTTTATTGATTTTAAATAAATAAATTTATTTATTTATTTATTGGCTGCATTGGGTCTTGGTTGCTGCGCCCGGGCTTTCTCTAGTTGGCGGTGAGTGGGAGCTACTCTTTGTTGCGGTGCACAGGCTTCTCATTGCAGTGGCTTCTCTTGTTGTGGAGCACAGGCTTTAGGCACGTTGGGTTTCAGTAGTTGTGGCTCATGGGCTTAGTTGCTCCATAGCATGTGGGATCTTCCTGGACAAGGGTTCGAACCCATGTCCCCTGCATTGGCAGGCAGATTCTTAACCACTGTGCCACCAGGGAAGTCCCTGTGCTTCATTTTAGATTGCTTTTATTGCTATATTTTTAAGGCAGTTGATCTTTTCTTCTGTAATGTGTTAACAGCCATTAAAATTTTCAGATTTCAGATACTTTTAATCTCTGTCAATTCTATTTGGTTCTTTTTAATATCTTTCATTTGTTCCCTCATTCTTGTTTTCCTTTAAATCATTGAGAGATGGCAGCATATTAATAATAATAATTTAAATCATTGAGAGATGGCAGCATATTAATAGTTGCTTTAATGTTCTCATCCACTAATTCTGTCATCTCTGTCATTTTCTAGGTCAGTTTTTTGCTCACTCATTCTGCTTTTACTTGTAGGTCATATTTTCCTGTTTTTTTGTGTGTATTTGGGTTTTTTTTGTGGTACGCGGTCCTATCACTGTCGTGGCCTCTCCCGTTGCGGAGCACAGGCTCCAGACGACGCGCAGTCTCAGAGGCCATGGCTCACGGGCCCAGCCGCTCCGCGGCGTGTGGGATCTTCCCAGAGCGGGGCACGAACTCGCATCCCCTGCATCAGCATGCGGACTCTCAACCACTGCACCACTAGGGAAGCCCTATTTTCCTGTTTTATACTAGTGATTTTAGACATAGTGATGTTAGTCATAGTGAGTTATTCCCTGTTGAGTGCTGGATTCTGTCATAGTTCTTTTAAGATTGTTAGACTGTTTTTGCAGGCAGGTAAGTTGCTTGTGGATTAACTTTATTCTTTCAGGCTAGTTTAAAAGTTTTTTTGGTCAGCCAATCTAGGCTGTTACTCCAGGGCTTAGTATTAGGGCAGCCTTATTCTGGCCTGACTTTTCTAGGGTCTTTGTGAATGACCCTAAGTCTCAGACATGAGGCAAGCAAGACTGTGATCTCTCCATAGTGCCTAGTAGGGTCTCAGCAATTCCTGGCTCTATATTTGCTCTGGGAATTCTTTGACTGATGGCTGTCAAAATCTTGGCTACCCCACCTTGTTGAGTTTTAAGGTAGAAATGAACAGTTTGGTATTATGCCAAAGGGTCAGTGCAGATTTCTGGAGTTTCTTCTCTGCATAGGTCCTTCCTCTGTAGTACTCTGCCCTGAAGTTTCTGTCCACCTCAGACTACCCATCCTCTAATTTCTGCCTCATCAGCTCAATGAGAATTTCAAGTTCTGTTTGGTCTTCTTCTCCCTGTGCAATGATATGTGATAAGGAAATTGACTGCAGGTAGAAAGTGTGGGTAATCTCATGCCTCATTTTGTTTCCCTTTCTCAAGGATCACAGTCTTGAGCTAGTGTGAAAACAGTTTTAGTTTCATACATTTTGTCCAGTTTTCAAGTTGATTATGGTGAGTTGGAAAGTATAGGTCCTGTTACTGTGTCATGTCCAGAAGAAGAAGTATACTGGTTTGATTTTGGTTTTGATTTATATTCAAATAATTTGTGTATTCTGAATATGTAATTAAAACATTTTTTGTTATATTGGTGAATATAGAAAACTATAAGAAAATAGGAAAGGTTATGAACAGATATCTATTTACAGAGAGAGAAATCCCATAATCAAATAAACACTAAATCACTAATAATTAGAGATGTTCAAATGAAAGCAGTATTGATATGTCACCTTACATCATTTGTATTAAGAATTATAGAGTTGGATAATAGCAAGTATAATTGGAGAGATAGAGTTATTTTAAAGCTGTGTGCTACTGGTTGGAATGAACACCAATGGAGCCAACCTCAAGAGTAATCTAGTACTAGTTAGTCACTTAAATTATACCCATATCCAGTGAATTAGTAGTTTGCTCCTGAGTGCGTGTTCCAAGAAATTCTCACATAGTTCTGTAAGGAAATATGTATGAGGATGTTCACTGAAGCATTAGTTTTTTTTGTTTTTTTTTTTTTTTTTTTGCGGTACTTGGGCCTCTCACTGTTGTGACCTCTCCCGTCGCGGAGCACAGGCTCTAGACGCGCAGGCTCAGCGGCCATGGCTCACGGGCCCAGCAGCTCTGCGGCATGTGGGATCTTCCCGGACCGGGGCTCGAACCTGCGTCCCCTGCATTGGCAGGCAGACTCTCAACCACTGCGCCACCAGGGAAGCCCTGAAGCATTAGTTTTGATGGCAGTGAATTGTCAACATGTGTTTATCTTTAGGAGAATAGATAGGTAAAATCTATTGGATGCATAGAATAGATTATTATATAGCAGTTAGAATTAATGAACAGAGTAATAAGAATAGATACCAAAAAGCAGGAAGAAAGTAAGAAATAGAATGATATATCTAACCCAACATCATTTAAATTTTAAGTATAGGCACACAAAAACACATTTTTAAAGGAACACATATAAAAAGATTAAGCATGTTAATGTAGCTGCTTATGGGAGGGAAAAAAATAATGAACTATTAATAAAACAAGAGCAGGGCCTTGCTCAGAGCTTATGTAGCTTTTGCTATCATATCAGTGCAGTGAAAAATCCCTGTATCTAAATCTGTGTCTGCTTTTTTGATTATTACTTTAGCACATATTTTTATATGTGGAAATAGTATATCAATGGGTGAACATTTTTAAAGACTCTTGAATTATTTTCTGAAAGGCTTTCTTAGTATACAGCCCCCTAGCAGTATCTGTGGATTAAGTGCTTGTCTTAATGTATGCTTTTTGATTGGTTTATAGAAAAGGAAATTTTGAGGATTGATTTCTCTAGAAATGCTACAAAGTTATATTTTTATTTTTGACTGCATATTATTTTTGATGATTTCATTTTAGAATTTATTTTAAAAAATCATTGTGATTGTAATAACTTGTTATTACACTTTTATAATTGAACAGTGTGGTTAATTGAAAGTTTCTTGATCACTTACGAATGAAGCTTTCCACTTAACATTTAGGTAAAAGGTTGCCAAACTCTTTTAGATAGTTATTAATGATAATTTAGAGCAGCTACCAGATAAGATGAAGGCAAGCCAATGATTTCACTTGTAGTTTGACACTGTTTTGAACTTTTAACTTTTAAGAGGAATGTACTACACTTTCTAAACTGATTGAAATGATAAGGTATATCTGATTGTCCTTTGCTTTTCCTAAATGTAAACGTGCCTTTTCGTTTTAGCTCTTGGTTGTTTAATGTATTAGAGGAGACTTGTGGGTCAAAGAGGCATTAATCGAATAATTGTAATGTTACAACTTTTATACATGCTGTATAGTAGAGATATTTTGTAGAATGAAATGTGATAGGGAGATTTGATCCATTCTCAGAGGTCAGGGAAGACTGCCCTGAGAAGTGATCATTAAGATGAACTTCAATGGATGGGTAAGATTTATTTAGTTAAGGTGGAGGAGGCTGGGGAGGGGGGAATAGGCCTAGTGAGAACATTTTAAGCAGAAGGAATAGCTTGTGCTCAGGCCCTATTATGGGAAGAAGACAGAGAAGGCATTGTGGATAGAGTGCAGAGAGAGGCAAAAGAGGTTAAGGAGGTATGTAAACTATCTTGTGGGCCATGTTAGGGATTTTGGTCTTTATTTTAAAGACAGTGGGAAGCTATAGGAGAGATAGAATAATGTAACAGTGAAAGTGTAGTAATGAAAAGCATGGACTCTGGAGTCAGACTGAATTCTTATCCTATCCTTGTCACTTACTACCTGTATGACCTTGGACATGTTCCTCTGACTCAGATTCCTCCTTTGCAAAATGGAGTGAAAATAACCCCTAGTGTGGTTATGAGGCTAAAATATTTTATTGTTTTTAAAGTGCCTTTAACAGTGGGACTTGGTAAGCATTATTTTCTGGTGAAATTAAAAAGTGCTTTAAAAAGGGATGGGTGGTGGGTTGATGTAGTTTGTAATTTTAAAAGGTCGTTTTTGCTGTAGTGTGAAGAGTTATGTGTCAAATGCTGTTGGCTCATATTTATCCAACGCCTCATAAAAAAAATGGCATAGAGTGCATTGTTCATTTCTTTAAGGTAGTTGAAAATAACCTTCTTTTAAGGAGGTTATTTTATATGCTTTTTAGCTTACAGAATTATTTAGTTATTAGGGGATATATTAAAGTATGTCTGTACTAAAAGTAGGTATTTTTGTTTTATGGTGAATAATGTGGTTAATGAATTGTTGATTATTTTCATAGCCTCCACATGCTGGAAAGTTGCTGTCTGTGTTAAAGCACATACCACAGAAGTATGGTCCGGATGCCTTTTTCAACTTTCCAGGAAAGAGTGCTGCAGTAAGTAAATCTTAACAAGGAAATCACTTGAAGTTCTTTTTTCTTTCTTTTGCTTCCTGAAAGTATGGCCCTGTAAACACTCCTGACAGGTTCTGTGTTAGGGAGAAACTTCCTTGCACAGCCTAACTTAATCTTTACAGCAATTGTGCATGTTACTTTTTCCTGACTGTTTTAGAGGTGAAGAAATAGAGACTCTAAGAAGTTAAGAAAGCTGTCCACTCACCCCTTGGGGCCTCAGTGGAATAAGAACCCAATTCTTTTTAACATAAACCATTTTGTCTTATGAATTTTATCTTTGCATTCTCAAACAGAAATTTATGGACTTGAGGACACGGGGAGGGGGAAGGGTAAGTTGGGACGAACGAAGTGAGAGAGTGGCATGGACATATATACACTACCAAACGTAAAATAGATACCTAGTGGGAAGCAGCCACATAGCACAGGGAGATCAGCTCCGTGCTTTGTGACCACCTAGAGGGGTGGGATAGGGAGGGTGGGAGGGAGATGCAAGAGGGAGGAGCTATGGAGATATATGTATGCGTATAGCTGATTCACTTTGTTATAAAGCAGAAACTAACACACCATTGTAAAGCAATTATACTCCAATAAAGATGTTAAAAAAAAAAGAAATTTATGTGTAACACTTTCAGTTTTATCTTTCTGAAGATCTTTCTTTAGCCTTACATTTCCTGATTCCTGTTTCTTTTGCACCTGAGAGTTACTCTTGGAAACTTTCTAGGCAAGTTTTTCTAACCTGTGTGTTTCCATATAATATCAATCTCAGCATTCTTGTAATCTGTTAATCAGTTTATAAATAAGACAGTTATGTATGGCAGTAATATCTGTAATGTTTCAAAATATTATAGGATTACATTATATAATGTATATGTATTATTTATGGAAGCTTTTTTACTTCATTATGACATTGGTGTGCCTGTTACAAGCATCCATTTTTTGAAGATATTTCAGCCTATTCTTCTTCTGAGGTTACCTTTTATTCATTTTTTACTTTTGTTCTCATAATATCCTACTTGCTTGTGGCCCCTATGTAGCCAGGCAATACCTGCAGAAAGAAGAGAGTGTTTTGAAAAGATATTTGTGATATTTGAATGCTTCACACAAAATACACAGTTTTCTTTGGAAGGTTTTATTGCTCGTATTATTTTTTTCTTTATAATTTTTCCTTAATAACCATTTTAGATTTGAAGCTTCCTAGAATAATTGTACTCTGTTGGCATTGAGCTTATCGTTTGTCTCCAACATAAAAAAGTATTCTTGGGACTTCCCTGGTGGCGCAGTGGTTAAGAATCTGCCTACCAGGTGACACAGGTTCGAGCCCTGGTGTGGGAAGATCCCACATGCTGCAGAGCAGCTAAGCCCGTGCGCCACAACTACTGAGCCTGCGCTCTAGAGCCTGCAAGCCACAGCTACTGAGCCCATGTGCCACAACCACCAAACCCACACACCTGTAGCCTGTACTCTGCAACAAGAGAAGACACTGCGATAAGAAGCCCGTGCACCACAACGAAGAGTAGTCCGCTGTAACTAGAGAAAGCCTGTGCGCAGCAACGAGGACCAAGTGCAGCCATAAATAAATAAATAAATAAATAAGAGAAAAACATATCCAGATCCACCCTTTAAATATATATATTTAAATATATAGTTTTTTAAAAACATCTTTATTGGAGTGTAATTGCTTTACAATGTTGTGTTAGTTTCTGCTGTATAACAAAGTGAATCAGCTGTATGTATACATATACCCCCATATCCCCTCCCTCTTATGCCTCCCTCCCACCCTCCCTATCCCACCCATCTAGGTGGTCACAACGTACTGAGCTGATCTCCCTGTGCTATGCGGCTGCTTCCCACTAGCTATCTATTTTACATTTGGTAGTGTATATATGTCAGTGCTAGTCTCTCACTTCGTCCCAGTTTACCCTTCCCCCTCCCTGTGTCCTCAAGTCCATTCTCTACGTCTGCGTCTTTATTTCTGTCCTGCCCCTAGGTTCTTCAGAACCAGTTTTTTGTTTTTTTTAGATTCCATATATATGTGTTAGCATACGGTATTTGTTTTTCTTTTTCTGACTTACTTCACTCTGTATGACAGACTCTAGGTCCATTTACCTCATTACAAATAACTCAATCTTGTTTCTTTTTATGGCTGAGTAATATTCCACTGTATGTATGTGCCACATCTGCTTTATCCATTCCTCTGTCGATGGACACTTAGGTTGCTTCCATGTCCTGACTATTGTAAATAGTGCTGCAGTGAACATTGTGGGACATGTCTCTTTTTTAAATATGGTTTTCTCAGGGTATATGCCCAGTAGTGGGATTGCTGAGTCTTATGGTAATTCTATTTTTAGTTTTTTAAGGAACCTCCATACTGTTCTCCATAGTGGCTGTATCCATTTACATTCCCACCAACAGTGCAAGAGGGTTCCCTTTAAAAAATAAAGTATTCTCATGAGATTAATCTCTTTTTCACGCATGTTATAACTTTATTATTTATAATTCTTTGAGATAGTAATGTGTCCATTCTATTTACTTATATGTATCTTGAAAGTGGGGCAGTTCAACTACACAGCTTTTGGAACTTTCAGAGAAAAGGTGTTTTAAATATATTTAGTGACTCATTTTTTCCCTTAAACATAGCTTTTAAAGGGAACTTAAAGTATTTATGGGTAAATTAGTTTTAGAAAGCTTTCATATCCTCTACTCTCATGTTTCAGTGAGAGAGAGCATATGTATGCAGTGAATATGTACTTTTTAATTTTTTTCTTATTGCAACATTCATTTTATTTTACTTTATTTTTTTTTATTTGTTTATTTGATTGCGCTGACTCATAGTTGTGGCAGGTGGGCTTCTTAGTTGCGGCATGTGGGATCCTTAGTTGTGGCAGTCAGCCTCCTTAGTTGCGGTTTGTGGGCTCTTTAGTTGCGGCTTGCTGGTTCCTTAGTTGTGGCATGCAAACTCTTAGTTGCGTCATGCATGTGGGATCTAATCTCTGGCCAGGGATTGAACCACGCCCCCTACATTGGGAGCTTGCAGTCTTAACCACTGCGCCACCAGGGAAGTCCCCAACATTCAGTTTAAATCAGCCTCTTGAAGTATCAATTGTGTTATTACATAAATTTGGCTCTATGATTTTTTCATGTTTTTTGGAATATCTTATACATATAAAAGAATATATGTGTATGTATGATGTCGACAGAAATGCCTACGTAAATTATAATAACAAGAAATTGTTAATTATAAGTAACAGTAATTATTGTAAATTATAAATAACAAGAAAACAAAAACTTTGTAGTATGATCTTTTTTTAACAGCTTTATTGATTTATAATCCCCATATCATATGATTCATTCATTTAAAGTGTGCAGTGAATGGTTAAGTGTGTTCACCAAGCTGTGTAACCATTATCACAATCAATTTTAGACATTTTCATCACACCCAGAAGAAACCCTGCACTCCTTAGCAGTCACTGGACACATTTCACTGCAGACTCCCAGGCCTAGGCAACTGCTGTTCTACTTTCTGTCTGTATGGATTTGTCTCTTCTGGACAGTTCATGCAAGTGGAATCATGTGATGTCTGGACTTTTGTGATAGGCTTTTTCTACTTACCACTACTGTTTACAAGATCCATTCATGTTGTAGTATGTATCACTGCTTCATTACTTTTTTTTTTTTTGCGGTACGTGGGCCTCTCACTGTTGTGGCCTCTCCTGTTGTGGAGCACAGGCTATGGATGCGCAGGCTCAGCAGCCGTGGCTCACGGGCCCAGCCGCTCCGCATCATGTGGGATCTTCCCAGACCGGGGCACGAACCTGTGTCCCCTCCATTGGCAGGCGGACTCTCATCCACTGCGCCACCAGGGAAGCCCTCCCTTGCTGATTTTAATATGTTTTCTTTGTATTTAATTTTTGACAGTTTGATTAATATGTGTCTTGGCGTATTTCTCCTTTGATTTATCTTGTATGGGACTCTCTGTGCTTCCTGGACTTGATTAACTATTTCTTTTCCCATATTAGGGAAGTTTTCAACTATAATCTCTTCAAATATTTTCTCAGTCCCTTTCTTTTTCTCTTCTTCTTCTGGAATCCCTATAATTGGAATGTTGGTGCGTTTGATGTTGTCCCAGAGGTCTCTGAGACTGTCCTCAGTTCTTTTCATTCTTTTTTCTTTATTCTGCTCTGCACTAGTTATTTCCACTATTTTATCTTCCAGGTCACTTATCCGTTCTTCTGCCTCAGTTATTCTGCTATTGATCCCATCTAGAGTATTTTTAATTTCAATTATTGTGTTGTTCATTGTTGCTTGTTTCATCTTTAGTTCTTGTAGGTCCTTGTTAAATGTTTCTTGCATTTTCTCTATTCTATTTCCAAGATTTTGGATCATCTTTACTCTCATTATTCTGAATTCTTTTTCAGGTAGACTGCCTATTTCCTCTTCATTTGTTAGGGCTGGTGGGTTTTTATCTTGCTCCTTCATCTGCTGTGTTTTTCTGTCTTCTCATTTTGCTTATCTTACTGTGTTTGGGGTCTCCTTTTTGCAGGCTGCAGGTTTGTAGTTCCCGTTGTTTTTGGTGTCTGTCCCCAGTGGCTAAGGTTGGTTCAGTATGTTGTGTAGGCTTCCTGGTGGAGGGGACTAGTGCCTGTGTTCTGGTGGATGAGGCTGGATCTTGTCTTTCTGGTTGGTAGCTCCACGTCTGGTGGTGTGTTTTGGGGTGTCTGTGGACTTATTATGATTTTAGGCAGCCTCTCTGCTAATGGGTGTGGTTGTGTTCCTATCTTGCTAGTTGTTTGGCATAGGGTGTCCAGCACTGTAGCTTGCTGGTCGTTGAGTGAAGCTGGGTGCTGGTGTTGAGATGGAGATCTCTGGGAGATTTTTGCCGTTTGATATTATGTGGAGCTGGGAGGTCTCTTGTGGACCAGTGTCCTGAAGTTGTTTCTCCCACCTAAGAGGCACAGCACTGACTCCTGGCTGCAGCAGCAAGAGCCTTTCATCCACACGGCTCAGAATAAAAGGGAGAAAAAGTAGAAAGAAAGAATTAGTAGAAGTAGAAAGAAAGAAAGAAAGAAAGGAAGGAGGGAGGGAGGTAGGGAGGGAGGGAGGAAGGAAGGAAGGAAGGAGGGAAGGAAGGAAAAAAGAAAGAAAGACAGAAGATAAAGTAAAATAAAATGAGATAAAATATAATAAAGTTATTAAAATAAAAAATAATTATGAAGAAAAAAATTTAAAAAAGAAGGGACAGATAGAACCCTAGGACAAATGGTGGAAGCAAAGCTATACAGACAAAATCTCACACAGAAGCATGCACATACACACTCACAAAAAGAGGAAAAGGGGAAAAAATCATAAATCTTGCTCTCAAAGTCCACCTCCTCAATTTGGGATGATTCGTTGTCTAAAGGAGGGAAGGAAGGAAAGAAAGAAAGAATGAAAGAAGATAAAGTAAAATAAAATAAAGTTATTTAAATAAAAAATAATTATTAAGAAAAAAAATTAAAAAAAAGAAAACGGACGGATTGAACCCTAGGACAAATGGTGAAAGCAAAGCTATATAGACAAAATCTCACACAGAAGCATACACATACACACTCTCAAAAAGAGGAAAAGGGGAGAAAATCATAAATCATGCTCTCAAAGTCCATCCCCTCAATTTGGGATGATTCGTTGTCTGTTCATGTATTCCACAGATGCAGGGTACATCAAGTTGATTGTGGAGCTTTAATCCGCTGCTTTTGAGGCCGCTGGGAGAGATTTCTTTTCTCTTCTTTGTTCTCACAGCTCCCAGGGTCTCAGCTTTGGATTTGGCCCCGCGTCTGCGTTTAGGTCGCTGGAGGGCGTCTGTTCTTCACTCAGACAGGACGGGGTTAAAAGAGCAGCTGCTTCGGGGACTCTGATTCAGTCAGGCCGGGGGGAGGGAGGGGCACGGAGTGTGGGGCGAGCCTGCGGTGGCAGAGACTGGCGTGATGTTGCACCAGCCTGAGGCGCGCCATGCGTTCTCCCGGGGAAGTTGTCCCTGGATTCCGGGACACTGGCAGTGGTGGTCTGCACAGGCTCCCCAGAAAGGGGGTGTGGATAGTGACCTGTGCTCGCACACAGGCTTCTTGGTGGCGGCAGAAGCAACCTTAGTGTCTCATGGTCGTCTCTGGGGTTCGTGCTTTTAGCTGCGGCTTGCGCTCTTCTCTGGGGCTCCTTTAAGTAGCACTCTTAATCCCCTCTCGTCGCGCACCAGGAAACAGAGAGGGAAGAAAAAGTCTCTTGCCTCTTCGGCAGGTCCAGAGTTTTCCCCAGACTCCCTCCCGGCTAGCCATGGTGCACTAAACCCCTGCAGGCTGTGTTCATGCCGCCAACCCCAGTCCTCTCCTGAGATTATTTTTGTGTATGGTGTTAGGGAGTGTTCTAATTTCATTCTTTTACATGTAGCTGTCCAGTTTTCCCAGCACCACTTATTGAAGAGGCTGTCTTTTATCCATTGTATAACCTTGCCTCCTTTGTTATAGATTAGTTGACCATAGGTGCGTGGGTTTATCTCTGGACTTTCTATCCTGTTCCATTGATCTATGTTTCTGTTTTTGTGCCAGTACCATACTGTCTTGATTACTGTAGCTTTGTAGTATAGTGTGAAGTCTGGGAGTCTGATTCCTCCAGCTCCGTTTTTTACCCTGAAGACTGCTTTGGCTATTTGGTGTCCTTTGTGTCTCCAAACACATTTTAAGATTTTTTGTTCTAGTTCCGTAAAAAATTCCATTGGTAATTTGATAGGGATTGCATTGAATCTGTAGATTGTTTTGGGTAGTATAGTCATTTTCACAATATTGATTCTTCCAATTCAAGAACATGGTATATCTCTGTATCTGTTGGTAACATCTTTAATTTCTTTCATCAGTGTCTTATAGTTTTCTGCATACAGGTCTTTTGTCTCCCTAGGTAGGTTTATTCCTAGGTATTTTATTCTTTTTGTTGCAGTGGTAAATTGGAGTGTTTCCTTAATTTCTCTTTCAGATTTTTCATCATTAGTGTATAGGAATGCAAGAGATTTCTGTGCATTAATTTTGTGTCCTTCAGCTTTACCAAATTCATTGATTAGCTCTAGTAGTTTTCTGGTGGCATTTTTAGGATTCTCTATGTATAGTATCATGTCATCTGCAAACAGTGACAGTTTTACCTCTTCTTTTCCAATTTGTATTCCTTTTATTTCTTTTTCTTCTCTGATTGCTGTGGCTAGGACTTCCAAAACTATGTTTTGTAATAGTGGTGAGAGTGGACATCCTTGTCTTGTTCCTGATCTTAGAGGAAATGCTTTCACTTTTTCACCATTGAGAATAATGTTTGCTGTGGGTTTGTTGTATATGGGCTTTAATATGTGGAGGTAGTTTCCCTCTATGCCCACTTTCTGGAGGGTATTTATCACAAATGGGTGTTGAATTTGTCAAAAGCTTTTTCTGCATCTATTGAGATCATCATATGGTTTTTATTCTTCAGTTTGTTAGTATGGTGTATCACATCGATTCATTTGAATATACTGAAGAATCCTTGCATTCTTGGGATAAACCCCACTTGATCATGGTGTATGATCCTTTTAATGTGCTGTTGAATTCTGTTTGCTACTATTTTGTTGAGGATTTTTGCATGTATGTTCATGAGTGATATTGGCCTGTAGTTTTCTTTCTATGTGACATCTTTGTCTGGTTTTGTTATTAGGGTGATGGTGGCCTCGAAGAATGAGTTTGTGAGTGTTCCTCCCTTTGCTGTATTCTGGAAGAGCTTGAGAAGGATAGGTGTTAGCTCTTCTCTAAATGTTTGATAGAATTCACCTGTGAAGCCATCTGGTCCAGGACTTCTGTTTGTTGGAAGATTTTTAATCACAGTTTCAATTTCATTACTTGTGATTTGTCTGTTCATATTTTCTGTTTCTTCCTGGTTGAGTCTTGGAAGGTTTTACCTTTCTAAGAATTTGTCCATTTCTTCCGGGTTGTCCATTTTATTGGCATAGAGTTGCTTGCAGTAGTCTCTTAGGATGCTTTGTATTTCTGTGGTGTGTATTTTAACTTGTCCCTTTTCAGTTCTAATTTTATTGATTTGAGTCTTTTCCCTCTTTTTCTTGATGAGTCTGCCTAATGGTTTATTAATTTTGTTTATCTTCTCAAAGAACTATCTTTTAGTTTTATTGATCTTTGCTATTTTTTTCTTTGTTTCTATTTCATTTATTTCTGCTCTGATCTTTATCATTTCTTTCCTTCTGCTAACTTTTGGTTTTGTTTGTTCTTCTTTCTCTAGTTCCTTTATGTTTAAGGTTAGATTGTTTATTTGATATTCTTCTTGTTTCTTGTGGTAGGCTTGTATAGCTATAAACTTCACTCTTAGAACTGCTTTTGCTGCATCCCACAGATTTTGGATTGTCGTGTTTTCATTCTCAGTTGTCTCTAGGTATTTTTTGATTTGCTATTTGATTTCTTCAGTGATCTCTTGTTTATTTTGTAATGTATTGTTTAGCCTCCATGTGTTTGTGTTTTCTATGTAATTTCCCCTGTAATTGATTTCTAATTTCATAGCGCTGTGGTCAGAAAAGATGCTTGATATGATTTCAGTTTTCTTAAATTTATTGAGGCTTGATTTGTGACCCAGGATGTGATCTATCTTGGAGAATGTTCTGTGCACACTTGAGAAGAAAGTGTAATCTGCTGTTTTTGGATGGAATGTCCTATAAATGCCAATTAAATCTATCTGGTCTATTGTGTCATTTATAGCTTCTGTTTCCTTATTTATTTTCATTTTGGATGATCTGTCCATTGGTGTAAGTGAGGTATTAAACTCTCCAACTATTATTGTGTTAGTGTCGATTTCCTCTTTTATAGCTGTTAGCAGTTGCCTTGTATATTGAGGTGCGCCTATGTTGGGTGCATATATATTTATAATTGTTATTTCTTCTTTTTGGATTGATCCCTTGGTCATTATAGTGTCCTTCCTTGTCTCTTGTAACATTCTTTATCTTAATATCTATTTTATCTGATATGAGTATTGCTACTCCAGCTTTCTTTTGATTTCCATTTGCATGGAATATCTTTTTCCATCCCCTCACTTTCAGTCTGTGTGTGTCCCTAGGTCTGAAATGGGTCTCTTGTAGACAGTATATATATATGGGTGTTGTTTTCGTATCCATTCAGCAAGCCTGTGTCTTTTGCTTGGAGTAGTTAATCCATTCATATTTAAAGTAATTATCGATATGTGTGTTCCTATGACCATTTTCTTAATTGTTTTGGTTTTTTTTTTTTTTTTTTGTGGTATGCGGGCCTTTCACTGTTGTGGCCTCTCCCGTTGTGGAGCACAGGCTCCGGACTTGCAGGCTCAGCGGCCATAGCTCACAGGTCCATCCGCACCACAGCATGTGGGATCTTCCCACACTGGGGCATGAACCCATGTCCCCTGCATCGGCAGGCGGACTCTCAACCACTGCGCCACCAGGGAAGCCCCTGGGTTTGTTTTTGTATGTCCTTTTCTTCTCTTGTGTTTCCCACTTAGAGAAGTTCCTTTAGCATTTGTTGTAGAGCTGGTTTGGTGGTGCTGAATTCTCTTAGCTTTTGCTTGTCTGTAAAGCTTTTGATTTTTCATCGAATCTGATTGAGATTCTTGCCGGGTAGAGTAATCTTGGTTGTAGGTTCTTCCCTTTCACCACTTTTAGTGTATCATGCCACTCCCTTCTGGCTTGTAGAGTTTCTGCTGAGAAATCAGCTGTTAATCTTATGGGAGTTCCCTTGTATGTTATTTGTCATTTTTCCCTTGCTGCTTTCAATAAATTTTCTTTGTCTTTAATTTTTGCCAGTTTGATTACTGTGTGTCTCGGCGTGTTTCTCCTTGGGTTTATCTTATGTGGGACTCGCTGCACTTCCTGGACTTCGGTGGCTCTTTTGTTTCCCATGTTAGGGAAATTTTCGACTATAATCTGTTCAAATATTTTCTCTATTTCTTTCTCTCTCTCTTCTCCTTCTGAGACCCCTATAATGTGAATGTTGTTGTGTTTAATGTTGTCCCAGAGGTCTCTCAGCCTGTCTTTATTTCTTTTCATTCTTTTTTCTTTAATCTGTTCCGCAGCAGTGAATTCCACCATTCTGTCTTCCAGGTCACTTATCTGTTCTGCCTCAGTTATTCTGCTATTGATTCGTTTTAGTGTAGTTGTCATTTCAGTTATTGTATTGTTCATCTCTGTTTGTTTGTTCTTTAATTCTTCTAGGTCTTTGTTAAACATTTCTTGCATCTTCTCGATCTTTGCCTCCATTCTTTTTCCGAGATCCTGGATCATCTTCTCTATCATTATTCTGAATTCTTTTTCTGGAAAGTTCCCTATCTCCACTCATTTAGTTGTTTTTCTGGTTTTATCTTGTTCCTTCATCTGTTACATTGTCCTCTGCCTTTTCATCTTGTCTGTCTTTCTGTGAATGTGGTTTTTGTTCCACAGGCTGCAGGATTGTAGTTCTTCTTGCTTCTGCAATATATAAAGAATTCTCAAGAATTCTTTATATATTCTTCTGGATATAAGTTTCTTATCAGATAAATAACTTGCAAATATTTTCTCCCATTCTTTTGGCTTGTCTTTTCACTTTCTTGAGGGTATCCTTTAAAGCACAAAAGTTTTTAATTTTAATGAAGTCCAATTCATATATTTTTTCTTTCATTGCCTAATTAAGAAGGATTTATCTAACTCAGTGTCATGTAGATTTAACCCTATTTTTTCTTATAAGAGTTTTATATTTTTAGCTCTCACATTTAGGTCTATCTGTCATCGATTTGGGGTTAATTTTTTGTGTGACACGTAAGGAAGTGGTCAGCTTCATACCTTTGCTTGTAAATATTAGTTTTCTCAGCAAATTTGTTGATAACACTATTCTTTCCTCATTGAACTGCCTTGACACTCTTGTTGAAAATCAAGATCACAAATATAAGGGTTTATTTCTGGGCTCTCTGTTCTATTTCATTGATTTTTATCTTTATGTCAATTTGGTAAAATCTTCATTACTGTATCTTTGTGTTGTACTTTTTACATTTGGTAGTGTGGGTCTTCCAACTTTGTTCTTCTTTTTCAAGTTTGTTTTGGAGATTTGGGGGCCCTTGCAGTATGTAATATGATGTTTTAAATAAAAATTTAAGCCAAGTGGTAAAATCATTTATATAGTGACATGAATAAAATTTTAAAATATTATGAAAAAATATTATGAACGAATCCTCTTCAGCTATATATTTGCTGTTAAAAAAATTATATTCCAGTCTTTTTCCTTAACTTTTTTCTTTCCTTTCTTGTCCCTCTTTCTATCTTCTGTTACCTTATGTAACATTTCAGCAACAAATTTCCAACTTGATATCACTGCTTACCTCTTTTTTTAAATTTTTTAAATTTTAAAATTTAATTTTGGCTGCATTGAATCTTCATTGCTGTGGGCAGGCTTTCTCTAGTTGTGTGGAGTGGGGGTACTCTTTTTTTGTGGTGCACGGGCCTCTCATTGCAGTGGCTTCTCTTGTGGAGCACGAGCTCTAGGCATATCGGCTCAATAGTTGTGCCTCATGGGCTCTAGAGCACAGTCTCAGTAGTTGTGGCACACGGGCTTAGCCGCTCTGCAGCATTTGGGATATTCCCAGACCAGGGCTCAAACCCGTGTCCCCTGCATTGGCAGGTGGATTCTTAACCACTGCACCACGAGGGAAGCCCACTGCCTAACTCTTTTAATAGGAATTTCTTTGGACATGTTTATTGTAAGAAATGAAGCACCTGTGATTAGTGCATCAAGCAGGTCACTTGGAATGTTTCTATTGTTTAATTAAATTATCATCATTACTGTATATTTTGGAATATTTAGAAGTTATTAAAATCTTTCAGATAAAGAGACTACTGCATATTTTAATCATGATGTAGAATAATATCTAGTAGGAATATGTATAGCATTGTAAGGTCTCATTTTCATGATTTCAGTAACAAAATTTTTCATTGTGAGTCAGTAACTCAAAGCTTTTTCGTTTAGGCTATTGCATTACCTCCTATAGCCAAATGGCCATACCAGAATGGTTTTACATTTCATACCTGGCTTAGAATGGATCCTGTAAATAACATCAATGTGGATAAAGATAAACCATATTTGTATTGGTATGTATTTCTGTAATTTAGTGTTGTTACTTTACTTTGAAAATGAGAAGAATATTTGGAGATGAAATGAAAACTTATATTTTATAGTTTCAGAACCAGCAAAGGTCTTGGTTATTCTGCACACTTTGTTGGGGGATGTTTAATTATAACATCAGTAAAGTCAAAAGGAAAAGGCTTTCAACACTGTGTGAAATTTGATTTCAAGCCACAAAAGGTATGTGATCTTACTGAGTCATAGTTATGTTACCAAGCTATTCTAACCTTCAGAATGCTTTGCTTTAGTGTTATTGACATAATATGTGGTAAATCATAGCTCTGTGTTTATACTCTTTTAGAAAATGAAGTGTAAATCACTGGACAATTGTTAACCTCTCTGATTTGGATAATGAAAAGAGTGAATATTTAGTTATTTGTAGAGTTTAAAGGAAATACAGGGGGAAAATATCAGTGGCAATTATTTTAGTAGTAGTTGTAGTGTTATTAGTAATATGTATTTTCTTTTGTACCTTAAAATTTAGAGATTAATAAACGGTTTATCAACAAAATATACATCTATATATATGTAGATAGGTAAATAGATAAAACAGATATGACAAAATATTGACAGTTGTGGAAACGAGATGGTGAGAGAGTTTGTACTAAACTTTTTACTTTGGGAGGTGTATTTAAACATTGTCATAATAAAAAATTTGAAAAATAATTTCATGGGAAGCTGTTATTTGTTGAGAGTTGCTTTGAATCAATATGGTTCAAGAGGTAGAATATTGAGTTTAATAAAGGTAGTCTTATTTTATTTTTAGGTTTAATTGTAATTTAGAATTTAATTTTTACTTGTTATTATCAATGTGGTTGAGTTATTGGAAAGATCATTATCTTTTTTTTTTTAACTGTTTTGCTTATTCAGTGGTATATGGTAACTATAGTGCACATTTATAACCGGTGGAAGAACAGTGAGCTTCGATGTTATGTGAATGGTGAGCTTGCTTCCTATGGAGAGATAACATGGTTTGTCAACACCAGTGATGTAAGTAATTTGAGAAAGTTACAGTGAAATAAGAAAAATATATTTTACATTGAATATAAATTTTAGAATACCACAATGGTGGATTTTTATAATCATAGTTTGGCTAGCATGTTAATATATTAAGAGAGTAGAACTGTGCTAATATGGCACATATTACTCAGTCATTGTTATAAAATTATTCTGGAAAGGGTAGAGAAGATTCATAGGTAACAGTGGGTGTATCTTGAAAGTATTTGTGTCATTGGTCCATTGATCAAATTAAACCTGAGAGCTCTACTACAGGCTTCTGATGATGTTTATGAATGAGTTAGATGATGCATGCTTATAAATTTTCCAGAAAATTCATATAGATAACTATTATGTTATAATATTTTCAAGATTCAAAAAGAGATTCATAGGTTAGATTTAATTTAAATGTTCTCCCCCCCACACCCCAATTACATTTTTAATAGAAACCTTGAAAAATACAGATCAGGAAAATGAATGCAAGCTTGCAACACTCATTTACCAATAACTCCTCCTTTCATATTTTATCCTATACATATTTACATATTTTGAAATGCTGACCTTAAGAGCCCAGGTTGTTACAAAAGATAGACTTAGGTTTGAATCCCTTACTGACTGTATGACCTTACTTAGTCTATTAGGCCAAAGTTTGCTCCACCTAAAAATGGGTGTAAAATAGTATGTATCTTAGAAGGTTGATTAAATGAGATACTGTTCACAAATTCATTAGCAGAGTGCCTTGTACAGAATAAGTGCTCAATAAATGTTAGCTCTTATTTTTTTAAATATAAAAAAGGGATCAGATATGTATACTGCTTTTCAACCTGTTTTTTTCCTTACATTAATCCTTATTGAGTACTTATTGTATTCCAGGCATTGTAATAAATACCTTTATTTTCTGTAAGCCCCAACCTTGCAAGGTAAGTACTGTTGTAATCTTCATTTTACCAGTGAAACTGAGCACAGAGAGGTTAAGTAATTTGCCAAAATCAGCAGCATGGGAGGCAGTGATTTGATATAGGTGGTTTGTCTTCACAACCCAAATGTTAAAAATTTTTATATTCCTTAATGTCAACACATACATATTTTTCAACATCCTTCCTAACAGTTTCATGGTATAAAATGATACTTTTAAAGAGATATGGATACTTTTCTTCCTCCTTGTTGTATACATGAGTTTTTAAAATGGGGTCTTTGCAACCTGGATGTTATTAAGAGGAATTTTTTGTCTGAAGAAGAAAAACATACACCTGATTTTCTTGATTTACACATTCCTTTTGAGAGACTGCATCTACTCCATGACTTCACCCATTATTTGTATTTTGATGTCTACAAAAAGTTAGTCTTAACTCCTCACCATGCAGAACCTTGTTGGCAATTGCTTCTTCATCCACATTAGTTCACAGAAAAGACGCATTCATTATATGTCCCACACTTAATTCATGATTTTCCTCATTGCTCCAAAGCCTGCTCTTCTGTCTGATTCTTTGCCTGACCAAGTATGAACCTTCAGAGTCCATAATGATTTCTCTGGCTGTTTCCTATATCCACTTTGTCATCAGGTTTTGTTTATTGTACTTTGGAAAACTTGTCTTATCTCCTTTCTATGATGTCTTTCCTGATCTCTACACCAAATGGGAATGAATGAAGTGAAATGCTAAATGAGTTATTTTAATCTATTCAGATTATATTTTAGACTGGGCAAAATATTTATACCAATATAGTTTGTTATTATTTCTGGAGGAGATAATTTTTTGTTTTTTCTCTAATAAACTTCTCTGTTTTCTTTCACAGACTTTTGACAAGTGTTTCCTGGGCTCATCAGAAACAGCAGATGCTAATAGGGTATTCTGTGGTCAGATGACTGCAGTTTACCTTTTTAGTGAAGCTCTTAATGCAGCTCAGATTTTTGCTATTTATCAATTGGGCCTGGGATACAAGGTACTTTACTTGCTGTTCCCTGCTTAACCAGTGTTAGTTGAGATGGATTTATAGGTGGGTGGTGCATGGGGCAGCTTACATCTTGGGTTACTAAACTGTATGTGAAAGTAACCAGAGGCACCATAGGGAAGTCACAGGAGTCCGTCCAAAGGGTCTTTTAAAGTTTTTTTTTTTTTTTTTTTTAAATTTATTTTTGGCTGTGTTGGGTCTTCGTTGCTGCACCCAGGCTTTCTCTAGTTGCGGCGAGTGGGGACTACTCTTCGTTGCGGTGCGTGGGCTTCTTATTGTGGTGGCTTCTCGTTGTGGAGCATGGGCTCTAGGCGCACAGGCTTCGGTAGTTGTGGCACTTGGGCTCAGTAGTTGTGGCTTGCAGGCTTTAGAGCTCAGGCTCAGTAGTTGTGGCGCACAAGCTTAGTTGCTCCACGGTATGTGAGATCTTCCCGGGCCAGGGATCGAACCCATGTCCCCTGCATTGGCAGGCGGGTTCTTAACCACTGTGCCACCAGGGAAGCCCTCTTTTAAAGTTTTGTGGGAAGCATAGTATACTTGTCATATGTGGGGCACTATGCAAAGTACTTGCTCAAGTTTCAACTTTAATTTATGCTGCATTTCTTTTGGTGATATCATATCCTTGCACAGCTAAGTTTTTAATGCTTGCTGTGATAAAGAGCAAGTACCATGTGAAAATCAGTGTGGAACAGGAAATGAGGATGAGCTATGAAATCTGATTCCAAAATTTGAGAATTTGTGCAGTACCCAAGATGCATATACATTCCATTAATAAATAATTTTGCTAATATAATAATGAAGGAAACATCTTTTTTCAATTTGTGCATTAAGTTTTTCAAATGGCTAATAAATTGTTAAAATATAAAGTAGTTGGGTCAAACTAATAAACAGAAATGTTCAATATTTATTTTGGTCTGGAACACCATAAAAAATTACTGTGAAGCTAAGAGTGTCATGAATCAAGGAAGTTTGGGAACCTTTAGGTTAAGCCATTGTTAATCTAGTTTGGTTCCAGGGAGTGATTTGTCTGTTATGTTCCTTTGAAAACAAAATCAACTTGCCTTAATTTACACACTATTGGAGTCAATAAAGTATACATATTTTAATTAGTTTTGACAAAAGTATAATGCAGCAATCAAGACATAGAACATTTCTATCACAGCAAAAGGTACCTCTCTGCTCTTTCCTAGTCAGTTCCTTGTGCTTCTCTAACCCCACCCCGTTTCTGTTGACGGGCAACTACTGATCTGTTTCTGTCACTACCAAATAGATTTGTTTTTAATAAGGTTTTATGTAAATAGAATCATGCAATGTGTGCTCCTTGGAGTTTGGTTTCTTCTTAGCATGTTTTAAGATTCATCTATGTTGTTTTGTATTAGTAGTTCCCTCTTATTTATTGCTAAGTAGTTTTCCTTTGTATATCACAACTTTTTAACCCATTCATCTCTTGATGAATATTTGGGTTGCTTCCAGATTTTGGCTATTATGAACAAGCTGCTATGAATATTGCTGTACAATTCTTTGTGTATTTCATAAATATGTAAGAGTGGAATTGTTAACTGGTATGGCAGCTGAAACTGCCAAGCTCTTTTCCAAGGTAGTTGCACAATTTTTCATTTCTACAAGCAATGCATGAGCTTTCTACTTACTTCACATCCTGTTAACACCTGGTATTGCTGGTCTTTTTAGTATTAGACATTTGAGTGGGTCCCTAGAAGTTTCTCGTTCTGTTTTTTTTTTTTTTTTTTTTTTGTGGTATGCGGGCCTCTCACTGTTGTGGCCTCTACCGTTGCGGAGCACAGGCTCTGGATGCGCAGGCTCAGCGGCCATAGCTCACGGGCCCAGCCGCTCCATGGCATGTGGGATCTTCCCGGACCGGGGCACGAACCCGAGTCCCCTTCATCAGCATGCGGACTCGCAACCACTGCACCTCCAGGGAAGCCTCTAGATGTATTTTAGAACCAGCTTATCGCTTTCTACAAAAAAGTCTACTGGGGGTTTTATTTGGTACTGTATTAACGTATAGATCAGTTAGAGGATAATTGACATCTCACTAATACTGGATTATCCAATCTGTGACCATGATATCTTTATTTACTTAGGTCTTTATTAATATCTCCCAGCAGTGTTTTTTGGTTTTCATTGTACAGGTCATGCATACATTTTGTTAAATGTATTTTTAAATATTTCATGTTTTTTAGGTAATATCTTAAGTTGCACTTTTAAAAAAGTTAATTTCCAATCATTTGTTTCTAGTGTATAGAAATGTAGTTGAGTTTTATTGACTTTTTAACAAGACCTTGCTGAACTTGCTTATTAGTTTTACTAGTTTTCTGTTGTTGCTGTTTTAGTATTTTCTACATACATGTTCATGTAGACTGTAAGCTTTACTTCTTCATATCCAATCTGTATGCCTTTTCTCTTTTTTCCCTTATTGTACTAAATAGGACCTCCAGGATAAATAGTTAAAATATAAATGACAGGAGTAGACATTTTTGCCTTGTTCCTGATTTTGGAGGGAAAGCATTCATGCATATTTTATAGACTCTTTTTCAAGTTGAGAAATTTCTTTTCTATTTCTAGTTTTCTGAGAGTTTTTATTAGAAGGATACTGAATTTTGTAAAATGAGTCTTGCTTTTTTATTGAGTCAGTCAAACTCTGCCTTTCATTGGAATGTTCACATAATTTACATCCAGTGTATGAATAAGTATAGATACTGTGGGACTTAAATCTACTGTCTTGCTATTTGTTTTCTGTTTCTTTTGTCTGTTCTTTGATTCTTTCCTCTTTCTCTGCTTTGATTTAGATTGCCTATTATTTAGTATTTCACTTATTTCTATTATTGGTTTATTAGTTTTTTTTTAAACTTTAACTTATCATAGTCTACCAGTAAATGACATTGTGCAGTGTAAGACCCTTCCAACATAATCCTGCAATTCCCCTTCGTGTCCTCGGTTTTGTTATTTTTGTAGATTTTACTTCTTCATATATTATGGTCCTTTTGATACATTTTTATTATTTTTGATTCATTCATTTATATTTTAAAAAAATTTAAAGTGAGGAAGATCATATACTTTGTATTTATCTATGTATTCACCATTTCTAGGATACATCTTTGTGTAGATTCATGTTTCTGTCTCATATCATTTTCCTTCCATTTGAATTGTTTTATTATTTCTTATAATGGAGATTTACTGTCAGTGGCTTTTCTGAGCTTTCATTTGTCTGAAAAAGCCTTTGTTCTTCTTTCAGCTTTGAAAAATAGTTTTACTGATTATAAAATTTGAAGGTGACAGTTTTCTTTTTTGAGCTTTTTCAAGATATTCTTTTGTTTAACTGACTTGCATAGTTTCTAACAAGAAGTGTGTGGTCTTCCTCTATATGTAATATGTCTTTCTTTTCTCTTGCTGGTTTTAAGATTTACTCTTGTCAGTGATTTTTGAATGAATATAGTATATAGAATATAGTATATAGTATATATAATATAGTATATGTTGGTATGGGTTTATGTGTGTGTGTGTGTGTGTGTGTGTGTGTGTGTGTGTGTGTATGTATGTGTGTGTGTGTATGTGTGTGCATGTCTAGCCTACGTTAGATTATTTGAACTGCTCAGTTCTGTGGGTTTATGGTTTTGGTGAAATATGAAACTTTTTGCTATTATTTCTTTAATATATTTTCTGTTTTTTATCTTCTTCTAGAATTCATATTACATTTATTTTAGACGTTAGATACAAGCAAACAGAGCATTGAGATGCTATTTTTTGCCTGATTTATAAGAAATGTTTTGCTTTGGATTGTTTTCATGGTATTATCTTTATGTTTACTAATCCTTCTTTATCAAATGACTTATTGCCATTAATTCTATCAAGCGAATTATTCATTTCAAATATTTTGTGTCCTGATAAATTTTGATAATTATCATTATCTATTTTTCGCCTTTCAACGTTGTCTTAAAAAAAATACCTGACCATAGTTGTGACTACTCTAATGTCTTTTTCTTCTAATTTCATCATCTGTATTTCTGGGTTTATTTTTATTTACTGATAGTCTGCTGGTTGTTTCAGACTTTGTGGTTTGTTTAGTAATTTTGGATTAAATACTGGACATTATGATTTTTACCACGTAAATGTCTGGATTTTGTTGCTTTTTTTTTTAAAGATCGTTGGGCTTTGTTCTGCTAGTCAGTAGATTACTTTCAGTTAAGTTTATTTATTTGAAGTTTGTTTTATTTCGCCATTTATTTTTAATTTTATTTTTTTAACATCTTTATTGGAGTATAATTGCTTTACAATGGTGTGTTAGTTTCTGCTTTATAACAAAGTGAATCAGCTATACATATACATATATCCCCATATCTCCTCCCTCTTGTGTCTCCCTCCCACCCTCCCTATCCCACCCATCTAGGTGGTCACAAAACACTGAGCTGATCTCCCTGTGCTATGTGGCTGCTTCCCACTAGGTATCTATTTTACATTTGGTAGTGTATATATGTCCATGCCACTCTCTCACTTCGTCCCAGCTTACCCTTCCCCCTCCCTGTGTCCTGAAGTCCATTCTCTACATCTGCGGCTTTGTTCCTGTCCTGCCCTTAGGTTCTTCAGAACCATTGTTTTTTTTGTTTTTTTTTTTTTAGATTCCATATATATGTGTTACCATACGGTATTTGTTTATCTCTTTCTGACTTACCTCACTCTGTATGACAGACTCTAGGTCCATTCACCTCACTACAAATAACTCAATTTCGTTTCTTCCTTTTTTTTTTTTATAGCTTTTCATAAATCTATTTCAACATACAATGGTTTTTAACATATTGTAAATATGTTTTCATTTTTAACATCTTTATTGGAGTATAATTGCTTTACAGTGCTGTGTTAGTTTCTGCTTTATAACAAAGTGAATCAGCTGTACATATACATATATACCCGTTTCTCCTCCCTCATGTGTCTCCCTCCCACCCTCCCTATCCTGCCCCTCTAGGTGGTCACAGAGCACCAAGCTGATCTCCCTGTGCTCTGCAGCTGCTTCCCACTAGCTATCTATTTTACATTTGGTAGTATTTATAAGTCCATGCCACTCTCTCACTTTGTCCCAGTTTACCTTTCCCCCCCATATCCTCAAGTCCATTCTCTATGTCTGCGTCTTTATTCCTGTCCTGGCCCTAGGTTCTCCAGAATCATGTTTTTTTTTTTTTTTTTTAGATTCCGTATATATGTGTTAGCATACGGTATTTGTTTTTCTATTTCTGACTTACGTCACTCTGTATGACAGACTCTAGGTCCATCCACCTTGCTACAAATGACCCAATTTCGTTCCTTTTCATGGCTGAGTAATATTTCATTGTATATATGTGCCACATCTTCTTTATCCATTCCTCTGTCGATGGATACTTAGGTTGCTTCCATGTCCTGGCTATTGTCAATACAGCTGCAGTGAACATTGTGGTACATGACTTTTTGAATTATGGTTTTCTCAGGGTATATGCCCAGTAGTGGGATTGCTGGGTCGTATGGTAGTTCTATTTTTAGTTTTTTCAGGAACCTCCATACTGTCCTCCATAGTGGCTGTATCAATTTACATTCCCACCAGCAGTGCAAGAGGGTCCCCTTTTCTCCGCAACCTCTCCAACATTTATTGTTTGTAGATTTTTGGAAGATGGCCATTCTGACCGGTGTGAGGTGATATCTCATTGTAGTTTTGATTTGCATTTCTCTAATGATTAGTGATGTTGAGCATCCTTTCATGTGTTTGTTGGCAATCTGTATATCTTCTTTGGAGAAACATCTATTTAGGTCTTCTGCCCGTTTTTGGATTGGGTTGTTTGTTTTCTTGATATTGAGCTGCATGAGCTGCTTGTATATTTTGGAGATTAATCCTTTGTCATTTGCTTCATTTGCAAATATCTTCTCCCATCCTGAGGGTTGTCTTTTCATCTTGTTTATGGTTTCCTTTGCTGTGCAAAAGATTTTAAGTTTCATTAGGTCCCATTTGTTTATTTTTGTTTTTAGTTCCATATCTCTAGGAGGTAGGTCAAAAAGGATCTTGCTGTGATTTATGTCATAGAGTGTTCTGCCTGTGTTTTCCTGTAAGAGATATATAGTCTCTGGCCTTACATTTAGTTTTAATCCATTTGAGTTTATTTTTGTGTATGGTGTTAGGGAGTGTTCTACTTTCATTCTTTTACCTATAGCTGTCCAGTTTTCCCAGCACCACTTATTGAAGAGGGTGTCTTTTCTCCATGGTATATTCTTGCCTTCTTTATCAAAAGTAAGGTGACCATATGTGCGTGGGTTTATCTCTGGGATTATTATCCTGTTCCATTGATCTATATTTCTGTTTTTGTGCCAGTACCATACTGTCTTGATTACTGTAGCTTTGTAGTGTAGTCTGTAGTCAGGGGGACTGTTTCCTCCAACTCTGTTTTTCTTTCTCAAGAATGCTTTGGCTATTTGGTGCCTTTTCTGCTTCCATACAAATTGTGAAATTTTTTGTTCTAGTTCTGTGAAAAATGCCACTGGTAGTTTTATAGGGAGGGAGTGCATTGAATCTGTAGTTTGCTTTGGGTATTTTAGTCATTTTCACAATGTTGATTCTTCCAATCCAAGAACATGGTATATGTCTCCATCTGTTTGTATCATCTTTAATTTCTCTCATAGTGTCTTATAGTTTTCTGCATACATGTCTTTTGCCTCCTTAGGTAGGTTTATTCCTAGGTAGTTTATTCTTTTTGTTGCAGTGGTAAATGGGAGTGTTTACTTAATTTCTGTTTCAGATTTTTCATCATTAGTGTATAGGAATGCAAGAGATTTCTGTGCATTAATTTTGTATCCTGCTACTCTACCAAATTCATTGATTAGCTCTAGTAGTTTCCTGGTAGCATCTTTAGGATTCTCTATGTATAGTACCATGTCATCTGCAAATAGTGACAGCTTTACTTCTTTTATGATTTGTATTCCTTTTATTTCATTTTCTTCTCTGATTGCTGTGGCTAGGACTTCCAAAACTGTGTTGAATGTTAGTGGTGAGAGTGGACAACCTTGTCTTGTTCCTGATGTTAGAGGAAATGGTTTCAGTTTTTCACCATTGAGAATGATGTTGGCTGTGGGTTTGTCATATATGGCCTTTATTATATTGAGGTAAGTTCCCTCTATGCCTACTTTCTGGAGGGTTTTTATCATAAATGGGTGTTGAATTTTGTCAAAAACTTTTTCTGCATCTATTAAGATGATCATATGGTTTTTCTTCTTCAATTTGTTAATATGGTTTATCACATCGATTTATTTGCGTATATTGAAGAATCCTAGCATTCCTGGGATACACCCCACTTGATCATGGTGAATGATCTTTTTAATATGCTGTTGGATTCTGTTTGCTAGTATGTTGTTGAGGATTTTCGCATCTATGTTCATCAGTGATATTGGTCTGTAGTTTTCTTTTATTGTGACATCTTTGTGTGGTTCTGGTATCAGGGTTATAGTGGCCTCGTAGAATGAGTTTGGAAGTGTTCCTCCCAATGCTACATTTTGGAAGAGTTTGAGAAGGATAGGTGTTAGCTCTTTTAATGTTTGATAGAATTTGCCTGTGAAGCCATCTGGTCCTGGGCTTTTGTTTGTTGAAAGATTTTTAATCACAGTCTCAATTTCAGTGCTTGTGTTTGGTCTGTGTGTATTTTCTCTTCCTTCCTGGTAGAGTCTGGGAAGGTTGTGCTTTTCTAAGAATTTGTCCATTTCTTCCAGGTTGTCCATTTTATTGGCATATAGTTGCTTGTAGTAATCTCTCATGATCCTTTGTATTTCTGCAGTGTCAGTTTTTACTTCTCCTTTTTCATTTCTCATTCTATTGATTTGAGTTCGTTTTTTTTTTTTTTTGATGAGTCTGGCTAATGGTTTATCAATTTTGTTTATATTTTCAAAGAACCAGCTTTTAGTTTTATTGATCTTTGCTGTTGTTTCTTTCATTTCTTTTTCATTTATTTCTGATCTGCCCCTTATGATTTCTTTCCTTCTGCTAACTTTTGGGTTTTTTTTGTTCTTTTTTCTCTAATTGCTTTAGGTGCAAGCTTAGGTTGTTTATTTGAGATGTTTTTTGTTTCTTGAGGTAGGATTTTATTGCTATAAACTTCAATCTTAGAACTGCTTTTGCTGCATCCCTTAGGTTTTGGGTTGTGTTTTCATTGTCATTCTAGGCATTTTTTGTCATTCTAGGTATTTTTCATTGTCATTCTAGGTATTTTTTGATTTCCTCTTTGATTTCTTCAGTGATCTCTTGGTTATTAAGTAGTGTATTATTTAGCCTCCATGTGTTTGTATTTTTTACAGATTTTTTCCTGTAAATGATACCTAGTCTCATAGCGTTGTGGTCAGAAAAGATACTTGATATGATTTAAATTTTCTTAAATTTACGAACTCTTGATTTGTGACCCAAGACATGGTGTATCCTGGAGAATGTTCCATGAGCACTTTAGAAGAAAGTGTATTCTGTTGTTTTTGGATGGAATGTCCTATAAATATCAATTAAGTCCATGTTGTTTAATGTAGCATTTAAAGCTTGTGTTTCCTTATTTATTTTCATTTTGGATGATCTGTCCTTTGGTGAAAATGGGGTGTTAAAGTCCGTTACTATTATTGTGTTACTGTTGATTTCCCCTTTTATGGCTGTTAGCATTTGCCTTATGTATTGAGGTGCTCCTGTGTTGGGTGCATTAATATTTACAAGTGTTATATATTCTTGCATTGATCCCTTGATCATTATGTAGTGTCCCTCTCTGTCTCTTTTAATCGTCTTTATTTAAACATCTATTTTGCCTGATATGAGAATTGCTACTCCAGCTTTCTTTTGATTTCCATTGCATGGAATATCTTTTTCCATCCCCTTACTTTCAGTTTGTATGTGTCTGTAGGTCTGAATTGGGTCTCTTGTAGACAGTATGTATACGGGTCTTGTTTTTTGTATCTATTCAGCCAGTCTGTGTCTTTTGGTTGGAGCATTTAATCCATTTGCATTTAAGGTAATTATTGATATGTATGTTCCTATTACCATTTTCTTAATTGTTTTGGGTTTGTTATTGTAGGTCTTTTCCTTCTCTTGTCTTCCTCCCTAGGGAAGTTCCTTTAGCATTTGTTGTAAAGCTGGTTTGGTGGTGCTAAAGTCTCTTAGATTTTGCTTGTTTGTAAGGGTTTTAATTTCTCTGTCAAATCTGAATTAGATGCTTGCTAGGTAGAGTAATTTTGGTTGTGGGTTTTTCCCGTTCATCACTTTAAATATGTCCTGCCACATCCTTCCTGCTTGCAGAGTTTCTGCTAAGAAATCAAATAGTAACATGGGGATTCCCTTGTATGCTACTTGTTGCTTTCCTTTGCTGCTTTTAATATTTATTCTTTGTATTTAATTTTTGATAGCTTGATTAATAGGTGTCTTGGTGTGTTTTTCCTTGGATTTATCCTGTATGGGACTCTCTGTGCTTCCTGGACTTGATTGACTATTTCCTTTCCCATATTAGGGAAGTTTTCGACTATAATCTCTTCAAATATTTTCTCTGTACCATTCTTTTTCTCTTCTTCTTCTGGGACCACTGTAATTCGACTATTGGTGTGTTCAGTATTGTCCCAAAGGTCTCTGAGACTGTCCTCTATTCTTTTCATTATTATTTCTTATTCTGCTGTGTGGTAGTTATTTCCACTATTTTATCTTCCAGGTCACTTACCTGTTCTTCTGCCTCAGTTATTCTGCTATTGATTTCTTTTAGGGAATTTTAAATTTCATTTATTATGTTGTTCTTCACTGTTTGTTTGCTCTTTAGTTCTTGTATCTACTTGTTAAACATTTCTTGTATTTTCGCCATTCTATTTTGAAGATTTTCCATTTTGTTTACTATCATTACTCTGAATTCTTTTCAGGTAGTCTGCCTATTTTCTCTTCATTTGTTTGGTCTGGTGGGCTTTTACTTTGCTCCTTCATCTGCTGTGTATTTCTCTGTCTTCTGTTTTGATTAACTTAGTGTGTTTGGGGTCTCCTTTTCGCAGGCTGCATGTTCTTAGTTCCTGTTGTTTTTGGTGTCTGCTGCCAGTGGGTAAGGTTGGTTCAGTGGGTTGTGTAGGCTTCCTGGTGGATGGGACTCGTGTCTGTGTTTTGGTGGGTGAAGCTGGATATTGTCTTTCTGGTGGGCAGGACTGTGTCCAGTGGTGTGTTTTGGGGTGTCTGTGACTTTATTACGATTTTAGGAAGCCTCTCTGCTAATGGTTGTGTTTGTGTTCCTGTCTTGCTAGTTGTTTGCCATGGGGTGTCCAGCCTTGTAGCTTGCTGGTTGTTGAGTGGAGTTAGGTCTTAGTGTTGAGGTGGAGATCTCTGGGAGAGCTTTTGCCATTTGATATTACGTGTAGCTGGGAGGTCTCTGGTGTTCTAATGTCCTGAACTCAGCTCTCCCACCTAAGGGGCTCAGGCCTGACACCTGGGCAGAGCAGCAAGACCCTGTCAGCCACACAGCTTAGAAGAAAAGGGTAGAAAAAAAAGGAAAGAAAGAAAGAATAAAGAAGTAAATAAACCAATCAATTAAAGTTATTAAGATAAATAATTAAATATTATTAAAAATAAAAAAGTAATAAAAGAAAGAAAGAAGAGAGCCACCAAAGCAATAAACAAATCCACCAATGATAACAAGTGCTAAAAACTATACTAAAAAAATAAAAAGCCAACAAAACAAACAAAAAATGGAAAGGCAGAACCCTAGGACAAATGGTAAAAGGAAAGCTCTGCAGACAAAATTAGACAAAGAAGCATGCGCACACACACTCACAAAAAGAAAAAAAGGAAAAAGAAATATATATTAAAAAAAAAAGGAAGAGAGCAACCAAATCAATAAACAAATCTACCAATGATAATAAGCTCTAAATACTAAACCTAGATAAATGTAAAAGCAGAAATAAGTTAGATGCAGAAAGCAAACCTGAAATCTACAGTTGCTTCCAAAGTCCACCACCTCAATTTTGGGATGATTCGTTGTCTATTCAGGTATTCCACAGATGTAGGGTACATCAAGTTGATTGTGGAGATTTAATCCGCTGCTTCTGAGGCTGCTGGGAGAGATTTCCCTTTCTCTTCTTTGTTCTCACAGCTCCTGGGTTTCAGCTTTGGATTTGGTCCTGCCTCTGTGTGTAGGTCGCCTGCGGGCATCTGTTCTTCGCTCAGACAGGACGGGGTTAAAGGAGCAGCTGATTAGGGGCTCACTCAGGCCTGGGGGAATGAAGGGGTAGGGAACGCGGGGAAGCCTGCGGTGGCAGAGGCCAGTGTGATGTTGCAACAGCCTGAGGCCTGCCATTTGTTCTCCCCCGGCAAGTTGTCCCTGGATCCCGGGACCCTGGCAGTGGGGGGCTGCACAGGCTCCTGGGAGGGGAGATGTGGATAGTGACCTGTGCTTGCACGTAGGCTTCTTTGTGGCTGCAGCAGCAGCCTTAGTATCTCATGCCTGTCTCTGGTGTCTGCGCTGATAGATGCAGCTTGCGCCTGTCTGTGGAGCTCGTTTAGGTGGTGCTCTGAATCCCCTCTCCTTGCGCACCCCGAAACAATGGTCTCTTGCCTCTTAGGCAGGTCCAGACTTTTACCGGACTCCCTCCTGGCTAGTTGTGGCTCACTAGCCCCTTCAGGCTGTGTTCACGCCGCCAGTCCTCTCCCTGGGATCTGACCTCCGAAGCCCAAGCCTCAGCTCCCAGCCCCCACCCACCCCAGCGGGTGAGCAGACAAGTCTTTCGGGCTGGTGAGTGCTGGTCAGCACAGATCCTCTTTGTGGGAATCTCTCTGCTTTGCCCTCCGCACCCCTATTGCTGCGCTCTCCTCCACGGCTCTGAAGCTCCCCGCCTCCGCCACCCACAGTCTCTGCCCACAAAGGAGCTTCCTAGTGTGTGGAAACCTTTCCTCCTTCACAGCTCCCTCCCAGTGGTGCAGGTCCAGTCCCTATTCTTTTGTCTTTGTTTTTTCTTTTTTGTTTTGCTTTACCCAGGTACGTAGGGAGTTTCTTGCCTTTTGGGAAATCTGAGGTCTTCCGTCAGTGTTCATTAGGTGTTCTGTAGGAGTTGTTTCACGTGTGGATATATTTCTGATGTATTTGTGGGGAGGAAGGTGATCTCCACATCTTACTCCTCTGCCATCTTGAAGGTCTCTGAAGTTTGTTTTACTTTTAAGCTTTGTTAATTGGTCCCAGAACAGCCTTTATTCTGAATGAGTTTTTCAAAATAGAAGTTTTATTGGGATATAATTCACATATCTTACCATTCACCCGTTTATTATGTATAATTCAGTGATTTTTATTGTATCCCAAGGTTGTGCAAACATTACCACTCTGTAATGTTAAAGTATGTTCATCCGCAAAAGAAGTACTGTAGTTATCAGCAGTCCTTCCTGATTTTTCCTGCTTCCCAGTACTGTAATCTAATTCTATTTGTATAGATTTGTCTCTTCTGGACAATTCATGTAAAGGAAAATATACAGTATGAGATCTTTTGTGGTTGACGTTTTTTCAGTTAGCATAATGTTTTCAGGGTCCACCCATGTTGTAGCATGCATTAATACTTCATTCCTTTTTATTACTAAATAATATTGTGGGGGTATATCACATTTTATCTATTCGTCAGTTGATGGTCATTGGGCTGTTTCCACCTTTTGGCTGTTATGCACAATGCTGCTATGAACCCTTCTGTACAAGGTTTTATGTGCACACATGTTTTTATTTCTCTTGGATATGTACCTAGAGTGGAATTGCTGGTAATATGGTAACTCTACATTTAACTTTTTAAGAAATTTCTAGATTGCTTTCCAAAGTGGCCACATCATTTTATATTACCACAGCTGTTTATGAGGATTTTGATGCCTTCATATTCTCTTGAACACCTGTTATTATCTGACTTTTTGATTATAGCCATTTTAGTGGGTGTGAAATGGTATCTCATTGTGGTTTGGTTTTGATTTGCATCTCCCTCATGACTAATGATGTTGAATGTGTTTTTGTGTGCTTATGATAAGGCTATTTATATGTCTTTTTTTGAGAAATGTTTATTCAGATCCTTTGCCTGTTTAAAAACTGAGGTCCCTTTAAATATATATATTTAAATATATAGTTTTTTAAAAACATCTTTATTGGAGTGTAATTGCTTTACAATGTTGTGTTAGTTTCTGCTGTATAACAAAGTGAATCAGCTGTATGTATACATATACCCCCATATTCCCTCCCTCTTATGCCTCTTATGCCTCCCTCCCACCCTCCCTATCCCACCCATCTAGGTGGTCACAACGTACTGAGCTGATCTCCCTGTGCTATGCGGCTGCTTCCCACTAGCTATCTATTTTACATTTGGTAGTGTATATATGTCAGTGCTAGTCTCTCACTTCGTCCCAGTTTACCCTTCCCCCTCCCTGTGTCCTCAAGTCCATTCTCTACGTCTGCGTCTTTATTTCTGTCCTGCCCCTAGGTTCTTCAGAACCAGTTTTTTTATGTGTGGATTTCTTGGCATTTTCTATGTTTAATTTTATATATAAGACGATATATTTGTAAACTGCCCTTATTTCTTTTCCTTGCATAGTGGCCCTGGCTAGATCCTCTAGTACAGCATCTTGAGGACATTATGCTATGTGAGATAAACCAGCCACAGAAGGACAAACACTACATGATTCCAGTTATATGAGATAGAAGCAAAGTCATAGAAACAAAGAGTAGAATGGTGGTTGCCAAGGGCTGGGGGAAGGGAAAAAAGGAATTACTAGTCAATGGTACTAAATTTTTAGTTATGCAAGATGAATAAGTTCTGGAGGTCTGCTGTACAACATTGTGTTTATAGATAATAATACCTTATTATCTGTTAATAATTATCTTATTACCTGTTAATAATTATTTGTTAATATCACTTAATACCCGTTAATAAGGTAGATCTCCTGTTAAGTGTTCTTACCACAATAAAATTAAAAAAAAAGTGGTGAAAGCAGACATCTTTTTTTTTTCCTGACCTTACGGGAGAAAGCATTCATTCTTTTACCATCAGCCTATGACATTAGCTGTCAATTTTGTATAGATGGTCTTTGTTTATTGAAGGGAGTTTACTTTTTATTCCTGGCTTGTCGAGTGTTTTATCATGAAGAGTTGTTGGATTTTGTCAAATGCTCTTTGTGCTTCTACTGAGATGATCATGTGATTTTTGTCCTTTATTTTTATTAATGTAGTATATTACATTGATTATTCAAATTTAAACCAACCTTGCATGTCTGGGATAATTCCACTTGGTTATACTTTATTTTCTCATCCATTTAAAAGACAAAAGCAAGAAAAATTTCTGAATCTTTGTTAATAGATGCACAATATAAAAAATGTAATTAAAATTTTATTTATTTATTTTTGGCTGCATTGGGTCTTTGTTGCTGCTTGTGGGCTTTCTCTAGTTGTGGCGAGCAGGGACTACTCTTCATTGCTGTGTGTGGGCTTCTCATTGCGGAGGCTTCTCTTGTAGTGGAGCACGGGCTCTAGGCACACGGGCTTCAGTAGTTGTGGCTCGCGGGCTCTAGAGCACAGGCTCAGTAGTTGTGGTGCACGGGCTTAGTTGCTCTGCTGCATGTGGGATCTCCCTGGACCAGGGATCGAACCTGTGTCCCCTGCATTGGCAGGCAGATTCTTAACCACTGCGCCACCAGGGAGGTCCCAAAAAGATGTAATTTTTAACATCAATAATATAAAGTGGGGGGGGGTGTGGAGATATAAATGAGTAGTTTCTGTTTGTGATTGAAGTTGTTATCAGTTTAGAGTGTTGTAACTTTAAGTTATTTTACATAACTTCCATGGTAACCACAAATAAAATACCCATAGAAGTTACACAGAATAAAAGGAGGAAGGGATCAAAGCATATAAATACGAAAAATGTCAATGAAATACAAAGGAAAACAATTAACAAATTACAATGAAGAAAATAGCAATACTAAGTCTTTCCCATTCAGTAATTATATTACATGTGACCAGATTAAACCTCCAACTAGAAAGAAGTAAATTGGCTGAATGGATTCAAGAAACAAAGTGCAACTGTGTTTTGTCTAGGAGAGACACACTAAGGACATACATAGGCTGAATGTGAAAGGATGGATAAAGATAGTACATGCAAATGGTAACCAGAAGAGAGCAGAGGTAGCCATACTTATAATCAGAAAAAGTCAAAAACTGTTACAAGAGGCAAAGAGGGAAATTATATAATGATAAAAGTGTCAGTTCACCAGGAAGATATAACAATTAAAAATATCTACACCTAACATCAGAACTCCCAAATATATGAAGCAAATATTGACAGAACTGAAGGAAGAATTATGCAGAAACACAATAATAGTAGGACACTTCAATATAGTGCTTTCAATAATGGACAGAACAACTAGACTGCAGATCAGTAATGAAACAGTTCTTGAACAATATTGATCCATTGCACCAGACAGACAAATATAGAACATCCTGCCCAACAATAGTAGAGTGAGTGCACATTCTTCTCAAGCTCACATGGAACATTCTTTAGGATAGACCACGTATTACCACGTAACAAGTCTTAACAAATTTAATAATATTGAACTCATACCAAGTATCTTTCTGACCACAGTGGAATGAAATCAGTAGTCGAAGGAAACTGGAAAATACACAGATATGTGGAAATTAAGCAACACAGTCTTAAAAAACTAATGGGTCAAAGGAGAAACTACAAGGGTAATTAGAAAATATCTTGATACAAATGAAATCTAAAATGACATACCAAAACATATGGGATGCAGAGAAAGCAATATGAAGAGGGAAGTTCATAGTGATAAATGCCTACTTTAAAAAAAAGAATGATCTCAAGTAAATAACCTAATCTATGCTTCAAGGAACTAGAAAAAGAAGAGCAAACTAAACCTGAAGTTAGCAGAGGAATGGATGTGGTAAAGATTAGAGCAGAAATAAATGAAATAGAGACTAAAAAAGAAATAGAAAAACTCAACAAAACTGAGTCAGGTTTTATTTTAAAAGACCAAAAAAACTGAGAAATTCTTAGCTAGAATAATTAAGGAAAAAAGAGAGGACTTAAAGTAACTAAAAGCAGAAATGAAAGAGTAGGCATTACAGCTAATGCTAGGAATATAAAAAGAATTATGGGACTACTATGAACAATTACATGCCAACAAATTGTATAACCTAGAAGAAATAGATGTTCCTAGAAACATACAACCTATCAAGACTGAAGAAATAAAAACCTGAACAGACTATCGCTAATAAGGAAATTGAATCAATAATCAAAAACCTCTGAATAAGGAAAAACCCAGGACTAAATGGCTTCACTGGAGAATTCTACCAAACATTAAAGAAGAATTAACACCAATTGTCCTCAACTCTTCCAAAAAATAAAGAGGAGGGAACACTTCCAAACTCATTTTCTGAGTTTAGCATTGCCCTGAAACCACAGCCAGACAAAGACACTACAAGAAAATAAAGCTACAGATTAATATCCCCGATTGATATTAATGCAAAAATCCTCAACAGTATTGTAGGAAACCAAATTCAAGAGCACATTAGAAGGGTCATACCCTATGACCAACTGGGATTTATTCCTGAAATGTAAAGCTGGTTCAACATATGAAAAAAAATCAATGTAATACGCCACATTAACAGAGTGAAGGACAAAAACTACACGATCATCTCAATAGATGCAGAGAAAGTATTTGACAAAATTCAACACCCTTTAATAATAAAAACACTCAACAAATTACAAATAAAAGGAAACTCCTTCAAAATGATAAGACCATATATGAAAAGCCCACAGCCAACATCATATGCAAGAAAAATCGGTTGTATTTCTACATACTATCAGTGAACAATCCGAAAAGGAAAATAAGACAGTAATCCCATTTATAATAGCATAAAAAGCAATACTTAGGAATAAACTTAACCAAGGGGGCAGAAGACTTGTACAGTGAGTGAAAAGTGTAAAATATAGCTGAAAGAATTAAAGAAGACACAAATAAATGGGAAGATATCTTGTGTTCATGGACTGAAGGACTTAAAATTGTTAAAAATGCATGCTACCCAAAGTGATCTACAGATTCAGTGTAGTTCCTATCAATGTCCCAATGGCATTTTTTTACAGTAATGAAAAATCCACCCTAAAATTTACATGGAATCTCAAGGGTCCCCGAATAGCCAAAACAATCTGAAAAAGAATAGCAAATTTAGAGGTCTCACACTTCAGGATTTCAAACATATTACAAAGCTACAGTAATCAAAACATTATGGTACTTGCTTAAAGAGAGATACATAGACTAATGGAACAGAATAGAGTCCAGAAATGAATCCTTGTATTTACGGTGAAATGATCTTCTATAAGGATGCAAAACCATGCAGTGGGGAAAGATTAATCTCTTAAGCAGGACTTCCCTGGTGGCGCAGTGGTAAAGAATCTGCCTGCCAATGCAGGGGACATGGGTTCGAGTCCTGTTTGGGAAGATTCTACATGCCGTGGAGCAACTAAGCCCGCAAGCCACAACTACTGAGCCTGCATGACACAACTACTGAAGCCCACACGCCTAGAGCCCGTGCTCTGCAACAAGAGAAGCCACTGCAATGAGAAGCCAGTGCACTGCAACAAAGAGTAGCCCCTGCTTACTGCGACTAGAGAAAGCCCGTGTGCAGCAATGAAGACCCAACACAGTCAAAAATAAATAAATAAGTAAATAAATAAATTTAATCTCTTAAGCACATGGCGTTTTTAAAAATGGATAACCACATGGAAAAAAATGAAGTTGGATCCTTACCTTCCATACATTAAAATTAACTCAAAATAAAGACTTAAACATAAGACCTACACATAAGATTTCTGCATGAAAACACATGAAGAGCTTCATGACATTGAGTTTGGCAATGATTTCTTGGTATGACACCGAAAAAAATAGGAAACAAAGACAGAAATAGACAATGCAATGAGACTTCATCAAGCTTAAAATCTTTTGTGCATTGAAATTTTTGTGCATCAAGGAACAGTATAAAAAGGCAACCCATGAAATGGGAGACAATATTTTAAACCAAATATCTGATAAAGTGTTAATAATATCCAGAGTATATGATGAACTCCTACAACTCAACAACAAGAACAACAAACCCAACTCATTTAAAAAGTGGGCAAAGGGGCTTCCCTGGTGGCGCAGTGGTTGAGAGTCTGCCTGCCGATGCAGGGGACACGGGTTCGTGACCCGGTTCGGGAAGATCCCACATGCAGCGGAGCAGCTGGGCCTGTGAGCCATGGCCGCTGAGCCTGTGCATCCAGAGCCTGTGCTCCGCAACAGGAGAGGACACAACAGTGAGAGGCCCGTGTACCGCAAAAACAAAACAAAAAGTGGGCAAAGGACTTGAATAGAATTTTTTCCAAAGATAATATATAAATGTGTAACAGGCATATGAAAAAATGCTCAAAGTCACTGGTCATCAGAGAAATGTAAATCAGAACCACAGTAGATAATCACCTTACACCCATTAGTGTGACCATTATTAAATAAAAATAAGTGTGGTTTAGGGTGTGTGGAGAAATTGGTACCCTTATGCAATGTTGGTGGGAATGTAAAATGGTGCAGCCTCTATGGAAAACAATATGGTGATTCTTCAAGAAATAAAAAATAGAATTACCACATGATTGAGCAGTCTTACTTCTATGTATATATCCAAAAGAACTGAAAGCAGGATATGAAAGAGCTGTTTGTACACCCCTGTTCATTGCAGCATTATTCACAATAGATAAGAGGTCAAAGAAACCTAATTGTCTATGGATGGATGAATAAAGAAAATGTGGTAGTATTTACAATGGAATATTATTCAGCTTTAAAAAAGAAAAAAACCCTGACACATCCTACAGCATGGGTGAATCTTAAGGATGTTATACCAGTCACAAAATGACAAATACTCTGTGACTCTCCTCGTTTGAGTTATATAAAGTAGTCAAACTCATGGAATCATAAAGTAGAATGATGTTTGCCAGCGTACAGGGGGAAGTGGAAATGAGTTGTTATTCAACGGGAATTTCAATTTCACAAGACATAAAAGTTCTAGAGATTTGTTGTACAATAGTGTGCTGTAGTTAACAAGACCGCACTGTACACTTAAAAATGTTTAAGATGGTAAATTTTATATTATGTTCTTTTTACCAAAATTAAAAAAAAGACAATACAATAAAAAAAAACATGCTGTGTAGGATATTAATTTTACTTTTTTTTTAATGTAAGGTTTTAATGTCAAGTTGACATGATTTCCATTATATCTTTAAAATGAATTCCGTCTACTTTAGAGGTAACTAAGCATGCAAGGCTTCTCTTAATTGACATTGTTAGGAAAATGATCAGTGTTCTACTTAAATTTTTATATTTCTGGTGATTTGTAGTTAATTTTTCTTTTTGTGGCCTATCTTAATTGTTCTACTTTTTATTAATTCTTAGGGTACATTTAAATTTAAAGCAGAAAGTGACCTGTTCCTTGCTGAGCATCACAAACTTTTATTGTATGATGGCAAACTCTCTAGTGCCATTGCATTCACATACAATCCACGCGCCACAGATGCCCAGCTTTGCCTCGAATCATCCCCTAAGGACAACCCTTCAATTTTTGTTCATTCACCACATGCACTCATGCTCCAGGTACTAGCGGTAATATTTTAAGAATATTTTTAATGGTAAATTTTGATGTATTATTGAGTTGTATTTGGTAGCTTCTGACATGTAATGTAATATTTTATTGTTCTTGTTATGTTTCATTTTGAATTGTTTTGGAAAAGAATCATTGGAATCTTTACTGTGTTTTTTTGTTTTACAAGGATGTGAAGGCAGTTTTAACACATTCCATCCAAAGTGCCATGCATTCAATTGGAGGAGTACAAGTGCTGTTTCCACTTTTTGCACAGTTGGATTATAGGCAGTATTTATCTGATGAAGTTGACTTGACTGTATGGTGAGTGCTTTTGTTTTTTCTTTCATTTGATGTGAGAGTTATTTTCATCACTGTTGAGCTGCACAATATTTTTTTCAAACTTTAAAATTTGTTACAGGGTTAAAAGAGAATAGAAAGAAATTTTTGAACTATAATTATTATAAATTCAGTTCAATAATAATAATATTAATTTAAGTTCTTTATCAGTAGGAAGTATGGAAGCTCTAAAAAAACATAATAATGTTTTTTAAAATAATTAATTTATGGCTGCGTTGGGTCTTGGTTGCTGGGCGCAGGCTTTCTCTAGTTGCGGCGAGTGGAGGCTACTCTTTGTTGTGGTGCGCGGGCTTCTAATTGCAGTGGCTTCTCTTTGTTATGGAGCATGGGCTCTGGATGAGCTGGCTTCAGTAGTTGTGGCATGTGGGCTTAGTTGCTCCGCGGCATGTGGGATCTTCCCAGACCAGGGCTCGAACCCATGTCCCCTGCATTGGCAGGTGGATTCTTAACCACTGCGCCATCAGGGAAGTCCCAATAATGTTATTTTCAAATAAAGTTAGACATAGTGATAATAGATTTATCAGAAATATATGTATTTTTGTCTAAAATATAGTTTTAAAATATTTTAAATGGTTATGCGGCAGTGATTTCTTATGGTAATTCATCTTTCCATATTTAATTATTATTGATTGCTAGTAAGTAATCTAAAAATTTTTGATTATGTTACATAATAAGTGATATGGTTTTTAAAAATTAGATCATAAATTTGGCACCTTTGTCTCCTTTGTTGTAGTGTTGAGTGTAGAAAAGGAAGAGACATGAATTCTAGGACAAGTTATTACAATGTTGGAAAGGGTGTCTAAATGAATTTTTCATGGCTGTATAATTTAGTGAATCTATTTATAATAAAGTAATTACGTTTAATTATTTGAGTGACTTTAATGTTTTTCGTTCTCCTTTTTTGAAATTCTCTTTCTAATTTCTACTTTTATGTGCGACTTGAGGTTTACTACCAATGTATATATTTAATGATGTAATAATTTTTCCAGATTATTTTTAGGCAATGGAATGACTTTTTTTTTAAAGGAATTATGTATCAAAGCTAGTATTGACTACATTTAAAAAATTTTAAATAATATTATTCTTGACATATTGCTACTTCATAAAATTTTTTTGCATCCTGGTCTAAAACCTTTATAACAGGGCTCAGTTTCTTTTTTTTTTTATTAAATTTCCACCATTATTGGAATTGCTGACAGTTAAAAGTACTTTTGTGGAGGAGGTTGGCTGTTCTCCCTTTCTTTGTGGGAATCTGTCAAGACTTTTGAGAAGGACTAACAGCCAACCTTATTCCATTCCATTTTGAGTATCTACAAGTTGTGAGGTTGGGAGCATGGCTGTAGTCTTACTACTTTACGATTTTTCTGTTGGGATAATGCACAAAATTCTTAAATTATTATTCAAGTACTTCAGTTTGTCTACAGCTTTACTTTCTTATTTCCCCTTTTATGAACCCTATGCTCTGTTCAAATTAGGCCAGTTTGGAGCCCTAACATATTTGGAGGCTATCTATCCTAGTCTGTTTGCTCCACATCTTTTCCTTCTATTTGGCCTCTAACACTCCAAAATTGAATACACTTGCTCATCTAAGTTACATCCATTCTTCAGGGCTTTAATATACTTATGTTAGTCATTTTATTACTTGTTTTTGGACATTCCTGATTTTGCTCTATTTCATGCATGTTTTTCATATTGTTTCTAAGTGATTCATTTATTAATATATTTGTGATAAAGGATATGAACTAAATATGAGTAATAAATCCTAATTTATTAATTAGGATTTATTTAGTAATAAATCCTAAATGAGTAATAAATCCTAATCTTACATTAAATTTTAGTCCTAAAATAATGTTGGAGGCAGTTTTAGTAGAGTGTCAATTTCCTTGGAATAGAAACTTTTTATTAAGGTTGATGAAAGACTGCATCTATTTAACCCCCCCCCCTTTTTAAAAATAGAATATGTTTTTTCAAACCAATATCTTTTTTCTTATTCCAGTTCAACTTTGCTGGCTTTTATCATGGAGCTGTTGAAGAACTCAATTGCTATGCAAGAGCAGATGCTTGCCTGCAAGGGCTTTTTGGTAATAGGATATAGTCTTGAAAAGGTAAAGTATCAAATGCTTTACATTTTTGATTCTTAATTTGCAGGCCATGAAACTTAGTCTCCTAAGTGGTTGAGAAATTCTGTCTGCAAGTGTGTCTCCCTGGTTATATAAAATTACCTAAATTAAAATAACCTTTTGTTGTTTTAACTTGCCCCCACTGCTTTATTAGAGGAATGTGGTATTGAGTCTCATGGCATCTTTAACTTTGAGCATATAATTTGTGGACCTACTTTTTTCTGGTATTGACAGCCTTTAATTTACTTACCTTGCCTTGTGTTGGTAGTGACCTTTGAAATATCTTCCTCTGCAGTCTTCCAAATCCCATGTCAGCAGAGCAGTACTTGAACTTTGCCTTGCATTTTCAAAATATCTGAGTAATCTGCAGAATGGGATGCCCCTACTCAAGCAATTGTGTGATCACATTCTTCTTAACCCAGCTATATGGATTCATACCCCAGCCAAGGTAACACATATATTGATTTTGTGCTAATATGTTCAGTAAGTTTTTGTACTTGAGAAGAGTGATAATTACGAGGATTTTCTTTTATCCTTTTACATGCTATTATGTAAGATTTCAGTGGAATGCATTTTTTGACTAAATATACTTTTGCAAGTCAGTATCTTTTCCCTCCCTTCCTCCCTTCCTAAAGCAATATCAGTATTTCTTTTTTAAAAAAGCTATAGTCTTTATTTTCTGTTGTTAAATCAAATAAAATTTTATTTGAGAGAGACTTTGATTTATCCTTACTAAACCAAAGTTGGATAGTTCCTGTGTAAATATGTTTCCTATCAACTGTAGCTCTGTTCTACTGCAAATATACATACATATATATCTATGTATCCATATGTATGTATGCATACATATATATAAATACATACTCACTGTGCTCTCTCCCCCTCTTTTATACACACATATATTCCTTCCACCAACGTGATGAGCTCTTGAGTTTAATTCTTACAGGAACAGCTGAAATGTCACCCTTTCTTGAAGGCTTCCATGATATACAGGTCACATTTGATCATTTTAATTTCACATTAATTCAAATTATTAAATACAGTTATATTTTACACAGTAATTTATTTAGTACTGTAACAGCAAATCAATTACATTAAGTGAACTAAGTGAATTTGTGATAAAATATATAAATAAAACCTTTGATAAATCCTAATGTTCTATTAAGTTATCCTAAAAATTTGATTTCCCCTCTCCCCCTCTCTCTTTTGGTTCACTTGCAAGTGTTTACCATTGTTCAGGTTGGAATAACACATACTTACTCTAGTTGTCAGAAAAAAATGTCTGCAGACTTTTCTGCTTTTCTGGAGTCATAGTATCTTAGTTTCAGCTGCTCTTTTCAAATGTTAAGGAGAAAAACAGCTGCTGACTCTGATTGCCATTTGGAAATAATCAAAGGAGGCAGCTGGAGGTTGTAGCTTTTTATCTCTGGGTTCAAATTTGACCTCTTTCTCTTCTATGACCCTCAGTCTTATTTCTTTTCAAGGATTGTTTCAAGTTACTTTTTAAACCTTTACTAAACACTTCTTTGTCTTACTAAGCAGCCTATTTTTAAGGCTTTGGGCCTCTTTTGAAGTGGTCAAAAAGCCTCTTCTTATGAGATACTTACTTGTAGGGGAATATTTAAAAATTTTCATTGTATCGTTTCCTTAAGTCCATCATATTATTACACTCTATTTCTTACCTTTTCCTTGTTAATAATTTTCTTTAATTTCCTCTTCAGAATTTGCAGTTGATTTGGTAATGTTAAAGTTAACTTTTGTTTCAGCCTCCTGCTTTGTGTATCCATGAGGGGTTATATGTAATTTTATTATAAAGGTAGTTATAACAAACGGCAGATGCAAAGTTTGTTTTGACCTGAAGGTCATACAGTTTGGGGGAGGAAGGAGCTTTTTAAGAAAAAGAATACAACATACTGCATGCAAAATTAGGTTTAGGATCTTGGAAGGAACATGTCTAGATGAGTGGGCATGAAGTTTAAGCTTCATTAGCTTCATGGTAAATTCACCTCTGGTTACCAAAGTTGAGGAGGGTATGATTGTATGAATCAATCTTTGCTTTTGGAAAAGGGTGCTCACAGTCATTTATAATATCTATTTAAGTTTGATCTGCTCAGAGACAGGCTTTGAAATGACCTAACAAGAGAGATGAATTTTCTTGTAGGTAGCAGTCTTTCACTTGCTGAGTGGCTACTTTATGCTGGGCACTGTGGATACAGTGGTGAGCAAAAGAGATCTGATTCCTGCGCTCATAGAATTTAGGTGTAATGGGAAAGACAGATGTTAGTGTGTAATTTGTGTGGTTATTAGATTATATAAAGAGTGAAAGAGGAAAGGTTTATTCATAAGTAGAATATGAATAATCTTGAGGTCTCCAATATGTTGCTGTTAAATCCTGTTCATTTTTCTTTAACTATAGTATCATTCTCGGTAGACTGACTTTCTCCACTTTTCCACATCTTAATTTATCACTTCTCGCCAGAATTCCTTTATGCTTTTAACATATCACTCTCATCAGATCATTTCTTAGCCTCCAAACTTGTAATGGTTCCTCGTTGTTTTCAGAATAAAGCATTAGGTCTTCACGCCAATTCTTTCTAGGCTTTCTTTGTGAAAAACTCACTTGTCCTCAATGTCTAGGTGGGTACAAAAGGTTATCCTAGAGCAGTGGTTCTTAATCTTGGCTGTCTATAGAATTAGTTGGGAGAAGCTTTTTGTTTTTTGGTTTTTTTTCAAACAAAACAAAACCAGAATCCCACTCCCTCCACCCTAGATTCTAATTTAATTGGTCTGGGACAGGACCCAGACATCGGTATTTTTAAAATGTTTTTCAGATATTTTAATGCACAGTCAAGAATGAGGATGGTTGTTCTAGATTTGGCGAAACTTTTTGTATCATCCACCGTTTTCCCTGTTTGAAATTTCCTCTTTTGTTCTGTCTACCTATTGTTCTACTCATCTTCAAAGGCTACCTTAATACTGCCTTTACTAGTGAAACTTTTCTTGACTGTTTTAGCTTACCCTAAAATAATTTCTCTGGCCTCTGAATTAATAGTATTTAATAGCTGTATGGCACTTGTTTGTTGCCACATGACCTTTCTTCTGTTTCAGTAGGTGAGGTGTCTTTATTACCTTTTATTTTTTCACTTAAATTTGTGTATTTTTTATATTCTCCATTAGATTTTCAGCTACTGAGGGACAGTGTCTATGCCACTGTATTTTCAATAATACAGTGCTGCACATATAGGTGGAGGTAAATATCTTCTGCATGACTGAAACAGCATGGTTAAGAATTTGAACCATGTCGTAGAAAGTGCTATGTATCCTCAGTGACAAGTAAGCTGGGCCCATCTATTTGAACAGCAGTGGCTACATCAAAGTAATGTTATCTTTCAGCAGGTCTGTGGATTATAGCATATTTATGGTTTTCTAAACTACAAGCATCTTCCAAGCCTCAATTTTAAGTGGTTCAGAATCTGCCACTCTTTACCACGTATGATTACTGATTGGCTCCCTAATTATTTAACCTTGATTGTTTATAGGGCATGTGGAAGATACACAACTAATTTTTATCTTTCAGGGTTAAAAATGGAAATGCCCTCAGTGTCTGGGAAGGTAACATAAATGTTCAGTTGTAAATGATCAGGAGTAGCGTGGGTTTTGGCCAAATTTAATACCGTACTTAGTATTGTTTAGTTTATAAGGTATTCTTGATTTTGATATGAAGGTAGACCAAAAGTGGTCCTTATTTTGTGCTATTATGAGTACTAAAGTATAATTGTTTTTGAATTTTAGAGACTGTAATTTTATAATTATAGTCTTTGTAGTAATAAGCTGTTGTAACAGAATCCTATTTTTCTAATAAATATTTCTTAAGGTAGGCTTTACATATTTGTATATGATTTTCTTTCTTTTGACTTTTTCTTACTTTTTTTGTTACTTCTACTTTTTTTTTTCTTTTGAGTTATTCCAGCTGCTAATTTTCTCTAAAACAGAGACAATTTTCTCTAAAACAAAGACCATTTCTAGCTTTTTCTAGTAGTAGGTTTGTTATAAAGAAGTTACATAAGTTCATGAATAATTGCTGATTGCTAAATAGAAACCAAACAGTTTTTTCCATGGAATAGTGCTGCAAAAATTTGATATATTTGGGGGTGTTTACTTTATAGTGCTACTGTATAAGAAGCATTTGCCTGCTTTTATTTTATAAGGAGTATGTGTGCCTGTATGTGTCAGTGGATATGTGTTATCTGTTAACATGAATGTTACTATCAAACTAAGCAGCTTGCTTTTTGGAACAAGTACGGTCCAAGTAGAGCAGCTGAGGGTATTCCTGGAAACAGAGGTAAAATGCTGGTCAGCTTCTTTGATTTGAGCTCTTCATTTTGATTCTCTAGGTTCAGTTGACACTCTATACTTATCTGTCTACGGAATTCATTGGTACAGTCAACATATATAATGCCATTCGGAGAGTTGGAACAGTGCTTCTCATCATGCATACACTGAAGTACTACTATTGGGCAGTGAATCCTCAGGATCGGAGTGGTATCACCCCAAAAGGATTAGGTATATCATCTCTGTATATTACATTATATATATATGGGAAATCAGGATTTTCTTTTTCTTTTTCTTTTCTTTTCTTTTCTTTTCTCTCTCTCTCTCTCTCTCTTTCTGTCTCTTTCTGTCTTTCCCAATACTATTACACTCTTCTGGAAGTTTTCCTAAATCTCATCATGGTAAAATTTTAAATCTCATTGATAATTTTAATAGTTTGTCCTAAATCGTGGTTGCCAGAGGTTAATAACTTGCTACTTTTATAGAAGAATGGTACTTTTGCTAGTATGAGTGGTTTGAGGGCAAATATGACTAGGATGATTTTTAAGGCATTGAGAATGAGAAGAAATTCTATATTAGCCACTGGTATTGATGTTGAGTCTAGTTATCCCAATGAGAATCATTGACAACAGTGTTGTTTGGGAGATGGAGAGTTTTTCCAGGGGTAGGGAGTATTTGCTTCTAATAAATAATATAATGAAACTACAGAATTTCAGTAATTATTTTCCTATATAATCAGGACTAAATTACTGGAAGGATAGTGTTCATTGATCATGTCAGTAGTTCTTGGAAGGGGTCAAAATAAAAAGTTTCACAAATGGTGGCTCTTTTGGTTTTAAGTATTGCCAAACCTGCTTCAAATTGGCTTATATCATAAAAGAGGGTTAACCAGCTCATATAAACTGGTAGTTTCAGTAGGACTTGGTACAGGGGTTCAAAATACAGCCTTTGGACCCAGTTTGTCTCCCTCAATTTCCCAGTTCTTCTGTGTTGGCTTTTTTCATATAATCTTTCTCTTTTTAGAGTGGCAGACAACCACTCTACCTTCACATCCTCACAAATTTAAATCCAGCGAAAGAGCATCTGCCTATATTGAGCATTTCCAGCACAGGTTCCTTTTAGTCTCTTTGTTGCTCGTTGGCTCGTTTGTCCATCTGTGTGGCAGGTATTCTTCAGATTGCCCAGGCATGGAGGCCCTTCTTACCTCCAAAACACATGATGTGAGTGTGAAGATGGGTTCAGTCCCTTTATAAAAATTGAGAGCTGTTGCTTGAAATCAGGAAATAGATGCTGGAGAGTCTAACAACATACATTCTGATTTTACTCAAAGGCTTTGGTTGTTCAATGATTTACAAAGACGAGGTTTCATATTTGTATAATTCTTTTTCTATCCCTTTCAAAATAAACTCGATTTATTCTCAGACAATATGCTAGCTATAATTTAGAAAGCTATGAGGACATATAGAAGTTGCATGATCTGTTTCAGCTGGAGAGGTTGTGGCAGATCTAGAACTTGGCTATAATTTCCTTCTGACTATTTCATGGTGCTGTAGGTGTGTCATGTACTGTCCTAGGTGTTAGTATTATATTCTGACCTTGATTTTATAACTGATTAGTGACCTTGGGAAAGTCTTATACTTCAAGTGAGAGAGCTGGACAAACTTTGCGATTGTATTGTAACTCTGTAACCTATTCTTTGTCTAGGAATTGTCATGTGGAACAGATTTTAAACAATTTTCTTCCTATTTTAATTGATCTGTTCAAGGTAATGGTGGTCCTATGCTTTGGTGGTCCAGGAGCTAGCTGTAAATAGTGATTAGTGGGGGGAAAATTGCAGAAAATATGAGGCAGACAAGTACTTAAATTAGGATCTTAGGACAATGGGTGTTTGGTTTCAAAAGCTTTCTACTTGGGAATTGTATGTTTGAGACATGAAAATTGACTTTAATGTGAGCCATGTGTGACCAAGCACTTTCTCAAGAAGAGGAGGAAATGTCAGAGGAGGTCAACACAATGTTTCCCTTCTTCATAAACGATACTGTGTTGAGGTGTACTTTGAGCTTTTTGTATTAGCTTATACAATGGTCTCAATAGAAAAAAGTTTTTTCATACTAAATTCACATATAAAGTTTAGATTTTCTTTTGCTTTTTTCTTTATAAACTTATGTTACCATAGTAACATTCCAAGAGAGTCTTTTAAAACTAAGTATAAATTTGTTGCCTCATTTTTATGTTTTAAAATTCCTTTGACCTTACCCAAAAACAAACATTTTCATTGTAGTTTCTACATATCCCATGTTGTACATTTGGAGCATTGTATATACAATTGCATGTGAGATTGAACGCTCGTCCTTCTAGAGGCATTAAACTCTTCAGGAAACCGACCTTTATGTTTCTTATAAATAGGTGGAAAAACTATTGGGAATGAGAATTTTATACTTAACTTTGAGGTTTTTGAAATACTCAGTGTGTGTATATGTGTTTGTCTTTTTAAAAGATGGACCACGACCTAATCAAAAAGAAATGCTTTCTCTACGAGCGTTCTTGTTGATGTTCATTAAGCAATTAGTGATGAAGGTGAGTTCATATTTCTTACCCTATAGCATGTGTGTATTGAACTTAAAATTTCACATAAAATACAATCTTGGTTTGTTTACTCTTTGCTCTATTAATAGGTTTACACAGTGGAAAAAACTTTTAAAGATATTTATTTCCTTGTTTGTTTTTTCTCCTTAGGCATATAATTGATAAACATTAATGCAGAATTGGAAATTGAGAATCGTAATATGTATTATATGAATTTCTGTTGGAGTTCAGGTGTATTCATTCTTTCATTCAGCAAATATTTACTGAGTTTCTATTACTTCTACTATTCTTAGAACTGGTGATACAGTAGTCAACAGAGCTCCTCAAGGAGGTTTCAATTTTAGAGATTCCTTGTACCTGACATTCAGATTTTGAAAAATAATTTTCCTATATAAATGTACCAGATAGAAATGATTACATTTTGTCCCATTTCATTCTACTATCAGTAAAGTAAAATTTAATATTATTTTTAAGGACGGTGTTTTGGTTTTATAAGATGCCAATATATAAATATATTTGTTGCCAGTGTTTTATTCAGTATTTTCCTATATCATTTTATTTCTTATTCTTTACAATTTAATGCTTTATTAGCTGTCACATAATGTTATGGTAAATGGACCTAACTGTTAGTATATCTTTCAGAGTCAGATATCTTATTTCCATTTATTAAAAAATTTAACCTTTAAATTGTCTGTTTCTATTCTTTCCTAGTGTGTTTTGTTTCCTAATTCTTATTGTTCTTTTTTGAGATTTCAGCTTTGTTTTATGATTAATAATACAGTAGTTGGAAATTTTCATAATGCATTCATATTTAAAAAGTGCAGTGTTTTTCCCAGTGAAATTACTACTCAATTTTTAATACCTGACATTTTAACTTGGTAATTTTAGAAACTATTCATTTTACTGTCCAAATTTAATAAAAAAAAATAAACAGAAAAATTGTCTTCTGTATTTAGAGGAATGATAGGTGTTGAGTAATACCCTTTTACTTGTTTTTAATTATTATTTTTGCTTATGTCAGGATTCTGAAGCTTTACTAGATAGGTTATCATATAAGGTGCCAAAAATGGGATACTGATGTCTGATCTCTTTTGACTTCTACACTGTGTTGCATACTGCATGTCTTTAGTGCTTCCCCGAAATTTTATTTTAAATTTAGATTTTTATATTACATTATCTTTTTATATTTATAGCAACTCACCAAGTTGAGAAATCTGTGTGTATAATTTCCATTTTCAGAAAAGTTTTATATATGTAAGCATAAGTTAGTTGTCTTATGTTTTTAAAGGATTCTGGAGTAAAGGAAGATGAGCTACAGGCCATTCTTAATTATCTACTCACTATGCATGAGGTAACATTTGAATTTTATATGTTGGGATTTTATTTTTTGAAGTCGCATGATGCGCGTTTTTAAAAGTAAAATAGTTAAAGAAATCTTTCATTAATGATGTAACTATAATGGAGAGTATTTAGTATCTAGGAACTAAATGTTAGCAATCTTCATTTAAATATTCTTTATTACCACAAGATGCCTTTGCGGATAATCATGAAAGGCTTTTGAAAAGTGTTAAAATTAGATCTCATTGACCTAGTAATAAACTATACCAAAGAATACTTTCAGTTTATTTCCAGGAACCAGTGTAAGAAATGGAAAAATAGATAATGAAAATGACTAAAAATGATTGGACTTTTAAATTCATAAGTCTTCCCACTGATTTTGTATAATCAAATACCGTTAAGTTAAACAACTCATTTATGGTATATGGTTGAAAAGGAGGTTGAAAATAAATAGGTTGAAATGTCTGGGGTTTTTTCCTTTATTTTTTAGCATTGTAAAAATGTAATATATGCCAGATATAGTCTAAATAAATAATCTGATTAAACATGTTTTAAATAAGTAGAATCTGAAATTAATTTCATATAAAGCACAACATTTATATGATAATTTACATTCCTGTGTTATAATTCATTTTTTCTGAGTTCACATATTTGTTACAGCATGATATAGTGCCTTTTAAAATCATTAATAGATGAGAGATATGGTTTGGACCTATCTTTGTTAATTGGGGCAGAAAAGAATGGGTTAAATTTCCTGATTGGATCATATTTAACTCAAACATTAATGATTGTGATTTCTTTTTCTTCTTGAATAGGATATTCTATTTTATTTTTAGATTTTCTTGACCCTTAGGGACCAAAATATTTCATAAGGGAGAAACTGGAAGTCACAGTGATCTTCTGTTTTCTCTGAAACTATTAAATCAGGGATTTTTCAGGTCCTTCAAATAACAGTTTTCCAAAGTCTCAGTGCCCTACTTCTAGACCATTTACTTAGCATATTGAAAATTAAATATTCAGGTAGCTTCCACAGCAAAAGTTCAAAAGCAGTGAATGGAAACCTGGAGGCAGGGTACCATAGAGATGACTAACTGCTGCTTCCCTTTAGTCTTTGGATTTGTAATGCCCAAGTAGGCCCTAATGATATGCAACAGAGGTTGTAAAGGATTTTCCTGAAATTTTTAGATTTCAGTACTCATATGTGTTTACTACTGTGCTCTTATGCAAATGTTATCAAATTATACCATATACAGTAGCATGTTGACACAATAAACATTTATTGATTATCTATATCTTTAATACTAACAACAGATAATATAAGAGAACTATCCAGTTATCATTTCCCAAAAGGTCTTCTTTCAGAACTAGTTTCTTGAGAGGCTTAGTGCGCAGTGGTCCTAGTTAAATAAGTTTAGAAAGTGATACACAGTATGTTGTCCCCAGCACTACCAGCATATCACAACATCTATTAGCATATTAAAGCTTCAATATGTCTTACTGTAATAAAAAGAACAACCTGTTCTTCCTCCCCTCTGCCCAACTTCTTGCCGTATAATCCTTCCTTTAAAAAAAAAAATCTGTAAATCAGTATCTATTATATCAATGGAATATGTTTTAGGAAGTCTTGATACAGTATAAGAGACATTTTATATCTTTGATTAAGAAATTATTTGACTATTTGGTGTTGTGTATTTTGAGTTATGCAGGTGTGTGTAACGTGTGTGTAAAGAATGTTTGCTTAAAAAGAGTGGATTCGTATAGCTGTCTACTTATTTTTTTTTAAGTTAAAATTCATTGTTTGAGAAATAGTCATTGTCCAAATAAGTTGTTTTTCTTTATTTAAAAAAATTCTAAAATAATTTTAGGATGACAATCTAATGGATGTCCTACAGCTGCTTGTTGCATTAATGTCAGAACATCCTAATTCTATGATACCTGCTTTTGACCAAAGGAATGGGTTACGGTAAGAGTTTAACATTTCAAGAATTTTAATATATTTAATAGAAGAGATCAGTTTGGAAATGACAGATTCTTAGATATGATAATTATTACTGGATCTTATAAAATGATTTAAGATATAAGAGCTTTTTATTTCATGTCTTATGTTTTTTGAAAAAATCTTTAAATATAGAGGCTGTGTTAGTACTATTTAGTATGTGAGGACAGATCAGGCAAATCATTCCAGTATTTTGTATGGTTAGTGCTATTATACTGCTATTGTAAGGTCAACTTCTTCAGCAGACTTATCTTTAGGTCCTAAAACAAAAATATTCAATTGTGATCCAAGAGAAGATCTCTATCTTCCCTTTAAAACATAACCTCTTCCAACCCCAATCCCAAATCATCATTGTATTAGTCCTCTCGGGCTGCCTTAACAAAATACCCTAGAGCAGGTGGCTTAAACACCAGAAATTTGTTTTCCCATAGTCCTGGAGACTGTAAGCCCAAGATCAAGGTGCCAGCAGGGTTGGTGTCTGGTGAGGGCTTTCCCTTTGGGTTGTACACAGCCACCTTCTTGTTGTGTGTTCACATGATTTTGTGTGTGTGTGCACGAACAGAAAGAGAGAGAGAGAGCAAGCTCTTTAGTCTTTTTTTTTTATAAGGATGCTGATCCTGTCGAATCAGGGACCCGCCCTTATGACCTCATTCAATCTTAATTGATTTCTTATAGGCCTCATCTCCAAATACAGCCACTGCGGGGCTTAGGGCTTTAACATGTGAATTGAGGAGCACACATTCAGTCTGCAACAATCATCGTAACAAAAGAAAATACTTTTGTTTTAAATCTTTCGTTTAATGAGAAGGTTTTTGGGCTACAAAAGTTTAACAGCTACTTTGCTGGATGATCAGCTACAGTAACTAATTTACTGATTTAGTTATAATAAATTTCCCATATCAATCCTCTATTACAAAGTTTTTATTTGTTACCTTTCAGTACTCATTCTCTGTAGGATAGAAGATGACTTTATACATTATACCTAAGGAGTGTATTTTCAGAGATTCGCAGAGAAACAGAACCAAAAGGGTGTGGGTGTGTGTGTGTATGCCTGAGAGAGAGGGAGGGAGAGAGAGAGAGAGAGAGAGGGAGGGATATTGAGATTTATGTTAAGGAATTGGCTGATGTGATTGTGGAAGCCTCCAAAATTTGCAGGCTGGCAGGTGGAGACCCAGATAAGAGTTGATGTTGCAGTTTGAGTCCAAAGGCAGTCTGCTGACAGTATTCCCTCTTCCTCTAGGGAGGTCCTTTCTTTTTTTCTATTAAAGCCTTCAACTGTTAGGATGAGGCACCCACATTATGAAGGGTAATTTGTTATATTCAGAGTCTGCTGATTTAAGTGCCAAAGTGCTGACCTCATAGAATGATTTGGGAAATATTCCCTACTCTTTAATTTTCTTGAAGAGTTTGTATAGAATTATTATTATTTATTCTTTAAGTGTTTGCTAAAAGTTACCAGTGAAGTTAGCTAGGAGTGGAATTTTCTTTGTAGGGATATTTTTAGCTACAAATTCAATTTTCTTAATAGATATAGGGCTGTTTAGATTATCTGTTTATTCTTTGATAAGTATTGGTAAGTTTCTATCTATCAAGGAATTGTCTGTTTCATGTAAACTGTCAAATTTATTGATATAAAGTTGTTCCTTTATTTTCATTTAAATATCTGAGAAGCCTGTAGTGATTTTACCTCTCTCATTTCTGACACTAATACTTTTTCTTCTTTCTTTTTTCCAAATCAATCTGGCTAGAGGTTAATCAAATTTATTCATTGTCACTGTTTTGAGATCTTTCTTCTTTTTGAATATAGGTATTTAGTGCTTTAAATTTCTTCCTAAGCACTTTCAGTTTAATGTCATTTTTATTCAGTTCGAAATACTTTTTTCTTTTCATTTCTTGTTTTATCCATGTGTTATTTAGAAGTATATTCCAGAGATCTTTTTAAGTTTGAATTTTAATTTTTTTTTTAATCGTTAATCCCTGGGCTTCCTATGCTAACTTGGCCATGGGATTCTTTTCTTTTTTAAAAAAATATTTATTTATTTATTTGGCTGCATATGATCTTAGTTGCGGCATGCAAACTCTTAGTTGTGGCATGTGGGATCTAATTCCCTGACAGAGGATCGAACCCTAGCCCTGTGCATTGGGAGCGTGGAGTCTTAGCCACTGGACCACCGGGGAAGTCCCTGTTTGAATTTTAATTTAATTTCATTTTGGTCTATGAGGATGTTTGTATGACTTGAATCCTTTAAAATTTATTGAGACTTGCTTTATGGTCCAGCATGTGGTATATCTGGGTAAATGTTCCATGCACACCAGAAAAGTACATGTATTTTGATGTTGTTTTGTTGGATGGAGTGTTCTATAAATGTCAAGTAGGCTAAGTTGGTTGATACCGTTTTTCAAATCTTCTGTGCCATTACTGCTTCTTTGTCTACTTGTTCTGTCATTTATTGAGATATGATTATTGAAATCTCTGACTATAAATATGCTTTTTTCTCTTTTTCTTTCTTTGTATTTTTATCATTTTTTGCTTCAGGTATTTTAACTCAGATATTAAGTTTATCTATATTGAGGATTTTTATGCCTTGTTGGGGAATTAATGCTTTTATAATTATGTTTTTTCCTTTTTTTCCACCTGGAAATGTTTCTTGATCTGAAATCTACTTAGTTTGATATTTATATGGCTAATCCAACTTTCTTTTGCTCTGTGTTTGCATAGTATATCTTTTTTTCCATTTTAATTTATCTATATCTTTATAGTTAATTGAATTTCTTATGTACACAGTATGATGGATAATTTTGTGTCAACTGGCTGGGCCATAGTTCCTTGATATTTGGTCAGACATTATCGTGGATATTTTTGTGAAATCATTTTTTGAATGTGGTCAACATTTAAGTTGGCAGACCTTGAGTAAAGCAGGTTACCATCTATAATGTGGGTGGGCCTATCAAATCAGTTGAAGGTATTAATAAAATAAAAAGGAATTCTACCAACACAATGCCTTTGGACTTGGGTTATGTTTTCCTCAATCTCCAGAGTACTTGTCTATCCTGCAGATTTTGGACTTAGCCTCCACAGTTGTGTGAGCCAGTTTTTTAAAATAAATATCTGTCTCTGTATATATACACAACCTGTTGGTTCTCCTTCTATAGAAAACAATGACTAATACACACAGTGTAGTTGGATGTTTTATTTTTTAAAATGTACTCTGAGGCACTTAGTCTTTTCAATGTGTTTTGACTATTTACTTTTAATGTAATTATTGATTATAGCTTTATTTTCATCTAGTGTTTTATTATTTATTTGTCTCAGTATAATTTTTCCTTTGTTTTTCCTTTGCTTTGTATTTAAATTCTTTTAGAAGTCTTTGAAAATTAATTTCTATTAGGTTTTGGATCTATCTCTTCGTGTAAATTTTTATTGGCTGCTTTAGAGATTTCACAGTATACCTAGAGTTAATATTCTGTGTCTTCAAATAAAATATGGAACCACTGCAAGTATATTGATACCTTTAAGCTCCACCATTGTTCCTTTTTGTATCTAATGTATCATAAGCCTCTCTAGACAATGTTATAATTTTTAATTTCACTTGTAATATGTAGTTTAAAGAATTTAAGAGGAGAAAAAACTTATGTTTATTCAGATATCTGTAATTCTTTTACTCTTAATTCGTGAAGGAAGCATTTCTTGTTGAGTAGTTTTGCTGGAAACATGATTTCTTAGTTTTTCTTCTGAAAATGCTTTTATTTGGCCTTTGCCCAAGGATATTTTTGCTGCATGTAGAATTCTCTGTTTCTAGTTTTTGTTCTTTCAATACTTTAAACTATTTTCCCGCTGTCTGTTGGCCTCCATGATTTCGAAGAAGAAACCTATGATAAATCAAATCTTTCTCTGCTAAATATAATGTATTAGATTTTTATATTTGCTTTCAGGACACGTTCTTTTGTTCTTCCCCAACCATACTCCCTGAAATTTCATTTTCTTTGTTTTTATCACCAAGTCTGAGGAGTTTTATGCTCTTATTTTAAAATATTTTTTTGTTTCAGGTGTATCTTTCTCTTTCATTTTGGATTTCTAGTGGCTTGAATATTAGAGGTCTTAATGCACATCTCCCTCAGCTTCTTTTTAGTTTATTTCAATCATTTTTGTCTCTGTTTTCAGATTTGATACTTTCTATTGATATAGAAATTTGACATGTATGATAAACTTGATCTTCAAGTTTATAAACTTTTTCTTTGTTTTTTCTATTTTGATGTTGAGCCCATCTCATGAATATTTCAGCTCTTGTACATTTCAGTTGTATAATTTCAATACAGTTAATTTTTATACTTTCTTTTGATGAGAACTTTATTTTCTGATCCACTTAGACTGTGTTTACTTTTACCTTCTGGAGCATAGTTATAATAGCTTTAAAAATCTTTGTGGGATAATTGCAAGAATTGCCTATCCCATCAGCATCTGTTCATTGTGTTTTCCCATGAGAAATTGTCACATTTTCTTTGTTCTTTGTACATTAAGTGTTTTTTAATCTATCATGGATGTTGTGTTATCTTTTTTTTAAAATCAACTCTGGGACTTGTTATGATCTGTTAACAAATGTTGATTTGTTTTGTTTTGGTTTATTTTGGTAAGAAGGGTCAGACTGCAAGTTCTGCCTGTCCTTTGTGGATGGCGGTTCTGATGGCACTTCATTTTTAAAACCTCTCTTGTCTTCCTTTGGGTTTTTCTTGTACATGCACTACTCAGGGATTAGGCGGAGAATTGGGTGATAATTCAGGTCTTCTTTCAATTTAGAATATTAAATTATTATTCTGGTCTGAGTCTGCCCCATACATTGCATCTCTTGGGTCAGTTTAGGGCTTTTGCAGGTTTTTACACAGATTTTGATGATCCTTCTCTCCTGTTTGCTCCTATTCATGACGCTCTCTAGCCTATAAGGACCCATTTTCTTAGTTCCTCTAACCAGAAGGACAGTTTTTCTCAGAATATTAGCTACCTGAACTTCTGACAGAAACGAACTCTGAGACAGGGACCCACTTATGGGTCATATTTACAAAAGAAAATTGAAAATTGAGACTCTTACCTCTGAAATGGGTAATCTGCAAGTATTAACTCCCCTACCCCAATGCACCTAGTTTTGTTTAGTCTTTGGAGTACTTTGGAGGTTGCTTTTTGTGTTTTTTCTATAGTTGTGGTTCTAATACACAAAATAGAAAGGCTGTATTATCCTTACTCCATCTTGGTTAGTCAAGGTATCTATTAAGTTCTTTGGCCTATTTTTTTAAAAATCCAGTTGTTTGTTGAGTTTTAGAGTTCTTTGCATATTTTGGATAACAGTGCTTTATCAGATGTTTCCTTTGCAAGTATTTTCTCTTAGTCTGTGCCTTGTCTTCTAATTCTCTTGATACAGTCATTTGCAGAGCAGTTTTTAATTTTAATGAAGTCCAGCTAATCATTTATTTTTATTGTCGATCATGTCTTTGGTGTTGTAAGTAAAAAGACATCACCATACCCAAGGTCATCTAGGTTTTCTCTGTTGTGTTCTAGGAGTTTTATGGTTTTGCGTTTTACATTGAGGTCCATTTTGAGTTAATTTTTTTTTAATTTAATTTTATTTATTTTTTTATACAGCAGGTTCTTATTAGTCATCCATTTTGTATCCATCAGTGTATACATGTCAATCCCAATCTCCCAATTCAGCACATCACCACCCCCACCCCCTGCAGCTTTCCCCCCTTGGTGTCCATACGTTTGTTCTCTACATCTGTGTCTCAGTTTCTGCCCTGCAAACTGGTTCATCTGTACCCTTTTTCTAGGTTCCACATATATGCGTTAATATACGATATCTGTTTTTCTTTTTCTGACTTACTTCACTCTGTATGACAGTCTCTAGATCCATCCACGTTTGAGTTAATTTTTATGAAGGGTGTAAAGTCTGTGTCTAGATTCATTTGTTGGATGTGGATGTCCTGTTGTTTCAGCATCATTTGTTGAAAAGAATATCTTTGTTAATTGTCTTGCTTGTGCTCCTCTTTTGTCAAAGATTGGTTGACTAGATTTATGTGGGTCTATTTCTAGGCTCTCTGTTGATCTATTTGTGTATTCTTTTACCAGTACCACACTATCTTGATTACTGTAGCTTTGCAGTAAGTCTTGAAGTCAGGTAGCATCAGTAGCACTAATATTCTGTAGGGATAGCCCTGCTTTCATTTCTGATATTAGTAAATTACATCCTTTCTCTTTTTCCTTAGCTTGGATAGAAGCTTACTGATTTTATTGATCTTTTTGAAGAAGCAGCTTTGGGTTTTGTTGATTTTTCTCTATTGATTTTTTATTTTCAATTTTGTTGATTTCTACTCTAATACTTATTATTTTTCTCCTGCTTACTTTGAATTGAATTTTCTCTTCCAGGTGTCCTAGAGTGAAAACTTATGTTATTGATTTCAGATCTTTCTTCTTTTCTAATATATGCATTCAGTGCTATAAATTTTCCTGTAAACACTGCTTTTGCAACATCCCAGAGATTTTTATAAGTAGTGCTTTCATTTTCATTTTGTTGAAAATACTTTTAATTTTTTGAGATTTCTTCTTTGACCCACATGCTATTTAGAGGTATGTTGTTTAATCTCCAAGTATTTTGGGGGTTTTTCGGTTATCTTTCTGTTACTGATTTCTAATTTAATTCCATTATGGTCTGAGAGCAAACTTTATATAATTTCCAGTCTTTATATTTGTTGATTATGTGTGTTTTATGGCCCTGGATGTGGTCTACTTGGTGAATGTTCCATGTGAGCTGGAGAAAAATGTGTATCCTACTATTGTAGAATGAAGTAGTCTATAGATGTCAGTTATATCCTGTTGATTGATGGTATTTTTGAGGTTAACTATGTCCTTACTGATTTTCTGCCTGCTGGATCTGTCCATTTTTGAGAAAGGGGTTTTGCAATCTCCAACTATGATAATAGATTCATCTGTTTCTCCTTGCAGTTCTGTCAGTTTTTGCCACACAGTTTTACGCTCTATAGTTAGGTGCATACATGTTAAGGATTGTTATGTCATATTGGAGAATTGACCCCTTTATCATGATGTAATGCCCTTCTTTATCCCTGATAACTTTCCTTACTTTGAAGTCTTCTCTTTCTGAAATTAATATAGCTGCTCTTGCTTTTTGATTAGTGTTAAATTAACATGGTATATTTTTATCCATTCATTTACTTTTTATCTATATGTGTCTATATTTAAAGTGGGTTTCTTGAAGACAACATGTAGTTGATAAACAAGTTTTTAAATGTCAGAAATGTATATTAAATTCACCCATATCTTACTTGAAGTTAGGTTTAAAATTATGTGACTATATGAAAAAATATACACGAGTATATCTTAGGTATTTACTTTTGAAATATATACTCATAGTAATTTGTTTTTAATTTTTATTTATTCAGAGTTATCTATAAACTTATGGCATCAACAAGTGAAGGAATCAGAGTACAAGCTCTCAAGGCAATGGGCTATTTTTTAAAACACCTGGCCCCAAAGTGAGTATGCATGAAATCTAAAATGGACTGTTGTATATTACATATTTATTTTATAAATCTTGGGAATAGTATTTACGTTCTGTGGTTCCCCTCGTCTATCTTTTATTTATTTTTATTCATAAAATGCTATATAAATTTAATCCCATTTCTACACGTTAAAAATGAAGTAGGGAGCAGGAGTATATTGTTTATGTTTTTATGTAAATTTTCCTTTTTTGTTGTTTATTCTAAGAATACATTTGTATAAGTTGAATTCTAGGTAAATCTAGGTAGGAACTTCATTTCAGGTGGCTTGATCATTATTTGCTTTTTACTATAAAGCTAACGTAGTAACCTGGTTATTTGTCACATACTGTGTTCTGCTGTATGTGTAACTAAAACTGAAACTTCCATGTTTCCTTTTGTCTTAGCTGAATACAGATATTCATGTCCTACCTATCGTTCCTTATACCAGAAATGGACACCACCAAATTTGTCCAAAATGAACAATTTTGGTGGTAGAAAAGTATTGGTAAACTTGTAATCTTTATTTTGAATCCAGCTGGCTGACCGTAAATAAAGTTTCATTGGAACACAGCCGCAATCATTTATTTGCTTATTATCTATGGCTGTTTATACATTATAACAGCAGTGTTGATTTGTTACTACAGAGAACATATGGTCCACAAAAACTAAAATATATGATATCCGGTCATTTGCAGAAAACATTTGATAAACCCAGGGGTAGAATTAAGTTTGTGATCCTTCAGTTTCTAAAGTTTTGCTTGGAAGTTTAATTTACTATTGATATATTTATCTTTACAGTATTCGTTTAAAAATTCTCTTGCATGTCTTCTACCTTTTCTTCCACATTGTTTTTCTACTTTACTTCGTCGGCTTTAGATTATTATTTAAGGTAGAGCTTAGCTCATGGCCAATGGAGAGAAGCAGCTAGTTAATAAATAATTGTTTTGAAGATTTTGGTGACAGTTTTTGCTGTGCTGTGGCATAGCCAGTCATATTTTTTTAAAACTTTAATTGTGCCTATGTATTTGTAGTTTGTATTTCTCTATTAAAGATTTTGTGGCCTTATAAGTTCTAGGTCTAAGAAAATTGGGGCATTATTGAGTTGGAATTTGTTAATAATGTGAAAAACATTTTTGTGTCTCCTTCATCAGCATGCATACTAAATAGTGAATAATAAAACTCTGCATTTGATTTTCTTTTTTCTATGTAATTGCAGAAGAAAAGCTGAAGTCATGCTTGGACATGGATTGTTTTCATTGCTAGCTGAAAGACTCATGCTTCAGACAAATTTAATCACAATGACCACATATAATGTCCTATTTGAGGTAGGAATGTAGTTAGAATTTAATCTTCCTAATTTCTGATGAAAATACCTGTATAATTGAGTTGGTAGTGTCTAGATGAAATAAGAACATTTAGGTTTGATGTACGATTTTGAAACTAGCTATATAAAGGAAATGTGGCTGCATCTTAATAAATCTATTATTCGGTGAATTTCTAAACAGTGTGGACATCTCTGTTTAAGTATTTTCTCCATTGTATTGGCTGTTTGATGTCTCTCTTTTTTTAAAAAAAATATTTATTTATTTATTCTTGGCCGTGTTGGGTCTTCGTTGCTGCATGTGGGCTGTCTCTAGTTGCAGCGAGCGGGGCCTACTCTTTGTTGCGGTGCGCAGGCTTCTCATTGCAGTGGCTTCTCTTGTTGCAGAGCATGGGGTCTAGGTGTGTGGGCTTCAGTAGTTGTGGCACGTGGCCTCAGTAGTTGTGGCTCACGGGCTCTAGAGTGCAGACTCAGTAGTTGTGGTGCATGGGCTTAGTTGCACCTCAGCATGTGGGATCTTCCCGGCCCAGGGCTTGAACCCATGTCCCCTGCGTTGGCAGGCAGATTCTTAAGCACTGTGCCACCAGAGAAGTCCCGATGTCTCATTTTATAATCAAGTAAAAGTAGAGTTACAATGTTGAAATTATTTATTCCATGTAATGCAAGAGATATTTAGCATGACAGTACTGGACTGTATACTTAATGTTGTTTAGTGTTGTACTTAAAGTTCATAAATAGTGATGGTAATACAGTGATTATGCTAATACAATCTATTGTCTCATTTCTGTAGATTCTTATAGAACAGATTTGTACTCAGGTGATACATAAACAGCATCCAGATCCTGATTCTTCAGTTAAGATACAAAATCCTCGTATGTATTTAACATACTTCTATTTATTTTTTTGATATTTGCTTTTTGTTTTTCCACCTTTATTGTAATATAATTGACATAGAACATTGTGTACTTTTAAGATGTACAATCTAATAACTTGATATATGTATATGTTGTGAAGTGATTACCACAGTAAGGTTAGTTAACACATCCATCACTTCACACAGTTATTTTTTGTGTGTTACGTGTAGTGAAAACTTTTAAGATCGACTCCCTTAGCAACTTTCAGATACATAATATGGTATAGTTAACTGTGGTCTCCAGGTTATACAATACATACACAGAGCTTATTCACCTTGTAACTGGAAGTTTGTACTCTTTGAGCACCTTCTCCCATTTCTCCCACTGCCTTCCTTTTTATACTGTTATAAGTAGATTTTGCTACTAAAAAGGAAAATCACTGAAGAACCTGAAGTTGGTATTGTTGAAAACACATTGTTCAAATAATATTTCATTATAGGCATTAATATAATACTAGTTTTATTTGTGTTTGATGTTGAATATAACTTCACATTGGCTTTAGGTTATGTGGAAATGTTTATATAGAGGTTTTGAAGAATTATATGCATAAAATCTTGGGTTTTTAATGTATGTTCAGATTTTTGGTAAAGTTTTGATTGCACTATTTAGTGATGTCAGGCTAAGTTACATGGACCATGGAGGTAGCTTTCATCTTAAATTACTGTCAAGTTAAGAATACCAAGTTTGGAATTGAAAAATTTCCATCTTCTTTATTGTTTATGCACTTAGTCTTGGTTACCAGTCTTTTCTTTTGATATTTAGAGTTCTTAAACACTTATAAAACGTGTACATTTCTCATCTTTTTAAGATTATTGATATTAAAATAACTGTAGAGTTTCAAAATTTAATTACTTTTTGTGTGGTGAGTTATGGTCATGTTTGTGGTACTCTATTTCAGTACTAATTTTAAAAACACATGTCACATGGTTAATTTTTCTCAGCCTTTAGGGAGATGTGGTGTCATTATTTTAGAGAGTAAAAAAGGAAAATACCTTTATTTTATTATTTTTAAAATATTTATTTATTTATTTGGCGGCAACCGAGTCTTAGTTGCGGCACACGGAATCTTCATTGCGGCGTGTGGAATGTTTTAGTCGGCATGTGGCATCTTTAGTTGCGGCATGCAACATCTTTTAGTTGTGGCATGCAGGATCTAGTTCCCTGATCAGGGATCGAACCCAGGCCCCCTGCATTGGCAGTGCAGAGTCTTAACTGCTGGACCACCAGGGAAGTCCCAAAAATACCTTGATTTTATATATATAATATAAAATGTATTTTATGTAGCTATGGAAAAATGACTTACTGAAGTAAGAATTTTAAAATATATTATCTATGTAATATACTGGCAGAAAAGATAGGCAGTGTAATGTGTTTAAAAACATAGGACGTCTAGCTTTTCAATCTTGTCTACATGTCTTAATAGTTATGTAATTTTGGGGTAAATTAATTAATTTAGGTGTTCCTTAGTTTTCTTGTCTCTAAAATGGGGATAATAATAGTATCAACCTATCATTGTATAAGGATTAAATGTATTAATACCTGTGTTTTCTTAAATATTTTGTCTCACAATAGTATATTCTCAAAATTAGTGGCTATTATCGTCATTATCATTATTATGATTATCATCATTGTAATCATTGTGCAGGTAGAGAAAATTTGAATTTGTCATTTGAAGAGTTCAGAAATTGCTCCTAAAATATCATTAAATTTATGATAAAAGTACCTTCATATCTGATATTTTGAACTTGTTGCTTCAGAATCACCAAAAACCTTGGCAAAGTGCTGGTTTAGAAATCCTCAATTTTTAATTGGGTAAAACTTTGACATCTTATTTAATTTTAAATTCAGGGTTATAGCTGTTTTTGTTTCTTTAAAGTTCCGTATCTCAGTATTAAAAGAATTTCTTAAAGTTAGTACTAGAAATTTATACAGCATTATATTTAAGACCATTACGGTAGCAGTTTTATTTGTTCGGGGTGTTAAATAAGTTTTAATTTCCTTTTGATATTTTTGTATCTAATTTTAGATTTAGAATTATGGAAGGAAATCTTGATAGCTTTTAAAATTCACAATGATAAAGGAAAGAGTATGTGCATAGTATAGATTTTGTTGAAGAAGCTGAGAATTTATTCTCTTTTTTCTGAGATTTTGATTATATACAGATATTTTTAAGGTCAGTTTTACTAACTGGCAGAGATAAGGGAGAGGTGTCTGCAATTTTACCATCATTTAATTGTTTACAATTTAATTTCATTTATTATAACCTTTTAAAATTTAGCTTTACACATTCTAATGACAAAATTTAAAAATCCCTTTCTTGTTTATGGATGTTTTCTATGTATTGTCAGTCTTGGCTGCAGGTGATTTTTTCTTTTATAACACAGAAGAGGATGTTTTCAGTAGACATTTATGTCAGGGAAATGAAAGAAATTAAAATATACTGATGATATTACATTATGAATTTTTTGTAATGTTTTGTTTTTTACTAGTTTATGAATTGTCTTACAGAGATACTAAAAGTAATTGCAACCCTACTTCGAAATTCTCCCCAGTGCCCAGAGAGCATGGAAGTTCGCAGAGCCTTTCTTTCTGACATGATTAAACTTTTTAATAACAGCAGAGAAAATAGAAGGTAAGCAGGATCAGAAAGCATTTATTTGCAATATTCAAGTCTAGCTTTGAATAATCCCATTTTTTCTAAGAAAAATTGCTTTAAATACCATGAAATGAATTTTCTATATGCTTTTTTCATTAAGGTATACAAGTAATGTACACAGTTAATTGAGCTTTCAATACCACACTGTTTGTTTTCGATGCATAATAAAGGTGGTTGTTTTGTTTATTTTGTTTTAAACTTTTACATTTTTAGAATTCTTTCAGGTGATTTATTTTTTTAAGTAATTCCAAGTCCTCTTACAATTTTCAGGAGCTTGCTACAGTGTTCTGTGTGGCAAGAGTGGATGCTTTCTCTCTGCTATTTTAATCCTAAGAATTCAGATGAGCAAAAGATAACAGAAATGGTATATGCCATATTCCGAATCCTACTTTACCATGCAATCAAATATGAGTGGGGTGGCTGGCGTGTGTGGGTAGACACTTTATCAATCACACATTCAAAGGTAAGTTTTTTAAAATGAAAGTGTATTTTAGCATTTTAAATGTCTGTAATTTTGAGTTTTATTCTTCAACAAAATTTTATATACTTAAAATCAAGGAAAAAACAAAATTTTATATACTTAAAATCAAGGAAAAAAGGCAGATTATTCTCTGGAAATGCAGTGAAGTGAGCAACTAAAAAAGGGAATAACTAAAAAGAAATATAAAATATTTCCAACTTCTTCTCTATCAAAATAGTTTTGTTCCAAATGTCATTTTCATGCGTGCTTAAGTTGATAAAGTGAAACCTTATAACACAGCATGAAGGAATTTATATTTTCAAGTAGCCATTTTCAAGATATGGTTCTCTGAAATTTGTAGTATTTTGAAGCTTTTTGAACACAAGGTGGCGCACAATATTCAAAGATGAGAAGTTATTTTAGTAGTATAAGGTGGTTGACTAAACAGAAAAAGCTCTGGCTAATTTTGCCTTTGCTCATGTCGCAGTCAGTTAAAGAACTGGTTTAGAAGAATCACTAATCTTTCTCTTTTTTTAAACTTAAGCCAGTATTAGTTATTTATGTATAGCTTTTGTTTAAAAATATTAATGAAATGTCCTAGACATACAAAAAAGTATAAGGAATAATGTACCTACCAGTGTTTATGGAATTGGGTTCCCTATCCCAATTGCTTTGTCTACCATTTTCAACCCCTCTCTCTTCTTCCACTCACCTGAATTTGGTGTTTTTATTATTTCTATGTCTTATTTATGTTTTAACTATAGAAACACACAGACACACAGACAACACACTAAAGAATTTTATTTTTCATGTGTATACTTAATATGAATGGTATTGTATTAAATGCATTTTCCTGCAACTTTCTATTTTTACTTATCATTGTTTGAGATTCATCCATATTGACCAATGTAGTTGGTCAGTTTTCTCAATTGTATGTATTCCATGGTATGACTTTATCTGCTTACCAGTTGATGAGCATTTTTGATGCGTTTTGTATATATTGGGAAGTTTCTCTCTATATATGTTCCTAGAAGTGGAATTGATGATTTGTAGGGTGCAGATGTTAAACATTACAAGGTAATGCAATTCCTTTTCCAAAGTGGTATATCAGTTTACATTCTTGCCAGCAATGTATAAATTCTCATGGCTTCATATCACCTTATCACTTGTTATGGCTAGAGCTTAAAAAATTTTGCAAATTTGATGAATTTTAAATGCTGTGTTTCCATAATACTAATTTTCATTTTTTTGTTGTTTTGTGGGAGTTCTTCATGTATTCTTGGTCTTAATCCTTTGCTACCTATATTGTTTATGAATGTCTTCTGTCAATTTGTTGCTTGTCTGTTTATGTTTGGAGTTTTATGTTTGTGTCTTCTGAGGAAATTTTACATTTCAAATAATTAATGTAGTAAAATTTATTAGTTTCTATTATGGTTTATGGTTTTTATATCTTGTTTAAGAACTCTTTCTATATATACACAGAAGGAATATAGCTAACAAATATTAATTATAAATTGACTAGAAGGATAAAGAACAGAATTGATAAATTTGGTATATCTTTAAATGTTTTATTGACTGTCATAGCTATTCCTCTGGAATATTTTGCCATTCTATTGGAATATATTGTCATTTCCTAAATATATGTTTTTGGGTGTTTGAATAACTTTTAGCTATTTGTAAGTACGTAAGAGTTATTCATTCTTCTTCCTCCTTCTTCAGTGAGAGGAAGGTGTGTTATTATCATAAGGATTTACAAAGATATCTTAGATTGGAAGATACTACTCTACAGATTTATGTTTGAGAATAATCCGGTGCTAAATAAGGCAAAGATGTGATTTTCTAAAATGGCTTTGTTTTAGTCACTGCATTTTTAAGCTGACCAGTTTTAAGCTGACCCCCTAAGGCAGGGTTCAGCCAAGCATGGCCTGAGGGCCAAATCTGGCCTGGCCTGTTTCTGTAAATAAATTTTTATTGAAATACAGCCACCTGTATTTATTTATGTATTTCCTAAGACTGCTTTCATGTTAAAAGCTTTGAGTATTTGTGACAGAGACTCTTTGGCTCCCAAGCCTAAAATATTTACTATTTGGCACTTCACAGAAATGCTTTGCCACCTTTTGTCTAACTTACTTTAGTTTGTGCTGATGCCCAGCTATTCTGGTTTCGGTTGTAGTGGGCTACTGCAGTCTGGACTGATTTTCTGCTGGTATTATTTTTTCCCTTTACAAGAGATAATGAGAAAAACGGTTGAGTTTTGGTTTCACATAATTTGGATTGGACTTCAGGTATATCTGGGAGAATTCTCAGTTAGGGAAGTGCCCATATAAATTAGATTTAAAAAAATTTCTACATATTCTATGTTAATTCAGCACTTTTGTGTACACTCCAGTTTGTCGTGTCCTTAGGAAGAATGGCGAAAGGAATGTAACCTTTAGAGCAGTAATTCTTGAAGTACAGCCTGAAGACCTTGGGAGCCCAGGAGACCATTTCAGGGAGTGGTGAGGGCCTCCTTTTCCAGCTACGTATCTAGTTAGAGGATGGATTTTTTTCATGTACTGCAACCAAAACTATATAATACAACAGATTGAATACAAAAACATATATTAGAATGTAGCCATCTTCTATTAAACCAGAATTGAAAGAGATTTGCAAAAATATGAAATAATAGCATTCTTCTCATTATTATTATTGTTTTGAAAAAGTCATTTTTCAAAAAATATCTTATTTATATTAACATATACTGGGTTTATTGCTTTTTTGAAATGAATTAATATTTGTAGAATTTCGTAGTTTTAATTTCTAATATGGTAGGTAGTAATAGACACACCCCATATAAGTAAAGATTTTCGGGAGGTACCAGTACTTTGGATCCTGAGACTAAAATGCTTGAGAACTGAAATGATAGGCTATTTAGGTCCAATAGCCTAGTCTCGTCCACAAAACAAAAGAGTCAGACTTGGAGAAATCTCAGGCACCTTTGAGCTATTGAGCATTTATGGCTAAATATTATATCCAGTCACCAGTCTGTTTGTGTAAGTCATGAAGAGAACATGGGCTTTGGAGACAGGATAGTCCTCGGTTTGAATTCTGATTTATAGTCATTTTTAGTTGTGTAAACTCAGGGAAGTTTCTAAACTTTTCTTAACCATCGATGTCTAATCTAAAAATGGTAAATGTGGTAATATATGTGTATATCTGAAGTTAGGAGTTAATGAGTGAAATCACAGGAAATAGAATTAAACGACTATTTTCCTTTGTTATAGTTCTGTCATTCCTCCTGTTAATTCTTTTGTTCTCATTCTTACTGCCAGCATACTAGTTAAGGCCCTAGTCACTTCATGTTTGGTATAAATACAGCTTTTAAAATGAAGAATTAATTACATCCAAAATAATTTGCATGGCATATATGCTATGAAGTGTTATAAAGGAAACTGTGTGACTACCCAGCTTAAAAAAAGTTCTCCCTTTCTAATAACTACCCTCCTCAACCCAAATCTAATTATCATTTTGAATTAGTGTTTATTATTCCCTTCTTGAAAAAGTTAAAAGAATGTATTCCTAAATAATATAATCTCTCATTTTACCTGTTTCTGTATTTTATGAAAGGGATGTCGTACTGTGTGAGCTCTTTGTTACTTATTTTTTCTCATCAAACCTTTTGTCTCTAAGATTCTTTCTTATTGTTACATGTAGCATTGCTTCATTCATTTTCACTGCTATGAATAATTCAGGTGATCAAAGGCAAAGGTTTTAATACCCCCCTTCTCTCTCCTCTCTCTCCTTCTCCCCTAGCCTCTTTCCCCCCACTTCCTCACTCCCTCTCTTCCCCCTACTTTCTTCCTCTTCCCAATATCCAACGAATCACCACCCAACCCCCTGCATTGGCACTGACTGTGGATACCTGGTGCAGTCTGTGCTACCCTCTATCACTGCCTAGCTAGCTTGCTCCCTCTTTGCTTATTTCTCTGTTTCTTCTTTTAACCACCAACTCCTTCTTTCCCATCCCTCTCCTTCTCTTTCTTTGTTTTTCCCTCCAGTGTTCCTCCACCCTTTCTGTACCCCCTATCTTCTCTCTCCCCACCCTTCCCCAACCTCTTCTTTTTCTCTGTTTATATTTGTTTTGTCTCTGCTCCCTTCCCCCCTCTCCCCTGTCTGTTGGTCAGACCCTCCATGGGCTCTCTTACTCGTTTTCAGTCACTCTGTGTCTAGGTCTTACTCCAGTGGCCCACCTCTTTTCTTCCCCTTTCTACCTTTATGTTTCCTCTTTTTGTTCTTAACACTCCTCCCTTTTGTTTTTCCTGTCTTCTTCTAGTTGAGTACCTTCAGGTTTACTACGAAAGATAGAAAGATGAATCCGGAACAGATCTTATCCTGAAAGAAGTTACTTTCTAATACGGGAGATAATACATGTACTGAAAGACAGGGCAGGAAGGAATAAGTGTCCTAGAAGAGAGATTCACAGTGAAAGGAGAGGGCCTTTGAGAGGTTTGTAGAATGGATGTCATTTGACTACAACCTTGAAGGGTAATAAATAGGATTTGGGTACGTAGAGACTGGGGTGATGAGAATCACTGGTGGAGGAATTGGCATAAGCAGAGGTGCATAGATGATTTCCCTGAGGGAAAAGCATGTGGAATTGTTTGGTTTGCTTGGGGGTGTGTAAAGTACATGAAGAAGAGCAGTAATGTGTCATATAGGAAATGTAGACTAGTATTTATTTAAGCAAGTATGATCCTGTAATAACTCTCATATTATATTCTTGGTCAAAAGTGGCTGTTAATTGTAAGCTCTCAGCAGGGATGAAGGGTTTTATACTTCGTCATATCTCCCGTAACGGGGCATAGTGCTGAGTGCTTGGCAGTTGCATGTTAAATATTTGTTTCAGGAAGGAGGAGGAAGGACTACGCCATCATTGTTTGGGGCTATTTGGTTCCACTGTCATGTGGCGCCATGCCACCCTGTGTGTGCCTTAGTGCCTCAGTCTTCTCTTATCCACGACCCAGGAAATAGCCGTAGCAGCTGTCTTTAAATTACTTATGTCAGAATCTATGCCTGTGTCTATCTGAGTCTGTGTCAGAATCACACACAGTATGTTTTAGGGATCATCTCATCAGAGGAACTTGGGATGCACATCTTCTAGTTTCTTGGACCCCACCTCAGAATCCTAATCTGAATCTCGTGGTATGTTCCTAGAAATCTGCATTTTAAAATAAGTCCTTCTTATGTACTCTAAATTTTGAGGGCCCCTCAGATTGTACAGGGAATTATTTTGACTAACTTTTATAAAATTATCCCCTTCCCACTTTCACACTAAGATGCTAATAATAATATACTCTTTAGAAAGCATAATGAAGATAGAAGAAGTCTATGTAAATTAAATATGGACCCCAGTTATGACCCCTTAATACATTTTTTATCATAAAGGAAAATGTATTTTTTCTTTCTGGGAGCATATTTTAAGGCACAGAAAATGTTAAAGGAAGAAATATAAACTACTTTTCTTATGAAGTATCTGAAATCAGTATTTTTTAGACTCAAATTTATACACAAGAAACCCAAAACAGGCTTTAAGTTTTCTGTGTGAATTTATATATATATAAAATTAGTTCATATTTTTCTTTACTCCAGTGACTTAGGGCTTTAAACAGATCTTAAAACCTTTGCAAGGAAAATAGTACTTTACGGAGAGGCTTCTTTTGCCTACTTTGAGCCAAGAACCAGTCTTTGCCTCAAGTTTTAGGATTACAGTTATAAAATGGAGTAAACAGTGATTAAGTTCATGTAGAGTATTTTGTCTGAGTAAAACTACACCTGTCCCTTTTTGCTGTTAAAGTATACTTTAAAGAATAAGTGCTGAAGCTTTACTTTATGAGGGGGAAAAGAAAAACTTAAAGTTACAAGTTGCTTCTTGTGATTTTCACCTTTAATTTTAATGTTTCATAAATGTCTTTCAGTTTTATTTCTCTTTTATGAATTTTCTTCATTGATTAAAAAGCTTTTTTCTCTTTAATGAAGTTTATATAAAGTAATTAATTTGAATGTAACTATGTTAATTTTTTTTGAATTTTAATATCTTGATATCTGTTTTTAAAGTAAAATGGAAAACTTATACTCGAAAGCTCTTCAAATCAATATTTAATAAAGTTTAGGATGGAGCTGAAGTGATTGAGTAAGTAGGTGAACAATTTGTAGCATGCTGATAAAAGTTCTGCTGAAATGATTGGAACCAAATTTTTTTCTCTGAAGATATTAATTCTAAAGGTTTACAAATATTTCAACGCATATAATACTGAAATAATGTATATTTTTTCCTGTTTGCAGTCATTTAAAATCTTAGTATCACAGATTTATAACATGGTTCTTCATAAAGAACTGGTGTGTAAAAAACTAACATTGCAGAATTGGATAGCTTTTGCAGAGTTACATCAGGATACATGTAGCTGCTATAAAAAGCCAAAGAAACTCAATTGCAATTTTATTGTCCAGTTTGATAGATATCCTGCCACCTTTGTAGCAGGGAAGCTGTTTGTCACTGTATCCCTCTCCTCCAACAGCTGAACTAGGTTTTATAAGCAGTAATGGGCTCTTCTAGTGTAACTGTACTTTGTGTGTTTTCTAGATTTTTATTATTCCTCTTTTTCTTTACCTTTTTTTAATGCTTCAGATCGAACATTATCTTGAGTAATTAAATAATACTGTTTTCACTTGGTACGCTAAAATGCTTCTACTCTTTAATAGAAATTTAGATTAAGGCATTTAATATATTCTGAATTGTAAGAACTGTCCAAAAATATTTTTTTCTAAACAATAAAACTAAAACTGTGTTTTGTCTAGGCGGCCTATATTGCCAATGTAGAATCAATCTATGACTTAAAATAATCAACAAGTAAAAGTTTTTTTCACTTGACTTAAAGATATGATATGACTTAGATTTTTCTCCCCAGATGATAAATTTGGGGTAAAGTATTTAGTTATCTTGGATTATTTAAATTATCTTTAGATTTATTTGCTGTTAACAGTCTGATGAAATGGCTTAAACATAAATGTCAGTCATTTTATATAAGAGGAAAGTACAGTTTAGGTTGGGTAAAAAGCATGTGGAAATCAGTTTTGTTAGAATTCACTAAGTGGTTTCTTAAAAGTATTTTTAAAAATCACAAGGTATAAACTGGCAAATATAAACATGCATGTATTTGTATGTGTGAGTTTATGGTGTCTATGTAATAAAATTAAAAGCTACGTATTCTTGTAAGAAATTTCAAGAGTTATAAAATTTTCATATTTCATGGATTGTCAGTATTTTGTACTTAATTGCTAAAGTATTCGTTGGCTTCAAATTTTTTAAACAAATAGTATTTATTGTTTTTTTATTTGTACAATTATATGTGCTCATTGTAGGAAATGTGGAACCTACTGCAAATGTATACGCACAAAATCCAGAAATCACCTCTTATCCAATCACCTGTGCATGACTTAATATTTTGGTGCAAGACTTTACAGTCTTCTGTATATAAATATACACATACATATAATTATTTTCTTATAAAACTATAATACTTATGTTATTTTACAGTACTCTTTCAATTAATGATACACTTCTTACATGAATTTAATGGCTGCATATTATTAGGTATATGTATATTGCATAATATTATGGGAGAAGTAAAGTTAAGAACAAAAGCTGCAGCTTTGATGTAACATCTGAATGCTATCAGACCACATGTAGTTCTAGGAAGGAATGATTGAATAAATGATTCAAGTTTACTTTTCATATTCTGGCATTCTCCAAAATTTTATTGGAAAAATTGGTGGAGGTGATATTTTAAAAATCTATTGAGTTGTATTATCGTGTATTGCATATGCACTATAGTTTAATTTTCCCTTGTTTTTGAGCAGTGATGAGCCTGTGCCTATATAACTGTCTCTTATTTTGTAGGATAAATTCCTAAGGTTCGATTAGGAGTCTGCACATGTTTTTAAAAGTTTTAGTAGGTATTGCTAAGTTGCTATCTAAAAACTTGTGTATGAATTTATATTCTAGCTTTGCACAAGAGTACCTGTCTGGATTGTTCTTAAGAAAATAAAATTGGTCAAGATTAATCTTTGTAAAAACGAAAAGATTAGTAAGTTAGTAGCTGTGTGATACTATTTTATGTCGCTGTGCTTTCTATCTTCATGCATATAAAATGAGGGTTATGCTACCTGTCTTTTTAGGGTTGCTCTGAAGATTGTCTCAATATATGCCAGATGCTTAAAATAGTGTGCACTAAGCATTCTGTGTATCTCAGCTGTTGTGCAAGTATCCAAAAACATATCTGGTATTGCCCATCAAAATGAGCTTAACTTAGTATTTATTACGTGTATATTTTTAGGCATGTTGTGGAATAGGGAACAATTATTGATTAGATGGAAGTTTTCATACTTTAAAGAAGTTGGAGGGAAGAATATTGCTTTAAGTAAATTTCTTTTAAATTAATTCTAGAATGTTTCCATGTGTTAGTATGATTTATAGAGATTAAGAGAATACTAAGTTGGTTGGAAGGCTTTCTTTAAATTGCATCCTCACTTGGTGTTAATAAGGAAATGTCGTTCAAAAATGATTTTATGAAAGAGTAAAGTTTGTTTTTATATTTACTAGCATTGCTTACTAAAAGGGGTGAGCTTCAGACCAAAAGTTGCAACTTTGATGTAACATCTGAATATCAGACCACTTAAAATTCTAGGAAGAAATAATTGAGTGAATTAATTTGCTTTTCATATTCTGGATTTCTCTAAAACTCTGTTCAGAAAAATTAGTGGAGGTAATTTTTAAAAAATACATTGAAATTAATTTAAAATGTAGTTGAAGAGAACCAGAGTCAGACAATAGTTAAATTAGTAAAATTAGATTTTATTCAGGAACTCTTGTAATAGGGGGAAAAAAGACCTGAGTGTAGAGATTGGCTTAATTCTGAATACAGCAAGGAGAAATGGGGATTTTATAGCCACGGAACAAGGTAGGAATGGGGGGAAGGGCTTCAGTAGATGGAAATTTAATAAGAGGAAACATGTGGGGTGGGGGAGATTCTGGTTAACCGGACTTCAACAGGATTCTTGCTGAAGGCAGGCCAGGCTGATTAGATATCACCTGGGAGATGGTGGGGAAGGAGGAACTGATCAGATGTCAGTGTGAACAGATATTGAGGATGGGGGATTCTCTCTAAACTGACCTAGGATTCTTGCTGAAACTCAGAGCTGTAGGTCTGACGAGGACAGAGGGCCCAGGTGAGACGAGGATTCAGAGCAACCTTACTAAAATTTGGTTCCGGAGAGAGTGTTTGTCAATGTAAACAAAAATACAATTGTATTACTTTTAAATTTGTTTTTTTCCCTTCCTTGGCAGTTTGTGTATAGGTATGTCCCATTTTTTGTTTTTCATTATTTTTTTTTGTAGTGGGTTTATTTTAAGCTACATATAAGTGGAATAGTAGGATTTACAAGTCAAATTCATTAGAAAATAACTTTGTAATTTGTCTGTGTTAAATCACAGAGTTGCCTTCTAAAAAGAATTTTTATTTATTTATTTGGCTGCGTTGCCTTTTAAGCAGTGAATAAATAAAGCTTGCCCTTACCTGTATGATAAAATTTTGATTCCTTCTCATGGTTCCCAAAGCCTTTAGTAGTCTGTTACCTCCTTGCCATTGACACTGCTTACACTATTTTTATTGCTCGTCACTCCTAGAAATGCTTTAATGTTACTGCTTTACCAAATAACTTCAGTGTCTTAAATGAACCATGTTCTTTCACCATCCATTCTTACACATACCTTCTTAAATTCCTTCTGCATGGCATCTCCCCTTGCTCTTAATCCTTTTGTTTCCTCCATATGAGTAATCATTAATGAAGACCAAACTTAAATGTCAGCATCTTCTCGGTACTTCCATTTATTTCTAGGTACAATTAAGTAATTTCTGTATACTGCCAGTAGTATCTTGTATATATCTCTAAATTACACTTTCAATTACTTGAAAAGGTCTTTAAAACATTCCCAAAGGGCACACAAAAGGCATGAACAAATGGAAAAACATACTTCCTAGAATAGGAAGACTCAACATCATAAAGTTATAATAAATTAACATTTCTTTAGGTTATTTTATAAAGTTAATGAAATCCCAGGAAAATACTAATTAATCATTTTTTCTTTTGGTGGAGAAAAAACAGAGTAAACTAATTATTAAGGAAATGTAAGACAAAATAAACAAGTAAAAACATCCAGGAAGACTCTGTAAAGAACAGTGAGGGGGACTAACTCTACTGAATACTAAAATACATTACCAAATGTCAGTAATTTAAAAAATGTAGTATTGACACCTGAAGAGATAGGCTGACCAGGGGAGTAGAAGAGAAAGTCCAGAAATATACAAAGTTCCATATAAGACTTTAGTATATTATAAAGGGAAAACTTGAAGTAGTCCATAAATATTGTTGGGATAATAGAAGATTCATCTAGGGGGAAAAAAAAGTTGGAGTACGAAGAAATTTAACCTATGGATCAATGAAATGGGCTGTGATGGGGGTGGAGGGAGAAACTAAAGTACTTGAAGAAAACACAGATAATTCTTCTGTAACCTTGGAGTGTGTAAGAATTTTCCAAGTATAATTTAGAATCTAGAACCATTAAAGAGAAAAAAAAGACTATTTTTTTTACTATATTAAAACATATAAAATCCTTTGTGACCAAAAACCAAACAATACCATAAGCAAAAGTCAAAAGGCAAATGACAAATTTGGGAAAACTGTTTAGGACCAGAGCAAAGATAACATTCCTAATATATAAAGTGCTCCTAGAAATAGATACGAAAAGACAAACTAATAGAAAAATGAATGAAAACCATGATCAAACAACCCATAGAAAACTAAGTAAAAAGTACTTTAGATTTATGAAAAGACACTTCGTAAGGGACTGTAAATTAAAACTATCCTGAGATAGTTCACTAAGATATATTAAGTGACAAAACAAACTGTGGAACAGTGTGTATAGTGGATATTAGTGAGTTAAAAAAGTGGGAAAGTGAGAATTTGTATTTGTATGTATATGCACAAAAATACTCTGGAATGATACATAAGAAATTAATAACTGATTACCTGATTGTTGGGGAATTGTACAGGTGAGGACCAGTGGTGGGAGGGAGACTTTTACACTATATACTGTTTTATATTTAAATCATGTGAATTGTAGGACTTTCCTGGTGGCGCAGTGGTTAAGAATCCACCTGCCAATGCAGGAGACACGGGTTCGAGCCCTGGTCTGGGAAGATCCCACCTGCCGCAGAGCAACTAAGCTCATGCACCACAACTACCGAGCCTGCAGCTCTAGAGCCTGCGAGCCACAACTACTGAGCCTGTGTGCCACAACTAGTGGGCCTGTGTGTCTAGAGCCTGTGCTCTGCAGCAGGAGAAGCCACCACAAGGAGAAGTCAGCACACTGCGTTGACAAAGAGTAGTCCCCGCTCACTGCAACTAGAGAAAGCCCACACACAGCAACGAAGACCCAACGCAGCCAAAAATAAATAAATAAATAAATGAAAAAAAATCATGTGAATTGTAGAGGAGAAAAACTTTTCCTTTTCCTTTTCCTGTCTTAAGGTCCCTGGCAGGACATGAAAATTAAACTAACAAAGAGAGATTATTAGGAGAAAAGCATGTGCATTTATTTAATATGTTTTACGTGAAATGGGAGTCTTCATAAGGAAGTGAAGACCCAAAGAAACGGTTAAGCCTGAGTGTTCTTGTACTAGGTTTGATGAAGGGTGGAAAGTCGTGGAAAAGCGTGGAAGGACAAAGGGTATGAACTAAGAGTAGTAAACTGGGGGAAAATCATCAAGGCCTGTTTATTCCGATTCCTCTCGGCGTACTTCTGTCTTTGAGATAAGGGTGCTCTTTTCCTCTGGGCTATAGGCACCTCTCACATAAGAAGCTTCAAGGAGAAGGGGGAGATGAGAGAGACCTTGTAGAACCTGGTGTTTCTGATTTGCTTCGGGGAGGATGAAAAGGTCAGAGAGTCTTTTCTATACCTACTGTTTCTCAAATTCCTTCATCTTAAAATAGTGTGCCAATGTGCCATATTTTGGGGTAATGTGTTCTGAATGCAAAGTATACTACTTATTCAAAAAATGTTTTTGAGCTTATTACATGATGAGTGTATAGCGCTTATTACATATGTGACTTGTTTTCCTCACGGGATTGTTTCTCTTTGTCCTTTGTTATCGAATGTATAATGTTGTCTTCATAACTAATTATTTTAGGCAGTTTTCTTAGGATAACCTAGGCTATATGCTTAATATCCCTCCAGTCAGGTTGTATTAGGGTAGCATTTAAGTGCTTAGGTTTGACCAGAACATTTAGATTTGTAACCAGGGTACTTTGCATAAAATAGATCAGTAAATATGTGTAAGCTTATAAATATTTATAATTTGATTTTAACTGTTATATCTTTTATACCATTATTGTTGTAAGCTGTTGCAACAGAGTCTCTGTAAAATATCTCCTGTTGTGTGGTGGTGATCATTTTGAGCTATGCTTATTGATATTCCCATATGGGAAGATTCAGCAATTTTTATTTTTATTTTTTTTAATATTTGTTTATTTGGTTGCACCAGCTCTTAGTTGTGGCAGGTGGGCTCCTTAGTTGTGGCATGCGAACTCTTAGTTGCAGCATGCATGTGGGATCTAGTTCTCTGACCAGGGATTGAACCCGGGCCCCCTGCATTGGGAGCGCGGAGTCCCATCCACTTGCACCACCAGGAAAGTCCCTCAGCTATTTTCAAAGAAAAATATATCTTATTTATCAACTGTGGAAAACTTGGTAACCTAAGAATTAGAAGTTAGCATATCATATACAGCTGGTATTTCCAAAGGAAAATAACATACAATGAAAGAGATATATTTACTTCCAAAAAGAAAGCCAGTTCCTAAACCTTGCTAACATTTAAAAGTCTAAATTTTACAGGTTAAATTTTTTAATACATGGATTAATAATGTTAATCTCTTGATATATTGCATTCATCTTTTATCTCCTAATCAGTAAATTTGAATGTCAATTAAGTTGAAAGTAATGGCTGAAGAAATGTTATAGTTATTAGCTTATGAGTATCTTTAGTAGTTTATAGAAGTACTTTCCAAACATTACAAACAGCTATAGATTAGCTATCTAGTGATTGTGAACATTAATAACTAGTCTTTTAGCTGAATAATTTAGAACAGTATCTGGTAATTAGGAATTATCAGTCACAAATACCTTTAGGAGAACGGTATCAAAAAAATAACAACAGTGATAATTACTCAGTTGCCATTTAGCTTTTCGACTATTGGAGTAAATTAAAAGGAGATTTAAAAATCAACTTCAAAAATGTGAAAGCACTTCTAATATTCATATTTACAAAGGAAAGAGTTGGTTTGCTTAGGAAAGACAAAGCACTATTTTGGTACAGATTTGACTGCAAATCTGTTTATCACAAAAGGAAATATATTCCTTGTGGCACATTAAGAATGTACTTTATGAAACTGTACATTGCTTTGAATTGAAATATGTATTATAGAAACCATCTTCTTGTGCTTGAAAAATTAATGTTAAATACTACCTTTTAACCTATCTTTTCCAATGGACAGTTGAAAGTTTGTCTGCTGGTTATGAATGTAGTTAGAATTGAGAAAGAAATATATTACACGTACCTATATTTCACCTTTAGAATGAATGGTCTCTTATCAAATGGTTGAAAGACTAACTATGATGACAGTCATGGAAGTTGTAACTTAAGTGAATACTAGTAAGAGCATCATGGAAACAAATCTTTAAGAGAGAGTTTGTGATAGCAAAAATATGTATCTTTTGTTGGCGCTGAAGGGGACATGAAAATCCAAGAGGAGTTCCTCAGATTGTTTATAATCCGCAAGAAAGATCAGTTCTATATAATTGACTATATGCTATTGCTACAGTAAGGTGTTATAAAACTTTTGTTCTATGATACCACTACGTTAGTAACCTTAATAAAAGCATTAACATAAAAGTGTGAATGAATTTTTTTTAGGACTCTTACCATTTTCACATTTTTTTCTGTTAAGTTTGTATCCTATTACCTAATAAGAAAAAAATATATATATATAGTAGTATTTAGATGTAAGCTTTGGAAATGTCCATTAAATCCCTGTTGTACACCATTTTAGGATGATGATTGACATTCATCATAAAAATACATTGGGCAGGTATAGTCATAGGATTTTGAAATTTTACTGTACTGTTTTAACATCCTGGATAAGTTTTATAGTGGCAGTAATGTAGGTTCTAACTCTTCAGTTTCAAGTCTGTTTTATTCATTCTTCAAAACAGTGCTCTTTAGTATAGGAGCATACTTGGTTTTGAAATGGATTGCAGTGTTTTTGCTGATAACTTTCTTTTGTGATAGTTATATTAGTTGAACTAGGGAGGTGGCAGTCCCCCCTCACATTAGGAGTATCACTTGGTCTTGTCATAGGATGAAAACTTATCCTTACTCTACTAATTATCCAATGTCTCAGTTTATTTGGATTTATTTTTAATTTCAATCACTAAAAGTTTTAATTTTTTATTCGCATTCTGCTGCTTCAAACTTTGTTGATTTTTACTTATGTGTTTTTCCAGACATTTGCAATGATTCTGTCTGTTTCTATCACTTTGTACTTTGTGATGTTGGCTCAGAATACACTTATATTGTTAAAACATTTGTGATTCTTTTCACTTAATGCCCCTGTTTCATCTTTCATTATTATTATTATTTATAAATGTACTTATTTATTTTATTTTTTGCTGCGTTGGGTCTTCGTTGCTGTGCACGGGCTTTCTTTAGTTGCAGCGAGCAGGGGCTACTCTTTGTTGTGCTGCTTGGGCTTCTCATTGTGGTGGCTTCTCTTGTTGTGGAGCCCAGGCTCTAGGGCATGTGGGCCTCAGTAGCTGTGGCACGTGGGCTCAGTAGTTGTGGCGCACGGACTTAGTTGCTCTGTGGCATGTGGGATCTACCCGGACCAGGGCTCGAACCCATGTCCCCTGCATTGGCAGGCAGATTGTTAACCACTGCGCCACCAGGGAAGTCCTCATCTTTCATTATTTAAATGTAATTGATTCAGTCTTATTTCCACATGTCTGTGATCATCCAGAATTATTCTGAGTAGTTTTTCGGATGTTCAGAGGTTATATCTTGGAGCCAAGCACATAAGCTGAAACTCTCACTGAGACAGGAGACAGGGCACCATCATTCTTGATGTTCATGTTTGAAAGAAATGTCTCCAGTGCCCCCAGGAAAGATATCCTAGGGATGCTAAACTAGAAAAAGGCTTATTATCTTTTAAAAAGATTTACATACGTCTCCAGTTACCAGAGAAAGTATTTCCAACTTGAGGTTTTCTAAAGGAAATGCTAAAAGAGGAGACAGGGAGTTTTCTTTCCCTTTTTGCACCAGGGAAAATTTAAAATATGAAATCTTCTAGATCTGTATTTACCCTTGTACTACCCATTTTAGAGAGGAAAAATATGAGCAGCAGAGAAGTCAAGTGACTAGTATAGAATTACATAAGAGAGATGAAAAACGTGTTTAAGAGTTAGATGAGGAGCTCTCCCAGGTAGTAGAACCAAAAGACAAAGGGATGAAAAATAGAGAAATGGTAAGAAAATTAGAGGACCAATCAGTGCAATCTCAAAAAATAGAAATCCCGGAAAGGGAGAACAGGGGTAAAAGCGGGGAAGAAGGTGTAAAGTATTCAAGAAAATTTCCCAGAACCAACGGATATTTGTTACTAGACTGGAAGGGCCCAGTGGGTATATTTAGCACAGTGGATCAGAATAGACCGGTTGCAAGAATCATTGTGGAATTTCAAAGCACTAGGAACAAGAGAGGACTTTATAAAATTTCACGAAAAAGAACAAAATAAGTCGTATGAAGTATCAGGAATCAGAAAGATCTCACACTTCCCAACAGTAAGCACAGAAGTAAGAAGGCAGTGAAGAAATAACTTTCATATTCTGGAGGTAAATGTTTTCCGACCTACAATTTTATCTGACTTTTAAGTATGAAGGTAGAATAAATTTACTTTTAGGTCTCAAAAATTTCAAGCAGACTGGAGGATATACCGCATCAAAAGGAGAGAATAAAACAAAGAGGAAGATATGGGATATAGGAAACAGGAGAAAGATGAAGGGGATCTCCAAGACTGTAGTGAAGGGAGGTCCCAGAATGGCAGCTGTGTAGCAGACATATGACTGTCCATCAAAACTGGAATAGTTTGACTTAAGATACAGATATAGGGGGAGCTATTATTATTAAAATGCCAGATGCCTTTGTAACATCTTTTTAAAGCCTGAGGACAAATTACCCACATGAGATGGGCTCATGTTCTCATGACTACTTGTCTTCACCATGTGTTGATTAGTTCCTGTTCTCTCTAGTCCTGCTGCCTGGATCACCTGAAGATTCTCACTTCACCCCTCAAAAATGTGGTCTGCTTTGTTCTCCTTCTGAGAGTAGAATAGTGAGCTTAGAATTGGACAATACAATATAAAATAGTTTTCTTCTTGGACCTTACTTATGCCAAATACCCACTACCTGGCCCCCACTAGGCCTCATAGATTCTCTTATCCTGTATATTTCCCAGTGTTTCCTAATGACCTTGCCTATAGACTTCCCCAAAATAGCCTTATATATCCTCTTAGAGAAGCTGGAGCCGGCTCCAATGCACAGATTCTGTGTAGCTTGTCTTCTCCTTGGAGCCTTTCTTTGTTGTGGCAATATTGGCCTTTCTTTTACAAAACTAGCTGGGTTTATGGTATACTTAGCTTCTTAGTTTTTAGGTAGTAAAACTATTAAAAAAACAAGTAGGAAACAGTTAATAGAAATGCCAGGATACTGATTTCCTCTTGATAGGGGTGGGGAGATTGGGAGCACAGTTGGGAATGGGCACATAGGGGAATTGTGAGGTAGTAATAGTGTTCTGTTTCTTGATGTGGGTAACATGGGATTAAAAAATTACTCTTTAACCTGTACCTATAGATTGTATATATTCATGTTTATTAATACATTTTATAATAAAAATTTTAAAAATCCTTAATTTGAATAAAATCAAACCCAATGATTATTCAAAACTAAACTCATTCTATAAGACTGTTGTATTATACATTACATGTGTATCAGAATAAAATTCAGTCTTTAACATAGTCTGTACTGCTCTCTAATCATGATCTAGCCAATGGCTGCATCTTTGACTTTATCACCTACAGTCTCTGTGTGCTGGGTTCTTATTGCTTCTCAAACGTACGGAGCTTATTTTGTCTCCAGGGCCTTTGCATTTGTTCTTCCTTCGGCCTGAAAGTCTTTTCATTACATGATATTCATGTAACTTGCTCTCTCACTTTATTCTTGTCTCTGTTCAAACATAACATCTCCAGAGACCTTTCCCAGTTACCCTAGTAAAACATACCCTCCCATCTAGACTGTCATCTTCAGTTATTCTCTATCTCCTTTTTTTCTTCAAACCTCTTACTATTACTTGACATTATCTTATATATTTACATGTTTATTTTTCATCTACTCCATTAGGGTATAAGCACCATGAAGGTAGGAACATTTTGTTTTTCATCACACAGTGTCTGGCATACTGTAGATGTTCAGTAAAGTTTTCTTGAATGAATAAATGAGGAATTGGTCAATTAAAATAAAGAACATTGTTCAAAGAAGATATCAGCCTTCTGGGTGTAAAAGAAATTGATATTTTGTTCATGTCATTGTGCCATTTTACTCTTTAGTGTTGCATACATGCATTTCATTTTGAAATATTCAAAAAAGTTCCCCACATATTTAAAATTAGGAAAATGTTTATTTCCTAAACATTCTTATCTTTAGCTATACCACATTATGGCAAGAATGTACTGCATATGTAATGAGCAAAGGCTAGTTAATAGCTATGGAAGGAACTGTGTACATTGTGCATTATTTATAATTTTGTTTGCCTTGTATCCACGTGGATACACATCTGTGATTCAAAAAGGCCTGTGAATCTTTGGGCATGAAAAATCATCTTTTCTTTTTTTGTTATCATCTACCATCCTCCTATACTAGGGCTCAATAAAGGTTTGTTGACTAAAAGGTTCAATTTACTATATATGTTATAATAATATAGATTACATAAGCAAACAATTCCAGCATTGATAAACGATAATTATGCTTATACCTTCTGCATGTATTATACTTTTATTTTTTTGAGAGGTGTTGCCATTGAAATTCACTAGCAGCAGTCACATAATGGTGGCTATAAGATAATGATGCTTGATGAGATAAGAAATTCATAAACCTTTTGACATTGAAAATCACAGCACTGTCTTTCATACTTTAACCGTAAAAGTTTTCCATTTATTTGGGTAAAAGTCTAATAAGCATGATATGAGGATGTTCACAGTGCTGAATACATAGTAATCTCTTACATACAGCATACAAGTGGAATGAATGGTTGTGTGGATGGATGAACTGGAACTTTCAGACCATTTGTGATCAGTTCAACTTTGAAAATTATGGTTGACCTTAGGGAAAGAGTTGGATCTTTTCATTTCATTGCTAAAAGAATTTATATTCTTTAGCTTAGTAAGTAAGAGAAAGTTTTAGTAGCTTAATAAATATATAGAGAGCTGCTATAATATGTATAATATCTAAGTGTGTGATTTGCATCATATATGAAGTGAACATAATTGATATTTTTTATCTCTGCTGAGAATAAATCATGGGGAGATGGGTTTTCATTGCATTTGAAACAATATATTACGTAGTGCACAAAGCACTTCCCAATGGTACATACTTAGATCCTGGTACAAGTTATAGAAGTCAGTAGAATATAATGTACTCTTTTCCTACATTATATGTCTTTAAGAATAGGTTAAATAACTATATTCTTGTTATTGTTTGATGCCATGCTACCTGTTAGCATTAAGATTAGCTATAAGTTTTTGACTGTTTAGATTTTTGTGATTGACTTACCTTTTGTTTATCATTCTGTAAATAAAGATATTATAGAAAAACTGTCTTACTGCATTATATAAACCATATATTTGAAAAATTAAATATTTTTATGTTCTGTATGCTCTGTTCTTTCTTTCTTTTTTTTGCATGTTTTGACTGCTTGTATGTTTTTCATGTAGGTCACTTTTGAAATACATAAAGAAAACCTTGCCAATATATTTAGGGAACACCAGGGAAAAGTTGATGAAGAAATAGGGCAGTGTTCTTCAAGTCCAATTCAAGCAGTCTCTGGCATTAGCAGGGATGTTAATGTTTCAGTAGGATCCCAGCAATCAGATACAAAGGATTCTCCTCCTTCTTCTCATATCACCAGAACTAGTGATGAAAAGTCAAGCATTGGGAAGACAAGTTCAGTAGAATCTGCATCCATTGTTGAACTGCAAACTCACAATACATCTAATGAAGAAAGGACAACTGTGCAAGAAAATCAGGAGTTACTGGATGAAGTCCCTTTAGAAGAAACACTGAAAAATGAAACAACTAATGCAGAGAGTTTAGAAGGATCTTCTGACATAATAGAAGCTGTGACTGTTTCCTCTGATTCTTTTAAAACAACTGGCAAAGATATAATGACTGTCAATGAAGTAACTGCTTCCATAAGTTCTCCTTCAGAAGAGGATGCTTCAGAGGTGCCAGAATTATTGGATAAGTCTGTAGTAGAGGAAGAAGAAGATGATGATTATGTAGAACTGAAGGTAGAAAGTATTCCTACTGAGGAAGCCAGTCTACCTACAGAGCTCCAAGATAACAGTTTGTCTCCAGCTGCTTCTGAAGCCAATGAAAGAATGGACACGTTTAGTAATGACCACAAGTTAATATTTCAAGAGGAACAACCTGTAAGTAAGAAACAAACTGACACTGAAACTCGAGATCCTAAAGATTCTGAAGTCTTGACTATGACAGCATCAGGGTCTTCAGCTACCTCACCAGGAACTACTGCTTCCCAAGCAACTGTTCAATCAGATGTTGGTCAGATGCTGGAGGTAGGGGAGAAGGCTAACCTCGCCGGAGAAACCAAACTACATAGTGATTCTAATAGTAGTACCTTCGAGTCTCCTACTACTTCTGAGCAGAGGATTGCTAAGTTGGATGCTTCCAGTGTTGCTACAGATACTGAGAGATTGGAATTGAAGGCCACTACAAACATGGAAGCATCTCAGCGTCATCAGCCTGTGCTTGAGGTGATTATATTTATTATCTTCTTGAAGTGTATTTGCATTGAGTTGAAATAGGACAAGTGTATAGACTTAGATTTTATTTTATTTTATTTTGGAATTGGTTCATAACCTATTTGCAATTACATAAATGCAGTGAATGTGAAGATTATTATCTTTAGCACAGGGTTTGGCTTTCAGTATGAGTTTGTTAAATGGCAGCTTTTATTATTATTTTCACCACAGTATCGTCAAAAGTTACTACTTTCAAGTTTCAGTGTTAGTGTATTTTTAGCTTATAAAGCAAACATTGGAAATACTTTTACCCTTTATTTGATGACCCAGTCATAGTTAGGACGTTAGTTTTTAAGCAGAATCTAGGACTACCTTCCTGCAAAACCACCTGCCAGTGTATGATTTTAGATACAAAGTATGTGGCTTAAAATTGTTCCATGAGGTCTGTTTACTTTTTTAAGAGACAGGAGACTTTGTGCGATCCAGAGACACAGCTTTCTTCCTTACCAGTGTCTCAGAGAGATTCATGACACCACTGTGGGTGCATGTTGTCATTTCCCACTTTAATCAACTCTTACTTCTCCTCCTCCAACTCTTTTTTTTTTTTTTTTTTTTTTTGCGGTACGTGGGCCTCCTACTGCTGTGGCCTCTCCCGTTGCAGAGCACAGGCTCCGGACGCGCATTGTTTTTTCTTAATTCTAGCCAATTTATAATCCAGCTATGGCTTTTCTTTTATGTCAGTGTTCAAAACCAAAAGCTTCTTGATTCCTTTATAAAATGTTGCATTAGCTGGTGATAATACTAACATGGTTCCTGGCCAGTTACTGCTGCGTTGTGCTGATTTCGCATTTTTTACATCTTTGCTTTAAATGTATTAATGTTATTACTCATTGATAATTTTTCTCTGATTTAGTCCCTTAGTATCTTAAAATGTGAGTATTTGTTAGATGAATTACATAGAAGCTATTAAGTTATTAATGTCTACCTTTGAAGTTGAACTGATTTTATTCTTTTTAACTTTCTCTATTAGATGTCAAGGCAACAGGAGCAGCCAGGGCAGGGAACAGCACCAGATGCAGTTAATGGACAAAGGAGGAATTCCAGATCTATGTTCCGTATTCCAGAGTTCAGATGGTCTCAAGTGCATCAGCGTTTGCTCACTGATCTATTATTTTCAATAGAAACAGACATACAGATGTGGAGAAGGTTTGTCCATATGTTTATTATAGAAGATGTATATAAATTTTAGTGTTTGTTTTCAAAGAAATTTATATAGTTGACATTTTGCAATTAATTTCAGTCATTTGCTTAAAAAGTAGGTTATAACTTATTTCTGTGGTAGGGTTTTATTGAATTAATGTTTATTCTCATATAAATGAGGTACCATATTTAGAGTATAAAAACTTGAAAATTTTTCTTTTAAAAAATTTGCTGTGTACTTTACAGCATATAATATAGCATATAATTTGCCTGAATGTAGGTCTACTGACTGGGTTTATTTCTAGAAATAGTAAAAAAAAGAAAATTGGGATTTATGTAAAACATCTAATTTTCCATTGTATTTTTAGTATAAAGAGTCTGTGTATTTCAGATTATCGTCCATTGTATGATTTATGATTTTAAAAGTGCCTAATGTGTTTATTGTTATTTGTATACTACTCTTATTCTGTTTAAGGACATTTCATGGCATTGTCTAAGAAAACGTTATTAGAAAAATCGTTTTTAATAGCACATTTAGCACCATTTACCTCTTAGTTTTTGCCACTTCTTAATTTTGGTCCTAGTTAAGGATAATTTAGTTCAACTTTTATATTAAGTGTAAGATGAATAGTGTTAACATTTCAGCACTGAAAAAGGGCATGTGTAGTAACTGCTGATATGGAATGGTCTACATCTTCTAAGGAAGTATACACCCTCCTCCAAAATGCCTGCCGCATCATTATCTTTCCTCAGCTTTCAAGATGAAGCAAAAGCACCTTCTTATCCTCCCTCCCCTCAAGTAGGCAAACTGTGATTTCCTTTTTTTAGCTTTATCAGTAAACATCATTTATCTTTGGACAGCCATTCAACAAAGACAGTAATGGACTTCGTGAATAGCAGTGATAATGTCATCTTTGTACACAACACAATTCATCTCATCTCTCAAGTGATGGACAATATGGTCATGGCTTGCGGGGGTATACTGCCATTGCTTTCAGCTGCTACATCGGCTACAGTAAGGACTTAACTACTATATAAAGTTGGTGTGAAAACATGACTTATGCATTCTTATTGATTAAAACTTGAATGTGATTGTTACTATGCATCATAGGTTCTGTAATTCAAAAGCAACAGAATCCTTTTATAATTACTTGAAAGGACCTTAGAATCTGTTCCAGGAATGAAGGGACTAAAAAGAATGTTTAATTATTAGGGATGAATGAGTTAGTGAAGAATATGACTGACAGTGTTTCACCTGTATGTATGCTTTTTTTTTAGATGAAATGATAAGGAAATCCCTCTGTTGAAGTAGATTTGTGAAAGCCTGGCTTTTTGTAAAATTTAGAGATCTGTGGACTGTATCTCATAAAATTGGATTTTTATCAGAACATAAATGTAAATGTCAAACTTTATTCCTTACAGCATGAGCTGGAGAATATTGAACCTACTCAAGGCCTTTCAATAGAAGCCTCTGTGACATTTTTGCAGAGACTAATCAGCCTTGTGGATGTTCTTATATTTGCAAGTTCTCTTGGCTTTACTGAAATTGAAGCTGAAAAAAATATGTCATCTGGAGGAATTCTGCGGCAGTGTCTCCGACTGGGTGAGCTGTTAAAACCCATTACTTAGGAATTTACTTAAAAAATTTTCAGTGATCCAGACGTATTAAATTGAACATTTTCTTTTTCCTGTTGGTGGGAAAAAGTGTGCTAGGCAATTTGTCTTATGCTACTTTTTAGCCTCCAAAGAGTGAAGGACTGTGTATGTACTGGCTATAGTAGTACTTGTGAAGGTAATAGAGCAGGAGGACGTGTTTTGAAAATTCTGCATTGATTCTGGTCAGCATTACTTCTTCTCCGCCCACCCCCAACCCCCCAATCTCTTTTGCTTTAAAGTAGTGCTTCTTAAATTTTAAGATGATTCATACACATGGATCACCAAAGGATCTTGTTGAAATGCTGATTAGATTGTATAGGTCTGGGATGAGACCTAAAATTGCCTTTCTACGAGGTAATGCTGATGCTGCTTCTCTTAACAAACACACTTGAGTAGCAAGGTTCTAAACTAGCATCATTCAAGTATAGCCTTTATCCAAATAAGCTGTGATAATTTGTTAAAGCAGTTAGTAAGATTATTAAATCTCTGTTCTTCTCCTGGAGGCAATTCTTCCTTAGGTGAAAGTTAAAGTAAATTAAATGAAGTTTTAGTGATATCTGAACTTCCTTAGGTGAAGAAGAAAATTTTTTCTCTATGCAGAAGGTGTCCTGTATCTAGTCATAAATACTGAGACTTTGTTAATGATTTGCTTATTAAATGGAGAGAAGTAGGTGGAGAAACGGGTACCAAAAAATGGAAGCAAAATCTTTAGGAACCATGGCCATATGAAGACAAATTAGAAATAAGGCACCTATGAAAATATAATACCAACAGTGGAAAATCTAATTAGTTAATGAAGTATTTCCCCATATTTAGCAAGAATATCCGTTACTTAAACAGATGTACTTACATTTTTTTTGGTACAATAATTATTTTTACTCAAAATGCTATTCAAAGTACTTTTAAACTTAGGATGCTCTAAAGGACTTGGTATACTATTTTTAGGGAGTTTTAAAAAAATTTTAATTGAGAGAGATTGAAACGGTAAGCACAACAAAACAGAAGCTATCATTTATTGACTACTGTCATATGTCATTGCTGATTTTCACGAGTCACCAATCATTTTCTTCCAGCCATTCATTCATTTGTATTTTCTTCCTTTTTTTCATGAGGAAAATTGAGATCAAAGAAATTAGGAAATTTGCCAAAAATTTAAAAGCTATAAATTGGTAGAGCTGGAATTTGAATATAGTTTAACTAATGTTCCTACTCTTTCTGTTATAAGATACACCCTTAAACTTTATATCAGTAATATAATTAAAATATTTAGAACCCATTGCTTTTGTATATGCCATTTTTAAAACCTTTCCACTTTCCTAAAAAGAGTGCACTTTTGGAATTGAAAGTACAAGACTACACTAGCAGTGCTTCACTATACTCAAGAAGTATTAGATTCAGAAGCTAGGGGAATACCGTATCTCCCTCATTTTCATAACTGTAGAAGAAAATAAGGAAATAATTCAGTGTACTCCAGCACCACATGTTCTCCTTGTTCAGGATCACTTAATAGAATATGGTAAGCTTGGTAAACAGTCCAAATGTTTTTGTTTTTTTTAAAAAAATAAGTAATTAATTTATGGCTGCGTTGGGTCTTCGTTGCTGCGTGCGGGCTTTTCTCTAGTTGTGGTGAGTGGGGGCTACTCTTCGACGCAGTGCGCAGGCTTCTCATGGTGATGGCTTCTCTTGTTGCAGGCTCTAGGCTTCAGTTGTTGTGGCAGGCAGGTTCTAGAGCGCAGGCTCAGTAGTTGTGGCGCATGGGCTTAGTTGCTCCGTGGCATGTGGGATCTTCCCAGGGCTTGAACCCGCGTCCCCTGCATTGGCAGGCAGATTCTTAACCACTGTGCCACCAGGGAAGTCCCAGTCCATATGTTTTGATCCCTGGTCTCCTCACTCCTGTTTTCCTGAAGTTGGGGTTGAGAATGTAGGATGGCAACGGTAAGAAGAAACTGTGCTACTGAGATTGATTGATACTAGGCATTCAAATGTAGTTTTTAACTTTGTAATGCAGACCCAAACTTGATTTTATGCAACGTGTGACGAAAGTAGTGGAAGAGTTATTTTCCTGGGCCTGACTCCAAATTTGACAGAGTTGTATTCCATATTCTCTCTCCCTCCCTTCTTCACTGTGTTCGTTCCCTTTTCCCAACTGTTGTTGCTCTCTTTCAGCACCTTTCTCAATACTTTCCCTTTTCAATTCTGTGTGTGCTAGCCATATGATAGTCTGGTGACAGTTAAGGTCGTTATCACTCAAGTTTGCTATTTAGTTCCTAATTTGCTCTCTCACTCTTGTTGAGACAAATACCTTCAGTGCTACCAAATTGGTTGGGAATTGAGATGATTACATGATATCAATCAATTCATAGTCAATTGTGTATTACCTAATTTATTACTTAAAATTCGAAATTAATTTCTAAATAACTTGAGTTAATTGCCTAAGTGAGATGTTTAGAGAGGTAATTTTAGACTGTATATTAATCACAATCTCTTTTTTGTCCCCTGCCTTTTAAACAGTTTTAATGAAAGCCAGTAAAAGGTAGATTCTATAAATATTCCTTTTAATGCTCTACCCTCTCTCAGTCTCTATTAATATCATGCTGTAATGATAAAAATTTTAAGAAAAACATGCAAGTTTCTAGTTTAACTATTGTACTTTAATGAAGGTAATAGAAGGTTATTTTACCCTGGACTAGTTGATGGCAATGTGATTTACTTTCTACTTTCTTACACCTTCAAAAAAAGTTCTTTTCTTCCCTATCTTTTCCTCCATAGAAGATTATTTCAAGTAGCTTATGTGAGACCTAAGAAACAGTACAGTGTTTATTAAGGTTCCTGAACTGATTCTCTTTTAGCAGTGGGCCCTAACAGAGTAGCTAACAAAGTCAGAAAACAAACAGTGGGTGATAAAGCCCAGGGACATTTTAGAAATTTGCTGAAGGTAATGTTTCAAATCTTATGTAACTCGTATAGGTGAGTTTCGTCAGTCTCATAATCTTAAATATAATTTTTTTCTTGCCCAATTTTTTCCTTAAAATAAATTACAGTGTGTGCAGTGGCCGTAAGGAATTGCTTAGAGTGTCAACAGCATTCACAGCTGAGAACTAAAGGCAAAGCAGGGAAAGTCCAGAAAACAACACACGGCCTGATTCCCATGGGGAAATCTGCAGCAAAGGTAAGCATACAGAATAATTAATTAAATAAAAAAGCATTCTCTCATTTTACGATTAAGATCTTAAATTTATTTGTTCATTTCAACATAAAGTTAAATAAATTTGACAGAGGTCCTAAAATAGTTATTTTAGCCTGTGGACATAACCTTCAAATATTTGTGTTTAAGTATACAGTAAAGATTTGCTTATACTTAATCTTGTCTGCTTTTCCAAATGTTTACTTTCCTTGTGTCCATGATACCTTTTCCTTCAAGTATGTCAATTTGTGTTTCACGTACTCGGTGAAACGGTGAGTTAGCATGCAGTTTCTTTTTTCCTTCATGACTCCCTTCTACATCCCCCACCCCCATCCTGACACCCAAAAAAAAGAAGACAGAAAGAAGTAGGAAAATAAACTGGGAAAAACAACATTATAGCCTATGGAATACTGTTTATTTTTTAAAATGTCTGTGTAATGTATATATTTATATTTTTTTGTCTTAAATAGAGTCCGGTGGATATTGTAACTGGTGGTATATCTCCAGTAAGAGATTTTGACAGGCTTCTACAAGACATGGATATTAATCGACTTAGGGCAGTTGTCTTCAGAGACATAGTAAGTTACAGTATTTCTTTTACATATTCTCTTAGCTGATACATATTTCCTCTGAGGCCCAAAGTATTGAGAGTGAACACTCTTTGTGATATAAAATAGTCAGGTAGAAATAAGAAGGCCTAGATACCAGTTCTCTTGACAATGATTTTAGAATCTTAGAATCTTAAAAATATTGTTTATATAAATGGAGCTAATATATCAGAGTATTGCTACCAAAAAGAAAAACACATTATTACATAGTAAGCATTGTAAGTGCTTCATATGTTCTTATTCATTCCAACAACTTCTTGATTTGTGTACTTTGTAATTCCCATTTCATGAATGAGGAATTTGAAGCACAGAGAGCTTGGGTAACTTGTTCAAGCTAATGGAGCTGGTAAATGATAGGATTCTAACTCCAGAATCTGTGCTCTGAAAGTTTTATATGATATAAAAATACACGATGAAATGTCGGGAGTGGTGTTTTAAATTTTTTAAAGATGAAAAATAGTTTCGTTTTAGCTAATTTTGATATATAATATGGCAGAATTTCATGTAGGAATTGTAAAGTCATATAAAAAAGTATAATCATTAATATTTATTGAACACTTACTGTGTGTTTAGTACTAGCTGCTCTATATTACGTATACATTTTTTAAAAATAAACTTTATAACTTGAATTTTTAACTTTCCCTTCTCTTTCTCCAGTGTTTTAGTCCTCTTTTGATTCTTCACTAAGCTTTATACAAGTATACAATTTGTTAAAAGTAGTTATAGGTAATAATTATTAGCTATAACTAATAGTTTATTTTGTATTAAGCATATAACTGGATGATTTATATGTATTACCTCATTTAATTCACAGAATAATCCTATGAGAAAGATAGCAGTATTAGCTTAAATAGTCTGCTTAAAATCCTACAAGTAGTGAGAGGTAGAAGTGGATTAAGGACCTAGGGAGTCTGATTCTTGAAACTTTGATCTTAACCATTGTACTATAATGCCTCCCTGGATCTCAGTTTTTTGCTTTTTGGTAGCTGTTATTATTCCTTTAATGAAGAAACCATTACTTTTGCTTTTTAGAACCCACTGACTGTGGTCCACTTTAGAACCAAATATTGCTGCTTCCTTCTCTCCCCATTCTCTTTCCTTGAGCAGTTGTTGAGTCTATTGCCCCGTAACTTTGTATTTCCTAGAATGAAGTTTCAAAATCTAGAATAGATGATGTAACTCTTTGGCTTAAAAAATTCTCTAATGGAAATGCAAACCAAAACTACAGTGAGGTAGCACCTCACAGTGGTCAGAATGGCCATCATCAAAAAATCTACAAACAATAAATGCTGGAGAGGGTGTGGAGAAAAGGGTAACCTCCTGCACTGTTAGTGGGAATGTAAATTGATACAGCCACTATAGAGAGCAGTATGGAAGTTCCTCAAAAAACTAAAAATAGAACTACCATACAACCCAGCAATCCCACTACTGGGCATATACCCTGAGAAAACCATAATTCAAAAAGAGTCATGTACCACAATGTTCATTGCAGCACTATTTACAATAGGAAGGACATGGAAGCAACCTAAGTGTCCATTGACAGATGAATGGATAAAGCAGATGTTGCACATATATACAATGGAATATTACTCAGCCATAAAAAGAAACGAAATTGAGTTATTTGTAATGAGGTGGATGGACGTAGAGTCTGTCATACAGAATGAAGTAAGTCAGAAAGAGAAAAGCAAACACCGTATGCTAACACATATATATGGAATCTGAAAAAAAAAAAAAGGTTCTAATGAACCTAGGGGTAGAACAGGAATAAAAATGCAGACATAGAGCATGGGCTTGAGGACACAGGGATGGGGAAGGGTAAGCTGGGATGAAGTGAGAGAGTAGTATTGATATATATATACACTACCAAATGTAAAATAGATAGGTAGTGGGAAGCAGCTGCATAGCACAGGGAGATCAGCTCGGTGCTTTGTGACCATTTAGAGGGGTGGGAAAGGGAGGGCAGGAGGGAGACGCAAGAGGGAGGGGATATGGGGAAATATGTATACATATAGCTGTATATGTTATACAGTAGATTCACTTTGTCATACAGTAGAAACTAACACAACATTGTAAAGCAACTATACTCCAATAAAGATGTTTTTTAAAAAAAAGTTCTCTAATGGCTTCCCATAGCACTTAAAGTGAAATCACAGCTCCTCACCCTGGCTCTGAATGATTCAGCTCTTTAGCACTTTCTGATTGGTTATTATATCACGATATTTGGACAGAGAAAGAGTGTCTCCTGTGTCTACCGTGTTCATTTCTGAAAGTAACAAATTAATTTTTTTGGTAATTATAGAAGTTATATAATCACCTTGCAAGAATTTTAGAAAAGAGAAAAGACCGTGTTTCCCAAACTACATCCCAGAGCCTCTCTAGCATAAGCAAACTTTGAAGAAAAAGGAAATGACCTAAGACTGGGGATATAAATAAATTATTACCTTGAGGTTAAAAGCTAAGGTTTTTAATCAGTCTAATCTGAGTTCAGATTTGCTTTTTCATTTACTGTATGCCCTTAGGTAAATTACTTAACTTCTCTAGGCCTCAGCTTACTTAAATGGGTTAATGAATATAGCACAGTGCCTGACTCACAGTAAGTATTCAATAAATGACAGCTACAATTGAAAGTAAATTTGTTTTAGGAGTTAGGACTTAAACATAAGGATCTATGGGATATTTTTTATTTGGGCACAAATCAGGCATACACTGTAAACTTCATACTGTAGTTAGTAAACACTGAACATATTAATGGGCTAAATAAAGATTAGATAGGTGTAAATAATTTATAAAAGATTAAGCAGGGCTTCCCTGGTGGGGCGCAGTGGTTGAGAGTCCGCCTGCCAATGCAGGGGACACGGGTTCGTGCCCCAGTCTGGGAAGATCCCACATGCCGCGGAGCAGCTAGGCCTGTAAGCCATGGCCGCTGAGCCTGCGTGTCTGGAGTTTGTCCTTTTCTTTCTGGCAGACACTATATTTTCAATTGTGGACACTTGAGTCTGTATTATTTTAAAATACTCTTGAGAATTTCTTTGGCATCCAGTTCTGTATGTGATAATGTTACTTTAAAAAATCTTGAATGCCTGTCTTTTAGGAAAACTGTTATTCTGATTTTTTAAAACATTTTAATTCTTATGGTTGGAAGCAAAAATAGTTGTTCACATATAATGATAATTGCTGTTTGATTAACCTTACAAAGTATATTAGGACATATCTCTTCAGATTTAGTTACTTAATTTAAAAAAACAAGCCAGCTTCTCTCTTTTCATGTTTCACAAGCATAAAACCTAATATTTACAGGCATTTTTCCAAGAGTATTTGCCTAATCTTTGCTCAGGTGAATTCATTACTATTTTCTGTGTATATTAAAAGATTTGTGAACATGTTTTCTATTTGAATGTTGTCATGTAAAGTAAGATTCAAACATGTTATTTAATAGTGGCTTGATCAACTCCTTTTATTTTTCCCCAGGAGGATAGCAAACAAGCACAGTTTTTAGCCTTGGCAGTTGTATACTTTATCTCTGTTCTTATGGTCTCGAAGTACAGAGACATTTTGGAACCCCAAAATGAAAGGCATAGCCAGTCTTTTAAGGAAACTGGTAGTGAAAGCGGGAATTTATCACTCCCTGGTAAGTTTCTGTATTTTATTATCTGGCATCCAAAGTTCAAGTAAAACATTACCTACTTATGATAGTTAAAATATTGATTCTGGAATTTATGTATAAAGTGAGAGTATGTATTTATTTTTACTAATAACCAAATATTTTAAGTACCATTGCAATTGGGAGATGGTTTCTGTTCGTTAAGTGAGGCATCTATTTGAAAGATGAGAAAATGTTATTCTTTTTTTAAAAAAAATAAATAAATTTATTTATTTATTTTTGGCTGCTTTGGTTCTTCGTTGCTGCGTGCGGGCTTTCTCTAGTTGTGACAAGCAGGGCTACTCTTTGTTGTGGTGCGTGGGTTCTCACTGTGGTGACTTCTCTTTTTTTTTTTTTTTTTTTTTTTTGCGGTATGCGGGCCTCTCACTGTTGTGGCCTCTCCCATTGTGGAGCACAGGCTCCGGACACACAGGTTCAGTGGCCATGGCTCACGGGCCCAGCCGCTCTGCGGCATGTGGGATCTTCCCGGACCGGGGCAAGAACCTGTGTCCCCTGCATCGGCAGGCGGACTCTCAACCACTGCGCCACCAGGGAAGCCCGCGGTGACTTCTCTTGTTGCAGAACATGGGCTCTAGGCCTGCGGCCTTCAGTAGTTGTGGCTCGCGGGCTCTAGAGCGCAGATTCAGTAGTTGCGGTGCATGGGCTTAGCTGCTCTGTGGCATGTGGGATCTTCCCGGACCAGGGCTCGAACCTGTGTCCCCTGCATTGGCAGGCGGATTCTTAACCACTGAGCCACCACAGAAGCCCGAGAATATGTTATTCTTTACAAATAAAATATTAGACATTTTTGTTTAACTCCACATTTGTTGTAAAGAATAAATAACATATTTTCTTATGAGACAGATTTGTTAACAAATAACTATAATAATTGGAGTTATAAAATTAGCTGCCAGTTATAGGGAAAGTTATAAAATTAGCTGCCAGTTATAGAGAAGCAGGTATTGTAGTTATAGAAGTAGCTGTTACCCAACAGGGGTGGTTTATTTATCCAATCAGTATTCATTCCGTACCTCCTAGGTTCTTGTTCATTATTAATGAACAAAAGAAAAAAAAAGTCTGCCCTCCTGGAGCTTGAATTCTAGTGAGAGGAAGTAGAAAATAAGTACATTTAATAAATAAATTGTATAGTATTGATTATTTTAGAAGATGTTAAGTCCTAAGAAAAGAAAAATTGAATGGGGAAAATTATCAGGAATGACCAGGAGAAAGGGGGTATTTCACTCTAAGGAGAAAGGGATTTTCACTCTAAGGAGAATGAGAAATTATTGGAGGGTTTTGAGTACAGGAGTTAGAATTGATATATGTTTTTTAAAGTAACACTTTTAAGAATACACCCTACGGGGCAAGAAAAACCAATGTTTTAGTTATGTACTGCTGTGTTACATGTTACCTCAAAGCTAAAACTCACAAAACTCACTGTTTTAGTCTTGTTATCATGATTCCATGAATTTGATTCAGATAAGTCGCAGTGGTAATGATTCATCCCTGCTATGATTCAGTGGTAATGATTCAACCCCTGTTGTTTGCTGGGGTTGGAAAATCCGAAATGGCTTTTCTCCTCATTAATCTAGTGCCTCAGCTAGAATGGCTCCAAGAGCTAGGGCTGAATGACTGAAATGGCTAAGCTGGGGTTGTATGTGTGGGGCCTTGCTACTTGTTCTCAGATGAATTTCCAACCAGGTAGCCAGATTGTTTATAGAGGTGTTCAGAGATTCTGAGAATGTACAGATTGCCAGATCTTAAGCTTGGGCACAGAACTGGCCCACTTCTACCACATTCGGTTGGTTGCAGTGAGTCAGGCCCAGCCCAGACTCAACAACTTCTCAAGGGGGTGAATACCAGGAAGCATGGCCAATAGAACCATTAATGTCACAGTCTTAACATAGCCAGTTAGGAGGATATTGCAATAACCTAGGCAAGAGGTAATTTTGGGGATGGACTAGGGTGGTAGCTGTAGGGCTAGTGAGAAGCAGTCAGATTCTGGATATATTTTGATAGTGAGAAAACAGGATTTTAAAATATTTGCTGTGGATATGCAAAAGATGGAAGGTAGTCAAGAATGATTATAAGGTGCACTTGGATAGACTGAAGGTGAAACATACTAAAGGAAGAAGATAAGAAATTCAGTTTCCAACATGTTGAGTTTGTGATGTCTTTTAGACATATAAAAGAAGATGCAGAGTAGGCAGTTATATATAACAGTCTGAATTTTATTTATTTGTGTAGTTATTTATTGAAATAGTGGTATTTAAAACTTTGAGAGTTAATGAGACCACTAAGGAAATAAATGTTGATAGAGAAGATAAAAGGATTAAGAACTGAGTACTAAGTCCCTTCAAGTTAAGAAATCCAGGAGAAAAAGAAGTGAAGGAGGTAAGGAAGGAACAACAGTAAGGTAGTAGATGAAAAACCAGAAGAGCATCGTGTCCTGTAAGCCAAGTGAAAAAAGTATTGTCACGTTGGAGAGAATAATCAGTTGCTGCTGCTATGTCAAGTGCTGTTAGGACTGAGAACTGACCATTGGATTTAGCAAGATGGAGCATTTTTGTTGGAATGGAGTGAACACCTGATTGGGGGGAATGAAAATCAAGTAGAAAAGGTGATGCTCCCTGTTGAACTAGATTTTAAGGACCATTGAATTATTCAATTATTTAGGAGTGGTAACAAGTGTTCTAGCAGTAGAAACCATGATTGAGGTAGAGGTAATTATTGGTGTTGTAAAGTATTATGTGTTATGCCATGAGTAGCAGGAGATAAAGCTGGAGTTGAATAGTCATCTGAAAAATACTTATTGACTACCTACTACTTGCCAGGCATTGTTGTAGGCCCAGGCATTGTCATAGGTGCTGGAGATGAAGTGTTAAAGAACGTACATTCCCTGCCCTGATAAAGTGTACAACTTAGCCGACTCATATTATTGAAGAACCTTGTACTTTATCCTAAGGATTTTGGACTTTTTCTTATAGGCCAATGGCTTTCAACCTTGTGTTGCTACCCATTGGTATGTCATATTCAGTTTGGGGTTTTCTAAGATATTTTGTTATTATTTATTGTTATTATTATTTTATTAAACCATCTAATTATTTACTGAGTACATTTTATAGATTATTTAATTTGTTTTTTACCTTTTAGAACATGCTGTATATTTCATAATTTAAAATAATTAGGACTGAGTGTACCTTTTTAAAATGAGTTGTAAATTTTTTAATTCATACTTTTCTTCTTTTTCTGGGTAAGATGGAGAAAACTCACCAGCAGCATTCAGTCCATTAACTCCAGCATCCATGGAAGAATCTGAAAGTGCATCATCTGCTCGAAGGAGGGACTCAGGCATTGGCGAAGAAATGGCTACTGGTTTAGGAAGCAATGTGGACGTAGCTCCTCCTGTAGCACCTCCAAGTGTCAGTGCAGGCCCAGATGCCATCAGTGAGGTGCTGTGCACTCTTTCTTCAGAAGTCAGTAAATCTCAGGAGACCAAAAGTGATGGAGAAAATGAATTGGATAACAAGGCTGCACCATCAGTTCCCGTTTCAAAAAATATCAATGTGAAGGACATTCTCCGAAGCTTGGTTAACATACCAGGAGATGGAGTCACAGTGGATCCTGCCCTTCTGCCACCAGCCTGCCTTGGAGCTCTTGGTGATCTATCTGTTGAGCAGCCTGTGCAGTTCAGATCTTTTGACAGGTACTGTAAATAGTCTTTAGATATATAAATATAAGGATTTAAATATATAAATTATAAGGATTTAAAGGTTATAAATATATAAATTTATAAATATATAAATTTATTGGAGTGTAGTTGCTTTACAATGTTGTGTTAGTGTATACTGTACAGCAAAGTGAATCAACTATAGGTATACATATATCCCCTCTTTTTTGGATTTCCTTCTCATTTAGGTCAGCACTGAGTAGAGTTCCCTGTGCTATACAGTAGGTTCTCATTAGTTTATAAATATATAAATTATAAGGATTTAAAGGTTAAACAAGAATTTAACTTTGTTAAATTTTGTAGCTTCAACATTAAAAAGGGATGTTTTGATATAGTTTTAAAAATTATAAGGATATTTTCTTGTATGGTTTGTATATCATTTCAAATTTTTATTTATCAACATAATTATTAAGATTGTTTAAGAATAATTTTAATATTACATTGGCAAGTTGTATATTAAATAATTTTTTTCTTCGTTTGTTACAACTTAAAAATCACCTATATTTACAAATGGTTACCTTTCATTCCCCTGCTGTCAGTACTGTGCCAGCCTTTGTGAAAAAAGGTGGGAATCTGTGGATTCCGACAGATTGAGGAATTCAACAAAGTGTTCAGAGTCTTGACAGCTTGAGAAAGCTAACTATAGATTCCTGACTTTGTTGGTTCTGCTGTCCTAAGAAACCTTTGGCCAATTTGCTTGAAAATTTTCTTTATATTAAATTTTCTGAAATTCTGCCTGTAAGACATGTATATATGAGAGTTGTTAAGCATATTCTTTTTCAAAAATCAATATTTTTATCTGAAAACAAGCTCTGCCTTATAGAAAAGTTGCCAGTTAAAAGAAATTTTATTTTTCCTGAATCTGTTGAGGGAAAATTGATACAGTACTACACGCCTTTTGAATATTTTATTGTATATTTTCTACATAACCACAATACATTCATCAAAATAAGGAATTAACATTGATATAATATTAATACTACCGTCAAATCTCGAAACACCTTTCAAGTTTCACTAATTTTCTCGGTAATGCTCTTTATAGTAAAAGGATCGAATTCAGACTTATGTGTTGTATTTTGTTGTGTCTCTTTATCCTCCTTCAATTTGGAAGAACAGTTCTTTAGTCTTTCCTTAAATTTAATGACCTCGACACTTCAGAAGATGAGAGCCCAGCTGTTTTGTATAATGTCCCTCAGTTTAGATTTGTCTAATTAGTGTCCTGGGGATTAGATTCAAGCTAAAGCATCTTTGGAAGTAATATCACAGAAGTGATGTTATTTCTTCCTGTTGTATTCTAACAAGTGGCACATGGTTTTATCTCATTACTGGTGATACTCATTCTGATCATTTATAGAAATGGTATTTTCCGGGTTTCTCCACTGTTAAGATACTCCCTGGGAAGAGGGGTTTAGAAACTGTTACCCTCCTCATCAAATGAATTCAGTACATTCATCATATGACCTTATGGTTTCATACTTTATAGGATGAATTATAATATTATTGTTATTGTTTATATTGATGCTCAGATTGTCTCTGATTTGGCCAGTGGGATTTCCTTCCAGTTGGCTTCTGTTTTCTTTTGGTATATCCTCATCATAATTTCCTTCTGTCTGGTTATTTCTTTGTGTCTCCTGTTCTCTGTATTTCATCTCATCTCCTAGTTTTCTACTTCAGACCTGCTGGCACATTAGATATCCAAGCTGGTTAAAATTATTTATATAATTAATATGCTCTGAAAGAACACAGGGAATATATAATTTTAATGGAAAATCTTTTTGCCATCATCCTCTATCATCTTACTCCCTCTGCCTCTGTTTAAAGATTAGGTCAATGTCGTGGAATGATGAGATTGACAGAGTCTAAATTCCAGGTAAATAGCATATTGGTATATGTCTAATATGACATTATAGATATAGTGGCTGCTAGATTCAGATGTCTTTTTCTTTTTTATTAGGCTTCATAATATAAGAGTTAGAATATTGACTCTAGAAATGAGATGAAACTGTTTGAGTTCTGGCTCTGTTACTTACTAATGAATTTGGACAAATTACCTCATCCTCCTGAGCCTCAATTCCCTTATCCTTACACTGTGCAATACTATACAGCTATTAAAGAGAAAAAGAGCAGAACAATATGTACTGGTGTGAAATGATATTGAAGATATATTAATCTATAACACTTAGCATGAAGAAATCCAGAAGTTTAAAAGATGATACCTAGTCTTAATGAGGGTATGAAGAAACACTTTTATTTTGTTGAGAGGGCATATTGGTACAATTTATCTGAGGGAAAATTGGCAGTTAATTAAAATTTAAAATATGTAAACCTAATTATATAAGCTTATACAGAAGATATATGCAAGTATAAAATGTTTTCTTTCTGCAAGAGGAATTTCAAAGTTAAGCTAATACCTATTGAGCTTTTACCCTGTGAAGGTGTATTAAAGTGCATTTTTTAGATAGATAGGTAGGTAGGTGGATAGATAGATACTGTTTTTATTCTTACTTTACAGATGATGAAACCTGAGGCACAGGGAAAGTAAATAAATGCTTTAAGCTTTTGCGCTAATAAATGGTGGAGCTAAAATTTAAGCCATGGCCAGTGGACTCTAAATCCTGTCATTTGGCTATGCTATGCAAACGTAGTTGCCAATTTATTAAGAATTGGTTACATGTGTTGTTTCCTATGAATATAGTAAATACTATGCAGCCACTAATGAGAGAAAAGCACATCTGATGTATTGATGTAAAATGATATTGAAGATATATTATTAAGTGGGAAAAGCAGAGTACAGTTTAGTTTGGAATTTATGATCTTTTGAAAAAATAGATACATATGTTCCCATATGCTTCAAAAAATTTATAACAAACTGCAATGGCTATATTTTGAGGGTGAGAAGAGGTGTAAATGATTAGGTTTTTTTCTGATATTCACAATTTTTATGAATTTGTTTAAATTTGTATTAGTCTTAGATTGAATAGTGAGAATAACTTAAGGGTGGAGTTTTACATTTAATAAATCTTACTAATATACTCAAAGTTGTTTCCTTATAAATTCCCTGAATTTCATGTATTTTGGGATTTATTTCTTTTTAAATAGCATAGAAATTGTCTATGCCTTAGTGATACCTTCAGTGTGTAGGTTACAAACTTATTTAGGAAACTGTGCACAGGGAATACATTTTAAAGGGGTTTATTGAAACAAGAAACAAAGGGGAATTTTGGTGATAGCATTTTTCAGGAGGTTATTTGGAACTTACATGTCTGGTATGCATTTAACATACTATCTGATGGCAAGCAAACAGCTCTGTTATTACCCCCTCTTTTTCTTAGCAAGAGACACCTTTTGAAAAACTATTTTCATGCAGCTTTAGACCAGAGGAATATCTTTGAGAATTTCAAAGCGTCCTTCTGATCATATATTTATCTCTGGAATGCTGTGTCAGAAATCACAACTCTCCTCATATCTTAAGAATTATCAACTTCCAAGCAATAGCTGGAACGTTTAGAGTAACAGCTACATGAGTGGAACCTTGCTGAAAGGCTGCCAGGTTGTGGGCCTTTGTGGATGGCAAGGTGTTTGTGTTCATTCCCATGCCAACATTCTTGCTCTTATCTAATTTGAAGATCCTCTCTGGTGATTAGTGGATGCCAGGGATTTATCTTGATAAAGTTCAAGGGCTTGTCTGGCTTTTCAGCTAGATCCTTAGGGACTAAAGTACTAGGCTTAAAATGCTCTTTTCTCCTTTAGTGAACTATTTGCATGTTAAAGAAAATAGCATTTATGTGAAAGTTTGTGATAATTCAAACTGATATAATTCTGAAATGGAACTTCTGAACCTTAGTGATCTGGAAGACATTGTTGCTTTATGTCATTACTCAATAAAAAGAAATCTTTAAAAAAGTATCCCTAGTTCAGGTAAGAAAAAAAAAGTCAAGTGTTTACACTATCTATCTCTGGAGACTTAGGAAAATTACTTCTTTCTCATCTGTAAAATGGGGATAATAATATGTAGTACTTACCTCATGGGTTGTTATAAATATAAATAATTCCCTCATAGGTTGTTATAAATATAAATAACATAATTCATATACGTCCTTAGCATAGTGCTCACAAATACTAATTATTCATTAAAGTTGGTGAGTATAAAGAAAAAAAGCAATAATATGTGAAATTTTATACTTTAATATTTGGTTTTTAATTGAAAGTTTGGAAAAATAGCTTATATAACTAAAAGACTTACCTGTCTTCCAAATTTTTTATGCCAAAAAAGTTTGAAGTGCTTTTTGTTAAAATTGATGGCTGATATTAAAAATTCAGTAATTTGTTTCTTGAAAATTAACAAGGATTTCAATTTGTCTTTTAAATGGAAACTTAAGCTGTAGCCTGAGAACAATGGCATTTTATTAAAACTTTAAGACATGCTTTACTAGTTTAGATTTACACTTTCATACATGATAAATATGATAGCTTAAAGACCCCCCCGTATTGAAGATTTTAGTCTTGTACACAGAAATTTTATAATTTAAAAATAGTAAAAACAGTCGGAATGAAAATATCCTGAAATCTGCCTACTGCTTAATGTCCTTTTAAGGGAATCTTTGTTACTGAATTTTCTTTGTTTTTATGTGGCCCAAAGCTAAAGTATTAGTATGTTACTTCTTCAGTGATGATTTGAATCAGTCATTGAATTTGGACATTGATTAATTTTATTTTTCTATTATGTACTAAGTACATAGCGGGGCTAAAGAATGCAACTTTTCCATTTCTGAGCAGATATATTTTTGTATTTTAGTAGTAGTAGTAGTACATATTTAATATCTTGGAAATCTTTATTACCATTGCTTATAGATGATTATAATATAGAATTACCTTTAAATGTTAATATGATTGTGGTGATGGTTACACAATTCTATGAACATTCTAAAAACCATTTAATTGTATACTGTACATGAATAAATTGTATGGAATGTGAATTATATCTCAATAAAATGTAAAGGTCAGTATGAGGAAACAGTTCAAATTAGAGGCTCTTGTTTAGATAAACCCAGAATTGTGGGACAGTTCTGCCATTTACCTTGGCAAGTTACTTTACCTTTCTGAGGTTTACTTTTTAAATTTTCTTAAATGGAGGTAATTTGTATGTTAGGATTGTTTTGTGAATTGAGTAATAATTCTTGGCATATTGTCAGTGCTTAATCGTAGCATTCATTAATAATTTATTAAGTTTATATAATAGGATCATGTAGAAGCACAAAGAATAGTGGACTCTGACTTGGCAATCTGGGGAGGCTTACCTTTGAGCAAGGTTTTGAAAGGTGAGAAGGAAGTTAGCTGGCAAGCAGGACTAAGAGGAAGGCGTCTTGGTAGAGAAATAGCACATACAGAGGACTGGAGTTGTGAAAGCATGTACATGCTCAGTTCAAGAACCATAACAGCATATTGCAGTAGTGTGTAAGGAGTGCTAGTTAAATGTAAATTCATATAGGAAGCCACACTTCAGATGTGTCAGGAATGAGAATATGTGAAAGATACTGGACAATAAATATTTACTGAACTGAAATAAAGTATAGCTATTATTCATGGTTGAAAACATTATTAGGGGCTTCCCTGGTGGCGCAGTGGTTGAGAGTCCGCCTGCCGATGCAGGGGACACGGGTTCGTGCCCCGGTCCGGGAAGATCCCACATGCCGCGGAGCGGCTAGGCCCGTGAGCCATGGCCACTGAGCCTGCGCGTCCGGAGCCTGTGCTCCGCAGAGGGAGAGGCCACAACGGTGAGAGGCCCGTGTACCGCAAAAAAAAAACCAAACAAAAAACATTATTAATGGCAGTTGTTTAAAGGAATAGAAATGAGGTCAAGTTCTTTTGTTATCTTTTATTAACTGTACCATCTTGGACACATAGAGATTGTGCATATTATGGGACATCTGTGGTAAACATTTTTTTTTTGTTACCAGCTTTCCAACATTTTATTATGAAAATGTTTAGACATACAGAGAATTTGCAAGAATTGTACACTGAACACCCAGAGACCCACCACTGAGATTCTGCAATTAGCCTTTAACTGTTTGCTTCATCTTAGAGTTCTCCATATAGCCATCTCTCTATTCATCAGTCATTCTTATTTTTCTGATGCATTTCAGAGTAAGTCGCATACATCAGATCACTTCACTCAAACATTTCAGGCGCAGATCTCTAACCAGACATCAATACTGTTTTTAAGGTGAAATGTACATACAACAACAGGCATAAATTTTTAAGTATGCCATTTGATGAGTTTTGACAAATTAAACACCTGTGTAACCTAAATTTCCAATCAAGATATCATCAGTCTTGAAAGTTCCTTCATGCTCCTTCTCAGCCAATGCCTGTCTCCACCCCGCACAGGCAATTATTGTTCTATTTTTTAATTTTTAAATTTATTTTTATTTATTTTTTAAACAATAGATTAGTTTTGTCTTTTCTAGAACTTCATGTAAAAGGAAATACAAAATTTATGTTCCTCTGTATACGGCTTCCTTCACTCAACATAATGCTTTTGAGATTCATATGTGTTATGTTAATCAGTAGTTTGTATGTTTTTATTGCTGGATATTATTCCATTGTAAAAACACACCACCATATTTTTATTCATTTTTCTGCTTAAAGGATTCTGGGCTATTTCCAGTTTTTGGCTCTTATCAGTAAAGCTATCTGAATGTTATTGTACCTATTTTTTGTGGACTTCAGTTATCTGGAGGAAATTTCTAAGAGTGGAATTGCTGGTACATAGGGTAGGTTTATGGCTTAAGTTTCAAATATAGAAAAAGCAATTTCACTTTTCTAAATGTTAATTTCTATTGCTCCTATCAGTACTTGCCTATTGTATGAGTAAACTAAATCTTGCTAGTTCTTTCTTTTGTGAGCAAATGTCTAAGTAAATTCTCCATATCCCCCCCGCCCCCCCCCCCCCGCTGCCCCCGTCCCCCCAAAATAGGTTACTAGGAAATAGGTAGCTAGAGATTTTCTTAAACAATAGGCTTGTAAATATTTGCCCCATGGTAGGTAATATACAAATTACATTTTTTATTGTTTTCTGAATGTGCTACCAGCACACGTGTACACACACACACACACACACACACACACACACACACGCACGTGTGCACAGAGGGGGTCATCTGCTCCCCCTAAAGTCAATAATCTTCATCCGATATAAGCTACCGTGATTTAAGCACACCATTTTGGATTGAGGGCTCAGGTGGCTGTTGCTTCTATTTTTTAGTGTATAGTTAACATTGGCAGTCACCCTTATAATGATGTGACACCAGCTACCCCCAAGTACATTGAATAAGCCATGCCTAGCACAAGAGAACTTGATTTAATTGGCAACAGTGTTTGCTGTCACATGATAGGCACTGAAGTAAAACGAAACCTATTTCACTTTGTATTATCTCTTTTTGATGTAACAGTGAAAACAAAATGTATTTTTAAAGTGCTGGAATTATATAATTTTCACTGTGGAATACATATATCTGGATCAAGTATCTAAGTAACTTTATTTAGGAACTGAATACTTTAAAGCTGTTAAGGGAGTACTTGAAGCTTGCAGTTACAATATTGTCAACAAAAGATGTGATTAAATAAATTGAATGTTGAAGACTTTAGGCTTATGGTTAATACCAGGTAATTAAAAGTAAGCACTGCTGTGGGAGTGCATTATATATTAGCTGTCCTCTTTACCTCATTAACTGGGGTTTTGCATGTTTATGGAGCTAACTTCAATTAAAAATGCCTTTTAAGTTATGCCTATTAAGGTCTTTTAGTTACTATTTTGGTATAAAGTATTACACTTAAATGAAATTGGTATATCGTAAATACCTATGTTTGAGTAATACCCAAGATGAACAAATTTGATTATTTGATATTTTTACATCTAGGTTTTTTATGCCTATGCATTGTTTTTTCTATGTAATATAAGACAGTCTATGAGAGTTAAAAAGTAAAACTTTGCTTGTATACATGTTAAAAAATTGTTCATACCTGCATTTTCTTAACCTTATAAGATTTCTAAGGTTTTATCATTTCAACTTAGTGGTGCTTTAAAATCCTTACAGAAGCATGTTGAGTTTTCTGCTTCACTTCTGAGGTTAAGAAAAAGTTAATTAATTTTCCATTTGAATGCCAAATTCCTATTTTCCTATATACCTTTGGTTATATTTTAAGGTGGATAATTAAAGATGATCCTAAATTTAAAGAATATTATAAATATAAATTGAAATGTTAAAACTGATTATTATATTTTTGTAGAACATTGTCTCGATTCTAAAAAAATGAAGTATAAATAACTGTGAATACCACTGAAGAGATTTCTTATTGAGAGTATATTCTAGGTTGTACATCAAAATAGAGATAAGAAAAAGTTAGGAAAAAGAAGTTGGTTTCCTATTTTCTGTTTTGAAATTCATGTAATTAACTTGAGTGATTTTCTGTATTTTAAAATTTATTTACTTTCTTTATTACAGAAGTGTCATCGTGGCAACAAAAAAATCAGCAGTCTTACCTTCAACACTTACAAGTATACCTACCAATGCTGTCAGTGTGGTTTCTTCAGTAGATTCAGCCCAAGCCTCAGATGTGGGGGGAGAATCACCTGGTGAGTTTGTTATCAGCGATTTCAACAAAAAAGTTCTTAATCCCATTGCAAAGCTTAGGATTTTTGATTAAGTTAAATAGTTTTATTAGGCATATTTTGAATGATTATGCTTTTGTATTATGTTGTTGATTATTTGATGATTTTCTGAATCATCATTTTTGAGTAATATGAAATAAATTAAATCAAGGATTTTAATACTTTCTCCACTTAAACATAGTAGTGTATGACAAATTGGATGCTGCTGGTTGGGTGGTTGAATGAATGACAGATGTATTAAAATACTTTTTTCCTTTCCTTTCACTTGAGAAGATGTGTGTAGATAGTGGTTAATATGAGAAAGGTTTGCTGACATTTGGTCTTTTAATCTGGTTATCAGTTGCCAGATGTTTATATGGTATCCAGTACTTTGCTTTCTCTTGCATAGTTTTTGAATTAGATGCTTGGAAAGGGAATGCTGCCCTCAAGTCTATCATCATTCTAGCATTAGTCGTAGTAGTTCAATAACTCTTACTACAATTTGATTTTTGCCCCGCCTCTCTCTCTCTATTCCTTCCTAACGTAAAAGCCTTTTGGTGCACATGTATGGGTGCAAGATCCTATATCCCTAGATGTTGATTGGAAGCTCAGTGATAATAGCAGGTGAACTTGAAGACTATGTGATATTAAAAAGACCAAGTTAGGACAAAGGGAATATTATTTTATATAAGTAGTGTATTTCTAAGTGTTGTGCTATTTCATTAAAAAAAAACCCAAAAAACTAAAAAAAAAAAAATTAATCCCCCAAAGGAGTCATCCTCTCTTGTTACTCTAGGATGAGATTAATGAAAAATAAAAGGAATTTTGAAGGAATGACTAGGTGGATTATGTTAAAATCAGAAATAATGTTTTTCCTTCATCTTTTGCGACATCTCAGGCCTCCTATCCAATGTTCTACCTTTATTTGGTAAACCGGTATATCTCAGCGAGTTTTGCTGCTAACTTGAGTTTCTACTAGCCAGTTGTCAGGGACATTTAATTTTTCCTTTCTGTGTACTATGTATCATGTGTTCCAGAAACAAGACTAGTATTTTTAAAAAAAATATTTATTTATTTAAATTTATTTGGTTGCGGGTTTTAGTTGTGGCAAGCAGGCTCCTTAGTTGCGGCATGTGGGCTCCTTAGTTGTGGCATGTGAACTCTTAGTTGCAGCATGCATGTGGGATCTAGTTCCCTGACCAGGGATCGAACTTGGGCCCCCTGCATTGGGAGCATGGAGTCTTAACCACTGCACCACCAGGGAAGTCCCAGGATTGTTTATTTCTTTTGTCTTTCCTGCTTTTCTTTTTCCTTTCATTGTAGTTATTTTACTTGTGCTAACAAAAACTTTTTTTCAAAGTTTTAAATGTGATTAATTCTTTACAAATTTCTTAGTGTTAAGTGATAATAGAAAATGCTCACAGTAGGTTAAGTAAAAAAAAAATTACATGCAATACTTTACATGCTATGAAATCGTAACTATGTGAAGTATGTATATACTTTTCATACATGGAAGAAGCAAGGAAATGTACTCTGAAGTTACTTGATTATTTCCATGAATTAATGGAAATTTTGATTTTCAAAATTTTTAATTTTAGTATATTTTCCAAAAATTTATCAGTAATCCTGTATTATTTTTATAATTAGGAAAGAATAGTTGTTGAAGAAAAATATCCACAAGGAAACCAAAAGCTGCAGTGGTAGTAGACAGTTTTGTGCTGCCTTGTTTTTTACTTTATTAAAACATTTTTTAAGATTAATAGACCTTATATTTTAGGTCAGTTTTAGGTTATAGAAAAATAGAAAGGAAAGTAGGGAGTTCCCATATATGCTCTCAACCTCACCCTCTCTGCATTTCTCTGTTGTTAACATCTTGCAATAGTGTGGTATATGTGTTACATTTTGTTTTTCATCATTCATTGTCTTAGTGAGAAACAATAAAGGAAAGTAAGTGTAGAACTCCAGCAAAATTTCCTCTTCTTTATTTTCTCCTTCTTTATTTCCTTCATCATTATACTCTGATACTTTTTTTTTTTTTTTTTTTACTTTGGAGAAGCAGCAATTTGGGGATCTGTTTTGGACTGGTTACGCAAATTTCTGTTCTTCCACCTCCATCCAAAGGCCTTAAAAAAAATCAACTGTGATTTTTCTAGACAAGCCCCTGTTGGGAAAAAGTCAGATGTTACTAATATCTATGAAACTTTCTGCTGTCTTTTAAATTCAGTAATAGTGAATTCCTAATAACTTCCCAGAGCATATGTAGTAAATTCAGAGGTTCACAGTACACTGAGTAAAATATTATCATCTTATTTTGAATATATTACCCTTTAATTTCAGTTTATGGGGCAAGGTAAATAGGATCCTCTGATTTCTTTTAAATATATTTTTCAAAATTCATGCAGTCTTTGACTTATTTCAATAAAGCCAGAAAAAATGTTAAACAAGTAAATAAAATTGGTACAAGGGAAAGAAAAAAAAATTCATGCAGTCTTCAGAAGAGATAAGAAACAGAAAGAAAGCTGATATATGAGTAATATTTGATATAAAACAGCATAACAAATTTCTTTCTGAAGCCATTGTATATTTTCCAGTAAGTTCATTACAATGTAAAATACCCTGAAGAACCATATGCAGAATTACAAAATAATTTGCTATCTTGAAGACTATCATATTTATTGGTAAAACCCCACAAAACCCTGTATCCAGCCCATAATGTACCCTTTTCCCCCTCTTATTTAAATTTTGTATAACTTGTGGTGGTAGTGTTTCTCAAATAGTTCCCAGTTTTTTCCATTTTGGGGTAGAATTTGTAGTTCATTTCCTTTATTTAGCTCCCTTTATTTTAAAAAAAATTCGTTCCTTTTTAAAAATGACAAGTCATTCTGAGTTATTCTTGTGATGATGGTCTTTATTTTTGTCACTTGTTTTGATTTCCATACCTGACTTTTCCTTTCCTCTTCCTCTGTCACTAGGCTCTTGTTTTCACTTATATGGTGTCTCGATTTTAGTTTATTATTTCCATTCCATTGATTGCTGCCATGAACATTACTGCCTTGATAAGAAATCTAACCCAACTGAGTGTTTTCAGTCATCCTATTTCTTACTCTCCTACAGCCCTATTTTTCGTGCTTTGCCTACTATACTTGCCCTTGTAGTCTGTTCTCTTTTCACTTGGAATTCAAACAAATAGTTATCTCTCTGCCATCAATATTTTTAGCTGATAGATTTTTGTTTTCTTTTTGGTAGATCTCTTGATTTAAGTTATTTGCCATTAAAAAAAATAGGCTATACAGTATATCAAAGCTTATTATGCTGCTTCTGGTTCAAGCAAGATTTGGGAAAAATGATTTGTGAATGAATTGATTGCTATTGTGATTACATGGTGAGCTGGGCAGTTTATTCTTGCAGATCTGGGTAACTTAGGTATTATTCTTGGTTTGATCTTGGATTATTTTCTTTACATGAAAGTACAGTTAATATCTGTCTCTGTGGACCGTAAACCTTTGTGTCTTGGGACAACTTCAGTTCTGAATTTTATAGTGAGTCAGCAACAAGAAGTGAACTGCTCATAGTTAGTAATAGATTATTGGTTAATAAAAAAATATACTCGATAGTACATAGTACATTAGCAAAAATGGGAACTTCCTTGGAAGAAACCATGTTGAACAGAAAACGTAAAATATGAGTTTTGTAGCAAAAAAGTTTAAACTATTTGGAAATTTTGATATCAAAATGGGATTTCTATGTTTTACGTGTGGCACAATTAAAGACAAACTAGGACTGGATCCCAGAAAAAGAATGAGAACTTGTCAACTTATGTGAGGTCAAAGATTTTTCTGTCAAAACATTACCACCCAAATAATTTTATAATTTTGTGAAAAAATTAAGGATTTGTTAATACATTTTATTTTTATTTATTTAAAAAATTTTATTTTTTATTTTTATTTTTGGCTGCATTGGGTCTTTGTTGCTGTGCGTGGGCTTTCTCTAGTTGAGGCGAGCGGGGCTACTCTTTGTTGAGGTGCGCGGGCTTCTCATTGCAGTGGCTTCTCTTGTTGCGGAGCACGGGCTCTAGGCGCACTGCCTTCAGTAGTTGTGGCACGTGAGCTCTAGAGTGCGTGCAGGCTCAGTAGTTGTGGTGCACGGGATTAGTTGCTCCGCGACATGTGAGATCTTCCCGGGCCGGGCTCGAACTCTTGTCCCCTGCATCGGCAGGCGGATTCTTAACCACTGTGCCACCAGGGAAGCCCTGGAAATACCTTTTAAAACAGTGTACATTATTAAAACTATGATCAGTATCCAAGTTTTGACTCATACAAATTTCAGATTTTAGTTTGAATAATGTTTCTTAGCTTTTGTAGCATTTTATTAGCAAAAAAGTGTAATATAATAATAATGGCAAACCTTTCGTAAGAAGTGGTAAAAGATTCATCAGAAGAAACAAGGTTTGCCCTTTGTGTATGCATATTTATTTATAAAGAACACTAAAAGAGAAAATAGAGTTTTTAGTAAATATATCAAAATCTGTAAATTTTAGTTACTCATTAGTAAAGGTTTAATTGTCCAGACTACAGTATGTGTTAAGATGCAGTTACTCTTTTTTCAAATGTCCGGTGGTGTTTTCAAATATGTTTGATTTGCAAAGCGTAAACGATTAAAACAAAATTGAAGCTAACCCAATGAAGGAACTAAACAGACTGTTCTTAAATAATTTATGTGCTGAGTGTTTGCTAATTTGCAAAATTTAACAGTTACACTACTTACCAGAGTATTAGGCTCTACTGTGTATCAGAGCCATGCATATTATAAATTAGTATGTTTATTTTTAATGTTGAAGGAAAATTTTGATTCTTTGCTTTATATAATCTTTGACCCAAGAGGCTTATCTTTACTTATCCAATAAAAGTTTCTTTTATTTAATGAAGAATTTTAGCTGGGCATATAGACTATCCCTCCCTGAATTGGTCTGGAATGGGTGGGGAGGGAAAGAGGGAGAAAAGGAGAGAGAAGGCAATTAAAAAAATAACCGTGTTTAGGGATTAAATATTGGCATTTGTATTAATAGTACTTTTTTGCAAAGGACATTATTTATGTAGACCCTTAGGGACCTTGAATTAACAATCGGCTATTGGATAGATGCTAGACAGATGATCTATTTACATTTTCCCTTTTGTTCTTTTGAATGTCTGGAAGACTGTCAGTTTGAAGGAGCCAGTTTATCAGTGCAAGGATAAGGAAAAGATAAGTCAGTACCATTCCATATGTTGGAAGTAGCTTCTGAATTTACATGTTTGATCACTTGTTGAAAATATTTTTATTGTTAAATTGATTAAAAACAAATTTGTCATAAATTTATGATTTTTTAAGCTGAGTTGAAAAAATGCTGAATGTATTTGGAAGTTACATTTTTCTGTCTGGTAGGAATGAAGGTCAACCTGGTGTGAAATTACTGATATATTTATTTTTTATGTGATTTTTTTTTCCTTAAAACAATTGCTAGTTGATTCACTTATCTTTGTTGGTAATGTATTTTCTTATGATTTGAAAAGATCACTTTATAAAAAATCCCTTTCTGCTCTAGTCTTTTTAAGGTTTGAAAATTGGCATTATTTCTAAGGTAGTGTCAAGAAAGCGTTTTTGTTACTGTTTCATGTAGAGCCACCAATGCTCCTTGACTTTTTCAAATTTTGATATATATATATTTCACCTCATTAAAATTAGTCTCAATTTGTGCAGTAAAAGCTAATGTTGTTTTAAACTACTGTCTGAATTGAAGCCTCATACAAACATTTTCTTGCAATTTATTACTTCTATCTCTTTTTAAGTAGATGAGGCCTTATGTGTTCCTTTTCATCAACTTCAGAAAAGCTCAAGAAAAAATACCAATTAGGCCTTTTATTTTTTATTTTTATTTTTATTTTTTGCGGTACGCGGGCCTCTCACTGTTGTGGCCTCTCCCAATGCGGAGCACAGGCTCCGGATGCGCAGGCCCAGCGGCCATGGCTCACGGGTCCAGCCGCTCCGCGGCATGTGGAATCCTCTCGGACTGGGGCACGAACCCGTGTCCCTTGCATCGGCAGGCAGGCTCTCAACCACTGCGCCACCAGGGAAGCCCTGTCAGATGATTTTGTATGCACTGGGAAACGAAACAATTTGTGTGACTTGCTTTATTGTGATATTCACTTTGTTGTGGTCTGGAACCAAACCCAACATATCTCCGAGGTATCCCTGTATTCAGACAGTATATTTATGTTAATTATTCAACCGTTTTTCCTTTAGTTTATGTAATCTTGAGGTTTTACATTGGCAAAATAATGAATTCAAAGAGTTACGCAATTCCTCCTTTAGTCATTTACCAAATTTCAGATTTGATTCTGCTGCTGCGTTCTTGATTTTATCCACTGTGTTTTCTCACAATTACATTTCAACTTCTGGCTGACTACAATTGCTAAGATGCCTTTGTAAAATGCATTAATTTGAGAGATGTTACCATGTAGAAAAATGTGCATCTTATCATGATGAAATAGGTTGTCTGGAAAAGAATTCTTACTTAGAGATTTATTAAATTCTGGTTCTTTTAAAATAAGCCCATGATTGCCATCTTTCTCTGCCCAACTTCATCTAAAGTCTGTGTCAATATTCTCCAGCCAAAGATCCCAGTAGTAAACCTTTGGTTGACTAAGTCAGTGAGGGAGAATGCACATAGTGAAACTTGGGGCATCTCAGGAATAGTGTGTTAGAAAAGATTTATTATAGGATTTGAGCTTGCACGTAAGTGCAAAGAACAGAGTCTGAAAGGATATATTCCAAATTGCTGATAGTGGCTGCCTTTGGGGAGGGACTGGGACTAGGAGGGTTTGTGCAAAACACTGCTGAATTTAAAAATATGGATGTATTCGTGCTTTGTGTAATTAAAAAATAACTAGAAAAAATGATGATTTTGGGGAGGGCTTAAGGAAGTGGGGCTTTCTTCTGTCAGAAAGCATGGGTAATTCTATGATTAAATATCCTAATAAATCTTACCTAGAATCGTGGAAGACTTGAATGAGGGTAAAGCTCTAATTTGTAAAGAAACAGCAATCTTTCATATTAAGATTTGGGATGTTTGACCATCTTTGTTATTTGGCTGGAGTTCATGTTTTTGTCTGTTGGGGCATGATTACAGAGTGGTATTGTTTTATGTTGATTCATCATGGTCATGGCATGGCTTTGTCTGATGTTGCTGTTTTATGAAATTGTTTATATTCAGGGAGAGAATAACAAGACCTAGCTGGGGGCTCTAAGCCAGCTCTTAACAACACCAGGGCCTAGTTGACATTACAGGGCCAGCTCCCAGATGTCAAAGAGGCTGCTTTTCTACCTTCTCATCTGTTTCTGCCATCTTTCTTTCTACATCCTAGGTGAACATTTCTTCTTATATCTTTCTTTTATCTTTCTGTCCACACCACTTTGTCTCCTTGAGGTGTTTCCAGGCTACCCATGCCTGAAGTTTTAAGAATAGATCAAAAGAATCTGATCTCTGATAGTGCATCCTGATAGGTTCCAGAATCCTTTGAGGCCCTCTTCCCTCCTTGTCTATAAGCTTTGCATCTTTGTTTCATTTGCTTCAATATGTTTGCTGCCTTTCTTGGTCTACCTTTCTATAGAATTGTGATGGGATTTCAGTCTGCTCTAATACTAACTTGGTGCCCTTTTAGGACACTACTTTTAGAAAGAGAAACTTTACTTCTTGGATTGCAGCTGCAAGCAAGTTGTGCATACCTCCTCTGCCTATACTGTCCAGGTTGTTAGGCTATCATCTCAGTTGGATTCCAGTGACTCTTATGGTCCCTGTGTCAGAGAGGGGCATTTGACACTGTGTGCGTGTCCATTCTTTTCTTCCTTCTCCCTATTATTGTCCTTAGAAAGAAAATGGCTCTTCTGTTTCTTCAGGTCCTACTCCTAGCTTAAATTGAATGCTTTTCTATCCCATATATCCTGATTGTTAAATGGGAACTTTATTTTTCCCCTACTTTCTTGAGCTTTTTAGAACTCTTCAAGCCTCAGTAAATTATCCTCCAAATTAGTCTTCTAGACTTTTTCAATACTTCTCATACTGTGTGTTGTTTCTGTACCTATCCATTCTTTGACTCTGTCAGAGTTAAGTTCCTGGTAATTATTTTTCTCTTGCCAAGTAAAATTTATAAGCACAGTTATTTGTTGAAAACATAAAGGAGGTAGCTCTTGTATAGGGCAAGGTAGTTTGAACATCTTGTGCTATAAGATGGTGAGTGGGCATTTAACAATACAGATATACAAGAGTAAGGACATCTGGGAGTGTTCATTGGAGAGTAAAATAAGATCACATGGTGAAAATTAATTTTACAAAGTAGTTTGAACAAAGATAGGGACATAAAATTGTAGGAACTAGAGAGGGAAGTATATACCAGGTGGGAAGATTGACCTACTAAAATATGGGGATGGAATGATTAAGGGAATCATTTCTGCAATTAACATAAATTGAGAACCTTGTATTGTGTCAGTTTGTCTAGGTGCTAGAGATCGATGGATGAAAAAGATGAGATCTCTGCTTTCAAAAAGATTAGTATACTAGGAAAAAGGACATTTAAAAAACCAATTGAAATACAATGTGACAAATGCAAACAACAGGTTATTTACTAATTACAGTGAGGACGCACATGAGGGAGTGTGTTCTGCTTGTATCATTTAAGAAAGGTTTCTCAGGTGGTTATTGCATAATGTTTGCTGGACTAGACTCAGAAGCATTCAGGGTATAGCAGAAGTTATTTGGTGGCTGAATAAAGACAGTTTTCATGGTAATGAGGCATACCTATTTAAGCTAAATTTGGAATTAACCGTTTCTGTTTTTTGCTTCAATTAAAAAAGTTTCTAATTGTAAATCTCTGTTGCCACTTGATGTTCAATGAAAGGAATCATGACCCCACTTTAGTGAGTCAGAATTTACTTTTCTATTACGTTTTCAGCTGATGGGTGGAAGGACTGCTTGGTGTGATAATTGAACTGGTAACTGAGATTTTTATATTAAATGATTCAAGAAAAACCTTGTTAATTGGTAGATTTTAATATTATCCAAATTAATAGGCATTTAAAAATGCAGTATAGTATGTTTTTTGGTAACTTGCTATCAGGATATCTTTTTTGTTTGAATTCTTGTATCTAAAAACAGAAAATCCCCTGAATGGTTATTTTCTTTTATAGGTGGTAGATCATCTAATGCAAAATTACCTGCAGTTCCAACAGTTGGTTCAGTTCCACAAGACCAAGTTTCGAATATGAGGTATTCAAGCTACTAACTTGGATATTTGTGATTTATTCCTTTTGATGACTCTTAAAAATGTCTAGCTACAATTTTTAGAAAAATTTACTTTGTTTCTTTTTTAAAAAACATACATGACGTTTAGAGGCTTGGGAGTATTTTAGAAGTGCCTTCTTAAAGATTATGAGATGTAAAAGATTCCCAAGAAGTAGCTTTTTGTGATTAATAAATATGGAATGCATAACAAATATTTAATTTCACAGGTAGTTAGTAGCTTATGGCTTACGTTTCATATGATTGTAGATTGAACATTTGGAATTCATTGTTCATCTTCCCTAGAAATGTTGAAATAAGAAGTTTATATTGATACTGAATTATAGATAGATTTTTACTGTCAGTTATCTTGTTTAATTGGGTATATGCATTTCAAATTCTAATTTGGAAGGCTGTGAATATATTCCACTACTAGGGCCTTTGTGGCTAGAGTTCTTAATCTGCCTTATTACAATTGGGAAATGCATAACACTTTAAAAATAAACGTACTTGGGTGCTACAAGTGTAGGCTTGTAGTTGTGATGTCATCCAGGGATAAGAGGATCCATGAGATAAGTAGAGAGAAATAGTTTTATGGATAGTACCTGGGAAGAGATGGTTATTGAGCACAGAAGTTTCCGGCAGCTTACCAGTTGATAGTTTCAGTAGCATCTCTTGTTGGTTGTATGAATAGAAAGTACTCTTTGTAGGAATAGTTAATAAGTAGTGGCTGTTTATATATATGTTTGGTTCATAAGTTAGAAACTGAATTTCCTGAAATGCAGAGGGCTTGTTTTTTTTTAAACTCTTTAAATATATATATATGTATACCGCTGGACATGGATCCAACCAACCACAGATTGAAAATATTAAAACAAAATTGCCAGAAAGTTCCACAAAGCAAAAATTTGTCTCACACTGGCAACTATTTTTTTTGATGTTTCTTTTTTTGTAGTTTTCTTTTTTAAAATTAAAAAGAAATTTTATTGAAGTATAGTTGACTTATACAATGTTGTGTTAATTTCTGCTGTACAGCAAAGTGACCCAGCCATATATATATATATATATATATATATATATATATATATATATATATTCTTTTCCATTACAGTTTGTAGGACCTTGTCGTCCATCCATTCCACACACGATAGTTTGACATTGGCAACTATTTATATAGCATTTACATTGTATTTACATTGTATTAGATATTATAGGTAATTTAGATATGATTTAAAATATAGGTTATATGCAAATACTATGCCCTTTTACATAAGGGACCTGAGCATCCACAGATTTTGGTATCTGTAGGGAGTCTTGGAACCGTTCCACTGTGAAAACCGAGGGACAACTGTGTGTATATATACGTATGGGTTTATGTGTGTATACATGTATATAAGAATATATGTACATATAGTCACAAAGAGATATATTGAGTAAATTGATATCATTATAAATGTGCCAGTATACTATTTGCAAGTGAGAAGTTGTTCAGCTTGCATTAGAAAGAAATTGTTTATAGAGATAGATGTTAGTGAAAAAGAATATAGACTGATTCTTTCAGTTTATAAACATTATTGAGTTTGTAATTATTGAGTTCTCAGCTGGAGCTGAGAACTTAGAAGTGAAGGCATAGTTCTTGATCTGAAGGTGCTCATGGTTTAATGGTCAATAGAAAATTTGTTAAAAGATTGATAGTTTGTTTATGTTGTGATGGGGCTAAAATCAAGTGCTCTCTACTGGCCAGTTAAGCCTTCCAGTAAGAGCTGATGTTTGGAGTGGTTGTTAACCAGGTTGTTTGTGAGGGCTGGGGTGGCAATATACAACAGAATAAAAAAGGATATTCCAGTTTATGTATGACTGATTCACTTTGTTATAAAGCAGAAACTAACACACCATTGTAAAGCAATTATACCCCAATAAAGATGTTAAAAAACAAAACAAACAAACAAAAAAGTATATTCCAGGCAGAAGGAATGGTGTGCATAGCAATAGTGAATCTTTAGGTAATTTTAAAATTTTCACATAATTTTACAGTTCTATGAAAACTCATTTTAAAAACTAGAAAACTGATAAATACTAATGAATAGTACAGGTAACTTAACATCATTCTATTAGTATTACAGAGAGGCTCGAACATGCTTTGGAAAAGGCAGCTCCTCTTCTACGAGAGATATTTGTAGATTTTGCACCTTTTCTTTCTCGGACACTTTTGGGTAGCCATGGACAAGAACTGCTTATAGAAGGAACAAGTAAGTGATTCTTCTTTCTTCATACATACATTTAAACTACAGGGTTGAAAACTGAAATGAATAATAAGAGATGCATGGAGTTTTATTGTTTGTTTTCAGCCTTTGACAAGGCTTCTCAAAGAGTCTGTACATGTCTTTTAAAGAATATGGCATGACTGCTATTCTAATCTGTTCAAGGTTTTTTATCAGTGATTTGCATGAGATTTGTGTGCATTAGATTTATTACTGTGTGTTTTGGGGAACAATAAAAAAAGAAAAAAAAGTATTGAATGAAAGAACTAAGAAATGTTTTAATACATTAAAATTAACTATGAGAATTGAGAATTGGAGAGACTGGTGTTATAGTAATAAGTGGGGTATTTACCTGAGATTTTACTTGAATTTAAGATCTATATAAACAATAGTGTATTGCTACATATTAGGAAAATGAGGAATGCATTATTTGTCTCTGTTAGTGGAATTCTGTTTTACAAATAAGTAGAAAAAACAGTAGTATTTTACTCTATCTTGCTTATATCATACATAGATTACTGGATCTTTTCTAGGTAGGGTACTTTGAGATTGTGTCAAACTAGATAACATGCATAGTAAGTAAGTTGCTGCATGGATTGGAAACCATGCTATTTATGGAATGGGTGGAGGGGTATTGGGACTTTTTTTTTACACGAAGCACTTGTCAAATAGTTAAGTGTCTTCTAATATTAAAGAGGTTAACTCAATCAAGTGAAAGTAGACCTTGAATTTCCTCAGACAGCAGGAATCAGTTCAACAGAGATCAACTTTTCAAATGATTAGCTCTATTTAAGAGCTTAACAGACTGACTTCAAAATACAAATCTTCATTCCCATAGCTAGAATTTTTTTAAGGAGAAGCTAGAGGATTTTCATCAATGATAATGTCAAATTGATTTTTTTCATTCAAAAGTGTTTGGACTAGATGTTTGCTAAGTCTGGCTTGTCTGTATCCATGTTAGATGGTTTAAGGATGAGACACATATTCTCCTAAAGCTGAAAAATCATGGGAAAGCATAATTATCTGTATGCAAGTATCTTTAAATATCAACTTACAGCTTTAGTTATCATGACTTTTTGTTGGTTATCAGTCACTAGATGATCTCCTAAGGAATTTCTTAAAACTTGTGAAAAAAGCCCCTCTTTTTTTTTTTTTTGCGGTACGCGGGCCTCTCACTGCTGTGGCCTCTCCCGTTGCGGAGCACAGGCTCCGGATGCGCAGGCTCAGCGGCCATGGCTCACGGGCCCAGCCGCTCTGCGGCATGTGGGATCTTCACGGACCGGGGCAGGAGCCCGTGTCCCCTGCATCGGCAGGTGGACTTTCAACTACTGCGCCACCAGGGAAGCCCAAAGCCCCTCTTTTTATAGAAATAAGGATATAATGGTAATCAAAGTTATAAATAGGTTAATGTTCAAGATATCTGTATCTGAGTGTTAATTATGGGATATCAGCACTTTATTTGACCCTTAAAATATGTATCTATAAGAGTAATAATCATTAGCTAAAATAATAATTTCATTATCATCCCTGCTTTAAATTTATATGGAGTTGGTGATGATTGATATCATTTCCATATAGTCAAAGAATAGCACTGAATTTATTTGAAAAAAGTTCAGATTTTAGAAATACTGAACTAAGTTTGTGGTGGAAATTTATTTCATCTGCTGAAGGATATAATTGTTTAGCCAAGGACTATTTGACGTAATGAAGTAATAAAATTTGAAAGGAAGTGAATTGATACATTGAAGGACTTCACCCTAATTTATGTTTCACATATCAAACATTTATTCTTTTAAAGTGGTGTGACAACTTATTAACTATATTTCATTTTGTAACAGTAAATTGAATGTATTAATTTTAGCCTTTCAGTATAGCAAGACATTTTGGCTACTTAGTTGATCTTTGAATTTTATAATAGACCCAGAAAAATAGTATCACCTTAGATACTCAGAAGTATTAAACTTGCCAATTCTAGATCCTGGAACAAAATTTAATTTAGAATCAATTTCTTATGGTAAATTCTGATAAAATGATAAAAAGAGGATGATGCACTATTGCTCGTCTATAAACTTGAGCAGTGACTACTCATTGGTCTGTGTTCATAAAAATAGCAAACAAATCTAAGAGTTTTATATAGCTTATGTATTTTAAGTTGTGAGGAATCCTTTGGGTGGTGGTTTTATGCATTGTAAAACAGGAAAGTTTTGAAGGGAGGTCATCCCAGCATAGTTCTGTTCAAAAAGCATTGGACTAAAAGGCAGGATACCTCAGCCCTTGTCAGTCACTAGCTGTGTGACCAGGTACTTGAAAATTTATTACTTTTAAATTTTAAATGTGATTTTTATTAATAATTTTAAATGAACATTTAAAATATTTACAAAGTAGGAATTTTAATATCCATGAACTTATTTTTGGCAACTACCCAGACTATCTTTGTTTTGCCATAATTGTTATATCCACCTCCCTTTGTTTTGCTTTAGTGTTTCAGTTAATCCCAGACATCACATTGTTTCACCCCTAAATAATTCATAATTCATATAAAAATATATTTTCTTACATAATCATAATTGCTGCTATTATACCTAATAATATTAATAATAATTCTGTAATACTCAGCCCATATTCATCTTTATTTACAAGATTTTTTTATATTGATTTTCTTCCAATTAAGATCCAAAGTCAGTTTTACTGAATTTGATATGTCCCTTAAGTCCATGTTAATGTCAAATAGTTTCCCCCATTCTTCCTCTGTTTTCATGTTATTGACTCATTGAAGAAATGTGGTTGGTGGCTCTGTAGAATGTTATACATTTTGGCACTCTGGCTATTCTTGGTGATGTTATTTAACAGTTTCTCTATTTTGTGTATTTTCTGATGGCTTGAAGTTTAAAAGTTTAATTAGATGTAATACTTCATGTTACATCATGCCTAAAGTCACATATTTTCTGATTGGCTCAATTTTAGTGATATTAACCCCCTTTTTCAAGTAGTTATAACCCGTTGTAAGAATTGATGTTTTATTACTTTTATTTTTTAAAAGAAATCTTCCAAAAACAAAGAGACGATTACTTTTTTTAAAAGTTTGTTTTATCTGACAATTACCTTAAGTGATTTCATTGGACACTTCTTATAAATCTAAGGTTCATTATGAGGTCTTTGTGATCTTAATTTTCCTATATCTTAAAACATTTTCCTAATTATCATAACTCATCAGTTATTTCTAGCTATACTAAGGACTAAAATAATAAGAAAACAAGAATACTGGAATTGCCCCTATAATCCTAGGAAAACAAATCATCACTCTTGGATCACCCTCAGTTTTCTTACTGCATTGGCCAAAGTATTGCATTGTATTTTAAGAAGATATAAATTTGTTTTTTCAGGGGGATCAAAAACTGGTATTTGGGGAGGGCAAAAGTATCTTAGACATTACAGTGGTTTTTGACCTTCTGATGGACAACAGTACGTCTGTATAGTTTATCTTTAGCATTAAAATTTCATGGGGGCACAGTTAAGAAAAAATGGTCTGAAATGTTCCTTAGGCTCCTCAAAAAAGGTTGAGAAATATTGGTATAAAAGAAGTCTGTGGATACCGTCTTTGTGGTCTTATTTTTAGCTTTCACTGAATATAGTTAAGAATTCAGAATTTTTTATTTTCTGCCCATAATAGTGAGGTGAAAAAAATTGACAGGAGAAGACATTTTATAATTACTAGACCAACTGTGGGTGAATTTGAGGAGACAGGGAGTAGTACTCATAATTTTTATCAAATCAGGACTTCATTAATGCACAGCATATTTCTGTGGACAAAAAAGGAAATTGGTTTTCTCAGCATCGTGTCATTCAATAGGAGGAAGGACTTCATTCTACAAAATTTATACAATGTTTTGTGACAAGAACCTGGGACATCTCATTTTGCTAAGAAGGCCTGTGACAGTGTTCATCCATCGTTCATGATGGCTGTGCACCACAATTTACTTGGTGCAGTTCTGAGTGAATAGATACTAAAGCAGGTATATGCCGAAGACAATTGGAAGGAGCATTTCATATAGAAATGAAAAAATTCAGTTGATTAATCATTCTGAATGGTGTTTATAATCTAAAGAAGAAAATATTTTGGAATTCGAGAGAAAAGAAAATGGCTGTTCTCTCTACAACAAAATTTTGAATAATCCAACTTTTCCAAAGTATTGCATTTGATGATGTTAGTTCAAGAAGAAGGACCAGAATTAATGATAAAGTTGCACCTATTAGAATTTTATTTGAAATTTAGAAGCAGTATTTTTAAGATGAATATCATGTTTATAGATTCATGAGGAGCAGTTAATTATATCCAAATTATAGACAAATACTTTCAAAACCTGGAAAACAGGGAAAAATTTTTGAGTTTATTATGCTTAAATTCTTACTGAAACTTATAATAATGTTTACACCATCGCTTTATCTTTTTGTAAATTATTTAAGGTGACTTAAGATAAATAAATAAAACAACAAACAGGGTTCTTATGTTCCAGACAGTAAATGGTCATGACCATTTTTCATGGTACACTTGAGAATTTAGGTATCTCAGTGCATTCGGATGTTGATAGCTTAATATCTGGTAAGCCATTTAGTACTTCTGAGTTTAATAGTATGGAAAAACAGTGGTAATAGAGGTGGGATAAATAGTCTCTGGTGGAGAAATTAAAGTGGTCTTTGGTTGTGAAACACCAGAAGAGTATAAATCTCTTGGCTTTGGCATTTTCAGTTTGTCTTTTTTGAGGAGACTAAAATTCCATATTGTTGAAAAATCAATCAAAGGTAAAACCAAGAAAACTGAACCCAAGGGTCAGATTATGAGGCTAGTCAGATCCCTGAGCCTACAGTACCTTGTTCACTTTCTGCTAAGTGGGACAATAATAGGATTTGTGTGTGTAAAATGAAAATTGATGCTTCTGCAACAACTTACAACTTCACTCCAAGTGTTGTTTTAAGGCCTTCCTTTGGGTAATCCTTAGAGTCTGAATGTAGATCTGAAGACAGATTTACTGATTTATAAATCATTTCTTGCTTTTTTGTCCATGCAACCAGTGTCACAAAACAATTTAGGTCATAGAGAGATGTGATTAAGTTGTGTAATCTGATATCAAGTCCCTTATTGGGATTATTTCCTGTTTATTTATTCCCAAGGTTATATATTTTTGTTTGCAGTATTGATGCCCTTTAGGTAGGAAGCTTAGTATTAGAGGTCTAATATAAGCTCTTTTTTTGTCTTCTGAAGCCCTTTCTCATTTAAAATCCTCCATCGCCCCCTACCCATGCTTTACAGATATATAAAATCTCACTCTAAAAAACACATGAATCATTCTAATCAAACTATGAAATGTTATTTGACATCTTACTGTCCTTGAACACTCAACCCACTGATCAGTGGTTGTATCAACCTTCCTGTGGTTTTCTAATCTTTATTATTGAGAAATAAGACTGAAATAAGTAATTTTTTGAAAGTACGAGTATTGAACTATCCTACAATATGCTGTAGAGAGACAAAGGAACATCTAGAAATCTTTCTAACTTTGAACGGCCCAAGACCCTTTTAATCATTATTGTTCATTATCTGAGTGGATATGAAAGGCTGAGCCAGATCAGGGCCTAAATGCTTTGCCAGAAAAGGAAAGGTGGTAGGAATTCTGGTTCCTCTAGAATCGAGCAGTAAGGAATAATAGTTGTAGAAAAAACCTGAATTTACTTGCTGCAAGTAGTGGCTTTTGAAGTTGAAATATATGGAACTTCCTGTAGTTGGGTAACATTTTATGAAAAGTGACAGGTTTTCAGACCAACAAAGGCTACACCACCAATAAGAGATGGAGTATTGCTGTGCCCTTCCTTTCGGCCTTGGCATTAGCCTGAGGAGGTATGGTCATCTTAGCTCTATAGAAACAACAATTTAGTCTAGTTAATGGCCTGTTTGCTTAATGCAACATGTAGATGTTCTGTAGCTAATTTTCATGCCAGTGCTGACACTGTTACCATCATTTCTACGTTACACATTTTTTCAGACATGGAGAAAAATGGTTTTGACTTTTCTAGAAAGTGAAGGGGGTGAACAACCTGTTTAACTTGAATACTATTTGTAAGGCTACAGAATGCCAACATGTGGCGTCAGCAGGTATGAGGCATCATGACTAAAAGAGGGAAAGAGAAAGAACTACAGAGCAAGAAGATTAAAGAAAGGGAATAGGATGGGATAGGATGCCCACAAGAACTTTAATGTGGAGAAAGAAATAAGGTAATTCTGTGGGGTGTGTGAGGGCCATGAGGAATTATTTTAGTTGTTATACTTAGTTTACTTTGAACTTAAACTTACGTTTGCTTAGAAAAATATAATAATAAAAAATTTTAATTTTTCTACTTATTACTAGTGTAATTTAGTAATTTAGTGCTTTTAATTATTGGCATTGCTTTTTTAAGATACTGGTTATAAAATTTCTTTGAATGTTCTTTAAAGTAGTTACTATATATCTTACTGTTAATCAAAACTAAAGAATTCTTTAGATAGTTATTAACTATATAAAACTTCCTTCCTGAGATATTTTTGGTGAACCCAAATGAAACATAAAAGAGAAATTATAAATGCATTTATTTATAAAAAATCAAGAATATATAACAGACAACGGCTTGCACTTCTGTTAAGGTTTAGAGTGAGGTCACAGGTCAAGGTACTAATAAGAGTGTTTGGGATGTCTGCTGCCATGAAACAAAATGGAAACTTGATTGATAGCTAGAGGGTTGAAGGGAGAGAGTGTGGTGGAGAAAGCAAAGGTCAGGGAGCCATTTCCCTTCTCTGCATGTATAACAATCAACTCTCTCCAAAACAAAATTTAGGTGATATTGGTCAATATGGCATATGTTGTGCACATTTCTATGAGTATTGTGAAATGTCAGTATATATGAAGTTATAATAAATGTTTTAGTAATTTGAAAGCTGAAATGAAATTGGCTACAAAAAATTGTGGTTTTGATGCCAAGTTTAAAGTAATTACAGAATGTTTTGTTTACACATATGATCAAATATGTATAGGTTTGGTTCTTAGCAAGAAGTTAAATTTTATTTTAAAACCAATTTGGACAAAGTTGTATAAGAAATAAATCCCTTGTTTTTTACTTTGTAATTTAAAAAAAAATTCTCTTTGATATAGGTCTGGTTTGCATGAAGTCTAGTAGTTCAGTTGTGGAATTGGTTATGCTACTGTGTTCTCAGGTGAGTGACAAGAATCAATGTTGAATTAAAAGTAAATTCTCAAGTGAATTCATTTTGCAAGAAAGTTAAAATTGATTAGAAATTTTTGCTACAATAGTTTTGTGCTTGCAGTTTTAAAATAATTTATTTGTATTGCAAAAGGGTTACTTCTTGTGTTTGGGGCTAACAGTTTATTTCGAAGTGAGTGCTGAGAGAAATAGGATAGATGAATGAGAAATAGAGGTTTTTCGAGCCACATTTAAAAATGTCCAGATCAAATGGCCTTGAGATGGCTAAATTTCTTTGCCTTGCATATTAAAGTTACAGAAACAGATTTATTTCTATACCTCGCGGAGTGCCACTCTGACTCCCATGGGAATAATGGGTTTACTTCCCTTTTGTGCAGAGGTTATAAAATGAGTGATAAATAATTTTGAATTCTTGTCATTGCTAATTATTTTTGACATATCTAGTAGATTTGGGAAAACATCAACAAAAATATGACAGCCATCATAATAAGATGTAGTGAATAAATTCCTAAAAGCGAGATTACGTTCATTGTTCAGAAACCTTATACCTCATGTGGTAAACTTTAATGATTTTTTTTTTAAACTTATGTAAAAATCATGTATCCTGTGATATTTTCTTTTCTCTTTAGCAGTTAAACAGATGAATGTTTTTATTGAGAGTTTTTTTTGGTAGTCTTTTAAAAATGATATCTTGCTGGTAGTAAATTCCCCTACTTAAAACTTTAAAATAGCCTTTTTTAATAGGAAGAGTATTGGTCTAGAGGTCAAGGGTTCTGACCCATTTCAAAACCTTTGACCTTCATTTAAAACTCTCCTGGTTTACTTGCCTGACGAATAAGGATAATGCAAAATTAATGTTTCTTTTCATCGATTTATTCATTTTAGTGCCTATATTGCCAAATTTATTTTGACTGTGCTGATGGACATTTCATGAATACAAATTAAAGAATCATAGAAGGTGTGAAAAATCAATACTATGCATTGTCAATAAAATGCAATAAGAACAATTACTTCCAGAGATTACATCTAATGGATTTTTATAATGAACTTGTGAAGAGTAGTTATGTTTGAGGTGGGCTTATTATTCTTAGATTTAGCGAGAGTCATGTTTTTAAGTGAATTATCTACTTTAGAAAACTCCCATTCCTTTACAAACTGACTGGATAAAATTTCCCATTTAGTAATCTGATTTGAAATAATTGGTCGTTTATTTCTTGAATGGAAATTACCATATACCATTCTTATACTGACATGAAATTACCCTTACTTTAAGAATCATTTGCTTACAGTTTTATATGTATACTCAACAGCAGTATGAATTTATTGTTTATAGAGATGTAATTGTTTCATAGATGAAGTTTGATAGTGAAGTTTCACTTTCTAGGTTAGAAGAATTTAATGTATTCTTGATACATGAAAGGTGTTTTAAATATAGTATATTACACAGTGGAATGTTAGAAGCTGAAAAGATAAAGAATGACATGTTTTAAAACACCTATTTGTCATGTATGTCACAGTGCTGTTTAATACTATTCCAATCAAATGGGAATATGAAGATCACTTAGAGTAAGTTGCAAAAGTCAGATCATCTCAAAGTTTTGTTTAAATAAAACACATTATTGGTTTGTTTGAAGTTCTTAACATTTTTTATGGGTTCTCCAAAAGCTCCACGGCATCTCTCTAAGATGCAGCACAGTGCAAAAACTGACATGAAAAATGAAGCTAGAATTAGCTCCAGATGTATACAGATTGTTCTGGGGTGATAATTACATTTTTCACTTTGAATTTTCCTAATTCAAAGAGGTCAGATTGGCAATCACAAAAGTGATTTATTTTGTTAAAAAGTGAACTGTCTTTTTCTACATGAAAGCTTAAGAGAGATGAAATTGAATTTGAAGTCGACATTTTGCAGATATTGGGTGGCTGTGGCTTGAGTTTGACTGATAATTTGTTTTAGTCTGAGATAGGGTGGGAAGTAAATGGCTAGCATCTTGCTAAAATTTTAATCAATTTTGTAAAGAAGAGATGTAGTGGATTGAGTGCCAAAGATCGAAAGATCAGGTCAAAAACTCCTTTTTAATCACATAAATAATGGGATATGCTTATGAACTTAACATCTGCAAATTTGATTTAAAACTTTACAAATTAGTTGTTGTTAATTTCATGGCAATCAGCCATGTTCTGATTATTTTTCTTGAATCCATTCAAAACTTTTTTTTTGTATTCTTCTTAACAAAGTGTTTAAGTCTGCCGTATTTTATTACAGAAGAGAGTTTAGAGCCTGAATTTAAGAAATGAGGAAATGATCACGTTTGGTTTGCTGTCATTAAGACCAAGTAGATCACTATATATTTTGTTAAAGCTTCAGCTAGGATCATATTTTTCAATATCCACTCATTCATTAATAGGTTTATTAGATACCATTTCATATTTTATCCCATTTAAATTTTAACATTTTAAGACAAAATGTTATTATTTAGAGTTGAAAATCTTTCTTAAAATATTTAGCATGTTATTTTTGAGTAAAGTTATATATATATATACTTATGGTTTATTAAGTTATGCTTATTCCTATACTGAAAATAATTCAAGAGCTATTTAAGCTCCAAAACCTGATTTAAGTCTTCTTTACTTCTTTAAAATAAGACTGTATACACCCTTCAGGAAACTGTATATTCTCTGATGCACAGAAAATAATTGAACAACTTCTTAATTATATTTCAGATTCAGTTTTTCAGAAGCATGTAACTTTTTTTTGCCCAGTATTTGTTGTGTATGTGTATAAACCTTGTAGAAATCCATATGAATTTAAAGAAAATGTTAAATAAATATTTCAAGTAATATTACTCCAGCATTGTGTAAAGTGTTTATATCCTGCTCATTTGACATTAATATCATTTTTGAAGGAATTGACATTGTATTCAAGGCCACTTTATAAAAGTGTTGTGTTGCTCATCCTAATTCAGTCTGACATACATTCCAATAACACTACCTCCCTTCTTGGGTTTAAAGCTTAATTTATGACTGTGCATTGTGAAGTGCGTCATTTAAAAATGGTTTCAACCCAAAACATCTAATAAATAAATAATGTGTATGGCTACTCAGTAGTAGACTTTCTAGACTAGAAATCATTCCATCGGATACTCAACAGTCCACTATCGGAGAGGGCTGTCAGATAAATCTTATGGTAGCTGCATTCATGTCCTGTAAATCACATATTATTGTCTGAGCCTTCTGCCAGGTCATCTATTCTTTTCCCATTTATCAGAAATGCATAGAGTATATAGAAAAACTAGAAGCACCATGTAGTCTGGCCTGGCATCCTGTGTGAGTAGTTAATTAGCAGTAAAAGTTAATTTAAAAATAGTGTTAATCTGATTTTTCTTCAATACATTTTTCAACAAAATATGTAGATTGTTGCTATTTTGGGAAATATTTCCTTTGCATGAAGGTAATAACAAAAGGTTTGGTCATTTCTTTCAATATCTCTGAATTATTAATTTTAAAAGTATAATGTTCATAATGAGAACCAGCTATCACTATTCATATGATTCTTTAATGTCTGTTTTGTGGTTGAATTATTGCCATTTGAATTTTTTCCTGAATCTTCATAGTAAAGTGTTCCTCTTTTCCATCACTCTCCTCTAATTTCTTTTCTCTAATTCTGGTTTTCTTCTCCTTTTTGAGTTTATTCCTTCTAAATATGTGACATTAATGTTATTGCTCTTGGCTTTTTATTTCATGAGCTTTTCTTTTTTATAGTTGTGATGAGTATTTTGGGTAAAGTAGATAATTTAAAAAAAAAAAAAACCCCGAGAAGGGTAGGGGAAAGCAAACCAGCTCTATATCATGGCACAAAGGCATCTTTCATTATTAGGCCTCTCTTACTGTTTGGACCTCATTTCTTATCACTTTGTTTTTGTAACTGTTCTCAAGCTATGCGAACTATTTAAAGTTACCCAAATGTGCCATCATAATTTTGTGTCTTGGCGTAGGCTTTTTCTTTCCCTATAATTTCCTTCCTTCAAATTTGGTGAGTCTAATTGTTGGCTTCTTCTCATCACTCCGAGCTCAGCTTAATTATGCTCTTCTCAGATCATATCTATAGTTGGTATCTTTTTTGCACGTCTTCATCTTAGCACTCATCATATCACAAATTTTAACTATACCTGTGCTAGTTTGCTACTTCTTTATTGCCAGTCTCCCTCTCTCTACTCTAGGTCCTATGAAGGTTACAGCTATTTCTGTTTCATATACCTAGTATACTAGGTAAACTGTGAAGTGTGCCTAGTACCTAGCACAGTCCCTGGCATCTGATGGCTGCTCAGTGAATATATATGGAATAAATAAATAATTCAACTCCCAGCTAAATTGCCATCTCCTCTGGAAAGCTTTCTTTGACTCCTCTCTTCCCCACAACTCTAAGCCTAGGTGAGGTATACATCCTAAGCACTCACTTGACCCACCTTATAGTAATTTCATTCTTTATTTAAATTGTCTATTATTTTTTTTCTTTCCCGTTAGACTTTAAGTTTCTTAAAGGTAAGCACTGTGTTTTATTTTCTATTGTATCTCCAACATTCAACATAATTACTTTTCAACCAAATATTTATATAACTGTACAATTAATAAATGGTAACATTGATCATAAACACTGTATTTTGGGCTTTTACCTTTTGGTCCTTTTCATTATGAAACATCCTCATTCTTTTGTGTGTTATTAAGTGTGTATTAATTGTTCATTTTTATTGTCAGCTATTTTGTCATTGCCAAATATTGTAATCATGTTCATTTATAAATAAGAGTCTTACTTTTTTCATTTTCTTTTGGCTTAATCAGATTTACTTCTTTTTAAAAAATCAGTTATTGAAGCACAATTAATATACAATATATATGTAAATATTTTACAATATTATATACAAGAGTATATATACAATATCTTAAGTATACAGTTCAATGCATTTAGATATATACACAACCGTGTAATACCCATTTCAATCCAGAAAGTTCCCTGTGCTTCTGTAATCAATCCCTACTGGTATCACCTCAAGTTGCTACTGATTTGATTTCTCTTACTGTGCGTGCGTTTTACTTATTGTAGAACTTAATATAAATGGAGATTTACTTCATTTAACTGTTGTGCTTAACTCCTCAGAGTGTGCTGTATATAGGGTACACGTCAACCTTTTAAACTAAAACTCACTATCTAATATTAAGAAAATGGTGTGGTTTTTAAAAAGAAATAATTGAGTCAGTAAAACATAGGTTATTTTTTGCTAACCACAAAATAAGAATTTTGAGTTTAAATTGCTCATTGGAAATATAAAAGTCTTCTTAACTTCCTTATGCATTTTTTTTTACCTATAAGGAAATCTTATGGTATGGAGCTTTTGTGTAGCAGTATTGTGAGGCCATAAACTACACTTCGAAAAAAAAACTTCTAAGTTTTTGTTTTCACTGTCTGTCAGGCTCAGTTCAAATGCTGTCTCTTATACAGAGCTTTGTGTCAGTTTATTTACCCTGAGTCCTCCTTAATATGCCTGCTTGTGGTATTTCTTTTTTTATTTAGCAGACATGTACTGAATGATTTTAAGACAAGTCTCTCCTTTTAATCTAGTAAGAGAGACAAATAATTGTAATACAACATAGAATTTTTATGAGGACTTTAAGAGAAATAGAAGCAAATAGTAGGGGCAGGGAGTGGAATTAGGAATGGGGCGTAAAAATGTATTTATTAATCCCTGTTTAATTTAACTAATTTTATTTCTGTTCATGAACAGATCGTTTCAGGCTCCTTTGCCTTTCAGTCAAAAATTTTTTTCCAGGTTCCATCTATGTTTTTTTATAATTTCATCGAGATCAATAGATATTAAAGTTCTTAAAGCATTTCCTCTACTCTTTGCTGTACCTATAATTTTCCTTGGTTAGATTTGTGGTAGCCGGCTACTTGTTTGATCAGTTCTCACTGTCCAAAATTTCCAGTACAGCAAATCCTAGTGTGTACTGTGTGATGAAAATGGATGTTCTCTGAGAAGGCAGACAGTGGTAAATAAGCTTGGAAAATGTTCATTTAAATTTAATTAGGATCTTTACTGGAGGGTTCCTCAAGGCCTTTAGTCAATACATGTGTGTATGTGTGTGTATGTCTATAAAAAAAATATATATATATAAAATAAAATGTATTGTTGAATCTTTTATGAGAATAATATTAGTATATTTGATCACAAAATGCTTTTTATGGCCATAGTGTGTATGGATAATTTTTGTAAAATATACTTTAGGAAAAACAGTGTTGACACAGTGAATAATACAGGAAATGCCTCTTTTTGTATTCTGCTTCTGGTTTTCTCTGCTTCTCCAATCACAGTGATTACAGAAAATCAGTAGATTTGCAAAAGTACAGCTGTTTTTTTCATGAAACACTGTGATTATTTTTACTTCATTCAAGAATTAACTCAATTACCTGTTCTCTCTCCTTTGTAGGTAATTTGGACTCAATTTACATGTTGTTTCTGAAGGGATAGATGTTCAGAACTGATTATAGTAAGATTTGGTATTCTTTCTAGAACAACTTAAGTTTAACCAGGAGTGTTTGTGTGTATTTTTACACACACATATATGTATTTTTACAATATTTATGTAGAAGTAATCCAAGCTTAAGAATAAATTCAAATATTTTGACATCAGTTGATTATATAGCTATTTCCTACATTGGTTGAGTGAATCCCATTACATTTTTAGTCAATATTGTGGCAGTTTATGATCTGTAATCATGTTTAAGTGTCTGGCATAAAGTCTAGAAACCAGGGTCAGAATATATTTTATATTAATGGGATATTACATACATTGTTAGTGACCCATTTGTAGAATCGAGCTTCGCTATGCACTTAAAGAGGTGCAAGAGGTCCAAATAAAATGAAATTAATCTGTATGTGACTGTTATATGATACAATGTCTGGTGAAAGAAATTTTCAGTATTTGTCAAATAAATGAGTAAAATTTTAGCAATAAAATTTTAACAATTTTTAATAGAATAAAGATTTAGTGATAATTTATAGTTACACAGCTAAATTATACAGTGGCTGTTGCTCTTCTTAGGTCATCCATTTATCCATTCAAACAATTAGGATTTGAGATAACTTGTAATCAAGACCTAGACATAATAAAAATATGAAGTCATTATTAGAGGTTAATTGGGTTAAAGAATTAAGAGTCACGAAATGACTCTGATGCCTAAGTCCAGGGGTTTTCACTAAAATCTGTAGTGTTTTTATGTTTTTTTTTTTTTAAGTATACTTTGTATATAAGGCATTTCCTAAAGTTAGTAGACAACAAAAATCTATGTTGATGATCCTTAACCCTGAGAAGTGAGGGAGAATGGAATGCTGCTAGCAAATTCACCCGGGTATATTTAGGAAGATTCATTAAATTAATAGATGGGAGAGGAATTTACTCTTCCTCTGATATGGTCTGAAGAACTCTATCTTTGACATGTACAGATATTTTTGGCATAAGAACATATAAAAATCTTTCTGTGCATATATTGTGTAATAACAAAACTTATTTAATATGTGAGTTTTTTGCTTTTAATATAAATTAGAATAAAAATAGTTCTAAATCCTATTAACTCTTACTAATCTTCATTTCTTTGCTTAGATGCCCCCAACATTGGATTATAAGTTGTGAATACACCAATTTAGAGAACTCCATCTTAGAGTTAAATTTACAGAGTTAAGTGCTAAAGAAGGGTTAAATTTATGCACATAAGAGCTATTTTCATACTTATGCTATATTATAAGTTTTGTTTCTTTTGTTGGATTGAAAACTCCTTGAAGTCAGGAAGCCATTTCTTTTTTTTTTTTTTTTTTGCGGTATGCGGGCCTCTCACTGTTGTGGCCTCTCCTGTTGCGGAGCACAGGCTCCGGACGCGCAGACTCAGCGGCTGTGGCTCACGGGTTCAGCCGCTCCGCGGCATGTGGGATCTTCCCGGACCGGGGTACAAACTCGTGTCCCCTGCATCGACAGGCGGACTCTCAACCACTGCGCCACCAGGGAAGCCCCAGGAAGTCATTTCTTAATTGTCCATTTTGTCTATGTTGTTTATTAGTGTCAGATTATAATAAAATAATCATTTAATAGATATTTGTTGAATAAATCAATATATTTACCTTATTTAAGTAAAGTTCCCTTTAAATTTAATTCTTGAGTTTTTGATTCATTAAAAAGTATTTTTTTTAGTTAAGGAACAGACACCATTCTATTTAATACTTTTATTTCTTCTATTCAATTTTATCTTAATCTGAAAGGCAATTTAGCCCTTATATCGAGGCTTCAGACCCTAATTCTGAACTCTTACCCTATGCTTACTTAAATGTTTTAAAGTAAGAAAATGATACGCATTAAATCCCTTTCACCTGATCAGCTTTGGGTCTCAAAAAGATCCGTTAAGAGTCACAAAAGGACCTGTTAAAAGTCTCAACTGATGACCTCTTATGAAGAAATCACTTTGTGCATGTAGATTTTCCTCTTTCTGTAGAATTATTTCTATCACGTTTAAGTCACTAGCTTCAAATAACTCAGCATTCATTTCAGGCACCACAGCTTCTGCTAACAAAGGGAATATGACAAATGTTGAACCTCTGGCTCTTAAAAATGACGTTTACCCAAATATTTTAGCACATTGTACATGAAGGTTTCTTAAAAGAGACAAATCTATATCTGAGTAGAAAGATTGCTAAGAGTGCTTGCATGGCAACAAATTTGCAAAATGTAGTAAATGTTTAAATTTGTACTTTGATATGCTGTCAATAAATCATTCAACTTTCTTTGTAACCAGCCTTCCTTTTTCCAATGTAAATGGGACTTTAGGGGCAATTGGATTCTTTAAGACCAGTTTATATGTAGCATGGTCCAACTAGGATCAGTATAATTTAATATTTCAACCTTTTCTCAGTGTTACCCCTCCTTTTATTTTATTTTGGATGCCTTTATTCCTCATCCTTAGAATACATTTATAGAAAATTAGTGAATGTAAATTGATTGTCTCTGATTTGTTATTGTCAGTGCTTGTGGCCTTTTGATTGTGAATGGATGAGAATCAATATGGTAATGATTAACATTGGGTTCAAAAAAGTAGGCTTGCAGTACAATCACCTGTTTTTATCTTAGAGCTGCTGTGAATGCTTTGTCCTTATAATGTACAAAGGCTGTGAGCATAGGTGTTCTGTATTGAAGTGCTCAGAATTAACTTAATTTTGTGTGCAATCAAAATATTTGACCTTATGAGAAGGAACTAGAGACCTTTGAAGAAGCATGATGGGAAGCCTGTGGGAGTTGGAGAGGGTAGTTTAAGATTCATGCTATGTTAACCGATCATGAACATCTTAAATGCACTAATAGTTGTGAAGCATTTGAAACCAGCTTAATAACTGCACTTTATGCTAGTATGGAAAAAAAAATTTATAGTTTTACTTGATTCAGATTTTTATAACTTGCTTTTATAGGGTGGACTCATTTGTCTTTAAACAATAGAAAAACATTAAAAACAAATAAATCAGACTGAATTATTGCATTTCACTTTTAAAAAAAATATTTAACTTGATGGATTAGTGAACATTAATTGATCTTTATTTGAATCTGGATGCAGACCTTTCCAGTATTAATTTCAAGTGCTTTGTAACCAAAGAGAAGCATAATTTAACTTTAGCGCAGGATTTATTCTGAAATACAGGCATCCTGTTGATTCACTAGCGCACTAGGATTTAGAAAACAACACCTTTGAAGGTAAATTTTGTGGAACTGGCAGTACACCCTGTGGCTTGGCAGTCTAGTCAGAAGGATGATACCATGCTGACTATATAACTAGATCTTTGAACGTTATTCTCAAGGGTGGTAAATGCAAAACAAAGTAATATCAACTGGCACTTAATTCTGCAAGTTCCCTGCTGATTGGGGTATTCAGAGAAATGGAACTCTTCCTGACAGGAAGTCAGCCTATGAGTATGGAGACATCTGAAAATAAAGTGTGCTTTAATTTGGCACCCCACCGTTTTACAGCTGGTCTTTTAAATTGGGATTAGGCAGCGAGTTAGAAGAAAAGGGGAATACGTGAATGGAAATATTCTAAGCATAGTGTTTTCCTTTGGTTTTAACATAATTATGATTACAGCTCGGTTTCTGTGTTTCTCAGCTTTGACTGCTTATTGTTTGGTTTTGCTTAGTCCTTTCTTTTTTTTCTATTACTTCAAATTAATCCACTGAAGTTAAAGTATTACAAAAAGGCTAGATTAAAAGCGTAAAGCTTGAGATTGTCTTTGTTTTTATACCAAAACTCTCTGATAACTTTTTTTCATAAATAGTGTATAATTTAATAGTTTTTAAGCAGAGTAATCAGTTCTTAGGATCTAGATTTACGTTTTGCTGTCAATTTTAAAGTGTTTACACTATTTGCCTCAGTTGACTGAGTTTAGTACTTTAGTGCAGTTAGAATATAATAGCATTATGTATACATATATATATATATATAACACAGTATAGTTTAGGGAGGGACAATTATTATATATAAGTAGTTGCCCATATATTCCATATGTTATGCATCTTTTAGTCAGGCAGCTGTTTTTAGTCAAGCTGCCATTTTATAATATGAGCTTCCAGAAGCATGCATGCAATTTTAATAAAACCTGAAGTTTGCACTTTGATTTAGGCCTGAATAAAGCACGAATCAGAAGGCTGAAGGCTATTTGTTTTTCTAGTAGTTACTTCCTCAGTTGCTGGAGATGGACTTTGTAGAGGTGGCTGTTGTCTCCATCATGGGTAACAAAAGGAGAAAGGGAAAAGTCACTTTGGAAAGGGTCTTAGGAAGAGACTGAGGTCAGGAAAATGCTGTGATGATAGATTTTTGAATTTTAATAAACGTTTTTCCCTCTGCCACTTGTTAACTCTGTAACCATGGGCAAATCACTTCACTTGCTTGAGACTCAGTTTCTTATTGAGTGAAATGGGTGTAATAAAGATTATATTAGATAATATATGTAAAAGGATGTAGAACAGTCCATAGAGCAAAGTAGGTTGTAAATTAAAGTTATTAGTTTCTGAATCTAAGTGTTTTTAACAGCACACAAAATCTTCTCTTCAGTATTTTTAGTGCCTCTTGTTTTCTTTTAATGAAATTAGATTTTTCATATCTATGCTTTAGTCCACCATTATTTTCTGCAGTGTCTCTTTCATTATTTTCTCTTCTTTCTATGATTATATGCCCAGTCTAGTCCATTTTCATCTCAAACCATACATTATTAGATCTAGGAGATATCCCATAAATTTGCAGTTTTGGGCCATTTTCATGTAGGCAAGGTTAATGGTTAACATTCATATTTTCCATAGGCTTCCAAAGGTGATCCCACTGTTTCCTGTGCTAGCTATAGTGATCACTCCTTTGGAAGTCAATAAAGTATACCTTAATACAAGTGAGATGGATGTCATTTTAGGGATTAGTACTCCAGTGATTTTCTTAAAGATGTCTTCTGTATATTTCAGTGCTTTTTATTTATACTACATTACTTTCAACACACCTCCTGTGTTACCATAGTTGAGAAATGCTTTTATAACAGTTAACCTAGGTCACTGATTATCAACCTTTTTTTTTTCTGGCCAGATACATCATCATTAACAGTTGCTCATTATGATGAGTCTCACCCTGAGTGCTGTCAGAATCGGGGAGACAGGCAGGGACAAAAGGAGGTATCATTTGAAAAAGGTCTCCATAAAGAATCAGAAATTCTGATCCAGCTTATTCCTGAATTAGAGAAATGGCCTTTTCCTTTGTGTTGATTTTTACCTCTTTCAGTACGTACTAACAAGTTGACTTTCCTACAGGAGTCTCTTTGTATTTCCTTTCCAAGAGAAGCTGCAGTTTACTGTCTTATCAAATGCACACCCCACTGCCTTATTGTAAAGCTCTCTAATATCTATTTTATTTTAGTTTCCACTTGTTTCTCTGCTGCTTTGTAAGTAGCATTCAGGTATTTGACATATGTGTTACGTGTATCATGTCATTTTGTGGGTATTTTCCCAGAAAAATCAAACTGCCTAAATCCGAATCTGTTCTGACGTTCTTCTGACATCTTCCTTTCCACAAGGTGCTTTTACATATAGTGAGTCTGAAAATGCATGGCAATATCCTAATACTGGATACATAGGGCATTCTTTTTGATAATAATTATGTATTTTTGAAAAATTTTTGTTGGAATCTCAAGTTTTCATTAGACATTCTGTTAAAACAGTGGAATTGTCTTGTTCAGTCTGTTGATTTTGTCATGTTATTCTGATTATCAGATACCACATAATTGAGAGCAAACTTAAGCCTGGTTTCTTATTGTTCTTTTTTCAGAGGGGAGGTGGTCTATTCCTTTACCTAAGAAAGCTTACAGCTTTGCTTAATCTTTCAGAGTTGTGTCCTATTTATATGTATTGAAAAGATTCACTGTTGTTTTGTAGCACTAATTTGTAGCTTAGTTTGTGAACATAGGTTTCTTTTTTTCTGGTACTGTAAGTTAAGGAAGAGAAAAGGAGTTTGATCATTGGCAGTGAGGAAGTAAAACAACGGGAAAGTTTTTTACAAAGAAGCTTTCTAATTCTTGTTAGTATCTTAACCAAGTCTGAATTGCTGCCTTACTTATTTGGACATTTGGCAGTGCTGTCATTGCTTTTCTGCTAATTATTAGGAGTTGTTCTTAATGATATCTGCTTGTTACCTGTATCTTCTATCTCAGCTGCCCAGATTTGAGTTTCTTGTAGCCTGGTAGCTGAATTTCTGGAACTGAAAACAAAACCAATCACAACTCAATCATTGTTAGAACCAACACCTGTAGCACAAGTTAACTTGCTTAAAAACTTTTCCAACTCTTGCCACAATATACTAATTTTTAAAAAATGCCTTTATTTCTTTTGAATCTTTTGAATTTTGTTGAACTTTGTAGTAAAGTTCACTTTTGTTCAACTAGCTCTTTCTGTTCTTTTAATTTGGTTTCTCTAGTACGATAGGCTGAAAAATGGCTCCCCAAAAGATATTCACGTCAAATCTCTGGAACCTATGAATGTTACCTTATTTGGAAAGAGGGTCTTTGTGTGATTATGTTAAGGATTTTGACATGAGGAATACTCCTGCGTTATTTGGATGGGCCCTACATGCTGTTATATGTATCCTTATGGCAGAGAGTCAGAGGGAGATTAGAGATAGGTGCCCAGAGGAGGAGGCAGTATGATGATGGAGCAGAGAGCAGTGTGGTCACAAGCCAAGGACTGCTGACAGCCACTAGAAGCTTGGGAGAGGCAAGGAGATGATTTTCCCCTAGAGCCTCCAGGAGAAGAGCAACTTGATTTTGGCTCAGTGAAACTCATTTTGGACTCCTGGCCTCCAGAACTGTGAGAGAACAGACTTCTAGTAATTTAAGCCACCAAGTTTGTGACGATTTGTTATAGCGGCCACAACAAGTGAGTCATCTATCTAGTGAGTGTTCTTAGTGCCATGCTTTTCCCTCCTTCACCTAACAGTGTTAAATTATGGTCTCTTTAACAAACATTTGAATGTTTGTTATAAGGGAAATTGAGTCAGGTACTGTTGAGAACCCCAAGAGATAGGCATCGCTACCTTTAAAGAATTTTACTGTAGTTGAGACAAATTCCAATTTGTAATGTTATTGACCCAGAAAAAAAAAAGGCAAAATAAGCTAGTATTGCATATATTTCTAATGGAGATGAAATTGATATGAATAAAATACTGCCAGAGAGATGCACCACGGATTATTTGTGCAGCAAAACCAGGTTATCAAGTATTTCATTTCACTATCTTAGTTATGTTGTAGGTCAAAATGACCTACATGGTAATGTTTATCCATAACATGTTTTAGGACTTTTGCATTAAACTTAAAGTTTATACCAACTAATATCTCATTAGGTACATTGATAAATATTTGAAAATATTATGGAATCATTCTGGACTGAAAGGCCTTACTCCTCTTCATTGGGAAAGTCATTAAGCATACTGTGATTGGCTATAGCTTGTGGCTGTTGACAACTATAACATACTACTGCAGCACGTAATGTATGTGTCTTAGTACTGTAAAATTAGGACCAAAGCTTTATTGGTAGATGTAGTATGAGGTTTGGAAAAATTTGATTCTGAAGATATAATTTCATAGCATAAACATAAATGATGCTTTATTTTCTCCTAATGAATACATTTCACAGTTATTTACTTTTCATTTGATGTAAAATTTTGAATACTGAAATTAAATCTCACTTTGTATTAAGAATTTATTCAATGAGCACATAGTATCAGTTTACAGTGGTCACTGTTCAGAGTGGTAGACTCCAAATGGTTAAACAGCAGGGGAGTTTTCTGCTTTTAGTTAAAAACTGCTGTTTTCTATATGCCTTATTTACTACATTTTAAATTCTTAATGTTGTGTGCTGTGGGATTGGGCATGCAAAAGTCAGCAGAAAGAGTCTGGTTTTTTCATCTAGAGCTATTACTTGCTGTACAATAATAAAGGCACTATTTTATTGGGTTACTTGTAATTAACTTCAGCACTAGGCATTCATATAAATCATTCGTAATCTGTTTTCTTTAGATTTTTATTCTTTTAAACTGGTTTAATGTACTTGCTTTCTGTTATCTTTTTACATATGGATGGAGGTTGTAATTGCTTTTTGGAATTAGGCTGTCAGAAACCAACATATATGTGAATTCAAGAAATGACTGAGGCAAGCTAATGAATTTTATATAACATTTTATAGAGATTTGTTACTGAAGTATTATCTAGTAGTATTTGTTTTGTTGCAAATTTAATAAATAACCATACTCTCAAGTTAAAAAGTGTCTACAGATTTAGAAATTTTAAATGGCAACAATTATTAATTAGAAAATATATTTACTATGTTTTTCAAAATCCTGAGATAGCAAAGACATGAAATTTCTTTGAACACTTGTCTGTCAATTTATTGACATTCTTCTTTTAATTTTAAACATTTGAATCTTCATATATTTTCCATAATATTAGCTGATAAATGCCATTTCATAGATTAACTAGTATGTAATTTATATTATTTTGTTTACAACTTTTTTATGATTATTAGTTTAAAATTGAGTGAAAATGAATTAGAGAGAGCCTTTTTGAGTAAAAAAAGAGGCATCTAAAAAGAAACACATATGTATGTCTGGCTGAGTTTAAGTAACTGTATTATTCAAAATTAATGTTAGAAAACAAAACTTTGTCTCTAAAATTACCTTCATTTTATAAATGTTTACAGTGATTTGTAGAAAGAGTTTAGAGGTATAGGTAGTTTTATTCTCTCCCAGGACACCAAAAGCTTGACTTGATGATCCCTATAAAAGGAATGTTAGGTGTATTGAGGTGGGGGATGGGAGGCATGAAGAATGTACCATGTCCTGAAAGTAGTGCTTTTAAAGATAATTCAGTTGGTAAATACTTTTTATTATAGCTGAGTACATGAGATGGTTTAAAAATCTTTTTAAAATAAGTAGCTGTTTTATATAGTTTTAATGGAAGTCTTTCATGTTTCCTCTCCAGCAGTCTCTAATGAACGCTCCTTGTAATTTCAGTGCAGGCTTTGAGATTCCCTAAAGACTTGACTTCAGACCTCAAAGGGCAGCAATTGCCACATGTCTGGAGAACTGGAGTTGCCAAACAGACTGATCATGTACTAATAGGACACATTTATATAGCTTCTGAACATGAAGCCTTGATATAAGCTTAATGATGATCGTCTGTTGAGAGCTTGTTGCTGGAAAGGGTTAGAGCAACTTTTGTCACCTTTATTGAAATCAAGCTTTCTTTATTGATTAGTGAAAGATCTTGACTATATTGACGCCAGTTTGGAAGTTATTTGAAAGATCATTGTTGACTGGAGAATATGTTTTTTCTGAAAAAGTTTAAAAACAGATTTTTAAAGAAACTTGCAAATTTAGTAATTTTAAAGTATGCTTAAACACAACACCAGGGGATTATTGCTTTTTTGATTATTTACAAACAATTTAAAACTATATTGTAATCACGTACTTGATTGCATGGTTATCTCAACTTTTTGGGGTTTTTTTTTGTTTTTTTTGCGGTACGCGGGCCTCTCACTGTTGTGGTCTCTCCCGTTGCGGAGCACAGGCTCCGGCCGTGCAGGCTCAGCGGCCAAGGCTCACGGGCCCAGTCGCTCCGCGGCATGTGGGATCTTCCTGGACCGGGGCACGAACCCGTGTTCCCCTGCATTGGCAGGCGGACTCGCAACCACTGTGCCACCAGGGAAGCCCTATTTTGTCAATCCTATAAATAGTTATTTTCTCAATATTCAATTACTTCCACATAGTAAATGTTCAAAAGCATTTGTTAAATAAGCAGTTATGAAACTGAACCATTTGCTAATCCAACTTTAATAGAATTTTTCTTTCTTTTCTCTATTTTGTAGTTATCTGTGTATATATTTTGTTTATAAACTGAGCCATAATACTTGTACAAACTAGGTGTACAATTTAGATGTACATGTTCACAAAAATCATCAAATCGAAAACTTGCCAAAAGGTAAAATTTTCTTTTGATATTTCATGTAATGATTTGTTTTACCCTCTATAGAGACAGTGGAATAAAACCTGTTCTTTACTATTATGCTATAGTCTTTCCTGGTATGTGGTTCCTCAAGTTTCTGTTAGATATGCTGTTGAGAGAGTGCTGACACAAAGTGCAAACAATGCTGAAAAGTTCTTGATAGTTTACTTTGAGCACTTAAGATTACTATATCATGACTATGAACCAGTTTTCTCTGGTTTTGACCTTTAGTCCTGGGCATAATGTGGTTCTCAATTTTGTGTTAATACATTCCCTTCCTCATTTGAGCTCTCCTTTGTGGCCTACTCCCTTGACTCCTAATAGTGTTTCTGACATGTATCTAGGTACTTGGAACTATATCCAGCCAATTTGATTTATTTTACAAAGGCATAGATAACTGTAACATCTTAAAATATTAATATTGATATTCTATTGAAAAGCAGAAGCCTTTAAATTTTTAATTTTTTGTAAGAAAACTGAAATAATTTGATGAGTTTAGGTGTTTGTTAACAAATTATTCTTCATTCCATTTTTAAGTTAAATTATGTTTGGGGGGCTTCCCTGGTGGCGCAGTGGTTGAGAGTCCGCCTGCCGATGCAGGGGACACGGGTTCGTGCCCCGGTCCGGGAAGATCCCACATGCCGCGGAGCGGCTGGGCCCGTGAGCCATGGCCGCTGAGCCTGCGCGTCCGGAGCCTGTGCTCCGCAACGGGAGAGGCCACAACAGTGAGAGGCCCGCGTACTGCAAAAAAAAAAAAAAAAAAAAAAATTATGTTTGGATCCTTAGGTCAATACTTAAAAAAAAGGAGAATATTTTATTACCAATAGCAATGAAGTTAATTTTATTTGGTAGGATGTAAAATACTATCTTTAAAAAAAAATTCTTAATAGTTTATTTTCATAATTTTTTTTTAACATCTTTATTGGAGTATAATTGCTTTACAATGGTGTGTTAGCTTCTGCTTTATAACAAAGTGAATCAGCTATACATATATCCCCATATCTCCTCCCTCTTGAGTCTCCCTCCCACCCTCCCTATCCCACCCCTTTAGGTGGTCACAAAACACCAAGCTGATCTCCCTGTGCTATGCGGCTGCTTCTCACTAGCTATCTGTTTTACATATGGTAGTGTATATATGTCCATGCCACTCTCTCACTTCATCCCAGCTAACCCTTCCCCCTCCCCATGTCTTCAAGTCCATTCTCTACGTCTGTGTCTTTATTCCTGTCCTGGCCCTAGGTTCTTCAGAACCTTTTTTTTTAGATTCCATATATATGTGTTAGCATACAGTACTTGTTTTTCTTTTTCTGACTTAATTCACTCTGTATGACAGACTCTAGGTCCATCCAACTCACTACAAATAACTCAATTTCGTTTCTTTTTATGGATGAGTAGTATTCCATTGTATATATGTGCCACATCTTTTTTATCCATTCATCTGTCGATGGACACTTAGGTTGCTTCCATGTCCTGGCTATTGTAAATAGCGCTGCAATGAACATTGTGGTACATGACTCTTTTTTTTTTTTAACATCTTTATTGGAGTATTATTGCTTTACAATGGTGCGTTAGTGTCTGCTTTATAACAAAGTGGATCAGTTATACATATATATATGTCCCCATATCTCTTCCCTCTTGCATCTCCCTCCCTCCCACCCTCCCTATCCCACTCCTCTAGGTGGTCACAAAGCACCGAGCTGATCTCCCTGTGCTATGCGGCTGCTTCCCACTAGCTATCTATCTTACGTTTGGTAGTGTATATATGTCCATGCCACTCTCTCACTTTGTCCCAGCCCTTCCCCCTCCCTGTATCCTCAAGTCCATTCTGTAGTAGATCTGTGTCTTTATTCCTGTCTTGCCCCTAGGTTCTTCAGAACTTTTTTTTTTTTTTTTTTTTTTTTTGCGGTACGTGGGCCTCTCATTGTCGTGGCCTCTCCCGTTGCGGAGCACAGGCTGTGGACGCGCAGGCTCAGCGGCCATGGCTCACGGGCCCAGCCGCTCCGCGGCCTGTGGGATCTTTCTGGACGGGGGCACGAACCCGTGTCCCCTGCATCAGCAGGCGGACTCTCAACCACTGCGCCACCAGGGAAGCCCTGAATATTATTTTTTATCAAGGAAAACATATATTATTTCACAGATCTAATAATAGTATAAAACTTAAACTGAAAACAGCAATTCCCTGCTGCAATTCTTCTTCTCTCCCTTGATTCTTACTTTCTTGAAGGAGCCACATTCAGATCTCTTAGCTTTTGACTCTGCTAGTTACTTTCATATTTCTAAATGATAGCTATTTCTGGATTTCTGTTTTAGATATTATCTAATGTCTTCTATGGAAGATGACTATTGAGTACTTATATTGCTGTCCCTGTTCATTTTATGTACTCTCTTGTTTCCAGGACAGTTATATCATAGTATTTAGTTAAAACCATACCTAGCATTTACATTTTCGTGACAATGTAAATATCTGTGCAGACCCACAAAACGTACCATGCTTACCCAGCCACCTTCCCTCTCCTTCCTCCCTCCTTCCTTCCTTCCTTCCTTCCTTCCTTCCTTCCGTCCGTCCTTCTTCTCTCCCTCCCTCCCTCCCTGCCTCCCACTTGTTTGTCTCTCTTTCATTGATTCTCCTGGAATTAGTAACTTCCTACTTTTTTTGTTAATTTAAATTTCTGTGTACCCACCACAAATTTATTTCTGAATTTTCCACTGAAATCATATAACTTCTACCAGTGTAATGAACACACTTGGTATCTATTGGTTCAATTCTTTTCCTTGGAGATACAGTACCCGGAGTTCTGTTTTCTTGTTCTTGCCTGGATTGGTTACTCCTTAGTTGTGTAGAAAGGTGTCATCTGGAGGCTTCTTTTATCATCAACCTAGATGTTTCCTCTTCTCCCTCTTATGCTATAGTGTCTATTTCCTGTGTCCTATAGTGGCCTTCTTTTATGAAAGATACACTGATTCAGCATTTATTGATCACTTATTCTATATGTGCTGGTCACTGTCCTAGCACAGGAAATAGGAGAGAATAAAACAGAGAAAAGCAAAAAAGAAATCTAATCGGCAGTAAGTATGCCATGGAAAAATTAAAGCAGAACTGGGATGGAGGATGATAGTGGGGTCTCTGTATTAATTTTGATGAGGCATGTCCTCTGTAATTTCTTAAAAGAGAATGCATGACAGAATTTTTTAGACCTTGCTTGTATGAAAATGTCTTTTTTTTTTTAATCTTTATATGTGACTGGTGGCTTGTTGGGATATTAGTATTACAGGCTGAAAATTGTAATCTTTCCAATTATTTTTTTCTCTGTGAGAGCTTTTAGTATTTTTATTATTTTAAAAAGTGTTTGTTGTTACTGGATTGTACCTTGATGTGGGTGGATCTTTTAAAATCCATTGTCTTTGATATTTAATGTAAACTTTTTCAGTCTGAAAAAGTATGTACTTATGTTCAGAGAAGTTTTCTTGAATTATATCTATGGGAATTCCTTTCTCTGTATTCTCATTTCTGTTTCCAGAACTCCTCTTAGTTAGATGTTGAACTGTCTGGATTAATTATCTAATTTTCATATCCATTCTCACCTGTTTTTCCTTCATTTTATCTTTTATTTTACTCTTCTAAGAGCCTTTTTCAACATCTTCCAGTAGTTCTTTCAAAATTTTTATTTGTTATTATACTCTTAATTTCTAATAGCATTTTCTACTTTTCTGAGGTTTTCAGGGGAGATGGGAGGGGAGAGCTGGACGGTTAATTTTATGTCAACTTGACTATGTCATGGGGTATCCAGATACTTGGTCAGACATTATTCTGAGAGTTTCTGAATGAGATGAACATTGAAATCGGTAGGCTTTGTAAAGCAGGTTGTCCTTCCTGATGTGGATGGGCCTCATCCAATCAGTTGAAGGCCTGACTAGCACAAAAAGGCTGAGCATTCCCTGAGTAGAGAGAATTCTACTTGCTTGACTGCCTTGGAACTGAGATGTCACTTTTTCCTGCCTTTGTCCTCAAACTAACATATTGGCTCCTTTTGGGTTTTGAGCCTAGTGCCCTTCAGTCTGGAACTACACCATTCATTTTCCAGATTTTTATGCTTTTTGGCTTGGAGTAGAGTTACACCATCGGCTCTCCTGGTTCTTCTGCTTGCTAACTCGCCCTGCAGAGACTTGTCAGCCTCCATAATTATGTGAGCCACTTTCTTAAAATAAATAAAATACATATCTCTGTCTTGTTGGTTCTGTTTCTCTGGAGGACTCTGTTTTTCATACGATAAATTTCATCTGTTGTGCAAAGAGAGGGTTATCTGGCTCCCCAGATGTTCTGGGCTCCAATAAGATGGTCCATGTTACAACTCCTGCTTCAGTTCTTCTTAGAGATTAAAGGAGCTCCCAAGGCCTGTGATCATGGGCACTGCTGAGGGCCACAGACTCTTGGCTTGGAGAACTCTAATACAGAGGCAAAGAGGTACCCGTGAATGAAAAAGTAACCCTGCCCTGAATTTTTACATGAAAGTTTTTACCTTTCTGATGGTATTAATTATACTTTTCTTTAGTCTTCCTCTCCCTACCCCATTAACAATACTTTTTAATATTTTAATTTGTTAATATTTTGTCCTTTTTTTTTTTTTTTTTTTTTTTGCGGTACGCGGGCCTCTCACTCTTGCGGCCTCTCCCGTTGTGGAGCACAGGCTCCAGACGCGCAGGCTCAGCGGCCACGGCTGACGGGCCCAGCTGCTCCGCGGCATGTGGGATCTTCCCAGACCGGGGCACGAACCCAGGTCCCCTGCATCGGCAGGCGGACTCTCAACCACTACGCCACCAGGGAAGCCCCCTGTCCATTTTTAATAATTATTTTTTTTCCTGCTTGTTTCTTTGGTGTCTGTCATTCATATGAGTCTCTCCTCTAATGACTAGTGACCCTTTGTGCTCATGTTTAAGTGTATTGCACAAAAGTCTATGTGCCTATGTATGTGCTGTCTGCTGGTGGTGAATGAGCTTTATTTTAAATGTTATCATGGCTTCTCGTTTTTCTCAGAGAACACTTCTCTAATATTGCTTGATGTCTCATGGTTCAGTAAGCATACTTTCAAGTTATTTTGTTTTTTACAATAAGGCTTTTTAAAGTGTTCAGAGGTTTACTCCTCTGGAAAGTAAATATCCAGTCTCTTACCATGGTTGGGATGGCCATCGATATGAGGAGAGGAGCTCAGATTCTGTGTTTTTTATACCAGCTTTTATTCATTTAAACTCCTTTCATCCCTGTCCCTCAGCCATCCATATATGTAATCAGTGCCTTCAATTCTTGGCCTTTCTAAGGGTTTTGTAACAAGCATTTGTCTGCTTCAAGTTATTTCCCTTCAGGTTGTAGAGAAATTTTTTAACTCTCTCTCATTACTCTTGTCCTCTCTTTAGTATTTTTGTTCTTGTTTTTTGCTGTTTAACCAAAGTCACTCATTTTATACCTTTTTTTTTTTTTTTTGCGGTACACGGGCCTCTCACTGTTGTGGCCCCTCCTGTTGTGGAGCACAGGCTCCGGACGTGCAGGCTCAGCGGCCATGGCTCACGGGCCTAACCGCTCCGTGGCATGTGGGATCTTCCTGGACTGGGGCACGAACTCATGTCCCCTGCATCGGCAGGCAGACTCTCAACCACTGCGCCACCAGGGAAGCCCTATACCTTTTTTATTTTAAGAGTAGAACATAGTTTAGTGATTTTCTAGCCGACTAGAATAAAAAAAAAAATTGATATACATTTAATGTCAGTATCGATGGCTTGACCAGAAAAGAAAAAAGGTGGCAGCATGGAGTATATGCAGTCTATCTTGTCAATCTGTAGCTTGATTTTATTTGCTTTAGAGCATGGTAATATTTGGGAATTACTTTTAAAATTCAGATAAATTCATGTGCTGTACTCAAGACACTAAAATATGTTGTAGGAGATTATCAAATTTATAGAAAACTGTCAAGTTCACTTTAGGGAAGTTAAAGTTGTATCAAAATATTATAAATTAATATATAGCACATTTATTGGTGCCCTTTTTCTCTATATTTGTTTGTTGATGGTGGGGAGGCATAGAATTAATTTAGTTGATGAAGTCTTGTTTTTCCCCCAACCCAAGTTTGGTGGACTTTTACCACCAAAAGCACATGTTTGAAAATTGATGTAACTCTGTTTATTTACTAGATTTCACTAATATATACTATCTCTGTTCTTGTTGTATGACTTAAGAGCATTAGTAAGCTAAGAGTATATTTTAGTAAAAATTGACTAATCAACAGTTATGGCCTTAGGAAGTGATAGTCAATTAAATACAGCTTAGAACAGGTATGAAATTATTGACTCAGTTGTGTTTTGAGTCCTTCCTCTCCAAAGTGCTGAAGTGTGTTTTAAAATTACTTAGCTGCATTAGTGGTTGGATTTGAGGCTTTTAACATGTTTTTCATCAATACCTCTGGGAAAAGAATAACCAAAACCTTTAAATGTATGGTGCATTTTGCATTGCTGTATAATTGTAAATACTATGATGAAATATTGAAATGATCATGAGAGACGATAACCATTAAGCTTTTCTTTCAACTGTTAAAACTCACTAAAGGTTATCTTGAGCTGTGGTTTGTGAAATTGTTTAGGCTAACACCTTCTTTAGTAATTGTCTCAGAAGTGCAGAAAATGCTTTAGGATAGCATGAATCTTCTTTGTAGTTTAGGTGACTTCCTTAAGGATTGTAGTCAGTGTTTTAGTATGGAGAAAACTTGTTGGCTTTGACTAGCAGCTGGGTTTATTAAAACAAATTAATTTCCTATTCTCATGGGTTTCAGCTTCTTTTTACCTGGGTTATTAATTCCTATCAGTATATCTTTATGTACCTGGTATGTGATATTTTATTAAATGTTAAATAGTTTATAATTAGGAATGGATTATAGGCAAATTAAAACTCTGATATCTTTAAGAATTGTGAGATTATTAGAACTACCCAAAGCATAGGTAAGATTTGTACTTTCACTTCATTTCTCATTTAGTCTAATTTTTTTAACTGGTGAAAAAGTTTTATTGCAGGTGTTTATTAGATAGCTGTTACTACAAGTTAAATAATATGAGTTTATAGGTGATGTTTGAGAAAACAAGAATCCAGATGTATTAGCAGTCATAAATATGTTTCTGAGCTTTTGTAAGAAAAATTGGACTCTTCCAGTTCTATGTGTATTTTCATGTCTAATTTGTTTTTAATTTAAAAGAAAAAAATTGTGACATACCAATTTAAGTTGAAGTCATAAAATTTTTAGATGGTAATGTTTTTATAGTTATAGTAACTTTAACTAGTTTTCTATCTGACCTAAATCATGCTGTTTAAAATCTTTGTGAAATTTAAAATCTTTGTGAAATTTAAATTTACATTATCAGTAAAAGTCAGTTTGTATACATAAATGAAAATAAAATCAAAGTGATGTTTACCTGTATACTTAAAATTTGAGTGTCTCTACTGTTACTGATGGTTTTCATGTGGGGTTTGAGTTTTGTATGACATAAAAATCCCCACCTGTTGCCGTTTTAAATCAGAGAAAATGGATTTGAGAAAAATAATACTAGTAGATACTTTTGAAAATAACATGTGTGATCTAAAGAATTATATATGGGGTAACCTCTTGCCTTTCTTCCTAATTTCTTTTTTTCTAGCGAGAAAAGTAACTATTTTCTTTTTACTAAATTTAATTTCCCTTTTGAGAATTTTCCCTCAAGTAAGTGATCTAAAGGAAAACTCAGTTTAAGGTCTTGCCCCCTCATACTCTGGTGCTGTATCAGATTTCCAGGTGGCTTGCTGAGATTGCTCTGTTGGGCATAAGAGCTGAGGAGTGAGATTTTGCTTCTGTTCCTTGACTAGGGCATCCCTCTGTTACCATCCTTTCTGATTCCCTGCTGTCTATCATCAAAGGTCACAACTGTGTTTTCCTTATCCCCTCAAAGCCTCAACTATGTGTACATCTTTCTGTGATAATTTTCTGACTCCTCCAAGGGCATGCGTTACTGTGAGGCTGTTTTAGGTCCATCTACCATTAAATCTGTCTCTATCTACTCTTCCTGTGCATTACTAGGTTTAGGGCAGCTCTTTGAGTCTTGGCATCTCCCTGTGCTCTGCCTCGGAAGTGAGGTGTGGAACCTTCTGGACCAGGATCAAAAAACTTACCTGCGGTTTCTGCTTTTTCCTCTTTTCTTCCTCCTATTTCTGAGAAGAGTGGAGGGTATGACACATCCTCTTCTCTCAGAGGTTTACTTCTTCATGGAGTTTGATTGCTTTCCTTTGTATTGTCTGTCTGTTTACTTCATTTTGCTGGAAAGAAAAGGATTTTAAATTAGATGGGTATTTCCATTTATCCTTGACTTGGTTTACCTTAGTGAAAGAAATAGAAGATCTCTATTTTGTTGTTTCAATATGCTGGCAATTGTGAATTTTGAGACTATATATTTTGGACTTATGAGCCACTAATTTCTAAATGTTTGAAAGTTGTTGAATCATAAAATCACACATCTGTAAGAATTTTTTTAAGGGGGTATCGAGGGCCTAGAGATGTATAGTGATCTGTTTATGGACATATCCTGTTAGTGTCATAGTCAGTTTGAGAACATAGATCCCATGACTTCTTGTTCCTCAGCAACACATTGCTTTATCTTCTCACCTAGTCCTAGCCAATTACTACCCTCAAATGTTCTGACTGACTTTATATCTACTTTTCATTCTACTGTATATGTTCTGTTAGTATATTCTTGCTGACACTATTCATGAAATAGAACTCTATAACAAAATTATGGCAAACAGCCATTTCAGTCCTGAGGGCCACCTTGGGTTTTTCAAAACATGAAAGTAATAAATACTGGGGATAAAAAGGAGAAAGTAGCTGTGAAAGGATGAGGCTTAAAACTAAATCAGAATTTGGCATGACACAGAACAGTCTTCAGGGGTGAAATTACATGGAATTAAAAACTCTTCAAGGTGTTAGATTCAGAATATATGAATACTGCTTATGATAACAGTGGTAAGGTCCCCAGCACTGTCTTTTGTTTTGACCATTATAAAAGGACAAAAAAAGATTAGTTAAAGGATATTATGTAGGTGGAATAGAAGGGCTCTTCAGTTTTAAGGAACATAAAGATTATGTATATATGTCTAGTTCTTTAAAAAATACAGATATGCATGCATTGGCATTTCTCAAATCTAGCTACATTTCAATTCATGTGGGCCCAGCTTTATTGGATTAATGCGTATTTTATATCTGTTTTGAGATGAGGCTTAAAAAATTCATTTCTGTATATATTAATGGTTAATTTTCTTCTGAGGCTTTTTAAAGAAAATATTTATTTACTTTTTATTTTTGGCTGAGTCAGGTCTTAGTTGGGGCATCGGGGGTCTTTCGACGCGGCACCCAGGCTCTTCGTTGGGGCACGCAGGCTCTTTGTTGCAGCACGTGGGCTTCTCTCTAGTTGTGTTGCGCGGGCTTGTCTGTAGCTGTGGTGCACAGGCTCCAGAGCATGTGGGCTCAGTAGTTGCAGCACGGGGGCTCTCTAGTTGTGGTGCTTGGGCTCCAGAGCACGTGGGGTCTGTAGTTGCCGCACACAGGCTCTCTAATTGTGGGGCGCAGGCTTACTTGCCCTGTGGCATGTGGGACCTTACTTGCCCTGCATCGGAAGATGGATTCTTAACCACCGGAACACCAGGGGGCTTTTTAATGGATAACTTATTCATAAAGAATATATTAATAATTTTATGCCATCTTTTGCTAATTCATATGCTAGTAAATTATAGTTTTTCAGCTTACAAGTAGTCTAGCCAAATTCACTGATCTCTCGTCTCTTTCTTAATCATTAATCAATTTTTGTAGAATGTGTGCTATTATTAAGTTTAGGGAGATACTTAATTCCGTCTTCCCCTCATTTGGGGTGATGCATCTCTTAAAGAAACAAAAACAAAACCTCTGTCCTTGGTCTTCTTTGCTGCTTTCCTTTCAAACTGTTTCAGTTAAATTAGTAGGATATAATGGTACAGAACTGAAAGGGCAAGATAAATATAGATAGGCTCATTTAGTTTATCTAGAATCAAATTGTTGCTAACTTGTTTAGTTTACTTTTTAATGTCAACTGTTCATGTGTTCATGGGGCTGCAGTGGGTAGGCAGCATGTTTAACAAAACTTTTCCATTAAGATTTTTTGGAACTTAATTAATTTCCATTAAATCAGTTTCAATTAAGTATGAAATTGATATGGGTGATGTTTTTCATAATTATTGTTTTAAAGAAATAACATACTGAGTGAAATTTGTTCAGCTATTTTCTGCTGTTTTTTAGGAGTGGCAGAATTCTATTCAGAAGAATGCAGGCCTTGCTTTTATTGAACTTGTCAACGAAGGAAGGTAATCTATTTTATGTCCATGTATATTTTACTTTAAAATGTTATTGTATTTTTGCCATCGGAACTGATATTTTTGGTACTATATTGTTTTTGCAGTCAGTGATATAGTGAGCTTAGATATTAATTATTACAAATATTTCAATATTTAATCATTTTGTTCTCTTCATCGTTATGTGCTTAATGATAAAGTCAGTTCTTTGTTTTTCAGTAAGTAAACCTTTGGCAAAAGTATACTGATGATTCTATTAGCAGATATAAGGAAAACTGATACTTATTTGGGCTTCCTAGAAAATTCTATTATATTTGTAGAGCCAATAAATAGACTAATATGGTCTATATTATCTCTCCTATGTCATGGCCTGGGCATAAGGGAAGAAGAATTCAAGGAAAGAATAGTCAGTAGTAGGAAAGAAAAGTGAAGTACAGAGATAAAAAGAAAGATACAAGGAAAAAATAGATTTAAGAAAGTGAGAGAATTAAAGGGTAAGAATAAATTGAGGAAATGATGAGTGGACTACTTTGGGTCTGTTTCGTGTCAGTTGATGTTTTCTTTTTTAAAAAAATAAATTTATTTATTTATTTATTTTGGATGTGTTGGGTTTTTGTTGTGGCCCGCGGGCTTTCTCTAGTTGTGGTGAGCGGGGCTACTCTTCATTGCAGTGTGCAGGCTTCTCATTGCGGTGGCTCTTGTTGCAGAGCGAGGGGTCTAGGCGCGTGGGCTTCAGTAGTTGTGGCTCGCGGGCTCTAGAGCACAGGCTCAGTAGTTGTGGCATATGGGCTTTGCTCCGCGTGCATGTGGGATCTTCCTGGCCCAGGGCTCGAACCCGTGTCTCCTGCATTGGCAGGCGGATTCTTAACCACTGCGCTACCAGGGAAGCCTGTGGCAGTTGATTTTGGATTACTTGGACTGAAGACCCAGGGTATAGATTAAAAGGTGTGCCATTGGAAATAGCATTCTGAACAAAATTATTGTTTAAGAATGTTTTTTATACTGTTCTGTCTAGAGTTGAGATTGACACCATCACTATAGGAATAATTTGAACTAGTAACTAGGAGTTTAACCTCTGTCTCGTTAATGTTGTAGAAGAGGTACTGTTAACTTTACTTTATAGTAAATGCTACTAAAGTTATTTCACTCAGTAAATAATCATAGGTGCTCACAGAGTGGTGTTGAATACAAATAAATAAACCTGCAACTAATGCCATATGGTAAATTCTGTGCTAGAAGTATTTACATATAGGTTATTAAGGTAGGAATGTGAAAAAAGAGAAAGACTACACAATTTAGTTCAGAAGAATTAGGCAGAACCTCCCCAGGGAAACATGATTCCTGAGATGTATTTTCAAGAATGAGTAAGGTTAGTAATGTAGACTTTGGAAAAGTGGGGATTATGGATAAATTGGAGGACATATGTGTGAAAAGCATTCTAAATAGAGGAAATAGAATATCTGAAGATACTGTGATGTGGGAAGGTGTGTATGTACGTGTGTGTGCATGTGTATGTGTGTGAATTGTTGGAATAGAATTGGTTATCTGGACCATAAAAGGTCTAATGTGGTGTATTTGGATTTTCATCTGAAGGCAATGGGAAGCCTTGAAAGGTCTTAAGAAAGTATTATTATGATACTTGGGTTTTGGAAGGATAACTAGCAGTGATGTTTAGGATGGGTTGAAGCAGAGGAGACCTAATTGAAATCAAGAACAATAACAAGTCTATTGCAGTGATCTATATGAGGAACAGAGCTAAATTGTAGTCTGGAGTCTGGAAAGTGTTGGGAAATCAATAAATATTTCTCAATGAGTGAATGACTAATAATTTAGTCTTACTTTTAGCAAAAATTTCAAAGTGCTTATTCATCAAAAAAATAACTCTTTGGCTGAATTTCAACACTGAGGTATTAGATACTTTTAAAGTTTATATATAGGAAAAGAGTTAGTGAGTGCTGTTGGTCGAATATGTATTTGTTCTACTTAATGCAAAACACTGATTAACACCAGTTCTTTTTTTTAAGAGAAGTGGTTATAAAAGTCTATTTTGCAAATGAAGCAACTGACAAAGGATTAATCTCCAAAATTTACAAGCAGCTCATGCAGCTCGATATCAAAAAAACAAACAATCCAATCCAAGAATGGGCAGAAGACCTAAATAGACATTTCTGCAAAGAAGATGTACAGATTGCAAACAAACACATGAAAGAATGCTCAACATCATTAATCGTTAGAGAAATGCAAATCGGAACTACAATGAGGTATCACCTCATACCAGTCAGAATGGCCATCATCAAAAAATCTACAAACAATAAATGCTGGAGAGGGTGTGGAGAAAAGGGAACACTCATACACTGTTGGTGGGAATGTAAATTGATGCAGCCACTATGGAGAACAGTATGGAGGTTCCTTAAAAAACTACAAATAGAACTACCATATGACCCAGCAATCCCACTACTGGGCATATACCCTGAGAAAACCATAATTCAAAAAGAGTCATGTACCACAATGTTCATTGCAGCTCTATTTACAATAGCCAGGACATGGAAGCAACCTAAGTGTCCATCAACCGATGAATGGATAAAGAAGATGTGGCACATATATACAATGGAATATTACTAAGCCATAAAAGGAAACGAAATTGAGTTATTTGTAGTGAGGTGGATGGACCTAGAGTCTGTCCTACAGAGTGAAGTAAGTCAGAAAGAGTAAAACAAATACCGTATGCTAACACATATATGTGGAATCTAAAAAAAAAAAAGGTCATGAAGAACCTGGGGCAAGACGGGAATAAAGACGCAGACTTACTAGAGAATGGACTTGAGGACACGGGGAGGGGGAAGGGTAAGCTGGGACAAAGTGAGAGTGTGGTAGTGTATATATTGACAAATGTTAAAAAATGTTAAATAGATAGCTAGTGGGAAGCAGTCGCATAGCACAGGGAGATCAGCTCCATGCTTTGTGACCAGGTAGAAGGGTGGGATAGGGAGGGTTTGAGGGAGGGAGACGTAAGAGGGAAGAGATATGGGGATATATGTATATGTATAACTGATTCACTTTGTTATAAAGCAGAAACTAACACACCACTGTAAAGCAATTATACTCCAATAAAAATGTTAAAAACAAAATAATATAAAATAAACAAACAAATGAATTTATTAGCTGAAAAAAAAAGTCTATTTTGTTTAGGTTCTACTAAGTCTAAATGCCCTCCGTTATGCAAGTTAGTGTTACATTTAGTAGATAAGGCAACATACTTTTGTGATTAATAGTTTTAGCTTTGAAGTTAGCCTTGGGTTCAAGTTTCAGCTTTGATATATGGGGAGTACTTTTACCTCTGTGAGCATCCGTTTCCTCATCTATTCATTCAACCAATATTTATTATGCACTGACTGTGTACCATGACTTGTCCTTGATTCTGGGGATACAGCAATAAACAAAACAGATAAAGATTCTTTTTTTTGTAGATCTTACATTTGAACAGTCATTGGCAGACTATGAACAATAAACAAAATAAGTAATGGATTATATATGAAAGGTGGTAAGTTGTTTGGAAAAAGATAATGTGAAGCAGGTTGAGGGAAATGGTGAATTTTAAAGGAAATATAAAGGTTTGATACCTTTATAGAGTAGTTTAAATAGAGTGGTTATATTACAGATCACTGAGCAATTGACATGTAAGCAAGCACTTGAATGATGTGAAGGAGTTAAACATAGGGGCATGTAGGGGAAAAGCGTTCCAGTCCTAGGGAACAGCCAGTAAACAGATGAAAGCTTCCCTGGCATATTTGAGGAATGAGGCTAGTATAGCAAGAACAAGTGATCGTAGTGGAGAGAAGTAAGAAATGAGGTCAGAGACATAGGGCAAGATTTGCGTAGAGCCTTTGCAATTCATTCTGCAGGAGATAACAATCATTGCAGGATTTTGAGTAGAGGAGGGAGACAATCTGCCTTATGTTTAAAAGGCTGATTTATGTAAGAATTTAAGGATAGAAGCAAAGAGATCAACTAGGACACTACTGTAGTAACTCTAGTTAAACATGATGGTGTTGTGGACTAGGACAGCAGCAGTAGAGGAGGTAAGAAGTAGTAGGATTATGAATATATTTTGAAGGTAGAGTTGATAGGATTTACTAATGGATTGGATGTGGATTGTGAGACAGAGCTAGGAGTCAAGTATTACTCTGAAGATTTTTGGTTTCTGCAGCTGAAAAGATGGTGTTTCTATCAACCAGATGGAAAAGGCTGTGGATAAAACTGTTGTTGGGGAAGATCAGGAATTCAGTTTTGGAAATACTGATTTTTATATCTCTAGTAGACATCCAGGTAGAGGCAGTTGTTAATTATTTCTCCAGACTAGAGATCTAAACTTGAGTGTTATAAGAATATAGATGATATTTAATGCCTTGAGATGAGACGAAATCATTAAGGTGGTAGGGTGATGACTGAGATTTGACCACGGGCTCAGAAGTTGTTTCTGACTTGGTCAGGAGTAGTTTGGGGAGAGTGGTGTGGAAAAAAGCCTTTGCAGTGAATTTAGAAAAGAATAAGAGAAGAGGAATTATAGAATGTGTATAAACAGTTCTTTAGAGGAATTTTGCTACAAAGGGGAGCAAAAATAAAATGGAGTGGGGGGAATAGAGTCAAGGGAAGTAGGGTTTTTAAAAAATGAGAACAAGAGAACAGTTTCATGGTAAGGAGTGGGGAAATTAATGTAGAAGAGATAGGTGAGAATTTCTGGAGTGATGTTTTTAAGTTGATTTGAGAGTGGGTGAATTTGTATGCAAATGGGGGTTTGGCTTTAAAGTAGAGCATGGATGGGTCGTTTACAGTAACTTGGGAAGGCATTTTATGTAGTTGCAGAGTCTGGGAGGTAAATATGGAAGTAGAGTTAGAGTTGGGTTTCAGTGGGTTTAGGTTTTGCCAAGTATGGGGGAGAGAAGGCCAAGGGAGCCTCTTTGTGCTAGAGAGTGATTGTAATCATTGACCACAGGATTATGATTATTAAGCTAGGTAAAGAGGAGAGTGACTGTAAAGAAAACGATAGGATGGATGGATTGGAGCTCTAAGGACTGTTAGAGTTGTGATAGTAATAGAATGAGTGAGCTATAAACATGAGAGGTAATAGTTTAGAGAGTGGGACGAGTAGAACCAAGGCCATTCAGTTATTGGAAATGATGAGGTCTGGCATATGACTGTGCAATAAATGGCTGAGGTAGGGTGGAAGACAAGCTCGGAGAAGGAGAGGAGTTCAGGGAACTGTCAGACCAGGATCTCAGTCAGCTTGGAATCTCATGTTTGTAGACTGTATCGCTTACCATCCCTCATCAGTGGTGTCTCTACATACCCCCAAGTAATTTCCATTTATTTCTCATTGCTTTTAGTTTTTAGATCACTGTCACTTTCTCCAACACTGTTCTTATAATAACTCCTGGTGCTTTTACCCATATTGTGGCATGTATCAGTATTTTGTTCCTTTTTACTGATTAATAGTAGTCCATTGTACAGATATATCACATTTTGTTTATCCCTTCAGCAGTCAGTGAATGTTTGGATTGCTTTCTGTTTTTGGCTATTATAAACAATACTTCTATGTGTGTTTGTGTACAAGGCTTTGTGTGGACATATGTTTTCATTTCTCTTGGGTAGATACCTAGGAGTACAATTGCTTGGTGGAATGGGAAGTCTGTGTTTAATTTTTTAAGAAACTGCCAAGCTATTTTCCTAGTTAGTCTAGTAGGTATCTTACCCTGGTTTTTGTTTTCATTTCCCTAATGGCTAATCCTGTTGAGTATTTTTTCAGGTGCCTTCTTTGGGAAAATGTCTGTGTACATCTTTTGCCCATTTAAAAATTTCATTCACTGTATGAGTTCTGACTTTTAAACAGTAATTTATATTTATATCTTTTTTTATATCTTTTATATCTTATATTTATATCTTTTCTCATATACATGATTTGCAAACATTTTCTCTCAGTCTGTGACTTGTTCTTTCATTTTCATTGAAGAGCAAGTTTTTAATTTTGATAAAGTACAATTTACCTATTTTTTTCTTCTATGGATTATGACTTGTTGGCAAATTCAAGAAATCTTAGGTCAAAACAAGTACTAGGGTTTTCTTTCTTTTTTTTTTTCTAGAAATATTTTTTCATCCCTAGAAATTTTGTAGTTTTAGCCCCTACATTTAGGTCTGTGATTCATTTTGAGTTAATATTTTTGTATGGTGTGAGATAAAAGTTTAGCTGTTTTGGATCTTCTACATAGATAGTCATGTCATCTCTGAGCAGAGATGTTCTTAGGTGTTCCTTACCAATCTGTATACCTTTTATTTCCTTTTCTTGTCTTCTTGCTTTAGCTAGGATTTCTGGTACGATGTTGAAAAGGAGTGGTCAGAGGGGTATCCTTGCCTTATACTGATCTTAATGGGAAAGTTTCTAGTATCTCACCATTAAGTATGGTGTTAGCTTTTGGATTTTTCCGTAGATATTCTTTGTCAAGTTGAGGAAGTTTCCTTCTATTCTTAGTTTACTGAGAGATTTTATCATGAATGGGCATTGGATTTTATCAAGTGCTTTTTTGGTATCTGTTGAAATATCATGTGATTTTTCTTTTTAGCTTGTTTATGTATGATGGAGTACATTAATTGACTTTGGAATGTTGAACCGACTCTGCATACCTGGGTTAACTCCTGCTTGGTCGTGGTATATAGTTCTTTTTATAGTTGTTGGATTTGGTTTTATTTGTTGAGTTTTAGAAGTTACTTGCTTGGGCTTAATTTGCAGAATTTGTCTCTCTTGTGGTAAGGTGTTCTTAATATTGTTGCTAAGCTGTTTTAGAATTCTTCTTCATATATTTTTTTTTTTTTTGGTCTGGCTTTTAAAGGGTCACCCCTTTTTTTCCATAGCTTTGAGGTCAGTGAATGATTGATCGGAAGTCTTTCTGAAACCTTTGACCGTGTATGGCTGGTAAATCTGCATTTGGTTTTGATGGACACATTTAAATTTGAAGTAGTTTTCATCCTCTAGCTTTTACTTCTTGTTGATCTTTTTCGAGTCTGCCCTGTATCTGCTCAGGGACCCAGATAGCCATGTGTGAAATTCTTATTAAGCTAGTTTATTTCCAGGATCTCCCTCTCTAATTTCTGGTTTGTTCTCTGGTCTCCTGCTCACCCTAACTTCAAATGTAATCTCCCTCTAGGAGAGCTATAGGTCTTTCCAGTTTTCGGCTTGGCATGCATTTTCTTCATTTTCTGTCCTCTCTTTCAAATCAAGTCATCCATCTCTGGCAGTGAAGTTGCTGGTTTCCATAAGCAGCCAGAGACCGATGGAACTACCACACCTCTGGTGTCTGGGCGGGGAATTGCCAGAAAAGATTGGCACAGACTTCGTTTGTTCTTACTTAGTGTTTAGCACATTTTTGTGAATAAAATTATTATGGATGTTGTTGTTTGCTTTTGGTCAGTTTTCAGAACACTGAAATGATTGTTATTCTTCAGTTCTATACTTGTTTTTCTGGGAAAGGATTTGTTGGACTCTTTATTTCACCATAGCTGGAAGATCTACCCCCAGATCTTTACATGTCTGATTCATTATGATTTAAGGCCCAGTTCAGATGTCACCTTGTCAGAGAAGTCTTCCCTGAAACCTGTTGCCCAGGTTATTTTTACCTCATTTCTTAAAATTTTTCTTAAAATTTCTTAAATTTCTTAAAATTTTTTCCCCATATCTTTTATTCTTTCCCCATGTTTTGTCTTTATTGTCTGTCTCCTCCTGTACAGTATATGTTTAGTGAGGGCAGTCCCTCTGTCTCTCGCTTATTGTTATATCCCTGGCTCCTAGAGAAGTGCCTTGCAAAACCAGTAGATATTTGTGTTTAATTGATAAGATACTTTCAGCTTAAGTATATTGTTTTTATAGTTTTTATTTCAATTATTTATATTTTTCATGTAAATAACATACTTTCTTAAACAGAAATTTGCTTTATACAGATAATCTTGACAATAGTCAAGTGATATTTCTTTGAAGATTATTACCAAGAGAAAAGAAAATACATATACATATAATAAATATTTTACATTAAAACTTTTCTCTGTCTTGTGAAGAAATAAATTTTATGTTCTTAAATATTTTATCCAGAACAGCTGATTCTTATTATTTCTTATTGGAGAAAGAATTATTTGAATAACTTATTTGTTTTTATATCACATGTAATTGTAGGTTTTGTAATAACTTCTTCCTGATTTCTTATCTATGTTTATCTTACTCTGTTTGGATTTGTTTGCCTCCTGTCATTAGAAACTGTCTTCTTTACCTTAGTGCTTAGCCTATAGAAAGTACTTCAGCCTTTGTCTTTTAAGCAGATGTTACAAAGAAACGGTGGTATAAAGAGAACTAACATTCTTTAGTGAAATAGTGGAGGTAATATTTGAAATTTTTATTCTCTCTTTCTTTAGAGAGTAGAATATATTTTAAAGGGACAATTTAGAGATTTATTTTTCTGAAATCAGTAGGTTGGACTTTCCTTTTATAAATATTTACTACATTAAGGTTAAATGAGTTTACTTAGCAATGGATGTATTTGTGTAGCAGTGTTCAACTACTGGACTTAATCCCAGGGGCAGGAAGAATAAGTAATAAGGGTTTTCTTTTCACTGCGGAGACCAACCGTTTTTTTTCTTTTTATGTAAGTCTGACCTGACTTGACCCCATTTATAGAGTAGCCGCCATAAATTTGGTCCTTGATTAATGTTTTATTAGTGTAAATAGCATGTAGACCTTTACAGACTGAGAGAGACTACAGCATAGGGTTTATCAGATTTGATGGGTATCATTAGCAAATCAATTAACTTAGGTCAGACATAAGTAATTGTTGTCTGGTAGAAATGTTTCTCTTAACTTACCTGTTTAATTGATTAGATACTTCCTCTGTAAATACATTGTTTTGATACTTTTGAGATGAATTATTTGTATTTTTCTTGTAAACAACATTCCATTTTAAACATTTTTTATAGAAATAAAATAACCGGTAATCACTGACATAATCAAGTTATGTTTCTTTGGCAATTTTTACCAAGACAAAGTAAAATATATAAACATTAATAAAAGATATGTTTAAAAAAATTAAATTTCCACATTTTGTGAGTAGTAACATTGTTATTTCTGGATCGTAATTTTTGTTTATGGATATTTTGTGATATATTGAATCATCATCATCAATTGACTTTTCAGATATGCAAATAATTGATCTAAAAGTGTTATTTGTTCTGAAAGACACAGGTTTCTTTAAACAGTTTTAAATTCTTTAAAGAATATTAAAGCATTCTTTCAGAATATTCTGTGATGCTGTGGCACCACGTTAATAGGGAATAGGAAAAGCTGTTCTAAATTCAGGCGTAGTAGGTAACATTATTATGTATATAGGGCTTCGGTTTATTTATTTGTGTACTCAATTTCATTTTATGTTAGTTGCTTTTTCTTTCACCTTAAGATATATTTAATTGAAAAATGAATTAAATTAAACTAATTTCAGTAGAACTGTTGCTTATATATTTAAAGTCAAGTCTTTATCAGTGAACCTTAAAAGTCTTTTCTCATTTGGATAAAGGGGTTTAGATTTCATATTTTGCCTTTCTTGTTATTCCTATTATCCCTTAATGGTTTTATTGATCTCTCTTCTAAAAATTTTAGTATCTCAATTTGGTGTTAATTTTGCCAGCAGAAATTGATCCAGCTGCTAGGTAGCCTTCTTTCTTCCTGCCAGCCTCCCTGCCATCCATCCAACAAATATTTTTTCGAGTATTTTAAGCCCCTGATGTTGTTCTCGACAGTTTTGATCAAGGTAGCTGCTCTGTGAGCATTGCTAAGTCTTATAACTTCACTTGTTTGACTTGTGTTAGAAGGAACAATGTAATGGATAAATATTGATCATCTTGCACATTTTATATATTTAGGTGGTCCTGTTTTTGTTTTTATACTCTGAGATTCTGAAAAATCAGTGCAGATTCCCTATAAGTAAAATTTTTATAGCTTAAAATGTCAAGGGGTCCTGTCTTTGTTAAGCAAATTTTTAATTTGTCTCCTGATTTATAAAGTTGAAAAGAGACATGATTCCATTGGCCAATCAAAGCTTTAAAATTTTTGACAGTAAAAATCAGGAAAGTAGTAGACTGTGGAACCTAGTTTAAAGGAATAATATCTGTTAAAATTTTTAAGATATAAATTCTCATTTTGAATTATAATACTTTAAATAGATAAGTGATTATAAAATGACCTATATTTAAAGTATTGGGTTTTGTTTATTAAAAATACGTTTTGAGAACTTCTGTAGCCTCCTAGGATTTTACTCTTAAATTTCTTCCTAGGACTCTTTCCTTTTTGCCAGACTTGAAAAGCATAGAAAGGGTAGATTATCCCATATACTGTTGGACACATTGCTTAATTATCCCCTGGGGATGGTCAGTATCTGCTTATTACAGCAATAATTCAGACTTGTATACAAATATGTAAATAGCCTCATAAAAGACATAATGTTTCTAGTACTAATACACTTGTCTGTCTCTTCAGAATTCAACTTCTTAGATTGCAGTTGTGCTTTCTGAACATTTATTTAGTAGCTCCAGCATTTTCTTTCACTCCAAGAGTCATAGATTCCTAGTAAATACCTACTGAATAAGTTAGTAGAAGACTGAATGGAAGGGAAGGCAAAGAGGGAGAAGGGAGGGAGGGAGAGAGGGCAAAAACACATTTCATTTTATTCTGACCCACTTGGCTATTACTTGGGTTATAGTTTGGTAAAAGACCAAGGTATTTGTTGCACTTATGTAAACAGTGTAGCTAAGATACATTACTATCTGAGCCAACCAAAGATATACTCTAAATCAAAGTAATCTCTTGGAAACTCGGGAGTGTTTCTTAAAGAGTCATATGCTTTCCAGTTAAATTTTTAAATTATGTGTGTAGTAAGATTCCAATTAAATATTATGAACAGTTGTTTGGATATGGTCTTATTTTTGGGGTAGAGTAAGAGGTGATTGTTTCAAAGATTTGTTAAGAGGAGGCTTTCATCTCCGTTTACTCTGGATTGAATTGATGTAGAAATTTGTGTGGAGTGTTTAGAAAGAGGTATGTGCTGTTCTTTCCTCTTGAAGATTAGGTTATTTAAATTACTGTTTATTATTTTTGAAAGTTTAATGGCTTATTAAAGAGGACTAGAATTTTCTCCCCTTAATTAGGATACACACATTTTTCTTATTTCTTCATGTGTTTAGGTTTAAAACAGTCATATGGTCAAATTATTTTTCACTTTTAATTTTCCAGCTTGATCTCAGTTTTCTGTGGTTACTTTTTAGGCTTGCTTTGTTGTGATCAATGTGAAATAATGGTGGTGCATTTAAATTATGTTTTTCACTCCCTAAAAATGCTAAATTGCACTAGGTTTAAGGGCTTTATGTGTTTGGCATTGCAGTTGACCATTCTCAGCAAGGATAAGTATATAATTTTCAGAAAATGTGGTTAGGATTCAGAATGCCTGTAGAATATGCTTGTGTTTGTATAGAAGTTTCATAACCTTATGCATCATTAAAAACTACAAGGGTTTATATATAAATGGAATCATTTACTATATTAAATGAAAATGAGTATAGAAAAAGAGAGGCAAATGAGGGGTGGGAGAAAAAGGAAAGACAGCTAAACTTTGAGAAGAATTAAATGAAAATAAGATGAAGACAGAGTCAGTTCACTTCATTCATTTAGAAAATATTTAGGAATGCCTGCTATATGCTGTTCTGGGGGTTCAGCAGTGGATACAGTAGACATTCCCACTCTCTTATAGTGTATTTTAATTGGCATAGGTAGACGATAAAGAAATTAAAAACTTCATATTAGGTCAGAAAGTGATAAGTGCAATGAGAAGGTTAAAACATTCAAATTAAAGAGAATAGGTACAGTGTGGGGCAAGGGATGTTGCAATTTTTTTTTTCTTTTAGTTTTCAAATTTTAGTTTTATTTAAAATGCTGGTCATAAAAGTTTCCTATTAAGTTTTTTAAACAATATTTAACTTAGGAAGTGAAAAGTCTTCTGTTTTCCCTATACTATAGTTGGTTATTATATATTCTTGCAGAACTTCTTCCACATGTTAGGATTTTTCTTTTGTTTTCCTTTGTTGTTTTTTTTTTAACATCTTTATTGGAGTATAATTGCTTTACAATAGTGTGTTAGTTTCTGCTTTATAACAAAGTGAATCAGCTATATGTATACATATATCCCCATATCCCCTCCCTATTGTGTCTCCCTCCCACCCCTCTAGGTGGTCACAAAGCACCGAGCTGATCTCCCTGTGCTACACGGCTCCTTCCCACTAGCTATCTGCTTTACATTTGGTAGTGTATGTATGTCCATGCCGCTCTCTCACTTCGTCTCAGTTTACCCTTGCCTCCCCCCGTGTCCTCAAGTCCATTCTCTACGTCTGTATCTCTATTCCGGTCCTGCACCTAGGTTTTTCAGAACCATTTTTTTTTTTTTTTAGATTCCATATATATATGTTAGCATATGGTATTTGTTTTTCTCTTTCTGACTTACTTCACTCTGTATGACAGACTCTAGATCCATCCACCTCACTACAAATAACTCAATTTCATTTCTTTTTGCAGCTCAGTAATACTCCATTGTATATATGTGCCACATCTTCTTTATCCATACATCTGTCGATGGACACTTAGGTTGCTTCCATGTCCTGGCTATTGTAAATAGAGCTGCAATGAACATTGTGGTACATGACTCTTTTTGAATTATGGTTTCCTCAGGGTATATACCCAGTAGTGGGATTGCTGGGTCGTATGGTAGTTCTATTCTTAGTTTTTTAAGGAACCTCCATACTGTTCTCCATAGTGGCTGTATCAATTTACATTCCCACCAACAGTGCAAGAGGGTTCCCTTTTCTCCACACCCTCTCTAGCATTTATTGTTTGTAGATTTTTTGATGATGGCCATTCTAACCGGTGTGAAAGGAAACCTTATTGTAGTTTTGATGTGCATTTCTCTAATGATTAATGATGTTGAGCATCCTTCCATGTGTTTGTTGGCAATCTGTATATCTTCTTTGGAGAAATGTCTCTTTATGTCTTCTGCCCATTTTTGGATTGGGTTGTTTTTGTGGTATTGAGTTGCATGAGATGCTTGTAAATTTTGGAGATTATTTCTGTGTCAGTTGCTTCATTTGCAAATATTTTCTCCCATACTGAGGGTTGTCTTTTCATCTTGTTGATGGTTTCCTTTGCTGTGCAAAAGCTTTTAGTTTCATTCGGTCCCATTTGTTTATTTTTGTTTTTATTTCCATTTCTCTAGGAGGTGGGTCATAAAGGATCTTACTGTGATCTATGTCATAGTGTTCTTCCTATGTTTACCTCGAAGAGTTTTATAGTGTCTGGCCTTACATTTAGGTCTTTAATCCATTTTGAGTTTATTTTTGGCTATGGTGTTAGGGAGTGTTCTAATTTTATTCTTTTACATGTAGCTGTCCAGTTTTACCAGCAACACTTATTGAAGAGGCTGTCCTTTCTCCACTGTACATTCCTGCCTCCTTTATCAAAGATAAGTGACCGTATGTCCGTGGGTTTATCTCTGGGCTTTCTATCCTGTTCCATTGATCTATGTTTCTGTTTTTGTGCCAGTACCATACTGTCTTGATTACTGTATCTTTGTAGTGTAGTTTGAAGTCAGGGAGCCTGATTTCTCCAGCTCCAGTTTTCTTTCTCAAGATTGCTTTGACTATTCAGGGTCTTTTGTGTTTCCATACAAATTGTGAAATTTTTTGTTCTAGTTCTGTGAAAAATGCCAGTGGTAGTTTGATAGGGATTGCATTGAATCTGTAGATTGCTTTGGGTAGTAGAGCCATTTTCACAATGTTGATTCTTCCAATCCAAGAACATGGTATATCTCTCCACCTGTTAGAATCATCTTTAATTTCTTTCATCAGTGTCTTATAGTTTTATGCATACAAGTCTTTTGTCTCCCTAGGTAGGTTTATTCCTAAGTATTTTATTCTTTTTGTTGCAGTGGTAAATGGGAGTGTTTCCTTAATTTCTCTTTCAGATTTTTCATCATTGGTGTATAGGAATGCAAGAGATTTTTGTGCATTAATTTTGTATACTACTACTTTACCAAATTCATTGATTGATTAGCTCTAGTAGTTTTTTGGTAGCATCTTTAGGATTCTCTGTGTATAGTATCATGTTAACTGCACACAGTAACAGTTTTACTTCTTCTTTTCTGACATGGATTCTTTTTATGTCTTTTTCTTCTCTGATTGCTGTGGCTAAAACTTCCAAAACTATGTTGGAGAATAGTGGTGAGGGTGGGCAACGTTGTCTTGTTCCTGATCTTAGTGGAAATGGTTTCAGTTTTTCACCATTGAGAACGATATTGGCTGTTTGTTTGTCATATTTGGCCTTTATTATGTTGAGGTAAGTTCCCTCTATGCGGGTTATTTTTAATCATAAATGGGCGTTGAATTTTGTCAAAAGTTTTCTCTGCATCTGTTGAGATGATCATATGGTTTTTCTCCTTCAGTTTGTTTATATGGTTTATCACATTGATTTTCGTATGTTGAGGAATCCTTGAATTCCTGGGATAAACCCCACTTGATCATGGTGTATGATCCTTTTAATGTTCTGTTGGATTTTGTTTGCTAGTATGTTGTTGAGGATTTTTGCATCTAAGTTCGTCAGTGATATTGGCCTGTAGTTTTCTTTCTTTCTGACATCCTTGTCTGGTTTGGTATCAGGGTCATGGTGGCCTCATAGAATGAGTTTGGGAGTGTTCCTTCCTCTGCTGTGTTTTGGAAGAGTTTGAGAAGCATAGGTGTTAGCTCTTCTCTAAATGTTTGATAGAATTCGCCTGTGAAGCCATCTGGTCCTGGGCTTTTGTTTGTTGGAAGATTTTTAATCACAGTTTCAATTTCAGTGCTTGTGACTGGTCTGTTTATATTTTCTATTTCTCCCTGGTTCACTCTCAGAAGGTTGTGCTTTTCTAAGAGTTTTCCATTTCTTCCTGATTGTCCATTTTATTGGCATATAGTTGCTTGTAGTAATCTCTCATGATCCTTTGTATTTCTGCTGTGTCTGTTGCTATTTCTCCTTTTCCATTTTTTTTTTTTTTTAGCGGTACGCGGGCCTCTCACTTTTGTGGCCTCTCCCGTTGCGGAGCACAGGCTCCGGACGCGCAGGTTCAGCGGCCATGGCTCACGGGCGCAGCCGCTCCGTGGCATGTGGGATCTTCCTGGACCGGGGCACGAACCCGTGTCCCCTGCATCGGCAAGCGGACTCTCAACCACTGCACCACCAGGGAAGCCCTCTCCTTTTTCATTTTTAATTCTATTGATTTGAGTCTTCTCCCTGTGTTTCTTGATAAGTCTTGCTGATGGCTTTCTTTTGTTTTTTCAGTATCTTTATTGGAGTATAATTGCTTTACAGTGGTTTTTTAGTTTCTGCTTTATAACAAAGTGAATTAGCTATACATATATGTATATCCCCATATCTCCTCTCTCTTGCTTCTCCCTCCTACCCTCCCTATCCGACCCCTCTAGGTGGTCACAAAATACCGAGCTGGCATTCCTGTGCTATGTGGCTGCTTTCCACTAGCTATTTATTTAATCTTTGGTAGTGTATATATGTCCATGCCACTCTCTTACTTCATCCCAGCTTACGCGTAACCCTCCCTGTGTCCTCAGGTCCGTTCTCTATGTCTGCGTCTTTATTCCTGTCCTGCCCCTAGGTTCTTCAGGTCCATTTATTTTTCGATTCCATATACATGTGTTAGCATACGGAGTTTGTTTTTGTCTTTCTGACTTACTTCACTCTGTGTGACAGACTCTAGGTCCATCCACCTCACTACAAATAACTCAGTATCGTTTCTTTTTATGGCTCAGTAATATTCCATTGTATATATGTGCCACATCTTCTTTATCCATTCATTTGTCAATGGACAGTTAGGTTGCTTCCATGTTCTGGCGATTGTAAATAGTGCTGCAGTGATGGCTGATGGTTTGTCAATTTTGTTTATGTTCTGAAAGAACCAGCTTTTAGTTTTATTGATCTTTGCTGTCATTTCCTTCATTTCTTTTTCATTTATTTCTGATCTGATATTTCTGATTTCTTTCCTACTGCTATCTTCAGATTTTTTTGTTCTTCTTTCTCTAATTGCTTCAGGTGTAAGGTTAGGTTGTTTATTTGAGATGTTTCTTGTTTCTTGAAGTAGCTTGTATTGCTATAAACTTCCATCTTAGAAGTGCTTTTGCTGCATCCCATAGGTTTTGGGGTGTCGTGTTTTCATTGTCGTTATTTCTAGGTATTTTTTGATTTACTCTGATTTCTTTAGTGATCTCTTGGTTGTTTTGTAGTGTATTGTTACCCTCCATGTATTTGTATTTTTTACAGATGTTTTCATATAATTGCTATCTAGTCTCATAGCATTGTGGTTGGAAAATATACTTGATACGATATCAATTTTCTTAAATTTACCAAGGCTTGATTTGTGACCCAAGATATGGTCTATCCTGGAGAATGTTCCAAGAACACTTGAGAAGAAAGTGTATTCTATTGCTTTTGTATAGAATGTCTTATAAATATCAATTAAGTCCATCTTGTTTAATGTGTCATTTAAAGCTTCTGTTTCCTTATTTATTTTCATTTTGGATGATCTGTCCATTGGTGAAAGTGGGGTGTTAAAGTCCCCTCCTATGATTGTGTTACTGTCGATATCCCTTTTTATAGCTGTTAGTATTTGCCTTATGTATTGAGGTGCTCCTATGTTGGGTGCAAAACATTTATAATTGTTATATCTTCTTCCTGGATTGGTCCCTTGATCATTATGTAGTGTCCTTCTTTGTCTCTTATGATAGTCTTTCTTTTAAAGTCTATTTTGTCTGATATGAGAAGTGCTACTCCAGCTTTCTTTTGATTTACATTTGCATGGAATATCTTTTTCCACCCCCCTACTTTCCGTCTGTATGTGTCCCTAGGTCTGAAGTGGGTCTCTTGTAGACAGCCTATATACGGGTCTTGTTTTTGTATTCATTCAGCCAGTCTGTGTCTTTTGGTTGGAGCATTTAAACCATTTACATGTAAGGTAATTATCGATATGTATGATCCTATTACCATTTTCTTACTTGATTTGGGTTTGTTATTGTAGGTCTTTTCCTTCTCTTGTGTTTCCTGCCTAGAGAAGTTCGTTTAGCATTTGTTGTAAAGTTGGTTTGGTAGTGCGGAATTCTCTTAGCTTTTGCTTGTCTGTAAAGGTTTTAATTTCTCTGTCAAATCCGTATGAGATCCTTGCTGGGTCGAGTAAACTTGGTTGTAGGTTTTTCCCTCTCATCACTTTAAATATGTCCTGCCACACCCTTCTGCCTTGCAAAGTTTTTGCTGAAAGATCAGCTCTTAACCTTCTGGGGATTTCCTTGTATGTTATTTGTTGCTTTTCCCTTGCTGCTTTTCATATTTTTTCTTGTTTTTGAATTTTCCTTTATTTTTTTATACAGCAGGTTAATAATTTTTCTTTGTATTTAATTTTTGATAGTTTGATTAATATGTGTCATGATATGTTTCTCCTTGGATTTATTCTGTATGGGACATTCTGCACTTCCTGGACTTGATTGACTATTTCCTTTCCCATATTAAGGTAGTTTTCAGCTATAATCTCTTCACATATTTTCTCAGTCCCTCTCTTTTTCTCTTTTTCTTCTGGGACCCCTATAATTCGAATGTTGGTGCGTTTAGTGTTGTCCCAGAGGTCTCTAAAACTGTCCTCAATTCTTTTCATTCTTTTTTCTTTATTCTCCTCTGCAGTAGTTATTTCCACTATTTTATCTTCAAGGTCACTTATCCCTTCTTCTGTCTCAGTTTTTCTGCTATTGATTCTTCTAGAGAATTTTTAATTTCATTTATTGTGTTGTTCATTATTGTTTGTTTGCTATTTAGTTCTTCTAGGTCCTTTTTAAATGTTTCCTTTATTTTCTCCATTATATTTCCAAGGTTTTGGATCATCTTTACTATCATTACTCTGAATTCTTTTTCAGGTAGACTGCCTATTTCCTCTTCATTTGCTTGGTGTGTTGGGTTTTTACCTTGCTCTTTCATCTGCTGTGTATTCCTCTGTCTTCTCATTTTGCTTAACTTAGTGTTTTTGGGGTCTCCTTTTCACAGGCTGCAGGTTTGTAGTTCCCGTTGTTTTTGGTGTCTGCCCCTAGTGGGTAAGGTTGGTTCAGTGGGTTGTGTAGGCTTCTTGGTAGAGGGGACTGGTGCCTGTGTTCTGGTGGATGATGCTGTATCTTGTCTTTCTGGTGGGCAGGACCACATCCAGTGGTGTGTTTTGGGGTGTCTGTGAACTTAGTATGATTTTAGGCAGTGTCTCTGCTAATGGGTGGGGTTGTGTTACTGTCTTGGTAGTTGTTTGTCTTGGCATGTCCAGCACTGGAGCTTCCTGGTTGTTGAGTGGAGCTGGGTCTTAGCATTGAGACGGAGATCTCTGGGAGAGCCTTCGCCATTTGATATTACGTGGGGCCGCGAGGTCTCTGGTGGTCCAGTGTCCTGAACTGAGCTCTCCCACCTCAGAGGCTCAGGCGTGACACCCAGCCAGAGCACCATGACTTTGTCAGCCACATGGCTTTATTTTAACCCTGCAGTACCAGTGGTGTAGATCACTGAATTCAGATATAAAGGGGGTTACCTGGTGCTGCTCTGGCCCTCCGGCCCTCCGTGGGCCCCCGATTCCGGCCGTAGTGTGTAAGCTTCTTTCCTCGTCCGCTGCTTTCCCGGGTGTGGATATTGCAGTTTTAAATAAAATGGTCAAGGTGGAATCTAAAATGGTGTGTTCCTATGAAAATGATATGCAAGTGCAACTAGCAGTGGCAACAAAGGCAGTTACAGGAAAATAGAAGACGGTGGATATTTTGTAACAGAGAAATCCTAAAGTGGATTCCAAGTTGGGAGTAAGCAGAGTGGTTTCCCTAGTTGTTTTATATAAGACTGTCTTCTCTCCCACTTTATATACATTGAGAATAAATATTTCATAGTCCTAAGAACTTGTTTTGTCTAAAAATGCCACCTTGCCAACAGCCCATCTGCTTCCATTCTAGTCTCTCTACTACCTTGAATTATTGTTTTGAAATGCTCAACGAGGGATTTCTGTACAAAATAAGTTTGGAAAAATAGATTCATATCAGGATATGACATTTATGTTGAATTTGAAACTTATATTAAGTTACTGAGTTCTTACATTTTTCAGGAGAAATAATTTGTTCTTTCCATCCTAGTTGTTGTAAAGTATATTGATATATTATAGTCTGCCTGATAAAAGGTTATTAGGCTCCAGAAGTAGGTACCACCTGGACTACTTCTAAACAGAGAAAGATCTAGATTGGCTTTAAATACGTATGAAGCCTGTTAAAGAATACTGAAGAGTTTATTTAAAAATACTCTTTAGTTAGTGATCAGTCTGCTCTTTCTCAGACTTCAGGCTGTGTATTCTATGATGTTAGACCCTTTGTGTCTCTTACTCAGAGTTGTTACTGAGGGCTTTACCTCAGAAAGGAGCAGAGAGATATCAATTTAAGGATTTTTGTGATACTGATTTATTGGCTATCGTGTGTGTGTGTGTGTGTGTGTGTGTGTGTGTGTGTGAGATGTGAGCAAAGAGGTAGTTACATGGAGATTTATGTAATACTTCTACAATGTAAGAATAAAGAATATGTTGATAAATGAAATATAGTCTGAGAAGTGAGGTTTTATTAGTTGTGATAATACTGAAGGAAGACTTTGGAAACAACTTTTTCCTCTCAGATTTGGTTTGTGTCAATTCTCTGTAGTTAATTCTAAAGAAATTACAATGTTAGAGAGATTGCCAATTCAGACACATTGCTTCCATATTCTCAGTTGTTAGGGTGCAGAAAAGTGGTAACTTTCCTTTCCCATCAATGGTAAAGACGTTTAGTAGAGAAAATCTGACAGTTGCTGCTAATGGGAGTCACAGAAAACCCAGGAAACAGAGCATAATATTGGAAAACTCTTGGTGAAAATGTGTGGATGTGCTTACCCAAGGTCTAGACTAGTATAATCAGATGTGGACAATGGGCTGTAATGTAGTTATGGGAGATGGTTGTCATCATTAGTGTTATTTATTGAGCTGGTAGCATGAATCTTTCTTAGTTGGTCACTTGATAGGGCTGTTTGTTTCCTAGGGCTGACACAAGCACTTTTTTTTCTCCTTGTGCTGTAGGTATAAATTATACATAGTTTTTCTCCTTAATAATAAAATATGTGAATCATTTCGTGCTCTGCATTTAGAGATTTAATTTGCTAAATAGTAAGCCTACTATTTTGAGACTGCTTATTATAATTAAAAATTTAACTCATCTGTAATTGTTTGTTGGAAAGAATAGTTTTCACAACTGTTAGTTAAAATTACAGTTGCTAAATATTGTATAATTTGTATATTTGAGAAAATATGCACATAGATGGAAAATATTGGCCCCTTAGAAAAGCAACAATTCTTTATTCATTTAGATATCTTATTACTTATTTTGTGAAGTCATTTTTTCTATATTTTCCATAATAAAAGGAAAAGTCATATTTATGTGTCCAATTTAAAAAAAATGGGAGGCATGTAGTGAGGGCCTTCTGAAATATTGGATTTTAAAATCATTTTTTAAGTTGTGAAGGAAAAATATGCTTCCTTCTTTGCAAGTAATATTAAATACTTTATATACATTCTAATCAAATTTTAAAATATTCTTATAAATAAATAAGGTTAGACAGTAATATTTTGTATTATGTAGTGAAAATTTTTCAAACTTACATTTCTGACATAGTTGTTTAGTCTAAAATCTCTAGAGTTTTACTTTAAATTACCTAGATACATTTAGATACTTGAGAATCTTTACTTTAAAGCATTGGCACAAACTATCCGTTTATCAAATAATGATTGAGTACAGTTGGGGTCCCAAACCAGTCCGCAGCCTGTTAAGAACTGGGGCACACAGCAGGAGGTGAGTGGGGGAAGGCGAGCGAAGCTTCATCTGCCGCTGCCCATCACCTCCCATTGCTCCCCATTGCTCGCATTACCACCTGAGCCATTGGTAGCATTACTGCCTGAACCATCGCTCGCATCCCCTCCATCGCTTGCATTACTGCCTTGTCCATCACTTGTAGTACCGCCTGAACCATCACACCCCCCGTCCCCACGCCCCATGGAAAAATTGTCTTCCACGAAACCGGTCCCTGGTGCTAAAAAGGTTGAGGACTGCTGGAGTACAGTCTACCTGAACAGTACCTCTCAGGTACTATGGTTGATTAAAAAAGAAGAATAGGTAAAAGATGTGCTTCCTTAATCACTTGTGCTATGATACGGAGGATAGAGTAATATAGGTAGCAATTGAATGGAATTTTTATGATCCTGTGTAAACAAGTAAAATATCTGCTATGTATATAATAAGCATTAAGTATAAGTTGGCATAAAATAAAGGCCTTTATAGAATTGTAGAATATTCCTTAGAGGGAAAGAAGATTCAGCTGGATCTTATGGAAGTTAAGACTTTGGATGTAAAGAAAGGACAAAAAATCAATTGCAGGTGGTTTTGGCACTCATTTTCCATCATTCATTTAGTACTTATTTATTGATTGTAGCCTGTGTGTCAGGCACTGTTCTGGAGACAGAAGATGTAGCTGTGAATAAGACTCTGCTGACATACATAGAGGAGAGGACAAATAATAAATGAATGAACAAATAAGATAATTCAGGTAGTAATAAATGCCTACGAGAAAACAATACAGGATAAGGTTATGAGAGTGAAGAGGGGAGAGTTTATAGGGAAGCCAATATAGCATGTCAAGAGGAGATTTGTGAAGAACTGACACTTGATTTGAATGAAGAGAAGTAGCCAAACAGTTTGAGATCTAGGTCACAACCTTTTAAGGTGAGGAAGTATCAAGAGCAAAGGCCTTGAGGAGGGAATGATGTTTGTGAATTATTGAAACAAATAAAAGGCCTGAGTGGCTGGAGAGAGTGAGGTTTGGAAATGTCAAAAGTATCCATGTTTCTGATCGCATAGGTCCTTGTAGGCTGTGGTCAGAAATTTGATTTGAATTTTCTTTGGTGAGAATATTTGCAGAGTTTTAAACAGAGGAGTGGCATGATGTGACTTAGGGTTTTATGTTTCATTTTTTTGATGGTGACATTTAAGTGTTTATTTTTTAGGTTTTAATTTACTTATCTTTAACTGCGGTAAAATACACATGATATAAAACTTAACCACTTTAACCATTTTAAAGTGTACACTTCCGTGGCATTAAGTACATTCACTTTTACATGCACAGCCACTGTCAGCGTCCATCTCCAGAACTCTTTTCATCTTACTGTACTGGAACTCAATACCCATTCCTTCCTACCACTGGCAACCACTGTTGTACTTTCTGTCTTGATGAATTTGACTACTCTAGGCATCGCATATTAGTAGAATCATACAGTATTTGTCCTTCAGTGTCTGGCTTTTTTTCACTCAGCATAATATCTTTAGGGTTCATGCATGTTGTAGCACATGTTAGAATTTTCTTCCTTTTAAAGGCTGAGTAATATTCCATCATATGTATGTACCGCATTTTACTTATCGTTTCACCCATTGATGGACACTGAGTTGCTTCCACCTTTTGGTCTGCTAGTCCCTGCTTTGGATTCTCTGGCTATAAACCCGGAAGTGGAATTGCTGGTCATATGACACATGTATGATTCATATGACATATGGATCATATTTTAATTTTTTTAATTAAATATGAAGAACTGCCATACTGCTTTCCTTAGTGGCTGCACAATTTTACATTCCCACCCACAGTTCACAAGGGTTTCAGTTTCTCCATATCCTTGCCAACATTAATTTTCTGTGTTTTTTTGATAGTAACCATCCTAATGAGTGTGAGGTAGTATTTCATTGTGGTTTTCATTTGGCATTTCTGTAATGATTAGTGATGTTTAGCCTCTTTTCTTGTGTTGTTAGCTATTTTATATCTTCTCTAGAGAAATAGCTATTCAGTAGTTTGCCCAGTTTTTAATTGAGTTATTTATTTTTTATTGTTGTTGAATTGTAGGAGTTTTTTATATATTTTGGATATTAACCCCTTATCAGGTATATGATTTACAAATACTTTCTCCCATGCTGTGGATTGCCTTTTTACTTTGTTGATTATGTCCTTTGATGCATAGAAGTTTTAAATTGTGATGTAGTTTAATTATTTTTTTTCTTTTGTTGACACCTGTGCTCTTGATGTCATATCCAAGAAATCATTGCCAAATCAGAGGTTATGAAGCTCTTCACCTATGTTTTCTTCTAAGACTTTTATATTTGTAGGTATTATATTTAGATCTTTAATCCATTTGAGTCAAGTTTTATACATGGTCTAAGATAAAGGTCCAACATCATTCTTTTTCGTGTGGTTATGCACTTTTCTGTACACCATGAGCTATGTTTTTAAAAGAATGAATGAATTGTGGGGAATTCCATGGCAGTTCAATGGTTAGGACTCCACGCTTTCACTGCCTAGGGCCCAAGTTCAGTCTCTGGTCAGGGAACTAAGATCCCATAAGCCACACAGTGTGGCAAAAAGGGGGAAAATAAATAAATAAAGAAAGAAAGAATGAATTGTGATAGGGTAAGGGTATGGGGCAAGAATGGAAGCAGATATATCAATGAAGATACTACTGAAATATTTCAGGCAAGAGGTGAAGGTGGCTTAGACTGATGTGATAGCAATGGTGATATATGATATATTTAAGAGTTAAAGTAGTAGAACTTGCCTTCATGATTTGGACTTGGAGGTGAGGGAAAGATAAATCGAGAATTAATCCTAGGGTTATACTTAAGGGGACTTAGGAGCTATTTATTGAAGTAGGAAAAAATGAGGTAGGGATAGGGGAAGAGTTTTTATTGACAGTGGGTAGGTAAAATCAAGAGTTCTGTTTTGGAAATGTTAAATTTGAAATGCCCATTGGGTATACAAGTGAAGATTTCAGTTCGACAGTTGACTATGTGGGTTGAAAGTACAGGGAACCAAGAGCAGGGTTAGAGATATAGGAATCAGCAGCACGCAGGTGAGATTTGAAGGCTATAGGTTGGATGAAATAATTTAGATAGAGGAAAGGGCACAGAACTGAGCTCTGGGAAACTACAACATTTAGAGGTAGTACAAGAAGGAGGCAGTAGGAAAGGAGACAGTGAAGAAGCAGCTACTCAGGCGAAGAACCAGGAATGTGCTATATCGCATTGAAGAAGATAAGAGAAGAAAATGTTTTTAAGAACCTTAAGGTACTTAGAACAGTTACCTTGCTATTTGCATGTAGTCCTAACTTCCTATGTTATATTGTAAACTCCCTGTGGACAGTTCTGTGTATCTTTGTATTCCTCACATGTAGTACCCTAGAATTGCCTGACATAAGCAAACGTTCAAAGAGTTTATTTTCCATGCAAGCGCTGCTAGTCCCTGGGCAGTGATCAGGCACTGTTCTGTATCTGGAGATAATAAGGATAATTTACTCAAGGTTGGTGCAATCTGGAATAGAAAACAGACTTGTCAATATATAATTGAGATGGTGTCAAACAGAATGATACATTGTAATAAGTACTACAAAAGAGGCATATGTACCTTTTGTTTTTGAGTTCTGTGGAGGGAAAACATATGTAGGATCAGAAAAGGTTTTATGTAGTTAAATCTTGAGTTTTGCTTTGAAGGATTAATAAGATAAGCAAGATGGAATAAGAAATGATGTGTTTCCTGGCTGAGAGAATAGTAGGGACAGATGTAAAGTGGTATAAAAGTACAGGTATGTTTGAGAAAGCAGTCTTACCGTATAAAGGAGTAGCAAAATTTCTGGAGATCATGGGAAGGTAGTTAAAACTTTTAAAAAGTGTACAGTGATGATCAGATTTTCATTTCAGAAAAATGACCCTGATGAGGCATTGGCTGGAATAATGAGATTAATGGAAGGACATTTGATTGGAGGCCATTGTAAAAATTGAAGCCATGATGTTGAGTGCCTGAGGCACTGGAAAATGTTACAGAGAGAAACAGCTTTTAGAGTTATTGCAGAGGTAGAATGGACAGTACTTGGTTTATTGAAAGTGAAGAATGATGAGGAAGGAAGAGTCAAATATGACTGGTATTTCTAGCTTCAGTGACTAGGTAAATAGCAGTGATGTTAGCAGTCAGGGTAGAGGAGGAAAGAATGCATGATCTCTGAATAAGGGACTAGTTTCATAAATTATGTTACATTCCACCCTCAAAAGTTCTCTGTATGATAATGGTGTACCATTAAGTAAAATAAATAGCTTTGTATAGTATGACTCCTTTATACATGTGTACATAAATATTTATATACACATATACATATTTACTATATATGCACATGTATACCACAGATACCATGTATGTTTTTATAAGTTTAGAAAAATGTAAGGACAGGAACATAAACTGTTAATGGTTGTGTGGATTATTCTGAAAAATGGATAGCAAAGGGGGTTGTGGCCTTTCCATTGTTGCTTCATTATTTAAATGTTGCATGATTTTTTTTTCCTACATCCTATGTTACCTTTATGCAAAGCACCAAAACAAAACAAAGCAAAACAAGACAGTATGATCTGTCTATCTAGGTATCTGTACATTGTGTCCATCTTGAAAAAAATGGCAGGAAGGGGTGTTTTGGTTCTCTTCAAAATATAACACGTTTTTTCCCCTCTTCATAACTTTTTGTTCATGCTGTTGTCCACAATGACATTTCCTCTTCTTTGTGCTTTTGCCCTTGATTTAAGGCTCATCTTTATGCTCTAGCTCTCTGTTGGTGCTTTTTTTTGTTTTTGTTTTTGATCTTGAGGAGCTCATAGGGATCTTGGCTTCTACTGAATTATGATAGCACACGTATTCTTATGTCCTAATTGTATTTGTATTTCTTATATATAGGTACATAACAAATTCCACAAACGTTGCTGCTTGAAACAACATACATTTTCTATCTTATAATTTCTTTGGGCCAGGCATCTGGGCACAGCTCAACTGGACCCTCAATTGAGAATTTTACAAGTCTGCAATAACGGTATTAGACAAGCTGTGTTCTTCTCTGGAGGTTGGAGTCCTCTTATAAGCTCACATGGTTGTTGGCAGAATTCAGTTCCTTTCACCTTTAGGACCGACGTCTCCATTTTCTTGCTGGCTGTCACTAGGATCTGATCTCAGCTCCTAGAGGCTCTCCTAGCCCCTTGTCACATGGCCCTCTCATGCCATGGCAGCTTACTTTTTCAAGGCTGGTGGGAGAATCTCTTGTCAGCCAAGGTAGAGCCCATATAATGTAACATATCACAGGAGTGTCTATCCCATCATCTTTGCCATATTCTATTTCCTAGAACCAAGTCCAAGATTCTGCTCAGGTTAAACTCGTGGAATGGGGTCATACAAGACCTTGACTCATTGGAGGTCACCTTAGAGTGTATCCACCATAGCACATCTATTCATATTTAAAGCTGGAGAGGACCTCAGAGTGTTCTCTTCCTCTCCAACTAAAATATAAGGAAAGTTCATCTCCAGTGCTTAGCATCTTTATAGCATAGTAGGTATTGAATAGATATTTGACAGTGATTCAAAAGGCAGAGGGAATCGTGCACAAAAATGTTAATAGATCAGAGTAAATACTCAGAAAACTTATTCAGTTATACTGTGTATGAAATGGTTAAGGCTTGATATTTTAGGACATGGTGAAATTGAGAGCATAAATTAAATCTGGAAATATTACGGAGGAGATATTGGCAGTATTTGTTGATTGATTAGGGACCTGGAGGAAGGTGGTAGCGAAGAGGGAGGGACTAGAATAACTTTGAGGTTGCTTGTTTGGGGACTGAGAGGCTGGTGTGCCAGTGACTAATCAATTCAATTAATATTAGAGTGCTGTGAGGCAGTATATTGATGTTAAATTCACGATGTGGTTTTTGGTCTCTAGAGAGTAACTAAAGCACAAACCAATATTTCACATCTACACTATGAAAGCAGTTGCTTTCTCTATCTGTAGAGTCATAGGAAGTTATTCATTAGCAGGTTTTAAAATTGCACTAGGGATTGTTTTTATCTATAATGCCTGAATGTGTACTGTTTACCCTAATGATGTTACCCCAAAATCATAGATAGGACATTGCATTAACTTCTAAAGTTTGGGGTTAATGGAGAGGGTCTGACAGACCTGGAATCAAATTATAAGTAGTGTATATGAACTTAATAGAGATATGGAAAAAGTGGTAGAAGAGCAGGAAGCCTTTTTATTTTCCTTAGGGATTTTCTCTTTTCCTTTCTTTTAATTATTGCTTGTTGTAAAACTTAGAACAATAGGGAAATATGAGGAGGAGGACATATAGCCTAACTTTCTACAGAAGGGGATGGAACGCTTTTTTTTGTAAAGGGCCAGATAGTAAGTATTTTAGACTTTGCAGGCCATATGGTCTCTGTCACTACTACTCAATTTTAGTATTATAATGTGATAACAGCCATAGATAATAGTTATTAAACAGATGGGCATGGCATGGCATGGAATGGGTTTGTTCCAATAAAACATTATTAACAAAAATGGTTGGCAGGCCAGATTGGCTCACATGCCATAATTCTAGTAATTCTGACCTTATTCTCAATGACTGGAAATTTGGTATATTCCCTTTCATATTTTTCCCAAACTCATATTGTACATAATATTCTTCAAAAATTTTTTCCACTTAATAATATATTGTGGAAAAACTTCTGTTGTTAATTCAGAAGAATCTATCTCATTATATGATTGTATATTTTGGTTCTTTCAGTTTTTCACTCTTATTAAGCGTTATAGGGAACTTCCTTGTACACACACACATCTTTCTGCACTTGTGAGAACATATTCATATGGCAAGTTACTAGGAGTGTAACGACTGCTTTGTATCAAAGTCTATGCATACTTAATTTATACATATTTTTAAAATTAATATTTATTGGAGTATCCAGTAGTTGATTTACAATGTTGTGTTAGTTTCAAGTGTACAGCAAAGTGAATCAGTTATACATATACATATATCCACTCTTTTTTAGATTCTTTTCCCATATAGGTCATTACAGGGTATTGAGTAGAGATACTGCTCAATACTCTGCTACACAGTAGGTTCTTATTAGGTATCTATTTTATATATAGTAGTGTGTATATGTCAATCCCAATCTCCCCATTAATCCCTCCCCCCTCCTCTTGGTTTGTTTTCTACATCTGTGTTAATTTATATTTTTGAGAAAAATGTTGCTACAGGGACTTACCTGGTGGCACAGTGGTTAAGGATCCACCTGCCAATGCAGGGGACATGGGTTTGAGCCCTGGTCCGGGAAGATCCCACATGCCTCGGAGCAACTAAGGCCGTGCACCACAACTACTGAGCCTGTGCTCTAGAGCTTGCGAGCCACAACTGCTGAGCCCACGCACCACAACTGCTGAAGCCTGCACACCTAGACCCGTGCTCCACAGCAAGAGAAACCACTGCAATGAGAAGCCTGCACACCGCAACGAAGAGTAGCCCCAGCTCGCTGCAACTAGAGAAAGCCTGTGTGCAGCAACGAAGACCCAGTGCAGCCATAAATGAATAAAGAAATAGATTTATTTATTTGTTTTTAAAAAGTTGCTACAAAGAGATGCAAGAACCCCATGGAATGTCTGTAGACATGCCATTGTTGATGACTGTTGGGTCTAAGTTTTATAGGTGGGCCTTATCTAATTGCAGTTTAGCTACTCTTGCTATTGACATAAAGACCATAATCGTAGCCCTGCCCATTCTATCTCTCCAGTTCCTTTAAAGAAGGGAGTTTAGAAGACTTTTACATAACATATTCCAGAAGACTCCCATTTCTATAAAATGAATCATTCTGTTGGTATTTATGGTAGGTGAATGGTATTATGGAAGCATTTACCAAGAATGGGTCAATCGTTTATATATTCAGGGTATTTTTTTGCAATGTTTAAAAGTGTATAATCATTACTAGCGTTCAGTATGAATAATTATATGGAGAGGTCTGTAGTATCACCAAAGTTAATCACCTGTTAAACTGTTGACTTCTATTACCATAAATTAGTTAAAAAACATTAAAAAAATGTTTTTTGGCTGCGTTGGGTCTTCGTTGCTGCGTGCAGGCAAGCGGGGGCTACTCTTCATTGGGGTGCGCCAGCTCCTCATTGCAGTGGCTTCTCTTGTTGCAGAGCATGGGCTCTAGGTGTGCGGCCTTCAGTAGTTGTGGCATGCAGGCTCTGTAGCTGTGGTACATGGGCTTAGCTGCTCCACGGCATGTGGGATCCTCCTGGACCAGGGCTCAAACCCGCGTCCCCTGCATTTGCAGGTGGATTCCCAACCACTGCGCCCGTCACCAGGGAGGCCCCCCAAAATATTTTTTTATACAAGATGATTCATATGGTATATATTCTTTGGTGTGCCTTTGCTTAACAGTGTTAGTGAAATTAACTTTCTTGTGCATAAAAGTAGTTGTTTCTTTTTAGTGTATTATTATATGAATATTCCACCATTTAGAAAATTCATTTTATTCTTAATGGGCATTTGGGTAGTTGCTAGTGTTTGGCTGTTATAAACAAAGTTGCTGTAAACATTCTGTTAAGTATATTTTGTGATTGTGAGAGTCCTAGTAGTTTCATATCCTTGCCAAATTTTGATACTAGAGTCTTTTTTTTTTTTTTTAATATAGTGATTCTGGTGGGGTGTAGTATATTTTTTATGGTTTTAATTTGTATCTCCCTGATGATTAGTAACCCTGAACACCTCAACACCTTTTCATGAATTTATTTGCCATTTGGAAATCTTTTGTGACGTGCTTATTTGTGTATTTGGTTGTTTTTATTTATTGTGATTATTGCCTTTTCTTTATTTCTAAGATTTTCTTATGTATTTCAGATATAATTTCCTTGTTGACTATAAGTATTCCAAATCTCCCTTACTAAAGTTTGGTTTTTAATTCTCTTAATGTTGGCTTTCATAAGCATAAATCGTTAATTTTATCAATTTTCTTCTTTATGGTATGTGTACTTTATATTTTGTTAAAGAAATCTTTATTTTAACCTAAGTCATGAAGATACTCTCTTATGTAATCTTCTTCTAGAAGTGTTTAGGTCTTGTCTATGATCCAATTAGAATTGATCTGTTTGTATGGTTTGAGATAGTAGTCAAGATTAATTTTGTCCATATGAACGTCAGTTGATTGATGCAGGACCAGTTCTTGAAATACTCCATCTTCCTCTTATTGCAGTAAATATGGAATCTGGTGAAAAATATAATATATATATTTGTATATTAAATATTTATATTAAAATATATTTCCATATTAAATATTTATATATAACATTTATATAATTATTTATATATTAAATATATATATATTTGTTTCTGCATTCTTTTCTGTTTCGTTGGTCTGTTCATCTGTCTTTGCTCCAATACCACATTGTTTTAATTACTGTATCTTTATAATAAATCCTAATATTTGATAGTGTAAGTCCTCTATTAGGATTATGATTATTATTCCTCCTCTTTTCCCTTCTTCAAGAGTGTCTCAGATATTCTTTGTTCTTTACATTTTCCTATAACTTGTAGAATAAAGTTGCCAAATTACACAGAAAGACCTGCTAAGATTGGGATTGGGATTCATTATGATGCCAAAAACTTGGCCTCTGTGCACTGGAATCAAATCGAATCTCAGTGACAGAATTTTGGGTGAAGTAGAAAAGAATAGCTTTATTGCTTTGCCAGGCAAAGGGGGACACAGTGGGCTCCTGCCCTCGAAAACTGTGTGTCCCAATCTGGGCAGGGTCACTGATAAGATCAGGGTGTGCGCAGGCCCCTTTAATCTGGTCTCTGGTAATTTCTTGATGAGCTTCTCTGGTTTCTTTAATCTGGCCACTGGTGCTCTTCTCTGGAATGAAGAATGCCGACATCTTCCCTTTGTTGGGGGTTTTAGTTCTATAAAGAGCACAAAAGATATTGTTCTGTATATCACTTGAGGCAGAATCAGGACCCTGCCCCAAAGCTGCACTCTTGTTTTTCGGCAGCTCCTCCCTCGTATCTGCATCCTCTCCCTTCCCTGATTAGCAACTGCTTGAATCTCCCCTTTAGAACTTAGGGAAGGCCATGGAGGCTGGAGTGTGTTCTCTACAAACAAGGAATGGGGACACAGGAAGGCTTCTGTACCCAGGAGCGCCAAAGGGTCCTGCTTGGTTTCACTATGAAACTTTACTATATCTGTTGGAAGATTTTTAATCACAGTTTCAATTTCATTACTTGTGATTGGTCTGTTCATATTTTCTGTTTCTTCCTGGTTCAGTGTTGGAAGGTTATACCTTTCTAAGAATTTGTCCATTTCTTCTAGGTTGTCCATTTTATTGGTATATAGTTGCTTGTAATAGTCTCTTATGATGCTTTGTATTTCTACGGTGTCTGTTGTAACTTCTTTTTTTCCATTTCTAATTTTATTGATTTGAGTCCTCCACTTTTTTTTTTTTTTTTTTTTGCGGTACGCGGGCCTCTCACTGTTGTGGCCTCTCCCGTTGCGGAGCACAGGCTCCGGACGCACAGGCCCAGCGGCCATGGCTCACGGGCCCAGCCGCTCCACGGCATGTGGGATCTTCCTGGACCGGGGCACGAACCCGTGTCCCCTGCATCAGCAGGCGGACTCTCAACCACTGCACTACCAGGGAAGCCCCTCGCCACTCTTTTTCTTGATGAATCTGGCTAAAGGTTTATCAATTTTGTTTATCTTCTCAAAGAACTGGCTTTTAGTTTTATTGATCTTTGCTGTTGTTTTTTTTTGTTTGTTTCTATTTCATTTATTTCTGCTCTGATCTTTATGATTTCTTTCCTTCTACTAACTTTGGGTTTTGTTTGTTCTTTCTCTAGTTCCTTTAGGTGTAAGGTTAGATTGTTTATCTGAGATTTGTGTTGTTTCTTGAGGTAAGATTGTATTGCTATAAATTTCCCTCTTAGAACTGCTTTTACTGCATCCCATAGGTTTTGGGTCATTGTATTCTCATTGTCATTCGGTTCTAGGTATTTTTTGATTTCCTGTTTGATTTCTTCAGTGATCTCTTGGTTATTTAGTGGCGTATTGTTTAGCCTCCATGTGTTTGTGTTTTTTACGGTTTTTTCTCTGTAATTTATTTCTAGTCTCCTAGTGTTGTGGTCAGAAAAGATGCTTGATATGATTTTAATTTTCTTAAATTTACCAAAACTTGATTTGTGACCCAAGATGTGATCTATTCTGCAGAATGTTCCGTGTACACTTGACAAGAAAATATAATCTGCTGTTTTCAGGTGGAATGTCCTATAAATATTAATTAAAACTATCTGGTCTATTGTGTCATTTAAAGCTTGTGTTTCCTTATTTTCTGTTTGCATGATCTGTCCATTGGTGTAAGTGAGGTGTTAAAGTCCCCCACTATTATAATATTACTGTTGATTTCCTCTTTTATAGCTGTTAGCAGTTGCCTTATGTATTGAGGTGCTTCTCTGTTTGGTGCATATATATTTATAATTGTTGTATCTTCTTCTTGGATTGATCCCTTGATCATTATGTAGTGTCCTTCCTTGTCTCTTGTAACATTCGTTATCTTAAAGTCTATTTTATCTGATACGAGTATTGCTACTCCAGCTTTCTTTTGATTTCCATTAGCATGGCATATCTTTTTCTATCCCCTCACTTTCAGTCTGTGTCTGTCTCTAGGTCTGAACTGTGTCTCTTGTAGACAGCATACAGGTGGGTCTTGTTTTTGTATCCATTCAGCGAGCTTGTGCCTTTTGGTTGGAGCATTTAATCCAGTCACATTTAAGGAATTATATGTATGTTCCTGTTACCATTTTCTTAACTGTTTTGGGTTTATTTTTGTAGGTCCTTTTTTTCTCTTGTGTTTCCCACTTAGAGAAGTTCCTTTAACATTTGTTGTAGAGCTGGTTTCATGGTTCTGAATTCTCTTAGCTTTTGCTTGTCTGTAAAGCTTTTGATTTCTCCATCAAATCTGAATGAGATCCTTGCTGGGTAGAGTATTCTTGGTTGTAGGTTCTTCCCTTTCATCACTTTAAATATATCACACCACTCCCTTCTGGCTTGCAGAGTTTCTGCTGAGAAATTAGCTGTTAACCTTATGGGAGTTCCCTTGTATGTTATTTTTCCCTTGTTGCTTTCAATAATTTTTCTTTGTCTTTAATTTTTGCCCATTTGATTACTGTGTGTCTCGGCATGTTTCTCCTTGGGTTTATCCTGCCTTGGACTTTCTGCACTTCCTGGACTTGGGTGGCTATTTCCTTTCCCATGTTAGGGAAGTTTTCGACTATAATCTCTTCATATATTTTCTCGGGTCCGTTCTCTCTCTCTTCTCATTCTGGGACCCTAAAATGCGAATGTTGGTGCATTTACTGTTGTCCCAGAGGTCTCTTAGGCTGTCTTCATTTCTTTTCATTCTTTTTTCGTTATTCTGTTCCACAGCAGTGATTTACAGCATTCTGTCTTCCAGGTCACTTATCCATTCTCCTGCCTCAGTGATTCTGTTATTGATTTCTTCTAGTATATTTTTCATTTAGTTTATTGTATTGTTCATCTCTGTTTGTTTGTTCTTTAATTCTTCTAGGTCTTTGTTAAACATTTCTTGCATCTTCTTGATCTTTGCCTCCATTCTTTTTCCGAGGTCCTGGATCATCTTCACTATCATTCTGAATTCTTTTTCTGGAAGGTTGCCTATCTCCACTTCATTTAGTTGTTTTCTGGGGTTTTATATTGTTCCTTCATCTGGACATGGTCCTCTGCCTTTTCATTTTGTGCATCTTTCTGTGATTGTGGTTTTTGTTCCACAGGCTGCAGGATTGTAGCTCTTCTTGCCTCTGCTGTCTGCCCTTTGATGGATGAGGCTATTGAAACTTTACTATCTTGATTTTCTGTGAGTTGGCTTCTGTTTGGTTTTCATTCACTTGGTGTTGTCTCTTATTTTACCTGTTCACTGTTGATTTTTTAAAAAATATTTTATTGGAGTATAGTTGATTTACAATGTTGTGTTAGTTCCTGCTGTACAGCAAAGTGAATCAGTTATACATATACATATAGCCACTCTTTTTTAGATTCTTTTCCCATATAGGTCATTACAGAGTATTGAGTAGAGTTCCCTGTGCTATACATTAGATACTTATTAGTTATTCATTTTATTATATAGCAGCATGTGTATGTCACATTCATTTGTGATTAAATGTTGGACATTGTATTTAATAATGCAGGAAATTGTATTTAACAGTCTCTACATGATGGTATCTTCCTGTAGAGAGGATTTCCTTTTGAGTTTTGATTAACAGTTAAATTAGGTGCCAATTATGTTAATTTAAGACTGAGCTGATTCAAAGGTGGAATTTTTAAAATCTTTGTGAGAGTTGCCTTATTTACAGTTTGCCTACTCCTATCTTGCAGCCCTTCTAGGTCTTCTTAAAGCCCAGGGTTTTACAATGAGTCTACAGCACTGTTCTTTATGTTTTTTTTTTTTCTTCTCACCATATGAGATTCTGAAAATTTTGTTTAGTTATTTGGCTGCCAGTTAATCTACGTGCAAATTCCATAACGTTGTTTGAGGGTCTGTTTTCATGTTTTTGAGAACTGTTGTCTGTTTCCTGGGGTATAGTTGGACTCCTTTTGTAAGCCTTGGTAAACTACTAGGATTCCTCTACCTTGACAGGTTATAAAATTCAGTTTTTGTCTCTCAGCTCTATAAGACTTATAACAGCTCTGTTTAGCTTCTCTATTCCCGCCTGTGAGTAGCAAATGCGTCAATGGGAAAGGTCATGCTGAACATCTTCTCTAGGATCCTGGCTGTTTAAATCTTGGCTACCTTGGAAACGCTCCAATACCTTAAAAAAGATTAAAAGATAAATTTAATCTAGCATTTTCAGTTGCTTTTCTTGGATAGTTAGTTTGATAAAAGCGAATCTGCTGTTGCCAGAAGGATAACTTTTTGCTGTTGTGTTCTTCAATTATTTAGTGTAAAATAACGGTCCTTCATTTGGTATGATGTCAGAAAAGGGGAGTAAATGTTCTTTGCTCTCCCAAGTAATAAAATACACCACCTTTGAGCAATGAATAATCATATATGTCGTGTGTATACATATATTTATTTGATGATGTTTATCTCTTTATAGGTTGCTTAGCCAAACCATGAAGGATCATCTAGTAAGAGTAGCGAATGAAGCTGAATTTATCCTGAGCAGGCAGCGAGCAGAGGATGTTCACAGACATGCGGAATTTGAGGTAGGTTAAACCTAGGAGTGGTGTGAGGAAGGTACCATTTTAAAATGTTAGTCATGGGAAACTGTAGGTAAAATGGCAGCATGGTCTTAGCAAACATGTATTATCAAAAAATTAAAAATAAATTTGTGAGAGAATCATGGGGATTCTAGGCAGATAGTGCAAGACTCTGTAGCTTTGGCTTTGATAGTTTTCCAATAAAGTAAATAGTGAAGGATTTTTGCCCTCTCTAGGCATGACAGAACAATTAACTGGAAATGAAAACCCCTATGGTAGATGAGATCCTTTAGGTTTCTAGAGAGAAGCTGAACAAGCGGCATGAAGTTTCTTTAACCTTGAGGTGGTAGCCGAGGAAATGAGGGAGAATACAGCTTTCTTCTTGGATCCTCACAGGGGCGACCAAGTGAAAGACCCATCCTGGGCCAGTGCTTGTCTCAGCAGTTGCTTCTGAACATGTGTAACAAACGTGAATTCATAGAGGAAATTAATGGTGTTATAGCTGTATAAGTTACAAAAATTCACACTTAAGGTGAACTAGAAGCATTTGACAGGAACTTTTGTTAAAAATTTGGAAAAAAAAATTAAAAAGCACCATCTGGGTTCTTTCTAATATATTAAGAGTGGATAATTCACATGTTGCTGATATTTCTCTGGTACATTAAAAATGATGATCACCTCTCCCAGTTCATTTTATACACCCTTCATAGTATGAAAAAAGATACTGGAAAAATAAAACTGTAGAAGACAAATTTCAGTTAACAATATAGGCACAAAATTCTAACTAAAACTTTAACCAACATAATCCAACAATGTAATGAAAGAACTATACAATTGACTCTTGAACAACAGAGGTTTGAACTGAGGGGTCCACTTATCAGCCAGTATTTTTAATTTTTTAATTTTTATTTTTTTTACGGTACGGGGGCCTCTCACTGTTGTGGCCTCTCCCGTTGCGGAGCACAGGCTCCGGACGCGCAGGCTTAGCGGCTGTGGCTCACAGGCCCAGCCGCTCCGCGGCATGTGGGATCTTCCCGGACCGGGGCACAAACCCGCGTCCCCTGCATCGGCAGGCAGACTCTCAACACTGCGCCACCAGGGAAGCCCATCAGCCAGTATTTTTTGATAGTAAATACTAGAGTACCACAGAGTCTGCGGTTGGTCGAAATTACAGATGTGGAGGAACCTTGTATATGGAAGGCTGACTATAAATTATATGTGTATTAACCTCCATGTTTTTCAAGGGTTAGCTGTATAGTGTAGACTGCTTATAATTTATTTATGGATGCTAAAGATGATTTGATATTAAGATATCTACCTATAAAATAAATTATATCACCAAATTAAAAATAGGAAAATCATGCGAATATATCAATAAATGTAGAAAAATGCATAGTACAAATTTTAGTATCCAGCTCTAATGAAACTGAGAAAAAATCATGTATATCAGAAAACAATCTAAATATGATAATGACTATTTACTATTATTTAAAATGTTTCAAGCCGTTTCTATTAAAATCAGGAAAAAAGAGTGATTGATATCTTCTATTAACATTAACGAAGTTTTTTAATGTTTTTGCAAGATATTGTTAATATAATTGGTAGATAAAGAAGATGTAATATTACTTTCAGATTGCTCATGCTATGATCTAGGAAAATCTAAGAGATTCTTGAATATTTTTCTACAAGAATTAATGGGGACTTTAGTAAGATTATTGGATATAAGATAAATATGCAGACAAATTAATAGATTATCTTTTGAGTAGCAAGCAGTAGCCAGCTAAGAATGGAAATCAGAAATGTATACAGTTAGGACAAAAGTACTATTTTGGGTTGAATTCTCTAAGAAATGTACAGACACTGTAACAAAAGTATAAAATCTCATTAATACAATACGCAATATAAACTGCTGGAGAATCATTCCATGCTGGGTAGTGTAACTTGCTCTGTGTGTGTAAGAGAGAGAGACAGAAACAGAGACATAGAATTCTTCTTTTATTTTGAAATAATTTGAGACTTATAGGAGAGTAATGAGTAGTACAAGAACTACTCTTCAACACTCTCCTAGATTCTGTAGTTGTTAAAAGTTTAACACATTTGCTTCTCTCCTGTTTTTCTTTGTTTTTCTGAATTTGAGAATAAGTTGAAGCCATGATACCCTTTTACCCCTAATTACTTAAGTGAGAATTTCCTGTGCCCATTCTCTGTTTTAATCTTGTACAGTTATCAAATCAGAAAATTTTCACTGGTGCAATGCTGTTATTTAAATATAGACCTTTTTCATATTTTTCCAAATGTCTTCATAATGTTCTTTATAGTCAAAAAGAGAAAATATTACTGCCCCAAAAGATGTCAGTTTTTCTCAAATTAATATGTAAATTCAATACAGTAAAATTAGCATATCATTCCATTAGAATAACAGTGGAGTATTTGAAATTTAAATATACCTTTAAAAATATCTAAATATCAAAATCTTCCACAAAATATATTTGGATCTGCAAATATCCAGTTAATGCGGGAAAAGAAATGCATTAGTGTAGCCCTAAGATTTATGAAATAAAAATATTGAGGATGTACTTGATTTCCCAGATAAACAATACTAATTAAAACAATACTATAAAGACAATATATATAAAAAATCTTCCAGATAGAGTAAGGATATAGGATGAAAGATGACATAGTAAGTATTTTAGAAACAGATTTCGAAAACTGTAAAAGTGGCACTGAGGCATATGGGAGAATTTTGAAACCAAGACAGGCCACTTAGAAAGTATAAAAAGTAAGCGTCTGTTACTACATATAATATTAAGCTGAGGAAACATACCATCAACAACATGGAAAGACATAATGGAACATGGAAAGACTGATAAATTAATATGTTTACTATATTAATAATTCTCATGAAATAAGTGAAAAATTGACCCAACAGGCAAATATTCAGAGGACAAGAATAGGGATTTCACAGAAGAATATAAGTTACCAGTAGCATTTAGAATGGTACTCAAATGATTGAATATTTACACAAATATTTAGGGAAATGTAAATTAGAGAAATTATGATATAACTTCTCTGTTCTCAGGTTGAGAGAAGGAAAGAATGATAGCTAGTACTGTTGAAGGAGATAGGGGAGATGAGATGGGCAATGGTGTTGTCTTATATTTTTAGTGGAAATGTACATTTTTGTGTTATGGGAAGGCAATATGTTCATATGTATTTTAATAATAATTATATAGGCATGTGCACACACACCCATTTACTCAATAACCCTATTCTGTGAATATATCTTTAAGAAAAAGTAATAGTATATAAGCATAGATATGTAAACCTGCTTTGTATGTAAATTTAATAAAATAAAAACAACAATGGAAAAACAAGAAAATGTTTCTTTAACAAAAGAACCATCATTTTCTCAATGAACAGGATGTTAATAAATTATCAAAAAATGAAGAGCTTGATTTTTTTTAATAAGAGCTTTATTCATATCTTTGTTTTTTAAATTGCATACTTTAATCCACAACCTGCTATGAAAGTTGAAGGTATTAGTCCTCTCATAATTCTTTTTCATTTTTGTCTCTTCAACTTCTAATTTTTAAAGTTATATTTTATTTTTCATATTGTCTAAATATGTAACACTCATTTATTTTAACCACAATTCTGATAGTACTTGAGTGTTTGTAATATATTTAAGTGAATTCATTACTCCATCCCCTCTTTTATTAGTCATAATAATTTCTTAATTTCCCCCAGGTTCTTTCTTTGGACTCAATTCTTTTTTTTTTTTTTTCCCAGAAAGAAAAGTAGGAGAAACATTTATTTTACCATTTATTATGCTCTGTTTAAATTTGACTGAAAAAAATAGACATATAGAAATGTGCACATATCAGTAGTGTGCAGTTCAATGAATTTTCACAAACTGACCACACCTGGGTAATCAGTCCCCAGATTAAGAAATAAAATATTACCAGCAATTTAGAGCCCCCTTCTAGTCTATAACCTTTTAAGGACCACTACTATCCTGTCTTCCAACACCATAAATGAATTTGTATTTTATATAAATGTAATAATACAATATATATTCTTTTGTGCCATCATTTTTTCACTCAGCATTGAGTTTTATGTTATTATGTTACGCTATTAGATTGTTCCCTCTTATTCCTATAGTATTCCACTGTGTGAATATTGACTCAATTCTTAATTGGCTAGGTTTCATCTCCTCCCCTTCCCCCAACAAAGGGTTCATGTGTGCTGTAAATTAAAAATTCTTTCATGTTTAAGAATATTTGCCAGCTGTCATTATATCTGAATGACATCCTGATGGATTGAATATTCTTGGCTAACCCTTGCTTTCCTTTAGAACTTTATAGACATTGCTTCATTGTATTTTGGCTTTGAACATTGCTTTCAGAGAAGATTGAGGCCAGCCTGATATTTTCCCTTAGTTGATAATTTGTTTGTTTTCTGTCTGAGATTTATTTGTCCATGGAGTTGATTTCTTAACAGGAATATGACTTAATATTGAGCATTATTTATCAAAAGTTCCTGGAACATAGTTTTTTTGTTATAATCTGCAAATTCAGATTTTTCCTTCAGTTCTTAGTAATTTCTATAAATTAAAATGTGAACTATCTTTTGCATTTTATTTTCTTTTTCTTAGTGACACATAAATCTATGTTAGATATGTCTGTCTTTCATATCTATTAGTTATTTCTTAATTGCTTTACTTTCTTTGATCTCCAGTCATGAGTAAAGTTTTTAATGTTTTATTTTCTCTGTCTGTGGTTTGCCTATAATGATTGTTTTGTTCTTCATTTTGTTTATTTAGATCTTCAGCCTCTCTACCTTTTTCTCTTATCTTGACTTTTATTTTTTTTGTGTTTTTTTGAGTTATAGTTTTATGTTGTTTTTTAGAAGAAAATAATCATGAGGAATTTCATTTTTTTGTTATATATTCTTTGTCTTTTGTATAGAATCTTCCAGTTTTATTTAAATATTTTATTTGTTTTTTATTTATTCATTGATTGGCAATTTATGTTTGCATAACTACTGTTTGGCTTAGACAGACGGAATATCTTGGTGACTCCCTTCTCACTGTCTCTAAAGGTAAAGCTAATTTTTTCTGTCACTGAGCTACACTTTGATGTTTGAAATTTGATTTTTGCCCAGTTTTGTTTGCCTATCATGAAAAGAGGGAGAGAGATCTTTGACCTAGGTGAGGAGGCCTTCGTAGCACACCTAAGTCTTGCTTTCTTTTTACAAGATTTCGTTAAGTATTTTCTACCAAGTTCATTCCATCTTATTAGAAACTATGGATAATTCTCATCAGGGAAAAATGTGCTTAGGCTGTGAATCATTATCTGTCATTTCAGAGAGTACTCTGGAGGCTACTGCCCTGGGAAGTCAGCCCTATTTTTCACTTCCTTGTTTCACCAATTTTTGCACTGTAGATTTTTCTAGCATCTTCAATAAGAGGAAACAAGAGAGAACAGTAGTTATTTGGTTTGTGTCTCTCCATATATGAAGGCATTAAGAAAAATTACCAGAATGTTTTTAGGTTACCAACATTGCTTCGGGGACATGGTTAGGAACTGAGCTTACTGCAACCTTAGTTCTAATACCAGTATGTTTAATTTCCCCAAGGTAACCAGTTTTTTAATGTTTGGTAGTTTATGTTATGTTTCTTTTATTTTAGTTATTTTTGTTAGGGTTTTATTGGTTGTTCAATATTTTTGTTTTTGCTAATTTGTTTAGGATTTGAAGGAAGAAAAAACTTTTAAATTGCCATTTCAGCCTAATATCCTAATCTGGAACGTATTCCTTACTGTCCTTTCTAATTGGTTATGGAGAAGTTCCTTTGTAACTCTGGGTTGAGATTGCAGTTCATTCTTTTAAGTTTTAGTGATCATGGTGCTGGTGATATATGTGTTCTTATATGAATGAATTGAGAGAATGAGGAAGGAGAAAACATGTGGAATTGAAAAGAGGAAAAATACTTCTAAAACAGTGTGCAATACAAGAAATTAAATTGATCTGACCCAAATGGTACATACATTTGCAATTTAGATAAGGGATAATAGTGACAATTGTAGCTTATATTTCATGAGTCCTTATGTTGGCTCAGAAACTGTCATGGGTGCTTTATAAGTTTTAACTAATTTAATTCTTACAATAAACCTCTGAAGTAGTACTGTTATTGTCTCTCATTTTATAAATGAGAAAACGGCATAAAGAGGAAATAACCCAGAATTAACAACTGGAATCCAGATCTAGGCAGTTTATCTCTTAATCACTAATCTGTGTATTTGTTTCACATTTTATTAGATTTCCATAGAATGTGTGAATAGGATTTAATCCTGGCATATACAACAGCTGTATTCTAAGCTAATTTAATTTTACACTTTCTACTATAGTTTTTCATTTTAATCTTTATAATCTTGCTATGAGATTTATAATATTTATAGTAATATTCTAAAGCATGATTATAAAATATCTAAATAGAAACAAATATTTACGAACTGATTTTATTGTTACTTGAATTTTTAGTGGAGAAAATGTATTTGTTTCACATGAGAGTCAATTTTAAGAGAGCAAACATATTTTTAATATTTTCATAGAAATAGAATTCCATTTATTTATACCACAGAACCCCAATTGATTGAGGCATGTTCATGTTTAATATATTTCTAACTACATTGGTCTTAAATCTTAAATAATACTCTACAAGATGAAACATATTTTTTCCTAGACAGCTTATATTCTAAAGGTTATCTATATTCAGCCTTGAATTCATGTTGTGCATTCTTAAATAATATATTTGAACTTTTGCTACTGCTAGTTACTTCCTCCTGCAAAAAAGAGATGTCATGTATTTAATATACCATTTGTGGTTGTAAAGTAGCTGACTTGTTTCATTTATTATCAAGGGATTGATGACAGTGTAGATCTGAAATGCACATCTCTTTAGTTCATTACATGATTATCACTGGAGTGGGATATCCTTGACATCTTCTGCTTTTGATTTATGTAGATGGTCCTTGAATGTCATGACATCATTGATTGGGTGCACATCTTAACTTTATTATTTAATCCTACAGCTGTAAACAGAATGTTTATTAAAAAACTATGTTGTGCAAAACACTATATCCTGTCTTGTAAGTGTAGTGTACGTGTGGGTGTACACAACTCATGACAATCTTTTGTTAAAAAGTTGTCTATCAAAGTTTAGTTTATTTAAACTGATGTGTTATATCTGTAAAACGTGATCAGGATTATCATTTAATAGCTTTCTTTTTAGGAATCTGTGTAAGTTAAAGTCCATTTCAGTAAGAATGTCTTAATGCGCTTTTGTCTGATGTTGCTTTGAATTTTATCTATTATAGAGTAGAACTCAATTCTTATTAGCTTCAATGGAATGGTAAAGTAGGTGGCAGGTCAGCTTAGTTGAAGTAATAAAAACAGTCTTTTTTATGAAATAAAAGGGCATAAAAGCGCTTGATCAATTATTAATATAGCAATCATAGATTTTTCTTTTAGTTGAAGGATTTCAAATATTTTTTCAAACACAATATTTTAGCAAACACAATATTCTTCAATAAAGTAGTGAATTTTTTTTGCCATTTAAGTACTTTTGCATTTTTTTAATACATTTTCTTTGTTTATTTTTGGCTGCTTTGGGTCTTCGTTGCTGCACGTGGGCTTTCTCTAGTTGCGGCAGGCGGTGGCTACTCTTTGTTGCGGTGTGCGGGCTTCTCATTGCAGTGGTTTCTCTTATTGCAGAACAGGGGATCTAGGCACGCGGGCTTCAGTAGTTGTGGCTCATGGGCTCTAGAGTGCAGGTTCAGTAGTTGTGGTGCATGGGATTATTTGCTCTGCGGCATGTGGGATCTTCCGGGACCAGGGATTGAACCCATATCCCCTGCATTGGCAGGCGGATTCTTAACCACTGTGCACCAGGGAAGTCCCACTTTTGCATTTTTTAATATTAGTGAACACTTCTATGACAGCACTTATTTATGTAGGCTGTTAACAAGCAAAAAAAAATCTTTATATCAACCCTTTGATGTAAATATTGTTATTATCATTATCTTGATTTTACAGGTAAGGAAATGTGAAGTACAGAGAGGTTAAATGATTTGTTCTAGGTCTTATAGCTAATATATGGTGAAGCTAGGATTCAAGCCCAAGTCAAGTAGTCTGATACAAAGTTAGGACCAGCTAACTTTTTTTTTTTTAACATCTTTATTGGAGTATAATTGCTTTACAATGTTGTGTTAGTTTCTGCTGTACAACAAAGTGAATCAGCTATATGTATACATATATCCCCATATCCCCTCCATCTTGAGCCTCCCTCCCACCCTCCCTATCCCACCTCTCTAGGTCATCACAAAACATCGAGTTGATCTCCCTGTGTTATGCAGCAGCTTCCCACTAGCTATTCATTTTACATTTGGAAGTGTATATATGTCAGTGCTACTCCCTCCCTCACTTCGCCCCAGCATTCACTCCCTGCTCTGTGTCCTCAAGTACCTTCTCTATGTCTGCGTCTTTATTCCTGCCCTGCCGCTAGGTTCGTGAGTACCGTTTTTATAGATTCCCTATATATGCATTAGCATACGGTATTTGTTTTTCTCTTTCTGACTTACTTCACTCTGTATGACAATCTAAGTCCATCCACCTCATTACAAATAACTCAATTTTGTTCCTTTTTATGGCTGACCATTGTGTATATGTGCCACATCTTCTTTATCCATTCATGTGTCGATGGACATTTAGGTGCTTCCATGTCCTGGCTATTGTAAATAGTGCTGAAATGAACATTGTGGTACATGTACATTTTTGTTTTTGTGTGTGTTTTGTTTTGTTTTGTTTGTTTTGTTTTTTTTCCGGTACGTGGGCCTCTCACTGTTGTGGCCTCTCCTGTTGCGGAGCACAGGCTCCGGATGCGCAGGCTCAGCGGCCATGGCTCACGGGCCCAGCCGCTCCACGGCATGTGGGAACTTCCCGGACTGGGGCACGACCCTGTGTCCCCTGCATCGGCAAGCGGACTCTCAACCACTGCACCACCAGGGAAGCCCACATGTACCTTTCTGAATTATGTTTTTCTCAGGGTATATGCCCAGTAGTGGGATTACTGGGTCGTATGGTAGCTCTATTTTTAGGTTTTTAAGGAATCTCCATACTGTTCTCCATAGTGGCTGTATCAATTTACATTCCCACCAACAGTACAGGAGTGTTCCCTTTTCTCCACACCCTCTCCAGCATTTATTGTTTATAGATTTTTTGGATGATGGCCATTCTGACCGGTGTCAGGTGATAACCTCATTGTGGTGTTGATTTGCATCTCTCTAATGATTCATGATGTTGAGCATCTTTTCCTGTGTTTGTTAGCAGTCTGTACGTCTTCTTTGGAGAAGTGTCTATTTAGGTCTTCTGCCCAATTCTGGATTAGGTTGTTTGTTTTTTTGATATTGAGCTGCTTGTATATTTTGGAGATTAATCCTTTGTCAGTTGCTTCATTTGCAAATATTTTCTCCCATTCTGAGGGTTGTCTTTTTCTCTTGTTTATGGTTTCCTTTGTTGTGCAAAAGCTTTTAACTTTCATTCGGTCCCATTTGTTTGTTTTTATTTCCATTTCTCTAGGAGGTGGGTCAAAAAGGATCTTGCTGTGATTTATGTCATAGAGTGTTCTGCCTATGTTTTCCTCTAAGAATTTTATAGTGTCTGGCCTTACATTTAGGTCTTTAATCCATTTTGAGTTGATTTTTCTGTATGGTGTTAGGAAGTTTTCTAATTTCATTCTTTTACATGTAGCTGTCTAGTTTTCCCAGCACCACTTATTGAAGAGGCTGTCTTTTCTCCATTGTATATTCTTGCCTCCTTTGTCAAAGATAAGGTGACCATATGTGTGTGGGTTTATCTCTGGGCTTTCTATCCTGTTCCATTGATCTATCTTGCTGTTTTTGTGCCAGTACCATACTGTCTTGATTATTGTAGTTTTGTAGTATAGGTTGAAGTCAAGGAGCCTGATTCTTGCAGCTCTGTTTTTCTTTATCAAAATTGCTTTGGATATTCGGGGTCTTTTGTGCTTCCATACAAACTGTAAAATTTCTTGTGCTAGTTCTGTGAAAAATGCCATTGGTAATTTGATAGGGATTGCATTCAATCTGTAGATTGCTTTGGGTAGTATAGTCATTTTCACAATGTTGATTCTTCCAATCCAAGAACATGGTGTATCTCTCCATCTGTTTGTATCATCTTTGATTTCTTTCATCAGTGTCTTATGGTTTTCTGCATGCAGGTCTTTTGCCTCCTTAGGTAGGTTTATTCCTAGGTATTTTATGCTTTTGGTTGCAGTGGTGAATGGGAGTGTTTCCTTAATTTCCTTCTCATCTTTCGTTGTTAGTGTATATGAATGCAAGAGATTTCTGTGCATTACTTTTGTATCCTGCTACTTTACCAAATTCATTGATTAGCTCTAGTAGTTTTTTGGTAGCACCTTTAGGATTTTCTATGTATAGTTTCATGTCATCTGCAAACAGTGATTGCTTTACTTCTTGTTTTCCAATTTGTATTCCTTTTATTTCTTTTCCTTCTCTGATTGCTATGGCTGAAACTTCCAAAACTGTGTTGAATATTAGTGGTGAGAGTGGGCACCCTTGTCTTGTTCCTGATCTTAGTGGAAATGCTTTCAGTTTTTCACCACTGAGGACGATGTTGGCTGTGGGTTTGTCATATATGGCCTTTATTATGTTGAGGTAAGTTCCCTCTGTGCCTACTTTCTGGTGAGTTTTTTATCAAAAATGGGCGTTGAATTTTGTCAAAAGCTTTTTCTGCATCTATTGAGATTATCATATAGTTTTTATTTTTCAGTTTGTTAATATGGTGTATTACTTTGAATGATTTGTGTATATTGAAGAATCCTTATATTCTTGGGATAAACCCCAATTGATCATGGTGTATGATCCTTTTAATGTGCTGCTGGATTCTGTTTGCTAGTATTCTGTTGAGGAGCTTTGCATCTATGTTCATCAGTGATATTGGCCTGTAGTTTTTTTTTGTAACATCCTTGTCTGGTTTTGGTATCAGGGTGATGGTGGCCTTGTAGAATGAGTTTGGGAATGTTACTCCCTCTGCTAGATTTTGAAAGAGTTTGAGAAGGATAGATGTTAGCTCTTCTCTAAACGTTTGATAGAATTCGCCTGTGAAGCCATCTGGTCCTGGGCTTTTGTTTGTTGGAAGATTTTTAATCACAGTTTCAATTTCAGTGCTTGTGATTGGTCTGTTTATATTTTCTATTTCTTCCTGGTTCAGTCTCGAAAGGTTGTGCTTCTCTAAGAATTTGTCCATTTCTTCCAGGTTGCCCATTTTTTTGCCATATAGTTGCTTGTAGTAGTCTCTCATGATCCTTTGTATTTCTGCGGTGTCAGTTGTTACTTCTCCTTTTTCATTTCTAATTCTGTTGATTTGAATCTTCTCCCTTTTTTCCTGATGGGTTGGGCTCATGGTGTATCAATTTTGTTTGTCTTCTCAAAGAACCAGGTTTTAGCTTTATTGATCTTTGCTATCGTTTCCTTCATTTCTTTTTTATTTATTTCTGATCTGATCTTTATCAGTTGTATCCTTCTGCGAACTTCGTGATTTTTTTTGTTCTTCTTTCTCTAATTGCTTTAAGTGTAAGGTTAGGTTGTTTATTTGAGATTTTTCTTGTTTCTTGAGGTGGAATTGTATGGCTGTAAACTTCCCTCTTACAACTGCTTTTGCTGCATACCATAGGTTTTGGGTTATCATGTTTTCATGGTCATTTGGTTCTAGGTGTTTTTTGATTTCCTCTTTGATTTCTTCAGTGATCTCTTGGTTGTTTAGTAGAGTATTGTTTAGCCTCCATATGTTTGTATTTTTATAGTTTTTTTCCTATAATGGATATCTAGTCTCCTAGCTTGTGGTCGGAAAAGATGCTTGAGACCATTTCAACATCCTTAAATTTACTGAGGCTTGATTTGTGACCCAAATGTGATCTATCCTGCAGAGTGTTCTGTGTGCACTTGAGAAGAAAGCCTTTTATGGCTGTTAGCATTTGCCTTATGTATAGAGGTGCTCCTGTGCCGCCTAACGTTGTTTTGTTAGGCCATTTGTATACTAAGTGGTTTAACACACATTTTCTCTTTTCAACACCACAACAGATCTGTGAAAGTATGCAAGATAGATTGAGAGAATTTGATTTGGCCTTGGTCACATAGCTAGAAAACTGATAATTTTGAGCCAGAACTCAGGTCTCGTAAAAGTAACCCAATGTAGTCTCTGTCTTCATATCCTCCGTTGACCCCAGGGTATTACATGAAGTATTTTGCTGTTGAGAAAATATATTATTCAACATATGTTTGACAGTTCTGAAGGAGTGTGAAGCAGATTAACAAATGTAATATTAGAGACTTGACCAATTTTAGGGTTATGATGAATTATCCAATTTACCTGTTTAATATTGGCATTTTTTGTGATTGATGGTCATTTGCTTTCCTTTAGTTAAAATAAGTATTTATTTTCCTAATTATAGAATTATAATTAGGAAATACATATTTAATAAAAGTAGGAATACATACATATATGATATGTATTTATTATAGAAAGTTTAGAAAATAAATAAAAATATAAATAAAAAGCATTCATTGTTTAGCTTTAACAATGGTTTATCTCTGTTGTTTTTATTTTAACTTTAACTTGAAATAATTATAGAATATAAGAAGTTGCAAAAGTAGTACAAAGGTCTGATGTATCCTACTGTCTTTTAAAAATACACATATACTCATTTACTCGTTCACTATAAGTACCCACTTACCAAATTACAGTCATAAGGATGCTTTTAAAAAGCAGGGAATACAGATATGTCACGTGTCATTTTTCATAGATGAATGCATAGTATACACATTTTTGCACCTTGTTTTTTTTGTGTGTGTGTGTCTGTGTATTAGCATATACTGAGCTTCCTCATTTTTTTGGTTGCTTTGCAGTATTCCATTGTATTTTTGTATGTTTCTGTATATGTAATTATTATTGAAGTGCCAGACTTCCATTATTAGACATTTAAGGTTTTTACATTCTTGTCGTATTATGAAAAGTGCTGCAGTTTATAATTTTGTACTCTGCATTTTTTATTATGTACTTCTGTAGGTGGCTACTGAATTTTCTATTTTCATCATCTTTAAGATTATTATATAGTTTTATTATGGAATCTGTAGAAATTATCCTGTATGTTAATAATTTTTTTTAGATTCTCTAATAGCAATAAATCCTACCAGGTTGAATATTTTAAAAAACATAACCAATTCTAACTTTTTAAAGGAGTTTTATAATTATTTACAAGTGATGTTGATTTCCTTTTTTGTAAATTAGTATTGTCAAAAAATAAAATATATGTATTAGCTTTTTTTTTTTATCTTTCAGAGAGTCAAATGTTGGACTTATTTATTGATTGATTGGTTGAGTTAATTGTTTTCTAATTGTCTTAAATGTTTTGGCAAATATATTTTTTACCTCCCCTTGCATTCTTTTTTTTCTTGTTTATTTGAAAGCATACTTTTATTCCTTTCTAAGTAATGAGAACAAAAACAATAATATTAATATTATTCGGAGGACATCAGTGGTGTCATCCTATTGTTTATTATGTGACATACTCATTTTTCTTAGTTTCTATACTTTTAGTATACTTTTTAATCTGGTAGTTATTTAATAGTCAAGGGATTTGTCCTTTATTGTTTAAATTTTGTTTTTTTATTGCATTATAAGCAGATAGTATGGTATGTGGAATTACTACCTTTGAAATTTATTGAGGATTTCTAATTGGCGTAATTTGATATTGAGCTTATATTTACAGTCTTTTTTCTGTGATAAACAAACAAAAACCGTAAAGCACACAACACTCTGATCTATCATCATAAGAAACTTTCCAGTAGGAATTTTTAAAGACTCAGATAAATGATTATCAGTCCCATTTGAAAAGATAAATGTATATACTAGGCTGTTTTGCTTGATGTTCAGTAAGATATGATTAGCTGTATGAAAAATATATGTGGAAATTATTTTAGGGATCAAGAGCAGAATACAACATAATAAATTTTTGAAATTTCTGAAGAGGATAATTTTCTGGAGTTTCAAAACACCAGGCAATCTCAAAGGAATATATTTATAAATTCTCATTGTAGTCATTGTATGACCAAAATAACAAATATTAAAATTGAAAATTGGAAAAAATTTAGATGAATTATGAGGTATTAGTATTTAAATATATAATAATATAAATTTGGAAAATATGAAAACTGTAATGGATATGTGGGGGAAGGATGGAGACTGGAAAGAGAGTACTGCTTGTCAGTAATGGAAAAGTGCAAATTCAAATGGCAAAACCATTAAAATTCTTTGTACCTGGTATGCTAGTAATGCTACTCATAAAATTATAACTTGAGCACAATTCGTTTGGAAATCTTTTTGAGATGAGTCCTATCTTTGCCTTAATTTTTATTTAGATTTTTTTAATGTAAATAATTTAGAAGAAAAAAATAATCATGTCCTTGAAAATGTCAGTTATTATAATTATAGCAGAAGAATATTGGAAAATGTTGTAATGTCATATTAACAATAGTTAACAACAGTTAATTTATTAATAAGACTTAATGAATAAGTAGTGGCAGGTTTACTTTGTGGAGCTTTGAGAATTAATAAAAATACCTGCATTATTACTTTAATTTTTGAAATATAGGACTTCAAATTAGGCCTTGTGGTTATAGCTTATGCATCAATATTGTCAAAGTTTAGAGTGAAACTGGAGAAATTACACAATTGTTCATTTAGTATTTTTTTCTTTTACTAATTTTTTTTTCTTATAAAGCTATGATTTAAAAAATGATTACTAAAATTTAGGGAGAAAAGAAGGAGAGATTACATACCACAGTTCATTCAGAAAGATAAAGGATTGAAATATTTTGGATATTTCCAACCTGAATTACATCTTACCTGCCCCATGCTCAGCTCTCTTTTCATCATAGGAGCAGTAATTCTTCCAGTCTTCCAGAATTTAAAAGTGATAGTCAAAACCAAAAAAACAAATAGATAAATTGGACTTTATCAAAATTAAGATTATTTGGGGTTCAAAAGGTACTATGAAGAAAGAAAAAAGACAATCCACAGAATGGAATAGCAGATTGTAAATCTTATATTTGATAAGGGTATAGTATCTAGAACATACAAAGAACTTTTAGCACTCAACATTAAAGAGGGATCCCCTTCCTCTTGCCTTCAGGCAACCCAGAAGTTGTGCTTGCCATGCTGCTTTCCTTTTCTCAGAGTACTTTGTGGTCTTTCTTTCCATCCTGGGCCCAACAGAATGGCTCCTACCAAAAGGGTGGCAGGAAGATGGGCTCTTCTGCCATCAACAAGGTAGTGACCAAAGAATACACCATTCACATTCACAAGTGCATCCATACTGAGGGCTGCAAGAGGCATGGCCTTCCAGCACTCAAAGAGATCCAGAAATTTGCCATGAAGAAGATGGGAACTCCTGATGTGTGCATTGACACTGGGCTCAGTTGACACTGGGCCAATGGAATGAGGAGTATCCCTTACCTTATCTGGGTGCTGTATCCCAAAAGATGGAAAGTGGATGAAGAATCATCAAACAAGTGCTATCCATTGGTTACCTAGGTACCTGTCACCTCTTTCAAAAATCTACAGACAATGTGGATGAGAACTAACTCTAAACCCAATAAGGAGACATATAACACAATTTAAAAATAGACAGAGGGCTTCCCTGGTGGCGCAGTGGTTGAGAATCCACCTGCCGATGCAGGGGACACGGGTTCGTGCCCCGGTCCGGGAAGATCCCACATGCCGTGGAGCAGCTGGGTCCGTGACCCATGGCTGCTGAGCCTGTGCGTCCAGAGCCTGTGCTCCGCAACGGGAGAGGCCACAACAGTGAGAGGCCCGCGTACCACAAAAAAAAAAAAAAAAAAAAAAAAAATAGGCAGAGAATTTGAATAGATATTTCTCTGAAGACGATATACAAATGGCCAATATGCACATGAAAAGATACTTAACATTGTTATCAATAAGGAAATGGCAAATCAAAAGCATAATAAGATACCATTTTATACCTACTAGAATGGTTTTCACTAAAAAAGTCAGCTAATAACAGGAGTTAGTGGGGGTGTAATAAAATTAGAACACTTGTATGCCAATAGTGGGAATGTAAAATGGGGCAGCCATGTTGGCAAACAGGTTTTCAGTTTCTTAAATGGTTAATTATAGTTACCATATGACTCAGTAATTCTACTATTAGGTACATACCCAAAAGAATGGAGAACATAACATCCACAGAAAACCATATACACGAATGTTCACAGCGCTGGTGTTCATAATAACCAAAAAGTGGAATTAACCCAAATGTCCATCAACTGATGAATGGATAAACAAAATCTGGTATATTCATACAGTGCAATATTATTGATCCATATAAATATGTACATGTATAATGTATATATGCTTGCATATATTATATATGTATATATTTACATATATGTATAAATTCCCAGAGTTGAAATCACAAGTTGAAGAATAAATACAGCTGTTGCAGAGACAAATAAAATTCTCCGAGTATTCTTTTTAATAAGAATTATCTATAGTGTATTCATTTAGTGTCAGTTGTGCTTTAATTGGTTTGTCTAATTAATGAAAAATGGTATTGCTTGTTTTATGTTTCATATTCCATATAAAGTAACCTTTATCAAAATAATAGTATATCTTCTGTGTTAAAATTGTTTTTAATTTTACTACTTTTTTGTTGGGCTAACACTATACTGATGCCAGAAGCTTGGCTTCTGCGCATTGGTGCCAAATTGAAACTCGGAGACAGAGTTTTGGGTGAAGTTGAAAAGAATAGCTTTATTGCTTAGCCAGGCAAAGGGGGACACAGTGGGCTCATGCCCTGAAAAACAGTGTGTCCCAACCCAGGAGGATTTGGTGAGGAGTTTTTTGCGGTACACGGGTCTCTCACTGTTGTGGCCTCTCCTGCTGCGGAGCACAGGCTCCGCACGTGCAGGCCCAGCAGCGATGGCTCACGGGCCCATCTGCTCCATGGCATGTGGGATCTTCCCGGACCGGGGCACGAACCCGCATCCCCTGCATCGGCAGGCGGACTCTAAACCACTGCGCCACCAGGGAAGCCCTGGTGAGGAGTTTTATAGCAGTTGTTCAAGGGCAGAGTCGCTGGTACGATCAGGGTGTATGCAGGGCCTGGCAGGGCCTGCACTCCTTTAATCCAGGCTCAGGTAATCTTTTGATGAGCTTCTCTGGTTTCTTTGATCTGGCTTCAGGTGGTCTTCTTTGGAATGAAGATTGCTGACTTCTTCCATTTATTGAGGGTTTTCGTTCTGGAAAGAGCTCAAAGATATTGTTATGTGTATCCCTTGAGGGGGAACCAGGACATGCCCCAAGGCTGCACTGTTGTTTCTTGGCTGCTCCTCCCTTGTCTCTGCATCCCCTCCCTTCCCTGATGAGCAACTGTTTGAATCTCCACTTTGAACTCAGGGAAGGTCTTGGAGACTGGAGTCTGTTCCTTACAGACAAGGAAGCTGGGACAGGTAAAGCCTTCCGTGCCCAGAAGCCCCACAGGTCCTGCTTAGTTTCAATACTATATTCTCATTCCATAGAGTTTTGGGGATCATATATATTATCCATACATTCTTTAAATCTAGGTTTATGATTATCAGTGGATATTGAAAAATTTTTGGTACTTTTACATGACTTCCTGCATTTAGTGTAAATCCTGTTTGGCAGCTAGCTTCTCTGCATGATTTCTCTTCAGTAATTAAATTTAGCACTTCCAGCTGCTTAAAAACTTGTTGGCCTTTCCTGTTCATTTGTGTTTCTTCATGTGTAAAATGTGGGACATCCCCATAGTTTTACTTCTTTTAAAGTGCCATTTTATAGTCTGGGTTTGGCAGTTATATACTGTGAATGGTTTACTTTCTTATTCTAAATATGAATCTAAAATTTTAATTTTAAACTAAATATCAATGTGATGTATATCAGATATGTGATTGCCCTAAGTGACTTGCTTCTAGTAATTGATACGTATTTATATATATTTTTCTTAGAATGTCAGACTAGGTTATTTGTAATGATGTATAATTTCAGCCACCTGTATTCTTTAAGTACAGGTATAAGCATTTACACAGAACTATAAGTTGGGCTAATTGCCGTAGGATTTAATGAATCTTTTGGTTATAATATAGCAGAATAATTTTAAACATAAGAAATCTTGTGTCTCTTTTTTTAACAGTACTTTACAATTATATTTGTGTGAGGGATATTTTTTGATATAGGTAGTTTGAGAAGGTGTTTACTGATACTACTGAGCCACATATCTGTCTTCAGAGTGTATCATGCTTATAATTCAAGGCCCATTATTCTCCATTACTGGAGAAAGCACTTTTCATAGGTAAAGTAGTTCCTTGTAATAAATTATGAGCATCTACCTATAGCTTACTATTTTTAGATGTCTCAAATGGTCATTCTTTAAAATATTAATGAGTTCATATGTGAACAGCCAATAAAAGTCCTGGTATAATCTTAACTTGTGGACTTACTTAGAATTATAGTGTTCAAACTGTTAATATTTCAGGTCCTTTATTGAGAATCTGATTTTACAAATGGATGTATGGTGTATGGTTGATTAGGCAAGTTAAAATAATTACCAGCCTAATTCCCCAAATCTGTTGTGCTGTTTTATTCTTCATTTATATTACATTCTAAAATACAATTTGCTGACATAATAAATTGATAAGACATCAGATAGAGGAGTGGCAACAATACAGATGTTGTTGTTTTAACTGGTAATTATCTTTGATTGTTCCTTGTTTTCAGCAGAGTATTAGACCATTGAATATAATACACTAGATGAAAGTTTTAATTTGAGAATGAAAAATTGCATCTAAAAGTAAGTGGTGATTTAAAAAATTATTTTAAAAATTGTTTATTACTGAAATTCATTTGGAATCGCAAGTGGCCCTGAGTAGCCTAAACAGTCTTCAAAGAAAAAAAGAACAAAATCAGGAGCACTCAAACTTCCTGATTTTAATATTTACTACAAAGCTGTAATAATCATGGTACTGGCACTATTATAGACACGTATAAGAGAATAATAGAATTTCAAATCCAAAAATAAATTTGTTCATATAAGGCCAGTTGACTTTTGACAAGGGTGACAAGGTGTAGTTCAATGAGAAAAGAATAAGTCTCTAAAGCAAATTGTGCAGACATAACTGGATATCCACATGCAAAAGAATAAAGTTGATCCTTACCTCATACCATATATACAAATTGACTCAAAATAGATCAGTGACCTAAACATAAGTGTGAAATCATAAACTCTTAGAAGATAATGTAGTGGTAACTCTTCATGACTGTGTATGTAGAAACGGATTCTTAGATATGACACCAAAAGCAAAAGAAGAAAAGAAAAAATGGGTAATTGGATGTCATGAAATTTAAAAACTCTGTGTATCAAAGGACATTATAAAGAATGTAAAAAAATTACCTATAGAATGGGAGAAAATACTTGCAAATCTATATCTCATAAAAGGATCTATTATCCAGATGTTAAGATTTCTCTCAACTCAACAACAAAAAACTAAACAACCCAAATGAAAAATGAGCAAAGAACTTAAATGGACTTTTCTCCAAGGATATACAAATGGCCCACAAACCCATGAAAAGGTGTTCAGCATTAGTCATTAGGGACAAGCTAAAATAAAACAGTTAGGGAATAACAAATGTTGGCAAGGATATGGAGATATTAGAACCTTTATACAACTGTTGGTGGAATGTAAAATGGTATAGATGCTGTGGAAACAGTTTAGTAGTTCCTCATAAATATAAAAGAATTACCATGTGACCTAGCAATTCTACTCCTAGTACCATATCCGAAAGAACTGAAAATAGTTACTGAAACAAGTACATGTGCATGCATGTGTAGTTTATCATGTGTGTCATCTTGAGTAGGATGCCCAGAGAGCTGTTTAAAATATTATCTCTGGGTGTGTCTGTGAAGGTGTTTCCAGAAGAGATTAGCATTTGAATAAGTAGAGTGAATAAAGAAGATCAGTGCCAATGGGTATCATCCAATCCATTGAGGGCATGAATAGTGCAGAAAGGTGGAGGAAGAGTGAATTCATTCTCTCTAATTTAGCTGAGACATTTATCTTCTCCTGACCTTGGACATTGGTACTCCTGGTTCTCAGGCTTTCGGACTAAGACAGGGACTTACACCATTAGCCCCTCAGTTCTTGGGCTGAATTACACCACCAGTTTTCCTTGTTCTCCAGCTTTCAAATGGTGGATTGCGGTACTTCTTGATCCCATGAAACAATGGCTTTAATAACTCTCCTCTTATATATAGGTCTCTCTATCTTACTGGTTCTGTTCCTCTGAAGAACCCTGACTAATACAATGCATGTTCATAGCAGCACTATTCACAATAGCCAAAAGGTGGAAACAGCCAAAATGTCCATCAGTGGATGAGTAGATATACAAATTGTGGTATGTACATAAAATGGAATATTATGCAGTAATAAAAAAGGAGTAAAGAGTTGATACATTCTACAGTAAACATGATCCTCAAATCTTAATGCTAAATGCAAGAAGCCAAAGACAGAAAAATATATTGTATATATCATTTATATGAAATATTCAGAATAGATAACTCCATAAAGACAGAATGCAGATTGGTGGTTGCCATTGGTTCGGGAGTGGAGAATGGGGAGAAACTGCTAAATGGATAAACGGTTGACTTTGGAGTGATGGAAATGTTTTGGAACTAGATATATGTGGTGGTTGTACAACATTGTTAATGTACTTAATGCCACTGAATTGTGCAGTTTAAAGTGGCTAATTTATGTGAATTTCACCCTAATTATTTTTAAAAATATTTTTTAGTATTTGCACCTATTGAGTATTGCAAAAGGCTTAAAAGAGTTTATTTTGCTGAGTTGCTAGATACTATAATCCTCCTGATTAGGAAATTAGGAGAAAGAACATGTTGGAGGGAAAATTGAGAAGAGTAGTTTAGAACATATTGAGGGTTTGGTTTTTGGGATGCTGCAGATGGACATATCTGATAGCAATTTGGAAATACAGATTTAGTGCCTAGATAAGATATGTTTGGATATTTGAGTTATATTTGGATGTTTTTAGCTGATTCATAGTAATTGATGTGTCACTCTTACTGAGCCACCGATATAGTGGATAAGAAGAGTACCAAGGCATCTTAACAACTGAGTGTTACAGCATCCTTTGGCAAGTACTCAGTTGAACTAATTCATTTACCATTACATTCACGCTTTCAAACTTTAGGCATTGAGTAATTTCCAGTCATCCTATTAGGTTTCTCTGGGAGGCTTTAATTCCCATACCCCAAGTAAGTTATTTCATTCATACTTTTTCCCCCTCCTCAAAACCACGTGCCCCACTCTACCCATATTGTCAGCCAAAGCCCTTAACTCATTTATTGGAAAAGTAGATTTCATCAGAGTGGAATGAACACTGAATCTGTCCATCACCAAGCTAATCAATATATATATTTGTGTGTTAACTTCTCTCGCATCAGAGAGCACCACCTTTTTCAGTGGCAAATCTGTTTGGCTGTTTTTTGGGGCCCTTCCTCACTCCCACTTCTCAAGACTTTATTTCACTTTTCTCTTTCCGTAATCAAGCTTCCTTTTCCCCTAGGAAAGAACAGGAGCATGTTATAATATCTTCCATCTTTAAATAAACTAAAAACAAACTCAGAACCTTCTCTTGACTTTACTTTCCTTCCTTCTGTTTTTCTTTCAGTCTAGTTGTCAAGCTTACATTGCTTTTCGACATACATTCTCTCTCTTTCCTCTGAGCTTCCTCATGGCTTTTTGGCTTCTTGGCAATCAGGCTTCTACTACCACCACTATTCCCTTGAAACTTCCTGGGATTACCAATGACCTGAGTGTAATCAAAACCAGTATTTACCTTTTTTGTTTTTATTTTAGTAAACTGCATCTCAATATGTAATGCTGTTGACTGCTCTCTGCTGTCTGGACTCGTTCTCAATAGTTTTTGTAGCTTCTTTTCTCTGCGTAGCCTTTAAATGGGGAAGTTCCTTGGGACTTTATTCTAAGCCTTCTCTTACGTGTCTGTGTTCCATTGCTAAGTAATGTAACCTGTTTTCATAGTTCTTAAATACTATCTTTAGTCTGGTAATTTTGGTATTTATGTCTGTGGTCCAAGTTCCTTTTCTGAGTGCCAGACTTATTTATTTAACCTTATTTTACATATCCACATGGATTTTTCACAAACATCACGGTACTATATAGCCTGAGTTTTACGAGCTTGATCTCTAGATTCAAAAAGCCAAGGTTTTGATATGGACTCTAATACTCAGTATTTTAACCTTCATAACTTCTCAGTTCTTGAGTCCCTCATTTGTGAAGTGAGGATTATAACAGAGTTGTGAGAATTAAATGAGATCCATGTAGAACATCAAGAACAATGTCTAGCATATAGTAAACACTCAATTATACGTGAGCTGCTATTTTCTTATTACATCATACTTAATATGTTTTAAAAGGGCTCTTGATTTTCCTTTCCTACCAACCTACCAAATCAGAAAGCTGAGAGTCATCCTTGAATTCTTTCCCTCCTCTCTGCTGTACATTCAAACATCCTGAAGTTCAGTCTTTATAATTTGTCTTGAAATTATGTACTTGTATCATTTCTCTCTCTTTAGCTTAGACTACCATCCTTCATCTGCAGGACAGCAACAGCCTCCTATTTTTAATCTTACTCCATTCTCATATGTTTTCTACATATCAGTCCAAATAATCCTAAAACTTGAACGGGGTCATACCGTCTCCTTCCTTACATAACATTTCAGTGGTTTTCTATCACACGTTTTTTAAAAAAAATCCAAAGCACTTATCATAGCTTTTGAGGCCCTGCGTGATCTGACTTCTACTTTTTTCCCATTTCTTCTTCTGCTACTCTCCCCATGTTATTTTGCATTAATCACACTAATCTTACAACTCTTATAACATGTTGATCTCTTTCTTCTGTCAGAGTCTCTATACATTCATTTGCTTAAGAGATATTTATTGAGCGTTGACTGTGTACAAGACACTGTTCTGGGCCTGAGAATAAAAGAATTTCCAAAAATGACATAAATACCTGATCTCTTAGAACTTACTTTTTTTTTTTTTTTTACATCTTTATTGGGGTATAGTTGCTTTACAATGGTGTGTTAGTTTCTGCTTTATAACAAAGTGAATCAGTTATACATATACATATGTTCCCATATCTCTTCCCTCTTGCGTCTCCCTCCCTCCCACCCTCCCTATCCCACCCCTCCAGGCGGTCACAAAGCACTGAGCTGATCTCCCTGTGCTATGCGGCTGCTTCCCACCAGCGATAGTGTATCTATATGGTAGTGTATATATATGGTAGTGTATATATGTCCATGCCTCTCTTTTGCTTTGTCACAGCTTACCCTTCCCGCTTCCAATATCAACAAGTCCATTCTCTAGTAGGTCGGTGTCTTTATTCCCTTATCCCTAGGTTCTTCATGACATTTTTTATTCTTAAATTCCATATATATGTGTTAGCATACGGTATTTGTCTTTCTCTTTCTGACTTACTTCACTCTGTATGACAGACTCTAGGTTGATCCACCTCATCACAAATAGCTCAATTTCGTTTCTTTTTATGGCTGAGTAATATTCCATTGTATATATGTGCCACATCTTCTTTATCCATTCATCCGATGACGGACACTTAGGTTGTTTCCATCTCCGGACTATTGTAAATAGAGATGCAATGAACATTTTGGTACATGACTATATTTGAATTATGGTTTTCTCAGGATATGTGTCCAGTAGTGGGATTGCTGGGTCATATGGTAGTTCTATTTGTAGTTTTTTAAGGAACCTCCATACTGTTCTCCACAGTGGCTGAATCAATTTACATTCCCACCAGCAGTGCAAGAGGGTTCCCTTTTCTCCACACCCTCACCACCATTTATTGTTTCTAGATTTTTTGATGATGGCCATTCTGACTGGTGTGAGATGATATCCCATTGTAGTTCTGATTTGCATTTCTCTAATGATTAATGACGTTGAGCATTCTTTCATGTGTTTGTTGGCAATCTGTATATCTTCTTTGGAGAAATGTCTATTTAGGTCTTCTGGCCATTTTTGGATTGGGTTGTTTGTTTTTTTGTTATTAAGCTGCAAGAGCTGCTTGTAAATTTTGGAGATTGATCCTTTGTCAGTTGCTTCATTAGCAAATATTTTCTCCCATTCTGAGTGTTGTCTTTTGGTCTTGTTTATGGTTTCCTTTGCTGTGCAAAAGCGTTGAAGTTTCACTAGGTCCCATTTGTTTATTTTTGTTTTTATTTCCATTTCTCTAGGAAGTGGGTCAAAAAGGATCTTGCTGTGATTTATGTCATAGAGTGTTCTGCCTATGTTTTCCTCTAAGAGTTTGATAGTTTCTGGCCTTACCTTTAGGTCTTTAATCCATTTTGAGCTTATTTTTGTGTATGGTGTTAGGGAGTGATCTAATCTCATACTTTTACATGTACCTGTCCAGTTTTCCCAGCACTACTTATTGAAGAGGCTGTCCTTCCTCCACTGCACATTCCTGACTCCTTTATCAAAGATAAGGTGACCATATGTACGTGGGTTTATCTCTGGGCTTTCTATCCTGTTCCATTGATCTATCTTTCTGTTTTTGTGCCAGTACCATACTGTCTTGATTACTGTAGCTTTGTAGTATACTCTTAAGTGCAGGAGCCTGATTCCTCCAGCTCCATTTGTCATTCTCAAGGTTGCTTTGGCTATTCGGGGTCTTTTGTGTTTCCATACAAATTGTGAATTTTTTTGTTCTAGTTCTGTGAAAAATACCAGTGGTACTTTGATAGGGATTGCATTGAATATGTAGATTGCTTTGGGTAGTAGAGTCATTTTCACAATGTTGATTCTTCCAATCCAAGTACATGGTATATCTCTCCATCTATTTGTATCATCTTTAAATTCTTTCACCAGTATCTTATAATTTTCTGCATACAGGTCTTTTGTCTCCTTAGGTAGGTTTATCCCTAGATATTTTATTCTTTTTGTTGCAATGGTAAATGGGAGTGTTTTCTTGATTTCACTTTCAGATATTTCATCATTAGTGTATAGGAATGCCAGAGATTTCTGTGAATTAATTTTGTATCCTACTTTACCAAATTCATTGATTAGCTCTAGTAGTTTTCTGGTAGCATCTTTAGGATTCTCTATGTACAGTATCATGTCATCTGCAAACAGTGACAGCTTTACTTCTTCTTTTCCGATTTGGATACCTTTTATTTCCTTTTCTTCTCTGATTGCTGTGGCTAAAACTTCAAAAACTATGTTGAATAAGAGTGGTGAGAGTGGGCAACCTTGTCTTGTTCCTGATCTTAGTGGAAATGGTTTCAGTTTTTCACCATTGAGGACAATGTTGGCTGTGGGTTTGTCATATATGGCCTTTATTATGTTGAGGAAAGTTCCCTCTATGCCTACTTTCTGCAGGGTTTTTATCATAAATGGGTGTTGAATTGTTTTGAAAGCTTTCTCTGCATGTATTGAGATGATCATATGGTTTTTCTCCTTCAGTTTGTTAATATGGTGTATCACGTTGATTGATTTGCGTATATTGAAGAATCCTTGCATTCCTGGAATAAATCCCACTTGATCATGGTGTATGATCCGTTTAATGTGGTGTTGGATTCTGTTTGCTAGTATTTTGTTGAGGATTTGTGCATCTATGTTTATCAGTGATATTGGCCTGTAGTTTTCTTTCTTTGTGACATCCCTGTCTGGTTTTGGTATCAGGGTGATGGTGGCCTCGTAGAATGAGTTTGGGAGTGTTCCTCCCTCTGCTATATTTTGGAAGAGTTCGAGAAGGATAGGTGTTAGCTCTTCTCTAAATGTTTGATAGAATTTGCTTGTGAAGCCATCTGGTCCTGGGCTTTTGTTTGTTGGAAGATTTTTAATCACAGTTTCAATTTCAGTGCTTGTAATTGGTCTGTTCATATTTTCTCTTTCTTCCTGATTCAGTCTTGGCAGGTTTTGCATTTCTAAGAATTTGTCCATTTCTTCCAGGTTGTCCATTTTATTGGCATAGACTTGCTTGTAGTAATCTCTCGTGATCTTTTTTATTTCTGCAGTGTCAGTTGTTACTTCTCCTTTTTCATTTCTAATTCTATTGATTTGAGTTTTCTCCCTTTTTTTCTTGATGAGTCTGGCTAATGGTTTATCAATTTTGTTTATCTTCTCAAAGAACCAGCTTTTAGTTTTATTGATCTTTGCTATTGTTTCCTTCATTTCTTTTTCATTTATTTCTGACTTGATTTATATGATTTCTTTCCTTCTGCTAACTTTGGGGTTTTTTTTTTTCTTCTTTCTCTAATTGCTTTAGGTGCAAGGTTAGGTTGTTATTTCGAGATGTTTCCCGTTTCTTGAGGTAGGATTGTATTGCTATAAACTTCCCTCTTAGAACTGCTTTTGCTGCATCCCATAGATTTTGGGTCATCGTGTCTCCATTGTCATTTGTTTCTAGGTATTTTTTGATTTCCTCTTTGATTTCTTCAGTGATCACTTTGTTATTAAGTAGTGTATTGTTTAGCCTCCATGTGTTTGTATTTTTTACAGATCTTTTCTTGTAATTGATATCTAGTCTCATAGCGTTGTGGTCAGAAAAAATACTTGATACAATTTCAATTTTCTTAAATTTACCAAGGCTTGATTTGTGACCCAAGATATGATCTATCCTAGAGTATGTTCCATGAGCACTTGAGAAAAATGTGTATTCTGTTGTTTTTGAATGGAGTGTCCTATAAATATCAATTAAGTCCATCTTGTTTAATGTATCATTTAAAGCTTGTGTCTCCTTACTTTTTTCATTTTGGATGATCTGTCCATTGGAGAAAGTGGGGTGTTAAAGTCCCCTACTATGAATGTGTTACTGTTGATTTCCCCTTTTATGGTTGTTAGTATTTGCCTTATGTATTGAGGTGCTTCTATGTTGGGTGCATAAATATTTACAATTGTTATATCTTCTTCTTGGATCGATCCCTTGATCATTATGCAGTGTCCTTCTTTGTCTCTTCTAATAGTCTTTATTTTAAAGTCTATTTTGTCTGATACGAGAATTGCTACTCCAGCTTTCTTTTGGTTTCCATTTGCATGGAATATCTTTTTCCATCCCCTTACTTTCAGTCTTTATGTGTCTCTAGGTCTGAAGTGGTTCTCTTGTAGACAGCAAATATATGGGTCTTGTTTTTGTATCCATTCAACCAATCTGTGTCTTTTGGTGGGAGCATTTAATCCATTTACATTTAAGGTAATTATCAGTATGTATGTTCCTATTCCCATTTTCTTAATTGTTTTGGGTTCGTTATTGTAGGTCTTTTCCTTCTCTTGTGTTTCTTGCCTAAAGAAGTTCCTTTAGCAGTTGTTGTAGAGCTGGTTTCGTGGTGCTGAACCCTCTCAGCTTCTGCTTGTCTGTAAAGGTTTTAATTTCTCCATCAAATCTGAATGAGATCCTTGCTGGGTAGAGTAATCTTGGTTGCAGGTGTTTCTCCTTCTTCACTTTAAATATGTCCTGCCAGTCCCTTCTGGCTTGCAGAGTTTCTGCTGAAAGATCAGCTGTTAACCTTATGGGGATTCCCTTGTGTGTTATTTGTTGTTTTTCCCTTGCTGCTTTTAATATGTTTTCTTTGTATTTAATTTTTGAGTTTGAATAATATGTGTCTTGGCATATTTCTTCTTGGATTTATCCTTTATGGGACTCTCTGTGCTTCCTGGACTTGATTAACTATTTGCTTTCCCATATTAGGGATGTTTTCAACTATAATCTCTTCAAATATTTTCTCAGTCCCTTTCTTTTTCTCTTCTTCTTCTGGAACCCCTATAATTCGAATGTTGGTGTGTTTGATGTTGTCCCAGAGGTCTCTGAGACTGTCCTCAGTTCTTTTCATTCTTTTTTCTTTATTCTGCTCTGCAGTAGTTATTTCCACTATTTTATCTTCCAGGTCACTTATCCGTTCTTCTGCCTCAGTTATTCTGCTGTTGATCCCATCTAGAGTATTTTTAATTTCATTTATTGTGTTGTTCATCGTTTGTTTCATCTTTAGTTCTTCTAGGTCCTTGTTAAATGTTTCTTGCATTTTGTCTATTCTATTTCCAAGATTTTGGATTATCTTTGCTATCATTATTCTGAGTTCTTTTTCAGGTAGACTGCCTATTTCCTCTTCATTTGTTAGGTCTGGTGGGTTTTTATCTTGCTCCTTTATCTGCTGTGTGTTTTTCTGTCTTCTCATTTTGCTTATGTTACTGTGTTTGTGATCTCCTTTTTGCAGGCTGCAGGTTCGTAGTTCCCATTGTTTTTGGTGTCTGTCCCTAGTGGCTAAGGTTGGTTCAGTGGGTTGTGTAGGCTTCCTAGTGGTGGGGACTAGTGCCTGTGTTCTGGTGGATGAGGGTGGATCTTGTCTTTCTGGTGGGCAGGTCCACGTCTGGTGGTGTGTTTTGGGGTGTCTGTGGCCTTATTATGATTTTAGGCAGCCTCTCTGCTAATGGGTGGCGTTGTGTTCCTGTCCTGCTAGTTGTTTGGCATAGGATGTCCAGCACTGTAGCTTGCTGGTCGTTGAGTGAAGCTGGGTGCTGGTGTTGAGATGGAGATGTCTGTGAGATTTTCACCGTTTGATATTATGTGGAACTGGGAGGTCTCTTGTGGACCTGTTTCCTGAAGTTGGCTCTTCCTCCTCAGAGGCACAGCACTGACTCTTGGGTGCTGCACCAAGAGCCTTTCATCCACAGAGCTCAGAATAAAAGGGAGAAAAAGTAGAAAGAAAGAATTAGTAGAAGTAGAAAGAGAGAAAGAAAGAAAGAAAGAAAGAAAGGAGGGAGGGAGGGAGGAAGGAAGGAAGGAGGGAAGGAAGGAAAAAAAGAAAGGAGATAAAGTAAAATAAAATAAAGATAAAATATATAGTTCTTAAAATAAAAAATAATTATTAAGAGAAAAAAAAGAAAAAAATTAAAAAAACAAACCAAAAAACGGACGGATAGAACCTTAGGACAAATGGTGGAAGCAAAGCTATAAAGACAAAATCTCACACAGAAAGAAGCATGCACATACACACTCACAAAAAGAAGTAAAGGGGAAAAAATAATCTTGCTCTCAAGTCCACTTCCTTAATTTGGGAAGATTCGTTGTCTATTCATGTATTCCACAGATGCAGGGTACATCAAGTGTATTGTGGAGCTTTAATCCCCTGCTTCTGAGGCTGCTGGGAGAGATTTCCCTTTCTCTTCTTTGTTCTCACAGCTCCCAGGGGCGCAGCTTTGGATTGGGCCCTGCCTCTGCGTGTAGGTCGCGGTAGGGCGGCTGTTCTTCGCTCAGACAGGACGGGGTTAAAGGAGCCGCTGATTCAGGGACTCTGGCTCACTCAGGCCAGGGCGGGGGTTGGGGGGGGGAGGGAGGGACACAGCGTGCGTGGCGAGCGTGCGGGGCGGGCCTGAGGCGGCAGAGGCCGCTGTGACGTTGCACCAGCCTCAGGCGCGCTGTGCGTTCTCACGGAGTAGTTGACCCTGGATCCCGGGACCCTGGCAGTGGCGGGCTGCACAGGCTCCCTGGAAGGGGGGTGTGGATAGTGACCTGTGCTCGCACACAGGCTTCTTGGTGGCGGCAGCAGCAGCCTTAGCGTCTCAGGCCCGTCTCTGGCGTCCACGCTTTAGCCGCGGCTCGCGCCCGTCTCTGGAGCTCCTTTAAGAAGCGCTCTTAATCCCCTCTCGCGCACCAGGAAACAGGTAAGAAAAAGTCTCTATCCTCTTCGCCAGCTCCAGACTTTTCCCCGGACTCCCTCCCGGCTAGCCGTGGCGCACTAACCCCCTGCAGGCTGTGTTCACGCCGCCAACCCCAGTCCTCTCCCGGCGCTCTGACCTAAGCCCGAGCCTCAGCTCCCAGCCCCGCCCGCCCCAGCGGTTGAGCAGACAAGCCTCTCGGGCTGGTGAGTGCCGGTCGGCCCTGATCCTCTGTGCGGGAATCTCTCTGCTTTGCCCTCCGCACCCCTGTTGCTGTGCTGTCCTTCTCGGCCCCGAAGCTTTCCCCCTCCGCCACCCGCAGTCTCCGCCCGCGAAGGGGCTTCCTAGTGTGTGGAAAACTTTCCTCTTTCACAGCTTCCTCCCACTGGTGCAGGTCCCGTCCCTATTCTCTTGTCTCTGTTTATTCTGTTTTCTTTTGCCCTACCCAGGTACGTGAGGGGTTTCTTGCTTTTTGGGAGGTCTGAGGTCTTCTGCCAGCGTTCAGTAGGTGTTCTGTAGTTGTTGTTCCACGGGTAGGTGTATTTCTGGTGTATCTGTGGGGAGGAAGGTGATCTCCGCGTCTTACTCTTCCGCCATCTTCCCGGAAGCCTCCCCCTCAGAGCTCAGAAGTTACTCTTGAGAGAAAACAGATTATAAACATAAAAATTAAGGTGTTGATTCTAAAGACAGACTGTAGAAAGTGCTGTGGAGAGGAAAACAAATGTCGTGTGACCATTTTAAATATCGTGATAGGAAGGCCCAGAAAACACAACTTAAAGGAGGTGAAGGAGTAAGGGATGTGGATGGCAGGGGGAAGCGTGTTCCAGAGAGAGTGAACACATGGTACCAAATTTTTCAGGCAGATGCATGCCTGGAACGTTTGAAGGATAATAAGAAAGCCAGTATTTTTGGATTGGATGAGTTAATGGGCAAATAGATGGAAATGAGGATAAAGAGTTAATGTTGGGCTAGATCATGTAAGACATTATAAGCTATTACAATGAATTTGATTCTTAACATTTGGGAAACTCGTGGAGGGTAATGAGCAGAGAAGTAACAATCTGAGTAAAATTTTAAGTGCTTCACTCTGGTTGCTGTTTTAGGAAGAGACTGAAGGGAGGCAAGGGCCTGAATAGGAAGATCAGTTACTGCACTAACTGATGTAGGAAATGATTACTTGGACTAGGCTAATGGCAGTGAAGGTAGTAAGAAGTGGTTGGATCTTAATCTGTTTCATTTTAGAGCTAACAGGATATGCTGATGGATTTAATGTGTTAATGTTGAGAGAATGAAGGGTATTAAGGCTGACTGGAAGGTTTTGGTTTGAGCAGCTAGAAGAATGGAGTTGCTCAGGTGATAAGACTTTAGAAGGAGCAGGTTAGGGCAGTGAGGGAAGGTCAGGAGCCCAGGTTTTTTTTGTTTGTATTTTGTTTTTGTGGTACGCGGGCCTCTCACTGTTGTGGCCTCTCCCGTTGCGGAGCACAGGCTCCGGACGCGCAGGCTCAGCGGTCATGGCTCATGGGCCCAGCCGCTCCGCGGCATGTGGTATCTTCCCGGACCAGGGCACGAACCCGTGTCCCCTGCATCGGCAGGCGGACTCTCAACCACTGCGCCACCAGGGAAGCCCAGGACCCCAGTTTTGAACATGTTAAGTTTGAAATGCCTATGAGCCATCCAAGTGGAGATGTTCATCAGGCAGTTGGGTATAGAAACTTGAAATTCCTGGGAGGAATGTAGGCTCAGGATACAAATTTGGGACTCCCCTCTGTAACTGGTGGTATTTAATGCCATAATCAGGACGAGATCACCACGTGAGTCAGTAGCAACAGAAAGTTGTTCTTGCTGTGGGTAGATAGAAGGCCAGAAACCGGTGGTTCTGAAAGTCTAATTTTAAAAGTTTTGGAAAGAATAAAATGTCAAAGGATGCTGATATGTTAAGAGTAAGACTGCTCATTGACCATTTGTCTTCGCAAAGTGTGCTTTATTTTTCTGCTTTTTACTTGTCTAATTTCCAGCCTTTATCTTCCCCTTTCTAAGTCATCTCTTCAGAGGCCTCCAGGGACCATCCTACCAAAGTTGGTAACTCTTCCCTTCTGCAGGTTATATCTTAGGCCACCCCCCTTTTTTTTATTGACTTCATAATGAACAACTTTATAAGGTTATTCCTTTATTTACACATCATTATGTCTCATAATAGTGTAATTTTCAGTTCTTAGTAACAGATACATAATTGATGTCCAGTAAATATTTGTTTAATGGATAAAATGATAGAACCCTTGGGAAGTCTATTAGATTTAATAGTGCGAAGATACATTTTTAACTTAGCATTTGCTTCTTTGCCTTATTGGTGTTCATACATTAATAACTAATATTTGTTGAGTGTTCGTTGTATGTCAGTAAGCATTATAGTATGCTGGTTGATTCTCTATAATACCTTAATTTGACATTTGAGTCTAGTATAAACATGAATATTTCTTCTGCTAGTTAATATTTTATAGGATTGGAAGTCTCTGTAGATTATATAGTTGGGTTATATATGGATTTGGAAGTTATTTTAATAAGTAGGGAGAATGATCTTCGGAATAAAGAAAATGTTCATACCATTCAGAGATTCCTCAACTGTTCATGCCTGCAAGGGTTGTATGCTGGTTTAAATAACAAGTTAAGGTCAGCAGGAAAGAAAGTTCATTCTTGGTTACTACAGGCAATATCACTTAAATAATCACTTCTTTCCTTTAACATGAACCCTTCTTTTTTCCCCCATTCCAGGCAGTCTTGTCTCTTTCTGAATTCTCATTGACAGACAGTGCAGGTGTATGCTTTATGTTTTAGTTACTTGCTTCATGTTTTAATCTCCTCATGATTTCTGAATGTAGGGCTGGACTTCCGTCCCCCTAAAGCTCCCAGCATAGTGCTTTTCACATAGCCTTTGCTCAGTCAGGTAAGTTGAAAGAGTTGATGTATGTAGCATCTTTTTTCTTTTTTTTTTTTTTTTGCGGTACGCGGGCCTCTCACTGCTGTGGCTTCTCCCACTGCGGAGCACAGGCTCCAGACGCGCAGGCTCAGCGGCCATGGCTCACGGGCCCAGCCACTCCGCGGCATGTGGGATGTGGGATCTTCCTGGACCAGGGCACGAACCCGCGTCCCCTGCATCGGCAGGCGGACTCTCAACCACTGCGCCACCAGGGAAGCCCGTATGTAGCATCTTTGCTTTTAGGAATGTGTACCTCTCTTCACCCTGTCAGACAATGTGTGACCATATCTTGGAGGTGAGGTGGGAGAATCTGACCAATGGAGATGCAAATGTTTTGTCTCAGAACTTTATTAAATATCTGAAACTATAGTGTAGAATATTCATCCAGAATTATACTTTGCATGTGCACCTACAAAGGTTTATTTAAGGAGAAAGCAAATATATGGTTCCATTTTCAATATCTCTCTTTTTTTGGTGTGTGGAATTTCATTCAGTGGAGGTTGAAGAAGGAAGATGAGGAACTATCCTGTCACTTCTTGGTAAATGCAAGCCACCAAAAATGAGGAAATTTAGATCTCATTTTTTACCTTTTAAATGCCTTTTTGTTCAGTTACAGCAAGAAAGAAAATTGCTTTGTAAATAATATATGGCATTTATTCATGCATAAGAATGCAGCACATGCATATTATTTTATCTATATATTACTGAGAAGATTGCTGTGAAGAGAGTTATAATGGCATGATGTCTAGGTAATAATTTTTAGTTGACTCACTCTGTCAAATCATAGAAAAGCATTTTTCTAATAAGTCAGTATTATGTGAAGGCACTGTCTTCTATAGAAAAGCAGAATATTTTTCCTTTGTGGGAATTTAACATACACATGTAAAATTTGTAAACATGAATTTAACATACACATTTTCCTTTTAAAAGAATCCAAGTAAGTTATTATTTTAAAAGTTAAATTTTTATGTTTTGTATCATTTAGACAACTTTTTTTTTAGTTTTTTGTTATATATATATTTTTTATACAGCAGGTTCTGATTAGTTATCTGTTTTATACATATTGGTATATATATTGTCAATCCCAATCTCCCAATTCATGCCAGCACCACCACCGCCGCCCCCCCCCCCCCCGCTTTCCCCCCTTGGGGTCCATACGTTTGTTCTCTACATCCGTGTCTCCATTTCTGCCTTGCAAACCACTTCATCTGTACCATTTTTCTAGATTCCACATATATGTGTTAATATATGATATTTGCTTTTCTCTTTCTGACTTACTTCACTCAGTATGATACTCTCTAGGTCCATCCATGTCTCTACAAATGACCCAATTTCGTTCCTTTTTATGGCTGTGTAGTATTCCATTGTATATATGTACCACATCTTCTTTATCCATTCATCTGTCGATGGACATTTAAGTTGCTTCCATGACCTGGCTATTGTAAATAGTCATGCAGTGAACATTGGGGTACATGTGTCTTTTTGAATTATGGTTTTCTCTGGGTATATGCCCAGTAGTGGGATTGCTGGGTCATATGGTAGTTCTATTTTTAGTTTAAGGAACCTCCATACTGTTCTCCATAGTGGCTGTATCAATTTACATTCCCACCAACAGTGCAAGAAGGTTTCCTTTTCTCCACACCCTCTCCAGCATTTGTTGTTTGTACATTTTCTGATGATATATCCCATTCTAACTGGTTTAGGTGATACCTCATTGTAGTTTTGATTTGCATTTCTCTAATAATTAGTAATGTTGAGCAGCTTTTCATGTGCCTCTTGGCCATCTGTATGTCTTCTTTAGAGAAATGTCTATTTAGGTCTTCTGCCCATTTTTTGATTTGGTTGTTTATTTTTTTGATACTGAGCTGCATGAGCTGTTTTTAGAGATTAATCCTTTGTCAGTTGCTTCATTTGCAAATATTTTCTCCCATTCTGAGGATTGTCTTTTCGTCTTGTTTATGGTTTCCTTTGCTGTGCAAAAGCTTTTAAGTATCATTCAGTCCCATTTGTTTGTTTTTATTTCCATTTCCCTAGGAGGTGGGTCAAAAAGGATCTTGCTGTGATTTATGTCATAGAGTGTTCTGCCTATGTTTTCCTCTAAGAATTTTATAGTGTCTGGCCTTACATTTAGGTCTTTAATCCATTTTGAGTTGATTTTTCTGTATGGTGTTAGGAAGTTTTCTAATTTCATTCTTTTACATGTAGCTGTTTAGTTTTCCCAGCACCACTTATTGAAGAGGCTGTCTTTTCTCCATTGTATATTCTTGCCTCCTTTGTCAAAGATAAGGTGACCACATGTGTGTGGGTTTATCTCTGGGCTTTATCCTGTTCCATTGATCTATATTTCTGTTTTTGTGCCAGTACCATACTGTCTTGATTATTGTAGTTTTGTAGTATATTTTGAAGTCAGGGAGCCTGATTCTTCCATTTCCGTTTTTCTTTATCAAGATTGCTTTGGTGGGGCTTCCCTGGTGGTGCAGTGGTTGACAGTCCGCCTGCCGATGCAGGGGACATGGGTTCATGCCCCGGTCCAGGAAGATCCCACATGCCGCGGGGCAGCTGGGCCCGTGAGCCATGGCCGCTGAGCCTGCGCATCCGGAGCCTGTGTTCCACAACGGGAGGGGCCACAACAGTGAGAGGCCCACGTACTGGAAAAAAAAAAAAAAGAAAGAAAAAAGATTGCTTTGGCTATTCGGGGTATTTTGTGTTTCCATACGAACTGTAAAATTTCTTGTTCCAGTTCTGTGAAAAATGCCATTGGTAATTTGATAGGGATTGCATTCAATCTGTAGATTGCTTTGGGTAGTATAGTCATTTTCACAATGTTGATTCTTCCAATACAAGAACATGGTATATCTCTCCATCTGTTTGTGTAATCTTTGCTCTCCTTCATCCGTGTCTTATAGTTTTCTGTGTACAGTTCTTTTACCTCCTTAGGTAGGTTTATTCCTAGTATTTTATTCTTTTTGTTGCAATGGTGAATGGGATTGTTTCCTAATTTTTCTTTCTGATCTTTTGTTGTTAGAATATAGGAATGCAAGAGATTTCTGTGCATTACTTTTTTATCCTGCTACTTTACCAAGTTCATTGATTAGCTCTAGTAGTTTTCTGGTGGCATCTTTAGGATTCTCTATGTATAGTATCATGTCATCTGCAAACAGTGACAGTTTTACTTCTTCTTTTCCAGTTTGGATTTTTTTTTTCTCTGATTGCTGTGGCTAGGACTTCCAAAACTATGTTGAATAATGGTGGTGAGAATGGGCATCCTTGCCTTATTCCTGATCTTAGAGGAAATGCTTTCAGTTTTTCACCATTTAGAATGATGTTTGCTGTGTGTTTGTCATATATGGCCTTTATTATCTTGAGGTCAGTTCCCTCTATGCCCACTTTCTGAAGAGTTTTTATCATAAATTGGTGTTGAATTTTGTCAAAAGCTTTTTCTGCTTCTATTGAGATGATGATATGGTTTTTATTCTTCAATTTGTTAATAATGCTGTATCACATTGATTGATTTGTGTATATTGAAGAATCCTTGCATCCCTGGGATAAATCCCACTTGATCATGGTGTATGACCCTTTTAATGTGTTGTTGGATTCTGTTTGCTAGTAGTTTGTTGAGGATTTTTGCATCAATATTCATCAGTGTTACTGGTCTGTAATTTTTTTGTGGTATCTTTGTTTGGTTTTGGTATCAGGGTGATGGTGGCCTCGTAGAATGGATAAGCCTTTTATGGTACGTTTATATATATCTTGTTTTGAATGTCAGTGAACAACACTGTAAGATTATTTACTTTGTTTAAAAACTAGTAAACTTGCCCTAACAGGAACTTTGAAAAGTATTATAATCGTTTTTTATCCTATTGTTAGAATGAAGGTAAACATTTTAAATTCAAACCAATACTCTCAGTAGCAAGTAGCTTGTTCTAGATTCTTTGCTTTGGAAAGAGTTTTTTTTCCTCCTGATTCCTCTCACTTAACACAGTACTTGGCAGATAATAGATTGGTTGTTTACAGAATTAAAGACGACTGCTTTACATTGTAATGTGACATGGTTTTTCTTTTGCTTTCTGTAAAAGAGAGAAATTTTTACTTGGAAGTGAGATACAAAAGCAGGGAACCCATTTGTATTTCCTAAATTGCATCATACCATATTAACCAATAATTTACTCTATCTAATTCTTTGTTCCATTTCTTTTTTTTAATCCTCTTGACCAGTGCAGCAGGCATGATTCATTTTTCATTGTTTATCCTCCTGTTAGCTGATAAGGTTTATCCTCTTGTTAACGAAAAAAATTAAAATGAATAGAAGCAATGAAAATAGATAATAAGGAAATCTTGTAGAGAATGTACAAGCTTCTAAATAATTGGTCTTTTATTTTAGCTTGATGTTTAATATGGACAGTGATATTCTTATTTCAATAATAGTGCCTAACATTTACTTAGTGCTTAACATGTGCCAGTGTCTCAGAGTGCTTTGCATGGCATATCTGTTTTATCTTTGGAACTCTAAAGTTGTTTTACAGAGGAGGGCATTACTATTAGGCCCATTATACAGAATAAGGAAGCTGAGGCTAGAGAGGCTTAATAATTGCCTCAGAGTTATACAGTTAACATGGGTGTTAGAATCTGGATTTGAATCCCTTTTGTTTTTTTACTTTGTACTTATATTTCAGTTATGTCAATTATTGTCTTATTTTAATTATTATTCATGTTACAGAGTCAAATTGAAATAAAATATTTGTAAATTTAAAAAAATCATAGAGGTTAGAAGGAATTAACTTCATATACAAATAATGACTGAACTATGAGAAATTCAGGTATTTGGCTATATATGTTACCCATCGTATCAAGGAATCAGTAAATGACTGCACTTTTATTTAGGTATAATATTTTTATTAAGACTGAAGATATTTTGTTAAATTCAATTTAAATACCTTTCTTTTCCCTTTTTACAAACTTACGTTCTTTTACTATATAAAAATCGTTAAGATAATTGAGTCACTGTTAATGGTGGAGGAAATGTATTATTTAAGGTAAAGGTTTTCCTCAATGGAAAATGGACATGATAGTCAATTACTTATTGTTTATCTTACTGTAGTATAGTAAGTTAGCAGAGTGATGGCTTCCTTAGGAAGAGAAAACTGGGACTTGGAGCCACTCCCAAATCACAGGGCAGTAACCATAATAACCCTGAAACCAACAGAGTCAGTTACTTGGCAGTTTTGATGTTATATCAGTTTTGTATATCTGTACTGTCCAACATGGTAGGCAGTTGCCCTGTATGGCTATTAATCTCTTGAAATGTGACTAATCTGTACTGAGATGTGCTGCAAGAGTAAAGTAAACATCATTTTCAAAGACAGTAAGAAAATTTTAAATTATGAATAATTTTTGTGTTCATTTTCTCAGACCTATCTTCCATTTTACAAATTCTTCTGTTTAATTCATTCCTCATTTTTAAATTTCAGTGAACGTCCTTTTCATTTGTAGAACTATTTTTTATTCTTTTCCATTATTTCATTTTTATAAATAATACCTTAATCTTTATTATGTATATACTTCTTTCACATCTTTAATAATTCGCAGCATACTCATTTTTTTAAAGGCTTTTTAAAAAATTTATTATTTTTAAATTTATTCGTTTGGCTGTGTTGGGTCTTAGTCGCGGCATGTGGGATCTTTGTTGCGGATATTTCGTTGCGGCGTGTGGGCTCTCTCGTGGCATGCGGGCTCCAGAGCACATGGCCTCAGTAGTTGTGGCCCGTGGGCTATCTAGTTGTGGCACGCAGGCTCAGTAATTGCCACACAGGATTAGTTGCCCCAAGGCATGTGGGATCTTAGTTTCATGACCAGGGATCGAACCTGCATCCCCTGCATTGGAAGGCAGATTCTTAACCACTGGACCGCCAGGGAAGTCCTGAAGCATACTGATTTTATAGCTTAATTAATAATATAATATTGGTGGAGGGGGTGTGTATCCTTGCGGTTTGTTATGTCTTCTGACTATAGTTCATTGCATAATTGCATAGTGCATTGTGAATTGTGAATGTGGTTTATCTTCAGCATAACCTTATCCGTGAGGATTCATACTTTGTCTGGAGGTGTGTCTCTTCAGAGGTGTGTCTCTTTCATATTTGCTTCTGCCTTATTTCCTGGGCATATTAACAGCCAGTACTGCTTTAACATTAATTTGTTAAATTGGACCACAAGCCAGTGTATATGCAGGCCCATGATTATGAACTCTTAGGTTACATGTTTCCTCCACTCAGAACAGGCAGAGAGATACAAGGTTGTTATCTCCCTCAGCTGGTTGACATATTTCCTTTCAGTGAGAGTATACTTTTAAAGGTAATGGGTTTGTGATGATGTCTAAGTTTAAACTCCCTACCTTACACTGGCCCAAGGCATGTCTTCTATCTCCATGTGGTCATTAAACCAAAGGCCGTTGGTCTTTAATGAGAACCCTCTCACAACATGCATCCACATAGATACACTTGCTCAGACTCTTAGCTAAGGCAGTGATAGTACCTGTTTATTCTTACTTCTTTGGTTTTGAAATCTTCATTTGATTTTTGTTACAGAGGGTTTTCTTTACTTTCTTTCAAGTCCAACTCTGCATTTAAGACAATTTTTTTCTGTGTTTTAGTTAGCATTTCTGGATGTTTTATAGTGGTTTATTTTGAACAATATTTGCCAGAAATGTTATCCAAGTAATTGTCTATAAGTAAAGAATTGATTATGATTCATAATTTAGATGAGGAGAAGGAGCTCTGTCTACATACAGAACAACCATATAAACTCAAACCATATAAAACTGCAAAATTAATTTACATTAATTTTTCAAAAGAACTGTTTCCTAATGAGCCCCTAAAATGTACATGGAAGGAATTTTTTGAGAGAATACTGGGGCATTTTCGTTACTTTAGGTATCTGTATAGTAAAAGCTATATCCTATCATAATTAGGAATAGGAGGGTTGTTAATGTGTTTTACCTCTAAGTTACTGGCTTGTTTTGCTTCTTTAACTATGAGTTCATAATTGATAAAAATACAAATTACATGATTAGGAGAAAAAGAGTTTAAAATTATATAGTAATCTAAACTAGTACTTTTCAAAATGTGGTAAAAGACCAGATTTTTTTTAAAGCTCAAATTCATCATAGGTATGTAACTTTTCTAAAATAAAATTATATTACTAGATAAAATAAAAAGAAAAATATAACTAATTCTTTGCTGTTAAAGTCAAAGGGTGTAAGAGGGTTCTATTCAACAAATTGAACAAACATAATATAGGAAAAAAGAAAAGAATTACAGAAGCACTGAAAGAGTGCAGTTGATACAAAGAATTGAAATTCTGCCCATGACTTCTGGTTGTTCCATAATTGTAACTAAACGAAAAGTTGTGAAAGAAATAGCAGTTCTTTGTATTAAATGTCTGACACATGTACACTTTGAACAAACACCATTTATTACAGTATTCAAAGTTTTTAACATTTTGACTTTTTTTAATACTCGAAGTTTTTAATGTGGCAAATGAGTTTGCTTTTTCAAAACTTACTTAAAGTCTCCTTTGGATTGAATATAATATTACCCTCAGGGAATAATGAAATTGTCTCATTTTTTAATTTTAGTACTATTAATGGTATTAATAATACTACTAATAACTCAGAGTTATGTTAATGAGAATGGAAGAAGAGATTTTTTAAAGCAGTCTCAACAACTCACGATTCTCATTTTCACCTTTTATCCAGAGTGAAGCAAGAGATGCTCTATTTTCAAAATTCATTTTCATTTCTTTATCATAACCAGTTACACCAGTTTGCTCTATAAATTCATAGTTAAATTTAAATGATCTTTTGATGAAATAAATGGATTTTACAGCCATGAATGTCCTATGTATAGATATTCTTCTGTTGGAAAAAATTTCAAAACATTGTTATGTATTTCAGGTGTTTTATAATAACTTTTCACACATGTGCACTATCAAGATCATCATCTACTTTATTGATCACAGTCATCCTTTGATATCCTTGGGGGATTGGTTTCAGGACCATCCCTTGGATTCCAAAATCTGAGGATGCTCAAGTTTCTTATGTAAAATGTTGTAGTATTTACATATAATCTAAGCATATCCTCCCATTTCCTCCCTTCCTCCCTTCCTCCCATTTCCTCCCTTCCTCCCTTCCTTCCTTCCTTCTTTCCTCCTTCCCTCCCTCCCTCCCCCCTTCCCCCTCCCTCCCTCCCCCCCTCCATCCTCCCTCCCTCCCTTCCTTCCTTCCTTCTTTCTTTCCTCCTTCCCTCCCTCCCTCCCTCCCTCCCCCTCTCCCCTCCATCCTCCCTCCCCCCCTCCCCTCCATCCTCCCTCCCTCCCTCCCTTCCTTCCTTACTTCCTTATAATGTTGACTTGTGTGCCTTCAGGTTTTAGTTGTGGTTATTATGTTACAGCAGTCACCCCTTATCCGAGGTTTTGCTTTCGGCGGTTTCAGTTACTAGTTGTCAGCTGATGTCCGAGAATATTAAATGGAAAATTGCATAATTTATTCATGAATTTTAGATCGCACACTCTTCTGAGTAACATGATGAATCTTGGTCTGGCCTGCTCCATCCTGGACTTGAAGCATCCTTTTGTTCAGTGTATCCCACCTGTTAGTCACTTAGTAGCCCTCTAGGTTATCAGATTCGAATGCAGAGTTATCTTACTGCTTGTGCTCAAGTAAACTTCATTTTACTTAACAATGGCCCCAAAGGCCAAGAGTAGTGATCTGGCAATTTGGACACGCTAAAGAAAAGCAGTAAAGTACTTTAAGTGAAAGGTTAAAGTTCTCTACTTAATGAAAGAAGACAATCCTATGCTGAGGTTGCTAAGATCTATGTTAAGAATGAATCTTCTATCTGTGAAATTGTGAAGAAGGAAAAAGAGATTTGTGCTAGTTTTGCTGTTGCACCTCACACTGCAAAAGGTACAGTCACAATGCATGATAAGTGCTTAGTTAAGATGGAGAAGGCATTACATTTGCACAATAAGATTTTGAGAGAGCAGGAGAGAGATAGAGAGCACGCACCTTCACATAAGTTTTATTACAGTACATTGTTATAATTGTTCTATTTTATTATTAGTTATTATTGTTAATCTCTTACTATGCCTAATTTATAAATTAAACTTTACCATAGGTATGTATGTATAGCAAAAACATAGTATATATAGAGTTTGGTACTATCCACAGTATCAGTCATCTGCTGGGGGAGGGGATCGGGTCTTGGAATGTAAACCCCACGGCTATCGGGGGACCAACTGTATATGGATGCAGATGGTCCTGTTCCCAAAACTGAATTTAATATGTGAAATGTAGGATAATTATTTGGAAATTACTTCAATTGTCATCATTTAATTTCCTGCTATTGCCACTTTATTAAAAGGCATGTCTTTTTCTTGAAAAGTCCAGTGAAGTTTGTTACTCTAATTGTAAATTATTGTTAAAACTAAATAAGAAAGAAATTGCTTCGCTTATGGAGCTAGTATTGTTACACCATGCATTTAAAAGAATAGGTTTAAAAAGTAAATAAAAGAATAGGTTTTATTGAAAGTTAAAAATAATTGTAAAGTAAGTTATAAAAATAAGTAAGTGCTTACATTTTGGACTACAAATTATAAATTGACCTTAAAATATCATGAACAGTACATCATCCTTCTGTACATGAACACTGTGCATATCATGGGAATTTAGTAACACATAAACTGTTCAGATGAGTCTACTGATCTTGTGTTTATATGTTTTGACCATGTCTACTTGGTATACAAATTTCTAAATATTTACTCTCAGTATCTATAGTTATCTCATTGTAGACTGTAAACAAACTAGTTCTCAAACCAACATCCAAAACATGGATCAATCATACTTGAAAGGCACTGGTATGAACTATCACACTGGCTCACAAATAACTTGAACGTCTTTGTCAAGAGCATGCTCATCTCGTCTTCATCAGTAGCAACAAATGATCAAAGTTCGCTTCACATACACCTGTAGACCTTTCTGTTCCTCTTGTATCTTTGGTGTTATAGGGAGAAATGTTTAATAATTGTATTTATTGATTGAATTTTTTCTGTTTCACCGTTAGCATTGTAAACCTCTTTAATTTTTCTATAATTTCATTAACTGGGAAAAGATATATTCAAAACCTGAGTTTTATAGTGTTAGGAGTTCATCTGTGGTATCTCGGGGATTTCTAGGATCAGGGTAGGCCACGTGAATTTTTCCATAATACATGCTTGGTTTTCCAAATAACATTTTCATGGTAAAAAGCATACTGTTGAAAAAGCTTGAAAAACAATTTATTGGACTTTTAAACTTGTTATTTCATTTTTGGGGCTGCTTTTCTGAGCTCCTATGTTGCTCTTCATAGGAAAAATAGTGAGTAATGTTCCATCTTGAAAGTAGGACAGCAAAATGTAACGTGCTAATTTTTTTCTCCATTTGTATAGCAAATAGTGCTCTTTACAGACAATGACTGATGAACTGAAGAGTCATTGATTATAGTTCTTTATAGAATTGATTATCATTACATCAATAAAATGTTATTATTTTATTGTATAGAACTGTTATATTGTGTGAGTTGTCTTTGAGGATTTTTTTTTAAAATAAATTTATTTATTTATTTTTGGCTGCATTGGGTCTTTGTTGCTGCGTGTGGGCTTTCTCTAGTTGCAGCAAGCAGGGGCTGCTCTTCATTGTAGTGTGTGGGCTTCTCACTGCAGTGGCTTCTCTTGTTGCGGAGCATGGGCTCTAGGCGCATGGGCTTCAGTAGTTGTGGCACGCGGGCTCAGTAGTTGTGGCTCACGGGCCTTAGAACACAGGCTCAGTAGTTGTGGTGCACGGGCTTAGTTGCCCTGCAGCATATGGCATCTTCCCAGACCAGGGCTCGAACCTGTGTCCCCTGCATTGGCAGGCGGATTCTTAACCACTGTGTCACCAGGGAAGTCCCAAGGATTTTTCTAAAATGTAATTTTTTTGCGTGTTTTCCTATGATTGTCTATATGAAGTAGTACTTGGTAAAGAACCAGTCTTATTTCTACTTATTGTTAGGAAAGTTTTTTTCACTTTGCCGTTTTATAGCTTGGTAATATACTTTGAGGCTTTTTATGTATGTTGCTGTTTTCTCTACTATGTATGTCTTGCCCAGAAGAATTGTCATCATGAGCATATTTTTTGGCAGTAAATATTTTGCTATATGCAAGAACTTTTTTGGTGCATCATTCTTGCCCATTGATGTGAAATTTAGTTCTCAGATGGCAGTTAAGAAATTTTCTAAAGGACGAAAATAAAATATAAGCATTACTTCTTAAGAGAAAATTATAAACTTTTACCTTAAATTAGATTTTGATTAGAAAAATCTTTGGTGGTACTGTAGACTTTTAAGTTCTTTAAACTCTAACAATTGTGATCATATTTTATTTTTTTCCTATAATATAATCATCAGCATGTTAGTGCATCTGGACTGTCTTAAGTACTTTGGAATCATAGCCATTTGTTCTTAAAGAATTACGTACAATGCCAGCCACTTATGGTGTACCCAAGCATTAAGGATGTGTGTAATAACAACAACATTAATAATAGCTGTGATTTATTGCATGTTTATTATGTATCAGAGACTATTCGAAGCACTTTTTCATACCATAATTCATTTATTTCTCACAATAACCTATGAGCTAGATGGTCATTTTTTATTATCCCCATTTTACACATGAGAAAGACAGAGTTGTTAATAAGTTGCACAGTAGATTTCAACTCGAACCTCCAAGTTCTGCTCTTCTAACTACTAGTGTAATTAGAATTGCACAAAATAAGATGAATGAAAGATTATTTCACTTCCTAAATTATAAGAAATAGTTTAGGTAAGGTGTCATTGTAGCATGATGTACTTTGTTAACATTTCTAAACCTTGTAAATGTAAATGGGTAAACTTTCACATTAGTTCAGAAGAGACCTGTTGATAACACTGATCCTCTTTTGCTATTATTACATCTTTTCATATATTTTTATGTTGCACAAATAATTTTTAGTTTGACACATTGATGTCCGAAATACCGTTACTCTAGTAGTGTTTAATAGTGTAAATTATGTAGAAATGTGTTTAAAAATAATTTTTACAAGTGCTGGATGAAGATGAAGTACATTTTTAGTTACTTTTTTTACGCATTCTCTTAAAGATAGTCAGTGTTGCTAAACATGACATTTTGCTTTTACATACCCGAGAATGCTGTTTTTAGTGCAACTCTTGAAGTTACAATGTGATTGAAAAATTTAACTTCTGGGATTTGACTTTCTGTTTTGGTGTGTTTACTATGTTATAAATGAAAGATATGATTTAACCACCAACAGACCTCTTCGTGGATATAAATGTATCATTACTCACTTCTAGTTAGTAGGGTGTTCAGTAAGTCAATTTTCTTCTCATTGGGATTTATACTAAAACACTAAAATTTTTTTGGTATAGCTTTTCTTTTAAGCTAGAACTTATATATGAGAAAGCTACTTGGAATTAGTGGTACAACCTGTGTTCATGAAGTCACATTTTTGGGAGGTGTTTCACTCTCAGTCTTAGAGCTAGAACTGTAAACTTAGCCTCGGTAATAGTATGTGTTAGCCAACTGAGCTAACACATTGAATTAGGCAGAGACTTAAAAAGTTTAGCTCTAAATAAACAAGGTCCTCTTTTTCTCCTAATTAATGAGTCTGCATCTGCCATCACATTATTGGAACATGAAGATAGATTGCCATAGAAAGTAAAACACTCATTCTTCAATGCCTTATTAGGGTGAAAGTAATTCACATGTAAGTGATATATAAAGACTATATAATTGCCTGAAAAAGAGAAAATTAGGAAATGAGGTAGATCTTTTTTTCTTGTGTTTGCTGCCTGTTATCAAGAGCTGGGCTAGAATATATGCCTTTCTGTGAATAAGGAATGGTCTTAGTGTATAATTTTATGTTTCATAACTCTAAAAGTAATTATTTTACTTTCTCTTATCCAATATTTCTGAAGACCTTCTTCCCCCATTTTCTTAGCACATATTTATTATCTCCAGCTTCCTGATTTTTAAACTCTGATTTCTCTTCTGAGCCTTAGACCTATATAGTGTAGAGCTATCTACTCTTAACCTCCGCTTGAAATTTCTTGTAAGCAGCCCGACTTTGGGGGGAAGAATTTCCCAAACTGAAATTCTCTCCTGTGCTCTGTTCCTCCATTTTTACCCATCTGAAGAAATATCACCCATTTACTTACTGCTCACACAAGTCAGTCATCACCCATTTTTTTCCCTCTTACACCACACTTAGTGTCTGTCATCAAGTTCTGTTTATCTCTTAAATGTATCTGCTATCAATATTGTTAGTTCTTAACCATCACACCTCTGTCTGAAAACCTGAAATAACCTCTTATTTGGTCTTTTTCCCTCCACTGATGTCTCCTTCATTTTCCACAGAATAGCCAGAGTAGTCACTCTGAAACAATTGTTTAAAAATGTTTATGCTGATCATGCATAAAACCATCCGGTGCCTTCCTGTGTTAAGAGTAAACCTACAATAGTCAATACAATCCACAAGACCCATTATAATGTGGCCACTACTTACCATTCCCACCTCATATCAAGTACTATACTCCTTTTAACTTATGCTCTAGTCACAATACCCTTTCATTTTTCTTGACTTCTATACATCTTGCAGATCTACCTTTAGATGTCACTTTTATACAGAAGCCTTCTCTGCTCTTCTTCTCTACCTTCGTCAATCATCCGATGTAAATCTTAAATCACATCTTTCTGTTATAACCTCCCATAGCATTTACTAATGGTTTGTAATTATATATTTACTTGTGTGGTTGTTCCCTGCTCTTCTGTGTGCTTCACGAAGGCAAGAATTCTGTGTCTTATTCATCACGTATTCATAATGCCTTACACATAGTCCTCAGTAAATAATTGGTCAATAAATGAATGTTAATTACAGCCTACACATTCTGTTTCTTTTTCTTTTTTTCTGATTAAAGGTAGGAATGTGTTTCTTTATGGAAACAGAAAAGATTCAATTCAGCGAGAAAGGCCATGGCAGAACTATATTCTACCTATTATCAGCAAGGGTGATATTTTTGTAATAGTGTCTCAAATTACCATGATTGGTGGCTTTCAAATTACAGTTTTGAGTTCCTTCATCCAAAAAGTACTAATTGTGATTGAAATGAAGGAATAGGCAGGTTGAACTATAAAGTACAGGTTAGCACCCTTTACATTAACAAATTGCAAGGAGCATTGTTGGCCATATTCTTTGAACTTCTCTCTGGTGTCCAAAAGTAATGTAAATTTGAAACTTAACAATGTTGGGGAGTTCCCTGGTGGTCTAGTGGTTAGAATTTGCTGCTTTCACTGTGGTGACCCACGTTCAGTCCCTGGTTGTGGAACTGAGATCTCACAAGCTGCTTGGCACAGCCAAAAAAACAAAAACAAAAACCAGTTTTATAACAGGAACACGGGGTGTTAGAAAACATGTTCTGATTCTCAGCTCTGCAGCTTATTAGTTGGAAAGTATTGGGAAGAATTCCCTGAACCTCTTTGAGTCTTAGTTTTCCTCCTATAAAATGGATGTAATAAAACCTTAATCAAAGGTGTTATTATGGAGAGTAAATTTTATATTTTGTGTTTTTATATTAAATAATTTTATTTTATATAAAATAATTATATATAAATTTGTAACGTGGGTTAAATAGTTATGTTTATTAACTGTTTGAATTTGGATTAATCTTCTGAATAATCTTTGTTATATATATTCCAAATTAAATTAAGAAACATAAACTTATAGGATTTCTGAGACATTGCCCTTTATTTTAAGTTAGTTTTTTTTTTTCATTTCTGTTATAAAATTCTGGTTTAGAATACAGATAAGAAATATATTTCCTGGTAAGTAATATTATTTAAGCTATTTTGTTAATGCTTTTTTTTGAGAATGAATTTTCTAATATTGTCTTTTTCAAAAATCTTTACTAAAAGCTATTCAAGGATGAAATAGTTGAAACAGTATTTGTGCAATCATAAGTATCCTCTGATTAATAGTATTTTTTACCTGAACTCCAACTGTTACAGATAACTACAAATACAAATTGAAACTTAAGGTAATATACCAATTCTGTACATCAGTAGTATTTTGTATGTGTTTTTAAGAATGATTAAGTCTTTTTTTTTAAGTCATGGAAGCCATTTTAGCTGACTTTATAACTGCAGACCATATATTTGTCTCATGATTTCTTCCATCAAAGCATTGAAGAAGTGAATTATTGAAAAGATAAAAATAAATTTGTTTGCTTTCTGTCAGAGTTCATATCCACAGCCAACCTTGATAGAAGACCAGAATGATTTAGACAAGTTTGCTTTGGAGATTCATAACATATGCTTGCTGGACAGAATTGAGTTATCTCTGCTCTGGAGAGTAAGTTATTGTAGCAGGAGCTGACAGAGATGAAGATAACTGAGGGAAATTCAATTACCTTTTAGTGTTTTCTTTCTAATAGGATTCTTAATGTGAAAAAGATCCTTAGATGATGTGCCCTTGTTATGTATGAGATCTTCCTTGATACCTGTTTCCAGAATACCATGAATGTTCAAGTTCCAAGTTGTCATTAAGCATGAAACAGGCAGCTTACTGTTAAGAGTAGTTTTGATCGAAAGGTCTAATTTTTACTTGATGTCATTGGTGATCATTACAATCATTGACTGCCCTCTGTGGTTTTCTTTAACAAAATATATATTATTTTGTCTGAGTTTATTATTTAATATGTTAGGAGGGTTTTTTCCCTCCTTTCTTTCAAATGACCCTTTCTGGAATTATCCTGTAGCTTCTCAGTGTTGATATAATTGATATCTCTCTGTCTAATTATCATATACTGAGGCTTGGCAACCTTGTGTAAATGCTGTTAGAATTCTCAAGCCTCCATTTTCACTTTGCTTTGTCATTCTGCCAGACTTTTTGTTAATGGTATCTTTACTTTCTTACTCCCTTTTACTGTTCAGTGTTGCAGCCTGGCTTCTCTCCTTTCCTTTTCATCTACAATCCTAGAACAAAAATATTACAAATGTTCTCTTGATATCTAATTATATTACCTGTTGACTCCTTTTTATTCTTCATGTTTCTTGATCTCCGCATCACTTGACATTGATGATCAACCCTTCCATTTTGAAATTCTTTTTTTGTTTGACTTTCTTACCAGGTGCTTTCCTGGTTAGCTTTTTACTTCTCATAGTTCTCCTTCTAGTTTCATTTCTATCTCCATTTCTTATTTCTTTACCAAAAGTATAGGTCTTTCACAAGAATATCTCATTGGTACTTTAAAAAAAAATATATATATATATTTATTTATTTGGTTGCGTCAGGTCTTAGTTGTGGCAGGCGGGCTCCTTAGTTGCGGCTTGCCAGCTTCTTAGCTGTGGCATGTGGGCTCCTTAGTTGTGGCAGGCAGGCTCCTTAGTTGCGGCTCGCTGGCTCCTTAGTTGTGGCATACAAACTCTTAGTTGTAGCATGCATGTGGGATCTAGTTCCCATACCAGGGATCAAACCCAAGCCCCCTGCATTAGGAGTGCAGAGTCTTAACCACTGCGCCACCAGGGAAGTCCCCCATTGGTACTTTTAACTTTTGTGTTTTTTAATAATTTCATATAATGTCATCATTATATAAAATCTCTATATAGAAGATATTAAATGTTTTTAAACTTAAAACTTTTATATTTATTGTCTTCTATAGCTAATTTAAATTTTAACAATTATGAAAAGGCACAGGGTGAGACATACCTTTCTAATCTCCTCCTGGATGCCTTCAACCTCCTCACCTTTGTAGGAAGCCATTGTTAGTTTCTTGTGAATCTTGTCAAGGTTTCTTTATGCACATATATACAAATAGGAATATATATTCTCATCTCCCTTTCTTTATACAAATGTTAACATATCTATAATGTTCCAAACTTTGCTTTTTAAACTTAATATTATTTTTTGGAGATTTTTTTTACATTCCCATCAGCAGCATATGAGTATCTGTTTCGTAATAGAGTGTGTTATCAAACTTTTAGACTTTTGTCATTCTCATAGATTATGCATGATCGTATGTGGTTTTCATTTGTTTTTCTCAGTGTAGTTTTAACTTATATTTCTGATTTTTATGCCTTTTGTATTTCCCTTTCTAAAAAATATCCTTTGCTTGTTTTTCTGGATGTTCTTATTTTCTTACTCATTTGTAGAAGTTCTGCATATATTAAGGAATTAACTCTCTGATATATAAGTATTTTTGCAGTTTGTTGAGTTACATATGGTGGAATTTTTGGTATCCTGCAGAAATTTTTTACAAAATGTTTTTGTTGTTGAATTTATGAATGTTTTCTTTTATGACCTGATTTTTTGGTTGGTAGTTGGAAGATTATAAAGGCATTTCTCCATATTTCTTCTAGTATTTCTGCAGTTTTATTGTCTTATGTTTAAATATTTCATTTATTTTTAATTTATCTTAGTATATGAAGATAACTGGGATATGAATCTAACTTTATTTTATATGACAATCTAATTTTCTCTGTACCATCTGCTACATAGTCCAAAATTTCTCCCTTGATTTGAGATGCCATTGTTATCAAATAATAAATGCCTATGTTTTAGGCATTTTTTTTGTATAATCTATATTTCCGTATTAGTCTCTGTGATTTCATTTATTGGTGTTAATTTTTATTTAAATTATTGAAGCTTTATAATGCGTTTTAATACTAATAGGGCTATGCAGTCCTTTCCCCTCATTGACTTTTAAAAATATAAAATTTTGAGAATTGCTGTGGCTAGTCTTGTTTAGCTAATAATGTTAAATTCAGCTTGTCTCTTTCAAAAAACTATTTTCATTTGATTCTCTTGAGCTTTTCGGGTATATAATCATTTCATGTGCAGATATTGATAGGTTTTACATCTTATTTCTGATTTTTATTCTTCTAATTGCTTTTTCTTATCTAATTGAATTGGCTTATTCAATTATTATTATTGAGTATTAATAGTAATTATTGGCTGCCATATTCTGTTTACTAATGTTTTGTTATTTTACCATTCTGCTCTCTATGAGTTCAACATTTTTGGTTTTTAGATTCCACATAAAAGTGAAAATATTCATTTAGTTCTGTTTCATCGAATTTATTTTTTAAATGAAAAATTTATCCAATTTTGTCATCCTTAAGTGGAGTTGTAGAGTTGATAGTATGCTTTTTAAATGTTAGATATTCATGGATTGACATTAGATATTCATGGATTGACTGATTCCATTTTAACATAATGATAGTCCAAATTAATGCTTATCAGGTCATTATAAGTTATACTCTTTCACTTTAAGCAGTCATAAATAATATAAATTCATTGATTTTTGTGGTGATGCTTGAAATTAATTTGTGATTAATTTGATTATAATTGTATAATAACTATGGGTGTGTGAAATGCTTCTACGTATCTATAATCCAGATAATCCCCAATCTATTTTTATTGATTTGTTTAGATTATTATGGAAATAAAAACAACAACAAAAAAGTGTCATTTAAAAGTAGAATTCAGATATATCCTAGAAGACTGACCTGGGAAACCCTGACTTAAGAAAAAATTTTGTTTAGAATTTTGTTTGTAATTTATCTTAGGATAAACTGTGGTATGAATCTAACTTTATTTTATATGACAACCTAATTTTCTCTGAACCATCTGCTACATAGTCCAAATTTTCTCCCCTGATTTGAGATACCATTGTTATCAAATACTAAATGATTCTTTTTAAAATTTTTTTATTAAAAAATTTTTTTTATTTATTTATTTTTGGCTGCGTTGGGTCTTCGTTGCTGCATGTGGGCTTTCTCTAGTTGTGGTGAGCTGGGGCTACTCTTTGTTGCAGTGCGCGGGCTTCTCATTGCGGTGGCTTCTCTTGTTGCAGAGCTCGGCCTCTAGGCATGTGGGCTTCAGTAGTTGTGGCTCACGGGCTCTAGAGCGCAGGCTCAGTAGTTGTGGCACACGGACTTAGTTGCTCCACGTCATGTCGGATCTTCCCGGACCAGGGCTCGAACCCATGTCTTCTGCATTGGCAGGCAGATTCTTAACCACTGCGCCATCAGGGAGGCCCGGCTCTTTTTTTTGAATGCAAAAAAAATGTATTAATCTGAAGAATACATGTGGAAAAAAAAGAGGGAAAAAATGTAACAATAAAGAGAATATTCTCCAGTATCTTTTCCCTTACCATACTCCCAAGATAATGGTTTGGTACAAAACTTTTCAGACTTTTTATTATTAATGTATACTTTATGTATAATTGTATATATATATGTTCCATACATAATACACATTTGACCAAATATGGAATTATATTATGTAGAATGTTACGTATTTTCAGCCAGTAGTTCTTATATTTTTATTTGCCTATGGACTCTTGAGAATCTGACCTTGAGATATTTATAGAAATATAACCATGCAGTTTTACATGTAATCTTTGGAGGTTTACAGTTTCTGACTTGAGAGTATCTTATGTAAGAGTCTGTGTGGTTTGCATATATCATTTCTCTTATAGCAGTCATGTAGGGGAAATAGAGGCTAACCTTTCACTGATATTTCTCTTTGTTATGGATATTATGTTTTCAAATTCTGGATTAGGTTATTCTTATTGGAGACTTTGTGAGAGTTACTTGTATCTGTTAAGAATGTTTCAAAATTATTTGTCTGCTGAGGGAAACAAACCTTAGGTATTGACTGCTTTATAATAGGATCTGTTCATTTTAATTTCAGTTCCTAGTATAGGCTTGGAACATAGGAAGTTCTCAATAAAATATTTTTAAATTAATGAAACTATCAACTAATAACAAGGTAGAATATAGGATTAATGAAGGTTTTCATATCCAACTAACAAAAATTTGGAGATTCAATCTTTTCATGTGAGCTCCTAGATTCTTTTAGCTTAAGAAAACATTCTGTTCATATCCTGGTAGAAGCATAAAGAACAATAGTAATCATTATGCTCTCTTGTATTTTTTATTAGATTGCCACTATTTTTCTGTTTCCCCCCAGCTTTATTGAAGAATGATTAAGTACATATTATATATATTTAATGTGCACAACATGATATTTTCATATATGTGTATATTGTGAAATGGTTACCACAGTTGAGCAAATTAACATATTCCATCACCTCACACCATTGTTTTGTGTGTGTGGTCGACCACTTGAGATCTACTCTCAGCAAATTTCAAGTATACAACATTTTCTTATTAACTATTGCCACCATACTGTACATTAGATATCCAGAATTTACTAATCTCAGAAAAATTCTGTACCCTTTGATTAATATCTTCCCTTTCTCCCCACCCCTTAGCCTCTAGCTATATTACCATTCTACTCTCTTACTATGAATTCGACTTTTTCATTTTTCGAATCCACATATAAGGGAAATCATGCAGTATTTGTGTTTTTGTTTATGGTCATCTCACTTAGCATACTGTCTTCCAGTTTCATCTGTGTCGTCACAAATGGCAAGATTTCCCTTTTTCTGAGGTTGAGTAATATTCCAGTATATATATACCACATTTATTTTAATCCGTTTATCTGTCAGTGGATACTTAGGTTGTTTCCATATTTTGGCTAGTTTTAATAATGCTGCAAGGAACTTTGGAGTGCAGGTATCTATTCGAGGTAGTGAGTTATTTCCTTTGGATATAAAGAAGTGCATTGCTGCATCACATGGTAGCTCTATTTTTAACTTTTTGAGAAACCTCCATACTGTTTTATATAGTGGTGACACCAATTTACAATCCCACTAACAGTGCACAAGGGTTTCCTTTCCTCTGCATCTCCTCCAACACTTGATATTGCTTGTGTTGTATTAGAGTATCACCTGTGTAATAATCTCTAAATTTCCTTTCATTCACTTCTGTAGAAAACTTTTGAAACCATAAACATGTTTTTTCTGTTTATTTTGCTCTTATGTGCGTGTAAAATTGGTAGAGTGCAAAATAAGTCGGAGCTATTTAAAGATTAGTTGAAAGGCAGACTTTTTTCATCTTCGTCCACTTCTTTATTTTACATTCCCATTACTGAATTGAATTCCCCATTTTGTCTTTCAGTTAGTGGTTGAAATACCAGGCAAATGAAATATAATGATACTGTGTTTCTTCTTACTAACTTTAAAAGTAAACTTGTAATTATGACACAGTGCAAAGCATTTTCAAGTGAACCTCCCAGTTTTGCTTTCCTATTTGTCTTTCCTTCAGAGAAATGGTAAGTTTGACAATATATAAATTTTTTAACTGTAGCTTTTGTCGTTATTTTCTTTACGTTAGATAAAAATGATGTTGATAAATAATCATGAGGGTGATGGAATACTTTCTTAGTTAAGGTGTATTATAAGCCCTTTTAAATGTCAAGATCACTTTACTTTGAGCACCCAGCCAGTGAGACCACATGATTACAATGTTGCAGTTTCACATAGCTCTGAGTTTCCAGTCAGATAACCATGTGTATTAATCTTGGCTCTGTCATTTACTAGCTGTGTGAGCTAAGACATTATTACCTCATGTTAAAATCAGGATAATAATGGTGCCTACCTATAGTAATTTTGTGAAGAGTGAATGGGATTTGATATATGTAAAGTGCCTGTTACTGTGAGTTCATATTAAGTGTTTAATGATGCAGCTATTATTGTTACTTTAAAAAGGGGAGTATTTTTTTTTATTCTAAGTAATCTCAAGGATTATCCAAGGAATGCTCACGTGTCCCACACTTCTCTTCTGGAATGCTTACCTCTGCCTTAGGGCCTAGATCCAGTCTACTGCTATATCAGAAGTCTGGAGGCTACCTCTTACTCTCATGCGAGTGGCTTTCCAGGAAGTAGCCATTTTTTTTTATTCTGTTGCTCAAAGCATGGACATAGGCTTTTCTTTTTCTCATTTGTAGGCCTAGCAATGATAGAAGGACATCACAGTGCAGAAAGGGAAAATAAAACTCATTATTGAATATTGCATCTCCTAATTCATAGGCCATGCTCTTGCATAGGAGGTTTTCTCTTGATTTTTTCTTGACCTCTGTCTCTCTTATCCCTTCACCCGGTTGCAGGGGCTTGTTCAGTTTCCCCACATAGGCATCTCCTTTGACCACATTCCTCCTCTTTTTAGTCCAGGCCCATTTGCCTCCAGTCTTAGAATGAAAAGAATGTTGGTTCTTAGTAAGTCCAAGGTTTGCCTTTATCCTTCCTCTGGTTGATTGACAATGGGACCATCAGATTCCTTAAGGGAAAGTCTCACCCCAGTTTATCATACATGTTCTGGTATATCTTCCACACCTGGACTCTGCAATCATAATATTTCTCAGTATATTTCCAAAGTGTGCTGTATTCATTCTGGAATGCACTATTTTTAGAGATTCTTCTAGGATGTGCTTTAACTTGTCTCACTTTCTATTTTAGCTTCTTGATACTGGCCAGATTAAGAGCTAGGCTCATGACATTTTCTGCTGTCAGTCTTCTGTGGGTAACTTTTGAACAGAAAATATGCATACCTACACAGGGCCCATGTATACATGCACTTATTTTTAAAAATCATATCTTTTAGAATTATATGTGAAGCTAAAGAAGCTATCATTGTTGGGGCAAAGGAAGACCATTCTAAAGTAAGCTGATGTTTCTGCCCTTGTTTGAAAATTATAAGTAATGCTTCTCTAGCTTCAAAAAACAGAGCTATATTACTGGGCACTCTGTTAAAGTTAGGAAGCTAGAAAAAAGCAAAGGAACTATAGCACAGTTAAAATTGAATTCATACCTATGAGCAGTGCTGATCAAATTAAATCCAAACTGAAAAATATATTTTTCTTCATTATCTTCTCAGTGTATTCTGATAATATAAAATATATTCTTGATAGAGAACTAGATCTCTTACTGCTGTTGAAAACTCTCTTCTAAGAAAAGGTCTGAATATACTCCTTATAGATAGATCAAGTCTGTATTTAAGGTTTCAATTTATGATATATCCTAGTTATCTTAACAGTTGACCAGATCAACTATTTATATGTTAAATGATTTATAAAAACCTTTGCGGAATGATTTTTTTAATGAAGGAAATGGGTAAAAATACATTAGGCATCCAACGAAGATATAAACAAGCGTGTATTGTTGTACTTAAAGAGAGAGCTCTGGTAATTACATGTCTTGTTCTGTTATTCTTATTTAAAACTACAGTCTTTTTAAAATATTTATTTTATTTCTTTTCTTTATTTTTTTGGGTCCGTCGGGTTTTAGTTGCGGCATGCGGGGTCTTCCTTGAGGCGTGTGGGATCTTTTCGTTGTGGCATGGGCACTTCATTGTGGCCAGTGGGCTTCTCTCTAGTTGTGGCGTGCGGGTTTTTCTCTCTCTAGTTGAGGCGGACGAGCTCAGTAGTTGTGGCACGCAGGCTTAGTTGCCCCGCAGCATGTGGGATCTTAGTTCCCTGACCAAGGATTGAACCCACATCCCCTGCCTTGGAAGGCGATTTCTTTACCACTGAACCAGCAGGGAAGTCCCTCTTATCTTTACTTTTTTTTTTTTTTTTTTTTGACTGCATTGGGTCTTTGTTGCTGCAAGCGGGCTTTTTTTCTAGTTGTGGCCAGAGGGGGCTGCTTTTCATTGCGGTGCGCATGCTTCTCATCGCAGTGGCTTCTCTTGTTGTGGAGCATGGGCTCTAGGTGTGTGGGCTTCAGGAGTTGTGGCACACGGGCTCAGTAGTGGTGGTTCGTAAGCTCAGTAGTTGTGGCTCGTGGGCTCTAGAGTGCAGGCTCCATAGTTGTGGTGCACGGGCTTAGTTCCTCCACAGCATGTGGGACCTTCCTGGACCAGGGCTTGAACCTGTATCCCCTGCATTGGAAGGCAATTCTTAACCACTGTGCCACCAGGGAAGTCCCCTCATATCTTTACTTTTAAGAAAGGTTTTTATTTGAGATGTTCTCTTTTTTTTTTTTTTTTTTGCCTTCTTATTTTGCTATATTTTATTTTTTCTATCTTAAATGAGCCCTTTCTTCTTGGTGAACAGTTACATAGCCTGTAATTCCTTTGTGAAACCCTCTCTGGTTCTGAATAGTTCTTTCTTGTTGTTTCCAAACACACCATGAATATCTTTCTTAGCAGGTATCTTATATTCTAATTATATTTTCTCCTATATCTCTCAACTACATTGAGATGTTGGAAGAGAGGAACTGTTTGCTGTATAGTTGGTTAACTTCATGACTGAGTCTACAGTAAGTGTTGGGTGTTAGTATATATGCCTGTCAGCCTTCTGATTATTTCATGTCTCTTCTTATTGGATCCTTATGAGAAGCACATCACATTATGTCCTTTTTATATGAGGAAACTGAGGCATAGGGAGATTAAATACCTTGCCTGAGCATGAATGTGTCAGAGCCAAGATTTAAAGTCAGGTTGTATGGCTCTAGAGTCTGCTCTTAACCACACTGGTAACTATGGTTTTTCAAAGAATGAATTAATCATGTTTTGAGTTTTTGGTTTTCATGCTTGTTCTTGAACTACTTTTATTTGAAATTTAAGCATAAGACTTACCTATTTGTAGTCGTAGTAGTGTGTGTGTGTGTGTGTGTGTGTGTGTGTGTGTGTGTATACATATGTCTCCTTTTAGTCTAATACAAGTAAGACACCCTAGTTTTGTATGCTTTTCAAAGAATCTAATGGTTAGCTAGATACGTTGAGTTAAAAGATTATAGGATTTACTTAAGATATCCAGCTCTTGTGCAGATTAGCAAAAAGTAAAGTTTAAAAGATTAGAACTTCTCTCTCCTTCTCTCTCTCTCTGTATATGTGTTTGTGTATAATCATATAATGTTATGCAAAGATATATTTGTCTCATATTACGATTTTTTAAAACAAAATTATTTGAGTTTAACCCTATTTAAATTTCATGTTAATTTTGTTGATCACAGATTCTAACCACATTTTACTTTATCTACCAAGCTGATGTATGATGTATGCAGGCATTGTTAAAGAAATCAGTTTGTCTTTATGGAAAGTGTTTTGTTATCTACTTAAGAATTTTGTGATTTTCATTGTTAATAAGTAACTCTAATGAAGTAATGAAATAATATAAACAATGTTGTGTGTGCAGTTGACATACAAGTGGAAACTGTAGCCCTCTTCTTAGTGTTGACTTTACAAATATGTAAAAGCTTCTAAAACAAATTTTTTATTATCTAAAGTAAAATATTAGAAGTTGTATTAATCCTCAAATTATTTAAAAATACTGTTTGAAGTCTGCAGTTGTAGAGATAAGAACCCAACATATTGTATCCAGTGCATTAAAACAATGAGAAATGGAAGCGATACTTTGATAAGTGTTCTGCCTGTTTTAACCTTGAATGCCATTATCGTGGGGATGATGCTATATCTGTTTCATTGGCGTAGCCTTTTTCACGCTGAGAGAAATCAATACTTTGAGGCATTGGATGACAGAGGAATCACTTTAGAATTAAAGGTGGCTGTCACACATTGTCATTGGCTGACTTTCGTTGGCTATTGAGGTTTTTAAGCTTTCATTTTTCTAAGTCTTTTTCAGGAGTCTTTGTAAGATTCCCGAGGACAACTTTTTTTTTTTAATGATTAGTCTTTACATCTGAGTTGAGATCAAGTACAAAGACCTCCAAAATTGCAGTATTGAAAAGCTTCTTAATTTGTTGTCCCTTAGGTGATTTCCCTTTTAAATCGTTTACAATGAGACAAGTAATTTATAGTGTAAGTGATTTTGAGATAAAGTGGGACATAAGGTAGTACTGTTAAAAGTGTTTACCAGAAGGTATAGTTAAATAAAAATACAGTACTCTGTGTGTAGCCGTGAAAAAGAATGAAGATAGAACTATATGTCCTGACATGGAATGATGTATAGTTTGATTCTGTTTATATAGGCACTACATCTTACTGTTAACAGTGACTACCTCTGTAGAAAACAATTAGCCAAACAGGGAGGAGGTGGAAGAGAGAACTTTCTTTTTATTTCATATAAGTCATTACCTTTTTATTTGAGTATAAGTTTGTTTTAAAAACGGAAACACAAAACTTGTAAAACCAATACATTTCAATTGCTTAATTAAAATTAAATGTTACTAAATTAGGCGAAAGGGTTATATAATATTTAAAAGATTTTAGCCTTGAACTATTTTTGTTTTAAATTTTATTTATTTTTGGCTGCGTTGGGTCTTCATTGCTGCGCATGGGCTTTTCTCTAGTTGCGGCGAGCGGGGGCTACTCTTCATTGTGGTGCACGGGCTTCTAATTGTGGTGGCTTCTCTTGTTGCAGAGCACAGGCTTTAAGTGCGCGGGCTTCAGTAGTTGTGGCATGTGGGCTCAGGAGTTGTGGCTTGCAAGCTGTAGAGCACAGCCTTAGTAGTTGTGGTGCATGGGCTTAGTTGCTCTGCAGCATGTGGGATCTTTCTGGACCAGGGCTCAAACATGTGTCCCCTGCATTGGCAGACAGATTCTTAATCACTGCGCCACCAGGGAAGTCCCCTTTAGCCTTGAACATTTTAACTGGAATTTATTTTTATTTCACAATATTATGCAAATTTCATGAAAATTTGCTTTATAACCTGTTCCTCTTAAAATATACTGCAATTTAACTCTAGAAGAAATGTGCATTTAACATTACCTCCTTTTCCTGATGCTGAAAGAAAGTGATTGTGAGAAGCCTTGTATGCATGCTCCATTAAGCTAAATTATGTCATTTTATGAAATGACTTATTTGCTTCTGTTTTTTCTTTCAACACTTAAATATTTTTTTTATCATTGTAATTTCTTTTTCAGTTTTTGAACTTTATATAAATTGAATCAAAGTTGGTTTTGTCTGGCATTTTTGGTTCAACATTATGTTTGTGAGATTCATTTGATTTGTTTTCCTATTTCATTTTCAGTGCTGTATGGTATTCTGTTATATTAGTAGAGCAGTAGTTTTTCACAGTCTCTTCTGCTATTGATTGGCAATTCAGTTGTTTCCCATTTTTAACTGTTATGAACAATGCTGCTTTGAACATTTTATAGTCTTTTGATGTTCACGCTCATATATATCTGTAAGGTGGACTTAACTTGACTGTAAAGTATTCATGTTTTTAGTTTTAATAGATACTGCCAAACTCCCTTGCAAAAGCATGTAACACTCCCAACATCAGTGTATAGCTGTTCTCATTACTCCAAATTTTCATTAACAATTGGTTACCACTTTTAATTTTAGCATTCTGGTAGTTGTGTAATAGTAATTCATTGTGTTTTATTTTGGATTTCATTTACAAATTCAACTGTACATCTTTTCTCCTGCTTGTTATGTATTATCTTTCTTTTTTTTTTTTTGCGGTATGCGGGCCTCTCACTGTTGTGGCCTCTCCCGTTGCGGAGCACAGGCTCCGGACGCGCAGGCCCAGCGGTCATGGCTCACGGGCCCAGCCGCTCCATGGCATGTGGGATCTTCCTGGACCGGGGCATGAACCCGTGTCCCCTGCATCAGCAGGCGGACTCTCAACCACTGCGCCACCAGGGAAGCCCTGTATTATCTATTTTTTATTGTACTTTTATGAAGTACCTGTTTATCTTTTTCCCAGTTTATTACTTATATGTCTTACTGGTTATCTGTCTTATTGATTTATAGGGGGTATTTACCTACTTGGTATATGAGCTAATTTTTTCAGTAAGAATTTTTTAACTATGTTCTTCTCAGTGCCTTGTCTATTCATTTTTAAAAAACTTCTTAAATATAATTTATTGAATAAGTATAGTTCATACGTAATAAAATACACCTGTTTTAAATATACAGTTTGATGAGTTTTGACAAGTGTATATACCTTTGTAACTGTCATAATCAAGATATGGAAAATTTCTGTCATCTCAGAGAATTCCCTTGTGATTCACTGTGGTCAGTTCCTCTCCACATATACATACCCAACCCTAGGCAACTGCTCATCTGGTTTCTGTTATTATAGATACTTTGGCATGGTATACAATTTCATATAAATGGAATTACATAGTAGTTAACTCAAATTTCTGGATTGTTTTTGTCAGCATAAAGTTTTTGATATTAATCCACATTGTTGTGTGTGTATCACTCCTTTGTTTCATTTTATTACTGAGCAGTATTACTTTGTTTACCCATTCATCTATAGGTGGATATTGGGTATTTCCAGTGTTCGGGTCTTATGATTAAAAGCACTATGGGCATATTCATATAATACATTTTTGTGGAAATATGTTATCATTCATTTTGAAGAAATACTTAGGATTGGAATTGCTAGGTGCTGTTGCAAGTTTATATTTAGGCTTAGAAGAAACTGCCAAACTATTTTCTAAAGTAGTTGTAGATTTTATACTTCATCTGGCTAGTTGGTAGTTATGAGAGTTCCATTTCATCCACATCCTTGCCAGTGTTTGATATTGTCAGTCCCTGTAATTTCAGCCCTGCTAGTATGTATATAGTGATAGTATATTGTGGATTTTATTTAAATTTCCCTACTGACTAAGCATTTTTTCACATACATATTAGTCATTTGTATATCTTTTGTAAAACGTCTGTTCAAATCCTTTGTTTATGATTTTAAATTTGTTTGTCTTATTGCATTGTAGGAGTTCTTTATCCTGTAAGGAAATCCTGTGTTAATTATATGTATGGTGAATATTTTTTCTCATTGCCTTTTCTCTTGCATTTTCATTTTCTAAATGGTGCCTTTTAAAGAGCAGATTTTATAAATTTCGATGAAGTCTAATTTGGCAGTTTTTCTATGGTTATGATTTTCTTTTATGGTTTCCAGTCTAAGAATTTCGGTCTAGGTAATCTCTGCCTACACCAAGTTCATCAGATTTTCTGCTACTTTTTTTTCTAGAAGTACTGTAATGTTATATGTAGATCTTTGATTCATTTTGAATTAAGCATTTTTTGTATGGTATGAGGTGAAGACAAATTTATTTCTTTTTTTTTTCCCCTGTGAGTGGCTAGATGTTTTAGCACTAGTTGTTGAAAATATTCTTTTTTTCATTTAAAAACCTATGCTCTATTGATTTCTAATTTTTAGTGTGATTCAAAGAGTATAAAATTCTACAATTTCACTTCTCTTTTGTAAAATTGTTTTGCTATTATTGTTTTCTTTTTTGTTCAGGTATATTTAGGACTCACCTTGCCAATTTCCATAGGAAGTCCTGCTAAACTTTTAATTAAGATTGGGTTGAATCTATAAAATCAATTTGAAGAGAGTAGATATTTTTAAAAACTGAATTTTTATGTATTTATTTATTCACATTTTTATTAGCGTATAAATGCGTTACAATGTTGTGTTAGTTTCTGCTGTAAAACAAAGTGAATCAGCTATATGTATACCTATGTCCCCATATACCCTCCCTCTTGAGCCTCCCTCCCACGTTCCCTATCCCATCCCTCTAGGTCATCAAAAAGCACTGAGCTGCTCTTCCTGTGCTATGCAGCAGCTTCCCACTAGCCATCCATTTTATATTTGGTAGTGTGTATATATGTCAATGCTACTCTCTCGCTTCATCCGAGCTTCCCCTTTCCCCGTGCCCTCAAGTCTGTTCTGTACATCTACGTCTTTATTCCTGCCCTGCCACTAGGTTCATCAGTACTGCTTTTGAAAATCCCATATATATGCATTAGCATATGGTATTTGTTTTTCTCTTTCTGACTTACTTCACTCTGTATGACAGACTCTAGGTCCATCCGTCTCACTACAAATTATGCAATTTCATTCCTTTTTATGGCTGCGTAATATACCATTGTATATATGTGCCACATCTTCTTTATCCATTCATCTGTTGATGGACATTTAGGTTGCTTCCATGTCCTGGCTATTGTAAATAGTGCTGCAGTGAACATTGTGGTACATATATCTTTTTAAATTACGGTTTTCTCAGGGTATATGCCCAGTAGTGGGATAGCTGGGTCATATGGTAGTTCTATTTTTAGGTTTTTAAGGAACCTCCATACTGTTCTCCCTAGTGGCTGTATCAATTTACATTCCCACCAGCAGTGCAGGAGGGTTCCCTTTTCTCTACACTCTCTCCAGCATTTATTGTTTTTTTTTTAACATATTTACTGGAGTATAATTGCTTTACAATGGTGTGTTAGTTTCAGCTTTATAACAAAGTGAATCAGCTACACACACACACACACACACACACACACACACACATATATATATATATATCCCCGTATCTCCTCCCTCTTGCATCTCCCTCACACCCTCCCTCTCCCACCACTCAGGGTGGTCACAAGCACTGAGCTGATCTCCCTGTGCTATGTGGCTGCTCCCAACTAGCTATCTGTTTTACATTTGGTAGTGTATATATGTCCATGCCACTCTCTCACTTCGTCCCAGGTTACCCTTCCCCCTCCCTGTGTCCTCAAGTCCATTCTCTATGTCTGCATCTTTATTCCTGTCCTGCCCCTAGGTTTTTCAGAACCATTTTTTTTTAGATTCCATACATATGTGTTAGCATACAGTATTTGTTTTTCTCTTTCTGACTTATTTCACTCTAGATCTATCCACCTCACTACAGATAACTCAATTTTGTTTCTTTTCATGGCTGAGTAATATTCCATTGTATATATGTGTCACATCTTCTTTATCCATTTATCTGTCAGTGGATACTTAGGTTGCTTCCATGTCCTGGCTATTGTAAATAGAGCTGCAGTGAACATTGGGGTACATGTGTGTTTTGAATTATGGATTTCTCCGGGTGTATGCCCAGTAGTGGGATTGCTGGGTCGTATGGGAGTTCTATTTTTAGTTTTCTAAGGAACCTCCATACTGTTCTCCATAGTGGCTGTATCAATTTACATTCTCACCTACAGTTCAAGAGGGTTTCCTTTTCTCCACACCCCCTCCAGCATTTCTTGTTTGTGGACTTTTTGATAATGGCCATTCTGACAGTTGTGAGGAGATACCTCATTGTAGTTTTGATTTGCATTTCTCTCATGGCTAGTGATGCTGAGTGTCCTTTCATGTATTTGTTGGCCATCTGTATGTCTTCTCAGGAGAAAAATCTATTTAGGTCTTCTGCCCATTTTTGGACTGGGTTGTTTGTTTTTGTGGTATTGAGCTGCATGAGGTGGTTATATATTTTGGAGATTAATCCCTTGTCAGTTGCTTTGTTTGCAAATATTTTCTCCCATTCTGAGGATTGTCTTTTCATCTTGTTTATGGTTTCCTTTGCTGTGAAAAAGCTTTTAAGTTTCACTCAGTCCCATTTGTTTGTTTTTATTTCCATTTCTCTAGGAGGTGGGTCAAAAAGGATCTTGCTGTGGCTTATGTCATAGAGTGTTCTGCCTGTGTTTTCCTCTAAGAATTTGATAATGTCTGGCATTACATTTAGGTCTTTAATCCATTTTTAGTATATTTTCGTGTATGGTGTTAGGGAATGTTGCAATTTCATACATTCAATTTTCATGTACCTGTCCAGTTTTCCCAGCACCACTTATTGAAGAGGCTGTCTTTTCGCCACTGTATATTCTTGCCTCCTTTATCACAGATAAGTGACCGTATGTGTGTGGGTTTATCTGTGGGCTTTCTATCCTGTTCCATTGATCTATATTTCTGTTTTTGTGCCAGTACCATACTGTCTTGATTACTGTGGCTTTGTAGTATAGTCTGAAGTCAGGGAACCTGATTCCTCCAGCTGCATTTTTCGTTCTCAAGATTGCTTTGGCTATTTGGGGTCTTTTGTGTTTCCATACAAATTGTGAAATTTTTTGTTCTAGTTGTGTGAAAAATGCCAGTGGTAGTTTGATAGGGATTGCATGGTGTCTGTAGATTGCTTTGGGTATTAGAGTCATTTTCACAATGTTGATTCTTCCAATCCAAGAACATGGTATATCTCTCCATCTATTTGTATCATCTTTAATTTCTTTCATCAGTGTCTTATAATCTTCTGCATACAGGTCTTTTGTCTCCTTAGGTCGGTTTATTCCTAGATATTTTATTCTTTTTCTTACAGTGGTAAATGGGAGTGTTTTCTTAATTTCACTTTCAGATATTTCATCATTAGTTTATAGGAATTCCAGAGATTTCTGTGCATTAATTTTGTATCCTGCTACTTTACCAAATTCATTGATTAGCTCTAGTAGTTTTCTGGTAGCATCTTTAGGATTCTGTATGTATAGTATCATGTCATCTGCAAACAGTGACAGCTTTACCTCATTTTTCCCAATTTGGATTCCTTTTATTTCTTTTTCTTCAGTGATAGTTGTGGCTAAAGCTTCCAGAACTATGTTGAATAAGAGTGGTGATAGTGGGCAACCTTGTCTTGTTGCTGATCTTAGTGGAAATGGTTTCAGTTTTTCACCACTGAGGACGATGTTGGCTGTGGGTTTGTCATATATGGCCTTTATTATGTTGAGGAAAGTTCCCTATATGCCTAGTTTCTGCAGGGTTTTTATCATAAATGGGTGTTGAATTTTTTTGAAAGCTTTCTCTGCATCTATTGAGATGATCATATGGTTTTGCTCCTTCAATTTGTTTATATGGTGTATCACGTTGATTGATTTGCGTATATTGAGGAATCCTTGCATTCCTGGAATAAACCCCACTTGATCATGGTGTATGATCCTTTTAATGTGGTGTTGGATTCTGTTTGCTAGTATTTTGTTGAGGATTTTGCATGTATGTTCATGAGTTATATTGGCCTATAGTTTTCTTTCTTTGTGACATCTTTCTTTGGTTTTGGTATCAGGGTAATGGTGGCCTCATAAAATGAGTTTGGGAGTGTTCCTCCCTGTGCTATATTTTGGAACAGTTTGAGAAGGATAGTTGTTAGCTCTTTTCTAAATGTTTGAGAACATTCTAACATTTGCCTGTGAAGCCATCTGGTCCTGGGCTTTTGTTTGTTGGAAGATTTTTAATCACAGTTTCAATTTCAGTGCTTGTGATTGGTCTGTTCATATTTTCTATTTCTTCCTGGTTCAGTCTCAGCAGGTTGTGCATTTCTAAGAATTTGTCCTTTTCTTCCAGGTTGTCCATTTTATTGGCATAGAGTTGCTTGTAGTAATCTCTCATGATCCTTTGTATTTCTGCAATTTCAGTTGTTACTTCTTCTTTTTCATTTCTAATTCTATTGATTTGAGTCTTCTCCCTATTATTCTTGATGAGTCTGGCTAATGGTTTATCAGTTTTGTTTATCTTCTCAATGAACCGGCTTTTAGTTTTATTGATCTTTGCTATCGTTTCCTTCATTTCTTTTTCATTTATTTCTCATCTGATCTTTATAATTTCTTTCCTTCTGCTAACTTTGTGGGCTTTTTGTTCTTTTTTCTCTTTGCTTTAGGCTTAAGGTTAGGTTGTTTATTTGAGATGTTTCCTGTTTCTTAAGGTAGGACTGTATTGCTGTAAAGTTCCCTCTTAGAACTGCTTTTGCTGCATCCCATAGGTTTAGGGTCATTGTGTCTGCATTGTCATTTGTTTCTAGGTATTTTTTAATTTCCTCTTTGATTTCTTCAGTGATCACTTCGTTATTAAGTAGTGTATTGTTTAGCCTCCATGTGTTTGTATTTTTTACAGGTCTTTTCCTGTAATTGATATCTAGTCTCATAGCGTTGTGGTAGGAAAAGTCACTTGATACGATTTCAATTTTCTTAAATTTACCAAGGCTTGATTTGTGACCCAAGATATGATCTATTCTGGAGAATGTTCCATGAGCACTTGAGAAAAATGTGTATTCTTGTTTTTTTGGATGGAATGTCCTATAAATATCAATTAAGTCCATCTTGTTTAGTGTATCATTTAAACCTTCTGTTTCCTTATTTATTTTCATGTTGGATGATCTGTCCATTGGTGAAAGTGGGGTGTTAAATTCCCCTCCTATGATTGTGTTAGTGTCGATTTCCCCTTTTATGGCTGTTAGTATTTGCCTCATATATTGACTTGTTCCTTTGTTCTGTGCATAAATATTTACAATTGTAATATCTTCTTCTTGGAGCGATCCGTTGATCATTATGTAGTGTCCTTCTTTGTCTCTTGTAATAGTCTTTATTTATTTATTTTGCAGTACGCGGGCCTCTCACTGTTGTGGCCTCTACCCTTGCGGAGCACAGGCTGCGGACACGCAGGCTCAGCGGCCATGGCTCACAGGCCCAGCCACTTTGCGGCATGTGGGATCTTCCTGGACCGGGGCACAAACCCATGTCCCTTGCATCAGCAAGCAGACTCTCAACCACTGTGCCACCAGGGAAGCACCAATAGTCTTATTTTTACAGTCAATTTTGTCTGATATGAGAAGTGCTACTCCAGCTTTCTTTTGATTTCCATTTGCATGGAATATCTTTTTCCATCCCCTCACTTTCAGTCTGTTTGTGTCCCTAGGTCTGAAGTGGGTCTCTTGTAGACAGCATATATACGGGTCTTGTTTTTTTATCCATTCAGCCAGTCTTTGTCTTTTGGTGGGAGCATTTAATCCATTTACATTTAAGGTAATTATCGATATGTATGGTCCTAGTCCTATATTGTTAATTGTTTTGGTTTTGTTATTGTAGGTCTTTTCCTTCTCTTGTGTTGCTTGCCTAGAGAAGTTCCTTTAGCATGTGTTGTTAAAGCTGGTTTCGTGGTGCTGAACCCTCTCAGCTTTTGCTTGTCTGTAAAGGTTTTAATTTCTCCATCAAATCTGAATGAGATCCTTGCTGGGTAGAGTAGTCTTGGTTGTAGGTTTCTCTCCTTCATCACTTTAAATATGTCCTGCCAGTCCCTTCTGGCTTGCAGAGTTTCTGCTGAAAGATCAGCTGTTAACCTTATGGGGATTCCCTTGTGTGTTATTTGTTGTTTTTCCCTTGCTGCTTTTAATATGTTTTCTTTGTATTCAATTTTTGACAGTTTGATTAATATGTGTCTTGGCATGTATCTCCTTGGATTTATCCTTTATGGGACTCTCTGTGCTTCCTGGACTTAACTATTTTCTTTCCCATATTAGGGAAGTTTTCAACTAGAATCTCTTCAAATATTTTCTCAGTCCCTTCCTTTATCTCTTCTTCTTTCGGGACCCCTATAATTCAAATGTTGGTGCGTTTAAGGACCCAGAGGTCTCTGAGACTGTCCTCAATTCTTTTCATTCTTTTTTTTTTTTCTGCTCTGTGATAGTTATTTCCACTATTTTATCTTCCAGGTCACTTTTCCGTTTTTCTGCCTCTGTTATTCTGCTATTGATCCCTTTTAGAGTATTTTTAATTTCTTTTATTGTGTTGTTCATCATTGCTTGTTTCCTCTTTAGTTCTTCTAGGTCCTTGTTTAATGTTTCTTGCCTTTTCTGTATTCTATTTCCAAGATTTTGGATCATCTTTACTATCATTATTCTGAATTCTTTTTCAGGTAGACTGCCCATTTCCTCTTCATTTGTTAGGTCTGTTGGGTTTTTTACCTTGCTCCTTCATCTGCTGTGTGTTTTTCTGTCTTCTCCTTTTGCTTATCTTACTGTGTTTGGGGTCTCTTTTTCGCAGGCTCCAGGTTCGAGGTTCCCATTGTTTTTGGTGTCTGTCCGCAGTGGCTAAGGTTGGTTCAGTGGGTTGTGTAGGCTTCCTGGTGGAGGGGACTAGTGCCTCTGTTCTTGTGGATGAGGCTTGTTCTTGTCTTTTTGGTGGGCAGGTTGTCTGGTGGTGTGTTTTGGGATGTCTGTGGCCTTATTATGATTTTAGGCAGCCTCTTTGCTAATAGATGGGGCTGTGTTCCTGTCTTGCTAGTTGTTTTGCATATGGTGGCCAGCACTATAGCTTTCCGGTCATTGAGTGAAGCTGGGTCTTGGCGTTGAGTTGGAGATCTCTGGGAGATTTTTGCCATTTGATATTATGTGGAGCTGGGAGGTCTCTTGTGGACCAGTGTCCTGAAGTTGGCTCTTCCACCTCAGAGGCACAGCACTGACTCCTCCCTGGAGCACCAAGAGCCTTTCATCCACACGTTTCAGAGTAAAAGGGAGAAAAAATGGAAAGAAAGAAAGAAAGAGGATAAAATAAAGTAAGATAAAATAAAATAAATTTATTAAAATAAAGAATAATTGTTAAGAAAAAAAACAAAAAAATGGACAGAACCCTAGGTCAAATGGTGGAAGCAAAGCTATACAGTCAAAATCTCACACAGAAGCATACATATACACACAAAAAGAGGAAAAGGGAACAAAATATGTATATTGTTGCTACCAAAGTCCACCTCCTCAATTTGGGATGATTCCTTGTCTATTCAGGTATTCCACAGATGCAGGGTACATCAGGCTGATTGTGGAGATTTCATCAGCTGCTCCTGAGGCTGCTGGGAGAGATTTCCCTTTCTTTTCTTTGTTTGCACTGCTCCTGGGGTTTAGCTTTGGATTTGGCCCCGCCTCTGTGTGTAGGTCGCCTGAGGGCATCTGTTCTTCACTCAGACTGGACAGGGTTAAAGGAGCAGCTGATTTGGAGGCTCTGGCTCACTCAGTCCAGGGTGAGGGAGGGGTTTGGATGCGGGGCGAGCCTGCGGCGGCAGAGCCCTGTGTGACGTTGCACCAGCGTGAGGCGTGCCCTGCATCCTCCCAGGGAAGTTGTCCCTGGATCCCGGGACCCTGGCAGTGGCGGGCTGCACAGGCTCCCTTAAGGGGAGGTGTGGATAGTGACCTGTGCTCGCACACAGGCTTCTTGGTGGTGGCAGCATCAGTCTAAGCGTCTCATGCCGGTCTCTGGGGTTCGCGCTGATATCCGAGGCTCACGCTCGCTCGTTTCTGGAGCTCCTTTAGGCGGCGCTCTTAATCCCCTCTCCTCGCGCATCAGGAAACAAAGAGGGAAGAAAAAGTCTCTTGCCTCTTCGGCAGGTCTGGACTTTTTCCCGGACTCCCTCCTGGCTAGCCGTGGCGCACTAGCCCCCTTCAGGCTGTGTTCACGCTGCCAACCCCAGTCCTCTGCCTTAATTGCTTTTGGAAAAAAAATCGATTAAGGTGATATGTTTTTCTCCTTTTTTTCTGTTTTATAGTGAATTATACTGATTGATAATTAAATGTTAAACCAGCTTTGTATTTCATAGATAAACTCTACTTCATCCTGATGTATAATCCATTTTATAGGTAGTATTTTGTTGAAAGTTTTTGTGTTTATTTGGGCAAATTATACTAGTGTTTAGTTTTATATTCCTTTAATGCAAAATTGGATGCACTGTATTCCTTAGCTTCTGTCATCTGATTTTAATATTTGTATTATTTCTTCCTTCAGTATTTAATATTTTCTAATATAAAATTGAAAGCGATAAATTTTATTTTAAATGCTGTTGTGGCCAATTCCCACAAATTTTTCTAATTTTCCTTCTGATTTCATGTTTTTTCCATATTTTGTTACTTGGAGATGAATTGCTTAATTTCCAATTATTTTGGAATTTTTCATATTTTTTTCCATTTTTATATTCAGCCAAAGAATCAAAAGGATCTATTTCTGTATCTCTTTTTCTGCGTGAGTTCCTCTTTAGTAGTTTGCCTTTCAAATTCCCATCTTACATTCTCAATAAACATCTTTATTCTTGTTTCACCTGTAAAAGCTGTAGGAGAAATATACTTTCTGGGTCTTGAAAATGTCTTGAGGATATTTCGGAAATAGCATATAATCTGAGTGTATCTGGCATATAGGATGGATAGACAAGCATGTAAAAGATTATATGCCATGGTAGTGAATTATAAGAAGGCCACGCACACACAGATCTAGCTAGTAAAATTTGGTTCTAATTGTTTGATATTTTAGACAATCATGTTTTTTTTTGAGGATGGGGTATATAAATATATCTGTGTTTTACCAAGGTAAATTCTTCTAGGAACAATTCTGGGACTGCTCATAAAATGAGAGAAGATTATTTGAAGAGCTGAGTTGTGAGTGAATAAAGATCTACGTTAGGACATTGATAAGAGTGGTTAAGAGGTTTTGCTAAGTGTAGTGGTGGGATATGAAGTGCGGGAACTTGAGAAGTCACAGATGACAGAAATAGAAAAGCTTTCCCTTTTCAGTTTAATAGCATGTTTCGGATAAAGGTGGTAGGTTCAGTTTTGTACATTTTTAATTTTAGGTACTTATTGAATGATTGAAGACTATCCTACAAATAGAATTGTGGGTTTGAATTTAGGAAAACAGCTGTGTTAGATACGAAAAATTTGACAGCTAGATCTAAGTTGATAATAATAGATGATATGGGAGTGGATGATATTGCCAGGGGACATATGACAAAGCCTTGAGAAAATGCCAGCATACTGGGAAATGATGCAGAAAACGTCTGACCACCAAGAATGGTGATCACAGTGATAGCAGAAGGATAATAGAAAAATCTGCTTAATTTTAAGTTCACTCCTCTCTGAGCTTTCATAAAAAGGACACATAGTAAACTTAGGTAGAGACGTAGCATCTGGAAGGAAAGACTGAATGTGGTATTGTCTTCATTTCTTTATTTACATTTAAAGAGCCAGAATAGTTACTTGAATTATAAATGTTCAGTCTAAATTGTTTCTCTCTTTATTTTCACCCTGCGAGTAAGTGAATTTTTTTTCAAAACTAGGTGTATTTATCTTATATTTTATTAATTCTATGCTAATAAATCTTAGATTTCTTTAGCAATAATCAATTATATTTGAATTAGTAGTTTCCAAGATGCTTATTTCTTTTGTTTTTAAGATTCAGATTTTTGGGGGTTATTGTTGTGACGTCTTATTACTTAGTTTATGTGTTGCTTAAAATAGGAATATAGAAAAGTTGATGTAAAGTAAAATTGAATGCAAGTACTAGACCTGGCCCTTGATTTTATTGATAGGTGGTACATTTTGGCAAGGTCTCTTGGGGTACCTCCAAAGTTTAAACACAAGCACACACACACAAATATATACTCCTTCAATAAGTAACGTGTGTTTGATCTTGAAGCAGAATTCCTCATCTGTACTTGACTTTGAGTGATATGTCATATGTTGAATTTGTTATTGGTTTTTAATAAGAATATATTCAAATTCCATTTTTAAGTTTTAAAGAATAGATACAAGTTCAGTATATCTTTACAAAACATTCTTGTTTGGTTTCCTTTTATCATGTTTTAAGGTTACATGTGACTATAATGTTCCACAATGAGACAGAGATTGATAATCAGGAAAGAATAGCCCTTTAATGTGATTTATATCTATAGATTTTATGTCAGATATGAAAAGTTGCTGTTTAAATTGTAAAGGAGGATCCATTAAGGAACACTTTAAACCATTTTACTATTTAACATACCTTGAACTCTTCTTTATAGAATTATGCCTTTTAAAGCAAACTTTAGTTGCTTACCAATGTTTGCAAAATATGATTTGATAAAGTTAAATTATTCTAATATTAATAAAATACAGAAATAATAGCCTTTAAAATAGTACATTTAATATGAAGGTATGTGGTGTTTCAGGGGAGTATAGAAGCCAGTTATTTTCTAATTTCCATCAGTAATTTTAATTTCCTCTTGTCAGGTAAGGTTAGACAAGGGTAGACTATGTATATAGTAGGGAATGGTGAAGGTATAAAAATTCTTCAGATGTCTCCCATTTTGTCCTGTTGTCCTATTGGTTTCAGTGTATGGTTGGGTTAGATGTGAAATAACCTGTAGGTTGTTGCCTAGTTCTGGGATGAATCTTTGAAAATATCACATAGCAGTTGACATTTTTGTTACAATGGAATCATTCCCTAGTTATCTTCACTTAAACTACTCCCCTTCAAGTATTTATTAATCATATCTTCTTTTATTTGCTCAAATCATATTTTTGACAAACTGAATTGTCCTATGGTTTGGCTCAGTCTTTTTAATGTACTGTCCAGCATTTGCCTTTAATTTCTTATAAATCTAATTTCTAACATGATTTATTTTCTTCATATCAGTGTTTAGGTAAAAGAAGTACTTTGCCTTTACTAGTGTACAAAAACTAACCTCTTAGAGGTTGGCCAAAATCTTCCAATTGTACAATTCCTAGAGCTAATATAATCCTCTCATTGTGCAGATGATAACAGTTAGACCTGGCGAGGTAAAGTGAGTTAGTTGCCCAAGACTGACAAGAGATACTACCAAGGATGATGCTTTAGTCTGGTTTTTGATTTGCTTCCCAATCTTACGTTTATTCATATGCATATATAATATATATTCATATATATTGAATATAATATATATTATATGATATGTGTGAAAGGGACTTAAGCATCTGCAAATTTTGGTATTCGTAGGGGTCCTGGATCCTATTCCCCCCACCCCATAGCAAGGGACTACTGTACTTTTATTCCCACTTCCCTCCTCACAATCTGTAAGGAGTGAGGATTCTCCAGGGCAAAGGCTATCAAGCTAAGTCAACTTTTTATCCCTATAGCCTAGTGTTTTGCACAGACTAAGAGATATTTGATTCCTTATGCATGTACATAAACACCATATCAGTTGGGCTGCTTATGGTGTTAGGAGCAGAAAACCCACTTCACACTGGCCTTCAATTACTGAACAGGAGCTTACAGGTTCTAGTAAAAAGTCTTAGGAAAAAAAGAAAGGTCTCACAGAAAGTATAAAGGTAGGCTGGTCTTTGATCCAGAAGTTCATGATTCCATTTGGAATAAACTCTTACTCTTTATTTCTGTAATTCTCATAGCTCTGCTCCCTTTGGGTTTTGGCTTCATCCTCAGGCTTGCTTCTCTCCTACAGAAAGAGCTTTCAATACTCCTGGAATTATGTACTTCCTGTTTTACACTGTAAGAGGAAGGAAGGAATTACCCAGCAAAACTTCTGACCTTTCCTCTTAATTGTACCAATTAGATCAAGTGCTGTTCCCTTAGACAGTTTGTCAGTGTGGGTGTGATTATTACTCTCATTGGTTTAGGACAGTTAAGGCCCTCTCTTATTGCAGGGACAGTGCTGGGGCTGGTGTATGGCAACAATCTATCTAAACTGTTATACAGTAGGAAAGGGCTCCAACATCAAATTTTTATTACTCATCATAGGTTGTGTATACATGTGGATGTATATGTGAGCTTTCATTTGGAGCTTAAGGGAAAGGATCCCAATAGACTCTGTGACCAGAATTAAGTTTACATTAATTGTTTTTTTAATTTTAAACAATTAACTAGGTAGTATAGCACCATAAACATGACACCACAAGTGTCTGAATTCCAAAAGAAAAGAAATAAGCAACTTGGAAACTAGTGATTGTATTGTACTGAGTATTGCTAAAGAATCCTAAAATTTTTTGGCAAAATTGATATCTGAGAAAGTACTTTTCAAGCTTTAATGTATAAATCACCTGGGGATCTCATTAAAATCCAGATTTTGATTTAGTAGGTATGGAGTGGGACCTATAATTCTGCATTTTTAATAAGTTCCTAGGTGATTCTAGTGCTGGTGGTCCATTTTACAGAGCTGGGGTTTAAAAGACCAAACTGTTTTTGTCATTTTCTAAAGGTGTTGAGAACCAGCTCAGTTTACTGTTGCAGGCCACCAATGTCTCTTTTCTGGACTTCTACAGTAGCCTCCCTCCTTAACCCTCTTGTCCCACTACAATCCATTCTCTAAATGGAGCTTATAGTGATCATTTTAATATGTAAATCAATCACGTCACTTCTGTAATTAACCTTCTGCTGGTATTCCATTGCATTAGAATGAAATCTAAACTCTTTACCATAACTACACTGTACTAAATGATGCAGCCCCTGCCTGCCTCTCCAAACTCATTTCATACCACTCTTCCCTTTATTCACTTTGCTTGAGTGCTTTGCAACCGCCCTTCATGCTGCTTGTAATGTGGACCCTGCATCTTCACATGACTGGCTTCTTCTCTTTATTCAAGTCTCTGCTTAAATATTAACCACTTCTGAGTGTATCTTATGAGTGACTTCAGAGAAATAAATTCTTGGGGGATTGTTGTAATGAGAGTAGATTACCAACTCTGTCAATTCAGTTAAAGAGTGATGTAAAAGTCACTTTAAAGTTTTGGTTGGTTCAGTTCATATTAGAGATTATTTCATAATGCATGTAAAGGGTTTGTTTCCATATTTTTATAGTATTAATAGATATTTCTTTTTCCTATCCAAGTCACTGTGTGCCCAGTATTCAGCAGACAGACGAGAAGATGAGAAGATGTGTGATCATTTGATAAGAGCAGCCAAATATCGAGACCATGTGACAGCAACTCAGCTAATCCAGAAAATTATCAACATTCTCACAGACAAGCATGGAGCCTGGGGAAATTCTGCAGTGAGGTAAAGTTATACCTTTAGGATTTGGCCACTGATTTTCTGTAGAAGTCCTTGGTTTAGATAAATGGCTTTGGATATGATCAAGGCCAGATGAAGAACAAAGTAATTTAATTTTGTATTTTATCTTCTGCAATGAATTTAAAGCAAAGGGGAAGGAGAAAATCAGTATGGCTATAGTTATGGATCTTTGTGGAAATTTCAGTTCCCTTCAACTACTTCAAAAAGAATAGTTGCTCATATATTTATTTATTTTGAAGTGAACTGTTAAGGGAAGTAGTTAGTGTAAACTGCTTTTACTAGTTGCACTTATATCTGAATTTATACAAGTACAATACTTTATTTAAAGAAACTATTCCCTATTTTACACTTTTGAGTTTTTAACACAAATTTGAAAACATAATAATATGTGTTGTTTTCTTGAGTTTTGTTGCAAATTACAGGGCTATGATGAAACAATACCATCTTTAAAATTTTATTTACTACATCTACCTCCTTTTAAGATTACCAAACTGAACGTGCAATTTTTTATTCTAATTTTAGAAACAAAATATTTACTTTCTAGGACTAAGGAACTTAGATAAATCATAAAATTTAGTCTTTTTGGAATATTTTATTCTACAAGTCTTAGGAACATGTTTTGACTCATTTACGTAATGTTAATGAAAAAGTTCTTTATTTTCCCATTAGAAAGATATTTTTTAATTCCGTATTTCTGCATAACTTTTTCTGGAAGACAACAACCACAAAAGAAAACAGCAAATTACTTGTATATTATATATAGGCGTAACTGGTTTCTGCTTGTGTTTTAAGCAATTCACGTGTCTAACAGACATCAGAGTCTAGTTTTAGAGATTTTCCAGTAAACAGAAAAAGATTTTAGTTTTTTTTTAAGCTGAACTTTAAACTAGTTGAGTTGAAACCTATCTGATATGGGATGTTTTTGTTTTGAGTACAAGTATTCACTAATATAGAGTAGATATGTCTCATCATGCTTATTGTGAAGAATACTTAAATAAAATGAATTACGTTTCTGGGCATATCATTTTTGGTGTTCAGAGGAAGGAATGCAGGTCAAGGTCTTGAAGGCAAAAGGACTGAGTAAAAGCAGAAACCATGTTTGTTTGTTTGTTTTAATTACTGTTCCAGCTGATCTCAGCTGCAAGAATGGTCATGGGAATGACATGAATTACTGGGTCAGGGCTCTCTAGTGCCGTATATTGCAACATGTAAAAGCCTATGGGTGTGTGTTTGGAGGGGACTGGGGAAGGGGAGTTGTATTGAGGATTTTAGAGTTTCCAGATACTTTAATGTAACAGATTTGTTACAGTCATTTTGACACCTGGTACTGAATAAATTAGAAGATTACTTTGATGTACAGTGCTTGGCACATACTGGGAACTAAATATGTGTTTGTTACATTTTTTTTTTTAGGCTTAAAATTTTTGTTTTTGACCTAAAGGGAGTTTTACAATTTTAAAATGAAATCCTTTAGGCAACTTATGCCAAAGGGGTCATTTTTATAAGATCAAAATTATTTCTCGTGATAGCTATACCATTGTATAGCTCAGTATACCTGTGCTGTCAACACGAAAGTGTTTTTCTGAAGTGATTTTGGTGTAATAAAGTATCTTGGAGAACTAAATGGACTGTGAAATGTATTTGTCTAGAAATAATTAGTGTTTCTGTAATAGAGTTGTTCAAGGGTTCGACTCTATTATTCTATAAAGCCAGAAAAAATTGAATTCTGAAATTTTAATATTTCCCCAAATTTACAGAACATTTTTTACTTTTTTACTCTTGAGTAAAAACAGCTGTCAAACTGTTTTCTTTTAAATGTGTACATTTTTAATTAAGAGCAACAACAAATGATTCATCTTTGAAAGGAAAATTAGTATTAGTGAATCGATATTTTCCTCTTTATAGATCTCATAACTTAACTTAGATTTTATTAAAAACAATGCTTAACAAAGCACATTGCCTCCATGCTGATATTTTTGTCGTTGTATTTAGTTCAGTGTCACATTCAACTGTTACTTATTTGGAATACCTGGTTGCTCCCTAATGCCTTTAATACAATTATCTTAAAATAGACCTTTTCAGTATTAATTCCAATTAGAGTGGATTTCTAGACCTTGGTGCCCTTTTTTAGGAAGCTGTGTAAGAAAATGGAGTTGACAAAACGTATGCTGACTTACCATTCTTTGAGAGTGGTTAACTATTCTGATTTCCCTTGTATGAGGCTTGCATAATCAGCTTGTAAATTATGGACATGGTTATAATAAATGAGACTAACACAGTGTACTTTGTTCTTCACTTAGCATAATTCTAGAAAACATAAATGGCATTAGAGAGAAATCAGAGTCATACTGTAGCTATAATGCATTTAACTATCCTAAGCCTGTTAAAAGAAATATGCACAATGAGCAAAATTCTAGTAAAGAGGATTAAATTATTTTAAGTATAATTCCTTTGTGTTTTATCTTAAGAATTATAGTAGCATTTTGTCTTATAAATTCAATCATATTAGAATATATAGAAATTTCATTTGTGGCATTTTTTATTTTGACCCTCCTTTGGAATTCACATAATTTCCTTGTAGCCATGGCTATGTAGGCCTAATACTTTCCCATTAATGTCATTTGTTTTGTTTCACTATTGATGGCTTTTCTAATGCCACACGATCAGCCGGCTGCAATCCTGGCAGCTGGCCTGGGATCGGCAGTGGTTTTAATAAATCACAATCAGACCCATGCCATTACATCAATATTTTTAGTCAATTATAGAGAAGGTCAGGTGCTACATTCAGTATAGGAGCCTCAGCATGTGGCATTTGAGAAACATCTGGTCCTGCAACAAAACTGCAAGCTGGGGAAAAAAGAATCCAATTTATCCCATCTAAAGAGACCAAATGAAATCTGCTGCTTTATGGATAACACAATGATGATTATAGCCATTTTGAACATGTTATACTTGCTAGACTTAATACCCTTTATAAAGACATATTCCCAAAAGTTTCCATTCAATAAAAACTGAAAATGAAAATATTATTTTCTCAGAAGCAGATGGGAATTGTTGTTTCCTCACAGCAGGCATCTAATATCTTTTGACACCTAGTGACCTGCCTGAATGCAATTTGTGTCTTAATATTCCGCTTATACCAGCTTTTGCCACAAGAGAAAGAGAGAGGAGCTCTCTCTTTCTCTCTCTCTCTTCTTTCTTTGATGCCTAGACTATTGCATTGGCAGGTAAAGAAAGTATTCCTCCCTTAGAGCTCTTATAACTGTGTGCCCTTCACTGTCATTGCATTTTTTCAAATGCTTAGAGATTTCAGGAAATAATGGGACAGACAAGTACCTGTTCATCCATACATTACTGTCACCTGGAGTGAGGCTCAGGTGAAAACAGAGGGAGCTTGATAAGAATAGTGGAATAAGCAAGAAAGAGGCCACAAATGAACAGAGTGGCAGAAGTAATTTTTTTCCGGTGCATGGAGCAGGCATTGTGTTTATTTGGGTCAGGAGACAAATCATCTTTCATGTAGATGACACCTGGTAAAGTGGCTGAATGTAAGAAGGATGAGGAGAGATGATGGAGAACACTGGATGGAAGTCTCAGAGGACATACTACCCTTTTCTCATATCGTCCTTCATTGCATTCTAATAGGCTGACTAATGTACCATGGAAATTCGCTCTTGGTATTAGTCCGGGAAAGAAGGTGGTTCTCTTCTTCTCTGAAAAATGCATGGATAGAGCTAGAAACATAAATTATCTTAGAAGTAATAAGGTTTAGGAGTTTCTAAGAGAATCTCTTATCAAGATTCTTGAATCCTTTTGATTAGTTTAGGAGACTGTATTTAGGTTTACATTTCTGCTGCTTTAAGAAACTCCATTTCAGATTGCTTGAATGTGTTCTAATGGATGCCCTCAAGCTAGAGGCGTCTCTTCCTGAAAGACATTCATCTTTTTTCTGTGTCACAAGCTTGCCGGTAAAATCTTTGTGATGCTCTCTCCAATTTTTCTTCAGTAAATCAAATCTTCCTTCTTTCAGAAAGATGAATGCTGTAAGGTTGGAGTGTTATAAAAAAAAAAATCAATGCAGGCAAAATTGAAACAGTATGCCTCTGTATTGATTGGCCTTGTGAAATCGAAACTAACAGCTTTGTAACTGTTCCAGTGGACAGTTAGCTGACCTGTAATGGGCAAACTATCAATATTAACATTACTATTTTATCTTGTACTATGTCATTTTAAAATCCAGAGTCCAAGGAAAGGAAAGGCCTAAAGAATTTTTAATCTTTGTAGGAAATATCCCATTTTCTTTTTATATACCATTGTTTGAAGAAAGCAGTAGCTAATGTACTTGACCTATAAAAAACTAAGACTAGGGCAGTGTTGGTTTTATATCAGTTACTCTTTTTAAAACACAACAACAACAAAAAAAAAACTTTGATTTTTTTGAAAATAATTTCTGATTAAAAAAATTTCGCTGGTGCAATTTAATATTGAACTCATCTTTTTGGATGTGTTTCCCATTTCAACGGAAGTGTATTATGTCTTTTGAAAACATTCTTCATCTCCAATTTTTTATTAAGTAGGCAATACCAGTGAATTTCTAGAGAAATTAAAGTGCTAATACGCTTTCCTTATCAAGAGTTCATTTTAGGCATTTGATTTCATTATAGTACATGGGTAATCAAGCAGATCTCTAGTCATAGGTATAATATACCCAATCTTATTCTTTCAAATGCTTTTGTTTTTATTCCTACCCACCCCTGGGAGCTAGTAGTTGACATCAATACAAGCACCACTCATTGCTCTCTCTGGAGCTTTGATGATGCTAGAAATTCTTTATAACCAATCCCGACAATAACATTGTAAGATGGCTTAATAAACCGAACGTTTTTTCCATTTACCCCCTCCTTGTTCCCTTTCTTAGAAAGGAAAGAAAAAAATCAATAGCTTACAAAACAAATGGAAGAATCTATGGAGATGTCAGTTAAAGAAAACAGATGTATTTGAAAGTGTTTACATGAAAAGAATAGTTTCAAACACTAAGCACATTAAATACCTATGCCCAGAACATAATGAGACTTGTTCATGTTCTTAGTTTTGTGATAAGTTGATATTTTTTTAAATTTATTTTCTTACTGAAGTATAATTGATTACAATGTTGTGTTAATTTCTGCTGTACAGAAAAGTGACTCAGTTATCCATATATATACATTCTTTTTTATATTCTTTTCCATTATGGTTTATCACAGTATACTGAATATAGTTCCTTGTGCTATACAGTAGGACCTTGTTGTTTATCCATCCTATATATAATAGTTTGCATCTGCTAACCCCAAACTCCCGGTCCGTCTCCCCCCGCCCCAACTCCCTCTTCCCCTTGGCAACCACAAGTCTGTTCGCTATGTCTGTGAGTCTGTTTCTGTTTTGTATATAAGTTCATTTGTGCCATATATTAGATTCCACATATAAGTGATATTATGTGGTATTTGCCTTTCTCTGTCTGACTTTACTTCACTCAGTATGATAATCTTTAGTTGCATCCATGTTGCTGCAAAGAAATTTCTGGTATTGTGTCAGTACTGAGGAGCAGTTCTTTTTCCCTCATATTTTATGGCCACGGTGTAGTTGTGTTATATAGTTATACATGCTTATGATACAACTTTTATTATTAGTCAAATCTAACAGTACACTGAATGACTTATTAGAAATGTATGACTGTTATGTTTTGTAAATCAGTGATGCTGAGTATATGAGAATTGAATAGCTATATTTTCTAATAATGTAAGGCAAAAAATACATAATTTTATAGGCAATTAACATGTTTTACAATATTCAAAATGAATATGTTCTTATAATAATTTTGGGTAAAATATTTTTGCTACAAAGTAATTTTAAAGAAATAAACAATAAAATAAGTTATGGTATTAAGTACCAACAATTCAAAGTTAATAAATTGCAACCATAAAAAAAAACACATTGAAAAAGAAATACAAATTATTGCACGTATGTTCACTAAAGACACCAAAACGTTTGTGTACATTTTTGCAACCCCCTTTCAGTTTCATTATTCAGTGAAGTCTCTTCCTGTTTTTCTTGATAGTCTTTCCTCCTGAGTTCTCTGACAGTTATGCACAGTATATGCTGCAGAATTTTGCTTGACAGTATACTGTGTTGTTTGTTTTGTGTGTAGATTATAAGATGTTTACCTTATGCTATTGCCATAGTTCCTAGCTTAGTGATGAGCCTGTAGTATATCCTAAATAAATTTTTTTTTAATCAGGTAGACTACTTGTCTTCATTCATAACTTATCTTAAACTTATCATTATGCTAGGTATTAAATCAGATAAATTTCTTTCAACCAAAGCAGCAAGAAATTTAAACAGTAAAGTTCAAAAATACTTTTATCACAACTGGTGGTATTTTATGAAGGATGATATTAATTCAGAAATTAAGAAAAATGTAGTAGAAATAGAATATATCTGAAAAGAGATGTACTGTAGATAATAGTTACAGACTTGGAAATTTTGGTTTCTATTTGTAAAGAACACTTTTCTGTAACAATTTACTTTGAATATTTCGATTAGAAAAATTTGAAGCTCAATAGGTAATTTTAAGTTGTAACTTGGGTGGGGAGTCCTTGAACTTTAATAGTCCCTGGTATAATTTTTGGTATAATCAAAAATTTTCAGAAGTATCTTAAAGGGTTGGAAGCAGATGAAATTCTTTAAGGAGTTTGAGAAAATTTAGTGGTTTCATATAAATCTGGAGAGGAACCATACAATCTGTGTTTTTAACAAGTACCCCAGTACAAAAATCACTTGAAAACCACAGCAGTAGTTTAGCCAAACTTGCAATTTGTTGTCAGGGCTGCCTTCCACTTAAGACTACTGTAGGCTATTCTTGTAGCTGATACTTGGCTGTTTCACGTTTTGTTTCTCCTGCCTATTGGAGCACTTTTTCTATTCATATTTGTTTAACACCAGCTGTGCATCATTTACTGTGCACAGTAAGGCACTCTAAAAACCAATATGAGTAAAACAGATATGTTTCTTGCCCTCATAGAACTTTCCTAAGAGAGGCAATGGGAAAGTGAACAGAAAATTATAAATAGCTTAAAAGCAATGATGATAATTTCTCACTGTATATAGCCATAAATAAGGAAATAGAAGGCTTTTTTTTTCATCCATCTTTAGTCTTTCTTTGGTGAAAGATCAGTGTGATTTCATGGAAAGAACACTAGTGTGACATCTGTATTTCTATTCCTGACTCTTTCACTAACTGGTTATGTGACAATGAACAAGTTAAACTAACAAAATCTTATTTCATATGCATTTTATTTATTTCAGACAGATTACCTGTGAGAAGAAAGCAACAATAGTTGGTTTGCATTAGAGCCTGAGGCTTAAAGGAGGAGGGAGATGTTAACACAAATTATTGCAAATATGGCAAATGTTACTATTAAAGTAAGTTGATTAAATGTAAAATAGATAGCTAGTGAGAAGCAGCCACATAGCACAGGGAGATCAGCTCGGTGTTTTGTGACCATCTAGAGGGGTGGGATAGGGAAGGTGGGAGGAGACGGAAGAGGGAGGGGATATGGGGATATATGTATACCTATAGCTGACTCACTTTTGTTATACAGAAGAAACTAACACACCATTGTAAAGCAATTATACTCCAATAAAAATGTTAAAAAATTTTTTCTCTTTCTGATATTTAATTGCTAGTGTATAGAAATGCACTAGATTTCTGGTTATTACTTCTGTATACAGCAACTTTGCCGAATTCATTGATGAACTCTAGTAGTGTTCTGGTAGTGTCTTTGGGATTTTCTATGTATAGCATCATGTTATTTGCAAACAGTGACACGTTTACTTCTTCCTTTCTAATCTGGATTCCGTTTATTTCTTTTTCTTGTCTGATTGCTGTGGCTAGGACATCCTAAACTAAGTTGAATACAAGTGGTGAGAGTGGGCGTCCTTGTCTTGTTCTTGATCTTAGAGGGAATGCTTTCAGCTTTTTACCATTGAGTGTGATGTTTGCTGTTGGTTTTGTCATATATAGCCTTTATTATGTTGAGGTGTGTTCCGTGTATGCCCACTCTCTGAAGAGTTTTTATCATAAATGGATGTTGAATTGTATCAAAAGCTTTTTATGCATCTATTGAGATGACCATATGGTTTTTATTTTTCAGTGTTTTAATATGGTGTATCACACTAATTCACTTGTGGATATTGAAAGATTCTTGCATCCCTGGAATAAATCCCACTTGATCATGGTATATGATCCTTTTAATATATTGTTGGAGTCAGTTTGCTACTATTTTGTTGAGGATTTTTGCATCCATGTTCATCAGTGATATTGGCCTGTAATTTTTTTGTGTGTGTGTGGTATCTTTGTCTGGTTTTTATATTAGGGTGATGGTGGCCTCATAGAATGAGTTTGGAGGTGTTCCTTCCTCTGCAATTTTTGGGAATAGTTTCAGAAGGATAGGTGTTAACTCTTCTCTAAATGTTTGGTAGAATTCACCTGTGAAGCCATCTGGTCCTGCACTTTTGCTTGGTGGGAGTTTTTAAATTACTGATTCAATTTCAGTACTGGTAATTGATCTGTTCATATTTTCTATTTTTTCCTGGTTCAGTCTTGGGAGATTGTACCTTTCTAAGAATTTGTCCATTTCTTCTAGGTTGTCCATTTTATTGTCATATAGTTTCTCTTAGTAGTCTCTTATGATCCTTTGTGTTTCTGTGGTGTCAATTGTAACTTCTCTGTTTTCATTTCTGATTATTGATTTGGGCCCTCTCTTTTGAGTTAACATTTGAACCCAGGTAGTCTGACTCAGAGTCTATACTTACAACCATTATGTAACTTCTTAATGTTAGTAATTGGTACTAGGTTTTTGAGTGCTTACAATCTGCCTGGCACTGGCTAATTCCTTTACAAAACTTTCCTTGGATCTTCACAATAACCCTGTAAAGTGGATACTATTATTTCTAGTTTGCCTTGGAGTAAATGAAGGCTTAGACACATTCATGACTTTTCAAATAATAAAGCTTCTGTTTTTACACCTTATAGTTTGCTACTTCAGTCAACATTGAAAGGTTTATCCATGTTTGATGTTTTGTTTCAAGAAGTACAGGTGTGAGTGCCACTCTTATTTTTTGGGAATTTGATTTTTCTTTTCTTTTTCTACTCTTTCTACCTACCTTTTACTTACTTATTTTTTTAGGTTTACTTATTTAGCTTGCTTGTGTCCAAACTTTTTTTTATGCAAAAATCAAACCACCAATAAAAAGCCTTATAAATATTGTTCTTAATTAGAACCCAGTATATAATATAGATAAGAAGGGTCCCATCCTAGTTGACATCAAGAGATCATGGGTTTCTTACTCATTGCTCTACAGTCATCTCATGATGTGAAAATCACTCCACAGCCTGCAAAGGGAATATTGGTCCAATGGAAGCTTGTTAGAATAAAATCAAAGTGGAACCTGACCTCCTAATTTATAATCTAGGACTCTTTCTAGCTTTCTGCCCTGCCCCCCTATATCGCTCATCATCTTATATTGGGTTATTTTTTTTTAAGTGTATTGAATTTTTAGTAAATGATACATACCAGTATTCAAATATTACTTACATATGAAAGTGATGCTTGATTGGACCTGGATCAAAACACCACCACATAAGCAGCTATAAATATTATTGGAATAATTTGAATATAGATTCAATATTATATATAATATTGTTTTAATAGTTAATTTCTGAATAATTAATACTATTTCTAAATAATAATTGTATTGTTTTATAAGAAAATATCATTGTTGTTCTTAGGAGATACATTTGCTTAAGGGTTGAAACGTCATGCTGTCTATAACTAATTGTAAAGTGGTCCAGCAAAAAATAAATAAATAAATAAACATGGGGGAGAGAGATTGAGCGGAAGCATGTTGAAGCAAATGTAGCAAGATAAGTAAACAAGGTGGTTTAGGTAAAGGTATGTAATTTTTTTCGATATTCTTCTTGCTGCTTTTCCATAGGTTTGTAACTTTTGCTGGGAAGAATATACTTCTGAGAAAATACTGAGAGATTGTCTCTTGGGTTTCCCTTACATTGTTTCCCTCTAGCTGTGGTTAATTGAGAATTAAAGCTTGATGTTAAAAATAAAATTTTTTGGTTGCATATTCAGAATTAGAAATTTTTTTACTTTACTTTCAGAGTTCAGTAAATTCTTACCAAATGCTTTCTGTGTCTTAGAAACAACACGTAGGTTAACGTATTATGCACTTTCCTTGAAAACACCTGGTATAGTCATATTTAACACTGTAAGGTATGGTTGGATGCACCTAATCTATGCCTTACCGCATTTTATAGGTGAGGAAACAGTTGTTGAGAGGTTAAATAATTTGTTGGAGATTGTACAAGTGATCTCTGACAAAACCAAGACTCAAAATCTTCACCATTTTGAGCTTGACTGAATGACTTTCATGAAATCATTTAGTTACTCATTCGTCAGTCATTCCAAGTGTCTTTTTCTTTCTTCCTCCTTATTTCTTCCTTCCATCTTTCCTTTTATTGATGTTTTTCTGATTAAGTTTTCAAAATTGGTTAATTTTGGAACTAATATTTGTTAAACACCTATTATGTGTCAGGCATTGTGCTAATTGCTGAGGCTGTAACAATAGAAAAGACAGACGTGGGTTCTGTCCTCATAGAGCATAGAATTTAAGAGATTGTTACTTCATTGTGAGTTTGTCCTGGGATTTTCTGGCTCTGCTGGTATCATGCTAAAGCAGTCATATAGCATTTTCTGTTTAGAATGCTTTCACTTTGTGTTTCATGCTCTTCTCAGTGTTTGTCCATCTTGTCTCTAAGCCTCTTGCATATATATTGTTTCCTTCTCTAGTTTAGGTGTCCTGCCATGTCTCCTATAACAACCTCTACTTCCCGTGTTACAGCCCTTGTGACAATGAATAGTAATTGCTTTTGAAATCGCCCCAGACTCTTAACCTATAAATGCCATTAGGGAAATTATTATATTTATTTTTGTTCATTAACATGTGCTGGGAATATTACCTGGAATATTTTAAGCAGTTTAATAAGTGGCTTTTTAGTGATTGAAAAAAAGAAGTATAGGTTTTGAAGTTTAACATACGATAAAAACAGAAAGGAACTGGAAAATCAAGTTTGTGTTTGGAATTTGTTTTATCATTCTCTCTTTTTCATAAGACCTAGGCCACATGCCTAATTAAAAACCAAACCAAACAAAAAACAACAGCGGATTGCTCTGTGCACACTGTCTGTAGCTTGTCTGGTCCCAGCCTGTGTTAGGATGATTTGGTAACACTAAATCATTCCCAAACCCAAGATTCACTTGAGGTCTTTTGATACCTCTCTCTCCCTCCAAACCCACCAAAGAATTTATATTGTTTTAAAGTCAGCCTAGGGAATAGTTTATGTGAGTATTCTTCCAGGGTTTTCAAAGGAGGCTCTAAAGATTGGACACAGACTGAATTTTGGACTTTACCCATAGATATCTAGGGTCCACAGGAATAAATATCCAGTGAGTTGTCTTTCATACGTTCTCCCATTCCCAAAGAATCCATCGTTTCCATCAATATCAGGAACTTTTACTACATGCCTAATTAGACCGAGCACTTACTGTTGGGAACAAAGAACCACATTGACTGTAGAGCCTGTATTAGTCTCTCATTGCTACTGTAAAAATTACCACAAATATAGTGGCTTGAATAATAGTTGTTTTTTAGGTTCAGAAGCCTAAACTTGGTTAGCAGCACTGTGTTTCTTCTGGAGGCTCTGGAGGCAATACATTTTCTTGAGTTTTTTGAACTTCTAATGCCTGCATTCCTTGATTCATGGCCCCTTCTTCCAGCTTCAGCATCTTCAAATATTCAACTCTGCTTCTGTTGTCTTCCAGCACAGCATCTTCAAATATTCAACTCTGCTTCTGTTGTCTCCTTCTTTTTCTTTGTTTTTATCATTTGCCTTCCCTCACTTTAACCCTCCTGCCTCTCTCTTATAAGGACCTTGTGATTACATTAGCTTACCGAGATAATCCAGGGTAATTTCCTCATCTCTATACCTTTAATTTAATCACACCTATAAAATCCCTTTGCCACGTAAGGCCACGTATTCACAATTCTGGGGATTAGTATGTCGACATCTTTGGGGGCCCTTATTTAGCCAGTTGCAGCACCTATTCTTTTAATTCTTTCTTTGAGATGATATACTAATATTGTATAGCTAGTGATTTCGTTTGCATCTCTTTTCTTACTAGATATATAATATTGGCAGAGCACTTGGTTATTAGTTATTTTTCTTCTTTTTTTTTTTTTGGCCACACCACATGGCTTACTGGATCCTAGTTCCCCGACCAGGGATTGAATCTGCACCCTTGTCAGTGAAGGTGTGGGTGCCTAATCACTGGTCCACCAGGGAATTCCCTAAAGTGTACAGTTTTTATGTTTATATATATATATATATATATATATATATATATATATATATATATGTATATATAATGTATGTATCTCCTTCAAATCATCACCGCAATCAAAAGATTTCCTCCTGCCCTTTGGTGATTCCTTCTCTTCTACCTTCCCTACCCCCAGGCTTCCACTGATCAATATAGACTAGTTTATATTTTCTAGAATAACTTGTCAGTAGATTTACCCAGTTTGTGCTCCTTTTTTTTCCTGGTTCCTTTCACTCAGCATAATTATTTTGAGATTCATCCATGCTGTTGAATATATTCATAGGTCATATTTTGCATGTGAATATCCATTTGTTGCAGCACTATTCATTAAAAAGACAATTCTTTATCCACTGAATAACCTTTGCACCTTTGTCTAAAATCTGTTACTCATCTATATGTCGGTTTATTTCTGGACTTTGTTTTCTGTTCTCTTCACCTCTCACTGTCCTTCTGCCAGGACCACAGGGTCTTTGATTACTGGCTTTACAAGTCTTGAAGTCAGGTTGTATTAGTCTTCCAGCTTTATTCTTTTTCTGAGTTATTTTAGACAGTGTAGGTCTTTGGAATTTCCAAATGTAGTTTAGAATCAGCTTGTCAGTTTCTGTCCTGGGATTGGATTTGATTTTGTTGATGAATTTGGGGGGAATTTACATCATAATTATATTGAGTCTACTAACCCATGAAAAAGGAATGTCTCTGCATTTATATAGTCTTTAATTTCTTCCAGCAATCTTATGTAGCTATCAGTATATACATATTGCTCCTCTTTTCAGATATATACCTATGTATTTCATATTTTCTAGTGGAAACATTGTTTTTACTTCAGTTTCTGAGTGTTCATTGCTGGCAGATAGAAATACAGGATATTTTGGATATTGATCTTGTATCCTGCAGCCTTATTTAACTCAGTTATTCTAGTAGATTTTTGTAGTTTCTGTCTGATTTTATATGTAGGCAATTATATTGTCAGCAAAAAAAAGACAGTTTACTTCTTCCTTTTTTTTTTTTTTTTTTTTTTTTTTTTTTGCCACACTGCAGGGCTTGTGGGCTCTTATTTCCCCTACCAGAGATTGAACCCTTGCCCTCAGCAGTGAAAAGTTGGAGTTCTAACCACTGGACCCCAGGGAATTCCCTACTTATTTCTTTATAGTTTGGATTTTTTTTTTTTTTTTTTTTTTTGGCGATATGCGGGCCTCTCACTGTTGTGGCCTCTCCCGTTGCAGAGCACAGGCTCCCGACGCACAGGCTCAGCGGCCATGGCTCACGGGCCCAGCTACTTCGCGGCATGTGGGATCTTCCTAGACCGGGGCACAAACCTGTGTCGCCTGCATTGGCAGGTGGACTCTCAACCACTACGCCACCAGGGAAACCCTATAGTTTGGATTTTTTTCAGGAGGGGATTGTTCTTTTCCCTTGCCAGATTATCTAGCATAATGTTGAATAGAAGTGATGAGAGCATAGATCTTTGTCCTTATCCTGATCTGAAGGTGGGGGAGACATTCAGTCCTTTATCATTAAATATGATGTTCTTGTAGGTTTTTCATGGATACCTTTTATCAGATTGAAGAAACTAGCTTCTATTTCTAGTTTGCTGAGAGTATTTATCAGGAATGGTTTTCTCTTATTAGTTTAATTTGGTGTTTAATGTTAAAACAATAATTTTTGGATGTTAAACCAATCTTGCATTCTGATGATGTACTCATCTTGGTCATGAAGTATTATCCTTTTCATCTATCATTGAATTTGATTTGGTAAAATTTTGTGATTTTGTATAGAATTTTTACATCTACATTCATGACTAACATTGGTTTATGGTTTTCTTTTAACACCTTTGACAAGTTTTGGTATCAGGATAATGCCAGCCTCAAAATGAGTGGGAAGTCATTCCTCCACATCATAATCTGAATAGTTTATGTAAAATGGGTATTTATTTCTTAAATGTTTTATTGAATTCGTTAGCCAAGCCAAGTAGGCCTGGAATTTTGTTCGGTGAATATTTAAACTACAAAGTCAGTTTTTTTAATACTTTAGAGCTCTTTTCATTTATTATCAAAGTTGTCCAATTTAGTGGCATCAACTTATTCATAATATTCCTTTATTATTCTTTTAATGTTTGCAAAATATGTGGTGATGTTGCCTGTCTTATTTCTGATCTTGATAATTTGTGTCTTCTCTCTTTTTTTGCTTCATGAATTTTTCTTTCTCTTTTTTCTATTTCTTTGATTTTCATTGTGATATTTATTATTTCCTTTCTTCTGCTTTGGGTTTTATTTACTATTGCTTTACTTAAGGTCAATGATTTTTAGACTTTTTCCTAATATAGGCTTTTAGTACAATAAATTTAGCTCTAGGTACAGTTTTGGCAGCATCTCACATATTTTGATGGGTGGCATGTTCATTTTGTTTCTGTTCAAAATCTAATTCTCTTTTGACTTTTCCTTTGAACCAGGGATATTTAGAAAGATGTTACTTAGTTTGCAAGTAACTGATATTAATTTTTTGAAATTTGTTTTATGCCCCAGAATATGGTCTGTTGTGGTGAATGTTTCAAGTACACTTGAAAAGAATGTGCATTGTGCTGTAATTGGGTATAGTGTTCTGTAAATGTCAATTAGGTCAAGTTGGTTGATAGTGTTGTTCACGTCTTATATAACCTTACTGATTTTCTGTCGACTTGTCCTATCAATTATTGAGAGAGGGATATTGAACTCTCCCATTGTCATTCTTTCTCTGGCCTTGGGTAGTTTCCTTACATGCTTGCGATGAGTGGTGCTCTACAGAATGCTTGAGGGCAACATCCTTCACATCTCTGGTGTTCTTTCTCTTTTCAGCCCTCTCCTCTTCAGTACTTGGTCCTAAGAACTCTCACCACCTTCTCTCAGACACAGGTCTGTCTCTTCAACTCAGAGAACTGAACTGGGCTGGACTTTGCTTAGCTTCCCGCTCCCTGTGTTTCGGGCTAGAAATCTTAAAACAGTGAGCCTGGGAAACCGTAGGACTCCTAGTTTTTTTCCATCTCTAAGGGATCTCTCTCTTTAGTTTTGTGAGGTCTAGTGTCTTAAAAACTGTTGTTTCTTTTATTTTATTTGGTGTTTTCCATTGTTTTATTTTGTAGGGTAAATTGTAGTTACTCTGTCTTAGCCAGAGTGGAAGTTCTCCCCTTATTTACTTTATTTTAGCAAAAATTGTTTATTGCTTGGTATGTGGCACCATCTGACATGATAAGAATTCAGAGCTGAATAAGTCATAATATTATCAAGGAATTCAGAACAAACAGGGAAACAGATACATATAAATAACCATGACATCAGAGAGTAAATACTATTCAAACTCTAGTATTATGAACTAAGTGATATGACAACAGTAAGGAGTAATCAATTCTAAATTTATAGGGGAAACAGTGACATTTAAACTGAATTTTGTTAGATGAGTGAATTTTGCTGTGTGGAAAAGCATTTTGGTATATGCTTTTTGTTATGTGATTACTCACGCAACCAATCAGATTTCTTCTTCAGTGCCTGCCTGGAGTTATGAGAAAACCAATGAATATCTCTATTTCAAACTATTATGGAACTTATACACATTGCTGATGGGAATGCAAACTAGAATAGAATGCAAATGGCATTGCCACTTTGGAAAACTATTTAGCAGCTTCTTATAAAGTTATGTAACTCTAAAGTCCTACTGTTAGATATTTACTCAAGTGAAATGAAAATACAGTTCATAGAAAAAAAACCCCACTATTCTGAATGTTTGTAGCAGATAAAAATATCTGTGCTGTATCTGTACAGAGGATATTATTTAGCAATAAAAAAGAACAAATTACGGAGACACGCAGCAGTGTGGATGACTCTTAAGTGCATTGCACTGGAAGAAGCGAGACTCAAAAGACTCTGCATTATGATTTCATTTGTATGACATTTTGGAATAGGCAAACTTAGGGGTAAAAGTCAGATCCGTGGGTTTATAGAGGTTGACTACAAAGGGATACAAGAATATTTTTGTGTGTGATGGAACTGTTGTTGATTGTGTTTGTGGTTACACAACTGTGTAGAAAAAAGTTAATATAGCAGACTCATATCCTTAGAAAGAGCTGATTATAAGACGTATGGGAACTTGAATGGTAAATAGTTCCTTATACAAATATAAAACTTTCTGTAAATGATAAAAGTAGCTCAGTTTGCCTAGACTGTTTGTACAAACAATGTGGTTTATGCTAAACATCAGTTTTTATTCTGGGAGTCTGGTATTATGGTACATGCTAGGTAGAGGATACCTTAACAACCAGCACCAAATAAAAACCTTGAGAGCTGAGGCTCTAATGAGCTTCCCTAAAGAAACATTTCACACATGGTCTCACAACTCATTGCTGCAGGGATTAAATACATCCTGTGTGACTCCACAGGGACAGGACTGTTAGAAACTTGTGCCTGGTTTCCTCCAGACTTCACTCCGTGTGCCTTTTCCCTTTGCTGATTTTGACTTGCATCATTTTGCTATGAGAAATTATAGCTGTGAGGATGACTATATGCTGAGTCCTGTGAGTCCTCCTAGTGAGTCACTGAATCTGGGTAGTCTTAGAGATCCTGTCACAACTATGCATTTATCAAAACTCATAAAATTGTGTATGAGTTATGCCTTCAGAAAGCCCTTATATCATGTTTTAATTGTGTTTAAAAAGACAAAGGTGCCGAGTTGTTAGACTTATTAAAGTTGTGATCTATTCATGACTACAAGAAATTATCTCATGAAGTAATTTTGGCCTAGAAGAATGAACATGGGGGCTTCCGTGGTGGCACAGTGATTAAGAATCTGCCTGCCAATGCAGGGGACACAGGTTCAAGCGCTGGTCCGGGAAGATCCCACATGCTGTGGAGCAACTAAGCCCACGCGCCACAACTACTGAGCCTGCGTGCCACAACTACTGAAGCCCATGCACATAGAGCCCATGATCCACAACAAGAGAAGCCACTGCAATGAGAAGCCCGCAGCCCGTGCACTGCAATGAAGAGTAGTCCCCACTCGCTGCCACTAGAGAAAGCCCACGCGCAGCAACAAAGACCTGATGCAGCCAAAAATAAATAAGTAAATAAGTAAATTAATTAATTAAAAAAAAAGAATGATCATGGGATTTGGCCTCATATAGCTCTGGATTTGAAAATCAGCTCTTTTATTTAGAAGATTTTTTTTTTTTTTTGCTAAGCCTCAGTTTTCTCAACTCTTAAATGGCAATGTTAATTCCTGTCTTGCATATGAAATGTTATAGAAAAGCTTGATGGGGATAAAGTTTAAGAAGGGGTCTTCTATTTTTTATTTTTTTAAATTTTCTTTTTTTGCGGTACGCGGACCTCTCACTGATGTGGCCTCTCCTGTCGCGGAGCACAGGTTCCGGACGCGCAGGCTCAGCGGCCATGGCTCACGGGCCCAGTGGCTCTGTGGCATGTGGGATCCTCCCGGACCGGGGCACGAACCCGTGCCCCCTGCATCGGCAGGCGGACTCTCAACCACTGCGCCACCAGGGAAGCCCAAGAAGGGGTCTTTTAAATTAGATGCATGTTAAGAGAGCAAATCCTGTGGACCTGTAACATGAACTCTAGGTTGCATGTGATTAGATGGTGTTAAAGTGGAAAAAAAAGTGAAAAGTTAGTGACAAACTATTATGTTTTAGGCTATACTTGTATTAACCAATGCATTCATTTATATCATAATCCATTTTAGATAAAATGTCAAGTCACAATTAGGCATTTGTTGAAAAGAGAAAACTCCAGGGTCTGTTCTAAAATCAGAACAGCTTTCTGTTGTTCATATCAGCTCTACCTGTATCCCATTTTAATAATTGGTTATGATTATAACCTAGACTTGTTGAAAAACTCTTGGTTATAAAGTCTGCAGGTAACCTACCAAGTGATGTCCTTGCCTGCAGTCTCTCTTAATAGTATTGCAGCTTCAGCGTGTTATTAGTAAACTCATTCTCTGTGGAAAAACTTAAGATATGACATTCAAGGCCCCTTAGTGCCAGTCCTTAAATCTGCCTTGCCATTCATCCTTTCCATGTATCTTTAGCCACACCAGGCAACTTGCATTTCAAGCACATTTTTCTTTTTTTTCCTCATGTTCTTCTTTGTGTCTTCAGTGCTCTTCCCATCTTATTTGCTTAGTGAGTTCCTATTTATCTTTCAAAATCCATCTGAAATGTGTCTGCCTCTATGTACTTTACCAGCCTTTGTCTCTTCTTTTTCTCAGAAGCATTACCTGATAGATTATTTCCTTGCTCATGTATGTTATCATAGCACTTGATAAATGTATATATCAAAGCACTTGTTGGTTTGCAACCTCCAGAACTCCCAGGTGACATTCAAAACTGGCCTTGTACACAGAGGGCAAGGAGAGACCAAGGAAGAGGCAGACCACTCCAGATTGGTAGGTGGCAGTTGAAATAAGCAAGGGAACTTACACATGAGGCTTGGCTTGGGCAGCTGCTAGATGAGTATATCTCTGCACCCACCCCGAGAATCTTAAGAGTTTATGCAGAGGCTTTAATGTTATTTATACGGCCAGATAGTTGCAATAACATGTTACACTCTCAAGGCTGTGTCCTTGAAGTGGCTCCTGTGTGGGAACAGTGGGCAGAACTTAACATTCCAAGGACATGGAGGGAATAAAGAGCCTCCAATTGCCATGGTCCAGTTTGTGCATCAACCAGCAGTCACATCCTCTTGATGACCTTCTCCAAAAGCACTAGTACACATTTCATATTTATATATTTATATATTAGTGTACACATTTTTTGTTTTTCCCACTATACTAAAAGGTATTTAGAGAATGGAAGACCATAATGTCTTCATTTTTGTATTCTCAATCCTTGGACCAGTACTTGGCATATACTAAATATTCAGTATTTGACACTAAATGAAGGAAAGAACACTGACATTAGAATGTATGGATGTTTCTTCTTACATTCTTATTTTTTTAACAGGAGAGCATTGGGTGGAACTGTCCTAAGTTGAATGGGAAACACAGGAATAAACTCCATATTCAGGGATGACATTTATTATACTCAAAATAGTTCTTGTACTTTTACATCATATTTGCTATCCTAACAAATTTTTGTAGGTAATAATGGAGATGATACTCATTGGCATACCTTCTCTCATCAATATGACATGCTTTTGCTATCGTATTGTACCCTGGTCTTACCTAGGCTCGTTTGCCTTCATAAGTATACAGCGCCTTCAAAGTTTTCTCTAGAAATTCAAAATCTACATCCTAGATCGCTTTATTTTCTAAAATGACCAATTCCCTCTAGATAGTCAAAATTTCCATTATCTGAGTGTGACTTAGTAAAGGACATGGCTGTGTCCTTGAAATGGCATGTACTAAGTATTCAGTATTTGACACTAAACGAAGGAAAGAACAAATACATTATGTCAAGGTACACATACGAGCAATTCAATGAATTGATTCAAGTTGCATTTGCATTTTTAACAGTATTTGTTAATCTAATTAAATTACTAATTTATGAAGTTTGTTGGGGCTTTCCTCTAATCCATCTCCCTTCATCCTTTGGAGATTTTGGAGTAAATATAATCACCTTTGTTATTAAACAGTATTCCCATTTCCATATCTTGCATTGCTTCTTTTTGTCTGTTTCTTTCAAACTTTTTCACATTTTCAAACAGATATAGCAGTAGTTCTCAACCATGTCTACATTTCAGAATTTGGGAGAGTTTTAATTGGTTTGAGGCTGGCTATTTATCTGAAATTTTTAAGCTCCCTAGGTGATTCTTTTATCCTAACAACTCTGTACTTTGGGAGGGATCAGATTGCTACAGCCCTGTAGAACAAAGGTGATATACTGTGTTTTCATGTAGTATCCCTTCTCATACTGACATTTTGTAAAATGGCATTTTGTACTAACTGTCATGTATTCACTCTCATCGTCTACAATAGTGATATTATAGTATCAATACCAAGTCTAAACTTCTATAAAGTTTAATTTTATAATCTTTTACATTATAGTAATTTATGATATTTTATAGATTATATTTGCAATAACATAAGCTTCTGTGAAAAGAAAAATTTATTAGAATTTAGAATAGATTTTGCTTTTCCTTTAATTATCTCTTACAGGCTTTGAAGTATGTTTTATATACTTGCCTTTTTAGTTACAGATACTTTATATGCAGTATCCAAAAACCCCAGACATTCTGTATTATGTAATTTGAAAATGAAGGGAAATAACTATACTTTTTGATGCATTTTAATGGATTTTAAAACTTTTTAAGGTAATAGGAGTTATTCTGAGATACAGTCTAAGGATTTAAAATAAAGATTGATACATTACATTAAGATAATTCTAATGTGATTATCCTGTAAAATCATTTTGTAAAATATTTTGTGGACTTAAAATTTCCTTTTATTTTAAAAGTTTCTTTCTGCTTGCTTATTACATAGTCAAATCACTTGCTATTTATTAAATATCTACTTCAGTATGTATACTGAAATCTCTTTTGGAAATTTTAATTTTGCAATAGATTTTATTTTTTCTGTCTTTGGGATATGTACCTGTCATGTGTTAAGTATTATGATAACTTGGTAACAGCTAATTGTTTATGTAATAACGAAATACGGATTTCAGTAGGTTTTTTCCTCGTAGGACTGTCATTATTATAGAAATGTGTTAAATATCCATTTGAAAGAACAATCCAGAGATAGAAAGGATTTATGTGTTTCATATACCTTTTTCATATTCCTTTTTCAGAAAGTATTGCTCTTCCAGAATAAGGTCAAGATAGGTCTCTGATCCATATCAGAAGGAGGGGGGAATCTATTTTCAAACTTTTTTAGAATTCAATTGTTTTTGAGAGCACACTATCTGTGGAGTATCGATTGTTGGGGTTCCGTAGTTAGTCAAAGGCTATCTCCTTTGACTCACCCCTTCGTTTGGTGTCATCCTCCTTCATGTGATAGATTGTTACAATCTCAGGCAGTGTAATTACACACTAGCCAAGTGGGTCATTTATTTCTTTACCTTCACCATTTACCAAAAATCTCCTTTATCTTTGGGAGCCAGATCTTTCTTTTGCAGTAAAAGCAAAATAATGGCACATAAAACATTACATGTTAGAACTAAGCACCATAAAATTATTAAGAGAATAACTTTAAAAAAGCAAACTGTTACATTTTGTAGTATTAATTATGTGATAAGTGTATGTAAAGCACTTGGAATAGGGTTTGGCACATAGTAAACATACATTGTTAATTATTATTATGATCATTATTAATAAGTTAAAATCTAAATAGTTAGTATTTTTGGATAATAAAACATAGAAATACTTCATTTTACTCTGTTATTCCTAAAAAAAAGCTTAAAATCATCCTTTAAAATATTAATTTTAGTGTTCTGAGAAAGTATACTATTAATGTATCTTTAAAAATTTTAAGCCATGTTCCTTGGGAACTTAATTATTTTTTCTATAATATGAGGTATTAATCTTCAGAATAAATATTCTTCTTTAACTTTACATATAAACACAATGTTAAATGCTTCTGTATATCAGAAACAAGTCATGTTAATAATAAAATTATAACCCATAGAGATTATTACTAGAAAAATACCTATGTGTGCTCATATGACCTTGTAGCGTTTTAGCATAATTATTAAATATAAAGAAGAAATTATGTTTTCTTTTAAAGTACAGTTTAAACTTAAAATGTGATTTGTCTTTAAAAAAGGAGAACAAAACTCATCTCCTTCATAAGTGAAGTCTGTCTTCTCATGGATTGCTTCCCAGCCTTTCCTGATTTTGTGTATTTGCTCACATCATTCCATCTACCTGTACAGCTCTCCTCTGTACTTGTCTGAGTCCTACTTTTGCTTAAAAGCCAGGTGTGAGTGGATTCTTCCACTGGGTCATGGTATTTGAGTTCTATGAGCTGTTATAACATTGGTAGTCAGTACCATTCCTTTGGCTTATACGTTACACATTTGAGCTTTTATTATTTTTTAAATTGATTGATTGATAGCTGCTTTGGATCTTTGTTGCTGCGCATGGGCTTTCTCCAGTTGCGGAGAGCAGGGGTTACTCTTTATTGCAGTGCACAGGTTTCTCGTTGCGGTGGCTTTTCTTGTTGCACAGCACGGGCTCTAGACACACAGGCTTCAGTAGTTGTGGCGTGAGGGCTCAGTAGTTGTGTCATGCGGGATCAGTAGTTGTGGCTCGTGGGCTCTAGAGCGCAGGCTCAGTAGTTGTGACGCACAGGCTTATTTGCTCCACGGCAAGTGAGATCGTCCCGGACCAGGGCTCAAACCCGTGTCCCCTGCATTGACAGGCGGATTCTTAACTACTGCGCCACCAGGGAAGTCCCTTGAGCTTTTAATATATATGTAACCTATCCCAACCAGATTAGCAGTTCTTAAGGGCAGAGACTGTTTCTGTTCATAATACTTTTATGGTACCATATATATAACATCATTTATTTATTTATTCATTCAATAAATATTTACAGTAATTGAGGGCTGCTTGTAATTAAAAGTCTAGACCTTTCACATGGGAAGGTGAGAAGCATGATAGAAGATAAAAGCAGCACCAAAAGTTAAAAACAAAAACCCACGAGTTGGAGGGGCACTGGATCTTAGCAGCAATGGCAGCTGCAATTAGGATTGGTGGTGTGGATTGCAAAAAAAATACCTTGTAGGCAGAGAAGTGAGAAATTTGACAAACATAAACAAAAAATGACAATCTTATCCTCACAACCCCCTCTCCCCATTATGAAAAGATCCTACAGGATAGTCTTAGTTTGGGATGAGAAGAGAATACATAAAAAGTTTGAGGAGTGACAGTTGGCATCACTCCCTGAACAACATTCCAGTATAGATCTTTCAGAGAATAGCTATTTGCAAACCCTTGAGGTTCCATGTCACCAAGATTTTTATTGAATAGAATTTGATAATTTGAAATCATGTGAAAATCTAATTATTAGACAAAAAAATGAATCCTGAAGGATAACTAATTTTTATTAACATTGCTGGCTATTTTTTACTGAGTGGAATAAATAGGTAAGTGTTGTTCTTGGCAGTGGTGTGAAAAATGGAAACAGTATATTTACTATTTCTAGTATATTTGTGTATCTCGACAGCAGACTTTTAATTTGACATATGACAGTTTTTGTGGCAATGCTCATGGAGTGTTAAAAAGGCATACATTAGAAAATGCAAAATTATATAATTCCTATGGAGGGCAATTTTGCAGTATCTACCAAATAATATATGCATTTATTCCCTGAATCCAATTTTAGTAATCTATCTTAAATAATCAGTGACAAAAATAATTGAAAAGATGTTTGTACCAGGGCTAGTCATCACAGCACTATTTGTAATAGCAAAAGATAATAAATGGTCAAAATGCCCATTCATTATAGGAAACACTGAATAAACCATTGTGAATCTACACAATGAGGAACATCTCTATAAACTGCTTTAGAAATGGTCATTGGGATAAATGAAGAAAACAAGGTAGAGAAAAATATGTATAGTATGCTACCATCTATCTAAGGAAGTGGGCAGCAAATATATATATATATGAATATCTATACATATATATATTTGCTTATATTTTAAAAAATGGAAGGTTTAACAAAAAACTAATAAGACTTTAAAAGGGGATAGAGGAACAAAGAAGAAAAGCAGAAATTGAAAGTAGACTTCTGAATATACCTTGTATTATATATGGAAATTTTTATCCATAATTATAAAAAAGTAAAAAATCAATGGCTAATTTGAAAGCCAAATGAAATAAATCAATTGGATATTTTATACTACATATATAGAGAGATTATTTCAAGTGACTTTATAACATAATAATTTGAAGATTTCTGCTGGGAACTTTTCCTTCTTCCTGTCTTTCTACCCACCTCACGCCCCACCAACATACATATGCTAAGGACAAAGAAAAAGCTATAAAGAAATCTTAAGCTGTTTTTGGTTATCTTATTGATAGTAGTATAATTGGAATTGTTATTCTGAACTTAATTCTTAATACTTTTCTCAAAAGTGGTAGACTTTTTATTAATTCATTCTCTTATTTAATTCTCAAATAGTTATTGAGTGACTTTCTAATATTTGCTGAAATATAATTATGACCACACAATTCAAAGCCAATAACTAATTATGTTAATGCCATTAGGAACTAAGATTTTTCCAAAGCAAGAAAAAACAGAAACATAAAAATTGAGGAAGTTAAGTAAAAATCCTGTTATCCTTAACTTGCAATATCTGTATGAATTCATATTTTCTTTATTAAAAAGTATCTTTTCCAATTCTGCCCACTGGAAAAGCCTAGAAGTAACAAACAATAAGATAACAGTAAGCACCCTTTAACCTAGATTGTGGTCTCTAAATACCATTTTCCAGTAAAAAGAATCAAGGCTCCTTGGAGAAATGCCTGATTCCAGGACTGGCAAGATCAGTCTGGAGGTTCCTGGTGTCAAGTAAAAAAGGTTTCAGGAGCTAAAGTGAAGAGACTTCCATTGGCCAAAGATGGGACTGTCTGAATATCTGAAAGAAAAATAACTATTAGATCGAAATGCAGCAAATTATGTTTAAATCCATGAGTTTATAATAATAGTCAAAAAAATCTTTATAGCTTACCTTCAGAGGATTCTAGGGAACCAGCCTATAATTCTCAAAACTGATTGTTATAGGGGAAAAAAATCACACATTCATCCCATTTTTAAATATAACTTGTGCCTCATGGTAACTACATTGTTGAGGGAAAGGTTTTTTTTACTTGAAGAATTGCACATAATAAATGCAGAAGGAATAATAGAGGAGCAAAACTGAGATCTGGGCATGATCATCAATGGCTACTAAAACCACTATGTAAAAAGTTATGTGGAATTTTTTAATGAATGAACATCAGAATTCACAGACCAATGTTGAATCATAAAAAAGAGACAATTAGACATTATATGACAAACCTCCATTTCGTTAAGTCTTGATATCTGTGCAGTGTAGTATGGCAGCCACTAATCACATGTGGCTTTTGAGAATTTGAAATGTGGTTAGTCTGAACTGACGTGTGCCAAGTGTAAAATACATACTGGATTTGGAATGAAATCCAAGTGAAAAAAGGGTGGAAATATGTAAAATATGTCATTTTTTAAAATACTGGTTACTTGTTGAAATGATAATATTTTGTATATACTGGGTTAAAAATACTTTCACCTGTTTCTTTCCCTTTTCTAATGTAGCTACTAGAAATTTTAAATTCCATGTGAGGCTTGCATTATATTCCTATGGGACATTGCTGCTGTAGATCTAAAATCCAGTTTATGAGAAACCAAGGGGAATGGGAACATGTTAAGTGATGATACACGACTACAATTAGGAAGATTGAGAATGTGGAAAAATCTGTAGTATAAACAACTCAGTTTCTTCAACAAAAAAATGACCAAAACAATACAAATAAAAAGAGAATTAAGAAATATCTCAACAGGCATAATAAATGGAGCTGATTTGGATCCTGATTTTTAAAAACCAACAGTAAATAAATAAAGATAATTAGGGAAGTTGAATATTAACTGGATATTTGATATCTGAAGAGATTTTCCTCTAACTTGCATGGATATGAAAATGATAATGGGGCACCGGGGAGTCCTCAGTTAAAAGAAAAGAGCCATCCATGGGAGCTACTTCATGACTTATATCATTTGTACATGTGGGCTTATTGTTGTTTAGACTGTAGTATTTTGCCTACTGAAAAATATGATGTCCCAGGAAATTTCAGTCTGTAGTAATATCCTTTTTGTTTATTATTCACACACTTCCTCACTCCTTTCAGAAATATTTATTGACTTCCTTTTTAAAAAATTGAGGTATAATTGACATAACATTGTATTAGTTCCAGGTGTACAACATAATATTTAGATGTTTGTATATACTGCAAGATGACCACTTCAGTAAGTCCAGTTAATATTTGTCTCCATACATCGTTACATTTATTGACTTTTTGATATGTGCTGGGTACTATGATGCAGTTAGAAACGAGACAAACTTGGTTTAGGCTATCATGGAGATATTGTATATAAAATAAACAATTATATAAACAGTTTTAAAAATCTGTAATATAGGAAGTGCTATAAAAACCAATCAGTAAATGAACTGTGTGGTAACATTTGAAGATCCAGAACCAGAAAGTGAATAATATAAATAAATCACAAAAATAATTCCATTTCCTCCCACATAATTTCTTCAGTAAATACATAAGTACATACCTATGCCGAATACTGAGATGATGTTGGGGATTCGGGGTTCGCAGAATCGTCATGCTTCCATCCTTGTGGAACCTACAGTTAGTGGGATATTCTAGTACTGTAGCTCTGAATTTGCAGCAGGAGCCCATGCTGGCTTCACACCACATGATGTTTTTCGTTTAGTAAAATAATTAGTCACTGTATCACCTAGAATTTGATATTTTATTATTTATTGAACCCATAGTAAAGTACACACTAAACATGTGCTTTACAGTATAATAATTAGCATATAATTTTCACTGTTTCAATTAACTTTTGCCATAAAATTTAAGAGGATTTTAATTGCAAGTAATAAGGATTGCTTGTTAATAGGCTGTAGATAATTAGGGAGCTCTTTGCCTTCTCTCTCCACAAATTTTCTTAGTGTTCTGAGCTTCACTTAATTCATAACTTTATCTCATGAGGATTAATTAATCCCATTTAGTCACAGTAGTAATAGACATGATGTTTTCTCCTCTTCAGCTCTCTCCCAGAGTTCTAATGATTCTTTGGAAAGATATAGCATTGATTAGTTTTATTTATTGTAAGTAGAAGTAGAGTATTTTTCTCAGCCTTTTACTCTAATGAAGTAAAACATCATGGTAAGTAGCACAGACATTCACAGCAGTTAATTTTAGTTTTGCTAATGTAAATTTTACTTATGGCATTTTCGTATAAATTTCCTTTCAGATATTAACAGATTACTATTTGAACAGAAACCGTTACAGAAGAGTCCTAGCATGAGTGAATTTGTACAATTTATGCATTTTATTGTATCCTTTTGCTGTATTTTAAAATAAGATATTTACAATACTATTCAACTTCTAGTTTGAGATTCCTTACTGTATTTGGCATTTTGTTACTTAATATATAATTTTTTCAGTTTTTTTCTGGAAACAAATTTCACCTCAGATGACAACTTTTAGGGCCCCAACCCCCAAATCTGCTTGAGGATATTAGGAAAAGCAGAATATTTTCTTGGTTATTATATGGCATATTACATTTGTTAGACGTCCACTTACTTAATTTAAAAAAAAAAGGGAAATATAAGCCCAGATTTGTTTTTCTTTCAGGCTGAGGCTCCTTGGGCCTTCTCACTAACTACTATAATCTATAGTAGAGTAAAGTAGTACACTACTATAGAGTAAAGGCTTTTAAGTCAGAAAGTTTGGATGTCTAGGTATTTTGGCTTTGGAACTTTGGCCTTGTGACATAACCTCCCGAAGCCTTGGTCAGTGAAAACATCTATTCAGTGAAAGTATATATTCTAAAGGATTTGTTGTGAATGTAAATAACATGTGGAACGTGCTGTGCGCATTGCCTGGCAACTAGAAAAGTGCTCAGAGTAAATTGTAATGGTTAATATTATATTATATTTGAAACAACCTTTTACCTCTGCTGTGCTCTTTTCTTACATATTTTTGGAGCTCCTCCCTTGGTTCACTTAAAGTGAAACATATATATTTTTAAACGTTTAGATTGATACTTCATCTTGGAATAATCATTTATTAATTTAAAAATATTTATTGAGTATTTGCTAATCTATGTAGTTTTCTTAATTTTTAATCTAAGCTAAGCTTTTGAATGGCTGTGGAGCAGTAAGTATATTCAACTTGTATTTCTGACAGAAACACGGCACTAATGATGGTTGAGTCCATGAGAGTGAACAAGTTCACCATTGACACTCCTGGTTCCATAATTACATGATAGATTCAAATATTTTTTTGCAGAGTACCTGCTGATGAATAATAAAATGAGTAACCATAAGTTTAAAATACCTTGCATTTTCACAAGCTTTGTAAATTTGCCTAACTTGGCCTTTCTCTGTTTGACACCTATTTTTACCACCATCAGTTGTAACACATCTTAGGAGATTCCACTTCAGCTTGTACTAAATTACTTTTTTCTCAACTTTGAAAACATTCTCCTATAGTTGTTCAGGCAGACTATTCATAGAGAACAATTCTTCAGTTACTTCAAAATCACCATTGACTCCTCAAATAAACAACAACGTAATAGTATAGGTAACATCCAGAGCCAAGGAAAACCACATGAAATCATTTGTTTTGTTTTTTAATTGCTCCCAATGTTTTCAACTCCTTGAGCAACTGTTCTCATTGAAAGGCTAATATTCTTAAACAAGTTTATTTTCTCTGGACATAATTCTTTGGCTGTCAAATCAAACTCCATTTAATGAACTCATCATGTATAAATGGCCTTCCTTGCTTGCTTAACAAACAGGCACTCAGAAACTTATTTTGGTTCCAGCCTTATTTTTATTTTTTATATGAAGAAATTCTTTTGTAATGAGATAATCTTTTAAATTTTCTTTTTTTTCTAACTGTTGCATGTCTGTGCTTTGACAATATTATATTCAGTTCTTTATCTAGTAATGTTGATGTATGTTGTATTCTTTTATCATAGCTATACTATCATTACATAATAAACAAAATGCTTTGTCATTTAATTCTAAAACAAATAATCCACACTCCACTGAACTTTTAAAAGCATGGCATTCAAAGTCCACCTTCTTTTTTTTTTCTTGTTTTGATGTGATAGATACATATGGTAATAAAAAATAAAAGCTAGTATGGCAATATGCATGACACTCAAAATACTGTCAAGAAATAGTCATCATCATTATCACCATCATCATCTTCTTCTTTTCAATTACTTAAAAAATTTAAAACCATTCTTATCTCAACAGGCTATACAAAAACAGTTTGCTGATCCCTGTCTTAGTCTCCTAACTAATCTCCCCAATGCTCCTTTTATCCCTTTGTCCCTGTTATATACCTGTAATATTACAGCTAAATGATCTTTTTTTGAAATGGACAAAGCTCTGGATGGTCTGACCTCAGACTAATACTGGATCACTTTGCTCGGGCCACACCGCGCTGCTTGCTTTTACTTGAGTGTACTTATCATGCTCCAACCTTAGAGCTTTAGCACCTGCTCTTCATGCTGGAACATTCTTACCCATTAATATAGCTTACACTCTCTTCATTCGTGGTCTTAATCACATGTCATCTTTGCCCATCCTTCTTTGACCAGCCTTCTTAATCAGCCTTTTCTGCTCATCCCATGTACCTTCATCACTATCTCTTTACCTGCATCAATAGGGTAAAGTTATTTTCCTTCATCGTATCTTTTATGGCATTCTATTATAAATTAATTTTTTCTATGATTATTTGCCCCCCCCTTCCATGAGAACAGAAACTTTGTTTTATTTACTTGTGTCTCCCCAGTGCTTGGCACATAGTAGGCACGCAGTACTTATTTGTGGAATGAATAAATGATCTCTAATGGTCTGTGCTTTCCTAAAATGCAGTAGGTATTTAGGGCAGGTTAATTTTTTTCTTCATGTAGGTTTCTCAGCCTAGAATGGATTAGTGGTGGATGGAGGTTGTTATTTGAAAACTTTATGTTCGATGAAAGGGATAATGGTTGGATTATATGACCTTCAAATTTCCCTTCAAGTGATTCATGGAAAAAATTATTCTGTGGGCCAAACAATGGGCGCAGTCTCTGCCAAATCACCAGTACATTAATTTGAAACAATGCCATATTATGAATATCTTAGTTTCATTTTGATATAATTACAGATTTTTGTTCCATTGCTTCAGAATGTGAAAATCCTTTCTTTGTAGGCTACCTCTTCTACTACCCCTTTCTGTGTTATGATTTGTAATTTTAATACACAATTAACTTTTACTTTGTAAAACACCTTCAATCAGTGTAACTCTTTTTTTTTTCGATTTATTTTATTTTATTTTTTTTACGCGGGCCTCTCACTGTTGTGGCCTCTCCTGCTGTGGAGCACGGGCTCCTTATGCGCAGGCTCAGCGGCCGTGGCTCACGGGCCCAGCCGCTCCACGGCATGTGGGATCCTCCCGGACCGGGGCACGAACCCACGTCCCCTGCATGAGCAGGCGGACTCCCAACCACTGCGCCACCAGGGAAGCCCCAGTGTAACGCTTATGTGAACATTTCTTTGAAGTGATTTGACCACAAAAGATTAATTTTGATGAAACTTTGATATGTCGTATCATTGAATTCAACTGAAATACTGTTTCTTTTATGAAGGTTGTTATATATAGAGCAACATGAGGATATAACAGAGAATTGATCTTTGTTGTGATTTTGCCTTGTGTATACTTCCATGTTTCAAATAACCCTTCGTCTACTTACATTCTTTATTTTGGGATTTATTTTGAAACAGTAATATTAGTTTTACCATCAATATGTTTCTGTATACTCCCCAAGTTATTTTGTCTGTTTCATCAGTTTCACATGTTACTGTATAACTTAGAAAATGAAAATATATAAAACTTCAAATATGTTAATTTATGGAGAAGCAGTCTACTACTATCTTTTCTTTGGTAGGGGCAGAAAAAGTTTTCCTCCACCGTTTTAGGGTCCTGGCCTGGGTTTGAAATGTAAACTGCCAAAGACAGATTAACAGGAGAAAAGCATACAAATTTATTTATTATAAGTATTATGTGACATGGGAGCCTTCGTAAAGAAATGAAGACCCAAAGAAACAGACTTGTACACTTTTATGTTAGGTTTGATGAAGAGTGAACAGTGGTGGAGGAATGTGATAGGTTAAGGAGTATGAGGTAATAGTAATAAACTGGGGGAAACTTAGCAAGGCCTGTTAGGATTCTTTTTGGCTTTCCTTTGTCTTCAGAGGTAAGGATGCTCCTTTCCTCAGGGTATAGGGAGGACATCTCTTGCTGGAAGGTTTTGTAGCCTTTTCCCAGGAAGAAGGGTGGGAGTGGGAGGGGGTGGCAGGGGAAGATCAGAGTGACCTTTCTGCTTCTTCTGTTTACTCAAACTCCTTCAGCTTAAAATAGTCAATATGCCAAGGTGCCATATTTTTGGGGTAATATGACCTGAACCCCGTCATGTTCATAAAAGAAAAACAACTACTTAAAAACTTACCTGTTTTTCTTCATTTGATGGTCTCATATTTTATACCTACCTCGCTTTCCCAAACCTTCCCCAATTCTCTAGCTTTTATCTGCAAGAGAAATACTATGCAGAAATAGCAAACAACAAAACCAACTAACAACAAACAACAAAATCAAACTTTAAAATGCGTGCAGAATTTACATATTAATGTATTCTTTGTGCTTTTGAATTGTTTGTTCCTGACTCTTGGTGCCAAAGTGAGGTTTTATTTCCACAGCATATTAATCAAAATGTCCTGGGCAATTTTAATTTTTTAAATAAAACTTAGAGTAATAAATGTTATTTGCATTAATATAATGTGCTGTGAATTAAATTTGATCCAATATGATTTAAAATATGATAGTGTCAGAAAATTTTTTTATGAATCAAGTTTATATAGCAAATACCACCTAATGTGTAAGTAGATAAACATTGATATTAACCTTTATTCATGAAAAGCAGTAATAGCCTAATGCCTCACTTAGTACTTTCAAAATCATTTGCTTGATATGATAAATTATGCAGTCTTGCATTTGACCTCATGACCCTTTAGAATTTACTTAAATTGACTCTGTATTCGCCATATTATAGCATAATGACTGTAACTAATTCCGGTACTCCTAAACTTGATTTTTTTTCCATTGTGCATATAAAAAAGAGCATATAAAGATATTTATTGATGTTTTGTGATGTTTAGATAGTTCCCATTGAATGTAAACAATCAAGGGCTAGATTTTTTTTTCTAAATCTTTTTGTTGCAAAGGAAAAAAATAGGCAAATGAAGGATTGCTTGTAAATTTATTTTCCTCTTTTAAGTGTATAAAAGGTGCTGAGATGTTATTTAAAAAGTAAATGACTGTCAAGTCTAGCTACATATTTCTGTCATAACATTTAGAAGAAGAAAGTAATAACTTCTGTGGAATAAATTTGAATTGTGTCATTATGAATATTTAGTTATTTGTGGCTTATGTCTAGAATTTCAGAAAAGATAGAATTTGAGAAGAATGGAAAATTAGTTAAATATTCATTAAATCAGCAAATCTTGATTATGGACCATTGATAACAATTATTTATTTTGGAACATAGAGACATATTATTGGGTTTGAAAATATTGTGGTTTAATGATAAAGTCATACATATAATTAATTACATTACAATGGAATATGTATGGCAAAAGATCTGAAGGTTTGCTTTCAGACTTCTGTGAAGCACGATGTGGATTTGGGGAGGGACAGGATTGTTAGGATTTCACACAATATGTGAAGTCCAGAGAGACAAAAGATGGGGTGGGAGTGATGATGAGAAGTCATGTCAGAATAGGGAAGAGGTTATGCAAGGAGCTGCCATGAAACATGTTGAAATTTTGAGTAAGTCCAGAGAGAAAACATGATTTTGAACTCAGGATATGTGGTAGGGAGTGGTTGTAGATAAATCTAAACCAATGAAAGCAGATCATAAAGAGGTCCTAAATTCTATGGTGGAGAATTTGGACTTTTTCTGAAGGAGATAGGAATCCAGAAAAATATTTTGATACTATGCGCATCTTGGATAGTAGTGTCTTTAAAGGAAAAGCAGTAACATTTTTGGCAATTTGAAAATTGCCAGGGAATTGGAGGGAAGGTTCAAGTGATGGAGACTAGGTAGGAGGCTGTCAAAAGAAATTAGAGGACCAGAGACAGTAGGAGTATTAACTGTGGCAACTGTGGCAGTGCCAGTGGGTATGGTGAGAAAGGGACAGATTTAGGAAGTAGTTGCCATTCTTAAATTTAACACTTTATTTATCAAATATTTTGTAATTTTCCGTTATTTATGAATTTTAGTTTAAAATAGTAAATAGACCTTTCCTAGATAAATATTAAGCAAATCAACAGAATGCCCAAAACTCCAATTAAACAGAAATAAAGTGAAAATAATTTAAAATAAGTCATATTTCAATATTCAATAAGTACTCTAGCATGATGATTGCTAAAAGGCATAATGAAGTACTTGGATGCTTGCATTCATACACAGATTTACTGTAACTGTGACAGCTACAAATCAGACTGATGGAGGTAGGGCGTATAGTCAGTCTATCGTGATACCATGAGCATATGACTGGCTATGATGTGACTTTCTTAAATGGTGAAAAACTGTTGGTATAGTACTGGACAAGACAAAGTTCAATTTTTACCTTAACTTACACAGCAATTACTTGAAAAAAAAGAAGCAAAAATATTTGGGGCACAGGTTCAGATAATCATCTAGTTATCTACTTTCATGTCTACTGATATCCAGTAGAATGTTCTAAAGTCATACAGGATCTAAGACCATTATTAATATAATACTGTTCTACTTCTTGTAGGATCTTTTCCTGACCATTCTTCTGCCCAATAAATCATAGTCACATCCTTCGTCATTGTGACAATCAAAACTTTCCTAACAAATTTTCATAATTCTCTCTAGGGAACAGTACTGCGCTTATTGAGAACCAGTGGTGTGGTGCAAACAGCACTATTTTTAGTTTCAGAGATACCTGAGTTCAGATTTCATTCTTCCCATTTTTTGCTTATGTGACCTTAAGTAACGTAGTATGTGGACCTCAGTTTTATCATCTTAAAATTAAATTTTATTGTTAAAAGTAAATGAGGTCCCTCATAAGCATAGATGCAAATATTTCTAATAAAATATTAGAAAAAATTGAATAACTTACAAAAGTGATAGTATACTGTTACCAAGTAGAGTTTACCTGAGGAGTGCAAGGTTAGTTTGCCATTCAAAATCAGGTAATATACCATATTAATCAAAGAATGGACAAAACTTTATGATCACTTCAACAGATACAAAAAAAGGATTTGTTAAAACCTATTCATAATAAAGAAAAACTATCCAGGAATTAGGAACAGAAGGAACCTTCCTCAAACTGATAAATGACACCTTTAAAAAACTTACAGCTGACAGCATTCTGGTGAAACTGAATGCTTTCCCCCTAAAACTGGGAAAAGGGCAAGGGTATCCTGTCTCATCACTTTTACTCAGCATTGTTTTGAAGGTTCTATGCCTTGCAGAAAAACAAGACAAAGAAATAAAATGCATAGGGATTAGAAAGGAAGGAAAGAAATGTCCTTGTTTGCAGACAATATGATATTGCATGTAGAAAATCCAAGGATTCTACAAAAATATTACTAGAACTAAAAAGCAAATTTAACAAGGTGTGGGAATGCAAGATCGATATACAGAAGTCAGTTGTATTTTTATATACTAGCAATGAGCAATCCAAAATGAAATTATGAATACAATTTCATTCGCTGTAGCAACAAAAAGAATAAAATATTTTGGAATAAAACACTGGGAGGTATAATGACTATACATTGAAAACTGTAAAACATTAGTGAGAGAAACTGATAGCAATTGAAGAATTTCTAAATAAATGGAAGATTATTATTGAATATAGTGTTAGTATACTAATACTCCCCAAAATGATCTATAGATTGAATGTAATCCCATCAAAAGTCTGACAATTTTTTATAAAAATTGATAAGCTAATCTTAAAAGATACATGGAAATACAAAAGGCCTAGAATATTTGTTTTTATGTATCTATTGCTGAGAAGCAAATTATCCCAAAGTTTAAAACAACACACATTTATTATTTCATAGTTCAGTGTATCAAGAATCTAGGCACTGTTTAGCTGGGTCCTCTGGTTCACCATCTCTTATGAAACCATAGTAAACTTGTCACGAAATGGGGATCTCATTTGAAGGCTCAATGTATTATTGGTCCACTTCCAAGCTTACTTAATGAAGTTATCAGAATTCAGTCCTTTAAGGCTGAACTGAAGGCCTCAGTTCTTTGAGGTGGGACCTCTCCAACATGGCAGCTTACTAGCTTCATCAAAGGCAGCAAGAGAGTTACCTAGCAAGGTGGAAGTCACAGTCTTTTGTATCATCATGAAAGTGGCATCCCCTCAATGTTGCCATATTCCATTTGTTAGAACAAGTTACTCAAGGGGGATTATACAAGGCCATAGATATGTGGAGGTGGGGATCATAGGGGACCATCTTAGAGGGTCTGCCTCAATAACTAATACAATTTTGAAAAAGAACAACAAAATTGGAGGATTTCCAGTACCTAATTTCAAAACTTAATATAAAGATACAGTAATTAAGACAGCATGGTATTGGCATAGGATAGATATATAGACCAGTGGAAAAGAATAGAGAGTAAACCTTCATTTTATGGTGAACTGATTTTCAATAAAGGTGCCAGTTTGGTACAGTGTGGGAAGAATTTAACTTTATTTCTAATGTCAGAGATCCATATGTTACCTAATACGTTTATTAAATATATAAATTATAAAAGTAATACATTTTTACTAAAGAAAATATAAATATGTTTAAGATAGACCAACAAAAAATTACCTCTAATTAAGCCATTCTCTCTGAGCCACCATTGATATTTTAGTCTAGTTGGTTCCAGACTCATACTGGGCTTTTTTTTTTTTCTGGCTGCGCTGTGAGGCATGCTGGATTTTAGCTCCCCAACCAGGGATCTAACCCGTGCCCCCTGCAGTGGAAGCGCAGAGCCCTAACCACTGGATTGCCACGGAATTCCCTGAGCTTCTTTTTTTTTTTTTTTATTGTAGTAAAGTAACAAAATTTATCATCTTAATCATTTTTAAATACACAATTCAGTAGTGTTATGAAAGCTTAGACTTAATAAGGGGTGCTGCAAAAATTATATATTCATATAAAAAAGATTTTAAACATTACCACATATTATATGAAAAAATTAATTCAAAATTGGTCATAAGCCTAAATGTAAATGCTAAAGTTCTAATACTTCTCAAAGAAAAAAAGACAGGAAAAATATTTGTGGCCTTCTATTAAGTTACACACAGAAGAAACAGCCACAAATATAGAAGAAAAAAGATAGATTGGATGTCAGTAAAATGAAAAATGTTTACTCTCCATAGAACATCATTAAGAAAAAGAAAAATAAAAGGCCAGCCACAGACTGGGAAAAAACATTTGCAAATTATGTATCTAATAAAGGACCTATTTCTAGACTGTATAAAAACTCTCAAAATTCAGCAATAAGACAGCACAATAAAAATGGTAAAAGATATGAAGAAAAAGTTTTTACCAAATATGTATATATATATGGCTAATAAGCTCATGAGAAAATGCTCAACATCATTAGTGGTCAGGGAAATGCAAGTTAATACCAAGTGAGAATCACTACACACTGAGTAGAATGGGTACAAACCAAAGGTCTGACGTTATCATGTGCCAGCAAGGATGTAGAGAAGCTAGAAACACACATTGCTGGTATGAAAATGAATTGGTAATCCACTTTTGGAAATATTTTGGCAATTTCTTAAAAAGTTAAACCTGCATGTACCAGCAATTCACTGCTAGGTATCTACCCAAGAGAAATGAAAATATATGTCCACATAAAGTCTCATGTGCATGTATTCATAGCAACATTGTTCATAATCGACACAAACTGGAAACAATTCAAATGTTTAGCAATTAGTGAATGGATAAATAAAGTGTGATATAACTATTAAATGGAATATTACCTAACAATACAAAGGAAAAATGACTGATAGATATCACAACATGGATAAGCCTTAAAAACATGCTGAGTGAAAGAAGCCAGACATAAAAAAACTATATATTGTGTGATTCACTTTTTATGAAATTTCTAGGAAATTAAATAAAGATAAAAAGCAGATCATTATTTACCTGAGTTGGTGGTGGGTAGCAGCAGAGATGATCTCACATGGGCACAAGGGATCTTTTTGGGGGTGGAAGCATTCCAGAAATGGATGATGGTGATGATTGCACAAGTGTATAAATTTACCTAAAATCATCAAACCATAAGTTTAAAATAAGTTAAACAAACAAAATGTATAATATCTTCTTCCTCTTTTTTTTCCATTTCATTTCTTAGCAGTTCAGTCCAGAAAACACTGGGTGGGCTGAAAAACGTAGGTGTCTACAACAGAAGGTAAGGCCAGCAGGGTGGCAGTACCTAGGCAGGATGAGGAGGCTGTCTCTGCAGAGCAGTACTGCAATGTAGAGTGTTGGAGCCCAAGTGGGTTAAGGAGGCTGTCCACAGTGGGGGATGGTAAGGAAGATGAAGGATATCAAAGTCCGAGTAGAATGAGGAGGACGTCTGTGTCTGAGTGATCCAACACAGGATGTTGGAGCGAGGTGGGGTGAGGAGATGTCCACGTAGTGAGGAAGCCAATTTGTGATGTTGGGGCCTGAGAAATGTGTGGAGAGCATCTATGCAGAGTGCCATGCACTTGCCCTGCACAGGACGATGAGCCCAGGTGAGCTGAGTAGATCATCTTTGTGTGCGAGGAGGCTGCTGTGGTGGTGAGAGGAGTTTGGTCACTTTCACAGGAATTGATCAAATAATATGTTAAGAAAAATAGTAGCCAAGTATCTCTCTGTTAAATAAGGGAATTGCAAATAAGGAAAGGGGGAAAACTGGAATGAACCCTGTGGTTCATTCTTGGTTTGGTTTTTCATTATCTATCTATGCATCTATCTATCATCTATCTCGAATGATAGGTAGATAGGTATATGGATATAGTTATACAGATACTGAAATAAATGCAGATAGATAGGCGTAGAAATAAATATAGAAGTGTATGTGTGTATAAACTTAGCTATATTCCCTAACTCCATTGAGAGGGCCTGGGAGCAGTGACATCCGAATAGCAGTGAATATACCTTGAACCCTGATCTTGATTTTGAAATAAGATTCCACATTGAAACCAGGGCTCTGTGGATTAATGGGAACTTTTAGAGCCTTGGCAAGGGAAACTCTGAAGATGAGCCTGAAATACCTTGTGGTAGAAAGTAAAGAAGTGCTGAAAGAATGTCGGGACATGTTAGAAGGAAAAAGACTTAGCTTGAAAGACTCTCACTGGCTAAATCGTGAAATTTAAACATCAGAATAAATAATGATAGAAACAGATTATAACCCACTGAATAAACTAGGAGGCCAAAAATTCATACTAGGTGAAACTACAACACAGAGCTTGTAGTTTCAGAAAGGGTAAAACCATATATATAAATTATAAAATAGTTGTATAACTGCTATGACACAGGAAGTACAGGTTGCTGAGATCAGAATTACCTATAGGAGCTGACGTCTAAGCTGAGAGTTAGTTGATGGATGACACTTGTTAGCAGGTAGATAGGGAGCTCCTGAAGAATAGGAGACAGAGAGCATGGAACAGAAAGTACTTCACTGTGGCCAAAGAATGCTGCAGGGAGGTCCCAGGACTGATTGACAGTTCTCCTTCTTTATCTTACTTGGCTCAACTTCTCTGCTTCTGGTGCTCTTCCATTTTGATGGCTCTGTCTCATTCTCATACTAATTAGTCATTCAAGAAAATTTTTTTGAAAACCTGCTCTGAGCAAGGCTTTTTGCAAGACCACTTTCTTGCCCCTGAATCTTACCTTTTCCTAATTCCACTTCTTAGAGTCATCCCTGGAAAGTTCTGTTGCTGATATATATATATTTTAATTAGTTCTTCTGTGATCTTCATCTCTTCCAGCACTTCAGGTATCGCTTCTATGCAGATGTCTTACATCACTGTCTGTGGTTCTTACCTCTCTTGTAAGCCCCACATTTCTATTTTCAAGGACCTTCTAAATGTTTCCATGTGGGTATACTTCTGGCCCCTCAAACTCAACACCCAAAACTAAATTCATCTTCTCTTGTAAGCTTTCCTGTATTTCATGTTTTTGTTAGTGGAATCATTTTTGAAATCTAAGCTTAAAGCTTTGGATTCATATTCAGCATGTCCTCTCTGTCATATCCCTCACCTGTAAGTTTGGCAAAAATTAATAAGGCCGATATTGCTCAGTGCTGATTACTGTCAGGAAACAGACACTCTTATACAATTTTGGTAGAAGAGTAAATTGGTAGTATCTTTTTGGAGGGTGATTAAGTAATATCTGTGGAAATTAAAAACAATTTTTTCTTATCTTAAAACCTCTGCATATATGCTACTCACCCAGAGGGTCCTGTTGCTTTGCTGCAAAATGAGAAATCCATTTTTTCTTTAAAGCCCACCTTGTTCTCAGATTGGACACTTTCAACCTCAGTTTTCTTAGAAGTTACACCAAAGATTGTACCCTCTCTTCCAAGAAACAAGTCCATTTTTGTCTACTACTGCTAACATTGTTATGGGTGGTAGTAGTAGCAGCAGCAACTTCTATTACTAGTTAGAGTTTCCTTTACTTAATTCATAAGCCTTATTAGTTATTTTGTGAGGTAAATAGTATTAGCCCCCACGTTTACTAGTTTAAAAAAAACCCCAAAACACAGAGCAGGAATAGTCTAAACATTGTGAATTCTCTAATACTGAAAGATTGTCAGTCTGAGAAATTAAAAGATGAACTAAAGCTGAAGAGAATATTTTAAAGGCAATTTTATTATTTAATTGTACAAAAACTTTTGGTTGTTTTCAAAGATGGATATTACTATTTTAATATTTTTATCAAATGTGTACAAAACTCATTGAAACCCTAGGTTAGGAAGCTCTGCTGGTTATAGGTTGTTTAAATTAAGGGTAGAAATTTGTGAGTTTTCATAGGTGATACAAATAGTTTTTAGCAACAAAAATCACATAATGATGGGAATATTTCTAAATCTGTTTCTGTAGTATGTGTTTTTCAAAAGTAGTTACTTTTTTCAGTTAAAATGTCACCTTTATGTCAAAGGGATATGTTTGTTAGATGTGTTTATTTTTAAATAGCTGCTATGTAGCATATTATTGCCACAGAAAAGTTCAGCAGCTTTGCAATGATTGTCTTTTCAACAAAAATGAGCGCCATCATCCCATTCAACCATTATCAGTTATATTTTAGTCCTTTTCATTTTATTACAAAGTATTTAAAATATTCTACTATTTAAGATAGTGAAATCTGTAAATGTGTTCAGCTAAGCAGAAATAAACTACAGTATGTCTCAATATGGTAAGATTGCATACCACATAAGACATGATTCCTGATACTCAGATTGAGTAAAAATGGTAGAATTAAACTGTATATATTAAACCTTAGTAAAGCTTAATTTCTTGCTTCTTTTTCCCTGCAAGTAAATACAAACAGAGGTTGTACCTTTATCTTTCAGCATACAAATGAATTATGTATCTCGTGGGTACACATAACCTACTTTGGAGATCACTGTTCTAAGGGATGGGGTGCTATTGAAGTGTTCAGAAAAAGCTGTTGAGGTCAACAGATTTTCTTTTTAATAAATCATTCTGGCGGCTCTTTTTGGTTATGGATTTGAAGAAGAAAAATATTGCCAGTAATGAAACAATAGAAAAGTATCACAGTAGCAGTAGCCTAGGCAAGAGAGATGTTTTTTCTGTAGTAGTGGGCGTGGATTTGAGATTTTTTACGAGGAAAAATGTTTGAGGTTTGATTTGTGTGAAGGTTAAGGAGAGGGAGGGATCAAGGTTGATAGCCAGGCTCCTTGCCTGGGTAACTGCATGGATGATACTCAACATTAGAGTTAGGAAACAGCTGATTTTGCAATTTGTATTTCTTTATATACCTTTTTTAAAAAGACCTATTTTATAATTGGTCAACCATTTTCATTTATGTACGCACTCTGTGTTTTAAAATTGACAGAATACAGTTATAAAGAAACAGTATTGGAATGTTTTCCTTCATTTCCTTCCCCATGACACTGACATTTTCTTGAAGATTTGGAATGCAGTGACTTATATACATGTACTAATACTTGTTATCCATTAAAAATTTAGTGTTAATTATCCAACATGACTTGAGTTTAAAAAATGACATTGATAGTAGCTTACAAAAGGAACAGAGAAACCAAGTACATACTTTTGAAAGAGGTTTTATTACCCTATGATATACCCAACAGAAGTTAACAGGTTAAAGAAGGAAGGATGCAAAATGATCACAAGTACTTAATGTCTTTCTTTCAAAACTTTAACACTTTACCACGAACATTATAAATGATTGTTTTTCCTTTAGAAACTGACTTGCTTTAAAATGATGTATGAAATAATATGTGTTTTGCATGTCCTGTTGTAATGATAAAGGTCATATAGTATCATTTACATAATCTCTAGCCAGAAATGAACTCAGTAATATCCTTGGGATAACATATACATTATCTGAGGTTTAAAACTCTCATTATTCATGAAAGTTAATTTTACAGTGGGTGTGAATGATCTATCTTATGGCTGGTTTTTTGATCATTCTATAAAATAATATGGAGCAAAGCCTGCTCAAATAACAGGAAAACCAGTAAAGAATGATGCATTTGCCTGACTCTCTGTATACCCGATTGGATCTTGATTGATGGCAATCATTTGTCTTTGTCAAAAAAAGGAGAAAAATTCAGACATTGAAATAGGAGTGCTATCAAACTTTCTACAGTGGCAGAAAGATTCTATTAATGTGGCCTTAGAGTATTAACTGTCTCTGTTGAGTAGTGATAAAGAATGTTAATTTTTTTCCTTGAGCATATTTAAGTATAAAATACATTGTTTTGTCTACTGTTGGGATTAAAAGAATACTTTTGATTTATGGCAGACTAGAATTGACGAAAGCAAAAAAAAAGCTTAAAACGAAAAAGGAAATAGATCTTAATCCTTTTTATTATTATTATTTTTCTCAATGAAATAATAAAAACTTAGCATAGTATCATAAGATCCTTACTGCTGCATTCCAGTTGGTAGTGGACCTTTGAAAGGTTGATTTCAAAGATGGTTAAGAGTAGAAAAGAAAACGTATTTTTGACTGACTGCCTTTTCTTTGGAATTCTTCTTTCTTCCCAAATATTAGAGCAAGAAGATATTCCAGATAAAATTATTTATTATTTTTAAATCTAAAAAATGATCTTGTTATGATCTAGAAATGGAAAGAGAATGTTAGAGCTGTAATATAATAAAAGACACAATTAAGTAAATAGCATTTTGCATCAATACCAATTCTGACTTTTCATAATTTCTTACAGTGATAAATATATCTTATATATTATTACATAAATACTTTATGTTATGAGGGCTGAATATACTTTGTGTTTAATTTTGAATATTTGCTTTCTTTTAACTACAGTATTTTAGATTGTTAATTTGGCCTTAATTTTAAACTTATGTTGAAAATAATTAAAAATGCAAATTATATTCTGAAGAAAATATTTTTAAAATAAAATAGCTTTGTGTTTATATTCATAATAATTTGAAATTTATATAAAATGAAATAAGTCTTGTTATATGTTATTTATTAGAGAATTTTCTTTGTCAAAGTACTTTGGAATATTGCACTGTTTTATTATTTGTATATCTATTGATTAATTTTCAGTGTACAGTCAGGCTCTCATTTTCTGTGGTTCTGTATTGGAACCGGTAATGCTGAACAGCCCCAAATTATTTATATCTAGCTTTAAAATGTGCTTTAATTTTTTTTTGAAAGATTTTTTAAAAAATCTAATGGGAGATGAACATAAGTTTATGTTTTCACAAAGCTGTATGGTTGAAACATTTGAAGTTGATAATTTTGTTCTAATAAATGAAAGGTGATTTTATATTTTAAATTAACAATATAAGTTTTGCTATCTTTAAAATTAGAAAAATTATTATGGCTATAACATTTTAAAATAGTACTTTCTTTTATTGTCTTTCTATTCAAATTAAATTTGAGTATGTAAATCTCAAATTATATGCACTTCAATTAAATTTTTTGAAACTCTTCATTTGGGTTTTCATGCCTTTCTAATGTTAATCCCATTCTAAATGTTCAAGTGAAAACAATTTAGTGCTTGTGTAATATGGGGCAATGAAATGTTGATTTGTTAAAAATGGCCTTGTTGGTTGTTTCTTGTGAATAGTTTTTGACATGAACTAAGTGATTTAACCTATTTACATATATAAAGTATAGCATCTCTACTCTACCCTAAGATCTTGTAACTTCATTGTTATTGCTATATCATTTTATTGGAATAGTATTCTCAAGTTTCCAAAAATGTGTTGGAAGTTGAGTATTGAACGATTTTTTTGTATTCACAAATCCTGTAGGATTTAGGTAAGAATTAGCAAAGAACTCTAATGAAAACAAAAACTTAATATACATGATATAGTTAATCATTCACTGTCCTTTGTTTGCATTAGTGATATTGTTCATTGAGGCATGGTAATATCCAAATATATATATAATGATAGCTAATATGTTTTACTTTGTGTCTGTAATCTGCCAAGTACTTAACTACACCATCTAATTTTTATTACAATTCTGTGATGTAAGTGCAACTTTTGTTCCTACTTTAACTTTGAGAAGCCAACAGTTAGAGAAGCTAAGTCTCTTTCTTAAGATTGTTTAACTAGTAAGTGGTTGGGCCTGAAGAAGAAAGATGTTAGGATTCTGTGTTACTTACAAAAATTTACTGTAGAATTGCTTATGCAACAAACTTAGAGAACTTTACCAAAACTTGACAATGTTTAGTAGAATTTTCCTATGAGAAAATCTATGTTTTTTTTCTACTTATTTAAATCCTATTTAGAATTATCATAATGTTTGAATACATAGGTAATTTAAATAATGATTAGTGTTTGTAATAGAAATGTAAAAAGGATTCCCACTGATGATGAACTTACAAAATATCCTTGTCCATTGTTGATTTTAAAGCACCTTTTTGATAGCTTTCTTGAAAATGGGTGAAAGAGTCTGTCAAGTATGAGGTATGAATGAATGCCTACTAGTGTCAGTGATTTTTGTGAGTTAAAGACAAAATTATTTTTTAGGATAGTTGTAAATTTTTGTTTCAGATTTTTCTTGCTTGGGAGACAGAATCAGCATTATGATACAGGAAAGGCATGTGAATGACTGCATTTTAATATTCTGAATTCAAACTGCTTGAGCAACCCTGAAGGTTTCCAAACATGTATGTTTCTTGGCTTTTTCATTCTGCAGTAAGAATGCAGAATGAGCACATAGCTGCCTTAAAATAAGTATTTGAATTAATGACATTTAAACTCAAAGAAGATTCAGATTTTTAAAACATTTTACTTCAATACATTCACGAAGTGAAAACAATAATGTTCTCTAATTCCTGTAGCTTTTTGGTATATGTGTGCTGTGGAGGGCGGTCCTGTTGTTTATAATATGCCAAATTTAATAGAGTGCTCTGGACATTGTTTCAAAAACTATTGATATTATTAAATTTAATAAAATCTTATATAGGTGGGGAAGATTTTTCTCAGATCAAGATTCAAATTGGCAAACTTTATTTTCTTTTAAAATTATATAGCATGTATTGAAGTACATTCTCATAAAATAGTCAATCATTCTGTGTAATTCCCCTTCACTACCTCAGCCTACCCATGAATCCTACTTTCCTCCCAGTGTTGAGGAGGTAAATAGTTTGATCTATATTCTTCTCACTTCTTCTACATTCATAAACACATGTAATTTTTAAAAATATAATTCTAAATGTGTTATTTAACTACTTACCCTTTTCACTTGTATTCCATGCTCTTTCACATATATCATTCTTTTTAATAGGTAAATAATATTTCACAGTATGAACATTCTGTAATTTATTTCAGCCTTTTCTCCTGGTGAACATTTAGCTTGCTTCTAATATTTACTTATTATGGAAGTGCTACAATCCTGGAAGATTCATCTTTGTGAATGTGTGTGAGTGTTTCCATAGGATACATATCTAGAAGTGAAATTTCTATGTCAAAAAGTATTATATGCAATAAAAATTCTGTTAAAATTGTCAGAATGCTACCTCCTTGTGGTGCTGGGGAAAGGCTGCCAGGCAGGGCTCGTTGGTAATTGACCTGCCAGCAGGAGCTTTCTACTCTTTCTTGTCATCATTGGCTAGCTAGAGCTCTGCCTGTCTTCTAACTCAAGAGTCTGTACCTTTTTAACTGAGAGCAAGCAATTGTATTGCCTGCTGCCGCAAAGAAGTAGTGGGAGAAGAGAGGTGAAATCAGCCTAAAGATTGTCTTAGGTGACCATCTCTACCCACTGCTTGTATCTGTTGCATTAGACTGGAGCTCTCCCTGTTTCTCCTTCAGAGGACTCCTCTTCTACGTTGTTTGGGTTTGATCCTATCAGTTTTCTCTGTTTTAGGAATTCCTGATTTCTCCTTTATTGGTTATATAGTTATTTTCATGTACTAAGTATACGTCTCAAGTGCCTGTCTAACTATTCAATACAGTGGACATTGCATTACAAAACCAGGTAAACTTGTTACCTCATCCCTCAACTTCAGTGTCCTTCTAGCCTGTGGCATTCAACAGGGTGAAGAAAAATAAAATGCTACCACTTCCTTCCCAATATGCTTACCAAAGTTTAATTTACCCTTACTTCTTCATTTACTGTATGTCCTACAGTCTTGGGTGGCAAGGGGAAAGAAAAAGTTCATCCCAGTGTTCTTGGTTTCCACCTAGGAGTGTTCATCTATGCTAGACCTCCTTTTCATGGATGAAAAATGTGCAGCATTTTCCTCAGTAAAAGCTAAGACTTATTACAACTGCACAAATAGACATATTTTATTGCTTTCTGCCCTCCCTACTCCCAAGAGAAATATGTGGTTATAAGGAAGTAAAATAATTAATTCCAGGAATTTCCTTGCCCTTCAACAATATTCTTTGAGATTTCTGAGGAACTGGAATAATAAGATTTTGAGCATTCACAGAGAGAGGTGTGTGGAGTACTCTAAGGGTAGAATATATTTTTTAAAGTATAATAACAAAATAACAGCATTTTGAGGATGATAGAGACTTAACAGATTATTAAATTCAACCCTCTTATTTTATAGAAGAGGAGACTGAGGCCCAAATCGATTAAACAGGTTTGCTCAGGATCCAACAGCTAATTAATTATGAAGTTAGAACTAGAACCTAGATATTTTTTCTCTCCATCTGGTACTGTTCTTCACACAACATCTTGCTTTTACAGTAGTATTACAGACTGACATAATTAAACTGTTTTTTAACATATGTATGGAAACAACCTAGAATATGTAAAATTTGCTAAGGAATGAAGAAAAAGGTAATTAGAAAGCCCCCAGTTTTTCACAAGTGAACTTGGAAAAATTAAAAGAAAAAAGTTTTAAAAGAGGTCAAGTGTAAGAAGAGCATTTGAATCACCATAAAGTAGCATCTTTCAAAGCATATATTTGAAGACCACTTATGGTAGTAATTTCCATTTTCATGCAGTGTTTTTTCAGTCGCTTTTCCTGAGAGTTGTTGTTCTTTAAAATCCTTTGCCTTTTTCTTCCTTTGTTAGATTGTATTTTTATCCAAAGTAGAGAAAGAAGTTGGAGGGGAAGGGGCCAACACATAAGAGGTTGCTTTTGGGTAGCTTTAACAGAGTAAAGTTAAATTCCTTCAAAGAAAAAGCAAAACAAATATGTGTTTTTTTAAGAAATATACTGTCTCCGTTTCTTTAAGTCTGATAAAATTTTTTTTACATTAATGGAAACCTGTTTTTTTTTTTTAAAGCACATTCTCTGCATTCAAAGACCTTATTCTTTTTTTTAAAAAAATTAATTTATTTATTTTTGCTGTGTTGGGTCTTCGTTTCTGTGCGAGGGCTTTCTCTAGTTGTGGCAAGTGGGGGCTACTCTTCATCGCGGTGTGCGGGCCTCTTACTAACGCGGCCTCTCTTGTCTGGAGCACAGGCTCCAGACGCGCAGGCTCAGTACTTGTGGCTCACGGGCCTAGTTGCTCCGTGGCATGTGGGATCCTCCCAGACGAGGGTTCGAACCTGTGTCCCCTGCATTAGCAGGCAGATTCTCAACCACTGCGCCACCAGGGAAGCCCCTGACTGTTTTTAATGTAGACATTCAAACATATGTCAGTATGTCTTAGCAAATCTCCTTTCACTAATAGATACACAGTAATTTTTTTAAAGTTAAATTACGTTAAATTAGGAATTGTATGCATTAGTAGTGGAGCACAAGTTATCCAATTTGTGCCATATTGTATAAAATGGAGGCTTCTTTAAAAATTGTAGCTCATTTTTACCTTGATTTTGAGAGTAGTTAAATGAATGTAGTTAAATGAATCATTTAACTTTGAATATATAAACTTCATTTTAGGTTTAGGAAAGAATGATTAGGATAAAGAAATTACATATTTATCTTCTTGGTGGACTTTTTAAAGAGTGTACTAGATGCATTGTGGTAGAAGCTGAGTATTCATACATAGTGAAAAAAAAAAAACAGACCCTGCCCCCTTATAGCCCAGTGATATTGCAGATGTACATGTAGTTGATTACAACCTACTGTTACAATCCTAACAAAAACGATACAATTATGTTTGAATATGTATATCAATAAGAAATACTCATTGAAAAAGAGTTAAAAAGTATAGAAATTACAATATAAACACACTCAAATATATAGGTATGACTTACTGTGCTAAGCTTGTAAAAATATCTTACACTTAGGAATAAGTGTTTATTGTAAGCCCTCATTATGAGATGCTGAAGACTCACTAAATTTTTTCTAAGTAATTTGGAGTTAAACAGGTGTTAAGCTTTGCTATACTTGATAAAGATCTATTTCATTCCCCTTGAGAATGATTCAAATCTTCCTGGAGAGAAAAAAAAGTCACATCAGCTTCCAATTGTCAAAATTCAGTTTTAAAAAACTCAAGTCTTTTTCCCAATGGGTTTCCAGGTTGAAAAACATATGGACTCTATCTTCTGAGTAAAATACTTTCATTTTCCTTTTGAATTACTTTTAAGGCTTCACCCTGATATGAGAAGTGTAAAATGAAACCATGAGGTGTTTAGACATCTACCTCGCTGTGATTTTTTTTTTCTTTTTCAACTTAGATTGTTAATAATTTTATAAAATTTAGAAATAATGCTTTCTCTTTTAAAATGAAATGCATTTTTTTACAGGTACCATTGCATTTTTCCAGGAGATGAAAACATATAGGTTATTCTTGGTGTTAGTCTCTAATATGATTATTTTATTGATTTTAGTGGATTTTAGGTAGATACTTAATTGGCTTTTGATTTAGACTGCTGGCTTGGGATATATGTCATGTTTGTTGTGAATTTACTACATGATTGAAATAAACAGTATTTTTAATACTTCTGTGACCAAAGAAAATGCTATAGCTGACTAGGAGGCTTTTCTCCGTATTTGCAGTAAAACTAATAAGCTGAATAGGACATAACAAAAGAAGTTTAATCAGCGTAGCTTATTGCTGTTTGAGGAGAGTAGGACTGAAAAAATTGGTTTGTTATTGAGAAGATGCAGCTAATTTCTTTTATATAAAGTTATTTTAAACTTAGGGGCTTATAGCTTTTAACTCTTATCTTTTTTTTTTTAATTAGTCACTTTCCCAAATATTGGAAGTTGAAAAGGGAAGAGCCACAACTCAATTTAATTTTCCTATTTTCTAGTGAAAACAAGGTTAATGGAATCTCTTGAACCATTTGGAACATTTCTACCTTTCATTATATTTTTATTAGCATGCATCCTCATTTACTAAAAAATGTGGTAAGATCTTTTTTGGGATACAGTCATTCAGATTGACAAGTGCATAAATGATATGAGAATAGGGTCTTTGTTTGCTTTTTCTTCTTTTTTTCCCATGCTGTATCTCTAGTCCAGCACGAATAACCAAATGAATGTAGAATAATAAAAAGTAGGGCTTCCCTGGTGGCGCAGTAGTTGAGAGTCTGCCTGCCGATGCAGGGGACACGGTCCGGGAAGATCCCACATGCCGCGGAATGGCTGGACCCGTGAGCCATGGCCGCTGAGCTTGCGTGTCTGGAGCCTGTGCTCCGCAACGGGAGAGGCCGCAGTGGTGAGAGGCCTGCGTACCGCAGGAGAAAAAAAAAAAAAAAAAAGTTTTAACTACAGTAATTTGCAAAAGCTGATTATATGGGTTTAAAGGTAAGAATATAAACTCTCAGTGGAGAACCTTCTAACAGTGCCAGTGCATTTTGCTTTATTTTATTTTATTTATTTATTTAATATTTTGGTGTCCAAGCAGTATTTATTCAAAAGGTATTAATATGATAACTCATAACATTAATAGTCAAAATCATTTATTTAACAATCCTTTCTTTTCTCACTGTTCTGAAATATTTTACTCTAATGATATGCTCTACTACATTATTTTATATCCTTGAGTTTCAGAAATGTCTTTTGTTTCACTGATTTTTTCTATTCCTGTGCCAGTGCATTTTAATGTGGTAGTGTTCTGATATGATTAAGAGGTTTAGTCGCTATACTAAAGAACTTTCAGAACAAAATGGATGTGCAGCATCTCTCTCTATATATTATATACCGCCAATTAGAATGTGGAAAAGCTCTGACACAGACATTAAGTTGTACAGGTTGGTAGTGCTGTTTGTTATTCATTTTAAATGTACAAAATTCTACTTTTCTTCAGTTTATAGCCTTTATTCTCAATCTGTATTAATAATGTAATTATATAGGATTCGATGTCTTATTATTAAAACTTATTTGATTCTTTGTGGGGTTTTTTGAGACAGTCCATATTTTAGTTATTGAAATTAATAGAGATAGTAATGTTGCCTATTGGAGCTATTTCAGCTCTAATTAATGAACTTTTAAGAACCATTTTTTCTTAATCTTTCTCTTCCTATTCAAAGTTGAATGCTGTTACTTTTGTATCAAGCCCTAGTTAACAAACTTGCCAACACAGTGGGCTAAAATCCTTGCCTCTGAAGATTAATGAACTGAGCGTGAATGAACCCTTAGATGTTTATTCAGCCTTTGTGATTTTGACCTTTTGTCTTTTCAAATTATACTTATCCACACCTAGGGTATTCTACTGATATGTCCAGGTCTAGTAGAATCTCCTCATGTTGCAAAATTCCATGAGATTTATATAGTGTTATTTGGTAGGACTGTTTGTATTCATGGTGTTTTTCCCACAAATCTACTGTGCACAGTATAATGTACTGTGTACAGTATAGAATGTAAATGGCTTCTTTGCTACATTTAAAGAACTCTGAAAGATTTGTTTCTGCTTGCTGAGTTTCTCTTCTCTCATTTCTCTCTGGAACTCACTTCACTCAGGCTTTTGTCTCCCCATTCTATGGAAGCTGCACTTTTCAAGGTCACCAGTGCGATCCATATTGCTAAATTAAATAGTAAATTCTCAACCTTCATCTTCCTTGACTTATGGATACCCTTTGATATGGCTGGTAACTGCCTCCTCCTTGAAATACTTTTCTATTTTGTGTCTGCAACACCATATTCTTCTGATTTTCCTCCTGCAAATTGCCGCTACTCAGAATTCCTTGCTTGTTTCTCATCTTTTCAACTTCTTTATTATTGGGGTTACTCAGACCTTAGTCTTCGGCATACAACTTTTTCCTTCTTTGGCTCTACTCACTTTAAGGTTTCAGTCAGTCCACACCTGTATTATATAAACATGATAAATTAGTGACTCCCACAGTATATATCCTAACAGGTGCTTTCCTTTGAATTCCACACTCATATATTTTCTACTCAACATCTCTGTTTAGATATCTGTATTGCTTGTAAAATACAAGCTGCTTTAAAAAAATAAATCCCAGAATCTCATTCAGTGGCTAACCATAATAGAACTTTATTTCTTTTTCATATAAAGTACATACAAATTAGATGTTTCTGATAGGTGATTTATTCCATCTTATAGCTCTGTTATCTTTAGTTCTTGGTTTCTAAGATTGCCGAATTTATCTGCCTCAAACCATTGGAAGAAGCTTGGACGATTGTGTATAGAAACGTTTTATAGGCCAGGTTTGGAAGTGGCTCATATCACTTCTGCTCACACTTCACTGTCTAGAGCTCAGTCACATAGCCACACTTCATTGCAAACGAGACTGGGAAAAGTGGTCTAGTTGTGTTCCCAGACAGAAGAGGAGAATAGGTTTGGTGAAGAGTTAATCCTTTTCTGCCACAGATTTCTTATAGGTACCTCACACATAACATGTTAAATCCAAATTCCTGACCTTCCTTATCAAAACCTATTCTCGGGAATTCCCTGACAGTCCAGTGGTTAGGACTCCATGTTTCCACTGCAGGGGGCACGGGTTTGATCCCTGGTCAGGGAACTAAGATCCCACAAGCTGTGCAGCCAAAAAAGAAAAAAGAATCACCAAAACCTATTCTCACATTCTCTTCCATTTTTGTTAATTCTATTCCTCCAGTTTCTCAGATAAAAAACTATGGCCTCCTATACTCTCATACCCCATATATGATTTGTTAGCATGTTCTTTTGATCACTAAACCTTCAAAATATGTTCAGAATTCAATGACTTTTTACCATTTCCATTGCTTCCTCTTGTTCCTAGACATAACCAGCTTCTGGATTGTTACAGAAGTCTACAAACTGGACTTCCTGTTTCTACGATCATCCTCCCATGTATACCAATGCTCTTGCAGCAGCCAGAGTGATCACCTTAAAACATGGTAGATCATGTATCTTCTCTGCCTAAAATATTCTAATGTTCTCCTCATCCTCAAAGTAACTGTTTGATCTCTACTTATACTGAGACTCTTCATCCATTCAAAATGGCCTCCTTGCAATTCATTGTCTTAATTGTGTTTACCTCAGAGCCTTTGGATTTAGTGTTGTCCTTGCCTGAAATTTTCTTCCATATGCATAACTGGTGCTTTCACCTCCTTCAGGTCTTTGTTCAAGTGTTACTTTCTCTTGAAATCCTTCCCTAATCACCCTGTTTAAGATATAAACTTGTCCCCTGCTCCCTCCTTGGTATTTTCTATTCCTCTTTCATGTTTCATTTTTCCTATGACACTTACTGTCCTCTGTGGCAGATATGGCTAGCTGATCATCATGGTTTCATGCTGTCTTCCACGTGTAGGTTTTTGCTGGGAAATGGCTACCCGGCCAGTGACTCCATTTCCCATGTGGAATCATATGATTTGGTAAGACCCTGGAATGTGAGTAGAGGATGTGTATGTCATTTCTGGGCTGAGTTGATGTAGCATCTACTGGACCATTCCTATGCTCTTTACCCATTTCTTCTCTTAGCTTCAGGACTTTGATGTGTACTTTAGTTCTAGGCCTCTTTTACTCCATATAACATTAATTAGCTTTTTACATCATATGTTTTGGAACCCATTTTATTTTGAACAAACTGCCTTATATCCTTGAAATTTTCTTTTATGTGTTATTCATTTATTACCTACACTGTATTTCAGAGAACTTTAGGCAAATTTCAATAACATATTAATAGGCTAAATCAGAAAAATAGGAAATTTAAAAATTAATGCTGAAGATCCTCATCTTGTTTAAATTATTTCAATAATATACTTGTATCCTTATTTCAGATATTTTTTCCCTCTAATCTAATTTTTATATATTTCCAGAGTTATTGTCCTGCAGTCACAATAGCCACTTAAAACTCATTCAGTATTTCCCCATTGCTGCAGGATAAAACCCAAACTCCTTAGTGTGACATGGCTGGTGTCAGAAGCTAACCTAGCTGGGAGAGATTGTTGAGCTAAAAGGTGTCAGGGTAGCTGATTAAAGTGACAAACCAAAATGAAAGAGTTAAGCCTTTAATTACTTAACTGCAGTGGAATAAGCAAGAGTTTAAAACTGCAGGACTCCCCTTGTTCCATTTTCCTCCTGGAATATTGAACCAGGGGACAGTCAGATGAATCAGCGTGGATTGGTTTAGATTAGTGTAGAAATGGGGGTGATCTCACGGTTGAGGGAGCCCTGAACAAAAGACTCCAGCAGTTTTATGGACTCTGAGTTTGGAAGGAGGCAAAGGGGAAGGGCTCAAGTGGACTGAGTGAGAGTAGGGAAAAGTGTCTTCAGGATTTCCCCTTTCTCCTCTAGTAAGAAGGCCTCACCAAAGGCACCTGAAGAGGACCAGCGCCAAAGCTTCAGATAAGAAACCTAGGGATGAAGGTGCAGAGTCTAGGAATGCAAGCATGTAAAGAGCATGACTGGCCAGTGGAGTCTGAGTCCCTGTCTGTAACTTTGTTCAGAGACTGTAGTGCACTGGCTGTACACCAAGTCTTGTCTGAGGGGAAGGGCAGCTTTCCCCAAAGATGCCTGGCAGGTTAAAGTCTTTGTAATTGTCTGTGGTTAGGCCTGAAAAAAAAAAAAGAAATTCACACATAGTCCAGGAGTTGGAATCCTCAGATGATTCTCCATGATCTGGCTTCAGCCTATTTCTGTAGCCTCTTCTTTGGCCACTTCTTGCCTTATACCCTCCAAAAGTTCTGGAAACACTTAACTTTGGCATATATCCAATTATTTCTTTCTTATTTGGCTTTGCTAATGCTATTCCTTCAGGAAGAATGCTTTTCCTTTTCTTATTCTCCTGCTTAGCATCTGTTAACTCTTAGACTCAATTTGCATGTTATGGCCTTCCAAGTAGCCTTCTTTTACTTTGAATACTGCCCCTCCATTGTGTTTTCAAGGAATGTTTTGAATATATTAAAATTTTCTCTTCATATATCTGTTTCTTCCTTTGGACAGTGATGTCCTTGAGGATAATGACTCTATCACCAAATGACTCTTTAAATCTCCAGTACCTGACACAGATCCTTGTGCATCATTGGTGCTCAGTAACTGTTTGTTGATTAAGTAGGTGAGTGAATGAGTGAAATATAAACTCATTAGTTTTTCATCCCTACTCTTTTACAGTATGGCCAGGCCCCAACCTTCCTTTTATACCTCATTTCCTACTGGGACCAACCAAATAAGACTGCTTAATTTTCTGACCTCTATCTATACTTTTGCTTATGCTCTCCTAAAAGCCTACGGTGCCATCTTCTTCCTTGTATATCAGTTGAAACTTGACTTCTTCTTAAGGATCTTTCTCAAAAATCTCTTGCTCCTTAAAGCATTTCCTGATCCCTTTAAAACATATGTGATCACTTATTCCTTTTTCTGAATTTCCAAAGCTCTGGATTTTTACTTTTCTTATGGCGTGGATCTTATGCCATATAATTCTTTGTTTGCTTATTTTATCCCATTTATTAGATTGTAAGTACCTTGAGATTAGAGACTCTGTTTTCCTCATATGAGTATCCCTTATAGCACCTCAACCAGTGCTTTCCAAATAGTAGTAGACATTCAAAAAAATATTTGTAAATGAATATAATTAAGCCAAAGCAGAACCGGTTATTAAAAGCCAGAAATAAAATGAGTTGCAGTAAAGACAGAGGGGAAAATAAATCACTTCCGAATGTGAATAATTGCTTCAAAATTGAAAGTACTAGAAAGTTTCTAGGAGATGACAGCAACTATTGAAAGAACTGGCTTCCAACTGTCTTAAAAACCTGGAAGTGTAACATAATAAGCCCATTCTCCCCTGTGGATAAGGAGCACATACTTTTTGTTTTGCTAATTTATCTAACTTGCAAAGCACAGTATATATATTTTTTCTTTTATGCTAGTTAAAATCAGTTGTTTGCTTTTACCAGTATTTCCCTGAGAGTTTTGGAAAGGCAGGAAGTGTTGGATTATGCTGGGTTGCTGATGCATTTCAGCCTTTAAATTATTTATTTAAAGATATCAGTGTCGGGCTTCCCTGGTGGCGCAGTGGTTGAGAGTCCGCCTGCCGATGCAGGTGATGCGGGTTCGTGCCCCGGTCCGGGAAGATCCCACATGCCGCCGAGCGGCTGGGCCTGTGAGCCATGGCTGCTGAGCCTGCGTGTCCGGAGCCTGTGCTCCTCAACAGGAGTGGCCACAATAGTGAGAGGCCCGCGTAGTGCAAAAAAAAAAAAAAAAAAAAAATTTAGGTCCCACTCTAACCTGTCATTTTATAAAAGGGATGTTAAAACTCATACCAGTACAATAAACTGTCATAATGAATATATTTATGGGACTAGTATGAATATCTTACCCAAAATAGCACCGAAGTAGCATTACCAAAATTTGGTAATGGAGTCACAGATGTGAGGTCTAGCTATGTTTCTTGGTAGCTAAATTACTTGACTTCTGAGTCTCAATTCTGCACCTGTTAATTTGGGATTATATTTCTAATTTATAGGGTTGTTTTGAGAATTAAATGAGATCACATGTAAAATACTTAGTAGAGTGCCTGATACGTTACTGGCAATCACTAAATTTTAGTTCCCATCCCCTTTCCAGGAGCATAATGTAATATGTTTCTCAAGAGAGTGAGGTCCTATCTTCCTGAGGCTTCAGATTGTTCTCTGTGTGCACATTGTCCAGCCCTGTGACTATTTACTACCATGATCCTGAAGCTTGAAGACTGAAGACAGTCTCCAAATACAGCTTAAGCCTCCATTCTTTCATTCTAGGCATGTTTTAATACAAATTGAAAATTCATAACAGCATCAAATAGAAGGACTAGATACATTGATTAAACATAATATTGATTAATTAATTGGGAAGCCAAATTATCAATATCAGTGACTTGGAAAGCAAGGTGAATTTGGTTTCCCAATTAATCAATGTATAATAAAGCTTACATTTAATTTTTTATTTTATTGAGGTCCAGAAAGATCATGCATTTATCATCCTTACCCATCCCAGACATTGTCACCATTTTCTTACTCATTTTCCTTTACCTTCCTTATTTTGGCCTGGCAACCAAATTAGTTCTAAATCTTGAGTGAATTTAGCCAAGTGCTCTTTTTACTCCTGCTGTTAGGTTGTGGAGTATAGGTGGGGGTGGGAAGGATCACGGCTGTACAGATTAATGCCACTATAGACGAATGGTTTCCCATCTCTGCTAGACCTTCATAACTACTTAAGTCATCCTTAACCTCTCCTATAGTCAGCTTTCTTTCATATTTCCCAGGACAACTTTTCTGAATTTTACCCCTCTATTCTATTCTTTAATCGAAACCCTACTATTTAATAACAGAAATAGAAATACTCAGACCAAAATCAGGCCTTCAGTTTTTCTTCTCTTTAACTCTAAACTTATTTATTAAAATGCAGAGCCTTACAGCTTTCCATCTTGCTACAGAGAAGCAAGTGACTTTGTTTACTTCCAAAGTAATCATGCTCTTTGCACAGGATCTTACCTCTTCTCTCTTTCTAAAATTTGTTCCTCCCCTCCTCCCCCATGCTGTCTTCACCCTTTAGACTTTGTTTTTTCCACCTGCACATATGCTTAAGTCTGTTCTTTACCCTCTTTAAATTACCATCATATCTCCCACATTCCTTTCATTGCCCCAAATTTTTAAAACAAGGTATTAACTGTCTCCACCAAAGCATGAGTTCATTACTGTCTAGTTTTCTTTCACAATGGTAATCAAGTGGCTAATGGCATCACCAGTAATCTTTATATCTGTTAAATGGTTTTAAAGGCAAGAAAACCTGACTCTAACCGAAGTGAATTTCCTCACTTAAACTGTGAAGAAGTGTATTATCATTCAGAATAAGCAGTGTGGGTATGTAAAGGTGTTGGGGCAGGTCCTCAGCTCCATTTTTCTATAGTTCTTTCAGTGTTGTGTCCCTGGATGTGTAAACTTTACCTCAGTCTGGCTTCTTTATGGTTGTATTATAGCTGCCAGCAGCTGAGTCTAATATTTCCTTGTTCCAGTCAATCAGGAGAAAGGCAAAATTACTATCCCAACTACTGAATAGAAGTTTTGCATTTCAGATTGGTGAAAAAATGATTGCCAGGAAATTTAAGCAATATTTGGCTTAAAGCTAGATTCTGGAACCAATCACTGGAAGAATGACAGAATTATCGTAATTGGCTTAGAGTCAGCTTTCTATAAGTCATTGAACCATGTAAGAAGTGATAGATATTACAATGTTACAAAATTGTAATTCTTAGGAAAGAGTAATTAGGAAAATTGCAATTCTAAGGAAAAGGGAGAGGATTGACTATTAGATGAGTAACTGAGTACATAAATTTTGTAATCATAAAACCCAGAGATCCCCCTAAATGGAAACACTTCAAATGTCTATGAACTGATGAACGGATAAACAAAATGCGACCCTTGAGCTTGAGGGGGTTAGGAGCTCTGACACCACTCTCCCTCAAGTTGAAAACCCGTGTACAGTCATCCCTTGCTATTCATAGGGCTTGGTTCCAGGACCTGTGCTGGATACCAGAATCCAAAGACGCTCAAGTCCCATAGTCCACTTCCACATCACTGAGTCCGCATCCACGGATTCAACCAACCGCGAAATTGTTTAGCGATGTATTTATTGAAAAAAGTCAGCATACAAGTGACTCACGTAGTCTCAACCTGTGTTGTCAAGGGTCATTTGTATATCAATACAGTGAAATATTTTTCAGCAATAAAAAGGAATGAAGTACTGTTACATGCTACAACATGGACAGACCTCAAAAACATTACGTGAAGTGAAAGAAGCCAGTCAGAAAACTCTACATACTGTATGATTCCATTTATGTAAAATATCCAGAATAGGTAAATCTGTAGAAGCTAGTCATTGCCAGGGGCTGTAAAAGGGCTTTTAATCTTTTTTTTTGAATCACGTTTGAAGTCACTGGTGATATCACTTTAAGCACTGTTTTATCAAAGTAAATGGCATCTAGAAGTATCCAAACACTTAATTTCATTATTAACTGAAAATAATGCCTTATATTTACATAGCATTTTTCTGTTGTTAAAGCAATTCCATAGACTTCATTTCATTTGATTCCTCACAACAGCCCTGTTGTAACTGAACAAATTACAATTATTTTTATTAAAGCAATGGAGGCCCAAAGATGATAAATGATTTATGTAGGTCATAGATCTAGTACATGGTACAGCTAAGGTGATTATCTTTACTTTAAAAGAAACGAAGCCAAAATATTTTTATATCATACCGAGAAATTTTAAAGACTAGTGGTTTTTAATATAAATTACTTTGAAACTTTAGCTGCTGTATATTTTATACTGTGAATTAGTTATAAATTTGATTTTAAAGAATTTCCCTTAAAAGATAAATTAGACTCAGTTCTTTGGTATTGGAGATAGAGATATTGGAAATGTTAAAGAAAAAATGCATTCTCATAGTCTTTAGGCTCTCCAGAAAGTTCCAAGACTAATAAAAATGCCTTTAATCAGTCACTTACAACTTGACTGGTTTTAAGACTGGTCCAAACTTCAGAAGCTCCAGGCCAAAGCAAACACATTCACCTACCTTCTAACCTGTATACTGTGAAATCCTGTACATATCCATTCCCAAGGAAGGGGGAATGTGGGCTGACTGGGAGTGGGTATGGGATTTCTTTGGGGGGAAATAAACATTTTAAAATTAGATTATGGTGATGGTTGCACAACTCTGTACATATGTTAAAAACCATTGGGCTTCCCTGGTGGCGCAGTGGTTGAGAGTCCGCTTGCCGATGCAGGGGACACGGGTTCGTGCCCCGGTCCGGGAGGATCCCACATGCCGCGGAGCGGCTGGGCCCGTGAGCCATGGCCGCTGAGCCTGCGCGTCCGGAGCCTGCGCATCCGGAGCCTGTGCTCCGCAACGGGAGACGCCACAACAGTGAGAGGCCCGCGTACCACAAAAAAAAAAAAAAAAAAAAAAAAAAAACAAAAAAAACCATTGAGCTGTACACTTAAACAGGTGAACTTTATGGTGTATAAATTATATATCATAAAACTGTTTAAAACACAAAAATAATCAAAAGCTTCTCTCCATTCTTCATCCTTCTGGACATTTTTATGCAGAATTAAATATTGCTGGCCACTCACTGCTTTGAAGAGTCTTTGCTTCTTTGTCTTTTTTGGCAACATTCTATTTTGGTTCTTCTACTGTCTTATTGATTGTGAGAAGCAATTACTTCCTTCCCTATTTATTTCTTTCCTCTTTTGCAATTTTTTAAATGTTGGAATTTCCCATATTTCATTTTACTTTTTCCTGTCCTTTCAATATAGTTTTCTATGGATCTAGCACAATACCTAGCTAATAGTAAAAACTCAATAAATTTTTGTTCAACAAATAGCTGAATCCATTGACTTACAAGGTTAATCAATCTCCCAATTTTATATCTCTAGCCCAGGCTGCTTTTCTGAGTTCCCAAGTTATATTGCTTATTTATTAGACATACCTACCTAGACATTATTAGGTAACCATGACATTGTTATTCTCCCCAACCATGTCTACTTAACCTGCATCATTTCCGTTATATAGCATCTTTTCCCCTCATTGCCCTGTTTTGTCACAAACCTCAATTGTATTCTCATTATCTCCTCTTTTCCTCACCTCCCATGTTGAATGTCTCATCAAATCTTATCTATTCCACTTCGAATATGTCTCTGAAATCTTAGCCTCTACACTGCATCCCCACTGCCTTATTTTATATTGCTGCCATGTAACATACAAGGCTGATCATAAATAATCCTGTATTAAGAAAGTTTGGTTGTCCCTCTGTTGACTATAAGATCTAAAGGGAACTACTTTAGTTAACTATGCAGTGACTTTTGAAATCTTGATTCTAAACCTGTGTTTCCTACCTTAGCTTTTGCCACTCTGAGGCTGCCTTGAAATGATCTTTCTTACCCAAACTCCCTTACATAGAAGTGCCTTTTTAGGTTTCCATACCTTTGCTATTTCTTCTGCTTGTAATGCCTTTTCCATTTTGCCCAGCAGACTCCTGTTTATCATTTAAGTTTCTTTTAAAAAGTCATCTCATTCATTCTTTAATTGATTATTTATGAAGTTCCTGCTTTGTTTCAGTTACTGTGCTTCTTGGTCAGTGAGGTACACAGACACAAACTCTTGTCCTCATGGAACTTACAAAATAGATCCTCATTGAAAGCTTAATGAAATCTTCAATCCTCCCAGGCAGGGTTAATTAGGACTTTCATCATAGCTATAAGAGTATCCAAAGGAGTTTCTAGAGGAAGTGGCATGTGAAAAGCTCACTGGCTTTGAAGTCCATAGACTCTTATTATTTACTACTGATGGATAAGACTTAGTTTCTTCATCTTTAAAATGAAAATATCAGTATTAAATCACGGCAGGGTTGTTGTGAGGCGTGGTGATCATGTGTATAAAAGAGCATGATGTCTAGCACACAGTAGCCTAATGCAGTAAATGCTGTCTACTTTAAAGTTGTATTATTATGGATGTTTGATAATTTTCTTATCCTGATTATAATATAAAACAAATTCTAGGCTGAACCTAGCATAGTTTATTTGTATGTACCAAGATCTGGTACATAGTTGGCATTCAACTGATGTTTGGTGAATTATTTTTCAAATTAGATTTTTGGGGAAGGTAGAACAGTTTTGTGCAAATGGAGTGGCTACTGAGGTGAGTTTTAGGGCTTCCTGAATCCAACAATATCATTTATTTTAATTTTTTTTTCAGTTTTCTATTGTTAGAGTTTTAACTGGTAGTACAATTAACACTAGATTTTTATTTTCTCGTAACTTACTCCTGGTAAAAATGCTAAGTAAATAAATAAATGGTTAACAGGCTAACAACAGCTAGGAAAACCTTGGGATTATTTCTTGAATAATTGACTTTGTTGCAAAATTATATTTTTTTTAAATATCCAAAGTAATAACTAATTGAATGAAGATGGGTCGCTAGTTATCTCTAAAAGCAAATAGAGAAATACACCGAATAGTACCACTGCAGAAGTTCATAACTACATAAAATGTAATTTTATATAATTAAATAATATATATGATGCTGTTACTGACTCAGTGTAATATAAACTCTCTATGTCAGGCCTCAATAAAGAAAGGATTCTGCTTTGGAAGATGTCCCATCTGCTGGGTTCCATACAACTGAAGGATCTTTTTCCTTTTTTTTTCTTTTTTTTCATTAAGACAGCACAGTTCATAGATCACCTGCATTTGACTTATAGTTGGTACTTGGTAAACAGAGGTTTTAGTTAATATTCTTTCTGTCTATCTGCATGAAGGCACAATAGATTTCAGTTTGTGAGATAAAGCATTATTTTATATTGTACGATATCCGATAGTACCTGCACATTATTTCACCAAGATTTATGCAGAAAGTGAAACCCTTCTAGAACTTAAGCACTTTTATCTTCTAGCTGACAGTGCACTGAAAATATTTACTGTACTTCTTTTAGAGGTTACCATTTATTTAAGTTGTAGCTAATGTCTAGCATTAATTTTTAATCTAAAACTATAGAAACAGAAGGTAGCCAGATATAGGAGTTAGAAAAACAGGTAGTATACAAATTTAAGAACAAAATATGAATACTAAAATTTTCTAGGATTTAGAACTTTTTTCTGGCCATAAGAATTTATTACTGACTTCTCTTAAGGTCATCAAGATTTATCAGGTATTGTCACAAGAAAATAGGAAAACTGGAAAATAGGAAATTTTTCTAATATACTTGAATTGTGACTAGCAGTTCTTTTATTGATGTAGATCCAAGTTACATTAAAATAACACTAAATCCAGAGGGATGACAAGCATGCATATATCTGACTAATTTGAATAATGTGTCAATACATTTAGATTATGTAATAATTAGAATATTTGTGTAGCTACTCATTTCAGTAATTAACATTGTTCTACTTTAATAGAGTGATAGTAAAACATAATATACCTTGATAAAGTAATATGAATTTAACGACTTCAGTGAAATAAATGTCAATATTTCTCTTTTGTTCTCAATTATTTCATTCTGCATATTAAATTTTGCCTGTTTTTTGACAACCATACCTATTTGTGGTCTGAACACCTTTTCCTACATCAGGGAAATACGAACTGTGTGACTGCTACTGATAACATCTGAAGAGCCTTGTTCTGTTCCCTATTCTGAAGATTAGATTTAGCTCGAGGAGAGAAAAAAGGAGCCTGAGCAAAGAAAGGAGAAGGGAGAAGATAAGGTGTTCTCAGAGCACCGTATCATTCTCATAGGGTGCTTATGCAGCAGTGCAAAATGAGCATTGCACAACTCCAGGAGTGCCATTTACACAAATTTTGATGTGGATAGTGCTCCTTCTAGTTGTGCAGTTTAATGCTATATAATAGAGCTCCGCTGTGTTACACATTTTTTTGAATTCTTATTATTTATTTTCACATCTGTCTTCTCCCGAGGTCAGAGACAATATCTTAATAATCCTTGTATCCCTAGCTGCTGACTCAAGGTAGAATCAGTCATGATTAGAAAGTATTTTAGGAGTCTAGTTCAATATCCATCCATTCAGCACTGTTAATAGGCTGATTAGATTGCCATACTTTCTCTGAGCAAAACTGAACTTTAAGAAGTCTTATAATTTACATGTGGAAACTAATATAATATTTGAACCATTCAACTGTTAGGGGAAAATGTGGATCATCCCTTACTTACTGATTCTCTGTTTTAATATTTCTTCCTTTTCCAACTGATTGTCTTTTGGCTCTTTCTTATTCATTTGTTTTACTAGATCAAATCACTGACCAGAGTGGGCCCAGGAGGAGAACAAATAGCCTATCTGTTGATGCTTGAGTTGTGTTTCCTTCTAAGATTTATTTCAACAATCTATCTGATTTTGTTCTTGTAGAACAGAAAGACATATTCTGTAAATAAAAATGGCATTGTTTTATATTATTTTATGTAGATTATAGCAATATGTTAAAGTTTTATGTGTACAAACACATAAATGTGAAGGTTTTTTAAAAAGTGGATAATTAGATGATTTATGCTTAGACTTTGAAATAGACAATTAGACCTATATTGTCATTTTAATCTTAGACTTTGAAATTAGGCCAAAGAAAGGGAGAGAAATAATTAGAAAGAAAAGTTAGAGCATTTAATTTCAGTGACATCCTCAGCTTTTCAAAGACAAATATATTCTTGTTAGTCAAAGGTTTTAGTACTTGGAACTTGTATACTAAAAGGGGACCTAACTACTAGACCTTTTATAGAGAAGGCTTTATTTCCAGATCTAACAGAGCCTAGGCTTACATCCTGAATTTGAAAAGTGTGGGGGATCTTAGTTTTAATTATTAGTAGAAATGGATATAGATGAAGTTTGTGAATGTGGCATCATGTAGTACTAATGTAATTTTTTTGATAGATACAGATATATAGAGGTATAGGTATATAGTGGTCTAGATATATACTTCTAAGGTCTCAGAATAAGTGATTTCTCATCTTATCCATGCATGTGTTCAGTCAAGAGTCTGTTTCTGAATACATGGAGTCTTTTAAATTTTTCTAGCCATACCATGGTGATAACTCCAAAAATATATAATAACTTATTTAGTTAATTCATAAACTTAAGAGAAGAGTGTTGGATTGATTTCAAAAATTTTCCAATTTCGTTTCCTTTATCCCCTAGAAGGGGCTTTTGGAGAGGGGGTGGCAGTATTTCCTAAATAAGAGTGAAATCTTTATGTGAATAATCAAAACTTACAGTAAGTTGATGATTGAAACCTACACATTCTCCTTTCCAATACTGTTCACAAATTGTGACTCATTTTCTTGGTGATAGAGCTTTATACTGAGACTGTATGTTGTTGGAAGGAGCAGAGTTGGGAGAAAAGAGTGAATTTTTAGGTCCTAGTCTCTTTCTATGTAAATGACTTTAAACATGCTAGTAATTATCTTCATCTGAAAAAAATGAGTATGCCTTTTTTTCCAAAGAACATATATTACTCTAACCATAAGAAATTGGATGATAAATGCTATTTTTTTCAAATGAGGTTAATAACTCTTCCATTTTGAGAAAATTTCTTGAAGGTTTGTATTCTACATCACCTGGAGAGACTTTTAAAAGTGTATTGAAATTGTTGTTTTCTCTAGTTGATTTTTGTAATCCGTTCTAGATCTATGATCTGAAATGAGTGATTTTGCTTTGTCTTGAGACTATTTTAAGTTGTTGTAACAGGAGGTAGACTACTTGTCATGAGAAGATAGTCTGAGATGTAGTTTCAGTGGGGGTGTAAAGATTATCATGGTGAGAAGATAGTCTGAGATGTAGTTTCAGGGGGAGTGTAAAGATTATCATGATGTATAGATTATTTTATTTGGGTGGTATCTTTTTAATATTTTGGTTAGAACATTTAAATTTGAAGACAGAAGTACATAATTAAGGTAAGTAAAACTTACCTCAAAATTTTTTCTACTTTGTGAATAATTTCTCAGTTTCTAATGTATCAGTACTTTTGTTTCAGCCAAATGTCACCATTGTGGCCATTATTTATTAGTGTCAAAGAGCACAAAAATAAATATTATAGTTCTGTTTCCTCCTAATTTTGATTATTATCCTCATAGATATTGCCTTTGAGTTTCTGGCACATTTGTGACTGATTTTATAATTCCTCTGGTTTTTCTACTGTATGACAAAAATTATTATATACATTCTTTAATAACCATCAGATTTGACTTCACTCTCGAGCATTAGACTAGAATCTATTGTTACCTAATTTAGTAATAATTTTATAATGGCAGCTTAACATCTCTTATAATTTTAGTTGTTATCAAGAAGAATGACATCACTTAATTTGACTCAGAATTCAGAAGGATGGATGAATGAAAAATTAATAATTTACCACCTTTGCATAATACTGAAGCATAGAATATTAGAAGGATTGATGGCAGAAAAGGTTAACAAATTTTAGCAGCTTTCATTAGCTTTACACCGTCATATGTTTGTGGTGCTGACTGAAATAGGCTTTGTAGGAGATCTCAGTCTAGGGAACTAATTACTTGTGCCGATTGCCGCACTGATGAATAGACCTTCATTGTATCATTCCCCTGAAGACGAGGAGCAGCCTGTGATTCACGACTGCATCCTGGCTGATATTTGATAATAATTTTAACAGATAAATGTAGGTAGGCAGAATGATGAAGTGCCTATCCAAGCTTCATGACTATCAAAGCCATACACATAGCCATCTGTGTACCGCCTTTTCCCCACTCACCTAAGGAGAATTTTATATTATTAATTGAGTTCAAACAACTGTTTTCTTTTGCTTATATGTATCTTCTGTATGTATTTCTTATTTAATTTAAATGAAATCATAATACTAGTTTTCATTTAAAATGTGGACAGCAAAATAACAAAGAAGAATAAAAGAGCTTTTTAATTTTTCTTTCCGAGAACTGCAATTCTTATACTTTTTTGTATGCCATTTAGATTACTTTATATTTCTTCCTCTTTATGCATGATCAAAATCAACAAAGGAGATCTTTGCTGTTCCCTTGTCTCCCAGCATTCTCAGAAAAGAGCATAAGATTCCTATTGTTTTTTAAAAAATATCTTCTTTAAATAATGCACTATTTGTTATCTATGCTTTTATTAATCTGAGATCATTTTTAATCACTGAAGTACTTATTTACAAATCTATTTTGAATTTTTAAAGGTAGCATCTTTAAAACATCAAAATATGGGTAACTTTTATGTAGGTATTTTGGGACTATCAATTGGTCAAGGCTACTAATTTGTCAAAGCTGACAGGTAACATTTTATTAACTCATGAAATACAAGTGAGATTTTATTTTGCATTAGTCATTTTTTGCAGAAGTTTTGATTTTGAATTTTTAAATTTTATTATTGAAACTTAGAGGTTTTCATATTGTGTACCTTTAGTGAATAAATACATTCTGCGGAGATTTTTTTAAGGAAAATATTTTACAACATGCTAGATCACGATTAGTTAATAGGAGAGAAAGTTGACATTTATATATTGCCATGTAAAAGATCTACATAATTGGGGAAAATATAGTAGAACTTGAATTGTGTGAACCCTTTAAAAAATACATTTCTAAAAGTATGCTTTTGATATAGCAATTATTGCACATCATATAGCATGTAGTTTTTAATTAAATATAAAAACAGACTACATAAAACAGAAATCCAATCTGATTTGCGTGAATATAGATTGCTGTTTCACTCTATAGGAATGGTTTATTTAAAAACAGTAAATGGAAAAGAAATGCATTTTCTTGTGTTGTTCTAAGCCTCAGGGGCTAAATGTAATGAATATTTTAAGAGATTATTTTAATTAAATTCCTGCACATCTAAACAGAGTAATATTTTATTATCACATGCATAACCATGTAACTGAGATATTCATTAAAGTTAACACTTTCTGGACCAAGAATTCACGGTATGATTTACTGACCTTGTGCAAAAAGGCACAAATTAGGAAGAAAAATGAAGGGGGACAGACTTTGATTAATATAGGTAATGCTATACCATATTTATAATAGCCTTTTCCCTATTCTGGTTTATAAATGCAGCCACAGAGAAAGGTGCCCTGCTGAGGCTGAAATGAGGCTGAAATCAGAGCACATGCCACTAGAGTGTGGGGAAACTGATCACACTGTCAGCAATTCATTTCAAAATGATGTATTTAGTGCTCATTTCACCTTCCAAGAAAAAGGAAAAGGAGTTCCTTAGACTGGAAGGTGATATTGTTATTTTCAAGGACATACCTAAGTTAAAGATTGCAGAAAGGGGAGTGTGAGGTGGAGGGAGAATTAAGAGGAATGGGAGGAAAAAAAAGGCAGAGCAAACAAGGAGAGCTTTATGCAGAAATTCAGTGCTACCACGCTGTTTGATAATTGCTAACATATGTGGCTTCTCTGTTTCATTGTAGTCGTCCTCGTGAGTTCTGGCGCCTCGACTACTGGGAAGATGACTTGCGGCGCCGGCGACGATTTGTGCGTAACCCTCTAGGATCGACACATCCTGAAGCGACACTAAAAACAGCCGTGGAACATGGTCAGTGTATAAACCACTCCTTGCCAATAGCAGCAGGTACAGTACTTGGTAATGAAGAGCGTAAGTTCATTACTACAAGGTACTGTAAAATGGTCCAGTGCCACATTTCACAGTTATTCACCCCAGAAACAGAAGTTCAATTTTTTATAGTTAGTGTAGGGTCCTATTAAATTATGGTGTCAAATGTATTTATTTATTATGTTACACATGCAAAACTTACTTAACATAGACCCTTTGTTTCAGAGTAGGAAGATAAAATATTTCTCCTTTTAAGTGACACATTCAGCTTTGAGTAAATTAATCCAGGATGCCTGTCTTAAATCCATGAATATCAGAAAGACAGCATTTACAAACCAAATACGTTTCTAGGTTCTGTTGTGTGTATATGGTTTTCCCTCAACCATGGTATTTTAGCATGAGATGATGAAGCGGGAGAGCTGGTAATAAATGTCCAAGTGCTTAGATACTTTCTGAGCCTTGATTTGTAGATGGTTGTGATAGACGCCTCCTGGAAAAAGAGAATAGACATTATTTTCATACGTTCCTGTTCTGCATCATTTTGTTATCAGAGCTTAACAAAACATTTTCCCTTTTTTGATAGAATGCATAGCACTATGATTCAGTTTAGGTAGAAGCCTGATGAGCAAATTGGAAAAACTGAAAAAGTCCTTTGGATTTGGTAATATACTCTCTTTGATCATAGGGTTTCACATAATGTTTTATAATTTTTGAAAGCCAATTAAGATTTATTGATTATGGGGGAAAATGTACCTCTCCATATTAAATTGTTTTTGATTTTATAAAATAAATATTGGTTAGTTTTAGTAAGATGAGAAATAGTTTTAATTTCCCTTTTTCAGGGTATTAGTTTAACATGCAGCAGCTTATGGTTAAATGATAGTATGTAGTATACAAAGTAGATGTTTCAGGAAGGATATTAAGAATTTAGATTACAAGTCTGTGATCTTAGGTTTGGCCTCAGTCAGGCAGCTTAACCTCTTGCACTCAGCCTTAAAGAGCCATTTCTGGAAGAAAATGTCCACAATATGTCATCAGATATAACACCAAATGTGACATCAGTCCTTTAAAATAAATGATCATACAGAGAATAGTCAATAACAAAGTGATCTAAAAGCAATAATAGTTACAGGGCCCTGCATCTTCAACTACAGGAGGTGGAGAAGGAGAAATAGGATGTAGAATTAATTGGGCCACTTTTGCTTTTAAGGTTCAAGTACTTTTTACGTGGTGCTATACATTTCAGAGTTATATATCTATTTTTATTTTTCTTTCATTTTGTTTTTGTTTTTTTGGCTTTGGTTAATGACCCTTACATTGAAAAAACTTAGCCTTTTCATATTTTATTCTTTTCAGTCAAAAAGATGTTACCATATGCACTTAAAATTTAATAAGTATCTTTCTGTCTTATTAACTGTCATTTAACATTGAGTTGTGAGTTCTGAAGTCTATGAATGACAATACAAATATTTTTATGAAAAACTTTCCTTTTATAGCTGGAGAGGGGGACCTGGTTTCTAAAATTGCATATAGGCAAATTGTTAGTCCTTTATCCTGAAAGAAATAGCAGTAACTGAATTTAAAATTTGTTGTATAGATTTAATACAGAGCTTATTAAAATCATTTCAATCAAAAATAGTACATTTAACTTTGGGAAATTATAGGATTTTTCATAATGAATAAATTTTAATTTTGTTGTTGAACTTTACCTTTTAAAATAACATTATCATGTCAACTGTTTTAATGCTAAGAGTCTGATTTTTAAAAAAGATATTTATTAGCAATGCTTACTGTCATTGAATGCTTAAAATCCTGTATAGGAGCAGATTTCACTGTAATTACTCTAAATAGTAATTGAAAGTTTAACGTAATATTAATGATATCTATGTTTTATTATGCACTTTTAAATTAAGAGAGAGAAGTAAAGTTTAGCATTTTATGTAATTCCATTCTATTTGGTAATATTTTATGCTAGTTTCATAATGATTAATATTTAAAGTACTCTGAAAGATTAAGAATATAAATTTAAATCTGAAATACATTTTTAAAAACTAACTAAATGTGTAGTAGATGCTTCCAATTAAGGGGATATGTTATATTTAATATAACATTTTTTGAAAAAAGGTAAAAGCTCTAACTAATCATATTTTATATACTTTTAATGTTAAATAATAAAGAACTATTAGTTTTGGAACTCAGCACACAGATTGTAGTGTGGTATTTGATGTCGGCGTAATTTATGCTAATACATTAGGTAGGTGAAGAGCTTAATTTTTTAATGTTTTATTAATTAGAGTATCTTGTAGTTGACTTTTAATTTTGTGTTAATTGTGAAACTTTTTTTATCCTAACTTAACTACAATAAGGAAGCTAATAAAAATAAATATATTAAGAATCAAGAATGCAAAACAAAACAGTTAATGTGATCAAAAAGCATGTGAAATCATAGAATTTATCATGGATGAATACTATGCTTCAATGTTGAATTTGAATAATTAAAATAGATATTACTGAGGATAGTATGTCAGTTTCATACTATTTTATGACTTCTCACTTTTATTTGTAATTGATTTACAAACAGGACAGGAGACAGGACATTTTGAAAACGCAGAACCTTAAAACATCACAAACTATATTTTTATTATCAAAGGAGGACATCTAAATAGAAATACTGTTGGAGATTAGTTATGTATTTTAGTAGTACAAGCCATCTATTTTATAGATTGATTTGATTTGAAGGAAAGCCTCTGGTGTAAGGGTGGCAGAGTAAATACCTGAAGAGTGATGTTCTCTGTTCAGGCGATCAATACCAGCCCCATGACTCTACTTCTGGCTACCTTCTAGTTAAAAACAAATTTTTTAATTCTGACAATTTAATTGCCCTTCCCAAGTTCACATTAACTTGCTTGGGGAAAAGAGCTTCAGGTAATTTTTCAAAGAGAGACCCTCCAAAGTGGTTATTTATAAAAGTCATTTTGTAATGGGAGAATTCTTTAACTTTGTAGAAACTGAGTCATATTTTTAAATTAAAATTAATACTTCCTCTTATGATTAAATATACTTTATGGAAATTAGCAGCAGGAAGCAGAGGTGCGTATGTGATTCTTGAGGGCATTTTCTCCAATTTTATAGTTTTAAAATTTAGTAGAAATCAGCTGTAATGATTTGTAACATTCTCCTAATGCACAGAGACCAGTTTGTCAGTTATTTATTATCAGAGCATCTTAGATCTGAAAAGAACCTAAGGCTAAAGTCTAGTCTAACTTTATTCTTTACAGATAAGGAAACTGAGGAAACAAAGGTCCAACATAATTCTTGGTAGATATAGAGCTAAATCCCAAGTTAACTGATGACTAGTCAGATTTTCTTATCATTGTGCTATGCTGTCTTCTAAAATTCATTGTTAAATATAATGGGAATTTTATATTCAAATTAAAGCCATGTAAAAAATGTTTTAAATGGTGAAAAGATTGATTTTAATTCAAACGCTAAAGCAGTTTAGCACTAGAATCCTATTGAATTTAAGACATTTTTATTTTGTAGATAATGTGCCTGCAAATAGAAGTATATGAGGAGTATTTAACATAGTTTTAAAAGTATCTTGCAATCACATGGAATGATACAAGTAACTCATTTGATTTTCTAGGAATGACAGACCATGTAAAGATCCTAAACCATGTCATTCTCTCATATCTTCAGTGATGCCAGATACTACTGCTTCCTTCTTAGGATCAAATACACTAGGTTCTTTATCTAAAACTTTTGAGAAATCCATGGTCATTAGGAGATGAACTTGGCTTGTTCTCCTAATTATCCTTTGTAGTTTCACTAATTTTTCTAGAGTAAATTTTCTTGACCTTGGAAATTGCATAAACTATAAAGGGAAATTAGTTGAGGACAATAGTTGTATATAAGGTATTCTTTATGTGTCGTGTTCAGAATAAGCAGTTATGGTATGTACTGCACATCACACTAAGTGTACACTCATTTTATGTACAGTTGAGGTCACTTTGTTATCCCAGTAGTTATCTTTTTTTTTTAATTAACAAAGTGGCTAATTCTTAATGTATCAATTTTTTTTTTACTATAATACGGGCTATTGATAATTCCAGTTCACTTGCACAGTGGACTTCTAAAAAGGGATTTATATATCATAGGTAGAACAGTTTTCTGTTTTAATTTTACTTACCTAGTCTGTGTTGCATAGATAAATCAACTCCTGCCCAGAGCTAGCTCTAAAGAACTTGAACTTTACATTTTGAGGACCAGCTTTTCTCTGAGCCCTCTCATTGCTCTTAGCCTCAGTGAATCACAAGTTACGTTTCAAAGAAAACATTTTTTACAGATTTCTCCAATTTTATATAACAGTTGCAATTTGGTTATTAAGTTAGGCTAAATATTAAATCTGAATAATATATGAGATTAGTGAAGGCAATTTGTTGATAGTGATATGAAAAATTTAAGCAGTTATCATGTTTGGTAATAATTTCATTAACCAGAAAAGATCTGAATCAAGCTTTAAAATTGAACCAAAAAGTATATTTTGACTTCATCCAATTAACTTTTATACAAGTGTAGGATATATTCACAGAAAATATTAAAATAATTGATTCTTGTTTTAATGGTTGATTGAGTGTAAGACAAACAAAATTTAAAAATACGCTTTTCCCAGCACATATAAATATGATAATTATCTTTTATTTTATGCTTGGGACAGTTTTGTTCTAATTTTGAAAAAAAAAGTTCTTTAGCAGAAAGCTATTAGACCACTGAGAATTGAACACCAGCGCATGTGGTGTGTATTAGAGTACTGTTGGTAATTTTACTGCTCCTAACTTAAAATCCTCAAGGGGGAGTTAATTACAGGAAAACCATTCTAAATATCAGTAAGCTGCATATTTTCCATGACAAGAGCTTTTTCAGTTGAGGTTGAACAATTCCAGAATCTGAGCTTGTAAAAATAAGTAAATAAATAAATAAAAGTGGTGTTTGTATGCATACAGTAGACCTATAGTACTTAAAATTTTTTTCATAAAATTTTAATTCAAAAGCTATTGTGTTTTAATTTGTTGTCAGCATGATGAGAACATATTTAAAATTTAAAAATTTCAGTTGGAAGGGATAAATTATTTTTAGTGGTCATTGAAATGAATGTAATTTATTTACTGAGCTATTTTAAACCATTGTGTATTGCCACTGACTATTCTTACTGTCATTTTTTGTAAATGTTTTCAGATTAAAGAGTGTTTTCCTTCTTTTTTTCTTTCAAATAAGCTTGGTGTACTTCAGGACATGTATGGCAATAATCAGAGAATGTAATGATCGAGCTGTTGAATTTAGTTTTTTCTGATGTGTTTGGCCTATGCTCATCAAATTTAGGTTTGGAAATGAATATGTTTTTATTCTGTACTTATTTATTATAATCCTGACTTAAGCTTTTTAAAATGCATTATGAGAAACGTAAGAATTAGTAAACTAACCAGTAAATTACATATACATTCATATTTGTATATTGGTTATTTTCACTTTCTATGGCATAGTGGTTAGAAGCTCAGATGCTGGTGCCACGCTGACTGGATTTGAATCCTGACTCTACTTATCACCAGCTGTGTTGCCTTGAGCAAGTTATATAACCTCTCTGAGCCTGTTTGCTTATGCGTAAAGGAGAATTTAGCAGAGGGTATATGAGAATTGAGTTAAATGTGTAAAGTGCTTTAAATACTTTGGCACATGATAGGTGTATTTAATATTAGCATTATTGTTATTTCTGCTTTGATGAAGGAATTATAAACCCAGGAAATGAGGATGTAGCATACTGATTTTGTACTAAAATCTGACTGGCAACTGTTAATTTATTATAATTTACGTTATAACAAACTATAGAAGATGGTGATTTCTCTCGTGTTTCTCAGTGACCAATTTATTTTTAGTAAAATTGATAGTAAATTGAAAAAGATCTTGTTTGGGCTAAGAGCAATGTTTGTGATTTCAAGGTAAGGAAATATAAATGCTTGAAATATAAACAATGATATAAAAACTCATACTCCTATTTTCCTAAAAATTAGTGTTTTTTGGGTATATTTCTTTATAGCATTTAAGAAAATGGAGCCATTTCAATTAGATACTTTTAGTTCTTTTCAAATATTTATTGAGACCTTCATATGTGTGCAGCATACTATGCTGTATGTGGGTATGAAGGAAAATAAGATTTTATTCATCCATAGAGAGTATTCAAAGCTAAATATAGAAAGCCTCTTCCTGTGACTTCCTTATTTAATAGAAAGCTTCTATGTTCTTTTAAGTAGTGCCATAAGTATTAGATATAAATGATATACATAGTGAACTTACAATAAATATGGTAAAAATAAACTTTTACCTTTAACATTATCAAATAACCATACCTATTAAACTCAGAGAAGCTTTGATTTCTCTAGTTAACTAGGTAAGATACATGTAGTTTAACTATTTAGAATAAATTATATAGATAAATATTAGTCATGTTACTGCAAACTGAGTGCTTTATCCTTTCTGGGTTTGGGGCCTTATGCCTAGGCTGATACTGCAGTGGAGCAAAAAGCCTAGCCATCTTATTTCTATATCAATAGCTGTTGCCTGGTGGATCAGGTGCTTTACCTCTGGAATTTCCCTAGCTGGAGACTGGGAATGTCAGTAGCGTAATGAGGATTCTAAATTTCCCTTATGTGACACTATGCGCTTTTAAAACTTCCAGTCCAGGAGTTAATATCTGCTTTTATGTATTTCTTAAGGAGAAGGCTGCTCAAAGCAATGGGAGTCACCTTGGAGGGATATGGGGTTTTGACGTCAGAATTTGGAGTCTCAGTGTTGACTCCTTTCAGCTGCTCCCCTGCTCCTCTTTCTGGTTCCGTTGGTGGCTGTAGGTGCTCCGCAGAGCTGCTTCTTTACTCTCTATATTTGCTGTACCCTTTCCTTCCTTCCTTCCCTTCGGCTGCCTTGTCACAGTGCCTTTGAGTCTGGCGCTGCTGCTCTCCACAGGCTGCTCCAGTTCAGGCGGTGTGAGGCTCTTTGCCCAGATGCCTCTCATCCCAGGCTTTCTGTTATGTTTGCCCCCGGGGTGTCTTAGCCCTTTAGTTTAAACACATGGAGGAGGTGGTGTTTGAGCCTCCACTTAGTTTCCACACTGCCTTGCTCTTGGAGATTTGTATAAGGGCTGGAGCAGGACTGTGGGTGGGGTGAAATGTGGGCAAGGTTAGCGTGAAGGAAAGAGGGAGGATGGAGTAAGAGGAAGAGCATGCCGCCTCTAAGAGCTGCTGTAGCTTTATTAGTGTCAGATATGGCTGCAGAATCTCGCCTAAATCCTCACTGGCTGTGGATCTCTCTTAGCTCTGTATTTATGCATTCTCCTTCACAGCCACACCCCAACCATTTTAGAATGTTTGTCGTTATAATATTATTCACAGGAATAAATCAGTATTCCTTGTTTTTCAGTGTTAAGCAGGTATTGTTTCCAAAACTAAGTTCTGATTTTTTTTTCTACTAACAAATTTCAAAACAATGTGCTGCTTTTGAACCCTCTTCTGCCCTAAATATAAGTAAATAAAAGGCTTAGTGAGCAGTGCAAGGGTCAGATTTAATGGGATTAGGGTTCTTGTTCAAGGTAACATTAGACTAGGTTTGGGGAATCATGGTTGTCAGAAGGAGCGTGTGGGCGATCCTGATCACTTTCCCCACCCTGGATGACTCTGGGTAAAAACAATTGACCATCTTGGGCCACCTATCCTTACCTCGGTTCCCTGCCCCTCGGCCATGGTGCTCTTCCCAGACCTGATGGACAGCTTTGTTTCCTTTTCATTTCAGCTGCAGATGAAGATATTCTTGCTAAAGGAAAACAGTCCATCAAGAGTCAGGCTTTAGGAAATCAGAACTCAGAAAACGAGATCCTCCTGGAAGGCGACGACGATACTCTGTCATCCGTGGACGAGAAAGATTTAGAGAATCCCACCGGTAAATTCAGGGGTCATGCACATACTTCAGCTAGCTCTGAGCCAACACGCATCTAATTACTTACTTTTTCAGCTCTGCCTGAAAAAGCAGGACTACCAGCTTTACACCCACAATTACATTAAATGAAGATTGTTTTTGTTCTTCTAAACATTTCCCCCCAATCTTCAGTAGTTTCCCTGTCATTTTTCTATTCTGTTTACCCTACTCATCTTTTTCTTTTATGAATAATCTTTACTGAAAAAGAAAAAAAGTACAAAAACAGCAACAACAAAACCAACTTACTTCACCCATCTAATGGGAGTTACCTAATCTCTACAAAATGAGAGCTGTAAGTAAAATTATACCAGTTGCTTTGTAAATAAAGCTTGGAGGTAGATGAGCTATTTGCTTTGATATACAGGTCTTAGGGAACATGCTGCATATACATTTAACTCTCAAAAAATCCATTCCAAGAATGCTATGGCTTTTCACAGGATTCACATATTTTATCTGATGTAGCAATTTTTGATTTGCGCTCAGCAGATTTTCAGTTTTACTTCCCTTATGGGAAAAAATCTCTTGTTTAGCTTGAAATTTTAGTCATTCATTAAATACCTTTTTTTCTTTAATGCCTGTGGCTCTGTCCCTCAAGGAGGAAAGTCTGAAAGATTCTACATCTTCAATAGATGAAAGTTACATAATCTACTATTTTGATAATTTAAAAGGCGTGAAAAATCTTTTATTTAGTGACGTATCTGCAACCATGAAATGAATGATAATGAAAAGCAAAAACAGGTGATGGCATCTTCTCTGATGGTAAATCTCTCTGTAAAGTAAAATAAAATTAATTGAAGCTTACTGTTAAGGGATTTGGGGCAGGAGTAGAGAGTAAGGTGGACACTGCTATTCTCTGGTCTTTTCCTTCACATCCATTTACTCATTTCCTCCTCCTTTATTTTGCTTCTATTCTTCCTACTAGTAATACATTCATACAGTAATAGAGGTGAAAGGGGAGTTTAATTATATAATCTTGACAATGGAAATAGGATTAAGAAGTAATCCACACTAATAAAGTGGTGTGGGTTAGAAATGAAGTGGAAATTGTCAGGGGTCTTCTGTAGGACCTAGGCTGCCCTAGCTCCTGCAGCTGTCTGCTTACCCTGTAATTGAATGTCTGAGAATGATTGAAAAAATGTTATTTCTTCTCAGGATTACATGCTAATGTACGGAGGGCAAAGGAGACAGCAAAAGAACACATAGCTGCTTATTTCATCCATTTATAGGGATGAGCTTTGGGAAATCATGGCTGTTCTGCAGTTATCTGCTGCCCATCTGCAAACACAATGTATTTGTACATTGGGAATAGAGGGCAAAACCTGCTCTGATCTCTGCAGAGCATCCCTCCTATTGTCCCGCTGGCACACATTAAGATTGATGTGAGATTAAGGACCAACACCCTTCTAACAATCGATGGAAATGTCAATTCATCTGAATTTTGAAACACTTATTCACCCATTGATTACCTGAATAGGTGTACCGTGTTTATAGGCACTATATTAATTCAGAACTATAAATGCCAATCTTGTCTTGCTGTTTTTGTCACCTATAGGATTTTTACAATGAGGAATTTACATGGGATTTCAAAAACTTACTACATCTCTCTGTACATACATATATATATGTATAATTATTATTTTTAGTCCTTATTTTAGGTTTGGCTCTAATATACTTTATGTTCTTCTATCTATAGTGAATCTATTGTTTTCAGTAGCAGGCTGATTTGTCTTTTTGATAAGCCCTGTGGAGATTTGATTATTCCAATAAAAATTCATTCACTTGGAAACCCACCCTCCAGCTGTTTACTCCCAGAGTCCCTGAACTACACTAATAGTAGATTTGGACACATTGAACAATATTGAACAATGGAAAGGCAGGCTTGGAAAAGAAGTATTTTTACAAATCTTTCATGGGGTAAAGTTGTTATGGAAGAGGTTTTGTGCCAACCTGGCACAAAATCTTTATCAGAGAATATGGTTTAACGTTTCTCACTTCATTAATAAGCTAGTAATCTTTCTGTAATCATGCCTCAGCCAAACTCTAAGCTAACCTCTGGCCTTAGAAGCCTATTGAGTCTTCCTTGCTCCTGGTTGTTTTTCTATGTTGTTTGATAGCCTGAGGCTTGTTTTCTAAATGGAATGTGGATGGACTTATTTAGGCAGAGCCACCTTCTAACCAGGAGATCAGACCAAAGCTAGGCCGACTCCCTATAAAATAATTGAATCCTAGTTTACTGTTACCATTAACTGCCTATTATAGATCTCTTAGTATGAGAACCCTAACTTTGCATTTTCAGAGGGAGATTTGGAGTGGACAGAATTTGTAAGTGTAAAAGGGGTAAGCAGGCAATTTGGTGCTAGAGGCGAGAATTTAAAATTAAATGAAATTTCTGCCTGAATCCACTTGATTTTTTGAAAAATATCATTCCAACTTGTTTGGCTTGTCTTTTCCTTTTGGCAGGTCCTGTTAGCCTGAGCACACCAGCTCAGCTTGTGGCCCCCTCTGTTGTAGTAAAGGGCACTCTTTCTGTCACCTCCTCCGAACTCTATTTTGAGGTGGATGAAGAAGACCCTAACTTCAAGAAAATTGACCCCAAGGTGAGGAATGGGTTTCATTTTATGGAATTTTTTTTTTTTTTATGATGGGAAAGTGTGCATGTGTGTGTGTGTGTGTGTGTGTGTGTGTGTGTGTGGCTGCTGTTGGGTAGGACTGACATTAATAAACTATGATAGAAATAGTTTGAATTTCTTGATGAATTGCTTCTGCCTATATGCAAGGCAACTATCTCTTTTAGCTTATGATTCCCTTACCAGCTAGTTAGATTATTGAAGTTCATTTAGATTCAAAAACAATTTCCATTTAATTGCATTTATCATTAGCTCATTCAGGGGTCGGGGGAGAACCTCAGGGAATATCGTCTATAAAATATATTTTGCCTCAAAGGGTCCGGGTGAATTAAGCTACAAAATTCAGTGAGATTGAGAGTGGAATTATTTTGTTTAGCCTTTATATTTTTCTGGATATAATACCAATATATCACTCTCCTTGCTTTGTCCTCCTGACTTACTACTCTGACATGCATGCAAGCATGGCTTTTATGTGCGAGATACCTCTTTTTCCCATTACCTGTAGTCAATTTTACAAGGTATTACATAAATTCCTATTCTTAAATGAAAATGTAATTTCCCCTTTAAAATGTATTTCTGATTACTTTTCAGACCTTGGCAGCTTTATTTTACTAAGAGACATTTGTGGCATAGCCATAAAGCCAAAATTAGGTTTATTTCATGAAAGTGAATGGTAGAATTTGTTCTGTCTCTTTTAAAATTAGCAAAATAAGCAACCTGTAGAAAGAGAAGAGATTTTTAAAAAAATGGAGTAATTTCTTTTACAGGCTGTTAGCTAGTGTGTGTGTGTGTGTGTGTGTGTGTGTCCACACACACGTAATTGTTTTCTGAGTTTATTGGTAGGAAATTCTTTGATTTGGGAATCATGTGAATTATTAAATTTTAGTGACTTAGAAGTATTTCAAAGTCATTCATAATGAAAATGTTATAATTTTATGAAAAACTTTACAAACAAATCATATCTTGTCTTATGCATGTTTTTAGCACTTGGGTTCAGCATTGCTGCTTTTATTAAGACTGGACTTGGTAGACTATGTGAAAGCAAGTCTATGCTGAGACTGATTATTTTTTGAGTTTAAGAATGTAACTAATCCAATGTAGAGAAAACTTTAATTCTGAAATTATATCAGCTAGAAAAATTTTCTACTTTGTTGTATGGCTGAAATGTCTGAAAATGTATTTTAGTTTCTTTAGGAAAGGAAGGTAACCAAAATTACTCAAACTCTCTAATTTATGGTAATTTGTGAGTTAGGCCGAAATTTAATTCAGAATACTATTTATTCTATTATGCTTTTAGACATACATGGCTTAAAATCTAAAATGTGATTTGTTTTAAACATATCTAATGAATTGTCCTCGTTATTAAAACCCCTGCCAATCTTTGTGATTAGGATCTTTGAAGTTATTGACTCCTTTTGGGGAAAGTTATAACTTCTGTTTCTGTCTGATCTTATTCTGTACAGCATCATTAAATTAATTTTTTTCCCTGCTGCTTGTGCAATACAGGATCTTTGAGCCTAGACACAGAAATGGTCTGTACTGCTGCAACCTGCCTAATGTTACAGAAATCAAAACTTTTGCTAATTTATATTCTCAAAAATTTTTCAGCCTATTATTGGAAGAATTTTTGATTTTGTATAGACGTTGGTGTTTAAGGTATTTTGTAAATGAGGACACTGGAGTGTTTTTCTTTTTTTCTTGGTGATACCTGCATTAAATTAAATAAGGATGGAAAAAAAGATATTGAATTGGGGAATTTTTATTTCTCCTTGTCAAGACTTAAAACTTTTCCTCTGGGATAGTTGGAGGGAGATACGTGTCTAATGCTTTAAATACTTTTGTGAGTGAAAAAACGGTCATTTAAAAATGTCATTTATATCTTTTAAACTAAACACTGTGCCCTTAAGTAATTTCTTTGTAAATGTAAGCACCTACTACTTGCTTTGAAATTGTTCTTAAAAAAATCAGAACATTTTCCCTAGAGAATAAGTTCATTTGTATTATTCAAAAAATTAGTATATTTGTCTGAACCAGTTAGTGTTACAGTGAGTTTATTCTACATCTGCAGGAAGAGAGACCTGAAAAAGATACAGTATAGGTTGAAAGAGTAGAGATGATTTCAGAACTGATAAGATCACAGTTTATATTTCTAACTCAGAACTATTTTTACTACGGAATTTTTACCTAGGAATCTTAAAACTTAAGCCTGTTTTATCAAGTGAACTAGGCACCAGAGCTCTGAGTAGCTCCCTTGTTTTTCATCCACCTCTGCTCTCCTGCCGCTCATCCCTCCATACACTGCCTCCCCCACTCAGACTTCTTCCTCTGATCTTTAAAATTGCTTTTTAGAACATTTTTCTTTGTATCTCTCATTCCTGGATTTTCCCAGTAGGTTAAAAAAGTGGGCTAATTCAAAGAATAAATTTTAAATATTAAAGGGTAACATCTGACATGGATTCGGTACCTGTGCCTCTCATTAACATATGTAATGGAGTATAGTTACCTCCAGCATAAAGAAGAGGAACCAGTTCCTTTGGGATGCTTTCAGTTTTACTAATTATTTTATTTTTGTAATCAGATATTTCCTTATATTAAAAAGGAACGTTTGTTGAAGTTGAAACGTTGAAATGAATACACTGGATTGTTACCTTAGAAAAGCAGAAAAAGGAGGAACATACTTTTCTTATATTTAATTTTTCTTTGGTTATAAAATAGTATTAAAACCTTTTTTATTTAAATTGAGTATAAGCTACTTCTGAATAATTCTGGGACTTTGATTAAAAATGATCATAGTTACAGCATTTATAACTAGCCATTTAAAAACTTGAAGTAATTTATACATCTGGATTGTTCGTATCACCATTTGCTGGGGAAAAGGAATATGGCTATATCCATTTTATCCTCTTTTAATGTGACTGATTTAATTGTTAAGTTTTATTATTTAAAACTTGAAGAGGACAAATGATTGAAGGATGAGTATAACTCATTGTGTTAACTATTCAGAAAAGGTCCATAAATGTTTCTTTTATAATTCAGACTCAGAGTGCATTTTTTTTTAGATTATGGCATGAGAGAGCAAATATCTTAATTTTTAATGTGAAAAAACTTTTCTTGTAAAAATTAGGATCAAAATCAGTTCTTCCATACAAAATCTGTTCTTTCAAGTGTGAAATAAGATTTTACTTTTAGTCTTAAAATCTACAGAACAAACATATATTATAGTTGTGTAAAATTAATATTTTCTCTTTTCTAAAGATTTTGGTGGGAACTTGAATCGTTAAATCTACAAAATGTGCTGCATTTGTAAATTTTGCAAACGAGTTAAAATGGAAGCTTCTTGCATTCCTCAAGTTCATATCTTTATATTGTAAATAATAAATTGTGATCTCACCTTCCTTCATTTAAGAACAATCCACAAACAGTCATTTACAATGTAAAGTAGTATTTTTATTACTGTTTTCAACAAGACTGCTTAGGGTGAGGGAAGAGGTGCGGGGGAGGAAGGGGCACATCTGACATTGGCACTGAGATACATTTAACATCAGCAAAACTTTGTTTAAAAGAGAAATTTTACATGTAATTAAATACTTTTTTTTCACTTGGTGACAACATTCAGGCAACCCAAAACAAATTGGAGAGAGAGACAGAGAGACAGAGACAGAGAATGAAGAGGGGGAGAGAAGGAAAAGGGAGAAACTACTATATTTTGATTGAAAATGTACCTTGGGTTTCATTTTGTTGTGGCAAAGCCCGATTGCTTCTCTTGTGTGACCTTTTAAATTCACATTGTTTGGAAGAGAAGGATCACTTTTGTGCAAGAATGTGATTTTGTGTGTTTGGTTGGTTTGCTCTTCTTTTGTTTGCTTGTTAATTAAGGAAGTCTTCTGCCAGGTTCCCGTTTCTCTTAGGTGGCTTACATAAAAGTCTGTGTCTGGAGTTTCCGCTCTTTGTCGCCGAGTTGTGTGTTGTGTGTTTGAGAGCATTCCTGTTTGTGTCGCTTTTCAAGCAGTCCCCAGCACCCTATAGTTTGTCCAGGCTTTTGGGATTGGTGAGAATTTCCCTGGCCAACCTCCAGGTCTGCTTGGCAGCGCTCTCCAGGGCCGAGTGGGGCTTGCCCTGGAAAAGGTCGAGGTTGGGCAGAAAGTAGTGAGGGCAGCGGCGGCACTGCAGGCAGGAGATGAGCTGCAGCAGGATGCCGTTGAGCCGATCTCCGAGGCACGCCTCGTCCCAGTCCGTTTCCCGCGGGTGCTTCTCGCACTCGTACAGCAGCAGCGTCTTCATGTGGTAGTTATTGAGCGGCTGGCCAGGCAGCTCCAGGTGGCGGTCCCGCAGCGTCTTCAGCACCGAGAGACACTTGTTTCGGCAGCCGCCCATCAGCAGGCGGTTCTCAGCCTCTCCGAACTGCAGCACCCAGGCGTCGCTCTCCGCAGAGCTCTGCTTGCCGGTCAGCGAGTAGCACTCCTTAGAGAGCAAGTTGAACCCTTCGGCCTTGACCTCCGCCACCCGATTGGGGCCGGGCCAGGGGATGTGGGGCATAGGCCACTGTGCAGCACTGCGAGGCCAGATACCGGTGCACTTGAACGCCGGAGTGATTTGCACCACGTAGCGCTCCCTGATGCGCAACTTGACCTCGCTGGTATCCGCGATCATCTTGACCACATCCCGGTAGCTGCACTTGTCCACCGCCTGAGCCACCAGCGTCTGGAAACGTGAGCGGATCTTGCGCGCCGAGAGGTAGCCGGACGCTGTGATGAACTCGACCCAGAGAGACATGCTCCGCTTCCGCCCATCGCTCAGTTTGAGCACTGCGCAGCCGGGCAGTGAGCCGTCGTCCACGAAGTTGAAGACGCCCATCTGGTTTAGGTAGAGCACCACCTCGAATTCTGTGGGCGAGATTACCTCCAGCCCCTCGTAGCGGGCATCGATCTCGCTCAGGGAGCTGATGAAGCGAGGCTCCTGCACCTCCACTTCCTTTAGCACGTCCGAGACCACCTTACAGACCTCTCGGATGGTCTTGGCGATGGCCGCCTTGCGCGCTTGGCAGCGCTCAGTGTAGTATTTATTGAGCTGGTAAACCAGCTTGGCCTGAGCGGCGATCATGTTGGGGCACAGGTCCGGGCTGTACACCGGCGTCTCGCAGTACGTTGAGGGATCCAAGGCTCACGTGCTGGTGGTGGCCCTGCGGCTTGCGAAAGAGGCGCTGCGCTCCCCTAAGCCCCACTTTCACTCTTGTTTCCACCTGGGCTGCCCGGCTGATGCTTCAGCCGTCTAGCTCTTTCCTTCCCCTCTTTTGAAAGCTTTTTTCTTCTCCAGAAAATAAGGAAAAAAGAAAAAAAAAAAGGATGATCTTTGAAAAAGAAAAGTACCTGCTGGGACTTTTTTGCTTTCTCTTGATATGTGAAATAAAGATGTGCCTGCGGGCGAGATGAAGGGGAGGGGGGTGGGGAGACAGGGTGAGAGAGAAAAATTCAGGTTACCAAGAGGTTAGGCTTAGACGTCTGCAGCGGAGATGGCCCAGGAATCTGGAAATGAGGTCTTTTAAATGCCAAAGTAAATTTAAAAATAAAAGCGAAACATTCAGTGTTTCATTCTTAAACTTCTCTCCCACGCTGGTAGCACTTCTTTATTCAGATTAGGTGAGTGCTTTTCTCCTCACCCTCCCCCAGATGGAAGGTGAAGGGTGTAATTAATGTCCAGAGAGCGGCGAAGTGCAACTCAGTCCGCAGCACACTCAGAGGTTCGCAGATGCCCCGCACTCTCAGCGTGTAGGTCTGGTCTCTTCTCAGGGGGTCCTGTTGTAGCGGTTTTCCTCTTTTCCTACTGGAGGCGTTGTTTGGACTGGGTTGGTTTGTTTGCAGTGCGTTCTTCTTGTCTTTCTCTAGGTGCAAACCGCTGGAAGTTGTTTGATACTCATTTCTGCTTCGTAATTTATAATTTTGGCCGTCACAAAATCTATTTTAGTGTGACGAAGTCGCTGCTTGCGTTGCATCTGGGGTTTAGTTATAACGATTCGAGGGTTTTTCTTCTCCTCCCCCTTTAGGTTGCTTGTGCAGATTCCACTTTCTGAGTCGCCTCTCCCTCCGATGTCTCTCTTTCCCTCTCCCTCCTAATCTCTCTTCCTCTCTCTCCCCCTCCCTTCCTTTCTCTCCCTCTCTTTCTCTTTCCCTCTTTCTCTCTCTCACCCCACCCCCCAGCACCTCTCTCTCTCTCTCTCTCTCTCTCTCTCTCTCTCTCTCTCTCTCTCTCTCGTTGCAGTTTCCTGGAGTTATTTAGTTTATGAATGGTCCTGGGCCATCATGAGGGGGGTGGAGCTTCAGTTCCTACAATCGCTGTTGGAGCTGTCAGTGCTTTAGCCAATCCGAGAGAGAAGACAGGCATGCTTGGCAAACGGTAGCAGCCACCGCTGCACTTGATAAAGAAAGGGGGTAAAGAGAGAAGTAAGAAAATAGGAAGAAATAGTAGAAGTCAAATGCTCACACACATTTTGCAGCCCCCTCTTCTTTATCCTCCTCTCTTATCAATTGCAAGGAAGAAAAAGAGAGTGTATAGAGAAGGGACTTCTTGGAGATGGCTGGAATGACTCAAGGGAGAGTAGCAGTGGTTCAGAAAGGTTCACTTTTTTTTTTTCTATCAACATTGTGAAGAAGGTGCAAAAGCTAACAAAATTACTTTCGCTTGAAGGCAAATGGGAGGAGGAAGGGAAATCTGGGAAAGGACCTAAATTTTTCTAGATTTTTTCCTTAGGCAAAGTCTTCCTCCCTTTTCTTCCCCTCCCCTCCCATTGTTGCTAAGAGCCAGAGCAATTGCTGTATATGTGCGCCAGTTGGGGGTGGGGGGAGTGGACATGGGGTGAGAGTTTATAATCGTAAATCTCTTTTCAGTAATTTCCATATGCTGTTGAAAAATAAGGCAGGACAAAAATGGTACAAGCACCTTGTTTGATAATTACTTCATAATTAAGATTCAGATATATTTAATGTTATCACTTTATTGTTACAAGGAGTAACTTGTTATCAGAGAGAAAATATGTTTAAGTTGTGAGAAATGGTGCAGATTTATATATGGTAAAATTTTGTTGGATATACTTTTTAAATAAGCCACTAAAATTATTTTAAACTTAATAAAAATGAAGGGAAGTAAATATGAACCTGATTTAAAGTTTTCTTAAAATGTTAATGTTGTAAATCTAATTTTGAGTATATTTTCAGGCAGTAGAGAATTTCATTTGTAAACTCATTTTATTTTCATAATTGACTCTTGCTTTTAAAAGACTTCACTGCTGCAAAAATCTATAACTATCCTGTTATTGATTACACAGATGGCTTCACTCCTCCCTTGGCATTTCAGTGAAACTCATGCATGTGCTTTTAGTATATGTATTATACTTTCGAGCTGTACCATGGTAGCTTTTAGGTACTTTTGGTTGAAAGAGCTGTAACAGTGTTTCTGATTTGCTTAGAATTTATGTTTGAACCTCAGGTGTGTGGATTCTGAGTCTTTTAAAGACAAATCAAGTAGATGGGAATGTTTTTAGTTAGAGTTTGGACGTTACGTACTCCGATAATGCTGTAACAAAGAAAATCTATAAGCCGGTTGTGCGAAGACTTCATTTTGCAAAACCTGGTATGCGGCTTTTGCAAAACCCCGTGGGAAGGCTTGACTTGCTGTCTTAAGGCTGAACCAGATGAACCTGAATTCAGTTGCATAGGGAAAGTTTGTTTCATCAGGTACTTGACGGCAGACGCTTGGACCTCCTTGGTTCGTTCTTACACATCTGGTGCGGACTACTGGTATCTTGTCACCCCTTCAGTCTCGTAGCGACATGTCTCTTCCTAAAGAACTTTGTCCTTTTTTCCTTCTTTTCATCAAGTCGGCATTGTTACCAGGGATGTCTTCAGTGGCCAGGAGTTGAGACGAACAGTCGCGTCCGCGGGACTCCGGGGCGCAGAGCTTTAGTGACTTCTCGGGAGTCTCAGCGGCGCCGGCGGCCGCGGGCTCCGGCGTGCGTGCGACTGGCGTCGGACCCCGGGCGGCAGGAGGATGTACGCGAGCCGGCGCCTTCAGGGTCCGCGCGTGTGGGACGCCCAGGCTCTGCCGGCACCCCGGCGATTGGCCACGAGGCCACAGTGGCGCTCTGGGAACTGTTACTGGCAGGAGGGGCACTTTGCGGCGGGGAGTGGTGTGAACGCCAGAAGAGGATCCCGCGCGGCTTCTCCCGAGGGCAGTTACTGGGCGGAGACTGGTGGCGGGGTGAGAGGGTGAGGAGCTTCCTTCCCCCCGCCCCGACCCTCGCCCCCGGTTGGAGCCGCTGAGGCCTCGCGCTTGGACCGGCCGGGCCCGCGACGCCCCAGGGAGTGTTTGCAGAAGGCCCCGGGGTGACGGCGTCATCCCTCCTCCGCGCTCCCGCGCCCGCGGGCAGGCGCCCAGCACCCAGCGCCCTCTGTCCGCACGCCCTTCTCGCGTGGGGCGGCCCCGGCCGCGCGGGTCTTGGCGCCACCACTCGCCCGGCACCCCACTCCTCCTCTCCTCCCTGCTCTGTCGGCACGACCAAGCTTCGCCCCACCCTTGTCCCCTCGCTTCTCCACTTTTAGGTACTGAGGCCGAGGGAATGATAAAATGTTACAAATGTTTTGATTTAAAAACAATTCATTACCAATTTACCCTGTCCAAGGTAGATGCTCTAGTAAATAATAAATCAGTTAAACAAAGGGGACTTTAATTTATTGCCGTGGTACTAATTAGAAACATCATTTGAGCAATAAACTTAAACACTTCCAGCAAATAATGCTCCCTCTTGCTTGTTCCCTTCCTTCCCCTCCCCCACCCCAACTCACTCTGGCTGCCTCTGCTCTAAGAGCTGCTTCAGCTGTGTGTTTGCGGATCCGCTCTTCCTCTGGTTGAATAATTGAAGGGGGAAACGGTATCCGAGGAGGCTGTAATTGAAGAGCCCCTGTCACCTCTGCTTTTATGTATGTTAGTATAGAAGTCCATCAGCAGCTCCTTGATGGTGTATTAAAACGGAGTGGCAGCCCCTTCTGCAGGAGATACCGTATTCTATTAAAGGAGACCAAGTGAGAGAAAGAAACTCTAGAGGCTAAAAGCCACTTCAAGTCTTCAGACCGATTGATCTGTATTCTCTTGTTATAATCCGTCTCATCATACTTGAGTTAATGAGGCAAAAGAGGGGGAGCGAAATCTGATGGTCCTTGACAAATTCATTAGGGAGGCTGCAGGACATTTTATTTGACTGTTAAACATCTTGTTTGTTTGGTTTAGGCAGTGCCAACATCAGCATGCTTCTTCCCAGACCTATCATGTTGGTCTGACTACAGACATTACTGAAAAGAGAAAGAGGACATTCAGGGTGTGATTTGAATATTTTGTTTTGGATTTCATGAAGCCCGTAACCTTCAGACTTCTCTAGGATTTACCTTCACCATCCTTACACTTAGGAACATTTATGAAAATTTAGATGATGATAGTGAGGTGGGCATGTTTTTAGTTACTATAAACTATGTATGTTTAAACTTTAGTCGGAAAAGTTTCCCATTTCCTTAAAAAATTGAGTCAAGTTACAGAAATTACTGTGCTAGTTTTTAAAAAATATGAATGTTTAAGCTCCAGAAGAGTAGCCAGATCATACATTAGATCCTATCTTTACTTGATCGTGGTTAAATAAACTTTTAATTATTAATTGAATTTCCTTTTTCAGTGAAACACTTATGGGTACAGAAACTTGGAAATCAAAATGTTAACTATTTATACAAATATGATGTTTTTGAAAGAAAATGTGTGTATTTTAATTTGAATGCCTTTTTATATTTAAAATTAGAAGCAGAACCAGGTACTTTATGAATGGTGCTAAAATAATGTGATGAGTTGACAGGATACTTAAAAAACTGAAAATATTTCTAATTGAAGAATAATGGGCAACTAAGTTAGAATGCTAATCTTGTAATATTTTATTCTAGGATAATAACACAGTACTTGATTTTTTCAGTTTCTCCATTTATGATACTTTCTTGCATAGAGAATTCAGTCATATTTTCTTTCAGCAATTGACTTAAACATCCTCAGCTTAAGTGATTTGAGAAAGAACCCTGTCTTCCATTTACAGGCAAACAGTATGAGAGAAAAAAGAAAACTAATGCTCTTTGCCTGTCATTTTTATACATTCTTGCACTGCTGATGAAGCTTGAACTGCTGCAGGGAATGTATGGATTTGAAAAGAAATGATTCAGTAGTTCATGTTGTGTTTCTCAGAAGCAAAACCAAACTAATGGCTGCAGTCAGTGCTTCTGTACATCTGACAGTTATAATCCTGTTTACATTTCCAGAGAATACAAAATGCTTAAACTGTTTTATTTTTTGCTGATCTTTACTTAGAAATGTGCTTACTGAGTTAAACTTCAGTGCAGTTTTTACTTTATCATATCACTGGGACTTAAAAGATCCATTAATGATCTGTAGAAATGGCATACAGTATTTCAATAATCTTTCCTAAAGAGTATACAGATTTTAGATTATATGATTTTGTTTTCCAGGAAAACATTTTAGAATTATTAAAAAAATAATCAGGTTATTGACTTAAAAAAATCAACTCTCTGAAGGATTTATACTTTTTGGAAAACAAAAGACCACGTGTTTACCTGTATATATTCTTATCCTGTAAAATCTAACTTTAAAATATCTGTACAGTTGCTAAATGTTTGGTTCTTATATGCTTAATCATTCAATATATTTATAAAAATATTTTTTAAGAAAAAAATTCTTTTTAGGGGGTCAAGATGTAAAAGGGGCAATAAATAACGATTAAATTCTCTGAATTTAAAAACGATTCCAGTAAAAACAAGAAGAAAAATAAATAACCCAAACACAATTTGTTAGTGTATTAGTTGATGAAATTTTATTGAAGTAATTATATTAAACTATCTGTAAGAAGCTTTAACAGCACCAACTGTCAGGATTATACTATGCACATTGTATTAAAAGTCAGAGTAAAGCTGCATTCTCTTCCATTCTCTGTCAAATGATCTAATTTTCCAAATCTCCTAAGTATCATAGAAATTGTTTATAAGCTATTGATAATTATTATTCTGGAATCAATCAGGAGAATAATCAGTAATAGAATGTTTTCTTTGAGCAGTTCACCATAGTGCTTGTTAATTTTAAATGGTCAATCATGCTGCTAAAACAAGTTGTTTTTTTAATTTCTTTCACAAAATAGCTTTGAAAAAAACCTGAAAAAACCCCAAACCTTGTAATCACTTTGATTGGTAACCCAAGGGTATTGTCATTTGAACAGTTTGAACTGTTAAATGTTCTGTAATGTTAATTATTAATGTTCTGTAAGGTCAAAGCAATGGCTTTAACTTTGCATTACTAAGCCTCAAACTGTACTGAAAAATAAATGCATTTATGTACTTTTGAATATTGTTTTGTGGGATTAAGTTTGTTTGGGTTACCTTGGATAATGTATTTGATTAGTGATATTTACACCTATTAAACTTTTACAAGTCTAATTCTTGTATAATTTAGTAGGATGAGAATATTGAAAGTACAATAGATGTTTGTTTTTTCCCCAAGTTTAGTACTCAGCTGTGTATATGAGTACATTATTAAGCTATACATAATATCATCAAAATGGACAGTGATAGAGCAAAGAACTTGTACTCAGGAGAATGGAAGTGAGCAGCTTTTAGCCTGACTGAAATGTAAATACTCTTGTATTACTGAGCTAGGATATACAGTGTTAAGACAATCTGAGTTAATTCGGCAAGTATTTTTCATTGAATTTACTATATTTTCATTTATGTCTTTTGACTTTACCAAGAAACATTTAGCTTTTTCTCATTTTAGAGAAACACAGTTTTGAGTTGTAGCAGTCACATTCCTTTATTTCTGTAAGACAGTTGAACAGTTCTGAAAAGTTAAATAAGATTCTACCTTTCTGTCTTCTTTCCTTCCTTTTTAACAATTTTAACTTATTAATATACTGTGAGGTATATATTATATTTTTTCTGTTTAATAACTTTGGCTTTCATGACTCACTATAATTTTCAACAAATGAAAGGGTGCTTTTAGTAGAAGCCAGTTCTTAACTATTTACGGTATGATTGTGTAATTAGTGGATTATTATTTGTGTCTCCTCCACCTTTGAGAAACAAATTTTACTGGTCTTTAATATCACTTCCACAAAATAGACAGAAAATCAGGATTATTGATGTTAAACTTGATGCTAAATAAATCAAGGCTCTTGATTTCAATTTCATTCATTTCCATTCGGAACATTGAATTTTACGCTTTAAAGAAGATGTGATATCCTTAGTTTAATAAGATAATACTACTGATTCACATGTAGGATATGTTTCTTGGGATTTCAGAGTCATTCCCACTCCCATTTCCACTTGCCTTTGCCATCAGTGCCAGACATTTACAAAACAGATGATTGAGATTAGGGGTGTAGATTATGCCTGTACTGAGCCGTACTTAGTTCAAAATATAAGACTTGGTGTTACGTTCTATATTTCTTTCAGGCCATACGAGACATTTCGTGGGCCTATGTTTAAAATTATCGGTTAAGCATATCGTAGGTAAGTTTTTGTTACACTTCAGGAAAACTAGCCCTTTTAAACATCTTAGTTTCTCTTGAAATATACAGGTCTGCAGCACTCCATCTATAATATTATTAGTAGTAGTAATTTTGCATCAATCTTCTGCTAAGATTACAGGAAATTTTTAATAAGGTTGTGTTATTTTTAATGAAAATGTTAAAAAAAATCTAGCTTGTTCCTTCCTTTAAACATTGTGAATTAGCGTAAAAGTGATGTGCTGAGAGGTTTCTCTGATTCCTGGTAGTGGTTGAATAACAACAACAAAAATCCTTCATTGGCTCTAATCTACGTATAGAAGACATCTGTGTAGTATAAATGAAATAATATTTGATGATCTAAGGAATGGAAACTTTTCCTTTAACCATGTGAAATAAAGCTAGGATATAAAACAGCTGTCTTGGCCTATGTATATCAAGGTTCTGCCAGTCTGTTTCTTTTCTGAGTTTTCCCTTTCTCTCTTCCCTTGTTATCTTTGGATCCTAAAGAGTCACTCTCTTATTTTCTGACTGGTTTTGTCTGTAGACGAAACCTGGGTTAGTAGGTTTAAATCAGCCAAGATAGAGTGAAAAATCTTTGATCTATGGCTATGACTGTTTCCAAATGATTTGCTTGCTGGGACCAGACACTATCCATGCCCTTTCACTTTGCTATCAGATAGGTGCACACAAAGGACCTGAAAGGCTACCAGATGCACAGTTAATCATCATATTAGATAAGTAAAGGGTTCCAACCATACTTAATTAGATCTTCTATTTCTAATAGTTATTTGTTCTATAGTACCTTGTTGGTTAAATGCTCTACAAATCTAATCTTTTCTTCAAATTAGTTAAAACTTTCTATAAATTGTAGCATCAATTTAAAACAAATGATACAAAGCTATGTATTTTTTTAAATATAAGTTCCTTGCTGTCACATAGCTTACCTGCACAGATAAGATAAAGAAAGGGAGACAGTATGATAGTATTAAAGAGCATTAGTCTAGGGGATAAAAAGCCCTGAATTTTTATCCTAGCTTGGCTACAAACCCTGTGAGTGACCTTGATCAAGTCACTATTTCCACTCACTATTTTCTCAATTGTTAAATGGGGGGATAGATGAAGAGTTTTTTCTACCTCTTCTAGATAGACAAAAGTCTGTAATTTCCTACCCTAACATGATTAAAGTCCTTTTTTATATCTTTATTCATTGATTTTAAATCAGAAACCTTTCTGCACACATTTAGAATTTCAGTGCTGTTCTAATATATGCATATGAAAGTTTTCAACGTGAAAAAAATCACAGAAAGAATAAGCTTACAGATCATTATATTCCATATTTTAGACTTAAGGGAAAAAATGCAAATTATAGATTGGAGACAGTTGTGAGGGACAACCCATTAGCAAGTTGGAATAGATTCTAAGAGTATACTAATTATTCTTTGATAGGAGTTGGATCATAAAAATATGAAAATGAAACAGGCTGTGTATTCTTGTATATTCAGCAGAACCGTATGTGTTTAAAGGTGTACGCAAGGTTGGCAGGTGTGTTTTTTTTTTTTTTTCCTCAAATTGTTGAATTGTCTTTCAATGTTTCTGATATTTTCACTAAGGTTAGCTATTCTGTAAATATTAGTTCGTGGAGCTAAATAAAGTTCAAGTTCATAATTAACTTAAAAAATTTTTTTTAAAAATGGAAAGTTCAGCCTTCTCTTTAGAGAAATGACACTGCTTTAAGCAACTGTAACATTACCGTATTCATGTTGTGTTAAAACATAGACCCAAGCAGGGAAATGTTTTTCAAAACATGAGTCACTAAAGTAAGTTTTATACTACTTTCTCATGCTTTTCACTTGTTTTCATCAGAAGACCTGACAAGCATAAAAGTGTTAACATCTTTTATTTTACAGATGTTCTTAGTTTTCCCTCAAACTGTAAAAGATGCTGTATCAGAGTAGCATGGTAGGAAGTAATTTCAACACCTCCTTTCACTTATGCGATAACTTATTATTTGTCTGAGCTTGTGGATATTTTCGGAGGGAGGGAAGTGAGACAGGAAAAGACAACATATTGAGATCTAATTGTTCTCATTTTGAGATATAGATCAATCAGGCTGTCTGCTGTGTTATAAATTCTCTCTAAAATACCTTTTCAGTGGGCATAGTTGAGTTATTTTACTTCTATATTGTGTTCTTTGGAAGTCTGTCGTCAATGCAGTAGGCATGCCAGGTGACCACCGAGAGAGTTGTTGATGGACACTCGGTGGGTTTGCAGAGTGCAAACCTAAAAGACTAAGAGATGCGAAAAGCATTGCTATTTGTGAATTTATGTTTTATCTCACTTCCCTTGAAAATTTATGAGTAGCGTGGCTTAAGGGTGCTGGAGTTGTGTGTTCCAGGGCTTGCCCCTACTGATAACACCCTTGTTGGCGTGAAAGTGCAATGCAAATTATGACAGTTACAACCTTCTGTTTTGTTTAACTTGTCAGTAGATTTCCTGGCTCAGTGCTGAGGGCAATGGTGTGTTCAGCTAGTCCATATTCACCTAAACTTAAAAGGTCAGGTTTCTACAGGCAAGCCTAGTCAAAGCCTAATTGATGAGGAGGGCAGAGAGACAGAATTTACTGTTCTGTTGGCTAGTTTCATATCGTTAGGTTGTCCTGAAAGCATCAGGCAGTCACAGCCCCTTTCATGTAAGTGCTGACCCTAGACAGGAGCTGACAATCAAAGGAGGCAGCCACAGGAACCAGTGCAAGTAGGCTATTGATTTTTCAGTTAGGTCTAAGTAGTTTGTAGTATGGGTAATGGGTGACAGAGGCAGGTATGTCATTATCAATGAGCTCCAGAACAGTAGCGACAACCCTCTCTCATATTTCCTTCAGCACTGACAGTATGCATCCAGGGCTGGTCAATAAATCGCCCAACCCTTAACTGACAAGTGACTTGGAGGTTTAGGTTGAGGGGTGGAAGTTATAGAGCTAAACTTCTCTACTTGAACACATACTGGATTTAGCAATAGAGTCAGTAACTGTATTGTTGTAAGTTTTTGAAGTTTTCATTTGGAAAAGTCAGTGCAACTATGAAAATCAGAGTTTACTTTTAAGCTTTTGAGAATTTAAGAAGAGTGTTTACTTAGTTAAGAAATAAAGAAATGGGCTAATCATTTGTAAAGATACTCTGCAAGCATAATTAAGCTAGGTTATTACTGTATGGTTTCGCTTTTAATTTAGACTAGATCTTTATTTAATCACGATATCTCTGAACTTATAAAAGTTTAGCAGTTAGAAATTCTCTTAAACTCCTTTATAATTCCTAATCTCTTCTTAAATGTTTTAACTGCAGACTAATTTTAAGTAGGAAAAAACTTGAACCATTTGTAAATGTTAGGTATTAGCCATTAACCAGTTACTATTTGACCTTCAAATTCGTTTTATATTACTTTTCAAAATAAAATAGTCAGGAATTGAACATTTAATGATTAAAGTTTGATGAATTATGGTTGCTTCTGAATTTTAAAAAGCAATGAGGCTGACTTGTTTTAAAAGCCTTTCATATGGATATTTACATTTAAAGGTAGATGTAGTTCGTATTCACATAAGCACAAAAGTGTAACAGGTTTTGATTAAAAGTAACATGTTCTGAAAGGGATATAAAATAATTGAGAAATATTTTAAATTTAAACCAATCTTTATTTTGTTACAAAATATAAGTAATATAAAGAGAAGATAGTATTTATAACTAGAAGTGGGAGTTCGGGTTGTACCAGGATCCTTGCAAACTATCACATGCTTACATTTTTTGAAAACTTTAAACAAATTGAAATAAAACAGAAAAGTAAATGTTTTTTAAAACTTCCTTAAATAACTTATCGCTATGATATCTTGTTTAACACTGTGATATTGTACAGAACCAGAGTTTAAGTCTGTAGTATCATCTAGCCGTGGGGTAGCCTGCCTGACCACATGAATCATTTTCATTTGTCCAATACAACTGAAAATACCACACACACCCCCTTTTTTCTTTAACAACAGCAGGTTAATGCATACAGAGGGTATGGATGCTTCAATATTTTCTTAAGTTTGCAGTGACATGTCTGTGTGAATACCCATCTTCCTTCTTAAGAAATGAGAGAATGCACATTTGAAATGTAGTGAAAGATGGCTACTATGGAAATGTGATAGTCTTAGTTTTAAAGACGCTTTGGGATTATGTAATTAATATTTAGAGAAATTTTATTCAAATCTTTTGCTTTAGTCACCTTTTGAGGCTTATAGATTCTTAAAGCAAGATTCCTTTTAGAGTCAGTGTTTTCCCCCTGTTTATTAATCATTCACTTAATCTGTGTTTTTCTGTTGGATTAGATAAAATATTTAGCTGGGAATCTTGTAATCTTTATATTGTTAGCTATATTATAGGTGCAGCTTCTTCTGCTGTATTTGAAGTCTTTCCTGAATACAGTGTTTTTTTCAGGAATAAAAAAAGAAAAGCTGAAGAAAGGGGGACAAATTAAATTTTCATGAAAGAAAATCCTAATCAGTAGTGACAGTGTAAGAGAAAGATGATTGCCACTTGGTCATTGTGGAGAGGCACTTAGATTTGGTGTCAGTGCTTCTGTTAATGATGACTAATGTCTTTCTCGGAGCAAGTGCATGCTCCAACATACTGCTACAGCCAGAGAGAGGGCTCCGCAATAGACACCACTCAGCAAAAGCATTAGGTGTCCTAAAACAAAGGCTTTTTAATGCAATCAGTTTGACAGTCTCTATTATTAGAAAAATGCAAACATAATTCTAAGGCATTTATCAGCACACTTTAAGCTGTTTTGTGTCCAGTACTAAGAGATATTATTTTAAAATTAAACAATATTAATAAGATGTGCTCCCTACTTTGTTACTTACAGGAATGGGGGCATATATTGCCGTTGCATAAAATCACTTGTGTTTAAGAAAAGTTTTAAGAAGAGACAAACATGCAGCAGATTTTTTTTCATACTGCATTGCTGTATCCTGAATAAATGCTTTATAGTTACAAAAAGAGAATGAATGACTCAAAAGATCTTTTTAGATCTTTTAATCTTAAATATACTGCTTACAAAAAGATGACATGTGTTATTTCTTCAGTTTTCCCCCAAAGTGTAAGACCTTTCAGAAGGGCATTTGCAATGCTTGTCATATTTTTTCATACACATCTTATTGGCCTGACGTGTCTTGAGAACCATGAGAACACAGATGTCATTGCATTCAGACAACACTAATTACTCTGGGATTTTTGCAGCCTCAGTGCCTGCATGTAACTGTCGACTATGATTGTTCGTGCAGCCTACAGTGGGGACGTTTTGCACATGAAAATAGTGAGACACAAAAATTGTAAGACAGGTCTTTTAGTCCCCTATTGTTCTCCAGTAGAACTTGGAAGAAAAAAATTCCTGACACATCAATTTCATTCAGTATTTTGCATTTGAACCATGTTTTACCAACATCTTCCTTTCTAAAGTAAGAGTGTTATGCTTTAGTGTTCAGTGAAATCTATTATCCATCTGTTCTTTAACCTTCTTGTACAGTCTTCTACATTATTTTGTCTTCAAGCTTCATGGGAAATTTCTTTATGCAGCTTATAGTTTGAGAGGAGCACTAATTGTGATATGAGTCTTTCCAAAGTGACAGTGCAAAACAATAAATATGTATGATGTGTTCTTCTGGTGTGCAATTTAATGTTTAATGAGAAGCTGCAGCAAATATGGTTAGTCTCAATGTCGGTAAGTCCAATCATCTTATGCTTTTAACACAGGTCAGTTCTTTTCTTTGTTTAATTTTCTCTGTAACGTTCTGGATTTCAGTTGATGATTCATGGTGTTTAGGTGGTTTCAAAGTATCAGAGGTCAAATGCTGGTCACATCTGGGCCCTCACTACTAAATGTGAAGACCAAATATATGTTTTGATAAAAAAGCATAATCTGTGATTGAAAATAAAAAACTCCAGTAATGTAACTTCATATGCTGATGAAGCAGAAATTGAAGCAGCTTGATCAAAGATGTATGATGAGATAAAACTGCAGTCTCTGCTGTACAGTTATAGTAATTATGACTAATGAACCATCCAGTCTGGATGAAATGGCATGCCCACAGGGACTGTGTCCAATCAGTTGTGACTTATGCAAACTGAACAAACCATTGTGATGGGGTTCCATATTCTATATCATAAGAAGTATACTCTTCATTATTAGTATAACTTTTGTTAGGGTAATGTAAAGTGATTGGAAGTTATCTAAATTTTGTTAAATATAGATTATAATTCTTTTTCTCTTTCATATACTTATTTAAAATTAAACACATTTATTTTGTGGTTGTGACCTCTGGTTTACCTCTCCTTTCCTAAACACACTTAAGTCACTAACACAATTCTGTGACTTCCTACTTGTTCTTCTATTGTGCTACTCTTGAACACCCCCTCTGTTTTAGAGCTCTTGTTTACTTTTGTCAGGAATTATTGTTCACTAACTGGATATTGGAGAGCTACTTTTACGATAATAGTAAGACACATGAGGCAGTTACAGTGTGTAAGCACTTTTCTAAGTGCTTATGTTATGTTAACATAACATAGGTTATATTAACCTATGTTAACTCAAAAATCCTTTCTTACAACCCTTTGAGGTAGTTGCTATATATATATTATCACCATTTTACAGATGAAGAGACTGAGATGCGGGAAGGTTGAAATTTGTCCAAGGTTACATGCTCTTATTAATGTTGGATTATCTTGAGGAAGTTAGTTATATTCTTCTGACCCTAATGTATTTCTAAATTATTCTCACTTTCCCTTTTCCCACTCTGGATTAATTTTTTGTTGTTACTGGTTTTCTGGCAACTGACAAAACTGCTAGGGTATTTTAAATCCGAGGGCTGATGTGCAGTTCTAGCATAAGTTTTTCAGGTCCCTAAACTCAAGTTATATTCAGGTCCCTAAACTTCCTCGCTTGATATGTTTTAAGTGACTAGCGCTTTCAGGATGGAGTTTAGGAGTGGGTGCTTTTGATATGAATGTATATCTAAAATGTAATAAATGTATCAATTGGTACACTCTTGAAATTGTAAAATCTTTAAGTTGTAGTGAGAATAGAGCATACTCACTTAAAAGAAAATAAGTAATGCTGGGAAAATAAGTTTGGTTGGTTTTCTTCTGAGATTATCTACCCAGAAGTTTTTCTCATCAAACCAGACATAGTCGTCGTCTTAATGATTTCTTACTCCTGGCACCTTACACACTACGGGCTAGCTAGTAGGTACTCAATAACTATTGGCAGAAAGGAGGGAAAAAAGGAAAAAAGGTGAACTTTACAGTGATTCAGTAATTCAGTGATTCTGTCGAATACCTGCTTTAATTCTAGCTTCCTTGACAGGTTTTTACTTATAGGAATAGAATAAAACAGACTGTCATTATGTCATTATTCTTTAAAATCTTTAAAATGCTACCTAATCAACTTTGTTTCCCACTGACCCTCAGTCTGAAATCTTTGTCTTTTCAGGCTGACTTCCTTGCATTTATCATGTAATGCTCTACAGAGAGCTTTCTTTGAACTGATATTCTAGTTACCATCAATCTCAGTTTAGTATGTTTTCATTTTTGTTGTCTCCTGTATGTCATTATCTATGTGTTCCTCTTCCTTTATGACCTTACCAATGTGAAAAGTTATTGAAAGGCATGTATTATCTTATTTGTTTCTTAGCATTACATGACTAGATACATAGTACCTGCTCAATAAATACCTGTAGATTGATTGATAATTTTGGTGCCCTCCTCTTTCTAATACGTTTCTTCCCATCACCAAAGTCAAATTTTCAATGTGAGATTTCTAGAGGTGACGTTTTGAAAGTCTTTAAAAAACTCAATTGAAATGAGATTTAAACAAGAACTGTATTGAGCCCTTATTCTGTGCCATGCACTATACTAAGCACTTTAATTATCTTAATCCTATCAGTAAATGTATAATGAGTTATATCCTTTTATTATCCCTAACTGTATAGAAAGCAAGGCACAGAGAGATTAAGTAACTGGATTAATTCTAAAGCTCGGAAGTAGCAAAACATGACTTGCAAACATGGTGAGAGTTTATTTTAAAGCAATCAACATATTTTTGTTATCCTGTCAATGCCATGCTCTTTTTGTTTTTTTAATGTCCTTTCTGCAGTTGTCTACAATGGTTTCTCAACTTCTGCTTCTCAACAACTTAAATGATATACATTGCACACCTACTTATCCTGGCCTTCTCAAGATACTCCAAAGCCCTTTTCTTTCTCAATCAGAAGATGAGAATAACTTGCTGTACAGTACTTTAAAATGTTGTGACATAATCAGATAATGCAGAGAGAGGTAAAGAGATCCCAGTCTCATGTTTTTTTGTTTGTTTGTTTTGCTTTGCTTTTTTTTTTACTCTGTATTGGAGTATAATTGCTTTACAATGGTGTGTTAGTTTCTGCCTTATAACAAAGTGAATCAGTTATACATATACATATGTTCCCATATCTCCTCCCTCTTGCGTCTTCCTCCCTCCGACCCTCCCTATCCCACCCATCCAGGTGGTCACAAAGCACAGAGCTGATCTCCCTGTGCTATGCGGCTGCTTCCCACTAGCTATCTGTTTTACGGTTGGTAGTGTATATATGTCCATGACACTCTCTCACTTTGTCACAGCTTACCCTTCCTCTTCCCCATATCCTCAAGTCCATTCTCTAGTAGGTCTGTGTCTTTATTCCCATCTTACCCCTAGGGTCTTCATGACATTTTTTTTTTCTTAGATTCCATATATGTGTGTTAGCATACAGTATTTGTCTTTCTCTTTCTGACTGACTTCACTCTGTATGACAGACTCTCGGTCCATCCACCTCACTACAGATAACTTAATTTTGTTTCTTTTTATGGCTGAGTAATACTCCATTGTATATATGTGCCACATCTTCTTTATCCATTCATCCGATGATGGACACTTAGGTTGTTTCCATCTTCTGGCTATGGTAAATAGAGCTGCAATGAACATTTTGGTACATGACTCCTTTTGAATTATGGTTTTCTCAGGGTATATGCCCAGTAGTGGGATTGCTGGGTCATATGGTAGTTCTATTTGTAGTTTTTCAAGGAACCTCCAAACTGTTCTCCATAGTGGCTGTATCAATTTACATTTCCATCAGCAGTGCAAGAGTGTTCCCTTTTCTCCACACCCTCTCCAGCATTTATTGTTTCTAGATTTTTTGATGATGGCCATTCTGACTGGTGTGAGATGATATCTCATTGTAGTTTTGATTTGCATTTCTCTAATGATTAATGATGTTGAGCATTCTTTCATGTGTTTGTTGGCAATCTATATCTTCTTTGGAGAAATGTCTGTTTAGGTCTTCTGGCCATTTTTGGATTGGGTTGTTTGTTTTTTTGTTGTTAAGCTGCATGAGCTGCTTGTAAATTTTGGAGATTGATCCTTTGTCAGTTGCTTCATTAGCAAATATATTCTCCCATTCTGAGTGTTATCTTTTGGTCTTGTTTATGGTTTCCTTTGCTGTGCAAAAGCTTTGAAGTTTCATTAGGTCCCATTTGTTTATTGTTGTTTTTATTTCCATTTCTCTAGGAGGTGGGTCAAAAAGGATCTTGCTGTGATTTATGTCATAGAGTGTTCTGCCTATGTTTTCGTCTAAGAGTTTGATAGTTTCTGGCCTTACATTTAAGTCTTTAATCCATTTTGAGCTTATTTTTGTGTATGGTGTTAGGGAGTGTTCTAATCTCATACTTTTACATGTACCTGTCCAGAATTCCCAGCACCACTTATTGTAGAGGCTGTCCTTTCTCCATTGTACATTCCTGACTCCTTTATCAAAGATAAGGTGACCATATGTGCATGGGTTTATCTCTGGGCTTTCTATCCTGTTCCATTGATCTATATTTCTGTTTTTGTGCCAGTATCATACGGTCTTGATTACTGTAGCTTTGTAATATAGTCTGAAGTCAGGGAACTTGACTTCCTCCAGCTCCGTTTTTCGTTCTCAAGGTTGGTTTGGCTATTCGGGGTCTTTTGTGTTTCCATACAAATTGTGAAAATTTTTGTTCTAGTTCTGTGAAAAAATGCCAATGGTAGTTTGATAGGGATTGCATTCAATCTGTAGATTGCTTTGGGTAGTAGAGTCATTTTCACAATGTTGATTCTTCCAATCCAAGAACATGGTATATCTCTCCATCTATTTGTATCATCTTTAATTTTTTTCATCAGTGTCTTATAATCTTCTGCATACAGGTCTTTTGTCACCTTAGGTAGGTTTATTCCTAGATATTTTATTCTTTTTGTTGCAATGGTAAATGGGAGTATTTCTTGATTTCACTTTCAGATATTTCATCATTAGTGTATAGGAATGCCAGAGATTTCTGTGCATTAATTTTGTATCCTGCTATTTACCAAATTCATTGATTAGCTCTAGTAGTTTTCTGGTAGCATCTTTAGGATTCTCTATGTATAGTATCATGTCATCTGCAAACAGTGACAGCCTTACTTCTTCTTTTCCGATTTGGATTCCTTTTATTTCCTTTTCTTCTCTGATTGCTGTGGCTAAAACTTCCAAAACTATGTTGAATAAGAGTGGTGAGAGTGGGCAACCTTGTCTTGTTCCTAATCTTAGTGGAAATGCTTTCAGTTTTTCACCATTGAGGACGATGTTGGCTGTGGGTTTGTCATATATGGCCTTTATTATGTTGAGGAACGTTCCCTCTATGCCTACTTTCTGCAGGGTTTTTATCCTAAATGGGTGTTGAATTTTTTTGAAAGCTTTCTCTGCATCTATTGAGATGATCATATGGTTTTTCTCCTTCAATTTGTTAATATGGTGTTATCACGTTGATTGATTTGCGTATATGGAAGAATCCTTACATTCCTGGAATAAACCCCACTTGATCATGGTGTATGATCCTTTTAATGTGCTGTTGGATTCTGTTTGCTAGTATTTTGGTGAGGATTTTTGCATCTATGTTTATCAGTGATATTGGCCTGTAGTTTTCTTTCTTTGTGACATCCTTGTCTGGTTTTAGTATCAGGGTGATGGTGGCCTCGTAGCATGAGTTTGGGAGTCTTCCTCCCTGTGCTGTATTTTGGGAGACTTTGAGAAGGATAGATGTTAGCTGGTCTCTAAATGTTTGATAGAATTCGCCTGTGAAGCCATCTGGTCCTGGGCTTTTGTTTGTTGGAAGATATTTAATCACAGTTTCAATTTCAGTGCTTGTGATTGGTCTGTTCATATTTTCTCTTTCTTCCTGATTCAGTCTTGGCAGGTTGTGCATTTCTGAGAATTTGTCCATTTCTTCCAGGTTGTCCATTTTATTGGCATAGAGTTGCTTGTAGTAATCTCTCATGATCTTTTGTATTTCTGCAGTGTCAGTTGTTACTTCTCCTTTTTCATTTCTAATTCTATTGATTTAAGTCTTCTCCCTTTTTTTCTTGATGAGTCTGGCTAATGGTTTATCAATTTTGTTTATCTTCTCAAAGAACCGGCTTTGAGTTTTATTGATCTTTGCTATCGTTCCCTTCATTTCTTTTTCATTTATTTCTGATCTCATCATTATGATTTCTTTCCTTCTGCTAACTTTGGGCATTTTTTTGTTCTTCTTTCTCTAATTGCTTTAGGTGTAAGATTAGGTTGTCTATTTGAGATGTTTCCTGTTTCTTAAGGTAGGATTGTATTGCAATAAACTTCCCTCTTAGAACTGCTTTTGCTGCATCCCATAGGTTTTGTGTCGTCGTGTGTCCATTGTCATTTGTTTCTAGGTATTTTTTTGATTTCCTCTTTGATTTCTTCAGTGATCACTTCGTTATTAAGTAGTGTATTGTTTAGCCTCCATGTGTTTGTAGTTTTTACAGATCTTTTCCTGTAATTGATATCTAGTCTCATAGCGTTGTGGTCAGAAAAGATACTTGTTACAATTTCAATTTTCTTAAATTTACCAAGGCTTGATTTGTGACCCAAGATATGATCTATCCTGGAGAATGTTCCTTGAGCACTTGAGAAATGTGTATTCTGTTGTATTTGGATGGAATGTCCTATAAATATCAATTAAGTCCATCTTGTTTAATGTATCATTTAAAGCTTGTGTTTCCTTATTTATTTTCATTTTGGATGATCTGTCCACTGGTGAAAGTGGTGTGTTAAAGTCCCCTACTGTGAATGTGTTACTGTCGATTTCCCCTTTTGTGGCTGTTAGTGTTTGCCTTATGTATTGAGGTGCTCCTATGTTGGGTGCATAAATGGTTACAATTATTATATCTTCTTCTTGGATCAATCCCTTGATCATTATGTAGTGTCCTTCTTTGTCTCTTCTAATAGTCTTTATTTTAAAGTCTATTTTTTCTGTTATGAGAATTGCTACTCCAGCTTTCTTTTGTTTTCCATTTGCATGGAATATCTTTTTCCATCCCCTTACTTTCAGTCTGTATGTGTCTCTAGGTCTGAAGTGGGTCTCTTGTAGACAGCATATATATGGGTCTTGTTTCTGTATCCATTCAGTCAGTCTGTGTCTTTTGGTGGGAGCATTTAATCCATTTACATTTAAGGTAATTATCAATATGTATGTTCCTATTCCCATTTTCTTAATTGTTTTGGTTTTGTTATTGTAGGTCTTTTCCTTCTCTTGTGTTTCTTGCCTAGAGAAGTTCCTTTAGCATTTGTTGTAAAGCTGGTTTCGTGGTTCTGAACTCTCTCAGCTTTTGCTTGTCTGTAAAGGTTTTAATTTCTCCATCAAATCTCAATGAAATCCTTGCTGGGTAGCGTAGTCTTGGTTGTAGGTTTCTCTCCTTCATCACTTTAAATATGTCCTGCCAGTCCCTTCTGGCTTGCAGAGTTTCTGCTGAAAGATCAGCTGTTAATCTTATGGGGATTCCCTTGTGTGTTATTTGTTGTTTTTCCCTTGCTGCTTTTAATATGTTTTCTTTGTATTTAATTTTTGACAGTTTGATTAATATGTGTCTTGACATGTTTCTCCTTGGATTTATCCTATATGGGACTCCTTGTGTTTCCTGGACTTGACAAACTATTTCCTTTCCCATTTTAGGGAAGTTTTCAACTATAATCTCTTCAAATATTTTCTCAGTCCCTTTCTTTTTCGCTTCTTCTGGGACCCCTATAATTCCAATGTTGGTGCATTTAATGTTGTCCCAGAGGTCTCTGAGACTGTCCTCAGTTCTTTTCATTCTTTCTTCTTTATTCTGCTCTGCAGTTGTTATTTCCACTATTTTATCTTCCTGGTCACTTATCTGTTCTTCTACTATTGATCCCACGTAGAGTATTTTTAATTTCATTTTTTGTGTTGTTCGTCGTTGCTAGTTTCATCTTTAGTTCTTCTAGGTCCTTGTTAAATGTTTCTTGCATTTTGTCTATTCTATTTGCGAGATTTTGGATCATCTTTACTGTCATTATCCTGAATTCTTTTTCAGGTAGACTGTGTATTTCCTCTTCATTTGTTAGGTCTGGTGGGTTTTTATCTTGCTCCTTCATCTGCTTTGTTTTTTTCTGTCTTCTCATTTTGCTTATCTTACTGTGTTTGGGGTCTCCTTTTTGCAGGCTATGGGTTCGTAGTTCATGTTGTTTTTGGTGTCTGTCCCCAGTGGCTAAAGCTGGTTTAGTGGGTTGTGTAGGCTTCCTGGTGGAGGGGACTAGTGCCTGTGTTCTGGTGGATGAGTCTGGATCTTGTCTTTCTGGTGGGCAGGTCCACGTCTGGTGGTGTGTTTTGGGCTGTCTGTGGACTTATTATGCTTTTAGGCAGCCTCTCTGCCAATGGGTGGATTGTGTTCCTGTCTTGCTAGTTGTTTGGCATAGGGTGTCCAGCACTGAAGCTTGCTGGTCGTTGATTGAAGCTGGGTGCTGGTGTTGAGATGGAGATCTCTGGGAGATTTTTGCCATTTGATATTATGTGGAGCTGGGAGGTCTCTTGTGGACCAGTGTCCTGAAGTTGGCTCTCCCACCTCAGAGGCACAGCAGTGACTCCTGGCTGCAGCACCAAGAGCCTTTCATCCACACGGCATGAGCGAGAAACTGTTAGTGGTGGTTTCAAATTATGTCCATAAATTCCTCAATACTCCTTCCTTTAAGAGTTGGAAACTCATTTTTCTTCCCTTGAGTGTGGCTTCACTTCATATAGCACAGGGAACTATACTCAATATTTTGTAATAACACTGCATGGCTAAGGGATATTTGTGGGAGGCTCCTCTCCATGTTGTCACTCAGGGATCCAAGCTGACAGAAGCAGCATCCTCTTACAATTCCAACATCTCAAATCAAGTCTGCTAGTGTTGGAGGTTCTCCTGCAGATGTGTTCACCGTGGGGACAAGGACACTGGAAGCAGAAGTTCTGGGAAGTACTCCTTGGTGTGAGCCCTCCCAGAGTCTCTGCTTTGATTTTTAAATTCATGGAGGACCAAATAGCAGTTGTCATTATCATCATCTTATGCATGTTTTAAGAGGTGGTTACAATGTGAACTGTTAGGAAGTCTGGTTAGGAAATTTCCAAAGTAATATGTACTAAATCATAGGAAAAATACTTGAAATTTACATTTGATTTCAAAGTGATTGGTAGTTACATCCATGGCTCTTTATAAAAGGGAAATGGAGTTAATAAAATGCATATTTTATACTTAGGAAACATTGTGGCTTATAATGAGTCTTTATATAAAATTGAAACCACTGTGTTATCAAAGAGGAAGCAGTCTACCAAATATAGTAAGTTCTCAGAAGTAAACTGACATCAATTTCAATTTCTTTTTGGATTTCAGCTTTTATGTGGAAGTTGATGGCATTCTATTTCATAAGCGTTGCAGTACTCTCTGTGTATTTTTAAAAGTCATATCCATATATTTTGCTTGCAGGAATTTAGTTATTCAAGTTCTTGCTCATTCAATAAAGGTCAATTTATATTTAGCTAAAAATTTTGTCATGGTAATTACTATTTGTATTACTAAAAACATTTTAGTCTGAAGTCAATATCAGTTATTGATCTTCCTTTAACTTTTAAGGTTAAAATTACTTTAAAGCTTTTCCTAAATAGTTTAATTGGAAATCTTTAATTAGAAGGAAGTCCAGTAAGATCCTAAGATGATAACATTTTTTGAAATGAGTCTGTTTCATATTATGCTTTATTAAATCACATTTTATTTATTCATGAATTTTCCTGTAACTTTGACTCTTTCAGATATAATTCAGATATAGTAAATTATATTGAGATCTCATAAAATGCCATATGATTCTTTACAAGCTTTTTACAGGGGAATTGAAATGATAGATTTATATAATTAAGACATTTGTCATATTTAAAGTATTTTAAAAAGTAAATTTTAAATAAAAAAGCAAAATCACTTCTGTGATTTTACATATGTTAAGTTTATCTTATATTCATGAAGACTTAAAGAGAATCAGCAAAAAAATGAAAATAGTTGAAGTATAGTAATTTTACTTTTATAATTACTTTTGGGGTATTTAATTTCCTTCATTGTATTAATATTTTTCAATAAATTTAAATATTTGTACACATAAATAATTTTCAAAGTCTAATTTGTTTTTAAATAACTCTTAGGTTATATAGGTTTACCATATTTTATCATCTTTTATATATTAAATAAATAAGCCAGGATTCCATTATGTGCAGCTTATACTTTGCCATGGAATTTGGCAGTTGGAATTACCTTGAGAGTTGTCATATAAAAAGTATATATAAAACCATAATTCATATGCTACTACTCTACACTGCTGTATGTGATCAATATAAAACATAGCCCTGGCGGTCCAGTGGTTAAGACTCTCTGTGCTTCTACTGCTGTGTGTACTGGGTTCCATACCTGGTCAGGGAACTTCGATCCCTCATGCTGCACAGTGCAGCCAAAAAAATAAAAAAATAATTAAAGAAAAAAACATAGCTTTTAAGAAGAGTATAAGGCTAGTATTTCAGCCTTGTGATTATGTGATGCTAATTGGTAAGTTTTATTATTGTTAGATTGCCAAGATCTAGGCTTATATACAAATTCTAGGCTTATATACAAATCTGTCATAAGGCTGAAAAAGATTACTTCCAAACACACCTAATTCTGGGAAGCAGGGAAACAGAAATGAATAAGACATAATTTTGAATATCTAGTAGCTCTCAGTTAATAATATTTGCACTATTTAAATATTTGAAGGCCTTTCATGTATTGAATGCAGATAAGTTTTAAGAAAATATATTGTAGATTAAATGTGTATTAATTGCTGTTCCGATACTTTCTGCAAATTGACTTTGTTTTGTTCTCTCTGCTTCCTATAACTTTCACACTGTGAAGTTGAGTGTATTTTCTTCCCTGTCTGTTAAACATTTACTGAGAACATACAGGGCAGGGGTGCCTACCTGTAGAGAAAATGAATATGCGCTTCAATTGCCATTTATCACAGCTGCCTATAGCAGTGAGAGTATGTGTATAACTATAGTATCATTAACTTTGCTTCTCTCCCATTCAAGTTTGCAAATAGAGTAAGTATACGCAGTCTTCTGTGGAAAACTTCAAGGTTCAGATTGCAAATAGGGGGAGAAATACTCTTGGAAAACAACCAGTGAATACTCAGCAACAGTGAAAAGAGCTGAGGTGAGCAGACTATTATATGCTGATTGGTAGATTTACAGACAAGGCATTGACTAGCTTTGTGCATTTAAGGCCAGTCTTTATGCAGGAGCCAAGATCATTTGGAGAAATATGACCAAAACTAACAGGAAAGAATTAAAAGGGGGACTAAGTGGGAAAGAGAATAGTAGAGACCGAGGCATAGTTAGTGATGTGGAGAGTAATGAGAGCAGAGTCATTCACAGTAGATGAAGTGCAATCAGCGATAGATAATAATAGAACATCTCTGTTGTCAAAAGATCACATGGAAACTGTTGACAGAAAAAAAAATGCACAACCTGAGGTAATTATGTTTTATTCAGCGGACTTGCTGAGGACTTAAGCCCAGGAGGCAGCCTCTCAGAGAGCCCTGAGGGACAGCTCCAAAGAGGTAAGTGAGGAGCCAGGATGTACAGGAGGTTTTGCAACAAAAACCAGGTAGTTGGAACATCAAAAGATTACTGTTAATTAAGGAGAAAACAAATATCTCAAGTTAGTGAATTTAGTGCTTTTCTATACATGGGAAGATGCAGGAGTCTGGGCTTATTCAAATCATTCCTTTGAGATACACCTTAACTATCCAGGGCCAGTAGCTTCTCTTTCTGCACCCTGAATCTCCTCGGGTTGTGCAGTCAGGGGTGGCTGCAGTGGCTGATGGCTTGATGGCCACAGCCTCCTTTATTTACTCATATGGCAGTAATGATTTTTTCCGACCACAAGCACATAGAATATGTGAATTCTATGTGCTTAGAATTCACATATTCTAAGCATGGATGTTGGCATTTTCTCTGTGTATCGCTGGAGGTTGGGTATGGACAGTTTGTTGGTCAGAACAGTAACTGATTCCCATAATGATTCTCTTTGATTTTAGAGTTTAAATTATATATGTTACACATTCTATAAAAGAAAAAAGTGTGTGTTGGTTTTGTATTGCTGCTTTAAAAATTACCAAAAACTTAGTGGCTTGAACAATGCATGTCTCCCTGGGCTGAAATCAAGGCTTCGGCAGGACTGCATTCCCTTCCAGAGGCTCTGGGGGAAGAGTTGTTTCCTTACCTTTTCAGCTTCTGGAGGCCTCCCATATCCCTTGGATCATGGCCCCCTTCCTCCATCTTCAAAGTAAGAAACCACCGCTTGAGTGATTCTTATATCACATTACTCTGACCTACTACCCTTCTGCCACCCTCTTCCACTTTAAAGGACCCTTGGAATTGCGTTGGGTGCCCTGGATAATCCAGGTTAATCTTATTTTAGGGTTAGTTCATTAGTAACCTAATTCCATCTGCAACCTTAATTCCTCTTTGCCATGTAAGGTATCATATTCATAGGTTTCAGGGATTAGAAAGTGGACATCTTTAGGAGGGAGAATAATTCTGCCTACCAGAGTACCATTATGATTTAGAAATATTTCCACCTAAATGGATACAGTGTTATGAAATCTTCCATTATTTAGAAAAAGTTCTCATCTAGCATAGTTCTTCACTGGTTTCAGAATAACATAGTTTTATCACATTAAGAGTAGATTAAAAATATGAATCTTGAGACAAAGTTTTCAGGAAGAATTCTATTACTGTAATTTGAAGTAGAGGACCACTCTTTATAAATTGTTATTGTAGTTTCAGGTAGCACTTACTAATGGTAATTCTTTTAATTACTAATGATTTGAATTATGAATATAGGCCGATATGCTACTCTACTGAGCATCAATTTAGAGTTCTATTATAATGGTTGAACTAGGGTAACTCCTTAAAGAAGAGGCCAAAGTTGTGTTTGTGTATACTCTATAAATATATATCAGCCAGTGGTACTAATGAAATCTTAGTTGGAGGTCAGTTTCCATATTGGCCAGTTAGCTTTACCCTATTTACCAGATAGCCTTTATTTCACAGGAGAAAGTAACTATTTCTGAAAAACATTTCAAAGCCCATGCTTCACTAATGTTGGTTCAAGCTTATCAGATATAATCATATATTTATAATATGTGAAATGTAGGACATGTTCTTTTAAAAACTTATTTGAATATACCTACCTTTAACATTTTGCCCCTTTAAACATTTTGTTTTAGCATTTGCTCATTCATATTCTCTCTCTATATATATGTATGTATGTGCATGTATGGGTACAAATATGTATCTGTATGTAAATACACATTTTTTTTCTTGAACCAATTGTATACAACATGCTCCTTTATCCCTAAATATTCAGTGTTTATTTCCTAGGAATAGAAATATTATCTTATTTATATAACCTTAATAATTACCAAATATATGAAATTTGGCATTGTTACAATACTTTAATATACCATCCATATTTCACTTTCATCAATTTTCCAAATAATGTTCTTTATAACATTTTTTTTCCTCCAGTGTAGGATCTAGGTCTAGGTAGGATTAAGCATTACATTTAATTTTTTTAGTCCCCTTTAATCTGGCACATTTCCTCAGCCTTTCTTTGTCTTTTCTGACATTGACAGTTTTTTTTTTAATAAATTTTTTATTTTATTTTTTTATTTTTGGCTGCCCTGGGTCGTTGTTGCTGCATGCGGGCTTTCTCTAGTTGCGGCGAGTGGGGGCTATTGTTCGTTGCAGTGCGCCGGCTTCTCATCGTGGTGGCTTCTCTTGTTGCGGAGCATGGGCTCTAGGTGCGCGAGTTTCAGTAGTTGTGGTGTGCAGGCTTCAGTAGTAGTGGCTTGTGGGCTCTAGAGTGCAGGCTCAGTAGTTGTGGCACACGGGTTTAGTTGCTCCATTGACAAGTCCCACGTTGACAGTTTTGAAGTACATTTCCACCCTCCCTTTTTAAAAAAAGTAATCCTCATTTGAATTTATGTACTTTTTTATGATTAGGTTCAGGTTATGCACCTAGTTGGAATATTACGTAAGTGATGTGTCTTTCTCAGGGTTTCACGTGTAGAGGCATACGGTGCCCATCTGCTCTTCAATGCTTATATTAATTTTAATCAGCCTGTCAGGGTGTTGTCCAATATCTCCAGTATATTTATTATTTTTTCCTTTGCAATTCACAATCTGTAGTGAGACCATGAAAATATCCTACTTCTTGGGACTTCCCTGGTGGCACAGTGGTTAAGAATCCTCCTGCCAACGCAGGGGACACGGGTTCGAGCCCTGGTCCGTGAAGATCCCACATGCCGTGGAGCAACTAAGCCTGTGCACCACAACTACTGAGCCTGTGCTCTAGACCCTGCGAGCCACAACTGCTGAGCCCACATGCCACAGCTACTGAAGCCTGCATGCCTAGAGCCCGTGCTCCACAAGAGAAGCCACCTCAATGAGAATCCCACACACTGTAATGAAGAGTAGCCCATACTCGCTGCAACTAGAGAAAGCCTGCGTGCAGCAAGGAAGACCCAATGCAGCCATAAAGAAGGAAGGGAGGGAGGGAGGGAGGGATCCTACTTCTCATAAAAATTTCCCCTCTGCAGGCTAGAAGAATCATTTAGTACCAGATGAGAGAGTCTGAGACTTCAGTGTGGACTCCATGTTTATCTGCTTATAGATACTAATGGATATATACAGAAATAATTTATAGATATGTATCTATACATATGAGTTAGTATATATACACATATGTTTTGGCTTTGTCTGCTGAGAGGGTCTAGAAGCAGTGACATCCCAGTAGCAATGAGCATACCCAATGCCCAGATCTTAGTTTCTAATACCAATCTCCAATGAAAGGAACCGGGGCTCCTTAGAGAAATGGCTCATTCTAGGTCTGGGACAAAGACTATATATGAGCCTTGAGCATATTGTAGTGTCAGAAAGTAAGGGAGTGCTCACAAAACAGAATGGCGTTATGTCAGAGGGACGCAGAGCCAAATGAAAGAACTCTCCATGGCCAAAGCTGGAACAATTTGAGCAACAAAATAAATAAATTAGTATTGGATTATAATCCAATACATGGATAACAAAAATATCCATGAGTCCATGCTGATATAAATAAATACTTGAATAAATATAGGAAAGAAGAGACAAATCTGCCTTTCAGAAGAATTCCAACTAATTTAGTAGGTACTTGCTTCTAGAGAAGGTGGAGTATAACTCTGCACCCATGAAGTATGGGCTGTATTTAGTGACTTGCTCCAAAGAGTGCAGTATGGAATGGAGAAGAGGAAGTTACTATACAGTGGAGAACTGTCAAACACATACCTTAGCCAGGTAATCAAGGTTAATATCATCAGTGATAAGCCATGTTGATAGCATGTATCTCATACATGATGAGAATGGCACTCTACCTTTGTGGCTTTCCTCTTCAAAACTCATAACCCGTGAAAATATCAGACAAACCCAGATTGAAGGACATCTACAAATGGCCTAATCAGTACTCCTCAAAGCTTTTAAGGTCATCAAAAACGTGAGGGTCTTAGAAACTGTTACAGCCCAGAGCAGCCTAAGGAGACATGAAGACTAAATGTAATGTGGTGTCTTGGATGAGATCTTGGAACAGAAAAATGACATTAGGGGGAAAACTAGTGAAATCTGAATAAACTACAGAGTCTGCTTAACATTTCTTGCCTGTATCAGTCTTTATAGCAATTGTTATAAAATGATCATTTTCCAACATCAGCTCTTCTTACATATTGATCAGTTGACATGATAGTTAACATAATATCCTTCTTTCTCACCCAATTTTATTGATCTATATTACTGTGGACTCATGAATTTCTTCTCTTTTTAATGGTTAGTAATTCATTAATGTTCATAATCATTTTAGTGGTCAAGTTATTCCATATTTGGCCAGTAGGAGCCAAATATGGAATAACTTGACCACTAAAATGATTCAAGCTTCTTCTTAACGTACTTTTGACATGCCCCTTCATTTTCTTGAGCACTTTCTGACTTTATGGGATAGCAAGAGTTTCTAGGTTCCTCTTGTACCTTCCTTCTTGCAGCCATGGAATCAGCTATTACTCTGAAGAACCTTGATTCCTTTCAGTGAGGATTAGTTACTATTAGAAACCAAGATATGAGCACTGGGTGAAACATAACACGTGACACATGTTCTTTCAGTTGTCTTTCTTTGATAATGGTGGGACCCCTATTTTTGTGACATCTTCTTAATCAGCTTCATGTTTTTTTAAAAGGTTACGTATTACTTTTAGGTCTCATTCTGTTTGTGGTTTTTGAATGCCACATTGGTAAAATGTTGACAAAACATTGCAAGACCGCTTTGGAAGTAGTATCCAATTTATACACCACAACATTAATAAATGTGATGACAACTTACATTTGTATGGTGACAAAGATGTCTTTTAAAATGTCCAAACTGCATCATGTGTCTTTCTGCATCTTCACAGTGTTTCCATAATTTATAAGTAATCAAAATTTATTTTATAGGGAAAATTGTGGTGTTAGAAAGTTCAAATTTAATACGGAAGTCAGCAATGGACTTTTAAGTAAATATAGAAGTTAATAAGCTATTCAGATCCTTTGTAAGTATATATATATAATCATTCATTCCACAAAAGTTTTTGAGTATCTACTAATGTACAAGCTATATCAGATGCTGAGACTATAAAAGTAAGTAAAAATAGTTATGATTTGCTTCCTTGTGGAGCTTTAGATATTAATCATATTATAACATTTTTGAATATATTTAAACATCATAGTATAGCCGTTTAAAATACCTTATGATTTATTCTCAAATTTTTTTTTGTTTACCATCATTTAGAGATAGAGTTTTTAAATTTTGTTTATTGGCTATTTAGAACAAATTTATAAAAATAACTCTTAACTATGTTGAACATATTAGAGTGCATATAAAAATTTTATTTATTTTTTATTTATTTTATTTTTCTATAATATTTTTAGATCCCATATTATGATACAATTGTTTGTAATTCATATTTGATGGTTAGCTAGGTACTAGTTTAGTTTAGATATATGGATTAGCTAAAAGTTTATTATCTTTACAAAACCTGCATATAGATTTGAATTATTATGTGTTGGTTAGAATATTAGTCTTAAGATCTAAAGTGTTTTAAGTAAATAGCAGAATCTACAATTTGTGGGTGGATGGTGGCAACATGGTAATGTGTGTGTGTGTGTGTGTGTGTGTGTGTGTGTGTGATGGTATTTCCTTATAAAATATAATAAAACAAATGAATAGTTCATCACAAAACCTGGAGTTGATGGAAGGAGTTGGTGTAAATTTTATAATAGTCAACTGATTTTCAGATTTTTTTTCTGCCTTGTTTATTTAAACAGTAACCCCAGACATTTTAAGGTTCTTAGGTTCTTTTTTTCCATAAATAATAAATATTTACTTCTCAAAATATAGGTTGAATAGGCTATTTAGAGTGACTTTTCTCTAAGTAAAATATTTCTTCACCTAACCCTCCACCTCTTTGTTGTTGTTGATTTCTGGATCTCCAGTATCGAGAACGGTGTCTGGCACATAGTGGGCATTCAAAAAAAATTTTTTTAATGAATGAATGTGTAAATATTTCCCTTAAACATTGACTATAATGTAAAGAAAGCTCATTTTGCTTGCTGCCCTAATAGATTCTGTTTTTAAAGTAGCAATGAACATTATTTAGAAGAGTTGATATTTCCTTATACAAAGGGTTTCATTCTTTAAAAACCTCATTGATAGTAGAATTTTTTGAAGAATTTAACATAGTATGGGAAAATTAAGGTTAGAAGGACTGAGGTCAGAAGTGAACCTATAAAAGCCCTTTTGATTATTATTATATTTATCAAATATGTTGATGAGGTTTGTTAAATAAAGGAACTATCACTATCATTTCATACTTCTTTGGTTATGATTGATTCTGTATTGTTAATTTCCATATATCATTCTTCATTTGCTGAAAGCATTTTAGGATTTCTCATCTCTGTGGTTTCAATTAGATGCTTCTAATGCTTCTAATTTTATTTTATTTTTTTGTAGAAAATAAGCAAAATTAGAAGTATTCTTTCTGGTCTAATCCTTTAGCAGACTATTAAATTCTGATTTCTGTCCTGGTTTTAGTAACTCTTATTTAGTTATTTCCTGGATTTTGCTTCCTTGCTCCAGCTCAGTACAGAAACACCAAGTAATTTGATTCTTAGAGATTTTTTTTTTTTTTAAAGACGTCCCTTTAATGACCTATTTTCCTTCCTCCTTTTTGTTCCCCTTCCTTTGCCCTATCAAACCCACAGTTTTAGAGCCTTGGTTCTACCCATAACATCTTACCAAAACGCATGCCTTCCTCATCCTGTCTCCTACACATCTCTCTCCTTAGGCACCAGCTGGGTGTCAATCAGAAGGTCCTGGCTTTTTATTGTATATAACCTGTTATTCATTCCACAAATATGCTAAACATATAGCCCCCAACAAGTCAGCTAATGGTGAACTTTTGATAACTTTCTGTAAAATTATATAAATACGAAGTTAATTGTCAAAGAAATAGAAATTTCTTCTTTTAAAATTAAGGAACCTTTCTAGGGGTTTTGGCAAGTGTGTCTGTGCATATATAATTGTAGGGTACATAGTTATTAGTGTGGAGACTGGAATGATGTTCCTACCTTTCTGACTTCATTTCTTTGGATCTTAGCACAAACTACTTTTGAATTCTGTTTTCTAAGGGGTAAACATGATGTTAAAAAAAAAAAAAGTTTAATATAAGCTTTTCTCTGGTACTTAAAAAATTTTTTTGTTAGTGATTTAAAATGCCACTTTGATGTATAACATATGAGATTCTTAGTGTTTGAATCCAGCTTTGCCCTCAAAGTTTTATCAGTTGTTCTGGTTGAATATGTTTATACATATACGTACATACATACATATGTATATGTATATATATATAATATATTTAGATATTTATTTGCATATTTGTTTTGTTTTAAATATTTTATAATACAACAGAATAGCCAATCTTATACAGAGTCTGGGTAATCTCATTGTGGGAAGCCAAGATAATGATAGAGTCTTTTAGTGAAAGAACTATTTTCCACATAAGGTTAATTGCCTCTTACTGAGCAGCAAATAAAGGCTTGAAGTTCTTATTTGATGCCCTAGAAACAGTCATTTATTGTGAATGAACACCCAAATGGAAGATAACTTTTAACTCATCGTAGTTTTTGGCCAGCCATTTAAAACTAAACCACTAATGTGTAGAAACTTAGCTGAAGTTGTAAAGAAGCATAAATGCACATGGAATATGATTAAATAATTATACTTTACTATGATATTTACATATTAACCACTGAGAGTTACATACTAACTTACCTGTTAGTTGAATGGCACAGAGGAAAATCATAGTTGATTTCTTAATTTTAATGGGCTTCCAAAATAGTGAATACTTATTACTTTTAGATTCTACATATGTTTCAACAAGTAAGTCACTTTATTGGAGACACTTACTGTAACTTAATATTTCTGAATCCTTGTCTTGTTCTTTCCCAATAGTTGCTTTTTTTTTTTTTTTTGCGGTACGCGGGCCTCTCACCGCTGTGGCGTCTCCCGTTGCGGAGCACAGGCTCCAGACGCTCAGGCCCAGTGGCCATGGCTCACGGGCCCAGCTGCTCCGCGGCATGTGGGATCTTCCCGGACTGGGGCACGAACCCGTGTCCCCTGCATTGGCAGGTGGACTCTCAACCACTGCGCCACCAGGGAAGCCCCCCCATAGTTGCTTTTTTAAAAAAGTAAGTCAACAATCATTCAGAAGAACATATTTTGGGGTGTCATAAATGGAACAATTCAGCTACCCCTACAATGGAACTTGTGTACTCATGTTATTTTTCTTAAATATAATTTATGTAAAATGCTTTTAGCTCTCCAATTAAAGATTGGTTTTGAAATGCGTAATATGATAAAGTTTTGCCTTATATGAAATTTTAACATAGTCATTCAACATATATTTACTAAGCCTCTACTAATATGCATGACATTTTGGTAGGAACTTAACTCAACTTGGTGAAAACTAAGTCTCTACTGTACTAAATTACCCCAAACTAATTTGTTTATTCTTTGTTCACACACTATGTGTTACATGGGTCGACAGGGCCTGCAAGGGCCAGGATTCATCTTTATCCTCTGACCTTGCCTTTTATTACCTACCTCTGAACCCTCATTCTTAATGCTCTCAAGAATCAGAACCTCTCCCTGAAATGTGTGCTTTCTTTTTTATTATTCCTCCAAAAAAGGCTTCCTTTGGCTTCAACAGTAGAGATCCGGCACAGACAAATGGATGTTCCTTAAAAAGTGGTTATGAAAACTGGTCAATTAAATTTTCACAAAAATTTTAAAGCTATAAAACTAGTTTTCAACTAATTACAATACTTTTAAAATATGTAAAGGTGACAGACATATACTAAATACGATAAAATGTTGGAAAAATAGACAAGACTGTGAAAAGAAGTAGAAATCAGTATAAATTGGAAAATTCACTTATGAAACACAGAAATTTAAGTTGTATATGTAATAGGACAAGACAGCCCTATGATCTTAGTTTTGAAAAACTGAACAGTTCTTGAAATGTTGCTAAGAAGAATATAATTATTAATTATGTCTTAGAATAATATATTCACTAGAAGAATATAGTCATATGTTTAATATATTCAAGAACAATATTCTTTAAATATTTATAATTGGTAACTAGGTAATTTTGATACTTTAAGCAAGTTCAGCAGATTGACTTCTGCAAGACCACATTTTTTTTTTTTTTCTTTTTGGCCACGTGGCTCACAGGATCTCAGTTCCCCAGCCAGGGATTGAACCCGGGCCGTAGCAGTGAAAGCCTGGAGTCCTAACTGGTAGGCCAGCGGGGAACTCAGATTGACTTTTGGAAAGTTGGTCTCCTTTCCTGTGCAAAACATTTGTAATACAGTAACACAAAAGTTTTCATAGAGCTTACTTTCTGTGGAGCTATGTAACCCTGGACAATTTAATTGAACTTTGTAAGACTTAGTTTCCTCATATGTGTAAAATAGATAATAACATTTACCTTGTAGAGTTAGTGAGCGAATAAAATGAGATAATTCACGTAATAGTGTTAGCACAATGCCAGACACTTAGAAAGGTTCAGTAAATGCGCAGTTGTTATTAAGTTGTGATACGGGTTCCAAAACAGAGGTGATACTTGATGAGGGTTTTCTTGAAATTAACTGAATTTCTTAAAGAAACTGTTTTCAAAAGTACTATTAATTAAATCACCAACACTGATTTACTTTTATTTTTATTTCCTTTTAATGAAGACTAAGTACCCTACACAAAGTAAGTGTCAAATTTAATTGGAATCTTGATCTCTCCTAACATTTCTCTTTCACAATTCCCTATTGTTTTGATAAAGAGTATGTGTATTTTTGAGAGATTAATTTAAAGTTGGTAGGTACATTCTGGATTTCCTTTTACTTTAGATGTCAGGTGTGGCACATTCAGTATCTTTGGTTCAGTAGGAGAATAACTAAGTATGAACTGTAGCCCCATTTCTTGTTGAAGACACCCCAGATGGTTGGAAGTGCACTGTAGACGGGACAGAGGGCAGAAGTACTATAGCCTAAACAAAGGATATTTGAAGGTGGGGTGTGCATGAAAGAAACCAAAAGGATGGTTGGCTAATGGAAGAAGAGTGACTACTGATTATTTGTATCTGATCTCCTGTTAAGAACAAAATGTATTTTTGCTTAGAAACAAACTTGTTTTATAGCAGTGTTTCCAGACCATGTGCAGGAATGAATTAAGTAAAAAAAATATATATATATTTTTTGCTTTTCTCCTTAGACATTTAATGGGGAAATATATACATGTAGAGTAGGGAGAATATAAATAAGTATGTTTGAGGCATTCCAGTTGTTCCCTGGCATAGTAGTTGTGAGCTGAAGAAAAAGGAAGTGTAAGTCATTTATAAAGCCAAATACTATTAGTGTAAATGTATTATTCTCCTTAGAGTAAAATTTTAATTTCAGTTTTGCTATGCCGTTTATTTGGAAAGTTACCTGTTTAAGGAAGCAATTCATTTGTGTTCTGGAGTTGATGAATTTAAGAGAGCCACATTTTAATCCTTGATTGCCTGAGGATTTTCTTTCACAATACCTTTCTCCTTTAAGTCCCTAAAACTACAGTCCTTTTGAGTGAATAGGGGCTATTTTATACACCACCCTGCTCCCAATCCAATTAAAGGTCCCATAATAGATGGATTAGGGAAAGTTTACTTCTTAGCAGAAATAAAGCTTTAGAAAAATGGTGCCCAGATAGCAAGAGGGAATGTGAGGGAAAGCGGAGAAAATTAAGGAGATAATGGTCAGTAATCTTAACTTGTCTGATGTTTGCGCTGTTCACAATATAGCGGACTTTTAAAATAAGGGGAACAATGCTTCAGATTCTTTAACCATTTTGTTGCTGAAGTTTGGCTGTCTCTTCAATTTTCTTCACTTTTGCTTTTGTTATCTGCATCTTGGGCAAATATGTCTAATCCTTTACTTCAAGTGTCTGTGTGTTTTGTCGCATTTTCTTTTTTTTTTTTTTCTTTCTAAGTGTGAGTGATAGTGTTGGAAGGAGGCAAGGGGATGGAAAAGTTAATCTGGGTAACAATCCACTTGCATAATTATAAAAAAAAATGTAATAGCAATGAGTATACTTCAGATTTAATTTTTAAGTGTTGTATATATTTGTGTTTCAAAAATTAAAGAAATAATTTGTTTTAAAAATTATTTTACAAGTATTTTTTGGTACATTTTGTTTCCATTGGCTCTAATAGACAAATATATTTGAATATGGTGATTTACTTGGACAAAACAAAATGTAAAGTCCAGAATTAATTGTTTGTTGTTGTTTAGAAATAAATATTACCTTTCATTGCAGATCAGTTGAGTTTTTACTTCAAATCTCTCAACATAAACTTAGAAGATTTTGTCTTTTAGTTGCTTTGGAAAATCTGGTCTTTTTTATCTATGATCAACACATATTAGCCAAAATAAAGAGTTGACCAGGGAAATATCACCTTTAGAACAGTTAAATCAGGTATTTCCAAGTCTATAAAACAACCAATAGTCATTAAAAAAAAAAAAAAAAACCAAAAATAAAAAAAAGAACTATTTCTGAATGGGCTCTAGAACTTTTCTTTTCCAAGGATAGTGGATTGTGGTAAGGCTAAATGTTTAATGAGTCTCTATGTTAAAGGCTGCACTTATCTTCCAATTAACCCCAAGACCACTCTGGCATTTTTGTAAATCCACTGAAGTATTTTGAGTGAGGCCTAAAGGGTAAGCTGCAGGCTGCCTGTGAAAAATGTAAAAAGACTAACCTGCTAACAAACCCTGTGCAATGGGACAAAGAAAGTTTAATCCGTATTATGGTAAATGCAGGCTTAGTGTCCCAAAAGGCCTTTGCAGAGTGGAGCAAAACAAAGAAGGGGCAGCACTAATAAAAATCCAGTGCTTTTATTTTTATACACAAAATTGTTGCAAAAGAAAAACTGATAATAGCATTAAGAAAAGGTTTGAATGGTGGTTTTAAATATGATACTAAACATTGTATTTGTTCACCAATTGAATGCAGTTTGTTGTACATAAAGAAGCTAAAAGTAACATGTGCAGCGTGGTCGTGTTAATATTGCTAAAGAAACCTTTAGTTGAATAGTATGATTTTGGAGCTTTAGTTCAAAGTCATAATATCATCGCAACAGTATTCCTTCTGCAAAATATACAAATACTTCTTGTGTATGAAAAATGGGGATTAAAAAGACTTGTTTTGTTTAAGCTTTAACTATAATAGTTTGTTATATGCCTTCAGAGCTTTTGGGAAGCATATGCTGCTTATGATTATATCTGTATTTTATAATGGGTGAGAAGAAAGAAAAAAAATCTTTTTCCTTTTCAAATTAACCATTTCCTCAAAAGGATTATCTCTGAATATTGGAAAGCTTAAATTTTATACCACTCAAAAATTAAGGATTGGGGTTATTTTTACTCTAGGTAGGTAACAGAATCATGAGTAACTGTCCGAAAGTGAGTTTAAAGAATTTGGTTTCATTATTGAATCACATTTTAAATGACTACCTTAGTGAGGTTTTAAAATGAGTTCCAATCTAACTTACTATTTTCTTTAAACCCTTAACCTCAAATCTGAAATAAAATGTTTACTATCTTAGCCATTGTTCAGAACCTATATACATATTAAAAAGCTTAAAATAGTTTTAGAGATTATATAGCAGACAGTTCTTGTTCACCATCTAATACAGTGTTAGATTGCAAATTCTTTAAAAAAAAAGGGTAAAACGTTGAAGTTTTTATTTTAAAAAAGAGATTGTGATTTTTGTCTCAGAATAATAACAGCATCCATGTGTAGAATTTTAAAGTGCAATAAGTGAAATAAAATAATTCAAGTGAACTTAATATTATCAGATATTACAAAGGACAAAAAATTTCAGGAGGTATTCTGAGATTATAGCAGAGGGATCTTAGTATATTTGAACTTATTTTATGATTGGTTTGTAACATTCTTTTGACTATAAACTTTTGTGAATATTTTTAAATAGTACGTTTCAGTTCATATAGAAGCCAAAAATTTTCTGAAATGATTAGTAAGCATTCTTTTTAGCTATTATCTTAATTGAGGTATTAATAAAGATATTAACAGTTACTTTTATTATAAAGTGCTTCACAGTTTTTAAGGGCTTTCACAAGCTTAATTTCATTCATACCTCACAGCTCTCTGAGATCTGTGGGACAGGCATTAATATTCCTTATTTTACAGATAAGGAGATTGAGGCTTTGTGACCTTAAGCAACTTTCACGGCATCGCATAGATAACAGTTTGTGCAATTCGAACTCAAATCTAGGATAGTGAATTGAAATTCACTACACACACACACACCCCACTGCACCAAATTGAATGCCGTGTGCAAGCATGGCACAGCTGCTTCTTCCTCCTTGTCCCTCTCTTCCCTCCTCCTCCTTTCAATCCTTCTTCCCCTCCTCATTCTGCCTCTTCTCCTTCTCCTTTTCCTTCTCCTTCCTCTCCCCCCACAACTCCCTTTCCCTTCCAGTTATCAGAACATTTTATGCTCTTAGAAAGGGATTGATAATGATGGGAAGATAGTATAATATTTAAAATGGATATTATAATCAACAGGAGCTCTGCTTTGACTTGATATATATACATGTATGTGTATATATATATATGCCAGTTTTAGAAATCAAATAATTATTGAGGGTCAGGCCCTTATGTGTAGACCTTGGGAATCCAACAGTGAGCAAGACAAACATGGTTCTTCTTAGTGATACTCACAGAGCTTATATTCCAGCAGAGAGATCAATAAGCAATTCCAGTATATTATAGTAAATGTTATGATAGGGGTGGTATGGAAATGTATATCCCGACACCTGATATATTTTGGGGGAGATAGGAGGAGGGAGTTCATGGAAGGCTTCATTGAGGAAATGACCTGGAGGATGACCAGGAATCTACTGATACTAGATAACTAGGGAAAGTGTATTCCAGACTCAGGGAAATAAACCAGTTTGAGAGAGAGCATGGTTGAGATGGAGAAACAAAAAGAATTGTAGTGTGGTTGGAGCTTAGGGTACAGGGAGCAGGTTGTAGGAGAGGAGGCTGGACAGGTAGACAGATGCCAGTTAAACGCATTATTCTAAGCGCAGTGAGCAACCACTGAAAAGTTTTAGGCTGGTAACTAACCCAATCAGATTTATTTATTTAAAAGCTAAATTGGGAATAGTATTTGTTTATTTGTTTGTTTGTTTTTTTGCGGTATGTGGGCCTCTCACTGTTGTGGCTTCTTCCGTTGCGGAGCACAGGCTCCGGACGCGCAGGCCCAGCGGCCATGGCTCACGGGCCCAGCCGCTCCACAGCATGTGGGATCTTCCTGGACTGGGGCACGAACCCATGTCCCCTGCATCGGCAGGCGGACTCTCAACCACTGCGCCACCAGGGAAGCCCAATATTTGTATTTTAAGAAGTTTCTTTGCTTTACAGAGTTCTTTTTATATTACCTTTAAAACAATATGTGTACATATTAATATATGAGATATATTTTAGTTGCCCTTTTATAAATGACTAATATTTATTGATGTACTCTGGTAATAATAAATCTTTAAAAGAACAGGGCAGGGCTTCCCTGGTGGCGCGGTGGTTGAGAGTCCGCCTGCCGATGCAGGGGACACGGGTTCGTGCTCCGGTCAGGGAAGATCCCACATGCCGCGAGGGGCTGGGCCCGTGAGCCATGGCCGCTGAGCCTGCGCTCCAGAGCCTGTGCTCCGCAACGGGAGAGGCCACAACAGTGAGAGGCCCGCGTACCGCAAAAAAAAAAGATAAGAACAGGGCATGTTTGAGCTTTTTGAAGTGATGACTGGTATACTTGCTAAATAAGAAGTTGATTATGTCTAGTGTTTCTATTGTTGAAAACCTTTTTTAGAGAAAGTCAGAGATATAGTGACCATATATATCTAATTTGCTAGGATCGATCCAATTTGAAATATTTTTTCTTGTAGTCAGATGATTTGTCACCTGATATTTCCACAATTTCTAATTCAGAAAATATGTTTGCCATGCATAAAAGTTTCTGTATTCACCCTGAATTTTTTAAAAGAAAAATGAAGATTATTTTTATAGCTTGTGCTTCAAGAAAATATTTGTTAAAACAAATGAATGGGTAAGTGAAACTACCTATTTGTCTGAACGAAATAAAAAGGAGGGAGCATGGCCAATTTCGTTCACATAGCTGGCAGTGGATAGTATCTCCTTTCTAGGTGTGAAATGTTATTCCTAGACATTAAACAAATTCAGGATATATTCCCTAGTGCAAGCTGCCTGCTGGCAACAAGATATAGGAGTTCAATGTGTATACAGAGATAAGAATGACATGTAATTTGTGTTAGAATTTGACTGTTAATTGTGTATAAAGCTGTGGCCTTTTCGAGTCCAAGCATTTGGCAGCCTTGTTAATTGGGGAAAAGAGAGGAAGTTTGAATGAAATTACATGTAGAAAAGATAGACATTTACATAATTAGCAAAGTCCTTTGAGTTAATAAACGTATGTCCATTTTCTTTTCTCGGAGGGTTGGCAGATTAGTACTTCCGTTTATGTTTTTTGTAATACCAACGGCAATTTATTTTCATTTTTGTGTTTTAGTGGCAAGACTCAATATAAAATTATTTTGGTCTGACTTTTTAATACTGCAAGGTATCTTGAATATTCTTAAAGTTTGCTTTAAGAACTTAAAAAATTTTTTTATGTTATTATGGCTATGTCATTATCAAATTTATAGTTAAATGGAAGAGAAAATCTGGAAAGATTGCATAACTGTTTAAATTATTAATAATAATAATTTAATAATTATTAAATTATTTTTGTTTGATTCTAGATTTGTCTTTTAAGGACATTCTTACCTGGTTGTTATACGAAACGGGAACTTGTCTAGAATCTTCAATTCCTTACAGATTTTTTCATTGCTTTATAAGGGCAGGCTCATGTATGATTTGGTCATAACATGAATTTCTAGTGTTTATTACAATGTCTGGTATACAGATAAGTACTTAATGAGTATATGTCAAATGAAGGAAAATGTAATAACAATGACAGGAAAGAAAACTTATAACACATGATGTACTAGGAGTTTTATGTATGTTAACACATTTAATCCTTATAATTACAATTATTATTACTATTTTACAGTTGAAGAAAGTAAGGTCCAGAGAAATTAAGTAATTTGCCCAAAATTGCTAGAGCCGTTTTGAACCCAGGTAGTCTGATTCCAGAATTTATTCTCTTCCCCATTGGTTACAGGGCCTCTGGGGGATGGGGTAGGGCGGTGGGAGAGGAGAAAATGTCTAGAAGTACGTTTGGGAGGGAGACAGTAGTACATTTGTTGAGATTTATTTCCAAAGTAAAAAGTTGGTTTAAAAGTACTACAAATTGTAGAGTACCATTCTAAAATGCAATGCATGATTCAGACATAAAATAATGTATGCTTTATTGTCAGATATTTTAAAATGGTAGTAGAAACGACAAAAAATTTAAATGTCTTAAATTGATACCTTTGCAAAATAATTTTTCCTATCTCTTATGTATTTTTTTTTCTCCTCAGGTGTTTTTCAAAGAGGGGCAAGGTCTATATTATAAAATAAGAAATGGTTTGGATAAAAATAGTCTCAGACATATTTTAAAAAAACATTTAAGAAAAAAGACAAGACTCTGAATTTGAAAGGCACCAATTTTCCCAGCCTAACACACACACACACACACACACACACACACACACACACACACACACACACACACACACACACACACACACGTGCGCGCGCGTGCGCTTTCCTTGAAGGTAGGACTGGCAATTAGATAAAGTTTTGGCCAATAAGATATAAGTGGAAGTTGCTGGGTTGGAGTTCTGGGAAAGCGTTGTGCAGGTGGAGCTGACTTAGCTCAGCTTTGCCTTTTGCTCTTTGTCGTTCTTCCTCTTATCTCTTCCGAAAACTTAAACATAAGAGTTGGAACAAGCCAAGAAAATCAGAGACCTCAAGCTTTGTGTTTTTGAATTGCTGATCCAATAACTGGCTGCCTTTCTATTACCTTTTTACTTGACAAGAAAGTAAAAGTCCCTAATTTGCTTAAAACATTTTTAGTTAGGTTTCACCTATAGCCAGATGTAACCATAGTTGACTGAGCCACCATTTTTTGAAACCATCGTTATGATTTCCTGTGCTCTCTATTAGCAATTGTAAGATTTATATCGAAAATCAGAAAAGTTACTTTATTTATTTATTTATTTTTTGCGGTACACAGGCCTCTCACTGTTGTGGCCTCTCCCATTGTGGAGCACAGGCTCCGGAAGCGCAGGCTCAGTGACCATGGCTCACGGGCCTAGCCGCTCCGCGGCATGTGGGATCTTCCCAGACCGGGGCACAAACCTGTGTCTCCTGCATCGGCAGGCGGACGCTCAACCACTGCACCAGCAGGGAAGCCCCAGTTACTTTATTTAATAGTACATCTGTATGGTTAAAACTTTTACGGCAACAAAATAGCTTTAAATTTGGGTTAGTGCTGTCTCGTTTATTCTAAGCAGAATGCTCTGTAAAGTTGATTTTGCCTATATAGAGCCCCTCATCCTAGGTTGTGTGGCTATATCTTCTGTTAGATAATTACACTAATTTATACAGCCCTTATATATCACTGAGTTGGATAATAACAACACTGTAAAAAGAAAAACATTTTTAAGAAAGCGTAAGTTGCTATTTTAATAAGGAATGTTATGAACATTCTTGTAATTGCTTATTGTTGCGCTACTTTGCAACTACAAGATTAACCTAGGCTATTTTGTAAACCATGGCAGCATGCCTTAGAATCTTCAGTTGCATTGCTTTTCAAAATGTTGTTCAGCATACTATCTAATAACATTATAGTATAATTTTGAGAATACAAAAATAATTCTGTTTATTAAAATATCTGTTAAACCTAGAATATTTGATATTCATTTTCAAGAGGCAGGAAATATGGAAAATACTTAGAAGTTAGCAACAATTTAATTTAAAATCTATTTAATGTGCTTCAAATGACATCAACATCTTTTTTTTTTTTTTTTTTGGCTGCGTTGGGCCTTTGTTGCTGCGCGGGGGCTACTCTTTGTGGTGCGGTGGCTTCTCTTGTTGCGGAGCATGGGCTCTAGGCATGCGGGCTTCAGTAGTTGTGGCACGTGGGCTCAGTAGTTCTGGCTCACGGGCTCTAGAGCGCAGGTTCAGTAGTTGTGGTGCACGGGTCTTAGTTGCTCCGCGGCCTGTGGGATCTTCCGGCACCAGGGCTTGAACCCGTGTTCCCTGCATTGGTAGGCGGATTCTTAACCACTGTGCCACCAGGGAAGTCCCAACATCTTAATAGTTAAAAAAAACAAAAACCAAACATTATAACAATCATTTAAAATATTAAAGCAATGTTCCTAAAGTACAGAAGTGTTTTTGTTCCCTTATTGATATTGTTTAACAAACTGTTATTCTAAAAGTTATTTTAGATATTTCCATTTCTGATAAAATATATATACTTCCAGTAGTGATAAAATAATCTTGAATAGTCTTCTCAGCAATACCATCTTCATTTCCCCTTTATGAACTCTAAGATATATATGTATCTCAGTTTTTTATTTTCCAGATCACTTAGCATCTTGAATGGTATTCAGGTCAAATTAATGTGCAATATTCTGGTATATGTTACTCTGGGCTAGAATTGTACCACAGAATCACTGCCACTTCCGAGTAATTATCTAGAGCAGACATATCTCTTAGCATGCACTTAAAACTAAGTTGATGTTGCGAATTTTCTTTCAGCTTTTGAAAACTACAGGCATTTAGTTCAATTCAAAACTCACATTGTAGATTTGTTTCAGAATGTTTCCAGTTTTCAGAGGTAGGGAATTAGAACTCTGTTTTGGACTGAATAAGGAAGGTAGTCTAACACAAAAAAATGGCAAATAAAAACCAGAATTTACCTTATAAATCGGGGTTATTGATGTAAAAGAATAATTTTGGCTAACATTTTGCAGGTGAAGAGGTACAGAGATGGTTAGTAACTTACTCATGGTCAGAGCTAGTACATGGTAGAGCCAAAGTTTAAACCTAGTCAGTTGGTCCCAGAGCCCATGCATTTGAAAATTAATTCACTTAATTATTTTTTAATGTTGATGAAGTTTAGATTTTTTTGTTGAAGTGTAATGTATACAGAAAAGTGCACATAATTATATAACTTGCTGACTTTTTGCACACAGATCCATGAAACCAACAACCAGAGCAGGAAATGAACATTACCACAAGCAGAGGCCCTTTTTGTGCCCCCTTTCTGTCACTACCAGAATTGAAATACTGAAAGATTTTTAAAGTAAATTGGATGCCCAACTGTCTATCCCAAATACTTCTTTATATTCATTAAAAGAATGTAGATTCCTACATAGACCAAAATAACATTATTACCTAACAAAATTAATAATATTCCTTAATATTATCTCATATTTAGTGTAAATTTGAATGTATCATTTTGTCCCCAAAGTATTTTTTGTAACTTGTTGGCCCAAACCAAGACTGTAGTTTGTATCTGGTTGGTTTGTCCCTTAAGTCTTTTTTATTCCAGAACAATTCTTTATTCATGACACTTACTTGTTGAAGAGACTAGGCCATTTGTTCTGTAGAATGTCCCACTTTCTGCATTTATCTGTTTGCTTTCTTGTAATAATTATTTAGGATAATTATTCTATTCTTTGCAGTTCTTCTATTCTTTGCAGTTCCTGCAAACTGGAAGTTAAGTGTAAAGCCTTGGTTAGATTAAGCCTTGGTTAGATTAAAGTAAATATTTTTAGATAAACTATAGCATAGGTGATGGAGCCTCATGTTGGAAGACATGAGGAAGCACACAGTATCTCCAGACCCACCGTCAGTCATGTAAAGCTTCTGCTCCTAACTGTACCACCTCTGTGAAGCTAAGGAGTAATATTTGTCCTAAGAATGAAAGCATTTTATACTTTAAAGGATGTTAAAAGATGTTTTCCATCTTCAATTTAGAATATTCTTCATTTTGTATTTAAGGTAGATAAAATTATGGACCAAAACATTACTCAGGTAATAGGAAAGCTTACATAATGGTTTTTTTAAACTATTAAATTGGGAATTACTATTTGCAAAAGCAGAAATTAAGATTTGTCCTTGTTCAAATGGTGACATTACATGTGTATTTCAATATAGAAAGAGAATAAACAAGGGAATTCCCTGGTGGTCCAGTCATTAGGACTCCACACTTTCACTGCCAAGGGCCCAGGTTCATCCCTGGTCAGGGAACTAAGATCCTGCAAGCCACACAGCACAGCCAAAAAATAAATAAATAAATAAGAGAGAGAGAGAACAAACAAGGAGAGAGAAAATTTAGAGAGATGAGTTGAACAGTAAGGATAGGTAAGAGAATGGTCAGGAATATAAAAAAAAATGAAACCATTATGTCTAAATATTAAAACACATTAAAATATAAATAAAATTGTTTTTAAATGATTACATTTTGCTATTTGCCATTAATTACATGAAATGTTGATTTTAAAAAGAAACAAGCTTTCATCAGTTTGTCACAGTTTTATCACACTGATTTTGTCAGCACTGGAGCAAAACCTCTGCCACATTAGCTGGAGTTCTCATTAAGCAGCTGATTTACCTGAATTCTCATTAAATTGATGAACTCACTTGCTTATAGGCATTGGCATCTGATACTGTTCAAGGATGTTTAGAGATTGAAATCAAAACTGTTGAATATATAGTCTTATTTATTGATTCTTTCCAATTTTCATATGCTAAATAGGGTTAAAATGTTAATTCCCCCCTCCTTATAGGGAAAATATATATAATATGAACTTAGTAATATGTTATCAGTTCTTTGTAGGAAATAAGTATTTAATAATTGTAACCTATTGCTATTGTAATATTCTTTTATTTTGTGTAGTTTACAGAAAACATGGATTATTCCTGGAGAATATAATGTAACTATGACATGTAATTCATGCCTAACATGACTGGTATCTTATAAGTCTTCCACTAACACAAGCAGTGTGAAATCATGCAAAAAAAAAAAGAATGGATTTATTTATTGGGAACACTGGATTATGTTCTAAAAAGTCTTAAAACAAATGCAAACAAAAATTGATACCTGTTCTTAATTCTGGAATACCAAAACATTGAGTAAACAGTGCTATAAAATTTAATAACTTTGTAATTGTCATATGCCATTTTTGTGTATATTTTAAAGTGAAATAATTTAATGGATAAAAAGGAACTTTTTTTAAAGCAACAGAGTAAGAAGATAGATTTATAAGTATATTACAAGTTTTTCTTTCATAATAAAGATGAGTTTTATTCTTAACAAGTGGTACGGTTTGACGGCTCAGATACTGATATTAAGTCAGTTGGTAAAGTTTTTCAGGATGATTGGAAGATAATATTCAATGAGCCTTGATTATCTGGTTAAATTTTCCAGCATTTACTGTAAGTCTAGTTTTTAGTCAGTTGGTGAGCATGTACCATTTACAAATAGAAGATTCCCACCCAAATTAGTGGAAAATCTTTTCTCCACAAAAAGGTAGCTATTTTCTCCCTAACAGTTTCAGGACTATTAGAACTCATTTCAACAAGGATTTGTTGTAATGTATATAAAAATGTGTAATTTTTAACAGTCATTTTTCCTTTTCCTTCTTGAAAAGCACAGTATAATTATATATTGGTTCCATTCAAAAGGGCATAGTTTTAAAATCTTAAATCATTATGTCTTTCTATTTTGTGTATATATCTATTCTTCTCTTTCTGTTTTATATGACAGTTATAGACTTCTTCACTAATAGGGCTTGCATTTCAAGATAAGGCTTCATGTAAACAAATTAACTTTTAAAAATAGAGAGCAATTTCATCTGTAATAATGTACCAGTTCATAAATTATCACTGGTATTTTTTTCTTTAAGATAAATGACCCATCATCTAACACATACTATTAGGTAGTATAGATGTCTTTGTGTTCTGGGAGATAAGGCTCTTGTATTATTATACCCTAATAATATGAGTTAATGTTTTAATATTATCGATAAAAGAGCACTTGGATATATTTAATAACTGAACTGAGAAACACTTAATTTTAGTTGTCTGTAGCAGTATAACACAAATTCTCCTGTAAAACAAATTGCACTTTTGGAATATATTTTAATGTGTATTCGACAAAGGAGAAAATGAGGTGATTGAAGTTCAATTTGTAGCATGTTATTAACCATTTCCGCTTGACTAGATGAGTAAAAGGATAATGGATGAGGGTTTTATTATTACCTTTCTACTAAAATGAAGTGGTATGAAAGATAAGGTGATGAGATTAATGAACATAAGGAAAAGGAGTAATCAATCAAGCTCCAAGAAGGAGGTGAGAATGACAGTAGCCTATAAGATCTGTAAGAGCACGCCATATAAAATAGTCTACTTTATCGTTTTTAGTTTTCACCAAACTGTTGAAAACTAACAGTTGCGGCTGGAAGACAGAACTAAAACTAACAAGATAATGTTAAATCAAACATGCATGAAGTTTTGTATTTAGGTTTAAATGTTGTACATGGTAGAGAGATCTAGCATAGCAGCTGAATTCTGAGAACTAGAAAGTGTATCTTTTGAGTCCATGTGCTGTTATCTTCCTATTTTTGTTGTTGTTTTTTATCTGTATCTTTCTTTAATCCGTAGAATGTAAACATAAGGCCCTTCCATTGGACTGTGGGTTAAGCATGGAGTTCCACTTACGCAACTCTTCCTACAGTTTCATATTTTTTATTGATACTTCTTAGAAAAGATTTCAGAAAGCCAGAGTAATTTTGTGGAGGTTGTTGCTTTCATAACAGTATTTAGATTGTGCCCATCCATTCATTCAACAACATTTATTGAATGCCTACAAGGTGCCAGGGACACTAAGTGTTGAGAATACGACAGTAAGGAAATATGGACAATATACTTCTCTTATTGAGCTTAGTGTCTAGTAGGGATAGACATACAAATAAATATGTATGTCATTTGGTGATAATTACCAAAGAGAAAAATAAAGCACTAATGCCTCTCTAATAACATGCTGTTGCAGAAGAGACCTGAATAAAGTGAGGGAACAGGCCACTAGGGCTGTCTAAGGAAAGAACATTCCAGGTAGAGAGAACAGGAAATGCAGAGGCTTTAGGAGCAAAAGGACAATTGGAACAGCAAGGAAGCATGGTGTTTCTGGGAAGTTAGCAAAGTGGGATTGAGTTGCAGAAAATCTAGAGAAGATAAAGGAGTTATAAAATACAAGCCAAAGTGTTTTGTTTGATTATAAGGATAGATTGTTCATTCAACAGATATTGAGTACCTAAATTTACTCCCAGCTCTGAGGATATACTAATGAGGATAAAAGTTCTTGCGCTTATGTAGCTTCCATTCTAAAGGGGGTGAGAGAGAATTAATAAGTAAATAAATAGATGAACAAAAAAAATAGATGAACAAGATAATTTCATGTAATACAGTGCTTTGAGGAAATAAAATTGGGTGAAGTTGGCTTGGGGAAAGATGATATGGAGATTCAGGTTTAACTCACTCACATTGCTGGTACTTTTCCTAATCTTATTCCTGCATTCAAATCGCAACAGTGAGACCATGGACACAACTTTTTGAGTTTCTCTATCTGTATAATGCTTACCTTACATTACTGTTATCAGGATTTAATGAGATATAATGCATGTAAAACATCTACCATGGGGTCTTCTTTTCTTGCTCATCTAAAATCTAAAAGAGCAAGAAAAGTATCTTCTTTAGTAATTTCTTAGTTTAGGTCTCCCCAGATTGAGATGCTGAGACAAGGGTTCAAGTTCAAGTAGTTTGTTTGGGAAATTCAGGTGACACCAGTAGGTGAGTTGCAAAATGATAGAGGGAAAAGGGAGACAGTGATGGGCACCTATTAAACCTGCTGCTGAAGGGGTTTCTATGGACATTTTTGGAAAGAGTGCAAAACATGTCACAAAATTATCCCTTCTGAGAGCTGAGGGAGCTTTGATATTTATACATCAACCTCTGGGAATTATTCTAATTAAAGTTTCCAGGTACAGGCAGTACTCCCGTCAGGTACAGAGCCCTCAGTCACAGAGATATAGATACTGGTAGTTGGAAGTCTGCAGGAGGACACTTTAAGTTCCAAGGTTTTCTGAACAGGGCCCTGAAAATGTCTGTTATAGTCATTAAATATTTTTCAGGCAAGAGGTGTTCCTGGGTAATTTAGTATTTGTCTCTAAATTCATATTTTACCTATTCCCTTGATGCTTCTTTTCCTAGATCACTTTATTTCTCCCCTTGTTTTCCCTAAACTTTTCTGATTTCTTAACACTTTTGTACCTTCATAGTAGATGTCCTGAAGGGCTAACAACCTTTATGTTTTATGCCTGAGGATGGGCAATTCTCTTAGATCATCTTCTGAATTTATATGAGCCATGAAGGGAATAAATCACATTGCCTAAGATGTATTTCTCCTTATGCCAGGACAGTCTACTCAAATATTAAGTATCGAAAGATTCAAATAACTACTCAGATATTAATTACTGCCAAAGTCAGCAAAGATAGTTTGTTCTGCATTTTGGAATGCAAGGTTTGTAAAATGACACGGTGTCTGGCATTCGTTTTTAAAATACTCTAGAAAGAAAAGTATAGAGAAAACAAGAATGCCAAAAATAGATAATTATTGAATCTAGGTGATGGGCACATACAAATTCACTGTATTCTTTTCTCGGCTTTAGATGTATGTTTGAAATTGTTCATAATAAAAAGTAGAAAAAAATTTACTGATTGTTAGAGTCCACTTGTCTTAAGCTGAATTCTTGCTTTAAATATGAGCTAATAATTAGTGTTTGTTTTACATGGGGCTCAATGACATCACCACTCCCACCAAGTTAGCTAACTAACTACCTAGACAATGCAAACTTGGAAACAATGGAAATTTAACTTTTAGATCAGTACAAAATAGATTAGAAAAGAAACGTGTGTATCACTGTAAAGGTATAGTGGCTTCCGGAACAGTTAGTCTTAATCTAAACCCCTTTTTTACAGACACACAAACCTACCTGTGCAAATAAGCCAGTCATCTGGGGGAACTGGACAATTCTAGAAGCATAAACAGAATAATTACAGAAGGAATCATTGGAACTACCTGTCATATATTGTAGGCATAATATATGGTATTTAGATACATGACAATACATTCTTTCTATAGGAAAGGCAATCTCCACACTCATAAGTCTAGGTGATATGTTTGGTCCCACCGTAGACACGGATGCATCAGGCTGTGATAAGCTAAGGAAATTAAAATTTTAATTATTTTGCTCAACTTCCTTCATTTGATAAATACGAGAAAAACAATCTGATTGTAGTTTGATCTCTCCTGTAAATAGATATAAAAGGAGTAATGTCTTATTCAAAGGACTGAAGATCCCAGTTATTTTACAACTGTATTTTGTGTTTATTTTATAACTTTGCTCTGTTTCTTATTTCCATTGTTTTTCTTTACTAACCTTTTTAAAAAAAATTCCTTGTTATTTTTAAGAAAGTACGATATTACCTACCTAAAAACCCTAATGTTGCTTACACGTTCTTTATTACCTAAAAGCAATCCTTTGCCCTGTGCCTTAACCCACTCCCCTAAGTTAACTTTACGGCCTTAAAAAACAAAAGAATGGACGAATGCTGCTATTTTTAAAAACTCATCAACTTTAAACATTTATATATAGACTTCCTTTTTGTGGAAATTGAGAATGTGTCCCTCTATCATCATATTCCTCTCGAACGATTTCCTCTATCTCATGTCCTCCAACTATAGGTATATCACAATCTTATTAAGTCAGAAGTTGAGTGTACAGTGTGGTGGCTATGTAAATAATGGTCATTGATGAAAACCGTGTAATAATGGTTATCAAATGGTAGATAACTTCTGTATTTTTGCCTAATGGATCCTGATTAGTCAGGCTTAGGTTAGGAAAACAGAAAGTATTTTCCATAATTCAAAATGAATGGAATTTAATAAATGGAATTGGAGGCTAACACAACCAGTGGAAAAACCACTGCTCGTTTTTAAGAATGTGGCAGGGCAGTACAGGAATTGCAGATAAACCACATCTACGAATATCAGTTGTCTTTGGCACCTAAAAGTCACTGCTTCTGCCTTCTGGGGACCCTGGAGAATAATGGTTTCTCATTTTCTTCTGCTGTCTAAATTTTGTGCAAATGCTTTCATTGTGGGCTCTAAACTAAAATCTGCCGGCAAGGGATGTGGGAAATAAAGTTTATAAGTTTTCAGTTCCTGTTGTTGTAGGAAGGGGGACCCCTTCCAGGGCCTGAGAGTGGACTCTTGTCTAACACTTGGAAATGAATTGTCTGAGGAGACACATTTACTGACAGGGAAAAAGACTTCGTTGGGAAGGGGCATCCGGGCAGAGAGCAGCGGGGTAAGGGAACCCAAGAGAACTGCTCTGCCATGTAGCTCGCAGTCTCAAGTTTTATGGTAATGGAGTTAGTTTCTGGGTTATCTTTGGCCAGTCATCTTGCTTGCCCCATAAATGGTCTGACTCAGGTTCCACCATCGTGGCGCTTGCATCTCTCACCCAAGATGGATTCCAGCGTGAGTGTTTCTGGGAGGTTGGCAGGACATATCGTCTCCTCCCTCCTCCTTTTGGCCCTTCCTGAATTCTTCTGAGTTAGTTTTAAAAGACGTACTGTGGACTGGCATGTCCCTCCTTTCAGTCCCTCCTGAATTCTCTTGGTTAGTTTTCAGCTGCAATACTGTTTCCTTTATCGGGACCTCCTGTTGTGAGACAACTCAGGCAAGTGGTTATCATTGTGCCTGGCCAAGGCGGGAGGTTTTAGTCAGCAGTTCCCTAACACTACTATATAGGATAGAGCTTAGAAAAACAGGGATGGTGCTGAGAGTAAACAAGCAATTTCCAGCACATTTTAGTTGTCTTCCACTTTTCTGCTCCAGCCTCCTATGTTGTTTGCCTTTTAGGCTTGGCTCATAGCTTTCATTGTAGGATTTATGCTGCATTGGATTTTGTTTCCTAGATCTCATTCTTCCTTTTCCTTGGCTTTTTACTCTCTTGTGTTGTGAATGTTCATCTTCTGGTAACTTCTCAAGAAGTGCATAAGATGTGATTTTTTTTTTGGAGATTTTCAATATCTGAGATAATCTTTGGTCTTTGTTCATGCTTGCTTGATAGTTTGACTGGGTATAGAATTGCAGGTTGAATATCACTTTCCTTTAGAATTTGAAGTCTGCCTAACTCTTCCACTGCTGCTGTTGAAAGTGTTAGATAATTCTTATTATTGTTCTTTGAATAACATTTTGTTTTCTTCTTGGAAAATCTTGGGACCTTTATCTCAGTTTTTTTATTATTTGCCTTAATGTGGGTCTTATTGCATTCATTGATCTGGGCACTGGGTAGACCCTTTATATCTTGAGACTTGTGACCTTCAGTTCTGAAATTTTTTTCCTTTAATTATTTCCTTCTATTTTCTGAAATGTATATCCTGGATTCACCCTTTAATTTTGTGTATATTCTTTCCTTTTTTTCTCTCTTTTTTAAACCCCTTCTGTGACATTTTTCTCAACCCTAAGTCTTTTCACTGAAGGGTTTTGTTTGTTTTTTCCTTAAAATTTTAATTGTAAAGAATTCATTTGTTTTCCTTCCTCTTTTAGAGGGAGGGATAGCTTCTTATCTTTGTTGTAAGGTCTTCTATTAGCTACTGTTTTTTTAAAGTTTCATTCTGTTCACTGAATTCTCTTTCTTCCTTCTGAGTTTTTTTTTTTTTCTATTTGTTTTGATCTTTGTCATGTTGGAGTCTTGCCTCAAATTACAGGGCTGTTGACTGCAGCCCTTTGAAACCTAATTGGACACTCTGTACTTATATGCAGGTATGTTTCTTGGGCTTTTTCTATAGCATTAGCAGTTGTGAGCCATCCTGCCCATTGGCAAACCCAGTCAAATAGCAGCATCTGAATGCTTTCTCTTTGGGACCGTTCAGTGTATCCAAATAAGAATCCTTTTTTTTTTTTTTTTTAACCTGTCGGAGGGTTTATGTATTGGGGATGGAAGGTGTAGAGGATGCATAATGAGCCTGCTTTCAGTCTGAGAACAAATAGGTGGAAGTATGTTGACTTTCTCTTTTCTGCTTTGTGGCATTGTGCACCTTATTCCTATTTTCCACTGTGTAAATAATTTCCTAATTTCTCAGCAAATGAATCTCAGGTTTCCCATGGGAGAGGAGACAGGAGAGAAAAATCGGAGAAGAAAAATCTTCAGCTTGAGGGAGAGATTTGGGGTCCAGCTAGTCTCTGTAGACTTATAACCTGTCTTCCTCTTTTTATGAACTCATTTTCTGTGTTCCCTAATATGTTTAAGGGCTGAGAATTTGGGGAGGTTTGCAGAGTGAATAGGTGACTTCTTACCACAGTCATCTTGGTGACTACTTAGGTTGTGACTCCGTTCCTTTCGTTAAATTAATGACCACTGAATATATCTTTCTGTCTTCTGAAATGTTACTGAAATCTGTGCTACAGTCTTCCTTTTTATACTACTTTTGTTCTTTGGGTCGAGGCCTTTTTATTCCTTTCTACATAGTTTTATTGAGGTTTAGGTTGTTTAACAGATATGAAGGCATTTGGCTGCAGGTAACTAAAACCCCAACTAAAAGTATTTTACGTAAATAGGAAGTGTATTTCTCACCTACCAGGCAGTTATTAATATGGTTCATCTGTTCAATCATGTATTTAGTTATCCAGGCTTTTTGTATCCCTCTAGTTATTACATACTGTCATATGTTTTCATGTGTGTCTCCCCATGATTGCAAGATGATATATGATGTGCAGGAAACAGAGAATAAAAATCAAAACAATGAAAAATAAATGAATTTAACTATCCGTCAACTTTGTGGCAAACTACACAAATAAGAATTATTTCAGTAACACTGAAAGTATTCTGATTATATATTTATAGTTGGATATGTAGTAAGAGTAAAATTTACAAAGAAATTCTCAGACTTACTGTTTCATGTAATATTGATTTGCCTTTTTGAAGCTATTATATGTATTTTCCAAGATAAAGGAACTAAGTACTTACATTAATTATTATTAGGAACCAACCTTTTCAGCATAAGAAAAAAGATTCAGATCTAAAATCCAAGAATTAAAAGCACTGTAATCTTAACTTTGAATTAGAAAGATTGGTACTAACTCATGTTTTTTGTTTTTTTCCTAAAAAAATACATCAGTTTCCAAAACGTACTTGATTCATGGTACCCTTAATGTTTCAGTAATTTTTTTTTTCCCCCCAGTGGCTTTAGGCCATTGGTTCTCAGTCAGCAGTGATTTTAACCATCTCACCCACTTTCTCACCCCCTCTGACAAAACATTTGGTAATGCCTAGACCCATTTTTGATTGTCATAGCTGGAGGAGTGCTATTAGTATCTAGCCAGGGATACTGCTAAACATTGTGGAATGCACAAGATACAGTTCCTCACAACAAAGAATTATCTAGTCTAAAATGTCAATAGTGCTGAGGCTGGAAACTCTACTCTAGCCTAAAAGAAATGCTTAACAGCTCTGTTTATTAAACAGTTAGATCCAAATGACTTACAAAGTATTTATGCAGTGGTGGTTTGAAAAAATAATGCACATAAATTAAAAGAAAAAAATATTTTTTATTCTTAAATAACCATAATTACTTATTAATGGGATGTGCTTCTCTTTGGTATTACACAGCTTCTTCTAATCTTGAAATAGTATCTCCATTCTTATTTCCTGATCCACATTGATTTTAACATTACACTTGCTGCTGCTGCTGAAAACTCAGTTTTGCAAAAATGTGACATGACTGAAAGAAATGTCTTGTGATCTAATATTAAAACTTGATCTCAAGCTAGTAGCTCATATGACATTTGACAGATTTGATTATTGCTGTGTTCCTTAAAAAGTATCCTGCAGTGTCCTTGTGAGTTTGCTGCAGTGACCTGGGGTGCCTCAGAGCACATGTTTCTTAGTTGTTTCTACTTAAATTTGTCTGGAAGCATTGAATGCCCCCAATGCCTAGGTTATGGTCTCTAAATACCATTTTCTACTAAAAGGAAAATTCTCTATATTGAGAATGTGAAACTTTTCCTATAAATCACTGAGCAGATTCCATGAGATGCTTGCATCTCATTTGGGGGAAATGATTGATTCTAGGAGAAGGGGATAGAGAAACAAATTAAATGATGCCATGAAGAAACAATTAGCCAAATACAGCATATGGGAAATTTTATAGGATAAATAACCCGGTTTCTTTTTTAAAATGGTATAAGGAAGGGGAGATTCTCCTTGAATAAAAACATGAAAAGCATATCAGGTAATATGTGGACTTCATTTCATTGCTGTTTGGAACCAGTTAAAAGGGAAAAAGGGTATTTTTGAGACAGGGGATTTTTACATGTGGATAATGTTAAGGAATTGTTTTACATGTAATAATGACATCATGTTTGTGTTAATTAGAAAGGGATCTCTTCATCTGTTAGAGATCCATATGACACATTTATGGATGAATGTTATGATTATTTACTTTAAAATCACCCTAAAAGAAAAATATTCCCCAAAGAAGATATTCACATAGGAGAGAGAAGGTACAAAATTGTCAAACTTCTTGAAATTGTATGATGGGTACATAGACTAAGTCTATTTTTATGTATGTCTGAACATTTTCATAATAAAAAGTTTTAAAGGAAGAGAAAGAAAGTGAAAGGAATGAGGATACAACAGCACATCTTTACTGAGAAAATTATACTTTTCCTACAGTTTGTCTCTGTTTGCAAGTTTCTTTATGAGTCTCATTGACTAAGACTAAAAGACAGTCTCTGTCTGTAAGAGAGGGCATTATGGAGGAAGAGAAACCTCTCTTATAGAGGAAGGCAAGGAAGAAGAGTGTTGGAAAAGGAGGTTAAGTGACCTAACCTTTAAAGTTAGTCATAGGGCAAGAGAAGAGGTTAATTATAGTCACTTTGCTAGGATTAACCAGAGGACAGCTAGTATATTCCTTATTTTAAATTAGTAAAGTGTCATTCTGAATTTAATCAGACTTCTTTCTATTTTTTTCCCCTATAGGTAAAGAATGTAGTCTATGTCTAGTTTTCTCATCAGCAATAAAAAATCATTTTTCTATATTTTGATCTTCGTGTACTTGGTTAATAGGAATCTATTCCTGACAGATGAATCTTGTTTTGTTTCTGTTTCTGAACATGTAAGATTAGTGAGTAAACTCTGGACCAAGGTAATTCCACCCTGTGAGGAATGTCAGGTAGCCAGCCAGCCTCCCTCTCTAAATAATGTTTACTCTTTCTTCTAATAGCAAGACAGATGGGGAGAGAACAGAAATTTGAGAGGAATACAGAAAAGCTTATTTGAATATGGGAAGAGATATATGCCTATAATGGCTTTTCTTGTCTGCCACCTTAGCATAGTATAGTGTATATACTTTTTTTTTACACTTTTAAATTAGACTGAAATAGCAGAAATTTAGAAGATGCTCTAATGTAAAAGAGAAGGCAGATGTAAGTATATATTGAATAATTGGTGGTTTGTAAAACTTATGAAATGTCTTTATCATTGTATTACTGAATCTTGGTTTTTTAAGCCTATGCCATCATTTTTTTATAATACTGTAACTATCTGAAAGGGAAGAATCTACACTAAAACTGAAACATCAGCTAAAGTGAACTTCTATTTCCTTGTATTTGTTGTAGAGATCTGTGGTTAGTTTGAATGATGACCTAATCTATGTCAGAAGCAGGTAGGCCATTTATCTAGAACACAGCCCATTTTCACACACATAGTCACTGAGGCTGAATTATTTGCTATCTCATTGGATAGTGTGGATTGAACTTGAGTCTCTGATAAATGGTCATCAAAGCAATGAATCTTTGGGACTATGAAAAAAAAGAACATAACTGAAAAACTATTAAACCAAAATGTGTTTTCTTAGAACGAAAAAGAAAACCCACCAGACTATTTCATCTGCTGCCTAGAAACAGCATGCAGTAATATTTTGTTGTTTCCCAAGTATGTAGAATATGAACAGTGCCTTTTGATGCTCACTTTATAGCTGATATTTTACATAAAAATATTAATAGAAAAAAATGGTATATAAGTCTATTTTTGGTAGTGTATATTTTTAAAGAAATTTAGCCTTAGTAGAATTGGTCCTGTGTAGTTGGACAATGTATTAAGGAGATCCTGAACTTTCTGAACAAATATCAAGATATACATAGGCTATTCTTAGAAAATTTTAATTGTTATTATTCTCTATAAAATTATTGCTTCTGTCAAGTTTTGGGGTTGAGATGGGAAGAAGCTAAGAGGACTTTTGCCCTTGGATGATTAGAATTCAGAATTTTTATATGGTTCAGTCACTTTTTGGTCAAAATAGCACTTTGTGAGCTAACCTATGAATTGAACTAAAATTTATAACATTGTTTTGATGGGCTAATTGCTAGTTTATGGCCTGTGTTTTGAAACACACCACACTTATAGCTTGAAGGGACTATTGCCTTTAGCCTAAGTACAAAACTTAATATTTTTTTACTCAGATTGCTACCTACTATATTTCTTTATCAGTGAAAAGTATAAGTACAACTATAGAAGCCCTCTATAAATATAATATCAAGTTTCAGAAGCAAAGCCCATATTATTGATAAATGTACAAAATACCAATTGAGTTGGTTTATTTTCCATTGAGTAAAGCATAGTGAAATTGGTGTTTATGTGCATTGATCTTGGGTTATCCTTAAGAAACTCCAGGGTTCAAATTAACCTGGGTGTACCACCCATGTCCACGCCAACCTTCATGTTTATCAAGGTAAAATTGTGTTGAAATAAACATTGGAAGATGCCCATGGATTAATTTCTGTGGAGGGAAATGTGGAGTGTAATCTTTTGCTTTGGTGAAAAGTAATGTCAGCAAAGGAAGGTAGTGTGGATTGTTAGGTGAAATCAATTTCTGCTACTCCTGTCCTGCTCCAGTTATTCCATTTTATGACTAAGTATAAGAAGCTTATAGGGGACTGATCTGCCCTGTCCTTGAGTAATAAATATAATAAATACTAGTCTGTACTCGTCTTAACAAAGCCTAAAACAAACATGAAAAGGAACTGTCTGATCCACAAGTAAATTAACTGTCTTCCAGAACAAAATTTCACCCCTCTATAAAGAAAGACAACAAAATCTAAGCAAAATAATTGTAATGAGTCCACAATATCCAATATAAAAAGATTCCAAGACATACCAAGAAATGTGATTCAAAGAGAAAAATTCTTTAATAGCAAAGGTCCCAGAAATGATAGAGATTATGGAATTAAGAAATCTAAAATATATGTGTGGAAAGATAAATAGATAAATACTCCCCATTAGTTTCACTCTACCCACCTCTTTCCAAGGGTGGGCCAGACCTAGTAAAAACTTCCAAAGAATAGAGTAAGGGAAGGGAATAATAGTGACTTTACAATGGAAAAATCTGCCAAATGATACTTTAACTAAGTGGTGATGGTTACTGTTATCAGCGATGTCAGGTGAATATCATGTAACTCCCTCATATAATGTGACTTAAAGCACCCTTCACCTCTATGATATTAGTAGCAAAAACCCATAACCCCATTATAATCATGAGGAAAACAACAGACAAACCCAGAGTGTGAACAGTTTACAGAATTTCTGGCCAGTACTCTTCAAGATTGTTAAGGCTATGAAAAACAAAGCAAGACTGAGAAACTGTCCCAGACCAGAGGAGACTGAGGGGACATGAAAACTAAATACAGTGTGGTATTTTTTTTATTGGATCCTAGAATAGAAAGGGGACATTAATGAAAAAACTGGTGAAATCATAATAAAATCTAGAGTTTAGTTAATGGTAAAAATAAATGAAGAAAATAAAAAAACTTCTGTGTAAAAAAAAGCAGTTACAAATATATTCAGATATTTAATGGAAAACATGAACAAAATAAGGAAGCCCATGGGGAATCTTAATACAAAAATGGGAACTATAAAACAGAGCCAAATGAAAGTTTTAGAACTGAAAATTATGATATTTGAACTGAAAACTTAACTAGATGTGCTTAACATTTTATTTGATACTGTAAGAAAAAGATCAGTTAAACTAAAGACAAGGCAATAGAAACTCTGCCAATGGAAGCACAGAAAGAAAAAACAGTCATACAAAATGAACAGGACATTAGTCAGCTATGGGACAATGTCAAGTATATATGACATAATACAAAAATACATATACTATGCAAACACTAATCATAAGAAATGTGAAACCCCAATATTAAAAATGTATGAAATAGATTTCAGGAATATTGGCAGAGATCAAGAACGTTTTATAATAAGAGGTCCAATTTATCAAGAAGATATAACAATCCTGAATGTACATATGCTGAATGTATATATGTCTGTGGTAGACAGGCTAAGTGTTCCCTGAAGATGTCCATATCCCATTCCCCAGAATTTGTGAATATGTACCTTACATGAGAAAAGAACTTTGCAGAGCTGATTAAGTTAAGGATCTGGAAGTGGGGAGATTATCCTGGGTTATCTGAGTACCCAGAGTAAATATAGGGTTCTTAGAGAGTAGAGATAGGAGAGATCAGAGAATGAAACGTGATGTCAGAAGCAGAAGTCAGAGTCAGAGAGAGAGATTTAAAGATTCTACACTGCTGGCTTTGAAGATGGAGGAAGAAGGGGCTGCTGGCCAAAGGATGCATATAGTCTCTAGAAGCTGGAAAAGACAGGGAAGTGGATTTTCCTCACAAGCCTTCAGAAGGAACTCAGATTGGTGTTGTTTATTTTAGCCCTCTAAGATCTGTTTCAGAATGGTAACCTACAAGACTGTAAGGTAATTTTACATGTTTTAAGGCACTGTTTGTAGTGATTTGTTATAGCAGCAATAGGAAACTGACATAGCATGAAATAATAGAGACTGTAAAATAGGAAGCAAAAACTGAAGGAACCAAAGGGAGAAATAAATTCACAATTTATAGCTGGAGATTTTAAAATTTCTCTCTCAGTGATTGATAGAACAATAGGCATAAAGTCAGTAACTATATAGAAGACTGGAAAAATGCTATCAACCAATTTGATTTTAGGATTTTCTATGTATAACATCATGTCATCTACAGATAGTGACAGTTTTACTTCTTCCTTTTCAGTTTGGATTCCTTTTATTTCTTTTTCTTGTCTGATTGCTATGGCTAGGACTTAAAACTATGATGAATAAAAGTGGCAAGAGTGGGCATCCTTGTCTTGTTCCTGATCCTACAGGAAACTCTTTCAGCTTTTCACCATTGAGTATGATGTTAGCTGTGGGTTTGTTATATATGGCCTTTATTATGTTGAGGTACGTTCCCTCTATGCCCACTTTCTGGAGATGGTGCTGATAACATAGATGTATAAATTTATTAAAACTCATGAAGCTGTATACACCTATTATCTGTGTATTTTACCATATGTAAGTAATACCTTAATAAATTTTTAAGTACGAAAATAGTGATTGATTTCAGCACCTAAGTATTTTCAGCACCTAAGTATTTTCTCTTCTTTTGCTTTTTACTTGTGGGGGCTTTGAATGTTGAAGGTGATGTTATACGGAATTAGTTTGCTTTCATTTAAAGGTTGCTATTTTTGATATAAATTATGAATGAAGTAAAATAAACCAAAGAAAAAAACGTGGGCTAGGAAAGGTCTATATTTGTATCAACATAAAAACACATGGACAAATATGAACAAACCTTACTATTAATGCTAGAGGCGGAGGTCAAATAGATAAGTATTTTAGCCTGTTGATCCTCAGAAATAAAATATACTCATTAAACCCCAGTAAATTCCTATTCTGCTCTCATTGTTGTAACAGGTATACAGAGGTGAGAAATAGACAGGTAAGAAAAAAGGTTTGGTGAGCTCTCAGATGGTTACTGAGGTCCATGTTGGTTTTCAGTTACCTTTTCTAAATCAAGTCTTCACTCCATTGACTGTGAAGGACCGTGACCTGAACCTGAGGTAATTGACGGAAATCAGGAGTAAAGCATTTAAAATTGAAAGGAGTTGTATTCTTATCTTTAAAGACAGTGAGCAGGAAGGCAGGCTGCTCCTAAGTGATGAAGAACTCTAAGAATCTATAGAAAGAACTTTGGAAACTTTAAAGGAGAAAAAAAGTAAATAAGTTGAACTCTGAAAACTACTGAAAGAAAGAAAAGAAAAAGTCATTTTTATCCTCCATGACAATATACAAAAATTGATAACATAACATAGTCAACAAATTTAGAAAATGGTGACATACCTTTTCTCATTCAGATTTTAATAAATGTTTTTATGCATACCTACATAGTTTTATTATATCAATAAATGTAATCAACTCAGTGGTTGTTTTTGTTGCCTGTGTGTTTTATTTTCAGGCATGCTTTTCCCCCTCTTTTCTTGGCTCTCCTCAGCCCCATCTCCTTCCCCACAGATCATCTCCCTCCATACCTAACATATATTAACAATCTAATATGTATCCTTTCATATTTTTCTCTGTTTTCATATAAATTTTTGTGTTGTTCGTGAATTTTTTTTATTGATTTACAGAAATGAAATCCTATTATAAATGCTTTTTGGTCTATTGTTTTTCTTGCTCTACTATATTTTGATGCTGGATGTTCAGCCAAGTCAAGCTGTGGGTTTCATTCATTCTTTTCAATAACGGAAGAAGACGATGTATCATAAGTTTTCAGCCATTTTCCTATTGACATACATTGAATTTCATAGTTTTGTTTACCATTTTTGTTTATGTCACTATGAAAAATGTGGCAATCTTTATTTTTAATAAATAATGTAAGCCTACTTTCCAAAAGGGTTTTACATTTCATGTTTTCACCAGCAATATACACTTTTCTTTGCATTCCTGTCAGCAAAAGGTGTTATAGCTCCTTATCACATTTAAGCCTGATAGTTGTCTTCCAGAGTGTCAAGAACTATCATGGACCTGAAATTTTACGTTACTTGCAAGGTAACAATTTATCTTGCCAAAATTTCCTGAATGCTAGCAGAAGACATGAGACGCCTGGGTCAGAGGCAGAGACCTTTATTACAACACAATGAAGAGAATAAGCATCATGTTAATGTCTGTTCCCCTTGCCCCCAAGTTTCTCGAGGTGCTGTGGACTTAATTGTGTCCTTCATTCGTGTATTGAAACCCTAACCACCACCACCACCACCACCCGCCCCTGCATTGTGACTGTATCTGGAGATAGGGTCTTTAGGAGGTAATTAAGTTTTAATGAGGTCATGAGTTTGGTGCCCTAATGTGATAGGACTTAAAAGAAGAGTGATCTCTTTCGCTGTCTGAGGATACTGTGAGAAGGTAGTCAACTACAAGCCAGGAAGAGAGCTCTCACCAGGAACTAAATCTTCTGGCACCTTGACCTTGGACTTCCCAGCTTCCAAAAGTGTGAGAAATGTATTTCTTAGGGTTAAGCCACCCAGTCTGTGATATTGTATTATGGCAGTATGAGCAGACTAAGCTAAGAAGCCCAGGCAGATACTGTGCACCCAGTGAGTTTACATCCCAGTTGAGCAACCTCAATCTTTAGGAACCCAGAATGTTTACAATGGACAGTGAAGTCTGGCCCTTGCCCCAAAGGTCATCATTATCTTTATTATACTGGACAGTAAACAAACTTGCCCTTTGCTCTGAAGCAAGACACTGTCTGTCTCTTCCAAGGCTGTTCTCTATACAAACATCCTTGAAAAGAATGTCTGGAACAAAAGGGCAATTTTGCCTCACTCTGAACTCCTGCAGAAATATCAACACCCAAAACAAAGTTGTCATGATTATCTTATGACTTGGTCCTTCAATCTCTTTCTGTTACACTCTTCTTTATTCTGTCATACATTCAATATACTGTCTTTAACAGGTATCTAACTTTAAATTTATTGTTTAACACCTTTTTGAGATGTCTCTCTCACAAGCTACGTCCTTAATCATTATCTCTACTTAACATAGCCTGTGAATTTTGCCTGTATCTCATACCCTGCTCTCAGTGTTTAATGTTTCTTTTGGTTTTCATCTATCCCGTTTTCCCCCTTATCTTCTATAGCAGAATTGAATATTTTTAGGTAATATATTACATATATGTTCAGGATTTTTTGGGGGGTGAGGTATTAGAAAACTTATATTTCTGTTAGGTGCTGATATGATAATTCATCATAGGGGAATGATACTTTTATAGGGTTTTTTCCCAGTTTCTGGAAGTGTCCACTTTTTTGTTCTTATAATACATTCCTTTTAAAGTGAACCAAATAATAAATTTTTAGTACTTATGAGAGGTCATTTTAACCACCCTCTCCGGGAAGAGTAAATTTTGCTAACCTTGATTATGGCCCCACTGAATGCTGTTACTAGGAGCTGAGGCAGAGTTCACTGTTTTACAAAGTCTAGAGATCTCTTCTATTTAGTTTTGAAACTAATTGTGGAAGCAAGGAGTGGGAGATAAGGAATAATTTTCAGCAGAAATAGTTAATTTCATCATTTATTCGTTAAGTATACATTCATTCAGTTATATAATGTACTACGTACTCCAGGTTTATAGAATTAGTAATACGTATGTCTACCTAAGGAAATTTATTGTCTGGTAGGGGATACATTACAAATAAACGGAATTCGTACTAGGCCTGCGATAGCAGAAAACAGAGAATTGTTGCATCTGCTTGGGAATTCAGAGGTTTAATAAAACCTTGGCTTGGCCTTTAAGGATGAGACTTTCACTGTGGAGGAAATACTAGGTAGTGGCTTAGAGCACAGTGTTAGAAGCCTGATAGACTTGGCTATACCACTTACTAGTTATGTGATATTGACTAAGTCATCTAACCTCTCAAAAATCATTTCCTCATTTATAAAATGGTGAAAATATCTATTTCATAATGCCATTTTGATAATGAATTGAAATAAAGCTCTTAACATAGATCTTGGCATATAGCGAGCTCTAATTAAATTGTATTTGTTGCTGCTGTTGCTATTACTGTCTACTACTACTGTAATACAGCACCCTCACCACCTCCTCTACCAAGCTCATTAAGAGTTTGCTTTCCAGATAAGACCACTAACACATGGAAGGCATGTAAGCATGAAACAGCATAGCATGGTTGAATGAGTGTATGTTGTGTGACATGGTTGGAACATGAAATATGTCTGAAAATATTCAAATATGATGAGGACTTGCTCTAAAGTAGATTTCAGTGTGCATGACCGAGAGCAGGTGGATATAAGTGCTGATAGGGAGATAGAATCTATTGAACTTGTTGACTGAGAGGTGACTGAGGTCAAAAGGAATGATATGTAGGCATTAGGATGACTCAGATTTCTGTGTGGTTTTTGTGATTCCCTTTAGCAAAATAGTGTGTAATGGACTAATGGTAGCTCCTGAGGGGACAATAATGAGTTCATTTTGGGATATGTTGAATTTGACAGTTTAGAGGATATTGTTGTGGAGGTATCTAGCAAGTGGTTGGATATGAGTCCAACTGTCCTCTCCATGTAGAGGTAATCACCGCTAATGTCTTTTCAGTAGATTGCTAGACTCCTGTGTCATTTAGTATTAGAAGCAGTGGTCATGGATGAAATCCCTCACTGTAAAATGAGAGGGCTGAGAATTCAGCCACCCTTCTAAAATCCAAAGAATGTCAAATTGGAATACACAAAAAAAGGAAACTGATGTAGACATTCTTGAGAAATGTAGGGGACAGTTGGGTACATTCAGGGATAATTTGTGGAAGTGCAGGAGTAGGAAAACTTCTCTTGGTAGTTCGCTGTCCATTGATAAAAATTGTCCAATTTAGTGGTATAAAGTTGTATGTAATATTCCCTTATTATTCTTTTAGTCTCTGTGTAATCCATAGGGATGCTTTTTCTCTTCTGATATTGATAATTCCTGATATCATTCTTGATTCTGGTAATTTGTGTCTTCTCTCTTTTTTGCCTGATCAGTCTGGTTAGAAGTTTATGTATTTTATTGATCTTTTCAAAGAGCCAGTGTTTGGTTTCACTGATTATTTTTTCTCTATTTTTCGATTTTCTGTTTCATTGATTTTCACTTTAATTTTTATTTCTTTTCTTTTGCTTACTTTGGGTTTAATTTGCTCTTATTTTTTCTAGTTTTTTTAAGGTGGAAGCTGAATCATTGATATGAGACCTTTTTTCTTTCCCACTAATATAGGTGTTTAGTGCTAGAAATTTCCTTCTAAGTAGTACTTTAACTGCCATTCCACAACTTTTTATATGTCGTGGTTTCATTTGTATTCAATTCAAAATACTTCCTCATTTTTTTCTCAGACCCATGGGTTTACTTAAAAGTATACTGTTTCGTTTTCATATTTTGGGAATTAAAAAAAAATCTTTCTGTTACTGATTTCTAATTTAATTCCATTGTTGTCAGAAAATATACCTTTATATGATTGGAATTAACTAAATTTATTGCAGCTTGGTCTTTGGCTCATAATGTGCTCTATCTTTGTAAATGTATACTCTCCTGTTGTTGGATGGAGTGTTCTATAGATGTCAGTTCATGTTCAGTGTTCTTGTTCAAGTATTCTATATCCTTACTGATGTGCCATCTACTTGCTTTATCAATTATTGAAAGGGAAATGTTGAAATCTGTTTATAATTGTGGATTTGTGTGTTTCTAGTTTCGGTTCTCTCAATTTTTGCTTCATATATTCTTTAAGCTCTATTATTCAGTTCAGAAACCATTAGGATAATTATGACCTCTTGAGGAAATGATCTGTTATTATTATGAAATGACCCTCTTTATTCCTATTAATGGTTTTTTGCTCTAAAATCTACTTTGTCCAATTTGATGTCTTTTACCAATAATTCTATCATTTGTGTCATTTGATTAATTTCTCTCCTCATTATGGGTTATATTTTCCTGATTTTTTTTCAGGCCTGGTAATTTATGAATTGAGTACCAGCTGTTGTGAATTTTACCCTGTTGTGTGGTGGATATTTTTGTATGCTATATTTTAATTCGTTTTTCTAAGATACAATTACGTACCTTGGAAATGGTTTGATCTATGTGGATCTTGCTGTTACGGTTTGTTAGGCAGGACCAGAGCAGCATTTAGCCTAGGGCTAATTTTTCCCCCTCTACTGAGGCAAAACCCTTCTGAGTACTCTAACCAGTGCTCGATGAATTATGAGATTGTTTTTTGCTCTGGTTGTGTGAGCTCTGCATATTGTTCCCTGTAATTTGGGGGAATGATTCTTTACTGGTCTCAGGTTGTTTTCTTAAGCTGATCAGATCTCACCTGAAGACTGCAGATCTCAGGAGCTCTGCTACTTTTCAGCTTTCTCCAATCCGCTACTCTATCTTGCAGTTTTAGCCCCCTTGATCTCATAGTACTTCAAGCTGTTTTCTCTGTTCCTAGAGACCACTATGTTCCTGCCTGCTCTGGGGCTTGCAGAGTCTCCTCTGGCAGAGAGCTGGGGCAGTAGGTGGTGTCACCACTTTTTTTTCCTGTCTCTCAGAGATCACTGTCTTTCACTGCTTGGTGTTTCATCTCTTAAAAACAATTTTTTCCACATGTTATATCTGTTTTAAACATTTTTTGTGTACAAGGGTAAATCCAGTCCCTGTTAACTCCATCTTGGTCAGAAGTTGAAATATGCTGACCCTTGAATTTATTTATTTATTTTTTAATGCTGTATTGTAGTTTTCCTTTTCATTTTTCTGTCCCTTTTTGCTTTGTGCTATGTTTGTGTTCATGTGTTCCCAGAATCTTAGACTGTATGTAGTTTGTGAGGTTGGGCTGACTCTCCATCCATCAGTCAATGTCTTCCATGTTCCCGGCACCATGTTTGGTATGTGAATAGAAAGATGACTAACACCAGTGGCCTAATCTCAAGAAGCTCCAGGAAGTAGGAACTCCAATCTAGCGAGGGTGTGCAGTGTTACTGAGTTATGCAATGAAATCATGTTAACCCTCAAATCTTATTTAAATAGCACTCATAATGTTTTCTGTAATATAGGTCCTTTAAAAAAATACCTTTTTGGAAGATTATATCGGAAGCTGAATATGAGCACAGTATTTAGTTTGGAAGCAAATAAGAAGCAAATAAGTATTTAGTTTGGAAGCAGTATTTAGTTTGGAAGCAAATAAGAACCTATACTAGTCATTTATAATTGACTCCAGCTAAACAAGATGAGTACTTAATAGGAGGAAGAAAGCTAAAAAAAATAAAGTGGAAAAGTATTTCCCTCTAATTAGGAAGAAAGTGTCCTGATTTTAGCATCAAGTTCTAATGTAACTTTTTCCTTTTCCTTTTGCTTTTTATTTCTGTTCTCTGTTGTGTTTGAAGAACAAAAGCAAATTTCTTGAAGATAAACAAAGGTTTTCCCTTTAATTAGTTTAAATAGGTTAAATAGGTCACCAGAGAATCTTCCAATGACTAAACCATGTTGTATCTGCTACAAAGAGATAAGTAGACTGATATTACTCTAATTCGAAGATTGGGTTTCCTGTATGTAGGGAGGGCGTTTGATACCAATCTGAGATTGAGATTGAGTTCATAAAGTAAGAATTGGCATCGAGAAGAAAGATAGTTTGTGTCCATTGCTTGTTTTAAAAGTATATATTATAGAATATTCCAGCACATTTAAAATTAGGTGGTTTTTTATTAGTGCTGATTTAAATTTAACTCTTTGTTCAGGAATAGACAACTCATGACCTTAGAGAGTCAGTGTGCAGAATAATAGCTAAAAACATTTTGTAACTTGAATTCAGTGACAATGGCATGTCCTTCTCACAAGTTTTTGAGAAGTAACTAGGAATTTTTCCAATCTAAATGGAAAAATTATAAGGTATTATTTATATTACCATTTCCTCATATCATACATGTAAGGAAAATTAACTATAAATGTTTTTGAAGAAAAAATAATATGGATATTGTTAGCATAAAAAATGCAAAAGTGATTTTGGGAGTAGAAAGTGAGGCAGACTGGTATTAAACCATTTTGGGGAGAAAGTAGCTAAACTAGAGAAATGTTTTTTTTGACCTTTTTCTAATTTTGAATATAGATTAATGCATAAATTAATGCATGTTTATGTTTAATTTACCTCAATAAAATGAAGGGTATTGGTCTAATGATTGTTTTCTCAAGGCATTTGAATTAGACAAAACTCTTTACTGGATAAAGGTAATAAAAACTTGATAAGGTACCAGACTGTATATTTTTTTAGTAACATTTTTACTACAAAATATTTAAAATTTTCTTTGTACGGATTTCAAGGTAATTTCTGTATCTCTATACTAAAATCATATGGAACACTTTCACATCTTGTTCATGGTAAAACTGACATTGTGGCTTTATTTTTATTATATTTTTATCTTAAAAGGTACCTCCAAATCCAAATGTCTCTATTTTAATTCACATACTTATCTAAGTTTATTCTACTCCTTTTCTGAAAACTTAATACCTAGCTCTTTATGTACTGTTACGAAAAATAAAGTAAGATGCATTCATGTTGCTTATTATTCTTCCTTATTAACCTTTTGTGGTGTATCTGGGTTCTTCTTTCAAAAAAAAATCACATTGGAGATATAGTTTAAATTTAAAAAAATCTAAAAATTAGTTAGCTGGTGGATAAATACCTTCTTTGTTCTGCTTATTCATTATTATATTTGGCTTTTGACTCATTAGGATATATACTAAATGTTAGTTCCATAAGAGGTGGCTTTATGATACATCATTTAGAATGCAAATTATTTTTAAGCTGAAGAATATTGAAAATAAAACAGAACCAACTGAGTCTGAATTATTTACAGGCCAAGGGCTTAAAGGTGCACTACTCCAGCACAAATATTAAATTATGAAATGGGAATTTCAGTTTGCCATAAATCTGTCTGCCATAGCAGCTTAAAATAAAATAGTTTTACCTATCTAAAGCAACATCAATTTGCCAGTCATTGCTTTATGTATCAAAGAGCGTTCTGTGAAAATATCAATATCATTGGTTAATATAAATGAAATTAATTTTTAAAGCTGGGCTAAAGGTTGACATCTGAAAAATTGCATTACTTTGCAGAAGAGAAATTTCTGTCTTCTAGTGAAATTTCAGGTCATGAGGGCAAGTAATTTTCACAATCTTCAATGGGAGCCAGTGAAATATGAACTTCATTGTCACCTAGCCCCAAAGCGATAAGATAAAATGAGCTGATACATCATTTGCTGTGGTTTTATCATCTCCCTCAGTAATTGGAAGAGAAAACCTAAGAGTGTATATGTCTGTATGCTCCCCTCTTGCTCCTCCCAGCTGCCCCATCATCCACTCCCAGGCTAAAACCACTTTAGCCCAATCAATACAGAGGTCACATAGCATTTTATTTATATATTTAAAATTTTTCATACTGACTAAGCTGCCAAGTAGAACATTAGAGTAATGAATATGTTTAATTGAATTTTTCACCCATGAAAATGCTAAGAAGAATACTGTACTGTATCACAGAACTAGTAAGCAGAAGGAGGAAATTTACTATATAGATGAAAAATATCAAATGACTCATAATTAATTTAAAAGGTAATTTTCTCTGCATTCATAACTTTTATACTTTTGTTGTCATTGTTCTGTTCTTTTCCAAGTTTGGGGACATTCTGTGTGTTCATGGATATATATTAAATAACAAAATTACCATCTTAAAATTTCTACCAGAGTCAAGTATATGCCATTTTTCAATTCAAAAAGACCTCTAAGTTTTGTTTTAAGAATATATCTTTAAAAACTTTACTAACATTTATATAGTTGATGATGAAGTACATCCTTAAACCAACTGGAATTCAGTATTAGAATAAATTTAATGCTGTGCTTTGGTATCAAGCTTCAGAGAAAATTACATGCAGCAAAATCCAAAAACTATGTTAATAATAGAGTGGTACAAATTTAAAATACTCGATTAAAATTACTTTAAACTGTTTTGGTAAAATTGCAATTATCGTAAATAAAACATATTTGCACATGTATTTAGTGGTGAGTTGATAGACTATTTTTAGACTAGTGTCTTATTTTTTAACATGTGTTTTCATTTTAAATATATTTCAAATATTTACTGTTTTCCCATATTAAGGTATAATCCTTGTGACTAATTTATAATTATGTTCCATGAAAATGGGATATGAATATTTTCTACCTGTGGTATCATTATTTAACTGATGGCATGATTAGTTTATATTTTGTATGCTAAGTTTAAAATGTTTTTCTTCATGTTAAATATATATCCATATACTTTGGAAATGGTTTTGTTGTGAAATTTTAAGTACTATTGTTTGTATATTTTATCTAATTTTACTTTTATTATTGAATTCTTCAGAAATCAGTGTGGAATTCTCTGAAAGAGTAAAACCTCTCCAAAAATCGGTGAATATTTGGGACTAAGATATACAGTGCTAGCTGTAAACATTAAGAATAGTGTTTCTAAAAACACTTTTTATTGATTCTGTATGTGCAGACTCCCATGTAAATATTTCTTATTTTTGAGGTTAAAACATTTGATCACTTTTTAGTATCTTTCCCTTTAAAAAGAATTTGAAAACATTTTATATTTATTGAGGGTAGATTTTGAAAACAAAACCTTTTTTTACTTATGTGGAACAAATATGGCTATATTTTCAGAGACTATTTTAAATCTATTTTTTGAACATACCTAATATTCAGTAAATAAGAGTATCTTGCAGTTGGGCAATAAATGCAGGTTTCTTTTTTATTCTTTCATGAGGATGAGAAAGCAGAAGAAAGTGTTATTTGGATAAATTCATTAGCTTTTCAAAATGAATGGTTAAAGGTGAAAAATACTTTGCTTTCAAGCCAATTAATGCAACAGGGTGAAGAAATTTTCCCACGTATTCATAGTATACTATTTGAAGTGTAGAATAAAAGCTGTGTACTATTCAGGCAAAATAATAAATCCTTTTTCAGAGTCACAATTTTCAGATAAAAATTTTAAAGAAAATATGTTTGATATTTTTAATGTAAAGTAATAGTATATATGCTTTTATATGTATGTGAGTATATATACATGTATATATTAAATACTGATTTCTTTTTTCCTCTCTACAACCTTATGTCAACATTTAACCAATAAACTATCTTTGTTCAAACAAATTATTAAAATATGAAAGTTGAATTCACTAATAATAATACTAATGATATGAAAACAAGGTGGTAAACATTCAGAGAGAGTGCTGAGGGCTTAAGCTTTCAAGCTATTCAAGACTTGTGGTCATAACTGCAGAGCAATGGTAATGATACGGTTTCCATAGCAACTGATTCATTGGAGGGCTAGACCTCTGTCTAGGGTGCTGTCAGTGTATGTAGAGTTTCAGTGAACAGAAAGTCCCAAAGAAGGGTCTGCTTCTACCTAATCCAGTTTTAATTGAACTCTAGAGACTTTGAAGTGAAGCCTCAGACCAGGAATATACCAGTCCAATAAGAAATAAACCTCTTGCTGAGCTAGGCCTCAGCTGCTTTTCAGTACTGACACCTTTTCCTAATGAATACTTAAAAGAAATGTTATTATATCAATTTCAGCTAGTAATTCTGTTAGTTAAGAGATTCTTTGTTTCTATTTTAAATCCCACTATCTTGACCATAAGTGTAGAATTTCATTTGTTACTTTTTTTTTAAGTCAGTCTAATTTTTTGTGTGTAAGATTTTAAATTTTGATAGCTTTGGCAATTTTAAATGATTTTCTGTCTCTCCTCCTGTTTCTTTTTCTCTAAGTTTTAAAACACTACTTTACCTGCTTATATTTAATGCTGATTGCACACTGTCATACATTCAGTATGATACCATTGATATCAGGTTTGAAAACATGTAGAACAATTCTGGATATTATTTGTGGATGTGTATGTACTAATAGTATAAAAACTTACATGGGAATGTTAAACCTCAAAACACGGATAGTGATTGGCTCTGATGAAGGAGGAAAATGGGATCAGGAAGGGTTATACATGGGAATTTCAACATTATCTGTAATGCTTTATAAGTTTTTAAAATATATAGGACAGTGTAGCAAAATGTTAGGATTTTCTAAGGTTCAGTAATGGGTACGTGGGGCTTATGTCATCTTCTGTAGTTTTGCGTATATTTGACATTTGGTAATAAAACAAATTTTAAAGGACCATACCACTTGCTATATTTCAAGTATATTTTTAAAATAACTATACTGCTTAAAGGAATGGGATATAAATTGAACTTTTTGATTGATTGGAAAACTATTACATGAAAAATCTTGTAAGAGTGTTTTAGTATACTTCTGCTAGTAATTGGAATAGTCTAGAAAATAATTAAATCTTTAGTTGCATGGCCATGATCTTGCAATGATTGCCATCACCATTATGAGCAACAATACTTGTTGTATAGCTTTATAGTATATAAGAGGTAGAATTTTCAGACCAGTGTGTGACATTTTTAGCGTATGACAGAGCTTAAAACCTAATGCTTTGTTGTTTGATTTTCCTCTTTCACTTTTAACACAAGTACAGGAAAACAAATGTAGTTGATTAAAATTTCTGATGAGCTGAGTTCTAGTTTAACAAACATTTAAAATGTGGCAATGTAGTATATAAGTAAGCTCTGGACATTTGGATTAGAAAACCTGGGAGGAGGCCAGACTGCCACTAACTTCCCAAGGGACTTTGTATTAAGTATTTATCTTGTTTAAGTCTCATTTTCCTTATTAATAGTTGGATAGATTGGGCTACAAGTGTTACAGAACATGTATTGGATTCTCTACTACTTGATAAGTTAAGTATGGCAAACTCAAATACCAATGGAAACCAGACAGATAGTAAATTAGTGAATGAGTGGAGACTGTTTCAAAACCGAGAGTGCACGCCAGTTGTACTATGTGGCGTATATAGATCTAGGTTTGACAGATGCTCCAGTTTTTCCTTAGAAACCAGAAATCTGAATATTTATGTAAATAACCATTTTCTCAAGTATTTTCAACTACTTGAAATTTTGGGAAAATACCATACGGCCCCCCCAAAATTAATGTGGATCATATATGGAATTCTGGTTGCCATCCATTGATTCATTTTAATCATTCAAAAACATCTACTTTGTGTCAGACCTTGTTCTAGAAGATGGAAATAGAGTGCATTCAAAGCCTTTGGTCTAATAGAACTTAGATTCTAATATTCTAGTGCTGAAGAGAGGCAATAGACAAGCAAGGAAATATTGTAATTTCTGGTGGTGATAAGTGTTACAAAGGAAATCTGATGAGTTTGGGGTGGGATGAGGCAGTAGTGGCGGAAGTGGGGTTTAGATCCTGTGGCTTCTCTAAGGAGGTGACATTTGAGCAGAAATGTGACTGTGAGGGTGAGCCAGCCATACAAAGATCTGGGAGAAGAACATTCCAAGCAGAGGAGAAAGCAAGTATAAAGGCCCTGAGGAAGAATGAGTTGGGCTCATCAGACAGTCCCAGATGTAAGGCTTTATAAACAGTTATAAAGAGCTTCAGGAGTTTATTAGGCGTATAATGCAGAGCCACTGGATGGTATTAAATATACGAGTATATGATCTGATTTGTACTTAAAAAGTTATATTTTTTTTGGCTTCTCTGGTCATAGTAGATTCTCCAGGTAAGATTAGAAGGAGAGAGACCAGTCAGGAGGCCACTGCAGACTCTGGAGCCTTGGAGCTACTGGTTGTGGTCGGAGAAAGGGGTGCATGTGACCTCTGGTTTAAGAAACTATTTGAGAGTAGAACCGATGTTTTGTCCTCTTTTTTTCTCCTAATTTCTCTTGATCTTACTTATATAGGTATTGATTGTATGAAAGGGATAGTAGGATTTTCTCTATCACCTGTTTTAAAGCTGAAAGTGTGATTAGTCGTTTGGGACTTTGAAATGTTGTCTTGTTTTTTCAAAAAACACCGAGCCTAAGAATTGTACCCAGTCTTTCATTTCTAGATTGTATGGTACCAGAAATAGAATAATTTCTGTAGAAAAATCTAAATACATATTTAGTGAGTTAAATAAGGTTGCCTTCTCTTTTTTTCCCAAAAAAATCCTCTGTATTTTGCATTGAGGAATGTAGTTTTTTTACAATTAAGATCTAGAAAATGGAAATCAAAAACAAACATTTTTGTAGGATACATTCTTACTATTCATTATTTTTCCTCTCTTTGTTTATCCTGTCTTTGTCCTTACAGTGCAATATCATAATCAAATGTCATTTTATTTGTATTTTTTAATGGTGGTTACTTTTGAGAAATTTATCTTAGTTGTTTAACTTAATTTGCTGTCACGGATTTTCATCAGTGTTTGATTGCAAATACATCTCATTTTCTTCATTAATATTCTGTGACGTACTAGTGTGGAGAAATTCCAGTTCTTGTTTTCATTTAACACCTTCATAATTAAGCTTTTGAAATGAATTTTTTAAAAAACAAAACTTGAATAACAAAGCAACAAAGTGGCTTAGGACTAAAGACAGGATTACTTTGAGTTGGCAAAGATTCTAAGCCATTGCATCTGTCACATGGGATGACAAGAATTGTAACAAGTCACTCTGACAACCTCCTACTCCATAGAGAGATTACGCTGAGTTCATTCGCAGGTTTGTGTTTAGCCTAGCTGACAAGATGATACTTAACCTCTCATACAGTCAGTCTTTGTGCTTTCTGAATGAGTGACTGTTGCCTTAACAGTGACCTTATAAGTGTGATTTTTTGAAGTTATGAACTTAAATTTGTAATTTTAAAGTATGCAAAAAGTATTTCTGGATATGTTATAATCATATTATATGAAACTGAAGTTTATATGTCATCTGTTAGCATGTAGAACATTCTTTTGAGGTCTTTTTAAGGGTTGTCTAAAATTTTGCTTTGTATAATATGACTCAAAAATCAATCAATCAGTAATGCAATATGTATTTCCTGAAAAGCAGTAGACTACATCATTGCCTTAAAAGGCCCCCAAATATATTTATAAATAGATGTGTTACAGTTTTGTTCTGCTTTTTCATTTAAACATCTTTTTTCATGAATTGCAATCTATTTTCCTAGTCACCCTCCAAATTATTTCAATAACTATTCAGTTCTTAGAAATTATTTTTCTTAATAGGGACTTTTCTGTTTAACTGGGGGGAAGAACAAAAAAATTCTATTGTTACTTACTCTGGATTCTTTTTTTCCTCACTAGATCCTGGCATATACAGAAGGGCTGCATGGAAAATGGCTGTTCTCAGAGATACGATCGATCTTTTCTCGTCGTTATCTTTTGCAAAATACAGCCCTGGAGATCTTTATGGCAAACAGAGGTAATACGTTGCAGACTTATATTGTTACAAAGCTAAGCTCCATCTCCTTAAGATTTCATTTTGAACATACCATATTGTTTCCATTTAGACAGAATTTTGTAGCCCACTCTCTGTCCTACTGACCCCTTTTGAACCATGTGCATCTTCATGGTTTTTCCCCCTTTGGTCACTCTTAGAAATATCTGTAGTAATTTATTTTTCTGGCCAAATCACAAATTAGTGCAGTGCTTTATAAATATGGGGGATAACTACCCATTTAATCAGTCGTAGAGTTTTCATATTGCTCTGATGCTTAAACTCCTTCTGGAAGGTGGTTGCATTTCGAGAGGGGAGAGGGTAATCAAATGATTCATACATTTATTTAATTTTTTGTCTAATCTATTGCCATTTATAAAGGGACCATCAGAAAATGGTACTGAACTGTCCTGGTTGCTTTGTATTACATCATTCTTGAAAGAACTAAAATTCAATTTGTGGGTTTAGAATTGAACTTGGTGAAATTCATTAAGACAAAAAAGAGAGACAAGGTGAACTTGAAGGAAAAGCATCACTGGGTATGAGTGGAGGCATAAAAGGAGAATATGTGAAAGCTTGTGATTTATTGTACATACTCATTTCATTTAAAAAGATTTAAGTTTTCTTATTTTCTCTTTCTATAATCTACAAGTTATCATTTAAAAAATCTACACATAATGTATATTCCATACATATTTTCTTTTTTAATGAAATCATGTGTTTTAGGGTACGCAGATTTTTTTAGGAAAAGATGCTTTTCCCTTCCATATTTGGTCTTCTCCCACACACATACCTCTTTTTCTAATGTAAACATTATTTGTCCAGGCAAATAATCAAGTGAATGTTTCACACTTTAGTTCAGTCTGCATTCTTGCTGTCCCAAAGGCGTTTCGACCTTACAATATTTATTACTTGCTCATCTTCATTTTTTTTCCTTCTTTGAAATTTCTCATGCGTCCTTGCTTTGCATCTTTGTTTTTCTGTTGCCTTTCCCTCATGGCCTTGGTCACCTGCCATAACCTGAGTTTTTCCTTTTTTTTCCCCCTGTATTCAGTGTAATAGTGGATATGTAAGAAAGGCATATTAAAAAGTTATGTTGGATATGTTTATGACAGTTCTAAATATATTTTAGGTGTTTAGTGAATGATCATATAATTATTTACCTAAAACATGTTATAAAGCCTGTGTTTAAAAATTGCACTAACACTGATAAAATTTTTTGGCTCATAGTATTTTTTTAGGCTAGGTGGAGAAGAAGGATCATCTTCTAGATGAGTACTTGTAGATTATTTATGGTTCTGATACAGAAGTTAATATAATTAAAATTTCAAGACTAACCAAATTAATATCTTCTAAATTCTCTGTCATGATTTTATGACTTTGTTATTTTCATATTTTTTAAGGATAAAAATTTATAGATGACTGTCATAAATTAACATTTATATGCTGAATATATTTATATATATGATGTACATTTATTGATATTCTCAAAATGTGTAATTATTGAGATAGAAATGATAAAAAAGCATTTAAATTGATTATTGACCAGAGAGGAAAAATTTTTCTTCATTTTTCTGGATTATAGGAACATACAAAGCATAAACATGTAGGGATTGTAAAGAGAATATTTTTTTAAGCTGTTGATTATTAGTAGTAAGTACAGCTGACAATTTATTAGCTGTATATGTAGACTTTTGGGTATTAGATTGTTAAATATATAATCTTAAAATTTTAAAGGTCTTTATAGAAATTCACAGATATATTTTTAACTTGCTAAAATTCAATTTTGCAAATTCTATGTTGTAGCAAGATAAAATCTCAACTTCATGTCACATTAATGCAACAATAGTTGTTATTAGTTCTGACAGTATTTAGAGAAGGTACTGTTTGTGGTAGTTCATGAGTAAAATGAGTATCATCACCGGCATATTAATGCTAAAACTTGATATATACTATAATAAAAGTAATACAGTAAGAATTCTATTTAAAAAATACCTGAACTAAGAGTAAACATTTTGTTGGACCAAGAAGTCAGTTTTCCAGAAAGAAAATCGTATTTCATTCTAACTTTAAAAAATTATTTTTCCTAGTTGCTATAATGTTCAACTTCCCAGACCCTGCAACAGTAAAGAAAGTGGTTAACTATCTACCTCGTGTTGGTATTGGAACCAGTTTTGGATTGCTTCAAACCAGGTGCTGTTTTATATGTGAAAAATATGGAAAATAATCTATATTAATATTCTAATTTGTTTTGAAATGTATGACCTTCTGTTTTACGCTTCATTGTAAATGATGATTATTAGTGTACTGTTTTGAGTCAACTGAACTTCTGTCTGAAGAAACTAGAAAAAGAGGGACAAATGTAAATTAAACTAATCTGAAAAAAAATAATAAACAAAGGCAGAACATCAATGAAAAGGAAAAGAAAAACAATAAAGAAAAATCAATGCAATGAAAAATTGTTTCTCTGAAAAGGTTAATAAGTGTAATAAATATCTATACCAGACTTATGAAAAAAAGAAGATACAAATTGCCAATATCAGAATGAAAGAAGGGGTATCACTACAGATCCAATAGATATTTTAAAAAATATAAGGAAATATTATGAATAAATTTATGCCACTTAGACAACTTAGATGAAATGGGCAGATTCCATGAAAGAGACAAACTGTCAAATCTCACTAACGAAAATGGATAACTTTAATAACTCTACAGAGGAAATTGAATTCGTAGCTTAAAATCTCCTAACAGAGAAAATTCCTAGCTCAAATGGTTTCACTGGCAAATTCTATCAAATGTTTAATGAAGAAGTAATATAATTTCTGGGAAAACTCTTACAGATAATAGAAAAGAAGGATAAGTTTCCCAAGTAATTCTGTGAGGCCAGCATTACCTGAATTCCAAATCCACAAAAAGACATTACCAGGAAAAGGAAACTAAAGACCATCTTGATTGAAAAGGAAGAAATAAAACTGTCTTTATCAGTATATATACATGACTTAATGACTTAAAATTACCAGGGAAACTGCAAAATTTTTAAAAAGAAAAAAAGCTATTAGAACTCATAAACAACAAATGTAAAATAGATAGGTAGTGGGAAGCAGCTGCATAGCACACAGGGAGATCAGCTCGGTGCTTTATGACCACTTAGAAGGGTGGGATGGGGAGGGTGGGAGGGAGACACAAGAGGGAGCGGATATAGGGATATATGTATACATATAGCTGATGCACTTAGTTATACAGCAGAAACTAACGCAACATTGTAAAGCAATTATACTCCAATAAAGATGTTAAATATATATATATATATATATATGTATATAAATAGGGGAAAAAACCCTCATAAAAGAGTTTAGCTATTTCGTAGCATATATAATTTTATTCCTGTATACTAGCAATGAACAGTTGGAAATTGGATATATTTGAAAATATATTCTTAAGACTTGTTCACTGAAAACTATAAACACTGTTTAGGAAAATGAAAGAAACCTAAAAATTGAAAGTTGTACTATACCATGTTCATGAACTGGAAGACTCAATAAAAGTAAGATGTTAGTTCTCTCCAAACAGATCTATAGGTTCAAAGCAATCCTATCCAAAATCCTAAAAGGCTCTTTTGAAGAAATTGAAAACCTGATTGTAAATTGAAATGGAAATGCAAATATCTATTGCTAAGACAATTTTGAAAAAGAAAAAGTTGGAGGACTTTATCTGATTTTGACTTAATATAAAATTACATTAACTAGTGTAGCTTGGTAGTTTTGTAAAATAGACTTATAGAGCAATAGAAAATATTAGTGTCCAGAAATAGGCCCATACATAAATGGTCAATTTGATTTTCAACAAAGGTATCAAGATATGTCCATGGGAAAAGATAGTTTCTTCAACAAATGGTGATCAACAATTGCATATCCATATGCCAAAAAAAAAAAAAAAAAAACCAAAACAAAAAAACCCCACCTCATCCTTTATCTCAAAATGTAACATATGAACTCAAAATGTAACATAAATTAACTCAAATTAACTCAAAATGTAATATAACCTAAATGTAGGTGCCAAAGTAAAACTTCCTAAAGAAAATATAGGAGAAAAATCTTTGTCACCTTGAGTTAGGCAAATATTTCTTAGATAAGATTTTTTAAAGAATCATCAATTGGCCTTTCAAATTAAAAACATTTGCTTTTGAAAGACACTCTTAAGAAAGTGAAACGATATGCTCTAGGCTGGGTTAAAATATTCAAATTATATGTGACAAAGGATTTATATACAGGATATATGAGAAACTCTTACATTTAATTACAAGACAAGCAATCTGTTTTTAAAAAATAGGTAGAAGATTTGAACAGATACTTCAGCAAAGAATAGATACAAATATTAAACACATGAAATGATGCCAAACATCATTAGTAATCAAGGAACTGCCAGTTAAAACCACAGTGTGATCTCATGGCACACCTATTAGAATGACTTTTAAAAACTGATAACAACAAGAGCTAATAAGAATGCAGAGTAACTGGAACTTCACATGTTGTTGATGGGAAAGTCAGCAGTTTTGCGGTTTCATATAAAATTAACCATACACTTACCATACATCCCAGTAGTCTCACTCAAAGGCATTTACCCTAGAGAAATGAAAATATGTATATTCATGTAGTGACCTATTCACAAATGTTTATAGCAGCTATATTCATAGTCACAAAAAATTGGAAATAGCCAACATCGTCCTCAACTAGTAAATGGACGAATTATGGTACATTCAACCGTACAACAGGATATACTGCTCAACAATAAAAAGGAATAAGCTACTAAAATACAGAACAAGGCAGATGAGTTTAAAAAGTATTATGCTAGATGAAAGAAGGCAACACAAAAGATTACATTCTGTGTGATTCCATTTATATGACCTTTTGGAAAAAATAAAACTACTTGGACAGAAATCAGATAAGTGGTTTCAAGAGATTGGAGGTGAAGAGGGAGGATTAGTTACAAAGGAGGGTGTGAGGGAACCTTTTGATAACATGGAAATATTTCCTGTCTTGATTGTTGTGGTGTTACACAACTCTCTTTGGCAAAACTCATTGCATTGTATACCTAAAAAAGGATGAATTTTATGCTATGTAAAGAAATCAGTAAACCTGATTTTCAAAAACAGAAAAAGGTAAAGAATGTGAAATCAATATACAGTATCAGTAGCTCTAAAACTATGCTAGTAGGAATGCAAATTCGTATAGTCACTCTGGAAAATTTGCCAGATTTCTTATTAAGTTAAATATACACTTAATTTATGTCCTGTCAGTTCCACTCCTAGGTGTTTACCAAGAGTAATGAAATATATGTACCCACATTCACTTGTAAGCAAATGTTATTCATGTAGTCCCAAACTGAAAACATTTCTAGTTCCATCAACTGTAAATGGATCAATAGATTGCACTACATCCATGCAATGAAATACTACTCAGAAATAAAAAGGAATTGAGTACTGATACATGCAACAACGTGGATGACTCTCAGAAACATTGTGCTGAGTAAAAGAAGTTAAGTACCGTGGGCTACGTACATCATAGCCATGGGCTATGCTTCTACTTAGATGAAATGACTGAAAAATTATGTGAAATTATATGATTCTATTTATATGAAATTGTTGAAAAAACAGAAGCATATAGTGACAGAAAGCAGATCATTGGTTGCCAGGAGCCAGACACTGGGACAAAGGAATTAGCTTTTTGGAGTCTTTCTATGATGGTTGGTTACAGAAATAGGTATATTCAAAACTTACTAAACTACACACTTACGTTTAGTAAATGTTATCATATTAAATTTTATCTCAGCACAGATCATAGAAAAATAGACTCTCTGTATTTAAAATATCTAAGTTACAAAAGTGCTTATTATATACCCATTTTCAAGTGTACCATTATTTAACACGTATGATAAATCAGATTAAAATTTTTAATCATTTTGATAAAAATGATTAGACTTTGCTTTATTATGTCATATTTGTTGTAATTTTTTTCTCTGTTGATGTAAATATCAAATCCATATATTAAGGATTTTGAATACAACACAGTTAATTAAAACTTTTATCTTTAACCTCTGGCAAATCAGAGTTCAAATATTAACTTTGTGTATACATATGGACTTAATAACTAGTATTTATATTGTTCAAAGTAACTTAATAACTACTTGAAAAGAATGTTAAAATGCCAAAAAGCATCTCTCACAGTACAGGGAATCGGGAGAGTTTGGGGTTGTACCTCTCTTTCCTATGTGCTGACCAGTTGTCTATGTTTAAATAGCACCATTATCAACTGTTTTCTTTCTTGGTAGGTGTTAATGCTTCATCAGTACAATTTAGTTAACTAATTTAAGAACTAGGAGGAGAGTTAACACTGGGATTTTTCTATTGATTGAAATGTATTAGCAGTAGAAACTTAGAGTTTACTTTTAACATACCTAATTTTGTGTTGATTTTGATTAGTGTTTATTTCAATTTTTTTAGTTAGTATCTTATTACAAATGCAATTGAGATAGAATCAACAAATAATAGGATATTAGCAGGAGCTGCAGTTATCCTAGGCTGGAGGACTTTCTAAGAGGATGCACTCCCATGCCCATTGGCAGTTGGACTCAGTTCTGCACCAAGTCTTCCTCTCCATAGGCTGCTTTTGAGTGACTATATGACTTTCCCCAGAGCAAGTGATCCTAGAGAGAATGACAGAAGCCCCAGTGTCTTCTTATGACCTAGCCTTGATAGTCACACGCCATCATTTCTGCTACATCTTATTTGTTACAAGTGAGTTATTAAATATAGCCCAGGCTCCATGGCAGGAGAATCAAGTTCCACCTCTTAAAGAGAAAATATCAAAAAATTCGTGGACACGTAACAGGTTACAACTTCTATGTAAACAGGATACATAAAGAGGCCCTTCTGGTTTATTAGCCATAGTTGCTTTACAATCCCAGTAAAGCTTTTGATTCAATAATTTTATAATTTAATGAGGAATTTCAGGGGTCAGGAGGAAGCAGCTCAGAATGGCATAGTATATTTCCTTATCTTAATAAAAAATTCTACTGATTATCTCTCTTTTGTTTTTAAAGATATATTTATTTATTGGCTACGTTGGGTCTTCGTTGCTATGCGCGGGTTTTCTCTAGTTGTGGCGAGCAGGTGCTACTCTTGTTGTGGTGTGCGGGCTTCTCATTACGGTGGCTTCTCTTGTTGCAGAGCACAGGCTCTAGGTGCGTGGGCTTCAGTAGTTGCAGCGTGTGGGCTCTAGAGCGCAGGCTCAGTAGCTGTGGCACACAGGCTTAGTTGTGCTGCAGCATGTGGGATCTTCCCGGACCAGGCTTGAACCTGTGTCCCCTGCATTGGCAGGTGGATTCTTAAGCACTGAGCCACCAGGGAAGTCCTTACTGATTATCTGTTTATTTTAAAAAGAGTTTTATGTGTTGTCATACTTAGGAACTCTTCGTAATGTTTTCCCACAGTTAATGAAAGCTGAAAGTCTTAATTTATTAAGTCAGTCAGTTAAATAGATCTTCCGCACTTACAGTGTATCAATCACCCAGTAATGTACAATGTAAATATCATCTTGCCCACAAACATTTAAACAAATATGTAAATAAAAGAAAAAACCGTGTAAGTGAAGGAAAGATGTTTTAGGTATTTTAATAGTGGTTAGTGGAGATGGAGTGCTTTGGATAAGATGGTCAGAAATGTCTTCCTATGTGACTTTAAATTTTGATTTGAAGGACTGGAATCAGCTAACCTTTGTAAGAGTGAATAGCATGTGTAGAGGCCCTGAAACTTCGAGTGTTTTAAGGAATGTTGGAAGGCAAGTATCACAGGCACTTAGTGATTTCAGGAAGACAGTGTCAGTTTGGAGGCGGGAACTTATTGTAGAAATCGAAGTAAAATGTAGTATCATTGAAGAGAGACATCTTTTTTTTGGGGGGGGAGTATAATTGCTTTACAATGTTGTGTTAGTTTCTGCTTTACAACAAAGTGAATGAGCTATTTGTAAACATATATCTCCTCCCTCTTAAGCCTCCCTCCCACCCGCCCCCCCACCCCTCCCCTCTAGGTCATCACAGGAAGAGAGACATCTTGTTTAGAGACTTTAAGGAGATACAATTTCTGTGACTTGGAGATTAGCTAAATTTGGAGGACGATAAAAAGGGGAGGCATCCAGTGTGTCTCCCCAAGTTTCAGCTTGAACTGCTCAGGAGCACAGACTGAGATGGGGAACACTGTAGAAGGAGTACCTGTATGCATCTACCCTCCCATACCCCCCATGGTTGGGGTTGGGGGGCAGAAGTGAAAGAACTGAAAAGGAGAAGGTTAGTGTTAGATCTGTTGAAATTGAAACCCCTGAGAGATGTCTAGACTGAAATGTTGAATAGGAAGTTAGATATAAGAAGGTATGGCTAGAGTGCAAATGAAAAGCGTAGTAATTGGGAGTCATTACCATTTAGATGAAATTTGAAGGCTTGAGAGGAAGTGAACTCACCTGGGGAGAGACATAGAATGGGCAGGAGAAATGAGAGCTGCATTCTGAGGAAATGCAACATTTAAATGTTAAGTAAATGAAAGAGAAAAAACAAAACAAAACAAAACAAAAACAGAAAGGCCTTGAAAAATGGGAAATCCAGGAAAATGTGATGCCAAAGAATGAGAGTATTTCAAGAAGGTAAGATTTGATGAAAAACCAGTAAGACGTAGACTGAAAAAAGGCCATTGCATGTAGCAACAGCAGTTTTTGGCTGCCAGAGGTTGATTGTTGTGTTTGTCTATTCAGTATCAACAAGTTCTAGTTGGCAAGCAGGCCCTTGAATTTTGTTGCAGCCTTTGGGCTGTCTCTCTTAATTCTGGTTTAGGTGTGAGACTTCTGAATTCTCAGTCAATAGGACATGAGTAGGTAGAGATATTTGGATTAAATCCTGACCTACTACTGTTGGCAAATATCAGGAGAATTAATCCTACTATCACTCGTCTACCTGTAGCTCTTGATCTGGAATATTCTCTGACACTTTATGAGTACTTGACAGTATAAGCATATACACATCAATACCAGTTATAAGCCATAACAACATACTGAACCAACCCAAAGTTTCTACCTACAATATCATTTTAGTTTTCTCTTCACTAGTTTTGCCCAACCCTATCACTTGATTCAGGCTTTTTTTCTTTTTTTTTTCTGTAAGGGAACACTAATCAAGGAGTTTAACACATAAATAATCAGAGGTTGTAACAGCTACCAGGAGATCATATTATCTTGCAGTCTGAAGCTTGGTGTGAAGTACATGGATGAGGTTAGGATGAGCAGAAGTTAGGCCATAGGGGGTGACTGGAGTGGTAGGAGGGCTTTTTTCTCCTTTTATTTCTTGCTCCATGGTCTATACCAGTTTCTCCCTTACATACCTCCCTGCATTTAGAGTGCCTGGGCTTGGGAGCTCCTTTTTTTTTGTTTCCAGACATGCTGCTGCAGCTCTTCAGAGTAGCGCTTGGTGCTTTTGGTAACTTCTGCACTCAGCAACTCCTCCTACAATGGTACAGAGAAGGACAGTGATTTGGGTTTCTGTATCCAAGAGAGCTATAACATATCAAAATTTATGGGATGCAGCTAAAGTAGTATTCAGGGGGAAATTTTATAGCTTTAAATACCTATATCTGAAATACAGAAATGCCTAACATCAGTAACCTAAGCTTCCATCTTTAGGAACTAGAAAAAGAAGAAGAAGCTAAATGGAAAACAAGTAGGAAAAAGTGACTAAAGAAAATTAGAGCAGAAATCAATGAAAAAGAGACAAAAAACAATAAAGAAGATCAATTAAACGAAAGCTGATTCCTTAAAAAGCTCAATAAAATTGACATTCTTTTAACTGCCTAACTATGAACAAAAGAGATAGTATGAATTACCAAAGTCAGAAATGAAAGAAGGGACTGCACTGCTTACCATGTAGAAATTAAAAGGATTAGAAGGAAATATCCTGAACAGCTTCAGCTGTACAAATTAAGACAATTGAGATGAGATGGGTAAATTCCTAGAAAGACAGAATTGTCAAAACTGACTCAAGAAGAAATTAAAATTCTGAACAGACCTATAACAGGTCCATTGAATTTGTAATTTAAAAACCTTCCCACAAAGAAGAGTCAAAGCCCAGATGGCTTTACTGGTGAATCTTATCAAATAGATAAATTAGAAAAGATATCAATCTTTCATAAACTCATCCTCAAGACACAGGAAGAAGAAACACTTTCTAGCTCATTCTATAAGGCCATCTTTACCCTAATACCAATGCTAGGCAAAGACATCACAAGAAAAAACAAGCTAGCAAGAGAAAACTGTAGACTAATATCCCTAATGAACATGTATTCAAAAATCCTTTACAAAATATTATCAAACCAAATCCAGCAGTATACAAAAAGGATTATAAAGTAGCCATGTGGGTTTTATCACAGGAATGCAGATTGGTTTAAATGTGAAAATCAATTAATGTTATGCATGAAGTTAATAGAATACAGGACCAAAAAAAAGAAAACCCACATCATCATCTCAGTAGACACAGAAAAAGCATTTGACAAAATGAAACACGCATTCATGACTAGAAAATCTCAACTGACTAGAAATATAAGGGAATTTCTACAAACAGATAAATAGCAACCATCAAAAACCCACATAACATACACTGTACTTAATGTTGAAAGACTGAATGCTTTTCCCCTAAGGTCAGGAAGGCTAGGATGTCTTCCATTGTCACTACTTCTATCAATATTATATTGATATATAATGTGTGCTAAGCCTGTGTGATAGGAAAGGAAGGGAAGGGAAAAATCAAAGGCATCCAGATTGGAAAGGGAAATGTCTTTATTCCTAGATGACAAAAGACATGTACAATTTTTGCAATGAAAAGTGTAAAACACGGCTGTTAGAAAGTAAAGACAGACATCAATAAATGGAGACATTCCATATTCATGGATCAGAAGGTTCAATATGATTAAGATGTCAATTCTTTCTCAATCTATAAACTTAATACCATCCCTGTCAAAATTTAGTACACTTTCTGGGAGAAATAGAGAAGCTGAAATACAATGGATCTAGAATTGCCAAAACAGTTTTGAAAAAGAACAACAAAATTACAGAACTTACACTATCTGATTTCAAAACTTACCATAAAACCATAGTAATCAAAATGTGTGCTATTTATACAAGGATAGGCACATAAATTAATGAAACTACATTGAGAATAAAGAAATAAACCCTTGCATTTATGGTCAGTGGCTTTTTAAGAAACGTGCCAACACAATTCAATGAAGAAAGGGTAATCCTTAAACAAATGGTACTGTAATGACTGGATAGTCACATGCAAGAAAATGAACTTCAACACTTACCACACACTGTTCATAAGAATTAAGGTGTGTCATAGACCTATATTTAAGATCTAAAACTAAAAAATTTCTCAAATATAGGATAAAAACTTTATCATCTTGTAGTAGGCAGAGAGTTCACATGTGACACCCAAAAGCATAATTCATAAAAGACAAAAATTGAGAAGACGGATTTAATCAAAATTTAAAATGTTTGTGCTTTAAATATATCACTAAGTATGTGAAAAGATAAGCCACAGACTGAGAAATATTTGCACATCATGTATTTGATAGACTTGTATCCAGAATGTATGAAGACCTTTGACAACTCAATAATAGGACAGAAGCAACCCAATTAAGGTAAAAAAGATCTGAATAGTAATTTCCTCAAAGAAAATAAACAAATGGCTAATTAACACATGAAAAGATGTTCAACAATGTACATTAAAATTATAATAAGATACCATTTTACACTCACTAGAATGGCTATAATAAAAATTTCATACAATAGCAAGTATTGGCAGAGATGTGGAAAATTTGGAACATCATACATTGTTTGTTGGAATGTATAATGGAAGACAATTTGGCAGTTTCTCAAAAAGATAAATATTAAGTCAACAGACAACCTGGCAGTTTCACTCCTAGGAATCTACCCAAAAGAAATGCAACCATATGTTCAGCAACGACGTGTACGTGAATGTTCTGAGTAGCATTTTTCATAATAGCTAAAAACTGGAATAATTTAAATGTCTATCAACTGGTGAATGGATTTAAAAAATGTGGTATATTCTCTATTCATACAATGGAATACTATTTACAATCAAAAGAAATGAACTGCTCATACATGCTGCCACATTGATGAACCTCAAAACATTATGGTTAGTAGAAGAAGCCTGATGCAGAAGATTACATGATGTATGATTCCATTTATCTGAAATGTTCAGAAACGGCTAGTTCATAGAGACAGAAAGTAGATTGATAGTTGCCTAGAGCTGGGGATAGGAATAGGAATTAACTCTAAATAGGCACAAGGGAAGTTTTAGTGTTGATTAAAATGTTCCAGAATACAATGTGGTGATAATTGCACAACTCTAGAAATTTACTTTAAAAAATCATTGAATAGTACACTTACAAGGGTAACTTTTGTGTTCCGTAAATTATACCTTTGGAAATAAAGCTTGAAAAAAATATGTATCTTGTCCTTAGTAGTAGGAAGAACTGTGACAGCATACTTCTCTGAGATTCTGGGCTCTGAATGTAGTAATTAATCCTCCCACCTATTTCCCACTGCTACTTAGTATTGGTCAGTTGTATCCTTTGTTACTCACATTACATTAAGAAAACAGAAAACTTGGTCTACTATTAGGCTGTATAAAAGAATAATAGTTTCCCTTACCTTTATCCGAACCCACGAATGGACACCTGAGGAGCTGGGATCCTCTTTCCCCTATTACAATGGGTATACAAAAATAATGTTTAAATTTGTAATGTACAAATATGCTGTCTTTAAGAGATGAATATTTAAACTGATAAAGATGTGAATGCAATTTTATGTGTATTACTTAGTTACTATAATTACTTTTGTATCAGTAAGGCAGTGAATTATTAATCATACTGTTATTAATCAACATTTATGGAGCCTAGATATTATAATGGCTTTGTAATGACAGCTTATCTTGATGAATAGAATATGGATAATAGACCTGTGACTCATCCAAATCATTCGTTTAACCATTAATTATAGATTGAAACATCTCCAGCATTCGTTAGTATAACATGAATAGAATGTCTCAGAATAATACAGATGCCATTTTGAACGAGCACAGAAGTCATGATTTATTATTGATCTAATTAATCTTAAGTTTAGTTTGATTCTATATCAAATTCTTTTTCTTGCAGGCGTATCTCATTAGCTAGTCCTCGTCAACTTTTTAAAGCTTCTAATATGACCCAGCGATGGCAACATAGGGAGATTTCAAATTTTGAGTACTTGATGTTTCTCAACACAATAGCAGGTAATTTAAGCTCACATGTTGATGTATTTCAAATGATAAATTATTAATAGTGATATGATTAAATTATTTTGAGTATTTGTATAAATAGAGTCATTCCATGTAAAGCTAAAGGCATAAGCAAGCATACAAAGATGGGAAGAAATGCAGTATAGCTAAAGAACAATTAATGGTATAGTATGTGTGTGTGTTTGTGTTTGCGTGTACATAAAATATATATTCATAAAGGTATAATGAAAAAGAAAACTAGAAAGGTACTTGGAGAAATGTACTTGGAGACATTATGCAAGATTTTTTTTGTCAGTTTGAGGAATTGGCAGTCAACTTACAGGGAAACATTTGAAAGTTTTTGAACAAATGAGTAATATCAGAACTGTATGAAAAGTTGGAAGCAGTATGAAGGATAAATTATGGTGCAGAGAGTCTAGGTAGAGAGCAGAAGTTAGGAAGCAATTACATATAAAAAGTAATGAGGGCCTGCATTAGAGAGGTGACAATAGGAATTAAAACAAAGGATTAGATAACACAAGAATTGGGCTTCCCTGGTGGTGCAGTGGTTGAGAATCTGCCTGCCAATGCAAGGGACATGGGTTCGATCCCTGGTCCTGGAAGATCCCACATGCCGCGGAGCAACTAAGCCCATGTGCCACAACTACTGAGCCTGTGCTCTAGAGCCCATGAGCCACAACTACTGAGGCTACATGCCGCAACTACTGAAGCCCACCCACTTAGAGCCTGTGCTCCACAACAAAAGAAGCCACCGCAATGAGAAGCCCGCATACGGCACAAAGAGTAGCCCCCGTTCACCGCAACTAGAGAAAGCTTGCGTGCAGCAACAAAGACCCAATGCAGCCAAAAATAAATTAATTAATTAAACAAACAAACAAAAAAAGATAACACAAGAATTTACAAGGTACAAACCATTTGCCATGCAGACAACTGAATGTTGGGAGTAAATGAGAAAAATGTGTCAGAAAAGACTTCCAGGCTTCTGCTCTAAATCATGAGGAAAATAGTGGTGCAATTAAAGGGAGAAGTCAAAAAATCGATCTAGAGAAAGATGATTTTACTGTGCTATCAAGATATCCAAGAAAAGAATTGTTGGAGTATAGGTTAAGTGAGGGTATTTGGAGCTTAGAGATAGGACGTTGGATTTCATCTGCATAGACAGGAAATCACCAAGAGAGAGAGTTGAGATTACCAAGCCAGGTGATACAGAAAGCAGTGAGGTAAGGTCTGGGGAATGCACTTGAGCATAACAAAAAGAAAGAGGGAAAGTTATTAAGGAAGAGAAGAGAATGACTGACCCCAGAGTTTATAGACTTAATAGGAGGAGAACTAAGGTGAAGCAAATGTCTTGAGATACAAGGGGAAAGGGAGAAAGGCCTTGGCCACTGTATAAGATGTGATGGAGAGGTAAGGGAGAATTAAGAGTGAGTACAGGCCATGACTTTGGCTTTAATATCTCAGGACTTATGGGTTACTTTATAAGGGTTTGTTTTCTTTCTTTTTTTAAAAAAAAATATTTATTTTATTTATTTGGTTGTGCCAGGTCTTAGTTGCGGCACGCTGGCTCCTTAGTTGTGGCATGAGAACCCTTAGTTGCAGCATGCATATGGGATCTAATTCCCTGACCAGGGATCGAACCCAGGCCCCCTGCATTGGGAGTGCTGAGTCTTATCCACTATGCCACCAGGGAAGTCCCTAGGGGTTTATTTGCAAAACAAGCAAAATAGTTTGATTATAAGGACTGAATGGTTCGCGATTAAACGAGAATATTAGATGTAGATTACAGTTTTCTTGTGTAATAGTAAAGAGAGGGTGAGTTAAGGCAGTGGAGAGTAACTATGAAAGAGGAAGAGAGAGGAAAAGTAACAATTCACATTATGAGGGAGACCTGTTCAAGAGCTCAGGTGGAAGAATCATACCTCCCAGAGAGTAAAGACACTGTTGGAAAAGTGGAGAAGAGAGGGCGTAGTACGAAGAATTGGAAGTTCAGGGCTTACACTGAAAAAGTCTAAGATTCATCAGTTAGGGAGATACTCATCTGAGGGTCCATTGAGGGAAAGGAATAAAGAAAGTTTGAACAGTATGTGGAATTTAGTAGGGATTGTATAACTAGAGACTGAAAGGATTTTTAAGTAATAATGAGAGACAGGGAACTTATGTAACAAGTTTAAATGGACATCTTTTGTACATGATAAATCAATTAACACCTAAATTGAATGCAGTGTAATAATTATGGACAGCATTTATGAAATGGTCTACTCTCAAATAACTTCTAGTGTGCCTATAGTGTCTTTTAAATATATCCCCTGTATATTCTCTTTAAAGAATAGAATCAATAATTTGTTTTGGATGGTTTTTACATACACTAGAGGCTGGGGTGGAGTCTCATGTTATTTAATATTTCTTTTACAGTGTTATCTGTGATACATATAGGTTCTCATGATATCTGGCACATTTCCCAAAAGACAGTCACTAGGCGTTCAGTAACTAAATATTGAATTTAACTTACTTAATAAAAGTCTGTTTACAGTGAGCAGGTACGTACTCTTTTTTTCGTAGGTACAATAAACTTGATTATTTAAGCAGATAGGCTAAGAAGAGGATTTTACTGTTTACTAACATCTCAATCAGGAAAATGTGAGAGAATGGAGACATCAAAATAGACTGCTTTTTGTTGTTTAAGTTTGGTTATTTTTTTCTGGGAGAAGTTAAAATTGACAGAAATATGTAATGACATAAACACTTCTGAATTAAAATTGTCCTAGTTATTCATGTTTCCTAAGACTATTTCCAGGTCAATCAAGGAAGAACTCTGTTATTCTAATAGACCTCAAGCCCATGATGAATACAGTGAAATAAAATGTTAAAAGCATCAAATCAGGTTGTAGTCCTTGCTCCGCTCCGTCCAATCTGGGGACTATTTACCCTCTGCTCCCAGGTCTCTCAGGCAGCCACTCCCATGGGTACATGCCCAGAAGCTGCTCCTGCCCCACGCTCCCTCCCTCTGCCTTTCACTTCCCAGCTGCCAAGATCTTGGAAGCTTTGAAGCTCAACAGAGAAGGCAAATTCATTGAGAACAGTCTGTAAAGTGTCAAGCAATATCCAGATATTACCAGCACTCTGCCTGTCCCCTGCCTGAACCTGGGATTCTTCCATGGAGTGAGTGGTCCTAGGTCCTACACTGGCATTGCTCATTTGGTTGATGAAGACATATTGACAAAGTTGTTGTTGGTTATTCCCTTTTGCATTCTCACTAGCAATGCAAAAGAGGGACTGTTTCTCCACACCCTTGCCAACAGAGTATATTGTCAAGCTTTTGAACGTTTGCTAATCTGGTACCGCAGGACTGCCTGCTTGCTGAGACCCTGTGTAAAAGCTCCATACACCCTGGTATTGAGCTTTCCGAGGAGGTAACAGTATTCAGAGAGGGTCTTGGTGCTCCGACTGGGTGTCAGGCCTGTGCCTCTGAGGTGGGAGAGCCAAATTCAGGACATTGGTCCACCAGAGACATCCCAGCTCCATGTGATACCAAACGGTGAAAGCTCTCCCAGAGATCTCCATCTCAAAGCTGAGACCCAGCTCCACTCAACAACCAGCAAGCTACAGTGCTGGACACCCTATGCCAAACAACTAGCAAGACAGGAATACAACCCCACCCATTAGCAGAGAGGCTGTCTAAAATCATAAGGTCACAGACACCCCAAAACACACCACCAGTCGGGGTCCTGCCCACCAAAAAGACAGGATTCAGCCTCATCCACCAGAACATAGGCACTACTCCCTTCCACCAGGAAGCCTACACAACCCACTGAACCAACCTTAGCCATTGGGGGCACACACCAAAAACAACAGGAGCTACAAACCTGCAGCTTGCGAAAAGGAGACCCCCAAGCACAGTAAGTTAAGCAAAATAAGAAGACAGACAAACACACAGCAGATGAAGGAGCAAGGTAAAAACCCACCAGACCAAACAAATGAAGAGGAAATAGACAGTCTACCTGAAAAAGAATTCAGAGTAATGATAGTAAAGATGACCCAAAATCGTAGAAATAGAATGGAGAAAATACAAGAAACGTTTAACAAGGACCTAGAAGAACTAAAGAGCAAACAGACAATGATGAACAGCATAACAAATGAAATTAAAAATTCTCTACAAGGAATCAATAGCAGAATAACTGAGGCAGAAGAACGGATAAGTGATGTAGAAGATAAAATAGTGGAAATAACTACTGCAGAGCAGAATAAAGAAAAAAGAATGAAAAGAATTCAGACAGTCTTAGAGACCTCTGGGACAACATTAAACATACCAACATTCGAACTATAGGGGCCCTGGAGGAAAAAGAGAAAAAGGAAGAGACTGAGAGAATATTTGAAGAGATATTTGAAGTTAAAAACTTCCTAATATGGGAAAGGAAATAGTCAATCAAGTCCAGGAAGCGCAGAGAGTCCCATACAGGATAAATCCAAGGAGAAACACGCCAAGACACACATTAATCAAACTATCAAAAATTAAATACAAAGAAAAAATATTATAATTGGCAAGGGAAAAACAACAAATAACATACAAGGGAATCCCCTTAAGGTTAACAGCTGATCTTTCAGCAGAAACTTTGCAGCCAGAAGGGAGTGGCAAGACCTATGTAAAATAATGAAAGAGAAAAACCTACAACCAAGATTACTCTACCCAGCAAGGATCTCATTCAGATTCAACAGAGAAATTAAAACCTTTACAGACAAGCAAAAGCTGAGAGAGTTCAGCACCATGAAACCAGCTTTACAACACATGCTAAAGGAACTTCTCTAGGCAAGAAACACAAGAGAAGGAAAAGACCTACAATAAAAAACCCAAAACAATTAAGAAAATGGTAATAGGAACCTACATATCGATAATTACCTTAAATGTAAATGGATTAAATGCTCCCACCAAAAGACATAGACTGGCTGAATGGATACAAAAATAAGGTCCGTATATATGCTGCCTACAAGAGACCCACTTCAGACCTAGGGACATAAAGACTGAAAGTGAGGGGATGGAAAAAGATATTCCATTTAAATGGAAATCAAAAGAAAGCTGCAGTAGCAATTCTCATATCAGACAATATAGACTTTAAAATAAAGACTATTACAAGAGACAAAGAAGGACACTGCATAACGATCAAGGGATCAATCCAAGAAGAGATATAACAATTGTAAATATTTATCCACCCAACATAGGAGCACCTCAATACATAAGGCAAATGCTAACAGCCATAAAAGGGAAATCGACAATAACAAAATGATAGTAGGGGACTTGAACACCCCACTTTCATCAATGGACAGATCATCCAAAATGAAAATAAATAAGGAAACACAAGCGTTAAATGATACATGAAACAAGATGGAATTAATTGATATTTATAGGACATTCCATCGAAAAACAACAGAATACACTTTCTTATCAGGTGCTCATGGAACATTCTCCAGGATAGATCATATCTCGGGTCACAGATCAAGCCTTGGTAAATTTAAAAAAATTGAAATCATATCACGTATCTTTTCCAACCACAATACTATGAGACTAGATACCAATTATAGGAAAAAATCTGTAAAAATTACCAACACATGGAGGCTAAACAATACGCTACTTAATAACCAGGAGATCACTGAAGAAATCAAAGATGAAATCAAAATATACCTAGAAACAAATGACAAAGAAAACACGACAACCCAAAACCTATGGGGTGCAGCAAAAGTAGTTCTAAGAGGTAAGTTTATAGCAATAAAATCCTACCTCAAGAAACAAACATCTTAAATAAACAACCTTAACCTTACACCTAAAGCAATTAAAGAAGAACAAAAAAACCCCAAAGTTAGCAGAAGGAAAGAAATCATAAAGATCAGATCAGAAATAAATGAAAAAGAAATGAATGAAGCAATAACAAAGATCAATTGAAAGCTGGTTTTTAGAGAAGATAAGCAAATTGATAAACCGTTAGCCAGATGCATCAAGAAAAAAATGGAGAAGACTCAAATCAATAGAATTAGAAATGATAAAGGAGAAGTAGCAACTGGCACTGCAGACATACAAAAGATCATGAGAGATCTCACCTCATATAGGTGCCATTTTATTGGCACCTATATGCCAATAAAATGGACAACCTGGAAGAAATGGACAAATTCACAGAAAAGCACAACCTTCCAAGACTGAATGAGGAAGAAATAGAAAACATAAACAGACCAATCACAAGCACTGAAATTGAGACTGTGATTAAAAATCTTCCAACAAACAAAAGCCAAGGACTAGATGGCTTCACAGGCGAATTCTATCAAACATTTAGAGAAGAGCTTACACCTGTCCTTCTCAAACTCTTCCAAAATATAGCAGAGGGAGGAACATTCCCAAATTCATTCTACGAGGCCACTATAATCCTGATACCAGAACCAGACAAAGGTGTCACACAGAAAGAAAACTACAGGCCAGTATCACTGATGATCATAGATGCAAAAATTTCCAACAAAATACTAGCAAACAGAATCCAACAGCACATTAAAAGGATCATACACCATGATCAAGTGGGATTTATCCCGGGAATGCAAGGATTCTTCAATATGCGCAAGTCAATCAGTGTGATAAACCATAATAATAAATTGAAGGAGAAAAACCATATGATAATCTCAATAGATGCAGAAAAAGCTTTTGACAAAATTCAACAGCCATTTATGATAAACTCCCTCCAGAAGGTAGGCATGGAGGGAACTTACCTCAACATAATAAAGCCCATATATGACAAACCCACAGCCAACATCATTCTCAATGGTGAAAAACTGAAACCATTTCCTCTAAGATCAGGAACAAGACAAGGTTGTCCACTCTCACCACTATTATTCAACATAGTTTTGGAAATCCTATCCACATCAATCAGAGAAGAAAAAGAAATAAAAGGAATACAAATTGGAAAAGAAGTAAAGCTGTCACTGTTTCCAGTTGACATAATAGAGAATCCTAAAGATGCTGTCAGAAAACTACTAGAGCTAATAAATAAATTTGGTAAAGTAACAGGCTCAAAATTAATGCACATAAATCTCTTGCATTCCTATACACTAATGATGAAAAAAATCTGAAAGAGAAATTAAGGAAACACTCCCATTTGCCATTGCAACAGAAAGAATAAAATACCTAGGAATAAACCTACCTAAGGAGACCAAAGACATGTATGCAGAAAACTATAAGACACTGATGAAAGAAATTAAAGATGATACAAACAGATGGAGTGATATACCATGTTCTTGGATTGGAAGAGTCAACATTGTGAAAATTACTATAGTACTCAAAGCAATCTACAGATTCAGTGCAATCCCTATCAAACTACCAATGTCATTTTTCACAGAACTAGAACAAAAAATTTCACAATTTGTATGGAGACACAAAATACCACGAATAGCCAAAGCAAATCTTGAGAAAGAAAAACAGAGCTGGAGGAATCAGGCTCCCTGTCTTCAGACTATACTACAAAGCTACAATAATCAGGACAGTATGGTCCTGGCACAAAACCAGAAATATAAATCAATGGAACAGGATAGAAAGCCCAGAGATAAACGCACCCACATATGGTCACCTTATCTTTCATAAAGGAAGCAAGCATATACAATGGAGAAAAGACAGCCTCTTCAGTAAGTGGTGCTGGGAAAACTGGACAGCTACATGTAAAAGAATGAAATTAGAACACTCCCTAACACCATACACAAAAATAAACTCAAAATGGATTAAAGACCTAAATGTAAGACCGGACACTATAAAACTCTTAGAGGAAAACATAGTAAGAACACTCTTTTTTTTTTTCTTTTTTTTCTTTTTTTTCTTTTTTTTTTGCGGTACACGGGCCTCTCACTGTTGTGGCCTCTCCCGTTGCGGAGCACAGGCTCCAGACGTGCAGGCTCAGCAGCCATGGCTCACGGGCCCAGCCGCTCCGCGGCATGTGGGATCTTCCCGGACCGGGGCATGAACCCGTGTCCCCTGCATCGGCAGGCGGACTCTCAAGCACTGCGCCACCAGGGAAGCCCTAAGAACACTCTTTGACATAAATCACAGCAAGATCTTTTTTGATCCACCTCTTAGAGTGATGGAAATAAAAAGAAAAATAAGCAAATGGGACCTAATGAAACTTAAAAGCTTTTGCACAGCAAAGGAAACCATAAGCAAGATGAAAAGACAACCCTCAGAATGGGAGAAAATATTTGCAAATGAAGCAACTGACAAGGGATTAATCTCCAAAATTTACAAGCAGGTCATGCAGCTCAATTTCAAAAAAAACAAACAACCTGATCCAAAAATGGGTAGAAAACCTAGATAGACATTTCTCCAAGGAAGATATACTGATTGCCAACAAACACATGAAAGGATGCTCAACATCACTAATCATTAGAGAAATGCAAATCAAAACTACAACGAGGGGCTTCCCTGGTGGCGCAGTGGTTGAGAGTCCACCTGCCGATGCAGAGGACACGGGTTTGTGCCCCGGTCTGGGAAGATCCCACATGCCGCAGAGCGGCTGGGCCCGTGAGCCATGGCCGCTGAGCCTGCGCGTCCGGAGCCTGTGCTGCACAACGGGAGAGGCCACAACAGTGAGAGGCCCGTGTACCGCAAAAAAAAAAAAAAAACTACAATGAGGTGTCACCTCACACTGGTCAGAATGGCCATCATCCAAAAACCTACAAACAATAAATGCTGGACAGGGTGTGGAGAAAAGGGAACTCTCTTGCACTGTTGGTGGGAATGTAAATTGATACAGCCACTATGGAGAACAATATGGAAGTTCTTAAAAAAGTAAAAGTAGAGCTACCATACGATGCAGCAATCCCACTACTGGACATATACCCTGAGAAAACCATAATTCAAAAGGAGTCATGTACCACAATGTTCATTGTAGCTCTATTTACAATAGCCAGGACATGGAAGCAACCTAAGTGTCCATCGACAGATGAATGGATAAAGAAGATATGCCCCATATATACGATGGAATATTACTCAGCCATAAAAAGAAACGAAATTGAGTTATTTGTAGTGAGGTGGCTGGACCCAAGGTCTGTCTTACAGAGTGAAGTACGTCAGAAAGAGAAAAACCAATACCGTATGCTAACACATATATATGGAATCTGAAAAAAAAAAAAAAAAAAAGGTTCTGAAGAACCTAGGGGCAGGACAGGAATAAAGACGCAGACGTATAGCATGGACTTGAGGACATGGGCAGGTGGAAAGCTAAGCTGGAACGAAGTGAGAGAGTGGCGTGGACATATACACCAAAGGTAAAATAGATAGCTATTGGGAAGCAGCCGCATAGCCCAGGGAGATCAGCTCGGTGCTTTGTGACCACATAGAGGGGTGGGATTGGGAGGGTGGGAGGGAGACGCAAGAGGGAGGAGATATGGAGATATATGTATATGTATAGCTTATTCACTTTGTTATAAAGCAGAAACTAACACACGATTGTGAAACAATTATACTCCAATAAAGATGTTTATAAAAACAACCAAACATCCAATCATAAGGGAGACTTAGATACCAAGAATTTGTGTCGAGAGCTACTGTAATACTCAGCTGTATATTGATTTGATATCCGTATATATTTGAGAACAGGAAGAGAATGGAGATGATAGAATACACTGTAAGAAAGGAATTCAACCAGTATTAATATCCTTGTTTGCCTTGTAATTTAGCCATAAGAGTCTGTTCACATTAAATCTAAGTAAAAATAGGTTATAGACTAGTAAAATCGTGGAGTCAAATGCCAACATTTTTACTACAGAAACAGTGATGTCATCTACCATGCTGCCTCCCAAAGGGGTAATATCCAGAAAACTGCTGTTTCTACGTGGATGGGCTACCTCATTCTTTGTTTTATTCATATTTTTAGTAGACCTGAATGTGTCGTTGAATGTCATTAGTTTAGAAGAAGCATAGAAGAGTATGTGGCAGCATTTGGGAATGGAGTAAGCAACATCTATGATGCTGTGCATTATGTTCAAAGGAGCATAGAATTTGAAAGCTGTCACAGAAATTTCAGAGTTATTAAGAGCAACCTGGTGATTTTACAGTTGACTGTGAATGCCCATAGGGGTGAAGTCACTTGAACTTGGTTGATCAGTTGATTGGTTGGTTGATTAATTAATGGCAAAGAAAGGATTCTGGTTTTGAGAAACTCTATGAGATTGCAAATTGTTTTTTGAATTCTTAATGAAGATTATTTTATTTGGTGCAGGCTTTTAACTAATAAAAAATAGTTGTGTAATTTATAAGATGTGGGTACAGAGTATGTGGATTTGAATGTAGTTCAACCATTAGTAATTGCATGATTTGGGGCAAGTTACATAAACTTTTGTGCCTCGGTTTTTTTATCTGTAAAACGAGGGTGATACCAATTTCATAGGGTTATTGTGAGAATTAAATGAAATCATGAATGGATAGCACTGGGAACAATGTCTGGCACTCAAAAATTGTTGTTCTTGTTACATTTAGTATATTCCTGAATGTTTATCATTTCATTCTTCTAAATTAAGAATGACTTTTTTTTCCTCTTCCAGGACGGAGTTACAATGACTTAAATCAGTACCCAGTGTTTCCCTGGGTCATTACTAATTATGAATCAGAAGAACTGGATCTTACTTTGCCAAGTAACTTCAGAGATTTGTCCAAGGTAATTTCTTAGTAATCATCTGAAATATCACTATGTTGAATATAAAAATTTTCAAGTGATTATCTTTATTTTCACATCATATTTAAAAAATATTTTTAATATTATTATAACTTTAATATATTTGTCTTTTAAATGTATTTTCATTATTCTCAAATTTAAATTAGAAAAATTTAATATACATGGTAACCTTGATGACAGTTAAAAATATTAACAGTTATATTTTTTTCTTCATATACATTTAAGGAGATATTATTCCCAAATATCAACTTCTTCTAAGGGTGTCAGTACTTGATAAAAGATACGAAGAACATCATGGAAACTTCTCACCAGCTCTCTTGTAAAAAGAGAAGTAACCCCACACTGTTCTGTGTCTCCTAAGTGATTTTCCTCTACCTTTTGCCCTTCTCTGAGCCATTCCTCACTACAACAGAATGGATCCTCTTTCAATGTAATTTTTTTTTTTTTTTTTTTTTTTTGCGGTACGCGGGCCTCTCACTGCTGTGGCCCCTCTCGTTCCGGAGCACAGGCTCCGGACGCACAGGCTCAGCGGCCATGGCTCACGGGCCCAGCCGCTCCGCAGCATGTGGGATCTTCCCGGACCCCTGCATCGGCAGGTGGACTCTCAACCACTGCGCCACCAGGGAAGCCCTAAATGTAATTTTGAATTCCATAAATTCAGTGCTTAAACCTTTCTTGACTTATCACTGCATGCAGAATGAATCTTTCCCAACTCCACAGTTTGCTTTCTCTGCCTTGAACGTTCATCTCCTTGCTCTGTGAGTGGCTGACTGTCTCAGTCCTTTAGGAACAACACGTCTTTATAGAGACCATTACTGATTCCTTCCTTCCTCTCTTTCTTTCAGAGCACCTAAAATATCATGCATTTTTACATATCTTTCTACCTACTTGTTTTGGTTCTTCTTGTGTGCTCCACTAAAGTTCATAAAGATAGAGTTCTTGTTTACCATTATTTCTCCCTTGCCTAGTATAGGACCTGCCATTCAATAAATGTGTTAAATGAATTAAATAATAAAATATACATGACATTTCTCCCAAGTTCTAAAAACTTGTTAAAGTTAGTCTGTTTTTAATTTTAAAATATGAAACATGTAAATAACAAAAACTACCTCTAATTTACCACATATCAATAAGGAATAATTATGTTTTATGCACACACACACACACACACACACACACACTGGTTTTTCTATAAGTATATTCTCATATCATCAGGTATTCTTTAAGAATTTTCCTTTTCTGTCCTGAATTATCAACAAACAGAATATCCTGAATCCTTTTTCACTTTTAAAGGAGAGTTTTCATTTTCAAAAGAAAGCCCTGTTTGCACGTTAACTATCAGATATGGGATTAATGTGTAGAATATATAGAGAACTCCTAAAACTCAACAACAAAAACCAAACAACCTGATTCAAAAACGGGTGAAGAATTTGAATAGACAATTCTCCAAAGAAGTTATACAAATGGCCAATGAGCAGATGAAGAGGTGTTCAACATTACTAATTGTTAGGAAAATGTATATCAAAACCAAATGAGATGCCACTTCACAGCCAGTAGGATGGCTTTAATTAAAAAATAAATAAATAATCATAAAATAACAAGTATTGGTGAAGATGTGGAGAAATTAGAGCCCTTGTGCACTGCTGGTGGCACTGTAAAATGGTGAAGCTGACGTGGAAAAAAGTATGACAGTTCCTTCAAAATAAAAAATAGAATTACCCTAAGATCCAGCTATTCTACTTTTGAATATATACCCAAGAGAAATAAAAGCAGAGACTCGAAGAGGTATTTGTATACCAATTTTAATATTTATAATAGTATTATTTACAATAACCAAAAGATGGAAGCAGTCCAAGTATCCACTAATGGATAAATGGATAAACAGAATGTGGTACATATATACAGTGGAATATTGTTCAGCCTTAAAGAGGAAGGAACCTCTGACACATGCTACAATATGGATGAACCTTTAAGGCATTATGCTAAGTGAAATAAGCCATTCACAAAAGGACAAACACTGTATGATTTCACTCATGTGAGGTATTTAGAGTAGTCAGATTCATAGAGACAGAAAGTAGAATGGTGGTTGCCGGGGCCTGGCCGGGGGGAGGGAGAAATGGAGACTTCAATGGGTATAGAGTCTCAGTTTTGCAAGATGAAACAAGTTCTGGAAATGGAAGGTGGTGATGGTTGGCCAACAGCCTGAATGTAATGCCACTGAACTTACACTTAAAAGTGGTTAAAATGGTAAGGTTCATGTTATGTATATTTTATAACACTTAAAAAACAAAAACAATAAAAAGGCCAGTAAGGGGAGAAAAAGAGGTAATTAGTAAACTAGACACAAAATAGAGGTTTGAAAAAGCGCCTGCATGTTTCTGCTTTTACTTTTCTTTGATCACCTTGAGAACAACATGCCCAGGTTAACTAGTGGGAGGGTCAGGACTGACACCTGGAGGATGGCTGAGCTGTGTGAGCTGAGGCCATCCTACACGAGCCAGCCCTCAGCTGACCACGAACATATGAGCAAGCACAACCAAGAGCAGCCAACTGTGGCCCAGATCAGCAGAATTTCCCAGGTGACCCATTGACTATGAGAAATAATAAATGGATAAATGTGTTTTGGTTTTTTTTTTAAAGGAAAGCCTTACTTACATTTAGGTATTGTACTTGTTCTAAGACCCTGTAGTATTTCACTGGAATCTGTAGAGCTCTCTTGTCTAATAAATGAGGACTGTATTAGTTTGACTTGTGTAGTGAGCCATGCAGTAGGTCAATAGTAAAAACTGGACAGCTTTTTAATTCTCAGACTATTATATCCTACTATCCTTTATTTGAATTTTATGTAAGTGAAATTAAAGATCTCATTTTTCATTAAATTGTTAAAATGTAAAATTTGCCTCACAAAATAAATATATAACCTTTCTAGACATCTAGAAGAATTGCCTTTTTTTGTTTAAGCCGAGTCCTTCAGTTTGGACTTCCATTTAAGCACATAACTTATTAAGATGTTTTGTGCTCTAGAGGACTTTTTGTAGGCTCTTTAAGATGCAGTGAGTAGTTGGATGGATTGTGGACAAGGTGCATGTTTATATCTTGGTGGAACAGTAGCAATGGTGCTAAGTGGGAGGCTATTTGGATTTTTCTGCTGTGGCTGTATTGCTCTCTTCTGCCATCACTGTACCTGAACAAGAACTCCCATAACCCTATCACCTCGTCTTACTACTTCCTTGCCAAAAGCTTCCGTTCTCTGACCCTCATCTTTGTTCTCTATTCCACTAAAAATCTTACATGACCAGAAGAAATCCTTCAAAACAATTTTTTTAAAGTAGGTCCTATGAATTTTTTCATTATGAGAATCCAATGAAATAGTATCAGCAAAATGCTGTTACTATTTGCCAAGTAAACAGAATCTTTTATTCAAATTGAATCTTATTTGTATGTTGCAGCTGTTTCTAAGGAACTTGCCAAATAGTTTTGCTAGGTGTGTAAAACACTGTTTTAATTCATGTCTTTATAACTTATCTTCTGTATGTGATAAATAAGGTTATTTTTATGCCCCACTAGACAAGCAATAGAAATTTTGCTTTTTTTATTTTATTAGATTAAAAGTAAAAAGGGGCTCAAAAGCCAAAGCAAAAGAGTTATTTTCATTATTCTCTATCTATAAATGTCCATATCCACTATACAAAGACATAAAAATACCACTTTTGTGATTTAGTGTGTTTAATTGTAGTAGTATCCATTTTTATATTATAAGAGATTTTGTGAAAGAGTTGTATTTTGTGCTGAGGAAGGAAAATTTATAAAGAGTGTTTTCAACACTAGCTGAACAGCACTTAATTGGCTAGCCAACAGTAGTGCGATTATCAGAGCTGGGGAGAAGTAGGGAGCTCTAATACTCAACCACATAACCTACAGCATCTCCTTTCCTATAAAGCAGCAGTAGTTCAAATGCTACAAAAGTCATTCAAGTTCATGAAAATGGAATTCTGCTACTACTAATTGTTTTCATTACATATTCATGGAAATAAGTGAGTTTGGAATTAACTGAATTATTTTAAGTGAAATAAGCATATCAGGTATTTGATACATGCTTTCCATGTATAACATTGTTTACTTTATAAAATGTGTCTCATTCCTATTGGTATTAAAATCTGCCTAATGTTTACAGTATGATTCCATTTTGAAATATCTGTTTATATACATATTTTCAGGAATGCATCACATACATAAAATGAGCTATATCTGTATGAAAAACGATTATAATAGAATTATATTGAAGTTTGTCCCATAGTATACATTTAGCAAACATTACTATTTGTGTAAATAAACTTGTGAAATCAAAGGAAACGTGTGCAAAGCTTAATTTAAAATATAAACAGAGCTTACTCTCCTTCTTAAGATAATATAGCCTGACTAGCTTTAAAATGCATTGAATTATTTATGTGTGTTTATGTCCATTTAATTTTCCCAAAGCTGGTTTTCAGAGGACTTTTAGTAGCATTGATACAATTTTATTTGGTAATCTCTTCCATGTTGCACAGGGAATTCTCTTTTGAAGCTGAATTAATGTAATCAACACCCTTTCTTCTGTATTATGTTTCTGATCATTCTCTTCAAAAAGAAAGTCTAAATGGGGCAGTGCAAAAAAAATGTCTAGTCTGAAAATCACAATGAAAATTTAATATTTCCTTGTATTGAGAAACTCCTCATTTAACATAATGGTTTAATTTATTCCTTTAAAGCTGAAAAAAGTAGAGATCAGTTTTGAAGTTGATTTTTTTTTCTCCACCTTCCCTGTTGTTTCATCACTAGTCTGAAATTCTGACTGATGAGAAGACAGATCTAACCATGCATAAACTTTGAAGTGACATTAATCCATATTTTACAAATACACACTGATTTTTATATTTTGACAGTCTCCTTGGAAGAGATAAGAACATTTTTTTTGTCTTTTCTTTATAAGAAGTTATAATTAGGACAAGAATATATTTACAAAATGTCATACCATAAAAACAAATTATGGTGGCTGAGTGTTTCAGTACCAGGGCTTCCTTGGTGTATTAGTAAGATTTTTTTGTGCTATTGTGATTTATTTATTTTTTTCCTTAGTAGGAGATTAATTGTGTAAGCCAGTTTTCTAAGGAAAATCAAGATAATCAGGTACAATCATTTCTGTTCTAATTGATCAGCAGTTATTTTGGAATATGTAATGTATATACCTGGATACCTATTCCAAAAAACAAGTATGTTGTTAGATTGAAATGGAACCATCCATTTCCAAGTGAAATCTTGCAAATGAAAACTCAGCTGTAAATTTCAGAAGGTAGGAACATCTCACTTTATTACTGTTAACTAATGTTTATTAAGGACTTAGTATATGCCAGGCTCTTATTTAAGAATATCACACGTGTTAATTCTTTTAACCCTCACAAAGACCTTCTAAGATTGGTAACGTTATTATTGTCTTCACAGGGGCAGAAATTGAGGCACCGTGGGGTTAAGCAAGTTGTACAAAGTCACACAGCTAGTGGATAGAACCAGAATTTAAACACTATGCAGTTCACAAGTAGCATTTTAAAAAGGGAATGGAATAGTATAGCATTACATTAAAAAAAGAAAGCAATGTGCATCATGTACGAATCTTCTGCTTGACGGGTGTGTGTGCATGTGCATGTGTGTGTGTGTGCGCGCGCGTGTGTGTGTGTGTGTGTGTGTTGGGTTATGATTTGAAGTGACATATTTCTTACTATGAGTTTTGGCCCAGAAACCTTGAGAAACGCTGCAGTATGCTATACTGCTTTGTACGTTTGGCATCAATTGCTAAGTCTGTTTTGATGTTATTTCATCAAGTTGCTTTTCACCTCTCATGCTGAAATGCATGGTAAGAGACAACCAGCATTCCATTGCTTGAAAAAGGAAAGCTTTCCCCAATTGCCTACTCCTGGTGTGTTTGTCCCAGGTAATGCCCCAAGCTTTTTTGACTAAGCCTGTTTTATGAAAAAGCTGAATGTTTGCTTAAATCTAGAGAATACCTGATGTTACTACTCGAGCATTCATTTGTGTTTTTCATTTATTGATTGTTCATTGAGTAATAGTTTGTGCGAGGGACTCTTAGTTTCTGGAGATTAGATAAAATAAAATCTTCTAAGTTACTATTTTAGTAAAAAATAACTGAAGATTGGGGGGAAAAAACAGGACTGGCCAACGTATAATCAAGTATTTAATATTTATTAGAGCTCACATTCTTAAAGTGAAGGAAAATACTGAACGAAAGAGTTCAAGGTAGAGGGAAAAGAAAAATCATGCAGTTTTCAACTGTAGTGTGCAAGCACAATGTGAGCTGTTATTTTGTTTAAGAGTCAAGAAAAGTAAACGTTAGGGGAAAATGACCCTACACCTCTATCTCCTAATTCGTACCTTGCAGTGTAGAAATTTGAGCAAAGTTTACTATTATCAGATCTTCAAACTGTATTTTAAATTTTGGTCCAGGTCCCAGTTAATCATAGGTTTTTGTTTGTTTGTTTGTTTGTTTATTTTAAACCTGTCTTACAATGTTGTACCATCCACACTCTGTTAAACTAGCAACTTTCATTGCTCTAGTCTGGATCAAAATGTTTCTAAAGCATATATTCTGAGATAACTGAAGAGAACTGAATGACAAGGCTGTTCTGAATTTATTTACTGGTTGATGAGTTGCTATTGTTTGTCCTTGTATTTATTGTGTTTTTTTTCTCTCTCTCTCTTTGTTTAAAGCAAAAGTAGATGATTTCCACCACCACCCCGCCCCGCCTCCCGTCTCCTTTTTATCTCCTACATTTGGTTGTGTGTTTTTATATGTGAGATATTTCTCCTAACACACACATTTAATATACAGCATTCATCTTGACCTGGAATTGACTACCGACATTTAACTGTTGTTGATCAGACAGCACTTCTTTATCTCTTTAAGTTTTAAGTGCTGTTTCTGACGAATGCCAGTCCTTTTAGTAGGCTCTGTAACAGATATACTGGGAATCAGTATACCATCTAGATGTCACAGAGGGAAAAGAACACTTTTGGCGGCGGGGGGGCAATATTGTTTCAAAATGATAGGCGTTATAGCTTTTACTTTGTTTTTCTATTTATTGGGCTTCAGTCAAAACCAAAGGAATTCAAACTTAAAAAAATAAAACAACGTTATTGTATTATAACAGTAAATAATGGATCTTAAAGTATTTAAATAAAACATAATGGCAGAGAAAGAAATTTAAAATTACCCCACATCTGGCTATTTTTTATTGGCTGACAAAATATATTAAAAATATTTTAATCTTGGCATCAAATATACTATTATATGGCACATGGATCTTAGGGATTTTGATATAAATTACATTCCCTGGCCTTGGGGCGTTTATAGTCCAGTCAGCAAAAAAAATGATATTGGGAAAGGTTAGAATCTTTTTGTAGGATTGTGAGGGAAGCCCTAGTAGGTGCCTTTAACAAACATTTTGTATAAGCGCCCTTCTTTAATCCCTTCAACAACACTGTAAGGAATGTGTTATTATCTTTATTTTACACATAATGAAACTAAGATGTAGTGAAGTTAAGAAACTCTCTAAGGTCATACATTTTCCAAGTGTTCAGGCTATGAGTTGATCTCAGGTCTGTCCCTATCACTGAACTGGTAGACTTTAGATATAACCAGAAGAATAGTTTACATTGAATACTTGCATTTATACTTCTTTCCAGTATGCAACTACTTTTACCTTCATCTTGGCAAAAGACTAGAGGTTTACTTTTTGGAGAAATTGTACTGGAGAAGTTTCTGATTTGAGAACAACAAAAACAGCAGAGGGAGAGTTGAAGGGTAAGGAATGGAAAACAGGAGGATTAACAGAAAGCTTTAAGAACTGAATGGTGAAGGCCCCCAGACCCCTTTTGCTGTCATGCTATCGGAACTCCGACAGCCAGGCTTGTACCAGCCCCACCCTGTAAGACAGAAAATTGTGTTACTCTTTGGATATACTGACTGACTCAAGAGAAAAGACCTGAAAAGTACTGACATTTAAGGATCCTACTTGGAGCCCACCTGCTTTCTCTTCAGTGAAGTCTACCCGTTCACATGCTGCTTATTAAAAGTGTACTTCAGTGTACTTCAGTCAGCTCTTTCGTGCCTCATTCTTAAAAATGAAGGTAGCAGACATTTAAAGACAGCCTTCAGTGTGAAGGACAACAGAGACTAAATGGAATAGAAAAATAAAAGAAACCAGAAGAAACAAAGACAATTTAAGAAGCAGAAGAAGCCTTAAAAACAAAACAAGAATAAATACCCTCACAGAGAAAAACTATTACATTAATAGAAAAAGAAAATGATTTTATAGAAAGTAGAGTGTAAGTGCAGATGTTTTCTAAAAGGAACATCCAAAATGAAAGGGGAAATAGCCTGGAAAGATAAAATTCAAGAACCACAGTAGGAAATTTTTGTATTTAGATAGACTTGTGTCAGCCTGCCTCCATTTATTAGAAGGGACCTTTAGCAAAGTACTTAATTTGGGGGATCCTATATAGCAAACTGCTTTTTATGTAGTATTTGTATAATACTGAAGAAAATTTTTCATGGGTACACTGACCTTTTAAAACTTTAAATTATTACATGTTCAATGTGATAATATTTTGTTTAAAATATGGCTGTGCAAATTTTTCCCCACAGTTTAAAATTGAGCATAATAGCAAAATGTGAACATACACACACGGGGCAATATATTGTGGTGTGTTTAGAGGATTTGCTGAAGTTTTGTTTTTAAATTAGGAAAACAATCTATTGGTTTTGTATGACTATTTTTTTAAATTTGTATTTTTAAAGTATTAGCACTCTATATAGCAGATTTGTTTTTTTACTAGAAGTTACCTTCTAGTGGAAGTTTTTATATGACTGTAACAGAGGTTAAGCCTGCACTTAGTTTAAGCAGCCTTCAATGACATTGTTTCTCTAACATTAGTCAGAAAATGATAAAGTGAACTAACTGAAATGGATTGTGGTTAATATTACTGTCAGGGAGATGAATAATCTTGACATGTACCAGCAACACACTGCCAGTCCAATAATCCTTCTCAAAGTTAAGTATTTATTCTCAAATCATCCTAAGTTACTGTGGTGTGGAGTGATCATTTATTATTATTTATAAATGAATTGTTTTATTTACATAGCATTACCAGTTTTATCCCATAGTACTTCCTGTTTTCTTAGTTTAGTGCTGGGTGTACTAACTTGGGTAGATCCTGAGTAAGGAACATATACTTAGCCATAAATTCACATAAAAATTGTTTTCGAAACACCTAGAAAAAAAATTTTTAAGTTGAATAAGCTCTGGTATTATACTTCTGATTTCAGGCTGGAGTATTTTTTTCTAAGAGAGTAAATATAGTAGGAAGACATTTAAAAAACCTGTATACATTTGGAGCTTTCTTTATATCTTTGTGTCAACTTCTCATTCTTATATTTCCCTGTGATAGTCAAAACTTATTTTATGTGAGTATGTAATAGTCTGCTTTTTATAGTGGATAAGTAGTAACGTATCTTTTAGTCACATGTCTACATTCCTGTCCAAGTCTTTATTCTCCAAGTCCATTTATTAGAATAAGCACATTTATTCAACATAAAGGTTTATAGTACTCTGTTTATATTGAATAAATGTTTTTATTCAAATAATTGATTATTAAACATTTTCTGGGTACCTTTTTTAGACATTGTTCTGAGAACTGTGAGAAACAAAGGTGAATGAAATAGTCCCTACTTTTAGAGTTTTACAACCAAATGAATGTTACCTAGGAACAATTTATACAAGAATAGTTTTATATCTGTGTGACTGTGACACATTTCTATGTGACTGTGAAACATCTTATTTCTGCGTGACTTAACTTTAGACTGTCCCACTTTCAGAAAAGGAGTTTTTAAAAAAACTGTGAGTTCACGATTTATAACGTCAACCAGCAAATGATTTGAAAATCTGAGTGGTACCTTTCTGAAATACGGACAATTTGATTAGAAGACATTCATAGCATTCAGAATTGTTGTATCATTTACAACTCCACTGTTTAATGCCCTTTATAAACTTGAGGTATCATCCTCTTTAGGCCATCTTTCCAGGATTCTGTTCTAGGACCTGATGTGTTTGACAGTTTCACCAATATTACAAATTGATCATACAGCTTGCATTACAGGAATTAAAATACGAAGTTTTAAATCATTTTTCAGAATGAAATACTCATGTAAAATATTTAGTGAAATACAAAGAAAAAATGTGACATCTTACATTTAGGCTTAGAAATATACAATATTAAAAAAAACAGGAAGAAGAGAGGGTGAAGATAAGTCAGAGTTCGAAATATAAATGTCAGTAGTCTTATTGGTGGAAAGGAAGATAAAGATGTAGCAGTTGTTTTCAACCTATAGCCTCAGGTCACTTGAAGGTGGGACTATGGGTTTACTGCAGGAGGCCTGTGAATTCACGTCTACGTGTATATATTTGGAGCCTGTCTTACTGGAAAAATTTAAAGCTGCTGATGTAGATTATTTAGTTGACTACATGCTTATTATTACCTAACAGTGATTTGACTTTTCTAAAAACAAATTGTGTCAAACATAATTATTATTACCCTCTTCTACTGTTACTGCTGATGCTACTTATTTTTATCTATAATCTATCATAGTTGCAAGATAACAGTTGAAGTTCATTTGTTTTACAAATGCAAGTCCAGTTCTTCCAACACCATTTGTTGAAAAGACTTTTTTTCTCATGAATTGTCTGGGAACCTTTGTTGGAATTAAACTGAGTACATATTGTGTAGGTCTATTTCTAGACTCTATTCTGTTCAGTCAATTAGCATATCTGTCGTTGTATTGATACCACACTGTCTTGTTTACTATAGCTTTATAGTTAGTCATAAAATCAGGTCATGTGAATCCAACTATGTCTTCTTTTTCAAAATTGTTTTGGCTATGCTAGGTTTTCTGTTTTTCCCATATAAATATAGGAATCAGCTTGTCAATTCTGCTGAGATTTTGACTGGTATTATACTTAATCAGTAGGCCATCTTTACTAAAAAAGATATATTAGCAATATTGAATCTTCCATTCCATAAATATGGTTTATCTTCCATTCGTTTAGGTTTTCTGTAATTTCTCTCTAATGTTCTGTGGCTTTTAGTAAACAGTTCTTGTACATATTCTGTTAATTTATCCTTAAAATTTTCATGTTTTTTATGGTTGCAAAATTTTCAATTCCAGTTGTTCATTGCTAGTATATGGGAACACAATTGAATTTTTTATATTGACCTTGTATTTTACAAACTTCCTAGATTCAATTATTCATGGTAGCAGCCTTTTTGTAGACTTTAGGACTTCCTACATCTCCCAATGAATACTTACTGCATTATATAATGTTAACTAGAAGTGCTGAGAGTGCCTTGTCTTTGATCTTAGGAGAAAAGCCTTTACTTTCATCATTAAGTACAATAGTAGCTATAGGTTTCATGTTTCTATTGTTTTTTTCTGTTTTCAGTTTCAGTGACCTTTGCTTCCCTTATTATTTTTCTTTCTACTTGATTTGGATTTAATTTCTTCTCTTTTTTAGCGTCTTAAGGTGAAAGCTTTAAACTGTTGATTTCAGATCTCTTTTTCTTTCTAATATAAGCATTTAATGATACAGATTTTTCTCAAAGCACTGATTTTGTAAGGTCCAACAAGTTTTTCTATATTGTGTTTTCATTTTTATTCTTTTCAAAATATTTTCTAATTTTCCCTGTGACTTTCTCATTGACCCGTAAATTATTTAGAAGAGTATTGTTTCCTTTCGACAGATCCTAGGATTTGTCAGATGTCTTTCCCTTGTTGATTTCTAGTTTAATTCCATTTTGCTTGGAGAACATACTTTGTATGACTTCGGTTCTTTTAAATTAGTTGAAATTTGCTTTATGGCTCCAAACATGGTGTACATTGGTTAATGCTCCATGTGTACCTGAAAACAATACATACTCATCTGTTATTACATAAAGTGCTCTATACATGTCAACTAGGTTAAATTGGTTGAGAGTGTTGTTAATATCTTCTATATCCTTACTAATTTTATATCTACTTGTTCTATTGATTACTGAGGGAGGAGTGTTGACTTCTCCAACTGTAATTTAGATTTATCTGTATCTTTTTTCATTTCTCTGTTTTTGTTTTATTTTTTATTTTTAGCATTTGTTTCTGGGTACCTGTTATGAGTTGAATTATGTCTCCCCAAAAGATATGTTGAAATCCTTACTCCTGGCCCCTGTGGACATGACCTTATTTGTAATAGGGTCTTGGCAAATGTAATGGAGTTAAGATGAGGTGATTAGGATGGGCCTAATTCCAACATGACTGGTATTTTCATAACAAGAAGATGAAAACACCATGTTAAAACAGACATCAAAGGAAAGAACACCATGTAGTGATGGAAACAGAAGTTGGAGTTATGTTGCCAGAAGTCAAGGAATACCTGGGGCTACAAGAGGCTGGAAGAGGCAAGGAAGGATCCTCCCCTAGAGGCTTGCAAGAGAGCATGGCTCTGCCAACACCTTATTTTGGACTTCTAACTTCCAGAACTGTGAGAAAATAAATTTCTATTGTTTTAGGCCACACAGTTTGTGGTAGTTTGTCATAGGAGCTCTAGGAAACTAATACAGTGCATACACATTTCAGATTGTTATGTTTTCCTTATAAATGAATTCCATTATCTTTATGTAAGGTCTCCTTTCATACCTGGTAGTAGTCCGTGTTCTGAAGTCTACCTTTTCTGATGTTGATGTAGATATGACAGTGTTATTTTGATTATTACTTGTAGTATCTTTTTCTTTTCTTTTTTTTTTTTTGCGGTACGCAGGCCTCTCACTGTTGTGACCTCTCCCGTTGCGGAGCACAGGCTCCGGACACGCAGGCTCAGCGGCCATGACTCACGGGCCCAGCCGCTCCGCGGCATGTGGGATCTTTCTGGACGGGGGCACGAACCCGTGTCCCCTGCATCGGCAGGTGGACTCTCAACCACTGCACCACCAGGGAAGCCCTGTAGTATCTTTTTCTATCATTTTTTTAAACCTGTCTCTGGCTTTATTTTTTAAATTTCTTTTCTGTGGACAATATATAATGGAGTCTTGCTTTTATACCCATTCTGATAAGCTCTGCATTTTAATTGGGTTGTTGAGACCATTTACATTTAATGTAATTTTTGATATAGTCAGTTTAAATGTACTTTCTTGCCATCTGTTTTTTATCCCTTATATCAGTTCTTTGTACCTTGTCTCCCTTTATCTGTTTTCTTTTAGATTATGTATTTTTATTATTCTATTTTATCTTCACTGTGTCTTGTTATTTATACTTCTTTTTAAGAAGTTTAGTGGTTTCTTTATGGTTTGAAATATATGTCTTCAACTTATGACAGCCTTCCTTCAAATAATAATATACCATTTCATGTATAGTCTTCAAACCTTAAAACAGTATACTCCTGTTTTCCCTATTCCATCCTTTTGGAGTGAGAGCCCATTAGGAACTGTGTTTTGTTTAGTTTTGTTCTTTCTTTATCTGCTGTACAGGCATATCTTGTTTTGTTGTGCTTTACTTTATCGTGCTTTGCAGATATTGAGTTTTTTACAAATTGAAGGTTTGTGGCAACCCTGCCTTGAACAAGTCTATAAGTGCCATTTTTCCAATAGTGTTTGCTCATTTTGTGTCTTTGTCATATTTTGGTAATTTTTGCAATATTCCAAACCCTCCACCGTTAAAAAGATTATGACTGCTGAAGACTCAGATGGCTAGCTTTCTTTTAGCAATAATGTATTTTACAATTAGAACACGTACATTGTTTCTTTAGACATAATGCTATTGCACACTGAATAGACTACAGTATAGTGTAAACATGACTTTTATATGCACTGGGAAACCAGAAAATTCACGTGACTCACTGTATTGCTGTATTTACTTTATTGCAGTGGTCTGGAACCAAACCTGCAGTATCTCCGAGGTATGCCTGTGTAGTCATGTGGGTCTCGAGAATGCAAGCCTCGTTGGCTTTCAGAGCTAGGTGTTTTGGGGGCCTGTCTCACAAGTGGAAGTCTTAAATGTTGAGGTGCTAGGTGTTTGGTCCCAAACTCACTCCTCAGGGAGAATCCATGAGCTGTGAATTCCCTCCCCATGGTGCGTCAGCTGGTGTGTCACTGTCAGGGGTGGGGTTTATGAGATTGTGTTATAACCTTTCCTACCTGTTATGATGTGGGTTTTTCTTTTTTGCCCAAGGTGTAAGAGTTGCTCAGCTAGGTTTTAGATTTCTTTCAGAGGGAATTGTTCCATGTGTAGCTGAATTTTTAGTTTCTCTGTGGGAAGAAGTGAGTTCAGCAGCCTCCTTTGTCACTTCTTTGGACCAGAACTCCTGATTTTAATGGTCCTAAGTGTTTCTTTAATTGGATAGGTGAATCGCTCAGGAAATGAATAGGTTTTGTTATAATAGCATTGAGTCTTTTGGGTGTTTGTCATTTTCATAATTACTTAAATCATCTTTTTTTTAGTTGACCTTGGATTGTTAAGATTGTTTTTTGGGTTTTTCCAGGCATTTAGCTCAACAATGACATTGGATTATCAGATGATTTTAATTGACTTATGTGCCTTTCTCAAACAGATAAATACCTAGAATGAAAATCATGTAGTATGAACCATAGCTAAATAACATAGAACTGTGAAGGAATTGCTACTAAATCTACCAATGTGAGCCTCTGAAATGATTTAGATTCTACATCGGTACAATAAGTAATATGGAACACTATCTTTTTCCCAAGATGTGTTTGTTAACTTGAAATAGTATGGGGGGGTATATGTTTACTGCCACTTGGAAGAACGTGTGTTTTCAAGGGATTAAAATCTGCTGGTACTTCAAAACAAAAGTGCTTATTTGTTAACTCTAAAAGCCATAATAGTGTGCCAATGAAAGTATTTTCTCGACAATACTAAATAAAATGTAGAGTGTGTGAAGATAAGTGCCAAAGCATCTCAGCTGCATATAGTACATGATGAAATATCCTAGAAGCCAAGGTTGAGTAAGTGTTGATGAGTCTGTTTGTTTATTTGTCATTTAGATAAAAGAGCTGCTACAACTGACACAAAATAGTTCCTGCACTCCCTCACAGTGGCAATATTACTTAAATGGCAGGGGCTATTCTTTTATGTTCTTCTCTTTGGGGATGTGAGAGGAAGGCAGGGGTAGAGAGGAACAAAATAAAATTCATTTTAAACTTTAAACTTTAAACTTTAAACTTTAAACTTTAAAAAATTCATTTTAAACTTTAAAAAGTTTCAACAACACATTGATTAAAGGCTTTCATTTGGATTCATAGATGTGGATATACAAATATAAAAGTTGAGAGGCAAGTAAAGCAATAAACTTTGGTGACAATGTTTATGTTTTGTGTTCACTTGTTTTTTTAACATCTTTATTGGAATATAATTGCTTAACAATGGTGTGTTCGTTTCTGCTCTTTAACAAAGTGAATCAGCTATACATATACATACACCCCCATATCTCCTCCCTCTTGAGTCTCCCTCCCACCCTCCCTATCCCACCCCTCTAGGTGGACAAAAAACACCCTGCTGATCTCCCTGTGCTATGCGGTTGCTTCCCACTAGCTATCTGTTTTACCATTGGTAGTGTATATGTGTCAATGCTACTCTCTCACTTCATCCCAGCTTACGCTTCCTGCTCCCTGTGTCCTCAAGTCCATTCTCTATGTCTCCGTCTTTATTCCTGCCTAACCCTAGGTTCTTTAGAACCTTTTTTTTTTTAAAGTTTCCATATATATGTGTTAGCATATGATATTTGTTTTTCGCTTTCTGACTTAACGTCACTCTGTATAAGTGTCTCTAGGTCCATCCACCATGCTACAAATAGCTCAGTTTCATTTCTTTATATGGCTGAGTAATATTCCATTGTATATATGTGCCACATCTTCTTTATCCATGCATCTGTCGATGGACACTTAGGTTGCTTCCATGTCCTGGCTATTGTAAATAGAGCTGCAATGAACATTGTGGTACATGACTCTTTTTGAATTATGGTTTTCTCAGGATATATGCCCCGTAGTGGGATTGCTAGGTCATATGGTAGTTCTATTTTTAGTTTTTTAAGGAACCTCCATACTGTTCTCCATAGTGACTGTATCAATTTACATTCCCACCAACAGTGCAAGAGGGTTCCCTTTTCTCCCCACCCTCTCCAGCATTTATTGTTTGTAGATTTTTTGATGATGGCCATTCTGACCAGTGTGAGTGGATACCTCATAGTTTTGACTTGCATTTCTCTAATAATTAGTGATGTTGAGTGTCCTTTCATGTGTTTGTTGGCAATCGGTATATCTTCTTTGGAGAAATGTCTGTTTAGGTTTTCTGCACATTTTTGGATTTGGTTGTTTGTTTTTAATGTTTAGCTGCATGAGCTGCTTGTATATTTTGGAGATTAATCTTTTGTCAGTTGTTTCATTTAAAAATATTTTCTCCCATTTGAGGGTTGTCTTTTCATCTTGTTTATGGCTTACTTTGCTGTGCAAAAGCTTTTAAGTTTCATTAGGTCCCATTTGTTTTTATTTTTCTTTTTATTTCCATTTCTCTAGGAGGTGAGTAAAAAAGGATCTTGCTGTGATTTATGTCATGGAGTGTTCTGCCTAGGTTTTCCTCTAAGAGTTTTACAGTGTCTGGCCTTACATTTAGGTCTTTCATCCATCTTGAGTTTATTTTTGTGTATGGTGTTACGGAGTGTTCTAATTTCATTCTTTTACATGTAGCTGTCCAGTTTTCCAAGCACCACTTATTGAAGACGCAGTCTTTTCTCCACTGTGTATTCTTGCATCCTTTATCAAAGATAAGGTGACCATATGTGTGTGGATTTATCTCTGGGCTTTCTGTCCTGTTCCATTGATCTGTATTTCTGTTTTTGTGCCAGTACCATACTCTCTTGATTACTGTAGCTTTGTAGTATAGTCTGAAGTCAGGGAGCCTGATTACTCCAGCTCCGTTTTTCTTTCTCAAGATTGCTTTGGCTACTGGGGGTCTTTTGTGTTTCCATACAAATTGTGAAATTTTTTTTTCTAGTTCTGTGAAAAATGACATTGGTAGTTTGATAGGGATTGTACTGAATCTGTAGATTGCTTTGTGTAATATAGTCATTTTCAAAATCTTGATTCTTCCAATCCAAGAACATGGTATATCTCTCCATCTGTTTGTATCATCTTTAATTTCTTTCATCAGTGTCTTATAGTTTTCTGCATACATGTCTTTGGTCTCCTTAGGTAGGTTTGTTCCTAGGTCTTTTATTCTTTTTGTTGCAATGGTAAATGGGAGTGTTTCCTTAATTTCTCTTTCAGATTTTTCATCATTAGTCTATAGGAATGCAAGAGATTTATGTGCATTAATTTTGTATCCTGCTACTTTACCAAATTCATTGATTAGCTCTCGTGGTTTTCTGGTAGCATCTTTAGGATTCCCCATGTATAGTATCATGTCATCTGGAAACAGTGACAGCTTTACTTCTTCTTTTCCGATTTGGATTCCTTTTATTTCTTTTTCTTCTCTGATTGCTGTGGGTATCACTTCCAAAACTATGTTGAATAATAGTGGTGAGAGTGGGCAACCTTGTCGTGTTCCTGATCTTAGTGGAAATGGTTTCACTTTTTCACCATTGAGAACGATGTTGGCTGTGGGTTTGTCATATATGGGCTTTATTATGTTGAGGTAATTTCCCTCTATGCCTACTTTGAGGAGGATTTTTATCATGGGTGGTGTTGAATGGGTGTTGAATTTTTGTCAAAAGCTTTTTCTGCATCTATTGTGATGATCCTTCAGTATTGGTTTTTCTCCTTCAGTTTGTTAATATGGTTTATCACATTGATTGATTTGCATATATTCAAGAATCCTTGCATTCCTGGGATAAACCCCACTTGATCATGGTGTATGATCCTTTTAATGTGCTGTTGGATTCTGTTTGCTAGTATTTTGTTGAGGATTTTTGCGTCTATAATCATCAGTGTTATATGCCTGTAGTTTTCTTTTTTTGTGGCATCGTTGTCTGGTTTTGGTATCAGGGTGATGGTGGCCTTGTAGATGAGTTTGGGAGTGTTCCTCCCTCTGCTATATTTTGGAAGAGTTGAGAAGGATAGGTATAAGGTCTTCTCTAAATGTTTGATAGAATTCGCCTGTGAAGCCATCTGGTCCTGCGCTTTTGTTTCTTGCAAGATTTTTAATCACAGTGTCAATTTCAGTGCTTGTGACTGGTGTGTTTATATTTTCTATTTCTTCCTAGTTCAGTCTCAGAAGGTTGTGCTTTTCTAAGAATTTGTCCATTTCTTCCAGGTTGTCCATTTTATTGGCATATAGTTGCTTGTAGGAATCTCTCATGATCCTTTGTATTTCTGCAATGTCAGTTGGTACTTCTCCTTTTTCATTTCTAATTCTATTGATTTGAGTCTTCTCCCTCTTTTTCTTGATGAGTCTGGCTAATGATTTATCAATTCTGTTTATCTCTCAAAGAACCAGCTTTTAGTTTTATTGATCTTTGTTATCATTTCCTTCATTTCTTTTTCATTTACTTCTGATCTGATCTTTATGATTTCTTTCCTTCTGCTAACTTCGGGGTTTTTTGTTGTTCTTTCTCTAATTGCTTTAGGTGTAAGATTAGGTTGTTTATTTGAAATGTTTCTTGTTCTTGAGGTAGGATTGTATTGCTATAGATTTCACACTTAGAACTGCTTTTGCTGCATCCCAAAGGTTTTGGGTCATTATGTTTTTATTGTCATTTGTTTCTAGGTATTTTTTGATTTCATCTTTGATTTCTTCAGTAATCTCTTATTTATTTAGTGGTGTATTGTTTAGCCCCCATTTATTTGTATTTTGTACAGATTTTTTCCTATAATTGATATCTAGTCTCATAGTTGGAAAAGATACTTGACAGTATTGCAATTTTCTTAAATTTACCAAGGCTTGATTTGTAACCCAAGATATGATCTATCCTGGAGAATGTTCCATGAGCACTTGAGACAAAAGCGTATTCTGTTGTTTTTGGATGGAATGTTCCATAAATATCATTTAAGCCCATCTTGTTTCATGTATCATTTAAAGCTTGTGTTTCCTTATTTATTTTCATTTTGGATGATCTGTCCATCAGTGAAAGTGGGGTGTTCAAGTACCCTACTATGATTGTGTTACTGTCGATTTCCCCTTTTATGGCTGTTAGCATTTGTCTTATGTATTGAGGTGCTTTATGTTGGGTGCATAAATATTTACAATTGTTATATCTTCTTCTTGGATTGATCCCTTGATCATTATGTAGTGTCTTTGTTCTTTGTCTCTTGTAACAGTCTTTATTTTAAAGTCTGTTTTGTCTGATATGAGAATTGCTACTCCAGCTTTCTTTTGATTTCCATTTGCATGGAATATCTTTTTCTATCCTCTCACTTTCAGTCTGTATGTTTCCCTAGGTCTGAAGTGGGTCTCTTGTAGACAGCCTATGTATGAGTCTTGTGTTTGTGTCCATTCAGCCAGTCTGTGTCTTTTGGTGGGAGCATTTAATCCATTTACATTTAAGGTAATTATTGATATGTATGTTCCTATTACCATTTTCTTAATTGATTTGGGTTTGTTATTGTAGGTGTTTTCCTTCTCTTGTGTTTCCTGCCTAGAAAAGTTCCTTTAGCATTTGTTGTAAAGCTGGCTTGGTGGTGCTGAATTCTCTTAGCTTTCGCTTGTCTGTAAAGGTTTTAATCTCTCCGTTGAATCTGAATGAGATCCTTGCTGGGTAGAGTAATCTTGGTTGTAGGTTTTTCCCTTTCATCGCTTTAAGTATGTCCTGCCACTCCCTCTGGCTTGCAGAGTTTCTGCTGAAAGATCAGCTGTTAACCTTATGGGCATTCCCTTGTATGTTAATTGTTGCTTTTCCCTTGCTGCTTTTAATATTTTTTTCTTTGTATTTAATTTTTGATAGTTTGATTAGTATGTTTATTGGTGTGTTTTTCCTTGGATTTATCCTGTATGGGACTCTCTGCACTTCCTGGACTTGATTGATTATTTCCTTTCCCATATTAGGGAAGTTTTCAACTATCATCTCTTCAAATATTTTCTTAGCCCTTTTTTTTTTTTCTCTTCTTCTTCTCTGACCCCTGTAATTCGAATGTTGGTGCGTTTAATATCGGTCCAGCAGTCTCTGGGATTGTCCTCAATTCTTTTCATTCTGTTTTCTTTATTTTGCTCTGCAGTTGTTATTTCCACTATTTTTTCTTCCAGGTCAGTTATCTGTTCTTCTGCCTCAGTTATTCTCCTATTGATTCCTTCTAGAGAATTTTTTATTTCATTTATTGTGTTGTTCATTGTTGTTTGTTTGCTCTTCAGTTTTTCTAGTTCCTTGTTAAATGTTTCTTGTATTTTCTCCATTCTGTTTCCAAGATTTTGGATCATCTTTACTATCATTACTCTGAATTCTTTTTCAGGTAGACTGCCTATTTCCTCTTCATTTGCTTGGTCTGGTGGTTTTTTATCTTGCTTCTTCATCTGCTTTGTGTCTCTCTGTTTTCTCATTTTGCTTAACTTACTGTGTTTGGAGTCTCCTTATTGCAGGCTACAGGTTAATAGTTCCCGTTGTTTTTGGTGTCTACCCCCAGTGGCTAAGATTGGTTCAGTCGGTTGTATAGTCTTCCTGGTTGAGGGGATTAGTTCCTGTGTTCTGGTGGATGAGGCTGGATCTTGTCTTTGTGTTGGGCTGGACCGCATCCGGTGGTGTGTCTTGGGGTATCTGTTACCTTATTATGATTTTAGGCAGCCTCTCTGCTAATAGGTGGGGTCTCGCTAGTTGTATGGCTTAGGGTGTTTAGCACTGTAGCTTGCTGGTCGTTCAGTGGAGCTGGGTCTTAGCGTTGAGATGGAGATCTCTGGGAGAGCTTTTGCTGTTTGATATTACATGGGCTGGGAGGTCTCTGGTGGACCAATGTCCTGAAGTCAGCTCTCCTACCTCAGAGACCCAGGGCTGACACCCGGCCAGAGCACCAAGACCCTGTCAGCCACACGGCTCAGAAGAAAAGGGAGAAAGAAAAAGAAAGAAAGAAAGGAAATAATTTAATTAATTAAATAAAATTATTAAAGTAGAAAAAAATATTAAAAATAAATAAATAATTAAAAATGAAAGAGGGAAAGAATGAAGAGACCAAACCAAAAAACAAATCCTCCAATGATAACAAGTGGTAAAAACTATATTTAAAAAAAAGAAAACTATACAGTCAGAACCCTGGGACAGATGGTGGAAGCAAAGCTATACAGACAAAAATCACACAAAGAAACATACACATACTGACTCACAAAAAGAGAAAAAGGAAGAAAAAGAAAAATATATATATATGAAAAATTAAAAAAGGAAGAGAGCAACCAAATCAATAAACAATCTACCAATGATAATAAGCTCTAAGTATTAAACTAAGATAAACATAACACCAGAAACAAATTAGATGCAGAAAGCAAACCCCAAGACTATAGTTGCTCCCAAAGTGCACCTCCTCAATTTTGGGATGATTCGTTGTCTACTCAGGTATTCCACAGATGCAGGGTACATCAGGTTGATTGTGGAGATTTAATCCGCTGTTTCTGAGGATGCTGGGAGAAATTTCCCTTTCTCTTGTTTGTTTGCACAGCTCCTGGGGCTCAGCTTTGCATTTGGCCCTGCCTCTGCATGTGGGTCACCTGAGGGCATCCGTTCTTCGCTCAGACAGGACAGGGTTAAAGGAGCAGCTGATTTGGCGGCTCTGGCTCACTCAGGCTCGGGGGAGGGAGGAGTCCAGAATGCGGGGTGAGCCTGCTGCGGCAGAGGCCAGCATGACGTTGCAACAACATGAGGCACGCCGTGTGTTCTCCCCTGGAAGTTGTCCCTGGATCATTGGACCCTGGCAGTGACGGGCTGCACAGGCTCCTGGGAGGGGAGGTGTGGATAGTGACCTGTGCTTGCACGCAGGCTTCTTGGTGTCTGCAGTAGCAGCCTTATCATTTCATGCCTGTCTCTGGGGTCCACGCTGATAGCCCTGGCTCGCGCCTGTCTCTGTAGCTTGTTTAGGCAGTGCTCTGAATCCCCTCTCCTGGCGCACCCTGAAACAATGGTCTCTTGCCTCTTAGGCAGGTCCAGACTTTTTCCTGGACTCCCTCCCGGTTAGCTGTGGCACACTAGCCCCCTTCAAGCTGTGTTCACGCAGCCAACCCCAGTCCTCTCCCTGGGATCCGACCTCCGAAGCCGGAGCTTCAGCTCCGAGCCCCACCCTCCCCGGCGGGTGAGCAGACAAGCCTCTCGGGCTGGTGAACACTGGTCGGCACCGATCCTCTGTGCGGGAATCTCTCCGCTTTGCCCTCTGCACCCGGGTTGCTGCGCTCTCCTCCATGGCTCCAAAGCTTCCCACCTGCCCAACCCCCGTCTCCACCAGTGAAGGGGCTTCCTATTGTGTGGAAACATTTCCTCCTTCACAGCTCCCTCCCACTGGTGCAGGTTCCGTCCCTATTCTTTTGTCTGTTTTTCCTTTTTTCTTTTGCCCTACCCAGGTATGTGGGGAGTTTCTTGCCTTTTGGAAAGTCTGAGGTCTTTTTCCAGCTTTCAGTAGGTGTTCTGTAGGAGCTGTTCCACATGTAGATGTACTTCTGATGTGTTTGTGTGGAGGAATGTGATCTCCACGTCTTACTACTCCACCGTCTTGAAGGCGCCCCTGTGTTCACTTTCTCAAAAGCTGTTTTTGCCAACCATTTTTCAGCATCCCCAAAACAAAATATTCATCTCTCTCCCCCTTTTGTGAAGCCTTCTGCTAAATTGATATCCATGCACATTATATAGGTGGGAATAAAAACATAAATAACATTTTTTCAGAAGAGCATTTAATCTAAACCTCCCATGAAAGGATTCCAGTGCCCTTGCAGATTCAGCACCAACACTTTCATCAATCCACACAACTGTAGTTATTCTAGGATTTACTAGTCAATTTAGTTAGATGTGACTCTGAATCTTGGCTCCGCTATTGACTGGGGAACCAACCTTTAATAGTCATTTAACTTCTCCCAGACACAATTTTTTCACCTGTAAATTGGGAATGCTAATAGTTTTTTATATTAAGGTGTTGTTGTAAATATAGTGAGATAATTTACTTAAGACTCTTAGACCCTTCACGTATAGCCAGTAAATAATTGCATTGTCATCAGATAGAATAGCCTCTTTAATATGTTTATCATAGTTATTTCCTATAATCTTCCCAAAACAAATCATTATTCTCTAACCAGAAATGACCATCTTTTATGATGTCACATTTCCTGATAGTCCATCCTCTTTCATTGTCTGAATTTGAAGATTTTTGCGTAATTTGTTCATGAATATCAAGTACCTTACACTTAATTAACATGATTCTTTCCTTTAACGTGACATTTTTATAACATCAGATTCATATAACGTTGGGTTCAACCATATTGTTACCTTTTCCTTGTCCTCACTTTGTGATCGCTCTTTTTTGTTATCTATAGGACTACCGTACTTCCAGAATATAATAATGTATAACCTCTCTTGCCTGTATGCCCTCTTATATGTTGTCGGACAGGGTTTATGTGTAGTCCTGGAATTAAAGGATATTTCCAGTGTTCTAATCATACCAAATGAAGATAACATTGACAGATGGCTTTAGGCCAGTCATCGAGATCGTAAGCAAGATCCTAAAAGTAGTCACGCTCTTTTGCCTCCCCTTCATGAGCCCATTTTCACTTTTGACAGCTCTTCCCCACTCTGCTCTTAACCCACAAAATGTATGTTTATGATACACTATACTTTAGCGTGTCCAACGGCCCCATTTCTGAGTCTGTTGCTGCATAATAACCTTTTTCTTTTCCTCTAATCTTCTCTCCTGCTTCTCATCCCCAGATGTTAAGGTTTAATGATTACCAAAGAAAGCTTTCACAGAAAGATGGAAAAAAATATCTTTTTAGACTTAGATTTTAAAAAGAGAAGGTTGTTAACTCAAGCAAATCTATACTTTGTAGAATTTCTGAGATTTATTGCCAATTCCCTACAACTTTCTTACTCTTAGTAATTGTAACCATGATCCAGCAGTTTGGAACTTCACTTCTGAAAAGTTGATATAAATTGGAACAGTTCACATATAAATCTCAAAAGGAAAAAGAAATTCTGGTGATGGTGATAAAAACAATTACAACAACATTAATAGCAGCTATACTTATTGAGTACTTTGTGCCAGGAGCTCTTTACATATATACATTATTAGTCTTTTAAATAAACCTGTTAAATAAATATCATATTTGAAAAATGGAAGTGTAAGAAAGTGGGAAATTGTTGAAATCAGGAAAAACATTTTATAATACAACCGTTTATGGATAAAATGGCCCAAAGGCTGGTTTTGAATACTGATTTTTGTTTCCTAGATTTATGTTGATTTTGAGCTAGGTTATTCAAGATACTTATTTTCTTCATTATTGAAATAGGGATATCTAGCTCACATTTATTATGAGAATGTATAATAATGTTTTCTAAAATACAAAATGTAAGCTGGAGGTTATTAATTAGATAACTTCAGGTAAGAAAAATTTTAAAAAGAAAGCAAAAACTTAGAATGGGGGCTTCCCTGGTGGCGCAGTGGTTGAGAGTCCGCCTGCCAATGCAGGGGACACAGGTTCGTGCCCTGGTCCGGGAAGATCCCACATGCCGCCGAGCGGCTGGGCCCGCGAGCCATGGCCGCTGAGCCTGTGCGTCCGGAGCCTGTGCTCCATAGCTGGAGAGGCCACAACAGTGAGAGGCCCGCGTACTGCAAAAAAAAAAAAAAACTTAGAATGTATGAACACTACAGTCTTTTTACAGCTTAACTTTTACTAGTAATCAGATGAAGGAGTCTGTGTTGGGTGGTTATAGGGGCCTTTGAATCCAGTACCATTTGTTTTTAATTAATGCAGTACTAGATAATTGTAACTTGCTTGACATTTCATATCCTTTTCACAGTAAAATTTGGAGGCCCTTTTGACTTTTGAAAGATAATTTTGTTTTTGATTATGTTTTTGAGATAGAGTAATGCAGTTTTGATGTCTATTGTGTACTATTAGGCTTCTGACAGATAATGCACAGTACTGCATGTACCATTAGATGATTGTGATGCTTAATTACTTTCTTTCTTAATAGACAACATTAATTTCATCAGGCTTGTTTAATGGCTTTTTTCCTTAAATATTCTTGATCAAATAAGCTGAAAAATAACAATAATTATTATTACTAATAACTTACTGCATTCCAGGCACTGAACTGGGCACTTTACATGCAGTATTTTTATATCTCTAATAATTAGCAAAATTACTTCTCAAAAAAGGTAACAAAAGATTTTTTTTATTGTAATATTCTTAAAAACCTGATTTAGAAAGTTTTGTTTTGCATATCTTGTTCTGAAAGGTATCAGATGAGAATTTCAAACAGAATACTTACCAATCTACCACAGTTGTCAGTTTGGCTATTCGTGAGAATAATATATCCTATGTGTAGTTTTTGTTGTTGTTGTTGTTTTGCTATTTATACATTTTCAAGAGTTCTGGTGTTCTTTTTTCTTTAATTTGTCTTTTCCTATTTTAATCCAAGTTCTTATTTCCTTTTTTTTTTTAACGTAAATGCTTGTGTTGGTAGTCCTGATACTCTAATTTTTAAATAATTCCATTTTATTTGAATCACTTTTTCATCTTGTTGTGATTAAGGTTCTTTTATTATTTTACAGATTTAAAAAATCTTATATAATTCTATTTGTTAGCTTTTTGTAGTGTTTAAAATTATTTTTCTATATCCTCAGCCTATTTATATTTACCTGGTTATGAACTTGAATTATACCTCTCTAATCAATACTTATTTTTTATTGATTTTTTTCCAGGAAGTCATGACCATTTTAAATGACCAGTATTTTTGCTCTTCTTCCTTTAATCAATTTGCTGATTTTGAAAAATTATCTGTCAAGCTTTTACAGTTAAATTGTACAAAGAGCTTTCTGTAGGATGATAGTACTAGGCATCTTCCTGAATTGCCCTCCATTTGTTGCTCTTAATATACTGTATAAGTAAGAGGAACCATCAGCATTTACTTTTAGTTCTTTTGCAGAGATGAATAAATATCTTGAAATGCTGATTTAGATAATGTTTCAAAAATGCTATGATGCACTTTGGTGTATGACTGACTCTTGCTTAGTTAAATGTTTTGCAGCATTATAACATAGTTGGATTCAGCTCATCTTTTAAAGCAATTGTCAGAAAAATATGGGCCAGCATGGTAGAATGTATTAGCTCAATACATTGTCTCCATTTTATTATGAAGCTGCTGAGGAAGCTGTGATATACAGCACTGTCATTACAGATCTATTGTTAGGATGGTTCTACAGTCTTCTTTGCACTGCCATTAATTTATAGCAGTAAACAATATGTAGCCTTCCAACTGCAGCAAGGCAGAATCTTTTAATGAGGTGGATGTTATTACCACAATAAATCAGTGCTTTCGCGTAATGTATAATTCAATGTGTGTATTCCCACTGTAACTTCTCTGAGTAAGCTGATAGTGTATCATTGTCATTGCACAGCTCCACTAGTCTGTTTTTTTTAACCTTCTTTTATTTGGGGACTTCTTTTTTATATGCTTGCAAATAAATGTGCTATGTCTTGATAGCTGTCCTGTAGCAGGCTTCAGAAATCAACTGTAACAATCACAGCCGGAATCAATACTGTGGGTTCTACGTATATGGATCTCTGCACGATGCCATTTTTTTTCGGATGCTAGTGAAATCAATCCTAATTGGTTTTAGCATTATATTCAAGAAATGTGTTTCTATAACTATTGATTTTGGGGGTGTACTCATTTGGAGAGTAATAAAAATAGGAGCACATAAAGTGAATACTTAATATGCTGCAGAACCATACAAAAGGAACATTGATTTTGTTTTCACGTAATTTGTCTTCCAGTGATTTTATTTCTTCTTTCTTTCCTTTGCATGGCTCAGTCTTCAGGGACAACAGCTAAAATACATTTAAAGGCATTCCAAATTGGTTCTGTAACAAAGATTTCTTGGAGTCAGTTCCATCCTTAACTGGCATAAGTTTAGTAAATCAGATTTAACTCTTTTGTACAGAAACTAATGCTTTAAAAGATGGCATTTTAAATTGGTATACTGTGATACTGGTTTAAAATAATAATCAACTAAAGGTTTTTAAAAATTTGCTTGTAGAGTTAAAAAAAGGGCTTAAAATAAAATGTTGATTAGAACCATCCTATTGAAACAGAATGAAAGGCACTAGAAATAAATGGCAGTTTTGAAAAAATAATTAACAATTTTAAGAAATATAGCCAAAATGATCATTTAAAATACTGCTTAAAATTACTTTTTAACATGAAAAGCTACTTAAAAACTAGTTTAACATTGCTTCATTTTCCATAGAATATTTCTGAATGCATCTGTTTTAAAACCAGTATTTTAAATTTCAGTTTAACGTTTTTTGCATAAATGATCAGATATTTTCTTTCTCATATAAATGAGTGACTAACTGATAGGTTTTCATTAAAGAAATTAATCTTACATTTTTTTTCAGTGAATTGGTACTTATATTTTAAATAAAGAGTAGAGATTTTCTAGAGATTAGAATGTTTTATGAGAATGAATTGTTACTTGTTTTTTAAGCCCTTAGACCCCTTTGAGAATCTTAGAATACTCTGCATGTCTTCCTGAAGAAAATTGTACATGTGCATAATCACATGAAATTTTGCTTACTGGTTAATGGAGTTCATGAATTCCCTGAATAACAACAGCAGCAGCAACAATAATGATACTAGCTAACATTTATTATGCTCTTATCTTATACCAACCAATATTCTGGGGGCTTATAGGTTATTGTTTTATTCAAACTTTACCCCATTGTTAAAAGATAACCTTAAAAATAATAGCATTCATTGAATATTGTCAGGTATGGTTTGTCCCTCCATGTACTTACTCATTTTATTTTCCAAAACAACTTTCTGACTGGGTATTGTTGTCACTCCAGTAAACCCAGGCTCTTCATCACTTCGCTGTGCTGCTTTAGGGACCTCTGCTGTAAAGTATTATTGTACAAGCTCGTAATCTGTCTAATATTCTATTCATGTTACACATTTAAAAAAAATTTCATGCCGGCATGTTTTCATCTTTTAAATTTTGGTTTTACTCATACTATTAGAAATTTCTAGATTTACATTTAATCCCTTTTTCACACAATCTCCTCCTTGCACTCCTTCTCCCCCACCCTCGCCCCCTGCCAAATTTTGTTGCATTGTCTTCTCACAATCTATGATATGTTAATCCTTTAGCTTCAAGATTCTGTTTCTGGTTGTCTCTTCTAAGGACTAAAGAGGATTTTATAGATGCTTTCCAAAGTATCATATAACTAATATTCACTTCATGTAATTATCTTCATGAAAATGCTTGTTATAGGCTGATTAAAGACCTTTATTCAACAGAAACTAGACTTATTGAGAAATGACAGGTTTCTCCATTTACTTATATGTGTATATTTAATGTGCATTGAAAAATAAATTTATATTTCAATCCACTCTCTGACTGTAACACTGCTTTAATTTGAATAGTATGTATTTTTAATTCACTTTCACACTTGCTGATTAGATAATATTTGAAGACAGAAAGAAATAAAGGACGATTGTATTTATGTGTTCTTGTTTCTTCTCCTCCCCGTTGGCAGCCAATAGGAGCTTTGAATCCAAAAAGAGCAGCATTCTTTGCAGAGCGTTATGAATCCTGGGAAGACGATCAAGTTCCAAAGTTCCACTATGGCACTCATTACTCAACTGCAAGTTTTGTTCTTGCATGGCTGCTAAGAATAGTAAGTTCAATTTGAATAATAAACCATGAATAAGTAAATTCAATGTTGTGGAGAATATGCATTGATTAAAAATCATCAGCATCTTTTTTGAATGGTGAAATTTTTTTCAGTGATTGAGACTCTACCTATATAAGTATCTCTTTATCCCATTTGGGCTGTATTTTATAACACGTTACTGTAGAATGGCCATAAAAATGTTTCACCTGGAATTGCGTGAATTTTTTTCCTTAAATTTGCCTCTTCAAGTCTTTGATATCTTACCAGACTCTAAATTGTAACATATGTTATTTTCCAATGTAGTCTATTAAAATAAGAACTAAATAAGATTCCCTTAACACAGACATATATTCATATATTTTGGAAACTTCAGTTGCCCAAAATGGAATAAGGTGTGTTTGTAATTTACACCAAGACTGCTGTGTATTGATAACATATTGGTTAAACAAGAAATGTTTCCGTAAAATTGAAAGGTGATTCATCTACTAGAAAGTAATTTCTTTGGGAAAGCATTAGCAGCACATCATTAATTAAAGCTTGTTAGAGGGTACAGGCAGATATAAATCCTAGAGGTAATTTATAGTGCTTAGCTAATTTCAAGCAATTATCCACTAATATGTGTTTAAGTGTTCTTTAACTAAAAGGAGGCTTTTAAATCTTCCAAACATTTTTCTTTTCTTAATCATAAATTAAATATTGAGCCATAACAATAGGAAAATTACATATTGGACTGTTTCCCTGGACTGTGAAGCAAATGCAGTCTAATTTATGTCTGAATGTTATTAATAAATTGTTCTTGGAAAGGAAGAGAGTCTGAAAAATATTGAAGAGAGTCTGAAAAATACTAAATTTTGGAAATATTTCTTCTGAAACAAAAATAATATAAGAATATTAATGTAATAATTTAAGTATAATTCCCAGTCTATGCCTAGTACGTATTACTGGCTAATGTCTATTGGTAACTAAGTATTTAGATATAAAGATTTATAAAAACCACATTTTTATGCATGAGGGAATATATGGCTTTTTTAAATGGCTTATTTTTTAGGAACCCTTCACAACTTCTTTCCTAAATTTACAAGGAGGGAAATTTGATCATGCAGATCGAACTTTTTCATCGATTTCCAGAGCTTGGCGAAACAGTCAGCGTGATACATCTGATATTAAGGTACAGAAATACTTCATTTTACAATTATTATTGCCAATGTGTTTCTTATTGAATGGATGTTGATAATTTCTCTCTTGCAATACAGCCCTATTTACTAAAGATGAGCCTCAAAGGATGAGGCCTTAATTAAGTGGCCAATAACCATTATATAAGATTTCTCTCTCTTTCTCTCTCTACCTCCTGTGTCTGTCTGTTTCTGTCTGTCTGTCTCATCTCTCTCTCTTTAATTGTGGAACAGTTGTTTTCCTTCCTCCTTGGAATCCTTTTTAAAGGAAAAATGCAGTATTATGGATGTAAAGCAGCGTGCTTAATGGGATTCCAAACTCAATGAGTAAAATTAATATAGTCACAAAAATACTGTGAGAAAGATCTCAGATGTTTAGTTTAATTCAACTTATTTCATTTTATTGATACTTTAGCAATCCCCTGTCTCTATTCTTAAGGTAATCATCTTTTACCTACTGCTGGTTCTAAATGCCTACCTGACTCTGCTTGTTATAGAATTGCTTTATTGTTGAGGGGAAATGAGTTCTTCTATCTATATATATGTTCAGTAGATCAAAAACTTTGCACAGTAGCTGATACAATGCTTTTGCTTCTGCCCTCAAAAGTACTGTATTTTAGTTTTGTGACATAGTATCTGTTTCTTCACTATTTAGATGCTGTTGAGTAAAACAAGATATGCCTGTGGTTGTGTCCTTAGGTGTCGTAAAGAGCTATGTCTTATACATAAATAATTATACTATATGGGAGAAAATGATAAGTACATATGAGAAATATTTGGGCTTGAAAGAGGAAAAGTTACATTACTAATGTTTATGTTACTATAGAGTACTTTAAAAAATTAATTAAAATTATAATTGTATCTTACTTTTAGTCATGATACATTACAGTCTATAAAAAGTGTTCACATACTTTATCTTACTGTAGAGTATAACATTGCTTATATCCAAGATATTTTATTGAAGATTCCATCATATGCATAAATAATCTCTTTTTTAAATTTTTTTTTTGGGGGGTGGGGGCTGTGTCAAGTCTTAGTTGCGGCATGCAGGATCTTTCATTGCAACATGCAGGTTCTTCGTTGCATTGTATAGGCTTCCCTCTAGTTGTGGCGTGCGGGCTCCAGAGCGCACAGGCTCAGGAGCTGCAGCACGAGGGCTTAGTTGCTCCGTGGCATGTGGAACTTTAGTCCCCAACCAGGGATTGAACTGGCGTCCCCTGCATTGCAAGATGGACTCTGAATCACTGGACCACCAGGGAAGTCCCCAGAAATAATCTTTTATATTGGAACATCTATAGGAATTTTTGATAGCACAAATAATGTACTCTGAAATACTCTTGAAATTATCATATCCCTTAAGAATCATCAGTAGATAATTTTGAAATGGATAATTAGATAACAGTAAATCAGAATAGTTAACAGATTTAATAATGGTTTCTACTTCTAATCTCAAAGCTATTTCTTTACTTACTTTAAACCTTTTGAGAAGTCATAAGAGATATGCACATAGGAAAACATTGATAAGACTTTTTGTTATCAAATTGAAGACATGAAAAAAAATTTTTAATTTCTAAGTTCCTTTTTTTTTTTTTTTTTTTGGCGGTACGCGGGCCTCTCACCTCCACGGCCCCTCCCGTTGTGGAGCACAGGCTCCGGACGTGCAGGCCCAGCGGCCATGGCCCACAGGCCCAGCCGCTCCGAGGCACGTGGGATCCTTCCGGACCGGGGCACTAACCCGTGTCCCCTGCATCGTCAGGCGCACTCTCAACCACTGCACCACCAGGGAAGCCCCTAAATTCCTTTGTTTTTTAAGTATCTCAGGACCAAGTTATAACCTCATACTTAAGTTTGGTAATAGAAGTGTAAACAAGAACAAAATTGTGAATTTGAATTTTTTTCTGCTCTCTAATAGAGAGGTAGTGTATATCTTCAAATTTCTACCTCTCTGTATTAGACATTCCCACTTAATGCTTTGTTGGACGGGAGATACATGTGATAGATAGATCCTTGTAGTTTTGTTGTCTCTTTTTCCTAAATCTCCTCCTTTTTCTCTCAAGATTCTTTAATTAGCACATGTCTGGTTCCATTTCTCCAAACATTTCCTTCAAAATACCCCACTTGTAAAAAAAAATAAAAAATAAACCCACACAAAACAGCTACAGCATTAAAAAATAAAACCCCCAAAACCCCATATGAACTTTACCTTTCTCATTCCTTATTTTTCTCATTACTCTTGTTTCTTCACAAATAAAGACTCAAATCCATCTCGCTTCCCTTTGAAGCTGCACTTTCACTGGCGAGGGTACAAGTTCAGTCCCTAGTGGGGGAAATAAGATCCCGCAAGTTGCACAGCGCAGGCAAAAAAAATAATTAATTAATTAATTAACTAATTTTTTGGAAAAAATAAGAATAAAATAACATTTCTAGTACTTAACTTTTTTTGCTAAAGGGGAACTGTCACTATAATATCTTAGGATCCCTATTTCTTGCATTCTGCTAATACTCAGAATAATTTTACTGAAAAAATATGTTATTTCTAAAAATAAAGGTTAAAATATTAATTATTTTTATTTCAGAGAAGAAAGAGACATTATCAGATTTCACTAAAGCAGTCTTTCATTTTTAGCATGATTTACCATTTTAAAATTGGGGGGTTCGTTTGTGTTTCGGTTCATCATTGGTGGTTCCATTTCAGGCCTGACCCTCAATGATGCTTTTTATTCTGTCTGGATAAAGAGTTCAGAAGTGTTGATCAGTTCTCTAACTAGGCTTACCACACTGTCCAATAGAAATGTAATGTCAACCATAATTACGATCACATATATAATTTTAGATTTTCTTGTCACATTTTAAAAAGTAAAAAGGACCATGTGAAACTGATTTTAAGAATATATTTAAACTGATATATCCAAAATATTTTTATTTCAGCATGTAATCAATATAAAATTATTAATTGGATATTTTACATTCTTTTTTTTTAATATTAAGGCTTTGAGAGCTGGTGTGTATCTTATATTTACAACAGGTCTCTTCTCAGACTAGCCACATTTCAATTGTTTAATAGCCACTTGTGGCTAATGGCTACTCCATTTGGCAGTGCAGACTTAGGGCATTGTTTTGGCATCACACCAAGGGATAGCTTTCTGCTTATGGAAGGAAGAATGCCTTCTTGCTCTTTGAGCAACGATGTTCCTGATGTTGTACTCCATCTAAATATGAACTGACAGGTAGTAGCAATAATAGCTAGTCTTGAGGACTGAAATAGAAAGTGCTAAAATTGGGTTGGAGAATCATCACTGTGATAAGTAATATTTTAAAATCCCCCAGCAGAAAACTGGACAGCTACATGTAAAAGAATGAAATTAGAACACTCCCTCACACCGTATACAAAAATAAACTCAAAATGGATTAAAGACCTAAATGTAAGGCCAAACAGTATAAAACTCTTAGAGGAAAACATAGGCAGAACACTCTATGATATAAATCACAGCAAGATCCTTATTGACCCACCTCCTAGAGAAATAGAAATAAAAACAAAAATAAACAAATGGAACCTAATTAAACTTAAAAGCTTTTGCAAGGAACTTCCCTGGTGGCGCAGTGGTTAAGAATCCACCTGCCAATGCAGGGGACATGGGTTCGATCCCTGGTCTGGGAAGATCCCACATGCCGCGGAGCAACTAAGTCCATGTGCCACAAGAACTGAGCCTGTGCTCCAGAGCCCCTGAGCCCCAACTACTGAGCCCATGTGCCACAACTACTGAAGCCTGCACACCTAGAGCCCGTGCTCCTCAACAAGAGAAGCCACCGCAATGAGAAGCCTGCGCATCGCAATGAAGAGTAGCTCCTGCTCACCACAACTAGAGAAAGCCCGCATGCAGCAACGAAGACTCAACACAGCCATAAGTAAATAAAAAAATAAATAAACTTATTTATTTTAGAAAAAGCTTTTGCACAGCAGAGGAAACCATAAACAAGATGAAAAGACAACCTTCAGAATGGGAGAAAATATTTGCAAACAAAGAAACTGACAAAGGATTAATCTCCAAAATGTAGAAGTGCTCATGCAGCTCAATATCAAAAAAACAAACAATGCAATCCAAAAATGGGCAGAAGACCTAAACAGACATTTCTCCAAAGAAATACCAATTGCCAACAAACACATGAAAGGATGCTCAATATCACTAATCATTAGAGAAATGCAAATCAGAACTACAATGAGGTATCACCTCATACCAGTCAGAATGGCTATCATCCAAAAATCTACAAACAGTAAATGCTGGAGAGGGTGTGGAGAAAAGGGAACCCTCTTGCACTGTTGGTAGGAATATAAATTGACACAGCCACTATGGAGAACAGTATGGAGGTTCCTTAAAAAACTAAAAATAGAACTACCATATGACCCAGCAATCCCACTACTGGGCATATACCCTGAGAAAACCATAATTCAAAAAGAGTCATGTACCACAATGTTCATTACAGCACTATTTACAATAGCCAGGACATGGCAACAACCTAAGTGTCCATCGACAGATGAATGGATAAAGAAGATGTGGCATGTATATACAATGGAATATTACTGAGCCCTAAAAAATGAAATTGAGTTATTTGTAGTGAGGTGGATGGACTTAGAGTCTGTCATACAGAGTGAAGTAAGTCAGAAAGAGAAAAACAAATACCGTATGCTAACACATATATATGGAATCTTAAAAAAAGAAATGGTTCTGACAAACCTGGGGCAGGGCAGGAGTAAAGATGCAGACATAGAGAATGGACTTGAGGACACGGAGAAGGGGAAGGGTAAGCTGGGACGAAGTGAGAAAGTAGCATTGACATACATACACTACCAAATGTAAAATAGATAGCTAGTGGGAAGCAGCCACGTAGCACAGGGAGATAAGCTCATTGCTTTGTGACCACTTAGAGGGGTGGGATAGGGAGGGTAAGAGAGAGACGAAAGAGGGAGGGAATATGGGGATATATGTATACATATAGCTTTGTATACAGTATGTATATGTATACATATAGTATATATGTATATACATACATATACATATACATATAGTATGTATATGTATACATATAGTGCTTTGTTGTACAGCACTAACACAACATTGTAAAGCAATTATACTCCAGTAAAGATGTTAAAAAAAAGAAAGAAAAGGGTGGTTATCGTAGGTCACGCTGATGCTGTGCTTCAAAGAAGTCCCACATCCCTTGATGCAACCCTATCCATTTTAAAAATACAGATACCCAGTTCTTTCTCAAAAAAAAAAATCCCCCAGCAAACTCTGTTTCAAGTTTTAAAAAAATCTTTTAAGTTTAGAAACTGAGGTACAAAATAGATTACTGTCTTCAGCCTGAACCATCATAACCAAATCTTGTGGAACAAATCAGACTCATAAAGCTTGAATGAATTTCATAAGGCAGTCACATGTAAATATTAGGCAAATATCTAAGCTTTTCTAGGCAGTTCATTGTTGCTGATTCCCCAGCCCCCCAGCTCCCCGTTGAGGCAGCAGGCAGCACACACGTTTTCAGGTACCGTTAGTGTCAATAAATTTAATCTGATGATTAAATAGAATCTGATTTGCTGCAGTTTAAACTTTTTTCCTTCTCTCCTATAGAAGTGATTAACAAATCAGGATCTGAGAGTGGAAAGAGTCATAAATGTCAGCTCGGTTCATTATTTTAGAAAGGGGGCAGTAGTAAATGGATCTTCTACATTCTTTATATGTTTTACATGGAGATTGTTGGAGAACTGTACTTCTCTAGAAGCTTGGAATTTAGTACAAAAATATTTTTTAAAATAACCTGTGCTAAAAATAAACTTAGGGTAACAAGTTTGGTGGAATCCTGAGATAGCATTTAATTTTTAAAGTTTTTATTTTAATTGAGTTTACGCACAATCAGGCCCTGGTTGTGATACAGCATCAAATGAGACAGAGCATTGCCTTCAGTGAACATTTGCGGTAAATGGGGTACTGACGATAAAAGCATTCCAGCAATTCAGTATAATAAAGGATCTGTGGCTCATAGCTACAAGATCTGAAATGAGGAGAAGGGAGAGGAAAGAGGCAATTCAGGGCCTATCATGGGGTGCCTTATAAGCTTCAGTAAGGAGGTTGGACTTTATCCTGGGGGCAGTGGGGATATACTGGAAAGGTCAAAGCAGAGGGGATTTTGTGGTTTTAAGTGACCGCTGTGATCGGTGTTTGTATTACACTGAGCAGGAGTGGAAACAGTAAGTAAGCTGTTAAAGTAATGGGGTGAGAGGCAGTGGAGGCAGTGGTACTAGAGAAATGTGATGAATTTAAGACATATTTAAAAGGTAAGAACTGTTAGGATTTGCTGATTGATTTGTCTCCTAAGATGAGAGAGAAATTAAATTTGACTTGGACATGTACTTAGAGAACACAGAAGAAGAACAAGTTTAGTTAGGGCATGGGGATCTAGCTCCCTACCTTCAGGCAGAAAACTTCCTATGACAGGTGAATTCAAGTCCCCCCAAACACATTTAGTTAAGCCAGCATTTACTGATTATTTTATCATATGCAATACATAGTAGGGAGTTTTTGGGGTTAAAAGGGCAAGATAAACACAGTTCTTTACTTCACATATCTCCAGGTGAGAACGACACATATACATAAAACTATTTTTAATACAAGTTAGACAGCGCCAAGTGCTATAATAAGATATAAACAAAATGAAATGAGTTCTTCCTGGAGGAAGTGGGGTTGTGAATGACTTCACAGAGTAAGTGGTATTTGAGTTGTATCTTAAAGGATGCAAGGGAGCCTTCCACCTCCCAGATTTACATCTCTAGCATGTACATTTATCCTGGTATCTGACTCGCTCCTTAGCATCTCCATTTTAGCATGTAAAATGTATCTCAAATTTAACACGTTCAGAACCAAATTCCTGATCTTCATTCCTTTAAACCTGCTCTTCTCACAGTCTTCCCTTTCTTAGTTAATGGCTTCCGAGTAAAAGCTGTTGCGAGTAAAAGCTGAAGTCCTTACAATGCAAGACCCTACAGCAACTACCCCTCCCCTCCATAATCCTGTTACGTCTTGAACTCTTTGTACCATTTGCCCTCTTGTCCACTCTGTTCTAGCCAAACAGGACCTCCTTGGTATTCCTCACAAACTCCAGGTATCTTCCCACCTCAGGGCCTTTGCTTTTACTTTTCTTTTCACCTGAAAAATTCCTCCAGATATCCTTGTGGATTCATTCCTTCAGCCATTTTAAGTCTTTACTCAAATGTCACCTTCTTAGGGAACCCTCTTGCACTGTTGGTGGGAATGTAAATTGATACAGCCACTGTGGAGAGCAGTATGGAGATTTCTTAAAAAACTAAAAATAGAATTACCATTTGACCCAGCAATCCCACTACTGGGCATATACCCAGAGAAAACCATAATTCAAAAAGACACACGCACCCCAGTGTTCATTGCAGCACTATTTACAATAGCCAGGACATGGAAGCAACCTAAGTGTCCATCGACAGACAAGTGGATAAAGATGTGGTACATATATACAATGGAATATTACTCAGCCATAAGGAGGAACGAAATAGTGCCATTTGCAGAGTCATGGATAGACCTAGAGACTGTCATACAGAGTGAAGTAAGTCAGAAAGAGGAAAACAAATATAGTATAATATCGATTATATGTAGAATCTAAAAAAAAATGGTACAGATGAACTTTCTTGCAAAGCAGAAATAGAGACACAGATGTAGAGAACAAACATATGGATGGATACCAAGGGGGAAGGAGGGTGGGATGAATTGGGAGATTGGGATTGACATGTATACACTGATGTGTATAAAATTGATAACTAATAAGAACCTGCTGTATAAAAAAAGAAATAAAATAAAATTCAAAAAAAAAGTCACCTTCTTAGTAAGGCCTTCTCTGTCCTCTTTCTTTAAAAGTACATGCCTCATCCCATGCACTTTAACTGACTTCTCAATTTCAGTTTTCTTCATATCACTCACCATCCAACATACATGTCTCTATTTATTTATTATTTATGTCTTATCCCACTGGAACATTAGCTCCATGACAGCATGAATTTGGACTGTTTTGCTCATTGGTTTATTCCTAGAGCTTAAAACAGTACCTGGAACACAGTAGCCACTAAAACATTTATTAAATTAATGCTTTAATTAAATATAGAAGAGTATTCTGAGCAAAGAAAATGACATGAACAAAATTCAGAGAAAAGGCTTAGCACATTGGGGAATGCTTATTGGTCTGCTTATTGGTCTTATGTGCTTGGTGTGTAGGAAACATAGAGAAGGAAAAATACTGAAAGGCAGTTGTGGTCTAATATGAAGACCCTCAGTAATATTCTAAAGATATTTTTCAGTTCGCAGTCCGTGCAATCTCTGGCACAGCTACTCAGCTCTACCACCGTAGCCCAAGAGTAGCCATAGACCATACCATATGTAAACAGATAAGTGTGACTGTGTTCCCGTAAAATTTCATTTACAAAAACAGGTGGCAGCGTTTTGGCCCCTGGGCTGTATTTTACCATCCCCTGCTATAGGCAATGAGGATCCATTTAAGATTTTGTACTAATTGGCTCTATTATTTAAAAAAAAAAAAAGGTGCTTTGGCAGCGGTATGGAAAGTACTGGGAATGGGGAAGAGAGATGAGAGCTGGAGGTAGGGAGAAATTTTAGGAGTCTATGACAGTTAAAAGTAAAGACTCTAGGAGCCTCAACTAGTCAAAGAGCTAAGGGAATGACTCAAGAGGTGGGTTAAAAGTAATTCTCCAGGATTTGGCGCTTGGTTGACTGTAAAGGGATAGGAAGGCATAAAGATGATTCTTTAGATTGGGTACCTAGATAAATGATGATGCTGTGAATTATAATGAAGCTGGTATGTAGACCAAATGTGTGAATTCAGTTTTTGACACATTGATATATTTTCAGAATAACCAGGATATTATCACCTACTAGTTGAAAATTCAAACCTAAGCTTCAGAATAGTGGCATAGGCATGTAGGGTAAGAAGGAATATTAGGTGATACTTATCTTCAACTCCTCAAAACGGTTGTCTAGTCTCTTGATCTCCACTTTTTCAGCTCCCATCATCTCCCAAGCCCACTCGAATCAAGCTTTCTTTTCCACCATGTTATCGAAATCAGTCTTGTCAGAGTCATTGATGAACAATTTCCATGTTGTCAAATGCAAATTTTCAGTTCTCATGGTACTTGATCTGTCAGCATTATTGACACAATTAATTTATCCATTTTCCTTGTAACATTTTCTTCACTTGGTGAAGGAGCCATCTTCTGGCTATCTCTTTGCCTTTTTTTCAGTCTCCTTTACTGGATTATCTTGTTTTCATACCCTAAATTACTGGAGTACCTTTTGGCTTCATCTTTAGATTTCTTCTAGTGTCAACACTTGCTCCCTAGGTGATCACACCTTACCTCGTGGCTCTCCCCTGAATTCTAGAGCTATACAGGTAGCTCCCTTTGAGCTAGATGTACGTTTACAGGCATTTTAAACTGAACATGTCCAATATCAAACTCTGTCTTTCCCTCTTACCCTCCTCTCTACCCTAAGGAAAAAGTCCTGCTCAATACCTGCATTTGCCATCTCAGTGAAAGACAGCACTGTTTATCCAGTTTGCTCAGACCTTTAGAAAACTTGGAATCTTTGATTCCTCCCTATCACATACACCTCACTGCTCATCTTATCAACCTTCAGAATATGTCTAGAATCTGACCAGTTATCACCACGTCCATCACGAGGGCCCTGGCCCAATTTATATTGTAAATCAGATCATATCCGTGTGCTCACATCCATCCAGTGCCTACTCATCTAGCTTAGAGCAAAATTCAGGTTCTTAATGTAGCCACTGAGGCCCTGTGTTACCCGGTTGCCTCTTTGATGACACATCTCTTTTACTCTCCTGCAGCCTCACTTGCCTTTGTTGTGGTTCCTTTTCAAAAATGTCAAGCCCAGGAGTTCCCTGGCATTTCAGTGGTTAGGAGGCTGCGCTTTCATTGCCGTTGACCCAAGTTCAATCCCTGGTTGGGGAACTAAGTTCCCGCAAGCCGTGCGGCATGGCCAAAAAATAAATGCCAAGCCCACTCCTGTTTTGGTGGCTTTGTGTATTACATTGTCTCTGCCTGAACCACTTTCCCCTAGATAATGCTTCGTTCATTCCATTTTTTTCATTCAGGTCTTTGCTCAAATGTCACCTCCTCAGAGTGGACTTCCCTGGACACCCTCTCTAAAATAACACTGCCCAACCCCCATCATTCTCTATCCCTTCATCTTTTTTCTTTTTAACATAATACTTGCCAGCATTTGACACAGTACATATATTCATTTGTTTATGTTATGTCTCCATAGCTACAGTTCTGTGAAGGTGGGGGCTTTGTGTGTCGTTCATTTGGTAACCTCAGCATTTAGAACATTTAGTTAGAAATCAATAAATATTGGTTGAAAGAATGAGTAGATATAAAGATATCGAGAAAAGAGGCATCAGTGAAAAAGCCTGGGAAAAACAGAGAGGTAATCTGAGGCGAAAAAGGAGAGCGTATGGCCATTTATGCCAGAAGGGCACAGCAAAATCCAATGGGTAGGTGCTCCAATGGGGCTACTAACATCTTGTATTTTAGGAAGGGGACTTACCTCTCCACAAGACAACTGGTGGCTGGATGTCATCTGCTGACTAAGAGTTGTTAATGCTCTAATTTTCTACACTTTTACAATTAAGGCACATTGAGTTTTTACTGTTATAGCTTTACAAAAGAAGTCCATGTGGACATCCTGTCACTGCTTATATCTTGGATATTCAATTTAAAACTCTGGGCTTCCCTGGGGGCGCAGTGGTTGAGAGTCCGCCTGCCAATGCAGGGGACACGGGTTCATGCCCTGTCCGGGAAGATCCCACATGCCGCGGAGCGGCTGGGCCTGTGAGCCATGGCCGCTGAGCCTGCGCGTCTGGAGCCTGTGCTCCACAACAGGAGAGGCCACAGCAGTGAGAGGCCAGCGTACCGCAAAAATAAAATAAAATAAAATAAAATCTATCTTATAATTTATTGTGTATCATTAGTGATGAATGTAAAATTTTATTGTTATGAAATCAGAAGGGTCAGTACAGCATATTCCATACTTAAAATTAAGTAAATAGAGTGCAATTAAATCCTAAGAAGTTACTAAATAATATTTGAAAAATAAATGACTATCAGTAATATTACAAGAATTAGTTTTAGCTTTAAAAATTAACCCTTAAAGGTATTAAGTGTATACCTGTTTGTTAGAAGTAATAATACAAAATAGAGATGATCAGAGAATAGTTCTATTTGTGTCTTGTGAGATTTGTTAAACATGAGACCTTTGACTTGCCCTCCACTACCTCAGAAATCCCAGGGGCTGTGATCTGAAGATAAGTTAGGTTTCTTTTTTCCTCTTTCAGCATGTCTTCTACCATAATACATTCCACAGATGCTGATAGCATCAGCTTTAGAGCCATTTATAAGAAAATGTTTAGCTACAGTTAGTAGAACATAATTGCTGGACATTTATTTCTTGATGTATTTGTTAAGAGAAAAAGCTTAAATTAGGATGATTTGATAGTTTTATTTTCTTCATTTATTCTTCCTATTTTCAAACAAACTTTTAAATAATTCAGAATTTTTTAAATGCTAAAAGAAAGTAAAATTAAAATCTTACCCTTTTCTATCCATCCTTTGCACATTTCTGGCATATGTACTTCCCTCCCTCCCTCCCTTCCTTCCTTCCTCTTTACCTCCCTCCCTCCTTCTCTTTATCTCTCTTCATTCTCCCTCTGTCTTTCTCCCCCTCTTTTTTCTTTCTTCTCTCTCTTCCTCTCCCTCTCTCTCTCTCTTTCTTCTCTCTCTCTCTTTCTTTTTTGGTCAGTCCCTCTTCCACCCGCCGCCACACACACACTCACAACCACATTAGAGTCAGCTCAAGCTGTCTTGCCGCTCTCTTAACAATGTAGAACACTCATACTCTAACTGAACTATATATGTGTTCATCCTTGTTTTTATACATAACTTACAGATTTGTTAATTTAACCCTTTTTAACACTTTTCTTCATGCATCAATAGGTTAAACGATGTACCCATGTACTATATTTTTTTTAGCTTTGAACTTTGTACTCTTTATGTCTACAATGAACCATTTCTTTTTCGTGTGTTCTTCAAGAAAAATTACTTGAAAAACTGAATATTTTTCTTCTTATGCTACTTACATAGTGGGCAGAAAAAAACGTTTTTTTAAAGCACTTAGAAAATGTTCCTATCTTCCTGAATTATAAAAATGTACACAGGTCAGCTGTAATTTGTTTTTTGACCTGGTGATCTTATATTTTTGTTCAGTGTAAAAATGTAGACTGTTCATTAATATATTTATAAATACTGATATTAACTGTTCTCCTCCATACTCATGTATTATACAAACTGTTCCAGAAAAGATTTAAGGTGGGCATTTTATTTATGTCTTCTCTTCTGGCAGTCACAGCTTACCCATTATTTGTATTATTAATGTCCATTATCTCTCCCCAAATTACAATTTCCTTGAAGATAGGAGTCTGGAACAGCAAAAGGTTCAGCAAAGATGTCCAGTCCAAATTTAGAAGTGAAAAACATGTGTTGAAAGCAGGAGAGAACTATAAAGTATTGAGATTATTCATCATAAAGTGAGGCATGTTGAACAGTACTGTCATTGCTAATAAAAAATAAACTTGTTTTGAATGTGATAGCTATTTAGTAGGAACTATTAAGTCTCAAATATTTTTGTGGTCATATTTACTTTTACAAGTAAATTCTATTAAATTCCCTTAGGATTATGTTAAAAGCTTTTAAGAATGGCCACTATCAGTGAATTACCTGCTGACTTTAAGAATCGGGCAAGTTGAGTCTCTAATTTGGGATTGTTATCAGGGACCACATTAATGATAATAATAATAGTAGTAGTAGTAGTGGTAGTAGTAACATGTTTTGTGCATGTAGAATTCTGTATTATCTCATTAGCCACACAACAACCCTGTGTTTTAGAAGAGGCGACTGAGGTAAGTAAGGGTTAGAAAAATTAAATTAAAAGCACGTGACCAGTAAGTTGAATAGATAAGACGCAAACCCAGTTATTCTCTTAACTGTATTAGATTGAGATAGATTATCTATTTGTTCGTTTGTAATCCATGATTTTTCTTTATTTTGAATTTGAAATGCAAGTTTAATATCTAAAACCATACAGTATTTATTTGATCTGTCTGGAAGCATTATAGATCATTTTTTCTTCTCCAATTTAAAAATTGCTGTTAACATTTCTTTTACTAAAGGAAGAAAATAGCATTTTATCTACTCGATAAGGAGAAACTAAATATCAATTTGAATACTTTCAGATATGCAGTCCATTTAAAATGACTTATAGGTTCAATTCAATTCTAATAACTTTCTAAAAGATTTTCTCATTTGTGGGCTAACAAAATAAATACTTGCAAGTTAATATGTATCAGAACATATACTTTTTAAAAATATATATTCATCAACTCTTTTCTTGTTCATTAAGAAAGTTTACTTTGGATTTTTTCCTTCATAAAATATACAGTTTTTCCAATGTAAAAAGCTAAAATTTTGCTTTCACATCTTTTTTTACCATCGGTATCCCCAAAGCAGTATACATTAAATTAGTTACCTTGCTATCATGCTTATGTTTGACTTGTCAGGATTTCATATTTTAGTAAAAATAAAATAAAAATTTAACTTGAGCTCTGAAGTAGCATCTTGGTTTTTATTTCAGGTTTTATTATCTTGTTTCTTTGGATTAATAGACTAGTATTTGGCATGATTACCCAGGTATTATTGAAGTGATGGTTTTAATTCAATGGATAGAATTGGTGACTATTAGAAGGTGAATCATACAGCCTTGCTGCAGAGGCCATTCATATCAATGGGGATCATACCTTAGAAAAGAAAACTAAAGCATATGTGTGGTCACAACCAATCCTTGTCATTATGCCATGAAAGCCTTGGGATTTGTGATCAAAGCAATGGGCTTATCCTGAACTGTGGTATAACCTCTGGTTGAACCTTTCAAATTTTTATTTTAGGAGATGATACACTACATTTTGACCATGTTACTTACCTCTAAGACCTGATGGCCTAATTAAGTGATAGTGATTAAAATTATTGTCAGCAAGTCAGAAGAAAATGTGAATTGTAAATATCTCTGTCCTCTGTCAGTGTTGTTTACTTATCATTTTCCCCTGATGTTTTAAAGAATTGCTGAACATGTGTTTTTTATCCAGAGCTGAATGTTCTGTTCTGATGAATATAAAACATACTTCACTTTGTAAATGTACATTAGAAGTATTAGAAAGACATAATCTTTGACTCTATCACTAAATTTCATCTGTCAAAGGAGATAATTCTGAACTATAATATTTGGTGTTATATCAAGGCATAGTTCTTAGAAAGATGCTTTTAGGATTAAGACGGAATTCTGCTTATAACTTGAGTGTCACTATCATCCATAGTAAAATTCAGGCAGTATATATACTTATTTATCTTTTTGTTTACGTGTTGGTGTACCTCAATTGCGTTCAGTATGTTTATTTTATGTTAAGAGGGTATTCAACTCCCATCAACAGATTTACTTATGCAGATTTCCTTCCAATGAGATTGTCATATGGTTTAAGTATATATACTCCTTTACTTAATTGTCTTTATTTGATGATGTCCTTTATACTATATTAGATTCTTTGTAATCTTTCTTTTCAGTGCTAATTTATTGGAAAAATTTGTCCTATTTTAAATTATCTCCTACTCCATGTATATAGTCCTCTCTAAACCAACTAAATAGTTCTTCATTGATCACTGGAAACACATGATATATGCAAGTTTCCATCTCTGTACCTCTTCTTAAGATATTCCCCTTGTCAGGACTGTTCTTGTGTTTCCCCTCTGCTAATATTTATCTTTGACTTTAAGTACCATTCTTCAATCATTCATTCAACAGATTTTTACTGAATATCTAACATGTTTCACTCACTATGTCTAGGCTTTGGAGGTGTAGCAGTGAACAAGATACTTAAAGTCCTTTATCTCCTGGAGCCGTCAATTTAGAGGAAGCAATACAGTTTGATGAGTGTTATATTAGGGAAGTACAATGTATTATGTTCTTCTCCCTAAAGCTTTCTCTGACCACCCCAACTTTTAGACATCCTTTTCTCTTTTGAAATTCTAGAGTACTATTTGTGCCTACAACCAATTTCCTCCTAAAAAATGTATCCTTTCACTGTTAGATCTGTGATCTGATCTGTAGAGGGGAAGTAGCACTCACGTCTCCATATCCCAGATCCTAACACAGTTCTTTGCAGAGTAAAAATGAAATAAATGCTTTTTGTGATTATGATGTGCTATATCACTCTTCATACCTACCTAAAGCTTATATCAAATAATCAGTTAAATAGTGGGAAATTTAAAAAGTTTTGTACTGCTCATACTGAATTCTCTCTACCATTTTGTCTCCTAGAAATAATTGTCAGTGAATATATTGGTAACTTTTTATCCCTGAAATACAGTTGACTCTTGAACAACATGGTTTTGAACTGCACAGGTCCACTTATGTGTGGATTTTTTAAAATAGTAAATACTGTAGTAGTACCCTGTCCAATGTTGGTTGAATCCATGGATTTGGAACCACCCATGTGGGATACAGAGGAACTGCAGATAAGGAGTGCCAACTATAAATAACACTCAGATTGACTGAGTAGAGAGTAGGAACCCTAACCCCAGTGTTGTTCACATGTCAACTGTATGTATAAATTCATAACCAGCAACTCAAGTATATAAGAAATGTCCTAATTTGAATTCAAATCTTCTTTATATTATGCTAATAGGAAGTTCTTTCACAGTTATTAGATGGGTAGGGCAGAGACCTCCTTTTCCCAGGGCTTGAATGAGATCCAGGCTTATGTGATATCTAGAAAATTGGCTCTCACATCTTCAGTTCATCTTGTTCACTAGTAATATCTTCATTGTCTAGGACACATGGTCTTTTAGAAGCTGGCAGCTCTGCTGATTATCTAAGCTTGAGTTAAGAAATATTTGCTGATACCAAAAGCCCTGGTGCCAAGGGGCTGTCTTCTGTAAGTGCACCATCATGAAGCCATTGTGTACAGGTGGGCAAATTGTTCTCTATGTAAGGGTGCTTGACTGAAGGGAAGGAGAAGCAGAAATCCAACCTGACCTGCACTTACCAAACTGAGTTCTCTTGGGGCTGAATTAGCCCAGAAGGATTGTTTTTTTCTAATTTATACAGAGGCACTATATGGACAAGTAGGGACCTTGATTACCACTTACCATCCCCTAGGTTCCAGCCTAACCTCTTCATCCCCTCCCCTTGCCCTCAGGCTAAAGAAAGCTGACTACAGATTTTGAGAAACTTGGTTCCCTAATCTTGAGGAAAAACTCTTCTTTGGTTTCTGTCTTTTTAAAAATATTAACCTTTGACACTCCTTCTCCTAGACATTTTACATAATCTCCTGTTTGCTTAGACTTTCACAAAGGACAGAAAAAGAGGATGTCTTCAGGAGGTCTCTGCTCTGGACCTTGCAAATGTTCTGGAAATGCCTGACAACTCTCTTGAAATTGGAGAAGTGTATGGGGTGGGAGGTTGGGAGGTAAAAAATAAAGAAGCAAGATGTAAAATTCCTATCTCGATAAATTTCAAGTGACGTATTAAGCTTGATTTTTAATTAATAAAGTTTAAAATCTTAATTTTGAAATATTTTTATAATGTCCACTCTACAAAATTATAGGGTATCTATCTTTAATAGGAAATTGCAAGTAAAATCTATGGTAATTATGGAAACTGATAAATTATTACCTCCCTCCCAGCATTACAGAAATTATGCAGCTGAATGTTTAACATAGTCCAGTAAGATTTAAAATTGCTTTCTTCATATCTTTTATTACAAATTTCTTGTTTATTTTATGTGTAATTTTGCTCCATTTAATTTTGAGTTAAATTAACTGAATTTATATTTAGAGTAAGCTGTCAACATTAAAATAAAATAAATTCATAATAAATTTATGTGTTTAAATAAAGTAGGCCACAAACAAAATATATTTCTGTTAATTGAATGTATTTATTAATAAATTTATTTATTTATTTATGGCTGTGTTGGGTCTTCATCTGCTGTCTAGGCATGGTCTCAAGAAAGAGTATATTTTTTGCATATTTTTACTGTGCAATATGTATCTCTGATTTATAATGCAGATGACTGATCTCCCAAAACTTGGGAGAAACCTAACATCTAAAATTCAGCCATTATATTTGTTTTGATTCCTAGGAGAATTATATAGAAGCATAATGAGTATAACAGGCAAAAGAAGGACAATATCCTCTAATTGTGAGAGCATTAGGGTGTGGGTACGGGTGGGCAGGTATTATTGAAATTTAAAGAATAAGTAAGTAATTAAACCAAAATGCTGCTTTTGATTTTGAATACACAAGGAAGGCATGGTCCTCCATTACTATTGTAGAACAAGACTTGGCAAGAGTAACATTCCTCTTTACTAGCACAAGCAATATGGAGTGAAAATAAGACATTTTGGGAAATTTTCTCAAAGTTGGAATTTATTGAATGCATATTTCAGCAAATTGATAGTTATAAAGACATATTTATATATGGGTAAATAATAATTATAGCATATTTAAAAAATTCTTCCTATATGTGTAGTATATATACATATACACATATATAAATAAAGTATTTTTTTCAGGAGAACCAGTTGTTTTCTTATCATAGAAGAATGAAAAGGTTTTGTTTACTTTTTAAAAAAATTGCTTAGAATATATGTTAAAAACATATTTTAAATGTGTAGCACTGTATATATTATGTAATGGAACCCATGCTTTTTTGATGATTAAGGACACAGGCTTTAGAGTTAAACAAATCTTGATCTAAGTTCCAAATTTATCATAAATCAGCTACATAACCTTGGGCATATTACTTAACTTCTTTGAGCCTTAGTTAATGTTTTAAATGGAGATGATACCTTACCTTGTAAAGTTGTTGTGAAGATTAAGTGTGATAAGTTGTTGTGAAGATTAAATGTGATGTTTATTAAGAGTTTATTTTAGTACTTGACTCATGTCATGCAGTAAGTTATTTAGCTAAAACAAATTGAATATAGCTTTTTGTTGCATAAAATATGTCTTTTGTCAATTAGACTTATATGCATCATTGTGGAGAAGAGATTCTTAAAATTGTTGTATGAACATTGCATCATTTCATTTATGGATAAACTTAACAGGATCTTCCTTTTAAAAAAATTAATTTTGTTCAGTTTAAATGTTTTGCAAGTCAGTGATCAGGTGGTTGTCAGGCATTTGGAGGACAAGCTCATTTCTACCCTGCTTAGTTAATTATTGTGATTGTAAACAAAGGATGTACGATTCAAAGTCAAGGAACATTTCACATGGATGATGGAGGTGATAATAGCTTAATTCCTGCTGAATTTTTTTTCTTTGCTCTAGTGAGTTCATACTGACCTTGTCCAAAATCTGATGACCTCCCTATTTCACTCAACCATTTGGAAAGCCGGGCCTGCCATAGCTGGCCCTGAGGGGGTATCTGAAAGACCACTGAGTCACTGACCCATGTCAAGACTGGATTTCAAGTCTGATCTATAGGACCTCTGAAATAGTTATACATGGGGCTTATTGTACACAAAAACCTAACTGGCTGCATTTTTCTGCTTATTAAGTATCCTGTTAAAGCGTATTTTAAATGTCCTTATTAAAGTCAAGTTTATATTACTTAGTTTCTCGTGCAGGTCATTTTCTAGGCTGATTATAACTTTTGATCTTTTATAAGAGTTAGTACCCTAAAACTAAATTTGAATGTTTTGAAATGTGAGCAAAACATACTGTTACACTGTGGCTAAATGCAATGAATATCTTCCTGGTTGGTGATGGACCAAAGCATTTTAATGCTTATAAAGATTTTGTTTTTTTTTTCTGGCAAAAAATTCCATATACCTCAAAAAAATCTAGTTTAAGCTGTTGTTGATATTACAGCATGTTAAACTCTGTTTACGTCTTGTCAAACCTCAAATATTACTCAAATGTTGGTATATAAGAGTTTTGAGTTTGTAACATTTGTCCTAAAGGAAAGCATGTGACCACCCAGTAAGGTGTTATTTAAATTTGGTTGGATGGGATCTGTCTACCTTAATAGAACTTTGTGATAGGGCTATGATATGAAAAGAGTAAAAACTTTCCTGTGTTTATTTTGTTCTTCTGCACAATAGTAAATGATCAGCCCTTTTATGAATACCTAGTCAGTATTCTACAATTCATAATATGACATTGTCTTTTATTTTTATATAGGAATTGATCCCTGAATTTTATTATCTCCCTGAGATGTTTGTCAACTTCAATAATTATAATCTTGGAGTGATGGATGATGGGACAGTAGTGTCTGATGTTGAACTTCCTCCTTGGGCCAAAACCTCAGAAGAATTTGTTCGCATAAACAGATTGGTAAGATAGTAATCATCTACTCTGTCTGTCATGAGCCTTTTCTCAAAGTATCTTTCATGTGTTGGTATAATCATTAACCCTTGCTCTTCTGGGCAAAACTGTAGTTGATAGGGATAACTAAAAGTGACATAATAGTTCATGAATCTCCATATATACTTTATAAAATCTTATTGACATGAAAGGTATAATGTGTCTTTTATTCTTTTATGCAGAATTTAGGTTACTTTTATATGAACATGATGATTCAAGATTATAAGTGAATTTCTTATTGAATTCTATACTTTTTCAAATATGAGTTTCTTGTACTAGGAGAAGAACATAATTCTGTGTTCAGGTTGGAAGGCCATTGTACATTTTGATAATAGAAACAAGATTTTCAAATTATATGCTGTATCTGTCTTTTGAAGGAAATCTTCATCTGATATTTAGAATATGAAAAGTTAAAAAGTGAAAAGTGCAATAATCATTGTGCTTACAACCAACTCTTCATAATCCTCTCCTGTGGACTCTTTAATGTCCTCTGTTGTATGGGTTCTGGATTATTTTATGAAAAAATATATGACTTTTCCTTTTTGCCTTTAACTTTCATAAATGCCTAGAATCAGGGAGCTTTATTCTCAGTTTTTTAAAGTAGTTTCTTTATCATACTTCATACTTCATATTAAAAATGAAACCTAGGGCTTCCCTGGTGGCGCAGTGGTTAAGAATCCACCTGCCAATGCAGGGAACACAGTTTCGATCCCTGGCCTGAGAAGATCCCACAGGCTGCAGAGCAACTAAGCCATGCACCACAACTACTTAGCCTGCGCTCTAGGGTACACGAGCCACAACTACTGAGCCCGAGTGCCACAACTACTGAACCCAAGTGCCACAACTACTGAAGCCCGTGCACCTAGAGCCCGTGCTCCACAACAAGAGAAGCCACGACAATGAGAAGCCCTCGCACCACAACGAAGAGTAGCCCCCACTCGCTGCAACTAGAGAAAAGCCCGCGCACAGCAACAAAGACCCAACAGCCAAAAAATTAAAAAATGAAACAAATAAATAAATAAATTTATTTAATAAATAAGTAAAATAAAAAAGAAACGTAAATTGCATTGTGTTTTTAATTTTACTAAAACAAGGAAAATTATTTCATTTTAGTTTTCTTGGTATGCTTACCTTTTCTACCAACAATTTTATATATATATATATATACATATACTTTTTTTTTTTTTGCGGTACACGGGCCTCTCACTGTTATGGCCTCTCCCGTTGCGGAGCACAGGCTCCGGACATGCAGGCTCAGCAGCCATGGCTCACGGGTCCAGCCGCTCTGCGGCATGTGGGATCCTCCCAGACCGGGGCACGAACCTGTGTCCCCTGCATCAGCAGGCGGACTCTCAACCACTGCGCCACCAGGGAAGCCCAACAATTATATTTTAATCCTGTACAGTATTCTAGATCCTAATTGTAATCCCATTATTACTGAAAATTCATGTTTTACATACACTGGAAGCAGTGCAGGGGGAGTGGAAAGAGCGTAGGCTTTGAAGTTAGACCAGTTTTCCTAATCGTGGGTAACTCACATTGCTGGTTATGGGACCTTAGGCAATTTAACCTTTCTGAGCCTTGACTTCCTCATTGTAATTTGAAAATTATTTGTGTAAATCTGTAATTATGTATGTAAAATACCTAGAATTTTCTCTGGCTTACAGGAGGTCTTCAGGCAATAGCACCTAACATTATTCTATCACAGTCTTAAGGTACATGTTGTATTTTGGTTTACTGCATGTATTTTTCAAGATTTTTAAGTTAACTGTAATTAAAATGAGAGCCCAAGACAAAGCTTAGCTCTGAAAGATGTTAAAGGAGATGTCAAACTTTTAAATGTGACGGATGTCTATGGTCGTGTTTTTTTTTGTTTTTTTTTTTTCTCTCCAGGGGTACGTAGATGTCAATAGAAGGTCTAGTCATTCTGCAGTTTTGGGGGGTTTTTTTTGGTTTTTGCTTTCAATAATTTTCTATGCTTTTAAAACACATTTATTGAGGTATAATTTGCATACCATAAAATCCATCTTTTTAAAAGTGCTCAATTCAATGAGTTTTAATAAATGTATACAGTTATGTAACCATCAGCACAATCAGCTTACCTCACTGCAAAAAGTTTCCTTGTATCTGTTTGCTCCCAGTCATAGTCTCAGGCAACCACTGATTCTGTCTCTTTAGTTTTGCTTTTTCTAGAAATTTTATATATATGGAATCCTGCCGTATGTAGTCTTTTTGTACCTGACTCTTTCACTTAGCATGATGTTCTTGAGATTCCTCCATATTGTGCATATATCAGTAATTTCTTTGTGTTGCTGCATAGTATTCCATCATATAGATATAACACCTTTTGTTTATTTACCAGTTTATGGACATTTTGCTTTTTTCCAGTTTTAGGCTCTTAAGAATATCTGCATATGTCTTAGGGTGGATATCTGTTTTCATTTCTATTGGATAGATTCCTAGGAGTTTAATTGCTGAGTCATATGATAAGAATATATTTACCATTTTGCATTCCCACCAACAATATGTGAAGTTTCAATTTGCCATATCCTTGCAAAGACTTGGTATTGTCAATCTTCTTTATTTTTTTATTTATTTTTTGTTGTTGTTGGGGGTAGGGGTTTATTAATTAATTAATTTATTTTTGCTGTGTCGGGTCTTCATTTCTTTGCGAGGGCTTTCTCTAGTTGTGGCAAGCGGGGGCCACTCTTCATCGCGGTGCGCCGGCCTCTCACTATCCCGGCCTCTCTTGTTGCGGAGCACAGGCTCCAGACGCGCAGGCTCAGTAGTTGTGGCTCACGGGCCTAGTTGCTCCGCGGCATGTGGGATCCTCCCATACCAGGGCTCGAACCCGTGTCCCCTGCATTAGCAGGCAGATTCTCAACCACTGCGCCACCAGGGAGGCCCAGTCAATCTTCTTTATTTTAGCTCTTCCAGTGATTCATTGTGATTTTAATTTGTATTTCCCTAATGACTAATGATGTTGACCATCTTTTCACAGGCTTATTTCCTACTCTTAGTATGTTCTTTGGTGAGCTATTTATTCAGATCTTTTGCCTGTTTTTTAATTGGGTTGTATGTCTTTTTATTATTTATTTGTAAGACATCTTTATATATCCTCCATAAAAATCCTTTATCCAACATATGTTTTGCAGATATTTTTCTCCTAGTTTGTGGCTTGTCTTTTCCTTTTTAATGGTTCCTTCTGAATCACCATTTTTTTTTTTTGAGAATTATGTTTTATTCAGTGGACTTTCTAAGTACTTCAAGCCCAGGTAGTTGGAACATCAAAAGATTACTGTTAATTAAGGAAAACCAGGTATCTCAAATTAATGAATTTAGTGCGTCTCTATGTATGGGAAGATGCAAGAATCTGGGCTCTTTGAAGTCATTCCTTTGATATACACCTTAGCTGTCTGGGGCCAGTATCCTGTTCTTTCCCTCCTGAGTCCCAGGGGTTGCACCGTTGGGGGTGGCTGCAGTGCCTGAGGGCTTACTGTGGGGCGACAGTGTATGGCAGGCTGAATCACCATTGTGAATAAACGTTTTTGCTATTAGGTAGATATAAAATAATATTTATATAATATTTGAAAGTTGTAAATAATCATCCCCATTCTTGAGGAATATATTTTTTAAAAAATTAAAACCATGTTCTGATCATTTTATTATTGAAGCATTTTTTCTCAGTTTATACTTTTAAGTCTCAAGGGAACCAACTCTATTAATCATTACCATATTTAGTATTGTTAAAAATACAAAGAAATTTGTTAATGTGTTTGCTTTAAAAGAGGTCTAAGAGGCAGAAACATTTGAGTAAGTTATATTTAAAGCTCTTCAACAATATTTTGACAATTAAGAAAATGTAACTGTATAAAGTAAGCCATTCTTCTGATAGCACCCCCATCCCTACTCTCAGTACCCTCTCCTCAGAAGAGCCAGATCTATTTGGAACAAGTCTCACAAGGACACCAAGGAAAAGAAGGTGGCAGCTTACCAAATTGTTTTCCAATAAGATTTTGGTTTTGCCTGCTCATGCTCTAAACTTCTGTATGACTATCAAATGTTAAACAGTAGTATTTTATAATACTAACTGCACATTTAATGTAACTTATTATTGAGCTATTAAACATTTGTCCCAGTGATTCCTCTTTCTCTGAGTTTTACAGATGTCTTCATAGTTTAGCTTCTGAATAAGCTTATATTCTTAACAGAACTCATAAAAATTTACTGCAAGTTAAATGCAAACATTTTACAGTCAAATATTTACATCTCTGATAATTTTAACTCATAATTAGAAAAATACTTGATTTTACTTACATGTGCCTTTAGGAAAGAATTTAATAACTCATTCATTCATTCAAAAATATTTATTATACACCTGTGATGAACAAAGCTTTCCTATGGTGCAGTTCATGTTGATTCGTTTTAAATTTTCCTGTTAACTTTCTGTAAGTGACTAAATTATTAGTATGGTATTTTATGTATGTTAGCCTGTTATCACATAAGGGTTTTATCGCCCTCCTCTTTTTGGTTTACCTCTTCAAGTCCACAGATTTTATGCAATGATTGTAGCTCATGAAATGCATACTACTTTGATCTGTGACCTTTTTGTGGTGCTAATCGGGTTCCTGATATCATTATACCTTGCTCATTAATCATATTTCCTGCAGCCCGTCAGGCAGCCAGACAGCACAAGTCCCTGTTTTCAGCCCTCTGTTGGCAGGTTTCTGCTTTTCCAGATTATTACAGACGATACTTTGGCTTCTCATAGCCAGAGCCACATCAAGCTGTGTGTTACAATTAAAGTCAGATGGTCCTCAGGTTGAACAGGGATATAGTGTTGCAGCTGTCTCTCTTCCTGGAACAAACCAGCACCAAGAACAGATGATCTATAGGACAGTGAATAATAACAGATTGTACAGTACTCCATTGGTAGCGGGGGATCATAGATTTAATTAACTGACATACTCATTTTAAGATACCCAGCACGCCTTTTTTAAGTATTTGGTTGCCCAAGTATTATTTCAAGGGAATAGAATATTTTTAGGAGCATGATTTTGATGGTGGACAGTAACGCTACATTTTCTTTGTGTGGTTAGAGGCCTGTAACTGCTACCTTATCTATAACTATTTTACTCCTTGAGCTTTCTGTAGGTAGTGAAGATGTAAATAAGGATTTATGAGTTGGCCTTAAGTGTTGAATTTATACACAGAAGATAATATCCTGTGTATTTTAGAAAGAAAACCTTCATAGGTCTGATTATTCTTTCAGGTATATAAATTAAATTTTCTTTGTTCTGAAGAGTTGGAATCAGGGTAAAACCAAAGCAGTCTTAAATACATCCAAGAGATTGATCTGTTTTATTTAATACTTCCTAGACCAGAAGAAAAATTATTCCAAATACTGCTTCAGAAATATAAATGAGAAACAGGCTCTCATACTTCCAAATAATATGAAAATGTGTGAATTCAGACTGCTTATCATTATCTCATGATATAAGGTTGATGTTATGGACCTGTATTATACTGCCTCTTACAACCTTTGGGTTTTAAGTTGAATAAGAGACAAAGAAAGTCATACTCTCAGCAGTAATATTTTTTGTAAAGTTTATAAAAGTTGGTGAGGTGGAGCATTTTGTTTTTTCCACAGGATGTGTAATTTATTCAAGTTATAACAATAATAATGAAAGTAATTTGTTCATCTAACAGGTACTTACTGAGTTGCCTATCTATGTACCAGCACTGTTAGACTCAGTGAACCAGGCAGACAATACCTCTACTCTTTGGAGGTTACTTCCTTTTTGATAACTTAGGCTGTTGAAATAGAAAGCTTCTCAGGGCTGAGAGGTGGCATGAATTTAGTAACGGAAGGCTCCTATTAGTGAATTGTCCTGAGGTTACCAGTTAGAGTCACCTTTGCTTTTGTGTATCTTCTGTAGCTTCTCTCTTTCCTACTGTTTCATAAAGGTGGCATGGGTTGTCACTTGCTTGAGAAGATAAAGAAAAATTAAATGAGTATGTTATCTTCTTTCCAGATAATATATGGACAGATTAAAAGTGATTTTTTATATTGTTGTCTAAGAGAAAAATAAAAATTTCAAATTTTATTTCACCACCAACCTAGTCTTTTCCTATCTATTGGTAAAATTTAAATCTCTTCAGCGTAAATCTTCATAGATCTTATATATATGCATGAACTAGGTCAGTCTTTTCTTTTTCCTTTTGAATGGAAAATTTACAATTCTTAAGTGATGAGACTAAGACTCTCTTTTCCCTGATGAAAAAGTGCTATATATGTACATATAGCAAGACCTGCAGCTTGAGATGGCTGAATTTGTAGTGATATAGCAATTAGATTATTGTAATAGCATATTATGTTCTAAATTACAGTGTTTAGAAACACTGTAAGGTTGAAAGGTTTGGTTGAGGTTTGAAAGGTGTTGCACTTTTTTGACCTGTATTCATATCCTTGTTTCCATTTTCTGAAGAAATGGGATTCAAAACCCTGTTTCTTAAGAGAGCTAAGCAACTTTTTTTTTTTTTTTTTGGAATACAAATGCCAGAAGCTAACATGCTTTTTTCATACTGTTCCTTTTCCAATTGCCTTTTCATTTTACACATTGTTAATGATATGGCCAAGAATGTAAATAGTCATGGTGGTATAGTTGGTGATAATTATTCTCAACTATGGGTGTATCCTTCCCTCCACTTCCCCACTCCCTGCAGTGGCTGAATCTAAAGCCCTGGGGAATGGGGGCAGATATGTATGAAAAATTTTAAAAAGCTAAAATTAATATTGTTTGGTTTGCTTTTAGTTCTGTATATCATTTACCATGAAAATTCTAGTTCTGAATGGCCACCTAAATAAGTGGGAATAAAAAGATGTACTGTGTTGATAGATTATTAATTCTCCCCAAATTTGTTTATAAATGCAATATGAGAACCAACCCAGGTCCCAGTAGGTTTGTTTCGTTTTGTTGGAATATAAAAAACTGATTGCAAAGGGTAAAGGGCCAATTATAACCACAACCCTTTCTGAGAACAAGAACAGATTTCAGAGGGACTTGCTTTACTATATATCATGAATTATTTTAAAGCTGTAGTAATTAGGGAAATTAGGAGAAAGAGACTAATCAAAGAGAACAGAGAACCCAGAAACAGACCAGGACATATAAAGAAACTTCATCTATCATAAAGTTGGTATTACAGATCTGTGGGGAAAGGAAGGACTTCTCAATTTAGATGCTGAGATAAATAGTAATTGTGTTGGTTTCCTAGGGCTGCCATAACAAAGTACCACAAACTGGGTGGCTTAAACAACAGGAATATATTGTCTCACAGTCCTGGGAGGCTAGAAGTCTGAAATCAAAGTTCAGCAGGGTTGGTTTCTTCTGAGGGTTGTTGGGGGAAGAATTGGCTCCAGGCCTCTTGCTGACTTGTATTTAGCTATGCTCTCCTTACGTCTGTTCACATCATCCTCCCTCTATGTGTGTGTATATCTGTGTCAAAATTTTCCCTTTTTATAAGGACATCAGTTATATTGGATTAGGGACCCACTCTACTCCAGTATGATCTCATCTTAACATAAGTAATTACATATGTAATGGCCCTATTTCCAAATAAGGTCACATTCTGAGTTACTGGGAAGTTAAGGATTTCAACCTATGAATTTGGGGGAATACCATTCAACTCATAACAGATATTAATATGGAAAAAAGTTAAGTTGTAACCTTATACTATCAACAAAAATTAAAATATATTAAAGCTTTAAAAATAAAGTAAAAAGTGAATGAATGAATAAAAAAACAAACAAAAGGCAAAATTATAAACTTTTAGAAGATAATACAGGAGGAATTCTTTGTGATCTTGGAATAGGGAAAAGTTTTCCAAACAAAAAGCAAAATATGATATATTAGATTAATTGACTTTTGGTTGTTAAGCCAACCTTGCATTCCATGAGTGTATCACCCTTGGATGATATAAATTCTTTTGATCTGTACTGTATTTTTTGTTAATATTTTGTTGAGAAATTATTATTTTTTAGGACTTTTGCATCTGTATTCATGAGGAATATTGGGTTGTAGTTTTCTTGTGATATCTTTGTATGATTTTAATATCAGGATTTATATTGGTCTCATAGAGCAATATGAGAGAAAATTGAGAAATTGGAGATAGAGCAAAGTGTTACCTCTTCCTCTGTTTTCTGAAAGACCTTGTGAGGGATTGCTATTATTCCTTCTTTAAATGTCTAACTGGATTCACCACTGAAGCTGTCAGGACATTTTATGTGTGTGTGTGTGGGGGGGGAAGATATTAAATTACTAAAACAATTTTTTACTTGTTATAGGTTTATTCAGATTCTCGATTTTTTTCTTGAATCAGTTTCAGTAGTTTGTGTCTTTCTAGGCATTTGGCCATTTGATCTAAGTTGTCTAATTTATTTGTGTGAAGTTGTTCATTGTATGCTTTATAATCATTTTAATGCCTCTAAGGTGGGTAGTGGTATTACCTCATTCACCCCTGATTTTTGGTAGTTTGTATCATTTTTTTCCCTTGGTCAGTCTTGCTAACAGTTTGTCAGTTTTGTTGATCTTTTCAAAGAACTGACTTTTCACTTCATTGTTTTTTCTCTGTTGTGTTTCTATTTTTTTTTCCTTTCATTGGATTTTCACTCTAATATTCATTGTTTCTTTCCTTCTGCTTGCTTTGGATTTGGTTTGCTCTTTTACTGGATTCTTAATTTGGGAAACTAGTTTGTTATTTTTTTTAATTGAAATATGGTTGATTTATAATGTTGTGTTAATTTCTGCTGTACAGCAAAGTGTTTCAGTTATACATATATATGCATTCTTTTTTTTAATATTCTTTTCCATTATGGTTCATCATAGGATACTGAATATAGTTCTCTGTGCTATACAGTAAGGAAACAAGTTTTTTTAATTTGAGTTCTTCCTTCTTTTCTTTCTTTCTTTCTTTCTTTTTTTTTTAATATTTATTTATTTGACTGCACCAGGTCTTAGTTGCAGCATGCAGGATCTTTTTAATTGCAGCATGCGGGCCATATTAGTTGTGGCATGCGGCATGCAGGCTCTTTTACTTGTAGCATGTGGGATCTAGTTCGCTGACCAGAGATTGAACCCTGGCCCCCTGCATTGGGAGTGTGGAGCCTTAACCATTGGACCACCAGGGAAGTCCCTCTTCCTTCTTTTCTAATATTGGCTTTTACACCTATAAATTTCCCTTTATGTACTATTTTTGCTACATCCCATAAGTTTTGATATTTTGTTTGCTTAATTTCATTTCTCACAACATTTTGTAATTTCTCTTGTGATTTTTGACTCATGGGTTTTTCAGAACTATACTGCTTAGTTTCTAGATATTTGTGAATTTTCCAAATTTCCTTCTGTTTTTTATTTTTAATTTAATCTCACGTTGATTGGAGAATATACTTTGTATGATTTCTGTTGTTTTAAGTGTACTGAGACTTGCTTTATGACCTAGTATGTGGTCTGTGTTAGAGAATTCTTCATTTGCTTTTGAGAAGAATGGGTATTCTTATGTTGTTGAGTATTCTATAGGTGTCAGTTGATCAAGTTTTTATGTTTAAGTCTTCTATATCTTTGCTGATTTTGCCTATGTCTGTAAACTTTTGCTAGTTAGATGTTGAAGTTCCCAAATATTATTTTCTGTTCTGTTTTGGCTTCCTGTGTTTTTGAATCCTGCTGTTAAGTGCATATATTAATATCCAATGGCTGCTATAACGAATTACCAAAAACTTGGGGGCTTAAAACAATCGCAGTTTATTCTCTCATGGTTCTAGAGGCCGGAGGTCCAAAATCAGTGTTATACTCCCTTTAGATGATCTCTGCCTCTGTCCTCACATTGCCTTCTCCTCTTCTGTCTATAGTGAAATCTCTTTCCACCTTCTTCTTAAAAGTATACATGTGATTACATGCAGGGCCCTCCCTCATAATCCAGAATGATGCTTCAATCTCAAAATCCTGAATTTAATCACATTGCAAAGACCCTTTTTCCATATATAACATTTCCAGATTCTAGTGATAGGAACTGATATCTTTTTTTCAAGGTGGGGGCATTTTTCAGCACTATTTTCCTGAACTTCTTTTTCATCATAAATTGTCCCTCTTTGTTTCTAGTACTTTTTTAGTTTGATTTGCTTAATATTAGTATAGCCAATCCAGCTCTCTGTGGTTACTATTTGCATGGTACATAGATTTCCATTCTTATACTTTCAAGCTATTTTGTCTTTGAATATAAAGTCTATCTTTTGTAGATAGCATATAGTTGGATGATGTTATTTATCCAGTCTGATAGTCTCTGCTATTTAATGCTATTGTTGATATGTTTGGATTCATGTCTGCCATTTTGCTGATTATGTTCTTTAGTCTTGGGTCTTATTGTTTCTCTTTTCTTACTTTAAATTTTTCTTTTATATTAAATAGATATTTCTAGTCTACCATATTATTTCATTAATTTTTTTTTTTTTACTATATATTTCTTTTAGTTATTTTCTTAGTCATTACTCTAGGGACAAAATGCATCTTAATATATCACAATCTACTTCAGATTAATATTAGCTTAATTCCAGTAAAATATAGTGACTGTTCCAACTTAGTTTCATCCCCTTACCCATATTTTGTGCTCCTTTCATGTACAGTACATCTATATATGTTATAAACCCACTGTACAGTATTATAACTATAGTTTTATGCAATCTTATGTCTTCTAAAGAAGTTAAGAAAGGAGAAAAATGCCTATTAATTTTGTTTACTACTCTACCTTGATAGAAACGTTCTGAAATGAATAGAAGAGTGCCTGAAATACTCAGCATCATGCAGGAATGAGATAATTCTCATAAAGAAAAACTTCCATACAATTGCAGTTTTTACTTTCAAATTCCAATGTTTTTCATCATTTTCCTTGAAAATAAATCTTTTTGTGAAATAGATTACACATTTCCCTGCCTCTTAGAGAATAGCCTTTTCTGGTGTACTCATTGTTAAATATTCAGGTATTTTTCGTGATATCCTAAAAAGTTGAGATACATAGAGCTTTTTGTTCTTTAGCTAAAATGACCCACATTTTTCTGCCTTTTTTTAGCTTTCCTGTTAGCATTTTAGAGTTCTTACTTGTGCCAGCTGTCATTTTTCTGTCAGGGTTTCCAATCTTCTTTTGACCTATTATGTTATTTTATGCATATGTGGCAAGGTAAAAGCTTGAGGGATGCCCTGGTGACCCCCACTATTAAATTTAAACAAAACTATATTGTAAAGCTCATAACCTTATCCTTACCACTACCACCTCAGAAAACAAAATAAAACGAAACCCTGCAATCAGCTCTTCTCAAAACTCTCATTTTCCTTTAAACTTTTCATTAAAACCCCCTACATACCACCCTATGGCCTTTCTACAACCCATTCTCAATCTGGTTTCGTCCACATGTGACTCACTGGCATTATTCTCCTTACCCAGTGGACCTTCTATGCCTTTTTGCATATAGAATCCTGGTTTCAGGTGTAAACTGTATCTTTTACAGAGGTGTATCTTAAAAGTTTGGTGTATGGAAAACATAATCTGCATCAGAATCTCCTGAGGTACAGTTAATAAATAAGGCACAATTATTTATTCATTCATCACATACTTCTTGAGTACCTACTTTGTACTGATACTATCCTAGTGGCTTAGTGTTGGTTAAGGGAAGAGAACATGTAAACCCCCATCCTAACCTCAAAGCAGTGGGGAAAAGATGGACTTTATAATAAATGGTATGGGTTAGCTGTATGAAAAAAGATAACCTTAGTTTTATTTGTTGTACCAAAAACCAAGGACTAGATGTCTAAATGTGAAAAGGTAAAACAAATGCTAGAGGAAAACTTTAGTGAATTTCTATATAACCTGAGGGTGGGAAAAACTTTCCCAACTTTGACTGAAAACCCAAAGTTAACAAAAGAAGTGATCACTTTTGATTACATAAACACAGATAATTTTCACATAGCAAAATGCATCAGAAGCAAAGTCAAATGACAAACTGAATAAAAATATTTGAGAATTAAAACTTAGACAAATGCTAGGGAACCTCACTTATAGAGAACTCCTAAAAATTATAGAAAAATAAACCCAACAATATAATAGAAAAATGAGCAACAATTCACAGGAAAACAAATGTTAGTTCCCCTTAAACACATGGAAAAAAATATTCAACCTCACTCATAATAGGAGAAATATAAATTGTACTGAAATTCCATCTTCATCTTTCAGATTGGCAGTATTCCAAAAAATTCACCAAGATGCTCTGTTGATGAGGCTGTGGGAAAAGAGGCATTCTCCTACATTGCTGATGGGAATGCAAAATGACACACTCCCAATGAAGGGAAGTTTGCCAATCTCTAGCAAGGTTACCTATTTATCCTTTGACCCAGCTTACAGGTGTCTTTTCCAAAGTTACACTGGCCAAAGTAAGAAATGTCATATTCACAAGTGGAATCTATTTTCTTTAATAGTTTTGACTTTGAAATTATTATATGTTTTATATAACTTAAAAAATAAGATCAAAAAGAGGAAAAATCCAATGAAATTGAAAAGACTTTGGAATAAATGACCCTAATAGGATAAGTATACCCCTACTAGGATATGTATTATGGACAAAAGAACCAGAAAATATCTTAAACCTTTTTTATTAGCCTTATACTTAGGTAATATTGGTGTATTTCTTTTGAAACTATTATGGGTATATTGTAAATCAAGCAAATGAGTAACTGTGTTCATGTCATCAAGACCAAGATTTTTAATTTAAGAGGAAGAGATTCAAATGTAAAATCAGTAAAAATCAGAAAATTTTAGGAGCGGCCTGACAAAGGCAGCCAGACTTAGTTTTTTTCATGTGCCAACTGTTGATAAATATTTCAGTTACTAACTTGCACTAAACAGATGTGCAAGTGGTAACATATAAAGCAAAATTATTTGTCATGAGGAATTTAACCATCAAAGAAACCAGCAGATTTCTTTTTTCTGGCCAGCAGTTTCTCTCTCAGCCAAAACTGTATGGGAATCCAAATACAAGCAAAAATCACTGTATGGTAATATTGATTTAGCATAAAAGACAGTTGGATGATCATAATTAACTGAACAATACTTGTTCAGTGCTTACATTCTTCTAGGTTCTGGGGATACAGAGGTAACCAAAACAGACAAGGCCCCCTGCCCTCATGGAATGACATGTAAATTCCAAAGGAAATCTCAATGGCCATGTTAGCCTGATGCCTCTGTCTCCAACACAGAGATAGAGTGCCTGCCACAAAAATCATAATATTCATATTTATGTGGTTGAACAACCTCTCTTCTAGGTTTATTTAGGACACACTGCCAAATTCTTACTTTCTGTGCTTCCCTTCTATAATCTGTGTTGACCATCCCCCTTCTTTAAACAGAGCACCGCTGATTAAATATGTTAATCACGTCATACTTCTATAAAAATTCACCCCAATCACCATGGTTGGAATTTGGATATTCTTACCAAGTTATTACCTGGGATATTATTTTGCAGATGGCTGATCTGATTTATTTCAGAGCAATTTTTCATAATTTAATTTCTTTCTTTAAGTTCTTAAAGTGCCTTGATGCACTGACTTCAGGGGGAAAAAAAAAAAAGGAAACCTTATGATAATGTACTGCTTGCCCAGAGCAGTTTATGTTCTCTAGAGGTTAGTTGTAACGAGAAGGGGAAGGGTGGAAGGAGAGAGACTTTTTATAATAGAAAAAAAAGAAGGCGGTTTAGAAAGTATATTATTTACCTTTTCGTTTTTAATGTTTGTTTAAATTATCACAGTAGTGTGCTGTCTGGTACAGCTGGAAGTTATTTCTGCCAGGGACTAATGGTGATGGTTGCAGAAGAAAAGTGAGACTAATGCGCTCACAATATGTGACTGGAAGTGGAATTCACAGAGGAACCGTGTTCTCCTGGTTCCCCTCACGAGCACCATTGCTGCTGGTGATGTACCATGGTGTTGGGAAGAGGTGCCTCCAGTCCCTCACTGCCTTTGTTCCTGGCACTGGACCATGTCACCTGCAGCGGCAGTCGATCTGACACTCAGCATCTCTGCTGGGATGCGGGTGGGGGTTGTTCTGCCTATGGACACTTTCATGCAACTCTGCCCGGTGATACCTGGTAAATGACTGCTTACTATGGTATTTATGTCTGTGTGATTTGCCAATAACTGATGTATGTCCAAAAAATTTTTTTCCAACTAAAAATTTTGTGTAAATCAGCAACTATCCTTAGTTATGGTAACTAGAAAATGACCTCTCCCCCAAAAGAAAGAAAAAGAAGAGAAGGATTGCTTCATGCTTTCCTAGCATTACTTATTTCTACTCTGTTTTAGAATTGCTTAGAAAGTAAACTTTAGGATGGATATCAAAGAACTTGCAAATGCTAGGAATTAACGAATAGCTGTATGAGTACTGTGTAAATACGAAAAAGAAGGCCATTTTTCTATTAACAGATATTCCAAATAAGTGTTAGGTTACTTTCTACAAAGTAGATATTCTGATGTTTTTTTATTTTTAAGCAAAGACAAATTTAGTTAGCATTACTGTTACAATATTAAAGAATATATTCAATTAAATGCCATGACTGTGATACTTGATTTTTATTTTACATGGAAATGTATGTCTCAGATTTTCCTGAGGCATTTTAGAATTTCTTTGGCTTAAATCAGTTTTGGATGTTTCTTTTCTTCTCTTACTTATGTCCTACTAAAAATATTTTATTTCCAACCGTGTACATTAAAAATTTTTTTGATAAAATGTAGAGAATAAAGCAATAATGATCAGTACTTAGCTTTATCAAATCTTAACAATGGTCACATTTGCCTCAGGTTTTTTTTCTAAGTGAATATTACAAAAAGAATTGAAACCTTGCAAAAACCAGTTCTCTTTCCTCCCATTCTAAAGGTAATGTGTTGAAAGTAATCACCATTCTATGTGGGGCATTTATTTCTCACGCACGTTTTATAATATAATTTCATACTCAGCATTAAAAAAACAACTTTTTAAACATTTTATTTGGGAATACTTTCAAACTTAGAAAAAATTGCAAAAATAAAAATAGCTCACAGAATTCACTATTGGTAACATTTTATACACCCCGCCTTTTTTTACGTGAGCTTTCTCCCTCCCCTCCTTCCTCTCCCTTCCTTTCCCCACCCCACTCCCCTCCGTGTATGTGATTACAAATTAATACATTTATGTGTGTGTGTATATATATATATATATATGCATATATGTAGAATATACACACATATATGTAATATTTTTACTGTATCATTTGAGGGTAAATTACGTGCTTCATGGCCCTTTACCCCCAAATACTTCAGTATGTATTCCCATAGAATAGGGCTCTTTTCTTATGTAACCATAGTAACAGTTACCATTTCATAAATTTAAATTAATGTAACATGTGTAATCTGCTTTCCATGTATCAATTTTGTTAGCTAAAATGATAATGTTCTCTATAGAATTTTTACCTTACTATACTAGGTCCAGTCTAGGGTAAATTATTGCTTTTAGTTGTCATTTAAGTTCTTAGAAGGAGTCACTTTTCCTATAATCCTGTTTTATTAGTTTCCTGGGGCTGCTGTGACAAAGTACTATAGACTGGGTGCCTTAAGCAATAGAAATTTATTATCTCACAGTTCTGGAAGCTAGAAGTATGAGATCAAGGTGTCAGCAGGATCATGCCCCCTCGAAGGCAGTGGGGAAGGATCTGTTCTAGGCCTCTCTCTCAGCTCTCAGTGTTTGGTGGTTCCTTGGCTTGTAGCAACAAACACCAGTCTTCATATGGTTTTCTCCCTGTGTGCATGTCCATTTCTGTGTCCAGATTTTCCTCCTTTTATAAGGAGAGTAGACATATTGAATTAGGGCTCACCCTAATTATTTCATTTTAACCTCATTACCTTTGTAAAGGCCTTCTCTCCAAATAAAGTGACATTCTACAGTACTGGGGGTTAGAACTCCTATATGTTTTAGAGGGGGAATACAACTTAACCATTATCAACCACTTAACCTGTCTTTTCCAGAACATTCTTTAAAATTGTCTTTTTAATGATATCCTCTCAATTTTATTTTCATTAGACTATATTACAGTTATTCTATATACCAGAAAATTATATATAATGCATTCTGATTCATCCCTCTTAGAAGTAAAATGGCATAAGCTGTGACCCAGATTCCTTGAAGAAATTTAATCTGCATCTCAGAAGCAGATCACTTGTATATATTTCTGGATCATCCTGAGAACATTTCATTCGGCATCATAGGAAATCATATAAAACAACTATTTTTCTTTATGCTATTTCAAGATGCTTCTAAATTGTATACTCCCTAAATTGGAGACTCTCAAAAAAATCGCTCTTACCTTAGTGGTTACATATAGGCTTTTTGACTCGTAGCCTGACATACATGGTTCTTTACAATCTATCTGTGTACTTCCCCAAATTCATCTCTTGCAGAAGATAGTTTAGTCATACTGAACAACTTACACTGCTCTAAAAGTGCTGAGTTCTCTCACATTTTATAAGCTACTTCTTTTGCTTGGAAACATTCCGCATTGCTCCTCCAACCAATACTTTTCCTTTCCCCCTTCTTTGTTCCCTTCCCCTAACCCCCAACCTTCACTTAGCTGATTTCTGCACATTTTCCAGAATTCCCTTGGGGAAGCTTTAATTATACCTCCATCCACACTCCACCACCACCAAAATACACCAACAGAGTCTGCCTTAGATGCTCCTCCTGTGTGTTCTTTTAGCTACACATGCACACTTCTAGCATTTTGATGGTCTTTCTATTTGCCTGTTTGCTCCACAAAATGTTGAGCCACTTGAGGACTGCTCTTATTTTTCTTTGCATCCCCAGGCCTATCACAATATCTGGCCCATAATGGGTACTGAGGGCATGTTTGCTATAAGAATGAATAAGAAATGGATGAGTCATCCAAAGGTATCAGGGAGAACCAAAATGCTTCAGGACAACAGTAGAACTTAGTGTTTTCTTTGAGGGCCAGCTCTGCTCATTTTGCAGTGTCTGCCTGGAACATGCCGTCAATGATTAGTAGTTTCTGCCATGATCACAGGGGAGGGGAATTTAGCCTTTAGCTTCTCTATGTCTCAAACCTGAGTACTAGTCCATTGGTTTGAGAGATCATATCCAAGGCTGAGAGTCATGAAATAAGTTGCACAAAAGACTACATGCAGGGGCTTCCCTGGTGGCGCCGTGGTTGAGAGTCCGCCTGCCGATGCAGGGGACGTGGGTTCGTGCCCCAGTCCGGGAAGATCCCACATGCCGTGGAGCGGCTGGGCCCGTGAGCCATGGCTGCTGAGCCTGTGCGTCTGGAGCCTGTACTCTGCAACGGGAGAGGCCACAACAGTAAGAGGCCCGCGTACCACAAAAAAAAAAATACATCAAAACAGAAATCAAAAACATCTTGAAACAATTGAAAACGAAACACAGTATATCAAAACTATGGGATGCAGCAAAAGCAGTTTTGAGAGGGATGTTTATAATGATAAATGTCTTATTAAGAAAAAAGAATGACCTCAAGTAAACAACTTAACTTTACACCTCAAAGAACTAGAAAATGAACAAACTAAGCCCCAAGTTAGCAGAAGTAAGAAAATAACAAAGATCAGAGAAGAAATAAATAAATTAGAGATCAAAAGACAATAGAAAAGATCAACAAAATTAGGAGATGGTTTTTTAAAAATATCAACAAAATTGACAAATCTGTAGCTAGACTTAATAAGAAGAAAAGAAGATACAAATAAGATTGGAGACCTTACAACCAATACCACTGAAATGCAAAAAATCATAAGAAACTATTGTAAATTATTATACACCAACAAATTTATAGTCTAGAAGAAATAGATAAAATATTTTTACAAACGTACAACTTGCCAACTAAATCATGAATAAATAGAAGATCTTAACAGACCAGTAAGGATTAAGGAGTTTAAATCAGTAGTCAGAAACCTTTCAACAAAGAAAATCCCAAGACCTTATGGCTTTACTGGTGAATTCTACTAATACTAATACTTAAAGAAGAATTAAAATTAATTCTTTGCAAATTCTCCCAAAAAAATTGAAGAGGAGGGAACACTTCCAAACTCATTTAGCAAGGCCAGCATTATCCTGATACCCAAGCCAGACATGGGTACAACAAAAAAAGAAAACTACAGGTCAGTATCCTTATTTGACAAAATCCAACATTCTTTTATGATAAAAACTGTCAACAAACTATGTATAGAAGGAATGTTCCCCACCATAATAAAGGCCAGATAGGAGAAGCCTACAGCCAACATCATAATCAGTGGTAAAAAACAAAGTGTTTCATCTAAGAATAGAAACAAGACAAGCGTGCTTACTCTCACCATTGCTATTTAACATAGTACTTCAAGGCCTAGCTAGAGCAATTAGGTGAGAAAAAGAAATGAAAAGTATCTAAATCAGAAAGGAAGAAGTAAAGTGACATCTCTGTTTGCAGATTTCACTATCACATTTAGAAAACCCTAAAAACCACACACACACACACAGTTAGAACTAATAAATTCAGTAGTTGCAGGGTACAAAATCAATATACAGAAATCAGTTGTATTTCTATACACTAACAATGATATATCAGAAAGAGAAATTAAGGAAACAGTCCCATTTATAGTAGCATCAAAAAGATAAAATACTTAGGAATAAATTTAACCAAGGTGGTGAAAGAACTGTACACTGAAAACTGTAAGACATTGATGAAAGAAACTGTGGAAGTCTGAAATAAATGGAGATATATCCTGTGTTCATGGATTAGAAGAATTAATATTGTTAAAATATCCATACTACCCAAAGTGTTCTATAGACTTAGTGCAATCTCTGTTAAAATTTTATTGGTGTTTTTCACAGAAATGGAAAAATATAAACAATCCTAAAGTTCATATGGAACCACAGAAGACCCCAAATAACCAAAGTAATCTTGAGAAGAGCAAAGCTGGCAGCATCACACTTTATGATTTCAAACTCTGTTACAAAGCTGCAGTAATCAAAACAGTATGGTACTGGCATAAAAACACACACACACACATTGACCAATGGAGCAGAATAGAGAGCCCAGATATAAACCCACTTGTATACAGTCTGTTAATCTTTGGCAAGGGTGCCAAGAATATAGCGTGGCTATACCAATACCAAGTGGTATTGGGAAAACTGGTTATCCACATTCAAAAGAATGAAACTCCTGTCTTACACTAGTCACAGAAATTAACAAGAAATGAATTTAAGGCTTAAATGTGAGAAATGAAACTGTAAAACTTCTAGAAGATAATATAGGGGGAAAGCTCCTTGACATTGCTATTGTCAGTGATTTTTTGGATGTGACACCAAAAGCAAAAATAAACAAATGAGACTACATAAAACTAAAAAGCTTCTGCACAGCCAAGGAAATAAACAAAATGAAAAGGTAACCTATGGAATGAGAGAAAATATTTTCAAATCATATATTTGAAAAGGGATTAATATCCATAATATGTAAGGAACTTATACAACTTAATTTTTTTAAAAACCTGATTAAAATATACGCAAAGGACCTGAATAGACATTTTTCCAAAGAAAACACACCAATGGTCAACAGGTACATGAAAAGTTGTTCATCATCACTAATCATCAGGGAAAAGCAAATCAAAACCATAATGTGATAATCACCGTACACCTGTCAAGGTGGTTTTATCAAAAAGACAATATAAAACAAGTGTTAGCCAGAATGTGGAGAAAAGAGAACCCTGTACATTGTTGATGGGAATATAAATTGGTATGGTCATTATGGAATATAATATGAAGTTTCCTCAAAATATTAAAAATAGAACTACCATATGATCCAACAATCCCACTTCTGAGTATATATCCAAATGATACAAAATCAGCATCTCAAAGAGACATGTGCATACCCATGTTCATTGCAACATTATTCACGATAGCCGAGATATGGAAACAACCTAAGTGTCCAGCAGTGGATGAATGGATGATATGGTATATGTACCATGGAATAGTATTCAGCCATGAGTGAGAAGGAAATCTTGGCATTTGCAACAATGAACCTAGAGAATGTTACATGTAGTTAAATTAGCTAGGCAGAGACAGACAAATGTTGTATGATCTCACTTATATGTGGAATCTAAAAAAAAGTCAAACTCACAGAAACAGTAGAATTGTAGTTACCAGTGTCTGAGGGTTAGAAGAGATGCAGAGATGCTGGTCAAAGGGTAGAAGCCTTTAGTTGTAAGATGAAAAGCTCTGAGGATCTAATGGACACCATAAAATGAAAACCTACAGTTAATACTATAGTTAATAATGCTGTGTTGTATAGTTGAAAATTGCTAGAAGAATAAACCTTAAGCATATACACACACAAAAACATGGTAGAACTATGTGAGGTGATAGATGTGTTGGTTAACCTCATTGAGGTAATAATCATTTCACAAAGTATACATATGTGATGTCATCACAGTGTATACTTTAAATATATACAATTTTATTTATCAGTTGTACTTCAATAATGCTAAAAATTTTTGAAAATAAAATTGTTCATGTGTATGATATCTAAGCAGTTTAAAAATTATAAAGGAATATATTAACATCTTAATAGCTGATGTTTGGGTGTTTTGGTTTTTTTTGGTTTTTTTTTTTAATTTATTCATTTTATTTCCTTATTTTTGTCTGCATTGGGTCGTCGTTGCTACGGGTGGGTTTCTCATTGTGGTAGCACACAGGTTCAGCTGTTCCACGGCATGTGGGATCTTCCCAGACCAGGGCCTGAACCCATGTTCCCTGCATTGGCAGGCGGATTTTTAACCACTGTGCCACCAGGGAAGTCCCATGGATGTTTTTGTCTTACTCTTTCCTTCTCAAATTTCTATAGTGAGTAGTTCTTGTTTTTAATAACAAAAACAACTATACTGTGTTTGGAATATGGTAATGTGTGGTGTATTGTACATTAGATAAAAGTTTAGTAATCTACAGGAAAATGTGTTGAGGGAAAAATTTTTTTCAATCACTCTAAAGAATCACCTACTAATAGAATACAAAGATTATTGGTTTATTTACTAAACAGAGATCGATTTAAAATATCCCTTGCCCAGGCACTGACATTTGACAAGTGCCATGTGAAATGAATAAACTTATAGTCTGGAAAATGTATGAAATGTTTAGGAAATTATGGGATTTTCTGTATAGCTGTAGCATAGGTTTCTTGGGAAAGAATAGCCAAGGATGAGGCTTGAGAAGTAGGTTGAGGCCACATTTATGAAGAATTCTTTATACCTTGCTAAGGAGTTAGTATTTCATCTTATAGATAGTGAGGAACCACTCATGGAAGGGAGATAATTATGTTTATTCATTAGAAAGATAACAGTGTGGATTTCATACTAGAATTGGGAAAAAGTAGATACTGGAAAATCAGTTAGGAGGCTTAGTTAAAGGGAACTAAGGAAGAGATGATGATGACCGAAGTTAAAACAGTGGCAGAGGGGATAGAGAAGAGATTCTGAATATCTTAATAATAATAGACATAAGAGGAAGAAGTTGAAGATGATCTTGAGATTTTTAACTAAGTTTATGGGGTAAATTATCTTATAAAATAAGTATTACAGGAGGAGGAAGAAATAGGCTTTTTGAGAAAGATAAATTCAGTTTGTTTTAAACACATTATAGTTGAGATTATATTTTTAATATATATTTCAAAATATATTAAGGTAAGAAATTTTAATAAGTAATAAGATAAAAGATAGTTTTATTAAGTTACTTTTGAAATCCTGTTTTATCTTAAAAGTACAGTAAACGATAATATTAGCATATAATTCATTAATTAGAACATCTTTTTCTGACTCCTCTGGTTCATTTTCACCACACTATTCTTTCTTATCTCTTATTTGGACTATCTAATAGCTTCCTTCTGGTTTCCCTACTCTTTATACATTTAATATGCCCCTGATAAATTTATCTTCCAAATGGACAGTGCAGTCATATTGTTCTCATGCATTTAAATCATGATTCTGAGTGTATAGTAGTGTTTATTCAGGTAACCCCTGGTCTCAGGTGGAATTCCTTCTTAGAGAATAACTCCCCACCAATCTCACTGTTAAGACCTCCACTACACATAGAAATTATGGCTGCAATATATTGTCACAGGAATTCTGTGTCTCAGACATTCTTTTTCAAATATCTCTTATACTGAGTGAGATCTGTTCCCTATAATTTCTTCCCATAGATACTCCTTCTATCTCCAAGACCCTCCCCCCCGAAAAAGCAAATTTAAACCTCACTTTAGTCCTTCTGATATGTAATAAAATAAGCATGACTGCCAGGTCTTTTTTGTTTCTGTGAAATCCAGGTGTACTATTTATTTATTTTATGACTCTCTTTACTCTACCATTTATTGAACCTACTGTTATTAACCATATTTTCCCTCCCTCTGATTACTTATAAATGGTGGCTTTAACTATATATGATTCACAGAATATTCATTGATCGACCTATGATGCTCATTCAAATAAATTTAAGTAACATAATAATCATATGTAATGGATTCCATATCAACTACCTCAGTAATTTTGTAAAACTATATGATAAATGCATCAACATGCATAATGTATATTTACTCATACTCAGAATATTAGGAGAGTAGTCCCAGGTCTTCAGTGTTAGCTAACTTGTGACCATGGTTAAGTTACTTAATTTCTCTTCGCAGTAAATAAATAGTGGGTATTGAATCGGGGAAGTAGGTTTTAAGCATTATGCCAGATTTAGAATACATGTAATACTGAATGATCACATGGCCACTGAAGCAAGGGAATTGTGATGTAAAAGAAGATTAAATCTTCTCTACTGTGGTAACGTAAAATAATGACAGGTAATGCTTTTTTGATGTGGAAATGCACTCAGTAGAGAAAATTAATAGGTGAGCCCTATCTCTGAGTTTCTTACAAGGACATCTGAAGTTATTTATTACTCCTGTGAAAATGTGTTTGGCCTACTCTTTATGTAAAAGTGTCTGCAATTCATGAATTAAGTGTTTGTAATGTAGCACTGGTTGATTGAATCTGCATTTCAACTCCAAAGAAATTAGTGGTTATACACAACTTGAGATCGATGATGCCATAAGAGATATAAACTATGAAATCAGGGTCTGGAGTTGTAGAGTTGAAGGAGAAATATTTTATTATAAGGCATGACTTGCTTGTAGGGAAAAGCATTTAAAAATATTTTCACACACTTCTTTCATCACTTCTAAAGTCCAGTGTTTCATTCAGCAAATATTTATTGGTCCTTACCAAGTTCCAAACACTATGCTTAATTCTGGGAACATAAAAAGATGAGTATGGTAAAATTCCTGCCCTGCAGGAACTCACTATTTAATAATGAAAATAATCATTAGAGAATGTGGTAAATTGGAGCATAGATGACAGAGCAACTAACTTCATTCAGAGGATGTAGATATTTTAGAGACATTTGAGCTGGGTATTGAAGGATTCTCTGTGTCATTCTAAGAAATACATGTTATGTTTGAGTGTAATTGATCTTTCAGGGCTTCCATCTGACCATATTGCCTTTTTAGACTTTGTATACATATCCTGTTTTTCTAAATATAACTATTTTTTTACTGCTGGTTTTATGCTTTACAGCTTTCATACAGACCAAAGAGCAGTTGTTTAAGTGGAAGTGGAAGGTTTCTTTCTTGGGTAAAGTCTAAGCCAGTAGGCAATCCAAGGAATTAGGGAAAATCTAATGTATTATGTCACTAGGCTCCTCCTGCCTTGTTCCGCTGTTGCCTCAGCTTTGTTCTTCTTTTGCAGTCACTTTTTATATTCACAATATAGCCCTTTGGAAAGAGGCAAGAGTAAGTTGAGAACAAGCAGCTTCTTTTTTAAAGGATGTGACTAGGAAATTGGGTACATCACTTCTGCTCACGTCATAATTTCTAATGTAGTCACACGGTTACTCTTAGCTGCAAGGGAATTTGGGAAGTGTAATACCAAGCTGAGTTCCCTAAAACTGCAGGGGAGGATGGGTCTACTGCTAAATGTAATAAGGATAAAATACATAATGGGAGATAATTAGTAGTTAATGCTACAATAACAAATCAGGAAATTGATATTATAGAATATGCCAGAAGAAAATTCTGTTGTTTTTTTTTTTTACTTTTTTTTTTGAAAATTCTGGTTTTGACTTGGGAGGTTCTAATGTAATAATTTTTTTAGACTTGATACTATCACATTAGTTTATTAAAACTGTCTTCGTCATCCTTCGTTTTCCTTTCCCAATTTCACCTGAGAAGAATGAAGGCATTAATAGGTAAAAGAAATGGGCACCCAGTGGTAGGAAAAAAGAAGAAACTAAGAATAAACTTGTACTCCTTGAGGAGAGAATTTTTATGTGTCTTCTGTCCCATTCCCTGTGGAACAAGAACTATTTGTGGAAGGAAGGAGAGGTCAAGGGTTCTAGAGTAAGACCAGCAAAAAACAGGTCAGAAAGCTTTATTGACAGATAGCAGTAAGGCCACTCCTAAAATGAGTTTGCTTTGAACTTCAGGCAGTCCTCAGAGAGTAACAAAATTAGATCACAAAGGAGGGGAGTGTGTTGTGTCCACATAGCAGAGAATATGGTGTGGGGAGTAAGGCAGGTGTTCCCGTAAGATTAGGTTACCATTTTCAGTTCTCAATAAAGATGATCTAATGTGCAGGAAGCCTATTCAAGAGATTAGTTAACCTTTTTCAGTTCTCAGAAAAGATAGGCAAAATATAAGTCCAGGGAAAGCATGTTCTGTGGTTTAATTTTATGAAGAAAATAGATGGGTTAGGCAAGTTCAGGGAAAGTATATTCTCTGGTTTTGTACTTATAAAAAAATAGGCTAACTTTTTTAAAATGAGAGTTACAGAAAAAGCTTAACCCGTTACAGAAGGAACCCTCCTTTATTTGTGTGATAATCAAGCTATCAAAGTACAAGATGGAATTACCAGTCAGAATGCCTTGTAATGGCACTGAACTTGGTGCATTTCCAAGTGCTTGGAAGATTAGAAGTTCTCATCTGAATAAATAAACATTAGTTGCAGATATTCTGTACATCCTCATCCATTGACAAACATAAATTATCTAAACAAAAATAGAAATCCAGATCCTTGTATTTTCACAACAGATTCCCTGTCCCACGTTTATTGCCAACAACCCTGACAATATGTGCCATAGGAACTTGTTGGTGAATCCATTCATTATTGATCCTGCTGCTTACAGTGGCTCAAGTAAGACTGCTGGTACCTGGGAGTGAGACTACTAGACACATTCATGGCTTGTCTCTAGAGTTTTGATTCCTCTTTTGATTCAGGTCATAAGAAAGCAAAATTCTGAACAGTATTATCTTAATCTCCCACGGAAATACTTCTTAATTTAAATCTTCCTAGCATTAAACTTACTGCTTCTCTAAAGGTGAATAAGAGACTCTTCTTAGGTTGCCAGTGATTCTTTTGAATCTTTCACAAAAAATATAAACTAAAGATATAATTCCTTCTTCTGCATGTAACTATAATCTTCTTGAACCATGCTAATAGTTCCTTATATTTCTTTATTCATCCAACAATTACAGTGTCATATACCTTTCTAGGCTCTAGAACAGTGTTGTCTACTAAAATTTTCTATGATGGAAATCTGCACCAACCATTGTGACAGTCACTAGCCACATGTGGCTTTTGCGCACTTGAAATGTCATGAATATTTACTGAGGAACTGAACTTTTAAATTTTAACTAACTTAAATTTAAATAGCTACATTTAGCTAGTAGCTACTGTATTGACAGTACAGCTCTTATGATGTAATGGCTAAAAATAAAGTCCCTACCTTCTTGGAGTTTACACTTCTATGATATCCATAAACTAGCTTAAGCAACTTATGGTATATCACCTCACTTAATCCTCCAACAGCTTTTTAAAAAATGATACCACTTGTTTGGAAACTTTTCTTAGTGTTTTTTTTGTTGTTGTTGGGGGGTGGGGTTGCTGCATCAGGTCTTAGTTGCCCCAGGGCATGTGGGATCTTAGTTCCGCGACCAGGGATCGAACCCACATCCCCTGCATTGGAAGGTGGATTCTTTACCACTGGACCACCAGGGAAGTCCTGTTTGGAAACCTTTAATGACACTCCCTGCTATGAACCATATTGTTTCCCTCCAAAATTCATATATGGTAGCCCTCCCCCTCCCCCATGTGACTCTATAGGATATAGGACCTTTAAGGACGTGATTAAGGTTAAATAAGGTCATAAGGGTGGAACCTTGATCTAATAAAACTAGTGTCCTTATACAAGAATGAGTGACACCAAGAGATCACCCTCTCTCTGCCAGGGGAGGACACAGTAAGAAGTCTGCAAGTCCTATTAATGAGGAAGAGAGTTCTCACCAGAAACTAAACCCTGCCAAAACCTTATCTTAGACCTTCCAGCCTCCAGAACTTTGAGAACATAAATTTCTGTTGTTTGAGCCCCTCAATCCGATATTTTGTTATGGCAGCCTGAGTATACTAAGACACCCCCAATCTTCCTTTTCTATTGATACTTTAGTATCATGACTCTAGCTTCAGTATTTTCTATCATCTAGTTGCAATAACTGTCAAATCTAATTTTCCTGTGGTAACTCTACAAAATATAGTTGCATGATCACTTCTGCTTCTTATATTTACATTATTTTCATGTCTTTGCCTTCCAAATAATTTTTATCCAAATGTTATTTATGGCTTAAGGACTATCTTAAATTTTACTTCCTTGAGGAAATTTTCTCCTACTCCATCCCTTCCCACCTTTTGAATTCCTGTAGAATCTAGAACTTACAACTTAATCGATATTTCTTACTTTTCAGTTTGATTTCCTTAAATGTGTAAAATTCTTCTAGGGCTAGAATCTTACTTTTTTCATAACATCAATCTTAAGTTAGCTTAATTCTGATGAAGAAAAGAGAGAATTGACTTACTCTCAGGCCAAGGGAGTGTATTGAATCAATTACAAATTGCAGTTTATCCAATATATCAAACCTAGTAATTTGAAAAACTATTGTGTTTGGTAATCTTATCTTTGGATATTGTACTGAAATATTGAGCAGATGCTTATTTAAAAGAAGAAGTCTAACATTGTACCTTGCCATCTAAAACTATAGAAAGGTAATATAGATTGCCTTCTGAAAATATTTTGAACTTTTTAATGGCAGAAGATGAATGAAAATAACATGAGAGAATATTATTTCAGAAGTTTCTTTAAAGATTTTCATGTTTCCAGTTTTTCACTTCTCTTTAGTGTCCAATATACCGTATTGATTGGATTGTCATTAATAACTTACTGATATATATCCTTTTTAGTTTGTTAAATCATACTCTATGAAATAATGTTTAGAAAACATTAAGGAAATACAGTGTTAGAGAAAGGTATTCTAAGTATTTTTTTCTTCATTTTAAATATTTTTGAGTAGTGGTTAGATAGTTGTGAAGAATGCTGATTTTGATTATTGGAAAGGTAAACACTGAGAGTGTCTTAGTTATATGCCTTTTCAGCAGAGCTACTATTCCAGAGTTAAATCAATATTTAGTATAGTTTGGCAAACTAAATTTCAGTCTTTGCATCCTGGTTGAGGATTAGTAACCCACTGGCAGCAGAAAGATGGCAGTGTTATTTCCAGACAGTTTGTTCTTCTCAATATCAAGACAAGGCCTAGTTGGCCCTATGTGTCTAAAGCTGCCAGTTTTCCTGTGGCTTCTTTATTCCTTTATCCAGCTGCTACTCACTGCTATTGCCACATTTGCCCTCTGGCTCAGGGGATTGAATGCTCAGCTTCCCCTGAGGCTACTGTTAATGCTTCCTTTTTACTCTATTGGCTGGAAATGCACTTGGCATCCTCAGTCTCAAACCTCTCCTCCCTCTTTTTCAACAGACACCAAGCACTTAAGTAGCACTTTCAGCCTCCACCAGTTATCAGTAGTAGCTTTCAACCCCTCATTTCTGATCTGGTAACTCAGCACACTGTCCCAAGAGAGCTTGAGTAAGCCAATTTGCCTCCTCTTCCCTCCTTCCTATGTCTGTTGGTCTTCCTTTTCTCTTTTTCCTCTTTATCCATTTCCTTGATTGCGGTTTTGTTTTTGTTTTACTCTCTGTATAATCCTTCTGATGATTTTTTTCTGTTTGCTTTTAGTACTGCAGATGCCACAGAGTTAGGCAAATATTTGAAGTAGAAAATAAAACATTAGTAAATTTTTTAAAATAAACAAGTTTGTACAATATTTTAACTGTATCAACTCAGAATTGTGTTTAGTTTTTTTATACCTTAGTCTACTTGCCCATGTATGGCTGTAATACAGATTCTGTATTATAAATTTATTGGGTTGTGGGTATTTTTGTTTTTGCTTTTATATGCAGAGTTGTAGATTTTATATTTATTACAGGTCTACTTGTTCAAGACAAGTATGTAATATATAATATAATATGGGAAAAGGTATTATTTCTACCAAGTGTTTCACAAGGAAAAGAAAAGCCATTTAGGTTTTTGTTTGTTTTTACCTAAAATGATTTGAATATGCAATTTGAGGTTTTTTTTAAACTAACTCCCTTCTGAATATTCTATGAATGTTAGCTTTTCATTTTTTATGTAATGGTTTGTAAACATCTTTTAGAAATTTATAATCTAAGACTTGTGACCCAAAGATTAGAAAATAAAGATAATACCTGTTAATCTGGGAATTAAGAATAATAACAGCACTCTGCAGGCCTCATTTATTAAATTCTGCAAAGGTTATCCAACAGTTCCAAATGTCTGCAAAATAAAAACATGAAAAATTCATATTGATGGTAATAGACCTGGATGAGCCATTTAAGGCCTTATCCCCTTCTATCCTCACTTCCTTTCATTTTAATGCTTTCCTGTGGGAAAAAAACTTCAGATGAACTTTATGTTTTATAAAAATCTAACCAATTGTATATTCTTTTTCTATAACCCTTTTTAACCAAAATAAATATTGGTTTACTCTTCCTCCACAATTAAGTCTGCATCTTAAAGGCACAAAGTTTTTCTCATTATAATCCCCTAAACGTGTTCTTGTTTTTGTTTAGTTTTTAAGGTTTAATGTTGGCTTTATGTTTAAGGGAAGCATCAGCCCATAAGAAGGTAGTTGCCTTTTCTGAACCTTAAGAATCGTGGCCACTCTGTTTCTATGCAGAGAAAAGGGAGTAGGGAGGGGCAGAAAGGAGAGGAGGATCTGCTTTATCACACTCCTAAGTAGGTATTCCCAGTTTAAAGATCTTTAGAAAAGGTGTTGTATATATCAGTGTTTCATAGCCTTTTTAAATTTTTTTTTATTTTTTTTAACTTTTATTTTTTTTTGAATTTTATTTATTTTTTTGTACAGCAGGTCCTTATTAGTCATCCATTTTGTACACATCAGTGTATACATGTTAATCCGAATCATCCAATTCATCACACCACCACCCCCACCCCACTGCGGTTTTCCCCACTTGGTGTCCATAGGTTTGTTCTCCACATTTGTGTCTCTATTAATGCCCTGCAAACCAGTTCATCTGTAGATTTTTCTAGGTTCCACATATATGTGTTAATATACGATATTTGTTTTTCTCTTTCTGACTTACTTCACTCTGTATGACAGTCTCTAGATCCATCCACGTCTCTACAAATGACCCAATTTAGTTCCTTTTTATGCCCGAGTAATATTCCACTGTATATATGTACCACATCTTCTTTATCCATTCGTCTGCCGACGGGCATTTAGGTTGCTTCCATGACCTGGCTATTGTAAATAGTACTGCAGTGAACATTGAGGTGCATGTGTCTTTTTGAATTATGGTTTCCTCTGGGTATATGCCCAGTAGTGGGATTGCTGGCTCATATGGTAATTCTATTTTCATTTTTTAAGGTACCTCCATACTGTTCTCCATAGTGACTGTATCAATTGACATTCCCACCACAGTGCAAGAGGGTTCACTTTTCTCCACACCCTCTCTAGCATTTGTTGTTTGTAGATTTTCTCATGATGCCCATTCTAACTGGTGTGAGATAATACCTCATTGTAGTTTTGATTTGCATTTCTCTAGTAATTAGTGATGTTGAGCAGCTTTTCATGTACTTCTTGGCCATCTGTATGTTTTCTTTGGAGAAATGTCTATTGAGGTCTTCTGCCCATTTTTGGATTGGGTTGTTTGTTTTTTTTAATATTGAGCTGCATGAGCTGTTTATATATTTTGGATATTAATCCTTTGTCCATTGATTCATTTGCAAATATTTTCTCCCATTCTGAGGGCTGTCTTTTCGTCTTGTTTGTAGCTTGCTTTGCTGTGCAAAAGGTTGTAAGTTTCATTAGGTCCCATTTGTGTATTTTTGTTTTTATTTCCATTACTATAGGAGGTAGATCAAAAAAGATCTTGTTGTAATTTATGTCAAAGAGTGTTCTGCCTTTGTTTTCCTCTAAGAGATTTATAGTGTCCAGTCTTACATTTAGGTCTTTAATCCGTTTTGAGTTTATTTTTGTGTATGGTGTTAAGGAGTGTTCTAATTGCATTCTTTTACATGTGGCTGTCCAGTTTTCCCAGTACCACTTTTCTCCATTTTATGTCCCTGCCTCCTTTGTCATAGATTAGTTGACCATAGGTGCGTGGGTTTATCTCTGGGCTTTCTATCCTGTTCCACTGATCTATATTTCTGTTTTAGTTCTAGTGCCATATTGCCTTGATTACTGTAGCTTTGTAGTATAGTCTGAAGTCTGGGAGTCTGATTCCTCCAGCTCTGTTTTTTTCCCTCAAGACCGCTTTGGCTATTTGAGGCCTTTTGTGTCTCCATACAAATTTTAAGATCTTTTGTTCTAGTTCTGTAAAAAATGCCATTGGTAATTTGATAGGAATTGCATTGAATCTGTAGATTGCTTTGGATAGTAGAGTCATTTTCATAATATTGATTCTTCCAATCCAAGAACATGGTATATCTCTCCTGCTGTTTGTATCATCTTTAATTTCTTTCATCAGTGTCTTATAGTTTTCTTCATACAGGTCTTTTGTCTCCCTAGGTAGGTTTATTCCTAGGTATTTTATTCTTTTTGTTGCAACAGTAAATGGGAGTGTTTCCTTAATTTCTCTTTCAAATTTTCCATCATTAATGTATAGGAATGGAAGAGATTTTTGTGCACTAACTTTGTATTCTGCAACATTACCAAATTAATTGATTCGCTCTAGTAGTTTCCTGGTGGCATCTTTAGGATTCTCTGTGTATAGTATCATGTCATCTGCAAACAGTGACAGTTTTACTTCTTCTTTTCTGATTTGTATTCCTTTTATTTCTTATTCTTCTCTGATTGCCATGGCTAGGACTTCCAAAACTATGTTGAATAAGAGTGGTGAGAGTGGACATCCTTGTCTTGTTCCTGATCTTAGAGGAAATGCTTTCAGTTTTTCACCATTGAGTATGATGTTTGCTGTGGGTTTGTCATATATGGCCTTTATTGTGTTGAGGTAGGTTCCCTCTCTGCCCACTATCTGGAGAGTTTTTATCATAAATCAGAGTTGAATTTTGTCAAAAGCTTTTTCTGCATCTATTGAGATGATCATATGGTTTTTATTCTTCAATTTGTTAATATGGTGTATCACATTGATTGATTTGCGTATATTGAAGAATCCTTGCATCCCTGGGATAACTCCCATTTGATCATGGTGTATGATCCTTTTAATGTGTTGTGGGATTCTGTTTGCTAGTATTTTGTTGAGGATTTTTGCATCTATATTCATCAGTGATATTGGTCTGTAATTTTCTTTTTTTGTAGTATCTTTGTCTGGTTTTGGTATCAGGGTGATGGTGGCCTCATAGAATGAGTTTGGTAGTGTTCCTTCCTTTGGAATTTTTTGGAAGAGTTTGAGAAGGATGGTTGTTAGCTCTTCTCTAAATGTTTGATAGAATTCACCTGTGAAGCCATCTGGTCCTGGACTTTTATTTATTGGAAGGTTTTTAATCACAGTTTCAATTTCCTTACTTGTGATTGGTCTATTCATATTTTCTATTTCTTCTTGGTTCAGTCTTGGAAGGTTATACCTTTCTAAGAATTTGTCCATTTCTTCCAGGTTGTCCATTTTTTTGGCATACAGTTGCTTGTAGTAGTCTCTTAGGATACGTTGTATTTCTGCAGTGTCTGTTGTAACTTCTCCTTTTTCATTTCTAATTTTATTGATTTGAATCCTCTCCCTCTTTTTCTTTTTTTTTTTAAATTTATTTATTTACTTATGGCTGTGTTGGGTCCTTGTTGTTGCGTGTGGGCTTTCCCTAGTTGCGGTGACCAGGGACCACTCCTCATTGCAGTGCGTGGGCTTCTCACTGTGGTGGCTTCTCTTGTTGAGGAGCACGGGCTCTAGGTATGCGGGCCTCAGTAGTTGTGGTGCATGGGCTTAGCTGCTCCGTGGCATGTGGGATCATCCCGGACCAGGGCTCAAACCTGTGTGCCCTGCACTGGCAGGTGGACTTCCAAGCACTGCATCATCAGGGAAGTCCCTCCCTCTTTTTCTTGATGGGTCTGGCTAATGGTTTGTCAATTTTGTTTATCTTCTCAAAGAACCAGCTTTTAGTTTTATTGATCTTTGCTATTCTTTTCTTTGTTTCTATTTCATTTATTTGTGCTCTGATCTTTATGATTTCTTTCCTTCTACTAACTTCAGGTTTTGTTTGTTCTTCTTTCCCTAGTTCCTTTAGGTGTAAGGTTAGAATGTTTATTTGAGATTTTTCTTGTTTCTTTAGGTACGCTTGTATTGCTGTAATCTTCCCTCTTAGAACTGCTTTTGCTGCATCCCATAGGTTTTGGATCCTCGTGTTTTCACTGTCATTTGTCTCTAGGTATTTTTTGATTTCCTCTTTGATTTCTTCAGTGATCTCTTGATTATTGTTTAGCCTCCATGTGTTTGTGTTTTTTACATTTTTTTCCCCAGTAATTGATTTCTAATCTCATAGCGTTGTGGTCAGAAAAAATGCTTGATATGATTTCAATTTTCTTAAATTTACTGAGTGTTGATTCGTGACCCAAGGTGTGATCTATCCTGGAGAATGTTCCATGCACACTTGAGAAGAAAGTGTAATCTGCTGTTTTTGGATGGAATGTCCTATAAATATCAGTTAAATCTATCTGGTCTGTTGTGTCATTTAAAGCTTGTGTTTTCTTATTAATTTTCTGCTTGGATGATCTGTTGTACACTCATTGGTGTAAGTGAGGTGTTAAAGTCCCCCAGTATTATTGTGTTACTGTCAATTTCCTCTTTTATAGCTGTTAGCAGTTGCCTTATGTATTAAGGTGCTCCTATGTTTGGTGCATATATATTTATAATTGTTATATCTTCTTCTTGGATTGATCCCTTGATCATTATGTAGTGTCCTTCTTTGTCTCTTGTAATAGTCTTTCTTTTAAAGTCTATTTTGTCTGATATGAGAATTGTTACTCCAGCTTTCTTTTGATTTCCATTTGCATGGAATATCTTTTTCCATCCCCCCACTTTCAGTCTGTATGTGTCCCTAGGTCTGAAGTTTGTCTCTTGTAGACAGCATATATATGGGTCTTGTTTTTGTATCCATTCAGGAAGCCTGTGTCTTTTGGTTGGAGCATTTAATCCGTTCTCGTTTAAGGTAATTATCAGTACCTATGTTCCTGTTACCATTTTCTTAATTGTTTTGGGTTTGTTTTTTTAGATCCTTTTTTTCTCTTGTGTTTCCCACTTAGAGAAATTCCTTTAGCATTTGTTGTAGAGCTGATTTGGTGGTGCTGAATTCTCTTAGCTTTTGCTTGTCTGTAAAGCTTTTGATTTCTCCATCGAATCTGAATGAGATCATTGCTGGGTAAAGTAATCTTGGTTGTAGTTTCTTCCCTTTCATCACTTTAAATATGTCATGCCACTCCCTTCTGGCTGAGTTTCTGCTGAGAAATCAGCTGTTAACCTTATGGGAGTTCCCTTGTATGTTATTTGTCAATTTTCCCTTGCTACTTTCAGTAATTTTTCTTTGTCTTTAATTTTGCCAGCTTTATTACTATGTGCCTCGGTGTCTTTCTCCTTGGGTTTATCCTGCGTGGGACTCTCTGCACTTCCAGGACTTGGGGTGGCAATTTCCTCTCCAATGTTACAGAAGTTTTCGACTATAATCTCTTCAAGTATTTTCTCTGGACCTTTCTCTCTTCTCCTCTGGGACCGCTATAATGCGAATGTTGTTGCATTTAATGTTGTCTCAGTGGTCTTGTAGACTGTCTTCATTTCTTTTCATTCTTTTTTCTTCTGTTCTGCAGCAGTGAATTCCACCGTTCTGTCTTCCAGGTCACTTATCTGTTCTTCTGCCTCAGTTAATCTGCTATTGATTCCTTCTAGTGTATTTTTCATTTCAGTTATTGTATTATTCATCTCTGTATGTTTGTTCTTTAATTCTTCTAGGTCTTTGTTAAATATTTCTTGCATCTTTTCGATCTTTGCCTCCATTCTTTTTCCGAGGTCCTGGATCATCTTCACTATCATTATTCTGAATTCTTTTTCTGGAAGGTTGCCTATCTCCACTTCATCTAGTTGTTTTTCTGGGGTTTTATCTTGTTCCTTCATCTGGTACATAGCCCTCTGCCTTTTCATCTTGTCTGTCTTTCTGTGAATGTGGTTTTTGTTCCACAGGCTGCAGGATTGTAGTTCTTCTTGCTTCTGCTGTCTGTCCTCTGGTGGAAGAGGCTATCTAAGAGGCTTGTGCAAGTTTCCTGATGGAGGGACTGCTGGTGGGTAGAGCTGGGTGTTTCTCTGGTGAGCAGAGCCCAGTAAAACTTTAATCTGCTTGCTTGCTGACTGGTAGGGCTGGGTTCCCTCCCTGTTGGTTGTTTTGCATAAGGCGACCCAACACTGGAGCCCTGGCTCTTTGAGTGGAGCTAATGGCAGACTTTGGGAGGGCTCACGCCACAGAGTACTTCCCAGAACGTCTGATGCCAGTGTCCTTGTCCCTTGGTGAGCTGCAGCTGCCTCCAGGCTCTGCAGGAGACCCTCCAACACTAGCAGGTATGTCTGGTTCAGTCTCCTATGGGGTCACTGCTCCTTCCCCCGAGTCTCGATGTGCACGCTATTTTGCGTGTGCCCTCCTAGAGTGGAGTCTCTGTTTCCCCCAATCCTGTTGAAGTCCTGCAGTCAAATCCCACTAGCCTTCAAAGTCTGATTTTCTAGGAATTCCACCTCCTGTTGCCGGACCCCCAGGTTGGGAAGCCTGACATGGGACTCAGAACCTTCACTCCAGTGGGTGGACTTATGTGGTATAAGTGTTCTCCAGTCTGTGAGTCACCCACCCAGCAGTTATGGGATTTGATTTTGTTTTGATTGCGCCCCTCCTACCATCTCACTGCAGCTTCTCCTTTGTCTTTGGATGTGGGGTATCTTTTTTGGTGAGTTCCGGTGTCTTCCTGTCGATGATTGTTCAGCAGTTAGTTTTGATTCCAGTGCTCTCGCAAGAGGGAGTGAGAGCACGTCCTTCTATTCTGCCATCTTGAACCAATCTCCACCAATTTTACTTTAAAAAAAAAATATGGGTGGGCTGGGGAATTGCCACACAGGGTGGAAAGAAGCATAAGAGTGGCTCAGGTAGTTTCAACAATCCTCAGAGAAGTTCTTAGAGACTCTAGTCCAACCAGGTCATCATTACCATTCTGGGTCTGGCAGAAAAACCACAGTACCCAGATAGAAGGCATGCTACTCGCCACTTCTTGTCACAGCTTGTTGATGAAGTGGCAGGAACGATTACCTGGGCATCCCAGCTATCCCAACAGCACTTCTCCAAGAGGAGAATTCCAAACTTTAGGCCTTCAGCCACCAGGCTAGCCCTGAATCTCTGTGAAGGGGCACTGCCCCAGCTGGGCTTCCAAAGCTCTCAAGCTTTATTCAAAAGTAACACACCAGTGAACATCTTAAGCCCCCTCGAGGTGCTATGGACCCTCCTTTGAGAATCAGGGGCCTGGGAAGAAACCAATGAGTTAGCAGAAGCCAGGGCGACTACCAGATGAGTCCCCCCTTCCCTGGGCTGGGTCAGTTCCAAGCAATGGAGTCACAGAGACATCAGAAACTGTAGTCTGTAATGATAGTTCATCCTGCTTAGCCCAAGACTTCGGTCCCCTATTGTCCAGCACAGCCCTGAGGTACCTGTACACCGGCAGCTGTACAAAGATGGCTCAGACGGTTGCCTTCCCTTTGTTGGAAGGTTTCACAGCGGCCTCCAGGTGGACCCCAAAGCCACCATCTTCACCATCCACAAGTTCACTGCACAAAGAGCTCACAGCCTTTCAAATAGGTATAAAAACTGCACCACTGTTTTAGTGTTTGCATTAAGAAAACAATAAACAATGGCTATCTTATTATAATATATTGAATATACTTTTTAAGCTACACATATGATCCCTGCCAGACTGTAATGCCACACACACACCCTTTCCACTACCCATAAGGCAGATGGGTAGCTATTGACAATTTTAGTATTTAGAAATTCTTTTTGATAGTCTTTTTTTTAATTTTTAAAATTATTTATTTATTTACTATTTCTGGCTGCTTTGGGTCTTCGTTGCTGTGCGCGGGCTTTCTCTAGTTGCGGTGAGCAGGGGCTGCTCTTCATTGCAGAGCACAGGCTGTATGTGTTTGGGCTTCAGTAGTTGTGATGCACGGGTTTCTCATTCTGGTGGTTTTTCTTGTTGTGGAGCATGGGCTCTAGGCACATGGGCTTCAGTAGTTGTGGCAGTTGGCTCAGTAGTTGTGGCGCATGGGCTTAGTTGCTCCGTGGCATGTGGGATCTCCCCAGACCAGGGCTTGAACCCATGTCCCCTGCATTGGCAGGTGGATTCTTAACCACTGCGCCATCAGGGAAGCCCCTTGATAGTGTCTTGCTCTAATTTAAGTGCACTTAAAAAAATTCTGCCATCAGGAAGGTAACAGTTGCTACCTACATTTTGTTAAGCTTGTGTGCTGCAAATACATAGAATACAATAACGATGCTCTTGGTCCTTCATATACATTTTATTCATATACATTGCCCTACAAGAGTTATATGATACCTGGATGGCAAACTTCTATACATTATATAAGTGCTTCATGTCCTCAAAGCTTTTAAGTTACCTATAGAAAATTGACCAAGAAATAATTCTTATTTTAAGTAATTTTTCATTTGGTGGCATCAGTAAGTGATTTTTTAAAGATCAGTGTACTTTTTTAGTACCACTTTGAGCAATACTGTCCGATTTCTGCATGCAGTACTCCTTGCTTATGTTCATATAATCATCCATAAGACACAGTAATTTGAAATGAGTTACTAAGTATTCTTTGTCTGGATGCATCTAAAAACAGAAATAGATATCCATAGACCTGGTGAAAGCTGAAGTAGAGTTTGTATAGATATTACAAATACAAATCATCTTGGCATATTTCAGTACTTGTTTACCATTATTTTGACTGCCCATAACAGTTTTGCTATTCATTTCTATATTTGTTGTTGTCATCAGTAGGTTGGTCTCTGAACATTAGAAATTTTTATTGTGTCAGTAGTTTAGGCCATATTTTCCATTTTTATTACTTTCTACTATATTCTTTTTTAAGACCCAATTTAATGTCTACTCTTGACTTTTGAGGGTCTATGTTAATTTAAATTTAGTTAATCAGCTATCTTAGAAACTATTGGATTAATTTGCCTTGAAAAAAATCACAAAACCTTGTTCATATTTACAACTTAACTTTTCAGAGCCACAATCCTTTGGCCTCAGAGAGGGGCTTTCTCCTGTCATTCCAGTTGTCTGTATGTATCCTCTTTCTTAAGCAGTTTTCTAGCAAATCTCTGGTGGCATGAAACAAGACTTCAAGGCTACTTTCTTGCTTTAGCACCCTTAAACTTAGTTAAAATTAGTTGCCTTCAATTCTTTATCTGTAAATTATATATTTGTGTATTATGTTATTTTTTATTTTTCTCATTGAGAATTGTTATTTTTGGAACCTCCATAGAGACAGAACATGAAACAACCTGAATTGTCTGCAAAATAGATCATACATGATCAAGTGTTTGACTAATTTTAAACGATTAAGCAGAGAAGAGTATGTATATTCATGTCTATCAGAAGTACAAAAAACTACCACCTCTTCGGTAACGTTTTGCCGTTATCAATCTGCCATCATTTGAGAACTTTCCCTTTTTTGCACCCAGTGTATCATCAGTGATGTTCTTAAGTGCTTGAGGAACTATGGATTTTATAGCTGATAGACATGTGGTATCTACATATTTTCTCCCTATCTTTACTCTTTTTTATTTTCTCTGCTTGACCCAGGAATAAATAGGAATAAAAGTGGTAAATCACACCAGTTAGACAATGTTTGTTTTTTTTAAATGATACCAAAAACATCAAAGAAAAAGTAAATTGGACTTTATAAAAATTTAAAACTTTTGTGGTTCAACGGACACTATGAGGAAAGTGAAAAGGCAATCCACAGAATGGGAGAAAATATTTACAAATAATATATGTGATAAGCGTCTGCTATTCAGATTGTGCAAAGGACTCTTACAATTCAACAATAAAAAGGTAACCCAGTTAAAAACTGAGCAAAGTATCTGAGTAGGTATTCCTCCAAAGAAGATATACAAATGGTCAAAAAGCATATGAAAAGATGTTAACATCATTAGTCATAAAGAAATGCAAACAAAGCCACTTCACAGCCACTAGCATAACATGAAAAAGACAGACAGTAAAAAGTGTTGGTTAGCATGTGCAAAAATTGGAACCTTCATACACTGCTAGTGGGGTAAAATGATGTACTCTCTTTGGGAAAGTTTGGCAGTTCCTCGAAAAGTTAAATACAGAGTTACCATATGACCCAGCAGTTCCTCTCTCTTTTTTTTTGAATTTTCATAGGGATTCCCTTGGTGGGAGGGATTGCCCTATCACAGCAAGTGAGCAAAGACCCGATGACCATCTGGCAGGGATTGTAGAGAGAAGATTCATGCCAGGATGGAACTGCTGACCTCCAAAATCCCTTCTGGCCCTGGAATATGCAGTGACACCAGTTAACAGAGATGCCTGGGTTTACCCAACAGCCAAGGTGGTCAATGTGACGTTTTGGCTCAGGACTACTGGGCTCATGACATCATTCCACAGGCTCTGCTGCCCTCTGTCCAGCTCGGACACCTTTGGTCCCCTGGGGTGGCCTGTGCACTCCCCAAGAGCTTGAGAGCCCTTAGGAGCTCTGTGGTCCTGCTTTGCAAATTGGATTAGGCTAAGATTCTGTACTGTGGGAAGGTGCCAAGAAGCCATCAAAGGGGATTGGTTGCAGGACCCCCTGATTACCTTAATCCACTAATGCTCAAGTCCCTTGCAGTTGGCCCTCTGTATAGGCAGGTTCCACACCTGGATGGATTCAACTTGGATCCATGGTTCATTGAATCTGTGGTTGCAGAACCTGCAGATACAGAGGGCCAACTGTATACCCAAGAGATTGAGAACATAGGTCTACACAAAAATTGTACATAATGTTCCTAGCAACTTTATTAATAATAGCCAAACAATGAGAACAACCCATATGTCCATCAGTTGATGAATGGATTAACAAAATGTGGTATATCCATACATTTACTATTGTTTAGCCATGTAAAGGAGTGAAGTACTGGTACATTCTACAGCGTGGGTGAACCATGAAAACTTTATGCTAAGTGAAAGAATCCAGACACTAAAGACCGCATATTATATGATCCCATTTATATATGAAATATCCAGAATAGGAAAATCCATAGAAAGACAAAGTAGATTAGTGGTTACCAGTGGGTGGAGGTGGGGAAATGGGGAGTGAGTGCTAATATGTATGGGGTTTCTTCTTGGTGTAATGAAATGAAAATTAGTGATGATGGTTGCACATCTTTGTGAATATACTGAATTGTACACTTTATTTTTTTAAATTAATTTATTTATTTTGGGCTAAGTTGGGTCTTCGTTGCTTCGCACGGGCTTTCCCTAGTAGCAGTGAGTGGGAGCTATTCTTCATTGTAGTGTGCGGGCTTCTCATTGCAGTGGCTTCTCGTTGCAGAGCACAGGCTCTAGGCACGTGAGCTCAGTAGTTGTGGCTCATGGGCTTAGTTGCTCCGCACCATGTGGGATCTTCCTGGACCAGGGATCGAACCCCTGTCCCCTGCATTGGCAAGCGGATTCTCAACCACTGCGCCACCAAGGAAGTCCTAATTGTACCCTTTAAAAGGGTGAAGTCTGTGGTGTATGAATTATATTTCAATATTTAAAAAAAGCACACCAGTTGTCATTTTAATTCATAAATTGTGTGAAGGGATTTGAAGTGTCTCTGGAAAATTTAAGAGTTTTAGAGCTAGGCATAAATTATATTGGTACCTTTACAAGAGTCTATTAGATTAAGACACTTAAATTTAGCTTTTCAAGCTTTTTTCCTAGAGTAATGTTAAAAAACAAAATGTACTTAATTAAGAAAAATGAACAAATAGAAAATAATGAAAAGCTGTCTTTTTTTATATTGCTAATGTGTGCATTTTTATAAAATACAAATTTTCTTTTTAGTTAGAAGTTCTCACACTTTTAGTGTTTAAGAGTTTGTTAGAAATGCAGATACCAGGATCCCACACCATACTTGTTAACATTGATTCTGGGTATCTGGGGATTAGGCCCTAGAATAATTTTCTAACAAACTTCCTAGGTGATCCTGAGGTAGATGAGTTTCATATCTTTTGCCATATTTGGATTATTTTAGTTTTGCATTTATTTTGAAAGGCAAGTAATGATTAAGAGGAAAGAAAAACTCTAACTTTGCTGAGGGTTAGTTCACAGGTACTTTGGAAACCTTATTATGGGTAGAGTTGAGAGATCCTTGTGGTTCTAACACTGGCTTGACCCTTTGCCAGTGAGGAGTGACATTGTTGTGATCCTGAATTATCTATTTGTTGTTATTTTTTTTCCTGTGTATGGATTTCTTGGTTTATCTTTTATTTGCCTTCATGAATGCTACCTTGGCAACATAATAACCAGTGATATATGAACAGTGTTAGAAAACAAAGCCAAGAAGTCCAGCATATCTTCCTGGAGTTAATAACAGTGCAGCTGAAGATGTTATTCACAAAGAAAGTGGCACTTCTCATTTATCATCAGAGCATATGCTATGAGTTATGTTTCTAGTAATGGTGACAGTTTTGGAGGATTTTTGTTTTGTCTTTTGTTTGAACCATTTTCAACATAATTCCCTTTTCAGCTAAAGCATGGGTATGTGACTCTCTTTACTGAGATCAGAGACATGTCTTTGACTATGAAATGTTGTTTTCTAAGTGTGAAACCTTAGGATTGGACCAATAACGTGACACTCATTACTGCCATCTTCTATCCATTTTAACCAACCAACAACCATTGTTTTTCTAATACAAACTTGATATTTAAATTTTTAGCTTCTGGTGATATTTCTAATTATGGGATTTTTGTATATAGGCATTTACAATGATTTTTGATCCAATATTTACTTTTTTATGTAGTGATTTTCTATTAGTATATTTTGTTAATTGGTAAATTAATATATAAAATTGTTAGTAGTATATAATTAATAAGAATGGCTGAGAAATTATTTTAGTGAATTTTTATTCTGAATCTAGCATATTATTTTATTCAAGTGATCATTAAGATACTAGTTATATTTTTTAACATTATTGTCATTCTATTTGAAGACATTTGTGGTCTTGCTTTCATCAGATGGCAGTGTTTTTCCTGCATTACACATGTAATGTATATGGCAAGTTTTTCCTACACTACATGTATGTTAAAATTACCTTTAGATTGTGACTGTCAGTTCTCTTCACCAGAGCTCCTGTGACTCTTTCTTCCATGTCTATAAGGCAGCCTAATGGCTTTGCTCAAAACCAGTTTCCCTGTCTCTGATGGTCGCATGCAAGTTGCCTGGTCTGCTCTTGATATTTCCCAGCGTTCCACATCTTGAAGTTATTTTTAGTATCTGGACTTCCTTTTTAGAAAATTGATCTGGGGAGTTTACATTCTTTAGACAATTAAGAATTTTGAAATTATAGCATTTTAAAAAATAATAAAAGCCATTAATAAAAGTGTGTTTTATTTTTGTCTGGAAATGTGATGATTTTGCTCAGGCACAGAAGAAATAGAGGCTGTGAAGGGCTATGACCAATTTATAAATGCAGCAGTTTTTATTGTGTACCTTTTACAGATTGCTGTCCAGTCAAGCAGAGGACAGTTAGTGAGAAAAAAAATTCATAATATTCCCTACCTTGATGGGAGGACCAGTGTTCATTGGAGTTCAAAAACCAAACTGGGCAGGTTGCCTATTGTCAATCATTTATACATGAGAAGTGTGGAATTGTGCTAATAATAACATGTTTTGTTACTTCTAATGATTGACATGATTTTTGACTGCTATTCAGAATGATGGCAAGATATGGGAAATTTAGGAAATATGGACTTAAGATTTTTGAATTCAGGTGATTGTCAAGTACCAATACAGAGTCTACCTGGTATACTCAATTGGGGCCAACAGGGTTTTGTGGGTGAGGAGAAGCAGTAACCAGAAGAGGACTGTCATCTGTTGAACACCTACTATGTGCCAGACGTTCATTGTTTTAGGCATTCTTTCAGATATTATTCTACCACTGTAGATATTATCCCTATTTTAAGGAAATTGAGGCTTAGTAAAAATGAGTAAAAATAACTTACCATTTTTTACAGTTGGCCTGGTAGGGGCCTTTTGAGTCTTAAAGAAATCCTGACTCAGAGATTATGGTAGACTGGGTTTTTGGTTCCACTGAGGAAGAATCTGTTCTCTTTCAGATCGAAAGTCTTCTGAGACAGTCTCAGATGTCAGTAAAGTAGGGAGAAGGAAAATACTACCAGACACTAGATAGAAGCCATGTTTCCAGAATCATTCGGGCCATTTGTTGGGCTTTGGGTTTTTATTGGTTTGGGTTTTACACCTAATAATCTTCTTTAATTGGAGAAAGATCAAAATCGAACTAATTTATTTAAAAGTTGTTTTTATGGGGCTTCCCTGGTGGCGCAGTGGTTGAGAGTCCGCCTGCCGATGCAGGGGACACAAGTTCGTGCCCCAGTCCAGGAAGATCCCACATGCCGCGCAGCGGCTGGGCCCGTGAGCCATGGCCGCTGAGCCTGCGCGTCTGGAGCCTGTGCTCCGCAACGGGAGAGGCCACAACAGAGAGAGGCCCGCATACCGCAAAAAAAAAAAAAAAAAAAAAAAGTTGTTTTTATGAGTCTAAAACAGGGATCAGCAAACTATGGCCCAGGGGCCAAACCCAGCTTGCTGCCTGTTTTAGTAAATAAACTTTTTTTTGGAAAACAGCCAGAATGTTTATTTGTTTATATTGTCAATGTGTGCCTTTGGGCTACAATAGCAAAGTTGAGTAATTGTGATAGTGATCATATGGCAACGCCTAAAATATTTACTATCTGGTCTTTTATAGAAAACGTTTGCCAACCCCAATCTAAATCATAGCTCACAGTAACATAAACCAAAATAAAACCTATTCTTACAAAAAGTGAACAACCAAGAATCCACAAAAATCACAAGATTACAGTGATTAAATTTCTAACTGATCTTGAATATCTAGCCAAAGATTGGACAACCCTTAATTTCCTTTCCTGCTCTAAATCCCTGCTTTTTTAATTGTGTAACTGTTCATCCAGATCAGATCATTGTTCTCTTAGGAAGTGAACAAAATGATTCTTTCATTTTAATGTATCTTTTATACTGTGCTATCAAACAGAGAATTTACTACTGATTTCATTGAATCATATATGCTTTGCATTTCAAAACCCATCTCAAAATTATCTTTTCAAAGTAAACTTCCCTGAGTAATTTAGAACCATCATGTAAGAATAGCATTTCTGGTTTCATATACAAATATATTTAGCTAGAATAAGGACATAATTTATAAATATGCAAGGGAAGTGGAATATTTTGTTTAATTTTATGATCAACTGAAAGTAAATCAGAAATCATATATTTACTTTGGCAAAAACGACATAATGATGTTATCTTTCGTTGGCAGGCTCTTTGATTGCTCAGGGTCACATTGTAATATTAATAGGATCCTCAATCTAAGAGAACCTGGAGTATGTTATTTTGCTCTGCTATATATGAAATGCCATAAGCTCCTCTATATTTCTGTTAGGGATGATTATCTGGCTTCTGTGCGACCACTTTAGTTGACAGGTGGAAATGGGTGTGAGTGTGTTGAATAAGGGAAAGCATGAAAGGAGAGGAAGTTGAGGGCATTCCCTCATGAGACTCAGACAAAAAACTGGGTGCGAATAAGTGAATAATTTGTTTCCATTCCATCCCCACCTCCCTGCTTCTGAACACAGGCATCTAACACAGAAGAGACTCTGTAGATATGTTTAAATTTTATTTTAATTGAATTCCATTAGAGGAAAGAATATATACGGAAATACAGAAGAGAGTTAACAAGTTATTTTGGTTAATAGTGATCCAGTTTGACTAATGTAAAGAAAAGAGTAGTTGATACTTAAGACCAAAAAGGAAGTTTGAGGTCAGATCTTCAGAGGGACTTGACTGCCATGGTGAGGAATTGGCTGTATCCTGTGTGCAAAGAGGAGCATTGAAGAATTTTATGGAGAAGAGTGGTATGACTGAAGTTCCAATTTAGGAAGTTTACTGTAGTATTAATAGCATCATATAGGATTGAATCTAGTAGGGGCAGTTGACACTAGAGAAATCAATTTAGGGGGCTTTTTCAAATGTTTAGATGATGTGAGCCTGAAGTAGAATAGTAACAGTGGGAATGTATAGCACAGAAGACAAATATATAGGTGGAATTTGTAGGATTTTATATGAATAGAAGTTCAGTGGTATTCTAAAGTTTTGACTTAGAATAACTGGGTGATGGAGCTGAATTTAACAGAAATAGGGAAGTCATGAAGAGGAGACAGTTGTGGAAATACACAATTGCATTCATCCTTGGACAGGTTGAGTTTCAGATGTTGATGCAACACCCAGGTGGAGGAAGCCAGACAATTTAAGTTCTGGATGTACAGCAGAAGTTGCCAACTGGTAGCCCATGGGCAGTGTAGAGCTATGGAAATGTTTTTTGTTTGACACGGTGGGTTTTTTTGTTTGTTTGTTTTAATCTAAAATGATTTTTTTTCATCTTACTCTTTAGCTAATAGGTTGACCATAGCTTTCTCTCCTAGCATTTAGAAGATATTATTATTGCATTAGCTTTTCACTTTTGTTGTTGCTGCTGAGAAATCTATCAGCTGTTCCTTTTTAGGATGCTTTTAACATTTTTCCAACTGTCTGATATTTTGCAGTCTTATTATAATGTGTTTAAGTGTGTATTTGTTTTTATTTTGATTGGGACTTATTTTGCACGCTGAGCCTAAGGATTTGTGTCTTAAATACATTCTGAAAATTTCTCAGGAATTATCACTTTGATATTGTCTCCTCCCCATTCTCTCAATTTATTCTTGGTAGAATTCCTTTCAGATGTAAGATTCTTTCTCATTCCATCCTCCAGGCCTACAAAGCATCTCTTGTATTTTCCATTTTATTATTTCTCTGTTCTGCATTCTTGTAATTTCCTCATATTTTTTATATCAGTAATTGTCCCTTCACCTATTTCAAACCTGCTGTTTAAGCAGTCCACTGTAAACTTAGTGGCTGTATTTTTCATTCTAGAATTTGTTTGGTTCTTTTTCAAACCAACTTTAAAAAATAGCTGTGTCTCCTTTTCTTATATTCTCATTCTTTGTATGTCTCTAGTAACTTAAAAACATTTATTGAACAAGGAGCCTTGTTCAATATTACCAATATCTGTAGTTTCGTTTGTGCTATAGGATGACTCTTGCTTATGATAGTCTGTTCCCTCATATATTTGGTAATTGGGATTGTGTGTTCATCTTTAGGCGAGGCTTTACCTGTTAGAATCCTTGATTGATAGTATGCCTCTCCAGAGTGCTTTGTGTTTGCTCTTCTAAGTATCTCAGTCAGGGACCAGTTTGTACATAAATTTCAGACCTCTTGATTATACTTTTAAATCCTGTGTCCATATGAGGATCAGACCTTTAGATATGAACTCCTAAGGGAGGCTTTCCTACCTAAGCCCAGATCAAGACAGAGAAGCTTTACTCTTTATCCTGCTGTTTGTAAATAGATGTTTTTTCCTGGCCTTCTTTTCCCTGAGGTCATGGCTCTTCATGGGTTCCAGCATTGTATAGGGGGAAATCTCACTTCCGACTCCCTCCTCTCTCACCAGCCTACAAGAGGAGCCAAGGTCTCCTGTACCTTTTCTTCATGGGCATTAGAACCAAACACAGCAATCCCACTACTGGGCATATACCCTGAGAAAACCATAATTCAAAAAGAGTCATGTACCACAATGTTCATTGCAGCTCTGTTTACAATAGCCAAGACATGGAAGCAGCCTAAGTGTCCATCAACAGATGAATGGATAAAGAAGATGTGGCACATATATACAATGGAATATTACTCAGCCATAAAAAGAAATGAAATTGAGTTATTTGTAGTGAGGTGGATGGACCTAGAGTCTGTCATCCAGAGTAAAGTACGTCAGAAAGAGAAAAACAGATACTGAATGCTAACACATATATATGGAATCTAAGAAAAAAATAAAAGGTCATGAAGAACCTAGGGGTAAGATGGGAATAAAGACACAGACCTAGTAGAGAATGGACTTGAGGATATGGGGAGGGGGAAGGGTAGGCTGTGACAAAGTGAGAGAGTGGCATGGACATATATACACTACCAAAGTAAGGTAGATAGCTAGTGGGAAGCTACCACATAGCACAGGGAGATCGGCTCCCTGGTTTGTGACCACCTAGAGGGGTGGGATAGGGAGGGTGGGAGGGAGGGAGACGCAAGAGGGAAGAGATATGGGAACATATGTATATGTATAACTGATTCACTTTGTTATAAAGCAGAAACTAACACACCATTGTAAAGCAATTATACTCCAATAAAGATGTTAAAAAAAAAAAACCCAAACTTCTCAGTGACTGAGACCGAAAACAAACAAACAAACAAAAACCACCCAGGTGTTATCTTTATCTGTTTACAACTCTGTAGTATTTTTTTCTCATTTTATTAGTTATTGTTTGTTTGTGACTCCTGGGGATTTCTTTTGCTGCTTTCTTTATAACACAGTTTTCGTTTAAAAGCTTATTTGTTGTTATTTTTCCCTTTGTAATTGGTGCATGCAACAACTAAATGCAATGTGGGTTACTGGATTTGATCCTGGAACAGAAGTGAGGGCATTGGGGGGAAATGGTGAAAGTGACAGTCTCTGCATATACCAGTATAGATTTTCTGGTTTTGATATTTGTGTGATTATATAGGTTAACATTTGGAAAATTGTGTGAAAAGTATATGTAAACTGTACTATTTTTGCAGTTTTTCTTTAAGTCTAAATTATTAGACTTAAAGAAATTATTTTAAAACAAAGCTTTAAGAAAGCATATTTGTTTTATTCAGCACTTCTGAATGCTTTATAGTGAGAGGATTTTTAAATTTATTTCTGAAATAAACTTGATATTTTAAGATTTTAAGTAAATGGAGTTGGTTGCCATATTAAAAAAATAAAATAGAGATCCCTCCCTCTCCCAACTTTAGACTTCTGGCCTTTTCTTTAGAAGTTAGATTATCTGATTGTACTGGAACTACATTAGTGCATGGCAAAATCAGGTGGAGCTAGGTGATGTCCACACCTTAGGCATAGCTCTCTAGTTTTCTGCAACCTCTATCCTTTTCTGCTGTTTTATATCCAGTTTGCCATATTAATTTCCTCTTACCTACCTGGATTCCATAGATACTTAAATATGTAACCTTTGATCCAGCACTTAGGGGAGAGATCAGTGTTGGAGACAGAGATTTGGCAGTCATCTATATTGAATGATAGTTGAAGGTTGCAGGAGTTCATGACTTTACCTTAGAATGTAAGGCACAGTGGCAAGAAATCCAGGGGCAGAGCCCTGGGAAACAATTTTCTTCTGAGAACAGGAAGACAAAGAGGAATGAACCCATAAAAAAATCAGTAACAGTTTAAAAAGTAAGAATGTATATGTAATGTTAAAAGTATATAAGAGAGGGTATTTCAAGAGCAATTGGATGGTTTAAAATATGCTTCATAGTGGTCTCACCAAATGCTGATGTGATATATTTTTTTGTTTGTTAATAGCTACGCTTGTTATCCTTCCTTCCCCCTCCCCACCCCTTCCAAGTCATTACCTCCACTCCCTTCTCTGCTCTCTTTTATGCCTTGGAAGGCTGATCCGCTATGGATTGCAAAAGGCAGGTGGGAGACAGGATAGCAGGCAAAGGAGGTCACTTTGTTTCTTGCCGTCACTCCGTGCCTGCTTCAGGACTTAGACCTTCAATAGCTACAGCTATTGATACATCCAGGCAGTTTCCCTTTCATAACTTAAGCACTTGACAAGCCCTAGTAATATTATTTCCTCCCCTTACTCTTTCAGGCCTATGGGTTGTAATGCTATCTCACTGTTGAGTCTGCAGGTTCCTCAGAATGGCTTGTTGGTTTCGTTGACCCTGTATGTGAATAGAACCTTCATCAGAGTCTAGTCTAATTGTGCCTTCTGATTCCTGCTAGGATCCTGACCAGTACATTGGGTGTATTAGTTATGGTACAGGCTAAGTTATTCTCTGTCATGTTTAAGCCACTGTATCTTGGAGTCTTATTATTTCTCTTTCACGTACCTAAGACTTATATACTTTTAATTTGTCATGGGTAATATTATTTAGGGTCTCCTCATTTTTCTCTCATACACAGAGAAGAGGAACCTAAAGCTGGAGAGCGAATCTGCCAGTTGTAGCACGTGACTTCCATCTCTAGGCCCAAGATGGGTCTAGTTTGCTTCATTTCCTAGCCGGTAGGAAGGGGAATGGAAACATGGCCACTCTTTTTGAGATGAGCAACCTGGAAGTGGAACATACTTACTTCTGTTCATATCTCATTAACCATAACTTGGTCACATGGCCTCATCGAGTTAGAAGGAAAAGTGGTAAATGTGTCTCTGGCTAATATTTTTATTATTAAAGAAAGTAAGAGTGGATATTGAATGACAAACAGTCTTTGCCACAATAGTTCACTCTCAAAGAGGGAGAAAAATTTTAGACTTAAAAGGGAGGATACTGGCAACTTTCAATAGAAAATTTCAGTACAGTATGGTGAAATCTAGATTTTAAGGAATTGAGGAGTAATGGGGGGGAGAGATTATGGAATGAGAGAATGAATATGGCCTCTTTTTTTTTTTTTTTTTTTTTTTTTTTTGCGGTACGCGAGCCTGTCACTGCTGTGGCCTCTCCCGTCGCGGAGCACAGGCTCTGGACGCGCAGGCCCAGCGACCACGGCTCATGGGCCCAGCCGCTCCGCGGCATGTGGGATCTTCCCGGACCGGGGCACGAACCCGTGTCCTCTGCATTGGCAGGCGGACTCCCAACCACTACGCCACCAGGGAAGCCCAATATGGCCTCTTTTGAGAAGTATGATATCCAATGAAACAAGAGATGATTCTGTGATGGTAAGGGAGTTAAGGAAAAGATTCTAGGTAGGAGAATCTGAATAGTCTCAGGGTAAGAATAACTTAGAAGGGGAGAAACTGAAAACCAGGCATAAAGCATAATTTTAGGAGATACGAGGACACCTCTTACCCCAAAGTGCAGGATAAAGAGGAGAGGTAGGGTTGAAATATAAACATTTTACAATGGAGAAGAAAGTCAAGAAATAATTTATGATGTCCTCTTTTTGACATCAAAGGCCAGAGAATCTACTGAGAAAGAAAGTGAGGCAGGTATTTAATTTAGGGCAGCCACTGTAAGGGAGTATGACATTAAGAGACACAAAAATTACCAGAGTAGAATTTGAGCCCCAGCTGAAGATAGAGAGCTTGGATTTATAGTAAAATCATTGGTATATGTTTTGATTTTCTGTAGTGAAGCATGGCAGCCCATGTATAGAAGCTAGAAAAGTAGATCATGGGATTTACCAAGATTAAGGATTAACAAAATAGGAATAGGAATAGCCAAATTGGTGAGAGTCTAGATTGCTTGTAAAAAATCTAGGTGAAAATAACCACCATGGGGTCTGGTGTGGGTTAAAACAGGTCAAGCAGGTCTAAGGAAAGTGTGGTCTGGAAGATGTGTTTTTGTATTACTGTACTATAAATTACTGCAAAATTTAACAGCTAAAAACAGCAGTAGGCATTTCTATTTCACATAGCTTTTTTGGGTCAGGAATTTAAGAATGGCTTAGCTAGGTGGTTCTGGCTCTCTAGCTCTCATGAGATTGTAGTCAAGATGTTTTCTGGAGCTACTCTCATCAAAGGTATGACTGGGGCTTCTAATATCACTCACTCACATTGTTGGTGAGTTGGCAGGAGACCTCAGTACCTCACCACATGGCCCTCTCCATAGAGCTTCTTGAGTTTCCTCACCATAAGGCAGCTGACTTTCCCCAGGCCAAGCCATCCAAACTGGAGAAGGGTAGAAGGCACAGTATCTTTTATGACTTAGTCTTGAAAGTCCCACTATGTCATTTCTACAGTGTCCAGTTGGTTGCACAAGTCAGCTGTATTTAGCATAAGAGGGAACCAGCAAGAGCTTGAATACCAGGTGGGGGCCATCTTGGAGGCTAACCACCACACAAGGAGAACTGGAAAGGGAATTGACATCTATTAAGAACTTACTGTGTACCAAGCGTATAATTTAATTCTTGCAATAATTTTATGAGGAATGTAGTATTTTTGCATTTTAGAGATGAGTAGCTTGAAGCTTTAAGAATTTAACTATTGGGCTTCTCTGGTGGCACAGCGGTTGAGAGTCCGCCTGCCGATGCAAGGAACACGGGTTCGTGCCCCGGTCCGGGAAGATCCCACATGCTGCGGAGCGGCTGGGCCCGTGAGCCATGGCCGCTGAGCCTGCGCGTCCGGAACCTGTGCTCCGCAACGGGAGAGGCCACAACAGTGAGAGGCCCGTGTACCGCAAAAAAAAAGAATTTAACTATTGCCCAAGATTTTATAACCATTTCAGCCAGGCTTGGAATCCAGATCTGTTAGCCTGTTTCCATAATATTTCATCATATAGAGAAAAAATATGGTGTAGTGGTTTGATACATCTACTTTGGAGACATAAGGTTGTCTGAGAATTAATTGGTATAATTTATGTAAATTATCACAGTAATCCAATAAATAGTAAGCCATTACTTATTGGCTGTTTTTATTGTCATGTGTCTTTGTAATTTAATAACTGAAAGAAATTACAAGAAGTGAGGTTAAAGGGCATGTTTGAAAGAAAAATTAACTAGCAGAAAAGTAGGTTATGGTTATTCAAGGACAGTTGGATTTGAAATGCTTGGATTGTTAAGTCAAAGTATATATGCTCAGAGGTGACTAATGTGAGCAGAAAAGGAAGACTTTGAGGGAAGAGCCTTTAGTAAAAATTCTCAAGCCGTCAAGAATGATGACAGGGAATAGAACTGAGAAGCAAAAGCTGAAAAAATTGAAGGAAATGGTATATGCTTCATAAAGGCAGTTCACAGTTTGCACAAGAATAATTTGATGAAATGTTAAAATGTTGAGAATATAGACAGTATTTTAAGTTTTAAGCTTTATGGAATCTTGAGTGTTGATAAATGCAAACTATATTTTTACCCCACAAATATATAAAACAGGATGTTTCTTTAAAATTATTTCTATATTTATATGAAAGGTTATGCTACTACTTAAGCTGGTTTTATGTTCTTAGTTCTCTGCTCTCTACACCCTTTTGTACATACTTGTTTTCATACCTGTGTCTTCATTGGACTGGGAGGTCCCCCAGGGCAGGTACAAAATGTCTCACTTATCTTTGTCCCACAGTGCCTAGCACAATATTGGCACAATAATATGTAGTAAGTATTAGATAAATTAGTGGCTTGGCCGCTCATACTTTTCAACTCACTCTGAAAAAGAGACTGATTATATTCCTACTGGGATGTGTTCATATAAATAATATGAAAAGTATGGATTTAATATTTATTAATGCATGCCATTCTGTAGGCCATGGCACATGTGCTAGGAATGAAGGCACTGAGAATCCTTTGATTAGGGCAACCACACTCCTAGCGGTTCAAAAAGTAGCAGTGGAACCCCCTAACATGTCCTAGTAACTGTCTTAGGTGTGAGATCCAAAGATAAATGAGCTGTGACTCATGTCTTTAAGTAACTTATAGCTCAGTGGAGGAAAAGGCAGACATATAAACATCATTTTAAAAAATATAATAAGCCTTATTTAAGAGCAGTTTCAAGTTTATTTAAAAATTGGGCAGATCATAAAGAAAATTCAGTGTACACCCCGCATTCCTCTTGCCCCCAATTCTTCCTGTTCTTAACATCTTGTAGTAGTGTGGTACATTTATTACAATTAATGAGCCAATATTGATACATTTTTATTAACTAAAGTCCGTAGCTTACATTGGGGTTAACTTTTTGTGTTATACATTCTGTGGGCTTTAACAAATATATTATGACATGTGTTTACCATTACAGTGGCATACAGAGTTTCAATGCCCTAAAAATCCCCTGAGCACCACCTGTTCCTTCTTCCCCCTTCCCCCCACTCCACATTCAGGCAATCATTTATCTTATTATTGTCTCCATAGTTTTTCCTTTTCCAGAATAACATACATTTGGAATTATACAGTATGTAGCCTTTTCAGAGTGGCTTCCTTCAGTTAGCAATATACATTTAAGGTTCCTCCATGCCTTTTCATGGCTTGATAGCTCATTTCTTTTTATTGAGGAATAATATTCCATTGTATGGATATACCACAGTTTATTTATCTATTCAGTTATTGAAGGACATCTTGGTGGCTTCCAACTTTTAGCAATTATGAGTAAAATTGCTGTAAACATTCATGTACAGGTCTTCATGTGGACATAAATTTTCAACTCATTTGGGCACATACCAAGGAGTGCAATTGCTGGATCATATGGTAAGAAGTTATTTAGCTCATAAGGAACTGCCAAGCTGTCTCCTACTAAACAGTGTTGCTCCACCAAACATCTTAAAATGTATTTTGGTAAGTTTTAAGATAGAGTTATCATAGTAGAGGTGTTCAGATAGAGGTATCATGGTTAATAGACATATAAACACAGTTAGAAGAGCATCGAGGTAGAGTAGTCATGAGAAGTGCACTGACAGCTCTGAAAAAAAAAAAAAGCAGGGAGATCAAGAAAATGTCAGCGTCAAAATTTGTAAAATGCATGTCTGAGGCTTGGAAGAAAATTCCAAAGGTAATAGTGGAGAATTCTTTTTAAAAGATGCTGCATCACTACTGCTTTTAAAGGCAGTGAGAACAGTATTGTGAAGAAAAACACAGATTTCAACAACTTCAAATCAGGAAGTAATTCAGAAGAGTTGGACTCTGAAGCGTTTTATAAATAACCAGTTAATTTCATTTATATTTTCTTTTTTACATATGTACAGTACTTAATAAAATCTAAGTCAAAAGTCTGATAGCTCTTTTTTTAACATCTTTATTGGAGTATAATTGCTTTACAATGGTGTGTTAGTTTCTGCTGTATACAAAGTGAATCAGCTATACATATACATGTATCCCCATATCTCCTCCCTCTTGCGTCTCCCTCCTACCCTCCATATCCCACCCCTCTAGGTGGTCACAGAGCACCGAGCTGATCTCCCTGTGCCATGCGGCTGCTTCCCACTAGCTTATAGCTCTTTCAATCAGTATAATTTTAAAATTCTGTATCATATAGCATTCTATCATTATTTTGCAGCTTTTTATTTGTTAGCAATCCATGAAATAAAGGTTCATCTTACAGTCAAGTGGAATCTTAGGTTTATGAAATTAGTATATTTTACTAGGCATGATATGTTTATTAATGTTTAACGGATCTCAACCAAAGGTCATTGTACCCCTAGAGCTGCCACGGCAATTTCTCAATGCTTTGAGCGTAGATCTCTTACCTATAAAAAGGCAACACGGGTTAAATTCTAGTTCCTGTGCTTTGGCTGAATTAGATCAGTGCCACTGGTTATCTCATTCTAATCAGAAGGTCTGGCAGACATATATACATCTTGTCAAATGTATCTGATAACATTTGACTATTTGATAACTCTTTTCAAAACATGTTGTCCATGGAAAAGAGAAACAATGAAATAATAAAATAAAGACACTGAGATAATATTTCCTAAGAAGAAGACATCTTCAATATGTAGTATTTAAATAACATCAATTTCTTATTTTATACCAGGTAATACTTCCCTTTGGGTCTAAATTCAGTACGTCTTCAAACAGCTGCCCATCTGCTAGGAATACTGAGCCTTATAACTAGCGTTTATAAGATGACTCAAAGTTCATTCATTAAAAAAAAAAAAAAAAAAAAAGCCAGATTGCAGCTGTCAGCTTCTGAGTCCCCACCTCCTTATCCCCACACTCCATACACTGTCAGATATTTAAAAACTCAAAAAAATTAAATCCACTTTCAGGCTGTGTTCCAGTAGATCCAAATATGGTATACAAAAAGACATCCATCCTGTTCACAAGAGTGAGAGGAAGAGAATTAGATAATGCAGTTATGTTTTTAAATGTGTACATAAGAAGCTCTTTTTAGAATATGTTTTCTTAAATTACTTCACATCAGCATGTGTAAGTTAAACAGGGTTTGGTTCATAGTATTTTCTTCCTTCAGAACTGTCTTTCCAACAGGGATGATAAAGTGAAATATAAACATCACAGGAGAAGTGAGCTGGTTTCTAAACATTTCACTGATTTTTTTCAAAATAAACAACAGATCATTGTTACCTTTAGTGAGGAAATATCCCCTCAGGTCATTACATAATGAAAAGTAGATTTTAAATGTTTTTATATATTTGATAGAGTCCAAATGCTTCAGTAGTGGTTCTGACTATAGATATTGTTTAAACTTGAGCTTTTTTGTTAGGCTATAAGCCAGTACTCTATGAGGGTGCTTTCCAGAATGATACTATGATGCGATATAGTAGGTATAAATTGGCCTTGCATTTAAAAAAAAGATAGTTTAATTGACAATTTTGCTTTATAGGGTTTTGTTTTGTTTTGTTTTTTGAGAGAAGTGTCTGAGGTTTTTAATCTGTGTGTTTGAATAGTACTACTGATGGGAACGTTTTCTGGAGCTCAGATGATGAACAGTGAGTTTTTCTGAAGGTAGGCATTGTGATTCCTCTCTTCCACAAGAAGCGAGAATTGGAATCTCAGAGGAACAAGCAGCAGCACAGGGTACTGTGAAAATCTGGAACCTGGCACCTTTGGAGAATGAAAGTTAACTCCTGAGTCACTGGTGGCTGAATCTGACGGACCACTCACTTTCCTTGTGTTGCTTTAAATCCTTTTAAACAGCACATAGTGGCCTTTTAAATAATACACTACATATATCTTAGTCTGTGCCTTTTTAGTATTGCTGCTTCTAAAATTATAGAAAATAGCCAAAGATAAAGTTTAGGCTTTGTCTTAAATCTGCTTATGTTCCCTTTGTTGATATTAAAATCATTGGCAGTATTTGTAAGTGGAATATTCTTCATAAGAGAAATGTGAAAGAATTAGCTAAAACATTTGGATAGACATTTGCCCCTCTCTTTGTGCTTTTTATTGGAATGCATGGCTAAAAATGGTTTAGGGTATAAGCAAATTTTGATTCTAGATGCTGAACTCCTAATAGCTTTTAAATTTATACAGTTTTTGTTTAGCTGTCAAAACATTTAATTATATCATACCCAAAGGTGTAAAGCTGTCAAATAAATCCGAGTTTAGGCATAAACATTTGCTAAGTTACATGTGCTACTACACCATAGTTGCTCCTGGGCAGCTTGTGAACCTGTTTAAGGGGGAGGGGTGTGTCTAGGAACATTAACTCAGCAGGTACAGAACAACATTGGCCCAATGAATTGATGATTACTTGTAAAACAGCAGGTAGTAATTCCCCCAGTCTTTGTAATTCCCCTCTTTGTAAAATAAAGCAGACTAGAGAGTGTGGTGGATTCTTTGGCTCAATTTGCACTGTAAGAAAGCTGACTTTTTGCAAAAATATGTATTCTTTCTTTCCTTGACTTAACATTATTCTTTTTTTGTTTTCTCTTCAAAAGCAAATGTACGCCATTTGTACTTTATATCCTTCTCCCCTACTCAGGGGTCTCTTGCTATACGAATGATGATCCCCATGGATTTTATAAAGGAAGTATTAACACTGATCAACGATTATTATAAATTTAAAGTTTTCTGTGTAAAATATTTTTTCCAGCTTTATTGAGTATGATTGACAAATAAAAATTGTATATATTTAAGATGTACATGTGATGGAAAATATTTTTAGAGAAAGAAAACTTTTTAATCTTTTAAAATTATTCTTATCTGGTTATTTCATAAATAACAATTTTGGGTATTTGATGACATTATTTGGAGGTAGATTGTTAGCATTAATACTAATGCAGACTTCACTAATGCCAAATTCACTGAGAGGTAGGGGAGTAAAGTAAATTAGTTCTACTTTGAAGCTTTTATTTTCTTCCCCTTTCAAAATGAATGGGAAGGCCCTTGAATGAAAGCTGCTTTTCATTAGTGCTACCAAATGCCTACTTGAAAGAGTTGAGTTCTAACTGAACACCCACACAAGAGAAAGGGAAAGCTTCCTTTTTCTACTGGAGGACCATCAGCTAAATAGCTCTTGGCTTCTCTTTTCCAATCAGGTGGTTTCACATCAGAGTTAATTACTCCAGTCATTTATTCTAATCACCCTCCTCTTATGGCTAGCTGCATTCTGTCATGGGGTGGCATCGTTTGAAGCCAGTTAAGTTTGAAAACCACTGCAGGGTACTTGAGACTCATTAGTGAGGCCTATCCATGCCTGGCTTTGGATTTGCTCCCTGATTAACTCTGGATCTCTCTGCCTTGCTCCCTCCTCCCGCCATCCACCAGCCCCCACTCGTCAATGCAGTTGCTCTAAAGAGGAATGTTTCAATTAACTCTTGCCTTGCTGTTTGTCTTTTCACCTACATATTTAAGAAAAATTTAAATGCTTACATTGCTAATAATATATTTGATAGATTCTGACCTTATAACTGCATCCTTTGAGTTGAATTTAACTGAAACTGTAGACATTCTACAAAGAAGAGTTATAATTTTGAACAACAAGGGAGGAAAATGGTGGTCTTTCAGAATGAATGCATCTATGTCTCGATCCAATTCTCCTAACATAATAAAGGTAGTGGTTCCAACTCTGGTTTTATAGTACTCTAGTGTGTCTTACCAGCTTATAGAAAAGGTCACCTGGAAAGCTTAAAAAAAGTCTCAAAACAGTTTGATGTTTGACATTTTTATTATTGTAGTTTAATTTAAAAGTGTTTGCCAAGTGGCACATTTAAGAGATACTAAAATCACATAGACAAATAGTATTTGTGCTATACTTTTTTTTTCTAATTTATTTATTTATTTTTGGCTGCATTGGGTCTTCATTGTTGTGCACGGGCTTTCTCTTGTTGCAGAGCACAGGCTCTAGGCACACGGGCTTCAGTAGCTGTGGCTCGTGGGCTCTAGAGCGCAGGCTCAGTAGTTGTGGCACATGGGCTTAGTTGCTCCCCAGCATGTGGGATCTTCCCAGGCCAGGGCTCGAACTTGTGTTCCCTGCATTAGCAGGCAGATTCTTAACCACTGCGCCACCAGGGAAGTCCCTGTGCTATATATACTTCTTGAAAAATAAAAGGAAAATGTGTAGTCAGTGCCCTGATTAGATAGTTTGAGACAGTGTTATTGCATGAAAGTATTTAAAACATTTTCTAAAAATTAACAAAAACGTATTGAATTTGGTAGTTAATTGAAAGTGTTTATTTAAATAGGAAATAGAAATTTTCTCCTTTCTTTTTGCACGGTAGTTTGATTTAAAGAAATCAAATAGTATGTGTCAAAACAAAATATGATACACATTAAAATATATGAAATCACATGTTTTAAGTTGCTAATGTTTAGCAGAATGAACTCTTATTGTTAATTCTCAGAGCAAAGAAGTTTAATGGATTGCTTCTTTATTGAGGGTCTTTGGACTTAGCAATTAACAAATATGTTGGTATTCTCTGTCTTGCTCTAAAGGCTGATTTTTTAAATTCAGTTTTTAAAATCTCCTAATGAATATACAGTTCAATTAGTGAAAAAGAGGCCTAGAATATAATTTCTTATTTAGCTCTACAATTTTTTTTTTTTTTTTTTTTTTGCGGTACGCGGGCCTCTCACTGTTGTGGCCTCTCCCGTTGCGGAGCACAGGCTCCGGACGTGCAGGCTCAGCGGCCATGGTTCACGGGCCCAGCCGCTCTGCAGCATGTGGGATCTTCCCGGACCGGGGCACGAACCTGTGTCCCCTGCATCGGCAGGCAGACTCTCAACCACTGCGCCACCAGGGAAGCCCTATAAATATTTATTATTTACTGTGTGCTCAGTTCCAAGAATGAGATATAATCTCTGCCTTCCAGGAATTCAGCTACTAGTGAGCAAGGTAGAAAAATAAACTGTAATACAAGGTAAAAGTGTTAGTTTTGAAAGGCAGGTGTAAAAGTGAAAACCAGTTGAAAGAACAATAAAATCTATAAATAAAGCCTTGGGGTTGACATGGCACATCAGATTTAGTGTATACTCAGCAATACTTAATAATAGTGTCACCAAATGGTATATGTGAAACCCATTAAAAATAATTCTTGGTATGAAATGGTTTCATATTTTTAGAAGTTTCATAATGCAGCTTTGGCATATACCATTCTATTTCAGAATTTTTCAAAAAGATGTGTACTGACATGGCTTCAGGAGTCAGATTTGGGTTCTGACATTTACTAGCTGTGTGATATTAGTCTATTTACTTAGCATTCTTAGCCTCATTTGTAAAACAATTTTTTTAAATATAGTGCTTATCTCATAAGATTACTGTGAAGATTAAAGAAAATAATCCATGTAAGACATTTGGCATAAAACCGGGCAAATTATACGCAGTCACTAAACGTTAAGTGCCGATGTTCCTGTTATTATAGTGTTGTTTAGTTGGTCAGTGAATTTCTTCCAGGTTGACCTTCAGATGCATTTTCCTTGCATAATATGTGGTCTTTCTAGAGGCTTTGTCAAGGTTATGAATGACTTTATTTGCATCCATCTTCCTGACATTGTTCAAGAGAAAATAAAATATGAAAGATGATACTGTAATATCCACTTCACTTTTTCTTCTTTCCATGTAATCAGCCTACCCTAAATTTGATTGTATGGTTAGCAAACTGTAGACAAATCATTTGTAATGACTAGTAATCACAGAAATTCTTCACATTTTCTAAAACTGTGCCAAATTAGCACAGTATCAACTGGATAAAGTTTCTATGGTCAATTTCATGCTTCTTATACAATGCTTTAAGAACATAGTCCCTCAGCATAGATGCTGAATTGTGCTAAATCACAAGAATTTCTTAAATGCCATTCATTCATTCAACAGACATTTTTAGGGGCCTGCTGGGTAATTGGGTCTGTGATCACAAAATTGGAAGAATATGACACCTGCCCTTTGGGGCTGTCATTACAAAGATCAAACAGACATGGCAGTAACTAATTAGGGAAATAGATTAAGTGATGTGTTTATTTATTCATTCAACAAATATTTTGTGAGTGCCTACTACTTATTAGTCTTTGGGAATATAGCAATGAGAAAGACAGCATAGTGTCTACCCTTTTGCACCATTTTGTTTAGTGAGGGAGATGGATAATAAATAAGAAACTAAACAAATAAATATGTAACTTGTGATAATATATAACATAACAAAAAATATAATACTTGTGGCATGTACCATTAAGGAAAAGCTCAGGATACCATTAAAGCATTCAATATTTTATTCGTTTGTGTGTACATACATTTTTTAATATTAATTTTTATTGAGATATAATTGACATATGACATTATCTTACTTCAGTTGTACAACAAAATGATTCAATATTTGCATGTTTGTGAAATGATCACAAGTCTAGTTAACAGCTGTCACCATGCATAGTTATAATTGTTTATTTTTAACTCTGAAACCGAAAGGAAATGCCTTATGTTGCTTCCTTGGGAAGGTTGGGCAAGGCTTAACCAAGGAAGCTACTCTTGATCTTAGTCTTTAAGAATGAGTAGTAGTTTGCCAGGGAGGGAGCAAGATGACAGAAAGGGCATTACAGAGTTACAAAGCAGTGTGAACAAAGATCTTGATGTTATTACAGTACAGTATGCACACTCAACTTAACTCAGGAGGTGGCGTGCAGTATGTGTGTAAAGAGAGCTGTGAGTGACACCTGTGGAGGGAGAAGACTGGAGGCACATTATATGAGCAATCCTTAGTGTCTTGTAAGTCAGATGGGCTTTTTCTTTGGGGTAGTGGTGCCCAAAACGTGGTTGCCAGACCAGGAGCTTCAGTCTTACCTGAGGACTTGTTAAAAAGGCAAATCTTGGGCTCAGCTCCAGACCTACAGAAACAGAAACTCTGTGGGGGGAAGCCCAGCAATCTGTGTTTTAACAAGTCCTCCAGGTGATCTTAGTGGCTGTTCAAGTTGGATATCCACTGCTTTAGAGAAAGGAGAACCATTGAAAAGTTTTAAGGAGAGTTGTGAATTGGTCAGGTTTTAGATGGGAATTGAATGGAGGGAGGGGATTTTAGAGAGAAAGAAACAGTTTGCATAGTGTTAGAATAATTGAGCCAAGAAATAATGAAGCATGGGACCAAACATAGTCACAGTGGAAGGAAAAGAAAGAACGAATTTGAAAGATACTTTGGAGGCTTATTTTCTTAGTAGATAGTATTTTGGAGGGAGAGGAAAAAGGAGCAGCCAAGATGACTGCCCCATTTCTGAATTGGCTGAATGGATGAAGGTCTCCTTCCATAACCAGAAAAGCAAGCAAGAAAGCAAGTTTAAGAGGAAAAGTTCTTCATTATTTTTTTGATGTATTAGGTTTGAGTTACCTGAGGCAGAGCAAAAGAAGTAGTCTAATTTGACGTTTTGGACTTGAAACTCTGGAGATGGTCATAATAGTCGGTTGAGATAGCTGAAATCTGGCTCATCTGGTCTGAGTTATATTAGAAACAAGGGCTTGGGACTGAGTTGCGAGGAGAACGAACACTGAAGATGTCGACAGAGGAAAAAGACCTTCCATTAAAAGGTGAGAAGGAGGGCTTCCCTGGTGGCGCAGTGGTTGAGAGTCTGCCTGCCGATGCAGGGGACACGGGTTCGTGCCCCGGTCCAATAAGATCCCACGTGCCGTGGAGCGGCTGGGCCCGTGAGCCATGGCCGCTGAGCCTGCGCGTCCGGAGCCTGTGCTCCGCAATGGGAGAGGCCACAACAGTGAGAGGCCCGCGTACCGCAAAAAAAAAAAAAAAAGTGAGAAGGAGAATCAGAAATACAGAAAGAAAATCTGGAGGGACGTTAGCAACGAAGCTTAAAGATAGAGTTAGAGACATAAATGCCATAATGCAGAGAGGGGAAGTGATCAGCATCCGCAGGATTCAGACAGATGGAGGTGGTAATCGTAGCAAAAACATTTCCGGTGGTCTAACTATAATAGAAAGACGAGAGATTAGTTAAGAAGTGAAAGCGAGGTAAGGAAGCATAAATAACAGATTTACTTGAATCTCTCAAAAGGTTTAGATTGTTGCTCTCATATTGCCTGTGTATTCATAACTACATAAAAATAATTAAACAAGACTGACCCTATTTGCTAGTCATTATTACATTGATAATTCCAAAAGAATCAGACCTACAATTTAGAGAATCATAGACTGTTATTATAGATGTTATGGGATTTCTAAGAGTGGGCAAACAGGCTAGTTTCATATGCTGCTAAAATGAGGTGATTTTTATGAGGTTTATGAATGCATCCGTGTTGTCTACAGGTTTCATGTATCTGACTTTCAGCAAACATTGTGCTTCATATACTAAATCGTAGTCTGTGGCTGTATGTTAGTTCTTAAAGTACATAGCCGATACAGCTGAGTAGATAGTATGTAAGAATTCTAACCATAGACTTTTAAGGATTGAGAGTTTACAGATGATATCATAATTGGTAAAATTAGCCCTTTACCTTTGTTGTTAGAGGAGTCGTAGTGCCATGTTTTGAATTTTGCCACATTTCTTCAGGTATTTGTAAATGGCTGAAGAATATACATTGCAGAATATTGTGTCTGTTTAACAAGTGAAGATGTTATATTTCTGCTCTCATGTCCTAAGATATAGCTGTTCTTCATGGCACTGAGAATTGTAATGACCACTTCAAAACTGCATCAAAGGTCACTTTATAGTCTGCTGCAGGTGTTTCGTGCTTTGTAAGGTTTATCTCTATTTTCAGCAAGAGAACCTGTATATTTTAAAGTGTTAAATATTGCTAATCCCTGAATTCTATCTTTTATAAAAATACTGTAAAAATCTGAATGCAGATTCAGTATTTGGAACTGAATAAAGCTTTACTGCCCAATGTTTTAACCACTAGTCATGTGTGACTATTGACCAGTTGAAATGTGGTTAGTCTGAGTTGAGATGTGCTGTATGTTGTAAGTGTAAAATGTATACCAGATTTCTAAGATTTAATACAAAGTAACTTAATATTGATTATATGTTTAGATAATTTTTTGATTATACTATATTAAAATTAATTTTTCCTATTTTTAAAAACGTGGCTACTAGAACATTTTAAACTCCATATTTGGCTTGCATTATATTCCTACTGGACATCACTGGTGTAAAGTCTGGTGGTTATTTTGTTACCCAGAATTTTTTGGCTTAGACATCTCAGTATTGAACATGAACATATTTTAATATTGAAGCAGTATACGAATTTCTGTTATAGTTATCAGACTTAGATCCAAGAACAGCTTAGGGTTAATTCAAATCTATAAAAGAAAGTTCAAAATATATTTTTTTAAAGATTTAATTTTATTTATTTTTGCCTGCGTTGGGTCTTAGTTGCTGCGTGCGGGCTTTCTCTAGTTGCAGTGAGCGGGGGCTACTCTTTGTTGCGGTGCACTGGCTTCTGCTCCTTGCGATGGCTTCTCTTGTTGCGGAGCACAGGCTCTAGGCACACAGGCTCGGTAGTTGTGGCACGCGGGCTCTAGAGCGCGGGCTCAGTAGTTGTGGTGCACGGGCTTAGTTGCTCCGTGGCATGTGGGATCTTCCCGGACCAGGGATCAAACCTGTGTCCCCTGCATTGGCAGGCGGATTCTTATCCACTGCACCACCAGGCAAGTCCCTAAAGTTCAAAATATTAATGCTAAGTTCAAAACTGAATTAATCTTTTACCATGTAAACTCTTCCTTATCCAGTGTGATCAAGGTCCAAACTTGACATCTGGGTGTCATCCTTCACCTCTCACATTGGTAATCAGTTGGTGGTATAAGTAATAACTTATATCTTAAATCTTTCTGAAATCTGTCCCCTCTTCTTCATTCCCACTGCTTCTTTCTTGACTGGGGTTCTCAGTACCTCTCACATAAGCTATTGTAATCATCTTAGAGATGACTTTGCCTCCCTACCCTCTCTCCAAAGGGATATCTGATCTCCTTAGCCCTAGAATCTAGCATAGAACAGAACTTACAGTAAGCACTCAATAAAGGTTTGTTGATTGAATGGATGACAGAGCTGCTGATATTAATCAAAAGTTGCAGAATGAAAAAAGACTTTTAGCCCTACGTAATATACATGTATACAGTTGGGCACACAAAGTAAGTGCAGATGTAATTCTCTGGCTGAACTTGTCAGTGCTTTAAAACTGACATTTGTTGTCATATTGTTCAACAATATGAATGCATATTCAACATTTGCATTCATATTCTTTAGTTCAAGTTTTTCTTTATTGGTTATTCTTGGAAGTGGTGATATAATAAGTGTTCTGTTTTGCCAAGGATTTTGATTTGCCAACGTAAATTTGTGGCAGTCAGTCCAGAGAATCATTGGTGCCATGAAGACAGCTCCTTGTTTTTATCTGGAGTCCCTGTGGGATTAAACTACATCTGGCAATAAGTAGGGATTCTGGTCTGGGCATCTTCAAAGGCAAGAGACTGCTAGTATTTATCAGATCTATGTGGATAAGCAAATGGGAAGGGATTAAATTTTTTGGGGTTTGTTTTCCTTCTTTTAATAACTGACTATAAAATTAAAACTTCCAGAAGTTCATACAGCAAATTAATACATTTTTCTACGGTTGTTGAAGAGGAAACCTGTTCTTTTTTTATATACCTAGGCAGATAACTAAGAATTTTAGATTAGTATTTTATTTACTTAAGCATATATTTTTTATAAATACTTTATCTCAGAGAGCATAACAGCAGTTTACAATGCTCAAAATTAATTTTCTAGGGATACTTTACTAATTCTTTTTAAAGGGTTGATCATTTAGTACCGTGGTTTAAAACCTTTTAACATCTGTGTGTATTTGGACATCATGATTGGCATTTGGAGGCTTCTCTTGCCATTTATCTATGTGGGAAAGTTTATCCAGAATTTCTTTCTGAGGAAAATCTTGAATCTGTCTTAGGGAAGACCACTCCCCCTTCCAAGTGAACGTGAGCTTGCCTTCCATAGAGTCTTGTTTGTGTCTTTCCTTTCACATTTTTAAGAGATTATTAGTCCTGTGACTCAGTTTAGCTGTTGTTGAAGCATGTGGCTCTACATTTACGGACAAAATAAAATGGCTGCATTGCAGGTACTTGTCATGGAACGTAATCTAGAATTTACCTTTCCAAGCCTCACCTAAGAGAAATAATGCTTATGCAGGATTGCCTGAAGAATATGTAGTCTCTTCATTTGTCCATACTCTAAATCTATCCCAGGATTAAGTCAGTCCCTCCGAGAGTCACATACCTGGATTCCATCATATTGCCAAGGGAGGAATTTCTTATCTTAGGAATAGAAATAATGTGTTTTTCTAGGCCATCTGGTTTGTTTTTACATTATAGTCACTTTTGACTCTTGTAAGTGTTCGTGTTTCTTTATGTTGCCTGCTAGAAAGCTTAATGTCAAATACATGGCACACCTCTAACAAGTCTATAGAATTTCATGGCATAATTTTTATGTGCTTCCTATCCTTATTTTTGCATTGTCTTACTTCTCTTTTGTTAAATTTATTTTATCTTGATGCATATGCATCATATCTATCCTTTAATTATAGTTGTTCTCTATCGTTCCTTATTAGATTTTTTTTTAAAAGCTCCATCTCCCTATGTGTGTTACACTATAACTAGTTTAACATATCTGTATATTGTGAATTCCTAGATTTTAGATTAAGAGTGACCTAAGGTTGAAATGTTAATTAAATGTTTTAATGTTCTGTAGCTCTAAAGAAAATAGTTGGATAAAATGTCAGCATGTAGGACTATTTTAAACATTAGAAAAAAATCATCTCTCTGAAAAGGAGGGTAATCGTGCAAGTTTGCCTAATCCTTTTGATCTTGGCACACAGAAATACAGACTTCAGTTGAGATTAAAACTATGAATTTCAAAGGAAACATGGCCTTCAGTGTGTAAAATATATAACAGCTGGTTGACTACTCCATTTAAAACTACACAATAACAATCGTAGACAGAATGAGTCTCCTGCCAAAAGATGCACGAGTGCTTGATGGTTATTATCAAGATATGATACTAGCTCACACTTTTCTTTAGTAATAGTATAAATGTAGAAATGAACAGTGTGCTGCTGGCTCTAAAATCTCTCTTCTGCCCAACAGTTTCAAGGGCAGTTTAGAAGTACAGAACTCCTTGAGTGATTTCTCTATCTGCCTTTCAGCCCGTACTTCAGTGTGTTGTTGACTAAATTTCATTTTTTTAAACTGTCAGATAAAATTTTTATTCTTAGCATCCCACAATTTTTTCCTAAATACTTGATCCTCCTTTTTATCCCCCTTGACATTCATGAATTATTGTTCTTAATGTCACAGCTTCACACATAGTTAAACTTTTTTTTAAGCCCCCAAAGTTAAACTTTTCTTTGTAAATAATATAAAATTTGTTTAACATTCTTATTCTATGTTTATATTAAGGTAAATATCTGAATTCAGAAGCATTTTTGTGATGTATTTGTAATTAGTGTGGGAGAATGTTAAGCTCATGTTAGTAGATTATAGTTCATGAACTACTTCAGTATTTTCACTGTTGTGTTTCACCTGAACAAGTAATCCTTAAATAGGTTAACTAATGCATTTTTTTAAAAAAAATGGGGATTAATGTGGATTTGTCACATCTGGAAAAATCCCATTTGGAAAGCATATTTACATTTTGAATTTGTATCTGTCCAATATGAAAAAGGAGTTGATTTTTCTCTTACCTTTGTTTCTCAAAGAATTTGATATAACAGCAATTTTTCTTTTCTATTTTTTCAATCTATTTCAAAAAAGGAAATTATAGGTAAATTAAAAATTTGCTGAGGTTACTTGGATTCATCACAAATTCAGAGCCAGCATTTAAGGAGTTAATGTATCTTATTAGGGGGACAGGAAATCTGGCAACTATTGCAGAAACTAGACCTAATGGTGCACACAAACAATTTGTCAGTCTCCTTAAATGTGAATAGCTTTCCGCAAAGTGGCTGCTTTTGCTTTGTTTGAACAGGCTAAACTTTTCCTTTTTGGACTTTAAATCTTAGAAGTGAAATGTGATCCACATATTCAATCAAAATCATTTAATTCAAAGCATATTTTGATTGGAACAAAGTTGACATGGAAAGAAACTCTAGAATAAAAAAGTTGAAAGGACTTTATATCATATATTTAGCAGGAAAATTTGAAACAGTTCTAATTAGGCTGAAAAAAACAGCTTTCTTCAATGTAAATTACAAAGGTCATATATCAATGTTAAGGAAACATTACCACTAGTGTTTGAAATCCAGCACATGCAAACATAACAGACCAGTTCATTTTAAATCTGTGTGTGTGTGTGTGTGTGTGTTATAAGAAGGCCTTATTACATGTTTTTAAAATGAAAAATACTTAAAATTCCAAGTTTATAATGTTGTATATAACATTTTTGCCAATCCAAACATTAACTCCTTTGAAACTTATTACTATATACACTCAAATGAATTAAGACTCTTAATTATATGTACAAAAAGTTATAAAACTAATTTTTATACTTTCTTCCATTAAAATATGTTTAAATACATCTTATAATTAAATGCATATCAAGTCAAGAGGGTTCGTCAGTGATTTTTCTTATTTGAAGCTTATAGCTATGGCATTTTGTACCTTGGAATTGAACTGGGCCTTCTCAAAGCCTGGGAATGGAAGTAGTAGTATGGGGTGCAGATATGTGTATCTGGGCTGCACAAGCCTATTTCTTTCTGGTTATATAATTATTTCTGTACTTAAATTATTTTGTACTTAAATTATTTCTGTACTTCTGTACTTAAAAGTTTGTAAATAATATTTGATTTATTTATTTGATTTTTTATAAAAATTATTTATCCTATAGATAGCGATAGCTTTTATTTAGTTGCTTTTTTTAAATGGCATGGTATGAGAAGATTTAGCAAAAGTGTAACTAAATATTAGCATCAATCTGGGAATTACAAGTATGAGAAACACAAATAATACACAATTAAGGTTTCCTGGTCTTGAGGTAAACAATTATCTAATAATTTCTTTTGTTAATTGAAATTAGTTTTCTTGATTTTACGTAGCTTTTACATTAGAGGAAATATGATTTTTTGAAGATAAAAGGAAATTGCTAGAGTATTTCTAAGGCATGCATAGATTACTGAACACATGATTAATGCTTTTTATTTTACAATTTTTATTCTCAAATAGCTTAGAATTTCTTGGAAAAAGCAAACGATTTCTACATGTTATCATATTATTTGACTCCACTATAAGAGGCAACAATAATTTTATATAACATTTTTTATTAGTAAATAATTCATTTCCTTAATGGGTTAGTTTCAGGAAGACGTAGATTGCGATCTTTCAGTGAGATTTATTGTTAGACACATATTCATATATGTTATAATTATTTCTGACACAGGGCTACACAAATGAGTTATTTATGAATAATTTACTATTTTCTTTATAATATTAAACCTTTAAGTTGTTGATGTTCTGCATGTGGGCCAAACAAATGAAAGTTACTAATAAGTGTGTGTATTTGACATCTGTATACTCTACTTTTTAGCATATCTCAAGTGTTTTAGTCTCTGCTTAATAGATCTCATTAAAAATACAGATATCAGCCCCAAGACAGTTTGTCAAGACTAATATGAGTCCCCCTGGATTGGATTGACAATTCGTGTGAGGCTTCATATGATTGTCTTTTCATAGTCTTATTTGAACCTTAACAATTGAATGTTAGTCACTGATTTATTTTATAATAACTCAGATGAGTTGAATATTATTGTATTGTGTTGGACATTTTAGTGGATTTTCTTTTTTACAAATTTTACTCAGAGCACACATTGGATGTAAATGATGTATCTAGCTTGCTAGGGGAGTACTAGCAATTGATTGGTTAGGTTTGATAGCAGCATGGGAAGAATGTTTCTATCCCCTAGCTGCAAACCATATTTAACTCCAGTCCTAATGAGGACTGTCTGTCCTAAAGGCTTTGAAAAATCTCAGATGCTTAGCATTCCACTGGCATGTTTTTATTTTTTTGTGACTGAAAATGTGCATATAAATAAGTATTTATATAAAGAGTATTTTTAAAAATCTTAACATATGAAAGGGGAATTAAAGAATTTTTAATTTATGTTTTTGAATCTCAAAAACAGAAGTTATAAAGTGTATTCCCAGGGTTTTCCATTTTGAATTATTTGTATTTTTTACCCTCAGTAATTTCCTCCAGCTTCTTCTTACCTCTTCAGTCAAGTCCTTAATAAGTGCATTTGTTTATTGTCATATATATACTTTTGGTTAGGCAATTGCCATTCACTGGTATCAAAAGGATGTTAAAGTCCTGAACTGACTTGGTATTAAATGATTTTTAAACTTTTGGAAATTCCTGTATATCCATGGCAGTTGTTCTTGTGGGTCCCTTTTTAAAGCTATGATATATTGCAAGAAATGATTGAAGACTGCTGAGATTTTTAGTTTATTTTTTTAAATGTATTTAAAGTTTATTCCTTAAAGTAACTTGTTTATCAACCTCTGGAAGAGATTTTGCCAATAATTGGGTGAATTACTGGTCAACCCCTTAAGGACTGACCAAGTGTAACAGGGTAAGGGGAGGGATGAACCATGGCACTATGGTGACTTCTGCACGCGTGCTTGTGGCATAATGTGAGCATCGTGTCTGTCATTTCAGCATTTTTGCTTAACATTTTGATGTGGTGTCAAGATGTAAAGGTTTAAGCATCTAAATCTAACAAACTTCACCATTTTGAATGTGCATAAAGAAGTAATCAACATTAGGAGGACACAATTCTTTGATGACACATAAAATAAAATTGCCCTGGGTTTTAGAGCTTTAATATTGAGAAAATTCATTTGTACTTTGTCATTTGCTGAGCCTTCTGGAATTTTATAGTCTCAAATCACAATACCACGGACACTCAGGAGACTCCTGACTGTTTTATCTTATTAAACAATTTTGAAATCATTAATTTTTAATTAGCTTAGATGCGGGGTTTCTTTTTATCATTTCAATAGTGTGTGTGTATATGAACTAACATTTTTTATTTAAACTACTGGCGAGAGTATTATTTACATAAATGAGTGTAGGTTCTTTCTTAGAGTATATACTGTGAGTTTGCTTCATATAGTCACACATTTTTGTAGACTCAGAGATATTACATGCTAATCTATTATAGTAGAGCTTTTCAGCTGTTTATTAACTCAGATTTTGAACAACTAAAAAGGACATAAGCTCAAAGATATGTATAGGTCCTTCCCTGATTGAAAGTTCTAATTAAGTGAATTGGAGAAAATTAACTGAAATTAGCTGTCAGAAAGTCACATTTAAATGAGTGATGAGCTAGTCTGGCAGTAAACATTTAAATGATATAAATTGCCATTTAAGTGTATGGTTTAATGTTTGTCATGCATTAATGTGACATGAGACTGCAGTGACAATCAAGCAGCTTGCTCTAATTTGAACATATTTAGGGCTTTTGTGTAGAGTGCGCTGCTCACAAATTAAGACAATTGCTGTTTTTATGTGTCTCTGTAACATGTCCTCCAGCCCCACCCCCTCACCCCATCACTACCCAAGACCTAAGTTAATGAAACAAACATATCATTTTTTTGTGTGCAACTTGCACTAATAGTTCCTGGATTTTCAGATCAATTTTAAATCCATGTGCTTAAAATAGGACTTTCCTGAAAGTTATTACAAGCCCTTCTCTTCTTACTTCAAATAAAATATGAAGCAGTTTTGTGTTCTCTTAGCTGTTTACTAAATTTATAAATATAATGAGTTTTATAAGAGATGTTTTAAACAGTGACTTTTACAGTTGAAACTAAATAAATATTTTTTAGGCATATTTCAATTCAGGTATACTTTAGAATATGAGAATTGCCTAGAGTTTTATTTACAGAATTATTTTTTAGACTTTATGATATATGATATATTAGGAAGCCATGTTAAATATTAGTTAAAGGAAATATATTATTTGAATTTAGCCATAAACAATTTTCTTATTCATAGGCAGTTTGTTTTGTTTTGTTTTGTTTTGTTTTGTTTTGCCGTACGCGGACCTCTCACTGTTGTGGCCTCTCCCGTTGCGGAGCACAGGCTCCGGACGCGCAGGCTCAGCGGCCATGGCTCACGGGCCCAGCTGCTCCGCGGCATGTGGGATCCTCCCGGAACGGGGCACGAACCCGTATCCCCTGCATCAGTAGGCGGACTCGCCACCACTGCGCCACCAGGGAAGCCCATAGGCAGTTGTTTTAATAAAGCACATATCTACACAAGTGTATACCTGTGAACTAATAGGAACGTCTTTTGTCGCGAGACGATTTATATCTCATTGGTTGCTTGCTATAGAAGTTAGTCAATTTTGTTTTAAAACCAACAGATTTCTTTTTATAATATTGAAAGCGTAGCAGCAAGCCACACCAAAAATACATCACAGTCATACACTTATGACTCTAAAAATAAGAATTTCAGTGAGATACATTACCTGATACAACTTGGTATGCTTCAAATTAAGCTTCACAGTTTGAGTTTGTGATTTGAATAACATATTTATTGATAGACTAGTCCATAATGCTAAGCTTTTATATTGGAATAGTTTTTAACAACATTAAATAAGTATGAATACTTTTCTAAAAATAAGAAGTCTCTGCTCATTAAAACTCTTTAGGATTTTTAACATTATTAAGTTCAGGAAACATTTATTGGTACCTATTGTGTTTTAGGTACAGTGCTTGGAACTGGGAATGTCATGATGAATTGCAAGTGGATCTTGAACCCAGCATTTCTGTTGAAAACTTGATTATGTTCATTCATTATTTATTGGACACTTATGTTAATAGCATCAAATATTTGGTCTGATTTGATACTAGTACATAGAATAATAATTCAGTAATTATAAGTATCCCTCCCAAGATCTAATTTGATGACATAAAAACTCAGTTGAAATAACTAAACAATTTGTTTACAGTTGTTACAGTAGACAATAAAATGTTGTAATTCTAGAAAAATTATAAATATTTCAAGTGAATAGTCAATGTTTAATATTTTCACATTTGCTATCCCAAAGTAACATTTACATTGTATGACCTCCTTTCTCTGAAACGTTAAGTTGAGTACCTGTCAGGCCCTGAGTTACAAACGTGACCAAGATAGACCCAGTCCTGGTCCTCACAGTGCTTACAGTACAAGTAGACTAATACTGAAATCTAGGCAATTGATTGTAATTCAGTGTGACAAGTGCTGCAAAGTCTCTATAAAAATAGAGGACAAATTCTGGTGGAAAATAGGACATCAGAATAAGTCTGTTCACAGTCAATTTAGAGGTAAACTTTACTGCTTGTTCTAAATTTCTCTATATATTTTAAAAATAGAATTCAGCATAATAATAAGATCTACACCTTTTTTTTCAGGCTCTGGAGAGTGAATTTGTTTCCTGCCAGCTTCACCAGTGGATTGATCTCATTTTTGGCTATAAACAGCAAGGGCCGGAGGCTGTTCGAGCCCTCAATGTGTTCTATTACCTGACCTATGAAGGAGCTGTCAATCTGAATTCAATAACTGATCCTGTATTGAGAGAGGTAAGTTATCTGACTGGGTCTAACAGGTATCTGTAGGCCAGAAGCTATTAGATCTCATCTTCCCCATGCTTTCATTTTACTGATAATGAAACTGAAACCAGATGGGTAAAGTGCCCTTAAGCAGGATGGATAACCTTTAAGTTAGTGACCTAGCTGGGACTTGAACCCAGAACTTCCCTCCAACAAAATGTTCGACTCAATATAAAATGAGAGCTTTTTCAATTTGAACCCATTAAGGGATCAATAATCATATTTCTAATTTTTATAACTTTGAAGGCTACTCACTAATTTAAAGAACTAGGAAAATAATAATTCATTAAAGAAATAAGATTATAAGCATAAATCTATTTAAATGTGATAAAACACATATTTATATATGATACATAAGTCCATGTATAACCATATAGAAGTTAATAGTAAGAATGAAATCTATAACTTTCCTACATCATCAAACTTGGTGTTGGATGTTACTGAGACTTGTTTTATCTTTGTCATTGATTTTCTTAAGTAAAACCCTCAAAACATGGTTTTGACAAATACAGTATTCACGAAAAACTGCATATAGCCTTGCTTTTTTTTTGAAGTATTTTAATTATACATCCTCCTGCTAACATACATCATATACAAAGATGTATGTATGTTCATGGAATTGAACAGACAACACCTTACACATCTGTACTATTTTAGAAGAGAACTTTATTAAAGAAACCAGGGAGTTTTGATTCATAGGGAAAGTTGTATATCACTGGAAAGGGAACATCGTTTGCAGTAAGATTTGTCGTTTTTCACTGTCACTTGATGTATTTCTTTATAACTCTATTTATGACCTGATCACGTTGACAGCATATGAAAGTACGTATTTAAATATATTTGCTAACATCGATTATCACCTGGTTTATGTGCTAGATAAAGAAGGTTAATACACAAACAAAAGCACTATGCACTCGATGCACATTTATCTTAAATTGCACAGGTTTTGAATTGCAGTGTTTCACTTTATTTTAGAACTGGATCAGGTGAACTCTAAAAGACTCTTCCAGTTTTTCAGTTCTTTGAAAATGTTCCTTTCAGGGGGCATTTTATTTTATTAGAGCAACAACTGACTGCGTGACACAAAATATGCATAAGCTCCATGTATGAAATTGAGGTTGGAGCAAACATGCAAACGGTGTTACATAACTTCATTGTTAGAATAGAATTGAATAGGCCCATTTACTTTCTTTTTTATTGTTTTAACAGTATTTGAACAGTGGTTCTATTAATGTCCGTAATTACTTTTCAGATATACCACCTGGTTCTGTTTTTTTGAGTTCCCTTGTAGTAATTATCCCTATCTCTACTTAGCTATTATATGCATGGAATCAATATAGATTTGATTTTGTCATGTCCTGTTTTGCTTAACATACCAGCATATATTATTTTATGTTGCTATAAAATCTGTGTAGTTTTAATTTTGAAATTCCATAATATTTTGTAGAGTTGCTATGAAAATGTACTTAATACCATTTCTCCCAATGTGGGATCCTATTTTTTTTTTGCGGTACGCGGGCCTCTCACTGTTGGGGCCTCTCCCATCGCGGAGCACAGGCTCCGGACGCGCAGGCTCAGCGGCCATGGCTCACGGGCCCAGCCACTCCGCGGCATGTGGGATCCTCCCGGACTGGAGCACAAACCCGTGTCCCCTGCATCAGCAGGCGGACTCTCAACCCCTGTGCCACCAGGGAAGCCCCCTATTTTTTTTTTAAGGCTTGTCTGTTGGTGTGTCCAAGTCGATACAGTGATACTTTTCCCGTCATTAAAATTTATGCAACATGTGGTTGATAAAGGTTGGCTCTCTGTATCTGTGTGATGCTGCTAGTTAAAAAGTGAAACATTCCATCAGCTGGATGTTTCCTCTATAGATCAGTCAGTATAATTGGCTCTTTGTTTTTACTCTGGATTGACCCACCCTGCTTCTCACACACATCAACGATTTACCAAAGCAGGTTACCATATACTGTTTACAGTACAAGCTAAAAGAGCACTGTCCAATAGAACTTTCTGTAGTAATGGAAATGTTCATTGTATCTGCACTGCCCAATACAGTAGCCACTAGTCACAGGTGGCCATTGTGCATTTGAAATGTGGCTAATGTGACCGAGGAACTGAATGTTTAATTTTAGTTAATTTAGACAGCCACATATGGCTAGTGGATACCGCATTGGACAGGGGAAACTAGAAGACTGTTGTATATCTTTGGTTGCCAAATTTTCGAAATCCAGATTCTGGGCAGGTGGTCAGACAACGGGACAATAAATGTTTGTTAAATTAACTTGGTAGAATATTTGAAATTGGGCATAGTCCATTTAGACATTAGATATGTAGTTGACATACATGTGTAAACCAAATTATATTTTTTCTTTCACTTAAAGTAACATGTTATGACTTCAAATATTGGTTTTTATTGTGGTAAATAAATATACAATTTACGATGTTAACCTCTTTTGAGGTATAACTCAGTGGCATTAAGTATATCCATATTGTTATGCAACCATCGCTACCGTCCATCTCCAGAATTTTTGTCTTTCCCAAACTGAAACTCTGTATGCATTATACAGTAACTCCTCATTCCTCCCTGCCCTCAGGCCTTGACAACCACCATTCTACTGTCTCTAGGAATTTGACTATTCTAGGTACCTCAGATAAGTGGAATTATACAATATTTGTCCTTTTGTATCTGGCTTATTCTATTAAGGTTCATCCGTGTTGCAGCATGGGTCAGAATTTCCTTCCTTTTTAAGGCTGATTAATATTTCATCGTATGTATATACCACATTTTGTTTATCCATTCATCTGTCAATGGATATTTTGGGTTGTTTCCACTTTTTAGCTATTGTGAACAATACTGCTATGAACATGGGTATATTAATACCTGTTTAAGGCCCTGCTTTCAAGTCTTTGGGGTATATACTCAGAAGTAGAATTGATGGATTATATGGTAATTCTATGTTTAACTTTTTGAGGAACTGCCATGCCAAATAAGTTTTCAGTATTTATTTTTCATGATCAGCATTTGCTAAAGACTATTTAAAACTTTTGCTGTAAGTTTCTTTTCTTCCCCACATCTCCAAGTGGTTAATTATTAGCAAATTAAACTTTAACTGGAGAGCTTTCCAACTCATTGCACCCTAATTTTTTTTTTTTTTTTTTTTTGACTGCACTGGGTCTTCCTTGCTGCACGCAGGCTTTCTCTAGTTGTGGCGAGCGGGGGCTACTCTTCATTGCAGTTGCACGGGCTTGTCATTGCAGTGGCTTCTCTTGTTGCAGAGCACAGACTCTAGACATGCTTCAGTAGTTGCGGTGCATGGGCTCAGTAGTTGTGGCTCACAGGCTCTAGATCACAGGCTCAGTTATGGCACATGGGCTTAGTTGTCCTGCGGCATGTGGGATCTTCCCGGACCAGGGATCGGACTCACGTCCCCTGTGTTGGCAGGCAGATTCTTAACCACTGCGCCACCAGGGAAGTCCCACCCCTTAATATATTTTTATATTATATGTTATATAAACATGTATTATATATTAGATTCAGCATTCACTCAAAAAACATGGCCTATGGTGTATGGTGGGTACTCAGTGTTCTTGAAAGACTATATCAGTTCATTACTTTAGCATTATTAGCATTAATTCATTAATATACATTAGCATTATTCATATAAGTATACATATTTGCTTTCTGAATGTTATTGAAACAAATATGATCTTTTATCATAGCCATTCCTTATTATAGTGCTGAATTTTGTGACACAATGCAGTGTGATACAGTAGAATAAACAAACAAACAAATGTGGATTTGATTCCTGGCTCCAGTGCCAACTAGTGGTGTGACTTAGCTCTTCCTGAGATTCCGTATATGGAATTGCTATGATAACGCCCACCTCATGGAGAATTAACTGTTGTATAATACATGAAAAGGCCTGCCATGGTACCTATCCCATCATAAGTACTCAGCAAGTGTTAGTTCCTTCCCTTATGTTGTTCCCTGTTAAACCCGTGGGTTAGAAAACACAACTATAAAAAAGAATATGTGGGCTTCCCTGGTGGCGCAGTGGTTGAGAGTCTGCCTGCCAATGCAGGGGACACGGGTTCGTGCCCCGGTCTGGGAAGATCCCACATGCTGCGGAGCGGCTGGGCCCGTGAGCCATGGCCGCTGAGCCTGCGCCTCCGGAGCCTGTGCTCAGCAACAGGAGAGGCCACAACAGTGAGAGGCCTGCGTACCGCAAAAAAAAAAAAAAAAAAGAAGAATATGAATTACCGATTGCATCATAGAAAGAATCATAAAGTGTTAACACTGGCGAAGTTATTAAAGATTGTTTTTTAGAAGATTCATACAGAATTCATTGTAAAGTGAGGCAAGGAGAAAACAGAAAACAAGAATAGGTCATTGATTTTTTTCAACAACCTTTTACTAAACCTAAATTATGTAATAAGGTTAAAGAGTTGAAAGGCAAGTCCCTGCCCTCATCAGGTAGAGTTCATTGTCTAGTGGGGAAATATGGATAAGTAAACAGTTATGATACTGTGATAAATTCAGTGTAGAGATAAGTACACTGCGTGCATGCACAAGCGTGGCGAATAGGCACTAAACCTAGACTGCCAGAATTCAGCCATGTTTTTTGGGAAGTGAGAGGCCGGAGCTGTAGATTGAAGGGTGAATAAGAACATTGGATAGAGTTGTGAGCAAAGGATAGCTACACAGAAGAAACTGTATGAGCCTCCTGCACAATGTGTGAAAGAGATCATGGCTGGAGATTATGTTTGTGGAATGAGCCAAAAGTGATAAGGGGAAGCACGTAGACAGGAGCCAGAAAAAGTAATTTTAATGCCATGGAACGTAATTTTAACTGCATTTTAAGACAGTGGATTGAAGGTTGTAGGTTGGTGACATAACCATATGTGTGTTTTAGAATCTGTCTGAAAGAAGGCTGAACAAATAAGAAGTGAAAAGTCCTCATTGTATTATTCTAAGAGTCATTAGAGAAGGACGCTTAGATGGTAGAGGACTGTGCTGTGAATGGGAGGTGAACAAGTAAACACAGTGAGGAAAGGAAATAATGGAAGGGAAAACTTCTCACTGCTTTATTAAGATATAGTTCACATATGATACAATTCACCCACTTGAAGTATACAATACAGTAGTTTTAGTTTATTCATGGAGTTCTACAAGCATCACCACAATCTAATTTTACAACATTTTGTCACCACAGAAAGAAACCCTGTACCCATTACCAGTCACTCTGAGGGAGATTTTTTTTTTAAATGGGTAGGTAATTGTGTTAATTGGAAAGATCCAAAAAGAGAGAAGCACATGAAACATAGGAGAAAGAAAGCATGAAATAGACTGCCAAGCTCTATGAGGAAAAGGAAAGGAACAAAATCCAGAACATGGATAGATAAAGCGCTGGACAGCAGGAAACAATACTCCCTTGTCTGTGGTTAGAGAATGGAAGGTTAGCCTGGGGACTGGTGTAAGTAAATGTGCATGAATGAGGTGGAAGGGCAATTATGAGGGTTTTTGCCAAAAGTGAGGTAATATTTGTGGAAATACCTGACATAATGGTAGGTGCTTAATTGATGCTCAATAATATATAAATTATTATTTCCTTTACATGTTTTTCTCTGTTCTCAATAGTGGGAGAGTAGATGTAGAAAAAAGTTGAATAGAGAAGGGGTGTACGTGTGTGTGTGTGTGTGTGTGTGTGTGTGTGTGTGTGTGTGTAATTATACATGTGGAAAGAGATGGGGTTTGGCCATGAGAGTATGGTGGAATATATAAAAAAAGATTGAGAGACTTCCCTGGTGGTCCAGTGGTTAAGAATCCACCTTTCAATGCAGGGGATGCAGGTTAGATCCCTGGTCAGGGAACTAAGATCCCACATGCCCTGGGGCAACTAAGCCTGTGTGCTACAACTACTGAGCCCACATGCTCTGGAGCCCGCCCACCACAACTAGAGAGAAGGCCGTGTGCCGCAACACAAGAGCCCACGTGCCGCAACACAAGAGCCCACGTGCTGCAACCAGGACCTGGCACAGCCAAATAAATAAATAAATATATTTTTAAAAAAGACAACTAGGAGCAACTGTAAAGGGATATAAAAGAAAATTTTTCTTTAAAAAAAAGAATTGAGAGTGGAAGGGTGGTTAATGAAATTGTTAAAGGGATTTTGTTGAAATGGTGGATCTAGGCTGGTTTGGATAAATAAGACAGGGACTTATAAATTGGGAAGGTTTATTCTTTCATTAATTATTCATTCACTTATTCAACAAATATTCATTTTGTTCAAGGTGCTAAAAATACAGAGATGAGCGAGAAAGTCAGTCCAAACCCTTTCCCTCATGGAGCTCACATTCCAATGAGGTGCACAGAAAATAAACAATAAAAACTAATTTCAGTTAGTGATAAGTGCTGTAAAGAAAAAAGGCTGGGTTACAGAATACACAGTGACTTGGGAGTAGAGCAGTCTTTCAGAGAGGTCGCTCACAGACTGCCTCTGTCCTCATAAAATGTTTCCTTCCACACGTTGAGAACAACGTAAATTCGTATAAGCAAACCCCGGGAGGCAGCTCCCACCACTCTACTCGGGCCAACCACGTGCCTGTAACCCCAGGCCAGGACAGCCTCCCAAGTCTTGTGAAGTCTTGCTAGTTGTAAAGCTTCCACTGTCACCATCTTCTAATTTACTCTCCACCCTATCTCCAGGCCGTACTATTTTTCCTTCAGAATCTTGTTCTTCTAAGAGGCTTTAACATCCCTAACACTAGGAAATTTGTGCATACACTTGGCTTATATTGAAACATTCTCCCTGTGAAATCACAATAATGGTACCAGGGTGGATTTTTGCCTCTCTAGTATTAAAAGCAGACTAGACTAGACTTATTTCTGGTCACTATGATATACTCGGTTCAATCTGGGACACTTTGGTGTCCACAAAGTCATACACAGAGGCAGGCTCTCCACATACAAGTCGTGTATTCACTTACTACTTGGGAAAAGCTCCATTCCTCTTGAGAAAGTTTTATTCTAGAGTGAATGATTAATACATATGGTGCAGTAAGTGATCATAAAAATAATCTCTCTATAAAAAAAGCACTAAACAATAGAAATAATAACCATAAGAGGAGGAAGAGTAATCAGAGAAACAGCCTGCAGCACATTAAACTTTTATGTTGTTTTTAATTTTTAGAAAACAGCTGGGTTATCAGTATACAACTATGTCTGTATTCGCATATGTCACACACCAGGAAGAATTATTTTTTCAGGCAAATATGCTTTTCCTCCCCCCGCCCCCAAATATCTGTGACCTCTGACTAGAGGATATATTCTTACCTTGAGCTCTTTATTCTAACAGACCTTTTTACTCTTCATTATTTCTCTATTTCCCTGGGGTACCTTTTTCCCTTTATCTCTACCTTTACCACTTTTAATCTACTCTATTTTCCTAGCATTACATATATGTTTTTATAGACAAGGTACAAATAAATAAAAATTAGTTATTTTCTCATGATTAATTCTGCTGAATTTGGTTTGACTCATTCACCTTTCTTCCTTCTACCAGCATTTCAAAAAAAAAAAAAAAAAGAAAGAAAAACTAAAAACCAAAATTAGGTTAATTGAATTCAGAGTCAGATCTGAGTAAGAATAAATACTTTTATTAAGGAAAAAACCTTGTTCCAAAATCCAAATTCACAAAATAAATTAATGATGAGTTGAATATTAACTCTACAAAATAATTTTTGTTTTCCTAAAAAATGTAAAATAAGTATTTTCCTTAAAGAATTTCTTTAATATATTCAGAATATAATTGTATTTATAGGCATAGTTTCTAGAACAACTCTATATCCTTTCTTATATCCAGAGTTCTCCTATCAATTATCATGTAAATGATATTTGCTATATGCAAAAGTTCAGAGCTCAGTTAGCTATTCCTTAGTGTAAAACAGTTCACTGATGGAGTTTTATTAGGTCAGAAGTAAGTGTTTAAAAATTGTAAGTACAGTGATGTGCTCTGAGTGAGATGTGTACACTACATATCTGAGCACAAGGGAGAAACAGCCAACCCAGATTTAGGCAGGAATGACCCACCTGAATATAATCCTTAAAGAATGAGGAGTTAAGTAGGTGAAGCAGTGGAAAGCAGAGAACACAGTGTATGGGAAGGACCACTGTATGGCGCCATGGCTGGAAAATAACATGTGGGGAGTGGCGGGGGGGAGGCATAAGAAGTTGGTGATGAAGAGCAGTTAGGTTGATGGTGTCTCCAAAGCACATTTGGAAACCATTTATGTCTGTCATTAGTCTAAGCCACCGTCATCATCTCTCCCCTGACTAGCATTAGTAGTGCTGGTCACCCTTTTCTACCCTTAACTACCTACAATCCACTTTCCAGAGAGCTGCCAACGTGACAGTTTAAAACTGTAAATCAGATCACATCCCTCCTCTACTTAAGCTTTCCTATTTCACATTAAACATAGAATAAAATTCTACTTGGTCCACACGATCTGGCCCCTGCCTGCCTCTCTGATCTCATGCCATGCTGTTCTCATCCTCATTCGTGTGTGCTGTTTCACTGACCTTCTTTCTGTTCCTGAGCCTGTGAAGGTTGTCACTGGATTAGCACCTTTTTATGATAGCCATTTTCTGACTATCCCAGATTTTCACATGCAGGCTCCTTGTCATTCATGCCTCGGCTTGAAGGTCATCTCTTCAGCAAGGGCTTGCCTTCATACATCCAATCTAGTATCTTTTTGTTATTAATTTTAACTTAATTTAAAGCTGAAGACTGATACATATGATACAGATTGAGACTTGAGTCACCTTGGGCATAGTCAGTTTTCATAAATGTTCTATGTGTACTTGAAAAACAATGGGTGCTCTACAGTTTTTAGGAGTAGAGGCAATTTTACCGTATGATATGAGTAATGACAAGTGAGGAGTATAATTAATGAATGTGATTTTTGTTATTAACATTAGTTATTGTTCTGTGGTATGTTTGAACTTAAACTAAAGAATCCCGTACTGCTATTCTTTCTCAGTTGTTATGCTCTCTTTTTATATTTTTCCTATTTCTACTCTAAAACTATCAGTTCTTACTTCCTGTTACCGGGTCAGTATGTCTGCCTTTTGGGCACCTGTCCTCTTACTCAACAATTAGCTATTTTTTAGATGTGATAGCCTGAGAAACCAAATAACCAGATATGATAGAACTAAATTTAAAGTAAATACATAGGTTTTGATTACTTCCTCAGCTACAAAAGTATAAATGATAGTAATCAAAACTCTATGCTCTAGTTCTAAGCTTCAATGGAACAGAATAGAGCTTCCATAAATAGACATATGATATATGAGAATATACGATAAAGGTGGTATTTCAAATCACTGGGAAAAGGCTGTCTTATTCAACATGTGGTGTTAAGACAGCTAGCTAACTGTTATAACAAAAATTTAGATCCCTATTTCACATCTTAAGGTAAAAGAAATTACAAATGAATTACATGTTTTTGTTTGGAATAAAGATATTGTAAATATAAAAAGTGCAACTACAGGACTTAGAAAATACTGTAGGTGAGTATTTTAATAATTTTTGGAATGGAGAAGGCCATTGATATTGACTTTTGTAAGAGAAGGCCATTTGATATTGACTTTTGTAAGTCAATATCAAAACCAAAAGGCATTAAGGAAATTGATATATTTGTCTACATAAAAATTGAAGTTATTGTACATCCAAAAAAAACAACAAATGACAAAGTTCAGGAACGGATAATTCACAAAAGATGAAATACAAGCCACAAATGTATGAAACCTCACTAGAAATCAGTGAAATTCAATTTAAAATCCAACAGCATTTTTTACCTATTAGATCATCTAAAATGAAAAATAATGAAAATTCCTAATGTTGGTTAGAAACAGACATTGTCATATATTTGGTGAGGATAAAATAGATTGAATTTTTATACAATCTATCAGTTTTTAAAATACTCACCCACTATTTACTTAGAACTTTAACCAAAAGGAATAATTGAACACATATGTAAAAAAAGATGTTCAAGTGTATAGTTATTCATAATAGCAAAAAAACCCCATGAAAACCAAAACCACATAAATGTCTAACAATAGAGAAGCTGGTTAAATAAGTATTGGTAAATCCATACAGTGGAATGCTATATACATCATTAAAAAATATTGCTATCTAGGTCTATATGTATTGCTATGGAAAAATACTTCGCCATATTACATGGCAAAACAGATCATGTTATGAAACATAGAAAATGCAAATTTTATAATGTGTATATATGCATTAGGAAATTTCTGTAATTATAGACCCCAAGATGTTTATATGGTCATCTCACCAAAGATAGTCATTATCTTTGGTTAGTGAGATCATGGAATTCTTTTATTTGCTACTTTCTGTATTCTGAAAATTGTTTCTTTTTAAAATCAAGAGGAAAAAGCCAACCCACAACTCTTTCTGTCTTCTGAGGGGGAAAAGTCTCTGCTTGAAAATCCAAACAAGTGATGCACATTAACATGAGGAGAAGGATATTGACTTTGCTTTTGGCTGTTTGGAGGTCTCTTGTAATTACTTTCTGGCACTGGCCATGTTTAACATTGCGAGAATAGTGACTTTGTATAATGATCTTCGTGTAACTTTGATAAAGATGAAGGAATTTACAATTTCTTAACTTTTATCTCTCTCAGAAATTAGAGTACCTCTGATCTCTTAGATTGTTATTTAACTCACTGAACTAGGATTCTTTTTCATACTTTTTAGCAATTTGAATTTATTTCCTCATTGTTTCCAGCATATTTGAGGAGGACCAAAAAAGATTACTTGTACTCTTAGGGAAAATATCTTAGATATATCACTGTTGATTGTAGTCATTATCATCATTTTCTAAAAGCAGGAAGGCTTTTGACCTAAGATGCATGAATTCTCAATCTCTGGGTTCACTACTAAAGTGTGTGTGTGTGTGTTTGTATATAATTAAATCGTATATAAAGGGATTTAACAACTTATTTATCAAAAAAATGTGCGTTAACTCTAAAAAATTCAAATACTATGAAAGTATAAAGTAAAAGCGTAGAAAGCCTCCGTCCCTAAGTTTAGACTCTGTTAACTAATGCCAGTCTCATGCTAAAGTGAGCTATAGCAATTTCTATATGATGTGCTTTGATATACACAGAAAAAAAGCCTCTGCCGTAGACTTCATTGCCTTTCACTTAGTGCTTGAAACTTTACCGTTAGACATCCTTTATTTGGTTACAGATTTTTTTTGAACAATTTTTTCCAGTCATTCAGCTCTCTGTGCATAGAACTTGATAGGAGGTTTTGACAAAAGGAAAAGTACAGACACAGCACAGGGTCTGAGCAGCCATTATGAAGGGAGGGCAGTGGCAGAACCTGGGATGCGCTGGAGCTTGGAAGCAGAGGTAGAGGTTCAAAGAGCAAAAGATACACTGCAGGTAGATATTGCATAGGACAGCATTAATATGAACAATATCATCTGTGCTTTTCCATCTTGCACCTTATTGTAAGTACTCAGTACATTTCCTCTGGAAGCAGCATTTTCTCCTTTACTTTTCAAGCAAATACAATGTTGTTTTATGTTTATGTGAGTTCAGAAATTAAAGTTATCTATTTCCTTCTGAAAATGGAACTCAGCTCTATTTACATAGATGGGTAGGGAAGAGGAAAAGGAGAGCCATGATATTGCTCAATTTAAACAATTATATACAATGAGTCTCATAATATGAAAGTAAAACCTGAAAATTTCTCCCTAAGTTGTGTTTAGTGTCAGTGGTTGATTTTCCTTCTTCCAAATTTATCCTTCCAAATGCTGTTTTAGTAACACATAATCACTCTGAGAAGGTCTGTTTTCCAAAAGAAGCAGCAGCAGTGTTTAAGTTCACATGACCCCAGTTTCATGACAGCGGTAGCAAATCAGATGTCTTATCCAAGGAAAAGCATTTTTGGCTTAGAATTCAATCACTTTCATGGTGGGAGTCAACAGCTTATTTCAGCTCTAACACTACTGCAGAACCCTGGCTGCAGTGAATCTTTCAGAAAGCATAAACACAATTGGTATTTATAGCATTGTTAACATTTGTTAAATAGTTCGGGGAATGGTCTGTAAGCCCGTTTTAAGCAGGTGGGGCAGGAATTTTTGTTGTGACTGCAGTGAAGTTTAAAAGTAGGACATTAGGACCACATGGTTAGGATGGTTGTAGCAAGAGAATAAAGTAGAAGTATTGAAGACAGTAAGTTAAGACTTCAGGCAGCCACAATTCAGGGTGTTACAAAAATAATCCTGAAGCATCTCTAGCCAGAAGTGTGTTACACAGATGGCATATTTGACACAGTGCAGGGCAGGAACTGTACAATGAAAAGACAAACAGTAAGGATTAGTCAAGTTTTAATTGAAAACCTACATTTAAAAATACCTTGAAATTATGCCAGACTTTCTTGTATATTAAAAGCACAAAGTTTCCCTTAGTCAATTAAACATTAAAGTTTGTCAGGAAAGCTAATCTTTGTATTTTGCTAGTGATTATGCCTATTGCAGACTTAATAGTTAAATAGGTGTAGCTGAATTATACATCCAAGGACATAAAGCGAAGTATTACTATTTTTATGATTTTTTTCCTCTATCAGCTACCCAAGGAATCCTGAGCAATTCCATATGCTGATGACTTCTGTCATAAACCCCTGATCCCTTCAGGCACCATCTTCATTTTAAATTGAAAGTATGAAAAGTACTCTCAAATCAAGTGACCAAATTTTGTTCTCAAAATTTTTAACTAAATTCAAGTTTCTAGAAAGATTAAGGTTAAAAAATTACTTAGATTTGAAAAATCTATGTAGGATTATTTGCAAGTATAAGATTGCTAACTGTTAGAATAGCATAGTCAAATTTCTAATTTCAGAATAGCAATGTTGTTTTATTTCTAACAAAGACGAGGAAGTTTACTTAGAATCACTATTTTTAGTTTCCATTATTGGTGCAAAGAAGGAACTGAAATTCTATTAATACAGTATTTAGGAAATGCTTAAGTGCAAATTTTTAAAATGTTAAATATTATTTAACTGTGTCATAACAGTAAATGTATCGCCTTCCCTCTCTCTGTCCCTGCCAGTACTGTGTAACTGGGGTGTGTGTGTGTGTGTGTGTGTGTGTGTGCGCGCGTGTGTGTATTGTCTTTCAGGCTTAAGTTCCTTGAGGTCAAGGATTCCTAACTGCACCTCATTCCAGTGTTTGTACATGGTAGATACAAATATTATTGAAAAAATAGATGAAATGATTCTTACCAATAGTTTAAACATATTTGTCTGGTTTTGAGAAATAATTTAACCTCCTGAATGCAACTATCCTGAATTGTTTTTTTTCTTTAAGAACTTTTTACTATGTTTTCCTCTTAGTATTGGCAGCCTTTCTGAAGCAACATTCCACTTATTTTTCTAGGCAGGCTGCTTTATCTACTCGTTTCCAGTAGCTAGAGATGGAGGTGTTTTGAATGAGCACATCAGTGTTCTAGACAGAGATACTGTTTGAAATTATCCATGAACACAGTGCCGCTGAACATTATTGAGTGACGTTTGTTTCTGTTGGTTGTGTCTGCTCTGACTAGCTGGTTTCTTTCAGATTGGCAGCTGGGATTATGCTGCAGTGGATGGACAGCTACAAGAAGTGGAGATTGTAGTGAGGCTGAGCTGGGCTGGGCTGGGCCTCAGGGTAATGTGCCTGGAATATATGGGCTCGGTGAAAAGCACTAATAGGAAATCTATGCATATTTTCACAATTTATAATTACATTATATTTCACCATGGTACCTTCCATAATATTATTGAATAAAAATATAAGTAAAAATAGGCCTTTTCCTAATTTCCCCTCTACCCTGGTTTCTTATCACTGCATTCTTTTTTTTTTTAGAGGTTTACTTTATTTAGCTAGCTGCTCTTTCTCTTTGCTCTTTATGTACTGTATGCCATCATGATATGTATATGCTTCCAAATACCTAATGTAAGTAAAACATTGTTTACTTGCAAAGTGTATATACCTTTCTAAATATTTAGTTAGCGATAAATGATGGTAAAATATTGCTAAAACTAATGGCTCCTTGAAATCAGATAGAAATAATTTAGGAAATAAGCTCAAAATAACAAAATTAACTTTGTAGCAAGGTCTGTTGATTTCATAGTGTTTGACCAGTTTATCAGTTAGAATTGTCCCTAGGTGGTTAAGAAGTACTTCTGGTTACTATGTTAATGGAAAAATTAAATTTCATAAGGCTATATTTCATATTGTTAGATTTTTCTTTAGATTTTTATGTTTTTTAGTTTTAGATTTTTTTCAAAATGGAAATTTTTTATTACTCTATTTTAAAAGTAATACATGCTTAGTCTAAGATATCAAATAGTATAAAAGTGAAGAAGGTATTAATTTTTATTCTGCCAATCTTTTCATCTACCCGCCACCGGAGATAATAGCTGATAAGTTTATGTACCTTTCCAGATTTTATATGTGTGTATTTATGTATGTGTGTACATGTACTCACATAACACATGTTAGTGTGTGTTTATATAGTTTAATTTTATTTTTAATTTTTTTATTTAAATGAGATAATAAACTATATTCTTTGATGATTTGGAATTGTTTTTAATCAATATCTATAGACTAGTTTCCATGTCACATATATTCAGTTCAACTCACTCATTTTAATGACTGCATAGTATTCCATGAGTATAATTTCATTAGTTTTTTCCCCTAATTTTTACTATTATAAAGTGCTATAATAACCATCTTTGTATCTTAATCTTTTCTCATTCATCTGACTCCACTTTTATGAAAATTTGTAGAAGTGGAATCAATAGCCCAATCTTTATCAGAAAACATAAAAATTTGACTTTTAACTAAATTTTTGTTTTTCTCTATATCTAATTTCTCAGAATTAAAAAAAAAGTCTAAGTCTTTCAAGTCCAAATTTACATAGAATTATTTCTGTTCAATTAACTTATATCTTCACTATATACATCTTTTGTGTGGATTATTTTGCATAATTTGTTGGTTAAATATCATCTGGTGTTTATTTTGAATGTAAAATCTGATTGACTTTTTAAAATTCCATATGCTGGTAGTATATCCATGACACTTGTTTCTTGATAGGCTACTTATCTTTTACATTATGCTTTACAAAGTTTGATTCCTATATATTTTTTATTTCCAGGGCACTATGAATATTTATATTTCAATCTTAAAAGATTTCTTTTAGGTTCATTATGCTATTTTTTAAAAATTTTGTTCATTTTTTGTTCTGACTACTAAAAAGTAACTCTATTTAATTTCTTATGTTAAGAGCGAGCCTGGTTTCCCAATGTTTCTAAATGATGCTTTGCCTTTTTCTTTTTTTAAAGCAGCTAGAGGTATTATGCAAACAAGACCATTTATATTATAAAGATAATTTTCTCTTTTAGATTCTTCATCCATTTTTAATCAAGTGCATCTAGTTGTTATGGGTTTTCTTTTGGCCTTAGTAGTTAATATTATCAGGATTTTTGGCCTTTAGGAATTGAATACTAACATATATAATAATTAGTATGCTTTTTTAATTTACTAATACCAAATCTGGATTTTAACAGTGGCTTCAGAGGGCACTGAGGCTGGTTAACTAGAAAGTTGGTCAGTAAACAGTGGAAACTGGTCAAATATCCAGCAAGTTTTTCTCCAACTTAATTCACATGTGTGAAGGGCAAGGGGGAAAAATAGGCACAAGTGATAGTATGATACGTAACACAGGAGAAATCACTAAATGCCCTTATTGTGACTCTTTTTAAACATTGAAAAGTGAATTAATTCTGAAATCCAAAATATGAAGTCTTATTTTGATTTGTAAATATCTTTCAGTAAGGGGTAACTCTAGAATCTTAAGATAGCCTTCTAGTACTTAATTTTGGTAATGTCAGAAATTTTTAATATACTAATAAATGGCATGTTATTTCTTAATAAATGATTTTTCAGTTTCCCTATCCCAATTTTATAGTGCTTTTAGATGTAAATATATAGGGGATAAAATGCAATTTCAGAGTTGTGTGCTTAAAAAAAAGCAGAGTACATATGTGTTTACCTTAATTGCATCCATGTGTTTTAAGTTATTCCTCCCCCAAACCCATCTTAAAATAAAGTTTTACAGCTTTATTGGTTACTAAGTGTTGTACTGAGTTAACTTGTTTCCTCTGTTAGATTAAAAAGACCACTTCAGAGAGACTAAAATAGTCACTGTTAAAGGCCCTACATTGTCACTAAGCCAGTCTACTTTCCTTTACTTTTCTCTCTCTTCTTTCATTCTTTCATTTTGTCTAGTGTGTGTATCTATATTCTCTCTATATGTAATGTCCCTTTCTCTCTATATAGCCATAAAATCACGCAAGTATGCAATGTTTGGCACAGAAACCAATAGAATGCACAACTTGCTGAAAATCTTTTCATAATATTTCCATTTGGAAATCCATTAATAAATTCTCTAGGTAATATTTGAGATGCTGTTTATAAAACATAAATATGTGGTTTTACTGGAATGTCTTGGAGTATTTGCATAGTCTTTTTTTATTACTATGTATTTCAACATCTGGAATGCTGCCTGCTGAATTCAGGTTTATTATAGAAAGTAGTAACAGGCTATTTACAGAAATAATTGGGAATTGATGAATAAGAATGAAGTAAGCTTTTTAGTAGAAAATTTTTAAAATTTTTATTGGAATATAGTTGCTTTACAATGTTGTGTTAGTTTCTTGCTGTACAGCAAAGTAGTAGAAATGTTTAACAGAATGTTTTTTCAGTGCTGGGCTGCTCTATAATAGTGTTAGGAGTGTATCTCTTAGCTGCATACCTGCTGAATTATGCTGACTTGGATAACCATTCATTCATTAAGTAAATATTGATTGAGCACCTACTGTGTGTCAGGCCCCCAGAAGCACAGAAATACTTAGAAGTCTCTGGTCTCAGGAAGCCTTACAGTCTAATTGACAAGATAGAAATTAGACCAGTAATTAGAATTTTAGTTAAGTAGGTAGTAAGGGTCTGTACGCATTGCTCCAAAGCAACAGGGCAGGGCAGCAACAGTCTGGCTGAGATCTAGAAACAGATTTCTCAGAGTACAGAGATGCTGAGCTGAGTCTTATAGAATGAGGAGGAGACAACGGCACAGAGAAAGGGAATAGAAAAAATCGGAAAACAAATACGGAAGCAGTTTGACACATTACATCGCACATTATAGAGTGTGAGAGGGACAGTGTCAGGGCATGAGACTGGAAGCATAGGCAGGAGCTAGATTACTATTATTAATCTTAATTATAAGTGGTTAGTAACATTTATTAAATGCTTTCTTAACCTCAGCCAGACACCATGTTGTCTTTTATGTATATGCTGTAATAATAACATCAAACACTGACCGGTCAAGAACTGTCCCAAGTGTTTTATATTATCTCATTTAATCTTCACAAAAACCCAGTAAAGACCCACTGTCATTATTACCATTTGTAGACGAGGAAACTAAGGCATAACTTGCCGGAGTCACTCAGCTAATATGTGATAAAGCTAATATTTGAACTGAGGCGGTCTGATTGCAGTGTCTGCATACTTAACCCCATGCTACGGGGCCACGCCGTGATAAGGAATTTGGATGGAAGGATTTTAACTAGAGAAGTCACATAATCACATTTGCAGCTTTAGGGTTGAACATCTCCTTTCAAGTCCAGGTGTGTTTAACCCTTCTGAACAAAGATGAAGGCTGCTGGCTAATGTTTATAATTTGGGGTCATTTTTTGATATTTTTGTTCTCAGTGTAGTTTTGCAATAGACCTGAAAAAATAAACTGTTTAAAGGCAGGTACACTCTCCTATTTTCCAATAAATCTTTCTAGCACATTGCCTATGCTGAACCACCACCTTAAAATAACCTAAGGCCAAATGTGTAAATAATTATTGAAATTGACTAATGGGTACATAGGGATCCATTATCCTATTCCATAATAAAAATTTAACATAATAAACAAATTCTAAAAATATATCACCTGGGACCAAAACTCTCTTGGTGAAGGAGAGTTCATTAAAAACAGTTTAGGCATAGTTGGTAGAGTTCATTAAGCTATGCTTTTACCTAATCACCTGCCTGAATGTTATACCTGTATGTTTCCTGTGATTTCAAACCTCCCTTATGCCTCTGAATTTTCTATTGCTGTATACAAAGGGCTGAAGGGAAAAGTAAGAGAGTAATAAACAAAATTACTTGAGAGGCTTTTTCAAATCACACATATTCCCCCAGGATTTCTCACTTAGCCCTTAAGAATCACTGCTACAGGGCTTCCCTGGTGGCGCAGTGGTTCAGAGTCCGCCTGCCGATGCAGGGGACATGGGTTCGTGCCCCGGTCCGGGAAGATCCCAAATGCCGCAGAGCAGCTGGGCCCGTGAGCCATGGCTGCTGAGCCTGCGCGTCCGGAGCCTGTGCTCCACAACGGGAGAGGCCACAGCAGTGAGAGGCCTGCATACCGCAAAAAAAAAAAAAAAAAAAAAGAATCACTGCTACAGTGAGACACTGGAGTGTTGTCATATCCCTCAGGTGTGTAGGGGGCTGAAAGTGAGAATTACTGCCTTTAGTGACATCCTTCAGAACTTTTCTAAGACTCTTTTGACTTCTTTGTAACAGCAGCTATCAGCCTTCACTTATCACTCCCCCATTCTCCTCCTCACCCCCATTTTGCCTCATCAAGAACTGTGCTTGTTTTTTGTCCCAGTATAACCCAAGATGAGGCACAAGGGTCTGGGCAGCCTTGCTGTATAAAAGGTACTCAGTAAACTTTTTTGTTGTGTGAATACTATGTACAAGGTACTGTTCTTCCTACTGCACACTACTAAAGTATGATATTCTGACCCTATAGTATAGTTGCTGAGACAGACCAGTAATCTCATAAAATCTAAATAACATTACAAGGAAGCCTGAGTCAAGTATGTAATCAGCAGCATGAATAGGCTATAAGATTTGGGAAGTGTTACACCAACAAGGTAGAATTCAAGCAGGGTTTTCTAGAGAGAGGTACGACTTAGAAAACTGAAGACGAGGGGGACTAATCTAGGAGAGTCAGCGGCATGAGAGAAAACATAAGGCAGAAATGGCTGGTTGCATTTGTGGAAGAAAATCAGCTTGACAGTACAGGGCATAGGGTGAGGGAATAAAAGAGAGGTAGAAAGACTTATATTGCCTAGCGGTAGGTCTTTATCTTTTTTTTTTCTTTTTAAATTTTTTATTTTGAATAATTTTAGACACAGACAAGTTGCAAACATAGTAGAAAAATTTCCTGTGTACATTTCTTCCCAGGCTCCCCTAAGATCAGCACCTTACATAACCTTAGTTAAAATGATCAAGACCATAAAAATAACATTGGTTCAATATAATTAACTAAACTACAGACCTTGTGAAATGTCATCACATTCTTTAACGATTCTTTTTCTGTCTAATGATCTTATGCAGAATTCCACGTTGTATTTAGTTGATACTTTCTTGGTTTCCTTCTATGTGTAACAGTGACTCAGTCTTTGCTTCTCTTTAATGGTCTTGGTATTTGTGAAAAGTGGTCAGATATTTTGTTGAATGTCCCCTAATTTGTCTTTCTGATATTTTCATGTGATTCGAATGAAGTTATTTATTTTTTGTCAAGGATACCATAGAAATTGTATAGCATTCTTCTCAGTGCCTCATATCAAGGAGTAAGCCTTTGTCTTTTAAGTACCGGCAGTTAATTGAAGACATTTGATCAGGGCAATATTATATAAAGGAGAGTTTGAGCTCAATTCTGCAGGATACACACTTAAACACAGTGAGAGGGCAAGGTCAAAAACCATTGACTTGAATTTCTCTTGCATGAATGACACCCAAATCAATACCTCTGATGTTTCATCCCAGAGCGAGTCCCGGGGCTTTCTTTTGAGCACTGGACATCTCAGCCTGGCTCGACAGCTATCACTAGTTCTCCCTCAGAGAAACTTGTATTTCTATTTATTGCTTTACTACTCTAAAATATGCAAGTTCAAAAGAAAAGAATTCATGTTGTCTTTTCTCTTTTCTTCATTGCTCAAAGTCATCAGTCTCTAAGACCTGGTGATTTTGCCTTGGATCATGGTTTGCATATTTATCCCTTTCTTGCAAATAGCACAGCTTCCATAAGTACTGAGGTATACAGTTCCTTATGTTTTAGACTGCTCTCTGAACCTCCAAGGAGATCTCCCTGTCTCTGGGCACTTAGCCCTGCAGGATACTTTGAAATCCTGAGCCCGATTTCAGTTTTTTTCAATAATGTATTCATCATCATCACGGTCATTGTAAACTCCTGAAGCATTTCTTCCTTCTCTGTTTTAGCTGTGTTAAATGGGGATCGTGCTGAGCCCCAAACCCAACAATAATACAGCATTTTATTTAGTGCCTTTTATGTGTTTGGTATTATGCTAAGCACTTTATATGTATTATTTAATTTTCCAAACAATTCTATGAGCTAGGCATTATTATTATTATCTTTATTTTATCAATGGGGAAACAGATTAAGCTACTTGTTCAAAGTCATGCAGCAGATAAATGGTGAAGTCAAGATTAGCACTCTGAACCATCTGACTCCATAGGCCCAGTGTGGAAGCAATCTGTTGCCTGCTCCCCTTCTTTTTAATGGGGGGAAATGCATGTGGGCTATTGGGTGGGGACTCCCGAAGGCAGCAGCAGTCGAAGGAAAGGGCACTGGCCTTGCTAACTGTTTTTAAAAAAGACGTAAGGTTCACATTCATAAAGCAAGTCATAAATCCATATATCATAAAAGAGCAGTGCTCCCACGTCCTTCTTTGTGACTACCTTAGGATTCAAGTTGCCCTTTTGTGATATTTTTTTCCTCAAGACTGTCCTTGATGTTGATCATAAATTGATTTTACCCCATCAAAAGATGTTTTAGGTGCTGATCTGAAATGATCCTAATCTCTACTCCTTACTTCCTGTTGGCTCCTTTTCTGGTTTCTGAAGTCTGAGACCAGCCTTATCTCCTACTATATAAAACCAACCCTTGCCTAGCCGTGCTGCTCTAATTGTGTGTGCACATACTTTGTTCACTGTAATGATGATGATGATGTTGATATTAGAGGTACTTTATTAATTCAGTCATTAGATTGTAAGCTCATGTTTTTTGTGTGCTCAGTCTTATCCCTAGGCCCTGGCCTAGTCCCTGGCTACAGATAAGGAGAAAGAGTAGCTTAATGGTTGAGCATATGAGCTCTAGAATCAAGATGCTGGGGTGCAAATTTTGAGTCTACCGTTTAATTACCATGTGACTTTGGACAAGATACTTAAGTTCTTGGTGCATTATTTTCCTTATCTATAGAATGGATACAGTAAAGCACTCACATCATACAATTTAAAGACTAAATGATATAAGATAGTAAAATCACTTAGAAAAGTTCCTGGCAATAATAAGTACTAAATAAATATTTGTTATTGGTGTTGTTAGCAGCCCTCAATGGGTATTTTTTTTATATAAATTTATTTATTTATCTTGCTGCTTTGAGTCTTTGTTGCTGTGTGCAGGCTTTCTCTAGTTGCATGGAGTGGGGGCTACTCTTCTTGTGGAGCACAGGCTCCAGGTGTGTGGGCTTCAGTAGTTGTGGTAGGTGGGCTTCAGTAGTTGTGGCACACGGGCTTAGTTGCTCCGCGGCATGTGGGATCTTTCTAGGCCAGGATCTTTCAAACCCCTGTCCGCAGCATTGACAGGTGGATTCATAACCACTGCGCCACCAGGGAAGCCCCTCAATGAGTATTTGTTGACTGCATTTTGAGGGACTAATCTGTACTAATAAGCACTTTGCTGTGTTTTTTACATATATATCATTTATTCATTAATGTAACACTATGAGGTTGGTACTATTATCCACATTTTACAGGAAGAAAATTGAAACTTAGGTTGAATGACTTGCCCTAGGTCACACAGCTTATAAGTGCTGTGCAGTCAGGATTTGCACATGGTCTGTGTGACTTAAAAGCCTGTGCTGCTTCCACCATAACACGCTTTCACAGAGGTGCTTTTCAGTCTTTTCTGCCTAAGCAAGTCATAGTGCATTCCTTGAATTTATTGGACTGACTGCATCAAACTGTTATTCAACCATCCAAGTACATGCCCTGCTTTCTGTATTAGGAATACTTTCTTCAAGGGCAGAAACATTGACACCTAATACTGCTGTATACATAGTTGATGATTATGATTGAATGCATAAATGAATGAATTGCTATCATTGTTTCTTCAAAGGTCATTGTAAAGGACTACTAATGGTATCCTTATCAAATAAAAAAAGGGAATTAATACTGGATAATGATTATATTTCCCTGTTTATGATTTATTAATTGCCTACAGTCCTGTAGAGCATATAATAATTGAATACTTATTTTCTTAAGGATTAAAAAATAGCATGATGAACATATATTACCTTACAAAGAGGTTTTCTTCATCCTTTTAGCCCAGAAGTTAAGAATACTGAGTGTGTGGGGTGTTGAGGTCATCTTTATATATCTTTGCTTCCTTCTATCCCCTCACACATACTATAGTATTTATTCATTCACCCAATTTAGGGATCTAAGAGTGAAGAAGATAAGTAAGGTTCTCGCTCTCATGGATCTTTATTTTAGTGGGAGGAGACAGGCATAAACAGGTAAACAAACAAAATCATTACAGACAGTGACCGCATCTGGCATTTAACAGTTTTCCTTGATGAGGTTGGGAAGTGAGCATCTCTGCTGGGTGAACAGGAAGAGCCATGGTCGGAAGCGCACGACAAAGGGCACACATCTTTCGAAAAGGGCACACACACGTTTCTTGTGTTTGGTCAGTCCCCGGTTTAACCCTCTCATGCTTGGATACAACATATGGCTTTTACTTTGTTGTTTAGCCACTTAGGTTCAAAGAGACTGTCAACAATAATGCTCTTCAAAAGTAATAGCATCAAGCAATTTTCACAGGTGCTGGATTTCTTTTTCTACTTCCCAGGGTGAGATGGGGCCTAGAAGCAAAGCAGCAGTAGGTTTTCTCTATACCTGTAAAAGATTAGCTGTAGTCATCAGGGATGATGCAAGCAAGGGAAAAAATGCAAGAAAGAGATGAAGCCAAAAAGGACAATTTCTGATTGTAATAGCTGGTTTCTGTTTCCTATCACTGAGCAAGATGAGAAAGTTCTGCAGGGTTTTGTAGGAACAGCTTCCACGGTAGTGAAGAATGACCTCACCCTAAATACCCTACCAGGTGCTTAGCCCCACTGTGAAAATACAAGGTTGATTTCCAACATGAAACAAGCCAGAAGTATGGAATGACATTTTCAGGTGACAGTTGTGGTTCTTTTGCCTGTAATTAGCACCTCTTAACCCTCAAACTTGCCCGTGCCTTTTTCAGGCTGTTGAAGCTCAAATCCGAAGTTTTGGGCAGACGCCTTCTCAGCTCCTCATAGAGCCCCATCCTCCCAGAGGTTCTGCCATGCAAGCGGTAAGTGCTGCCTGCACTCTCCTCATTTCTTGCCTCTATTTGAGACCCTGCTTGACATTCATAACCGTTTTTCATTGTGCTTGAGATTCTCCACCACATCTGGGCCTGTTCTTCTTATGCACTGTTTGTGAACTTGCTAACAGCCAGCAAGTACTGCCTGTTCTCCTGCAGTCTTCGGGAAGCAGACATTGCTCCAGTGCTCTAGTATTTCATCAGGTTGTGCTCTGTGTTGCAGAATTAAAAGGTCCATAATTGTCTCGTACCCTCACTCTAGGACAGAATCTCCAGACATGGATAACTTTTCTGGTTTGATCCTATGAGTGTCTAGATTCATTTTCCTATTGTGTTTATTCTTTACATCCCAATATGTTTTTCAGTTTTGGAATTTCAGTTTGGGAAGTAATCCTAATATGTGGGAAATGTTATTGAGAGTCAGGGACTTTGGAGGAAAAAATGATGATGACGATGATGATATACTATACATCAAAGCTTAGTGCATAAAACAGTGATTTATATTTCCTGTGATTCTGAGGGACAGATGGGCATTTCTTGTCTTTCACCTTGGCTCCCTCACAGACTGCTGGGGCAGGTGCTGAGACGCCAGACCGCTCTTTCCACGTGGTCTTTCATCATCAAAGAAGTCCGCCCAGGCCACTCCCATGGTGGGAGCCGTGTTCCAGGAGAACGCTTTGGCATGACTTCTTGAAGCTTGCTTTTGAACGTGCATAACACTGTTTATGCTGCATTCTATTGGTCAAAAGCAAGTCAGTCAGAGGCCAGCCCAGAATCAGGAGTAGGGAAATAGACTAGAGCTGTAAAATATGTGGCTGTTCCTCTTTTATGGTTCCCAAAATTTCAGGGGGAAATACTTTAATGATAAAGAAAATTCAGCATAGGAACAAATACTGAATGGCATAACAAAAATCATATTTTAAAACTACAGGCGATAGGCATTATATTTTTTCTTGAATTGTCCCTCAATAAAACAGGTTGCTCATTACTGTTTTAAATTAAGAGTAGGGGATATAATGTCTGTTTCCATAAATGTAATGAATAATTTTTTTTAAATTTATTCATTTATTTATTTTTGGCTGCGTTGGCTCTTTGTTGCTGCGCGCAGGCTTTCTCTAGTTGTGGCGAGCGGGGGCTACTCTTCGTTGCGGCGCGTGGGCTTCTCATTGCGGTGGCTTCTCTTGTTGCGGAGCATCAGCTCTAGGCACGTGGGCTTCAGTAGTTGTGGCACATGGGCTTAGTAGTTGTGGCTCATGGGCTTACTTGCTTCGCGGCATGTGGGATCTTCCCGGACCAGGGCTCGAACCCATGTCGCCTGCATTGACAGGCAGATTCTTAACCAATGCGCCACCAGGGAAGTCCCTGAATAACTGAAAATGGATTCTGATTCCATGTTGTGGCTTAGAATGGTAGAATTTTTTGTTAGATGCCAAGAGGGCCAGGGATACAGATGTGGTCCTCTCTGCCTCTGACCCTCTTTTCTCTTCCTTCCTTTCTCTTTCCATAATTCCTTCTTCTCTGTCTTTTCCCCTTTTGCCCTCTTTGTCATCTTCTTTCTTCTTCCAAGTCTTTTTTCCCCCTTCTTTCTCTATGTGAATTGACCATTATTATAAACTACAAGCATTTAAAAAATTGTTTGCATAATAACCTTTCCCCTCAGTGTTTTTAAGCAGGTGAAATCATATTTAAAAGAACATAAAGGGTAGCTTTAGTGAAAAGACTACACAAAAAATGAACATTTGGCAAGAACAATGGAAGATAATGCCATGAAAATAGTAAGAATGATTTATGTGTGGGGTTTGGAATTAGTTTTAGTAATAGCTTGTCAATGAGATGCAGGCTGCTGCGGTGCTGGCTAATGGAAGCACCTCCACTGCTCCATTGACTTTCTACCTGGGTCACGGCACAGCCTTGGTCACTGGGACCAAGAGGGAGTTCCTACTGCCAAGCCTCTCTCCATGGCAAAAGGATGACTGGTTCACTGAGGCGGATCAGCTTTACTGTCCCGAGGGTGGCAAGGCTGGGAAGGCACATCCTTATTTGAGGATGGGAGGTCATGTCTCCCATTATCCTCGTTCTCTGAATCGAATACCTGAACCCCTTTTCAGACCTGTGCAAATTGTGCTTTTCCTCTTATACATATGTGGGTGGGAAAGAAAGGTGTGTTAGAAAGAAACCAGAGTTGTCAGCGAGTGCATACTGTATCTGGGAAAACCGAATGAAATCTGGCTAGTAATTTCCTACTACTACCTCATACTGGGCTCACAGAGGCACCCAGGATTGGATGAGGGGTTTTTCTCTTCCCCCTATTTGACCAGTTGTCCCGCTCATCCACAGCTGTTACTGTGACTCTAGACTAGCCCACTCTGCTGGGCTGGGCTTTTTCTTATTTCATATTCCATACTCACTAGCCAAGGATGTGATGTTGCTCCCAAGAGTTTCCTGCTACTTGCCTGCACGGGGAGCCCTAGTCAGGATGAAATGCACAGGAACAGCCGGAGAAACAGCTTGTTGGAAGGATGCAGGGGACGGTTCTGGATATGGTGTCTGCGGCTTTCTATGGAAAAGGGCTTGTCCTTGCCATGTGGCTAAGAGATGGCCACTAGAGGCACTATGTAAACAAGACATTCTTCCTATACGTTAGAGATTTTCCTGTGTTTTTTTAAGGGCATAAACATTGGAATTATTCAATTTGAGCCTAATTGTATTTACAACATGAGCTGTTAAGCTCAGAAATATGTATCAACTTCCTTTCAGTGAGACTTCATGATGTATGTTTTAGTCTGACTTTCTCGGAGTTTATAAATTGACTTCAGTAAATATTATTTTTTTTAAAAACCTACACAGTTGAAAAGTAAGGCTTGGTGTTTTGAAATGACATTCGTTTCCTTTTCCCAGAACTTCGTCAAAGCTAGCTTATAGGATATTTTGTGGTTGGCTGATTGTTTCTCATTTTTACCCAATTTCACAGAATTCCTTAAAACTGTGTAAGAGGTTCTTTGTATAGCAAAGGTTACTTATTGATATCAGAGGTTTTAAAAATCAAAGACCCAAATGTTATTGTTTTTTACTACCATTCAGATGAGTTCCCCCATCAACCATCACTGCAGCACACACACACACACACACACACACACACACACACACACACGAATGTAGCAGAAATTAAAGCCACCTCGTGCTGCGTTAAGTGCATGCGCCATAATATACACCAGGTGTAGTAATTAGCAGGCACACGAAGGCTGCCTATTTGTCTGGTTTTGCTGCTGTTGCTGTATCCCCCTGTGTTTTCACACCATCAGATAGTTGGATTTAATTGAGGCCACATCAGATGAGGCATTACTGACACCTTTAATTGAATGAGCATCCAGGGAGGATTAACTCATAATATTGATTGGCTTTTAGCCACTTGCTTAGAAGGGTGTCTGGGTAGCTTATTAGTTGCCTTTATTTACACCTTTATGCAAAGAGTGCAAATAGGAATTCTTAGTGCAATATGTTTTTCTAAGTACTCTTAATAACTTTTTTTAAAAAGCACTGATAATAAAAATGCAAATGTATTTAATTTTTTATTAGCAGTTCTGAATAAATACGTGTTATATATATGTGCCTACACATTTACATATACCTGGTGTTTTGAAATATGGCAAGAGGAAAGCAGCCAGAAGCACTTCATCAAAGTGTTTCAATTCTGAATGATACTAATCAGCTATTAGAAAATAGACATGGTAGAGCAGATTTGCTGAAAATGCACAGTACAATTACTGTATGAGCATACTACCACGAAGTATAAATAAAGCCAGTAAATCAGAGTGGTGTTATGTATGGCTCGGATTATGACATATGGTTTGTAGGAATGTTCTAAATCTTAGTAGTCTTCCAGATTTATTTTGTTGCTAGTTATTAGAACAGACAATATTTTGTTTAACATTTTCAGTTACTTTTTGCTTTTCAAAGGAGAAATCAAAAGTCTTGAGCTTTAGTTTCTTTACCAAGAGGGAGGGGCGCATCTAGCTATTTCTCTTTATCCTTAGCTGCAGCAGAAAGCAGTGGCATTTGCATTATAATAGGGCAGTGTTTATGACTTGGTACACTATATAAATATATTGTTTTTACAAGTACATTTAATTATGCATTGCTTTGAAACACCTTTATAATTAAGTTTGTGTATTACATTCATAAATTATTTCTCTACTGTAATAATGCATGCTGTACAGCTATTATTTTTAAATATATTTCTTAATTAATTATCTCATTATTTAGTTGTCAAAATCTTCATGCTAACTCAGCACAACTTTTGATGATCTTTGGAAATTACCATGGCTTGCTTTTGTGCCTTATTGCCTATTCTCATTCCTTTTTTTTTTCTCTCTTTTGTATCAATACTTGACACATAATAGCAATTGGAATGGTTTAACACAATCCCCAATACTTTGCCTATTTAGAATTGAAATCAAATCATTCTTTTAGTTCTTCATGGGAATTGGGTGGGGAAGGGAGTTAATAAAATTTATGGATTTTTGAAGTGTTTCTGTTAATGTAGTTTACTTCAATCACCTAGAAATTCAACTAATGACATACATGAAAACCAAACAAATACTAATTGCTGTTTCTATAAGCCTTTCTGCTTCACTGTGCTCTCACTTGCAACTTGTGTTAACATGGTCTTCCCTGTTCTTTTCCTGCACCCTTTCTTGTCTTTCCTTGTCTTTTCCTTCTTGTATATTTGGATCTTGTCTTGCCCACTCAACAGTATCTCCTCCTGCAGAGTCCATTGATGTTCACAGACCAAGCTCAGCAGGATGTTATCATGGTTCTAAAGTTCCCCTCCAACTCCCCTGTCACTCATGTGGCAGCCAACACCCAGCCTGGGTTGGCAACTCCCGCTGTGATCACAGTCACTGCTAACAGGCTATTTGCCGTGAACAAGTGGCACAACCTTCCGGGTAAGTAAAGAAATATCCTTATAAGGCATAGTATAACTGCTGAACACTGTATCAAGATATTTTAATATCCACCTAAATATATTATATCTCAACACTTAAGCTTATTAGTTTTCAAGCATTAGTCTGAATCAAAATTAAACATACTTTGAAAGGTTTAAAGAAGTTCCCTCTGAGGCATATAATACAAAAGTTAAAACATAAACTCTTAAAAACAAAACAAAACAAAAAAACATAAACTCTTCTTTGGCATCTGGTGGTTCTTCTTTATTCCTTGGAGATAAATATTATTTCTCATATAATGATATTCTATGTTGTGTCCATAAATAGTATGTATTTATTTATCAGATGTTCCTCTTTTTTCCACTTATTCATTTGCTCAATAAACACGTCTGATTGTCTACTATGTGCCTTTTTGTACATGGCATGGAAGTATTTGTTGTGGATGATAGAAAAAAGAACACTTAAATTACCCAGCTAAAATATTACAAACCCATAAGTACATTCTGTTCTTTCATTAAGTGCTGAATAATTAGGGTAACTAATGGCAAGATACTGAAATAACCATCAGAATCACAAACAGTCAAAATTTGAAGAGACATGAGAGTTCGTCCAGTCTAGGCCTACATTTTACCAGTAAAGATACTGAGCCCCAGGGAGCTTGCCTTGTTCAGTATCACATATGGCAAGTCAGTGGCAGAGCCAGGTTTGAACCCAAGTTTTCTGACTCAAATTTTATGATCACCCCTCTGTGATTTATTGTCTCTCATTAGAACAGGAATGTTGGGATCTGGATTTAGCACTGTTCCTTTTGGCCACTAGTTAGAAATTCTTCTTTTACAGAAGGAAAATCTTTTAAAGTCCTGGAGATTATAGGCTTTTCTTCCCAAGCCGTTGTTTTAGGTAGGAAATTTTAAAAGATAGATTTTAATAGTCTGTTAACTTGTTATTAAATCTGTAAAATGTGCATAAAGCACTACCCATTGTAATGCCTGAAATGGTTGCACAAATATAAATTCTTGAACAAGGGCCTCATGCCAAATTAAATGCAAGAGATTTTAGAATGGAACAGGATTGAATTGACGTTCAGGCAAAAAGTAGGTGCACTAACTATGTTCAGCAATGTAATAAGGTATGCATCATGACGAATCTGTGGTTGGTATCAGAATTTCTTAAATATAGCCGTTTTCCTGGCCATTAGAAATGAAATGAATGGCGATATTTGATTAGAGAATAGATTTCATAACAGTAGAGAAGGTAGAAATCAAGGCAGGTATAGTATCTCTATTATTAGGCCCTTTTAGTCCCTTTTCTTCAAACGAACATATCTTACAGAGGTAAATGTGTATGCAAATGACATACTTATATTTTGGGACCAAAGATTATAATTTGATTAACAACTGTGATTTCTTTTTTGTTTGTTTCTTTCTCTAAATACGACTCGTTAGAAGAAGAACATGCTGACAGTGTGTTCTGCAGTGCACACCAGAGGATCTACCTCTGCTGTGTGCAGTTACCCTTAGAGCTTGGCAAAAGCACCAGTGTGTGTGGCCTAAGGGCCCCTGCAAACCATGCTTATCCTGGGTGGTTAGATGTGGTGGCTCTGAGAACCTCTTCAGTCTAAACAGAGTGACAGTACATGTGAGGAGGGACAAAACTTTTCAACTGCTAGAAAGCCCTGAGCACTCTCCACCCCTCTCTTTAGTCTTAGGCTAGCAATGAGCTAGCTCAGCAGGAACTGAACTGGCTCAACCAGAGGGCTGCTAGGTCTCCAGCTGATACTTAGTCGTTAGGCTCTCTCCCTCAGCACCGATGACTGAGCTCCTGACACACCCCTTTGGAGCAAGCCCATTTCCCTGGGCTCCCCTTAGTATCAGTACTTGATTGTCAGCTGTTCTCTTCCCTACTCCACACTTTTCTATAGATCTGTAAAGTGATTTGGGGGCCGCATCCCTCTGCTGGAGTACCACATATGGTACATCCACCTGCTCTGAGCCCAAGCTCACTTTTCTGTAAGGTAAGAGCTTGGGAGACTGCATACGTTTTGCCGATTCTTTGCCTAGAATTCTCCCTAGTGGGCTTTCTTCGGGTCTGTACCTTGTGTCACTGGTGGTTTTTGTCCCCATCCTCTGGCTTTATAGTACGACACAGCAACTCTTCACCAGATAAATTACAAAGAATGATAACATATGGAAATACACAGGTGATTCTCTTTCTACAATGTGATCTCCAATTCTCAATACACCTACACCTAAAAATATTAAGCATCCATTTTGTTAAATCTGTGCCTCATTTCAGGTATGTTTATTTACATAAATCTGATCTTTCATCCTATGTTGTGCTGCCTTTACCTGTCAGTATGCCTTGATTTAAAACAAATGTCAAAACTTCCTAACAGCTTTTTTTTCAATGAATATCAAATTCATGTTGCAGTTTTTTTTAGTTTAGATTCTGGTTCTTTTCTGAGGTTCTGTGATTTCCATAGCTTGTTCATTAGACAGCTAGCTCCTGTCAATGCAGTGTCTGAGTCCTGATTTAGGGGAAGAATCATCTTTATCCTTCCATCTCACTCAAAGGACCTTGCAGAGCCTCTGAAACAATAAAATAAAATAAAATAAAAACACCTAGTGTCTACAGAGCATTTTGTAGGTTCTGAATACTGTTTTAATCACTTCGCACATATTAACTCACTGAATCCCCTCAACAACCTTAGGATGTAGGTTCTGTATTTAGGTTGAAATTGCCATTTCTGTAGGTCAGAAAGCCAGGTATTGGTGATTTCATGTGGTTCAACCTAACCCATCTAACCTGTTTTACAGAGCAGGAATCTGAAACACCGAGACAACATAATTTTCCCAAGGTCACACAGGCAGTTAGTGGCAGAACTGGGATTTGAGGCATGACCAAAGATAGTTAACCTCCTAAATCTCTTTCACTGACAGTCTGGTTTTAATGTTTCTATGATCCCAGATTCTCAAAGTCGTAGCGAAAACTTCTCAAGGTATTGGTGTTGATTGGCACTGGTATTGCTGGAAGTAGATGGCCCTGTTGGGTAAATCAGGGGCTGTGGTGCATTTTCCCCCATGATTCCCTGTATGTGCCCTGTGATTTCCTTACTGGCAGAGCTAGTAATCAGCAAAGACAATACCTTCAGTAAAAGAGGGAGTCATATGCCTTCCTTTTTTCATCTACTTTAATGTCTTATATATACTCAACTCTAATTTTCAGTGCTAATATTGTACTTACTCAGGTTATTTTATCAGTATTAATGATCTTCCAAAAGATCATTGAAAAATCCTTGAAAAGTTGGCATTTACTAACAGGGGAAGTGCTAACATCAGAAATTTAGAATTAATCTAATGAACACATTGGAATGTATCCCATTTTTATTTTCAGCCCCTCAAGGACAGTCAGAAAGACTTCTTAAAATCTGATGATAGTAATATCATCTTAATCTTAGTATCTGATGATATTAAGCAGAGCTCTAATACCAACCAAGCAGTAGTTTAAATGCTTATGAGTCTATAAAAGGCAGATGCGGACCAGATTGAATGGCTGAGTTATTGGAGGAAAATCATTTGGAAAAGGACCGAGAATTTAACTCTCAGATTTACAAAGCTGAAAAAGATCATCTATTCTAAGCCCTTCATTCTGGGGCTTCTGATTTGCCTAAGGTTGCACAGCTGGCCAGTGGTCACTCCTGCTTCTCACAGCACTTCCTCTCCACCTCAGGTCCTTCTGCCTTTCACAGGGAAACAGCCTACAGAATCTCTTTTCAATCACAAAATATAAGTACATCTGAACCTTTAGAACTATTTTGAGAATTAAACAAACTGTTCTTAGTATGGATTGATTTTTGTTACTCATTTGCTTCTCAGAGTATTTTTAAATTGAAACTATGGAAATATTAAATATTAATAGAAGTTTTTTTAAAACTGCAATCAGATCTTTAGGGAAACATTTCAGCCAAATGCATTTAACTAAAACATTTATCTGCGGATAGCTTTCTTTATTTTTATTCAAACTTTCAATTGATTGATTTTACGTGATGGATGAAACATTAAATGCTCCTTGACTTAGAGCTTTCCCTTTCTCCGTCATAAATTGACGTTTTTGTGGCTCCTTTGTGCTGCAGCATTCAAAACTGCCTTTTTAAGAAGTAACAAAAAAATAGTATTTGCTACAGTCAGCAGATGGTTGTCACATTTTGTTTTCAGTGCGCCTTACCACTTAATTTTGTTTTGTTGCAGAATCAGAGGTTGCCAGTGAAGCATCTGCTATAGCTTATGGCCTAGGACTGGAGCCACTGCTGATGGCACATGTTCAGAACAGCACTAATCTAAAATAAATGTTTAATAAGCTAGCCATAGAAGCACCTGGAATTTTTTTTCTTTAAATTTTACAAAACTGTATGAAAAATTTGGAGGTTAGAAACAATTCTACGTGAGATTCGACTTACACATTTTAATGTAGTTTAGTATATGAAAAATAATGCTTTCTTTTTTTTATCGTTTGTGAATTCCAGCTCATCAAGGTGCTCTACAAGACCAGCCATGCCAGCTGCCAGTGGAAATCGATCCTCTCATAGGTCTGTCACTTCCTTCTCTCTTTGCGATTCATTAAGCTCTGTATGGTGGCCCTGAAGTGTAGATTACAGTTGTTTTTCACTTGCTGGTTGCTGGGAATGGAATTTTCCTGATAAACCATTTGCATGCAAATTGGAATGCAATGAGCTGTGGCTATGCTGGTATTTCATCAACTCCCCCTCGTTGGTTTGCCTAATTTGAACAGGCCTAGGACGCGTGTCACTGAAAATTAATATGGATGCTGTAATAATGTGTGATTGAGAATGCGCATGAAGTTCTGTCAGGATAATATTGGATCTTTTCATCACTCAGACTTGTTGATGAGCAGGAGCGAGGCTCGTTATGATGAATTGGTGTACCAGTAATGTGATGGAGCTTCTTTGCTTGGGAAATTTTCATAATAACAGTGGGGTTCTTAGCAACACTGTGTTGAGAAAAATAAAACTGTAGTGCCAGGGTTTCATCATTAAAGGAGATCAGTCCTTTCTTCCTGGACGCTCCATTCAATCTGAGGGGATTAATGTGCAATTGCAGAGCAGTTTCAAAGTTGAAATATATGGCCCAGCCAATGGCAGTGTTAAGGTATTTGTATTCATTTTCCTAGGGTCCTACAGCCCAATAAATTGCCATTGGAGGTTAAATTTGTTCAGGGTGAAAAAAATAAAAGAAAAAAGGAGGAGCCCAAAAAGAGCCATTGGGATGAAATGCCTGTCTGCAGCAGATGACTTAGAATATATAATTGCTGTTGTGCTTTTTGAGTAGGTTAGTTGAAATCTCCACTTTAGCATTTTTCAGCCTGTAGTGGGGATTTCAAATGTGGCCCCACTAAGAGTGTTAAGTCTTGATATTGAAGATTTTAGTCAATAACTTTTAGAATAAAAAACTTAATTACCTAGCTGCAGGGGTGTGCTACTAGCGTGGATGTTTGGCCTGCAATTTTGTCAAATTGCCCTGGCACAAGTAAATTTGTTAGTATTTTAAAGTTTTCAGATAAAGCATATGAATAAGCTCATTGATTATTTTAAAATTCAAGGTGTTCCCTTTGTGTATGTCACCTTTTTTTGTCTTCAACACCATTGTTTCAGTGGAGAGCTAAATGACCACCATTTGCAGATTAATTATCAAGATGAACTAAAGTAACCTTAAGCTCAAAACTAAGTCATCATTTCCCCAAATATAAGCAGAAATCTAAGAAGTAACTATCTGTATGAAGGCTAATTACTACCCTGCTTCCTAAATCTTATTTTGCTTTGAGTAGATACGATTTGCCGTATATTTTTTAAAAACTTAAATCCTCACTTGGGTAAAGTTTTAAGAGTCAGGAAAATAATAAAACCCATTTGCTATGCTACTTAAAGCCTGATTTCTGAAGTATAGAATCATTGTCTTAAACCCTGACAATGAATATCATATAGCATAAAGTCTAAATTAATTCAGAAATTGTGACCCTTTAGACAAGGCATGGTGAACTTTTTTGGTAAAGGGCCAGATAGTCAATATTTTAGGCTTTGTGGGCCATAAGATCTCAGACACAACTACTTAAGTCTGCTGTCATAGCACAAAAGCAGCCACAGACAATATATAAACAACTGAGCATTGCTGTGCTCCAATAATATTTTATATACAAAACCAGGCACAAGCCAGATTCAGCCTGCAGGCCATAGTTTTCTTCCCTACTCTAGATCATTGGTCCTCAGACTGTTTGCTCCTGTATCCCTAAAATAATTGTTTAAAACCACGTACCTTCTCACACATTTTTAAGTTGACATCTGAAAGTTTAAATGTGACATCATCACAAGTTTAAGTAGTTACAGTGGTTATTGTTTTTGGCATAGTGTATAAAATTTTAAATACATCCAGTAGAATCTAAATATCAAAGTCACTTGAGAGTCAGCATTTTCTGTTTTAAAAAGTGCATGAAAAAGCTTTTAACATTTGAAAATTTTACGTATTCCTTTCTCATCTTGAATTTATATTTTCATTGTACTTTCCTTGCACAATTCTATTTTAACTTTCGAAAATTGATTACCCTACTATACTGTTTTCAGCAATAAAAATATGTATGTAAATGTAAACATTGAAATTTCCTGTGACCATAAGGCTCAGCTCAAAAAGTTAATCTGCATTGAGTTATTACAAATATTATTAATACACACTTATTACAATTTAAAATTTTAATAAATATTATTGAACATAAAACACATATTTATTGGAAATAGGAGATACAGCTTTAATGAAGTGAATAGGGCTTTTCTGTTCATGTATTCATGGATAAACATTATTTGTTGCTGAATGAGACAGAATTTGTCAACAGTTCTGATCTTTTGGGTTTTTTTTAATAGATGGAAGCTTTGAGGAATGTTACTCACATAAGAATATAGATGGGAAAGGAAAGAGTCTTATTTTAACAATGTCATTCAAATCGTTGAACTCTTTCTGAGTTATGTGAAAAAATTCACAGAGTGATGTATTATTAAGGATTACTTTTACGGTCTATCATTAAATAACCATTTTAACAATCTATCACTGAAACTTATTTTTAATGATCTATCAATTGACAGCATGATTAGATCCTCCTTCCCTTTTATAGGAAGCAATGAATTGGAAACCACCTGCCCTGCAGAATGATTTGATACCTAGGCGTTCACCTTCCAGCATCACATCAGTATTTTGAATTGGCCCCTTTTTACTATGGTGCTTTACCTCAGGGTAAAAAAAGAGATTTTTTTACCCTGGGGTAAAGCACCATAGTAAAATTCTATCTAGTGGAACAAGAGCATGCAAAAAGGGAGGTAAGAAAGGAAAACTCACAGGAGAGTTCTCAGGCAAATCTGTTTTAGGCAAGAGAACATATGAAAGTTGAGGAACTAGAAATTGATTCCCTTCAAACCATCTGTGCCTGTGTGTTCCTTGGGAAATCTTATACCCCAAGGGATATGCATGTCCCAGTTTGAAGACTGCTTATCTAGACAAATATACCTAATTTTCATCAAATAAAAATACTTTCCGTATGGAATCTTAGGAAGTTTACTAGAGAAAATAAAGAGAGATAAAGGGAAGGCAGTTGGGAGATTATATCGATTGGATGGATGGATGGATGGATAGATGGATGGATGGATGGATGGGGGGTTGCAATGTTAAATTATAAGTAAGCACTTATTTGGAAAATAGATCATCTGAATGCTGAAGGGGCATCAGCCTTTACCCATGGGTACTTTGTGGTCATTCAATTCAAAATTATGCACATGCCCAGATCTGTCAAATTAGGTCCTCCCAGGAAATCATGCCAAAGCGACGAGTGAAAGTTTGTATCATAGGAGCGAAAGTCATATAAACATTGGCAAAAATAAACATTGTTATAATTTTCACGTGGAATGAAGAACTGTAGTAACCAGTATAGAAAATACTACATATCTTGTCTTTAATTGCTAGGTCTCTTGGAATTAAAAAACTAAATGGTATCACACAGCTTCACTGCAGTGAGATGCTAATGTCTCTCCACGATACACTATGATACATAAAAGCTTTTTTCATCTGCCAGCAAGTTCCCTTTGTGTGGAAGGAGGTAGGGAGTGATTCTCGGCTAGAATCGGCCCTTTTTACTACTGCTATCACTTACTAGCCCATTAATCTCCCCAAAGTATATGAAGCCTATTATCAAATAGTATCTAATAATCCTACATGGTTAAGTTGTATAGTGAGACACTAGCAGAATTTTGCAGTATTTCACATGTATATGAGTATGTTTGCTGTGTTGCGTATGCCATGAGGGCGAGGGATATTTTATTCCTCTGTATTCCAGCACAGGACTGGAGAGTATTTTGAACACTTTTTTCTTCCATATTACTTTCTGAGCCTTCTGTTGAATTGGCCATACTAACTTAGTTACTACATACAATGAATATAACATAGATATATTTCTTTTTTTAATTTTTATCAACAGTGCATCTATGGTATTTTTTTCCCCAAAAAACTGCAAACTATGGTACAAAGAACATAATAATCAGAGGCAGAAATTTATTTTGTTTGTTCTCATGTCTGGTATGATCAAGTTTCTTTAGCAGTGTAAGAACCATAATTTGTATGGAAAGTTGGTGAAGAAATAACTCTTAGATCACTAGCAACAAAGCTTTCTATCTGTTTGGCTTCATAATGCCAAAAAAGGCATCTCAGTGAGAATTCCTTTGCTGATAATGACACACTTGATAGTGTATTTCTGGAGGATTATTACTCTTCACATGTGCATGATGTTGCTCTGTGTCTGACCTTGTGCCTCGTGACAAAGCCCATCTCAGGTGCCCTGTAGCGCTCTGAAAACACACTGCCAGACTGGCTTGTTTTATTGCTTACAGGAGTAAGAAAGTGGCAGTGTGCTATGCTTTGACTTCTTCAATTACAAGTATCTTTAATAAATAGTCATTTTACCCTTTCCTTACATGCAAGTGCAGCTGTAAACAGGGGAAATGGGAGTTCACATGTAGTCAAATTAAAGACCTGTTAAAGCCAAAGTAGTACAAGATGCTACAATATTTCAAATATATGACATTTATATTCTAGTATCTCTTCCTTGTGACAGAAAGTTAAAGGTAATAGATTGTCACAACATGAATCCATTCTCATGACAGTAGATGTAATGAGATTGTCAGAAATACAAACCTAACTGTGATGCGATCTGGAGATTCTAATCTAGTTTGGTCCTGCCCAAGAGCTAGATAGAATGTTCTGAGAATTGTATACTATGTATTTTAAAATTGTAGTGTATTATTGTTTCTTTCCTCTAGGCAGAATTTTTTACTGAGCTGTTGAATTTGGCTACCCCTGTTCTTCCGGCAATCAGATTGTGTTTTCCTACTTGGTTTTTCAAATATTACTATATTGAATATTAAAGATCAGATATTCTTATCCTGGAATGTATTGTCTCTCCTCCCTCAGCCCCAAGCCCCAGTATGACAAACTATGGGATGTCTTTGTGCATGTGAGTTTAGGAGGCTTTTTTTTCTTCCTCTGTTCTCATAGCCAGCAATACAGGAATGCACAGGAGGCAAATCACTGACCTTTTAGACCAAAGTATTCAAGTGCATTCCCAGTGCTTTGTCATCACTTCGGACAACCGCTACGTTCTCCTCTGTGGCTTCTGGGATAAGAGTTTTCGAGTCTACTCTGCAGACACAGGTAACTTCATCATTTCTTCATCAGTGAACTAAAGTTTATGACAAGCGATGTTCAGAGGCTTGAGAATGCTTTCTCATCTTCTTCCCTCTAAAAATTACGGAATTCTAAAATTTGTGAAATAAAGACAGTTTTCTCCTTTCAAGTAATAATCTACTCTGTAGTCCATTATTAAGTTAACTTCAGAATGCTTTTAAGAGGCAGTTTTTGGTAGGCTTGTCTCCCAACCTTCATACTTGCAGAATGAACGATGCATTTCGAAAATATATCCTGGTATGTAAATACTATATGCACGTGTATATGCATAATCTTACGGCAAGTGCATACTTATAGGTGTATTTCCCCACTTTGGTGTTATATAAAGGTTATTTTTTCCCTACTGGAAATTCTCAGTAAGTGTATTTCTTGGGAGCAGATATCTTGCCTCCACACAATTTTGCACAGAATCTTGCTGAAAACTACACCATCATGAAGGAAAGTAGCTGACTACTGATTTTGTGTGTGACAGGAGGTCTTGTTAAAAATATAAAAGTTTAAGTATAGGACTTCCCTGGTGGCGCAGTGGTTGAGAGTCCGCCTGCCGATGCAGGGGACGCGGGTTCGTGCCCCGGTCCGGGAAGATGCCATATGCCGCGGAGCCGCTGGGCCCGTGAGCCATGGCCGCTGAGACTGCGCGTCCGGAGCCTGTGCTCCGCAACGGGAGAGGCCACAACAGTGAGAGGCCCGCGTACCGAAAAAAAAAAAAAATTAATTCTTGATTATCCAAGGAGTTTGTCCTAGGTATATTTTGATGATAGCATTGTAACAATAGCAATGAGAGAGTAGGGGAAAATAGTTAAATATGTACTGTGCATAGAATAAACCCTAGAAGTTGTTTTCAGGCATGTCCTGTTTAATTTTTGTTTTATGGAATTGATGATCTAATTTTCTCATAATTTCCATCTTTATTCTGTAGAATAGAGAAAGAAAGAAAACATTATCATTCAGGTCTTTCTGATTACTTGGGTTTTTACTAGATGTTTAGGTCTGTGAGGTTGATTACTATTGAATCTAAAACTCCTCTGGAACTCTTTAAAAATGCAATAGGGATTGATAAGCTTTCCTAAAATATATTTATTATTATAATGAATTTTCTCTGATTTAATTATCAGATTTAAATTTTAACCTTTTCTTTCACTATTATGGTAATGACAACCTTGGCATTATTTGACCTCAAACTGTGGTCCCTTCTCACACAAACTTTCAGATTAAAATTGTTACATCCTCTCACAAGTTTTCCTTAAACATTCTTTTAGATTGCATATTGTTTTTTATACATTAAAAATTATTTTTTAACTCACATACAGTAAAATTGAAATTTTTGGTTATAGTTCTGTTCGTCTGGGCATTGTATACAGTTATGCAGCTGCCACCACCACCACAGTTAAGATGCAGAGCAGCTGAGTTCCCCCAGAACCCCCTGTGCTGCCCCTTTGTGGTCAGCCCCTTCCCTCAGCTCACCCCCCTCAGAACCGCTGATGTAGCCTTCATCCCTATAATTTTGCCTTTACCAGAATGTCAGAAAATGGGATCATATATATATCAGCCTTTGGTTTTGACATTTGAGGCTTTTTGAATTTGTTGACATTTCATACCATTTTAAAAAGACGTTGAATATTAATATTTGTAAAGTAAAGCTAACCTCCCTTTTATATAATACTAATAATTAAAATAATTCTTATAGTCACACAGTTCCCTAGAATTTACAGAATTCCTTCTTTCTCATACATGATATTGTGTCAGCATGACAATAATCCTATGAGATACAACAGGTGTCCTTCGCTCCATTTTTCAGGTGATGAAACCGAGGTTTAGAAAGGGTAAGTAACTTGTTGATATCTGCATAGATAATGGTGCTAGAACTGGGCATTGGAGCCAACTCCTCGGACTTCATGGCATCTTTGTAACTATACCATGTTACCTCATATAAGTGTTACCTGTTTAAAAAGTAGGTTCCTAGAGCGTCTGCCATGTTACTTTACTTAATAAACTAGATGACGTTCCTTCCCCTTTCCAAAAGCCTTCTACTTTATTACTTTTTAAAACATGCATATGCATGTGTATGTATAAAACATTTTCTAAGAAGTAGCCTCATTTTAAGCTTCATTTCAGTGGGACTGACTTACCACGTACACTAAAAATATTTATACTTGCCAGGAAAGTTGTGAAAAAAATCTCAAATGATAGTTCTAATATCCTTCTTAGTGTCTTGTATACAAACTCTGATGCTAGTTTTATTTTAAATTATTTAAATTTTAAACGTGTCTGTGTTTTTATGGTAATAGGAATATTAAATATTTTCTCCTAAGTTTGGCAGAGACACAGGGAAAAATTGTATGATCAATAATATATAATGGCATAGCTATCACAAGTGTTGAATTCAATTATATTTTGGCACATAAGCCAAAAAAAAAAGTCCTTCTCTTATTAGATTTGGCGGGGCAGGGAAGCGGGGGTAGAGAGAAACACGGTTGTAACAGGAAATTCTTTAAACATAAATCATGTTTTCGGGACACAACCAGAACAGCAGAGGCAACAATAAAACCTTCGCTCGGCAGTGGGAATTATTTTCAGGCCACATTTTAGATTCAATGGTGCAGAGTCCTGAGCTTGAATTTTTTTTATTTGTAGCACAGCTGTCAAATAAAACATTAACTAGAAAATTTGTTCTGTCAAAAAGAAGATATTCTAGTGCTTGTGGTAATATTTGATATTAGTGTGTGGAGAGGTGGACTGGTATTAAAGGAAACAAAAAATAAAGGTTGAGGAACACTTATGAGATTATCAGAAAATAATTTACCAAAAAGAGCAGCAGGTATTTATATGCTGTGATTTATTTAGGAGGAGTGAACCTCAACCTCATAGCAATAACAAATATTGCTAAGGAAGGCTGCCAGAAGAGGAAAAAGCAAACTGAAAAAAATAATGTTTTCCAAAGTTGAGCCCAAAGGATAAATTGTAGAGAATGAAGTTAATTTGTATTAAAATATGAAACTCTTTAGATGTAAATACTTAGATGTCACTCCCTCATCTCGATCTTCCAATCAAATAGCTGCTCCTTTGCAAGCCTCCTGGTGTACGTGGAGCATTTGGGTTTCCTGTATGCCGTGACCTCAAGTACCTAATTGTAGTTGCTTTACTTATCCTCACTTCTACAACCCACTGAATTGATGGGTATCACATCTTAAATGGGCCTACTCTAAATAACCCATTTAAATCACTCCTGTAGTTGACATGCTCTCAGCATTTAGTATAGGCTGAGGCAGAAGTCACCGTACATACAGAAGTCAAAAACATAATCACATTACGGGGTGTTCAGTTTTTTCAGTAGTTAAAACTCACTGATTTAACCTTCAGTTTTCGAACGAGAGTGCATTCAGCTCCCTAACTTTTGTCTCATCCTTAGTAAGGCCTGCCTCTCATCTAACCCCACCCAATTTACCCCTAAACCTCTCTACTTTGTCCTTCATATAAATTGTAAATGATGCAAAAATTATTAGATTTTTAATATTTAATTTGCTTTCTTCTTTTCCATTTTTTTATTCTAGAAAGTCTTGACTTCTTCTTACCATATCCTTTATTGATAAAAGCTAATTTTTAAAATGAATGTTTTGGTGTTAATTAAAAAGGTTGAAGAAATTCAGAAGTGAACATTTTTAACATTTAGCAGTTAAAATATCTGCTTTGACTAAAGTCTTTATCCATAGGAGAAAAAAAATGTCCTTTATTAATTTTGCAGTTTGAGATTGATATGAGTCTAATCTTAAGTTACTCTTAGTAGACTGTGTACAAGAGAAAACACTGTATTTGACTTTCCATCTGATTTGGATAAAGTACATCTCAGTATTTTACTTGTAAATTTGCAGACTTTATAATAAGCTTTTTGTTTATTAAAACCAATAATTTAAAAAATTTAGCGGAAATACTTTTAGTTCTATGTATTGTTATCTTGAAAAGTTTATACATGTAGATACATGTAGATACCAATACTTAATTGAGACCTTAAGCTTTAGAATAGGTTATGATGTGTTCCAAGTAAAACATATAAACTTTTTAGGCATACTTATTTTTTTCCAGCTTAATGGTTTTTATCTTGAACATCTGAATTGTATTTTTTATGACCCCACTGAAACGCTTATTTGAAAAAGAAGAAACATGCTGAATATTAAGGGTAGACATTCTATGACATTCATTTGTAGATTCTCTAGACATTTCAAAGAGAAACGTTAGCTAGAAACTATAGGGAGAGAGTGGAAGGGCTGCTATAGATATTTAATTCTTTAGACAAGTTTGTGTGAATTATAAACACCATATCTGATTAAGCAAAACAAATCTAAACGGTTTTTTTCTCACACTGTTATATGAACAGTTCATCCTGTGTTTAACATCCTAGATACACAGTAAGTTTACTGGATACCCCCGTCCTCACCCTACGCCTAATCATTACTGTTAAACCGTCATAATCTTAATTTCATCATCCTCCCGCCTCCCCAGGAACTTTCATCCTTCAGGCAATTAAAACAAAGAAAGAATGACCTGGCTCAGATTGTGGTGACAATATGTTAGTTCTTTTATCAAAATTTAGTTCATGTAAGCCTGATTTGAAGAAGCTGGGGAAGGGTAAGCTGGGACAAAGTGAGAGAGTGGCATGGACATATATACACTACCAAATGTATAAAATAGCTAGTGGGAAGCAGCCGCATCGCACGGGGAGATCAGCTCAGTGATTTGTGACCACCTAGAGGGGTGGGATAGGGAGTGTGGGAGGGAGGCGCAAGAGGGAGGGGATATGGGGATATGTGTCTATGTATAGCTGACTCACTTTGTTATACAGCAGAAACTAACACACCATTGTAAAGCAATTATATTCCAATAAAGATGTTAAAAAAAAAACAGAAGCTGTCCAAAGTGGCTAATACTGTCCTTGTATAGATCACTTTGAAGAATAGAAGAAGAAATAAATTGGCTTTACTAATTCAGAGATGGGTTTGTATTAGTGAAGTTTGAATGATAGAGTATCTACAGAAAGGCAACTAAGTTTTGCTTTGTTTTGAATCATACAGAGTAACTTCAATTGTTGAAATGGTTCCAAATAAGGGTTTTCCTGGGCCTGCTTTAATCAGTAGACATGATTCATTTGTAATTTATAGGAGCTATGTATAATAACATTATTAGTTGAAATAGTTTTAACATATGTCTTAAATGTGACTATCACTCTTCAGTTGATTTTGTGGTTGTTGTTAACTATTCAAAGAAGACTTTTAGGTTGGACCAGGTCAAATTTTATTATAAGATCGGAATTATCAGAATCGGATTAATGCAACTTCATTATCTTCTTAAGTGGAAATTTTTTCAATTTTTTAAATAGCAGTTTTAAAGAAAATTGTTTTGTATTTCAGGAAAATTGATCCAAGTGGTGTTTGGCCATTGGGATGTCGTCACTTGCCTCACTCGTTCGGAGTCATATATTGGGGGAAATTGCTACATTCTCTCAGGGTCACGTGATGCAACCCTTCTGCTCTGGTACTGGAATGGAAGAAGCAGTGGGATTGGCGATAATCCAGGCAGTAAGTACAATTTATTTTATAAGTAAACTTTTACAAGTGATGTATAACATTTTGCAGTGAAGTTACCTATTTCATCATGGTGAAAGTGAAACTGAAGTATCAAGTAGTTTTAATTTCTTAGTTATAATTTAAGAAAGGTCTGGATAGCCTTGTTATTAACATTTTGTGACCATTGATAATTCAAATTCAAGCATGAAATCTCAGTTTTCATGTTATCGGTTATTCTTATGATCTGAAAATACTAGTTCTTCACTGATAATGGCCGTCACCAAATAAAATAGAGGTGTTTCATTCACAAACAATAAGATATAACATAAAAGAGCAGTCACACATTATCTTGTTTATTGAATTCATGTTTTAAAAGAGCAAAAACATTATAATTTCATGGAAACAAACCAGTCTTTAGAAAAAATATGCTTTCATTTACGTATCAAAAGATAAAACAGGTCATAAAAGGCCAATACGGAATATTCAAATTGGCTCTTGGTTTTTCGGATGGGAAATGAAAATGTTCACCAACAGCCTTAAACATCTTTATGAAACTATGCTGAAGGCAGTAAAACAAAAAATGTGTAACCATTTAAAATTGTAATTCACAGAAGGCAAAAAAGGAAGCAGCTACCATTAAAACCAGTCGCACACAGCTGCAGAAAAGAAATGGCTTTAGAAAAACACATTAAGAAGTAGGAAAAAACAATTAAAGGGACCACCTGAAAAATGAGAATTTAATTAAAATGATTATGACAACACTGAAGAGTTCCTGCAAGAATAGCTTTAGATTTTTACTTCATAAGGTAGAGCATTTTAACTGTTCTTAAATATTTAGTTTCTTAATTTAAAGCAAGTTGCAAATGTATTTGGTTAAGGAGGGATCATGTTGTTCCTGATTACTTTACCTGAATACTGTGGTACTTGCTTCTGTCCCTCAGTCCCAAATTATAAAACAGTCTGAATATGTTTAAGTCCATCATATTTTGAATTGACTTCTTAAAGTTATGCTTATTAAATGTATATTATTTGTATGAGAGTGAAACCTTCTAAAAAAATTTACTCAAGAGCCAGTACAGTTTTAAAAGAGGTATATGCAAAGTATTTTTAGCAACGTTGTGTCTGCTTTGTATGTATTTTGTTTGGTGTAGTGGTGAATCAAAGTTTTTATTTTATGAACCTAATATGTATTTCTTATTTTAATCAGGACAGGGTAATTCCCTATACTAATAGAATATGAAAAGTAAGTTTAAGGCTGTGATGCTATGGGTAATACAGTCTTTATAGTCAGATCAAACTTTATTATGTGTATCTATATGGGGAAGTAATGTGTATCTCTCATATTTACACAACATCCCATTTTATATGTAATTACAATAATTTTAAATATGTAAATTTCAGGGTTTTTTTTTTTTTCCACATTCTTTTGAGAAATACTTCGTGTTCTTTTCATTATGGAGTCTTATATTCTGCTCCTTCTTTCTGGCCTTTTAGGATGAGTGACTACTTTCAATTTCTATTTTTTCTGTTTCTATAAATTCAGTTATTGAGATTCACTAAATTATCTCAGACAACGCTAGATTTGACATAGGTAATAAGTATACCATTTTGTTATTTACGTGAAAATATTTAGGAAGAGCTTTCTTTTGTTTTAAAATCGTGTGAGATGTTTCATGCACGTATAGTAATCTAAATGAAAACAATATTTTTTTTTTTTTTTTTTTTTTTACTTCTTTGACCTAACCATGTTATATGTCATTACCAATGGGTGTGTTGAGAAGTAGCTAAAGGCTACTTCTCTAAACCTAGCTACACTTGTATGTAATTGTTACATTTCAAAAATTTAAGCATATTATAAAACTAGAAATATTCAGCTTTTCCAGAAGGGAGAAATATATATATATATATATATATATATATATATATATATATATATATATATATATATATGTTTAAATACCTTGTAAATCACCCTAGAGATGGTTTTTACATGTATGACATTTTAAGAAATGAATCAAGTAGGACTGACCAAATTGTGGAGTTTAGAGTAAAACAAAGCTAAGTTCTAAGCTTTGCTGTGCTGTCTTGTCTATGAAATGAAAGCAACAATAGTAACTGACTTAAGGTGTTATCAGAAGCACAGAATGCTTAGAACAAATAAATCACCACACACACCATCTTGCTGGCGTTAGAGTATATATTATAACGTTCTTTTTTTCATAAAGCACTTCATCTATACCCTCATTGTCTGCAGTATGGTGGACAATAACAGTAATGCTGGTAATGAAAAGGGAAAAAAAAAGAAAGAATAACGTAACAGGACATCTAATAAAAATTTTAGAAAATTATAATGCATCTTGACTAAATTAAATTACCTTTCTCAAAGTGAACCTCAGCCTTTTTGGCCCTTTTATAACGTCTGATGTCCCAATTTAATTTTGCTTTAGCTTTGAAGGATGAATCTGGGAAAAAGACAAATAGGCACTTTTACATATAATGAGAATTTCCACACATTAGAATAGAAAAATGAACAAGCCAGTCTAAGCTTTTCAAACGAAAATGACAAACAAAAACAAAGACATTTTTACCGCGTGTGAACTGTTTTAAACATTCATGAGAGCTGGTTCGGATTTTATAAGCCTGTGGCTCATTGATGGCTCCATGACGCAGCCGCTGAAGTCACAGCTTTTCAGATGAGGAATTTTAGGTTATGCTTATTTCTGTGTTGTATCTCTTGGATAAAATATAATTGACTTTTAAGAAATAGGCTTTTATATACATAACGGCGGTGTGGTCTCTAAATGAATACAATGCCTCAACTTAAATTTTTGAATTTAGACTTTCTTCTTGCTTGGAAGGAAAATGGGTAAATTTTTTAAAAACTAGGCTATTGCTTTTCCTGCATTTTATAGGTCTCATTCAAGTATTTAGCTTTTTTAATTTTAAAGATAATGAGAATAAGCTAGTAATTTTACTTGCTAGTGTCATAAGCCTATGCCATTTTCTCCAAATCTAATATTAATGCTGTATGTAAAGTTGTTAGCTTTAGTACTATTTTTTTAAAAATCATGTTATCCACTGTTAATAAGCACATTGTTCAGATAAAATCAGGCTAATTCAAACTGGATAAAACCTATATATAGGATAACTTGAGGCTTTTAAAAGGATGCACATGTTTTATGAAATCTGCCTAGATTATGTAGCAAAAGCCTTATTTTCCTATATGACAGATAGTGTTTCACTTTTGACTCTATTGTCTTGTGATAGTTATCTCCTGTGGGATGCAGTTTTCTTAATGAGGAGAAAAATTAAGATAGGATTCCATTTAGTTGTAGATTTTTTAAATAAAATTAACCAAGAACATTTCAAAGAAAGACATTTTCTACATGGAAGCATCTCTCTCTTTGCCTTAATATTCTGTGTGTTTTAGAACTGAATCTTGTCCACCAAAATGCTTTTCTTGGAATACTCATTTTTCTATCCAGACTGTACATTTCCAAATTTTGAAGAAAGTGTTCCCTGATGCATTCAATTGACATTTAAAAACTTTAAACTTTAAAATGATCTTATAATCAAGGTGAAAATTTACAAAAGAGTTATTTATCCACTATTTTTATATTGTATTAATAGATCATAAACTTAAAATCAAATGTTTATTAAGCACCTAAAAGTAAATGCTTATTAAGCTTTTTTAGGTATCTGAGTAATTTTTTTAAAGCCACAGTTGATTAGCTTTAGAAGAAAATGGTCGCTGACTATGAGGTGTTGCATAGATGCTGTGTAGTATTTCAGTAAAGTAGTTTTCCATTCTCTCATTCTGTTTTTGATTTGATTGAAAGGTGGCATTTTTTTTTCCTCTTTGCAATCAGACATGCTAATCTATGTCAGCTTTCTCCTTTATGGGAATGGCGTCTACTGAAAAAAAAAAGTTTTTTTCATAACCAGATTCTGTTCTTTAAGAATATTTCAGCACCGTCAATTAGAAGGAAGGTTTTATTAACCATAAGGCTAGCACAAACAGACCACAGAGCTGTTTTTTAAAGTACTGTATGCCATAGCTGCCCTGCTTTTTCTCTGTCTAAAACTTCATTTTGTTATACTCTCATCAATCACTTAAGTCATTACCGTAAACCCTACTGTTGTTAATTTTACTAGTATCACCCTAATGAGACATTCCTACTATAATTAAAAATGAATTCTAACTTTAAGGCATTCTAAATTTTTTTAATGAATTTAGAATGATCTTGCCATATGACCATAAATACCACTGATATACATAACCTACTCATCAAGTCTATAAGAAAAGTGGTATCACAATAGGTCCAGGTGCGACTTATTTACTGGTAGCCTCTGTGCACATGTGCTTATGCATATGTATATTTTTGTGCACATATTTAGGAATTATGTTCTTTTTATTGTAAAGCCTAATACGCTTTACTAAGCTACCGATAGATCCTTATTCTTTGTCTTGCCAAAAATATAGGTGGATGTAACACAAGCAGTATGACTCCCTGTAAGTAGGCGTCCTAGAGCACCATCTGCTGGATGCATTTGGGGACTTAATGTTGGTAAAATTGAAAATCAGTACTTGTCAAAACAGGTGTACTTTGTTTTTAATTGCCTGTGATGTATTATTTATGGTTCACAAATGTCAAGATATGTACATCTGTGTTGAACCATATGAGTTTGTAAAAGAAAGAACTTTCTGATTTTGCCCGCACTAATCTGGATTTGGAATGTTATAATAAATATTTTGTTTAAGGAAAAAGTAGACACAATATATACCTAATGAAACAAAGCATCACAGTTTGTCATGAAATAAACTCTTATTAATCGCAGGTCTTCAGTAAGCTACAGTTGGAGAAACTTGTTTAGATGATATTTTAACTTTAGTTTCCTTATGTTCACTAGATTCTGAATATGAAAGCAACATTTGAAACAAATAGCTTTTTTATATCTGGGATATGACTCCATCTGATTCTTTGTCAAGAACATGAGTTCTTATATTTATCTCATCAAGAACTTTCCTCGTGGCCCTACTTTTGGTTTGCACTATTGCACTAACACTAAGATTGCCCTATATTTTTCTTTTTTCCTTGAAGAATTCATCAAGCAGTGTTTGAAGCAATATGTTGGCAGTGTTCAACTTCAGGTGACATTAAAACTATGTCTATGAAATTCTCCAGAAGGTCCAGGATGTTTAGTGCTCCATGATGTAATGCAGGCCCTCCCGTTTCAGCAAAACAACTCTGTATTTACTGCTTGTAACTAATAGTAGATGTGGTAAAAGGAATTATATTCATATGGCAAATGAATACAACCTTAATGTGCACCATATGCAGTGTGGTGGGGTGATGTGCCAATATATCACATTTATTTACCTTGTTTAGTTGCAGAAAAAAATGACTATACCATTCAGCCCATAGGCTCTGACCATATAAATATGGGAACAGAAGAACTGATGATTTATGCCCTCAAATTGGAACTGAGTATCTTCATATGTAGGCTTTAATAGTGTAACATCAAAGAAAATTGTCTAATACTTTATGCTCAGATAGGAAATTTAATTTCAAACAATGGCTGGAATTAACCATTAGTTAGAAGGTACAAATTCTCTCTAGTCAACTAAGTATAGTCTCTCGAAGAAAATGGTAAATGTGTCTTCTTTCATTTAATTGAGACTGAATATACTCTGAAATTACAAGCTGCTTCCTCACCCACCTTCCTTTTTTAAGCCTAAAATCGGGAGCCTTCTGCTTTTAGAATGTTGCATGTGAGAGAGAAAGTGAGAGGGAGATTACTGTAGAACTACTAAGGATTCGTTTAATGAAGACCTCCTGGAACAGCACGTTAGACCGACTTTACCACCTTCCAAAGAGTTTGCTTCTTCAGAGAAATTATATGACAACTTTGTGCATGTGTACCTCGTGTTGTACTTTAGATAGTCCTGAGAATTCATGAAAAGAGACCCATTTTTATATGAAACTAAGTATTAAATTCCTCTGATGATTTCTTTTACAGTTGCCCTGTTTTTAAAAGTAACTTTTTTCACATTCAAAGAGGTTTGGTCAGACTTCATATTTTGGATTTGAAGTGTTTTTAGGTAGGAAACAAAAAGCCTTAGAATTCTTTCTGCCTCTCCTAGCTGAGGTCTTCATGACCGTTGAGCTTTTTAGCTTTTCTTCTCATAGCTTGTAACTTTCTACAACTGAGAGATTGCTTTATTTCCTTAGAGTGAGCAGGGTCAGGATGTTTCTTTTCTTTTTTTTTTAATTGAGATATAATTGACACATAACATTATATGAGTTTCAGGGGTACAACATCATGATTTGATATTTGTATATATTACAAAACGATCATCACACATAGTTACACACTTTTTTCCAATGCTGTGAACTTTTAGGATCTACTCTCTCAGCAACTTTCAAATATACAATACAGTATTATTAACTATAATCACCATGCTGTACATTACATCTCCAGGACTTATTCACAAGTGGGAGTTTGTACCTTTTGACCACCTTTGCCCCTTTCGCCCACTCCCTACCTCTGGCAGTCTGTTCTCTGTATCTGTGAGTTTGGTGGGTTGTGTTTTTTTTTAATTCTACACGTAAGTGAGATCATAGAGTATTTGTCTTTCTCTGTCTGACTTATTTCACGTAGCATAATGCCCTTAAGGTCTATCCATGTTGTCACAAATGGCAGGGTTTCCTTCTTTTTTTGTGGATGAATAATATTCCATCGTGTGTGTGTCTGTGTGTGTGTGTGTGTGTGTGTGTAGCATTTTGTTTATCCATTCATCTATCAGTGGACACTTAGGTTGTTTCCATGTCCATTGTGAATAATGTTCATTCACATTTGTGAATAATGTTGCAGTGAACATGGAGGTGCCAATATCTTCTTGAATTAGTGTCTTCATTTCCCTCAGATAAATACCTAGAAGTGGAGTTACTGGATCATATGGTAGTTATATTTTTAATTTTTTGAAGAACCTCCATACTGTTTTCTGTAGTGTTTGCACCAGTTTACATTCCCAGTGCACAGGGGTTCCCTTTTCTCCACTTTCTTATCAACACTTGGTATTTCTTGTCCTTTTGATAAAAGCCATTCTAGCAGGTATGAGATGTATCTCATTGTGGTAAGCATTTCCCTGGTGATAAGTGATGTTGAGTACCTTTTCCTGTACTTGTTAGCCATCCATATGTCTTCGTTGTAAAAAACATCTGTTCAGAGCCTCTGCCCATTTTTAAATTAGATTGTTCTTTTGATATTGAGTTATATGAATTTTTATGTGTTTTGGATATTAATCCCTTATCAGGGATATGATCTGTAAATATCTTCTCCCATTCCATAGGTTGCCTTTTCATTTAGTTGCTGGTTTCCTTTGCTGTGCAGAAGCTTTTTAGCTTGATGTAATCCCACTTGTTTATTTTTTACTTTTGTTGCCTTTGCTTTTGGTGTCAAATCCAGGATGTTTCTAATAGCTAAAGATGTGAAAACCCTCTGTACTTTTCACTAGTGGCTTACTTATGTATCTTTAACAAAGGAACCTTAAAAATGTTAAGGAGGACAAATTACAAAGAATTTCATGTGACTTGGGTATTTAGGATAGATAAAAATAGTTATGTTTTCATTTTTCATATATTTTCATATTCATAAGAATGGTAATATTACTTTTCAAAAAATATGAACAAGATTTCCTTTCAACAACTTTTCTAAGTATCTGCATTCTTTTTTGGAGGCAGAGTTTTCTAATGTTTATGTTTACTAGACACTCATATGCAGCTACAGGAGCTATCAGTGAATTAGAGCCAAAAATAAGCCCGTCTGTGGGGAATTGGCAAGTGAAAAAGTCTCAAGAAAGTAGGATAAAAGAAGTACATTAGTTAAGTAAAGTTTGATATGTCCACACAATGAAAGACTGTACAGCCATTAACGTATTATGCATTGTGATACTGACATGGAAGAATGTGCTCTCTGTATTGTTAAGTGTAAAAGATCACCAAACTACATGTATAATATGATATATTTTAAGTGTCTGTGTCTGTGTGTGTATACCTTGTATGTATGTATGTATATTTACTATATACATATATTTACTTAATATTACTATGTATATTTACGTATAGAAAAAAATCTGGAACGATAACCAGTAAATGTTAGCAATGGTTGTTTTTAGGTAGTGGAATTTAGAGGCAGTTTTTCATTTTCTTCTTCATAATTTACTAAATTATATGAATGTTTTATAATGAGCCTATATTATTTTGATAATAAGAGACAATAAAGATATTTTATTTGGGAGGAAAATACCTAATTATTGTAATGTACCTTCCCTTCCTGCTCTAGGCTTCATGCCCTAGTTGTATCAGAATTAAATGGATTGTCAGGGAAGGTTGGAAAGTCTAAGAAACGGAGGAATGGGAGAAGTCAAAGTATAATTTCTAGAAATGAAGGTATATTTTCTCCCTGACTGGAAACAATAGTAATGAGAACCATCTCTAATTGGCATTTATGTGGCACAGGATCAGATATTATACTTTTGCTGGAGAGAAGGTCTGCAACAGAGGGTGAAAATACTGCTACTGCTTGTACTACTAGATGATACTTATTGAGCGCTCACTACACACCAGGCACCATCCTAAACACTTCGCGTAGTAACTCATTAATCCTCATTGTAGTCCTGGTATTATCCTTGTTTTATAGATGAGGCACAGAGAGAGTATTAGTATGCCTCTACTTTCTGCCCTGGGTTTTGAAGTTCCTAGATCTTACTAGAACTATGAGAACTTGCCCAAGGGAGGTGCCATAGCTAGCAATGCTGTAGCCGGGATTCAAACCCAAGCACTCTAGGCCAGAGACACCATTCTTTTTTTTTTTTTTTTTCTTGCGGTACGCGGGCCTCTCACTGCTGTGGCCTCTCTCGTTGAGGAGCACAGGCTCCGGACGCGCAAGGCTCAGCGGCCATGGCTCACGGGCCCAGCCGCTCTGCAGCATGTGGGATCTTCCCGGACTGGGGCACAAACCCGTGTCCCTTGCATCGGCAGGCGGACTCTCAACCACTGCGCCACCAGGGAAGCCCCCAGAGACACCATTCTTAACCACTAAACTGTACAGCATTTTTAATTTGATTTCATTGGATCGTCATCAGAGAATTTGATACAACCTTGTCACTAAAGCCATCTTAGGATCTGCAAAGGACAATATAGAGATAATTTTGTTAGTACTGAGTTCTTAAGACAGTATATGTCATGATAGGATTTTGTACTTTTTAAATATTACACGTTAGGGTTACACTTTAAGTATACAATTGTTGGTATATACTCACACAAACCCATTTTCCAATGTAGTCTTAGAAGATGATTCCATTGTCATAAACTTATGTATATATGTTTAAGTTTATATATATAAGTTTATATGAGATATATTGATATATGTATCATAGAAGAGGAGAAAGGTTATAAATCAAGAACTTAGTATTATTGTTTTTTGTACCAATATTGTATTGTCTTGCATTAATAATTCTAACAGTATTTACAAAAGGAAGCTACCAAATTTTACTGTTGGTTGTCACATCCTAAATGCAGCTATGGCTTGTTTTCTATAGTGTATATGTTTAACCAAATCAACATTTTTCCACCAAAAAGGCCATAATGAAAGGAGAGGAGAGGGAAGAGTTGGTAGAGATGGAATAAATAGAACAAACTCAAATAATTTCTTTGTATAATTAAAATGTAGTGTTATAATTCCCATTGAAAAATCAGGAAGTTAGTGGAAAGATTTAAGAGACATTTAACAACTAACCTCATTTCCACTTCAGAAAAGCCATTTCCTCTCTCGATTTACCATTATGGTGTGAGCCACGTGAGAAACTTTAGTATTCAATTTTCATGTGAATTTTTTTGTTGATGAATGTTTACAGTAATCAAATGTAATTAAAGTGGAACAGAAGGCATGTGCAAAACAAAAGTATCCAGCTTTAGGAAATGGCTGGCATGTATAACACCTAGATTTTCTTAAATCTATATATACTTAATAACTTAATTATATATTTAGGTCCTTAAACAAACTTATGTTTTCTTTCAAAATGAGTACTCTATTGAAATGATTTTGTTTTTTATGTCTCTAAGAGGTCAGATGGTATTAGATTTTACTAACCTGGAAAATTATATTGGTTGTTTTTATTTTAGAACTTCATTAATTGATGGTAAATATTCATTTTATATAAAAATTAAGTTGTAATAAATAGTTTGGACTTCAGTACATCTTTTTGACCTTTCCAATAATAGGTATTTATAATTATAATTAGCAGGCTTATAGTAAGGTCAACAAAACCTGACCCAATGACAGTTTAAAATCAAACCATTTCTAAATACAAGGTCATATTTTATTCCCCTCCTTGTTTCCACAGTGCATTGCACATAATACATACCCAGTAAATGTTATTTAGTGAAGGAGTGAAGGAATGAATGAGTAGACAAATGGGAAATACTAACTTCTGTCCGAAGAGTCACCTAAACTAAGTATTAATTGGAAGAGCTAATTTTATTTCTAGAAAACTAAGACTAGGAAAGTGTTGAACTGCCCTTCATTTCATGATAGATGATATGAAAAAGGTAAATGAATGAAGGGGATTCTCTCTCTGCTAATAACAACATATTTAAACTGCTAATGAGAACTTTGCAGTGCCTTTTTAATTTTCATTAAGACTGAGGAGATGGTGCCAAAAATACCAAGAACTTTATTCATTTTTAAAAATGTAACTCAGAGTTTGCCAGAAATACGTGTCAGGTCTATTTTTACCTAGCTTTTAATCCCCTTTGCCTTAATGGAGACAGATCTTTTGAAATATTTTTCTCATTGGATATTTATGAACAGATACTAGAGAAATTACTGTTTCCTCCTTCTCTTCTTTCAGGTCATAGTTCATTTGATGGAGAAATACACTTAGTGTTATGAGGCCACCAAAGAAACACATTTAATAGCAGCATTTGTTATTCTGCCTAATGGTGTAAAACATTTCACGTAATATTTTAAAACATAAGTCCAATATAAATGCTAAGCGGGTATTACAGAGATCTTGTGCTGCTTAAATGCAAGTTGGGTTGTTATAATGGTGCCTGTAAGTTAGTAACTGATATTTGGTATTACGTACTAAGAAAAGCACATCTGTAAAAACCGGTGTGTCCTGGTATTCGTGGCAGGATTTGGACTGTCTTTAATCTCCTTTGACTTGTTCATCTTCCTTTAAGGCCATCCATAAAGATGCACTGAGTATCCTTTTCAGCCTTTGGTTAGGATTTGCATCAGTAGTCATAAACCTGCTCTCCGGACAAAGACACCCTTTCCTTTGAAGTAATTGCTCAAGCTTTTCAAAGCAGTCCAAGAAGTCTATCCTCTTTCTCTTTTTATTTTTCTTTAAGAAGAGTTTGAAGTGTAGTCCCTTAAACTAGAAGCAAGATAAATTTTTCTCTTCAGCTTTATTGAAAGCCATGACGATTTTTCAAGCAGTAAGAGTTTAAAAGGTTCTTAAGGGAATGTGTTCTGCTTTATGATCCAGCTTTTGGTAGATCCTACTATCTCAGAAAGCAAAAGTAAAGACTTTTTGTATCCATTAACTACTGCAAATTTTTATCAAAGAATTAACCTGATATTTTTCAGAAGACTTTTTCCCCTGCTCCTTACTCAGTTTAGAGACTTCACTGAGAGATGGCCATAGCTTTGGGGTCTTTGAAAAAGTAATACATGGCCAGTATTGTCTTATTTGAGCTGATTTCCCCCCTAGGTATTAACTCTGTGGGTTGACAGGTAGTTGGGAGGGGCAGATTTAGATGGGTGCTGCAGTCAGAATGTTATATGGTTCCCAGATTTTGTTTCTAAGCTTTGCAAACAAATATACACGGACACATATGTATATCGTTATTGGTATGTGGGATGTTATTGCTGTGTTGCAGGATGATGTATAAGGATGTAACTATGGAGAAATAGATTCTGTGAGCCACATATGAAGCCTGTGTTCCGCCTCCCATCAACCCTTCTCCCCTTCATAATTTCATTCCAAAGGGGTTCCCAAAATATCTGTTGAACTTATTAGTTTGGACCTGTTGGATTTAAATCCCATATCATAGAATTCTATTTCCTGTAGTGAACTTTTAATACATAAAACATTTGGTTTATTGAAACTTATAAAAATCCAAGTATTTATTTTGAACAGATTTTTTAATGAGAAAATGTAAAGAACACCCAAGCTGCACTGCATACAATAAAGGGAATACAAACTTTAGTCTTTAAACAAGACTGGAAATGGCTTTTCTTAGAGGAAATGATATCTCTCCTCATATTGTTGTATGTGGATTTTTAGAGGCCATTAATGTGCGTTTCCTAAAGGGGATGAAAGTTCAGTAGCAGAGTCTTTTTTACTAGAAATCTAGTGAGTGTTTGTGAAACCAGTAGAACCCAATGATCACAAGTTTACCCTTATGCTTTCAATTTGTTTTTTTCTCTTTCCTTTCCTTGCCTTCCCTTTCCTTTCTGCTTTCTCCTTTTTTCCCCCCATATTTCCTGAACTGTCTAACCTGCTTCCTGGTTTAGAAAACATTTCGCCAAACTTTGAAGCCAGAGTCCTAGCATTGAACAGGCCTTTATTTAGAGATAAGGCCCTAGGAAAAGGCAAATCTCTTTTCAGTTTTGAAATTACACAGCATGTACATGTGTCTTCTGATTTGTGGAGGGGCAAATGATTGGTACAGTGTAGATTACTGGAAAATATTATTTTGTAAGTAAAGCATACTTATAAAAATCTTAATTATGAGTTTACAAAAAAGAATGCTTATATCTTAATTCACCTTATGGGGTAAATTGTGAGGCTTCCTAAACTCTAACTTTATAGTCATAGAAAATTCTCAGTATTTCAACTGTTTTACATTAAAGAAAGAAATCCAGTTGACAGCAATCTTCTCACTTCCTCCCCATGTCCCTGAGAAAATATTCTTAGATCTAGAAAACAAAAAATTAGCATTGGCATGCTTAAGTGACAACGTCCTCTGTGTCCCCACTATCCATCTGTCCTTCGTTTACTTTAGCTTACACTTAGATTGCTTTCAGTTGTCATCAGTTTTCCTTCAGACCCTCATTTTCCACTGAGGAATTCCAAGACAATTCAAGTTAAAACACAAATCTTGTTCCCCATAAAATGGTACCTTATGGAAACAAAAAAGGAACAATCACACTGAAAATATATTCCTTAGATCTTAATGATTTTAATTCTTGATTTTAAAAAAGTTGCCAACAGGTATAATTAGACATTTCAAAAATAACATTGTATGGTATTTTCATGGAATATAGAGCATCTTGGGATGGGGGATGGGGGGGACCATGAATCGGGGCTGAAGTATTGGTAACTTTTAAAAATATTTCTATTTTTTGTGGCAAGACTTATCTCCAGCAGAAAGTTAAGTAGTTCAGATAGGTTTGTAATATTTGCTTCTTTTCTTAACAAATTTACCAAATTTGTATGCTTTTTAAGGGAAAAAAATAGCTGCTATTGTAACAAATGCTTTCTGGTTTGGAAAATATCAAGTAAACTTTGTATTAAGGTGAGCTTCTCTCCCCAGAGAAGTTCTAAAAGTGAATCAAATGAAACCAAGCCCCTGGTTCTACTTGTCTCCTGGCCTTTTACTATGCCATTTGAGGTCTCCCTTGGTCACCAAGCATGCAAGCCAGTTTCTGAGTCTCACTGCACATAGCACGGCCAACGTGGAACAGAGTTTGATATGATGCCTTTTCACCCACGTCTCACTCAGAAGTACCTAGAGTCACCAAGAGTGAGGAAGGACACTGTGGGGACACCGCTGTGCGTCATGCACTCCAATAAATGCATTGTAATAATTACGTGAGACGACCAGACATGAAGTAACTGCAGGCTGTGGAGGCAGCGGGGCCAGCAGCACAGAAACCAGGCCCTGTCTTCACAGTAGAGGCCCTCTCCTGGTCTGCACATTCAATAAACCCTACTTTCCTTCTTCCCCTCCCCACCACCCAGGAAAACATAGGCATGTACAGAAATTTGCATGACATTTCAAAGAACACGTTGACCATCATAAAAACCGCTAGTTAATTTTTGTGACCAGCAGCATTTGCCTTTTCAAGGACAGTAGGTTTCTGCTGCATTTTCCCTGATCTGCCAGATCTCTCTCCTCAGGGTAGGTGACTGTTCCAAGGATAGCCAAGGGTATGGGGTTAGGATGACAAGTTCTTCTTTCCCACAGAGTTCCACAGCTGGTAGTAGTGACCTGTTTTCTGGGCACAGTTGCCCCTGTGGATCACACAGTGCCATTTGTCAATCTTACTCTAAAAGCAGTCCTGGGCTTCCCTGGTGGCGCAGTGGTTGAGAGTCTGCCTGCTGATGCAGGGGACATGGGTTCCTGCCCCGGTCCAGGAGGATCCCACATGCCACGGAGCGGCTGGGCCCGTGAGCCATGGCCGCTGAGCCTGCACGTCCGGAGCCTGAGCTCCGCAACGGGAGAGGCCACAACAGCGAGAGGCCCGCGTACCGCAAAAAATAATAATAAATAAATAAATAAATAAAAGCAGTCCTAATCAAGGAAATCTCAGAGTGCTGACAGAGTCCTGCTCATTAGTCCACTTCATGAAGGCGTTTTGTGTCCTTGTCCCCAGACACTATAAAAGTAGAGGACTCGTTTGCCTTAAAATAGTATTCTCCAGGTTAAATAAGGAATTCAGTTTCTCCTGTGGCTTGGCCCGCAGCGCGGCCCAGATGGAGCCCGTTGCGTCGGCCCCTCGTGGGGTGCCTCCACAGCCAACCACAGTTTTCCTTTTAGTTTGGGACTGAGGTACAGGATGACGTCTTCTACCTGTGACGACGTTTGGAAACATCTTCCATTATTTGAATAGTCCTTTTCTGTCCCACCTTCACCCTCCTCCCCTAGTGTTCAGTCACTATCAGAATTAATTTAATATTAATAGTTTTACTGCCCCTCTGTTCTTTGAATGAACCATGGAGAAATATACTCTGTAAGATTTTATATTAGGATGACACATAAGCTTGGGAAAGACAATCTGAGGCAGTTTATAATACAGATTTTGTCTTATTTTTGTCCTGTTTTAAACTATCGTTGCTTGATAATCACATAAGGCTTAGAAATTCAGCAACATGTGTTCCTCAAACTATAGCAGATAGTTTGTATCTACTCCTAAAATAGGATTTGGGGACAAATTCCCAAACTATAAATTAAAGGTTTAAGCATTATGGGAGTCAGGAACAAATGATATGATGATTTAATCTGAGTCGAGGGAGGTCATCCCCTGCACGAACTTGAATTGATTTGTTCGTTTAATCTTTTTCTCCTTAAGGTGAGACCACCACTCCTCGGGCCATCTTGACAGGCCATGACTCTGAGATCACTTGTGCTGCCGTCTGCGCTGAGCTCGGCCTCGTGTTAAGCGGTTCTAAAGGTAAATCTGTGGGGCCTTCAAAAAACGGATGCACTTTTTCGGTGTCTTCTAATAACAAATTACCAGAGGTGAATTTGGTGCCTTTTTCTCTAAAGCTGTGCTATCTGTGACAGTGACTGTTAGCTCCATGGGACTGTTCACATTAACTGAAACGAAATAAAAGTTAAAATTCAGTTCCCTGGTGGCACTAGCCACATTGCAGGGGCTCAGTATGCACCTACGACTAGTGGCTACCGTACTGGAAGGCCCAGAAAGGGAACACTTCCATCACTGCAGGAAGTCCTGTTTCACAGCATTGCTCTGAAGAGTGAGGCGAGAACAAGGACAGTCTTAGTGTGTTTGTTTATCCTTCTGGACTCTGACTGGGCTGGGTTCCACCTCACACCTGAACGGAAACTCCTGACCCAGTCTGTTTTACTTTCCAAATCTCTGAACTAGGCAGGGGCCAGGATGGCATTGAGAATGGGGTGGAAAGATTCTTCAGCTGGTTGGCCTGGAGGTCTATCCCATAGCATCGTCACAAATTTAGGCCAAAGATATTCAGCAAGCTTTCTAAGAGCGCACACAACAAATCAGGATCTGACCAGGAGCAGAGCTGTTTCCAGTCCATTGCTTATTCAGCTGTAATAGTCTATTCATCTCTCTGTCTCTCTGCCCTGAACTGAGCTCTGAACACAAAAAAGTACTGTAATCACATATCTCCTAGGCTTATCTGAGGGAGAAGCGTAGAGTTTTTGAGTCACCTTATCTGTGTCTTGAACTATGATACTTTGTATAGCTAACGAGACTTATTAATGAGTCAAATGTTGGTGTTTACAAATTTAGTTGGTCAAAACGATGAAATAGTAACAATGATAGCAAGAATTCTATAACTACTGGATTTTTTCCCCTTATACCCAATGATTTCATTTATCCTGAGCTAACATGAGTTCCCGGATTGTATGTGATCCAAATTGGACATGTAAAATGAACCTATCATATTACAGGCTGTCCTCACTTTGCACGGTGGTACAGCACCATAAAAATGACCATGCAAGATGAAACCATGCAAAGATATTAAAAATCAATAATTTCAATGGGAAATATTATGAAAAATAATGGGAAATTTTATGATTGTTCCATGGCCTTTACAAATTTTTATCAAAACATTAAAAATTCTCTTGTTCACTTTTATACATATATGCATACATACACATATGTATGGACATGAAAAAAATAGTAAAACTCACATTTAGTACACTAATTTAAAACATCAGAGACATTACGAATGACAGTCTTTTATTTCTTTGTGAAAAAATACATCAAGAGTACTTGGAAAGTGCTCGCCCCCTTCTCTCCGTGTAACTTAAGATAAGGAGTGAGAATCGTCTCTGTGCCTTGACCAGTTGTCAAACTCCTTCCTAAGTTTGGATCAGCTTCCAACATTTTATCTTCTGTGCTTTCAATGTCATGAAATATCTCCTAGGTTTCCTTTAATGTGGAGATTTTTGCTGACGTCACTTCTGGGACACCCTCATGTGTGTAACAGCACTTTCCTAAGTTTTACAGGGCTTATGTCAGTAAGATCACCTTCACTCACTTCCTCGGGCTGCATCTGTAGCGATGTCAGCACTCCCACGGTCAGCTCTATCTTCTGTAACTCCGTTTATGTTGGCTTCCAGTTTTACTTTCAGCTTTGTCACTTCTCATTTCCTTACTTCAGATCCATCTTTGTTGGCCACTACCCTCTTTTGATTATCCATTTTTATAAAATGTCATACAGTTCCATCCCTGGGAGACAAGGAGGCAACACAACTACAGAGTTTGCTGTCTGTGCATGAGCTGAGTCACCGACGTGCAGTGACCATTCACTAACAGACTTCGAAAGAAGTGATGGGGTTGGTCACCCATCATGATGCACACCTGTTATTTATAGTGATTTGTGGACTGACAAGCTGACCATGAAGTGTGTACCTTATGCAGTTCCTGTGATAACTGAAATCTGAACTGTGGCATTGAGGGACTGGGGTCATTTAGAGTGACAACTGAAATTCATGCATGCTGGAACTGTGCAGAGCAAAGACTGCCTTATGTATTTATGTCGAGAACACTAAAAACCTATCAACTCCCTGAGTGGTCAAGAGAAAGACGGGAGACACGTTTTAATGGTCATGTGGGGAACACGTGATGATTCCATGTAGCCACGAGAAATTTAGCCCGGAGAGGAGTAGGGCATATAGTCTAATTACCCCATTTGTCCGACTCAGACATTTCTGAGAACTTACTCATCACACAAGCAGTTTTGGTTACCTGCTCCTCTTTTGCTTTTCATGTAGCAGGCACTCAGTAAAGATGCAGTTTCTCCATCCTCCTCAAGCATCTCAGCCTGGAGGTCAGCCCGGAGAGTGGGGAGTGGTGGATGCAAGCTGCTTGGTTTCGGGGACAGCAGGGGGGCAGACTTGTTTGCCAAGGAGAAGTGGCAGAAGGATCTCTGTATGAATTTCCCTGGGGGCTGGGGTGTGAGGAGGTGGACCACCAGGCACCTTCTCTCATCGCGAAGTAGCAAGCAGTGGGAGGGAAGATGTTTTAGGCCTTCAGAAGTTGCCTTAATGAGTTCTCACCACACAGGCCCCAATGCTGCTACCATCGGGACCCTGTGTGCAGCCGATGTTTAACTGAGGCCCAGCCTTCCTGGAAGCTCTTTTAGGATTTGTAATTTGTCCTGTTCCTTTCTGAATTCCTCCAGCTCTTATCATCCCTTGGCATAATGAATTTCATAAAGTAACTTCCTGTCTCTTGAGAAGTGAACTTGAACATGCATGACTCGGCTTCCTTCTTTCCCAAGTGGAAGGTGAGATTTAGCCGGCATGCAGATTTTACAAAATAACTGATATCTAAGATATAATTTTTTAAGGCTTTCTACAACTGTGATATGGTACTGGCAGCCTGTTTCAACGGTGCTCAAGATTCAGGTCACATTTGTCTGTTCTTATTCAGAAACTTCATTTTGGCTTTTGTTTCTCCTGTTTTCTCAGAAGGACCATGTCTCATACATTCCATGAATGGAGACTTGTTAAGGACTTTGGAGGGTCCTGAAAACTGCCTGAAACCAAAACTCATGCAGGCTTCCAGAGAGGGTCACTGTGTCATATTCTATGAAAATGGCTTCTTCTGTACATTCAGTGTGAATGGAAAACTCCAGGCCACCGTGGAAACAGATGATAACATAAGGGTAAGTATACCTTACAGACTTTTCAGCATTCTGTGTTTTTACCTCAAAGTGTAAAGGTGAGTGAGGAGGGAGAGGGTTCTCAATTTAGTAAATGGCTTTCTTCTCTCTCCCATTCCGTGAGGTTTCTCCAGTGCATTTTGACCACCTCTGCCACGAAGGCTGCATACAGAGATGCTCACACTCTGCTTTTATTTTTCCCTCCCTTCATTTAAACCAAGTACACGTTAGAGGATTTTCCTTTCCTCTTTTCTTTACGATAATAATGTTGATAATCTGTCACTTGGAGTTGCGATTATTTTGTCAGCTACACTAATAAATCTGTAAAGTAATTTGAAATCCCTTGCTGGCTAAAACAATTTCTGTGGTACTTCAGTTAGTACCAAAGGCTCTGGGAAGTTCCTCAAGGCAGCAGTCGGAGGCTTTCTGCAGACTGTTCGTACACACATGCTTTTCCCCTCTGCCCTATGGCCGTTGTTTTTTTCCCTCTGTAATATTTCCCACTGGATTTTAGGCTTAAACAATCCATCGCCTTTTCCCCAGCACGCCTGCACTTTATCATACTAACTTGTAAGTGGCAACTGTGTGATTAAAGTGAGCTTGCCTAAAATGAGCGCTGCCCGTGCCCGGCTCCAGAGACCCACACTTTCACAGCTAACTGCCTTGGGAAGGGTGGAAGGAAATCACAGGCTTGGACTAAGAGACATCACAGAACAAAAATCTCCACCTCCATCCTGCAGTCTGAGCCTGTATAAGGAAAGGAGACCATGGACACAAATTAGTCATTAGCTCAGACCAGAAATGAAGTTTCTTTGAAAGAGCAACAAGAACCCTGCAGGCAGGTGGCCTGGGGAACCTCTGCACTAATCAAGGCCTCCCACCTGTTTTTATTTAGATGCCAGATTGTGCAGTGGCATTTGGTTAACGTATCAGAGCACATCAACTAGGCAATGTTTAGATGTCTTAATGAATAACTTAAATTTAAGTGGGCAGCCTGTACAGAGCAGCAAAGTTATGTTATCCTAAACAAAGGATCACCCCCCATTTCACCCATAGGAACTCATTTATTTTGTTTTCCTGGGGAAGCTGTGTCTTAGGATATGATTGTCGCCAGCAGACTGCTGTGGCCTGCTGGTACCTCCTGGAAACTGGTGCAACTACGGTGTTGTCCGAGCACTCAGGAGTCCAGGGGCTGAGATTCACACGTCCCCAGGGCCCTCCTAAAATCTCTAGTCTCAACCCAACCTGGATTGAGACTGGAGGAGGCGTATGAGAATTGAAAACTACGTGAATGCTGGTTTGGGTGGGAGATAGGGTGCTATTCAGGAAATGCTACCCTGGCTGTTATTCTCAGGGAAATTTGACAAGTCCCTCATGAGAAAGGCCAACAAAATATTTTTTAACTTTGGCAGGCACCTGGTTTAATAAAATGTTTTAGGTGCTGATACATGTATAGTCCTAAAAGTCCAGGTTTTATTTATTTCAACACAGAGCTAGGAGTAGGGATTCTTTAGGACAAAGAGTTAAAGATTAATGGTTTTAATTTATGTTTTAATATAGCACTTATCCAGTAAAAAGCCTCACGTATAAAACTCAAGTGAACCACAACCGTAAGGTTAATGGATTTTCATCAGCTGAATTTTATAAGTGTAGCAAATAATTATTTGTTGTAGTCTTCATTTCATTTCCCAGATAAGCCCCTAGAGATTGACGTTTGTGAAATGAATGGGGGAAAAGGATATTGGTTTTCACTTATATTGAAAAATCTTACTATGGGTATTTGGTTAAAATTTAGAGAATGCTTCTTGAATGAAAGTGTCTTCCACCCACAGGTTTTGATTTCTTAGGTGTATTTTTGTGTTTTTGCGAATAAGCTGTATTTAAGAGACCTCTGAAAGTTCGCATTTACTTGAATGTGAATTGAATGGCTATGAAACATTTCTATAATTAAAAAAAAAATTTTTGTCAAAGGGTAAAGACTTAAGGCAACTATGCTAAAACTCTGAGTACGGAACAGTATAAATATATTTTTCAGAAGGTAGATAGTTTCTTTCTGCCCTACTAGTACAATCTGGATTCCCACATTCACTGTATCCAGGTGGACAGAAGATTACAGGTATTTGCGATAACTTTTAGAACTCCCAATGTCACCCAGCTAAAGAAAGGAAATGTGTATGTTAATAAACCGGGAAAAGAAGGTTTGGAGGGAAGGGGGCAGGAGGAGAGGAAGGGGCAGTAGGATCTGCTCCTCAAGTAAGGAGGGACCTTTTATATCAGGAGCTGGCATACTTTCTCTGTTTAAAAAAAAAAAAAAAAAAAGTAGCCAGAAATGAATGGATGTGCCTTTGTTCCAATAATGCTTACTTATGAGCACTGAAATTTGGAATTCATATAATTTTCACGTGTCATGAAATATTCTTTTGATTCTTTTTTTCAACCATGAAAAAAATAAAAAGTCATTAAAAAAAAAAAAAGAAAGTGGCCTGCCTTTGGTAGGTTTGACAGGACTGAAGAGCAAATTACGTGTCTGTCCTTTGAGTTCAGCACTGGCAGGAAGCAGTCAGTCCTGGGGCAAGAAGAAAATGCTTAAACTGGGTTTAATCACCCTGGGAGTCACGGTTCCCTACCAAGTTGTCTTCCCACCTGCTGTAAACTTCCAGCAGGCCTAGTGAAGGTGCTCAAGCTGTAGGTGGTCTCCTGTGGGGCTGAGCCCCACAGGCAGCAGTGTTTTATCAGGGATATGAGGTCAGCTAGCACTGTCTGCCCAGCCTCGGTACAAAACAGGCTTAGCATGACCACAGTGCAATGGAGAGATGCCAGGAAGCGCTTCGTTTTACAGTACTGGTCCCCGTCCACAACACGGACCATTTAACTAGTAGTCATAGAATTGGAAGAGTCAGCCACCTCATCCTTAAAAAGCAAAAATTAAAAACAAAAAAACTCAAAAACTCCAGCATTGCCTAACTTTGCCCATTTGACTTTTGAAAAATAGCAAAAGTCTTCTATGACTCATGATTTCCTGAAAACTCCTCAGGAACACATACACACTCTTTCCCTTTGTGGCTCCAGTAGCCGGCTGGAATCACGTCGAATTAATCAGAGATGCGGTGAGGGCCCCAGTTTTCCGAGAGCCGTGTCTCTACTGACTGTTGCTGTCTCACAGGCTATCCAGCTGAGCCGGGATGGGCAGTACCTGCTCACCGGAGGAGACAACGGTGTGGTCATGGTCTGGCAGGTGTCTGACCTCAAGCAGCTCTTCGCCTATCCAGGCTGCGACGCCGGGATCCGGGCCATGGCACTGTCTTACGACCAGAGGTAACACTGAAATAGTGGTCTATACTGGTGGCATTAAAAACTGGCAAGGGAATGTATGTAGTAACTGGGCTGATGGCTGGGCTGGGCTGTGAGGGTCACCTGTGCAATCAAAAAAGCTGATGGATATTGGGGTTTCCAAGGTACTTTTTAAAAAGCATGATTTTGTTTGATGGCATTGCCAATCTTGGACAAAGGCTGAATTCTCTAGGAATAGACAGGATTTAAGTAACAGAGGCTCCAATTATATTGCTGTAAAGCTTTTTATGTTAAAGTACCTTTTTTCTTAAACAAAATTTCATGTGAAATGCCTGTATGTCTGTCCATAATGATTCCATTGAGAAATCTGGCTTATTTACTAAAACCTCCATTTTAGGGAGATAATCTTTACCTGGCATCTTATTTCTTTTTAATATACAGTCTTTCATTTTAGTTCTTAACTTCTTTTACTGTGATAACATATACATAAAATTTACCATTTAAACCTTTTTTTGGGGTGCATAATTCAGTAGTATTAAGTATATTCACATTGTTGTACAACTATTACCGCTATTCATTTCCAGAACTTTTTCATCATTCCATCTCATAGTGTCCTTTGATGTGCAAAAGCCTTTAATTTTGATGAAGTCTCATTTATTTTTTTCTGTTGTTGCCTGTGCTTTCGGTGTTATATCCAAGAAATCATTGCAAAATTCAGTGTCATGAAGTGCTTCCTCTATATTTTCTCCTAAGAATTTTATAGTTTTAACTCATATTTAGTTTTTGATCCATTTTGAATTAATGTTTGTTTATATATGATGGTCATAAGGGTCCAACTTCATTCTTTTGCATGTGGATATCAGTTTTCTCAGCACTATATGTTGAAAAAGACTGTTCCTATATATGAGAGATTATTTCTGGATTGTCTGTTTTATTCTGTTGGTCTGTATGTCTCTCTCTAAGCCAGTACCACACTGTTTTGATTACTGTAGCTTTACAGTAAGTTTAGAAATCAGGAAGTATGAGACATCCAATTTTGTTGTTCTTTTTTGAGATTGTTTTGGCTATTCAGGCTCCCTTGAGATTCCATGTGAATTTTAAGATGGTTTTTTTTTTCCTATTTTTGCAAAAAACATTGAGATTCTGTTAAGAATTAGGTTGAATCTGTAGACAGCTTTGGCTAATATTGTCATCTTAACAATATTAAGTGTTCTGATCCATGAACACAGGATATCTTTCCATTTATTTATGTTGTCTTTAATTTCTTCAAGCAATATTTTCTGGTTTTCAACATACAGGCCTTTTGCCCCCTTGGTTAAATTTATTCCTTGAGCATTTTATTTTTTTTGTTGTCATTGTTGTTGCTGTGATGGAATTGTTCACTGCTTGTATGTAGAAACACAACTTATTTTTTGTATTGTTGATTTTGTATCCTGCAACTTTGCTAATATAAGTTCATCAGTTCTAACAGTTTTTTTGTGTGTGGAATCTTTAGGATTTGCTACATAAAGATCATGTCACTTGCAATAGAGGTAATTTTACTTCTTCCTTTCCAATTTAGATTCCTTTTATTTCTTTTCCTTGCCTAACTGCCCTGGCTAGGACTTTTCGTACTATATTGACTAGAAGTGGTGAAAACAGGTATCCTCGTCTTGTTCCCAGTAAGAGGGGGAGAGCTTTCAGTATTCACCATTGAATGTGATGTTAGCTGGGAATTTTTCATAAATGCCCTTTATATCGTGTTGAGGTACTTTCCGTCTATTCATAGTTTCAGTGTTTTTATCATGAAAGGATGATGAATTTAGTCAAATGCCTTCTCTCATATGGGTTTCTTTTGTTGTTGTTAATTGTTGATGTGATGTATTACAATTGATTTTTGAATGTTAAACCATCCTTATATTCCAAGAATAAATCCCACTTGGTCATGGTGTATATAATCTTCTTAAATGCTACTGAATTTGGTTTGCTATTATTTGTTAAAGATTTTTGTATCAGTAAGCATAAGGGATATGGTCTGTGATTTATTTTCTTGTAATGTCTGTTTCACTTTGGTGTCAGGGTGTGTTGGCCTCATTGAACGACTTAAGAAATGTTCTCTGTAGTTTTTTAGAGGCATTTGAGTTGGTGTTAATCCTTCTTTAAATCTTTGACAGAATTCACCAGTGAAGCTCTCTGGTCCAGGGCCTTTCTTATTGAGAGGTTTTTGATTACTGATTCAGTCTCATTACTCGTTATAAGTCTATTCAGATTTTGTTTCTCCATGATGAAATTTTGGAATAATGTGTGTTTCTAAGAATTTTTCCATTTCATCTAGGTTATCCCAATTGTTGGCATACAGATGTTCCTAGTATTCTCTGATAATCCTCTTTTTATTTCTATAAAATTGGTAGCAATGTCTCCACTTTATGATTTTAGTAATTTGAGTCCTTTTTTTTAGTCTAACTAAAAGTTTGTCAATTTTGTTGCCCTTTTCAAAGACGCAACTTTTTTTTTTTCTTTTTGCTGTACGCGGGCCTCACCACTGTGGCCTCTCCCGTTGCGGAGCACAGGCTCCGGACGCGCAGGCCCAGTGGCCATGGCTCACGGGCCCAGCCGCTCCGCAGCATGTGGGATCTTCCCGGACTGGGGCACGAACCTGCGTCCCCTGCATCGGCAGGCAGACTCCCAACCACTGTGCCACCAGGGAAGCCCCAGAGACTCAACTTTTGACTTTGTTGATTTTTCTGTTTTTCTATCCCCTATTTCCATTCTAATCTTTATTGTTTCATTCCTTCTGTTACCTTTGGGTTTAGTTTGCAGCTTTTTCTTGTTCTTTAATGTGTAGAATTAGGTTACTGATTGAGATTTTAAGTATCTGTGTTTACAGCTCTGAATTTCCCTTTTAGCACTGGTTTTGCTGCATCCTGTAAGTTTTGGCTTGTTGTTTTGTATTCATTTGTGTTGGAATTTTCTAATTTCCCTGAGATTTTTTTCTTTGACCCATTGGTCAGTTTCCACACACTGATGAATTTTCCAGTTTTCCTTCTGTTATTGATGTGTAGTTTAATTCTGTTGTGATTAGAAAAAATACTGTGTGTGATTTCAATCTTTTTAAAGTGTATTAGGACTTGTGGCCTAATGTATGGTTTATCTTGGAGAAGGTTCCGTGTGCATTTGAGAAAAATGTGCATTCTGCTGTTGTTGGGTGAATGTTTATATATGTGTTACATCCAGTTGGTTTTTAGTATTGTTCAGATCCTCCATTTCCATATCTTCTTTCTGGTTGTTCTACCCATTATTGAAAGTGGGGTATTGACGTCTCCAACCATTATTGCAGAACTGTTTGTTTTTCTCTTCAATCCTGTCAGCGTTGGTTCCATATATCTTGGGGGGGTGCTGATTGGTTCATATAGGTTTGTAACTGCTATATACTCTTGATGAATTGACCCTTTTATCATTGCTATATAGTGTCCTTGTCTCTTGTAACATTTTGACTTAAAACTTATTTTATCTGATATTAGTATAGCCACCTCAGCTTTCTTTTCATTATTATTTGCATGGAATATCTTTTTCCATCCTTTCACTTTCAACCTGTTTAGATCACAGTGAGTCTCTGGTAGACAGCACATAGTTTGATCATGTTTTTAATTCATTTTGCCAGTCTCTCTGCCTTTTGATTGGAGAGTTTAATCACCTTACACGTAAAGTAATTACTGATAGGGAAAGACTTGCTTTTGCCATTTTTTTTACTGTTTGCTTTCTACATGTCTCAGTGCTTTTTTGTCCCTCATATCCTCATTACTGCCTTCTTCTGTGTTTAGCTGATTTTCTTGTTCTGACACATTTTAGTTCCTAATTTTGATATGAGGTACTACTAAGGATACTAAGTATGACATCAAAGGACTCTCCTAACCAAACCATCCAGAGAGAGGTCTAAGATAGTAAATAGGCTTCTGCCTCCTGGAGAGGCTCCTCTGAACCGCCTGTCTTACTGCTTCATCTCTTTCCCTGCACCACCAGCTCAGGGACAGGGGACGCAAACAGCAACTCCTGTCTATAGTGATCATGGCAGTGAGTCGCTGTGTTGGGAGGACAAAGCCCCTCTACCCTTAACACTATGGGACACAGAATATTCTTCTGCAGGGTGGTCAGCACTCTGATTTCTTACTCTTCATTCCTTCTGTATGTGTCACATACCTCTGTCAGTCACTTGATTGTATGCTGCTTCCTCCACCAGCAATTACTTTGAGATTATGATTCTTTATTTTGCTTCCAATACCTAATATAAAAAGTTTACCTGCCCAGCCTCTCCGCCTTAGAAATTATCTAGTCTGTTCAGGTTCTTGCACAAACTAGCTGTACTTTCACTATAAAGACAAGCTGTGAATTGGATCCACGTGGAGTGTCAGAGGTGGGACTCTGAGCTTACTCAGGACTGCATTTTAGTCATCAAAAAAACATACCGTAAATCTCACAAATTGTAGGTCTGGCTGCCATCTTCTGTATTTACCTTGTGGATTTGGGGAGGGCAGTTCTTTCTTTAGTAACAAAGCCTAGGTTTGTAAACCCCTCCTTCTCTCTCTGCTTCTCCCAGGTGCATCATTTCTGGCATGGCCTCAGGAAGCATTGTTCTGTTCTACAATGACTTTAACCGGTGGCATCATGAATACCAAACCCGCTACTGATTGATAGTGACAGCTGGGCTTCAGCCTTGCCCCCCAGCCTGGGCACAGGAAGCGCCCTCAGCATCTTTCTCTTAGAAACAGCAATCACATCTGAATGTAACTTAAATTTGCTCTAAGAAGCAAAATATTTTTTAAAGTTAATTGCTATTTTTGTAGACTTTGCTTGACTTTTTTGGGGGAATAGCAAAGCAGAAAACTGGCTGCTGGGTTCTGTAGTTTAAAAAAAAATCTATATTTTTAGTCATAATGAGAAGTCTATTTTCACCAATTATGGAAATAATAAGTATACAGTGGAGCAAGTAAACCCACTTATGCTAGTTATATTATGGAAAAACACTTCCCGTTTATCTGTAATCTTGAGAAATGTATGATTTTAACAATAAGGAATGGGTTATAATACTGGGATGAGGGAATTTTATTTACACTCTACTTTGGGTCCTGTATTTTTCCAAACAAACAACTGTGCTTCTTCAGCACTGAAATTTCTGGGATTTAAATAGCAATGTTTAAATTACAGTAAATGTAATTTAAAACATCTCAGTGAATTATTTCTATCAATATTATTCTTCGAGCATGTTTTAGGCCTAGAAAATTATGGTTCGGGGGAGGGTATTTTATTTTATTGTGTGGTTATCATAAAGGATCTAATGTTATCGCAAGTGTGAAATATTTACCATGTTTTCCTGATCTGTCCTCTTCTTAGCACACCCAAGTGAAATGATGATGGAAATGCTCTTGGCCTCACAACCTCTGTTTTTCTTTTAAAGTAAATGCAAGTACCAGGGCTCACTCCCCGAGGGCTGACTGTGCTCACGCACTGAGGCAGAGCCGTTGTCAGGGCTCCCCCACCTCCCCACCCCAACCCCGGGCCGAGGAACAGAGGCTACTGGGTGCTGTGTGAAGCAACCCTCGTTTACCTTCTGTTTGTTGTTAAACAATCTTCATCATCTTCCTTTTGATTAGCAATTTGTACTACAAAAATGTCATTTTTGGTGGTGTAGAATTCTACTTTTCTAGCAGATTGCTGTGTGGAATTCTGTGAAAAATATTTGAGAAAAGGTCTGTATTGCATAAATAAATTCTTTGTAAGTTGTGAACTCTGCATTGAAACGGACATTCCATCTCTATTACTCTTGCAACTTACTTACCTAAAAGGGGTCGCCTCCTTTCTCCTACACATTCAGCTCTTCTCTAAAAGCAAAGATTTTAGGAATGGAACAACGCAGTTGTTTGTTTGCCAGAAAAATTAAAATGGTATTTGTTTTGTTGGTAATAATCTTTTTCACTCCTCCTTTTGAAACAATGATGATAACATAGTTATTGCAAGCAAAATGTCAAACCCTGGTTCAGTCATAGTTTTTGAACAATAACCAATAGGTGAGCAATTCTCTTGAATGAAAACAGGAAAATGGGCATTACGGAAATGAGAACATAGAGACCTTTATCTAACAAACAAACGACCAAAGGAACTTTATACACTGTTCTGTCTAAAATCCACTGTTGTTTTATAACCCATTAACAAAACAATAGATGGTAAAATGTGGGAGAGGGGAAGTACATCTTAGAGTCAAAGACATACCCAAGTTACTGGTACATGAATATCCTCACGGGTACTAACCTGTGATATCACACTTCGGGAACTTTGGGGAAAGTGGCAGAAGAAAATTAGGAATATCTAAGTCATATGCCAGGCATATGCTACTTCAACTACCTATTTCAGCAAGCCTGAAGCAAAGTTCATGAAGCAGCTTCCTCTTGGAGCCCAAGAAGAAAATCGGTGCCTCTACCGCCTTTATTGTTTACAACTGTGGAAAATCCACTGAAACTTAATACCTTACAACTGGCATCAACACACAACTACAGCCAGCCCCCCACATCCGTGGCTTCCACCAACCATGGACGTAGAACCTGCGGCTGCCGAGGGCTGACTGTATCTACTCATACAACGAATCCCGCTGGCATCAACACAGGACTTCTTAGGGGTAGACTCTGTTTAGTACCGTATATGTTAGGGTTTACTCAACATTCACTTACTTTATCCAATTTTCACTCCTTTAAAAAAAACTACTTCAAATAAATATAAACCGATTAGGGAAAAAAAGTCAAAACTGAGGTGGCTTGGGGTGAAACGGGATGACCTACAACAGCCAGGAGCCACGGCGGCACATTCAGCAGGTGGTGCGGCCGAGAGTGCAGAGTGTTAAAATGCACTGCCTCGGGAAAGGAAGGTTTCCCTCACCGATGGTGTGGCTTCTGACGGAAACATCATCAGTCAAGTCCGTGAGGCTCTAATTTAAGAAATACCACTGGATCTCTAGGAGAAAGCATATGAGGGCTTAGAGCAGAGAGAACATGAAAACCTGAGAGGCGCACGGATGAGAACTGGTGGACAGTCCACTCAGGAGAAGTTTGTTCCCAAAGTGGACCAAACAGCCACAAGTAAATGTTCCAATAAATGAATCCAATGAAAAGGAACAATTCTGCCTTGAGATAACCCCACACTTCAGTTCTGCTTGTCAGCATGTGGGACGGTCCCCTGCCTGGGACCCACGGAAGCCGGGTGTAGCACATGAGGTCGGTAGCTTACCACCAGGCTGCCCATTCCCATTCAGCTCCGAGAGCAGAGCCCAGCCAGGGGCCTGACCTCACATCTGGGGCCATGTGTCCTCCCACCTCGCTGTCGGAGGGGCAGAGAGAGATGGCAGAGGTCACGTGGGTCAAGTTGGCAGACAGCCAGGGGATCTGGACGTAGCCAGACCACACGTCCGCTTTGCACCTTTTTCTGCAAATATAACTGAATTTAAATGGCACATGACAGTTTAGATCCACCAAGATAGGACTTTCACGGGAGAGATTTTCACTAGGGATCTTTGATACGTTTTTACCAGACACGATTTCAGGAGCTCTGACCTGGTTTGGTTCTCCTTCCTGCAGCAGCCCCACCCCCTCTCCATCACTGCTGAAGAGCCCAGCAGCCCCGGGACAGATTCCTTCCACATCAGGAAGCAGAAATGTCTTTAAACAGTTGGAAGGATCCCACACTGAGCTTGACGGAGCAGCTTTGCCACTTTCCGGCGAGCGTTGGATGATGGAGGAGCAGCCAGCCCAGCCCCACAGCCTCACATCATCACGTGACATCACATGAGGCCAGAGCATGTTCACAAACACAGAGAGGAGGAGGACGTGCATCTGAAAGTCTGCATAAACCATGCGTATCCGAAAATACGCCCGTGCCTGCACTTGGCTATTTCTGCCACACCACAGACGGAGGAAAGTGTTTTCCACTTCAACTAGGAGAGCAGTCAGCCTTGCTACCTCCCTTTTCTGTAGCATAAAGTGTAATGATGTTAATTCTATAGGCATCTCAAGTTATCACTGCAGGGAAAAGCAAGGAAGCTGGGAAGGCAAAGACCATATATAAAGTAGCAGATCAAAAAAGTAAAATTAAAAAAAAATTTTTAATCCTACCTCTTCTATTTTCTCTCAGGTGAGTGGGAGAAACATCTTTTGGATCTTTCTTTTCAATAGATATGAAAAGTAGAGTCCGTGATGCATTTCCTGGGTCCCCCAAATCACATGATCACCATATAAAAGCCCAAGGCTACGATGAATGACACTGACACATCACTCCCTGCCCTGCCTCTCTGAGCCAGAAATGCAGATTGCTCAAACCAGAGGGCCTCACATCGTTCTTTCTAGAGAACAGGGTGGTCTGACCTGCAGGCAAGGGAAGCAGGTGACCTACAAATGTTCCTCTGAATTCCACGGCAGTCACGTGCCAGAAACATGCAGTGAATCATTTTCCTGTCTCAAGTTCAGGAATATTTTTCCTTGCCAAAACCAAGATTCTGGGGGAGCCTGGCAGAAGCAGCTGGCTGTGCTGCAGCTTCAGACTTGGATCAGCTGAGAGACACTCCCCAGGCTTGACCTTAGTGCCAGCACAGGCAGGTGCCCAGCCTCACACCATCAGACTCGGGCTGAAACCCTCCTGACCGCCAAAGGCCATGCTGCCAAGCCCTGCCCCAAATGAAGGAGGCTCCTGTGTGAGGAGTATGGCACGAGCAGGTCAGTCTCTGTACCAAATACCTTTTTCTTCCGCTCAGCTACTCAGTGATGGTAACACACCCTCACTGAGTTCAAGGCTGCGGGTTTTATCATAAAATAGCCCCTGAAAATCCATTGGCCAAGACTAACCAAAGTTGCACACATCCGCCTCCCTCAGAGAGACTACTGCCTTCCTTCATCTAACAGGACTCACACACCCCTGCCCTGGGAACTTCTTAGCCGCCTCGATTTTCTACCACTTTGTCAGGTGTCTTCCCCAGCCCAGCCCACCTCCACCTTAGGACACAGGCGCTACCCCTAAAGCATCCCTGACCACCTGGAGGGGCACAGCAGCTCCCAGGACACCTGCCCCGGGGCCGGGAGAGGCATGTCCAGGCTCCGTCAGCTCGAGACCCATCTGAGTTTCCTCATTTGCTGAACAGGGATGTTAGCTGTTCTCTCAGGGCTGTGGTGTGGCTCAAACAAGACAGTGTGAGGTAACTCTGTACAGACTATGAGCTTTTGTTATTATTTAGCACCTAGGCATTTCCCAGAACTAGACAATCGCTCCTTTAGAAAGCAGCGAATTCTGTCACCGGGCTGCTCCTGTGACGCTGCGTTCACACCTGACCCTCATGCCTCCTACCCACTGACCTCGGGCCACCACCCAGAGCGCCCAAAAGAGGTCTGCAGCCCCTGCCACAGAGCAGTTCACTGTGAAGCCACACATCAGGCGGAGGTGCCTCTGGGTCTTCCTAAGCAACACCTGACCGCTTCTCCACCAGTCCTTGGCTCCCAGGGCTTTAAACCCCTCGCCACCCTGGCTGCCTTCTTTCGGGCGATGGTTGCTTCGTCTGCACCCCACACCCCGAGGCCCCAGCGCAGAGCCGTACCTGGGAGGTTCGACTCACGCTGCCCACGATCTGCACGGACTTTTCAGGATGCGGCTTAAGGTTATGCTAGCGTTTAAGCAGTTCTGTTGGCGCCTAATGACGTGATGCTCTTTGCACTTCTCCCCTCCCAGATCTTTCCCGTGAAGCAGTGAACGCCAAGGCCTTGGCCACTGAATCACAGGACTTCGCGCTTTGATTTCACATCTCAGGTTTGGATCAGTGCTCTAACCTGCTGAGATCGTCTTAAATCAGTCCATCCCATTTAAAACAGTGGATAAGGGTTCCTTCTGCATTGTCATACACATCATATGCAAAACTAAACAGAAACAAGGAAACTGAGTGCTGTGGCCTTTCTTTAGAGCTGCACTGTCCAGCTTGGCAGGCGGAGCAACACGAGGCTACTAAACGCTTGAAATGTGCCTGGTCCAACCTGAGATGTACCATACATGTCAATACACACCAGGTTTCAAAGACTTAGGACAAAGAAATAAGGTAAAGTATCCCAATGATTTTTTTTTACATTGATCACATGTTGAAATAATACTTTAAAGGGATGTATTTAGATATAGTGGGTTAAATAAACTATACTATAATTTCACCTGTTCCTTTTTAAGTTTTTTTAATATGGTACCAGAAAATGTTAAATTATGTGGCTTACATTGTATTTCCACGGGATGGCAAACTGCCCTGAAAGTCCTCCTCCAAGACGGCATCACTACCCAGCACTCTTCTTTCAATATGGTTTATCTGTTCTGAACCGTCCCCCATCTCCTGATTCACGTTTCACAATCTTATTCATGCAGATATTCTGGGGGAGTTACGCCAAATGCTTCCATCTGTATATTCCATGTACTTTCACGTCACGGCAACCTTTTTGAAGAAAGAGAGACAGACTCCCGCTGACTCTTGGCTGGGCCCAGCAGGCAGCCCGCGATGGCTTCGGCAGGTCACGGCTTCCCTTGCTCTATTCAAAGGTCAACTTCTGTAGACATGGCTCCCCTGCTGGAATAAGGGGATGAACATAAACCAAGCACATGCCTCTCTCTCAGTGCGGGAGCGGAGGAACCCAGCAATAAAGGACCTCTATTTAATTTGAATCCTGAGACCAGAATAAGAGCTCAATAACGTTTGCTAAATGTGTGGGTGAATGAACAATTTGCTGTGGTGTCGGAGCCTTTAGTTAGGATCTTCCTCTAGATGACCACTCATGTCCAGGCCTTGATTTACCCTGGACAACAGGCTGCCTTCAAAAGAGCACAGGTTTGATGTCCGTGGAATCTGAAACCACATCATGGCTCTGTCTCCTGCCAGTTCTATGACCCGGGTTATGTCACCTGACTTCTGGGCTTGTTCCTTTACCACCGCTTAACACTCTAGGTGTTTGTGGGATTCATTACTAAAGAACTGCTTGGCCACTGCTAGGCCACGGTGCCACACCCAGCTCAGCCTACTCCTGTCTCCAGGCCACCCAAGGGTGCCACAGAACGTGGGAGCATGTGCAGGACAGAAGGTGCTCCAGCTCCTGTCGCCAGTGACTGGCACTGCCCTGGCCATATGTTTTCTTAAGTCTTCAGCAAACGTCTTTGAACCTTGCAGTTTGAGAGATGGGGTCGAGTTTCAGGCTCCCATCAGTACACTAAAGGCCTCGCTCCGTCATTCTTCCATTTTCATTTTCACTATCCTCATTTTTCTCCTCTTTCTTTGACATTAGCTCTTCACTGCCATTAACAAACATTTTTCTATTGGAAGCTATGAAAAAGCTTGCTCTTTAACCAGTGAGAAGAGCGACAGGCAGAATGTTCTGGACCTGCCCATCACTACCCTCTCTTGAAGCCTGCACCCACTGGAGCTGTGTGTCCAGGAAGCCCATCTGCATCCTGTCACCTGCCTCTGGATTGGATCACAGGTCAGCACCAGCCCAGAGAGAAATCATCACACAGCAATGTGAACGAAGAGAACCAGAGCTGAAAGATACGGTTTCAAGCCGTGGAGCTGTACAGCCTTGCGAAGCTGGGGACAGAAGCAGTTGCAGGCTAAGCCAGAGCCCAGGCAAGCAGACGTTATGAGGAACAGAAACCAAAAGCCAAAACGCAATGAAAGAAGCAGAGACAGGAGACGGCACAGTCTCGGAGACAGACACAGACGGACGAGAACAGCTCCCCATTTCCTATAAAGCCTGACCTTCCTGTCTCTGGTTCCATCGAAGTCCTCTGTTGTACACTAATAATCTCTATTCGTTTTTGAGCTTTTGTGAGTTTCTGCACCTGTAATCAAACACACTTCCAGGTGCACCTCCGTGTGTTCTTCCCAAGCACCTCTCTTCCCCATTGCGACCCCGAGACAAAAACAAACACCGGCACCAGCCAGAACCTGGGCCGCGGAGGTGTTGCTTTGACCGCACACTTTGCAAAACCACCACGCAGGAACCTCTACCCACCCTGACGGCTATTTCTCAAGAAGGAAAAGTTTATTGGATACACTTGTAGGCGGCAAAAGTCTAACAATGAGAATGAACTACAGGCCCACCCGTTTAGAAGACGAGCAGGTAAAACAAATTCACTGATTATATACAATCATTAAAAAGAGCAGGGTGGCGGAAAAAAAGGAAAAACTGCCAGCAGCCTTCCAGAAGGTTAGTAACAGAGGATGTCTGCAGGCACCTTCCCGCCCAGTCCCGACTGTGCCCCGCGCTTCCTGGGGGTTGTTGCCGCCGCTGCAGATGAAAAGCAGATGGAGGAGGGAGGCTCCGGCGGCTCCTGGGGTCGCTGGTTGGTCCTGCTCTGCCCGCAGCCGGACCTGGAGAAGGAAGCGCCCCGGCGATGCGGCGTGCACCACGCCTCTCATTAAAAAGCCCCAAGGACAAGGTCGTCAGCATTTTCTAATACGGTCGCGGGAAGAGTCAGGGAAACACAACTTCGGGGGAAGAAACGGCCTTCCCTGCGGTCTGCGCACAAGTCCAGAGCCAGTGTCGTCCTAGACGAGCCCCCGAGGCTGGGCGGAGTACCGGGACCAGCGTGTCCGCTCGGGCTCCGAGCCTTGCGCGGGAAGTCAGCCCCCGACCCCCGTCAGCAGAGGAAGGGCACCCACAAAGGGACAGACGCAGTTCTGAGTTGCTTGTAAGAAAAAGGGAGCCCTCCTGAGTTTACTTAAGTAAGAGAAAGATCTTGGTGCATCCAAAGTGTTTCTATAAAAATGCGCTCAATGTCAGATAAAAGTTGCACATTCTCCTGGTGACGCCGTCAGATGTCCACTGAACTGAGAAGACAGAGAATTTAAACGAAGCCACTCCGAGGACCTGTCCCCGAAGGCGACGCGCACAGGCCCCTCCAGGACCCGAGCGGAGCGCGCGGGAAGCGGTGGCCCTGGAGGCGCGCGCTCTCCACCCCGGCGATGCGATGCGCGGTGCGGGCAGCGATGCGGGCGGCGGCGGCAGCCGGTCAGTCACGGTGGCGGCGCCAGGTCCCCGCCCGCTCGCACTCCGCGGCGGCGGCGGCGGCGGCAGGAGAGCGCGGGGGCGACTCGGGGGACGCAGAGGGCTCCGGGGCAGGGGGCTCCGGGGCAGCGGGCTCCAGGCTGGGCCGGCTGCCGTCCGCGCCGAGCTTGCTGCCGAAGATCTGGCCCTCCTTATCTAGAGCCGTGTTCTGAGAAGAGATCAGGAGACAGTTAGCCCGCCGCCTCGGTCCCGGCACCGCGAGCAGGGCGCGCAGAGCATGCACGGCGGGAACAGTAGAGGAGAAGTAACGCCCGGCTGCCCCTGATGGCAACCCAAGGGCCAGCCCGTCCCCGGCGCCGCGGCCTCTGCTCCTACTGCCCTGGACGCGGCCTGGGCAGATCCTCCCCGGCTCCGGCTCCCAGCTGCCTGGGTTCGGGGCGCTTCTCCCCACGCCCCTGAGCCCAGAAGAGTCCTGGACAAGAATCAAACCCCATAAGAATGCGAGATCCCTGACAGCTAACTCTTCTAAAGGTTCCCCGTCGGGGATTCGAAGAATACTCACAGGTCATCTATAGTAAGTACCTCCCACCCCTGCATCACACCGGTGCCCCGTAACCTATGGAAGCCCTGGGAATCGATGGTGCTGCATTACCCATCTTTCCATCCTCCACCATCTCCTCCCTGCTCTTCTCTTCTTTGTGCGGGTGTCTTATCCTGTCACACCCCCAAGGGCTTCAACCTGCTCCCCTGCTCCAGGGGCGCAGAAGTCGTCTTACCTCCTGACCCTAGCCTGGGAGGTTGGCCCTGACCTGCCTTCCTCCTTCTCTGAGTGGGCTTGCGGACTTCTGCTTGGCCAGGCAGGCTCGGCCAGCGGCCCTCTCACTGGGTTTTCCAAACGTGCGGAGCTTTCGGTTCTCAGGCACCTTTAGCTACAAGGCACGTGGACCAGAAGTCCTTTTGTGGTCTAACCACCTTGAGGGGGAAATGCACCACTGATTCTTCCAGTACTCTTACTGGAAGGAAAAAAAAGTCTGGAGAAAATATGAACAATGGGGCTTCCTAGGACAGACTTGGGCGGCTGCCTTTGGGGCACTTGGTGTCAACTGGAAGACAGGTGCTCTCCACAGGCCCTTCCCAGCTCGGGCTGAACGCTCAGGGATTGCCAAGGACAATTTCCGTTACCTGGAGAAGAGGTAACTGTGGACAAGCCAAATCAGAAACTCAGCATCGCTCTTTAACAAGCTTCCAAGCTCCCAGTATGAGCAGAGGCCAGGCCACCCCTCAGTGAAAACACTGAAAGCGGGGAGAGGTGGCATTCACTTTTTTCTACCATAAAACTTCCCCTGGGTAGAAGAAAGCAACAGTCCCGCAGTTATTTCTCCTCTTCCCTTCCCGTCAAGAAGACGCATGTGTGCAGCGGAAGGAAGCACTGCTGTGCAGTTAGTACATACCATCGCCTGGGACCTAGTCAGAGGAAAGCAATGCAGGCGGCGTGAGAGGCAAGAGGGGCGAGGAGAGAAGCGGGGACAGAAACTAGACTTACTTTCAACAGAAGCAACACAGTCGAAACAGTTTTGTCTATCTTAAGCCCAAATCCTTCCCAACTTCCCCCCTGAAAGAAGCATAATCCCCGAGTGGGGAAGCACTCTTTTTGAATCCATCCTTTCTCCAGTCAGCTACAAGGCTGCAAAATGCAGCGAGAAGGGGTTTCTTATCATTCCCCTTCCCACCACGAGATGGCCTCTTCTGGGCGAGGTGGTGAGCCCCCTCTGCAGGTGCACGGTCCTTTCTTAAGCATCTAAGGATAAGCCAGAGCAAATGCAAGTGCATTCTGAAACCACAGGCCCGTCTTAAACCAAAATCCTATCCAATAGTGTTCTCCTATCCCAAAGCCTAGCTGACCCTACACTGTCTTACTGCTAAAAATGCATCTTTGGAAATGTATTTGCAGAAAGAGAACAAAAGCCTTCACAAAGGTCCCCATCTTATGCTCTCATTCACAAAAAGGTGCTTTTTCACCTAAGTGAAAAACAGCCTTTAGCAGGAGAACGACTGGAGTTCTCCTCCCGTGCACTCGCCAGCTTTTGGTCTGGGAAGGAAGGCAACGTGGCAAGGCGAGAAGTTTTAAGTAAAGTTTCCAAGGCTGCGTTTGGCTGAAACGGGTGTCAGTAGGTACAGGAGACCTGCACCCATGAGGAGCTGAGAGCTGGATGCTGGTGTCAAAGTCCAAGAGAAGCATGCAGATTTAAGAGGGGTGACAATTAGAGGCGGCTCTGATGAAGCATAGCATGTTGAATACCAGAATTCTGCTCCGGGGTCCCCAGAGTCTCAACGGGGTACAGAGTGAAACTCTGAAGTGTCTCTCAAACTGTCAAATCAAACTGTCAAACAAAATGCAGACAACAGCATCAACTTGACTTTCTTGCACCGTTATTTACCATTCCTACCCTATCATTTTCTCACCAGAGCCTCAGGCTCCAATCCTTTGGGGGACGTTGGGGGGCCAAGGCAGAGAGAACACTAGGGGTGGCAGCGGAGAGCAAGGTTCCGTCTGGGAGCGACACAGCCGTTCCTGAGGGCTCCGCCTCGGAACATTTATGCCCTGTTTCCACTGCTATTTGTATCTGTAGGAAACCACATGAGCCTCACATACCCCAGTTATGAGAACATATAAATACCAGGGAGACTCATTTGTGAATAATGATTTTTAAGAAAACATTTGAAACTGTTCCCAAGGGCAGGACACAAAGACGCACAGTACTGGTGAGGAGAGCGAGGCAGACGACACAGAAGCCTTGCAAGCTGCCCGGACGCAACCACGCCAGGTCCTCGGTCGGGGGCCTGCTCACCGCTGCTCAGGGGGACAAGCCAGAATTCACAGGCCAGCTTTTTGGCCATGGAGAACTGGTACCCCCAGAGGCAGGCTCTACTGATTCCCCTGTAGGCAGTGAGCGTGATGACGTCGTCAGCACCTCCCCAGAGCTAACGAGCTGTGGAGTTGTGTACGGAATGCGGGGTTAGATGGAACCCTACCAACGTGCCCAAGATGACACTGAATACACACGGGAACACACAACTTTCACAATCACCGCTGGAATCACAATAAAGCTTTGTTCATTCACACAAACATCCGGTTAAAGCTCAGGAGTTTAAAATTTAACAGTTGAAATCCATCAGCAAATGGAAAAATGCCATTTGTAAACCGGGAGATGTAGTTTCTGTCTGAGAGAACCTAAACGTCCTTAACCAGAACAGAGCCTATACTGGGCCAAAAGGCAGAAGGGCTGATCATTCCAGAACCTTGGTGGGCCACAGGCCTTGGGCCATCCATTCCCATCTGGGCCGTGAGTTGACGGGTGACCCAGGGAATGAGGGGGGAGCTGCCGTAAGCCCTGGGCGCATTTTTAAATTTTAAATTTTTTAAATTTTAAATTTTTGTAAATTTCCCCAGAAGCTGCCTAACAACGCAGCCGGAGGCAGGGCGGTGACCCCTTAACCCAGCCGGCAGCCTTGCTCTCAAGGGTGAACCGCCTGAGAACTTTCTCATGCTCAGTCAAGATGGTTCTTTGCAAAGGGTTTAAGCTGACACTCCGTGACAACTCTGACTTTCTCAGGCTCTCTGCAGAACACTGCTGAGACGCCAGGAAAACCACAGCTCAAGAGGCCTTCCCGCTCTTTCGGCCCGGAGTCCATCACCACCCCCACTCGCGAGTCCGGCAGCACATCAGCCTGCAAGCCTGGCCTGGGGGCTGGAGCGAGGAGCGCAGCCACCCACCCAGGGGGAGGAGGACGGTGCGGCGGTGCCAGGACGGTGGTGGAGGCTCCAGGAGCAGCCCGCCTCCCGCACTCACGAGGGGGCGGGGCTTCTCTCTGCCTCTGTCTGGACCCGCGTCCTCGCTGGGAACTTCCGAGGCTACGGTGCGCCCTGAGAATGAGCAACTGTTTTCCTCCCAGTCGCTAGGACATCGAGCCTTTCCAGAGGGTGAGGGCCTGTCCTGAGGTCAGGGTGACGGAGCTGTCCGGCTCCACAGATCCCCGCAGTACTGGGGTGGCCAAGACCCAGCTCAGGCCCCCGCCTCCGGAGAAAGCCAGACTCCCGGCCGCGTCTCCCTGATCCTGTGCGCGGGACAGAGATCACGCCGAGGATCCGTGCTCTACACACGGCACCGGAGCAGGTGCGGACACGCCCGGGGGCCAGTTTCACGGCCCGACTTGGGCGAGGACTTGGGTCTGGACAGCTGGTGGGAGGGTGCGCGCCACGCTTCTGGCTCAGTTTTATTTTTTCTGCCTTCTTCTCCCATTTGCTGAACTTACTTTCATGCTGCTTCACTTACTTTAATGCCACTTTTCATCTGCTGTGTTTGTGGATTTGGGTAAGCTGCCTTTTTAAAAACATTTTGGAAGAAGGAAGATTTGAAAAAATATGGGGATCACTGTTACTGACTTCTCGTACAATTTTACCAACCCTGAAAAAACTAATACATTTTTTTCATTCTTCTGAACTTTTAAAAAACACAACACACTGACTTTTTAAAATGGAATTGGCTTAACTCTGGCTGTTTCTTATCCCAAGTTCCAAAGAATCATTCAAAGCTCAAATAATCTATTTCTGAGGCCTTGAGTAGTCAGGGAGTCACTTCCTTTTGCTGTAAGGGCCACCTGGGCTTGGGAACCGCTCTCTAGACGGGAAGCAGGGATGAGACAGAAGCAGCTGCCTGGAGGCCACCAAGCCCAGGAGAAGAGGCTGGGACGCCCCGGCCAGGGGCCCATCAGCCTGGCCTTGCTGGGACCTGCGCAACCTCTGATCCCAGGACCCGAGGCCTGGGAGCCGGCCAAAGGGTGCCCTTCACGTGCCAAGCCATTCCTGAAGTGGAGAGGAACACGACAGCGCCCACAGCCGCGTGAGGGAAGCGCCTGGCGGCTGACTTGATAAGATTCGATGTAGGTCCGAGCAGTGAGCCAGACGCTGCAGCTGCCCAAGGGCAGAACCACCCGTTCTACTTACCATGATAACGGAGACCCCGGTGGTGGTGCTGTTCTGTTTGGGGAGCGCGTTATTAAAGTGCTGTTTGAGTTTACCTGTTACTTCAGCCTGCATATTATTCTCCTGGGAGGCATCGTCCTACAGGAAAGAATCAAATACACTGCCTTTGATTCTCACGTCTATGTTGTCTCTTCCTCAGCAGTCACACACCAGCCGTCACCACCACCATCTCCTCCTAAATGGGCCCATCTGAGCCACAAGGTCGGGGGAACAATCTAAGTGAAGTAATTAGAAATGATTACCATTATTCACCAGTCCCCTGCCCTCGGAAAGACCCTCTGCCATTCACCTCCCTCCTTAGGTCTGAAGGGGGCCGAGGAGAGGGCAGAGGTCCCAGTGGCACAAGGACATTCTACAGGGTTCTGAGACCCTCCCCCCGCAGCACAAATGCCACCTAATTTAGTATAGAGCCCTCCCACGGAAACATCAACATTCATGAACAGTTTATCATTTTAATCAAGAATGCAGGTAGCTGTTAGTTCTGATCGCTCATTTAAAAAATACGGCATGTCAGCTACTTGGCCCAAGATCCAAGTCACTTAGCAGGACCCAGAGAATTTGAATGGAAAGGTCGGGACGTGTGGGACAGTGGGTGGCAGAGGGGCCTGGGGAGCCAAAGTCAGCAAAAGCCGCTGAATTAACGTCACTGTCCCTGAGCCTCCAGGACTGAGGGGGACGCAGCCTCTCCTGCTGTTGCCATTTCGTGGATCGTGTTTACCACGAGCCCAGAGCCACCGCCCAAGCTCAGAGAAATTCCAGGCAACGTCACACATCCTCTGCCTGTCTCTGGCAGGACCGCATCCCAGCCACGCCACCTGCAGCAGGAGTGCTCCTGGGACCATGTGCCATGAAGACAGAGACCAGGGTCTGACACAGGCTCATCTCTGGGCAAATCCTAAAAACTCTCAAACCCCAGGATGACAGAAAAAGCTCCTTAGAGAGCATCCTGGCCAAACCCTTCTTCTCACAGATAAGGAAACTGAGGCCCAGGAAGGGACAGTGACGTGCCAGGTCACTCACAGAGCGGGATCCTGGTGCCAACCGCTTTCTCCCAGAGAAGTGACTTCATGCTACTTGCTCATTAGAGAAAACAGACATTTAATCCTCCACGGAACTTGGATGCAGAACTTTGCCTGCGCAAAAGCCCTGGCGAGGAAGCACGCTGTTGGCCACAGGACACAGAGATGTTGGTTCCCCGGGGACGTGGGGTACTTACTGATACCCAGGGGTGACTCAGGATCTGTCCCGCAGTGCACCGCGCTTCAACGTTTACCTGAAGCATTTGACTGATTAATTCCTGGAAAGAAATAAAGAAGGTGATAGAGCAGGCGACAGGGGGTAATTCCAGCATCAACACAGAAATCTTGAGTTGGCACCAAGTACTTCAAAGAACAGCCAACACAGCTGCTCAGCCGTTTGAATGCAAAAGCTATTATCACCTCCACTGCCCGTGCCTAGGAGGCAATTACGCAGACACAGCTGCCTCGTGTCAGCGGCACTGAGAGAGGAAGAGGTCTCTCCCGAATCTACATTAAACCCAAGATGTTCTCTCCTAAGAGTTCCGGCCATTGTCATCATTCCACAGCGCAGAACTGCAGTGCTGCTCCTTTTGGCAATTCAGCACGTCTCACAAATCTACCCCTACAGTCTGACGGGTGTCCGTAACACATTTCTTGAATAAATGAAAGAACAAACGTTTAGGGCTTAGAGGAGCACAGGAGGACGGTAGCGGCAAACTGGGACGACAGCCAGTCCAGCTTTCAGAATTTGGTTAAGCATTTCAGAGACCACACTGAGGAAGGAACTTAATGAAGAACCACACATTACAAGTCAAGACAGGGGCTTCCCTGGTGGCGCAGTGGTTGAGAGTCCGCCTGCCGATGCAGGGGACACGGGTTCGTGCCCCGGTCCGGGAAGATCCCACATGCCGCGGAGCGGCTGGGCCCGTGAGCCATGGCCACTGAGCCTGCACGTCCAGAGCCTGTGCTCCACAACAGGAGAGGCCACAACAGTGAGAGGCCCGCGTACCACAAAAAAAAGAAAAAAAAAAAAAAAAAGTCAAGACAGACACGGAGCTCAACACCAAGTGCTGCTACAGCCCCACACAATGGGTGAGGACCCTCAACACGACGCAACCCCTAGAAACGGGCCTGGATGGGTACCTTGGCTGAGTCTGTGATGTTGTCCCAGTAGGGGGCCGGAAACTCTAGCTTCCCAGCCAAGATCTGGTCGAAGAGATCTTCCTGGAGATTGTTCTCACTAAGTCAGTGATGGAGAAACAGAGAAAGAGTCAGAGTCACCATACAGTTTTTAACAAAATGCTCATGGGAAGGCGGGGAAGGAGCCCAGTCTCTCTGGCTTGGGCATTTCATAGCTCAGCTGTGGATCTCAACTGCATTTGGGATGACACTCTCTCCCTTTTAGACAAAGAACCGAAGAACATTTCCGGCCTGGGAATCACAGAGAAAGAGGGAGGTGTGTGTGTGTGTGGGGAGAGGTGGGGAGAGATGGGGAGAGATGGGGGGGGAGGGAGGGGGGAGGGAAAGAGAGGATGAGGGGGGGGGAGGGAGAGAGAGGGAAGAGAGGGAGCGGGGAGAGAGAAGAGACAAAGATGCAAGAACTTTGTTCAGTGGGTACAGGGTTTCAACGTGGAAAGACGAAGATGTTCCAGAGATGGACGGTAGTGATGGTTGTACAACATTGTAAGTGTACTTAATACCACCTAACCCTTAAAACTATACATTTAAAAATGGTTTAAATGATAAATTTTATGTTACATATATTTTTCCATGATAAAAAAAGACTCAAGAAAAAAATGGCATCCACAAATGATGTAAATCCTCATTTCAGCAAAAAAACAAGCTCAGCACCTGCCCTCAGTCTCTCGTGGTAGTAAGAGGGGAAAAGCAGCACATTTGAGTCAGATCTCCTTGTCCTTCCTCTTTCTACTCTTCCAAGAAAACAGCCAAAGATCAGTGAAGCAGCCAACATATGAAAACATCACAAGGAGTTCAGAATCTGGATAAACATTCATGACACAATGTGCTCCCCGCTTTGGAACTTGCCTTTCATTGAAGCTCAGTCCGAGACAAAGAGCCCATCCAAGGACATCGACTAGAACTGCACGGTTGAGGCAAACCCACCTCGCCACCCCTGGGTGAACGTACCTCCCCACCCTGTGCCTACCTGCCCGCCCCCCAAGGTGCACCTGCACACACAGCTGCTGCCTACAGGATAAACGATGACTTGACTTTTTATGGATGGCGCCATGGAAACACTGCTGGGAAAAATTCAGGAAGCTGGGCATCCCCTACCTCCCAGAAAACTGCATCTCCACGGCCACAGAGCCCCTTCCCTTGGTGGGCACGTCAATGGCCCGAGTGAGAACACAGTCATTGGCTTTCTAGGCCATCACAAAGCCCTAGGAGAAAACTCAGGATGCACTGCTGGGGTCAAGATCAAAATCCAGGAGCGAAGTTCCGTCTCACTCGGCAAGGGTGCAGCATTCCTCCCGGAGCTCCCGACAGGCTCCCTGCAGCCTACTTACTGCTCAGGGTGCTCACGTGGGACCCTGCCCAGCCTTCTGGACAGGAGGCTCCTCATGCTACCAGCCCTCCAGGGTCTGCAAGGGCAAGTGTGGTGTCCCTAGAAATACATCACTCCGGGGAGTGTCCAGCGACAAGTTTGGGGGCTGTGTGATGAGGTGGCTGCCTCGTTCCTGTTCTAAGAGAAAAGAGTAGAGTTTGTGGGCCGGTGAACATTCATGACCTCTAACCAAGCCCAGCGGAATCGACACCACTGGTCCATGACATCTGGGTCACGCAGCACACGGAGGAGCACAAGTCAGGCCAGATCACCGGACGAGGCAAAAGATGCCCCCACCCACCTCGCTCTCCTAAAAAGTGATATTCTTGGAGTGAGCACAGACTCTTTCTAGGTGTCTAAGTATTTTCTTTCCTTTTCACTGTTACTTCTCTACTGATTTAATTCAGCTCAACTCTCCTTCAAAATGAGTAAAGGATGCATCTAAGAACACAATGGGATTTTACAGAAATCTTTAGAAAATTGGAGGACCCCAGGAGACAATGTTAGAAGGAGATAGAAAAAAGTCAGCCATTTCCAGAATTTGTTCTTTTTAGCCATTCTTGTCTATGACTGCACTCATCTCCTTTTTGGTATTTTTCTGGAATCTCGACTAGCTTATGATCTTTTAATATCTATGGCTTTTATTTTGTTAACAAACAGCTAAAACATTGGGGGTGTGTCTGCAGGATTTAGGTCCTTGGCAAAACAGCCTAAGTCAACAACAAAACCCCAGGATCCTGGCAATTAGAATGGCACCCTCAGGACCCGTGCTGTGAACTGCAAGAGCTCTGGGAATTCCGGGCTGCCCTCAGAGAGCAGAGCTGAAGAGAATTTATCCTTCTTAGTAGTCACATAATAAAAGCCTCTCTGATTAAATCTTCCCTGGATTAACACATTTATACTGTACAATCTGGCTGAGATGCTTCAGGCACTTTTTAATTCTTAAATAGTACAGTGCTGTAAGTATGAAAATGCCCATTAAGAAAAACTTTGAAAACAGCAAAAGAGTCTGTGTACTACTCTTTCCAATGCCAAGTCATTAAAGGTCGAACGAGGTAACCTGAAAAAATGTTGTAAGCTATTTCACAAATGATGTGCAAACATCTGACTTCAAGGGGAGTATGTATGTGTTTGTCTTTAAAAGAAACATCAAATACCTCAGCATAGTCAGGCAAGTATTACTTGTCAGTGGCCCTAAGAACTGACTTGCTTAAGCAATAACTAAACTTCTAGTTGCCTCTGAAAAACCAACATCCTTCTCAGTAGCAATGAATCTGGTGTTGAAAAGACTGGAGGGAAAATATATGTCAGCCCAAGACTAAAGCCCAAAAACCCTAAAAGAAGAATGAGAGATGCTACAGTGAAAGAAGCTGAAACTGTCAATTCCAAGGAACAATTTTAATTAAAAAGCTTTGGGTGAAAATAATCTTTTGTAGAAAACAAATATTTTGAGATCTCTGTTTGAAGGCCTTTATTTTAGGTACAAATTTAAGTAGATAATGTCTTATACCATAGTCATTTATCATTCTTTAAAGGACCATTTCCATAATTTGCTATATATATATGATACATAAAATATATAAAAATAAATATATTTTATATTATAGAAGGTTATAAAATCTATCCAGAATGTCTCTGTACGCTGTGAAGATGTTTCTGTAACTAGTATTTAACATAATAGATTCTCTTTCATCACAACATGGTATGAAAGAGGGAAAACATTTTCAAAAGTAAGCTATCTAGAGTTGTAGGACCAGCTTCTGAATATAACATCTAAGGCAGCAGCTTTCAGAATGTAGTTTTACTGCTTTTGATTAGCCAGACTTATCTCAAGATCCCGCAAAGAAGCTTCTGTCCATTGGATAACAAGTCACAATAGATACATATTGTTCAATCTGAGTCTCACTTTTGTTAAAAAGTAAAAAGCAAAGTCAAAGAAAAAACTCCCAGGCTGCGCTGGCAAGTGGCGACACTAGAGGGAGTTGTGAGCACACATTCCTCTACAACTGATCCCTGATACCCTTTTCCAAGTGCTCTTAACTTGGGTTAACCAAGGAGGGAAACGCTACTGTAAATGGTCCTAGAATTACTTGCTATCAAAACCCACTACCCTAGGGGCTTCCCTGGTGGCGCAGTGGTTGAGAGTCCACCTGCCGATGCAGGGGACGCAGGTTCATGCCCCGGTCCAGGACGATCCCACATGCCGCAGAGCGGCTGGGTCCATGAGCCATGGCCACTGAGCATGCCCGTCCGGAGCCTGTGCTCCGCAACGGGAGAGGCCACAGCAGTGAGAGGCCCGCGTACCGCAAAAAAAATAAATAAACCCACTACCCTCTGCACTTGACTAGTTCCCAAAACAAGTCATCACTGAAACCAGCCGGGCACAGTGTGACTGTAAAAATAGCCACGAATGATCCCCCTCCCTCTGTGTACACACTTAACCTTCTCCCACATTTACCCCAGGCTTAGCTATTTGATTTCGTTTGGTCAACGGGACATCAATGAAGAAATGTGCGGCAAGCAGAGACTTGGAAAGTGCTCTGGCTGCTTTGGGATATCCTGTATCCACCATCATGTGAAGCCCATGCTAGCCCGCCGGATGCTGAAAGGCACATGGCCAAGTCATATCTGTTTCCCAGCTGACACTGAGCCAACTACCAGGCATATGAGTGAGGCTACACTGGACCTCACGCCCCCACTGAGCCAGCCCAGAGCAGAAGAACTGCTCAATGGACTCACAGAATGATTTACACCCCTGCCTTCAGGGGGAGTTTGTTATTCAGCAAAAACTGATACGTCCAGTAATCCTACAGTCTGTATAACCCACCTGAGCAATGATCTTGATGGAAAACCATGATGTTGATGGCCAGATGGAAAGAACTTTCCACCTATAGAAACGTAACCCAGGCCACAAGGACAAGGTCCCACGCAAATGTCATATCTTTCACGAAACCTTTTGTGATTTCTAGCCCTCAACTCAGTATGCCCCCAACTTAGCATGACCTCATATGCTCAGTTATTCTACTTGATCAATATTCTCGCGATGTTTCTACACCAGAAGGCTCTCACAAGTAGAGACTGACATCTCTGTCATTCTTGTGTTTAGTGTCAGCAAAAAAAAAAAAACCTGTTCAACTCAATTAAAAATTGATCATTTAAAAAAGATAAACCTTTCAACTTTTCTGTATGTTTGAAAGCTTTCACAATAAAATGCGGGGTGGGGGGGTAATGGAATAAACTTATTTTTCACTTACTGACCGAATACTACAATGTAAACGCTATGGCCTCAGAGAATATGTTTTGTTCACCACTCGATTCCCAGCACTTAGAATAGTACCTGGCCCCTAGGAGCTACTCTACAAAGAGTTGTAAAATGAACAAAGAAGGGATTAAAAGGAAAAGAGCATTCAAGAAAACTCAGAGGAAAATCAAACATGCACCATTAGATGAACTTCTGCTTCAAAGTGTTCATTTGCCCCAAAGAGGGAGACAGAACTGATCAAAAGAGATGCTGTGTCAAAGCCCCACACGCCCCCTAGTCATGGACTGCTGGGTGCGAGTGCGCTCTGTGGACCCCAGCACACACCCCAACACCATGTGTGGCCACCAGGCGAGGTGCAGGGTCATCAAGGGTCAATCTGCTGTTCCCAGTTCTGTTTATGCCAAAAGTATTTGTAATTCTACTTAATATTATGTGAACGGACAAAATAAACTTAAAAAGAAAGAATTCCCTGTTTCTACAAGAACTAGGTCGAATGCTTTGCAAAGTGAGTTGTTTAAAAACTGCTGTTGAGGGCTTCCCTGGTGGCGCAGTGGTTGAGAGTCCGCCTGCCGATGCAGGGGACGCGGGTTCGTGCCCTGGTCCGGGAAGATCCCACATGCCGCAGAGCGGCTGGGCCCGTGAGCCATGGCCGCTGGGCCTGCGCGTCTGGAGCCTGTGCTCCGCAAGGGGAGAGGCCACAGCAGTGAGAGGCCCGAATACCGCCAAAAAAAAAAAACTGCTGTTGAGGGGGCTTCCCTGGTTGCACAGTGGTTAAGAATCCGCCTGCCAATGCACGGGAAACGGGTTCGAGCCCTGGTCCAGGAAGATCCTACATGCCACGGAGCAAATAAGCCTGTGCGCCGCAACTACTGAGCCGGCACTCTATAGCCCACGAGCCACAACTACTGAACCAGTGCTCCTAGAGCCCGTGCTCCGCAACAAGAGAAGCCACCTCAGTGAGAAACCCGCTCACGGCAACAAAAAGTAGCCCCCGTCCTCAACAACTAGAGAAAGCATGTGCACAGCAACAAAGACCCAACACAGCCAAAAATAAATAAATAAATAAATTTATTAAAAAAAAAAAACAAAACCAAAAAACTGCTGTCGAAGAGACAACTCTTAAGAACTAGAAAAAGGCTTACCTGGAAGGATCAGATTGCTTCACAAGGATCTTTAAATCTATTCCTCTTGAAAAAGACTGAGAACGGAAATCATAGACACTGGACTATGGGTGTGTTTTACGGAAGAATGACCGCAGGAAACTCAGGGGACCAAACACAAAGCAAAGGCCTTGGCCTCACATCAAAAGTGTGGACAAGGAATATACATTAATAGGTTGTAAATTAAGATAAAAAAGTGAAAGGTATGTTTGTGTAATTTTTAACTGACATTTTTATTGAGCAGTTTCTGGTCCTGATTGTAGAATGTCTGTTTCCTGATCAAAGGGAGAGGGTTTACAATTCAAATATTGTCATTCAAAGAGCCACTGACCTTCGGAAGGGTGGGAATCCACAGAGCAGTATGTACGTGATCACGCCAGCTGCCCAAATGTCCACCTTCAGGCCATAGCTGGGGAAACAAAGTGGGTGGGAGGAGAGAAACAGTGATACTACTCCCAGGAACCCTGCACATTACTAGAGTACTTGCCTTTGTTTGTTAGGGAAAAAAGGCCTTTCGGTACCAAACTGCTCATTTCATGTAGAGGAATGAATTACCCTTTGGACAAAAGGTGTCTGATCTTCTCCCAACCTCACCACCATCTTCGGGACGCCAAGACTGGCCTTGGGACAGAAGTCCAGGCCTAGGGCTCTTGGAACTAGAAGCACAAACTCAAGCTCCTGGGATGAAAATCATGGTGCAGGTAACAGTCTCTCCTGCCCTCCACATTCCCAAGAGGCATGTGAATACACAGGAGCAGCAGCAGCAAAATATACCCTTTCCCAAAGTTAAAGCACTAACCCCAACCCCCAGGAGGCGTACCCGGTTTCAGCAATGATTTCTGGGGCCACATAAGTCGGGGTGCCACAGACTGTGTATAAAGGGCCTTCTACCACAGTGGCCAGCCCGAAGTCTCCCAGTTTCAAAGACTTGGTCCCATCAGGATATTCACACACCTGGAACAGAAACCAGCCAATAATCAGAAGTCTTTTTTTTTTTTTTTTCTCAGTGATTGCAAGGGGGGGCCTTTGGAATTAGGCAGAAAGGACACAGATACATTTACTAACAAATCAAAAGAAATCTCTCCTTGTGATATTAACAGCATGGTTTATCTTTGTTGCTTCTTAAAGCTCTAATTTTTCTTTTTAGAGATTTTGCATGATTGTGTGAAATAGGAAAAAGACAGTATTTCTACCTTTGCAAAAAGTTCCTTACCTAGGAGTATAATGAACATGTCTGCATGCTGAGGGGTGTAGGTGGCGGCTTACCTGGTTGGCTCGAGAGCCCTCTAGAACTTCTGTTGTGTGTTTCCTGAGCACTGGGGGGGAGGGGGGATGTGAGAGCCTCAGAAATGTTTAGGAAGTGTCCACTGAAGCGCTAGGTGGTCTCCAACTTGCATGTTTAGTTTAGAAAATAAAATGAGAACTTGTTCTCTAGACAATGATGAATATAAATATTACATAGGGGAGAACCCTGGAAATTTAGAAAGAAAATGACTTTGGGGATCAGACAGCCTGAGCTTGCATAACCAACCACTCCACCCATTTTCTGCTGATGTGACCTTTGAAAGTCTCTCACTCGCCCTGGGCAGGATTCTTCATCTGTGAAATGGAAGGACAGGGGTCCTTGGCTCACGGGGTTGGTGTGAGGATGAAATGAGATGAAGTACAGATCAGGACTTAATGAATGTTCCTTCCTTTCCTAGAAGGACTGGCTGATTAGATCAGGTAAATCATCATCTTGGAAAAGGTTTAACAATGCTGATGAACATGCAACAACTTTTCTAGAAAGCACTGCAACCATACGTAAATTTCTTAATATCCTTCATAACCTCTGATCCTGTAAATCTACTTCTAAGAACCTGCTCTGAGGCAACAGAGATGGACCGAAAGGTTATACACAAGAATGCCAATATCAGAATTCATCTGTTTTTAAAAACTGGAAGCAACATAAATGGCCAACAGGGTAATGACTTAATAAATCATGGTAACTCCAATAAAGATGTTGAAAAAAAAAACCCAGACAAAAAAATAACTAAAAAAACATAAATCATGGTAAATCCCTACAATGAAATATTATACAGTCACTAATAAGCACATTTCAAATAAATATTAATCATGGGAAATATTTACTATATTACATAAATTTTTTTTAAATATTCAAAATTATATATATGCTGTAACACCCCAAAATGTTAAGTTTGTCTCTAGGTGGTAGCATTACAGGTTACTTTAATTTTCTTCTTTATACTTTTCAGTAGTTTCCAAAATGTTTACAATGAACATGTGCTGGTTCCATAATTCAGAAAAAATTAATTTTATATATAAGCAAACTTTCCTTATGGGATAAAAGTCCGGAAGTTACATTTCAAATGGATTGTTTTAGAAGCAAATGAGTGTGTGTGAGAACATAACTGAGATTTGACTGCGGGATCTTTAACAAGCTGTCCATTTGCCTCTTGGACGTCCATTCTGAAAACACTCAATTTCAGAGGATAACTACAAAAACTAACCTGTACTCACGTCATACCTTTCCTCTACTTTTACATTTTAAACATATTTTGTTTGTGTTTCCTTGTATTCTACCATGAACTGAATCAGATTTTCATCTAAACCACTACTTACGAAAGGAAGTGAAAAATTTAGCAAATTATGTTTTTTCAAGATAAGCATGTTTACAACATCATCCATTAGTCTGCTACTTAATGAGGGGGATGATTTATAAACTCCTCAATAAAAAGACATCAAGAACCTCCGGGCTTCCTCATGCCAGTGACCCCACCACCTTAATAGGCATTTTTTTAAGGATGACACTGAAATCCCTTCCTAGCCTGTGATGTTCTCAGCAGTTTAAGAGGAGTATTTTTCACCTTAGTATTTTAATAACTGCTTCCATGTTGAGGTACTAAATACCCATGCGCAGCATGCCTCTTTATGACTTACAAGTTTCACAGGACTAATGATGAGGACTTGGAGCCCCTCACAGATAGTTTTCATTCTGAGTCAGCCCACAACTCAGCAGAAACATATTCAAAGCTACTAATGAGGCTTCCCTGGTGGCGCAGTGGTTGAGAGTCCGCCTGCCGATGCAGGGGACACGGGTTCGTGCCCCGGTCTGGGAAGATCCCACATGCCGCGGAGCGGCTGGGCCCGTGAGCCATGGCCACTGAGCCTGCGCATCCGGAGCCTGTGCTCGCAACAGGAGAGGCCACAGCAGTGAGAGGCCCGCGTACCACCAAAAAAAAAAAAAAAAAAAAAAAAAAAAAAGCTACTAATGATTCAGCCTAAAGCAACAGAAACCAGGTTCTTAGTCATGCTTAGTCTTAGGACGACTTTCCATCCGTTATGTTTAATATAAACATTAACAAGAACAATCTGAATTACAGTTAGAATTTATGATGCATTTACTGAAACCCAGACTTTAGAAATTCCCTGAGTAATTGCAGTGATAAGAACATTATAGCCAACATTATAATTCTAAATGTCTCTATCATGAGAGTAAAAAAAAAAAAGTTTTGTTAATGTCATTTTGTTTTTACAACTTTAAAATACACTCATTAGGTACATTTTTTAAAAACAGTGTTTATTTTAGACATTCAATTTAGGGATGCCTAGGGGTATTTAAGTGTTGTCAGATACTCCGAAGTCCCAGAAGTCCCGTTTTTCACATCCCCTATAAGGAATTCAGAGTCAGATGCAGGAGTATAAATAGAAAGGGACTGAACAGTCTATAATCGTTGAATTATGTTTGGGCAAGTGGTACTCCTTGGCTAAACATCAAAAGGGAAGTGTCATAAGGGCCAGACAAGCCTGGAATAATAATATTTTATCTGATTCATCTCTCCCCAATGCTAGACACAAAGGCAAATATGTGGAAGAGAATGTAAGTAAATTTCAAATCTTAGCTGGAGATTCTCTTCAAAGCAGGAAAAAAAAAAATATATATATATATACATCTATAAATCTACACATACACACACACACATTTATGACATTGCTGGGACTTCCCTGGTGGTGCAGTGGTTAAGAATCCTCCTGCCAACGGAGGGGGCACGGGTTCAATCCCTGGTCCAGGAAGATCCCACATGCTGCAGAGCAACTAAGCCCATGCACCACAACTAATGAGCCTGTGCTCTAGAGCCCACGAGCACAACTACTGAGGCCGTGTGCCATAACTACTGAAGCCCGCGTGCCTAGAGCCCGTGCTCCGCAGCAAAAGAAGCCACCGCAATGAGAAGCCTGCGCACCGCAACAAAGAGTAGCCCCGCTCGCCGCAACTAGAGAAAGCCCACGTGCAGCAACGAAAACCCAATGCAGCCAAAATTTTTTTTTTAATTTATGACATTGTTTTAAGAAACTGACACAGACACACACACGTGGCTTTAAGAGACTGGTTTTAAGAAAGAGGTGGCTAAACGCACAGGGACTCCAAAGGCCTTCTGTTCTGGCAGAGAGTTCAGTTCTCCCCAGTAACGCGCATCCTCGCAGGACTTGGGAGGTTCCAATATTTTCCTAAATGCTGTCTCACTGCACTACTATAGTCACCCTGCTGGACAATTAGGAAGAGAACTTTTGTTCCAATTTACAGATGAGGAAACTGAGGCTCAGAAAGCTCAAGTTACAAGCAGGCAGCCAAGGGGGGGCTCCAAACAAGACCACTGCCGTCCACCGCACCCTCCTGCGTCTAAAAGCCTGCACGGCCTGCAGACTCTCGGTGAGATCTGAACAGCCACCACTGTGAGAACTCCAGCCCTGCGGTGCTCAAAGGGCCCACCACAAGCTGAGAGATGCTGTCAAAAGTTGCTCTCAGAATGCAAAACTGAAATATGTGAGAAATGCAGATCCCACATACAAAGTGAATGCCACAAGCTCTCTAAATAAAATGTCAGCATCATGATTTAGCAGGACTTCAAATATGAGAAACCAACCCTCTTCTCTCCCCTGCCCCCAGAACTCCTGGAAACGTGGAATTTATCACTGGTCTCTCATAGTTAACTCTGACAGGGCACCGCCAGGCTGTAACTCACGGCATTAATGGCCACCCCTGTGCTCCCTGACACGGTGACCCATACATCTCTGCTGGCAGGGGTTTAAATTATGACACTGCTGCCAGAGGAGGGGATGCAAATCAGATGTCTGAATGCTCTGGTGTTCAAAGACCCAATTCTCTTTTAGCGTAGCAAGAGGTTGGCAGTCCCTCTGCGTATTTCCTTTCAGTGCCTCGATGGTACTTTTTCACGCCAACCTGCTGACTCTATCTAGGATCAGCCGAGGGGTCCAGTTAGGTTTCCAAAGGCAGGCACATATTCTACTTGGATATGCGCAGCTAAGGGTCTCCAAAGCCTGACCCCACGGCCCTTTCACGTCACACATTAGCCTCATCCCGACATCAGTTTTATCATCTCCCTTCTCTGCCCTTTGGGCAGCACAGCGGGGTTAGAGCAGGTCTCGGAGTGGGGCGGACATTCATCCAGGTGGGGCAGGTGGGGCACTCGATTCCAATCTCCTGCCTACATTCTGAGACTCATCCTAACGGGGACTGATGTCTCCAACTGCTATCTTCCCTTGATGCGTAACAGCAGAAGAGGATGAGGGGCGGTTTTCTGAGATTCTGCATACAGTAAGGAACTGTGAGTGGAAAAGAGGGGAAATGGGGTGAGAACGGAATCAGTGAGCTGGGCAACAGGCACCCTCGGGTTTACGGGGAAGCTCACTCACCCCTCCGCCACCCTCCTCGCCAGCTGGGCCCCCGCAGTCAGAGCCAGGCGGCGTGGGCACTGTGGTAACCACTAGTCCTCGGGCCCCGTGGCCCCGTGCTCTCAGAGAACGTCAATCACAGCGGCCACTGCGGTGACGTGGGCCGTGGAGAGCAGGGGCGTCCTCGTGAACACCTCGGCACTGTGTCTGGCTCCGCAGGGGGAAGCCTTGTCCCCTCTGACCCCGGCCAAGCTCCGTCAGTGGGGGAGGGGCGGGGCCAGCCCAGACCGCAGCCTCAAGGTGCAGAAGCAGCCCGTCGAGAGGAGGGAACCCCACGCCCTCACGTCCACCCAGGGGCCTGGCTTACCGCTGCCTCCATTCCTCCTTAGAGTTCACATAACACATCTTGTTTTATAGAGCAGGGGTGTTTACTTTCCTAATAGGAACAAACAGAAATGAAACATATTCCCTCAAGGCAGGAGACAGTAAGAAAAAAAACCTCACATACTTTTTAAGTGGACACTGGGAAGTTATCAAATGGTATTAACCAAAAGGCGAAATGGATACCCTGGATTAGCAGAAAGCCCCAGGATGGCCCCAAAGCCTAGTCCATTCAGTTGTTATTTGCGTGCTGGGCGTATGAGGCAGGCTGTGGAGACTTGTGTTTGAGGGCCAGCTGCTGGCGACCTCATGACCATGGTGGTCAGTCACCAGCCGTCTACCCACGTCCACTGTGTGCTTCCTCGGCCCTGGGGATATAAAGTAACCGAAACACAGACCTTGCCCCGTTAGTGCTTACGACCTAGAGAAGACAACAGACAAGTAAACGATAAAATCACTGCACCACGGCAAGTGCAGCAAAAACCAGAGGTGGCCATGACTGACTATGCCCAGGGAGCCTGGGGTGATATCAAGAAGACAGGCCTCGGGCTTCCCTGGTGGCGCAGTGGTTGAGAGTCTGCCTGCCAATGCAGGGGATGCGGGTTCGTGCCCCGGTCTGGGAGGATCCCACATGCCACGGAGCGGCTGGGCCTGTGAGCCATGGCCGCTGAGCCTGCGCGTCCGGAGCCTGTGCTCCTCAACGGGAGAGGCCACAACAGTGAAAGGCCCGCGCACCGCAAAAAAAAAAAAAAACAAAACAAAAAGGAGACAGGCCTTGCTCAGTATCTTACAAGATGAACGTGTTTGCCACGTTGCTGGGGGAGAGGATGCTGCAAACAGAGACCAGTGTGGACACCAACGATGAGGTGTAATGCTGCTGAGGAAGTCAAGTCTTCACCAACTCCTGGACCCGGGGAAACCTGTGCTTGGATGCACACGATATGGGAGACTCAGATAGGCTCACCTGCCAAGCAGTAACGATGACGATGGTGACGCTCAGCCCTGAAAGGTGGAAACAGAGAAGCCAAGAGTCCTGTGTGCGTTTGGGAGACGTGTGTGTGCAGAACTCCCAAATCGCCTTCTCTAAAATTTCTCTACAATGTAGACACGAGGACTGTCCCCATTAGCAATGTTTGGTTTGAAGGCCACCATGAGGTGAGTTAAATATGGCTTGAAGGTGAGTGCCATGCTGGCCAGATGGGTAGGGAAGAGAGTAACAGAAGAGGCTGGAAAGGTAAACTGGAACCAGATTATGAAGTTGAGTGCATATCAGAATAAGACTTTCAACAGGACAAATGAGACTTTTAAACAAGAAAAGTTAGCATATCTGGGTCTCAATTTCCATATCTGTAGAGCTGAAATGAATGGACTAGATCATTTCCAAAGTTCCATCCTGCACAGAAATGAACGCTTGTGTTCTACTGCTGTCTCCTACAAGCCTCTAATTCTGTTTCTGTCTCCAATTTATTCTTCCGAATTTTTTGCCTCATAAAATAATTTTCCTGCTCACCTTTCTTCAGTTAGCACCATCCATCAAATTGTAAATGAAAATATGTTTTCTAATGTCTGGTAAACAGTAAATGCAGAAGTGCAGATCAATTCGAGAAATCCATTAACATTTTATGGTCATTGACTTGAGTCAGGCTGATTTTCTAGATTTAAATTCTCTCAGCCCCGTATCTGCAGGGTTGGTATAGACTTTAAAATGTCATTGGGGCTTCCCTGGTGGTGCAGTGGTTGAGAGTCTGCCTGCTGATGCAGGGGACACGGGTTCGTGTCCCGGTCCGGGAAGATCCCACATGCTGCGGAGCGGCTGGGCCCGTGAGTCATGGCCGCTGAGCCTGCAGGTCCGGAGCCTGTGCTCCACAACGGGAGAGGCCACAACAGTGAGAGGCCCGCGTACCGCAAAAAAAAATTAAAATAAATAAAATAAAATGTCATAGTCTGCATATGATTGTTTGCATGCAATTACTGTCACTTTAAAGGGAGAGAGACCTGAGTTGGAACAGAAAAGGCAGAGATGACGTACCAAGAGGTTCTCTGGCTTGATGTCTCTGTGTACAATGCTGAGGGCATGGAGGTACCTGAGGGCGTTGGCCAGGTTGTACACCATGGCACTGCCATCTCTCTCAGTGTACTTGGTTGAAGAAGTAATTGCATCAAAGAGATCTCCACCCTAAAGGACACATAAAAGAACATATCAAAACATCGACAGTGGGGACTTCCCTGGTGGCACAGTGGTTTAGACTCTGCACTCTCAATGCAGAAGGCCAAGGTTCGATCCCTGGTCCGGGAACTAGATCCCACATGCATGCCGCAACTAAGAGTTTGCATGCCACAACTAAGGCACCTGCGTGTCGCAACTAAGGAGCCCATCTGCCATAACTAAGACCCAATGCAACCAAATAAATAAATAAATAAATATTAAAAAAAACAAAACAAAACATCAACAGTGGCAGTTCTATGAAGGTATCAAAGAAAGCTCATCAGCCTGGAGTAGATGAAAAAAATGACACAAGTGCCACTAAAATTGATGATTATAAATAATGCAAGTTTCAAGGTAGCAAAACACTTTTCCAATTAGGTCCTTCAAGAATATTGTAAGTCTTGGGATTTGTCATCAATGAATTCTCTTGAAATCTCTCCATCCTCTTACTTTGACCAATTCCATCACCAGAAAAAGCTCAGTAGCTGTTTCCATCTCCTCAACCAGCATGATGATATTTGGATGTTTCACTCTGCGCAGTATCGACACTTCGTTCTCAATCAGATGCTCCTGTCAAAAAGGGTTTAGAGAGGTAGATCAGAAATTACAGAACCCTCTGCTCTATCCCTGTGTTCTGGAGGACAACACAGGCTGTAGATCTGACACTGAAGGAACAGAGACAAACCACACCCTGGCCCAGCTGGTGTCCCTAGGGACAGGACAAGTCAGCGTGACACCTCACTGTAACTAACAGAAAGACATCCTTCAATACATCCCTCGAGAACTTCCCTGGTGGCGCAGTAGTTAGGAATCCGCCTGCCAATGCAGGGGACACAGGTTTGAGCCCTGGCCCGGGAAGATCCCACATGCCTCAGAGCAACTAAGCCTGTGCGCCACAACTCCTGAGCCCACGTGCCACAACTACTGAGCCTGCGTGCCACAACTACTGAAGCTCACGCGCCTAGGGCCCGTGCTGTGCAACAAGAGAAGCCACCATAATGAGAAGCCCGCACACCGCAAAGAAGAGTAGCTCCCACTCACCGCAACTAGAGAAAGTCCACACGCAGCAACAAAGACCCAACACAGCCAAAAATAAAATAAATAAATAAATTTATTAAAAAAAATACATCCCTCAAAAGGCTCAGCATGCTATCTGGCACATAAAACACACTCCTTCCTGTCTCTTCTTTATTTCTAACACCTTAAGAGGTTGTGATGCTATGAAAACTTGTGTACGCCACACTGTGCTTTGCAGTTCAGCTGGAATCACTTTTCCCTTTCAGTATACACTCAGAAATAAAGACTAGGCATGTAAGGAAATTTGGCATGCTTATGGGATACAACTTCTAGCATTACAAACATTTTTAGTTTTTAAACTATTACCAATATGAATTTGAATTTCATGTTGAAATTCATATAAAAAAGAAACTTTCTTCTTCTATGATTGGGTATGAAATCATTCACCAGATGGATGTTCCTTATCATCTTGTATTTCAGAAATCAGGAAACATATAGTACCATGGGGACCATCACTTCTCTGAAAATACCACCTGATTATCAGTCCTGGTGAGTAATGCAGTTGAGATCAGCACTGTAGCAAAACATTTACTCACGGCATTATTATTTTCAATACACCAACCCATGAATCATGAGCAACAATTGGTCTATGTTATTATGAGACATTAAAATCTCTCAACAATGTCATATTTGTTAATCCTCATTAACTGTAATAATAAATTGTTTAGAATTTAGGAAATGCTCTGTAAAAATTGCTAATTGCCCTATTACACACTCTAGGTTTTCAAATATAGCAAAATTTACCTTATAAGGGCTATCATTTGCTACCTAAATATTCAATACACATATATGCATATATTCATATTATATGTTCGCGCGCGTGTGTGTGTGTGTGTGTGTGTGTGTGCACTTCCCTCTTACCGCCCCTTTTGCCTCCTTTGCTCTCATGAATTTCAACTAAATTTAGTGTTCTGCTGCAGTAGTAAGATAATTATCTCTAGTTCAGGATACCATTTATGGTTCCTCTCATCTTCATGCATCCACGTATACGTGTATTTTTACTCACAGCCATCTCAAATGCTTTTCGACAACAGGTGGAAGTATGAATTATAACAGATGAATAACTAACGTTCAGAGAAAATCTGTTGCTGGCTGCTGCTCATGGTGGGCGGTGTTTCTCTAGCATTGAATGCACTGTGTTTGTCCAGGTAGTCACTCAGTAAATGTTGGAAAATGACAGTGCAAATGCTGAACCAACAATGGGGGAAAGAAAAGAACCAACATGATCTAGGAATCTAGTCACTAACTGTCAGTCGCTGTGCAAGGTACTTGTGTAATGTCTTAACGCTTATCCTTAGAACAGTCCTTGGAGGCAGGGTGCACACCTAGGGTCCTGACATCCCAGTCCACATTTTTTGTACTGTACAATATCACCTTTCAAAGGGGGAGGCTTCAGTCAAAGTTGTAATTTTGCAAAATGACAGCTGCAAAGCTGACACTATTCAATTCCTTGAAAAGATAGGAACTAGAGGTAGTCTCACACCAACTTGGGAGTCAAGGCAGAACCACACCAGGCTTTGTACAGAAGAGAATCTATGCCCATTAATGAGCAGGGCTGGGAAGACTTAGACTGGCTTTGGAGTCAGCAGACAGGGAAGAACAGTGGTTCTCAGAACCTAGCCAACCACAGCTGGGAGGCCACAGGGCCCCCTGCGTGGTTCCAGTCTCACAGGGCAGCAGCAGTAGGCAGCAACAGAGCCCTGGTCCCTCCCAAGGGAAGCAGCTGTGCAGCCAACTCCTCGTGGCCACAGAGACAAAGGAAAGATGCAGCAAACCCTCCACATTTGTACACCTGCTTAGAAGCCTGTGGCTCATCTGTGCCAACCATGTCCTTAATCACAGTAACAAGCAGAGGCAGATGTACCTTTGTGAACATGTAAAGGCAACCAAATGAGTTTATTTCACTCTGTGTGAAGCCGAGACGACATGGTAGTAAAATGGGTGTTTGATTTTTAAGCTAAGTGGAACTATCACGTCAGTTCTCCTCCCTCCTCCCCATTTCCCCCAGGTTGGGAGAGTCTATAAATTTACCTCTCTTCAGGGGCTCGGTCTGTGATGCTAATTTAGAGTGACATACGTAAAATAATCCCCATCACCAGTACCCCAAGAATTCTCTCAAATTGGAGCTAAAATAAGGAGTCTACCGCATACGGAGACCACACCTCCCCCAAGTTATCTTTTTCATTAAAAGGCACAACAGAGAGTCTTCTGAGAGGCATTGTGGAACTTCTCCCAGGGCCTCTGGGCAGTGTCACATTTCAAACATTAAGTGAATACTGCAACATTTTCTCCACCATTATTTATTATCTCAGCTTACTGTATGCTACTCAACAATGGCTAGTATTCTATGCACATAGTGAAGGTTTTTGCTGGGATGTGGGAGTTATTAGCCTTTGTTTCCCAACCTCTGACGATGCATGTAAATACGTCTTTGAAGGAACAATCCTCTTTTTAACGTAAACCATCTTCAGAAGCAAAACAAAACAATGCACAAAAATCTTTCCAAACGTTATCTTCCTATTTCTTATGCAACCCGTATGTAATCTTTGTTTCTAATATATAAAAATGCTCTCTAGGTTACATTTTCCAGGGAAATATTTCTAAATACAATGTGAACATCACTTTTGTCTTGAACTGCACTGAACTTGCATTATTCAGTCATCTACCATTATTTATGTTAAGTGATTCATGATTCTAACTCCAAATAATTTACACATGAATCATTTCATGGCGGTGTTCCACGGTTTTGTATGTGAGAGTAAATGACAAAGAAAACTGCTCACTTGGCAAAGGATACCGCCCTATCCTTGGCCAGGGTGGTTTTTAACTGACAAAAGAGAGAGAGAGAGAGAGAGAGAGAGAGAGAGAGAGAGAGAGAGAGAGAGAGAGCCAGAGAGAAACAGATTCACGGAATAAACAGCTCTCTCAAACCAAACGAATCATCTTGTCTCCAGTCCTTCCCTCCTGTGTCCTTTGTCTCACTGAATGAACCTGGCTGCCCAGAGCAGACAGGAATTCCACCCGGACCCTCCTTCCTGCATCCTCCTGCACAGCCAATCAATCACCGATCCCTGCCAGGTCAGCCTTCTCCATAGCCTCGGGATATATCCATTCCCATTTTATCCCTTTTGCCAATCTCTTATCTAGACCTCCAGGCACTTGCACAGGCGGTTTTGTCTGGAGCTCTCTTTCCCCGCTTCTTGGTGAACTCCTATTTACCCCTCAGCACCACATGAGACCTCACCTCCTCCAGGTGGCCTCCCCTGCTCAACTGTGACTGGATTAGGAGCCCCTCGAATTTGTTCTCAGTGCCCCTGCGCTCTGCTCCAACCACAGCCCTCACCCTGCTGTCCCAGAGCTTTCTGTTTACCTCGCCCTCCAGCAACTAGCACAGTCCGTTCTGAAGTGCTCAAGAAAGTGGAAGACATAAACACATCATGCCTGCTCTCGGTCAACAGTGGCTTTACAGCTGGCATATATATTGTGGGGTGAGTACTGCTGAGGATCATGCAGTGAGAGAGATGAGATGCTCAGATCGCTACCTGTAATTTCTGCGGTAGATGAGTGTGGTTGGTTGAATAACGGCCACACAAAGTTACCAAGCCTTAATGCCTGGAACTTGTTAATATTACTGTATTTGAAAAAATGTCTTTGGAGATGTGATTAAAGATACTGCAACGAAGAGATAACAGTGGATTATCTGGGTGCCATCACAAGTGTCTTTAAGAGACAGAGGCAGAGGGAGATTTCACAGACCGAAAAGGAAAAACACACACACAGAAGACAGGGAGGTGAAGACGGAGGCAGGGTTTGGAGTGATGTGGCCACAAGCCAAGGAATACTGTCAGCCACCAGAAGCTACTTAGAATCAAGGTACAGATTCTCCCCTAAAGCTTCCAGAGGGAGTGTGCATTTCAGACTTAGCCGCCAGAACTGTGAGAAAATAAATTTCCGTTGTAAGCCACTAAGTTTGTGGTAATTTATTCCAACAGCCTCAGGAAACTACTACAATATACATTTGGATTTATGTCCTGCCTGGACCCATATCATGTAGATAATGAATGCAGAACTCCGGGAAGAGAAGGAAGGACCACTTCTAAGCACCACAACAGAAAGCTCAGGGCTTCATACACTATGGGAATTCAATAAATATTTAGAATGAATATTATTTAGAATACCAAACTTGGAAGAATTCTTAAATTTACAAACACCATAGCCTTCTCAAAAGCCTCCTTAAATTTGGCCCCAAGGTAGATCTTGCAAAAATCTCCTACGTGGCATGTAAATCAATAAAGTTACAACACTCCTTCACAACATACACAAAAATAAACTCAAAATGGCTTAAAGACTTAAATATAAGACAGGACACCATAAAACTCCCAGAAGAGAACACAGGCAAAACATTCTCTGACATTAATAATAGCAATGTTTTCTTAGGTCAGTCTCCCAAGGCAATAGAAATAAAAGCAAAAATAAACAAATGGGACCTGATTAAACTTATAAGCTTTTGCACAGCAAAGGAAACCATAAACTAAACAAAAAGACAACCTACAGACTGGGAGAAAATATCTGCAAAAATGATGCGACCAATGAGGATTTAATTTCCAAAATATATAAACAGCTCATACAACTCAATAACAAAATAACAAACAACCCAATCAAAACATGGGCAGAAGACCTAAACAGACATTTCTCCAAAGAAGACATACAGATGGCCAATAGGTACATGAAGGGATGCTCAACATCGCTAATTATCAGAGAAACGCAAATCAAAACTACATTCAGGTATCACTTCACATCAGTCAGAATGGCCATCATTAAAAAGTCTACAAATAATAAATGCTGGAGAGGGTGTCAAGAAAAGGGAACCCTCATACACTGTTGGTGGGAATTTAAATTGGTGCAGCTACTACGGAGAACAGTATGGAGGTTCCTTAAAAAACTAAAAATAGAGTTACCGTATGATCCAGCAATCCTACTCCTGGGCATATATCCAGAGAAAACTCTAATTTGAAAAGATAATGCAGCCCAGTGTTCATAGCAGCACTATATACTATAGCCAAGACATGGAAGCAACCTAATCGTCCATCAAAAAATGAATGGATAAAGAAAATGTGGTACATATATACAAGGGAATATTACTCAGCCATAAAAAGAATGAAATAATGCCATTTGCAGCAACATGGATGGACCTAGAGATTATCATACTAAGTGAAGTAAGTCAGACAGAAAAAGACAAATACCATATGATATCACTTATATGTGGAATCTAAAATATGACACAAATGAACGTATCTACAAAACAGAAACAGACTCGCAGATATAGAAAACAAACTTATGGTTACCAAAGGGGAAAGGGGGTGGTAGAGGGATAAATTAGGAGTTTGGGATTAACAGATACAAGCTACTAAATATAAAATACTGGGTTGGCCAGAAAGTTTGTTTGGTTTAAAGTAAAAATAAAAGACACATTTTTCATTTTCACGAAGAACTTTACTGAACAACAGATTCAGTAACCGAATGAACTTTTTGGCCAAACCAGTAGATAAACAACCAGGTCCTACTATATAGCACAGGGAACTACTGTATATTCAATATCTTGTAATAACCTATAATGAAAAAGAATATGAAAAAAAAATACGTATGTATAATTGAGTCTCTTTGCTGTAAACCAGAAACTAACACAACATTATAAATCAATTTAAGAAAATCTCCTACTGAGGGACTTTCCTGGTGGTCCAGTGGCCCACACTCCCAGGGCAGGGGGCCCAGGTTCGAACCCTGGTCAGGGAACTAGATCCTGCATGCATGCCGCAACTAAGAGTTTGTATGCTGCAACTAAGAGTCCGCATGCTGCAATGAAGATCCCGTGTGCTGCAATGAAGACTCAGCACAGCAAAAATAAATAAATAATAAATAAATAAATATTTTTTTAAAAGAAAAAGAAAACTTCCTACTTGGAAGAACCCAACATGCTTTCCATCTTCTGGGCCTCTACTCAGGCTGCGCTGGCCGCCTCAAAAGCTTTTCTGTCATTACTGCCTACTCAAGCCGTACCTACTGCTCAAATCCAGCTCGAATGCTTCTTGCTCTAAGGCATCTCCACTGAGCACCTACTTCTCTCTCAGGTGCTACCCTGAACTCCCATAACACTTTTATGGAACTGGTATTGTTAAATTACCTTATTCCTAGCACAGTATCTTGCACAAACATCAAATGTTAGGTAAACAAGTGAATTAATCTTGTACATTACAGAAAAGCAAACAGAAAACCAGAGGTTAAGAATTTTTCCCAGGTTCTTATTATAGGAACAAATGCATACGTTGAACTTGGAGAGGGGATCATGGTAGATTGGCCAGTGTAGACTGGCTGTGCAACCAACTAGCCCAAAGGTCCAATCACTGCTCTGCTTCTGTGTGACTTTTGGGAAGCTATTTAATTTGAATTTCTGTTTCTTTATCTGTAAAATCAGTACATCTGTGTTGCAAGTCATTAAAGATAATGTGCAAAATGTCTATATGTCCAAGCCTGGATAGATAATACATTTTGATAAATGGATAGACAATACATTTTGGATAGATAATACATTTTGATAAATGGCTGATATTATTTTCATCATTATTACTTTTCTGTATACAACCCACAAGGCAGAGGTAATGAACGATGCCCCCGAAGAGTGGCTGAATACCTCCCCTTAGATTTTGTTTTTAAAAAGCAAATTCTGGGCTTCCCTGGTGGCACAGTGGTTGAGAATCTGCCTGCCAATGCAGGGGACACGCGTTCGAACCCTGGCCTGGGAAGATCCCACATGCCGCGGAGCAACTGGGCCCGTGAGCCACAACTACTGAGCCTGCGCATCTGGAGCCTGTGCTCTGCAACGAGAGGCCGCAACAGTGAGAGGCCCGCGCACTGCGATGAAGAGTGGCCCCTGCTGCCAAAAAAAAGCAAATTCTCTATATCAATTTTTTTCCTAAATATAAGCTTTAGTGGAAAAATCTACCTATTTAGAACAAAACAAGTATGGGATTAACAGATACAAACTACTTTACATAAAATAGATAAGTAACAAGGATTTACTGTATAGCACAGGGAATTATATTCAATATCCTATAATAACCTATAATGAAATATAATCTGAAAAAATTACTGAACCACTTTGCTGTACAACTGAAACTAACACAATATTGTAAGTCAACTATTCTTCAGTTTTTTTTTAAAGTTTTAACATTATAATTTTATATAGTCCATGTGGAAATAATTGTTCAAATAAGCAAAATATAAGGATGGAAATAAGTATATGATCATGAATTATAAAAATAAAATGACATTCAATAACAAAGAAAAATAAGATCCAAATGTTTGAAGTGACCTATTCATTTGCCTCAATACTTAGTGTATCAGACTGAATTTTTTTGCATAAAGATTTTTTTTTCAACTACTGAGACAGCTGCTTAAATTTTAATCACGTAAACAATATCCTTACCAGAGCAATTATTTTTAAACTTTTTTGAAAAAATACTTTAATACAGTTGTTTAGAACTTGGCTCCCCAAATTATGACACATTCTGCTTAAATCACACAATATCAGATACAAAGAGCAACACCTACTTACATATGGAGACAGGCTTTGCAGCTGAAAATGTAATAAAATTATTAGCACAATAACTGAAAACACACAGAATTAGTTAAAGAAAATTACATTTAGAAAAACCTTATTCAAAGAAAAGGGGGGCATTTTGCACAGACTCTGCTTCATTAGCTGTCACAATGTAGTAAAAAAAAAAAAAAAGTGTATGACAAATTTGTCTATTGGATTTTCCATTCTGGGTCTCTGAGAAGACTCTTCTAACACTGTATCATAATATTTTAAATTTCCTGTTAAAAATACACAATTTTGTAAATGTCTGATGAAGAATAGTTTTAGGAGGTCCATAAATATAAAACCACTACTATCACATCAAATCCTCCTAGCTATAACTTAATAATATTGACAGTTAACACGTGTTAAATTCTTGTTATATACTGGTACTTTTCTACATGTTTTCTATGCCTTAATTCAATTAATTCACAATAACCTATGCCTTCGATATTATTAACAACTGCATTTTATAGGAAGAAACAGAGGCACACAGGGGTTAACTAATTTTTCCAAGGTCATACAGCAAAAAGAGGCAGAGCCAGAATTAAACTTTACACAATCTGGCTCTAGAGTAATACTGTTCAATAGAAATGTGATCCACACAGGTAAATTTAAGTTTTCTAGTAGCCATGTTAAAAAATATAAAAAGTAGGTAAAATGTATAACTCATTTAACCCCATATATCCAAGATATTATCATTTCAACATGTAATCAAATACAAAAGATATTAATGAAGTATCTTACATTCTTCTTTCTGCATTGTCTTCAAAATCTGTTGTGTTTTACACTGAGAGTACATTTCAGTTCAGACTGGCCATACTTCAAGTGCTCAGCACCACAAGCGCGAGGAACTCAGAGTTGGACCATGAGATCTAGAAACTTCTCTCTCTTTTTTTCAATTTATTTATTTATTTATTTATTTATTTTTGGCTGTGTTGGGTCTTCGTTGCTGTGCGTGGGCTTTCTTTAGTTGCGGCGAGCAGGGGCTACTCTTCATTGCGGTGCACGGGCTTCTCATTGCGGTGGCTTCTCTTGTTGCGGAGCATGGGATCTAGGCACACAGGCTTCAGTAGTTGTGGCTCGCGGGCTCTAGAGTGCCGGCTCAGTAGTTGTGGCGCACAGGCTTAGTTGCTCCACAGCATGTGGGATTTTCCCAGACTAGGGCTCGAACCCGTGTCCCCTGCATTGGTAGGTGGATTCTTAACCACTGCGCCACCTTCTAGGGAAGGCCCTAGAGCTTGCTCTCTTAACTGCTATGCTACTTGCCAGAAAGGAATCTAAAAAGGTCTTTGTCTTCACTATTGTAGAATATTTATCCTTCAAATATAGTTGAAATGGCAGTAATCTAGCAGCATTCTATCATTTGATTTTTTTTCCCAGTCCCATCTTCAGAGTAGGACAGAGAAAAAAGTTCATCCATTTGGGGAGACAATCCATGGTGTTTCTGCACATCCCACATCATCTTTAGTTACAAACTATCTTTCCAAGTATGTCTGTATAGCAAACACCCTTGGAACACAGAGACAGGGTCTCCCCCAGGGGTGGACGGCGATTTGTTTCCTGACCATGATAATAAAAATAATGCTCTCCTCTGGGGCAGAGGCTGGGTAGGATGCTAGTGGCCGCCTCATAAGATTGGGGGGGTTCCTAAGCTTGGGGGTCCTCCACTGTGACACAAACCCACTGTGTGGACAGCATCCAGCTGGGCCCCTCTGCATCACTTCTGTGGGCTTTGGGAACCAGTGCAAGCATGGAGCTCATGCTAGCTGCTGTGGCACCAGTAGTAGTTTTTGTCTCTGACCCAGGAATCTTGTGTCTTCTGCCACATCTACAAAGCTGGAAGGCTAATTTCTTAGTTTGAAAAGTCTCAGAACCCTCACAGTTCTTGAGGCACCTTTTGTGTGTTGCTGGGTTTTGATATAGACATCTCCCAGAGAGAAGAACTTGTATTTTTCAATGGTTAGGACAGAGATCAAATCAATTTACTGTTTTAGGATTAAGGTTTCTGAAAAATGGCAGGGGAAAAAAAGCTTGATAAGGTTTCCCCTGCTACTATCAGCAGACTATTCCTATTATGATCTTGTCAAATCACCACTTAAATTCCTTCACCGCAGTAAACATCTCTAAGTTTTTTCAGTTTCTTTTACAAAACAGTTATGTATACTGTACCTTTCCACAACATTTGGCTTTGTCTATAATCTTTAGGGCAAACTCCTTTCCTGTGGACCTATGGAATAATCAGAGGAAGGCCATTTAAAGACATAAATCAAAGACACCATCCATCCTGATTTCCTCTACAGCACAGACCCAGGGAAAAAAGAGTGGCTTCCTTCTCTATACACCAGAGAGGATGCTAAGTGGGGTCAGGGAGAAAAATACCCACAAAAGATTTTTTTAAAACCCACAAAGCCACACTGTCAATCTCCTTTTATAAGTATTAATCATTACAATATTAAGTAACTCACATATTTAAAGTATTTAAATTCTGTTGTATCAGACTTGGACAAGAAGCTGTTCTTCCATACTTAAATCTCAAAAATAGTTCTCTTAGGAGACAGAATAAAATTAAGAAAAATGAATCAAAGTAACAGAAAATTTTCCTTTATCAATGTCTTTACATGAGTCCATTAGTCACTAATTAGCCCATAATTCAAAACTGAAAAGTCCCTAGACTTTCAGTTTCTATTTCTCAGCCAAAACTCCACTTAGGATCCGGTGCCACCTTATCCACACCTTTAAGCGTCCATATCTGGTACTAGAGATGTCATTCATTTGACACAAGAGTCCTGATGTTGTTATTTAACTTTTAATCACCTTTAGTATAATTTAATCTGAACATGTCAAAAATACATCTTTTAGAATAGGAAAGCAGTTCAAGAAAGACCACTGTGGTATTCTTGGAATAGGTTAGTTCTCTCAAGCACAAGCTGCTTTTGCCAGGGGGTCACGGTACACACTGATGAGACCGACCTTGGAAGAATAACTTTTATTTAAACTGCTTCTCCATAATGGAAACCAAACACTGCCTCAGATTTCTAATGAGTCTTCAGATGTCATATTTTAGATGCTTGTTGCTTGAGCAGCAATCTGTGTACCAGAGCTAAGCAGAGGGGCTTAGAAGACAGGGAGCTACGTTGTGTACCATATAAGGAGCAGTAAAGCTTCACTGGAGATGTAGCAGAACAGGAAAACTGTAGTCACCAGAACTTTCTGGAAAACTCCCCCTCACCCATCTCCCACCACCACAACAAAAATTACCACTTAGAACAGCTAGAATAACAGGCTATAAACACAAAGACTCTAATCTGAGTCTTTTCCAGTTTTAATATTGTTTACAAAAGGCCTGGAATGTAACAGAATGGATTTGTTACCATATGAGAAAATAGGACCTTAAACAAAATAAGGCTGGACAAGCAAAAATATAATTTTAATATGAGCAAAAGTTGGCTGATTCTGATATTGAATAAAGTCAGAGCTCATGTATCCTGAACTACTGATAATATGCAATTAATTATTAGCTGAGAGGGTTAATGACTTAATATAAGTACAGCACTGAGAACAGAGCCTGGCACAGATAAGCGCTATAGGAGATTTTTTTTTTTTTTAAATGAATCATACTCTTTCCCATTTTTCTCTGGCTCATGGATGAGACCTGATATATCTCCCAAAGTACAAAGCAGTTTTATATTCTACATGTATACATACATTTTCCCCTGTCAAGTTGCCTGTGGGCATGCAAAACACTAGCCCTAAGAGTAGACTCTTTAAGAAGGCCTTTCGTTCATTCAGATAAGAATAAACTCCAAAGGAGAAACGTATGTGTCGGTGAACAAACCATTATCCTCACTACCTGCTCACCTGTCCATGCACTCTTTGACTACTGCAAAGTTGCCATCACCAATAACCTTCCCGATTTTGTACTTCTCAAGAAGAGGTGACGATTCAGAGCACCTGTTTCCATTCACACCTGCAAAAAAGGATAAACACAAAGTCTAGTGAACACATCACATTTCACCTCGATTCCTACAGACGGGTGAAATAATAAATCACAATGGAGTTATTTCTAAATCTGTGGTAAAACTAAAGAAAATCCTCTGAGCGTATTCTCTGAATAGAACACCTGAGCCACCCATTTCCTTTTGGCCTTGTTGGTTGGAATCAGAAACCAACAAAATCAATAAACCTGACAAACCCCTGAAATATCAGCTGAAAATAAGTGATTACCTTTGGGTGAAAGGGAAGTCTAACCAAAACTCTGTAAACTTTTTGTCAACTCTGGAGAAAGGGGGAGGGGATGATGATGGGGACTTAATCTTAGAAATTTTCTCTTCAAGATTTTCTACTCAAGAAAATTCTGGCCACTTAGGATACCTTGTTAAGGCTAATTTCTGGCTCAAAGTGTCCTCAAAAAGGAGAGGGGGGAGGGGCAGGAGAAGGAAGTGGTTAAGATCGACCACTTTTCACAATGTATCCCCAGTGCCCTGTACATAGCTGACATCAAACAAAGAAACCCACTTAAAGATATCTAAGAACAAGGAAAGTCTACATTTAGGAACTGTGAGCCGATTGCCACTAAGGAAAAATAAAGGAAACCCAAGACTAAAATCTGAAATTGGGTAGCTTAATTAACGAGATTCTATACATATTGATGTGACCCCTGCCCAATAAGGCTAAACAGGCTAACTGGCGTCATGATCCCATTGCTGTTTAGGGAGACAATTTAGCACAAGTGGGTTTGGGGGGCGACCAAGCTCACATGGATGGCTTCCCTTACAAAAGTAATCATAGGGCTTCCCTGGTGGCACAGTGGTTGAGAATCTGCCTGCCAATGCAGGGGACACGGGTTCAAGCCCTGGTCTGGGAAGATCCCACATGCCGCGGAGCAACTAGACCCGTGAGCCACAACTACTGAGCCTGCGCGTCTGGAGCCTGTGCTCTGCAACAAGAGAGGCCGCGATAGTGAGAGGCCCACACACCGCGATGAAGAGTGGTCCCCGCTCGCCGCAACTAGAGAAAGCCCTCGCACAGAAACGAAGACCCAACACAGTCAAAAATAATAAATAAATAATATTTTTTTAAAAAAAAGTAATCATAGGCTGAGAACTACCTTCAGGACTCATGCAACGATCAAGTTCAGGCCCGCCATTTACATTGGAAGAAGATCGGCCATGTGCAGAAATCTGCTGAAAGAGGAGAGTGCCCATTACTTATCAGGATAAGTTTCCGAATCTTTAGCTAGCTCATCCTTAAGAGAACAGAAAATGCTTATATAATAGAATGCAAAAAAAGTAAAATAAAATGGTACAGAAACAGAGGAAGCATCCCCTTGCTTCTCATCTCACCTTTCTCCCTATATACAATCCCATTAGTACAGTTCTTCCTTAGATACAGTATTTTCAATTCATATTAGTATCAGGAAAATTGGTGTATGTTACTCTTCTTTGATACTGTGTTACTTCTGATCTCAACGATGTAAAATAAGGAGACTTTCACGGCATCACCCATGAACAAGGTAGTTACTAGCGGCACAAGAAGGCTTAGAACTATAGATAATTACAAGAACATCAGCACAGAGTCCCCAGATCCCACATTCCCCACCCTTCCCCACACCCTGGCTGACCACCAGAGTCCCTGCTAGGGTCGAGCTCTTCTCAGAAGTCCAGCCCCATGTCCGGGAGTGCATCACCTTCCACACCCTCCTGTAGTTTCAGGACCCAGAGAACAGCCCTGGCTCAATCAACTCCTTTGCCACCCTAAGACAGCAGGAATTCCTCTGAAGCATCATAAGAAGTTTTTTTTACTAGGAACCAGAGGGGAATAAGAGATAAAGCTTTTAGGTAGGTTCCAACTTCACAAAAAGCTGAAGTTCCCAGTCTAACACAGAAATATCTCTAGTTCTTAGGTAAACTGAAAAACTCATATCATGACTATTATTCATATATGTATTACTATTTTGTTTTATTATTTCTTTTATTATTCTGTAGGCTTATGGAATTTTTTCTTAATTTCCAAGGGTTATTACACTTTCAAACTCAATCTTTTCTCTTTCATCTTTAATGTTCTTTCTTCTCTTTCAAAAAAAAAAAAAAGTATTCCTTTCAGGAGTTTAAACATCAAAAGACTTACCAAATACTGAGAAGCATCTTTGGCATGTCTTGTGCTGGTATGTTTACTTGCTTGCCTCTATGCCCAAACTATCCTGGCAGCTTCTGCCCCCGAGCAGCTGTGCCTTCTTCATCCCTGCATCCTCCATGTGCAGCACAGGGCCTGGTGCACACACTACTTAATTCACACTTGCTAAATGAAAGCACAGATAGCATAGGTCTAGGGCAGGGACCTACCCTTCCCACAGTGCCCACAAGCCGGAGACACTGAGTCCACCCTCTTCCTCTGGGTGAAGTGGAGAAGCCCACAGATGCTGAGTTTGGTTCAATCCAGGAAACCCCAATACTTACAACGTTCCTTCCAACAGGATCACCCAGAAGTTCTTTGGGGATAAAATACGAGCCTCAAGAATGAGAGGCACGTAAAAATTAGGCTGTTTTCTCAGGTCCCACGTAACCACACCTGTGTGGACAGTAAAACCAGGAGCGGCGTGTCCTGCTAGGAAACCCAGGGCCACGGAAAAGCAGTGGTGACAGCCACCAAATGAGCCCCCTCCTCAGGGGCAAACACACCTCTCAGAAGTGTCTGTGTCCTACACGCTGACAGGGGAGTAGTCGTGCAGGAACGTGGGTGTGCGTGTGGGTCGCTTTCTGGCCACCCTTAACCTGATGAAAACGCTGCAGCCGGATGAACGCCTGGCTCCTCAATCACTGTTTCCTCACAATACAGGTAATTTGGTGGACAAAGTTTTTCAAAATGGAGTTTTGTTTGTTTTATTCTTTTTTTTTTTTTTTTCCTGCTGAAATTGAAGGCGACTCCAAATCCAGCAGGAGTCTATGCTAGGATGTTTAAAAGCTAGACTTTTAAAATCAAGCCCCAGACAGGGAACATAAAAGGAAGCTGAAAAGAAAACCACAGCATTCTTTGCTCCATTCATGGCCACAGCAACTACCCCAGTCCTGGTTGTCCTCGGCTTCTCTCGGCACCTCTACCAGAGGCCTCCTCAGTTCCATCAGTCTCTCCCACTCCACAATTATAGCCAGAGAAGCTTTTCCGAAGAATAGTTCTGACATCGCCCCTAGGATCCCAGAAACTCATTGGGTCTTCGTTACCAACAGACTAACCCACACGTCTTCAGCATGGCACTCAGGTCATGATTTATCCCCTTACCTACCTGTCCAACTTGTTTCCCACCACTTTTTTTCCATGTATTTCACACGTACATTAACTCCAATAATCTTTCTTTTTTTTAAAATTTTTTTGAGTAGCTTTATTTATTTGTTTATTTATTTTTGGCTGTGTTGGGTTTTCGTTGCTGTGTGCAGGCTTTCTCTACTTGCGGTGAGCGGGGGCTACTCTTCGTTGCGGTGCACAGGCTTCTCACTGCGGTGGCTTCTCTTGTGGAGCACAGGCTCTAGGCACACGGGCTTCAGTAGTTGTGACACGCGGGCTCAGCAGTTGTGGCACATGGGCTCTAGAGCACAGGCTCAGTAGTTGTGGCGCACGGGCTTAGTTGATCTGTGGCATGTGAGAACTCCCCGGACCAGGGCTTGAACCCGTGTCCCCTGCATTAGCAAGTGGATTCTTAACCACTGCGCCACCAGGGAAGTCTCCAATAATCTTTTGGTTTTCTTTGAAATGTTGCTAAAACTTCCTAAGTCTTAATTTTCTGCTCTGAATATAGGGATAGGAGCAGCAGCTAGCGCAAAGATATGCTAAAGAATTAAAATTAGCTCATGCACGTAAAATCATTTAGCACAATCACTGACATGTAACAATAACTCAATATTAGTTATTAGTATTTTTCCTCAAAACACCTAGCATAGGGCCTTGAAGTGAGTGTCAGAGAAATGCTTTTGAGTTATTGAACGTACAATAGCTATAAGCGATCTTTTGCTAAATAATTCATTCGAAGTCTGTTCCACTTCTAATCCAACTCTTCCTAGATTGAAAACTGTCAGTCATGGGAATAAGAGATCCAAATTAAACTCATATCAGCCACGTTCTTAATGGAATAAAGATAAGAAGAATGTCATTCTGGGGAAAGTTTTAGATCTCGAAAGATAACTGGAAAGATCCCCTTTGATCACGACTTGCCTCTAGGTTACAGGGATGGGGGAGGTGGACTGTTGATGTCGGGGAGCAGCAGTGGACAGTGGCTGGCTTGCCTGAATGTCTGTATCTCACAGCCCAGAATAGGGCAGCCTCACGCCCTCAGGACACAGCTGGCTGGGTCCAGCCTGGGCACTGAAGGAACCATCTGCCTTCCCAACACTCAGAGCCGGAGGGAGTGTGCAGCGTGCAGACCCCACGCCCACTGCTGAGGTCCGAAGACCTGCCTTCCCCCAGGCCTGCTTGCTCAGCTCTCCTGGAAGCAGGTAACATTCTTCTCACAGGTCTCTTTCTTGAGCTAATTTGAGTAAGTTAGTTCATCGCAAGCTGATATGTTCTGACTCAAGGGCTAAGAAGGAAGTCTTGGAAGGAGCTAAAATGCAGGCATTTTTACCTCTTTGTACATTTTCACATGGATGCGTGACTCTCTGGAGTGTTTACTGAGCTCCTGTCAACCCCTGTAACTTTCTCAATGTTTCTTTTGATTAAACCCCCATTCCCACCTATCCTGATTCCCTGTACAGTCCAGCAATTACAAACCTGGTTTGTGCTGGGATTCAGAGGCGGCAAGGAGCCAGAACAGGTGGTGGAAGCTGGTCCTCCAGCAACTGGGCTGAAGCCCGGCCTTGGAGGCTGCCTCATGGGCAGGGTGAGGGCGCAGGCCCACGTGAGAGGCTACTTTCATGTGTACCTGACAAAAGTTTTCACTAAATCACCAGGAAATGCAGCTTTCTTAGCAAGGAATGATGGCAAGAAGATTACTTTTCAAGACTCTCAAACAGAATGATTTTTTTTCAAAGTGCTAAACCTCAAGCATTTAAAAACTAGAGAGTTAACAGAAGTGACATAACTGATTACCTGCCCCAATATGTTCCTTTATTTGAAAATAAAGCTTTCATGCAGAAAATGAAAACATAAAGAAATGAGGGAATCATCTTATTATTACACAGCTCAACAGACAGGACATGATTAGACCCACAGACAGTTTTCCTTTCTTCCCTCAGCTACAACCTGTGCTGGCTGCAAAGGATGCAAAGATGTAGGGCCAAGGTCATTACTGCCGGAAGCTTGCAGTCTCAGGAAGAGGCATGTGTGCACCCTTAAAACCCTTCCCAGAAACCTCACCTAACCATTTGAAGGTTCCTTCTGATGGTTACAAACGCCCGTGAGGATCCATGAGAGGGAACCACTTCGCTACAGCACGAATCTGCACTGGGCGTGCTGGAATCACACCGCTAGCAATTAAGCTCACGTGACCTCCTGGCAACGAAGCCTGGTGCTCTGAGAATCCAAGAAAAGCTGGGTATTCACCAAGATCTCTGGACAGATCCCTGGCAAACGTGAAATGTCTATTGTTATATATAAAGCAAAGCATTCCTGGTGCCCTGAGAGACATGCAGACAAAAGAGGAAGGAAAACACTAGGGCAAAAGCTATGACTACAGAATTCCCACCATTTACCAGGCAGAATTTATGGATTTCCCTGTCCCTTGTAAGAGAACTATTCTCTTATTGAAGCAAGGAGAGATTAAAATATGGCATTCCTGATTAAAACCTGTCCCATTTCTATTGTTCAACTAAACATTTTTTTTTAAATCTCTTAAAATTCTAATGAGCTTTCATGCTTCCATCACCAACCAGGATGCTAAGACAGCACGAAGACTGTGCCTAGATGCTGCATTTGGGTGAGCTGCTCCTCAGTAAAGCATAAACGGATGGCAGCAACTGGGTTCTTTCAAGATATCTTCCATAATTACTAACTGGTTCAAAAAGATGTGATGATGTTTAGGGGTGGGGAGCAGAGGGGACATATTTCCTGGTGAGTGAAGGAAGGAAAGTGATTAAAAAGACTGAAGGCATTGCCGAGCACATTCTCTGGGACCTGCTCCACTGTGCCACCACCTACCTACTCTCTGGCAGCAGCAGCTCCATTTTTATGAGTATGCAAGGAAGGAAAATGCACAAGAAGCCACTTCTGCTAAGAACTTTTTAAAAAAGACTTGAAAACAAGCAGAAAAATCTATACAGTACTCTCAACTAGATTCATTTAAAAGGGCATTCAGGGCTGAGAAAGTACATTTGATAATCATTAACATGCCAGCTTTCCACATTTTTAGTAAGGAAGTTAAGTCAAAGTGCCCTACATTAAATTTCTTCCTATTTCTACAAAACTTAGAATTTAAAGAGAATGTTAAGTGCTATACTAAAATTGTGAAGTTTTGTTCAGAAATAGGCAATTCTCAAAAAAATGTAGCAAAAATAGTTCTCTTAATGCTACTTAATAGAACTACTTAATAGTCCCAACTTCATTTTGGTTTTTCATAAAAGGAAGCATTTGAACAGAATCTAGCAGATATACTTGCGTAGTGAGTTGACTTTCTCGAATGCATCTTGGAAAACAGCACTACGATTCAATTTTTAAGTGGCCTACTGCAGGGGTCAGAAACATTTTCCGTAAAGGGCCAGAGTCATTTTAGCCTTTGTGGGTCATATGGTCTTTGTCACAACTACTCAACTCTGCTGTTGTAGAGTGAAAACAGCCATAGACCAAATGGAAACAAATGAGCATGGCTGTGTTCCAATAAAACTTTATTGAGAAAAACAGGCGTTGGGCCAAATGTGGTCACAGGCAAATAAATCCCTGGTCTACAAGAACTTTCTTAGGAAAGCTTTTCCTCCAATATCATTCTTACGCTTTTAAATGCTTAGAACAGAATAAACCCCAGGGTATGGTTGTTATAAAGCAGTGGTTCTCTGTCCTTGGCTGTACATTAGAATTACGAGGGAAGATTTGAAAAATTCTATTGCCAGGCTGCACCGCAGATTAAAGAATTCTTGCGTGTAGGGCCCAGGCATCAATATTTTTTTAAGCTCCACAGAAGGTCTAATGTGTAGCTAAGTTTGAGAACCTCTGTGGAGGAAGTTTCTGGCAGTAATCGTAATTAATCGTCCAGCTACCTTAATTTAAGTTCTCTCTATCACTCATCCAGTAATCTAGCCATTGTGAGTTATCAATAGCTCAAGAACAATGTTCTCTTTGTAAGAAAAGGAAAGAAACAACTCATTACAGTTTACTGAATGCCTACTTTGTGCCAAGTCCTAAAATGAGTACTTTTATATCTTATGAATTAGGTATTATCATCATCTCCATCGATCTGTGAAGAAACCAAAGCTCAGAGAGGTTATATAACTTGCCCAAATGCCACAGCAAATGTGGATTCAGAATTTAAACCCAGGTCTGACTGCAGAGTCCAGGCTATTTGGCTAATCTCACACTATGACCTCCTCAAGAAGTCTTGTACCCTATACCAGACTCACTGATCAAAATATTCACTGGGGTATATTTAGAACATGCTTTCAGAGTACATAACTATTATCACATTCTTATAATTTAGTCAAATAATATACAAGTCGATAAATAAATACACAGCCTTTCCTCACATAAAGCAATCTTAAGAAAAATTTTTCTTTAAAAAGATGACCTCTGAAATGTACCGAAGATTTTTTTAAAAATCAGTATTCTAGTATTTATTACTAGAATTTATTACAAGTATTTATTACTTGTAAATAGATTTGCCTCATTATCATTTTTGTGGTGTTTTTTAAAAATATCAGAAATATCAGTTCCATTAATTAGAAGGAAAACCAGTATAAATTAGGCATCCATTTAAAAATAAAAGCTTTATCACTTTAATATTGGATTTGTGATAATTTACTTTGAAATACTTCAGTATTAGTAATGAGACATGAACAATTAATCTGAATCAGCACCTAAGGGTTAGTAACGTACAAAGTATTCTTATCTGTAGCCATACCTTACAGTTGGTTTCATTTGGTAAAATCAGTGGTGCTTGAGACTTGTGACTGGTTCATAGTGGTGAACAGCAGTAAAGAGAACCCACTGTCTGTGCATGTACATGGTTTGAGATGGTAGCCAGCTCAAGTCCATGAAAGTTTAATAGGGAAGAACAAACCTGACTCTATACTGGATGTTTCTTTTACTTTAACCTTTATATTCTATTGCTTTTGCTACAAGTTAATAACTAAAAGAATGTTGCTTATAGCCTGAAATATACAGGACAGCCCATTCTCAAGGCTCTGACCTTTAAAGATATAACAGTTTCCCATTCATATAGAGATAAAAAGTTGCAGAACAGAGAATAACATTTGTCTTGTTGGAGGGTGAGAGGAACATTGTGCCCTGAACTACCTGGACAGCTGCAAGAACAAAGGATTCTGGCACCAAGAAGTTTTTGTCAACCAACCACAGCTCCTCCCCTAGTAGTATAAAAGAAGCCTGAATTCTAACTCAGGTAAGATGGTTCTTTGGGACACTAGTCCTCCATCTTCTCGGTCTGCTGGCTTTCCCAATAAAGTCTCTATTCCTTGCCTCAACAACTCCTCTCTCAATTTATTAGCCTGTCATGTGGTGAGCAGTACAAGCTTGGACCCAGTAACAAAAGGAGCTGTATGGAACCTGCTGACTTTGGCTTTCTGTTCCTCTGAGTATCGCTGCCACCTCAGTTGACTACATGGCCTGCCAAAACCAGCACAGAATCTCATCACATCCCTATGAGTGAGCTTTTCAAGCATTGGATTTTGCTTACTGGATTACTGGATTTTTCAGCAACAGGTGGTATGGCCACACCTACCTGCTAAACATGTCTACATGATTTCAGTGTGAGGTACCACCAATTTCTAGGATGCCTGCATGGTGGGGGAGGTGGTGCCTGTCTCTTCAGTGCCAACAATGGAGGCTATCACTGTCTGTCACTGGCACAGGCCAGCTCACTACCACAACCTCTAAGTATTATCGCCATCCAATTTTCTAATGCGTGACCGAGAAGAAGGTCAAATTACCCACTTTCGCGAATAAGGGGGCATTTAAGAGAAACACATATGCTGCTTATATTCAAATAAAGTTTTTACAGTTGATCCAATTTATACACTGATTTGCTTGGCAAACTCTCCCTCCACCCCCATAAAAAAGGGCTTCCACCCAGGTGAACCATTTACCCACCAAATGCTTCTTTTTTTTTTTTTTTTTTTGCAGTACGCGGGCCTCTCACTGTTTTGGCCTCTCCCGTTGCAGAGCACAGGCTCCGGATGCGCAGGCTCAGCGGCCATGGCTCACGGGCCCAGCCACTCCGCAGCATGTGGGATCTTCCCGGACCGGGGCACGAACCCGTGTCCCCTGCATCGGCAGGCGGACTCTCAACCACTGCACCACCAGGGAAGCCCCCAAATGCTTCTTTTTTACTTAACAACTACAATGTACAAATCACTGTCCTCAAACAGAATCTGAGAGTCATTGTGATGATTTATTTTGTTAGGGCACTGAAGTCTTCAAAACTGCTTAGTCCCTCTTTTGCTTTTGTTTCTGTCAACAAAATCAATTATGTTCAGGGGTGAAGTCACCACCCAGCATTTCTGAGGTAATAAAGGAGGTATATAAGTCATCAGTCTCTTCGTACTGAAGACCAGGAACTAGTTTTAAATACCAAAGAAAAGCCAAAGCTCCAGGGAAAAGCGAAAATGTTGAAGGTCAGAAGCTACCGTGGATTTACATTTCACAGCTCCGAAAAGAAGTTTCGAGTTCAGAAGGTCAAAGAGTTACATTTTAGCTCTGCCAATCAGTATGAGATACTACCAGCCCTTTCATCACACTTCACAAATCTAGAAAATCTTTCACCACCAGCAGACCCAGGAGACATTCATCAGACAAAAATATCAGCACATCAGACAGTTTATAATCTCAAGATGTTGGATAATGTTCCAAATGTACTTTTTTCTTTCTTCTTTCAACCAACAAGAATGCTCACAGTAGACAGCCCCTGGGCATACACTTCAGCATCAAAACAGGAGACATTTCATCCCCCAGTGTCCACAGATGTGCCCCTGACTCTGAAGCCTTGAGTTACTACAGCCTTGAAAGTCTTAAACTGGGACATGGATGATGAATTAAATTTCAGGGAAATGCTTTCTTCATCCATCTGGCAGCTGATGACACATTTAGTACTCTTCATTGCCTATCTGTCCCAAAGAAAATGCTGTGATTTACTCACAGTAAATATTCCTGAAGGGAAGGTTATCAGCTCGATCGAAGGGACTCAGAGGAACTTGGGCAGAGGAAACAGGAGATCACGGGCTGAGGTCAAGGAGAAAATGGAGGGTCAGGAAGATGGGGGATTAAGAGAAGAAAACAACAGTGGTGGTAGGATTCTAGGATTTGCAGGGGAGAGAAAACAATGCACGGGGAGTGATCGGTCTGGAGAACAAAAGGACTGGAAGGAGAACAAAGCAATGAAATTGATGGGGAGAGAGACTTTTGTGGTGCTCAAAAGGGAGAATGGACAGAAAGCTATTGAGGGAGCAGAGGCAGCCTAGGAAAGAAACTCTGGGTGAGATGAAAGCAGAGAGAAGAGGAGTGGGAGCCAGCCTCCAAGATGGTCCCCATGAGCCTCGTCTCCTGATGTCCATGCCCTCACGTAGTCTCTCCCCACGCTTAACCGGGCTGACATCTGTGACTACTGAGCTATGATGGAAATGATGGTGTCTGACTTGCGAGGCTGGGTCATAGGAAGGGGAACTTCTGCACGGCACTCTCTTTCAGACCACTCACTCTGGGGAAATGCAGTCGCCACATTCTGAGGATCCTGAAGCCAATTTACGGAGGGGCCCACATGGTGAGGAACTGAGGCCTCCTGCCAAGAGCCGGCACAACTTGCCACCAAGTGAGTGAGTCACCTTGGGAGGGGATTGTCCGCTCCCAGTCAAGCTTCGGGCGACTGAAGCCCTGGTATACATACTGACTACAACTTCTTGGAAGATCTTAAGCTGCTCCTGAATTCCTGACCCACAAGAACTGTGGGGGAAAATAATTTTTTATTGTTGTTTTAAGCTGCTAAATTTGGGGACAGCTTGTTACTAACAGAATTACCTATAGATTACTAATAGGGTTGGAACATGTAGAGAGGGCAGGAAAACAAAGACGAAGGGTAGAGCTGGGAGGGAAAGTCATAACAGAAAAGCAGAGAAGGTAATAAGAGGGGAGAGGAGTCTGACTTCTCTCACTTTCTCTTTCCTTCTACACTACTGCATATCATTTTTTTTCTCTAAGTGAAACTTCCCTCATGTGAAAACTGAACCTGGAAACCCCAATGCTTACTGTAATACAAATAGAATATAAAAGAATAACAATAGAATAATAGAGTAACAAAGCTATTCTTAGTCCTTTCTTTATATTTAATCAGTTAATCTCAACCCTGTGCAGTAGGTCCTAGGAATCCCCTTTTTTACAGATAACGGTGATGTGAGCTGCCCAAGGCCACACAGCTAGTGAGTAGCCAAGATGAAACCCAGACACTCGGGTTTCCGAGCTCACAGCCTGAACCACTGCACCATCTTGTGTCCATCTCAGAGCAGGGGCCTCTGGGCTTCTCCCTTCTCTGAGCCCCTCTTTCTATGTACTAGCGGGTGCCATCTCTACCTTCAGCCTCTGGCCTGAAGGGGTCCCTTATCTTAACTGGGACAGACTGGAACATTCACAGAAAATTTTAATAAGTAAGGAGAATAAAAGGAAACTAAACAAGAGTTCTTCCTGACACGGGCCTAGTACAACCTGGCATGAGCTGGCCTTACCTCAAGGCCTTTGGCTCCCCGTCTGCCTGGCTTGGTGGGTAGCCTGGTCCACAGTGGTGGAAACAGCTGCCAAAATACCTCCTCCCCACGTGACTATCACCACGAGTGGTCCTGTCTTTTAGAAAAGCCGGATTCCCCAAACTTGTACAAAAGCAAAGCCAACTTCTCATACCTAGGCACTAGGTTCTAGGGAAGAAGCCCAGTGGGTAGCCCTAGCAACTCATTTTACTAATTTTTGGTCTGACTACGTAGTTCCAGTCATCTGTATAACAGACCTGCCCTGCTTTCTCACTGTGCCTTTGGGGGCTAGTAGTGGTTATGAGCGTGCACTCTGCATGCAAATCCCAGTCACGCCAGTGTGCTCACAATGTGGCCTCCATCTCAGGCCCACTATGGAACATTATCCCAGGTCGAGGTACCCATGCACCTGCTGGGGCAGGACTACACAGTCTGTTTCCAACCTGTGCCAGTCTTGACCATACTCAGCTCCATTGCTGGCTTCCAAAAAAACCCAAACAAACAAACAAACCCAATAATCCTAACCCACTGTGAACTTGGTCATTTTACTAAAGCTGACCCACTAAAGTAAAACTGCTGGTCACACAGTGTAACCATTTCACTTGAAAAGAATCCCCATTAGATACGATGAACAATCCCTTACACCAAGCCTCCCAGGAAGAGCTGCCAACAGGAGTTCTCTGTCTTCCTCGCCCTTCCTCTGGCCTCTCCCCCCTCCCCTACCCCAGGATCACCTCTCCCTTTTCCCAACCCTCCCCTCTCCTTATTCCTTTCCCAGTCTCACAACCCGTTTTTCTTCAGAGCATTTGTGTGTATCTAAACCCAGGCACTCACCCTCCTAAAAAGGCCTACAGAGCACAGCTTTTCCAAGGGGTACCTGTGTTGGGGGTCACTGAAGCAGGCCCACCAGGGATGGGGGAAGGTCAAAAGTTAGAGACAGAGACTGTGAAAGGGTCAGAGATCCCAACTGGCCACTGGGACCTAGAGCCACTCACTTCACATCTCTGCACCTCAGATTCTTTTTTTTTTTTTTAGGTCAAGGTGAGTTTATCGTCCCAATAGCATAACCTAACTGCATCCGAAACCATCTCAAATCCATCTTTAAGCTAGTCAGGAAAACAGGTTATTATTTTTAAAAATCACTTAACACTGAACAGACAGGACCTCTTAAAAGGCAGCTGACTATACCATGTCACCGTCACGACCAGTACAATGTTTTTTTCATACTTCCTAAAAAGCTGCTGTGAATACTGATCATACTACTTTAGCATATACTCAAATACATGGTGAGTACATGGTGAGAGCACATGGTGAGAGAATAACAGTGACTTCATAGGGCATCACACTCGTTTTAAAGCAAAAAAAAAATTAAAATAATAATAAAAGAAAGTCCAAGATGAGAAACTGTAACAGAGGGAGAGATCTGAGTGCACCTCAGATTCTCCATCTATACAATGAAGACAAACGAAAAGATCTGAGGCCACTTCCAGTTTCCATATTCTATGGTTTTGGGTAACTGTCTAGCAAAACCAAAGAGTTATAATTGAGGGACAACGAACTCTCAGTTGTCCTAACATCTTTTGGTTTTAGGTTTAAAGAACCTTAATTACTTGGTCGCCACACTATTTTTTTTTTTTTTAATTTTCTTTTATTTATTTTTTTATACAGCAGGTTCTTATTAGTCATCCATTTTATACCCATCAGTGTATACATTGTCAATCCCAATCTCCCAATTCATCACACCACCACCTCCACCCGCCTCTGCTTTCCCCCCTCGGTGTCCATACGTTTGTTCTCTACATCTGTGTCTCTATTTCTGCCCTGTCACACTATTTCTTAACACCCCACCTTGCAAAAAAACATTCCCAATTTAAGGAAAGCTTTGCTTCTTCTCCTGCCTTTGGTCCAGCCCCTTAGAGAGCTTGACCTTCTATGAACAGGTATAAATGGAGCAGAGTTGTCTTCTTCACAAGAGTCCTATCGAGAAAACAATGAGGGCTTTTTGTGGAGGAGGGGGAGCTGCTTCTGAATTCCTGTCTTCTTCAAGGAGCAAACAAAAACGACGCTCTGGGTCAGAGATTAAACATCACAATATCACTATTTCCATTTTCAGTTCTTTCAGTGTCTCCACCCAAACACAAAATGGTTCCCAGAAACTGGCACAAAGGGGGGAAAAACTGTGACAGGACATCAAATTCTGCTTACCTTTGACTTAATTTTGCTTAATTCCCTAGTAAGTAAAACCCAGATAGTAGAGAAAAAAAAGCCATCTGCCAGAAACTGTGTCCTGGGATACAGAGTGATGTGGGTGCCAACTCCTGCATACGTTGTCCTGGCTTGGGTTGCTTGCTTTTGTCAATTCCCTGATTCTCTGGAAAAACACTATCCCCAAAGCCATGAAAGTATCTAAGTAGGATAAATAGTGGTAAAGGGTTCCTGCCCGTGAAAAACAGCTCTCCATTGTCAGACGTCTCCTCTTAAATGATCTTAATAAGCTATTTTAAATGAAGGGGAAGGAAAAAGCATAGCACTAACACATGGTAATTATCTGTAATTCTCCATTTGTAATGTCACTGAATAGAGAAAATAATGCAAACGTGGACAGATGCTGACTAGAGCTCTACAATGACATCGAAATTACGGTATTTTGTACAGTGAAGAGAACAACTAAGCTGCAGTATTTCAAAGGCAGGTTTTCATTCCAAGGACAATACACACCATGGACTGTGGGGAACTGTGATGAGATGAAATGTCCACAAAGTACGACCCCTGGGAACAGGCAGGGGTTAGAGGTACTTAGCTTTGTGTCCAAACAGCTGATGGGTGTGGCAGAGACTTGTTTAGCTGCGGATATTTAATGTAAGATTCAGTGATTCTCCATCAGCTTTAAAGTGAGAGGAAGAGAAACAGACTCCCCAGCTTCCGAGACAGATTTTTGGGCAACTTAAAAGAACTCTAATCTTAGCACTCTAGAAGTTATCTAAGGTCAAACATCCTTATTTTACAGATGATCAAAAGAAAACTCAAGAGGAGGTCTCACAGCTGTTAGCCAAGCCCCAGGTGTGGTAGAGGAGAAAGGAAGGGGTGGGAGGTCATGGAAGAACCACTACTCTTTATCTTACTGGTAATCTCATCTTTACTCTTGACCAGGAATCAGCATTTCCCTAACCTTCTTCATTTATTTCTGCATCAGTAAGTGATCCTTGAGCACTTACCATGTGCCATGGAACTGTGTGTGCTAAATGCTGGGGTTACTCTAATAATTAAGATACACCTAGTGTAGTGAGAACAATTTTATCTAATGTCTCTGCAATAATACAACTTATTAGCATGCTTTAAAAATCCCATGCCTCTTCACTCCAGACTTCGCATCTGTGGGTGATCTCCTGCAAGTCTGTGCGCATACATGAAGGAATGGGTCTGGACTCCGAGCATTAAGCAGCACCAACTGAGCCAGTGGCAACAACAAAAAAGGACAATCTTGGGCTGAGAGCTGAAGATGGACTGGGAAGAAAGATGGGAGACCAGGTTACCAATGGATAACAAAAAAAAGGGGAAATGACCAAGACCCTGGGTAAGGTACCTTCTGGGATGGCCGCACGCAGTCCTAGGTCAAGGATCAGAGCAGCCCTGCCTACAGCAACAGCCTGAGGGAGAAATACAAGTGACCTTCGCAGGTGGATCACTGCAAAGCTTAGGTTAGGTCTGCCCTAGGTTGACAATTACCAGCACCTGGAACAACTTGCTTTAGTTTTAACAAAGGATGAAACAACTGGAACTGGAAAAGAGGTGAATCAACTTGATCTTTAACTCTAGTTCTCCTGAAAGTTACCCGGATTAAAAAGAGAGCATCTCCAATCTATTCTGGAGAAAATAAGTTGGGAAAGAAAAGCTGAAAATAATTACATGAGTGATTTTTAACGGATATAACTTTTTTGGGGGGGTTGACATTTAAGAATTCCATTGAGGGACTTCCCTGGTGGTCCAGCAGTAAAGAATCCACCTTACAACGCAGGGGACGTTGGTTCGATCCCTGGTCAGGGAACTAAGATCCCACATGCCGTGGGGCAACTAAGCCCGCGTGTCACAACTACACAGCCCATGCGCCCTGGAGCCTGTGCACCACAACTAGAAAAGAGAAGCCCGTGCACCCCGCGTGCCACAACTAAGACCCAACACAGCCAAAAATAAATAAAAATAAGTAAATAATAAATAAATCTTAAAAAAAATTCCACTGAAATCATATTATACACTGACCTAAGCCAATTTAGCACTTCAGAAAATTGCCGGTTCTTTTGATAAATATAAGGAACTTCCAGTACGTAGAGGTTACGGAGAGCTTACGTGTTCCCAGTCCCAAACTGACTATTCGTCTCAGTTCAAATTCTGCCAACATACATAAGCAAGCAGGCACAAAAACAGACAATCTGATCTGTCCTTTTCCAGAAGAAACTTCTCCTTTTGAAGTCAGGCACTCAGACAAGAACCATGCAGTTCACTCTGAGGTAGATACAACATCCTCAGGACAGGACAAGCACACCTGAGTGTCAGGTGGAGAACAGAGCCCCGCAGGCAGTGAGGACCCGCAGGCCCACCGCCCTGCCGGCCCAGCAGGTTCCCACCCCACATTCACCAGGCGTGCTGGGGCTTTTATCTTTCACTTTATCAGTGAAAAATGTTTTTCAGCATCCTTAAAGTAAAGAGAACCACTTGGACGGTATCTAAAGTGTTGGGGCAACCAACTTTCAAGAATGTATTCCTAACGAAGGTGCTTCCGATGTTAAACACTCCAAGAGAATGAAAGTTAATACGCGTGTACATCATGGCGCTGTGTACACTTCCATCTTCCTAAAGTGCATTACCATACAGACAATGTGACTGTTTCTACAAAAGGACACTTTCAATCTTTAAGAAAATTCATGTACTGCTTTTTTACCGGGCGAATTTCCTCTTATAAACTTAAATTATTGAGGGCTACTCAATCAAATTAAACTTGTGGAAACCTTGCAAATTTGGTTTTGCTCATCATTCATTCTTCTCCTTCTCTATTAGATAAAATGCCTATTAAACCAACTGCTTAATCATGTTAAGTTACTGTTTATATTTTTAGGACACCACAGTCGAAACCTAAGATTTATTCCTAAGTTCTTCACCAAAATGAACATATTTTTCTTGTGTTACTAACTTGTGTATATGAGTATTATGCTAGAATTTCACTCTGTTTTAGACTTTCACACAGTCAAATTATGTTAACGGTATTAAAATCATGATTTTAAATGACATTTTAAAAAAGAATCATGGTGTTCTCCAAGGCTTTGCCATTGTAAATCATTTTGATAATAATAGGAAAACTGCTATTTATTTATACAAAACCACATTATGTTCAACCCTAACCACAACTTTATATTCCCATTTAAGAGATGGGAACACTTTAGCTCAGAAGAGTTAAATGAATTGGCCCAAATTACAAGATGAAAAAGGACACAAGATTCAAAGCCAGGTCTTCCTGGCTCCAAATCCTAAACTCTTTCCTTTATGATGTGTTACCGCACCCAAGTCCCTGAACAAGTTAACTAAACTATGCACCTCAAAATACCAAAATCACACAAATATGCCATATATCCTATTTCATACCTTTAATCCTCTGAAACTTCCTGGGCTAGTTGGAGAGGAACTGGAGGATTTCGTAGATTTAGGAGTGGAAAGCTGGCTGCTGGGAGTCCCATTAACTGATCACGAGACAACAAAGGAGACAAAGGTCATTAAAACCCAGAACCACCAGATTGTGTAAAAACACTAAGCATATGCCCAGTATAGCTCCAATGGAGCTTCAATTCATTCAAAGCTCAAAGCAGACGGTAACTCAGCAAAAAGCAAAAATAATGTGTCTTACTGCATTACAGACAAAGTATCAGACAAATAAGCAGTGAAACTAGAATTATTTTCAATAATAGTTTTCCAACAGTGACATAAACAAATATATAAAACGTTATGGAGTTAGAGATGTGAGCAACAACTTGTCCATATATCCTGCCTGCCATCAAGGGTAGAGAAATGCATGGCTGTTATATTTGTAATGGTCTACTCTGAAGGTTGTCCTATAACTAATCCAATATCCAGTGTCTTAGTATACACCAACCTGAATAAACAAGACGTTCTTGTGGCACTCCCAAATCAATTCCACCATGATTCTAACACATTTTCTAAGTATATCCTTAATGGAAAAAGAAAATTACTGGTCATTTTCCTTGTAATACCTACTTATTTGTTTGAAAGCCAATTTCTTATTATCTAGACGAGTTATTTCTAATTCCTTCCATTTTCTTGTCTTCTCAACTTAATTTCCCCATTATTTAGCAAGCCTTGGTGGTTTTTTGTACACCCTCCTCCAAACTTCCATACACTCCCTACGTTGAAAGCTCAATTTAGAGACTCGGTAGGGAAGAGTATGGGCACGGCTGTTTCAAGGGGAGGGTTAGTTTGCAGATTTTATACTTAAACAATGCTAGTCACACATCTCAGTATTACTCAGGCTTATTCCTAATTATACCAATGGGATCCACTTTGGCTGTAATTTCACAAAACTATTAGTTAACATCTGGTATTGGTATATATATATATATATATATATATATATTTTTTTTTCCCCTCTTCTAAGGAGTGCTTTAACCCCTTTTATCATTAATCTTCAATGCTTCTGCCCCAAGCAGATGAAAACTGGCATTCGTCTCTATGGAAAGAAAAGCAAAGTCCATTTCCTTTTAAAAAAATCTTTTTAATAAAAGGGAGGAGACAACTGTTATTTTAAATGATGCTAATAAATATAAAAAGCAAAATGCAGAGACAAAGGTCCTGAATAGGTGACTCAAAAAAGTAAGCACCCGTCCTTGAATGGAGGCCGAACTCTGGATCTGTAAGGAGGTGTGATTAGATGACTCAGCCATGTATGTTTATTGTATTGCTCCTTGTAAAAATTCAGCAAAGATGAAAAAATTTTCCAGTTATTTTTAAATGACCAAACTTGAATTTTTCTAGTTTAAAACTACTCATTCATAAATCATTATCAGTTATCTAGAGTTTCTTAACAAATATATGTGGGTATTTAGAGCACAAGTACAACACAAGAAACTGTACAATTAATTAGAAACTTTTAAGAGTATTCAACAGCCCTGATTATTTTTCAATAAAGTTACCCTTCAATTTATGCTCTTTCTTTTAAAAATTCTCTTTAAAGGGAACTGGTGGTAGGAATTCACGTAAAATAGAGATTACTATGTGCAGTGAACTAGTAAGCTTGCTGTGAGCTGATACTGAGTTTGGCTCCGTTTCTCCTTCATTCCACACAGCAACCTGTTTAGGTCACCAGCTCCTACTCACCAAGGGCTGTTACCTTTCACTGATATTCAGAAACCACTTTGATATCAAAGATTTCCTTGGAACAGTGACAGAAAAGGGACTAAAGAAGAAAACTTGGTTCCTGCAAATGGTAAGCCCTGTGGCAGACCAATTTCCCTAAAAACACACCTCCCGCCTAAACGTAATTTCTTAACAAAACTCACTGCCAGGGATTGAACTGGTATCAGTAACTACATGTCCATAGTTACCCTCAAATAACTCCCATCCTAAAGAGACACTAAGCCACATATAGCCCTCTAAGTTTCTGATAGCATTTGAAAGGTTCTAAAAAGTTGTTGTCTAGTCAGAAGTTCTTAACTCCATTTATTTGCACATCTCTCCAGTCTCTGGGAGGGTAAGTGGGGCCTGGGACAGAGCCACACTGTGCTCTCTCCCCCGACACTGCTGCTACCAACAGGAAGGTGGACGGACAGTGCCCAGCGTCTCTGCAATGCTCCCCTCCTTCACTACAGCCTGGATTTTCTCTCCCAAGATAAGGCTCTTAACCACCCTTCCCCTCAACTGTAAGGTAAGAAACAAACTTGGGGGCTTTCTTGTTTGCTCTGAACGTTTTTTACCCTGGTGGACTACGACAGATTCACAAGCTAGAAATCTGAAGTGAGAATTTTTAAGATGCAAATTGTGGTAACTATTTACCCACTTGTATCATCCAGATTAATTTCTATGTGTTTATTACATATCAGTTAGCTATTTAGATAAATTTAGAGTTTTGTTGAGGAATTTTGTCAGCCAGAAGACTTCATTGATGGGAGCACTTCTGCCCCAAGAGTGAAAAAGTACAATATGACATTTACAAAGTTATTTGCTCTGTTTGAAATTCCAGTGAGTCCCATGGAATGTTCTAAATGGTAACAGGCATACTACAGCTAAAGCAGTCCGTAAAAGCGAGTCATACTTCTGTGTACTGTGGCATTTAATAATACAAAACTCTCTCTCCATTTTCTATAACTGCAGTGTGGGCTGAACATGCTTTTGAGTTAATCTCTTATAAAGAAGCCATTTGCCCTCTGAAACGCGATCTACATCTCACAACTTTTACTTGTAAGTTAAGATAAACTTTATTAACCCAAACCCAAATATGGACTCACTTGAAAATCTGGAGTACTGGAATCCTAAGATTTTCTCAAATCAATTTCTAAGCATTCCGAATTCTAGTTAAAAAGATTTATACACTTATTAGACTATGTTATGAAGCAGTTGGTCTACAAGACAAGTATGGCTATGAAACATGCTTTTAGTTCAACATGTTAATTTCCCTCTTTAGACCTCAGGCAGACAAAATTAGATGAATTTTAATACCTGATCCTTGAACCACTCTCTCCACTTTTATTTATATTACTTACGTGATAAGCATCTGTAAACCTATCACCAAAACAAAAGCTAAGAACCTGACAAAAGTCTAATTTACCACGTGGTAAACTCAGTGAAGTGTATTTACGCAAATTTCATGTGATATTAGCTTTCCCTGCGTGTGAGACACTTTACAGAAAGCACAATATCATTTGAAATAAGCTTAACACCAGAGAGATGCATTCAGTTAAAAATATTCATATCGCTGTTATTTTAGAGAGAGGATGTTGGGCCTATCAACCCCAGGGTGGGGAGGAAGGAGAGGAGAGTATAATTGCTTCTATGGCCATTTTCATATTACCAACAACCCTTAGCCTTTTTCAATAACAGGCTATTCTCCCAAATTAACTAGAAGACACACCCCTTGAAGCGCTGTGTCTCCTCCATCACTGTGTCCCGTGACTACACACAGACAGGCACCTGGCAACCTTCTGAGGATGACTGGCTCTCTAACAAGTAAGGGCGGCTGAAGCATTGTGAAGTGCTTGATAACTGCACAGATGTCCACTGGTAAAAGCCAGATGCATTCATGGAAATGGAGCAAAAGGAAACAGAAATATGGCGAAAGACGAAAACAAAAACCCAGCAGAGCGACAAAGCCATAATAATCATGGCTCACCTGGGGATTTGGCCGTAGAGTAGGCCCTGGAGTAGTGGCCACCCCTCTTTACTGGACACATTCAGTATAAACAAAGGAGACAGTAAGGAGAGTGGTTATTCAGCAGGTCTAAATGTGTACACAAAAAGAAGGGCAAAACAACCTGACCTAGAGAAAGTGGGATAGGTGCTGAAGAAGCAGCAGCAGAAAAGTAGAACACCCCCCAAATTCAGTATTTTATAAAAAGGCTGATGCTTCAGACTGTTTTTGTTAATACTACTTGCACATGTTCTAGATTTACCACATGTAAAATCACCGTTTTTTCACAATCCTTTCCTTAATGGGAAATGATATCAGCAAAATTATAACTACTAGAAGCGAGCCTTACAGAATCAATATATAAAGATTTAGGGGATATTTTAATTCTTTAAAAATGTCAAAAGCTGTCAAAATTATGACAAATCTATAGGCTCAAGATCTGAAAGAAACTTAGAGGTAAGTCTGACTCTGAAATAAGCAGTGCTACTTTCTAACAATAATCATTGCTCCTATTAAATTGCTCGATGGTGGAAAAGCCTGTGGAAACTTATCAAGTAAATACACTGCTGTTAGGCGTTTATGTTTTAAACCATTAAGATAAGGAAATATCCACAATCTTATAGCACAAAATTAAAAATGCAGCACACAGTGGTCAAAATGTGAAACAACTCTACGTAAATACCAGAAGAATCTAGATAAGACTGTTCTTGAGAAAATGTGTCAGAACAAAACCAAGTGTTAGGACACGTATTATAACTTTGAGAAACAAACGTAAACTTCTGGATTTAAAAATCATGTCATGTATATGTCATTCTGGAACCTGGCTGCATACAAGGATGGGAATGACTACTAATTCATATTAAAGAAAACTGAAGAATGATCTGCTCTTTTTGTGACTATCCATTTCCTTTTCCCTCTAACTACCTGAAGCTGGTGATTTGCTGCGTCGAGAAGGCCCAGGGCTCTTGGATCCAGAATACTTAACAGCTGAGGAGCGAGAATAAGATGACTTCAAGACGCGGCATTCTAGAAAGGAAGAAAAGTGCTTTAAGTAGATCTGGTTTTAATTCTAACCAAAGGAAAATCACAGATCACACGTTACAGTAGTTTACTGCCTAGAACCATTACCTGATCATCTTTCCCATTAATGTTAAACAACTTTAATACACAGAGCAACTGTCCGGAAAGCACACCTGAGGTTACCTTAAATTAGGCTTCACACCTTGTGACTTACCTCATTGTTCCAGATGGAGTTCTTAATAAATACAGAAATCCTGATGTCCTAACTTGATACCCACAGCCTAATCTACACACATGCAACTTATTATTATTTTGGTCAGTAGCGTTGATAGGCAAAGGCTACAACAAAGAGTTCTCTCCAAGTCTCTGATAACGGTTTGAAAGGGTATAGGACTCTAATGTATGAACCCCTTACTGTCTTATTTTCCATCTGCCCAAAGCGTCAAAAATGAGGAAACTAGCTTTAAACAATAACTTTGGTCTTTCCATAAATTGCCAAATAAATTAGCATGTAAAGAACCAGAGCTAATTAAACAGCTTAAATAATCACTTCTAATTTGAACAATTAAGAACCTGGTTTTTGGAGTCATGCAGATTTGGGATGAATCATGGATGTGACTTTGCTAACTGGTGGACCTTGGTTAGCTCTAAGTCTCAGTTTTTTCCCCTATGAAACTGGGATGAAAATAAATCTGCTTCACAGGCTTCTTATAAGGATTCAATTAGATAACATATTGTCTGTAATTCACATTAAAATACTTCAATTTTTGCAGAAAGATTAAAATGTGGGTTGGTTTTAATCTATACCCCAGGGGCAATAAATTAACAAGGGAAGTACACTAATCAGGAAAATACACACCAGGGAGGTGAGTTAGCATTTGAAAGACTCTAATCAGAACCTTACTCAGAGGGGGCTGCAGCAATAGCAGCTTAGTTAATTAGCAGCATGGATGGTAGAAAGTACTCCACTGCTGGAAGGAGTGGTGTGTGGGTTAGTGAGAACTTCCTAAAGGCACCGCCACTCCCTTATGAGCAGGATGGGTAAATCTAGAAAGCCCAGAACTTCAGAACTACCCCCAGGGTAGGAATCTGAGCCAGTCCTGCACCCAGCTCATTAATGGAGGGTTCTGTTCCTTGACTAAGACCGGCTTAGTTGAATTCTATGGATTTTGAACTGATTTTTAATGTAAGATGTTGTCAGCAGTGTAAAAGGACAGAGCTGGGACTCATCAAGATTACAACACAAGTTAAATAACTGATTTTTTAAAATAAATCTTTGCCTCCTGAACCCTACCAGGACCCTGTGGGGCTCCTGGGCACAGAAGCCTTTCTGTGTTCCCCGTTTCTTTCTTTTCTTTCTTTCTTTCTTTCCCTCTCTCCCTCCCTCCCCCACCTCCCTCCCTCCTTCCTTCCTTTCTTTCTCTTTCTTTCTTCCTTCTTTCCTTCCTTCCTTCCTTCTCTCTCTCTCTCTCTTTCTTTCTTTCCATCTTTATTGGAGTATAATTGCCCCACAATGATGTGTTAGCTTCTGCTTTATAACAAAACGAATCAACCATACATATACATGTATCCAAAGATATGTTCCCCGTTTCTTGGAGGGAATAGACTCCAGCTTCCATGACTTCCCCTGAGTTCCAAAGGGCAGGTTCAAACAGTTGCTAATCAGGGAAGGGAGGGGATGCAGAGACAAGGGAGGAACAGCCGAGAAACAAAATAGCGCAGCCTTGGGAAAGGGTCCTGGTTCCCCCTCAAGGGATACACATAACAATATCTTTGAGCTCTTTCCAGAACGAAAACCCTCAATAAATGGAAGAAGTCAGCAATCTTCATTCCAGAGAAAACCACCTGAGGCCAGATTAAAGGAACCAGAAAAATTCATCCGAAGACTAGTGAGACCAGATTAAAGGAGTGCAGACCCTGCACGCAACACCCAGATCCTTATCAGCAACCCTGCCCTTGAACCATTGCTATAAAACTCCTCACCAAATCCCCCTGGGTAGGGACACACAGTTTTTCAGGGAAGGAACCCACTGTGTCCCCCTCTGCCTGGCAAAGCAATAAAGCTGTTCTTTTCTACTTCACCCAAAATTCTGTCTCCGTGATTTGATTCGGCACCGGTGCACAGAGGCTGAGCTTTCAGCATCACTCCTAGTAAATGCACTTGTGGCAGAATTACGTCTGAGACTTGCTTTCATCATAAAATTTCATGACCTAATGGTGGTGATATAATAATAACATTAACAGCAACAACAGGGATAGCACATACTGTGTAATGGGCACACTTCCAACTGCTTTACACATATGAACTCATTTAATCCTCATCAAATTTTATGAAAAAGCCACTTTTACTATCCCCAGTTTGCAGAAGGTTAAGTAGGGATCAAGAGGGAAGAAATCAGTAGCTTTCACCCACTTCTAATTATTGGAGTTCTTTGGTAGCCAAAACAACAAAAAACTATGAACAATTCAAATAGCTTAGGTAAATTTACAACATACGTGTAAAAGCCCTGAGGACAATGCCTAGTACATATATAGTAAGTGCTCAATAAATGTTTTATTGCTGTTGTTGCCACCCAAATTAACTTTATAACCTGGAGTATAGTATTATTGAGTTTCAGTGTCTCAGCTTTCAAAATGACTCATATTGACATCAAAGAAATATTATGAAATGAAATTAAGCTACAGTCAAAAAAGATGTAGGGGCTTCCCTGGTGGCGCAGTGGTTGAGAGTCCACCTGCCGATGCAGGGGACGCAGGTTTGTGCCCCGGTCCGGGAGGATCCCACATGCCGCGGAGCGGCTGGGCCCGTGAGCCATGGCCGCTGGGCCTGCGTGTCCGGAGCCTGTGCTCCACAACAGGAGAGGTCACAACAGTGAGAGGCCCGCGTACGGCAAAAAAAAAAAAAAAGAAGATGTAAAATACAGATGATATGTAAATGCAGGTTTTTCAGTCAACCCATGAGAACAGGGGAGAGCATTAGCATAGTTAGCATTGGCAATTCTTTATGGACTTTCCAGTGGCATTACTAATCTAAAGCAGGGCCACTACAACAGAGTATAAGACAGTACAGAAACGCCCAAGAAATTCGGCAGCAGTGGAAAAAAAAATGATAAGAGTAGATAAATGAGCCCCAAGCACAAAGTAGGTAAATCGCCCCAAGGTAAGTGACACAGTGTAACAGGAAAGAATTACACAAGGAAGTTTGATACCACAGAATGTATCATCTTGAATTTTAAAAAGTCTATTTAAAAAGTCTATTTATTTGGTGGTACGTTTCTGTAATTTTGGACTGTCGGAACCACTACAACTGGAAAGGGTTTACCACCAGTTTAATTTTTGAAAAGTCAACTTTCCTCATTTGTGAAATTAAAGAGTGGGACTGAATCTCCAACATCCCTCTCTTCTCTGTGAAATGTTATGTCTGTATGATTTTATCTCATTTAAAGACGAAGCTGACTTTACTATCAGCTAAGATAATCACTAATACTGCAACAGGTTCAAATTAGTTCCAGACAAGAGATTAGAACAATATTCCCAGGATCAAAATCATCTGAAATCACTGAGGTTATTGTTAAATAGTTGAAAACTCCATTTTTTGGCTAAAATTAAGAGAAAGTGATTTTCTTATCCCATCAATGAAAATAGCTTTATTTTTCCTGCATCTATAGACAATGCATGCTATTTTTTTTTTAAGTTGCGAACAGAGCAATGAGATAAAAAGAAACCGGAGATAATCACTATTAACAACTTACTATCCTTTTATGTATCTCTTTATGGACATGGAAAATGTATAATGAACTGTTTCAGGTTCAACACTATCCATACATTTAAGGCGGCATAGCCAGGCACCATTCTGGAAGAAGGCAGGAAATTCACTTCAGAGGCAAAACAATGCAGTAAAAAGAGATGGAACCAACTTGCTAAAAAATGAAAACTATTTCACTTGAATTAGGGTTTTTTGTTTTTTGCAACTAGGTAAATACCTTCATGTTATTTTCTACTTTCATTAATTCAAAAAGAGTACCGCCAATGCCATCTTTCTTCAACACACCAGACCACTTAACGTGCACCAAGTGAGAATCCCAAGCCTCCATTTCAGGGTTACAAAGATGGTCAATGAATTGCCTTACCACTGTGATCCAGGACAAAGTCATCTTGGGCGTAACGGAATTTTTCAGGTCCACATGCAATAAAAACATCATCATCACCAAAAAAGTCTTGCAGACAAGTAACCTAAAAAAAAAAAAAATCGTGTCCAAGAAATAAATTAGAAACATTAGAAGTGAAACAAAAGTCAGCAAAATTAAATATATTTTCTAGCCTCACCTATAATACTGAGTCAGAATGAAAAACTATTTAATCGCACACATTTCCAAGCATTTCACCCTCCACAGAGCACTTCCACACAATGTCTCCTGACCGACCTCAGAACAACAAAACGAGGGGCTCCTAGCTGGCATCAAAGTTCTTGTTTACAGGTGAAGTCAAGGGCATCCACAGGAGGCTCAGTGATGTATTCCAGGTTTCCCATTAACAGGTGGCAAAGGTGGGGCTGATGGAGGTCTCTGCTCCCAGTTTACTGGTCTACCCTTCTCTCCTAGCAACTCTATGTCCCAGCCGTGTCACCTTGGGCATGACCTTTCTGTACGTTTGGTATATTGCGCCTTAGGTTGTCCTAAGGATTAATATATGGAAACCGCTTGGAATGGGTGCCAGGCATATAGGTACTCAATGTGCTAATACTCACCTTCACCACCACCACCATCATTAAGATCAGAGGAAGACCTGCCATGAGGCTAATGATGGCCCTTCCAAGGCCCTGTACCTAAACGTAGTCTTAATTTCATATTCTTTTTTCACCCCGCCCTCCCCAATACTGTATCAGTGTCAGATCCCACAGAACCTGGACCCACCCCAGGGAGCACATTCATCCCTTCATCCCGGTGGTGACAAGAAGAACCATCTTCCAGGACTTTGGATATAAACAGGCTCCAATTTTACCTGGTTTTTTAATGGGATGTATGATAAGATTTCTTTTTAAAAAAGTACTCCTCTCCCAATAATAATGCAGTTAAAAAAAAAATCAGTGCTCTATTACTTGAAAGGATTGAGAACCTCAGTAATTCCTTAAGTCTTCCTGATCACTATTTAGCTTTTTATTGAAAAAAAAAATCTCACTCTAGAGTTAGAAAAAAATGCTCCAGAGAGAAGGTAGTGAACTATACACAATAAGTGGAACAGGCGTGGAAACTGCTCCAGTCCCTCATCAAGCAAGATGTGGCTTCTGTACTTCATTAAAACTCAGCTAGGTCACAGTGTTTTTAAGGCGTGTTTTAGTCAGTTTGGGCTGCTATAACAAATTACCATAGACGGGGTGGCTTAAATGACAGAAACTTATTTCTCACAGTTCCGGAGGCTGGAAGTCTGAGATCAGGGTGCCGGCATGGTTGGGTTCTGGTGAGAACCCTCTTCCTGGTTTCATCACATGGAAGCGGGGGGACAACACAGGAGGAAGCCAGCTCTCTCCTGTCTCTTCTTATAAGGGCACTAATCCCATCATGGGGGCTCCACCCTCACAACCTCATGCAACCCTACTTATATCCCAAAGGCCCCACCTCTTAATAGCATCACATTGAAACCAAGCAGGACCCTGTAGGGCTCCTGGGCACAGATGCCTTTCTGTCCCCCATTTTCTTGTTTGTAGGGAACAGACTCCAGCCTCCATGACCTTCTCTGAGTTCCAAAGGGCAGATCTGAACAGATGCTAATCAAGGGAGGAGCACCCAAAAAACCACCAGAGGCCAGATTAAAGGAACCAGAGAAGCTCATCAAGAAATTACCCGAGATCAGAGTAAAGGAGCACAGGCCCTGCACACCCTGATCTTATCAGCAACCCCACCCTTGAACTACTGTTATAAAACTCCACATCAAATCCTCCCAGGTGGGGACACACAGTTTTTCGGGGCAGGACCCCACTGTGTCCCCCTTTGCCTGGCAAAGCAATAAAGCTATTCTTTTCTACTTCACCCAAAACTCTGTCTCTGAGATTTGATTCGGTGCCGGTGTACAGAGGCCGAGCTTTCGGCATCAATACTGGGGATTAGGGTTCCAAGATATGAATTTTGGGGAGACACAAACCTGCAGTTCACAATAGAAGAATAAAACTTTTCACCATTCCTGTGAAAACTGTTTCTCCTCACCTCAGGTGGCGATCACACGTACCCCTTCACCCTGGCTAGGGTCCTGGGAGTCATTCCTTCCTCCCTTCTTCACCAATCCCTCACATCATTTCTCCTTCCTACCCGGCTCCCAAATATTTCTATCCCTACTCCTTGGTTCAGCTTTCACTTCCTCTTGCCTGGGCGCCTGCCACTGCCTAGTAACAGGCTTTCTAACTCCAGTCTTTACTGCTCCCCTCCTTCCAGTCATCACTGTTCTCACAGGTGTGCAAATAAATGAAGACCCTGTGGGCACATGCAGTCTCTTAAGGTGCCAGGCTGCCTGCACCATTCACAGTGCTCACCGACCTCCTTCACAGGGCACACAAGACTGACCCAGCCTGAGCCTCCAACCTTGTCTTTGCCATTTCATCTGCACACCTGTTCCTCAGCCACATCATGACTTCTCTGGGTTCCCTACCTGTATGGTGCTGGTGCTTCTTTTTTGTTAAACAGCGTTACTGAAACATAATTCACAAACCATACGATTCAGCACAGAATTCAATAGTTTTGGGTATAGTCAGAGTTCTGCAACCATCACTACAATCTACCTGAGAATATTGTCATCATCTAAAAAGAAACCCCAGGCCCATTACCGTTCACTCCTCATGCCCCCACCTTCTCACTCCTAAGCACCCATAATCTACATTCTGATTCTATGGATTTGCCGATTCTGGACGTTTCATATAAATCAAATCATACAATGTGTAGCATTCTGCAACTGGCTTCTTTCACTGAGCATGTTTTTAAGGTGCATACGTGTTGTAGCACATATTAGTACTTCATTCCTTTCTGTGGCTGAGTAATATGCGGTTGTATGGATATATGCCCCATTTTGTTTATTCATTCATCAGTTAACGGACATTTGAGTAATTTCTACTTCAGTGTTGGTTCTTACTACTACATTTTTCCCCATGCTGTTTCTCAGCCTGAAGTGGTCTTTCTGACCACTCTTTGGTGCTGTGACCTCCAGGTAGGCAATGATATTTCTGATTCATCATTCCCTAGGGTCTAGGAGAATTCTGGCTTTGGTGGATGCTTAATACATGTCTGTTGAGTGGACTGTGGCTTGGTATGGAGCTGCTCCTATTGGAATTGAGTTCTCAGACACAGAGTACCTTCTCTGGGGTGAGTGGTGTCACAGATGCAATCTCCACTGCCATCTCCACCATCATCACTTAATGTAAGACTTACAGAATTTAGGCATCACTCAACCTCTCAGAATTGTCTCTCTGTGTTGCATATGTGTTACCTCATTAATCCCTACAACATCCCTGAGGTTGATACTATTAACACTCCTCATTTACAAACAAGAAAACGGATCTAGAGTGACCAACCTGCCCCCACACAGGTAATGAACACGAGCACAGGAATTTAGACACAGGTCCTCCATATCTATATCTCTGCTTTAAACTTAACACCATGGTGTCATGTACACACTGCTAATATTTAAAATGGATAACCAAAAAGTACCTACTGTATAGCACAGGGAACTCTGCTCGATATTATGCAACTAAATGAGAAAATAATTTGAAACAGAATAGATACATGTATAACAACCACTTTGCTGTACACCTGAAACTATCACAACATTGTTAATCAACTATAGTCCAATATAAGATAAAAAGTTAAAATAAATAAATAAATAAACTTCACACCATGGTGCCTCCCCTTATGTGGAATCCCGGAGTTCATCTTTCTACTTTTATCTCTCTCTTTTTTTTTTTTTTGCCAAGCTGCACAGCATGCAGGATCTAACCCCAACCAGGGGTCGAAACCCATGCCCCCTGCAGTGGGAGTGCAGAGTCTTAACCACTGGACCACCAGGGAAGTCCCTTTCTACTTTTATAGTTCTTACCACATTCCACCTTGCTTTATAGTCATTTATGTCTCTCATATCTCCCACTATTTTGTTTTTCACACACATACATTTAATAAATGGTTCTTAAATGGAACTGAATCCAGTTTTACTTTCTTGGCCAAATAAAAGATATCTACCAAAGTTTAATCCATGTTTTAAAAAATCAACATTTCATTTGTTTTTGTAATCAATTTAGCATGAAAAAATGACATCTGAATTTTCTAAAATATACCTGTATGAATGTCTGTTTGAAAAGTCAATTAATTTTTAATTGATTTTATTAAAAGAAAACATTTCATCTGGCACTAAATTAGCTGGTATTTGAGTAGAATAAATGCCAAAGTAAATACTTAAGTTGCCTATTATGTGGAATAAAGGTATTTATCAAGTCTAAGGAATATAACAGATCAAAAAGTGGTTTATTCCCCCTCCCCCAGCAGTTCTGTTTATTGATAGTTCTTCCTAACCAACTGTTTAATGATTTCACCTGTCAGTATAAGTTTGGCTTTCCAAACATAGTTTGCATAAGATGTCTGCATCCCTTTAATTCAGATTCTAGCCATTAAGTACATATCTGGTTAAACAGTTAACCAAATTATATAATTAGTAATTGGTTCAGATTACTTCAAATAAGTCACCACTACTCTCAAGAAACGATAGCTGTCATATAAATAAATGATAAACTGAGATAAGCAAACATGCATTTTGGCTAATTTTATTTTATTAACGTCTACTCAGGATACAAACATACCTCATAAAATATTAAACAACTCCCGTTTTCATTCATTCAACAAATTTGTACTGAGAACTTATGTGCCAGGCACCATGCTAGGTGCTACAAGAAACATCAATAAAACAAAACGAAACAAACAACAACAAAAAACAGAGCGAGAAAGAAATCCTTGCCCTCATGAAGCCAGTGTGAGTTGACACAGGATAAAAATGCATAAGTAAATGTATGCAATGTCAAAAGGTGATAAGTGCTACAGAGAAAGAAAACAAGGATGGGGAATAGTGAATGCAGGGCATGGGTGCTGCAATACTAAACAGTTTCACTGCAAAGGTAACATTTGAACAAAATATTAAGAGAGGTAAGGGAGAAGCTGCATGAATGTCTAGGGATGGAGGTGGGAGGGCAGTGTTCCAGGAAACAGAAGAGAATATTCAAAAGCCTTGGCATGGTCATGGGAAACAGTCCTGGAGCACAGTTAGAGGGGGAACAGTCATTGCAGGAGAGCAGGTCAGCAAGGTGACGGAGGCAAGCAGATGGGGTAGGGCTTTGTCAGCTGCCGGTCAGGACTTTGGCTTTCCTCTGGGTGAGATGGGAAACCACTAGAGGCTTTGGAGCAGAGGACCGCATAACATGACTTACTTTGAACAGGATACACGGCGCTCAGACTAAACTCCAAAAGGGCAAGGACAGATGGCAGCATAGTTGGAGGCTATTGCTACTCAGGCAATGAGAGTGGCCTGTGCCAGGAGTGGATGGAATGAGAAGGCTATGGGACCTGAGAGAAGAGAGAAGAATGTGATGGCTCAGGGTTTGTGGCCTGATCCACTAAAAGGATGGGCCTGCCATTAACTCTCATGGAAGAGTACAAGGTAATGGGCAAGGTTGGTGGTGGAGAGGATGCCCACGAATTTAGATTTGGCATGTGAACTGCGAAATGCCTATTAAACATCCAGGTGGAGGTGCTGGGTGGAAAGTGGGATATAAACAAATCTGAATTTCATGAGAGAGATCTAGCCTGGAGATACAAATTTGGGACTCACCAGCATAGGAATGGTATTTAAAATCTTGAGCTCAATGACAGCAATTAATGCACAGAGGGAAGCAGTCTAAGCCCTGAGCTCCGAAACCCAGCAACTTTACAAGGTCAGGGAGAAGAAGCAAAAACAGCGAAGAAGACTGAAAGGGAACAGTCAATGAGGGAGGAAGGAAAGCGAGTGCTTGTAGTTTGCTGGAAACCAAGCTAAGAAAGTGTTTCAAGGAGGAGGAGCAATCAGCTGAGTCAATGTTACTGACGGGCCATGTAAGATGAAGACTGAGAAGTGACCACTGAATTGAGCAACAAGGAGATCGCTGGTCCTGAAGATCAGAAGTAGTTTTGGTGCAGTGGTTGAAAAGAAAGTCTACTTGCAGCACCTTTAACAGAGGACAGGAGAAGAACTGGAGACAGTGAATGCAGACAACTTTTTCAGGGAGCTGCAACTGGAAAAGTGGAGCAGAGGAGTGGGGAGGCGACAGAAGGAAGCAGGGAATCCATGGTCAAGAGAGCTTGTTTTCAAGATGAGAGAGATAACACAAGTTACTACGCTGTTGAAACGATCTAGTAGGACAAAAATGGTGAGGCAAGAAAGGGAATTGCTAGAGCTGCATCCCTTTGTGAGAGGGCATGGGATCAGTGTGCAGGTGGAAGGGCTCGACTTGCATGAGACTATGGTCAGTCTTTGGCAATAAAGAGAACCAGGTGGAAGCTGCTAGGTGGGGACATGTGGTGGGGGTGGGAGAGCTGGTGGATTGCTTCCTGCTTCACTGAGAAAGCTTGAAGCAAAGTCATCAGCTCAAAGTGAGGCAGGGGCCAGGAGTGGGGGAAGGAGGAAGTACAGCAGACTTGTGGAGAAAAAAAAAGGTGTTGGAATTGCAACCTGTGATTGTGGGGAGAATGAATGGGGAGGGAAATATGACATGCCTGCAGGCAGCAATAGGGGCGCATTCAGGGTCCCACAGCCTGCATAATAGACATTCTTGCTTCTAAAACTAGAAAGCAGCTACCCAGCCAATACAGTGTTTTAGAAAAATCAAACCGTTTTAAGCTGGAATTGTTACCGTTTCATGGGGTTGCACCTGACCGGTCAATAGAAGAAAATCGATAGGAACACAGATGATGCAAAAACCTAGATTCCACCGATAATGAGTAAATAAGGAATGAATGGGAACTTCTCTCCCACTGCTGCTGCTGATTTAAAATACAAGTCTCTGTTCATATTTTTCACAGTGTAAACATGGACTGTTATGCACTGTCATTACTATGTTTACCTAAACCGTAAACCTAAAACACGCTAGAAACAGAACGCCAGCAGGCAGAGATGCAAGTTGATGAGCATGATTAAAGGTGAGCTAAAAAACTAACAGGCACAGAAGAATGAGCAGATTTCAGTTCTGTTTCTACTTTCATTGTACAGGATAACTCACTTATGGTATTGTTTAAACTACAGATGTCCATGCAGGAAGCAATGGCTCAGCACAAGCTTTGCTGGGAGCAGAGGACCACCGTGCTGCACCTCCTCCCTTTCATACAGGTGGGACCTTGAGGAGATATTTAACCTCTCGGAGGCTCATTTCTCTGTCCACAAAACGGGCAACAGACCAGTTTCATTTCGTCTTTAAGGGAAAAATGTGATAGTACGTGAAAGGAGCTGGTACATGTTATTTCTTCATTTTCATTAATTCACGGCCTCAAATGTTTTTTTAAAAATTTAACTTAATGGATAATCTTTTCTTTAAGTATACACAGAAAAATAATACGTGCTTTCCTACAAATTCAATAAATTAGATATTTTCTGAGAAAAAGAAATCACTGACAACTTGGAAAGCTGCCACTGATCGTCTTCACTTGTGGAAAAATCACTGCCTCCCAAATTCAGATATCTTAAGCTCCCAGAAGTTCTACACAAAAATGTGATTCATGTAATATACGATAAACACATATAGGTATACATATGACATGTAAAATATATATAAATGTTTATATGCACATATTAAAAAATGTTTCTCCCAACAGCTCCCTAGAATAATTACAAATGAGGAAAATTAACTTAAATGTAATAAATCAAAGCAAAGCATTGGCTTATATCTATGTATGTAAGCTATACCTATAAATGTCAACATTTTTAGATAATATAAAGACAGAACTGTAAGCATAGCAATCTAATTTTATGCCAAAATTATATTTGTGTAATACTAGGCCTCCATGTAATGCAGTCATTACTTGCCCATGCTTAAATTTCACAAGCAAATGGGACCACATACTTAATTGTTCTTCATAGTGCCCCAAACTCAGTTGATACTTTTCAAAGTAAAACATCTGAGGGACCTCCCTGGTGGTCCACTGGGTAAGACTCCACGCTCCCATGCCGCAACTAAAGATCCCACGAGCTGCAGCTAAGACCCGGTGCAGCCTAAATAAATAAATATATATTTTTAAAATCTGATAAAATGCTCAGGGTCTGATGTAAGCTAAAATAACTCTCTCTCACCAATGGAAGCCACATTAGTTTACTACTGTACATTCAATCTAACATGAATCATGCCCCTACTATATGCCAGGCATAAACAAAAGACAAGAAGCACACAGTCTAGTGGTGGAGATGAACAAGAATAGTAGTAAGTACCATCAAAACGTTACAATAAGAGAATGCTGTAATAGAAGAACACCCAAAAGAAATAACCTGATGAAAAACAGCATCCCGTAAAATATTTAATACCTTTAGAATATTTCATATGTTTGGACACTTAGATAATTCTACCTTTCATAGTTTTTTTAAACATATTTCTTGTTCTTCAACTCTGGTGGTCTGTTTGCTCCTTTTATCATACATAGTTAAAACTGGCATTTAACATTGAGTTATGGGCCATGTCACTAAACCTGACTCAGAAAAAAACGTTATCAATACCTTGAATAATGTCTCAAAGTCATTCTTAACAGGGTGAGGAAAAGCGTATCAGTTTAGAAGACCTCTTACGGTTTGCTTCTAAATTCTTTTTCCATGCAAGAAGCTCCTCACGAATAATGGATGTTCTGCGGCTTACGAAAGCAAGCTACACACACGAGGGGAAAGTAATAATTCTGCTAAGGTACAAAATGAAAGCCATCAGCAGGCTCTAAGGGGGAAACATCAGACTGAGAAATAATGTATCTACAGGAGCATATCTGAGTTTTCCAAATGAATGTGGGCCATTTAAAAACAGTAATTTTTCTATCCTTCAGTCAACAGATTAATTAGATCAGGGTAAAAAGGTGGCAGCCATAATTCCAGTGCTAGTTCTTAATAGATTGCCCCAACCACTTTTTTTTTTCTTTCTCTTTTTGGTCTCTGTCAAAGGATACAGAAACAAAGGGCTTGAGGTCTGATAAAAATACTATGCATGTATTAGGAGCATAATAAACCTTTTCCTCCAAAGAAAAAAGGTGGAGGACACAGAGATGTCATCCTCCCTGGACACTTGCTTTCTGAACTACAGAAGGTCTCCATTTCCTGACCCCCTAGCACTCTGGAAATCTTGTGTTTCTTACCCTTTCCAGAGTTACAAAGGAGTTGTTGGTAAAGCAGGCTGGATTTCTCTAAGATCACTTCCTACTACAAAGTTGTATAGTCTTTTAGTTTCTAAGAAAAGCTTATTTATATTTTAGGACAATGCTTTCAGAAAAGTTAAGTGCATTTTTCCGTGAGAGAAACAAAGGAACGCTATTATAAGTGGGTAAACAGCAATGTCCATTTGGGATTTATTTCTGTTCGTTTCAGCTTCGCATTTCCTCAAAGAGATCGTCGTCAACGCAATCTTCACGCCCTCCAAATCCAGGTGTTGCCTTAATACTTACTCTGTAATTTGCCCAACACAGATACTATCATTGAGGCAATTGCCTGGTTTTTGCGCCTGGACCTCTTACCAGAGTGCGAGTTCCACGCATGTAGGATCATTGTCTTGGGCACCACCAGAATTCTAGCATAGTAGCAATACATAGCACCTAGCGTGTAGGATCTGTTCAGTAAATTTCTATGGAATTAATGAAATGCCCTGAGTCCCTCTTCTTCCAGGTAGCCCTCCCTAGAGGCTCTATCTCACACTCTTTGCATGAATTCTTATCAACCCGTTATCATGCAAGGTAGTCTTTGTTCCCAGATTTATGATGTTAGTTGTCTATGCCAACATAATCTATAAACTCTTTGACCACACCAGTCAAACCCTTAGCTCCCTATAGGAAGTATTCAGCAAATACTTGGTAATCAAATTTTGGCTCCAGATACCTTAAAATACTCATCTTAGATCATGTAAGCCCTTTCAGGAGTTAAACCTCATCATGATTTTAGAGTGATTTGAGAAAAACTGCTTATGAACTCTACTACTGCAACCACTTGGTAGAGGAAAGCATTTGCAATTAAACTTGCCATTTGGTGCCATTCAAAAATATTTGGGGTTCTATCAAATAAGGATCTCTTGAGATACTTTCGAAGCCTATTTTATGGAAAATCTCCAAGACCTGATAAAAATGCAAAACAAACATCACTGGATCTCAGTGAGAGACTAGTTTAAACTAACACCAACTTATCTAATTAGAGTCAGGGTCAAAAACTTAGCACCTGGGGTTTCCCTGGTGGCGCACTGGTTGAGAGTCCGCCTGCCGATGCAGGGGACACGGGTTCGTGCCCCGGTCCGGGAAGATCCCACATGCCGCGGAGTGGCTGGGTCCGTGAGCCATGGCCGCTGAGCCTGCGCGTCCGGAGCCTGTGCTCCGCAACGGGAGAGGCCACAACAGTGAGAGGCACGCGTACCACAAAAAAAAAAAAAAAAAAAAAAATCTTAGCACCTTTGAAATGTCTACCTTTTGGAGCAAGGATCGCACTTTATCAAAGGAATAATGGCATGATGGATATCAGAAGTAAAAAAATACATGTTGGAATTTATGGGTTTTCTTTCATTTTAACTGTGTGTGTATAGGAAAGAAAGAGGGAGAGAGAGAGAGAGAACAAACGTCCACAGTTCCTGTTGAAATCAAATGCTTTCACTATCAGAGTTCAGCTTTGAAAGGTGGCCTCTACAGAAGAGTAGTTAGGCAGCAACATTTTTTTCTAGCTTACTTCTAAAGAGCATTTGAAGGAGCTCCAGAAAGAAAATCCAGTAAGTGGCTTATATCTGAAACTAAAATTATTATATAGGCCTTTAATGGAATTGCATCGATACCCTTGCTTTTGTTTTTTCCTAAGAAATGGTCACATTACAAGTCATAAACTGCCAAAAGAGAACTGCATTTTGAACCCCCCATAGACTATCGTACCATAATTTTTCTATCATATAAACAAACAGAAACATAACTTCTTTTTAATATTTAAAAAATCCAAAGAACAATTTTAATATACAGTAAAGGATAAGCCTAATAATATAACTGCGTGAGCCATTACCTTCCTGTTTCTATTGCTAGCGGGGGACACTTTTTTTTTTTTCCATACACTGCCCTTATAGATACTTGAAAGCTATAAATTCAGCAGACTGACTTCACCACAACCAGCATTATCCCAGACACACCACTACCACTGCTACCACCACTCTTTTTTTTTCTTTTTTTTTTAACCAGTTCTATCTCTGGAATATAAGTTCTGTTTAAAATGAACAGGGAAATCACACCTGAAATAAAGAAATAAAATAAGTCACTTGGTTCTTCCAAAATGCTAGAAACAACAACCAGAAAAATAAATTCACAGGTCAGTCGGCAGGGGCTGGGATTCTCCCCATTTCTTTACCCTCTACCAAGAATACAATCAGCATAAACAGCCTGCTTTGTTCCCAGTAAATGCTGGCTAGCCTGCAGTCAGGGAAGGACTCCTTTCTACAACAAAAAAGAAAGCTACTTAGAATAGCAATGTTTTTCAGCTTCCCGTAAAACCATTCAGCCGGGCACCCACCAACCAAGTGGCTGCCATGGAAACAGAACTGAAGCTAAAAGATGACGGTACTTACAGTAAAGGGCTTCTCAGCGGCATCTGCAGACAACTCTCTACATTTAGTTTGCTTTCATTTAAAAATACTGGACCTAACCTTCCTTTTCTCACTGTGGCCTCCCCATAATAATGATGATTCTCCAATCAAGACTAATCATAGAATCTTGAGGCCAAAGATTTGTTTCAGGAAGAAACCTTGAAAAGACCTTGAAAAATTCAGAGATAGTTAGCTAGGAAACGTTATTCTGGGAGGAGACACAATGATCACTCTTCCTATAAAGGAAATGATTTCTAAACTGACCCTCTGACTGCCCCCCACTGAGGGCTCCAGTCTTAATTCCTACAGGAAAAAGTTTCAAATCTACTCCAGAGCTTTCCACCAAGGGAAAGAGGCTGGAGCCAAATTTTAGAAGAATTCAGGTGAAAAAGTCAGAAGAAATTTATTAAACCAACCATCATAATTTTCCTCTAATTCTGAAGTGGGAGCCAAATGTTTTCAAGCAGATGTGACTAGAACTTTGCGTCAATGTTCCCTAGCACTCCGGCACCTTCCAACAATAAACAAACAATGAAATCGTAAGTGTTACAGAAGAGGCAACTGAGAACCAAAATGAAGGTGGCAATTTTCTAATCCAAATTTTTCTGTTTCCAACAGAAAGCGAAAGGGAACAAGCACCCACGGCACACTCACCTACACACTGTACACCACGAATCTCTCATTTACACATCAAATTCATTGAACCCCCAGAACAACCCTGTGAAGTGGGAGTGATTTTTCCAATTTTACAAAAAAAGAAACAAAGGCTCAAAGAGGGTAAGTAACTTGATCAAGGTCACACAGCCAGTGAGGGAGGAGCTGAGATTTGAACTCTGCCTGTCTGACTTGGAATGTATCCTTTGTACTTGACCACACACTGTCTCTCTAAAGAAGAAAACAGTGTGATTTACAATCTATGAAAATGGCATAAGAGACTTTATAGAGATAAGTCAGAGAAGTTTTTATACTTGTCTAAAGCCCAAATAACCAGACCATTTTTCTATGTCATACTTTTATGAAGTAAATGAATGGCAAGTATGTAAGTGTATATCTAAGTTTTTTTTTTTTTTTTAAGGATCAACTTCTAAGTAATGCCATAAGGTCAGTACAAGTTCGGGCCAACCTCCTATACTTTAGGGAATACTGAATATATTCTGAAATTGATATCTTCAAACAAACTGGCTAACTCTTACTAAAAACAAATTACAAGCACAAGTTGGAATCATATGGTTTTTAGAATAGGACTCCATTTGCTGCCAGACTGGAGATTCTTAGAGTATAATATGTAGTAAGAAATATTGTGACCTTTAAGATTTTAACATAAAGGCAAAACCTGCAACACTTCCCAGAAATTCATCCTCTGCACACAGTTTAGCATATGGTAAGCACATTCAGGTAGTAAAGACCCTTGGAATCAAGACTAAGAGAACCATTAGTGAAAGGGGTATGGAAAAACTTGGTCAGTTAATTCCATACTTATTCTGGAAAACACCAACCAACCATTCAGCACTATCAGAGCAAACACCATTACATGCTCTAATGTAGTAGGCCTATTTAGGTTTGTAGGAAAATCATCCCTATCTTTATTTTTTTAATAGTTTTTTTTTTTTTCTTTTTTGGCTGTGCCCTGCGGCTTGTGGGATCTTAGTTCCTCAACAAGGGATAGAATCCAGACCCTCGGCAGTGAAAGCCCAGAGTCCTAATCACTGGACCGCCTAGGAATTCCCCTTATCTTTAAAAAACGAATCATATCTGTTTTTTATGTTTCTTTCATCTCTTTTTAAAAATTAATTTATTTATTTGTTTTTATTTTTGGCTGTGTTGGGTCTTTGTTGCTGCGCGCGGGCTTTCTCTAGTTGCAGCGAGCAGGGGCTATGCGGTGCGCGGGCTTCTCATTGTCGTGGCTTCTCTTGTTGCAGAGCACAGGCTCTAGGAGTGTGGGCTTCAGTAGTTGTGGCATGAGGGCTTCAGTAGTCGTGGCGCATGGGCTTAGTTGCTCCACGGCATGTGGGATCTTCCCGGACCAGGGATCGAACCCGTGTCCCCTGCATTGGCAGCCAGATTCTTAACCACTGCGCCACCAGGGAAGTCCTGTTTCTTTTATCTTAATAAAGTTATTTTCCTCCTCCCTTGCCATCATGCTCTGAACCTTCACTTCTTGTATCAAAAGGACCACCCCAACTACTCTTCTAGCAGCCCCTCTGCCCACTTCTAATTCACTGTATTTAACATTTGAAAGAGCTATCTTAGGTTTTGTGAACCAGTGTAAAGGAAGAGTAAACTGGGTGAGAATCAGAGGCTTTGTTTGGAAGGAAAGAAACTTTAGTGCCCAAATTTTACACCATCTAATGACAAAGTTCCCTTTGTATATTTTCCTAGTTTTAAGCTATGGTCCAGCCTGCCGAGTAGGCTAGAATTGAGTCCAGAATAAGTAGGCAGTTCTGTGTTGCAGAAACCTTAAGATGTTGCTTTCTACAGCTACACCTATTTTCACCATGACAAGGAATCAAAATTTTCATTTTCAAACCAACATCAATCCTACATGAAAAGCAATGAGAAAATATTTTCCAACACAGTCTTCTTAGCAGAGGGAAGTCTCACTTTTACAGCCGAGAAATCCTCTGAATAAGTTATATGCCTGGGGCTATTTAGAAATGGAAAGCATGCCATCCGTTTGAATCATTTAGGGCAACGCTTTTAAAAGGAAAGCGATATTGGCAGAGGCAAATACCACAATTAGATTTTCCTGTTTAAAAGGCACCTGTTCCTGAAACACAGCCAAGACTTGTTACACTAACATATACATAACTGATTTGCAAGTTGTTAGAACAAGTCCTTAGTTTAGCAGGACTTACAGCAAGATAGCAGCAGTCAGAGTCATCAGTTTATCAAAGATACAAACACCCACAGAAGAGTTGTATCTATTGACTGTGCACCGCTACTCCCATTTGTGTGAAACTTTAGAATGAAGGTAGAAAAATCTTTTTGTTACTTTTTCATTTTAAGGTAATTGAATATATTTAGGACCAAAGAGTAATGTCCAGCCCCCAGAGTTAACAAATGTTATTTGGTCATGTTGGCCTCAGATCTCTTTAATATATGGAAGTAAAACATAACTTAAAATCTCTTTTGTTCCTGGTCCCAAGCCCCAACCCCCTCCCTCTTGCCTGCTTTTCTTCTCCACCACCCCAGGAAAATATTATGACGTATTTAGCCTGGGTCCTTCCAAGCCATGGTTTTAGACTTTGTATCATAGACAACCAGCAATATTGTTCAGTATGCTGTAAAAACTTTATATAAGTTACAGCATACTAAATACATCATCCTGCAATTTGCTTTTTTCACCCGGTATTGATTTTAAAATGTAGCCAGGCCTTAGTTTTTCTTATTCTTTTTTTTTTTTTTAGTTCATTAATCCTTTCCTAAAGTTTTTGTTTTTAAAAGATTATCACTGTACCATTTAACATTACCATTTTTGATTGCAAAGATAAATTGTACATACCCTCAAAACTTTCAGATAAATGCCTATTTTCTCAGGCTATTCATTTCAGTTTATATATTATAACCATTAGGGTAACCAAGTAAGTTCCCAGATAGAATAACAGATGTGTGAGTCAATTCCTTCTTTGCCCACAGACTTCATCTCCAACTATGAGAAAGGAATGTGCAGCAAATGCTTGACATTTAGGTCTAGAGACTTAGGCATAACTGTTATTCCAAGAACAGGGTTTCTTGACACCAAAAGAGTATAAACTCTGGAAAAAAGAATTTTTAAATTACTAAAACTTAAAATTATTCATGACAGGGCTATATCTAAGCTTTCAGAAAAGAAAAGTCTGCAAGATGACTTAAAACTACTAATTCATAGGAATAGATCCTTCCAAAAGACAAAGCAAAGGAAGAAAAAAACAAAATCATATGTCAGATTTATTGTACACTATAACACAAGACAGGTTTTAAAGGCACAGGAAACTTCTGTTTCACAGGGAATGCATAAAAGGAATCCCTCCCTGAAGAGTTCCATAAGCTGGGAAATACTGATGAACTGTATGCATGTAGAACTTCTTATCTTTTTCTTGCATCCAGAGATGATATTCTTTCAAAGAAACATCTTTGTATTTTTTTGCAAATCTCCGGGGGTGTCAGTTAAACTGGGACTGGGACCAGCGAGTAAGGGAAGTTGTCTGTAAGCATTTATCATCAAGTTATATGGCTTGCATGGGGAGCCAGCTGTCTTAAATAACCATCCCCTCCCTGGGGCCACAAGTCTGGGCAAGAATGCTACTCATGTCAGAAACTCATGTCATGAGATTAGATTTGAATGGAAAAGCAAAGGGAACGTGGTCTCTTTTCTCCATCTGGGATTGATTATTCCCTTCCCAACAAGGAGACTGTTATTTAGCCTGAAAAGAAGAGCCTCCTTCCTTCTGGGCCATTTTCCAATCCATCGTGGCACCTGAATGACTTAAAGAATACCCTGCCACAGCACGGCTTTAAGGCCGCTCAGCCTCTCTCCAGGAAGACGTTTTGGAACATTATTTCTCCATCAATATCAACAGAAGTTACCCTTAAATTCTTGTGGTGTGGCAAGGTACCTTGGAAACCTAAGCAGGTGGCTGAGGCCAGATGGAATATCAAGATGGGGGCTTAGGTAGGTCGGCATGAGCTTGGAGCAGCAAGGAGGATGGGGAAAACACCTGGCACCTGGAGACTGTGTCTATCTTTCTCCATATTGTACCCAGAGCACCAGCGCCATGCCTAAGTGTAGACACACAGGGAATATTTATCCAGTGAATGAGAGGATGAGCAGCACAGAGGCAGGGGCTCCAGGTTCAGCAGCTCATAGCATTAGACTCACGGGGGTGGGGGGGCAGCTTTTACTACTACATCATGGTGATGGCCATGGACCACCAGGGGGCTTAGAAAACAGACATGATCAGAAGGGGAGAGGGTGGCATGACTGCACAGTAGTAATAATTTGAACACCAGCAGGATCCCAAATGTAAGTAAATGTTATCACCACAATAAACCCCACCCACCTATCCCCTACCACCATAGCTGTTTGGCTCTATCAACTTAAAAGACTTGAATGGAACATTCCCAGCTTACAGTCAGGACAAAGATAACTGGGACCCCATGTAGACCCCAGTATCAGGAGCCCTGCAGACAGGAAGAGTATGCTCAGAGAACAGGGAAGGAGCTAAGGAGGGAACAGGCAGGAATACTTCCACTTACTAAAACATAAAGACATGTGAGAACGGGTTACGGTAATCATTCTACATGTAGGACAGCAAATGATTTAAATATAGACAAACTATATATTAAATTCATTCGGTGATTTTTTTTTTTTTTTTTTTTTTTTTTTTGCGGTACGCGGGCCTCTCACTGTTGTGGCCTCTCCCGTTGCAGAGCACAGGCTCTGGACGCGCAGGCTCAGCGGCCATGGCTCACGGGCCCAGCCGCTCCGTGGCATGTGGGATCCTCCCGGACCGGGGCATGAACCCGCGTCCCTTGCATCGGCAGGCAGACTCTCAACCACTGCGCCACCAGGGAAGCCCCATTCGGTGATATTTTAAAAAACTAAATATGAAACCTTCACTAATGTGAGGTCTAGGCCAACTAGCCCACAAAGTCTGCACCAGCACCTCTACAGGCTGGTGACAAGTCCTGGCAGGGGACCGAGGACGATTCCTTCTTCACGGTCTGGTTGGTAAAGGGCAGCCCTGTTCCTCATCTCCATTTCTCATGTGTTCTGCCTTGGTCTGGCTTGAGTCCCAATTCCTCATCATAGTGATACAGCTGACGTCTGAAGAACAGGGGCATGAATGGCGCAGGTCCACTTATACGCGGATTTTTTTCAATAAATACTACAGAACTACTACATGATCCGTGGTTGGTTGAACCTCGGATGTGGAACTGTGGATGTGCAGGGCTGACTGTGGGACTTCAGCATCGGTGGACTCTAATATCCACAGCGGGTTCTGGAGCCAGTCTCCCCTCGGGTACTGAGGGATGACCTTACTCTTCTCACTCCCCTCCTACTACAGGAAAAGAACCTTCTCACAGACCAAGACATTAGTTCCATCTTTAATATCCCATTTTGAAATGGCAGTTGCTGCTTTTGCACAGTATGTGGTGCTTTTCTTCATTCCTTCCTGAATAAATAGTACTCAGAGTGGCAGCCAGCACTCTCTCAGGGAACCATCTTTGGCTGAAATATTCCCAGGTTAAATAATCTCACCAACAGAGGAACCTGATGAACAAAACTTGGGATGTATTTTTTTTTTAAGTGCCATCTTCATTTTAAAAAACTATTTCAAGGGCTTCCCTGGTGGCGCAGTGGTTGAGAGTCCGCCTGCCGATTGAGGGGACACGGGTTCGTGCCCCGGTCCCGGAAGAGCCCACGTGCCGCGGAGCGGCTGGGCCTGTGAGCCATGGCCGCTGAGCCTGCGCGTCTGGAGCCTGTGCTCCGCAACGGGAGAGGCCGCAACGGTGAGAGGCCCGCATACCGCAAAAAAAAAAAAAAAAAACCTATTTCAAGATCTACTCAGAAAAATGGGGTTCTGAAATGATCACGTTCCTATTTAGAAGCAGTCCAAGCTTCTGACAAACGCAACTGGTCTGGGTGTGGCTCGGCAGGCGCAGTTGTAAAGAGGTGGACAGGACCATGTTCTAAAAAGAGAAGCATTCTTTTTACATATTCTCTGCAGTGGACACTCCTTAGGAGACCACCTTGGGAATATGAACAGCAAGAAGCAACCACATCGTGAAGCGACCTGACAATGGGAACAGATTCCACCCCAGGACAAACAGGATGCTGGTGGCGACTCAGGAGGGGAAGTGCTATGCTCAGCAAAGAGGGCTGCCGGAAGGACGTCCTGAAACCCGCCCGGTGGACGTGTGCATTTGCCTGTGCCCGCCTGTGGTCTGTCCGGGCAGGAAGCACTCTCATCTGTGGGGTGGTGATGGGATTCCCAGGCTCATTTCCTGGGCAGTGCTGATGCGGGGTGTTGAAGGACCACTCCTGCTAAACAACGTTTTGTTGTCCCCGCCTTCTTTGCCTTCAGTACTGTGGCATTAACAATCATGGGAGATTCATAAGCCTTTCCACTTCACAAGAGTTCTGCAATCCTTCCCTCTTAAATCATCAACATCCGTTGTGGGATAAATCATTTGAATTTTACTCTCATCACTGCCATGAGCTGCAGGTGTAATAAACCCCCTTCTGCTCCCTTTGTTTGAATTGGCTTGGCTCTCCTCTCCCAACCTCATCCAGGAGCAGCACTCCTATTAAAATTCATGATGTTTCCCTCAATGCAAGTGTCTGATTGCAGCTGTCAGTTTCCCAGTTCAAGGATTTTCTTACCGCCTGAGAGGACAATGCGAGGCTTGCACTGCTAAGGAAATAGGTCAAGCTCAATTTCTCTGTTTTAGTTCTGCTGCCAAAAGTGCAGGTTTTTCCTTCTAGAAAATACACATCCTTCTGGGTAGGCTCAGCACTTAAAAAGAGGTGAGGGGGCCCTGCCGTGGTTTCCTCACACAATACCTCAGGAACCTTTGTTCCATCACTGGTGACACCCTGGAAGAGCCTGTCTTTTTGCTCTCTGTGTTGTTCTGTTTCACAGACGTAGATACCAAACAAACTGACCACATGAGAACTAAAGATAGGGTATCCCACACTGAAAAGATTCATAATGTCCTGAAGTCCACAGTCATTCTGCTGAGTTGGATTTTTCATCCTGAGCCACCTGGAGAATGAAGGGCAGCAGAGCGGGAACCACCAGGCCTGTCTCACACTGAAGCTCAGATCCATCTCCCCGACCCACCTTTCCCTGCCCCCTCACTCCGCACATGCTTACACTTTTCTACTTTTGGCAAATGCTGTGGAAACACTTTATAAGAGGGAAGGAAGAGAAGAACGGAACATTCTTTTTTTTTTTTGTAATTAATTTATTTATTTTTGGTTGTGTTGGGTCTTCGTTTTTGTGCGCGGGCTTTCTCTAGTTGCGGTGAGCGGCAGCTACTCTTCACTGCGGTGCATGGGCTTCTCATGGTTTCTGTCGTTGCGGAGCTCGGACTCTAGGTGCGCGGGCTTCAGTAGTTGTGGTGCGCGGGCTTCAGTAGTTGTGGCTCGCGGGCTCTAGAGCGCAGGCTCAGTAGTTGCAGCACATGGGCTTAGTTGCTCCGCAGCATGTGGGATCTTCCCGGACCAGGGCTCGAACCCGTGTCCCCTGCATTGGCAGGCGGATTCTTAACCACTGAGCCACCAGGGAAGTCCAAGAAGAATGGAACTTTTTTTTTTTTAACATCTTTATTGGAGTGAACGGAACATTCTTGATCTCCCAAAAATACAATAAAATTCAGAACTATTGCTGAATTACTGAATGTAACTGGAAGGGACAGAGCGTGTTTCTGATGTCAAATCCACGCCCACCCCATTTTACAGATGTGGAAACGGAAGCTTAGAGAAGATAGGTGAATCCCCGAAGGCACAAATGCAGTGGCGGGGTTTGAAAGAAGCCAGGTCCCCTGACTCCTAGGGGCTCTTTCTACTTTACCCCTAATACAGGAAAAGGAGAGAGGCATGCCACAGAGAGACAGACAATTGAATACTTTGAATCCAGCTAATTGTTCTTGTACTGCCAGGCAAAGACGAGAAAAGCAAGGCATCCCTTAAATAAAAAAAATGTTTTTAAAAAGCACTTGCTAGAGTGAGGAGACCTTTATTCTAATGCCTAAAATTTGTTTGGTAACCTTGAGAAAGTTACTAACTGTTCCAGCTCTCTGTTCTTTCATCCATAAAGCTAGGTGTTTGGGGTATAGGATCTGTAGATTCCTTGCTGTCACACACATGCGTATTTCCACACATTCCTTCCACTGAGATTAGCTATGTGGTCCTGGCACTGCATTAGGCACAAAGGGAAGGAAGGTCCCTTTCATCAAAGAGCATTTACACTTCCTTCCTATTACCTGTTAAGTCAAACATGCAGAACAACAAACAACTCGGAACAAATTACTACGTTACTGAATGTTTACTGCATACAAGGCACAATGCCTGGTGTTGGAGGAGCAGCAACTAAGAGCAAGAAATGAATGACAATCTCTGTAAGCAGGAGATAAGTTACGTGCATGTGAGAAGCAAAATAATTTAACAACATTACTGAGCCACATTCTGGACATGTCACAAGAGGGACTCATGTGCTGATTTATCTTCTATCCAGTCAAATGAGGGAGTGGCCTGGAGGACTCTGGAAAAGCCTCCTTAGCGAGGAGGTGGAATGAAGAGGCCAGACTAGCCAGAGTGGCTCAGTTAAGATTGTAAAGAACTAGGAGAGAGAGAAGGTACAGGACAGTGGAGACTGTGGCAGTACTATCGGACACGATTTCCAAGCACACATGTTATGCTATAGCCAATGTCTGAATTTCTAGAACATTCCGTGATCATTTTTATTTCTGTATCTTGTTCACGCTTTTCCTACCTCTGTGCCCCGCTCCCAACCCTAGTCCGCAAGCTCTTCTGCACTTTCAAGGTTAAGTTCAACTCTTATTCTTCTGGAAGATTCATTCCAGTTCATACTGCTATCTCTTTCCTTATGCCTGGCAACATTTACTTTCTACATCAAACATACTGAATTTTAGTTAATTTAATTAACTAAAATTAATTTTTGACCAATTTTATGATGACCTCTTTTATAAGGGTATGTCTTCTATCAAGAAGACTGTAAATTCCTTAAGAGAGATTCAGATAATACAGATTTTTGAGTCACAGAGTTAGAAGTTACCAATGTGATCATTTAACCCAAACTCCCTTAATTTATAGGTCAGTAAACTGGGATATTCCCTTCAAGAGTCCAAATAAGTCAGGAATATATGTTGAGGACATTGTGAATCTGACCACTGTAGGAGAGAGTGCAGTTACTGAAACTGAGAAGCTTTTTTGGTAATTGCTGCTTCAATTTCTGTACTAATCACTTTTACACAAGAAAGCTCTCTTCAGAGGTCTCCACCATCAAAAGTACTTGATTTTACGTGGATTGGCTAAACTTAACGGTGTGTCAAAGTCTTCAGGTACAGGCTTTCAGAAAGGAAGGTTCAGAGACCTAGGTTCTGTTCTTGGTTCTGCCTCTAAATGATGATGAAAATGTGGTCAGGTAACTTAGCCTCTAAATATTTCACTTCCAATTTCCTTCTAGGGGAAATGAAGAAATCAGACCAAGTAATCTATAAAGAACCTTTCCACTATAATATACTATGGTTCATTTCCCATATTACAGGGGACATCTTCATCTTCTATGATCCAGGCTACTCCTACTGTCTATGTATTTTGCATCCGCTTCCCTCTTCTCATTGTTTCTAGCCTAATTTTGAAAACTTCTAGTTTCTTGTAAGCTGGACTGAGGTCGACGTTTCTCACAGTCACAGTAGTGAGGAAACACTTTTACTGATTTCTCCCCTTCCCCACTCCAAATATCAGCAGGGATATCCCTTTTCCTTTAATTTTCTTTTTCTCTTTCTCTTAACATTACCTGCACCTATGATTGCCTGATAAAATTCAGGACACCTAAATTTAAATTTCAGATAAGCAACGAATCATTTTTTAGTATAAGTATGTCCCATACATTTTTTCTCTTTCTGAATCTGACAACTCTACCAGTACAGTCCTGTGTAAGGATTGTTAGAAATTAATTTTTATGTTGGAAATATTCTAATAATTTTCCAGAGGAAAGGTCCTACTTGCGTCAGATGAGAAGTTTCTCTAATCAGAGAGCACTCCTGGATGTGAATGACACTCTCTTCACTTAGAACAGCTGGGGGAGGGGCCTGGGTATGAGAGCAGCCTGGGAGGGGCCAGGAGTCTTTGCCTGCCCAAGCCGAGAAGAGCAAAGATCACGTGTGAAATCTGACCAGCACAAACACAGTGACTCTCCGAGGCGGACCCTCTTGCTTCCTATGTGCAGTGATGGCAGAACAGGCTCTTACTGAGCCCTGGAATGCTCCTGGGACCTTCCTTCTCATAACATCTATTAAACAACACATCTCCAGATCACACCAGATCATCTATCTTTGACCTTCCAAAGCAACATCACCTGGAGGAAACGGAGATAGCTCAGCTTGGTAAGCAGCTCAACAGTCAGCTCAAGCTAAAATCTAGAGTTGATCAGTGAGAAATGTGGACCAGCCATTTCAAGAGCACTGGCTGATTACGTGAAGGGCATATACTGCGCTAAGTTTCACTGCCGACCCAGGGCAAAGTTATTCACCTATGAGTATTAATGGAAGGTTGTTACAGCGTTAGGACTGCAATAGCTGCCACACACACAGAAGTAGAGATCTTGGTTCCTGTCCTGGTCGACTAATAATCTAACGGTAGTTCTACAGAGAAGTACAGTCCCGTCCATTTTGGGGGACGGGATGGGGAAACCACAAGATGCAATGTCTTTCTAGCTTTTCCACACAATTATTAGATTTAGGTCTCAAAAGTTAAATGCTGTTGGGTCTTAACTGAGGTCTGTAGTATCATTTGGCTGACAAATAACTAGCAGATTGGTGCCAGGTCAGAAGGCAGATACACACTATTTTCTTCTGTAACTTTAGGGGAAACTGTCCATGAATATTCAATACATGGAAAGAGTCTCTGTTCAGAGTCACTTGTGTAGCCACAAAGAGAGTCTGCCCTTCCTAAGCGAAGGATGTAACTACTGCAAAGGCCCAAAGAGCTGCGGTCTGCAGGCTCCTGAGACGTTCCTTTCCCTTCCCCCCTTCCAGTTGAAATACGTAATTTGGGGGGGCATTTTTCCCTGAAATGAGAAAAGCACATTTTAAATTGCATTTAACTAACTGATGGTCCTCTGATGAGAGCAATTTATCTCCTGAATATGAAAGAGAATTCCCTCAACCCCACCCTAGTAATGTGTCTCCCAAGAGAATAATGCACCCAGGCAGGCCTGCTGAGCTGCTCTTTAATCAGAGGCTATTTTACATGATCACAGTCATCATTAGGCAGTGTCACGCCCACCATTTATCCCTGTGAGGAAGAACTCTGAAAAGGAGGCAAGGCTCCCTGCCATTCAGAGGGATCTGAAAAAAGCGAAAAGCGCTGCTTTTTAAGGGTTGTCTCCTAACCAGAAAAGGACCAGCAATCAGCCCAGTGAGAGCCCACCTCTTCCTAAGAGTGCACAAAGATTGCATGAGCAGAGAGGACTTCTAAGCACTGCTTGGAGCTGTGCTCTAATTACAAACTCAGATAAAATATGCATTAACATTTGCATTTTAGGTAGTCATCTGTCACACAAAGAAAACAGGAAAATGTTTACTCTTCACAGAAGTCAGCGCCCAGAACTTCACCCCTTCGGAGATAAAACACCAGGGAAATACCCTCCTCCATTTCACAAGCAACTGAAAATGCTCATGTAAAACAAATAATGTTGCCCACCATCGAGTTCTACAAGGATCAAGTTATTAGCCACTGCAGTGGCTGACTGACAGTACACCATGTAAGGAATTGAGGATGAAAAACGAGATAAGGCACTCTGTGCTTTGGAAAAACAGCCCTCTTACATAGAGATATCTCAGGAAAACAAAAATTTAGTGAACCCAGATTCTTGCATCCTCCCATACATAGAAAAGCATAATATCATTAACTGAGATATCTGATCCTTGTGAATAGCAGTAACGTTTTCCCCATATATATACCTGACTACACGTATTCCTTAGCCAAAATCATGCATATACTGGCTTCTCCCTCTACCTCTTTGGAGCAGGCCTCTCAGAGCTACTGAGGGATTGTTTCCTGGGCTGTAGTCCTCCAGAAGGTCCTCAAATAAAACCGAAATGCACAGCTCTCACAACGTGCGTTTTTCTTTCAGTCGTGTGAAATATAATTCGTACTTTATGATAAGACAAGAAAAATTTAAATGTAAAAAATTCTTTTCTGCCCTTTGGCATCCCCTCACCCCCCCACTGTGGATTGTATATCTGCATTATGCATCAACCAAACTTGCCTCGTCAGTGGAAATACCTGCTCAACTATAAAAAGCAACAAGAGGATGAGCATCGACAAGAGGACTCCTTAAAAGATAACATTCCAGGGCTTCCCTGGTGGCGCAGTGGTTGGGAGTCCGCCTGCCGATGCAGGGGACGCGGGCTCGTGCCCCAGTCCGGGAGGATCCCGCATGCCGCGGAGCGGCTGGGCCCGTGAGCCGTGGCCACTGAGCCTGCGCGTCCGGAGCCTGTGCTCCGCAGCGGGAGAGGTCACAACAGTGAGAGGCCCGCGTACCACAAAAAAAAAAAAAAAAAAAAAAAAAAGATAACATTCCATCTTGATCTTGTAAGGGTCACATGACCCACCACGAGATGATGCTTAGATCTGGATTATGTAAACTGTCGATAACAATACATCATTTAACATACGGCCCTCTGTCTCAAAAAAACCTTATATAACTGTGCCTTGACCTCTAATAGTCAGAACAGTTCTCAGAGCTTTCTGAGATGCTCTTCCCGGATTATAATCCTCAAAATTTGGCTCGAATAAAATGTTTCCATTTCTTTCCTAGATGGACTGATTAGTTTTTCATCAACAGTCAACACTAGCAACAAGTGGAACTTTGGTGAGAATTTTAAACAAATACTGTGTTGGCATTAGCATCTGAACTCTCTGCAATGATTAGAATCCAGACTCACACACTGAGTGACTCAATGAAAATGAATGTAGATAACACTGTAAATATAACTGAAGGATTCAGGGCAGCCCTTTGTTGATTCTAAACAGGAATATAGCATGTCAAGGTTCAAGGTTTCCACTCGTTTTTTTCCAGGTCGATTTATGTTCTCTCTGAAATAAATTCTCTCTTCCAAGCAACACTCACTATTCCAACCATAAAATGTTTACCATGTGTTCAAGCTAATACACTGTGTGCAGCTGCTTATGACAACAACTGTGGTAACATGCTCCACATTTAAAAAGCAATTGTTAGCAATTGGAGCAAATTCCCCAACCTAACCAACTTTATGTGGGAAGACAAATTAAAAAAAAACAAAAACAAGCCTCAACCCTGAGCAATCTAATCAGCAGCGCTGTATATAAAATTACCACCTAATTTCAGCAAACATCCGTGGTATTTCTAACAGCTGCTAGACCTACAGAACAGAAATAGTGCTAATGCACCCAAAGGTAGACAAAGATCAGAAGAAACCACAGAATTAAACGCTCACAGTTTGATGACCACTGTCATTTAACTACAAAACCCCAACAATGTCCACAGTTGTTAAGGGTCTTTAAACAAGGAAGTTCCTTCCCTAAAGCTATGTTCCACCATAAACGACAGAAGGAATATTCATGCCCTCAAGGAACCTTCCCTAAAGGTTATGAATAAACTTGTCTTGGATGACTGAACCTATTTCATGTCTACAAAATCAGAAATTACTCCTGTAAACCAGAACAAGTGTTTTCATAAATCAGTGTGATCAAAACAGGAGGGTCTTAAAGAGTGACAAGAACCAAGGGGACTGTCTCCTCTGTATAATGTTATTGCAACTCAAAATTACCCAGAGAGACACATATGATTAATCTACAATCAGATTTCAAATACTTTAAAATAGTATACACACTTATTAATGTGTCTTTAATAGCTGTAAATCTACAGAGTATCTAGAATTACTGCAATTTGCTGACGAATTAAAGACTTTTAATCTAGGGGAGGAGTAGGGGGTGGGGAAGGTATGTGCACTAAAGAGAGAACATATTCCTTAGAGCAGTGGTTTCCACCGGAGCTGCATATTTTTAAAATGTTGATGTCCTGGGCTCCAGCTCCGGACCATTTAATCAGACTCTCTAGGGCAAGGGGTCAGCATTTCATCAGTAGAATTCAAAATCTCCACCAGGTGATCCTAATATGCATCCAGGGTTAAGATCTATTATCTTAGAGGAGAGACATTATACCCTAATTTCCAAAGCAAAACTGAGGTTTACCTTTCCACTGCTGGCATAAAAACCGTACGTACAGTAATATCAGGAATAAAACTTGTACGACAAAGGGTTGGAAAGGCGGCTTAATGGTGTGGTACTGTCCTTAACCATGGAAAGTTGAGAAAAATTAAAAATAAAATAACCAACTTCCTAAGATTGATGAGCACTTAATTATGGGCATTCATCTTAATCATGGGCATTTTCTTTATTATTATGAGGTTCAAATGGGAATGCAAGCCAGGGTACTTTAGAAATGGAAAAATCTCATACAAATTAAATAAGTTATTTAAGTGTGTGCCTCACACATATAATCTTAAGCTTGCCTATACAATTTTTTTCCCACATAGTAAGTACTCAATAATTACTAACGTTTACTGAACTCTTATTATGTACTAAGGCCAGAGAGAGCACTTCCTGAATGTTCTCTTATTTAATCCTCACAACCACCTTGCAAGGTGGGCACCATATCCTCACTGTATAGGTAGGGAAAGGGGCTCAGAGATTAAGCTACGGAGCAAGGGGGTAGGAGGCGGCCTAGGACCCTGGGCTCTGAACTAGTATATGATCTATCTGTTATTGAATAAAAGAGGGAATGAATAATGATTTAAATAGCTGGTTTCATCACCTCAATCTGATGAGGTGACTGTCCTGCAGAATGATTAAAAAATGGTTATTTTACCAATTTTGGAAGAAAGGAAGGTGTGTCACAGCCATAGTTCATTCTCAGTACCACTACCCACCAGGCAATTCTATGGTCATAATAAATATTAAGCTGAATGATGGGACCAGGAGACAGAATAAAGGAGTGAAAAGATTTCTCCAAACCTGAGTCTGAGTTATTGCCTTCTACATTGCCACTACTTCCAGTAGGAATCAAGCAAGGAAAGCCTGTGAAATAACAACCTCAGGGGGAAAAAAGCTCAGAAAACATTACTAAAATTATCTGTACATTTGATTTGAAATTATATTCACTAAAATACCTTAAAATATCTAAATATTTATCATGTTAACTGAAAATAACATTCTGATCTTTCATAATATGGGTCTGAGATTTTATGAGGAAGTCCATACAAATGTATATAGAGGATAATACTATTTAATAGATTTAGGTTAGCCCTAAAACCCACTCTTAAAAAAAATGCAGAGTCTAGATTTGCTCCTCTGTTCCTAATAATTCTACTTTTAATGTATTAGAAATATATCAAAATCCATAAACAGAAGGTGGTGACATGAAGGAAGTCACAGTAGGAAAAATGTTTACAACTCTGCCTGGGAAGAATCACTAACCATCAGCCCCTATAATACACAGGACTCAAAACTTGAGGGATTACCCCACTACAGTGGTAAGGAAGCAGACATAGTATCTTATTATCTTCTTTTTAATTTAAGTTCCCTGGACAATTCAGCCCTAAAATAACAATTTCACAAATTGTGATCACTCATCTCCCATTTTCCCGGCACTTTGTAATTTGCCAGTGGAATAAAATACTTACAAATGGCAGCCCCTCTCTGTGGATTCCGGGTGCATCTGTGCATCCTTTTAAATGGATGTGATCTGGATTCCTTCCTTTCCTCACAAACTGTTAATATATTAGAAAACCAAACTGATTCCAGAGATCTTTAGTGAGTTACTGTACTGAATTAATGGGGCGTTACGTTGTCTTTTATCAGTTCCACATCTTATAAATTATCTGATATAATCTAAAGAAGTGGAAAAGATCTTAGACCGTTGGGAACTGAAAAATTTGTATTTTGTTTCTTTGTAATGCACATCCTGGATATATTACCCTGTGAACACACAAACAGACTGATATCTATTTCTTGAGGGAAGACCTATCAAGTGGCTCTCTAGGCTTCAGATTCACCAGTATCCATTAATTTTTCTAATTTATAGAGGTTAGCTGAAACTGCAAATAGAAAGCACATTTATTACTGTTTTACAAGACCCATATGAGTTAAAAGATAGCCTACACCCACGCAATTCTATACTGATTTACATCACAAAAGGAAAGCTTCCCCAACTGCTCTTAAACTAAATTCTCTACATCCTCAGTGACTGATTTTTACAGCCCCTCTTCACAATCTATATAAAGTTCCTACAAAGCAATCAGATGTTCTACCTAAATATTGCTTCCCTCTTTTTTTCTCATTTCCTTTTCATGCAAATGGTTTTAACTAGCTCAGTGAGTTTTTGTGTGTTTGTTTTTTAAACTTAAAGGAGTGGGTATGATTGAAAAAACAATGGATTTGGAGTCAGGAGTCTTGCCACCAAATAGCTCTGTTATTTCAGTCAAGTCACAGCCTCTCTGGAGCTTAATTATTTCACCAATAAAACAAACAGCCTGCAGTAGAGGATTTATAGGTTTCCTCCTACCTATAACCAAATAACACAAAAGTTTCCCTTCCCTTTCCTACTCTCAGAAGAGAGTCCATGGGGAGCAAACTTTCTGGTTGGATGGGACAGTCTGCCTAATCACGCCTTGTCTAACATTGGAGTCTTTGAACACACTAAGGAACACCAGTCTTGGCTCTATCCCAATCCACTGTGAAACAAAACAAGTCCATTAGCTTTTTTTTTTTTTTTTTTGCGGTACGCGGGCCTCTCACTGTTGTGGCCTCTCCCATTGCGGAGCACAGGCTCTGGACGTGCAGGCTCAGCGGCCATAGCTCACGGGCCCAGCCGCTCCGCGGCATGTGGGATCTTCCCGGACCCGGGCACGAACCCATGTCCCCTGCATCGGCAGGCGGACTCTCAACCACTGCACCACCAGGGAAGCCCCATTAGCTTTTTAATACTGCCATTTCCTCAGCCTTAACAATTCCCCTGTAGAAGCAGGAGTAAGCTATTTAACCTCCTTGAGGTTTGGGTTTTTAAGTGCCCAGGGTCATCAAGAATCCTAAGATATCTGCATAAAGTTCAGTCATCCTCAGGACCTCCACATCAACAAGGTGCTAGAATACTGAATGTAAATAAAATCTCAAAAGCTGCAAAACTACAAACATATGATTATCAGGGGAAAAAAATACTACTCTTAAAGCACCCCCTCCCCTACAATGAAAGTCATCAGGGAGGATCTGCAAACAAGAAAAAGGAAATCTTTTATATGCTGGACCACTGTGGATTTTACATGCTTCTCTCTTTTCCTAAGTCCCATGCCCAGGGATTCCTGAGCTTTCTAGTGAGGAAATAAAGAAAGACGTTCCTCTCTCTTAGCTACCTCCCTTCTTTATGTCCCAATCCCTATTTAATCCAAATTTCTTTTTGCCTCCAAGATTATCCTTCTAAAACACCTTCCTAATTATACTACTTTCACTGTCATTACTCAATTTACCTGTGTGCAAATTAGAAAAAGGTTCCCTTTCTTCAATAAATATTTCAAGTTAGTATACTAAAGTGTCAGAGAGGAAAAACTTTTTCCTTTACTCTTCTAGGTTCTTTGGGCTAGTATAAGAATTAAATTGACATGAGACAGATGAAGAGGAGAAAATCAAACAAATGTTTAGTAACATTTGTATATATGGGAGGGACCCAGAAAAACTGAGCAACTCACCAAAACGGCTGAAGCCTTCACCTTAAATACCATCCTCAGCTAAAGACAAAAAGAGGATGTTGAGGATGGGCAGAGTCAGTTACGGAAGGTTACCAGGGAAAGCACCAGTAAACAAATCTGGTATGCAGATTGAAGTCATCACCTTCTCCGCTTACAGGAGTTTCTGGAGATTTGGTCATCCTCCTCTTCCTGGTACAGTGAAGGGAGGGAGACACCCTTACAAGTGGAGATTTCTCTTACAAATGCAAATGTTTCTTTAAAAGGGTAACTCCTACTCGGTCCTCAGAGTTTTTCCAAAGTCTGTTATTTCTTAGAAAATAGACAGCTTAAAACAATCAATAGGCCAAAGAGACATATTTGGAGATGACAAATCTTGCTCCCTTAAAACTGCATACCATGAAAGCCCCGTTAAGGGGAGCTATCGGGGTCATGGCTTTGTCTGCACATACAGAAGCCCAACACTCTCATCTGTTCACAACACCCCCTCCCTCAAATGCCAAGCAGAGCACACATGCCACAAGTGCGCTCACTCCACTGGCCCACGCCTTCCAGGTGACTTTGTGAGGTTCCAAGTTGACGAAAGGTGAGTATGAGGTCCCTAAGAGTGGCAGGTGGGCCAGAGAAGCCACCTTAGGGGACATTCAGAGGCAGACGAAGCACCACTAAGTTAACTCGGAGATCATGCATGTGCACAGACAGGTGAGCTGGTGGGATTTACGCCAGAGGGCCTCTCCTCCACAGCCCCAGAACTCACCTGAGCAACCTGGAATCTCCACACCAGCCCCTCTCATGTTAGTCCATATCTAGGATGTACTGCTGAACCCAAGTTCACGTGCCCGATGCACAGCGGGGCCAAACTGAAACGTCAGAGTTTGGAGCAGAGAAAGGTTTATTGCAGGGGCCAAGCAAGGAGAACAGGCAGCTCACGCTCAAAGACCCGAATCCCACAGATGGTTTTCAGGGAAGAGTTTTTAAAGGCAAATTTGGAGGGGAGGGCTGCAGGGTGTATGACTTTCTTCTGATTGGTTAGTGGTGAGATAACACGGTGGAGTTCCAGGAATTGTGTGCTCCGCCCAAAGTTACCATCCTCCACCTTTGGAACTCAGGGAAGGCCTACAAACCATAAAAAACAGGAGACACAGAAACGCTTCTGTACCTGGGAGGGCCCCACAGGGTTCTGCTCAGTTTCAGATATGAATGATTTCTCCTTTGATGTGGTACCTTCTGTAGGGCACATTCTGAGCATGATACATGGCCTCTTTCCTGCTTGCTTTGTTAACTCCTCACTGCTCAAAGAACAGAGTTCAAATCCCTTAGCAAAACTCTTGTTCAATATCCTTCAGAATCTGGCTACCATTTCTTTTCTATCATATTCCCTAAGGTTTCCATACACCATAATATTCATGAGTCTTTCAATAAGCCATGCACTTTCACTCCTTCATGCCATTGATTCAGCTAGTTTTTGCTTGGGATGCCTTTTTCTATATTCAAAACTCCAATTCATCGTTCAAGATACCCCTCCTTATGTCACCTGTCTTATCAAGTTTTTCCTAACCTTCTTCTTTCAGCAGAAGTAGTCACTCTAACACTTCAATTATTCATTCAACAAATATTCATTCAACACCTAGGAATATATCACAATATAGTATTTTAGTTTGTGTGTCTGAGAATTCCTAGAGATTGGCATGGTGCCGACATATATTAGGTGCTCAACAGAGGAATGTAGCTTTATGTCCACATCACTCAGTCCAGTAAGCAAAATCTCAAGTCTCTCCCACCTCAAAAACAAAACATCTCTACAAGCCCCACTTCATCTTCCCCATTTTCCCTCCCCTTCCCTTCCAACATTCTTAGAAGACTGTCTTCACATCCTCGCTATCTGAAGGCACTCTAACGAGGCTTCTCCCTTGCATCTCACAGACGCTTGTAGATCACCAGCAACCTCCACGCAGCCCGATCCAAAGGGCAGGTTTCAGTTCTCACCTCACAAAGACCTCTTGTCGGCATCTGTCCATTCACCTCCTTCCTGAAAGACCCTTTTACACCCTGGCTTTTTACTCCACACTCACCTGTTGTCCTCAACCTCCCAGGCTACTCCTCCATCTACCCTCCTCCCTCTGTCCCTTACAGCTGGAATTCTTCAAGGCTCAGTCCTAGGACCCCTTCTTCCTTCCTGTTCTATACTCCATGCAAATGACTTTGTTCGTGACTTCGGTGACCATGTCTAACCTTCCCTCAGTACTGCCTGTTTTCCTGAATGCACCTCCACCTACACATCTGCACAGTCTTAACTCTGCTCTCTTCCCATTATCCCTAGGGCAAAAACCGACGTTCAATGCCCAGCATAACCTACTCCCATGGATCTCTCAAGATTCTTCCCCTGATGCCTGGAAGCCTTTCTCTGTACCTACTATCAGTAACCATTCAGCCTCTCTACTCCCCCCCCACCACCATTCCTGACCCTCTAGAGGGACATCCCCATGGCCCACGTCACCATGGTCACCATCCAATGTATTTTCAAACATGCTGTAGTTTATTCATTTATCAAATGTCAGTACAGCCATTGTCTTTCTCTAATAAAGTAGTGCTCTGCTGTATACAAAGACTGAGTCTCTTGAAAAATATATTCTAATCCTACAGTTGATACGAATTATATGCTTTAGCTGGTATAGAGAAGGAAAATAAAGGTCTTGATCCATAGGAAAGTTATGCAGCATATACTTCTCTGTATATTCACAATGCTGGTGGTTCAACCTTCTGAAGTAACTTTCTCTTGAGTCATTTTCATGCACTGTAAGCAAGCAGGACCTTATGGGGCCTTCCCAGAACAGATACCCCTCCCCCTGCCCCATGTCATCTACCTGCCTCTTATCTGTAGAAAAACGTCAGCCTCCTAGGCCTTCCCTAAGTTCCAAAGAGTAAATTTAATCAGAGAAGTGAGAAAATGCAGAAAGAAAGGAAAACAGTCAAGCAAGACGAAATAATAATAGTTCAGCCATTAAACAAAGTCAAGGACCTTCAGTTCCTCTTCAAGGGCTGTAGATAATATTCTGAGCCATGTCTTTGGAGCTGTTTCACAGGTACTGAAACCCCCACCAGGTGGGAGAAGTTAACTGTGTGCTGCCTAAAAGCACATGGAGCCCAGACCAGTTGGAACCAGAAGGTTGAGGATGCTGACTCCCACTTACCTCCCCACCAGCCAATCAGAAGAATGTCCCCGAGCTGATCACACACCCCACAACCCCCCTCCCTCACCCTGTCTCTAAAAACCTTTCCCTGCAAGCCTTGAGGGAGTTTGGGTCTTCTAAGCACTAGCTGCTCTGGACTCCTTGCTTGATACCCTGCAGTAAATGCTGTACTTTCCTTCACCACAACCTGATGTCAGTTGATTGGCTTTACTGCTCACAGGCAAGCGGACCCAAGTTTGTTTCAGTAACAGAGCTACTGTTACTTAAATGAGAACGTGCATTCACATACATTTTTAATTGCTTATAAAAATAATCTTTCTAATATGACAAAGACAAAAATCAAAAATAAAAACCCATCACCCACTTCTGTTTCTGCACCCTTTTCTAGCAGAGGCTTCCATCGTTAGTTGTTTAGCTTCCGCTATATGTTTACAATGCACTTGATAACAACATGAAAGCTTGTTTCTAAAAAAGTCAAAGCAAGGAAATAAAGTACACATCATCTTTCCACATAAAACTTTAAGTTGAATCTGAAATTTAAATCTTTTTACAGAAATGAAGTGTCCTGATGTGAAGCCTGAGTATTTAAATCGCCTTTCTGACCTGAGTCCCTCCTCCATGGTAAGTACCGTAAGAGAATAATAGGGTCCAAGCTTGCTTCTCTTTGCATCCCCAACACACAGCAAGATTCTTGGTCCCAAGTGGGTGTTAACACTATGAAATGAATAAATGAATCCTCCAGTTCGAGGAGCTTCTACTCTAGTGGAGAGAAAATGTAATTAAAGGACTCTGGTCAGTATCCATCAGTGAATGGAGAGAAAGAGTAGCAAATGGAAAGAAAGAGTAACAATGGATGACTGAGCACACTGAAGACAAGGAGACCTTTGAACTGACCTTCTGCAGCAAATTGTGTTTTGTCGCCCAGCACCCACGTCCTCGCTCTGCTTATAACAGAACACACTTTTTCCTCGGGGAACTATCTCTCTCCACTCAATCCAGGACAGCCTTTGCCAGCGCAATCAGAGCACCGAGTCTCCAATTACAGTTTGATTCTGAAATTATGCTGTGGTGTCAGAGTTCCTTCAGAGATGCTTGCTGGAAGGATGGAGGGGAACCTGGACTGTCAGAATAGCCCCGAAGCTGCTAGGGGCCACCTGGAGGAAAGCAGCACACACAGCGATGCTGGGTTCTTCCACAGTTGCCAGTGGACTTTAATACCTTGATGCCTTTGCTCAGACCACCTAAAATTCTCCTTTATTCCTTCACCAGCTGAAGTCTTACTCATTCATCAAAGCCCTATTGAACTGTTCCAGCCTTTGAGAGGAGGGAAGATCCTCTCAGTTAGAATGAGTCATTCCTTTGTTCTCACAGTATGTTGTTTAAAATCTTAAAGCATTTACCGAGCTTTACAGAGCTCCTCTCACTGCCAAAATAATAATACTGGCCTTGAAGTTGCTCTGTAAGACTGTTCCATTGAAAGCACTGTTTAAAATATACAAACCCCGGCAAGACAGGAGTCCTTTTCTTTCTTTTTAAATAAAAGAGTTGGGTTTTTCTTTTAATTAATCTTTAAGCAGTGATGATGCATATTTTTGGTTTTACCTTCATCATTAATTATGGTTGTTTTCAAAAGTTAAATCTAAGTCACCGTGCGGCTACTCTGAAGGCAGTATATGGGGAATTCATTGTTTTTTGACCAGTTACTGGGCTTTCACTTTCGCTGATGTGCATATAGGGTAAAAAAAAGCAAAACCAAAAATCATTTATGTCACACAAATGCTTTCACATTACATATGCATTTCCCACTCGGTTGTTATTTGCCAAAGTCTGAGATCCTGAAAGACTCATGGGATCCAAATCTTGTTGCTAAGGTTGCTGTTTTCTCAGGTTTTTTTTCTCCTAATCACTTACATATATATATGTAAAAGTTTCATAAATATATATGTAATCTATGTATACATTAAATATTTCTATATTATTTATATATTTTAAAAATGCTTTCTTGGGCTTCCCGGGTGGCACAGTGGTTGAGAGTCCGCCTGCCGATGCAGGGGACACGGGTTCGTGCCCTGGTCTGGGAAGATCCCACATGCCGCAGAGCGGCTCGGCCCGTGAGCCATGGCCGCTGAGCCTGCGTGTCCGGAGCCTGTACTCCGCAACAGGAGAGGTCACAACAGTGAGAGACCCGAGTACCGCAAAAAAAAAAAAAAAAAAAAAAAATTCTTTCTTACACTTCATTGAACAATTTGGTACATGATTCAAATTGACCTAAAATATGTCAGTTGAGTGAGCTGGTATTACAATAACAACATTAATATTACGCATTAGCAACTCATTTGATTATCTAAAATTTTAACCAGAGCCACATTTTTAAAAGTCTTATCAGGCTTCCCTGGTGGTGCAGTGGTTGAGAGTCCGCCTGCCGATGCAGGGGACACGGGCTCGTGCCCCGGTCCGGGGAGATCCTACATGCCACGGAGCGGCTGGGCCCGTGAGCCATGGCCGCTGAGCCTGCGCATCCGGAACCTGTGCTCCACAGAGGGAGAGGCCACAGTAGTGAGAGGCCCGCGTGCCACAAAAAAAAAAAAAAAAATCTTATCAATAATTATGGGGAAAACATCACTGGAGCTTCTTAGGTCTTATCTAGAGACATTTTCCATTTCGAGCTTGTTGAGGAATAAAACATTCAAAATGCTATTTTCCTAGACTTCCAAAGTAATTAATTCAGTGGTCCTTATCTGCAGAAACATGCCAGGGGCAGAGGGAAGGCAGTGGCCTCGGGCAAGGAGCTAGCCTCTCTTCACTCTAGTTTATTCCTTTCTGGGGCCTGCAGTTACATGTGACTGTCCCAATATCCAACTTGAAGATCTCAAGTCTTCCACGAGGGCTCAGGTATGCCGACCAGGATGCCTCCCCAGACCCCCAAGTCATCTGTTCTCTGCAAATTCTTTACGTTGGGTGCCCTTTCCAGAAATGAAGGTGGCATAAATGTTGTACACAACGTTTTCCCTCCTTCTTACATAGCTGGCTGGGCTGGGATGTGGGAGGGATAAGAAAGCATCCGTCAACAACTCCCCTGGGAACAGTTTCTTCATGCTACAGTTAGCTGCACTAAAACCAGAACAGAAACAAAATAAAAACCACCTGGGGAGCAGCAAGAGTGCTGGAAACCAGAAGGGCAGAGGATGCTGAGACACTGCCTACCTGGAGAGCCTTCCCTGGCAGGGCAGGTGCAGCTGCTAAAGCCACCGCCTCCCTGCCAGGACACAAGAGAGAAAAGGGAGGGGGAAGCCCTGACCAACCCTTTCAGCTTTGCCCTCCTTTATTTCAGCCGGGAAAGTTCCCACAGGGGGGCTTGCAAGACAGGCTGAGAGAAATTCGCAGCTCATTAATGGTTAGCTGGCAGCTCACAAGACAACAAAGGCCTAGATGCAGGCAACTGGCTATTTCTGTTAGCTAATTTCACCCTATTTGAGGGCAAAAGGCAGGAGATGGGAGGGAACAGGCCTGAACAATGTGTCCAGAAGTGCTCTTAGTCAGCAAGAGGGCATTAAGTCTACATAACAGAAGCAGCAAGGGTAAAAGCCTGGAGCAATCACCTTGGTATTTTTAGAACGATAAATGCCATTTTATCAAGCACTTACTCTGTGCCAAACATACTGCTAAACGTTTTCATATGTTACAGTCTCACTTAATCCTGACAACAGCCCTGTGAGTTGGTACAGTCATTCCTATTTTATGGATGAAAAAGGTCTTACTGCATCATTTTACAGACGAAGAAACTAAGGTTCAGAGTGATTAGAAAAAAAAGAGAATGAAAGAGTACCAATATTTCTGAAATGGGAAACGGTGAGACTATGCAGTGACTTACATGATATACGTTGTTACACTGTATACAAAGATATACATTGTTCTCACTTTAAAAAAAAATTATTTATCTCAAACACTAAATTTAAACTTCCCATTAAACAGTGGAACTGAGGACTTCCCTGGTGGTGCAGTGGTTAAGACTCTGTACTCCCAATGCAGGGGGCCTGGGTTTGATCCCTGGTCAAGGAACTAGATCCTACATGCATGCTGCAACTAAGACCCAGTGCAACCAAATAAATAAATTAAATTAATTTTTTTTTTAATGTATAGGTTAAAAGAAAAACTGGAACTCTCAGAAAACAAAAAAAACCTCTTTCCGTTTTTGACAAGTCAGCATATGATGTAAACATTCACGTGTACTTCAACTATGCTCTTTGTCAAAATGCCTTTTGAAAAAACAGCAAAAACATTCATTTAAAAACACAAGCAATTTAAACATGTAAAGTTTTGCTTGGACTAAGGTTGGGTCCTTTTGGTTTTGTTTTGGTTTTTTTTTGCGGTAGGCGGCCTCTCACTGTTGTGGCCTCTCCCGTTGCGGAGCACAGGCTCCGGATGCGCAGGCTCAGCGGCCATGGCTCACGGGCCCAGACGCTCCGCGGCATGTGAGATCCTCCCGGACCAGGGCACAAACCCGTGTCCCCTGCATCGGCAGGCGGACCCTCAACCACTGCGCCACCAGGGAAGCCCGGGTCCTTTTGGTTGTAGCAAGAACTGGATGCACAATTCAGTAGCATTTTAAAAGTCACTGGACTACCTCATTTCTATCCCCAAGCAACCTGCCAAGATTTCTTCCACTCAAGTCCAGAATCACTACAGATTTTACGTATTAAACACAATTCCAAAGCCTGGAGTAAGGGCCATTCACAGTAGCAAAGAAAAATGTTTTCTTGCTTCTTGCCCCATGAGAAAAGAAGCTATCATATTGCGAAACAGCACATGGTTGCCAAATGACCTTAAAATAGTCTTCACAAAATGGTAAGTAAAAAAAAAAAAAAAAAAAAACCTTCCAAAAACCAAAAAATAAAACACTTCACTTCATGATAGGCATCTTATAGCCAGTGGTCAAAATGTATACTACAATAAAAACTTGCTGTCTCTCCACCATGCTCTCCATTTCTTCTGTGAAGCATTCTGCTGAATGACACACTGACCCCTCAGTACTCACAGGCTACTTCCTGATACCCCAAACACATCAGCTTCTACCAGCTGCATTTTAATATATACTAGGAATCAGTTGTTTCCTCCCCAACCTGTTTATGCCAGTTGTGCTTGTTAAAACTATAACGTGTGTTTCTACAAACAGTAGAAATACAAGTATGAAAACAAAGGTTTTCAATGGAAATTAATTTGAATGATTTGAAAATGCTCCATAAAGATAGGTTACTCAAATAAATTGCTACTGAATTAAATGTTCTCAAGACACCTTAGACTTGCGGGATGAGATCTGAAAAAAATTTAAATGGATTCTGCCCTCAGATTGATTCACAGGTATCTAATGTCTCACTCCATGTTTAAGAACTGAAACTAGCAATTATAGACTCTACAGTGTAGACATGGTTTATACAAGAGAGATAAGGTATACATTTCTTCAGGTGATCACACTCCAAGCAAAGGCCTTGACATGAAATGTTTGGTGAATCAGAGTACACTTATTGTTTTAAGTTAAAATCTACTATAGAAAGTACATGTAGGGCTTCCCTGGTGGCGCAGTGGTTGAGAGTCCGCCAGCTGATGCAGGGGACACGGGTTCGTGCCCCGGTCTGGGAGGATCACACATGCCGCGGAGCAGCTAGGCCCGTGAGCCATGGCCGCTGAGCCTATGCGTCCGGAGCCTGTGCTCCACAACGGGAGCGGCCACAGCAGTGAAAGGCCCGCATAATGCAAAAAAAAAAAAAAAAAAAAAAAAAAAAGTACATGTAATTCTTATGATCCTTTCAGGTAAGACTTTTGATCCACCAAATACTACTAGGTCAATTACATTAAAATAAGATTTCTACTGCAGTTTGTATTGTGAACAACTTTTTAACACTCTCACAGTTCACTTTCCAAAGCAACACTTATTTCAACATCTACTCTATTCATCATAACAAAATATTTTGTCCACACTTTACCAGTAAATATTGCCCAGACTCGTATGTCACTAACCTATATATTATAACTCACACGAAATTAAAAATATCACGGCGGAAAGAAGGATAATGCACTGGCAATGCTCTCCCCAAACTGGACATGCCACTGCATACGCAGTGGACTGTGCATCTGACCCTGTGTACTGCCAGCATTGGCTCCAGAGGAAGGCAACTTTCTACATGAAGTACAGGTGTTTCTTCTGCAGCCAGTTTTTACAACACAGCTGTACATAATGGGGTTGAATAACAGGGTATACAATTTGCATTATGACCAGGTGAGGGTCAGGAACCAGTAAACACCGAGGACATGGGACAAAGCTGTTGTACAATTTATTTTTGATGCTTAAGCTTTCTTACCATTTTGTTCCAATGTGTTTATCACTGCAGCAGTATAAAAGTAATTGCTTTGGGTCTGGTCTCTGACATACCCAGCTTAAGTAGGTAACTTAGCTCAAGCTCTCTATTCAAAAAGGGCCTTTGGATTGGGTTGTTTTTTTGTTATTAAGCTGCATGAGCTGCTTATAAATTTTGGAGATTAATCCTTTGTCAGTTGCTTCATTTGCAAATATTTTCTCCAATTCGGAGGGTTGTCTTTTGGTCTTCTTTATGGTTTCCTTTGCTGTGCAAAAGCTTTTAAGTTTCATTAGGTCCCATTTGTTTACTTTTGTTTTTATTTCCATTTCTCTAGGAGGTGGGTCAAAAAGGACCTTGCTGTGATTTATGTCATAGAGTGTTCTGCCTATGTTTTCCTCTAAGAGTTTGATAGTTTCTGGCCTTACATTTAGGTCTTTAATCCATTTTGAGCTTATTTTTGTGTATGGTGTTAGGGAGTGATCTAATCTCATACTTTTAAATGTAGCTGTCCAGTTTTCCCAGCACCACTTATTGAAGAGGCTGTCCTTTCTCCACTGTACATTTCTGCCTCCTTTGTCAAAGAAAAGGTGACCATATGTGCGTGGGTTTATCTCTGGGCTTTCTATCCTGTTCCATTGATCTATATTTCTGTTTTTGTGCCAGTACCATACTGTCTTGATTACTGTAGCTTTGTAGTATAGTCTGAAGTCAGGAAGCCTGATTCCTCCAGCTCCATTTTTCGTTCTCAAGATTGCTTTGGCTATTCGGGGTCTTTTGTGTTTCCATACAAATTGTGAAATTTTTTGTTCTAGTTCTGTGAAAACAACCCAATCCAAAAATGGGCAGAAGAGCTAAATAGACATTTCTCCAAAGAAGATATACAGAGTGCCAACAAACACATGAAAGAATGCTCAACGTCACTAATCATTAGAGAAATGCAAATCAAAGCTACAATGAGATATCATCTCACACCCGTCAGAATGGCCATCATCAAAAAATCTAGAAACAATAAATGCTGGAGAGGGTGTGGAGAAAAGGGAACCCTCTTACACTGTTGGTGGGAATGTAAATTGATACAGCCACTGTGGAGAACAGTATGGAGGTTCCTTAAAAAGCTACAAATAGAACTACCATATGACCCAGCAATCCCACTACTGGGCATATACCCTGAGAAAACCATAATTCAAAAAGAGTCATGTACCAAAATGTTCATTGCAGCTCTACTTACAATAGCCCAGAGATGGAAACAACCTAAGTGTCCATCATCGGATGAATGGATAAAGAAGATGTGGCACATATATACAATGGAATATTACTCAGCCATAAAAAGAGACGAAATTGAGCTATTTGTAATGAGGTGGATAGACCTAGAGTCTGTCATACAGAGTGAAGTAAGTCAGAAAGAGAGAGACAAATACCGTATGCTAACACATATATATGGAATTTAAGGGGAAAAAAATGTCATGAAAAACCTAGGGGTGAAACAGGAATAAAGACACAGACTTACTAGAGAATGGACTTGAGGCTATGGGGAGGGGGAAGGGTAAACGGTGACAAAGCGATAAAGAGGCATGGACATATATACACTACCAAACGTAAGGTAGATAGCTAGTGGGAAGCAGCCGCATAGCACAGGGAGATCAGCTCGGTGCTTTGTGACCGCCTGGAGGGGTGGGATAGGGAGGGTGGGAGGGAGGGAGACGCAAGCGGGAAGAGATATGGGAACATATATATATATATAACTGATTCATTTTGTTGTGAAGCTGAAACTAACATACCATTGTAAAGCAATTATACTCCAATAAAGATGTTAAAAAAAAAAAAGGGGGCCTTTGGAATATCAATTCTTACTTACTGCCTTACAAGTGCCCATACAATGCACTTTTATTATTTCAACTGACCCTCAGAAAACTCTATCAGATAGGCAAGCCATTTTACAGATGGGGTAGCTGAGCCTTAAGTAACTTGCCCAAAGCCTTGCAGCTGGTTGGTGATACAGCCAGACCTAGAACCCAAGCCTTAAAACCCTACTTTCACTGTACAACTAGGCTTCCTTCATCAAATCATGCCATATTCCAACCACTTGAACTTTAATCAACTTATAGAACTCTTGCATATATCTAAGGCTTCTTTAATAGTAAATAGCCAGCTCACTGTGAGGCAGGCACTATGCTAAGCACTATGTAGGATGGCATCTGAACACACTACAGCCCCCTGCTACGGACTTACCCAAGCTCACACATCGGCTCAGTGAGAGAGCTGGGACTTGACCCAGGCAGTCTGATTCCAATAACCCAGCTCTCAACTGAAGGAACTAGCTTTCAACTACTACACTATAATGCTGGCTAACTAGTTTGTAAATTCACCCAGGAAATAAACTATGTTTTTGTATTCTTCTCTTCTGAACATTAAAAGTAAGTACAGGGCTTCCCTGGTGGCGCAGTGGTTGGGAGTCCGCCTGCCGATGCAGGGGACGCGGGTTCGTGCCCCGGTCCGGGAGGATCCCACGTGCCGCGGAGCGGCTGGGCCCGTGAGCCATGGCCGCTGGGCCTGTGCGTCTGGAGCCTGTGCTCCGCAACGGGAGAGACCACAACAGTGACAGGCCCGCGTACCGCAAAAAAAAAAAAAAAAAAAAGTTAGTACAATTGTCCAGGTGATGTGTAGTTTTCTCTTGTATTGCTTTCTAAAACAGTGAGTCTGAAACTTGTGCATACAAATCAGTTGGAGAATGAAAATGCAGAGTCTGATGCAAGAGAGCTGAGGTCGAACCTGAGATTCTGTATTTGTGAAAACTTCCAAGTGACGTTGGACCACACCTGGAGTGATAAGACTCAAAAACACAAGCTACTTTTCTACTGTAAATCTTGTCATAAGCAAAGGACTTTATTGGGTTAGGTATTTTACCGTTTTTAATCAGAATGGGTCTCAGGTCCTTGATGTCACTGATGGCCACCATTTGAAGAAGAACCGGAGGCTAAGAAGTAGGAATCCGTTTTGCTCAAAATTTTATCTCCAGTTATTATTTGAATAAATTCATTTTGTTTGCGATGTTGTACAAACTCTTTAGGATCAGAGCCTGAGAAGATTTGATACTCTATGAATATTCAATAGAAAATCCCCTTTTGATAGTACGTTTTGGTACTCCTCATTTTTGAGAGTCCTCTCATAACTATTTCTGTGAGGTACTGTAGAAGAAACATGAGCTTTTGGAGTCAAAAAGACCAGGAATTGGCATTCCAGCTCCAACTTCGTATTAGTTGAGTGACCTTAGGGAAACTGATGTTCAAAGAGGTTGTTACTTTGTTATCAGTAAAACGGAGCTAAGGCTACCTACACCTCCTTACATCTTTCATGACTATTAGGTGAAATAATATACCTAAACCAACTAGCACAGTTTCTGCCACATGGTAGGTATTCGATAAGTATTCGTTTTATCAAGAAAATTTATTTCCTACAATGTCAGTCTGTTTCAATTGGCAAAAGTGAATGACAACAAGAAGATATTTTTGCCAATGCTTGGGCTTTTAAAGGGAAAACAGTGTAAAAGTAATAAGAGCTAACATTTATTCAACATCTATTAAGGTACCAGTCACTCTCCAGGGACGTTTCTATTATCATCCCCTTTTACAAGTAAAGTCACAGGTTCAGAAAGATCAAGTAACCAGCCCAAGATCCCAACCCAGCACTGAGACTCCATGGTTTGCTCCCATAACCTCTAACCACCTGCCTCCCTGGCGGTGGGGGTGGTGCTTGGTGGTGCAGAGAAAAATCAAAGGCAATCCCAAGGAAAGAGGGAGAATCAGAGTCAGCATCCCTTGAAACATCTTATCTCACTGTCTGGAACATTCCTCCCAAGGCTCTTAAGAGGAACCTTACACAGAATTGAGGGGTTTTGCTTTTCTTACTGAATCTGCTTCTTTATACTTATTTTGACAATTTATCCTTAAGTTCACTGAAGTTATGAGCCATATCTTAGGGACTTTTGTGTCTCTTAAGCATAGATTCTTGAATTCAGGGGCGCTCAAATATTTGATTTAATATACGATTTCCCCTGGAGCATGGCTCATTGTTAACTCTAGCACAGATTTCATAAATAAAATGCCTGAAGTCGATTCTGAGGTCAACAAATACCAGAGGAAACTGACTCTAATTTGAAACATAAGTGAGGGAAACAAATGCTGTAAAAGGTTAGCATGCTAAATAATAAAGGAAACAAAAGAAACTAAAAACATCCAGGAAGACACTTTCTTTTCTTTTTTTCTTCTTCCTTTCTTTCCTTTCTCTCTTTCCTTTCTTCTCCTTCCTTTATTTTCTTCCATTCCATTCTTTTTTCCTTTCTGTCTTCCTTTCTTTCCTTTCTTCCTTTCCCTCTCTCTCTTTCTGTTTTTTAACCCTACAGTCTATTAAACTGAAAGGGTACAATGGCTTAGAAACCATTATCTACTATTACCATTCAGAGAAGGAAGATCTGGGGTCAATGATGACATTTCAAATTACCCAATCATTACCCCTGTTGAGTAATTCAGATGACACCACCTGAGACACTGTGCTAATTATATACAAGATGATGACAGATGTGCTACTGAAAACTGCAGATCTAAAGAGGGAGTCAGAAGGGAGTGATGAAAGAAAGATTCATAGAAGAATATTTGGCAATGCACGGAAATAAGTGGAAACTGCACTAAATAATTATTTTATTTGTAACAGGTTCATAAACCTTTTTCATGACTAACGAGGGAAAAAAAATTCAGACATTTCATGCTCCGCTGTCTAAAAGAAAGATACTAACATAATTTAACTTAACACAGTATGATTTCATTGTTACAGAAATTTTTCCTAAAAGAGAACTGATGCATTTAACATGTCAAGCATTACACCTCAAACTAGTGTCTGGGCCAATTTAGTGTGTTCTAATTACAGCTATACGGTTCACCACAATGGCCCTACTCCAGAGCATGAAATCATGCTACTCTCGTGAGGAAAGATTCCCTGTCTTGGAAAACAGAGTTAGGAAACTCTGAGGAAAGATTCCCTGTCTTGGAAAACAGAGTGAACAAACCACACACACAAAAAAAATGTTTCAAAATCATCTTTCAAACCTTTGTAAAGTAGTTCTCATTTGCTCTGAAGTCACATTTTCCTTCACATCTTTCTGCCAAGAAATAGATGTGTACCACAAGTTTATCACTCTCTAATCCCTAATATCTTTAAAATTCTCTTTTGTGCCATGACTTGTTTGTATATTTCCAGTGAGAACTCTGTGATGAAAAGAGACAATGAATATTCCTGGAAGACTAGTCTTGTAAAGACGCAAAGACGCTGATAAAATGGTAAGAGGCAAATACTGAGAAACTAACAATGCTCTATGCGCCAGATGTCCTTGAATGGTTTCCATCTCGTAGGAACCAAAACCTTAAGGGCTTATTCTTCTGTTTCAGCACTCCCTTCTAACCCCCTGTTTAGATCTGCAAAATGAAACACCAACAGGAACACCTGAGAAATAAAACCTAACCCTGTCATCACACTCACTGCTGGCAGAGACCAAGTGAGTAATCGGGGAAATAACCAAGTGGCAACCTCTAAATATTTCACCTTAACTTACAAAGCTTTTCAAATACAACTTTGAAAATGAGTCATGATCTGGGGAGGGAAGGCTAGCGTGAATCATCCTAGAACTTTTATAAGATTAAATTTCAGAGGATGTAATGAAATCTGGCCTAGTCTCAAGAACTAAGAAATATTATGGAATTAAAACTCACAGGCTAAGGAAATGCCGTGAGGACTTCTGCCACCCAAAAAACAGAACATTCAAAGCCACACACAGTTGGTTTCAAAATCATAAATGAAATACCTGACTAGCTGAATCTGCATGTGTGAAGGAAGAGAATGAGTTAGAATGAAGTGGCCTTATTCATTCCCCTGACTAGGTAGACAGTTTTGTGGGTAAACTTTTTAAAAAATCTGAACAATAAAGAAGTTTCCCATCCAACTTCTCTACACATTCTGCAAAAGCTTTGAAAACTATTAGATACACGAATATGATGATGCAAGCTATAATCTAGTGCACTTATTTGATTTACTAGTTCCAAACACTTCACTGTTGTTATCAACAAATTATTTTAACCACTTTACAGTACTCGTCATCTTAAGATCTGAAAGTATACACGGACTATCACAGAAAAACATTTTAAAAAAAATAAAAATAAAACAGTAGCACCTTCATGGATTCCTGTGAAAAGCACACCAGGGAAGAATAGGAAGAATAAACAGAGTATATTAAATTTCTCATTAGCACACTGACTTATCTGCAACCTTTGAGCACATGACAGTACTTCCGTCATGGATACTGCAAAGCCTCTTGTGAAAAAGTCCGTTTCTCCCAAGAATTGTCTTCATGACTCTGGCACTTTCTCCTGCCTGCCACACAGCATCAACATTGAGGACTTCAACATACAGACCCTCTTGCTGGCACTGTCACAGCTCCCCCGAGTCCTGGAGACCCATGGAGTCTAGGAGGACCTACATTCTTGCCGGGGGAGGGGTAGGGGGGGGAACCTATTATATATCTATTTCCTCTATGGCCCCACTCACCTGGAGAGAACAATGATAGCTAATTTCTTCTATCAGAGCTTAAATTCTAAGAAAGAAAGCACTGCAAAATAACAAATAGAGAAGGTAAACTAACAAATCGTCACCTTTCTATTTCACTTTAGAATTTGTTCTGAGTTACTTTAATGTACTTTATGAAAGAAATCTCTTCTGTTTACGGTTTTTGCAAAGGTAAAATTATATTCTACATTCCCCTCCTTACCCCTCCAGAGTCTTTGATTCTGTTACATACAATGGTTCATTAAAGCTTTACTTTTATGCCACACTAAGATAAAGACCAACACCCACCTTTACAGACTATATAAGGCTAAGCGGGAACTAAGCATTGGCATTCCAGAGGTATATTTTGCTTGTTACATTTGCCAAAATGTACAACAAACCACATCAGTTGGATAAGAAATAAACAAAATGAATTTCATATAAACTTTGAAATTATACTTTTAAAAAGACAGATTGCAAAGACAATAATGCTCAAATATACCGAACTATACTCTTGGCTCAAAACGGCATTAGCTTTGGCACTGCATAACCACCGTACCCTGAATAGGCCACTTTCTGTCTCTCCTGGCAATGGCCAACACCGCTTCGTTGTTAATGATACATAACCCATTGCTCTGTAAGGGAGAGGCACAACATGTGCTGACTTAGCTTTTTTCTGCAATCTCTTGGAAAGGAGAGGCCCTTTCTGAGTCCTCCGCAGCACTGTAACATCAACTACGAAACTCCCCTTCTCCCTCTGTGGATTCTCATTTCAATTGCAGACACCTGGTAAGACCGCAATTTAATTCTGCGTCTCTGCACAAGTTAAGTACATAACCACCCTATGCTGTGGCTAACCACTGAACTGCCATCTGAACCCATGGACAGAATTTCACTGGCACCCTTCCAGCAGCTTGGATACACACTCCTTTTACGCACGTAGTCTGCACTGTATCACTCTGCACTGGCATCACTTCAGATGTGATAACTGGGCTTTTCCCAATGGCCTGCTAGTTTCTTGAAGGTGGAGACCATATCTGAAGTTTTTTGCTAGGTATAACATTATTGTATATGTGGCAGGTCCACAGTGTTTCTTTTTGCAAAATAATGCTCACCTTTAAATAACTGAGATCTGAAACATCCAAAAGCAGATACAACCCTTCAAACTTTTCCACTCAGATTCCTAAATTCACAAAACTTACCACATATCTTTAGACTTGTTCTAGCTATCATTGAGCCTAATTCACCAAATAGCAACTTTGTCTGTATTTCATTTATTGTGGAAAAAGAAAAATGTAACCCTTATTGATAGTTGCAGCAGGCCAGGCACTGTGCCCACCACAAGGTTTACAAGATTATACCTCACTGAGTCCTCGAACCACCTCAGAGGGTAGGTAGGACTCTTACTCTCTTTTAAACAAGGAGGAACTGAAGCAAGGGAGTTAACCCACCTTGCCCAACATTTCACAGCCAGTGTGACAAAGCCATAAATCACACCCAGGCAATTTGGTTGTGGAACCCAAGCGCTTACCCTCTCTGTTCTTGGAGAAAAACTCCCATTTATTACTGGTTTATGATATTCAACTTTGAAGCTACTTTCACATATTTTGTTACATCTAATCTCAATAAGTAACTTGTGAAGGGTAGATATCATTACAAATGAAGAACAGACAGAGACAAAAAATTTCATGCACCTAGCTCTAATGAAAGCATCAGATAGAGTACCGATTTCCTCTGTCTTAAAATCCAATGTGTAATGCTTCCCACAAGCGCCCCTCGATATGCAACCCTGTAATTAGATGGTAGCTGAAAAGGATGTGGTTTGGGAGTTCAATTATATTTTACAACACATTTTGTTATAGAATGGAAATATGGAAAATACAGGTGGTCACATTTTATGAATAATTTTCCAAAACTCATTTAAATCCTGTATGAATTTTCCTATGGGGAGGAAAAAGTTACAAAGGAGATAAATTTCCAAAATCCTGCACACAGCCCCCCGCACAAGCCTGTTTAACTCCGAGAGTAACTATTATATGTTACTAATCCTTTATTACGGGCAGTTCCTGGTCACTTTTTCTTGGAATTTTACCATTGAGCCTGACATAGAGTAGATGCTTCATCAACGTTTTTTTTCACCTGCAGTCATTTAACTTTCACTAGTAAAGACCTATGTTTCAGGCTTCTGTGACAGACGGCACTACTGAACCTCATTCCTCACCCCTCCCTGTACCCATGTCCTTTGCGTAGATTTCACCACCCCTTGACACGAGGGCTTGTCGCATGTGATCCACATTGGCCAACAGAATGAGGAAGAAGTAATGTTTTTTGTTGCTGTTCTTGTTGTTGTTGTTTTGTGGTACGCAGGCCTCTCACTGTTGTGGCCTCTCCCGTTGCGGAGCACAGGCTCCGGACGCGCAGGCTCAGCGGCCATGGCTCACGGGCCCAGCCGCTCCGCGGCATGTGGGATTATCCCAGACCGGGGCACGAACCCGTGTCCCCTGCATCGGCAGGCAGACTCTCAACCACTGCGCCACCAGGGAAGCCCAGAAGTAATGTTTTGAGTCTAGGCTTCAAGAGGCCACACGTATTTCCACTTGCTCCCTTGTGCTTCTGACAGACCCTGGGAAGGCCTGGGCTAATCCACTGGTGCAGGAGCATGAGACACTCGTGGAGGAAAGCTGCGCCAGCCAGCCCCACCCCACTCTATCCTGCAGCTCAGCTGGCGTCGGCAGAGCTGCTGCAGCCAACATTTAAAGGGTGAGAAATAAATGCTTATTTTGCCTATTTCTGAATGCCACTGTATTTAGGGTGATTTATTATGCAACAAGAGATAACTGATACAACTTCTTGAATTGCAGTTATGGACTAGGCAATTTTACTTAATCCTGATGACTTTGGGAAGTTTTTATTATTAGTCCTACCTTCTATCAGTTCATATACCTGTTTATACACATTTAAAAATCATTTGTGCAGGCCCTACTCCAGGTCTATAAATGAGGATCTCCTGGGGCATGGGGTCTTTGTACCTATTTTTTTTTTAAGTTCTGCAGGTGATTGTGATGTGTAGTCATGATTAAGGACCCTAATTGACAGTCCCAAAAGATGAAGGGCCAGCCTATTCACAGTCCAGATTTGGCCTTTCACTTTCAGGCAGGGCTTCAAAGTCCCTGGGAGACTGGGACTTATGTCATGTTCACAGTGAAGCACGTCAAGAGTAAGGATATCCCTGTTGGGACAAAAGATTCCAAAGCCTCCTCCTTGCTACCCCCCACCCCCTGCCATCAACTCCAGGTTTTGCAAGGATGGTTCCCAGGACCCTCTGGAGATGCTGAGAGCCACTACAATTCATCAGTCAAGTACCACGGGTTAGGCCCTGTGCTAAGTGCTTTAGCATAAATCTTATTTCATTCACATTAAAAAAGAGAGCAATGAGGTTAATAAGTACTTTGATGAAACTTATACCATTAATAAATGGTGGACCCAGGAATCAATTTCAGATCTGTGCAAATGCAAAACTCTCAATCTTTTTTTTCTTTCTTTTTTTTTTTGGCCACGCTCCTCCACTTGCAGGATCTTAGCTCCCTGACCAGGGACTGAACCCGCACCCTTGGCAGTGAAAGCACCGAGTCCTAACCACTGGACTGCCAGGGAATTCCCCAAAACTCTCCTTCTTAATCTCTAAAACAAACCATTTTAGCACCAGTAGCTCTCACTACGGCTCCAAGGAAAATGCATTTGAAGCAATGACCTCTCAAAGGTCTCTAGGGATGAGATGAAGGCTTGACTGGGTTTCCAACAAAAATTTTAGCCACTGTCAGGGCCAAGGCAAGATGGAAGGGAAAGGAGGAACATGGCAGGGGGTCAGGGACCAGGGGTGGGGAGAGAAAGTCACAGATGGAGATCTGGGAGCCATCATTTTGTGAATCAGGTAATTTTTCAAGTATTGGATGTCCACAACTCAAAAACCATCTAATGAGAATCTAGAAGCTTGGTCCACTACGTACACAACTTCACACAGTAAATACAGTACCGACAGCATTCAGCAAAGAAGTATTTGTTTGGCTGCTTATGAATTTATGATTATTTTTCACCTTGTAGCCTCTACATCTCTGCAATAAGGGTGAAGTGCTCTGGACAAAGAGCCAGAAGACATGGTTTGAACTTTACTGTCTGCCAGTTACCACCTACACTGGAAAAGTCACAGCCTCTTCAGAACCCAGGCTGATCGGTGAAACCACATTCCAGGCACCTGGAGGCGGCTCTTTCTCCCACATCCTAGGATAAGAAGAACCCGCTATATGCTCACCGTGACTTTTCTAATCACTTCTCCACGCTTATTTAAAAGAAATTCCCTATTCCTCGGAGTCTCACACCGTCTAATTATACCACTTTGTGTTTTCCAGTTCTGACATTGCCCCTTTTTCCTGAAGGCTTTAGAACTTGGTTCATAGCCTCTCCATCCCAAGTATCCCTTCCATTACCCCTTCCATTTTCTTGAGTGATATCACAGCCCATGCTGATGGTCAGGACAACCTCCTCAGCTCCAGTGGGGTCAGTACCACCACAGGTCCTCAGCCATCGTAGCCCACTGCCACATTCTGGACTTCCTCATTCAGAGGGACCCCCACCTCTGAATCCTCAAAATAAAATACCTCCGCCTGACCACAAACTTCCTGATCTTCTTGCTCTCTCACCCCTACTACACCTAGACATCAATCTCGGAAATCCTGGCCCCTTCACCACCCTCCTTCTTCCCTCTTCGGGTTTCCTTCCCCATCCAGCTCAGCCTCCATGATCTTTGTACCTGACGGAGTCAAAACTCCATGGCCTGAGATCTTCCTCTCAGTGCCCACGACTGAGGAAACCCAAATTCCTGCCAACCCAACTCTTCACATTCTTTGTATCTCACCTGGGCAATGCATGCAGCTGGAGAAAATCCACAAGGCTCTGTACATTCACGATGCCATTATTAAATCCATGGTTTCTACTTCACCAGAACCCTCTTAGCTGCTTCCCTTCGAGCTCTCCTCCATTTATACAGCAGCTGTCTCAAACCTTCCTCATTTTCTTTATAGAACTTTTTACTATCAAAAATGCGAAACGGGGCTTCCCTGGTGGCGCAGTGGTTGAGAGTCCGCCTGCCGATGCAGGGGACATGGGTTCGTGCCCCAGTCCGGGAAGATCCCACATGCCGCAGAGCGGCTGGGCCCGTGAGCCATGGCCGCGGAGCCTGCGCGTCCGGAGCCTGTGCTCCGCAACGGGAGAGGCCACAACAGTGAGAGGCCCGCGTAACGCAAAAAAAAAAAAAAAACTTTTTTTTAAACGCGAAATGATTTACTTGCTTATTTTCTGCCTTCCCCAATGGAATTTAATCCTTCATGCGGGCAGAGGCTCTGTCTTGTTCACAGTTGTATTTCCGCATTATAGAAGACACTCATTTTTGCAAAATGAATGAAAGAACACTGACTTTAGGTGGTTTTCCCTGCTGAGTATGGGTTAGGTTCCCCAGCCTATACATTCTTTCATAGCAGCACCCTGTACTTATTCTATCAGGCACCTATCACAGTGTGTTCACTACCCCTTAGGGGCAGTGAAGACTCCTAGTCACCAATTGTATGCCTTTTCCTTAGTTCAGTGACCGGCCCATAGTAAATACTCACTGTATCTGAGTAAGTAATAACGTTTAAATGCTTGTGTGTCTTCAGGGCAGCATTTTACAGAACACTAGTCCAAGGGGATATGAATAGGGTATTCTGCAATGAAAGGGTCCCATGACAGAATAATCTGGGAAATGTTCTAACAGGTTTCTTCACTACAGGATTTTTCAAAGCTTTTAACATGCTAATACGCACTTTGAGTCTCCAAGAATGAAGCTTTTCTCAAATATAAGCTGAAACTCTGATACATGGCTAGATAGATAGGTACAGATATAGATATACAGATACAGTATGTGTGTATGTTTGTGAAATGGGGGGGTGAGGTGCAATGGATTTTGATTGCTTTGGAACCACTGCTCCAGAGAATAGAGAAAAATAATAATTTAGGAAACGAGTCTTCTAAAATTTAGTTCATAAATTGTTTAAAAGCATTCTAAGTAACCATTTCATTATAAAATGAAAAGAATTGGGATTTCCTCAGAGTCAACAGTCTAACATTATCATCTGGCTCAGGCAAGTCAGTAAACAGTTATTTAGAAGATGAACTCATTTAAAGAGCAAAACGGTATTAAAAGGGACACTGGGGCAGTTGCTAACCTAGTCTCTTGAGTGAAATGGAAGGCTGCAAGGAGAAAGAACACATGATTTAGGGAACTACTGTGAAGAAGAGCTACAAACCCAAACTGTAATCCCACAGCACACCAGGCTTCAAAAAAACAGGTGGATTTTGAAAAAACAGAAAAATGAAAATGTTTTGATATTTCAAAACATTTGCAACAAGAAAGCAATTACTGATGCTACCCAGGCACATAGGTACTATGCCATCACTATATAGAATTGTCATAGAGGTGATAAGATGACTTAAGGAGATCGAAAAACAAAAAACATTGACACATGCCATGAGCCCTTGCTACGTACACATGAACAGGAAGAGACATAAACTGCATCTTATGAGTGACTGCAATTTAAGACATTTTCAGTTATCTTGTCAACACATGAAGCACTGCCTTATCTAATCTGTTTATTTCACACAATAGTCCCTATCATAGGAATGTCTCAAAATCTTTTGCACACGAAAGTGTCATTCAGAAGAGAATGCTTTCAAAATGTGTAATCTCATTTCCTGAATTTTAACATTGTATCACAAACACTCACTGAAGTCTGTTTTCCAAAGGAATTCCTTTAATCGTGAAATAATTAGAGACTGAACACTATTTTGGAGCCGGTCAGTTTCTTTAAGGGGGTAAAGCCCTTAAACTCTTTTCCTATCTGAACTCTTTTCATCTCTTCATTTTGTTACAACCTTTGTTTACACAAGATGACTCATGAACTGAAACTAATTAACCTACTATTAGCTGGACATTTGATTTCTACACATTGTAATTAGCTGACACTCAATGACTGTTATTAGCACAGTCGTTATCAAACCCACACCACCTTCATATTCTCTTACCAGAGAGAAGTATATGCATTTCAGGTTTAATTTGAAAATGTCTGACATAGAACTTTTTCTATACTCTGAATCAGCTCTCCCAAATTTTAGAAAACACTGCCTCCTTGATTTACATCCTATTATATCAGCCTTCAAAAAAAATAAACAGTAACCTCCTTTTGCCATGTTGATATATGGTTGTGTATTACAGACCAGCTCACTGCGATGAAACAGCTGAAATTCAAAGCGCATTTGATCCTCATTATCTGCAGATTCTACATTTGCAAATTTGCCTACTTTCTAAAATATATTTTTAGTCCCCAAATCAACACTCATGGCACTTTTGCGGTCATTCGCTGACATGAGCACAGTGCCAAAAAATTTGAGTCACCCAACAATTCCCAGCTGAGGTCGAACAAAGTGACACTCTGCTGTCTGGTTCCTGCTCACGTACTTCTCGTGGTCTATCTAGTGCCGCTGTTTTTGTATTTGGGGGCTTTCTGTTGTTTCTCTCTTAAAATGGTCCCCAAATGTACAGCTGGAGTGCTACCTAGCGTTCCTAGGCTCAAGAAGGTTGTGATGTGCCTCACGGAGAAAATACATGTGTTAGATACAGTTCGTGTGGGCATGAGTTACAGCACTGTTGGTCCTGAGTGCAATGTAAATGAATGACTAATATATATTAAATAAAGTGTCTTTAACAGAAAAACACTTAAAACAAGATTATGTATTGACTGGTTGATACCAAATAGTAACCATGGGCTCACAGGAACCTAACTTTGTTCCCCAAGAGCAACAGATCAGTATTTGCTAATTCAGTGTCTGTAGCAACTGTACAGAACATAACTACCACAAAGAGCGAGACTCTCTTGCATTTTGTAACCTACCATCCAGCACCTGAATGTCTGGAGAGGTCAACCAATACTCTCAGAACAATGCCCCTGTTAACAAAATCGACCTGAGTGTGGAGGGGATGGAGGGAGCTCCTGCTGTCCCTGACAGTGGAGCATGGGCGGGCCGTGTGACGGGGTGAAGCAGCAGCCAGTCTTGAGTTCTCCCTCTCCCATTTGGTGGAAGGCAAGGCAGTCCTTCTAAGCCTCACAAGACCCTGAGAGAGGGCAAGGAAGCCACAGTTTATCCCCACACTCAGGGCTGGCTCTGTGGGCGTGTGATCTGCACAGACACACAGGGCCCCTTCTGGGTTTAATATTCTGATGTTATTGGCTTAAAATTCTTAATAATTTTTGAACAAGGAGTCCTGCACTTTCGTCTTGCACTAGGCACCACAAATTATGTAGCTGGTTTTGCCCACAGGATTCCTACACTGCTACTCAGTAGGTTAGTCTCACAAAAGGGAAGCTCACCTCTGTATAGGAGGGAGGGGCAGCACATGTCATCCAGAGAAGGAACGCAAGGTCCTGTCAAGAAGCAACAAGGATGGGGAGAGGGACCAAGGTGGCAGAGTAGAAGGACCCTAAGCTCACCTCCTCGCATGAGCACACCAAAATCACAGCTAACCGGAGCACAATCATTGATGAAGAAGACTGGAGCCTACCAGAAAAGATCTTCTACAGCAAACATAAAGAAGGAACCAAAACAAGATGGGTAGGAGGGATGGGCTTGCAGTATAATCAAATCCCATAACCCCTGGGCGGGCAACCCACAAAGGGGAGAATAATTATATTATACAGGTTCTCCCACAGGAATGAGTCCTGAGCACCACATCAGGCCCCCCAGTCCAGTGATCTGGCACTGGGAAGAGAAGCCCCCAAAGCATTTGGCTTTGAAAGCCAGCAGGGCTTGATTACAGGAGTTCCAAAGGACTGGGGGAAATAGAGACTTCACTCTTAAAGGGTGCACACAAAATCACACACACACACACCAGGACCAAGGGCAAAAGCAGTAATCTGATAGGAGCTTGGGCCAGACCTAGCTGCTAGAATTGGAGGGTCTCCTGGGGAGGCAGGGGACAGGGGGAGTTGGCTGTGGCTCACCTTGGGGACAGGGACACTGGTGGCGGACATATCAGGAAGCATTCATCTGCATGAGCTCTCCTGGAGGCTGCCATCTTAGCACCAAGACCTGGTCCCACCCAACAGCCTGTAGGCTCCTGTGCAGGGACACCTCAGGCCAAACAACAACCTGAGTGGGGACACAGCCCCACCCAGCAGCAGATAGGCCACCTAAAGATTTCCTGAGCCCACACATGCCTCTAAACACACCCCTAGACATGGCCCTGCCCACCAGGGGGCCAAGACCCAGTTCCACTCACCAGTGGGCAGGCACCAGTCCCTCCAACCAGGAAGCCTGCCCAAGTCTCTAGACCAGCCTCACCCACCAGGGGGCAGACACTGGAAGCAAGAAAATACAGTTCCACAGCCTGCAGATCAAGTCCACAAACACAGGCCAGACACTACCCTGGGACCAGCTGGCCCCTGGCCTTTGGGTGACAAGAGGGGAGTGCACTGCTGGGAGGCATAAAACATCTTATACAGAGGGCCACTTCTCCAAGGTCGAGAAGCATAACTAACCTACCACATACATAAAAATACAAATAGCAAGTCAGACACAATGAGGCAACAGAGGAATATGCTTCAGATGAAGGAACAAAATAAAGCCCCGGAAGAAGAGCTAAATGACATGGAGATAGGCAATCTACCTGAGAAAGTTCAGAGTAGTGATCATAAAGATGATCAGAGAACTTGGGAGGAGAATGAAAGCACAGAGCAAGAAATTAGAAGTTTTAAACAAAGAATTAGAAAATATAAAGAACAGCCAAAGAGAATTGAAGAATACAATAAGTGAAATGAAAAATACACTAGAAGGAATCAATAGTAAACTACATGAGGCAGAAGAACAGATCCGTGAGGTGGAAGACAGAGTAGTGGAAACCATTGCTGTCGAAGAGAAACAAGAATGAAAAGAAATGAGGGCAGTTTAAGAGCCCTCTGGGATAATATCAAGCATGCTAATATTTGCATTATAGGGGTCCCAGAAGGAGAAGAGATAGAGAAAGGGCCTGACAAAATATTTGAAGAGATAATAGCTGAAAACTTCCCTAACCTGGGAAGGGAAACAGTCATCCAAGTCCAGATTTGATGGAGAAATCAAAACCTTTACAAACAAGCAAAAGCTAAAAGAATTCAGCACCATCAAACCAACTTTACAACAAACGCTAAAGGAACTTCTCTAGGTGGAAAAGAAAAGGCCACAACTAGAAACAAGAAAATTACAAAATGGAAAAGTTCACTGGTAAAGGCAAACATACAACAAAGGTAGGAAATCATCCACACACAAAGCGTGGATGGAGGTTAAAAGACAAAAGTAGTAAATTCATCTGCATCCACAAGAAGCAGTTAAAGGATACACAAAACAATTAGATGTAAAATATAATATCAAAACCAGTAATCATGAGGGGAGGAGAGTACAAATGCAGGGTATCTAAAATGCATTTGAAATTAAGAGATAAGCAAATTAAAACAAGCACGTAGAACAAAAAATTTTTAAGTTTGTATGGAAACACAAAAGTCCATGAACAGCCAAATCAATCTTGAGAAAGAACAGAGCTGGAGGAATCAGGCTGCTTGACTTCAGACTAAACTACAAAGCTACAGTAATCAAAACAGTATGATACTGGTACAAAAACAGACACCTAGATCAATTGAACAGCATAGAAAGCCCATAAATAAACCCATGCACTCATGGTCAATTAATTAACAACAAAGGAGGTAAGAATATACAATTGAGAAAAGACAATCTCTTCAATAAATGGTGCTGGGAAAACTACACAGCTACATGTATAAAAATGAAGTTACAACATTTTCTAATACCATATACAAAAATAAACTCAAAATGGATTAAAGACCTAAATTTAAGACCAAATACTATAAAATTCCTTGAAGAAAACATAGGCAGAACACTCTTTGACATAAATCACCACTATTTTTTTTTGATCCACCTCCTAGAGTAATGGAAATAAAAATAAACAAATGAGACTTAATTAAGCTTTTGCACAGCAAAGGAAACCATAAACAAAATTAAAAGACAACCTACACAATGGGAGAAAATGTTTGCAAACAATGCAAATGACAAAGGCTTAATTTCCAAAATATACAAATAGCTCATACAGCTTAATATGAAAAAAAAAAAAAACCAAGCCAATCAAAAAATGGGCAGAAGACCTAAGTAGACATTTCTCAAAAGAAGACATGCAGATAGCCAACAGGCATATGAAAAGATTCTCAATATCACTATTGTTAGAGAACTGTAAATCAAAACTATGATGAGGTAATTCAGAACGGCCATCATTAAAAAGTCTACAAATAATAAATGCTGGACAGCGTATATAGAAAAAGGAGCCCTACTACACTGTTGGTGGAAATGTAAATTGGTGTAGCCACTATGGAAAACAGTATGGAGATTCCTTTAAAAACTAAAAATAGAGTTACCATATGATCTACCAATCCCACTCCTGGGCATAGAGCCGGAAAAGATGAAAACTCTAAATCAAAAAGATATATGCACCCCAACGTTTATTGCAGCACTATTTACAACAGCCAAGACACAGAAGCAACCTAAATATCCACTGACAGATGGATAGAAAAAGAGGATGTGGTATATATATGCAATGGAATACTACTCAGCCATAAAAAAGAATGAAATTTGCAGGAACATGGATGGATCTACAGATCATATTAAGTAAGTCAGACAGAGAAAAACAAATATCGTAAGATATTACTTATATGTGGAATTTAAAAACATGATACAAGTGAACTTATTTACAAAACAGAAATAGATTCACAGACATAGAGAAGAAATTTATGGTTACCAAAGGGGAAAGTGGGGATAGAGGGAGATAAATTAGGAATTTGGGATTAACAGACACACAATACTACATATAAAATAAACAACAAGGTCCTACGGTGTATATATAGTGCAGGGAACTATTCAATATTTTGTAATAACCTATAATGGAAAAGAATCTGAAAAAGAATACATACATATATATATATATATATATATATCTGAATAACTTTGCTGTGCACCTGAAACTAACACTACATGGTAAATGAACTATACTTCAATTTTTTTTAAAAGGGTTAAAAAATAAATTCCAAAAAAAATTATATTTGGGAAAAAAAAAGATGCAACAAGCTGGTGACCAGTGCCTGCGATGTCTCCCTAGGATTCTTACAGCATTTCTACTTCTAGTACAAAGGTTTTTAACAAGGAATAGTGACTACAGGACCCAGTCCCTCTGGTAACCTAAGATGGTCGTAGGCTCAGATAAGAGACTCAGATAAACATTAAAAGGGGACCTCAGCTGTTTTCTCACAGGACAATCTCATGGGTTCTTACACATATTATGCAAAGTTTGCTCCAGTCACAAAGTAGCTCTTTTTCATGTTTTTAGGCTAAGAGCAAAATAAGGATATTTGCTACATAAACTAGGTTTAAATTTTACTTAGGTAAAAACAATAGTTTGTTTTCTTCACACAAAGAACATCTACTTCAAAAAAAAACTCCCATAGAAGCAAGCTGTGGTATGGAATTCAACAAAAACGTTATTTCTACCTCATTAGGCTAACATAAAATGAAGTGGGTATTTTAAAAAATAAAATAGTTTAATTTACTCCTGGATGAAAATGTACTTGGCTTTCTTCTACCTCAAACATAATAACAAGCTGCCATGCCCCCAAAATAAAATGATTAACTTACTGCAGAAGCCATACTTTGGGTCTGTGATATTTCTGCTTGTTCAACCTTTAGTGGCCCCTTAGGAAACAAGGACTTTGAAGGGTTTCTGTGGTAGAGCCTGTAGCCAGCTCTGCAGCTTGGCAATTGTATAAAGGACACTGGGCCAGCTCTTTTCAAATCTACTCAGTCTGGATTCTCTGCTTCACATCGCTTGCTGCCGTCCCACTTTTGCCATGCTACTTTGGACCAAACCCTGAGTGCTGAGAGGGTCTCCTGATGGGCTGTGCAGTCCTCCTCCTTCTATTCTAAAATCAGTCCAGTGGCAGACTGACCTAGCGCAGAGCTTTATTATATCATTGTTTCATCAAAAGCTGACAGTCCCTCTCTGCACTGCCCTTTCTTTGAACTAAAGTCCACTCCTCCCTCCAATTTCTCCAAACTCATTTCCTACTATGACCGGACATTATTCTCATTCCCCTCAGTACTGCCATTGTTTTTCACACTTGCTTTTCCCTTACCGCTGCTCTGTGTGTGTGTGTGTGTGTGTGTGTGTGTGTGTGTGTGTGTCGGGGTGTGTGGTAGGTGGGAACAGTCTTTCTAAATCACCCTCCCCAACTGTAATCCAATTCACGTTCTATTTCTCCAGGAGCTCTTCCCAGCTCCTCCAGTTCACATTTCTGTTCTTTAGCTGCACAGCAATATCTATTAGGCCTTTTTTTCTTTTTGTTTTTGGGCCCCACCACGAGCATGTGGGATCCTAGTTCCCCGACCAGGGATCGAACCCATGACCCATGCCCCCTGCGGTGGAAGCGCAGAGTCCTAACCACTGGACCACCAGGGAAGTCCCTAATTATGTCGTGTGTGTGTGTGTGTGTGTGTGTGTGTGTGTGTGTGTGTGTGTTTGCGGTACGCGGGCCTCTCACTGTTGTGGCCTCTCCCGTTGCACAGGCTCCAGAGGCGCAGGCTCAGCGGCCATGGCTCAGGGGCCCAGCCGCTCCGCGGCACGTGGGATCTTCCCGGACCGGGGCATGAACCCGTATCCCCTGCATCGGCAGGCGGACTCTCAACCACTGTGCCACCAGGGAAGCCCATGTCATGTGTTTTATATTTCCTCACCAAATAGTGTAGAAGCACCTCAAGAACACAGACCTCACCTCATCTGAATGAGCTGAGCATTCAGAAGCTCGCCCTGAATACATATTCAGTCCATCTGAGCCTCAGTATTGCAGATTCATTAAGTCGACTGGTAGACTGGATGTTTGCTAAACGAGGAAATTTTACACAGATTTTAAAATGTATATAAAATTTATAGATATCTATATATCTGTCTATATATTTGTAAAAAAAAAAAAAAAACCTTCCAGGCAAAAAGTCCGTTGACTTAATCCTGCTCTCTCATTTCTCCACATCGTTGCCTAAATTGTTCTAAACATCCTTTGAGTAGGCCATTAACCAGGAATCACCGTACAGTACAAACGGTACAAAATTGCATGTCATCGAACTAGCCTAAATAGATCAGCATGAAAAAGCCAAATCATTTAATGGAGATTAGACTCTTCTTCAAAGCAATTTCTACTTCCATGAGTAAAGAAGAAAATTTTGATTTTAGGAAGAAACACTTCTGATTTTTAAAATAAAGCAGTGATAGTTCTTCAGTAACTGACTTTTATCAATATACTTCTGAGGACACATCTTATTAGCCAAAGCATAAGAGTGTTTACACTTTTTAAAGCTATCAAAAGTTTTGAAGTATTCCAGTAGATATATCATGACCTTGCTCATGAAGAATGAACCATGTACTTTTATGCCATGCTAATAATTTTAAGGAAAAGTGCCTTTTCTTTTGCTACCAAGAAGCACTTTTGTATTCAAGTTTCCTAGTTGTCATAGTGACTATTTTTTTTTTTTTTTTTTTTTTTTTTTTTTTTTTTGCGGCACGCGGGCCTCTCACTGTTGCGGCCTCTCCTGTTGCGGAGCAACAGGCTCCGGACACGCAGGCTCAGCGGCCATGGCTCACGGGCCCAGCCGCTCTGCGGCATGTGGGATCTTCCCGGACTGGGGCACGAACCCATGTCCCCTGCATCGGCAGGCAGACTCTCAACCACTATGCCACCAGGGAAGCCCGTGACTATCTTTTAAGTCATTCATAAATGTGTTATTGGGGACAAAATATTGCAGTACATTCCATACTGCAGTAACAGGTTCTCCCAAATATAAATTTGCCTCACAGTCACAGATCACCTGATCTTGTTAGGTGTATGATGTGAAAGGAGGAGAGAAAGCATCCACAAGTCCAGCAGCACATAAGGAAAGGCAGTGTTTACCTACACTCCAGCATTACTTCCAATTAACAATCCCAATATCCATCCTGCCACAAACATCTCAAAGTGACAATATAAAAAGCACAAGGAAGGGCTTCCCTGGTGGCGCAGTGGTTGAGAATCCGTTTGCCAATGCAGGGGATGCAGGTTCGAGCCCTGGTCTGGGAAGATCCCACATGCCGTGGAGCAACTAAGCCCGTGTGCCACAGCTACTGAGCCTGCGCTCCAGAGCCCGCGAGCCACAACTACTGAGGCCACGTGCCACAACTACTGAAGCCCATGAGCCTAGAGCCCGTGCTCCACAACGAGAAGCCACTGCAATGAGAAGCCCGTGCACCACAACGAAGAGTAGCCCCCGCTCACCATAACTAGAGAAAGCCCGCGTGCAGCAACGAAGACCCAATGCAGCCAAAAATAAATAAATAAATTTATTTTTTTAAAAAAAGCACAAGGAAAACTAATGCTCTTTTTAAAACACTAATATTGAAAATAAAATACTACTTCTTTCCAGTCACTATGAGGACTTTGTATAATCTCCAACCAAATGGCACTTTCTGTCCGTTGACTTAAGAGACTCCATAACTCTGACCCATTCTCTTTCTCATTTCCTGCTAAAATCAAATCTTTATCCTCCGAAACTATGTAAATTTCTTTAGGAATATCTGCTTCCTATATGGAATAGAGTTTAAGACCCAACTCCCATAAGCATTTAGGAAACTGTAAAACATATCACAACTCTGAAATAATGTTATCTGAGACAGCTTCTGGGACATTCAATCCTTTAGGACTGATCATCTTTGTGAACTCATTTTACACTCTCCAGAGTAAACATTCTAAAATGCAAGCCTGATCCTCTTACCATTCTTCAATGGCAACCCACAGCCTAATGGATGAGGTTCACATCCCTGGAAATGCAGTGTATCCTGTGCATAACCTTCCCTTGCCTAACTTTTTAAATTAATTAATTAATCTATTTTTGGCTGCGTTGGGTCTTCGTTGCTGTGCGCGGGCTTTCTCTAGTTGCGGTGAGCGGGGGCTACTGTTTGTTGCGGTGTGTGGGCTTCAGTACTTGCAGCGCGTGGGCTCAGTAGCTGTGGCGCACAAGCTTAGCTGCTCCGTGGCATGTGGTATCTTCCCAGACCAGGGATTGAACCCGTGTCCTCTGCATTGGCAGACGGATCCTTAATCACTGTGCCACCAGGGAAGTCCCTTGCCTAACTTTTTAATTTCAAAACCTACACTCAACCATACATATCTACTTACATCCCTTACACTGGCCATTCCAAAACCACTTGCATTGGCCTCAATACGCCATCTCTTTCCTCTTTACATCCATTAAATTAGGCCATGGTTTCTCAGACTCAGCACTATTGATGTTCTGGACCAGATAATTCTTTGTTGTGAAGGCCTGTCCCATGTACTGTGAGACATACAGCAGCATCTCTGGCCTGTACACATTACATGCCAGAAGCACGCTCTCCCCCACCCCTCTCCAGTTAAAACATCCAAAAATGTCTGCAGAAATTTCCAAATGTCCCCTCTGGGGCAAAATTACTCCCAGCCAAGAACCACTGAATCAGAAAGTCAATGAATCCCCTAGATGCCCTGCATACTCACAAGTCCCTTAAGAGCCAAGTTCATTGCACATAGGCTGCAGGGTCATACGACTCAAACCACAGCAGTTCTGTTCACAACAAATCGTGAGCATTTCCTGAAAAGCAGCCATCTCTAGGTCAAGAACAGGGAGGCTAATGGTCTACAATGATGTTCTTACACTGGATAATAGCCAGTCAACTCAATCAGACTTACTCTAGGCCCCCAGTTTCTAGGGGTTTAATGGCAAACATACTAAGACAGACAAAGACAGAGTTGCAGAGAAACTAGGAGTCATGTGCAATGAATAGAAATTACGTGTCTGAGACACACATGGAGAGAAGACACCCGAGAACAGTGGGTCTGGAGCTGCCTCTGGGATACAGAATTACTGTTACACTTTTCTTCACCACGAGGTCTAATTATGAACCTGACAAGGTTCTCTATGGTCCTTACTCTCCATGTATGCTTAAATATCTCAAAAAGGCATAGAATCCAACTTGGAAAAACCTAGGACAACCTGACCCACAAAATAAATGATAGTAAGGAATTATGATCCATAGAACGAAATTAATAAACTGTTCACCTTTTGAGGGTGAATATAAGTTTTGGGAAAAGTCTAGCAAGACATTCTGAGACAAGTCTAAAGACTAAAGAAAATAATCATGCTACATAATAGATTTTGGAAAACAATCAGGAATAATTAGAAAGTGGTGAGATAAATATTCCTTTGGATCTTGAAAACTAGCTCTGAAAGTAAATCAAAGATGTCTGGAGCAAAGGCAACCTTGTAGGGTAAGTGCACTGTCACGTCAACATGTCTAACTGAAACCAAAGGGCCGAAGTTCTGTAAACGTGATCTGTAACATTCCTTGCATAGAGACATCACCATATACCATCTCAGGGTGCTCCCGAGACTTAAACGACAACACGTGTAAACAGTCTGCCACAAGAGCTGGCATTAAATGTTGGTGTCTTTTCTTTCCCATTACTAAAAATCTTTAATGATATCCCTCATTGCCAAAGTATGAGCCTTGCCTCACTCAATATTAAAATGCAATTGTGCATCATAGGAAATAAATATATTTAAATCAAACTTCAGTTTGTAGTTTCTGACTCCAATGCATATAATCAGCTCCTTAGGGCACAAATCACACTGACCTCAACTCCCTTAACTCCTAGAAATTCAAGAAGTGATTAAGACATTGATTGACTAGTGCTGCCTAGGTAGGAATGCTCTGGAAGCAAAAATCACTTTTAAAACTTCTAGACAAGTTACACCTTTTATCTACATGTGAAAGTCTGGACTACTGTATTAAGTGAAAGACATTTAAAATGTGCATTAAGCCGCCTAACTGGGCTTTTACAAGTTTCCATTTACACAACTTTTGCATTTTATAAAAAGAAAGACTGTCTTTTTAATTTGCATTTTCACAATGGCATGTGTAGCATAATATTTTACCACTAAAAACACATAGCATAAATGATACCAAAGACTAGGTGTTTAATAGACTTAATCCTTCAGAAACAGAACCATGTTAACTAATGTCAGTTTTAATAAGTACCAATACACAGATATTTAAATATCTTCCACAACTCATACTTAAAATGGCATTTAATGACTTATCATGTGGGCAAACAAAGAGCAATATTTAAAAATATAATCAAATGTCTTTACGCTCACATTTAGAGAAGTTTACCATAAACCATTATAAAACAAAAAAAGAAAATTTAAAATAAAACTTTACTGTTTCAAGTCTTAAACAAGCCCGAAATGCATAAGGAAAACCAGACTGCTCCTTCTGGGTAAGTGTTGCTTCATTTCTAACACTCCTCAGGCCCAGAGAATTAAACTTCTGTGGAGGCGAACCTCTAATGACTGCAAGCTTTCCAACACTTTGCTGGGAGTCTGGCAGCTCATTCGAGTACAATTAAAATGTTCTAAAAATACACACACACAGAATATTCATGAAAGCTAGTCTTACTAGCTTTGAAATGTGGTGCTCTTTCTTACTTAAGAAAAATGCAAGAGGTTAATTTCTAAATCTAGAAGACTGCACAGGGTTACTGAAAACGCATATACAGACTCTAGCACGATTTTTCTCCATGAAGCCATTTTTAGTTTAGATTCAATTAATTCCTCTTCTATGAGGCAGCGCCTAAGAACGTGGATGACCACGGTCAAGCTTAACTTTTGCTCTCTAGAAACATCAGTGACTTTAAGGCTGAAAATAAAACACTTCCCCCTACTAAAGGGAAGAGAGTAAAACAGGCCAAAGAAGAGTTTCTTAAACTGCAAACAAGCTGATCATACACAAAATTTTGAGTCAGGCTTGACTTGGAAGAGAAGAGCCACAGATTTCATCAGGTTCTCAAAAGCTATTATGAGCCCCGAAAGATTTCTCACCTATTAAATTAGCAAGCTGGACTAAACAATTTCCTCTCTCAATTATACCTTCTAAAACACCATGCTGACTTTGCACCTGTCCTTGTTTTTACCGTAAGGCATGATGAATAAATGACCCTTTCATAAAATCTAGTAAAACTTGTAAAGTAATACTATATATTACACATATTGGTAGAAATTGTGATCAGTAGACACTCATGATAGCATACAAAAACAACAAAACAAATCCAAAAGTTAGCTATGACCAAAAGCAATGAAGTGTACAAAGTGACTACTGCAAGTAATATCCTTGACTCAATTCTGAGTCAAAATACCACAAAGCAAAAAGTTACCTGACTTCACTAAATACCAGAAATATACTCGGGGGATTTTTGGCATCTAGGCAAAGGTTATTAAAAAAAAAAAAAAAAAAAACTGAATGAAATGATGGGTCCTTCAGTTCAAGATTAAGGTGATGTAGTACCATAATGGGGGTTATTTGCTTAAAAAAAAAAAAGGTTTCTCCCTACTAAGCTTAATATTTTCAAGACTAGTTGGTCGTCACTTGCCTTGAATATAAAACTGATACACAGGTCAACTGCCTTTTCTCCTTATACTACTCTCTAGAACAGAAAGTAGCAAAGGTGGTAAGAGGAATGCACGTAGGCTTCAATTTACACAACAGGAATTGTGCAGAATGTACATTTTTCCATGCAAAAAATCAAATTATGACCATTTTATACCCGGCTGTCATGTCTAATCCACTCCTAAGCCTCTCCTCGCTTCAGAAATACTGGGGCACATGCATTGCCATCTAGGACAACTTTGTGTCTACAGCTTTGATTGTACCTCTGAAACCCCCAAATCCGTAAGTTTCTTCTAGTAATCTGCCTCTAGGAATCCATCCTAAAGAAAGGAACTGATCCAACGATGTTAAAATCTACATATAGCAAGATGATCAGAGGATAAAAGTATGAAAAGCTGGAAACAAGCCAAATGTCCACCAATACGTTAGAGAAATTACAGTCTATCTAGCCAATTGACCATTATTCACTCATTTAAGTATGAAATGTGCAGATTATATAACACGGAAGAGTATGATTAACAAGTGAAAAAAGCAGGATACACGATTACACATAAAAACCACGTTATGTAAAAACTATGTGGGGCTTCCCTGGTGGCGCAGTGGTTGAGAGTCCGCCTGCCGATGCAGGGGACACGGGTTCGTGCCCTGGTCCAGGAGGATCCCACATGCCGCGGAGTGGCTAGGCCCGTGAGCCATGGCCGCTGGGCCTGCGCGTCTGGAGCCTGTGCTCTGCAACGGGAGAGGCCACAACAGTGAGAGGCCCGCGTACCGCCAAAAAAAAAAAAAAAAAAAAAAAAGTGTATATATGTATTTAAATTGCATTAACAAAACTTATTAGGTGGTTCCTTTTAAGAAGTAGAGTGAGGTTGGGGAAGCAGGGCAGATGTGAAAATAACTTTCATTTTTTGCATTTCCCTGAATTTTTTGCATTTTTCCAATATAAATATACTGATTTTACCTGGGTAGTTTTCTCTTAAAAGAGAGACAAAAACATGTGTATATGAAAATATTGATAGGAATACTCAATTACGAAAACAAAGGGCTAAAATGGAAGGATTGTGCATTTAGCTTTTCCTATATTTTCTAAACTTTCTGCAATGTCATATACTTTTTTTAATCTATAAAATAACCCTGAGTCATCTTTTTGTCAAGCATATAATCACTCCTTAACCTATTATTTCATTTTTCAGATCCTACTCCAAGTATAATTTTACCGCATGACCTATTATTACACAGATTTTAGAGAAACCCCAGGTAAAACTGAATCACTCTAAAACTTAAGAAAGATTTAAGACATAACCTGTTTTTCTTATTAGTTATTTGTCCTGTTCCTCATTATCACTGAAGCCTTTCCCAAAGCCTGACCACAGGTGGCTTATACCGTAGCTGTGGAAAGTGCGGGATCTAGGATCACACTCTCTGGATATGAACCCCAGCTCCGCCACCAGCTGCATGATTCATTTCTCTTTACTTCAACTTGCCCACTGCTAAGTGGAAAATGCACTAACTCTCAAGGCTGCTATGAAGATTAGTGAAGAAGACTAATGTAAAGCACAACATAATGCCTGACACGGTAAGCGATTAGCTATTATCTATTAGCTAATTAAGCTATTATTCTAAGCACTGCACAATACGTGACAAAATATATATTTTAATAATTATTATAATCAGTGGAAATTCATTTATAACAAAATGAAACTAATTCCATACAATCTTTATGTTCTATGCATTACTCCAACTTAGACATCAAAAGAATAAGGAAACAAAATAGTTCGCAATAACGTCATTTTTATCTCACCTATACTTTACCTTGCATAATTCACTGAGAGCTAAAATTGTTTTTCTTAAGCATCTCTTCTCCTAATTTTCAACTGCCATCATTACTAACAGGATTTTAGTGTTTTCCTTCAGTTTCCCATTAAAAAGGGGAAGGTATTATTTAAGGTCAGGGGAAATTGCCTACACCATGGATATCAAAATGGCAAAACACAAACTTTACTTGAAGAGGGATATCTAAATGCTTTCTTCTTTCTTCCCACTTTTCAGATCACTCTTTGAAAAAAAGGGTTCATTAAATAAAAAACAAAGATTAAGCTTCTCCCGCCCCCCTTTTTAAGGGCAGAGATATATCTGCTTAGATGAGGAATCGAAGAACAAATGAAAATACCTTTCTATACCTGGACTCCAGCTGTACTGAAAAATCCCACTAGTTACTCACAGTCTGTTAATTCCTGATTGGGATAAATCTTCCATTACTTGAGATAGATCAGCTACCCACACTTCAGAGGTGTGAATTTATCTAAGAGGACAAAACACTGTTGTCTGGATTTTTATTATCTACAAAAGGATGTGCATGCACTGGCAGCAAAGTGAGAATTAAAACCGAACTCTTCTCATCTACATCAAGGAAAAATTCAACCATATGATTTTTCTGCAGCAATTTGAGAAGAGATTGTTTTAAGTAAGTACGGTTGGGTCATTACAAAGAAATGAATCTTCACTGGAAAATGTGATGCTGGAAAAATAAAAGATACAAAATAAATATTATTAATAGTATAGTACCCGTGAAAAAAACTTTAAAAAAAGTGAGGATGGGAACCTTCATAAACTCTAATACGGCTGATATGATGAATGCACTCCAAGGGGTTGCCATGTTCCCCAAGAAGGACCCACAGCACGTGGGCATCCCGAGGCTGGCAGCGGTCCCAAAGTCTGGAAGTATTTTACCCCCAAAGCATCAACTGCTAGCAATTTTTGAGTCTGTTTTGTCTCTGCCCATGACAAGAATCAACTTGTTCCAAAATTCCACTAAGTATGTTTCTTTTATGTTAAAACTCTGCTGTTTCTGGGAAAGCTAAAAGCTAGAATTTTTTACACATGTGGACTAAAGCTATAGTTGGACCTTTCAGTTCCTTAACAGAATAAATATATATATTTTTTAAAGAACTACCACCCTGCTGCAGTTTATTCTGAGAAAGTCACTCTGTTTTTCAAAAAATTAAAAAAGTAAACCTTGTTTTTCTATACAATTTAACTTAAAAGTTCAAGAACATTTTGTTTTTAAGAAGAAAAACAAAAGTCAAGCATTTAATCTAAATTAATTGCGAGTTCAAAGAAAACTACTTAAGGGAATAGTGATGACTTCTATTTACGAATGCTTTTTTCTAGTCATCCCATCTATAAATACCTAGGTTGTATATTTTTTTAAAAATTGATAATCACGCTATCACTGTTAAGTATTAAATACTTAAAACTTCACGAGACTAAATTCTGATTTCTTAGGCTTCTCTTTAAATACAGGTGAAATGATTTGGGACATCTTTATTTAATCCCCTGTGAAGCTATACTACCCAACTGTATGTCAGCCTCACACAACGAAGACAAATAGTTTGAAATCCCGGACAAGAAAGAGTACAAACCATGACATTCTAACACACCTGCCTCAATTACATAAAAAGTGGACAGAAAGTGAGAACATCTCTAAGGTCTGAGATAAACAGAACTTATATCATGTGGCCTAATTGATAACAAAGTTACTATTTTAATAAGCATCATTTCCCTTTGAATCATTTCACTTACTTTACACCAAGATTCTGAATCTCAGCATTACTGACATTTTTGGACCCAGAGAATTATGCTGTGGCTGTCCTGTGCACTGCAGGATGGTGAGCAGTTTCCCTGGCCTCTACCCACTAGATGCCAGTAGAATCCCCACCTCCAGTCAAGACTGCAGACAAAGAATGACTCCAGACATTACCAAGTGTTCCCTAGGGGTAAAAGTGTGCCCAGCTGAGAACCATGTCTTGACAGTAAAGAAAACCCAAGAGTTAACATGGATAAAATCCTAAAACGTGATTTTATTTGAAGTGATTTCATAGAGACATAAAATACATCAATTAGTTGTACTAACCAAGTCAGACCTTGTAAATGGAGACAATACTACTAGGAAGATGTGATCATCCATTTTGAGGGACGCAAAGATTTCAGGGACATCGTTTTCACAACATGAATGCTAACTGGCACGTGACACCCCATTGCTTCTTCAATCAAGAAAGTTTTCAAGCCCATAAAGGATAAGCAGGGGGGCTTCCCTGACGGCGCAGTAGTTGAGAGTCCACCTGCCGATGCAGGGGACACGGGTTCGTGCCCCAGTCCAGGAAGATCCCACATGCCGCGGAGCGGGTGGGCCCGTGAGCCATGGCCGCTGACCCTGCGCGTCCAGAGCCTGTGCTCCGCAACGGAAGAGGCCACAACAGTGAGAAAAGATAAGCAGGGCCCCTTGAAACTCTAGCACAAGTATCAGAATGGGCTCATTGACTGTTCATGATGAATTGCCTATGAATTGTTCAATCTCTATCCTGTGTCACAGATCAGACTAATTAAAATGAAAACAACAAATCTGAGTAGGAAGTAACCAGAAAAAAGAACATTAAAGTCAAGGCAGACAGTCTAAAATTTTGTACCGGGACAACTCATGAACACATCTTAGCTCCTTTCTCTTCACCTAAGCAAAGCTGTTCTTGAGAATTTTTCAGAAAGCAGATAATTTTTTAAAAATCATTTTATGGAAAAAATTCAAGATGAACACTGTCCATTTAAAGGTTTGCATTAATCTTAAGAACAAGAAAAATCTCTTAGGCTATTTCAAAGCAAGATTTCATCTCTCTTTAAACTTACAACATAAACCAACCAAAAGACAGACTTGAAGTTTAAATATAAGTCCCCTTATAGTACAAATGTTGAATCAGTGCCTAGAAAACTACAGCTTTTAAGGATACCTGGCAATCTGAAAATATAACATCCAAAGCTGTGTCTATCAAAATGAAATCTCTAATTTTTCCAAATAAACATTTTATTTCTAAGTTTTAAAATATCTCTTTTCTTTGCATGTGGGAAATAATATTTTAACTTTTATAAGACATAAAAAGTGACAAAAGCGATACCAACATTTTATAACCACATGCCAAAATTTCAACGATTAACTCAATGTTTTGATTTCTTCAGTCTAATTGAAATCAGTCTTGTTTTCTTTCTCAGTGCTTGAGTTTCTGCTTCTAAGCAGACATGAGAAAGAAGCAGTGGAAATCAGAACAGCAAATTCTGGATTTCTGACGGCAACTATAATCTTTTTTCCTTCTGAATTCATTAAAAACATTTTCTTCCTCACTCTTCTTTCTTAACATAGATTGAAAACATACTACAGAGTTTTTTTCTTGCTTAACATTTTCCCATGTCTTTAAATATTCCCCCAACACAATTTTCAATGCCCACTGCATATAAATTCTATGGTCAAATCATTTAACTGTTTTTTACCTTAGAGATTTTAAATTGTTTCCAATCTTTTGCTCTTAGTGCTGGGATGAAAATTTTTGTGCATAATTATGTTTGCATCTTCGATTATTTAGGATAAATTCCTAGAAGTTAATTTACTAGTTCAAATAGAAAAAATATTTTTGAGTTGTACATAATAAATTGCTTTCGATAAAGATTGTGCAATTTGCACTTCCATCACTGGAAGAGAATGCCTATTCACTGCACATTAAAAAATGACAGACATTTTCTGTTTTAAAAAAAAACCTGTCAATTTTAAATATGAATATCTCATTGCAAATATGAATATCTCATTGCCTTAATTCACATTTTTATTAGCGAGACTGAACTTTTTTTATGCTTGCGATTTATAATCCTATCTTCTCAAATTGTCTGTTTGGCCCTTTATCCACTTTTCCACTGTAGTGGTTTTTTTTTTCATATTAAACTAGTATGACTCTACATAAACGCATATAACCCTTGCTTGACATCTAGAAATTTTAAGTCTTTTAAAAAATTTTTTTCTTTTTTGAATTTTATTTTATTTTTATACAGTAGGTTCTTATTAGTTACCTATTTTACACCTATTAGTGCATATATATCAATCCCAATCTCCCAATTCATGCCACCACCACCCCTGCCCCCACTTTCCCTCCTTGGTGTCCATACCTTTGCTCTCTACATCTGTGTCTTTATTTCTGCCTTGCAAACCAGTTCATCTGTACCATTTTTCTGGATTCCACATATATGCGTTAATACATGATATTTGTTTCTCTCTTTCTGACTTACTTCACTCTGTATGACAGTCTCTAAGTCCATCCACGTCTCTACAGATGACCCAATTTTGTTCCTTTTTATGGCTGAGTAATATTCCATTGTATATATGTACCACATCTTCTTTATCCATTTGTCTGTCGATGGACATTTAGGTTGCTTCCATGACCTGGCTATTGTAAACAGTGCTGTAATGAACACTGGGGTGTATGGACATCTAGAAATGTTTAATTTTTATGTCCAACCAATCAACGTTTCCCTCTGATTTTTCCACTTCTTTACTACTTAGAAAATCCTTTCCCATTTCAACATAACTATTGACATATTTTCCTTTCATTCTTGTGTCTCATTTTGACACCTATATTTTTAAAACACCTGGAATTTCTTTTTGGTATGGTTATGAGGATGCTGATTTAATATTTGGTAGCATGAGAGCCCATTAATCATTATTTCCGAAATTTTCCTGCTTATTTTTCCAGATTAACTTTTAAAATCACTTTGTCAGGTATCGCTCCCCTCACTCCAAAACAATCTCATTTACATTCTTATGGAAATTGCAATTAAACTATAAATAAAAATCAGGAAGAATGTATAGAAGAATGTTGAGTACTAGGTGCTATCACGCATCCTTATCTTGTACCTGACTGTCATAGAAATGCTTCCTGTAACTCATTTGTTTACCAATACATGGACTTTTTGTTTCAGATAGGAATTTTTCTTTTTTTATTGTATTAGAGAATTCACCTCCCATTTTTATTACTAAATCTTTAACTGAATATAGATTTTGTATTTTGTCAAACGCCTTTGTGACATTTTGGGGGGACTGTGTATACTCTCATGCTTTTTCCTCTAGATCTCATGTATAAACGGGTTTCTTAATAGTAAGCCATCCTTTAATTTCTGTCATAAGTCTACTCATAACAGCATTATTCTTTAATATGTTGGTGATTTCGATTGCTTGTGCTTCAGTTAACAAGTTTACATACGAATATTTCTAGTCTGGAGCCTTTTAAAAGACAATTTTTTTGAATACCTATTAAAATTTCAGTGATTTCTATTTCAATTAGCTGTTCAACTTCTTTATTTTACTTACATTTTCCCTGAACAACATTTATTTGTAGATTTCCAAATCTGTTTCAGTTTTTAAATCTTTATTGAATTTCCGATTTATATGCCATTTATGTATTCTAATTTGCTTCAGCTTTGATTTTCATTTTTCCTTTCATTAGGTATCTTAAATATTTGTCTTCCCCATTTCCTGTCTTCACTGTGTCCACCAAAAATCAGCTATTTGATTTACCAAATCTCCTTTATGTCTTGTGGTCTAATTTTTTTTTCACTTATTTGCAGGGTGAATCTTAAGATGTTTTGTGTTGTGATGTGCTATTAACTCAGTTTGTAAAGTGTCTATTTCCATTCACACTGTGAACCTCTCTTGGGGCAGGCTGCTATGAAACGTTATGCCTTCTAACTCTTAATTAATTAGAAAAGCCATTGTAAACTCACTATAATCTACTGGAATTTTCAGAACGTATTTTTTAAAATGTTGTTTATGTTTATGAAAACAACCCAGTAACTAGATCTGGTCTTAGAAAATTAGAAATTAATTGTGTTTTTCCAGAAGACACCATTCCAGTGTTTTCTATTATTCATTCTCAGCACTACACAAGCCAAACACTTCAAAATAAATTATGTTAGAGGGAAGAAACAAAATGGAATGAAGAAACAAATTGAATGCTGGAAACTATAGTTTAATACAATGTAAATCTAAACAACTTAACTTTATTGAAATTAGGAAAAAATACATTTTAGAAGCCTCATGTTTCTTTTTAGGAATGACAATCTGATTGTTATGAAACTCAATACTTGTATAACTTCTATTCATGCATTCCTGCAATTTGCTCAATTTTTTTTAGCCTATTAGATTCCCTGGTATATTGTTACCATAATTTGGCTTGCATCTTCCTGTGTAATTTGTGTACATTTTTCAGAAATGCTGCTTAATTACCTCTATTGTTTCCTATGAAACTCAAATGGACATTCCTATAAAAGAACATTCTTTGAAATGCATTTTCTATATTATACATAAGTAGGGAGGAAAGGCTTTTCTGAAAGCATTAAATATCTTTTATTTTTACTTCTGTGATTTACCGAAACCCATAGACTCTACTGGTCAACAGATGTTCTTATTCTTAACTAGAGAATATCCCACTTAATGTAGGAAGCCTCTTCAACATACACTCTTTCCTCAGAAGTTTACATTTCCCTTCTGGTGCAACCACTGTGGAAAACAATATGGAGCTTCCTCAGAAAACTAAAAGCAGAATTACCGTATGATCCAGCAATCCCACTCCCGGGCATATACCTGGACAAAACTGTAATTCAAAAAGATACATGCACCTCTATGTTCATAGCAGCACTATTCATAATAGCCAAGTCATGGAAACAACCTAAATGTCCACTGACAGATGAATGGATAAAGAAGATGTGGTATATATATACAGTGGAATACTACTCAGCCATAAAAAAGAATGAAATAATGCCATTTGCACCAACATGGATGCAACTAGAGATTATCATACTAAGTGAAGTCAGAGAGAGAAAGACAAATATCATGATATCACTTATATGTGAAATCTAAAATATGACACAATGAGCCTATCTCTGAAACAGAAACAGAATCATGGACATAGAGAACAGACTGTGGCTGCCAAGGGGGAGAAGGCTGGGGGAGGGATGGAGTGTGAGTATGGGGTTAGCAGATGTAAGCTTTTATACATAGAATGGATAAACAACAAGGTCCTACTATATAGCACAGAGAACTATATTCAATATCCTATGATAAACCATAATGGAAAAGAATATTTTAAAAAGTATATATATGTATAACTGAATCACTCTGTTGCACAGCAGTAATTAACACAACATTGTAAAGCAACTATACTTCAATTAAAAAAAAAAGAAGTTTACATTTCCCTTCCAATAGCCATAAGAAGTATATGATAGATTTCTCTACATTTACTTTTGAGATATTTGGGTAAAGAGGCAGGTAAGCCACTTACATTTTTCATGATAAAGGCCAACACACACAGGCCTCTCACAAGTAGGACTGCTAGAATAACTTCTAGGGAACTATGAAATTCATATTAACTATGTAACCACCGTGGTACGGGGAGAGTTTAAAAGTAAGACAGAGAGTGTGGGGCTGGAAACATCCTACCTGCTTCCCGTCCAGCGTGCAGAGCCTCTTCACCACTCCTGAGTCCAGTTTAATGGCTTCGGTGATATCTGTTAAGACCTGTTCGAAGGAATGAGCAGTCTTCTTATTCAGAAGGATCCGCACTGCTTTTCTAGGCTTCACTCCACTTCGAATCACAGTCACTAATTTGGGTTTGATGAAATCTTTACTTTCTTTCACTTCACTCTTCACTGAGGAGGGGGCAGCCACGGCTCGGGTGGTCCCACCCTTGATGTTCACAGACCAGTTTGGATTAATGTTTTTGGTGTAATCAACTTTACGAAACGGTTCATTCGACGCACACACGTAACTCTCACCTAAAAAGCAAAAATCAGTTTTATCAACGTGGTTATCCCCACCACAGGAGCGTTTTGTATGAAGCAAAAATGCTAGAAACCCATTAAGTGAATCCTCAACAGGTTTGGCATTCTACCCACACCCCTTTCTTTTCAACAGCATCTAAGTTGGTTTTGAGAGAACAGCATACATTAGAGTGAAATGCACTGGATGAAGAAACTAGAGATCTGGGTTTTATTCTGGTCAAATGTCACCCTGGATAGCGCAGCGTAAGGGATCTTAGTTTCCCAACCAGGGATAGAACCCGCGCCCTCGACAGTGAAAGTGCAGTGTCCTCACCACTGGACCACCAGGGAAGTCCCTGCACTTTCCTTCCCAACATCAGTATCTGTAAAGGGAAGTTGTTGAATCAGGTGAATTCTAAGGCACTCTCTACTTCCAGAAGTCCATTAACTAATTTAATTTTTAATGTCTCATTCTGGAAGAAATAACTATATCACAAAATAATACATTCTTATAAAGAAATAAAACTGTCTTCCTCTTCTTTCCGATTATAGATTTCAGCCCTAATCAAAGAAAAGTTACTACAAAATTCACATAGCTGACTAAATTCACATATTCAGTTATATGATTATTTACTCAATTAACGAAGCATAGCAAAAATGAAGGAAGAGTTTTGACAGCTCAAAGAAACATACCGAAAGCATTTTTTCCTTAATGGAAGAATATGAATTTAAAATAGTTTAAATAGACAAGCTTTTCATCGTCTACTTAAATGAGGAAGGATATTTAGTAGTTAAAATCATGTATTCATTATTCATGTAGCCTTCTGCTTAATTTTTACTAAGTAAAACATAAAAACTATAGTATTTGTCAATTGGTTAACTGATTCAATGTTCATTAATTTTAAGTTCCAAAACTTTATGTTGAAAAATCACACTTTTTCTCTCAAGAAACTCAGAAGTCACCCACTTCTTTTTAGTCTCAACTTTCTGGCATGCAAGATAAAAGGATTACACTCTAAAATTTTCTCCAAGGTGTCTTCTAACTCAAAAAGCATTCATTATTTTTTCACACATGCAGTTTAATGGCCTCATTTTTAATATATAGATTTGCCTACAGGGAGAGAATATGCAGACAAAAGCATTTAAGATTTTGGTTCCTTAGGCAGTTATAGCTCTTGCTGTTAAACAATAAATTCTTATTCTTTGTTAGACACTAGGCACCTACAAGACTGATTAGAAGCAATCAGTCTTCCCCCAACCAGAGTCATGCTACTGTAGGGATTCTTGTTTAAGATTTGTTACCCCCCCGCCAACCTGTCACTTCTCCATTCCATCCATCCTGTTGAGGAACATCACTTCCTACTCAAACTCCTCAGCTAGAAACCTAGGCATCATCCCTCACCCTTCTGACTTCCCTACACACTGCATTCTGACATCAAGTTCTGTCCACTCTACCTTCTAAATATTTCTTAAAATGTCCCTCCCCTCTCCCCTCATCACCACCCACTTCCCACCTGGATCCATGTAAGAACCTTCTGTTTTCCACTCATTCCCCAGAGAGAGAACAAGTTTTCCAAATGATAGTGCATTCTATGTTACTGATATAGCTGAAAAAGTATATCCTAAAGTAATGAACCTTGATTCACGGATAAAATACCACACTGGGAGAGAATTTTTAAAACTCTTATCAATACATATTAAAATTGCACTCACCAAAACAAGGGAAGGATAAATACCTCACTTTAAAATTAGACTTAAAGATATAAATGTGTTATGTCTCTCTCTCTCTCTCTCTCTCTCTCTCGCTCTCTCTCTCTCTCTCTCTCTATATATATATATCTCATACATGGATATATGAAAAATAAAGCAGTCCCTGAGGTCTGGAATTGATCTAACATTCACAGCTAGACCTCAATGTTACTATAACCTGATCTGACCTGTGGTCTTCTGTGGGATATCATCTCACAGAATATCTATATCAAATGAAGCCATTCTGGGACTATGATACAGTGACACAAAAATAAGGTCACTCAATGAGTGATTGCCACTTCGTTACCAACTATAGCTTTTTCCTAAATCTTGTCTGCTCTCACTGTAAATAGGATTTAATGAGATATTCAATCACAGAATTGTCCTTCCTCTGACAGCACCCAATACAGAATGAGTCCCTGCTTTCCTGGAACCAAAGCCCAATTTCTACGACAGCTCTCGCAGCTCTTAGTGAGCTGCCCTGAGGTATCCTATAATGTCCATTCTTCCTTACTGCAATGAGCAGCAAACTCAACTTGTTCACCTCCAGGTATGTTCTGGGTGGTCTTTAGCTGAAGAGAACTGAGACACATACACACACACTCAGACATATTCATATTCTCCCTCTCTGTGTCTCTAAAAGCAGTTCTTTGACCATAAGACATTGGTGGGAAATCATTTTGTAAATAATGATCTCATGAATACTACATAGAAGAGGATTTGTGTTACAGAGAACAAACTAGTGGTTACCAGAGGGGAGGGGAGTCGGGAGAGGGGCAAAATAGGTGAAGAGGATTAAGAGTTACAAACTACTAGTTAGAAAATAAATAATTCACAGGAATGTAAGGTACAACAAAGGGAATATAGCCAATATTTTATAATAACTTTGTATGGTGTGCAATCTATAAAAATATCAAATCACTATGTTATATGCCTGAAACTAATATTGTTAGTCAACTATACTTCAATGAACTTTTTTTTTTTTAAAAAGAGGATCTGTTTTCTGTATAGAAAGAGGATGGACAGAAGCAGGAAGTGGTTATACACCTTTACTGTTTTCAAGCACAGTGCGGAATAGAAAGTCTTTCCACCTCCTTTGACTCTCTCCAGCGGCATGCCTATGGCTTCCTACCACTGACATCTGTTCAGAGACACTCTGCATTACTTCATATTTAGCAGGTTGACAAACCAATTGTCAACAGTTGTGTAATACAACCTGGGTACTTGTTAACCATTAACTTTCATCCTTACTCAACCAAATGAACGGCCTCCTATTTAAGAGGCAAGAGGCTACTAAAAGCTAGGAACTCCCCAATTCCTTGTCCTCTGAAAACCGTCATCCCTACAGATGTATTTCAGTCTGTGCCAATTTCCCCGCCTCTTCTCCCTTTTCAGTGACAAGGGTACCCTCCTCCTATTCAACGTTAAGTCTCTCGCAACATTTGGGTCCTTCCTGCTCCTCATGCCGAGGTTTCAGGCACATTCTCCTTCTCTCCTCCATTTAACTACACAGGACTTTATAGAGTATCTCCCACTGTGGCACACACAGATCTTACCCCTCTTCGTTCCTCGCCCCCCTCCACCTAATGTGCTTTGGCTTCCATTCACTGCCCAGCTCCTCATCTGGTTTCTCCCACTTCCTCGCCCACAATCGGCTCTTAAGCCACTGCAGCATCACCTTTGCTCCCCAGGCTGAAACACCCTGATCTCAACCACTTCTCTCCTAACTGCCAAATGCCAAGCACTTCTTGTAATTTCCCTTGGAGTCTTCTGAGGGCACTGGACACCAGTCACGATTCTCGTCCTGCAGGGCCTTTTCCTCCTCAGCTTCCAGGACCTAATTTCTTTTGGCTTACCTCTTACTTCTTTGGTAGCCCCTTCTTGGTCTGCTTTTCAGGATCCCCTTCTCCCCTGCATCCACCTCATCCTCCTTAGACTCTCTGTGCACAGCCACATCCCACGGCTTCAATCACCACCCGGACTCTGAGACATCTCCAGCCCAGTCCTTTCTTGAGTTCAAACCACTTCAAGAGCATCTCTACGAGATCATCTACAGCTGTCTCGTGTACCACAAGTCTAAAACTAACTTCACTCCCCATGACTGCCACCCAACCTCAAACACTCCTCTTCTGGAATTCCCCAACTTAACGAAATCACCACCTACACAGTCACCCAGGCAAAAACCAAAACTCCTTTCTCTCTTCTTTTTCCCCATATTCAACAGATTTAGCAAAACTGTTGACTTGGTCTAAGCATCTCTGGAACCCAACCCTTCAACCCTGCTCCCTCTCTTTTCTCCCCAGATTAGAGTAGTTCATGAGGCCCCCTCATCCTCCACAGAGCTGTCAAGACAGTATGGTACTGGCACAAAAACGGAAATATAGGTCAATGGAACAGGACAGAAAGCCCAGAGATAAACCCACACACATATGGTCACCTTATCTTTGATAAAGGAGGCAAGAATATACAGTGGAGAAAAGACAACCTCTTCAATAAGTGGTTCTGGGAAAACTGGACAGGTACATGTAAAAGTATGAAACTACAACACTCCCTAACACCATACACAAAAATAAACTCAAAATGGATTAAAGACCTAAATGTAAGGCCAGACACTATCAAACTCTTAGAGGAAAACATAGGCAGAACACTCTATGACATAAATCACAGCAAGATCCTTTTTGACCCACCTCCTAGACAAATGGAAATAAAAACAAAAATAAACAAATGGGACCTAATGAAACTTAAAAGCTTTTACACAGCAAAGGAAACCATAAACAAGACCAAAAGACAACCCTCAGAATGGGAGAAAATATTTGCAAATGACAAAGGATTAATCTCCAAGATTTACAAGCAGCTCATGTAGCTCAATAATAAAAAAACAAACAATGCAATACAAAAATGGGCAGAAGACCTAAATAGACATTTCTCCAAAGAAGATATACAGATTGCCAACAAACACATGAAAGGATGCTCAACATCATTAATCATTAGAGAAATGCAAATCAGCACTACAATGAGACATCAATGGCCATCATCAAAAAATCTACAAACAATGGCCATCATCAAAAAATCTACAAACAATAAATGCTGGAGAGGGTGTGGAGAAAAGGGAACACTCTTGTACTGTTGGTGGGAATGTAAGTTGATACAGCCACTATGAAGAACAGTATGGAGGTTCCTTAAAAAACTAAAAACAGAACTACCATACGACCCAGCAATCCCACTACTGGGCATATACCCTGAGAAAACCATAATTCAAAAAGAATCATGTACCAAAATGTTCATTGCAGCTCTATTTACAATAGCCAGGACATGGAAGCAACCTAAGTGTCCATCAACAGATGAATGGATAAAGAAGATGTGGCACATATATACAATGGAATATTACTCAGCCATAAAAAGAGACGAAATTGAGATATTTGTAGTGAGGTGGATGGACCTAGAGTCTGTCATACAGAGTGAAGTAAGTCAGAAAAAGAAAAACAAATACCGTATGCTAACACATATATATGGAATCTAAGAAAAAAAAAAAGGTCATGAAGAACCTAGGGGTAAGACGGGAATAAAGACACAGACCTACTAGAGAATGGACTTGAGGATATGGGGCGGGGGAAGGGTAAGCTGGGACAAAGTGAGAGAGTGGCATGGACATATATACACTACCAAATGTAAAACAGATAGCTAGTGGGAAGCAGCCGCATAGCACAGGGAGATCAGCTTGGTGCTTTGTGATCACCTAGAGGGGTGGGATAGGGAGGGTGTGAGGGAGGGAGACGCAAGCGGGAAGAGATATGGGAACATATGTATATGTATAACTGATTCACTTTGTTATAAAGCAGAAACTAACACACCATTGTAAAGCAATTATACTCCAATAAAGATGTTAAAAAAAATGTAAATCTGTTATCTTTTGCCGGTGTCGCTGCCTTTAGAATAAAGACCAAACTCCCCAGCGTATTCACATACTTCCATCTCACCTCTCACCACTTTCCCACAGGCTCCTTAGTGTCGCACCAGCGTACTTGCCCTTTCCTTCCAAACTCGTCATACCCTCTTATTCTCATTCCTTCTTACATGCTTGAAATAGCCTTCCTCCTCCTCTCTCCTTACCTCTTTTTTTTTTTTTTTTTTTTTTTTAACTGACCAGTCAAGATTAATCACCCCAGCTAAGGAGGTAAAGCAACAGGAACTTTGATATATTGCTGGAACTTCCATGTACTACACACACACACACACACACACACACACACACACACACACACACTCATAGAATGGGCTCAGTAGCCAAAGATGATAACCAATCCACATATCCATCAGCAAGAGGACACACAGATTGTGGTATATTCATATAATGTACTACTACTATGCAGTAATGGAAATGAACAAGCCAGCTATACACAACAACTTGGATGAATTTTACAAATAACAGTGACCAAAAGAAACAAAAAAATAGAATGCAGTAGGATTTAATTTCTTTAAGTTCAAAACTGACAAAAGTAAAACTATACTGATTAGGGATGCCTTCATCAGTGGTAAAAATATAAAGAAAAGCAAGAGTCAGGCTACCGTAACTTGGGAAGGGTTGTAACTAGGAAGGGACACAGGGAGAGCTTCTCGGATGCTGGCAATACTCCCTGTCTTTCTTTTTTTTTGGGTGGGGAGCATGCCATGTGGCTCGTGGGATCTTAGTTCCCTGACCAGGGATTGAGCCCGGGCCCTGGCAGTGAAAGCGCAAAGTCCTAACCACTAGACAGCCAGGGAATTCCCAATACTCTGTTTCTTGATAGTAGTCACAAAGATGTTCACGTCATAATAACTCACTGGGCTGTACGTGTATGTTTTATGAATTTTCTATAGATATGTTTCATAATTTTAAAAATTATGTCACTCTTGTGTTCACTTGTTGTATCCTGAGGCTACAATATGTCAACTTCTCATAATCCTTTATTCTTTATCTGTCTCTTCCGGTGGTTCTTAGAGAAGAATTTTTTTTTGTCAGGTGATTTTGTTGTAGAAGCACAGTTGCCCAGGCCTCACCACAGTTCAACTGAACCAGAATCACTGGAAGGTAGCACCAGAACCTGTGAGTAAGGCTTCCTAACTTCACAGGTGACTCTGAACACAATCTCTGGTTACAAACTACTGCCTGGACTGAAAGCTCCTTGAAAACACTGACTGACTGACTGTCCCCTTCTTCATGTTACCCACACCTAGCCCAGCACCAACAGCAGGCACTCAAAAGATGTTTGTCCAAGTCATGACAAAAATGCATATTTCCAAAACAAACTTGTACGTCTCACGGTTTGGATTTGCGTTACTTCTAGGTAAAACATTTGCACAGTGTAGGTGTTGACACCCAATGACTGTGAGAGGCTCAGGTCAGGCTCCTGAGGACATCATGTGTGGTCTGAGACACTCTTAGGTCATTCTACCCCATCAAAGGGCAAACTAAGGCACAGAGGAAAACAAGCAGGCTGTGAGGGCTGCCTAGTACCTACCAAGTTCTTTTTTTCACTTCACACCATCAAAGCACCAAGAGTCCATGGAACATTTTAGTCCAATAAATGCACTGTGTCTTTCAACCAATGGAACATGTGTGTGGGTGTGTATGGGTTTGTGTGTGTATTATATACAAAATATATTTTAATAGCTAAATCAAAATAGTCTCTTAACATTTAAAATGTCAATTTACTGTTAGAAATTACAAATAGCTAAATGCATATTTACACAGTTGGAAGTTCCACAACAGAATGTTTTAGCCTACTTTTCTATCAGTTACTATGAAAGTCTCTTATCCACCTCTGTTAAAATACTTACATTAACTGCCTAAAACCACTAATTAGCTTGTAATTACAAACTATTTTTGACATTTGCGGCAGAAAATCAGTTATACAAGATTTGGACATTGAGACTATACCTAACTCTTGGAGCAGAAGCAAGCACTGAACTTTATGGTGAAAAAGAAAACTTGTTTACAAGTCTAAAGTGCAAGGACTATTTGTAGAGACATGGATGGACCTAGAGACTGTCATACAGAGTGAAGTAAGTCAGAAAAACAAATATCGTATATTAACACATATATGTGGAATCTGAAAAAATTGGTATAGACTGTCTTTTTCCAAAGCAGAAATAGAGACACAGACATAGAGAACAAACATATGGGATACCTAGGGGGAAAGGGGGGGTGGGATGAATTGGGAGACTGGGATTGACATATATATGATATTGACACTATGTATAAAATAGATAACTAATGAGAACCTACCGTACAGCACAGGGAACTCTACTCAATGCTCTGTGGTGACCTAAATGAGAAGGAAATCCAAAACAGAAGGGATATATGTATACATATAGCTGATTCACTTTGCTGTATAATATAAACTAACAATATTGTAAAGCAACTATACTCCAATAAAAAAATAATAATAAAGTGTAAGGACTCATCAAACTTAAGGAAAAGCCTCCCTACACACACACACACACACACACACACACACACACACACACACACACACACACACAGATTTAAATATGGTAACAGAGGAAAGAAAAGAAAGTATGGCTGACACTTAAGGTCTAATATCTGCAAACATCTTAAAAACCTAAATTCTTGCCCAACTTCCAAAATTGAGAAAGAAATTACCTCCAAAGGAATGTAACCAAGGAAAATAAATTTGGGTATGTTGCATCTACAAGGTGGTTTGATGTCCTTAATGAAGTACAGCATCTGTGAGACTGTCCTATCGGGGAGACAATAATGTGAATACCTCCATCTAAAGCACATCAAGGACACATTCCCACACCCAGCTGGTTCAGAAGAATGCAGGGTAAAGAAAAGACAGACTGATTACTATTCTGTTGTGGCAAACAGCTTATTGGGTTAAATTCTGCACACTGTACAGTGTGCAGAATTTAACCTTATGGGAACCAGCATGGTAACATAAAGTACACTGCTCTCACCTGGATGCTGTTCCCTTCTGTACTCATTTGGTTTATCTCTGGACCACTGCTGGCACATTCACAAAATGAATGTAACAACCTTTCCTACAGGGAGGGGCTGAGGACACAAGATGAGATCTTTCACCCCTAAGACCAGTGCCCCTTCAACACATCTGAAGGCAACAGGCTGAAAATGACTGTGATACCTTCCACGGAGAAAGGTGTGGAGACATTACACTGAACATCTGGATATGTAGGAAGAAGTATGTCCACAAATCCATGCTTCAGCATTGAAATTTGGGAGGAGTTAACTTAAGACCAAAGAAATTATGTAAAAGTAAAAACAAAAATGCTACTCACTAACCAAAAAGCCTTAAAGCTTACCCACTGAAAAAAAAAATTCTATCTAATCTCCTGGTAGGATGGAACCTACAGATCAGATCCGTTATTTGTCTTCTTGCTGCTCAAACCTGAGCCAACTGCATCCCACAATCTACAAGCATTCACCTCGGCAATTTTAATTCTGTCCTTTTTTTTTTTGGCTGCGCCGCGTGGCTTGCGGGATCTGTTCCCAGCCAGAGATAGAACTGAGGGCCATGGCAGTGAAAGCCCAGTATCCTAACCACTAGGCCACCAAGGAACTCCCAATTCTGTAGTTAATTTGATGATAAGACTCAAAATGTTTATATTATCTTATTCTGGAACATCTGAATGTCTATTTCTAAATCAAGTGCAGCCAGGCCACTCCGTGCCCACAGCCTCAACTCCTTTGGCGTCAAGTGGTGTAACTTTGCTGGGAGTTAATGAGGAAGAAGTGGACTTACTATATGTACAAGACATGCACAGAGAGTTAAGGCCAGAGGACATAATTTTACTCTGCGGGAATGAAGGCTTGTTAGCAGTGCAAAACTGACTCGTCACACGGCATTGTGAAATACAGCACACCAAACTCAGCGTTCAGCACCATGGTCACACTGGGAACAGTTTAGTTTGAGCAAATAGCATCTGGAGCTTTATGTTGCTACTCTGCATTTTTATTGGTTATACAGTTTTGTTGGTTTTTAGGTTGTCTCGTTTGGGTTGTATTGGTGTGTAAGAGCTATATGCATAAGTACATCTACCTTTATAAATATTTAAGTGACAATGTATTTAAAGTAATTAAGGCAATGCTGGGCTTCTGCAACTTGGTTGTTAGATTTTTACATTGTTTTTCAATTTTAATTATCCCAAACCTTGCAAAAGTTTGAGAAACACTGCAATTTTAAGGATACTGAGAAAGAGATCTTCAAACCAAAATGTGCCCATCTTACACTTATTTGTAAGTAAACTGGGGCATAATGGATATAGGGTCAGTCCTTCAGTTGGCTCATCATCTGAGTAGAGGTAAAAACCTCCCTCAACAGAGTTTCCCCAGCTTCTGGAGATCTTTGCTTAAGACCTTCCTCCCTCACCGCCACCCCCCCAACCCTTTAAATCTCACTTTGAGTCTAAGAGGAAGACTTGGCTCCAGTTTTAAGCAAGTGACGATAGTGAGAATAGCTCAAAAAGATTCAGTGCAAGTGATGAAGGATTCAGAAACCAGATGTTTGTCAGAAAAGAGTAGTGATGTTTAGGGGATGGGCAGAAGGGGGAAACCGTAAAGCATGACCACTGTCATAAAATGTCTGAAGGGCTGCCATGTTGCTCCACCTGGAGTCTTACGTAGCTCCAAACGGTGGCTCTAGAATTACGGGGGGAAGTTACAAGGATGCACATTTTGGTTTCAGATGCTGAGGACCACTCCCATTTATCGAAGAGACACTGCTCACCAGGACCCTGCTAAGTGTTACAAGGTTCATGTAGAACCTTCCAGCTATTGGCCTTGATCACTAAACTAAGAAGAGATGAGTTTAGGTCAGGCTATTTCTCAAGTTCGTTCTTTTGCAGAGGCTTGATGAAGAGTATAACCAGTAGTAAGTTTCCATAACTCCTTTTTCTTTTCCTGCTTCCTTAAGAGATGAGGTAGAATACTGTTAAAAGACCAAGATAATGGACAAGGATATTGGGGAAGAGAGCATCAATCACTGCCTTTCAGAAATAATGACACTGTTATTACATAAAAATTAACAAAGTAATCTGAGGTTTGTAAAACATACACAGTGAAGGAAGAAATAAATCAATGACAATTTAAAAACTTCTATTGTGATACATTTTGGTTGCAAGTGATTATAATTTAACCAACATATAAACAAATCGTAACATAGTAGGTCATAATTGTAGATTATTTTAGTTATGTTGAAACGTTAGTAAATGTTATAGTGTAATCAAAAGTACGAAAGTTGATCTCACAAATCAGTATTTTCCCATTCCTTGTCTTGAAGGTAGTAGCTTCTGACAAATTACAATATGGCTAGTCTACTGCTTCAGGCTGTAAGAGCTATGGCAAACAGGGTAAAATAGCCTGGATTAGAGCAAAAATTATAGCATGTCAATGAATGAAACAGTATCTAAATTCTAGCCTTAAATTATATTTCCAACTCATAGAATTTAAAAAGTATTGTAGAGGGACTTCCCTGGTGGCACAGTGGTTAAGGATCCGCCTGCCAATGCAGGGGACACTGGTTCAAGCCCTGGTCCAGGAAGATCCCACGTGCCGTGGAGCAACTAAGCCCGTGCGCCGCAACTACTGAGCCTGTGCTCTGGAGCCCGTGAGCCACAACTACTGAGCCCATGAGCCACAACTACTGAGCCCACACGCCACAACTACTGAGCCCACATGCCACATCTACTGAAGCCCGTGTGCCTAGAGCCTGTGCTCTGCAACAAGAAAAGCCACAATGAGAAGCCTGTGCACCGCAACGAAGAGTAGCCCCCACTCTCCACGACTAGAGAAACCCTGCGCACAGCAACGAAGACCCAATGCGGCCAAAAAAAAAAAGTATTGTACAATGCAGATTGTATTTAAACTATATGTGAAATAAATTTTCTAAAGACAATGCTTAAAATAAGAATGCTAAAAGATGAACGAAACTAAGTCTTAGCTAGGTCAGAGAACAAACTCAAAGCAGACGCTGAAAATATTAGGGGGCTTAGAATAGTCCTGGGATTTAAACATACATTCAAAATAAAGGTACAAAAATTTGATTATGAAAGATGTCCAAAGAGAAAAATCACGTCAGGCATCTCAGACACTAGTGAAATTGATAAATTGTTAACATACAAATATATTGCATCTCTTTTTTCTTGAATAAAAACTTATTTCAAAACTGAAATATGAAGGGGCAAGGAATATTTGCCTTTTGCATGACCTTATTTGACCTCTGCAAATCTAGCCAACTGTCCAGCTGGCTGTCTTAACTAAGAAAGATTTTTTAAAAACCAATATCCACCTATTCCCACCTATCAGAATACCTTATATATAGCACAAAAGTAAAATTAATCATCAAACATCAAGTGCCAGAAGTATTTATTGTTAGGATAAATGAATTAACAAAATGACCATGGTCTCAGCCCTCAATGGGCCTGTAAATAATTTTCCCTTTCCTGAGAAGATTCTATGGGGAAGAGCCTCCTATAGGTTATTGAGGGTTTAAGAACTCCATCTAAACCCAGGTAACCACATTCAATCACAAAACCTGGCCAACTTTTAGAGACACGGAGCCAGACAGATCATTTCTCTTTCCCACTTCCAGAAGCATTTCCCAAGATCACTGAACTTTAAAGGGGAAGCAGCCTTAGCAATTACCTAACCTTCCTCATTTTGCAGATAAGGAAACCAAAGTCAAGCAAGACAACTCTGCAGAATTTGAATGCACAGACCCTACTATGCCAGTGTATAGGATAATGTATGGTTCATTTCAGGAACCATACACAAAACATCCTAAAACTGTCTTTACATCTGCAGTGACTGAGGAACTACCACCATCTTCATTTTCCAAATATAAATAACTAACAGGTTTGGCTGCAGCGGTGATGCAGCTCTAGACTGCTGATACATGACCTATGCACACTTCAGGGGTCAGAATGGACCCCATCTCACAGGTGGTAGAACATAGCAGTTAAGAATACAGAAGTTGAAAGGCCAAGGAGAAAGGCCTCAGGTTCCAGCCCCACTTCTTCTGACTGGTACAAGGGGACAATGTCTCTATCCTCTGAGTCTCAGTCTCCCCAGCTGCAAAATGGGGAAGACAATGCAGCCATATTCCAAAAGGGATAACAAGGGTGAGATAAAACACAAAGTATCTCACATAATGATTGCATATAAAACATCTAAAAAATGGTAGCAATGTTGAGAAGAATAGGATCCCTAATCCTTAGGGTAATGGTTTACTTTATCAACAGAAGAGACAAAAACAGAAGTGGTAGGAGCATGGGCGAGTAGGGATGAGAAGAGACCTAGCCAGGCAGTATAGACCCAGAGAAACTCCCCTGGCCCTCTCTACAATGAAGAAAGCAGTTTGACAATCACTAGTCAAGGGAATATCTAGTTTCCCTTATTTCATATGACAGGGCCATAAAATGTCCATTTCCATAGTTTAAAACCTCATGAAATAGTGATCTTTTCTTATAACTACCAGTGTATCATTCTGTCTGACCCTCATCTCATAAATGCTCTCCCAAGTATTTCCCTTCTTCCCCCAACCCTTTAGAATTCTTTATTCTGCAAATGAAAATTTCTCTTCCCATTACCTCTGGAAAGAGCTTATTATGCAGCTGCATTATAGCAGACCTGAGTTCCCCTGTTTTGAGGAAATGAGAAGAAGAAAACAATCAGATTTATAGAAGCAAGTACTGAGGAAGAGTCATTCTCTCCACAGCGATGAGTCAGCAGAGCATCTCTGATTTATCTGGACTATAATCCAATTTTTCAAAATACATATTTTCACAAATACATAGAAACAACCTTATTCAAACTTAATTCATACAAAACTTCCCTTGACAATCAAGAGACTTAGAGGTAAAGTCATTTCCTGGGCTATTTATTTAATGAACTTATTGTGTCCAAGATCCCTAACCTCACGGCATGCTTAGTCTAGTGCAAAAAACAGACCCAATATACCTGTAATTATAAAGGTAAGTGTTACAATAGAGGAAAGGAAAAATGCTGTGAGTAAGCAAATGGCAGAGTTCTAAGCTTGACCTCAGGCCTTGGTTCCAACATCTGTTCCTCTGGCAATCCTTTTCCATTGTCCTGGCCAGTGTGCTCCTCCTGCCCCACCTCATTACCACTTCATTTACAGCCCTGCAGCTGGAACCATTGTGTGTGTGTGTGTGTGTGTGTGTGTGTGTGTGTGTGTGTGTGTGTGTGTGTGTGCATTCACTCTTTCTCTCTCCCTCTAGAATGTGAGCATTCTAGAACTGTACCCCCAGCACCTGAAACAACAACAACTATGCTCTCAATCGACAACAGTTTGAGACCAATGCCCCTGAGGTCTGGGAAGAGATTTCATAGAAAGATGATGTTTGAAGAGGGTCGTGGATCTAGGAGGATCTAGGAGTCTGCCAGGTAGAGAAGGTTTTGCAGACTGATGATTCAGTGTTAAACTGCTATGTCCAATCATCATGCTTGCCTTATATAAATGTGTACTGCTTTTGACTACTATGTGCAAATACCTTACATCTCACGGGTTTATGTTGCCTTCCTCACTGTAACAAGTGCCAAGAGCTCAGTTTCTATTATTACTCTAAAAATCTATCATTCAAGGGGATAAAACCTATAGTCTGAGTTCTTATGCATTTTTACTTAAACGTTAACTTAATTTTTACTTAAATGTAAACTCATTTTTACTTAAATATAACTGTCACCATATTTTGGTTTAACACCTTCAAAGAGATTGAATAACCAAAGAGATTCAATAAACTAGGCTTAGTAGGAGAATCTCAAAAACTTCAAATGCTTGATTTTCTTAGAACTTTATTTTTCTTAAATTCAAGTTAATTCAAGCTAATTTTCAAGTTAACTTAATGGAAGTTTTCAAGTTAACTTAATGGAAGAATGGAAGTGTCACCTGTCAAAATAATCAAAATTCTCTCACATGCCAAAAAATCCAATCAGTTTATTTATTGGTGACTGAGGAGTAAACTGACATATTACTTTGGAATGAAAGAGGCAGACACGGGTAGCTCTTAATTTTTTGGCTCCTGTCAAACACTTCATCAGAGCCATATACCCACTCCCTGCTGTGTAGGACATTTGCAGCTTTGTCGATTTTCCGGAAGATAGGTTCTGGGTAGGGAAAGGCAGCCCAGGCCATCAGACACTCAATGAATAACCACTTAGGCACGGGAAGGGTATATACTTTTAGACCAGAAAGGATCTAACTTAGGTGATCTGCCAACCTCTCTTTCAACAGAAAAGGTCACTAAGGCTGAGAACAGAGGTGAATTTTTCTCAAATCCACAGAACCTAGGGACCCCAACTTGGTCACGCATTGTTTCTACCGTCCTTGGGCATCTCTCTTTGGGACATCAAAATAATTATAGCTTAAATGTTCTGAAGAAGAGAACACTCACGGAAAAAAAAAAAAACTGAGACCAAGAGTTCTGACTGAGAACTTAGGAAGGTACCATCCAGACATCTTCAGCTGTCTATCAGAGATGTGACACGGTTGGCTGGCTCATGGCTTCAGACATCTCAACCTGATTTTCCCAGTACTGACTGTTACGACTCACAGTCCTCCTTTGAGAGAAGGTCCCCACCCAGTTGTAAAGACTAAACAGGATTACAGGGACGCACAGCACTAACTCATTGAAATTAATGCAGCAAGGGGAGCTAAAACAATAGGGCTCAAAATGCCTGCTGGTTTAGTGTAGCGCAGGAGTACCAGCCTGCCTACACCTGAACAGTTTTTGGTCTCCAGAGACTCTCAAGGGCAGAAGAAAAAAATCTGGGCCATGCAAATTTCTTTTGTCATCTGAGTTCAAAGGGACTGAGGCTCTGAGTGAGTGTTCATGCCTAGCTATCTTGAGTCATCACTTTCTATTCTCCACTGAAAACATTTTAGGAAAACAACGTTTTGGGAAAAACAGTTTCTCCTAAACTACAAATTTCATGGAATGGAAGAGGCAAATGAGAGATCAGCTGAACATAATGGTGTAAAAAATACTATCAGAATCTTTATTAAACATGATGAACTAAGATGAAACAGTCAATTTTGACAACATGGGAAATACCACAAACCTATTTTTACTGATGCAAAGAATAACTTCACAGGTAGCTGGTTAGTTCTTCTGCATGATAAATCTGAACATTCGAGTACACAATTTGAACTAAAAGTTGAAACTATTTAAATTCTTGAATAGTTGATAGTAAACATTGATGGTTCTTTTCTTAAAAACCGCCTAGAAACAGGGTATTCCACTCATTTTGTGGGAAATTCAAGACTTAGACAAAGATCTATTGTCAGACAGAATGCCACTATGACAAAAGAAGTGCTCAAATTTTCTTCTTTTGCAGTACTTGTAGTATATTTAATAAAATGTAATTTTATTATATTTGAAACAAGTGGGCAATCGGCTATACTAGGGAAACATTTCTATGGTGCAAATATTTGTGTTCTATCATTATTTTTCATATTGTGGTGTAATTTGGACTCTACATATGCTTATGGTTCCCCCTCCTCCACAAATCAGTGAATGAATGATTCAAAGGATATTTATCAACCTTCAATTTATAGTTGAACCTACAGTTTGAGAATCAGACTCAGTGGCCCATGCACCACTTGGGCAATAACAAACTCAATGTACAATATGTGCTCTCACTTAATATGCATAATGGACACCTTGACCATCTTCCCTAGGATCATGTTCACCTCTGGAGTACATTCATTTCATGTAGCAAATACACTATTAAAATTACTTCTGAGAAGGATATTAAAACTACTGTCCCTCCTCAGACCACACCAGGCACAGTATCCCAAGGGCATGTGAGTAATGAGTGTTTAAGTAAAAGAGGCATTGCCTTGATCCTTCCACAGGGCTACTAATCTAGCTTTGGGTCAATCAGAAAATTCATTACTCAGTTTTGAAATATCTAGGCAAATGTAGCTTTTAAGTATGTAACAGGATAAAGCAATAAAGCCCTTTTAACAATGTATCTTCATTTTATTTATACTCCTCTGGTTGTCATCTCCTCCTCCGGAAGCCTTTAAAACCAAAACACTCAAGTGAGCAGGAGAATTTGTGAAGTCACACACACACACACTCTCTCTCTCTCTCTCTCTCTCTCTCTCTCTCTCTCTGAAAAGACAACTTAGTTTTGGCTGGGTCCTCATCTAGCCAGGGCAGGGAAGACTTTTGGTAACAGTGACTAAATAGAATCTCAACCACTTTCAGGACTCCGCAGTGTGGCTACATCAATTTATTAAAAGTGAATTGTAGATGAAAGGCCATATACTGCAGGTCCTGTATGACAAGGCCTGTTGCTTAAGTTTCCCCATGTGTAAAATGGACAGTGTCTTCAGAACATAAGAACATGATGTGCTAATATAAGAAAAATAGTTGGCTTCAAGTTCAGTTTCCTTCCCCTGCCAAGCCAACATTGCTATGACTACCATAGCAATGTGTGCCATTTGCATTAAGAAAGATGCATGAGAGCAGACTGTATGTAAACACACAGTCAGCACATACTTGGGTTCTGTCTGATCTTTATGGGTGGTGTTTACTTCTGGATATAGGTTCTTAACTACTAGTAATGCTTTCTCTCCCTGAAGTGAAAGAAGAGTAAATACTGCAGGAATTCAAGGATGACACAACATACAGCCAAGCAGTCCCTTCGAGTCAAGCACGGTTGACACCCTAGGCCTAATTTATAAGGGGCCCCACCTGCTGATTCCAATGGCCTTTGTCACCCTAACTAGCTACTTTCAGTAGGGGAGGATGCAGGAGAGATTGACCTTGATTCACCTCATTATCAACCAAACGTGGAAAACCCTTTAGCACAACTGTTCTCAATCTCTGCAGCACATTCAAATCTCCTGAGGAGCTTTGAAAACTCCAGATGCCCCGACCACAGGCCAAACCAATTACATCCAAGTATCCGGGGATGGGACCCAGACACCCATATTTCTTAAAGTCCCCAGTGATCCAAGATGCAACCAAGGTTGAGAACGACTGTCTTGGATCGCCCCTCCTGACCTCATGGAACTTCTGCTGCAAGGCAAACCAGGAAAGCCAACCTAGAGTGTTTCACAACCACGGCTTCTGAGTAAAGCAGGTGCAACAGGGTCCTGAACACTGAAACACAGGTGCCGGCACTGAGCTCCACACAGGGGGCTGAACAGACAGCTTATGAGCTAGAGGGTTACCCAGATCCTCACGTGAGACTTTGCACTTCAAAAAAGCAAAAAACAAAAGCAAGTCCGCCAATCTTAAGAGATGTCACCAAATCCCCTTAGGATTTCTTTCTTTCTTTTCTAAGGCAAATCTTTTGGGAAGGACAGTCAAAGTATATGTGGAGGCACCCCACCCATAGAGCCTGCGGAAAAGAAGACAGAGCCGCACAACTCCTGCGGCCGCCTAGAAAACCCCCCGCAGGCTCCCCCAGCGCCGGGAGAGCGCGTGCACCTGTCGGCACGCGGGGCCGCACCTGCCGCGCCGGGCCTTCCCTCCTACCTTCCAGCAGCTCGTCCAGGCTGGTGACCTTCCGGCTGCCGTCGATGGTGTAGATGGTGCGGACACCCTGGGGCAGGTTCACGTTGTCCGACAGGGAGCGGGTGAGCTCCATAAGCAGCGCATCGAAGGACCGGAAGCGGTCGCTGGAGATGGCAAACACCAGGCCCTTGAAGTAGCGGTCCCCATTCCGGTAGAAGCGCGCCTTCTTGGCCTTCTTCTCCGAGCTCAGGGCCTGCAGGGTCCGCGTACGGTAGAAGCTGCAGTGGGCACTGTGCGCCGGGCTGGGGATGAGCCCGTTCCCCTTGGGGCCGGAGCTGCTGCTGCCCCCCGAGGAGCTGGGCGCCCCTCTCCGCGACCCCGGCCGCGGCCTTTTGTCCCGTTCCTCAAAGTGTTCCAGCTCGATACTCCTGGTGCTGGCCATCACGGCTGCTCCAGGGGCGCCCCCACGAAACACGTCCCAGCCAAAGCCTGCAGGTAGCCCAGGGTCAAGGCGAGCACCGGCTCAGGGACGTCTAACTGCGAGCAGCCTCAGAGCGCCGGGACACCCAGCTTTGGCATCCCGCCCTCTCCTCGCAGGTGGAGCCGCGGAGGCGCCGGCTGGCCCGCGCCCCCCTAAAAGTGGCCGCAGCGCCGAGCTGCCCAGCTCATTGTCCGGCGCGCCTCGCTCTGTCCCTCCCGTTCGCCGGGGAGCCCCACGCCCCCCCAGGCGCCTCCTCCACCCGGCCACGCCTCACAACTCCCTCCCGGGAGCCCGCCGGCCGCCGCCAAGTTGGGCCGCCCGAAGCTCGCCCCGGACCCGCGGGCGCGCACAAAGCTCGGGCGCCCGCCGCGGCTCGCGTCCGCCCGCCGCTCCCGGGAGATCCGAGGGGAAGGAAGGAAGGGAGGGGGAGGGGCCGCGAGCGTGGGAGAGGCGCCGCTGGGGCGTCGGCCCGGCTCCGGCCCCGGCCCGCTCACGCGCCCGGCCCGAGGCCCGGAATGCCGCGCCGCCGCCTCGCTCGCCTCCAGGCCCTGCCCGAGGGGCGGCGCGCGCTGGCTGGGGCCGAGAGCACGGTGCAGGCCAGTCCCTCCCGGAGTCTGGCCCTAGCGGGAAATAACGCAGCCCGCCTCCCCCGCAGCCGGCCGGCCCGGCCCACCCGCGAGCATCCGCCCCCGGGCCCGACCGCACCGCCTGCCCAGCCCGCTGTCAGGGCTGGAGGGGGCTTCTTGCTCCCCGAGGGATGCCAAACCCCGGAGGGAGAGAGGTGGGAGAGGAGGCTCTACAGCGCGAGAAGATCGGCCCCTCCAGGGTCCTAGGCGGCCCCGCCCGCCTGACAGCCCCAACCCCGCTCCGCGCGCTGATGGGCGCAGCCGCGGCGCGCGCTCCTCCGCCTGGGAAACGGAACCGCGCAGGTCAAAAAAACTACAAAGGAAGGAGATTCAAGGGCAGGGATCACATCCCTTAGCCAGCCTCCAAATGAGGAGCCGAGGCTAAACTAGGGCAGGAACCTGAAACATGGCATTGAATTGGGGCACACTATTTATTTTTTAAAAGGAAATCTGGAGCTTTATTTAAAAATCCTTTGATAAAACAATTTCCGTTGCAGATTCGCTAACATGGTTCGTTCAGTAACTTTGAATGTGTATGATCGGAAGTTATTGTTTTTTGAGGAATTTACTTAATTAACAAATATTTATTAAAGCATGCAATGTGCCAGGCATTGTCTCCGTCTCTGGGGATGCATTCGTAAACAGAAAATCCCTGCACCCCACCCCCCTTACATTCAAGTGATGTTTATTGTTGTCAGTTTGAGCTTCTCATTAAGTAATAGGTCTAACCTTTGTAAGCACCCATCATACTCGAAGTCTTAATTTAGTAGTGCCTGGTCAACAGTAAAAGCATATTCCCCAAAGGCTTGTGAGAAATATTAGTTACTTCCCTTTTACCATTAGGGAAAGATGAAACTAAAAGAAGTTTGGTCCAAGTTACCCTGAAACCTTAGGTTATTCACCACCTGTTCTCTGAGTGGCCCTAGACAGCAAATCCAAACCGACCTGTAAGGTAAGAACATGGATGCTTTTCTTGGAATTAACTAAGTCCTGGAAGAGTATGAATAAGAGAAGGCAGAGATATATGCAGTAGTTCTTCAGCAGCTGTGAAGCTGCCCTGGCATGCAGTGCCCCAGAAGATTCCTGATTAGTGCACCATAGTTCCCCCAGGGCAGTCTCAGGGATACACCTGGGCATACCTGACTTCTAGAACCAGGACTGGAACATGCTGGGAATTCAGGGCTGATCTGAGGCTTCAACATAGTTTTCCAGGGGAAAAACTGTGAAATATAATTAGGTCCATGGCCATAATAGACCTTAACACAGACCAATTAAATCAGAACTTCTGGGGATGGACTTCTCCAACAGCAGTTTTTGGAAGTGCTTCTAATGCACAGCCAGCGTTTCCAACTATAGGCTGTAACATGAGTATTCAAACAGATCAGTGCTGCTTCTCAAACTCTGATGTATACTTACATGTAGTAGGGGAAGTCTCATAAAATGTAGATTCTGATTCAGTAGGTCTAGGGTGGAATTTGAGATTCTGTATTTCTAATAAGCTCCCAGGTAATGCCAATACAGCTGGTCTTGGTACAACACTTTGAGAAACAAGGAACTAAATGGCAAATTTCTTGAGATAAGGCTTCATTAAGTACTAGTAACTGCAGAGCCTTTCAACTTTGTAAATGGCTTAAAATGGGTGTGTTCATTTGTTTTGCTCTTACTCTTTCTTGAAAAAAAGCCCACTTTGTAATCTATTGCTGTAGTAACAAATTATCCCACACCTAGTGATTCAGGACAATAAACATGTATTATCTCAGCAGTTTCTGTGGGTCAGGAAGCTAGGAACAGCTTCCCTTGCTGTCTCATGAGACTGTAATCAAGACATTGATTGGGGCTGCAGTCATCTGAAGGTTTGGCTGGTGCTGGAAGATCTAAGATGATTGGTAGGAGGCCTAGGTTCCTGGCCATGAGCACCTCTCTGTAGGGTCGCTTGAGTGTTATCACAACATGTCAGCTGGCTTCCTCCAGAGCAAGCTCCCAGAGAGAACATGGTGGAAACCAAATGTCTTTTATGATGTAGGCTTGGAAGTCATACACTGTCATTCCTGCAATAGCCTATGTAACCTTACACAGGTTGGCCCTGTTTAACGTGGGACCTGACTATACAAGGATGAGTACCAGAAGCTCATTGAGGTCACCTTGTAGGCTGGTAGCACAGGTTCAATCAAACAAGCTTTAGGACATAAACATATTTTCTCACTCAAAGATTCCTGATAAAAGATTTCACCCTTCTTAAACAGTGAATACAATGATATAATATGCCAGTATTTTAGCATGATTCCCAAACATTATATCCCTAAGTTAACAAAGATTACTGCTTTTCAAGGGGGGCTGGGGGAGAAGAGAAAGTATTTCCAAAGCTGTTACCTAATTTTAAAAATCATTTTGTTCCTGCTCTTTGCATTAATTTGTTTGAAGAACTTTATCTCTGACCTTCATATAAGAATTAAGATGCAATCACCTTTCATAAAATAGTTGCTTAGTGAATATGGTATATATCAAGACCCAGCTGGCCAAAATTTGAAGACAATTAGGGCAGAAAAAAATTAGTTTCAGCATTACAATTCTAATGCCAACAAAATTTGAGGGTTCTAGGTAGGCAGGTATTAATTTGGGTTGTTACTTCATGATTTAAGGTTTATAGAGCCAAAACAAATTCTCCCCTTTCACGGGGTTGCAGAATGTGCAGAGTAAGATATTTCAACTGGCATGTCCTTTGCTGAGATGCCCCCTTTCTTTTCTAACCAAGAAACACTACCTGGGACTTCCCTGGTGCTCCAGCGGTTAAGACTCTGTGTTTCCACTGCAAGGGGCACAGGTTCGATCCCTGGCCAGGGAACTAAGATCCCACATGCCGCACTGTATGGGGCGGCCAAAAAACGAAAAAAAAAGAAAAAACACTATCTGATTTGCTAATCATTCATCCTTCCAGAGATGATCTATTTCTCCTTGGTGGTTGCCTACTCTGTCTGCCAGGTCATGATTTTAGGGGCTTTATTAGGAGAGGCTGGCTCTACCTCTTTACCATCTTACTTACCATGGCCTGCCTTGACCATTGCTCCTGTTGGTTATGAATTCTCTATACCCTTTCCTAACCCCTCTTAGTCTAACAGTTATCTGAATAAAACCTGTCGTGCAGAGAACTTTAAAAATGGCTTCATCTCTATGCTACAGAGAATCCAAGAATTTCAATCCAAAATCTCTTCTCCATTTTTTTTTTTGTTTGTTTGCAGGATTAGAAAGGACTCCTTTCTGCTCTTGATATATAATAATTTTAAATCGCAAAGTATCTAGTGCACGTGAAAACTTTCTTGATGCTATCCAAGAGGGATCTTCTAAAAACCACTTGGGGCAGAAACATTCAACCAGGCTTGAAGGAAAGGTAATTAATTGTTCTTTGTTCTCTATACTTCTCTTCAGATTTCACAGATTAGCAATACAATTTTACAATTTTATGGCTGCCTTTAGCCAAGTGGTAACTTCCTCCCCCAGCCCCCTCACTCCCCCATCTCCACCTTGATTAAGAAATACCATAACAATTTTTATTTGGCATAATTTGTTTAAATGAGATTTATCTACTCCATACTTCCTTATGGAGCTTTACCTAAGAAACTTGCGTTGAACATCTCCTGGTTTTGCTTCACGCTACTTCACTTCTCAAATGCATTGGCTAGTCTTCACTTTTGGCCAGAACCTTCTGCTTTCAGAGGCAGTTTTCCAGCTACTCCATTACTTATTACATAAAGAGTGCTTACAAACATTTTAGACGGCACCGTGCTGAGACTTTCTGCTGTCTCATGTTTTCATTTCTGTTCACTGCGTGCCAAGCGTTTCTCACAGAAGCAAAAGTGATGAAACAACTATTTTCAGTGAAAGGGCCCAGTGACTATGAACTTGAATTTTTGAAACTTAGCATTATTTTTTATTTCATAATCTTTAATGGTTATAAATTCTAGTATTTTCAGTCGCACTTTAACGGGAAAGAGTATAAAGCCAGGAGGTTCAGAAAGAGACTATCTACCCGTACTTACCCCTAATCTGCACCCAGACTGGAAAAAGATTCAGACGAAAAGCATTTTACAAATATAATGACTTTGCAAATATATATGAGGGAATGATTAAAACTACATTTTCAGGTACAGAAAATTGATTAAGTCTTTCAAAAATTTCAAGTTTAATTTTTTTTTTTTTTTTTTTTTGCAGTACACAGGCCTCTCCCATTGCAGAGCACAGACTCCAGACACGCAGGCTCAGCGGCCATGGGTCACAGGCCCAGCCGCTCCGCGGCATGTGGGATCTTCCCAGACCGGGGCATGAACCGGCGTCCTCCGCATCGGCAGGCAGATTCCCAACCACTGCGCCACCAGGGAAGCCCTCAAGTTTAATTTTTTAATGAAAATATCATGAATGGAAGAAAAATTCAGATATGCATGCTTTAAATGTATATAGCACACAAACGCTTTTTTTCTATGAGAAAACTGTGGTTTAATAGCTCTACTGATAGTTCTGTTGGTCCATGTCACTTCCACAAAGTATGTAGTCAAAGACTTCCACTTTTCATGTTTATTCTGTGTATTCAAAATTATACTCAGTTATTTTGTCATTTACTAGTTCAGCTGCAATAACTGTTAAAATGAAAATAATAGAAGCATTAAATTTATGAAGTAAATTTCTTTTTAGAAATTTGAACTTTTTTCCCTTTAAATCTCCTTAAGAAGAAAATCTAGGCAGGTAGTAGTATCCCTACTTTCCAGATAAGGGAATGGAGACATAGCCAGTGATTTTCAACAGTTATTTAATTATTTGATATTTAATAATATCAAAAGTGGAAACCATGGAAAATTACTATAGTACTCTCATTTTGTTTGTGTAAAATCAGATTTCTCAAACCCAATATAAAATTTACTCTTTGAATGTAGACTTTTTTGATTCATTTAAAATTCAAAAAGAATTATTATATTTATCTTAAAATCAATCATGATTTTAGTGGTTTCCTCCTCTCCGTAGCATCTTTCATGTTTATATAAATACTGAATATGGCAAACTGTGTTCCTGTCATTCTATATATTAGCTTAAAATAATGATGGTCATGAGTACTTAAAGGATAATAAAGCTTTTACAATGATTGATAAGTAGTTATGACCTAGTTAAAGAAACAGATTATAGACGAGGAAATAGGAAAGATTAAGCAGCAGAGATAGAAATTGACTCCAGGGTATGCTAACTCTAGATGATGTTCTTATCAAGCTTTCAAAATTCATTAATCACAGGGAGGTCTCTTTAGAAATTTATAATTAAAAATTAATGATCTTTATACCTACAGTAGGTTTATAATGCAAATTATAATTAGCTGGTTATGTTAGGATAAATGTTTTATACCTCATACACATATTTGAAATATTCAAATGTTGAAACAATTTATTTATCTTATATACAGGAATAATGATACTATGCAGGCTTGGTCAGTCCCTTTTAGTAAATCTGTGCTCATTTGGCTATGCATTTAGTTAAAAAAAATAGCTTTTCCTTGATACTTCCCAGAGTCCTATCTGAAATAACTGCTATTGATCATAATTTACTGTTCATACAAAAGATTTGTTATCTATGCATGTATGTCTGTGTTTGTGCACTTGTTTGTGTGTGTATATATGTTTTATATATGCATATATATAATGTACATATAAAACATTTAAGGTGAAGAGGTATATGCATGTGATTACCTGATAGAGTATATCTTAATGTAACTGATATGTTCATTTTTAATAGCTTGGTAACAATATAAAATTACATTTCTTTCAGTATTACAATTAATTACTATTTATTACTATTATTACAATAATACAGGCATACCTCAGAGGTATTTCCAGTTCAATTCCAGACCACTGAAATAAAGCGAATATCACAATAAAGTGAGTCACACAAATTTTTTGGTTTCCCAGTGCATATAAAATTTATGTTAACACTATACTGTAGTCTATTAAGTGTGCAATAACATTATGTCTAAAAAAAGTACATATATTAATTAAAAATACTTTTAAAGAAATTTATCCACATTCAATATCAGAAAAATCTGTTATAATAATTGAAGAAAGCCTTAAAGAGTTACTAATAATTATTTGGAGCAAATGAATGACTTTAAAAGGTCTGTATTGGATCACAGACTAAATGGTCTTAGCCAGCTCTGAAATTATTTTTTCCTCTCTTAGTTATCATTCTATCTGATAGACCTAAACAATCTTTACCCCAAGTTTTCTGTTTTTTAAAAATAATTTTTAACAACCTCAAACTGACAGAAAAAAAATGCAAGTTCAGTACAAAGCATTTTTTTCTGAATTATTTGAGAACAAGTTGCCAACATGATGTCTCGTCATCCCTAGATAATTTACTGTGTATTTTTTACAAATAAAAACATTCTCCTACACAGCACGATGCAGGTATCAAAGTCAGGAAGTTAAGACTGGTAAATTGCTACCACCTAATCTTTGGAACCCATTCAAATTTTTCAGATGCCCTAATAATGTCCTTTTAAGCAAAAGGATCCAGTTCAGAACCACACCATGTGCTTCTCTATGTTGTCTCTTTAGACTCCTTTGCCTAGAACAGTTCCTTAGCCTTTCCTAGGCCTCCATGACCTTGACACTTTTGACGATTACCAGCCAGTTTTTTTGGCCGCGCCATATGGCATGCGGGATCTTAGTTCCCCTAACAGAGGTTGAACCCGTGCCCCCTGCATTTGGAGCGCACAGTCTTAACCACTGGACCGCCAGGGAAGTCCCCCAGCCAGTTATTTTGAAGAGTCCTTCAGTTGGGTTTGTCTGATTCTTTCTAAGGATTAGATTTAAGTTATGCATCTTTGGCATGAATATCAGAGAAGTGATGCTGTGCTCTTATTGTATCATATGGGGGGGTCAATTTCAATTTGTCTCATCACTGATGATGTTCCCTTTGATCACCTGATTTAAGTGGTACCTGCCAGGCTTAAGTTTACTCTTTTTTCCTTTGTAATTAATAAGTATTTTGTCAAAAGACACCTTGTAACTTACGTAAATATCTTATTATTCCTCAAACTTTCAATCTATTCATTTATTTTACCATTTTGGACTCACGGTGTCCTATTTTAGTCAATTACTATCATTATTTATTTTAATGCTTAAATCATCCCCAGTTTGGCCAATGCATTCAAGCTGACTTCTATGCCCTTTTGCTGTCCCCATAATTTTCTGGCACTTCCTTACCTTTGGTTATATGTTCTGGACTCATGTGGTGCTTTCTCTGCCCTAGCCCTGGAATCAGTCATTTTCCTTCCTGTGATAAATAATGATATTTAGGAGCCAAGACTGGGTAATAGGTGTGCTCATTGCCACTGAGTTTCAGCTCCTCCTGGGCTTCTCAGTGGATGGAGCTAGGAAATGTATGTATACACATACATGTATCTTGAAAACCATCAGTCACACCACAGCCCACTTCCCCACAGAAGTCCTCCTCACCCCTGTACTGGGCCACCTCCTGCATGGGTGCTTTCCTTATCCTACTCGGACTTGGATGCTACACACTGGGTGGTCCTCCTGTGCAGACCCTCCTCACCCTGCTCAGGCTCTGATACTTCCCACAGGCCAGTCCTCCTATGTGTTGACTTTCTCACCCCACCTACGATGCCTGGCTGCCACTGCTCCCTCCTTACCTAAATGCCTTCCTAGCCTTGCTTGGGGTCAAACACCCTGCTCTGGTCCACCATGACTACCCCCTTGGCCCCAACTAATGGCTTTAGGACTGAATTGTTTGGGAAGGGAAAGAGGAAGAGCTAATTTTTTTCTTGAAGTTTATTTTACTCTCAGTGTGTCCTCTAGAATACAATCAACAGACCTCTAACGAGCTATTTTGTTCTCGGCTCACCCATTGTCTCTTCCCCCTGCCCCCAGTGTCATGCCCTGATTTTTACTCTGGTAAAATATTCTCTTATACTCTCGGTATATGTGTTTTAGGCAAGACTGACTTCACCCTTGCTCCAGGGATGGGCATGTGATTCAGTCCTGGCAAGCTGACCACATTCTCTTGGCCTTAGTGATTAGCATTACCTTTTACTCTGTTGCTTAGACCAAAAACAAGACAAAAACAAAAAACAAATCATGCACTCATCCCTGACTTCTTTCTTTCTCCATACCCCACATCTAATTCATAAGCAAAATACTTTCCTTCAAAATATACCCCAGATAGAATCATTTCTCTCTGCCACATACAGAAGTATCCTATTCTAAGCCATCTTCATCTCTCACCTGACCTGTCTGTCCCACTGTAGAGTATTCTTCACACAGCAGCCAGAGTGAGTCTTTTAAGACTTTAAGACAGATTATGTCACTCTGTTCAGTAGGCATCATAGCTTCCCCTTACACTCAGAACAATATCTAATGTCCTTACATTATGGCCATCAAGGGCCTACATCAGGACCTACATCACCTGAAGAAGTTATAAAACTACAGATGCCTGTGCCCATCCCCGAGTGAAGCTGATTTAATCGACCTGGGGTATACCCTGGACATTGGTTTCTTTTGAAAAGTCCCCAGTGATTCTAAGAGCTGAGAACCATCTGGCCCTGGCTATCAGTCAGGCTCATGTGTATCCCCCTAACCACCACTTGCTTTAGCCACCTGGGCCCCTCTGCTGTTCCTGGAGCATGCCAAGCATGATCCCACCTCAGGGTCTTTGCATTGCTGGATACCATGACTTCTGACACTAACTGCCCAGAATTCAGTCAAACTTCACAGGTTAAGAGCATAGTCCTTCGTAAAGCTGCCCTTGATTCCATCAGCAGCAGCAAGCTCAGGGGTTCCCAGGTCACCCACTCTGAGTAACTGGCTACTGGGGACACGCTACCTCCTCAGATTTCATGATTCACTAGAACGAGTCATAGAACTCAGGAAAACACTATACTTATGGTGACAGTTTTATTACAGCAGAAAGAATACAAACTGGGTCCAGCCAAAAGAAGAGAAGGAGGGGCTTCCCTGGTGGTGCAGTGGTTGAGAGTCCGCCTGCCGATGCAGGGGATACGGGTTCGTGCCCCGGTCCGGGAAGATCCCACATGCCGCGGAGCGGCTGGGCCCGTGAGCCATGGCCGCTGAGCCTGCGCGTCCGGAGCCTGTGCTCCGCAACGGGAGAGGCCACAGCAGTGAGAGGCCCGCGTATCGCAAAAAAAAAAAAGGAAGAGAGGGCGAGGTCTGGGAGGGTCTCAAATGCAAATCTTCTGTATCCTCTCCCCACAGGGTCAGGAGGCATCAACATGTAACAATATGCACAGAATACTGTTAACCAGGGATGCTTACTCCAGCTTCGTTATCTTGCATGTTTACTGAGATTTCACTATGTAGGTATGATTGATTGAATCATTAGCCATATGATTAAACTCAGCCTCCAGTCCCCCTCCCCTCTGGGGAGATCGGGCTGATATCACACGGCTCAATTCCCCAACCCTTGATTTTTGGTGTGGCCAGACCCCCTATGAGCCATCTTCTTAGCATAAACTAAGGGGCCCAACATGAGTCACCTCATTAGCATAAACTATCAGGGTTCACCATGAATGATAAAAATACTCCTATTACTCAGGAAGTTCCAAGGATTTAGAGGTTACTTCCCAGGAGCCAAGGACAAAGGCTGGTCAAATTCTTTTTTTTTTTTTTTTTTTTTAACATCTTTATTGGAGTATAATTGCTTTACAATGGTATGTTAGTTTCAGCTTCACAACAAAATGAATCAGTTATATATATACATATATTCCTATATCTCTTCCCGCTTGCGTCTCCCTCCCTCCCACCCTCCCTATCCCACCCCTCCAGGCGGTCACAAAGCACCGAGCTGATCTCCCTGTGCTATGCGGCTGCTTCCCACTAGCTATCTACCTTACGTTTGGTAGTGTATATATGTCCATGCCTCTTTATCGCTTTGTCACCGTTTATCCTTCCCCCTCCCCATAGCCTCAAGTCCATTCTCTAGTAAGTCTGTGTCTTTATTCCTGCTTCACCCCTAGGTTTTTCATGACATTTTTTTTTTTTTGGTTACATGATCTAATAAAACTCTTATTTGCTCAAGCGAGGTTGAGTTGCATTTTCTGTCACTATCAAGAGTCCTTTGTGACACACAAATCAATTGTTTTTCCTGACTCCTATGTCTTCCCTTTAGTTCATATTGGGTGTAATTGTTGGTTGGATCAATCTTCTTAAACAACAGTTCTGATCTTGTCACCCCATTGTTGAAACACCTCCAGCAATGAGTTACTTGAGGTGCTTTTTCTTTCTCGACTAGTCCAAAATATTCAGTCTGACATTCAAGGCCTAGGTCATCTGGCTCTGTTTCTTTGATCTCCCACAACTAGTCCTTAGATATACAACTTAACCAAAATGGACCACTTGCTTTTTCTTGAATGCTTTTTGCCTTTTCCCACTCTCTGCCTTTGTTAGATCATCCCGTTTGTTTGGAATGGCCAACCCCTCCCCCCACCTGCCAAATTGTACTCCTTTCCCTCTTCCGTGAATTCTTCTCTAATAATCCCAGCTGTAAGCAATTTCTTGCTATAAATTCTTCACCAGTAGCACGTTCTTTGCATTTCTCTAGTAATACCTCTCACATCTTTTTTTAATTAATTAATTTATTTATTATTTTCGGCTGCATTGGGTCTTCATTGCTGTGCACGGGCTTTTCTCTAGCTACGGTGAGTGGGTCTTCTCTTGTTGCAGAGCACGGGCTCTAAGTGTGCTGGCTTCAGTAGTTGTGGTACACGGGCTTAGTTGCTCCATGGCCGTGAGCTCTTCCCAGACCAGGGCTCGAACCCGTGTCCCCTGCATTGGCAGGCGGATTCTTAACCACTGCACCACCAGGGAAGTCCCTCACATCTTATTTTTAATATTTGTCCTTTATTGATATTTGTACACTTCCATTATACTAATTCAATCTATATTTAATGAATTCTTACAATGCTCTAAGAATATAAATATGAATAAATAGTTTATGCCCCAAAGCAGTCAGTTATCTAGCAAAAGAGGAAAATATATCTTTTATCAACTGATTTTTATCAACCAGCCATTATCTCTCCAAATATTTTATCTCCCATATCCTGTCTATTCTCTCATTCTAGAATTCCTGTTAGATGTAAGTTGGACCTTCAAAATTTTTTCTCCATGCCTTTTCATATTTTCTATTTCTTTAACTGTCCTACAGTGAGGAAAATTTGTTCAAATGTATCTTCAAGTTTACTAATTCCTTCTTCAGCTGGCTCTAATCTGCTGCTTAACCCATTTGTCCCGTGGTAAATTTAAATGACTATTCATTTCTAGATGTGTAACCGAGCAAAGATTTGTGTGCCTGCAGCTCAGAAAGCCAGACTCTGACAGTGGGAGTTTGCAACAAAGAAAGGATTTATTGCAGGGCGCCAGGCAAGGGAGTGGGAGACAAGCCTCAGATCCACTCCAACTTGGTCCTTGAGTTAGGGGGTATTTTTAAGGGGGAAGAACAAAGAAGCTGGGGTTAATCATCGTCTTGTGACATATCTTAATCATAGTTTTGGGAGTCAGGATGTCTCTGGTTTACGATTTTTTTTGGCCAGGTGGTCTATGGCTCAGAGATCTGTTAGCTCATCTTGCCCTGGAGAAACAACCTGAGCTTGTACATTTAATGGTGACATCAACAATTTTAGAATATTAACAATATTATCAATAACAAAAATCTCAGTCATCTGATTCTGGTGGATTAGTGTTCAGTTAGCACAGGAGTGAGGTCAGATGGGACAAAAAAGGCAATAAAATTTGGATAGAGAGATAAATCATTAACTCTGCAAGGGAACTCGGTTTTAAAGGGACTTGGCTTCAGATGTTCAAATTTGTTCAAAATTTTTGGCTTTTCTTTTATAGTGAATTGCCATTTGTTTGGTTTTTCGATGCCTTTTAGATTTTCAAAATTTAAAACACATACTTAGGTTATGGTCTCTTTCAGATTGTTTTTCTATATAACAAATTTTGAGGTTAAAAAATCTTCTGTTTATATCCCTGATTCTTTTTTTTTGCATTCTATGTGAATTTCTATTATGAGCTCCCCTGCAGTGAGGCTCATTTTTGTCTGTGCTCATTCCATGCTGCATGGGTAGCAGAGTTTAATATTAACATCCTCCTGGTGTACTGGAGGCAACAGTCGTCCAGGATAATCTCTAGGCTTGAGGTTTCCTGCAGGATCAGGTAAAGTAAATTCCGATTACACACCAATGAAAGCAATAGGTTTGGAATTTTTATTTTTCACAGAAGTCGTGTTTTTTCCTACACAGAGTTAACCGTCATTTCTTGATATGGTTGGCTGAGATTTTTGGTCTTCTTTGGCTGGGATTGTAGCTTTGGAGAGTCCTGGCCTTATGTAGGCATCTCTGTTCCTGCTCCCCTTCAGGTGGGCCGAAGACGGCTTTTGTTCCTGATGGGCATTAAAACCCTGGTCTTACCAAATGAATGCCACTGTTTCCATCAGCTTCCCCAAGCTGCCACAGTCTCAATTCTTATATTTATCACTCTGGCTTTCAATTCCCTATGTATATACTTGAGGACTCCATTTCTTTCAGATAAAAATTAACTGTAAAGACTTTTTGTTGTTGTTATTTTTTATCCAGTGTTCCTAAGGGTTTATAGCTACTGGGATTCCTTGTTATCTTAGTCTACCACAGTGCTGGAACCACATTAAAAATAGATATGTATCCATCTACAAAATAACTGCCCCACCAGATGACAACCTGATACATGCCATAACAGAAAAACAAAAGAAATCCTTTGGAAATTCTTAAAAGGTAGTAATCAATTGTGATTGCACAGTTTGAGAAAATCTTAATTTGGTAGCTGTCTTAGTCTGTTTGGGCTGCTTTAACAGAAAACCACAGACTGGGTAGCTTATAAACAACAGAAATGTATTGCTCACAGTTCTGTAGACTGGAAGTCTGAGATCAGGGTGCCAGCATGGTCAGCTGAGGTCTCTCTTCCAGGATGCAGAATTCTCGTTGTATCCTCACATGTGAGAAAGGGCTAGGGAGCTCTGTAGGGTCTCTTTTTAAGGGCATTAATCCTATTCATGAGGGCTCCACCCTCATGACCTAAGCACCTCCTAAAGGTCCCACCTCCTAATACTATCACATTGGGCATTAGGATTTCAACATATGAATTTGGAGGGAACACAAACATTCAGATCATAGCAGTAACTAACAATTGAATTGGGCTTTGAAGAATGCACAGGATTTTGGCATGAAGAGAGGGAGAGGTAGGGTCTTGTGGGGGAAGCCCAGGTAAGGAATGAGCAGTCATGAACATTTATATTATTTTCATGCATTCAGTCCTATGTGGTTGGATCTGTGTGTGGCTTATTGGCTTGTAGTCTTGGGGTATGTGCCTGGAATCATCCCAGCATCTCCATACAAGTCCTTGCATTGTGCTCTGTGTGCCATATACACTAAATATTTACTGGATGAACAAATATACGTGAGAGAATGTTTCCAAAGTAAGGAATAGAGGCTGAATATATTCAACCTCACTCTCTGTCAGTTTGCTCACCTACAAACAAGAGGTTCACCTACAAACAAGACAGTAGCGCGGTATGACTTAAAATTCCTTTTGGTTCCAGCATTCTATGATAATACTTTGTACAACTTAGTGCCAATCCTAATTAGTTCCAATTTAAGCAAGGAAACATCTGGATGACTTTTTGTTAGGGTTAAGTGGATTTGGGTGTCGACATGCTACAGGGAAAGAGAATGAAAAGTAGTCTTGAAAAATGCTGTTTAATGTGGAACAAAGAGGATCAGAGGTTGACCCACTGCAGGGCTATATTCTTATAATCTACTCAGAGTTGCTGCTATCCTGGTCTAGATAAAGAGCCATTGCCTAGAAGTTCCCTTTTGAGATTCCAGTTTTCAAAAGCCTTCTCTGTATGCAACCTTAAGTTTCTAAAAATAAACAAAATAGGAAGACTTCTCCTTGGAGGAAACATTTAGCAATAATAACCACAAAAGTTTGAAAGGGAAATTCATTGTCCAAAAAAAGGAAGGAGAAAAAAAATCTAGATTTCTTCTATTTTTTAAAACTTATTTTACTTCCTGAGCTTTGTAAAAGCTGCTTAGATAGACACAAAAGGGAAATGAGACAGTCAAGAATATTTCAGTTCGTATTTGAACAAAACAACCATCACTACCTCATTTAGGAATAATTTTTTAAAAAAGAAAAAAACCATTAAAGTTTGTTTTTGTGACATCCACAATGCATTTATTCATTGATTCATTCTTTTATTTATCAAACTTTTCATTGAGCATCTAATATGTGTAGGATGTTATACTAGGCACTAGGTTGGAGATGTGACTTAACTGGTAATTCTATAGTGATCATTCAACATGGTAAACTCAGTCTTTCCTTCTGTGTGTCGGGCATTGTGGACTTGCTAATTCAACTTTTATTTGATCATCCTTCTAGTATGTTTTTCTATACTGCAGAGTTTGGAATGCTGAAAATTTCATTTCCCGTGGTAGTTTCTTCCAATTTGGTGCACTTGCATGAGATTTGGGAGGCAGAAGTGGAGGCCATTTTCTTGACTTTTGCCTTATTCCATTGGCAAACAAGGTCATAAAATATGAAGTTTTCTGCTAGTGGTGTTACCGTGTCCATTATCCAGGTCTCTATGTATTCACAGGTGTTGCTGTGGAGAGGAAGCTGAATGCCACGTTCAACTTCTTCATTCCCACTTCCTCATTTCTCCACTTCAGTTATGACCATATGTTCTTGAGCTCAATTGTTCAAATAGTAGCCTCAGAGGCATAGCTTCCCAGTGAGTTGGTTCTAAGGAGTGGTTCTACATTTCATTTCTAGAGAGCAAGCTCTGCCAAGCATTTTATTAGCACCTAATTCCATGTGTTAAGTCCTTTTCTGTTTAAAATGTGAAGAGTGGTTTCTGTTTCCTGCATTGAGTCACGCCCAACACACCCTCCAATGTTATTTAGGGATAATAGTAGGACTCTTGGAGATTCAGCATTTGGGGATGTTTTTGTTATAACAGATCCCTATATATTTAGTTTCTCATTTCTTACCAAATATTGCAGTGAGAATTACAACATACAGAAGTAAGTCAGACAGAGAGAGACAAATATCATATGATATCGCTTATATGTGGAATCTAAAAAAAATGAAACAAATGAACTTATTTTCAAAACAGAAACAGACTCACAGACTTAGAAAACAAACTTATGGTTACCAAAGGGAGAAGGTGGGAGAAGGGATAAATTGGGAGTCTGGGACTGACATATATATACATACACATTGCTATATTTAAAATAGATAATTAGGGAAGCTGGCGGTCCAGTGGTTAAGACTCCGCACTTCCAATGCAGGGGATGCAGGTTCGATCCCTGGTTGGGGAACTAAGATCCCCCGTGCCGCATGGTGTGGCCAAAAAAATAAAAATAAAAAATAAAATAGATAACCAACAAGGACCTACTGTATAGCACAGGGAACTCTGCTCAGTATTCTGTAATAACCTAAGAGAATTTGGAAGAGAATTTGGAAGAGAATAGCTATATGTGTATGTATAACTGAATCACTTTGCTGTACACCTGAAACTAATACAACATTGTGAATCAACTCGACTCCAATATAAAATAAAAATAATTTAAAAAAAAGAACATACATGTATCAGGTGGGTCACTGGAATTGGCAATGTGCTGTTGAGGTTAAAAGCACTGGCCCCAAGTCAGATAACCTGAGGTTCCCCAAGAGAATACGAGCTTCTTGAGAACTGGTTCACCATGGATTCCCCAGGTTCTAAAACAGTGCCTGGCAAAAACCAGACCCTTATCATACATTTCCTTTGCATAGATTAGTTTGCCTCCTCTAACCCATACTAGCCAAATTACACAGCCCCACTGGGAAGGCAGATTACACAGCTGGGGGTACCGTACTTTGCCTGTGGAGCCAGGCAGATTAGGCCTGGGTACCAGGGCTGCCATAGGTCCTGCCATCATGGCTGTAATAGAGGTTGTGTCCACGCCGGGCCCTCCTTCGTGGGGGTTCTGGAAGGGCTCTGGGAGTTTGGAAATGAGTGACAGTGGCTGGGGCTCTTCATGGAGCAAGCAGGCAGACCCGAGCAAACCTGGGGGTGTGCACATCCTGGGCCTAACATGCCCATTTGCATTCACATACAGGGCGTGAATCATCAGCTATACAGTTCTTCTGCCAGCCCAGTCCAGGAAAAATACAACGTTTTCATTCTTTGGTGAGAGGAGTGTTTCTGTACCTGCTGATGATCACCTGATTGCCACTGGCCAGACACCAATATTATTCCAAAGACACAAAATATTTTTTCTTCAACTAACATAGCTTCCCAGCATGATGTGGAGTGAGCATTTGGAGTATAATGAGTAAAGGGATCCCATCCTAGCCACGTGGCTTGGGCAATATCAGACTTCTCTAAGCTTCAATTCCCTATGTGCCGAATGGGGAAAAGGATGGTCACCAGGTAGTTGTGAAGATTACGTTTCTGGGTACAAAACACAGGTCCTCCCCTGACTTCTCCAACTTAAGAATGAACCCAGTAATCTGTGCTCTCCCCGCCCCACCAGACTCTTGAGTCACTCCCTAACCTTCATCTTATTGGTTCGTGCAGTGTGTCATTCATGTGAGATATTTGTGCATGATTCACTGAGCACCTACTATGGCAAGATATTGCAGTGGAGGCGAAGTGGCACCCAAAGATGGGCGGAGCCAGCGAGGGACTGACCCTTGGAGCCCCAGCCCATGCCCCGATGTCCTTGGAGGAGATAATATTCCACCAGCCTCATCACATCCCACCACCCACAGCAGACCATAGTATTTTGGTTTTTTCTACAGGTTTTTTGGGCAAAAGCTGTATTCCTTGAGAATCCACTTAAAAATCCTTTTTACAAATAAGGCCTCAAGGATAGTGGCATTCTTTCAAAGTAGTAATCAGTGGCGGCTCATTAACTCCTCCTGTTTATCTCATACTCTGTTGCATCTTTTTCCTGGTGGCTTCAGGCTGTCCCAGGAAGAGGAAGTCTGCAGAACTGCCCTCCAGGGGCCCACAGAGTGAGATAGAGTTGCCTTTCCTATTTACTCTTAACACTTCTTAATTTTTAGCGCTACGGGTAAAATCTTCTTATTCTTTCCCCTGAAGAAGAAAAGGGTAATATTTTTCACTTTGTTTTGCAAAAATGTGTTGGTACGACTTAGCTTCTAATTACAGCTTCACCATCATGATATCATAATGGTTGCTTCAAAGACCATGAAATAATAGATTTTGAGGAGTATAACACATTTGATGTACAGGAGTACATCTGTAATTACTGTATACATTCTAATTACAATGCTTCTTACCTAGGTATTCTTGCTCAAGGGAAAAAAAAAACTGCTTCTATTTTCAGTTAACCTATTTATACTCTGAGGCCTAAACCTGCCTAGTGAAACATGGACTCTGGCATCGATGTCCTTTCTAGTAGCCCTACAAAGGTGACTTGAGTGTACAAACTGGCAACACAATGTGATTGCCTTAAATTATATAAAAATTTTATACATGATCTCAAATGTTAGAATCATTTTTTTAAACTGAAGTATATTTGATTTACAACATTGTGTTAGATTCTGGTGTACAGCAAAGTGATTCAGTTATACATATATATATTCTTTTTCATTATAGCTTATGAAAGGTATTATGTATAGCTTATACAGGATATTGAATATAGTTCCCTGTGCTATATGGTAAGTCTTTGTTGTTTATCTGTTTTATATATAGTGGACTGTATCTGCTAATCCCAACCTCCTAATTTATCCCCCCTTTCCCCTTTGGTAACCACAAGTCTGTTCTCTGTGTCTGTGAGTCTATTTCTGTTTTGTAAATAAGTTCATTTGTATCAGATTTTAGATTCCACAAATAAGTGATAACATATGATATTTATCTTTCTCTGTCTGACTTACTTCACTTAGTATGATAATCTCTAAGTCTATCCATGTTGCTGTAAATGGCAGTATTTCATCAAATGTTAGAATCTTAACCCTGTGATTCTCTAGCAAACAAATACCCAACCCATCTAAGGAAGTGGGCTAATTTTTACCTTTCTGCTTAGCTCACTTCTCTAGGGTGTGAGGGTGGAGAAAAAACTCACGGGAGTCAAGCTCACGATAATCTGTTTCCATCTAATTAGAATTAATTCACTGATCTCATTGGCTAATTTTTCAGAAAATACAAGGTAAAAATCATGTCATTTTTGAAGTGGCTTCTGAATTTGTTTGCCTCATGAAAAGTATAGAACTTACTCAAAAAACTCCAGTCGAAACTGTCAACATCCTTACTCCGTAATGTTTCTGACACCTTGAGTACTATTTGAACATGTGGGGCTGACGAATTATAAGTAGAGATAAAATATTTAGAGTCATTATTTTGTTTCATGTCTTGAAAAAACAGAAATGGTGGGAAGGACACAGAAGAAGGAGTCAGAAGAACAGAAGGATAATCTTGGCTCTGCCATTTCCTAGTCTCTCAAGCAAATCACTTAACCATTCTGAACTGCAGTGTCTTTATTTAACAAAATACAGATGATGTGTTTTCTCAGTGGTATGGTTTAGCAATTCTGAAAAAAAATTGTGTATTCTTGGCATGAGCAAGTAGGTCAGTATATTGAGGATAAGGGGAGTCAGGTTTTTCATTGTAAGAAAAGGGGGTTACAAACAGGAAAAGGGAGAAACAAGAAGGAACCCTGGAATGTTGGGTTAGTACTGGAGGTATCAGGATGAATTCATTTTAGGAGAGCAAGAGTGACAACGAGAGAACAAGAGAGAGAGAGAGGAAAACAATCAGAAAAAGAAAAGGAGGCAGAGGAGGAGAGGAAAGGGGGAGAAGGGAGGGAGGAAGGAGGAACGAAGGAAGGAAGGAAGCTAGGTAAGGCTGATTCTAGCATTGAGTAGGAAAAGAACAAGATTCCAGATGTGCCTGGAATAACTTCATGTGCCCCAGGAACCAGGCAAACTGAAGTCCCTGAGAATCTGCAATAATCTTGGAAAGGGATTGGACCATGTGGGTTGGGTGGCTTGAAATACTTATATCTGAATCTCAAAAGACCAGGTTCCAATCTGAACTAAACATAGGGAGGCCAAATTAAGGCATTCTAATGATATTATTTCCCTTAGATTTCCCAGATCTGATGGGACCAAGACCTTTGGGTCTTCCTCTATGTTATCCCAATTATCATGAAGTATGATGTAAAGCAAAAGAAAAAGGATTTGATTATACCACTTTCTATGTTGCAGATAATTCTCACTTGGAACACAGTGGAGCTACCTTGATTCTTAATTTCCATTGCATCTACTCGCCAAACAATTTTAAGATTCAGTGATGGCTTCTCACTACTCTTAGAAGAACAGTCAGACCCCTTACCATAGTCTGTAAAGCCCTGTACAATGTGGTTCCAGCCTTGGCACTCAGACCCAGCCCCATATGCCTTGGCCACTCCACACTACACTGACATGTCCTTAGGTTAAGCTTTGTCCTCCCTCAGGGCCTTTGCTTATGCTGTTCCCTCTGCTTGGGATGCTCTTCTCTACCCTCTTTGTTGAGCTAACTCCTATTCTTACTTGTAATATCAGCTTAAAGTTCGTTTCCTAAAAGATGCCCTCCCTATCCTACTAGTCTAGGTTTCCTAGTCTTCTCCTTTTACATATTTAACAAAATTGACATTTAAATATTTGTTTTTACAATTATTTGTTTTATTTCTGACTCCACACAAGATTTATAAGCTTTATAAGATCAGGGATAAAACAGTGCCTTGCTAATGGTAGGGGCTCAATACTTGTGGAAGGAAAGAAAGTCAAGAGAGAAATAATTCATTGTGTTTGTGCCATAATGTTACTTCTGGAAAATGTTAAAATTTCTAGGAAGGTTTGTTTGTTATATTATTTCACTTTTAAAATAATTATTATTCTATATTAAAATCATTACAAATGGAAATATTTAAAATTAGTATGTGGTACATATATACAATGGAATATCACTTGGCCATAAAAGAGAATGAAATAATGCCATTTGCAGCAACATGAATGGACCTAGAGATTATCATACTAAGTGAAGTAAGTCAGAAAGGGAAAGACACATATGATATGATATCACTCATATGTGGAATTTAATTTTTTTAAAATGATATAAATGAACTTATTTACAAAACAGAAACAGACTCACAGATTTTGAATTTAGGATTACCAAAGGGGAAATGTGGTGGGGAGGGATAAATTAGGAGCTTGGTATAAACATACCCACACTACTATACATAAAATAGATAACCAACAGGGACGTACTGTGTAGCACAGGGAACTCTACTCAATATTCTGTAATAACTTATATGGGAAAAGAATCTGAAAAAGAACAGATACATGTATATGTATAACTGAATCACTTTGCTATACACCTGAAACTAACACAAAATTGTTAATCAACTATACTCCAATAAAATTTTAAAATAAATAAAATAAAATTAGTATTTCACCCATAATTTTAGTTTATCTGTTGCTTTCTTTACAATCATGAACTCTAGTTTTACAGGCACACAAAGTATTGTGCTGGTAAATGTTTAGCAACTGGCACTTTAAGTGTGGGTCTAACATGAACATTGATTAATATTTTCATTTACATTAATGCTTAAGACAAAAGAGTGATAATGTAAGATCTTCCCTCATTTGTCAGTGAGAAGAGCACATTTTTTGCTAAGTTTTCAAATACTGGCAAAATATTGCCTCAGTTTTTAATTCCACTTACAATGTAAGGACAACAGATTGGACACATTTCAAGTTTAATAACATTATTAACATATTCTCTACCACTTTCTTAAGTCTAGACAATCAGCATGACAAAAATAACCAACCCTGATTTGTAGCATTTGCCAGTCTCCATGGTGTAAATGCTGCCGTCATGGCCAATTTCAAACCATCCATGAGGTACCAAATAACACATGTGCCGTAGTGGCCAGCACTACTATACAGATAGCTGTTTAATTTTTCATAATGACCGTGTTTAACAACTGGCTTGCAAAATCCCTGAAAATGTAGCAGTTGGTTCTCAAAATCCTATGATAGGGCTTCCCTGGTGGCGCAGTGGTTGAGAGTCCGCCTGCCGATGCAGGGAACACGAGTTCGTGCCCCAGTCCGGGAGGGTCCCGCATGCTGCAGAGCGGCTGGGCCGTGTGAGCCGTGGCCGCTGAGCCTGCGCGTCTGGAGCCTGTGCTCCGCAACGGGAGAGGCCACAACAGTGAGAGGCCCGCATACAGCAAAAAAAACCACAAAAAAACCCTACAATACACGTCAGCTCCAGCACATCACTGTGTATCCATCCACGCATGTACATACACAGTGTGTGCATATAATTTTACTGTAGACACAATTTGTGTTCTACTTTTTCCATTTGGTTTTATTTCATTTTTCCATTATTAAATTTAGTAGTCCACTCATTGGTATACCAGAAATATATTTAAACCTACCTCTTTTGTTAGGAGCTTAGGTGATCTGTGGTTTTAAATTATAATCTATATTAAATATATGTGTACATTGTAATTTTTTCCTCTGTAGAAATATGTACCTGAAAACACTTTGAGGAATGGGAGTATGGATAAAAATATTTTTATGACTTTTGCTCTTGTAATGATCTAGAAAGATCCACATTTTATTTAGTTGGTATTTCCACATACAGAAATGTTCCCATGGCCCCAAGGTTTAGAGGGAAATTTATAATCCAGTAGCATTGTAGGACCACATTGATCACTGACATCAAACTTACCCTAAGTAATAATGGTTATACTGTAAACAAGTGCTAATGTTTTTATTTGTTCTGGGGAAAGAGACAGTGCATTAATATTTTGGGGGGGTGTGGAGAAGGCCACATGGGGATCATGACCAGTTTCACTGCAGTCATTGTCACATGACCTACATTAGCTAAATGGCACCACCAACCCAATGTATAAATGTCTTCTCTTCCCTGAGATTGATTCTTCTGGGTTATGACTCTTCTCTAGTTCCTGTAAGAAACTAGTCCCAATCCTGCCCCACACCGCAGACTTCACATAACACGGCAACTTCAATATACTCAGGCTGTTCTTGGCTTGGCTTTGAACCACTTGTCACCACCTTCCCTCAGAATACACTCTGTCCTCGTCCCCCTGCTTGCCTTCTGACTGAATCGCACTTTTCCTCACTTTCAGCCTTTCCTGATGCCTGGAAATGTCTTGCTGGTTCAGATCATAGGGCATACCAGACCCAGTTTGGTTTCTCTTGTACTTACACCACACTGGAGGAACTTGCATAAAAACCACTTGTGACTGATGGAGCGTTAGGACTCTCCATTACAGAGTCTGTCTTCCTCTCCTGCTCTTTCTTACGGTGCAAACATGCATGTGTTCAGCTAACAAATATTTATCTCAGATGCAGCTGGGATAGTGTGAAAATAAGATAGACAAGCTTGATGCTGTAATAGAGCTAACATTCCAATGTGGAGAAAAACAACTAACAAGCAAATGCATAAATACCCAAAACTTTCGGATAGGGTCATGACTATTAAAAAAAGAAAAGAAAAAGAAAAAGAAAAAGCATGTAGAGCAAAAGAGGACCAGGTGGGTGGGTGGGGCACAATATCAGATGAGTTGGTAAGGGGTCTCTGAGGCAGTGGCACTTGAATGCCTGAATGGCTAATGGGGCCAACCAGATGACGCCTGAAGGGAATAATACTACAGATGGAGGGAACAGCAAATGCAAGAGATCTAAAACAAAAATGAGCCTGATGTGTTGAAGGAGAAGAGGCCCAGTGTGGCTAAAGTGTAGCTAGAGAGGAAGAGGGTAGTATGAACTGGGGTCATAGATGTAGGCAGAGTCCACACCACAAAGAGCCTTATAGGCCATTTGATTTGATTCTTAGTAAAAGTGGAAGCTATTTAAGGATTTGGGGTTGGCTTATATTTTAAAGTGGGATGAGGGAGTTTGGGAGCAGGTAAGTCAGTTCTGTGGCTAGTTCTGCAGTCCAGGTGAGAAATGATGCTGGTTCTGAACTTTGCACTGTGGGAGCAGCTGTGGAGCTGGAGGGAAGTGGACAGGCTTGGAATATGTTTAGAAGTGGTGCTAACAACCCTCTACTTATGAACTGAATGTGTGGGTGCAAAAGAAGGCGCGGAATCAAGAAATAGCAGTATTTGGGTCTGAGCAACTCTGTGTAGATGGTTATTCATTTACACAGTGGGGGAAATCTGAGTAGCAGTCGTTTTTTTTGTTGTTTGTTTGTTTGTTGATTTAGAAATCAGGAGTGTCATGCTGAACATTGCCGAATATGAGATGCAAAGTGTTGATGTGGAGTAGACACAGATCAGCATAAGTGTGGAACTCAGAGGAGAGGTCAGGGCTGAGGATATAATTTTAGGAGCCATCAGAATAGAGACGATATTTAAAGCTGGGGATTGTATACACTGCCTTGGAGGGAGTGTGTCATCAAAGAAGAGGGCAGGGGAGAAGGAACCAGCAAAGAAGATTGAGAAGAAGTAGCCACTGAGGGAGTGGGGACACCAGGAGGAGTTAGTGGGTGGTGGAGAGCAAGAGGAGAAAGTGGTAAATGGTGTCGCATGCTGATTAGAAGTAAAAGAATGTCAAGTTGGGAACGTTTCACGAGCTGTGGCAATTTGGAAGTTGGGGACTTTGACAAGAAGAGTTTCAGGGGGGTGGCGGTGGGAGAATACTGATGGGAGGACAGTGAGAGGAGCATGAATATAAAGTACTTTTATTTGGGGGGACAAATTTTGCTGTGGAGATGTGGCAGAGATACTACTTGCCTTCCTCACACCTATCTTCCCCTTTTACTTTAGAAGCAAAGCCTCTTTACCTTGTCTTTGCTGCCTGGAACAAAGGCTTCATTTTCCAGCCTCCCTTGTAGTTGAAGACTGAAATGTGGTCCTAGGACTAGGTTCTTGACATAGTATTTCTAGGCAAGCTTCTTTTTTTTTTTTTTTTGAAAAGTTAAAAATTCCTTAATTTTTTATTCCTGGTACTGCTACCGAAATTTACAGGGCAATATACCTGATATAATGAAAAGAAAAAGAGAAAGGCAAAGCTACAACAGATAAAAGAGCTCAGGAATGTACATCTAATTGACACTACATTGCATTCATCAGTAGCTGCACTTTTTGCAAACTGTGGCCATGAACAGTTGTCCTGAACAAGAAGGGTTTCCTGTTTAAGCTGCAGTAACTTTTCCGACTAAGGATCATCGTTCCTTCTGTGGCAGAGTTTTGCAGTTCCTCTAATGCATTTGGGACGACTGTCTCAAAGTAACCTGCAGCTTTCCTGACAACTCCTTGCTCTCTCTCCTGCTAAGAACTGTAGCCCTTTTCTTTGGAGTTTCTAGAAACTTCTGCTGCCCTATCCACCACTTCCACCACCAGATCCATAGCCACCACCATAGGGACTTCCCGCGCTTCTTCCACCAAAACTGCCCCCCTTCATTGGTCCATAATTTGACTGCTGTTGTCCACTATAATTTCCAAAATCATTATAGCTCCCACCACCACCATAGTTAGCTCCAAAATTTCCTCCTTCATTGTAACTATCATATCCTCCACCACTGCCACCATATCCACCACCTTGGTTTCCATACTCTGGCCCACCACCACCATAGCCTCCTCTACTACTGTAACCAGGACCACTGCCATAGCTACCACCATCGCCTCCAAATCCATCATATCCACCATCACCTCCTCCATGACTACCTCTGCTGCCACGACCTCTACCACCATAGCCTCCTCTTCCACCAAAGTTTCCACCACGGCCAGTTACCTCCACTGCCTCCAAAGTTTCCTCCATGACCCACAAAGCTGCCGGATCCACCTCCACGACCTCTTTCTGATCCAGCAGACTGTATTTCTTGTTTAGAAAGGGCCTTTTTCATGTCACAATTATGCCCATTAAGAGTGTGGTATTTCTGAACAACAATCTTATCAACTGTATCATGATCATCAAAAGTTACAAAAGCAAATCCTCTCTTTTTTCCACTCTGCCTGTATTCCATAACTTCTATGGTTTCAATCTTGCCATACTTTTCAAAGTAGTCTCTCAAATTATATTCTTCTGGATCTTCTTTAATACCCCCAACAAAAATTTTCTTCACTGTTAGATGGGCACCAGGCTTTACAGAATCCTCTCCAGAAACAGCTCTCTTTGGTTCCACTACACGCCCATCAACCTTGTGTGGTCGAGCACACATTGCTGCATCCTCCTCTTCAACACAATAGTAAGTCACAAAACCAAAGCCCCTGGAACGTTTTGTTTGGGGGGGTCTCTCATCACCACACAATCTGTAAGTGTGCCCCATTTCTCAAAATGTTCTCTTAAGCTATCATCTGTAGTTTCAAAGCTCAGACCACCAATAAACAGTTTTCTCAACTGTTCTGGTTCCTCTGGATCAAGGACCTCCTCCCCCCGCGGCAGCGGCGATGGCCAGAGTCGGGCTGGGGCGACTGGGCAGTGGTTTTACCTCCATTTTGAGACCGGACTCGCCTAGGCAAGCTTCCTAAAAGGAAGCAATTCAGCTGGGAGGAACACCACTTTCACGTTTTTCCTGCTGCCTGGAATGTGGGGTGTGATGACTTTACCTCAAGAGCAGCCATCCTGAGCCATGAGGTAATTTAGAGCACAACATCCAAATCCAATGCAGTGGAAAAAATGGTAGAAGGAGTCTGATCTCTGATGACTCAATGGATTGCCTGTTTTTGCACATCTTTAGTGTGAGAGAAGAAACACTTACATGTCTTCCCCTCTTATGTTAACCAAATCTGTTCCTAATTAATACAGAATCAAAGCAAAGAAATGGGTTGTGGGTTGGCAATAGGCATGAGGTCAATAGATGTTTTGTTTGCTTGTTTTTAAGTTGAATGATTCACTGGGTAGGAATTAGATACTCTGATCTATTCTTTGGAAAAATTCCACAGTTATTCAAGATACCTGTTATAAAAGTTTTTGTTTCTGGATTTAGATTTAGTGTATCAGTCAGGGTTCTTGTGTCCAAGCTATAGAAACTGACTCTGGCTGGTTTAAGCAGAAAAGGAAATGCCTGAAGGCAATCAGTGCCTAACTGAATTGTGGGTGGCTGGGAAGTCAGGCTTGGACAATAGGTAGAAAGAGGCAGGCAGGACACAGGACCACAGATGCAGTCATTTCATGGAATCAGTCTGTCAGGGACACCGTAGCCATTGCTGATGAACTCCGGATGCCCCTTCTGCCCACACCACTCCTGGAGGCTGAATGCTATTGCCAAATAGATTCTCTGCCACCATCCCCTCCTTCGTTGTGTCATAAGTGCCTTCTTCAAAATCTGTGATGGAGTAACTGATTGACCTAACTTATGTACCCTTCTAGCTGCCAGGGAAGCTGGGAAAGAAATATTCTGGCTTTTTTAGACCTCTAGAGTGAGAGGTGCCTCCTACAAAAAGTCATATAGGGGTTCAGATGCCAGGTGAACAAAGAAATAATTAAAGATACCAGCAAATATCTACTACGTTTAGTTTCTTAAGTATTATATTATATTATATTTAGTATTCATTTAAAAAGTTGACAGGTAAGCGACACATACCATGGTAATTTCAATGTGGATTTTTAGGTCTATTTGGATTATGTAGTGGTGTGGGCAGAAGGGGGTATCCAGAAAGATAAGTATTTAAAACTGCAATAAATTACTAAAATATACAGAAAAAAATCAAAGGTACATTTGAATGGTAAAATCAGCTTCTGTGTCAGAGGCCTATTGTTAAGATAAGGTAAGAAAATGTAAATGTAAATGTCAAATAAAAATATTTTGAAAGAGTAGAGTATACCTGTGCATGTCTTTTGAGTTCAGGGTTATGTCTACAGCATGGAAGGACAATTGGCAAATTCATCCATTATTTTTGTAAATTTTCTAGCATTAGCAATTTACCATTTATTTAGTACTTACTCTGTGTTTGGCATTGTGTGAGGTACACATATTTTCTTATTCTCACGACAACCCTTCAAGTCATCCCCCCTCTATGGCTACAAAAATTTAGGTGCAGAGAAGCCAAGTCACTTGCTAAAGGTCATGCAGCTGGTGAATGACATAAATAGGATTTTAATTCAGGTTTAATGAATGAAACGTGGGTACAGTTTAGCAAAGGAGTGCAGTAGGGCACTTAAGGAGCTCCAAAGCCTTATCCAGGTTAATTCACTTCAAGAATCATCCCAGTTTATACATTAATTAGGAGACTCTAGATGCTAGCTAGAGTTCCACATGATTGAGGTAAACGTCCATATGATTTAGTATCTTAGATGGCATATGATGATCAGCAGCAAATATGACCTGACAGTTTGTCCTTATCTATTGAAATATCTTCAGCTTTATGTTGGTAGATGTGACAATTTCCACGTACCTCAAGCTGGAGATTTATAAAAAGTGGATTTGGCCCAAATTACCGAGATGCATGTTTATGCTCATTAGATTTACCCACTTACCTTGTTAGTGGGTCAAACAATTAGTAGAATAAATAATCAAGTTTCTAGTTTAATTAGAATACTGTCCAAACATATTGAGGGAGAAATTGACCAGAAATTCATCATATTTAAATGCATATTGAGTGGACATGTTGCCCTCTCATTTTGCATCTATATATCTGATTATAGAGATTATATAAGATTTATTTTCAGAATTTTATTGTCTTATAGTAGAACCTGATAATATGAATCATCATACTGGATAGCGTTACCTTCATGAATTAAATTAAAAAAATTTCTACTAAAGGAAATAAAAAGGACAGAAATACATTAATTCCTGTTCCATAATGACACAAGAGGGAAGGCTTACTGTTGGATAAATTGAAAAGGAAATGGTCTTTGGAGAGATAAAAATGGAATTTGTTACCTTTTAAGAGGATGTAGTTTTTTTTTTTTTTTTTTTCTCTCTGCCTCTGATTTAATGCTCTTATTCAATTGTGACAGTGAAATCTATTGAAAGTGACTTTTCCCTTTCTTGCCAGTGGAGAGGAGGTGCAGGTTCCTAAGCCTCTGAGGGGGCTCCCTGCATCTTGAGCTGGAGACAGGGCTTTAGTGGGTTTATGGAGACGCTGAAATCATATACAAAATGTTGAATTTAGGAATGTGTGAGTGTTTTTGTGGGAAGAGGTTCCTCCCTCTGAGGAACCTCCCTCAATTTCCACCACTGACTCAGAGAGGGGTGTGGCCCCTAAAGGGTAACCAACACTGCTGCTGAGTGGGGATCCTGTTGCCTGAACACCAAAGCAGACACGTTTGCTCTAAGTCAAAAGGGTTGCTTGAGAGTAGGTGCAGAAATGGCATCAGGATGGTATTACTTGTGATCATAAATAATAAACACATTGTTTTCAAGCATTTTGATACAAAAAATGCATTTAAAGAGAACTTTACAGTTATTAGGTCACTTTTATCTGTATTTATTCAATTAAAAACCACAGTAATCCTGTGCTAAGGCTAGATAATTAAAATTATCTTCATTTCACAGCCAAGCAAATAAAAATACAGAGGGAACAAAACCAATGACTTGTTCTAGAGATTGGAAGACTCACAGAGGTGAGCACCCTTCCCAAAGTATTTGGATTAGAAGTGGGTATCTGACTCAAACTGGGTCAGTCAGAAGTCCTTGTAAGAGAGGTTGGAAGGGTGACCAAAAATCAAATTGTTTGCCCAGCAGGGCTCTGGGGTGTTGGTCTTCTGCCTATCGTAAATAGCTAATCAGGAGGAGGAGGGCTAGGGGTGAAGGGAGAAGGGGCAGGGGAGGTGGGAGAAGTGTTTTGGAGTCCAGATTCAGGCTCTTGATCTGCCCCAGATCCCTGAGACAGACTTGCATCTGTGACAGAGTTTGGAGCAGAAGTTGCATAGACTAGAGAAGACACTTGTCATTTTTATTGGAAAATAATGCTTGAAAATGAAGTAAAGAACTCATTGAACATAACTCTGGTAGAAGTCGGGCTTTGCAAGAATCATGTGTTTGCAAGAATCATGAAATAGCAAGCAAAAAATAATTTAAAGGAATCCCAATCTTGGGTCTCTTGGGGACAATTTACAACCCATAAGAACATCTTTTAAAAAGCCACTTTCAACCTGATTCCTAGCTCCTCAGGCCTATTTTGAAACGACTCACAATGACAAATTAAAAACTCCCACTTACACTTCAACATGTGTGGATTTATGTCTCATTGTTTTCACTCCCCCCACCCCCTCTTGTTCTTTCCTCTCCTTATCTTTATTACCCATCACAAAAACTTGGAAACTTGGGAGGTGTAGGGAGGAAATTGAAGTTTTGAGAGAAACTGGTAATATTTACATGTTAAGAGATATCACTCATGCTACATATGTTTATAATAAACTTCTGGTTTTTGCCTAAACTGATATGAGCTGGTTTCTATTATTTCTAACAAAGAGTTCTAAGTAATATATTCATGGAGATGGTGGCAGAATTGAGGCGAGAACTTGGGTCTTTTGATTTAAAATTCCTTGTTCTTTTTGCACACCGTGGGTCTGTCTGCATAGTCTTCTACTGCCAGAGAATTGAGGATTCCTTAATCCTCTGAGTACTTTTAAAACAGTTTTGGATTTCTTATTAGTCTGTGAACTCCATGAGGGTAGGTATTGTGTCTGTCTTGTTCACTTCTGTATTTTCAATGCCTAACACATTGCTGATGTGTGAAAAATTGTTGGTGCTCAAAAAATTATTGAAAGAATGAATGAAGCCTCCATCTTTATTTTGTTTTTTAAAATTGTAATCTTATTTACATTTGTGGAGTATCTTGACAGAAAATTGTAGTAGATGAATATGAACTGTATAAATACAATTGCTATCAAATCTGCCTTTCAGGATAAAATATTAAATTTCTGATAATTCTTCATTATTGTTTCTGTTTTTTTCCCCTTTGTGGTTTATATCTCAAGGGAAACTTTTCTAGTTAACTGTGATTTCTGTTGAAAGCTCTTTACTCAAAGAGGGCAGTCGGTCTTATCTTCAAGTTAAGACTTCTGGTTACATGTTAACGCGAAGGGGAGTGGAAGCTAATTTTGCTAATCAGAAACAGCTATAGTTACATAGCTCAGGCCCCAAATTATGGTATGGACAATGGGGAAAAAGATTGATGAAACAATATTTCAAGCTATGTTTTCTACACATATTGCAATGAATTGCATTATGATGAATACAAATCATAATAGACTTGGTTGAAAGCCCAATAAGTGTGTTGTGTCATAGTGACAATTGCATTGGGCTGTGAAAAATCTTCCTTGAGATTTGAAAAATCCTTGACTTCTTGCTCGTATAGCCTAATAACATTTGTAGCAGAAGCAACTTAACCTTAATATCTACTTTATTCTTCTAAGAAATACCTTTCTGACCCATACCCGCAAAGGAACTGAATTTCTTCTCCCAGGAATTCAGGACTTCCTGCCTCTCTCCCTACCACTCTTTAGATCTTGGATTCAGAAGGAGGTAGGCATAATATTCCAGGGGCATGAAGGTAGGCACGGTATCCTTCTTGATCTCTCAGACTGGGTTGAGTTGTTCAGTATGGAGCAGAGAGTGGTCTGGACTGAAAGATCAGGTTCAAAACTTACCTCTGGGACTTCCTAGCTTTGTGACCTCCAGCAAGTAAATTACTTTTTCTGATAATAAATTTCCTCAACTGTAAAACAGGAGTAATGATACCTTTACAGGTTTATTGCTAAATGAGGTGATACGTTAAATACCCGGTACATGTTGACCTCCAAAAAGGAGTGCTTTCTCCTTTTCCTCCCCAATAACTCTCCTTCACTCAATTTTGTGCCTCCATGAAGAAAAGCCTGTGACTTTCACTAAGCCTTCTGAGGTTTTTCTCTGAAAAGATACCTTCCTTTGACTCTTGGGAAGACTTGCAGAGACTGCAGAGGCTCACCTCTCCCCTGCATCTGTGTCTCTGGGGCACTGGGGCTCTACAGCCTGGTGAGCTTGCAGGGAAAACATCATGTTCAGAACTCTCCAATGACCTTGCTCACTCAAGCCCTTGAGTACCAGGTTACAGGCAAATGGTCAGCCACGTTGATACCTATTCTACTTTTCTTGTATAAGGAGCTGATAAAGTAGCATAGGATCATGGATTACAACAGGCGATGATTGAGTGAAAAGGTCATCTTTTAAATATTTAATAATAATTTAGACTTGCATGTTAAGATAATTTTCCCAAACTAGGATAAATTTTTAATAGAAAGTGGGTATTAGAGCAAGGCAAATTTTACATCATGCCAAAAAACTTCATTTAGATCATTTTCACACACAAGTAAATTATATTATTGATAGCTATGGCTTATTATACCTGCTAAGATATAAGCAAAAAGTTTAACCTCTTAATGGAATGGAGTCACTAATTCCCTCAGATTCCATGATTCTTTATAAAAGGGGAGAATTGACTTTTGACTTCTGCAGTATATATTTTCTGCAAGTTAATCTCCTTTCTACCTTGGGTAGCATGGCCAAACATCTCGGTTTGCCCAGGACAGTCTTGTCTGGAGACTTTTGCTGTGGTTTAATTATTAATATACTCCCCCCTCCCCACCACACACACCAAATGTGGTTTGAACAATGCGATTTTATGAGTATGTTAACCTTGAAGAATTACATTTGATATTTTTCCTTTGGAATTTCAGAAGTAAACTTGAAATTTCAGTTTTACCTTTAGAACAGGAGTTCTATGGATAGAAATCAGAATTTGAGGGGTCTGTGAACTTGGATAGAAAAAAGTATGCTTCTATTACATCTAACTCTAATTGCCCTTCAATTATGAATGCAGGTGACAAACTACAGCAGTGCAAGGTACTCCTGTGACTTTGTTACCAAGAAAAACCACAGCTATTTTCATATCACATTATAGCTATTACAAATTTACAAAATATCACTCACATTCATTGTTACTCCTGAATTAGAAAGATCACATGAGATCATAACCTTCATGTTTACAGATACTGTGCAATGTTGCTGGCCAGCAACTGGTCAACTCTATACTTTCACCAAACATCAAATCATGTAGTTCTACAGTGATATCCCAGACATTTATGCTGCTTTACAGAATTACTCATCTACGATTGTTTGTTGATCAATATGAGGAATTAGTTCTTAAATTTTTGCAAAACTAGACAGTTAATTTATTTATTTTTATTTGTTTATTTTTCTGCGGTACGCGGGCCTCTCACTGTTCCGGCCTCTGCAAAGCACAGGCTCCGGACGCTCACGCCCAGCGGCCACGGCCCACGGGCCACGGGTCCAGCCGCTCCGCGGCATATGGGATCCTCCCGGACCAGGGCACAAACCCGCGTCCCCTGCATCGGCAGGCAGACTCTCAACCACTGCGCCACCAGGGAAGCCCTAGACAGTTTAAATAAGAATTCTTAACTCTCTGCAAGGCAGCAAAGCCTTTTGAATACAGCACATAAGTTCTATTGTCACCTTAATGGATACTCTTAAAAATCTCCTTGCTAACTGTCAGTCAGTGCTGGAGTGGATGAAGATGAGATACAAAATTCTCTGTCAATTTCTTTGAAAAGAGAAATTTGCAAACATCTGGAAACATTTCAGAAAGTTTTACCAGTTATTTTATCTTGATGGCATCAAAGTTGAACCATGGACTATTATTCTTTTTTCTTTTTGATATAAAGTATATTGAGAGGATGAGGTAGCCAAAGGGGAATTCATTAGTTTTAGGTTAAAAAAACACAAAACAAAACAAACAAAAAAACAAAAAATCCAGTTCGAGTTTAATTCAAAAAACCTTGGAGAATTCAGGGGTTCCTTGACAGAAACTATTCCTATCTTGTAAAGTAGCTTAAAAAGCTTTAATCCATTTACAAGGATTTACATTTACAAATCAGCATTTTCAACACCTGTAACAAATAATAACTAAAACAATTGACATCAGTTGTTTATCCAACATGACATGCCTATAGCTTTTTCAAAGAGCTCTCCAGAGTTTAATGTTCTTATTCAATCTAGCAACAGCAGACTTCCCACTGGTTAAGTCTTTGAAGGTAAATTTATTTTTAATTTGTTTATATTTTAATGTATTTTAAAATTTAACACAATAATAAAAAACACATAGCATTGTATTACACATTTGTCTTTCAAAGCTATTTTGACAGCCATGTTTCAGTGTAATTGGTTTCTCTTGTAATCCTGTGTATTTTATTTTTTGCATTAAAAAACATTTTTCTGAAAGGGATCCCTGGCTTGATCAAATTGTCTCTATATTGCCGACAGGGTCCATGACACACATAAAAGGTTAAGAACTTTGGCTTTGGGGAATTCCCTGGTTAGGACGTGGCGCTTTCATTGCCGAGGGTACGGGTTCGATCCCTGGTCGGGGAATTAAGATCCAGTAAGCCAAAAAAAAAAAAAAAATAGCGTCAGTTCCTGTTGTCTATGGCTTGACAATTTCTGAGCGAAAAAATGGGATTCCTTGTCCAGGCCCACAATCACGGACCATTAAGATTCCCTGGCCTTGTTCCTAAGCAGAGTCCACAGGATTCTAATAAATAACTTAATTTAAAACAAAACAAAACAAAAAAACACACAGAACACTGGCTTTGGAGCTTCATCTCAAGGTAGAAACTTCCAGGAGGCATAATAGGCGTAGTTTCATTTATTCACTGCACAGAATTGTGAGGTCTTGGATATGGCTGGAAAGGACTTTGAATGGAACACTTTCTGTACAGACTCATGTATGCATTACATCAGCAAATGGTTAGAAATGATAAGTACCACAGAGAAGTACAGGTAAAGTTCTAAGGATGGTCAGAAGAAAGATCATTATCAGAAATAGCAGGGGACACATGGAAGAAGTGGTACTCCTGCTAGTGGGTGGGATGGGTAAAATCTGAATATTACAAGTGGGAATATTCATGCTAAGTTCATCCATAGGCCATCCAGACCACAGACCTCAGAGCCACCCTTGATTTCTCTTTCTCCTCATCCCTGCATCTGTGATCAAGTCTTGTCACTTAGGTCTCCATCCTATTTCTTACACCCATTCCTCCTATTTATCCCCTGGGTTATTGCCTGGCTTCAGGCTTATTACCAGAACTACTGGAATAGCCTACTACCTGGACCTCCATCTCCTTTCTCAAATCCTTTCCACACAGGTTATCCTAACTGCAATGACAATAATAGATTATTTGTTTGCATCAGATGTTAAAGAAATGTTCAAATTTTAGTATTATATATATGACGTAAGCCCCACGTTAAAATGGGGATTATTCATATACAACATGTATGTTAAAACTGAAGAGGATGCACTGGAGCAGTAGTTATCAATCTTGGCAACACATATAATAATCACCTACAGAGCTATTAAAAGGTCCTAATCCAGGAGCCTCCCTCCCAGGGTTCTGATGTAAATCCCAAGCAGACAGAGCTCCTGAACTGCCATCTCTGTTTCTGTTTACCTCTCTAGTTTTGACATTTATCTGCTCCACCTTATACCCTATCAAACTGCTGGTGTTCCTCAAATTCCCATGATGTCCTACTTGCGATACACTTTTCCTCCTGGTCTAGACATTTTTTTAAAGTCTCAGCTCACCTTTCCTAGGGAGAATTTTCAGTCTTCTCCAGGTAAACTGGTCCACTCTCTCCTTTTTGCCCCTCCTCTGATCTGTATGTCTTTGTATCATAGCAACGATATAATTTTGCATGTGTTCCTCTCTTCCCCTCACTACCAAGGGCATTGGAAAGGAAGCCATCTCCCTCGTGTCATTTTCACAAACATATTTCCAATGATTTTAAAACCTTGCTTGCACAGCTACTACTATATAGAAATATCACACTTAAGATGGAATAAAATTTAGGTTTTTTCTATATTTGCTTCTGTAATACCTTATTTATCAACCCCCTTTTATATTAGTGTAAGTAATAAGATCCTGTTTTTCTGTGACAGACATATATGTAATAAAACATGCATGAGAACTCAACTGGGAATTTTGAGAAATGTATCCCTCTCATTAATTATTTTAAAATCCCTCTGGAATCATTACAAACACGGCATGATAAAGTTTCTCTCAAAGTAAAATTAAGCCCAGATGCCAATCTTTTATTTTCCTTGGGAGTTTCGCATCAACATAAACCAGAAAAGCGGCAGCTGCTGCTTTTACAAGTGGTAGAATCCCCTGGCATATGGGACTGGCCCAGCTTTGGACCCTATGGAGGCTGTGGGAGTAGTACATTCTGAGCGTGCATTTGCAATTCTGGGCAAAATATGCAAAAGGGCTTCTCAGGAAGAAGTCTATATTTGCATACTCAAATTAGATCCATACAAACATGAATGCCTCCAAACCGGTTTCCACGTCAAATCAACACCCTCTGGCAACACTGATCTATCTTGAATAATAACCTCTAACTTGAAAATTGAACCTTAAATTTTATGTTATTTCTCCTATTTCTTCGTGATTTGCAAGTCATTAATCACAGTCTGGAAAAAATCAAGTTGTCACTGATTCTCTTACATACCCTTAAGGATACAGACCCCTCAAATAATTAAACGTAGGGGAAATATTTTTATTTCTTTTTGTTTGTTTGTTTGTTTGTTTTTGTTTTTGTTTTTGTTTCTTGCGGTACGCGGGCCTCTCACTCTTGTGGCCTCTCCTGTTGCGGAGCACAGGCTCCGGACGCGCAGGCTCAGCGGCCATGGCTCACGGGCCCAGCCCCTCCGCAGCATGTGGGATCTTCCCGGACCAGGGCACGAACCCGTGTCCCCTGCATCGGCAGGCGGACTCTCAACCACTGCGCCACCAGGGAAGCCCTTTATTTCTATTTTTAACATCTTTATTGGAGTATAATTGCTTTACAATGGTGTGTTAGTTTCTATTGTAAAACAAAGTGAGTCAGCTATATGTATACATATATCCCCATACCGCTCCCTCTCGCATCTGCCTCACACCCTCCCTATCCCACCCCTCACAAAGCATCGAGGTGATCTCCCTATGCTATGCGGCTGCTTCCCACTAGCTATCTATTTTACATTTGGTAGTATATATAAGTACATGCCACTCTCTCACTTCGTCCCAGCTTACTCTTCTCCCTCCCCATGTCCTCAAGTCCATTCTCTATGCCTGCATTTTTATTCCTGTCCTGCCCCTAGGTTCTCCAGAATCTTTTTTTTTTAGATTCCATATATATATATATATATATATGTTAGCATAGGCTATTTGTTTTTCTCTTTCTGACTTACTTCACTTTGTATAACAGACTCTACGTCCATCCACCTCACTAAAAATAACTCAATTTCATTTTTTTATGGCTGAGTAATATTCCACTGTATATATGTGCCACATCTTCTTTATCCATTCATCCATCGATGGACACTTAGGTTGTTTCCATGTCCAGTCTACTATAAATAGTGCTGCAATGAACATTGTAGTACACAATTCTTTTTGAATTATGGTTTTCTCACGGTATATGCCCAGCAGTGGGATTGCTGGGTCATATGGTGGTTCTATTTTTACTTTTTTAAGGAACCTCCATACTGTTCTCCACAGTGGCTGTACCAATTTACATTCCCACCAACAGTGCAACAAGGTTCCCTTTTCTCCACACCCTCTCCAGCATTTATTGTTTGGAGATATTTTGATGATGGCCATTCTGACTGGTGTGAGGTGATACCTCATTGTAGTTTTGATTTGCATTTCTCTAATGATTAATGATGTTGAGCATTCTTTCATGTGTTTGTTGGCAGTCTGTATATTTTCTCTGGAGAAATGTCTATTTAGGTTTTCTGCCCATTTTTGGATTGGGTTGTTTGTTTTTTTGTTATTGAGCTGCATGAGCTGCTTCTAAATTTTGGAGATTAATCCTTTGTTAGCTGCTTCATTTGCAAATATTTACTCCCATTCCCAGGGCTGTCTTTTCATCTTGTTTATGGTTTCCTTTGCTGTGCAAAAGCTTTTAAGTTTCATTAGGTCCCATTTGTTTATTTTATATTTTTAACATCTTTATTGGAGTATAATTGCTTTACAATGGTGTGTCCATTTGTTTATTTTTGTTTTAATTTCCATTTCTCTAGGATGTGGGTCAAAAAGGATCTTGCAGTGATTTAGGTCATAGAGTGGTCTGCCTATGTTTTCCTCTCAGAGTTTTACAGTGTCTGGCCTTATATTTAGGTCTTTAATCCATTTTGAGTTTATTTTTGTATATGGTGTTAGGGAGTGTTCTAATTTCATTCTTTTACATATAGCTGTCCAGTTTTCCCAGCACCACTTATTGAAGAGGCTGTCTTTACTCCATTGTATATTCTTGCCTCCTTTATCAAAGATAAGGTGACCATATGTGCGTGGGTTTATCTCTGGGCTTTCTAACCTGTTCCATTGATCTATATTTCTGTTTCTGTACCCATACCATAATGTCTTGATTACTGTACCTTTGAAGTATAGTCTGAAGTCAGGAAGACCGATTCCTCCAGCTCCGTTTTTCTTTCTCAAGATTGCTTTGGCTATTCGGGGTCTTTTGTGTTTCCATACAAACTGTGAAATTTTTTGTTTTAGTTCTGTGAAAAATGCCATCGGTAGTTTGATAGGGATTGCATTGAATCTGTAGATGGCTTTGGGTAGTAGAGTCATTTACACAATGTTGATTGTTCTAATCCAAGAACATGGTATAGCTCTCCATCTGTTTGTATCATCTTTAATTTCTTTCATCAGTGTCTTATACTTTTCTGCATACAGGTCTTTTGACTCCTTAGGTAGGTTTATTCCTAGGCATTTTATTCCTAGGCATTTTATTCTTTTGTTGTAATGTTCAATGGGAGTGTTTCCTTAATTTCTCTTTCAGATGGTTCATCATTAGTGTATAGTAATGCAAGGGATTTCTGTGCATTAATTTTGTATCCTGCTACTTTACCAAATTCATTGATTAGCTCTAGTAGTTTTCTGGTAGCATCTTTAGGATTCTCTATGTATAATATCATGTCATCTGCAAACAGTGACAGTTTTACTTCTTCTTTTCTGATTTGGATTCCTTTTATTTCTTTTCCTTCTCTGATTGCTGTGGCTAAAACTTCCAAAACTATGTTGAAGAATAGTGGTGAGAATGGGCAACCTTGCCTTATTCCTGATCTTAATGGAAATGCTTTCAGTTTTTCACCATTGAGTACAATGTTGGCTGTGGGTTTGTCATATATGGCCTTTATTATGTTGAGGAAAGTTCCCTCTATGCCTATGTTCTGGAGGGTTTTTATCAGCAATGGGTGTTGAATTTTGTCAAAAGCTTTCTCTGCATCTATTGAGATAATCATATGGTTTTTATCCTTCAATTTGTTAATATGGTGTATCACGTTGAATGATTTATGTATATTGAAGAATCCTTGCATTCCTGGAATAAACCCCACTTGATCATGGTGTATGATCCTTAAAAGTGCTGTTGGATTCTGTTTGCTAGTATTTTGTTGAGGATGTTTGCATCTATGCTCATCAGTGGTATTGGCCTGTAGTTTACTTTCCTTGTGACATCTTTGTCTGGTTTTGGTATCAGGGTGATGGTGGCCTCACAGAATGAGTTTGGAGTGGTCCTCCTTCTGCTATATTTTGGAAGAGTTTGACAAGAAGAGGTGTTAGCTCTTCTCTAAATGTTTCATAGAATTCATCTGTGAAGCCATCTTGTCCAGGGCTTTTGTTTGTTGGAAGATTTTTAATCACAGTCCCAATTTCAGTGCTTGTGATTGGTCTGTTTATATTTTCTATTTCTTCCTGGTTCTATCTCAGAAGATTGTGCTTTTCTAAGAATTTGTCCATTTCTTCCAGGTTGTCCATTGTATTGGCATATAGTTGCTTGTAGTAATCTCTCATGATCTTTTGTATTTCTGCAGGGTCAGTTGTTACTTCTTTTTCATTTCTAATTCTATTGATTTGAGTCTTCTCCCTTTTTTTCTGAGTCTGCCTAATGGTGTATCAATTTTGTTTATCTTCTCAAAGAACCAGCTTTTAGTTGTATTGATATTTGCTATTGTTTCATTCATTTCTTTTTCATTTATTTCTGATCTGATCTTTTTGATTTCTTTTTTTGTGTGTGTGATAACGCGGGGCTCTCACTGCTGTGGCCTCTCCTGTTGCAGAGCACAGGCTCCGGACGTGCAGGCTCAGTGGCCATGGCTCACGGGTCCAGCCGCTCCGCAGCATGTGGGATCTTCCCGGACTGGGGCATGAACCCATGTCCCCTCAGCAGCAGGCAGACTCCCAACCACTGCACCACCAGGGAAGCCCTATGATTTCTTTCCTTCTGCTAACTTTGGGGGTTTTTTGCTCTTATTTCTCTAATTGCTTTAGTGTAAGGTTAGGTTTTTTATTCGAGATGTTTCCTGTTTCTTAAGGTAGGATTGTATTGCTATAAACTTCCCTCTTAGAACTGCTTTTGCTGCATCCCAAAGGTTTTGGGTCATCGTGTTTTCATTGTCATTTGTTTCTAGGCATTTTTTGATTTCCTCTTTGATTTCTTCAGTGATCTCTTGGTTATTAAGTAGTGTATTGTTTAGCTTCCATGTGTTTGTTTTTACAGATTTTTTCCTGAAATTGGCATCTAGTCTCATAGCATTGTGATCGGAAAAGATCCTTGATACAGTTTCAATTTTTGTAAATTTACCAAGGCTTGATTTGTGACCCAAGATATGATCTATCCTGGAGAATCTTCTTGAGCATTTGAGAAGAAAGTGTATTCTGTTGTTTTTGGATGGAATGTCCTATAAATATCAATTCAGTCCATCTTGTTTAATGTATTATTTAAAGCTTTTGTTTCCTTATTTATTTTCACTTTGATCTGTCCATTGGTGAAAGTGGGGTCTTAAAGTCCCCTACTATGATTGTGTTACTGTTGATTTCCCCTTTTATGGCTGTTAGCATTTACCTTATGTATTGAGGTGCTCCTATATTGGCTGCATAAATATTTACAATTGTTATATCTTCTGCTTGGACAGATCCCTTGATCATTATGTAGTGTCCTTCTTTGTCTCTTGTAAGAGTCTTTATTTTAAAGTCTATTTTGTCTGATGTGAGAATTGCTATTCCAGCTTTCTTTTGATTTCCATTTGCATGGAATGTCTTTTCCATCCCCTCACTTTCAGTCTGTATGTGTCCCTAGGTCTGAAGTGGGTCTCTTGTAGACAGCATATATACGGGTCTTGTTTTTGTATCCATTCAGGCAGTCTATGTCTTTTGGTTGGAGCACTTACCATTTAGATTTAAGGTAATTATCGATATGTATCTTCCTATTACCATTTTCTTAATTGATTTGAGTTTGTTATTGTAGGTCATTTCCTTCTCTTGTGTTTCCTGCCTAGACAAGTTCCTTTAGCATTTTTTATAAAGCTGGTTTGGTGGTGCTGAATACTCTTAGCTTTTGCTTGTCAAGGATTTGATTTATCCATCAAATCTGAATGAGATTCTTGCTGGGTAGAGTAATCTTGGTTGTAGGTTTTTCCCTTTCATCACTTTAAATATGTCTGGCCACTCCCTTCCGGCTTGCACTTTAAATATGTCTGGCCACTCCATTCTGGCTTGCAGAGTTTCTGCTGAAAGATCAGCTGTTAACCTTATGGGGATTCCCTTGTATGTTACTTGTTTTTCCCTTGCTGCTTTTAATATTTTTTCCTTGTATTTAATTTTTGATAGTTTGATTAATATGTATCTTGGCATGTTTCTCCTTGGATTTATCCTGTGTGGGACTCTCTGCGTTTCGTGGACTTGATTAACTATTTCCTTTCCCATATTAGGGAAGTTTTCAACTATAATCTCTTCAAATATTTTATCCGTCCCTTGCTTTTTCTCTTCTTCTTTTGGGACTCCTATAATTTGAATGTTGGTGTGCTTAATGTTGTCCCAGAGGTCTCTGAGACTGTCCTCAATTCTTTTCGTTCTTTCTTCTTTATTCTGCTCTGCAGTAGTTACTTGCACTATTTCATCTTCCAGGTCACTTATGCACTCTTATGCCTCAGTTATTCTGCTATTGATTCCTTGTAGAGAATTTTTAATTTCATTTATTGTGTTGTTTGTTCATCATTGTTTGTTTGCTCTTTAGTTCTTCTAGGTCCTTGTTAAATGTTTATTTTCTCCATTCTATTTCCAAGATTTTGGATCATCTTTAGTACCATTAATCTGAATTCCTTTTCAGGTAGACTGCCTATTTCCTCTTCATTTGTTAGGGCTGGTGGGTTTTTACCTTGCTTCTTCACCTGCTGCATATTTCTCTGTCTTCTCATTTGGCTTAACTTACTGTGTTTGTGGTCTTCTTTTCACAGGCTGCATGTTCATAGTTCCTGCTGTTTCTGGTGTCTGCCCCCAGTGGCTAAGGTTGGTTCAATAGGTTGTGTAGGCTTCCTGGTGGAGGGGACATGTGCCTGTGTTCTGGTTGATGAGGCTGTATCTTGTCTTTCTGTTGGGCAGGACTGCGTCTGGTGGTGTGTTTTGGGGGTGTCTGTGGACTTAGTATGATTTTAGGCAGCGTGTCTGCTATTGCGTGGGGTTGTGTTCCTGTCTTGCTAGTTGTTTGGCATGGGGTGTCCAGCACTGGAGCTTGCTGGTCATTGAGTGGAGCTGGGTCTTAGTGTTGAGTTGGAGATCTCTCGGAGAGCTTTAGCCGTTTGATATTACGTGGAGCTGGGAGCTCTCTGGTGGACCAGTGTCCTCAACTCGGCTATCCCACCTCAGAGGCTCAGGCCTGACACCTGGCTGGAGCACTAAAAGCCTGTTAGCCACACAGCTCAGAACAAAAGGGAGAAAAAAAGAAAGAAAGAAAAATAAAATAAAATATAGTTAATAAAATTAAAAATTAAAAAAATTAAAAAGTAATTAAAAAAGAAAGAAGAGAGCAACCAAAACAAAAACAAATCCACCAATGATAACAAGCACTAAAAAGTATACTAAAAATAACCCAGACAGAACCATAGGACAAATGGTAAAAGCAAAGCTATACAGACAAAATCACACACAGAAGCATACACATACACACTCACAAAAAGAGAAAAAGGAAAAAAATATATATCGTTGCTCCCAAAGTCCATTGCCTCAATTTTGGGATGATTCGTTGTCTATTCAGGTATTCTAGATGCAGGTTACATCAAGTTGATTGTGGAGATTTAATCCGTTGCTCCTGAGGCTGCTGGGAGAGATTTCCCTTTCTCTTCTTTGTTCGCACAGCTCCTGGGGTTCAGCTTTGGATGTGGCCCCGCCTCTGCATGTACGTCGCCCTCTGGCACCTGTTCTTCGCCCAGACAGGAGGGGGTTAAAGGAGCGACAGATTAGGGGGCTCTGGCTCACTCAGGCTGTGTGGGAGGGAGGGGTACGTTATGTGGGGTGAGCCTGCTGTGGCAGAGGCTGCCGTGATGTTACAACAGCTTGGGGCGCGCCGTGGGTTCTCCCGGGGAAGTTGTCCCTGGATCACCGGACCCTGGCAGTGGCGGGCTGCACAGGCTCCCAGGAGGAGAGGTGTGGATAGTGACCTGGGCTTGCACACAGGCTTCTTGGTGGCTGCAGCAGCAGCCTTAGCATCTCATGCCTGTTTCTTGTGTCCACGCTGATGGCCGCGGCTTGCGCCGGGCTCTGGAGCTCATTTAGGCGGTGCTCTGAATCCCCTCTCCTCGTGCACCGTGAAACAATGGTCTCTTGCCTCTTAGTCAGTTCTAGACTTTTCCCCAGACTCCCTCCCGCCTAGCTGTGGCGCACTAGCCCCCTTCAGGCTGTGTTCACGCAGCCAACGCCAGTCCTCTCCCTGGGATCTGACCTCCAAAGTCTGAGCTCAACTCCCAGCCCCCGCCCACCCCAGCGGGTGAGCAGACAAGCCTCTCGGGCTGGTGAGCACTGGTTTGCACCGATCCTCTGTGCAGGAATCTCTCCACTTTACCCTCCACACCCCTGTGCATGTGCTCTCCTCCGCAGCTCCGAAGCTTCTCCACTCCACCCCCGGCAGTCTCCGCCCGCGAAGGGGCTTCTAGTGTGTGGAAACCTTTCCTCCTTCACAGCTCCCTCCTGCTGGTGCAGGTCCTGTCCCTATTCTTTTGTCTCTGTTTTCTCTTTTTTCTTTTGCCGTAGCCAAGTATGTGGGAGTTTCTTGCCTTTTGGGAGGTCTGAGGTCTTCTGCCAGCGTTCAGTAGGTGTTCTGTAGGAGTTGTTCCACATGTAGATGTATTTCTGATGTATTTGTGGGGAGGAAGGTGATCTCCACGTCTTACTCCTCCACCATCTTGAAGGTTTCCTCCGGGGAAATATTTTTAAATGAATTTATTTCCCAAGTAAATGTTCTGCTGAATTTTTAAAATCTAGTCTTATCACTGTTGAATTATGTAGTAAAGTCATAATGAAAAATGAAAAATGTCAATTATATAAGAATTCGTTCTTTCTATATGCTACTTTAAAAACATGATCAGGAGACCCCTACATCAGAATAAAATGCAGATTCCTGTCCCACTGTTAATGAGGAATTTGCAGCCCCGGTGATTTCTATGAACCATAAAGTTTGAGAACTACAGCTCTAAATCATTTTAAAAATTACACACTCCGGATAAAACGGCTCTTTAAATTTCCCTTTTCGTACTCTGCTGGGTGCAACTCTAGCTTCTGATGACATTTCTATTTCTCATGCTGAGTTAGCCATATTTGTCCCTCAAGATCTAATATTGACAGTCAGGGATTTGGCTCCATGTGACCAAAGACAGAATCCCATTATTATCAACCTCATAATTGGTTCTTTTTCTTTCTTTCTTTTTTTTTTTTTTTTTGGAATTTGACATCTTTAACTTCAAATCCTGCCAATGCAGGGGACAAGGGTTCAAGCTCTGGTCCAGGAAGATCCCACATGCCGCGGAGCAAATAAGCCCATGCGCTACAACTACTGAGCCTGCACTCTAGAGCCCACGAGCCACAACTACTGAGCCCACATGCCACAACTACTGAAGCTCACGTGCCTAGAGCCTGAGCTCCACACCAAAGAGAAGCCACTGCAATAAGCCTGCGCACCACAACAAAGGGTAACCCCTGCTCGCCACAACTAGAGAAAGCCTGTGTGCAGCAACGAATACCCAACGCAGCCAAAAATAAATAAATAAATTTTTAAAAGTATGGTTATTCTCGTTTAGTCAGTTGTATTCTTTTAGCTACAGCAAGAACTGGTTTTTTAAAAAGTCTATATTCAATATCTTGTTAATAACCTATAATGGAAAAGAATCTGAAAAAGAATATATATACACACATACATATATATATATATATGAATCTCTTTGCTGTGCACTTGAAACTAACACAACATTGTAAATAAACTATATTTCAAATAAATAAATAAATACAAGTCTATGTTTCAACGTTACCATTTTCATGTCTGTCAAATCCCCACCTAGATTCCCTTAGAAAACATTTGGATAATAATGGTAAATGCCTGCAAGAAGTATAATTCTTTAGTACAGAAATCCTTTATTATTATCACTTTCATAATTTTAATTGACTTTTCTCTTTAATTCCACATGTATGTCCATTATATATTCACAAAGTTTCATTTTTATCATTATTGTCAAGTAGTTTATAACAATTGTCAAAAGGCTGTGAAGTGTTTAGATGATCACAACTTTATAAATATAACGTTTCTTTCTTCTTCTCTTGGGTAACATGCCTGGAATTACATATTCTCAAAAGAAAAGACTCTTCATCGTCATAATTACATACACGCTCTGAGGAGAAACCAGGGTACACCTACCTAGCAAAACAGCACTCAGTAACAATTTCACTGTTCCTGCCAAATACTCTAGGTTGTGGTAATTTTCAAACATTGTATAAAATGACACACATTCCATAAATGAGGTGTGATTAAAACATAAGACAAGTCACACATGAAAACAGCTCTCACTACTTTATGATCACTCCTCATACATAATCTTAGGCAATCAGTCATGGAATATAATTTTTTAAACCTTTACCCTATTGCCCACATACCTCTAATCGAACTTCCCCTCTGGCCACCCCAGGGTGAGAGAAAGGAGATTGCCATCCAAAGACATCTGGTTTGGAATATAAGGGGGCAATCAAACATCCTCAGTGGGATGTCAGCAGGGATCTGCCACCACTCAAAACTCAGCACTTATGTGGTCTTGAAATTATAACTGGCTGCTTCATGTAGGGGCAGATCTAGGCAAAATTGTGTAGTCCGTGAAGTCTGCTTTCGGCACTTCTTCCCCTGTGGCCCCCAGAGCTGCATTGCTGTTCCCTGCAGCTGAGAGTCCTCCCCTGTGGCTGTGCTTCACAGGCAGCTCTGAATCAATCTCTATCATTCCTGCTAATCAACATGTAGCCATCTTATGTCCTGTTCCATCATTTGGTTCATTTCAATTCACAGGAATTTGTGGTGAGCAGCTATTACGGGCCAGGCACAGTGCTTGGTGCTGCATGTAGAAACTTTAAAAACCATGGCTTGGCTTCATGGAATTGGTGATTTAGCTGGACAAGGTAAGTTAACAAATTTAATTACCTGATGTTAAGATGGTTTGTTAAGTTAAATGATGTATTCTCAGGGTTGAGATGGTGCTTGGTGCACAGTAGATGCTCAATATGTATTTTATTTTATTTTATTTTTTTTTGCGGTGCGCGAGCCTCTCACTGTTGTGGCCTCTCCCGTTACGGAGCACAGGCTCCGGAAGCGCAGGCTCAGCGGCCATGGCTCATGGGCCCAGCCGCTCCGCAGCATGTGGGATCATCCCAGACCAGGGCACGAACCCGTGTCCCCTGCATTGGCAGGCAGACTCTCAACCACTGCGCCACCAGGGAAGCCCTCGATACGTATTTTTTAAAACATCTTTATTGGAGTGTTAGTTGCTGCTAGTTGTGTTAGTTGCTGCTGTATAACAAAGTGAATCAACTATAAGTATATATATATCCCCATATCCCCTCCCTCTTGCTTCTCCCTCCCACCTTCCCTATGCCACCCCGCTAGGTGGTCACAAAGCACCGGCTGCTTCCCAACATCTATCTATTTTACATTTGGTAGTGTATATATGTCAATGCCACTCTCTCGCTTTATCCCAGCTTACCCTTCCCCCTCGCTGTGTCCTCAAGTCCATTCTCAAAGTCTGTGTCTTTATTCCTGTACTGCCCCTAGATTCTACAGAACCTTTGTTGTTGTTTCTTTTTAGATTCCATATATATGTAATAGCATACAGTATTTTTCTCTTTCTGACTTACTTCACTCTGTATGTGAAGGCCACCTCACTACAAAAAACTCAATTTCGTTTCTTTTTATGGCTGAGTAATATTCCATTGTACATATGTGCCACATATTCTTTATCCATTCATCTGTCGATGGACACTTAGGTTGCTTCCATGTCCTGATTATTGTCAATAGAGCTGCAATGAACATTGTGGTACATGACTCTTTTTGAATTACGGTTTTCTCAGGGTATATGCCCATTAGTGGGATTGCTGGGTCATACGGTAGTTCTAGTTTTAGTTTTTTAAGGAACCTCCATACAGTTCTCCATAGTGGCTGTACCAATTTACATTCCCATCAACAGTGCAATAGGGTTGGCTTTTCTCCACACCCTCTCCAACATTTATTGTCTGTAGATTTTTTGATGAAGACCACTCTGACCAGAGTGAGGTGGTACCTCATTGTAGTTTTGCTTTGCATTTCCCTAATGATTAAGGATGTTGAGCATTCTTTCATGTGTTTGTTGGCAATCTGTATATCTTCTTTGGAGAAATGTCTATTTAGGTCTTCTGCCCATTTTTGGATTTTTTTTTTGTTTGTTTTTTTGATATTGAGCTGCACGAGCTGCTTGTATATTTTGGAGATTAAACCTTTGTCAGTTGCTTCATTTGCAAATATTTTCTCCAATTTGGAGGGTTGTCTTTTTCTCTTGTTTACGGTTTCCTTTGCTGTGCAAAAGCTTTTATTAGGTCCCATTTGTTGATTTTTCTTTTTAATTTCCATTTCCTTAGGAGGTGGGTCAAAAAGGATCTTGCAGTGATTTAGGTCAGAGTGTTCTGCCTATGTTTTCCTCTAAGAGTTTCACAGTATCTGGCTTTACATTTAAGGCTTTAATCCAGTTTGAGTTTATTTTTGTGTATGGTGTTAGGGAATGTTCTAATTTCATTCTTTTACATATAGCTGTCCAGTTTTCCCAGCACCACTTATTGAAGAGGCTGTCTTTACTCCATTGTATATTCTTGCCTCCTTTATCAAAGAAAACGTGACCATATGTGCATGGGTTTATCTCTGGGCTTTCTATCCTGTTCCATTGATCTATATTTCTGTTTTTGTGCCCGTACCATAATGTCTTGATTACTGTACCTTTGAAATATAGCCTGAAGTCAGGAAGCCTGATTCCTTCAGCTCCGTTTTTCTTTCTCAAGATTGCTTTGGCTATTCGGAGTTTTTTGTGTCTCCATACAAATTGTGAAATTTTTTGTTCTAGTTCTGTGAAAAATGCCATTGGGATATGATAGGGATTGCACTGAATCTGTAGATTGCTTTGGGTAGTAGAGTCATTTACACAATGTTGATTCTTCCAATCTAAGAACATGGTATATCTCTCCATCTGTTTGCATCATCTTTAATTTCTTTCATCCGTGTCTTATAGTATTCTGCATACAGGTCTTTTGTCTCCTTAGGTAGGTTTATTCCTAGGCATTTTATTCTTTTGTTACAATGATAGATGGGAATGTTTCCTTAATTTCCCTTTCAGATGTTTCATCATTAGTGTATAGGAATGCAAGAGATTTCTGTGCATTAATTTTGTATCCCGCCACTTTACCAAATTCATTGATTAGCTCTAGTAGTTTCCTGGTAGCAACTTTAGGATTCTCTATGTATAATATCATGTCATCTGCAAACAGTGACAGTCTTACTTCTTCTTTACATTTTGGATTCCTTTTATTTCTATTTCATCTGTGATTGCTGTGGCTAAAACTTCCAAAACTATGTTGAAGAATAGTGGTGAGAATGGGCACCCTTGTCTAGTTCCTGATCTTATTGGAAATGGTTTCAATTTTTCACCATTGAGAATGATGTTGGCTGTTGGTTTGTCATATATGGCCTTTATTATGTTGAGGTAAGTTCCCACTATGCTTACTTTCTGGAGAATTTTTTATCATAAATCAGTGTTGAATTTTGTCGAAAGCTTTTTCTGCATCTATTGACATTATCATATTGTTTTTATTTTTCAATTTGTTAATATGGTGTATCACATTGAATGATTTGTGTATATTGAAGAATCCTTATATTCTTGGGATAAACCCCACTTGATCATGGTGTATGATCCCTTTAATGTGCTGCTGGATTCTGTTTGCTAGTATTCTGTTGAGGATGTTTGCATCTATGTTCATCAGTGATATTGGCCTGTAGTTTTTTTTTTGTAACATCTCTGTCTGGTTTTGGTATGAGGGTGACGGTGGCCTCGTAGAATGAGTTTGGGAATGTTCCTCCCTCTGCTATATTTTGAAAGCGTTTGAGAAGTACACGTGTTAGCTCTTCTCTAAACGTTTGATAGAATTCACCTGTGAAGCCATCTGGTCCTGGGCTTTTGTTTGTTGGAAGATTTTCAAACACAGTTTCAATTTCAGTGCTTGTGATTGGTCTGTTTATATTTTCTATTTCTTCCTGGTTCAGTCTGGAAGGTGTGCTTTTCTAAGAATTTGTCCATTTCTTCCAGGTTGTCCATTTTATTGGCATATAGTTGCTTGTAGTAATCTCTCATGATCTTTTGCATTTCTGCAGGGTCATTTGTTACTTCTCCTTTTTCATTTCTAATTCTGTTGATATGAGTCTTCTCCCTTTTTTTCTTGATGAGTCTGAAAAAAAGATTTTGATTTCCTTCCTTCTGCTAACTTTGGGCTTTTTTTGTTCTTCTTTCTCTAATTGCTTTAGTGTAAGGTTAGGTTGTTTATTTGAGATGTTTCTTGTTCTTTGAGGTAGGATTGTAGTGCTATAAACTTCCCTCTTAGAACTGCTTTTCTGCATCCCATAGGTTTTGGGTCGTCATTTTGTCATTGTCATTTTTTGATTTCCTCTTTGATTTCTTCAGTGATCTCTTCGTTATTAAGTAGTGCATTGTTAAGCGTCCATGTGTTTGTATTTTTTACAGATTTTTTTTCCTGTAATTGATATCTACTCTCATAGCATTGTGGTCGGAAAAGATCCTTGATACGATTTCAATTTTCTTAAATTTACCAAGGCTTGATTTGTGACCCAAGATATGATGTATCCTGGAGAATCTTTTATGAGCATTTGAGAAGAAAGTGTATTCTGTTGTTTTTGGATGGAATGTCCTGTAAATAACAATTAAGTCCATCTTGTTTAATGTATCATTTAAAGCCTTTGTTTCCTTATTTATTTTCATTTTGATTGATCTGTCCATTGGTGAAAGTGGGGTATTAAAGTCCCCACTATGATTGTGTTACTGCTGATTTCCCCTTTTATGGTTGTTAGCATTTTCTTTATGTATTGTGATGCTCTTATGTTGGCTGCATAAATATTTACAATTGTTATATCTTCTTCTTGGATTGATCCCTTGATCATTATGTAGTGTACTTCTTTGTCTCTTGTAAGAGTCTTTATTTTAAAGTCTATTTTGTCTGATGTGAGAATTGCTATTCCAGCTTTCTTTTGATTTCCATTTGCATGGAATGTCTTTTTCCATCCCCTCACTTTCAGTCTGTATGTGTCCCTAGGTCTGAAGTGGGTCTCTTGTAGACAGCATATATACGGGTCTTGTTTTTGTATCCATTCAGGCAGTCTATGTCTTTTGGTTGGAGCACTTAATCCATTTAGATTTAAGGTAATTATTGATATGTATCTTCCTATTACCATTTTCTTAATTGATTTGAGTTTTTTATTGTAGGTCTTTTCCTCCTCTTGTGTTTCCTGACTAGAGAAGTTCCTTTAGCATTTGTTGTAAAGTTGGTTTGGTGGTGCTGAATTCTCTTAGCTTTTGCTTGTCTGTAAAGGTTTTAATTTCTCCATCAAATCTGAATGAGATCCTTGCTGGGTAGAGTAATCTTGGTTGTAGGTTTTTCCCTTTCATCACTTTAAATGTGTCTGGCCACTCCCTTCTGGCTTGCAGAGTTTCTGCTGAAAGATCAGCTGTTAACCTTATGGGGATTCCCTTGTATGTTATTTGTTGTTTTTCCCTTGCTGCTTTTAATAAGTTTTCCCTGTATTTAATTTTTGATAAGTATGTGTCTTGGCGTGTTTCTCCTTGGATTTATCCTGTGTGGGACTCTCTGCATTTCCTGGACTTGATTAACTATTTCCTTTCCCATATTAGGGAAGTTTTCAATTATAATCTCTTCAAATATTTTATCCGTCCCTTGCTTTTTCTCTTCTTCTTTTGGGACTCCTATAATTTGAATGTTGGTGTGCTTAATGTTGTCCCAAAGGTCTCTGAGACTGTCCTCAATTCTTTTCATTCTTTCTTCTTTATTCTGCTCTGCAGTAGTTATTTGCACTATTTCATCTTCCAGGTCACTTATCCATTCTTATGCCTCAGCTATTCTGCTATTGATTCCTTCTAGAGAATTTTTAATTTCATTTATTGTGTTGTTTGTTCATCATTGTTTGTTTGCTCTTTAGTTCTTCTAGGTCCTTGTTAAATGTTTATTTTCTCCATTCTATTTCCAAGATTTTGGATCATCTTTACTATCATTACTGTGAATCCTTTTTCAGGTAGACTGCCCATTTCTTCTTCATTTGTTTGGTCTGGTGTGTTTTTACCTTGCTTCTTCACCTGCTGCATATTTCTCTGTCTTCTCATTTGGCTTAACTTACTGTATTTGTGCTCTGCTTTTCGCAGGCTGCATGTTCATAGTTCCTATTGTTTCTGGTGTCTGCCCCCAGTGGCTAAGGTTGGTTCAATAGGTTGTGTAGGCTTCCTGGTGGAGGGGACATGTGCCTGTACTCTGGTTGATGAGGCTGGATCTTGTCTTTCTGTTGGGCAGGACTGCGTCCGGTGGTGTGTTTTGGGGGTGTCTGTGGACTTAGTATGATTTTAGGCAGCGTGTCTGCAATTGCGTGGGGTTGTGTTCCTGTCTTGCTAGTTGTTTGGAATGGGGTGTCCAGCACTGGAGCTTGCTGGTTATTGAGTGGAGCTGAGTCTTAGTGTTGAGATGGAGATCTCTGGGAGAGCTGCTCCTGAGTGATATTACTCTACTCTACTCTACTCTAGATTTTTCCCGGACTCCGTCCCAGCTAATTGTGGTACACTAGCCCCCTTCAGGCTGTGTTCACGCAGCCAACCCCAGTGTTCTCCCTGGGTTGCGACCTCCGAAGCCCGAGCCTCAGCTCCCAGCTTTGCCCGCCCCGGCGGTTGAGCAGACAAGCCTCTCGGGCTGGTGAGTGCTGGTCGGCACCGATCCTCTGCGTGGGAATCTCTCTGCTTTGCCCTCCGCACCACTGTGGCTGCGCTCTCCTTCGCGTCTCCAAAGGTTCCCCCCTCCGCCACCCGCAGTCTCCGCCCGCGAAGGGGCTTCCTAGTGTATGGAAACCTTTCCTCCTTCACAGCTCCTTCCCACTGGTGCAGGTCCTGTCCCTATCCTTTTGTCTCTGTTTTGTTTTTCTTTTGCCCTACCCAGGTAAGTGGAGAGTTTCTTGCCTCTTAGGAAGTCTGAGGTCTTCTGCCAGCATTCAGTAGGTGTTCTGTAGGAGCTGTTCCACACGTAGATGTATTTTTGGGGAGGATGGTGATCTCCACGTCTTACTTCTACGCCATGTGGAAGGTCCTCCCGTATTTGTTAATGAGCTTAAATAGCCTAAGTGCTAAGCTAGAGATCTACACCAGGTACTGTGGGAACGTGATGGTTCAAGGAACATATCTTGAACAAACAATGACACCTGAACTAAGCCTGAAAAGGATGAATAAGTTACTGAGAATAAGACAGGCTGAAAAGGCAACTCTGGGCACAGGGAAGAGTATGAACAAGACATGGGGATTGTAAACAACACAGAATGTGCAAGGACACTTTAACAATTGCATTTTACAAGACTTTAAGGTACAAAATGGGGTGAGGTTATATAATATCTTATATGTCACACTACAACAAAGTTTGTATTTTATTTGTAGTCGATAGGAAGTCATTGCCATATTTGTTTTTTAATAGCTCTGTAAATTGAGGAATAGATTGGAGGGAGAAAAGAGCAGAGGCAGAGTGCACATTTGGGAGAACATTGCAATCAATGAAGCTAAAGATTGGTGGTAAAGATGATGGCCCTGAGCTAGCTTCAAGGTGTCAGCTAGCAAATCTGATATATTTAAGTTTATTCATGCATTAACAAGACTTTATATGTCAAAGACCTTTTCTCTCAGGTAAAATACAGACATTCCCTTGACCTTCGTTTCCAGGAAGCTCAGAACTGAATGCTTGCTTACTATTGTACAAGTGGGTTAGAATAGTAAGTGGTAAAATTATTGCAACTACCCCATACAGTTTCAATATATATTTTTTAATTTTGCATTTTTTGTTGTGATAACTTACATGCAATAAAATGCACAGATACTAAGTGTGCAGTTTGATGAGTTTTGAAAACTGTATACACCCATATAACACTACCCAAATTGAGATCTAGAATATGTTTCTATCACCCCAGATATTATCTCTTGTCCTTTCCAGTCAATCATTTTTGCTCCAGGCAACCATGATCTGATTTCTATCACCTTAGATGGGGTGGTTAATATGGGTCTTGGACTTCTTATAACTGAAGCATAGAATATATATTCTTTCGTGTCTGGCTTCCTTCACTGAATATTATGTTTGTGAGATGCATCCATATTGATGATTTATCAGTAGTTTGTTCCTTTCTATTGCTGAATAGTATTCCATTCCCTGTTGATGCACATTTAAATTATTTCAAGTTTTTGACGACGAAGAATAAGGCTTCTATGTACTCTCTAGTAAAAGTTATTTTTTTTTTCTTTTTGTGGACATAGTTATATGTCACGTGTGCTGGAGATGAATTATCTCAGCTTTGTCCAAAAACATCTTTATCTTTAATGTGAAGGATCTTTTTACTGGGTATAGAATTCAAGGTTGACATATGTTATTTTATTGTCTTGTAGCCTTTACTGTTTCTGATCAGATGTCAGATTCATTTTTAATATTGTTCCCCTGAATGTGTTACATCTCTTTGATCTGTTTGCTTATATGATTCTACATCTTCAGTATTCAGCATTTTGACTCTGATATGTCTAGATTTCATTTTCTTTGTATTCTGCTTGGAGTTTGCTGAACTTCTTGGATCCATGGTTTAATACCTCTCATCAACTTTGGAAAATTAGTAAATATTTTCTCTTCAGGTATTTCCTTTACCCCAACTTCTCATCTCCTCTCCTTCTAAAACTCAAATTTCATCTGTGTTAGACCATTTAATGTTGTCCTACAGGGTTTAGATGCTCTGTTCTTTTTTTCTCTTTTTCCCCTCTTTTTGCTTCAGTTTGAATAATTTCTATTGATTTATCTTCAGTTTTTCTTTCTTGTGTATTTTCTGGTCTACTATTAACTCCATGGAATGAGTTATTCATTTCTGATATTGTAATTTTCATTTCTAGACTTATCATTTTGTTCTCTTTTGTAGTTTTCATTTCTTTACTGAAATTCCACGTTTATCTTATTTTTAACCTTTTCCATATATTCCTTAACATATTTGTCATAGCTATTTTAAAGTATTTTCTGTTAATTCCAAAATCATGTCATCTCTGAGTGACTTCTAGTGTTTGTTTTTTATCTGGAATTTAGGTCACACTTTACTCCTTCACATAGCTTGAAATTTTTTTACTCATGACCAACACGTGTAAAAAATAGTAGAGGTGGAAGTAAGTAATATTTTATCCCTAGCAAAGGGTATGTTCTTTCTTCTCTTGAGCTGCTAGGTTGGGGAAGGGGGTGTGTAGAAATAGAAAGTCAATCTAGTCTGTAATTGATACATTTCTAGACTTGTAGGAGCTTTCATTATATTCAATTAGCCTTTGGCTTCAAATGTTTAGAGCAAAGAATCAGTATTTTCTTGTTAGTATGTCTTGGGATATGTGAATCAGTGAGAATCTTGTGATCTTTCTCTGCTATATGGCCCAGCCACAGACAACCATCCCACATTTGTTCAAGGTCAGGCTGTTTTTCTGCACCCTTGTCAATGGAAGGTTTACTCCTGTCATTTTTCTGCCAGGGATAAAAGCAGGCATGTGTATTTCCTCTCTTAAAAAGAGTTGTTCCTTTTTGGAATTTAATTCATTTAAGTTTCTTTTAGTTCTTTTAGGTTCATTCCTCAGCTTTTTGATGGTTTCAAGTATGATTTGATACTTTGATAGTATCAAATCATATACTATCTTTTCATAGTTTTTACTATAGTTTACTTTCTTTTTTTAGCTTGCTCTTGCTTGGCGGGGGATAGTGAGTTGAGATTTTCCACATTTTAACTAGAAGCAAAAGTCCCTTAATCCTTAAGTTTAGCATTCTTATTTATTGAAAACATATCTTTTATCATAAAGGGCAGTGGAAATATTTTCAAAGACAGTTTAACTCAATTGGTAGGAATGTTAAATGTGTACCTGGTTAGACTGGTGGTGTAAGAGCCATCCTTTGGGTGTAGTGAATTGGGAAGAAAGTCCCAGACCCAGGAGTTCACAGGCGTATGGGCAATGAAGCAGGGATGTGGGAGAGGGAGAAGAAGAAAAGTTAAAGAGATGGTTCTACTAGCTCATACTGAAGAATACCCATGGTTCATGCACTTGTATAAGAAAAGACTTCTTTCCATATTACAAGTTAATGAATTGGCACTGTAAGTGAAATTTCTAGGACAGGAGGGACAGCTAGATCATGCTGCCCTAGCTCTCAGACTGTCCTCTTTGAAACACTAGCTGATTGCTTTTTCCACCATGGGCACCTTAGAGCACGACTCCCTCATTTAATAATCTGGTACAAGTGTGGAAAAATGAATTGTGGTGGATTTGTATTTGTCAGGCTAGCTATATTGGAATTACTTTTCCCAGAAATCACTTCCTTGCATTTTTTAAAAATTTAATTTTATTTATTTTGGCTGTGTTGGGTCTTCGTTGCTGCGTGTGGGCTTTCTCATTGCGGCGAGCGGGGCTTACTCTTCGTTGCAGTGTGTGGGCTTCTCATTGAGGTGGCTTCTCTTGTTGCGGAGCATAAGTTCTAGGTGCGCAGGCTTCAGTAGTTGTGGCACACAGGCTCAGTAGTTGTGGCGCATGGGCTTAGTTGCTCTGTGGCATGTGGGATCTTCCGAGACCAGAGCTCAAACCCGTGGTCCCCTGCATTGGCAGGCAGATTCTTAACCACTACGCCACCAGGGAAGTTCCTCTTTTTCCTTGCATATTTTTGAGTTAAGAGGCTACAAAAGACAATTTGCATGAGATTTGGAAGGTGAAGAAGCAGCCATATTCTCTTTATGTCTGGAAGGTCAATCTAGAGGCACCAGGTGTTGTCACTCGTGCACGTGACCTTTTATCTTCTGGCTCATTTTGTTGGCTGGGTGTTCAGCCTAGCCTGCAGCCTCTTCAGTCCCCTCTGGGTCCTCCTGCAGTTTCTCTGACTCCTGGACCATGTGCATATTTAGTGTTATGATTCAGGGCACCAGCTTCTCCTGTAGGACACTGCATCATCAACGTGGCAGGTTTGGGGGCAGGGAGAGAAATATGGGTTCTGGTTCGTCCCTGTGGATTCCGGTTTGTCTTTGTTCTCTTTGATTTCACATCCATCTTCCCTACCTACCTTCCTTCCCTGCTTACTTTAGGATCCAGCACTAGATGCAAAGCCAACAGCTTCACATAGACAGTTTAACCAGATCCTGTAATTACCTATGGTCGAATCCCTATAACAAATCCGTTATGATTATATAACTTCTAGTTGTTTTTTGCCTTAACTGACAAATGAGCCTTCTTTTCACACCCTATAGCCTTCTCTTCATATCCTATAGTAGAGAAGAGGCTAAACAGTTAAAACAAAATTTTACCCCAAAGCTGGGGAATAATACAAAGGAAACTAAAATCAGAATCTGGATAATGTGAGTAAATTATGGATCCTTTCCCCCTAGCTCCAATTCTCCCTGCCCAACCTCCTTCCTAAGTCCCACTTCAACGACTTTCTTTATTCCCTTCTACCGGGAGGACTGTTATTAGCTACATTTACTCATCAAAGTAATTTCAAGAGAAGGAAGACAAGAGAGCAAGCTTGAATCCTCCTTCCTGCCTCTTAAGGCCTGCTCCCCTGCCCCTAAGTCCTCTTCGGGGTCTACCTTCTACCCTGCAAGACATCAGGAGTTCCGGCACCCTTCAAGAGGGAACTGGTCCACCAACCAGTTGCGACCTAGGTTTAGAGAATACAAGAGGATAACCAAAGCTATACAAAATGACCACAGCCAAATAACAAAATCTACTCCTTTAGTAACAAATTTTCTTTATCACAAACATGCTGTGAGTATTATATGTAGTTAATCACTAGGCAAATCATATGGACCTGCCTTTCTTCCTTCCTCAGGACAGATGACATTCTCACTCTTTTGTGATCTCCTTCTGCCCTTGATATTTGTTTTAACCTAGTTTTACTGTTACATGACTGTTGGATGCTGGGAAGGACGTGCTGTGATTTCCCAGGTTCTGTGCCCCACCGCTGATGGATGCTTTGGTAGGGGAGACATTTGGGGCGGAGACAACTTGTGGTTCTGCCATAGACATGCTGTGAAGACGATGGCTGACTCCTTCCACAGCTTTGGTGGCCCTCGCCTGCTATCATGTTTTATCTTCCCTCTCTAGCCCAGCTTTATTTAGTGCTTGCACAAGGTAGAAACTTGACTAATAGCACCCAGAATTCAGGCAGATATAATCACGGAGCTGGATCAGATCACAGTGGAAATATAGATCAACTCAAAAAATGGCTCAAGGAAGTTAAGTCGGGCCATGCAGCTCACTGTGGAACAGAAGTGGTGGAGAGGGTGGACAGTGGCTATTGGTTAGCCCACCTATGGGGTCTTCCTCAAAGACTATGCTCATTTGTACACACTGTTGATTACATCCTCCATGACAACATGTCGTAGGTGCTCAAAAGCAGTTACTGAATGAATGAATTAATGAATGAATGAATATGTGAAATGTGCTGAGAGGTGATTTACCTAAAGCCGCAGGTCTAGTAAATACCTGAGCCAGGATATACACTGAGACCTAATGTCTTAACCACTATGCTTGGCAAGGAAACGACTGGTTTGTTTGACTTTGCAGACCTGCTGGAGCTCCCTGTGGAGGCCGAATAACACAGTGGCTGCCAGCAGGAAGCTATGGTAGGAAACAAGAAGAGCTGAACTTTACTGTGGTGGGTCTTCTGTTTTTCCCTTGTGGTGACATGGGTTCCAAGTGTTTGGGGCCACATAATAGTAGGATCTGGCCTCAAACTCTATTAGTCTGGGTTTGTAATTCTAAATGGTTTTGACAGAAGGACCCCCTTATCTTAAAAACATTTTGGCCTCCTTATACACTGTAAATTGACAGCTGTATTATTAAAGCAAATATTTTCTCAGTGTCATAGATTTTGAGTAAATATTGTCACGGATTCAAATTTATTTCATTTGAACTTAGAAATATCAATTGTTGATTTGTGTTTTTTATACACTTTCAAAACAAACTTTAAAGTCCTGAATCATTTCCAAATAACAATTATAGTGCTTTCAGAATCACTAGCCCAAAGAAAATTATTACCTTGGGAAGCCTCCTGGTTTGAGGGTTTTTTCTCCTTACATATGTCCTTAATCTAGGGCCAAAAACTTCTACGTTTCTTCCTTAACTGACTCTGATTTTCATTCTCTCACTCTCTCTCTTTTTTTCCCCAATGGAGAATCTACATTATTCTATCATGATTTTTAAAACTATACACAAGGGAAAAGCAACTTCTGAAAAATTATTCTGTGACTTTGGATGCACTTAAATAAAAGAAAATTATTTTAAAATCTTCGTTAACATTTGTGCTAGCTTCTGTAGTGGATAAAAAAGAAAAGAAGACTTTGTCTCAGTCCTTTAAGGACTAATTTGGGCCAAGCTGTAGGCATTGGCTTAGTGGACAGCTGCCTAGTTGGTGATTTTGGAAACCCTAGAAGGGAAAATAAGAAGCCAGGGTCTAAATATGGTCTTTAAGAAAAAGCATACATACTGAGATGGAGCTGGTTAAAAATAATAATAACAAGAGTCATGATAGCTAATAATAATTACTATTAAACATTTTCTTATGTGCTAGGCTCCGTGCTAAGAAGACATTATTACTATGTCCACTTTTCCGGTGAGGAAATTGAGCTCTGATACTGAACAGAAGGCCACCCAATCACTTTCTAAGAAGAGAATTTACTCTTGGGTGCAGACAGGCAGGCAGATAAATGTATAAACATGGTGGTAACAGGGAATGGGTCCTGGAACTGAACAAAGGGACCAGGAGTGAGAAGAAACAAGAGTCTTGATCTGCTTGAGTCTTTGTGGTGTCAGCTAATATTAGGATACAATGATGCTGAAATTAATGCAATAAGAACTAACAGGGTAGCATCTGGCACAAGCCTTGACAGTACTTACTTGTGAATGTTATTTTCCACTTCAGAATCTCATTTGGATTTAAGTTTCTGCCTACAGGAAAGGGAGAACAATTCATTCTAATTGTGATGAAAAAAATTATTAAGTTCATTTGCTTCTAAAATTAGGTCACCCTGAACACTGGCTTTAAGCAAAAGAAATGCCAAAACCAACAATAAAAAAAAAAAAAGTTTAAATTGTAGGCGGTTTCCCCCTCACCCACACTATATAGGTAGATATTTTGACAGTGTGGTATTACCTCAGGAAATCGGATCTAGCTAGTAAGAACTTTCAGGAAATGGATGGAATAGTATTACCACTTATAATACTGAAGGATAACCTTTATAAACACAAAGTATGTTAAGCCCTGTGCTAAGGGCTTTACATGGGTTACTCTTCATAACAAGATCTCATGAATGTGGAATTAAGACACAAAGGAGTTAAGAAAGTGGTGCCACAGAGTAATAAAACTAGTAACCAGAGGGGCTGGAATTAAATTCAAACAGCCTGAGGTACAAATACCATCAAGTTCCTATAATTCAACAAGCATTTAACCAAAGCCTATTGCTCTTAAAGCAGTGAGTTGGGCTTCTCTTTTCACTTTTAGCCTAGTCACTACTCAGGGATACTTAATGATATGATTTTGTCTTATATCATTTTGGTCATTTACGGTAATTGTTCCATTTTTCAAGCCAAAAGGTGGTGGTTCAGGTCTCTCACGTGGCTCCTCTGAAGATACAAGCCAGCGTGGCCTCCGTGAGCTCCTACACTTCATGGAAAAGTGAGATGCCAGAGGTAGCTCAGTCTCTAGGTGCTTTCTTACTTGAACCCCTGGGCTATCTGAAGTGAGAAAAGATGAATCTACTGGGTACATCACCAGGTACAAAACACTGCATGTTTTGATTAATAAAATTCTAGATGTAGCACTGAGTGTTTCGGTTTTTGTATACATGTTTATTAAATGGGATTATTCTACTTAGTTCGAGGGGTTCTCCCCACTTGAATTTTGCATTGAGCTTCATCTATATGTAAACATAAAAAAATTTTAAGTCAAACTAAGTCTTTCTTAATTGGCTTGAATTGAAATCATGCATAATCCTTTGTTTTCCCAGGGAAATTTAGGTACATTCTTTTCAATGAAAAATTTCTCATATTCACTTTATCTTTGTCCTCCACGGTGACTTGCAGAGTTGGCTCTCAATAAATATTTGTTAAACTGGGCACAATTCTACACTCGGAAACAGTCTCCAAAATGGCCTTTCTTGATTTTGGTTTTTAACTTTGAAAAGCTAAACAGCTTTCTGTTTCAGCATCGAGTTGAGCAGTTTATACAACTGAGAGTTTGTTGGGAACTGGAAGTACGTATTAGTGGAAGTAGGGATACTTGAAAACTATTGCTGTTATATTTGTGATTTCTAATAAAAATCCAGGAAGTGTACAGATTTGGGTGGGATATAGATGGATTTGAGGAAATTGTATATTCCATCCTTAAGAAAATTTCAAATGCCAAAACCTGACATTTTGTATTTTACATAATGTCTGTGGTTCTCTGGACCCATCATTCATTAGGTGAGAGAAAACCTGCCTTTTTCCTGTAGGACTCTTCTGTGGAACTCTCAGCATGACAGATTTCCTACCACACGTGCATAGTTTGCCATCTCCTTTTTCTTCTCTGCCAGTTAGTACAGTGGCTTTCCAAACCAAAATTTCGCAGAATATAGATATGCTGATCTATTCTATTCTATTCTAATTTAATTGATGCTGATCAACGTACACTTGTTTGACTAAACTGATTTTATGCTTCACCTATGGGTCCCAAGCCCATTTCAAAAACACTTGATTAGAATCTAACACTGGATTAGAGAAAGTCAACATGAGATGGATGTAGAACAATTTGAAAAATTTGCTCTTATTTTTTATTGTACACTGGGATTAGTTCTTTTCCAATCTAATAATTGGTTTTGCATAAATATGTCTGGTATGATTTTCGTGTTGTCCCCAAATTGTGACAAAGATCAAAAGTTGAGGACAAAAGGTATCTAGGATCCCATATTTTACATTCACAAATAGCATTTACTGAATGTTGCTATTATTAGTCTCCTCTCCACAAGTTTTCCGAGATGCTCCAAAACTGGCTTATCTACCACTCTAGCTCCCACACCCTTAATCAACAGAAGAGAGGAAGTAGTTCTTACGAGGCAGAGTGCAATGTGCAATGGATGCCGCCCCAACCCTCATGGAGGAGAGGTAGAGATGCTTCCCCTTATCTGAAACCAAGGAAAGTCTCCAGAGAACCACTTATAAAGATGTGGGGATGTGTGAAAAGAGGGAAGACTAGTACCTTGTCCCACCATTGATCAACTTCTTAGAGGCAGACTTCTTGACCTGTCCCTGTGGTACTGGAACTGCGGAAGAGAGAAACTGGGAGGGAGAGCACTGCAGATGGGTTCCCAGGGGACTGCCATCTGTCCTCACACCCCTTGTTATTAGTTGCTGAGAGGTAAGGAGGATGGAACCCCAAAGGTAAGCATGATTGTGGCAACAGTAGCATGGGCAAAGAGGTGTGATACTTAGAGGAACTTGACTTGATGTTCCCAACTGGCAGGTGTCAGCTGGGAGATGTGGCCAATTTTGCAAGAAGTGACCAATGCCAGGGAAGCTCTGTGTGTTTCTCTGGCTCTTGGGGACCCTTTTCTTTGGTCTTCTGGCCAGAAAGTTGAGCATTTCTTGGAGTTTTTGCCATCTGCACCCACTAAGCTGTTTCCCCATTCAGCCTGCCCTCTGGGCAAAGTCAGGAAATAAATGAGAGGATCATGCTTACCTTTGGGAAGTAACAAGGGAAATGGAATCATGGGGAGGCTTCAACTGTACGTATAAGAGTGAACAGAAAAAGAGCTTTGAAGCAAATAGAGCAAAATATTAAGATTTGTGAATCCTGAGTAGTTTGTATAAGGTTGCTCTTTACATTATACTCTAGATATTTTATATGCTTGAGGTAATTATTGAAATTAAAAGTTCCTTTCTTCTGTTTCCCTACTGCCACCTTCCACGGACTCACAGGACAAACACTGTATTAGCAAATGAGCTTTGTACAAAATAATCTATCCATTGGGGAGACAGAAGATCACCCAGTCTCTTCAGGGAAGAGGGGCTTGGCTGATTCATCAAGGCAGGCTCTAGAAGGAGAGATAAGAAGGGTTGGAGGAAGAATGATATCAAAACCATCTAACTTCTTCCTCTTCCCTTCCCCAGGAGGGTTACTTAACACTTTCGGGGGTGGGGGGGAGGAAGGAAGAGGTAATTAATACTCTCTCCATTTTTAGGGACTCTGAAGAGGTACTTTTAGTGGCCTCACTTTTCCTGTCTAGAAGGTACTTTTATTTTTCTAAAGCCACAGAGGGTCAGGGCAGGCCCCAGAGGAAAGCAAGTGGGGATAGAGCTGGATGGGCCCTGGGCTGCGGGGGTGTGGAGGCAGTGGTGACCTTCTCCTGCTGGGCCCTGCTGTGCTGCCTTACAAGCTGGCAGAGAGCCAGGGCAGAAGCCCCTCAGCAGCAAAGGTAGGAGACGGAGGACAGGGCACTCAATCTGCAGCTGCAGGAAGGGATGCCAACAACTTGTCTGTGGCGGGGCTGAGATTGAGTTACAGGTGAGTGTGCTTTTGTCTCTGCCTGTTTAGGTTCTTTCTTTTTTGCAATCCAAGAGCAATTCAGATTTTCAACTGGGTCTTAGAATGTTTTGTAACGTAGGATCAGGAGAAATGGGTTGGGGGCAGGGAACCGTGCTGAGGTCAGAGGTTAATTCAACCCACATAATGAGGAGACTTACCATAGGAAATAGAAAACAAAAGGGAGGGATAATTGAAACTTAATAATCTGGGAGAAGTTCTCTGGAGGGTGTTTTTGAGTGAGAAGCTTGGGAATAACCGTGGCACGTGAGAAAACTGGGGAGCAGAGAAGATGTGGGAATGTCGGTGTGCATTCTGAGCCCCTACCTCTCCAGATGCTTTTCACGAGCACAAATGAAGAATGGAATCCTCTTTCATTTCTCTTGGCGATTAAACTGTATCTTTGTATGTAACTTCCAGCATATGTCGGGCTCCAGGAATGATTCAGGGCATCACGGTGCCCTTACAGTGTACAACATCGGCTCTAAGTATCCTAATCACAGGCATGAGAATGTCTCTGTGGTGGATAAAATTTCCTATGTTCTAAATACTATGCTCTATATGTGGGAAAATGTTGACATTATAATTGTATCAGCTCCTATGTATTGAAAATATAAGAAAAGCAAACATGTTGAAAATCTAGAGTTAGAAAATAGTAAAGAGTCCAAGAGTGTAAGGACCATTTCAGAAAGGCCCTTGAATAGAGTTAAAGGAACTTGTGATATCACAAATTAGGAAGAATGGAAGCCATGTGGTTTAGGATTGGGCCATATGGTGCAGGAAGTTGGCAAAGAAGTAGCAAGTACCCTGGAGAGGTAAGCAGAAGAGCATGTTCCTGAGAATTAAGGAGGTTAAGAGAATGCTCTGCCTGGCTTTCTGCCCAGGCAGCTGTTCACCCTCACACCTGGGGTCATGTAGCGCCTCATGACGCTTGGCTCAGGCCAGGACCAGGTTTTTGCCAACAGAAAAATGAAGAATTCCTGGGCCAGTGCCTCATCATCTGTAATAATTGATGATAACTAGCACATACTGAGGATAGATGGTAGATAGATAGATAGATTGGTCTATCTATCAAGATGCTGAGTACTTTAGCTGCAATATCTAATTTAATTCTCACAACATCTCTTAGATATTACTACCTCATTTTATATAAGAGACCGAGGCTTAGGAGGTTAAGTTAGAATGTCACATAGCTGGTGTTCAGTAAAGGAAACAAATGACTTTGGTGGTTTCAAACAGAAAGTGATTTGATTTTTCTGCATTTTTTTTTTTTTTTTTTTGCGGTACGCGGGCCTCTCACTGTTGTGGCCTCTCCCGTTACGGAGCCCAGCCGCTCCGCGTCATGTGGGATCCTCCCGGACCGGGGCACGAACCCGTGTCCCCTGCATCGGCAGGTGGACTCTCAACCACTGCGCCACCAGGGAAGCCCCGATTTTTCTGCATTTTAACTATGAGATACCTAGGTGGAGATTTTTCATTATTTATCCTGCTCGTTTTTAATGAGGTTCCTGGATCTGTGGTGTTGCGTGTCCTTACTTTTGGAAAAGTCTCAGCCATTAACTTCAACGATTTCTTCTGTCCCTTTCTCTCTCTCTTCTCCTTTTGGTATTCCCATTATGTGTATCTTTTGTAATTGTTCCACAGTTCTTAGTCTATTTTGCCTCTTTTCACTCTTTTCTCTCTTTTCATTCAGTTTTAGAAGTTTCTCTTGACATTTCTTAAAGCTTGCTGATTCTTTCCTGGCTGTGACCAGTCTACTGATGAGCCCATTAAGGCATTCTTCATTTCTGTTATGGTACTTTTTATTTCTAGCATTTCCTTTAGTTTCTTTCCTAGAGTTTCCAGCTCTCTGTTTAGATTACCCACCTGTTTTTGCATGTTGTCTACTTTTTTCTTTAAAATCCTTAGCATATGGCTATTTAAAATTTCTGGCCTGATAATTCCAAAATCTCTGCCATATCTGAGTCTGGTTCTAATGTTTATTTTGTCTCTTTAGGCTGTGTTTTCTGCATTCTGTCACGGCTTGTAATTTTGTTGTTGTTGTTGTTGTTGTGAAAGCTGAACATGATGATATATTGGGTAAAAGGAACTGAGTTAAATAGGACCTCAAAACATTTTTCAGCTTTACTGAGGTATAATTGACAAGTAAAATGTAAGACATTTAAAGTGCATATCATGGTGATTTGATATACATACACATAAATAGGCCTTTAGTATGAATTTTTGTTAATTTGTCTAGAAGTTAAGCTGGGTTTACTGTTTGCTGTAGTTTTATAGTGTTGGAGGCTAAAACTTCCTCTAGTCCTTGCTTTTTTCTGCCCTGCTGTTCTTTAGGTTTTCCTACAGACTCCTTAAATAGGGTCTGAGGCTTGCAGTTCTTTCAGTTATCATTTCCTGTAATTTTCACAGGAGCCCCACTGGTGTTGGTGAGGTGTGGGGGCAGGGAAGCATTCTAGTCCTGTGATTAGTTCTGCCTTTGAGCGAGCCTGTGTCCTTGGGCTATGACCTTCACACGTGCTTCTCAGTTCCTCCTCCCCTGCCTTAAGTGAGACAGGAAGGGTAGCAGGGGCTGGAAGTGGGTATCTCCCTTCCCCAGGTTAGGATTTAGGAAAACCCCAGTCCATTATGCTCTTGTAAAACAATTTCCCTTTTTTGGGGGGCATGTGGCACATGGGTCTTAGTTCCCCGACCAGGGGTCGAACCCGTGCCCCCTGCAGTAGAAGTGCAGAGTCTTAACCACTGGACACCCAGGGAAGTCCCTAAAACAGTTTCCTTTGAGGGCAGGCTTTGTTAAGGATAACAGAGATCTCTAGGCATATTTCAAAATGGTTACTTTTCCCTCCGTGGGAAGAACTAGCAGATATTTCTCTGATTTTCGCGATGAGAAATCTTGTGGGGCTCCTGGAGGTAAAACTTACAAAAGTGTGGGAGCCACTCCCCCCAAGACTGGGCTTCCTTCAGCTTTTTAACTCTCAAGCTAGTCTATCTTGAGCCTCCAGCAATTCCTCAATTACAGTTTGAAGCTTTCCTACTAATAATATCAGCTCCAGGTGTGGGCTTCATATTGACCCCTGCTGTGGGCTTCTGGTCCTAATAAGCTCTAATTCTCTGTATTGCGTTTCTCTAGTTTTGGGGGCAGCAATTTGCCCTGTAATTTTATTCTCTGATGGATCTAAGAAGAACTGTTGATTTTCAGTTTGTTCAGGCCTTTTTCTTGTGAGGACAGAGTGACAGCTTTCAAGCTCTTTACATGTCAAACTGGAGACCAGAAGTCTCCCAGAAAGCGATTTAATACAAGGGATTAGACACACATAGGATCTTAGGAAAGGCTGAGTGAGTGGAAGTTGGGAACTGCCTTTGAGCTTTTAGTTTCAAGTTCTCACCACTGTAACCATAGCCTAAAGGTCAGGAGGATGCTGCTGCCATGGCCATAACTGCCTCCACCCCAAAGCTGACCTGGAGCTGCAGTGTGGAATCTGTCAGTCTGACCTGCTTGCCCACCACAGTAGTCTCTAAGCATCAGAGCAATCAAGTCACCAGTCCCAAGTCTAATATCTGTTCTCTGTGTGTTTTGTCCTTGCTCCAATTTGCCAAGTCTCTACCTTGTATTCCAGTTTCAGCTATTGGGTCCCTGTCTTGTTTCCTGATGTCTGACTCTCTATCTTGCAATCCTAGTTCATATCTCTGCTCATCCTGGACAGTGTCCTGCCTTCCTCTGACCATTCCTTCTAGTCCTGTGAGAAGATCCCCATAACCTGTGGCTTGTTTGCCAGGATCTCCACCTATTTCTTTCCCTGAAGAGTTTTCTGTTTGTGACACTCACTTTGAATGAGAAAAGATTCATGACATGTTAAGTGAAAAGAGTATATTATCAAACGGGATGTCACGTAAAATCCAAATTTTACTTATGTGTGTATATACATGCGTGTGTGTGTACACATGCCCAGGTATGAAGCCTGGAATTAAACATATCAATATATTAACAGTGATTATCTCTGGGTGGTTGAATCAAGATAATTTACTTTCCTCTTGATATAGAAAAAAAAAATTAAATTCCATACTAAATATTGCATTACTTTTGTGAAAAATGTGAAGGACTGTCTTGGGAGCATATTGAAGATTTTGATGTTTATTGGCTTATTTTCTGTGTTTGACAGCCTAGAAATTTCCATTTTTTTTCCAGAAGTAAACCAAATAGAGAAAAAAAACAGGAATATTCTGTGCCCTTGGCAATCTGCATTTACAAATTTCAAGATACACTACAGTCCATCCCCTTTAAGTCCTTGCTTTAAGTGAAGCAAAGTACACTACACTCCTGCTTCACTTAAAATATGTAGAACAGGGACTTCCCTGGTGGCGCAGTGGTTAAGCATCTGCCTGCCAATGCAGGGGGCACGGGTTCGATCCCTGGTCTGGGAAGATCCCACATGCCACGAAGCAACTAAGCCTCTGTGCCACAACTACTGAGCCTGCACTTTAGAGCTCGTGAGCCACAACTGCTGAGCCTGTGTGCCGCAATTACTGAAGCCCATGCTCCTAGAGCCTGTGCTCCGCAACAAGAAAAGCCACCGCAATAAGCCTGCACACCACAACGAAGGGTAGCCCCCGCTCTCTGCAACTAGAGAAAGCCCGTGCTCAGCCAAATGCAGCCAAAAATAAATAAAATTTAAAAAAATAATAAAATAAAATATGTAGAACAGAGCTGTAGAAATAGCCTCCTGAGATAATTGGAGTATGGCTCTTTCAACACCATTAGTCAGTCTTCCAAGATTCAAATTTCACAAATAAAATCATCAAACTGGGGGACTTTCCTCGTGGTCCAGTGGGTAAGACCCCGTGCTCCCAATGCAGGGGGCCCGGGTTTGATCCCTGGTCAGGGAATTAGCTCCCAGATGCCATAACTAAGATCCTGCATGCCACAACTAAGACTCGGCACAGCCTAAATAAATAAATAAATATAAAAAAAATATATATATCATCAAATTGGTTAGGGTATCACTGTTTCATTTTGTAAAGTTGCATTATCTTCTAGTGTATCCTAGTTTTGAGAATTTCTTAAATAACATGAAGATGTCAGCATATTTCACAAGAATGAGAAGCGTAAAAAGGAAGTAGAGCAACCCAGTAAGATCACTTTTGGTGAACTATTCCCTCACTTTACTTGAAGGTCAAAAAAAATTTAATAGTCATCATTAATTGAGCATTTACTATGCGCCAGGAATTGTTCTAAGCATTCTGCAGGGATGGTAGTGTTATTATTACCTCCACTTTTATAGAGGAAGAAACTGAAGTACAGAAAAGTTCAGTATCATGTGAAGATAAGATCCTCACCATATGGGCATATGTTTCCCATCCAGTTTCACAAGCCTGGGGAGCTGTATCAATTATGCTAGTACCAAAGTCACATGAGCTAAGAACTATGTTTGAATAAGGCACTTAAGAAGTACCCCTACGTAGAGGCTGCTCTCAATAAATTTTGACATTTTTGCCCCCTGAGGTGGAGGCCTTTGCAAAACCTAACCTTTATAGCTTATCAACAAGGCCACCAAAGCTAAACAAATTATTAAACAAGGTGCTTTTGGAGTCAAATACCAGAAGTTTCTGTTGTACTTGGGATATTCTGTGTGTTTTAAAATCAGATTGTAGATTATAGAATTCTAATAGTTAATTATAAGTTTGTTTGTGATATAAACAAGGATGGGTATCAGCTGAAGAAGAACTGACAGAAAGCTTTCATTTCAGTAAAGTGATAAAAGGAAATACGCTTCTCAGGCAACTGTAAAAATGACTTCTCCCTACACAAGAAAGGACATGTAAAACCTGTAAGACTCTTTCTCAAAAAATAAAAGCTTCCAAATACCTAGGATTATTTAGTTTCTAACATTTTTTCCTTCCCCTCCAAAAGGTGGCATTTTGTCACATACTCTACAAAGACCCTCTATGGGGTTGGGCTTCTGGTAGAAGGGCTTCATCCATCATCTCAAGTTATTATTGGTTTCTGAGTCAAAGATGGTACATTATGATGAACATAAACCTGTTATTTATTACTCTGTGCTCCTGACGAGTTAGAGCAATGCTAAGACACAAAGTGTGAGAGGACACTGAGTTCTCAATTGCTTACAGATTAAAACCTGGGTCATCTGTAGACCATAAGGCCAACAAAGAAATCACTGCTGTTACCAGCAGGGTCAAGAAGTTCTACAACCACCTCTATAGTCATGCTTTTTAGGTAGTATTGATCAAATGCTTCTATGGTGACCCTTTTACAAGGATAATCCCATACCCTTAATTAGGCCACTGTGTAAGGAGCTCTGGAGTCTTTTGTTGAGTTCATATGTTCTCAGACTTGTCTGTGAGCTGGGGAGACTGACTTTAAATACCAGTGCCTTGATTCTTCTGCCATAGAGGAAGACGGATTGTGCTTTACTATACTGGCTGGAAAGTCTAACATTTTATAACTGCCCTGACTCATCTTTTGCAGATGACTAAATAGATGATTGTGAGTTTTTCACACTGTCTCTGTCTGACACTGGGCGTGTCTGAGGAATTTAAATAACCATGAGCATGAGTTATCTGCTGCTAAAAGATGCCTTGTGTGGGAAAATTACATTGTTTCTCAATGCCTTTGAAGGTTCAGTAATAGACTAAGTGAATTCTAAAAGGTCACTTTCACATTACCTTAGCTGTGTGATAAGATGTATATCAAAGAAATTGTTTTCATGAGAGTATTAGGTAGAACCTATGTCTGGTAGCCTGGAATTGAGTCAGACCGTGAAATGAACGGTAAGCCATGTAGCTCATTTATTCCATAGTTATTGGGCACCCATTGTATGCCAGGCTACTTGGGCCAGTATACCTCATCGATGTATTTATTTTAGGTGGTAAGAGACCTAGGCATCTTGATTATTGCAGGGAAAGGACTTTATTGGGCTTTGGTAGATACATGATTAAAAAGACATAAAACACTGCTAGTTCATCTCAAACCTGTGCGATAAAATCACATCTCTGAGCTAGGTATGTCAGATGCTTTTTTTTTTCTCATAATTCTCTATATTTTATCCCAGTTCAGTCATCTTCAAGCACATGGTCACACACAAGACAGCACAGATTCTTAAGGTAGGGGTGAATTGAACTTATTAGGTCTTTTTTTCCAGCACGTTCCCACAAGTTTACTCACAGGATTCCGCACCATTGTCCTGGGCTTGAATTCTAGCTTCATATCCTAACCTGGGCTAACCACTTAACTCCCTGAGCCTCAGTTTCCTCATCTGCCAGATGGTTAAACTAATAGCACCACAGGGAATGCCTGTACGTTGGTGGGAATTCTGTACAATAATAGGCAATCTTTTAACTGAGTTGTAAAGGATGAATAAGCTTTCTCTAGGCAAAGAAAAAAGAATATTTCAGGTAGAGGAAATGTCACTTGTTTTTATGTGCGTAAGTATAATATTTATTAGTTACAACTACACTTCAAGGGGTCCTCAGTTGATGTAGTTTGTACCCCAGGGTGTGTACACTGCCATTTAATCATGAGGCTGTACTCTGAGGGGGCTACTGCAAGGGCTTCAGATATTTTTTTATCCCTGATCATTACTACAGGATATATATATATATATATATAGTAAAAACAGTGGGTACTTATTTAGCAAAAATGATATTAGAAATTGTCCTTCAGTGGTCAAATTAGTGGTATTCAGTGTATGTGGACTGATGAGTATATTTTGGAGACATTCCTACTTTGCATGAATGATATATAGAAATTTAGCAAGATCTTTTTTACTTTTAAGAATTGCACCCCAGGTTTGATTCCCAGTCGGTCCTGGGTCTAATGGCTTATTCCCTGATTTTTGGTGGCCAGAATCTGAGTGGATAGTTAGCTGAAGCTGGCTACAAGGATTATGTCGTTTGCCTCGGGGAAACTTTCAAGTGAGATAATGTAGACAAAGATTTCAAACTTCAGTGACGTTCACGTTAAGCACGTGATTTCACGGTTTTATGCCTGATAAGTGTCTGTTATGGAAGAATTTGATCTGAGACTTGCTTTCATTATAACTAAGGAGCCGAGTTGTGGGAGAGTAGTGTACTTACTTCAAATGGTTTCTGGGGCTATCATTGTCTACCAAGAAGCACCTAAGTCTTGAGCATGACCAAACTGGCTTAGGTTAACTTGGAGCTGACATAAGGGAACAGAGGCTTGAGAGCATCAGAGGCTTGGGAACAGCCAGAGGCTTAGTGTGTCTGGAGCATGGGGATATTCTGTGAGGGGAGAATGGTAGTAAGAAATGAGTTTAGAAAATAAGTTTGGGGCCACCTGGTGGAAGAGTCTTGTATTTCAGTCCAGCAAGCGCAAAGGCGACATCGGAGGTTTTGAAGAAGGGGATGTACATATATGTTCGAGACTTGTGTTTTGAGTCATCTCTGGCTGCCTTGTGAGGGCAGAGAGGCTATTTAGACTAGGGGTTTGCAAACCAGGACCCACGGGCCAAACCTTGCCTGCCACCTGTTTTGGCACAGCCTGAGAACTAACATTGCCTTATACCTTATTACGTGGGGGAAGAAAAGAAGAGCACTCCGTGATGCATAAAATTATATGGGAAAACAATCACCTTCAGTGCAGGCACATGTCTCCTACCAAAGGCCAGTAGGAACTGCTATGCACATCAAGCGAAGGCTCTTCTTACGAAAAACATAAAATAAAGCTTTTACTACAAACAATAGAAAATTGAAAATAATAGCCTCAGCCTTTTCCCTTTCTATAGTCTATTTTTCGTCCAGTTTTATTGAGATATAATTGACATACAGCACTGTATAAGGTTAAAATGTACCGCATAATGATTCTACTTAACACACATCATGAAATTATTTTCACAATAAGTTTAGGGATCATCCATCATCTCATATTGATACAGAATTAAAGATAATAGAATAAAATTTTTTTTCTTGTGATAAGAACTCTTAGGATTTTACATATATATATATATATATATATATATATATATATATAAAACGTACAGCAGGGTTAATTATATTTATCATGTTGTATATTACATCCCTAGTACTTACTTATCTTATAACTGGAAGTTTGTACCTGTTGACTGCCTTCCTCCGAGCCACCCATCCCCCACCTCTGGTGACCACAAATCTGGTCTCTTTTTCTATGAGTCTGTCTGTTTGTTTTTGAAGTATAATTGACCTACAACACTACGTTAGTTCCTGTTACACAGCATAGTGATCCGATATTTCCATATATTTCAAAAAGGTCATCATGATAAGTCTAGTTACCATCTGTCACCATAAAGATATTACATAATTATTGACTATATTCCCCACACTGTACATTTCATACCTGTGACTCATTTATTCTGCAACTGGAGTTTGTATCTTTTCATCTCTCTCACCTGTTTCTCTCCTCTCTCCCAGCCCCCTCCCCTCTGGCAACCACCTGTTTGTTCTCTGTATCTTTGACTCTATGTTTATTCATGTGTTTTGTTTTTTAGATTCCACATATAAGTGAAATCATACACCATTTGTCTTTCTCTGTCTGACTTAGCATAATACCCTCTAGGTCCATCCATATTGTTGTAAAGGGTAAGATTTCATTCCTTTTTATGGCTGAGTAATATTCAGTCACACACACACACACACACACACACACACACACACACACACACACACACACACATACACGTCTATGTATGTATGCCACATCCTCTTTATCCATTCATTTGTTGACAGACTTAGGTTGCTTCCATGTCTTGGATATTGTAAATAATTCAGCAATGAACATAGAAGTGGACATATCTTTTCTAATTAGTGTTTGCATTTTCTTTGGACAAATACCCAAGAGTGGAATTGCTGCATTGTGTGGTAGTTCCATTTTTAATTTTTGAGGAATCTTCATACTGTTTTCCATAGTGGCTGCACCAATTTACATTCCCACCAATAGTGTATGATGAGATGGTTCCTTTTTCACCATGTCTTCTCCAACACTTATTATTTCTTGTCTTTTTGGTGATAGCCACTCTGACAGGAATGAGGTGATATCTCACTGTGGTTTCTATTTGAATTTCCCTGATGATTAGTGATACACATTCTATCTTTTAAGTAATTTTTTAGGGACAATGACAGGGGCCAATTTTGATATTATTATCAGTCAAAGTGAGTCTGAAGACATCTTTTTTCTCAGAAAAAAAAAAGAAATTCAAATTCTAGAGTCCATAACTAAAGTCTTACTGGCTCATGGCCATGCCCATTCATTTACATATTGTCCATTGCTGCTTCTGGACTGTAACAGTGGAGTTGAATGGTAGTCACAGGAGCCACATAGATTGCAAAGCCTAAAACATTGGCTCTCTGGCCCTTTACAGAAAATGTTTGCTGGGTTCCTTAAAAAACTAAAATAGAGTTACCGTATGAGCCAGTGATCCCATTCTTGGCCATATATCCAGAAAAGATGAAAACTCTAATTTGAAAAGATACATGCACCCCAATGTTCATAGCAACACTATTTACAATAGCCAAGACATAGAAGCAACCTAAGTGACCATCGACAGATGAATGGATAAAGATGTAGTGTGTATATATATACACATATATATGTAATATACATATACATGTATATGTATATTACATATATATGTGTATATATATACACACACAATGAAATATTATTCAGCCATAAAAAAGAATGAAATAATGCCATTTGCAGTGACAATGGATGGACCTAGAGATTATCATACTAAGTGAAGTACGTCAGATAAAGAAAAATATATGATATCATTTATATGTAGAATCTAAAAGAAAAAGATACAAATGAACTTATTTACAAAACAGAAATATACTCACAGACAGAGAAAACAAGCTTATGGGGAAAGGGGAAAGGTGGGGAGAGGGATAAATTGGAATTTGGGATTAACAGATACACACTACTATATATGAAATAGATAAATAACAAGGACCCATGGTATAACACAGGGAACTATATTTAATATCTTGTAATAACCTATAATGGAAAAAATCTGAAAGGAATATATATATATATAACTGAATCACTCTGCTGTACATCTGAAACATTGTAAATCAACTATACTTCAATAAAAAAAAAAAGAAAAAGAAAACGTTTGCTGGCCCTCAAGTTTGACCATGGTTGTCATAGTCCATGTAAGAGATAACAGGTGTGGTGGTGCAGGAGTGGGAGAGATGCTCCCTGGGTGGAATTATAAGGACTTAGAAATGGATTGAATTTTGCTGATGACTCCTCATCCTTCTCACTCACCTTTAGATGCTATTAAATGAGGAAGAGTATTCGGGAGAAGAAATGATCTGGTGAGACAGAAAGGTAGACAATAATTTGAGTTAGGCTTATTGAATCTGAGCTACCTGTGGAAAATACAGGTAGAGGAATCTCAGATATATGTCTAGAGAGAAGCTGGGGCTGGAGATACAGATTTGGGATTTCTTAATTTAAGATCCTCTTTGAAACACTTGCAAGGGCAGAACTGAAAGATAGTGAGTTGGCATAGAGAGAATGCAAGTCAGAAGAGATAAGGGCAGAGGCAATCACTCTGAAAATTTCAAACATTTTAAGGTTAGACAGAGGGAGATGAGCCAGAGAAGGAAAAGAATCAGAGGACAGTGTTCTAAGTAGAAATCAAGGATGAAGTTCTCTTGCTTCAAGGAAGGAACGACCTACAGCTTCAAATGCTTCAGACAGTTCCAATAAGCTGAATACTGAAATGGACTTATTACACTCAGCAATTGGCTTGTTACTGGCAGTTTTACTAAAGTTGAGGACTGCCTACTTATTATCAATATTTCCACTTGGAAGTCTCGTGGGTACCTCAGAGTCAACATATCCTTATTGGAACTCATCTTTTTCCTGAGGAAATCAGTGTTCTGTCTTTCAGTGATGACACCAGCATGTCGCCAGCTGTCTAGCCAGAAACCTGGGGATCAGGCAGGATGTGTCTTGGTTCTCCATCTCAGACAGCCAATCAATTGCCAAGTCCTGTTGAGCCTATCTCCTTAAATTTCTTCAATATTTCTAGGGCTCTGTTTCCCACTGTCATCACTATAATGCAGTTATAGTCTCTCTGCTGAACTCCTATAATAGCATTTGAACTGTTCTTTCCTCTCTGTCCTCTTTTCTCGAATTTATGCTGCTCCTACAGCCAGAGTGATCCTTTGAAAAGCAAATCTGATCAGATCACATCCCTATTTAAAGTTTTCCCACTGTTTCCCTGAAAGTAAAGTTCAAATCCTCAGCAAGGCCCAAAGACCCTCATGATTTGTCCATTGTGTGTCCCATGAACATTATTTTGTACCATTTCCCCCTGAGACCCCACAGTAAAATTACACTGGCCCTCTTCTAGTTTCTTGAAAACACCACATTTCTTTCTACCTTACAGTCTTCACACCCACTCATCCCTTAGCCTGGAATCTCCACTCCCCCCACCCCAAGCCAGCCCCTTCCCCACTTCATGTAGTGAATTCCTCTGAATTCTTTCTTTATTAGGTTATGCTACTTCCTCAGGGAAAACCTCACTTCCTCAGTCTAGACTAGCCTGCTTATCATTCTCTCACAGCTCTGGATCTTCTCTATGAGAACAGTAGGTATTATTTGGTATCTGTTTTCTCTTCTTGAAATCAGGGGCCCCATCCATCTGGCTCACTGCTGCAACCCCAGTGCCAGGGATAGGCAGTGTCTTTTCACTCAGTGATTCCTTGTGAAACGAACACGGGGGGTAGGAATGCAGAGATGGTGGGTTTTATAAGTTTTAGGTTTGATAAGTTTTCCATAAACCTGGATCCCAAAGAGAAGGAGAATAACAGTCATGGCGAAAGCAGATTCAAGATAGCAAATAGATTCAAAATAGAGATTTTTTTTTAATAGATGGGGAAGGCTTGAATATATTTGCAGAATAAAGCAAAGGAATTCTGGAGGAGGAGAAGTAAATTTCTGAGATAGAGATTGAGAGAGGGGGTAATTGGTGAAGCAAGGGAGGAGAAGGGACGCAGAGATCAGGTGAGAGCTCCAGCTACAGAAAGGAGGAGAGAACTTCTGACACTGCAGGGAAGTACAGAAGGCTTGGGGTCACAATGGATAATTGTGCATATATCTTAAAAACAATATATCAGCTTTTTTCTGAGAAACAGGAAGTTGCTCTAGGTTGAATTCTGTCTCCACCAAAATATTTATTGAAATCTGAACCCTTGATACCTGTTAATGTGACCTAATTTGGAAATAGGGTCTTTATAGATGTATTCAGGTTAAGATGAGGTCAGTAAGGTGGGCCCTAATCTGCTATGACTAGTGGCCTTATAAGAAGAGTAAAAGTGTCATGTGACAACAGAGGCAGAGGATGGAGTGATGCAGCTGCCAGCCGTGGGATGCCAAGGATTGCTGGCCACCATCAGAAACTGGGAGAAGGCGGGGAGGGACGCTACCCAAAGTCCCAGAGGGAGGAGCACGGCCCTGCTGGCCCCTTGATCTTGGATATCTAGCTTCCAGAACTGTGAGAGAATTCATTTCTGTTGTTTTAGGCCACCTGGTTTATGGTACCTTGTTCTGGCCCCAGGAATGCAGTACAGACTTATGATCATTTCTTGAGAATGGTGGTGGAGTTAGTGTTGGCTTCAGGACAGTGAGGCAGGTATAGAGGAGTCACTGTGAGGAAAGACAAAGGGAGCTGATAAAATCTAGCGAAAAGCTAGCTGGATATTTCCTGAGCCTTCAAAGCTATGATAGTGTGATTAAGAATTAGAAAATAAAGATGACCATGTGAAGCAATGAAAAACACTTAGGTAAATATAATTTTTAAGCATTAAATTTAGCTGTACCCTTCCTGTTAGCCACATCTTTAGACACAGATTGGATACTTTACCTTTTAAAGTGACTTATAATGATTCCCTAAAAGAATGAATATTTTCTTAGTAGTAGTGGTTTGTTATTTGAAGGACTATGAACAACATAATAGCAACACATTTCATACAAGATATAGATTCGATTCATATTTAAGCATCTACTCTTGTGTCAGACCTCTATGGTACCTCATTTACTTTAATCATTACTTAAAGTGAGTATTTGGTCCCTTATTAACCTGAGAAAACCGAGCTTTTGAGATATCACCCAGCTAGTATGGGGGCATCAGCAAGCCCCAAAGCAGGGTCTCCTAACTTATAACTTCTAATACCTTCAAATTCTTCTTTTTTTCCATTTCAGGTCACTGAAAATGTTTTTCAGGTAGGTATTTCTTAAGCCAACCTTTAACAAATACCAAGTGCATAACAATATGTTGAAAATTCAGTGAAGATAATTCTTCAAGGGTCTAAGTCTATGAAGTAAATAGGTTTCTAGAGATTACTTGGATAAAGAAGACAGTTTAGAATACCTAAAGAGATGGCTGGGTAAACTATCTTGCTCAAATATTGCTTCTCTCTGTTGCCTTTTGACAGAAGCTGTGGAGCAGCCTGTTCAAGTTAAATTCTGGCAAAAATCCCAGAGTGCAAATATCAGGCATTATTGTTTGAAGGAAGATGCACGTGATTTAGATATCAGAATGCACAAGGCAAGCCTCACAGTCTACTGGAAGTTGAAAAGGCCGACTGTGTTCTTGCCTGGATGGTCATCACACCTCTATGTCCTAATTAAAAATTCATGGAGTGAATAAGTGAATTTCAAAATTCTATATTAGCAATATTAGCTTAGAGGTCATACACTGGATGCTACGTTGTGGCTATTTAGAGAAGCATCAACTTGCCTAGCCTTGCTGCTCTTGAACATTCTAATTTCACTGCCTGATCTGAAGGTCAAGGGTATGAACTTGATGAAAAAAACCCTCCTTTGGGGAATCATTAGAGGAAGCATGCCCCAGTTCACCACCAGTGATCACAGAGGAGGGGGTACAAATGGAGCACAAAGCATACTTGCCCTTCAGTGACCCTCAAAGCACCCTGTGGCTCCATGTGTCTTTGACCACGTTTATAGCCTTCCATTGCCTTTTGCGGTTACTGTGAAGCCCCCAGGGGAGAAAGATGATCTCAGGTAGCCAGGACCCATACTGTGCAGGATTGCTGAGATCACAATCAACAGTGCTGATTATATATATATGCAGTACTAACTGCATGGTCTTTATCTGTGGGATCAGGAACCACACTGACATATATCATCCGACGCTGTGTTTTGCACCACATCTGGGCATTAAGATGGGAAGTGATAGGAACCCCATAAGGGGCGTGGATTTTACGACATAGTATTTCCTTTCCAAATCTGAAAAGCAGTGTTGGATAGCTCAACATTTGATTAACTCAGAATATCTAACGAATAATTAAAATAAAAAACACCACGTGCAGGCTCCCTGAGGCTCTGAAATCTTCTCAGCTGGAATATAAATATCTCCTCAATGCTCACAATGCTTTAATCACCAAAATCATGCTATCAACTACTCTTTCACTGTCACTCTTTTACAATGGCAATAAATTATACTTGAATTTTAAAAGAGAGAAGCTCTGACATTTATTTTACAAGTTCATATAACTTTATTTTGCTCTGGATGGTTCCTTTCTTTTCTCTGTGCTGGGGATAGGGCAGAGCATAGATTAATGGGGAGGAGATAGAAGAGTCTGGGACATTCCACTGAAATCTTATCCTAAAATGCCAAATCTATTTATTTACTCTTGCATAAAATTCTCAAGGTGAAATAAAGAGTAGGTATGAGAAAGTAAAAAAAGAAAAGTGAGGGAGAATGTGACAAGTTTCTATCTGAATCAAATAAAAGGATATATCCATTTGGGGATGGAAATTATACCAATGAGACAATGGAATGAAAAGATCAGCACGGTTCAATTGATATACAGTGTTGCAAATAGCCATCAAGAGGTGGAATTATTCAAGCAAGACTGTTGTTATTGGAATTACTAGAAATTTTCATAAAGAAAATTAAATAGCAATTTGATAAAAACTAATTGGCTTTTCTGTTAACAACGTGAAGAATTGGTGAAAGAGAATCAATTCAGTGGTAATGGAAGGTAAATCCATTACATTTTTCACAATGAGAAGTAGGAAAATCATTAAGGAAAAATACCAAAGGTAGACAAATTTTTTAGTATAATCTATGGTGAAAAAAAATTTAATTCTGAGTACGTAGCCTTTTGACCTTAATTCCCCTGACTGGGTTAAAAAAATATGAGCAGGCTAGACTGTCCAGCTGATGACTTGGGGAAAGAATGCTGTTATTTTTAACTAGGCAAATACTTAGAGTCATCTGTTTTGAACAAAGAAGACTGATAGTCCTGTTCTGCATTTTCCCTGCGTCTGGAGTCTGAACTTGGCTGACTCCAAATTAGGAAGAAAACACCCTTGACTCTAACACAACTTGAGAATCAGCTAAGAGTCCTTGTTAGCCATAATGTTTATGCTTTTGCTCACAATATTAAGGCACTGACACATTTTCTAAGAACAAAGGAGAGAATAAGACCCTAAAGAGTTGTCTGATGAAAGGGTCTCATACTCTGAATAAGTATTTTCAGTAAGTCATTAAATGATATCACAAATGACAATTCCAGAAATCTCAAATTGAGCAAACACCTAGCTCTGCAGGAAGAACTAACCACCCTGCATAATGTGTGGGCATAGAAAAGAATGCAATAAAGTAGAATCAGTTGTTATGAAAGTTTATCACTCATTTCTCATTGCTTATGTTTTATTTTCAGAGATCTATAGCTTGAGGTAGTAGGTTCAGCAAAGAGGAGAAAATGCATTCAACTATTTTTTGTAGATACTTCACACATAGAGTCTAAATTTATACAACTAAAGGCTACGACCTTTAGCTTAACATTGTTAGGAAATCCTGTTTATTTTACTTTACCACATTTAGGTATGTTGAGGCTGGGTTGCATTTTGATAAGTGCTATGAACTGAATTGTCACCACAAAATTCGTATGTTGAAGCCTTAACCCCCATTGTGACTATATTTGGATAGGGTCTTCAAGAGGTAATTAAGGTTAAATAAGGTCTTAAGTTGGGGCCCTAATCCCATAGGACTGTGGCCTTATAAGAAGAGAAGAGATCTTTCTCTCTGTCCTTCATGTGAGAACATGTTAGAAGGTGGCTGTCTATAAACACCTCACCTAAAAATGATTCAGCCAGCACCTTTGATCTTGGACTTCCCAGCCTCTTGAACTGTGAGACAAAAATTTCTGTTGTTTAAGGAAACTGTTGTTTAATACCAGTCTATGGTATTTTGTTATGGCAGCTCTAGCTTATTAAGACAGTTAGATTCAGTCTCCCTCTGATTGTCCCTTTTCCTGGGGAATGGCCCGCCAGGCTTTAATTCAGAGTTGGGCAAGTTTTTGTTTCCTCAGCACCAAGAGAGACAACGGGAAAGTCAGCTCTGCTTACAGCAGATTTTAGATAGAGATTTTAAATTTCTTGCCACATGTAACTTCAGAATTAGTAAAGTCTTGGATCATTAAACTCTGTGTATTTGAGGCTCCCGAAGTTCCCAATTTTTGTCATTCCAACCCTCAAGCAACCGCCTACAGTTTGCCATTTTCTCTGCCCACGGCATCACCTTCACATGGGCCAAACCCCGAATCTCAGTCTCTAGTCCACCCAGAATTAGTAAATGCCCTCAGGAAGAAAAAAAGGTTCAGACCCTCAGCTCACCTCTGAGAGGCTCTCCCTTCTCCAGAATTTCAGTCCTTGAGGTCCTCTTCCTTCTGAAGCTCTTGGATCCTTTTTAAAAAGATGAGCTGTGTATTTTATCTGAGTTTTCTGATTGTTCTTGGCAGGAGCATTGGCCTGCCTCAAACTGTTCCATTCTGTTCCATCCATGTAGTTCCTTTTGGATCTCATTTCATTAAGGGTTCAAAAAGCCCTGGAGAGCAGCTCCTCCGTGGTCACCAGACATGGACCAGAGCTAGAGGAAGTGAGTCTGGTAGGAAGAGCATGGAGTCTGAAGTCAGGCAGGCTGGAGTCCTTCTGATTCTTCTACTCATCTGCTGGGACAGTAGGAAACTCATGCAGTGGTGGGGAGCACCGGCTTGTGAAGCAGATGGCCTGGGCTGTATACTGGTTCCACGGATTGTTGTGTGAAATTGCAACATTTACTTAAACTTCCCTCGCCCTCTGTTTCCACTTTATAGAATATGAACAATAATAATAACTACTATGTAGGATTTTTATAAAGAACGAATGCAATTTTAAAAATTGAAGTATAGTTAACTTACAATGTTGTATCAGTTTCAGGTGTACAGCAAAGTGATTCATATATATACATACTTTTTCAGATTCTTTTCCATTATAGGTTATTACAAGATATTAAGCATGGTTCCCCACGTTATAGAGTAGGTCCCTGTTGTTTATCTATTTCATATATAGTAGTGTGTATATGTTAATCCCAAACTCCTAATTTATCTCCCCCTGCCCGAACCCTGCTACCACTATCCCCTTTAGTAACCATAGGTTTGTTTTCTGTGTCTGTGAGCCTATTTCTGTTTTGTGAATAAGTTCATTTGTATCATTTTAAGACTATATGCGATTTAATGCACAGGACTTGAGTCAATAAAAACCAGCTCTTGTTGTTATCACTAACTTGGAAAAGTTACATATTCTCACTAAGTTGATTTCCTCATGAACAACAACAAGGATGAATGTAATACCTGTCTCAGGCTGGGCGTTAGGATTAAATGAAAACCTGTGTTAGTGATACGACAATGTAGTTAGTACCATATAGTACTCTGGTCACAGGTGGCTACTCAATAATTAGTTTACTTTCCATCTTACAAACTTTCTCTGAGGTAAAATAAGATTGCTTACATTTCAGATTCTGCTGGTTTCTTTCATATGGATTCAGATTTTGAAGCACAGACCATTATTTTATTCATCTTTGCATCCCTAGTACTTGGCCCAGTGCCTATCATACCAATGCATATCTGTTGAAGGAATGAATCAGTGAATACTAACTTCTAATTCTATAGTTCATGATTCACTTCAGCTCCCAGCACATCTTCTTGTTCAAAGTAAGAGCCAAATAAATATTTGTTGAATGAATGAATTATTTAGAGTCATAAAAAGCCTAATAGTTTACTCAGGGATAATATCAATCTTTTTCTCAACCTGATTTGGGAGACAGTGATTTTCATCTGGACAATTACCTACTTGGTTCTGACAACTGTGGTCTTGGGTTTACAGAGGAAGTGGGGTCAAGGATATTTCCTCAACAAATACAAGATCTTGACTCCTATTGATCAGTTTTGGTCACCAACTATGTACATTTTCTTATTCTCCCTGATTATAGGATGATGTAGCAGGAATGTAAATGAAGATGATAGGGCAGTGTGTAGCTGGACTCAGAGTGGAAGCCAGATGGCTTTAATCCTGAAGGATTAAAACCTAAAACAATAATTAAACACTTTCTTTTTAAGGTGCACATACCAAACATACTCTTAATCATAATATTGAGTTTAACATTCAGAAGATAGATACAAGTATGCTTCACCCAACTGGGAAAATAATCCCTAAAGCATTATCCGTTGCCACTTTGACTATTAAAACCATAAAATAACATTTAATGAGTTTCTATGATGTGGTTGGTATCGTGCTGCACGTTTTCTGAACATTTTTTCAGTTAATCCTCACAGAAACAACGGCACTACTGTTGGGTGGGTTCTCTTGGTGTCCTGTTACATAGATGGAGACATGAAATGATAAGCATTTAGAAACTTGCCCAAAGACACACAGACAGTAGGGGGAGGTCTGGCCACCTCCTGGTTTCCTATTAGGTTCGGTTGCAGTGGTTTTCCCCATCAGAACCAATGCCCTCTTTTAAAAGCAAATATCATGTAAAGTCTTCTTTAAAACACTGAAATGAAATTCACAGATAATATAACCTCCCTACACATATAATAAAAAAATTTTCCTGGCTTTAATATAAAAGAGAAATTCAAGGAAAGTAGTTTTTAATGAAATAATATGTATTTCCATCTGTAATGGCTAGAAGACATCGTAAAGTGGCCAGATGCTTACAGCCATCTGTTAAATCTTTATGAACATGTCAGCTATGGAAACAGAATACACCTGGCGTATCATATCGGCAACTCAAATATTAGCTGTGGCACTGCCACTAGTGAAAGGACTTTTCTAAAATGGTTAGGAACTTCTGGTAAAGTTTCAAACTAAACAAGGACAGTCTTCCTTCTATTTACACTCCGGAATATTTGGTTTACATGAAAACTATGCAGAAGACTTTGTGTTTACATGTAAAACATGAGATAATTATAAGCAGGCTGTTCATGTACATGAATGACCAGGGGGACATTGGAGGGTCATGAAGGATGAGAAGTAAGCTTTCCTTGTGCAGGATGGTTCCATACCTGGCAGGATGCCTAGGATTCTTGGCCCTCACACATTAATACCAGGAGCACCCTCCAAATCATTGTGAAACCCACAAAAACACCTCCACAAGTTTCTAAATTGCCCACGAGGGTGGTCCTGCCCCAGGTGGAAACTACAACTCTTTTGAATGCTCAGAAGAAACTAGCCTTGCAAAAACCGAGGGAAATTACCTACTGCTAGATGAGCTAATGGAAAATGGGACAGAATTTTAATAATGTAATTAATTACTGAGTGGTATTTAAGAGTGAAAATAGAAATAGGGTCTAGAAAGAATGACATTTTAGGAATGAAGAATGAGCCCTTTCAGGAAGATGGATTCAGGGAAGACCTCTCACCTAGTCCCCACAACTGGGTCAGGTTCTCTTTTAATATCCTGTCATAGCATCCTGTACATCTGCTTTATAAGACTCATGACAATTGTCATTAAATAGGTAATTGTTGATGGCTTACTTAATGTCTGTCTCTTCCATTGAAAGATAAGTTTTAATACCTATATACTGAGTATCACATATATATACATATACATATATATATACACACACACATACATACATACAGGGTACCTTGTGTATAGCAGGGACTTAATAAGTATTTGTTTAAAGGTTTTGGAGGAGGATTCTGAGAAGTTTAATTGATATGGCCTTGATTCTGGTAAATATATTTGAAGTCTACAAACTGATTTGTATATATCACGGTTCCCATTCTAGCAAGTGTTTGAAAGCTGGCTAATTAAACACTCTAGACATTTAGCAGTGGTTCTGCAAGCATAACTCTAGTGCCACCTTCTGCCAGGCAGAGAAATATGCTCAGGTTATTTGCATTCTGAGAATCTGGATTAGATGCTTGAACGGTTCTTTATGCTACAGAATTAATTAGATCTTTTTAAAATGTTAAAAATAATGGGGTCTTTAAATTCCCGTTTAAAATGGCAAATTTGAGGCAATCTATAAATAATGCTGACTAGAGTAAACAAAATTCCTATATTCAGTTGCTGAGATACAGGGAGTTTTCTTAAAGAAGAGAGAAGATTTAGAACTTTTTGTCTTACTCATTCAATGTCACTTTACATAGGTTTAAAAATTAATGATTACAAAACTGCCCCAGTTATTCTGAAAGAATATAAAGAGGTACATGCTCAGGAAGCAGCCTTGTGAGCAAAGTTCTCATTGAAGTTATCAAGAATATGGAGAGAACAGTTCGAACTTGAATATCTCTGAAACTATTTGGTCAGAAGTTCTGCAAATCAGTGAAGACTTTATCATAAAAGTAAAATCAATGTTTCTTTATACATACATATCCAATTTGAAATGTCCATTTTCTCTGGTAGGACAATATCTTCTTTGTATGGTGCCTGTTTTGTAATCTGTTATGCAATTTCACACTGCCTAACAATAATATCCCAATATTAGTATGGGTTAGGTAATCATATGTGACACTGTTATACAGCAGGTATCTTTTGTACTGCACAAACGGAGGAATAATTTTCGACTTTTAATCCAAACAGGAAGGGTCTGTTCCAATGGAAGGAGGATCAAAACCCTCCTCTCATATAGAAGCATAGAGCAAAGGCTGGCAAATTTTTCTTTCAAATATCAGTTAGTAAATACTTTAGACTTTGCAGGCCATGAGACCTCTATCACAACTACTGAAGTTGTAACTTGAATGTAGTCCTAGACAACGTATAAACAAATGAACATAGCTGTGTTCCAATAAAACTTTTTTACGAAAAGATACAGCGGGTTGGATTTGGCTTGTGGGTCGTAGATGTCAACTCTTGGAATAGACCACTGAGGCTGCAGCTTCAGAATGGACAACTCTTTGTCCTAAGAGAACCAGAGGGCCTGTTCCAGGAAGAGGCAGAGCTGCAGAACCTGGCGTGGCAGACTGCAGGGGAACAGGGCTTTCACAGTGAGTCAGCAGCTGCAGACTGCACTGATCAGCAAGTAAGCATGCAGTATAGCCATTCTCAATCTTTTTACCCAGATGGACCCTTGAAATAACTTTCAGGTCTCAGGGAACCTCTGCATAAAAATTACTATAGCTGCAGCTCAAGATACATTAACAGGGTCAGTAACTTGTAGATAGGATAATCCGAGCATAGTTGCCAATGATCTTTTGAATAGAGAATGCTATTTTCCTATGGATCTGCCTTTTTTGACCAGCCTATTAGCCTTTTTCTGTTTGGTTTCCCCTCTCCACCAAGCATATAACCCCCCAAAGTAAATCAGTAACTGTAGGTAGAAGAAATTCGGATTTTATCTCCTATTAAAAAAAAATTACCTGTATGATTGTGTGTGTGTGTGTTTTAACCTTATTGAATTAGGCCTAGGTATTAGTTTCCTAACTAATTCACATAACTAGTTTCCTGCCACTGTTAACAAATTACCACAAATTTGGTGGCTTAAAGCAACACAAATTTATTAGCCTATTATTCTGGAGATCAGAAGTTCAAAATGGGTCCACAGGGCTATGTTCTTTCTGGAGGTTCCAGGGGAAAATCCATTTTCTTGTCTTTTCCAGCTTCTAGAGGCTGCCTGCACACCTTCACTGATGGCCGCTTCCTCCTCCTTCAAAGTTAGCATCTTCAAATCTTTCTCTCTGACTCTAACGCCTCCCTCTTATAAAGACCCTTGTGAGTACGTTGGGCCTGCCTGGATAACCTAGGATAGTCTCCCTGTTAAGACCTATTTAAGATCTTAAATTTGATCAGTCTTTGCCATATAAGGTAACACATTAACAGGTTTCAGGGATTAGAAGGTGGACATCCTTAGGGACCTAAAAATCTAAGCAAAGACTTTTGAAAAGACTTTTGAAAGGCTATGAAAACACTCAACAAAATTCACCTCTAAGATGCATAATCCATGCAAGGTTTACAACAACAGCAAAGTGACAAGGGAGAAGCTGAGTCATGGTGCATAAGAATTCCTTCTTTAGAATAAAATTTTCCTTCTGATTTTCTGCTGTGCTGGTAGAGTTTGTTTTTTTGCCTAGGTCACTTTGTACGTGTAAGAGGTGGTTGGGGGCTAAAATTTGGAAGAGAAAGGCTGACATCGTTAATCTACTGTCCTCTACTCTGTGCAGTTCTGTGCTCAGCAATCATCGATGGCCTCCCATATTTCACATCAAAAACTGAGAGAATTATGGTCTTTTCAGGGTATATGCCCAGTAGTGGGATTGCTGGGTCATATGGTAGTTCTATTTGTAGTTTTTTAAGGAACCTCCATACTGTTCTCCATAGTGGCTGAACCAATTCACGTTCCCACCAGCAGTGCAAGAGTGTTCCCTTTTCTCCACACCCTCTCCAGCATTTATTGTTTCTAGATTTTTTGATGATGGCCATTCTGACTGGTGTGAGATGATATCTCATTGTAGTTTTGATTTGCATTTCTCTAATTAATGATGTTGCTGTGATAAAGTGAGAGAGTGGCATGGACATATATACACTACCAAACGTAAAATAGATAGCTAGTGGGAAGCAGCCGCATAGCACAGGGAGATCAGCTCGGTGCTTTGTGACCACCTAGAGGGGTGGGATAGGAAGGGTGGGAGGGAGGGAGATGCAAGAGGGAAGAGATATGGGAACATATGTATATGTATAACTGATTCACTTTGTTATAAAGCAGAAACTAACACACCATTGTAAAGCAATTATACTCTAATAAAGATGTAAAAAAATAAAAATAAAAAACATAGGCCAAAGGCCATAAATAAATGTTTGATATAATGTAATAAATAAATAAATGAATAAAATAAAAATGCAAAAAAAAAAAAAAAAACTGAGAGAGAAGCTAACCAAATGAAATGCTCCTACACTGCACTGCTATATGGGGCAGAAAGACTTCCAAACAGATTTTAACTGGGCTGCTTGGCCACTGTCCATCACTATGCATGTTAGAATTGCATAACCTGCAAAATTTAAAAAAATCATGGTTTATATTTTTCATTCATGTTTCTCACAGAAACCCTAGCGACATATCACAGAATCCAAAGATTCTGTTGGGACCCCAGTTAAGAAAACCTGATAAGTGGTGAAAAATATAGCAGGAAAAGGGGAACAGAGAGTCCTGGGTGGGGGGTAGAGGGAGTTGCTGCTGACGTCTAGATCAGAAATAAATCATGAAGAAAAGAATGGTAAGCGAACGAGAGTGAATAATCTTGTTTTTAAAATAAAAATGGCATGAAATTTGGAGACAGAAATACATCTTGCTTTTGCAATTGAGGATTGTGTTGAATCTGTGGTGATAATAACACTTTTGAATACAGAGGCTTATCTCCACTCTTTCCTGAAATCCCACTAAAATGGGAGTAAAGAAATAAGTAACGTCAAAAAGGATGGGAGAGGACATGATACCAAATAAGAATTGGCAATGACAATTTGGAAGAGGAAACTCTGAAGCTGATCTAGCAGAACCTAGGAAGATGAAACCTAATGGAATACAGAGGGAGAAGTCAATGAGAAGAAAAATGACGAACACCATAGATCCCCAGAAACCAGAGGCAACAGATATCTCTGAAGAAGAGTGAGAGTGGGGCTGGAAAAAAAAAGATTGGTTAAAAACCTGTGTAAAGAATTATGCAGTATTAAAAACAAACAACCCAATCAAAAAATGGGCAGAAGACCTAAATAGACATCTCTCCAAAGAAGACACACAGAGGGCCAAGAAGCACATGAAAAGCTGCTCAACATCACTAATTATTCGAGAAATGCAAATCAAAATGAGGTATCACCTCACACCAGTTAGAATGGGCATCATCAGAAAATCTACACACAACAAATGCTGGAGAGGGTGTGGAGAAAAGGGAACCCTCTTGCACTGTTGGTGGGAATGTAAATTGATACAGCCACTATGGAGAACAGTATGGAGGTTCCTTAAAAAGCTAAAAATAGAACTACCATATGACCCAGCAATCCCACTACTGGGCATATACCTAGAGAAAACCATAATTCAAAAAGACACATGCGGGCTTCCGCCACTGCACATGGTGGCGCAGTGGTTGAGAGTCCGCCTGCCAATGCAGGGGACACGGGTTCGTGCCCCGGTCCGGGAGGATCCCACATGCCGCGGAGCGGCTGGGCCCGTGAGCCATGGCCGCTGAGCCTGCAGGTCCGGAGCCTGTGCTCCGCAACGGGAGAGGCCACAACAGTGAGAGGCCCGCGTATCGCAAAAAAAAAGAATTATGTATTGTTTGGCAATTACTGTATAACAAACCACTCTATAATGCAGTATCTTAAAACCACAAGCATTTTTTAATGGGTTTTTAAAAAAAATTTTATTGAAATATAATTGATTTATAATGTTGTGTTAGTTTCAGGTGTACAGCAAAGTGGTTTAGTTATACATCCACATATATATTCTTTTTTTACATTCTCTTCCATTACAGGGTATTACAGGATATTGAGTATAGTTCCCTGTGCTATACGGTAGGTTCTTGTTGGTTACCTATTTTATATATAGTAGTGTGTTTCTGTTAATCCCAAACCACAAACATTTATTTAGCTCATGGTATTCTGGTCACCAGTGGGCTGGCTGTAGGACAGCCTTGTTTATGCATCTGCAGTCATCTGCCAGTTGGGTAAGGAGCTCCACTGATTGTGGCTGGGCTCTCTCATGTCTCTGGGACTTTGGCTGGTGCAGTTAGGCTGACTCAGCTCTGGTCTGTGTGGTCTCCCATCCTTCAACAGGCTTATTCATTAGGCAGAGGCAGGGTCTCAAGAGAAGTAAAAGCATGAAGCCTCGTGATGCAAAAGCTCTAACAGTTGCACGAGCATTTCTTTCACATTCTAGTGGCCAGAGCAAGTCAGAGACCAGCTCAGAGTTGGGGAAATAACTCTACATTTTCACGGGAAGAGTTACAACATCATATTGCCAAGAATATGGCAAGAGATTATTGTGGCCATTTTTGTGATCTATTCTAAAGAAGCACTCAGATTTATTTTTCCTACCCTCCCTCTATAACCTGAACTGGATACTACTGACATTTTTAAAGTATTCAAAGAACAAAACCAAAAAAGATTGGAAATTAAATATATGATAGACATTTTAAACTTTCAATGAAAAAGTTGGAAAATAAATTTGAGGAAATCATCAGTGTGTTTGTTTTCAATTGCTGCATAAAAAATTACCCCAAGTCTAGTGGGCTACACAACACACACTTCCATCATATAGTTTCTCTGTGTTAGGAGTTCTGGCATGGTTTATTAATGTTCTCTACCTTAGGGTCACTCAAAGCTATGACACAAGTTTCACATGGGGCTGTGGTCTCATGAGAAGCTCAAGTGGAGAAAGATTCAATTCCAAGTATAGGTAGGGTGTTGGCAGAATTCATTTTCTTGCTGCTGTATGTCTCTGAGCCCCATTCCCCCCGCCCCCCCGCCCCCCACCAGCTATCAGCTGCCTTCTGCAGGGGCAGAGGCCGTCTGCAGTCCTTAGAGATTACTTGCTCTTTCTTGTCGGGTGGGCTTCTTTAACATGCCTGCTTACTGCATCAAGCCAGCAAGGATAACCTCTCATTCCAGTTCGTTAAGATAATGTAGTCACCGGAGTGACTCCACTTTGCCATGCAATATAACCTAATCAAAGGAGTATATACCATCAAATCAGAGCAAAGAGACTAAGATAAGAACACTAAAGGATTGAATTGGTGGTCTAATATCTGATTAATAGTAATCTCAAAAAAAAAAAGGGAAGTGAAAAATTGGAGCTGATAAAACTTTTAAAAAATAAATAAAAAAATAAAATTTCCAAGAATAGAAAGATGAAGTTCTAGATTGAAAGCATCTACTAAGTACCAAACACATTAATGGGAATGTCTGTACTTAAAACAAAGTACATCATTTTGAAACTCTGGGTGAAAAGAAGATCCTCAAAATGTCTAGAAAGAAAAAACTCAAGTCATATATAAAGGATCAGGATTCAGAATGGCACTGGATTTCTCAACAGCAACCCATAAATCTGGGAAACAATGAGAAGTGGCTTCAACATTCTGAATAAACATTATTTCCATTATTTGTTTGTTTGTTTTGTTTTTTGGGCCACGCCACATGACTTGCGGGATCTTAGTTCCCTGACCAGGGATTGAACCCAGGTCCCCAGCAGTGGAAGCACCGAGTCCTAACCCCTGGACCACCAGGGAATTCCCTATTTCCATTATTGAATTCAAGAGTCATCAACATTTTTTTTCCAAGGAGGGTTACAATAAAGTTTTTTGTTTTGTTTTGTTTTTACAAGCGAGTTAAAAAAAATTAATCTCCCATGTATCCTTTCTCAGGGAGCTTCTGGAAATGTGTCCCACCAAAAGAAGGAAATAATTCAAGAAGAAAATAGGTGTGAGATCTGGGAAAGAGGAGCAACAACAGAGAACTCTGAAGGTGAAAGGAGTCCTTGGGTGATAGTGAATACATGTCCTAACATGACAGCTGCACAGCAGGCTGAGACTACAAATCCAGATTGGAGTGGGAGGATGGTGGGTTCTAGGACAAATATCTCCAAGAAAAAAAAAAAGAAACTGACAGATTGCTTAATGTTTTTATTACATTGAAAGGAATTTTACAGCTCTGCTGGAGAATTTTAGTGAGGGATTACATGGAAATGAATTACACAGATAAAAGAATTACATAGAAAAAGAACCCCCAACCCCCTCCCCCAATCAAAACTCTGAGGTGATGATTCACTCTAAGAAAAAGAAAAGGCTGTACATAAAAGGGAGTATAGTCATTGTATACCATAAGGCTCAACATTTACATACTCATGATAAAATACTGATTTAGCAAAAAATGCTATCTATTTTAGGAAGATGGCGGGGGGGAGAGAAAGTATGTGTATATGTACATGTATATGTATGGTGTGTGTGTGTGTGTGTGTGTGTATGTGTGCGTAGCTATGTAAATATAAAATTTGCTATTTCAACCATTTTTGACTGTATAATTCAGTGGCATTAGGTACAGTCACATTGTTGTGCAAACATCACTACTTTCCATCTCCAGAACTTTTTCATCTTCCCAAATTGAAACTCTGTACACATAAAACAATAACTCTCCATTCCACCCTACCCACTGCCATGACAACCACCATTCTACTTTCTGCCTTCATGGATCTGACTCTAGATACTTCATGTAGGTGGAATCATACGATATTTGTCCTTTTGTGTTTGGTTTATTTCACATTATTGTCATCAAGTTTCATCCATGTTGTAGCATGTGCCAGAATTTCCTTTATAAGGTTGAATAATATTCCATTGCATGTATATACCACATTTTGTTTATCCATTCATCCATCGTTTGGACATTTGAGACATTTGGGTTGCTTCTACCACTTGGTTATTGTGAATAATGCTTCTGTGAATAGATATGTACAAATATCTCTTTGAGTCCCTACTTTCAATTCCTTTGGATATATACCCAGAAGTGGAATTGCTGGATCATATGGTAATTCTATTTTTAATTTTTTGAGGAATAGTCACACTATTTTCCATGGTGGCTGTATCTTTTATATTCCCACCAACAGTGCACAAGATTTCCAATTGCTCCATATCATTACAACATTTCTTATTTTTTTTTTTGGTCTGTTTTGTTTTGTTTTTAATAGTAGCCATCCTCAGGGGTATGAGGCGATAGCTTGTGGTTTCACTTGCATTTCCCTAATGACTTAATGATCTTGAATATCTTTTCTTATGTTTGTTGGCAATTTGTAAATCTTCTTGGAGAAATGTTAATTTTTGTTGTTATTGTTGAGATGTAGGAGTTCTTTACATATTCTAGATATTAACCTCTTAACAGATATATCACTTACAAGTATTTTCTCCCATTTACATAGGTTGCCTTTTCACTTTGTTGATTGTGTTCTTTGATGCACAGAAGCTTTAAATTTTGATGTAGTTCATTTATCTATTTTCCTTTTGGTGTCATATAAAAAAAGCTCATTGCCAGATCCAGTGTCACGAAGATTTCCCCCTGTGTTTTCTTATAAGAGTTCTATAGTTTTAGTCTTACATATAGGTTTTAAATGCATTTTGAGTTAATTTTTGTATATGGTGCAAGCTTAGAGTCCAACTTCATTCTTTTGCATGTGCCATTTCACTTTTTAAAGTATATGTATGTATTACTTTAATAGAAATTTAAAAATCCGTAAATTAAAAAAATGAAAAAGCAGTGTATCACTTTTAGTCAGTATACAGAAATATGTCATGATTTGAAGCTCTAGTTTATTTGCTATGACACCTTCCTGCTCATACTCCTTAGATTATTGTGGGATTGGTGGTAGTAAAGCTTTAAGTAAGGTATTCAATTATTGTTTACCTTAAGTATTTTGTCATTAAAAAAATTGAGAATCCAAAACTTTTCTGTTTTGGAAGTGAGGCACTTAGGGAAAAAAGAAAACTGTTCCCTTCACTTCACTCTCAAAAATGTTTCTAGATTTTCCTTAGGCCCTTGACATTATGATTCATCACTGAAAATAAGTAACAAATGAATAAAAATGGACTGTAAAACTCAAATTATATGAAAAAGAGATCAAATACTATTTTGCTAATTAAAAACTTAACAAGTTATTTCACAGATTATTAACGTTGTTTTCCCTTTATATTATTATACTTCTCAAATAAGAGGATGGAATGATGAACTGGTAAAGAGGAGGAGAAGAAAGTGGGAGGGAATTAGATGCTTTGGGTACAGAAATCACTATTCCCTATACTTCCAAGAGGGATTGAGTTCTTTTTCCTAAATGATTTTCCAGAAGAAATATACTATATATTATTTAAAATTTGTTTGCAAGAGGATTCTAATTTTTCTGAACGTAATTGCCTATCACAAAGCCAATGAAATGTATATTTTAGGCCAAAGAGAAAATTGGTGTTGTTTCCACTATGTTGGTGGCAGAACCCAGGCAATTTCAAATAAATTTTATTTTTTTTAATGCAAAATTTTATTGCCAAGCTTTATGCCTAAAATCTAGACAATTACACTCCAGGATTTCAACTAATGAATACCACATGTTAGACTCAATAACTTCAGCTGCAGGGTAGAGAATACTGTGTTAAAGCCATTCAGATAATAAATAGCTATCTAGGTCCATTTCAGCTGGAGCAAGTCAACTGTATTGAACGTGAGTGAAACCTTAATCCTTTATAAGAACATACCCAATTGGCAGACACTTTGACATGTAATACACGTTAGTTCACCATTCCGCCCCCATGGAATCATTTTATCCTTTGCCTGGGTCTGCATTTACTGCGAGCCCATCTCCAACCTCCTGAATCTGTCTTTGGGGTATCACTTACATGTACTTACAAAACATACATTTTTAAACAGACACATGAATGAGAATGGCTCTAGTTTTTCGAAAGTGTCCGTTTGTCATTATTTCTGTTTGTTTTACAAATATTACACTGCTTTCTTCTTCCCTCTGGGACTGCCTCTGGGTTCCCTTTCCCCATCCTTGGGACTTTGACAACTTTCCCCTCTTTGTTTCTAAAGTCTTATAAAAACAGAGGAAAGAGAATATTACATGTTAGTATTGGACACAAAGGACACCTGGGGCTTGCTTTGGCTCCAGAATTTTTTTAAAAACTCAAGAAATGAAGAGAGATAGGCAGATCTTTCTCTGAGAGGGCTGCCCTGCTGTAGGGATTATTCTCCTGGGACAAAGTCTTGCTTTTTGAAAGCTGGCCTTGGGAAGCAGCAACAGGAAATGCAGAAAGGAATAAATCTGTCAGACTCATTTTCCTTTCTGTTTTACAGTGGAGTTGTTTTTGTTTTCTTCCCCCTCCCCTTGGATGAAAGCCAAATTTCCCTGTGGCTGGTACGAATCCCTTAACCAGAAACAGTGAGGGGCCGGTTGGGGGGCAGCAATAGAGAACCACAAGGCTCTCCAAGTCCTGGCTGAGACACAATTTTCTCTAACCATAGTGATGAGGGGAATTTCAGACTTTTAAAACATGGTTACTTCCTTAACCAGCATTTCTATCATACTTTTTACCATGTTATTATAAATTAATATCATTTTGTTCAAATTTTGAAATATATATTATATAAGTTATAAATATTTTAAATATATATTATAATATTATAATATATATGAATATTGTGTAATATTTTATGTATATTTCAAAATTCGAACAAAATTAAATTATATACATAATTATATGATACACATATAATGAAGAAATACACAATAATGAAGAATAGTCTTTGGGCTATGTATTCATTACCTTATACACATCAACACTAGTCAAAAACAATTCTAGAAGATATTTAGATCACCATTTTAAAACGGAGAAAACTGGATTAATGAGGGAATGAGACTGGATAAAGTCTGCAAAAGTACTGGGGAGGTGGGATTCCACGAAGCCCTTTAAGATGCAAGTGCATTTCTTTTCTCTCCATCAGTGGTTTCTAAATGGGCCTCCAAGGAGCTCTTGGAGTTGCCCTGCTGGGGGAGGTCAAGTGAGGGTTCAGCTCACCCCATCGTGACCCCTCCCCTCCAGAACACCACCAAGGTTTACCTGTTTTATTTGTTTATGCTTCTGTGTGACATTTTGAAGGATAATGGATTCCAAGTCCTCTCTCTTCTCCTGTTTTAAGACCTCTGTGCTACCCCATGCTTAGCAATAATTTAGGTAGTTTCAACATGGAGCAGATCTTTGCCTTTTACAGAATGACTCTTTGACGCTTGTCTCATTTGTTAGTGACCCTGTGGTCATTTGAAATTTTGCTGAAGCACAAATCTGAACTTCAGTGCTGGGAGGCTGCTTGGGAGCTAGTCAATTAGCTTAGTGAGAGAGCCTGCTTTAAAACGTAGACCTGCAGCTCATCTTGGCTTTGCTGTTTATGGTAAGCTGGGCAGATGGTATCATCTTGGTTTTAGGTCAGGGGTTAGCAAACTTTTTCTATAAAGCACCAGATAGTAAATATTTTACGTTTGGCAGGCCACACAGGATCATGGTTGAATCTTCTCCCCACACACCCTTTTTTTTACAACCTCTAAAAATATAAAAAATATTTTTATGTGGAGAGAGTTCTTAAAAAAATAGTCCAAGGGGGCTGTATTTGGCCCATGGGCATGGCTTGTCAACCCCCCTTTTTGGTAATACTATCCTTACTTTTAACATTAAGCATTATAGCTCAGAGAGGGGAAGTAATTAACCCAGGTCACACAGCTCATCACTGTACCTTATGTTATAATCTATTTCTTAAAAGATTTCCTTTCACATTCCTCAGAAAAGTAGAAACAACAGTTTTTTTGGTTGTTGTTGTTTGTTTTTGGTTTTCATTGTCATTTTCCTTGAACCTCTTACTACAAGAAACACATCCATGAGAATGGCCCCATTTCTTAGAATCCTGATGAAAAGTTAATACGAAACAGAACATAGAACCCAGGTTTGGTACCAGAATTTTGGTCTTGCAGGTGTCAGGCAACGACACTGATTCTAACAAACATCTCATACCTGGGAATAAAGTCACTTTTAAGTAAACTGCATTCAGTTAACACATACTTTTGTTCACCAACCCTTAAAAACAAATTTAACAACATCAAACAAAAATTCCAGGCAAGGAGGTTCAGGGAGGAGCACGACACCTGGGAGCCTCCCTGAAACACCAGCCTCTAGCCTAAGCTTCAGAGTTTTTGTAGGTCACTTGTTCCCTCCCCTGGAAGCAGGGATGAGATGACGAGGGAATTGAGGCTCCTTCCTGAACCTGGTGGCTGGTTCGGTTCTCTGTAAGTGGGAGACAGTACTGCTCAGGGGTGCAAAGCCTGCCTGGCCTATGCCCGCTTCCTGGGTCTATATTACTTCACCGTTGTGTCACTGGGCAAGTTACTGAATCTAAATATTCTCAATGTCTTCTCCTATGTACCTGGGACCACGGCAGCATATCCCTCACATACTATGTGGATTCAATGAGATAATATACGTAAAGCAGTCAGCAGCAAGTGTGCGCAAGTGTCAGTGCCTGTCTTTGCCGTTGCCACCGCTTCTTCCCAACAGGTACACTAGCAGGCCTCCCGGGCTGGCCCGCTTCAGACAGGCTTTTCAGCTGTCCTGTCTGCTTGACTTCCAAATACGGCTTCATCCCTTTATCATCATTGTTGGTTTATTGTTTTTGGATTTTCCAACCTCCATATTCTGGAATCTCAAGACCAGACTGATGTCCTTTATTCCCAGTCCCAGTTCCTGCACTCCCAGAGGGAGTTAATGAAATTGAATTAAGTTAATATTTAGGTTAATTAAACAACCTAAGAACATGTAGTCAGGCTCCGCTAGGACACACATGCGTAGAATATGCATATGCCGCATAGAATGGCATAAGTGATAGAGGACATGGGAAGATTATCCTAGAAATGAGATGTGTGGTAGATTGACACTGGGCGAAATTGGAAGACTGACGGTAAGAGGCCGTGTTAGTAATTTAGATTCCAGAGCAGGGTTCCCCAGCCTGCCAAATCCTAAGCATTACCTCGGGTGTTTGGAACCTACAGATCCCCAGGCTGCAGCACAGACCTACTGAACTGGAGTCTGGAAGAGGAGAGCCTGGAATCTTTAGTTTTAAGAAGTCTCTCCAGTGAGTCTTCAGATGAGAAGTTTTGGAAATACTGTGGCAACGCAAATGCTAATGTATTCAGACAGAGAAGCAGGGATGAGAACTGTTCCCATTAACTTTTAGGAGAAACAGCTGCTACCTCAGAGGACTTCAGGTGAAGCAGGTGCTTGGAGGCCCTTCTGGATGCCTGGAAGCTGCAGGACCCTGTAAGAGGCAAATTTGCTCTTCTGTTCTCTGGGTGAATATAATCTCTTTCTCTGTATATTTGGAGTATTGTGGTTTCAATCCCTGCTATACATTAGAAGCACCTGGGAAACTTAAAACATAGTAATTCCTGGACTCCATTCCAGACCAATTAATCAGAACCTTTTCAATTGGGACCCTGGCTTTTTTTTTTTTTTAATTCCTTAGTCATTCAGATGTGCCCAGAATAGAGAATTACTGCCTCAAGCACCTTGTGTGTACCTCTTGTATTCTAGGTATTATTTTTATTTTCAAAATAAACTTTATTAAGAATTTTACATGCACTCTGTTCTAGTTGTTTTTATACGCCAATTATCTTTTAAAGGTTCAAAACATATGCTTTGGTTCATACCAGCTTGGGGGATGGGTATAACCGTGAGAAGAGTAGGTGCTTGGTTTTCTCTCCCTGTATCGTGATTATACAACAAGGCTTAAGATAGTGGCTTGGAACTGTTTTTATTTTTATCTTTTTTGTTTTTTTTGCAGTACGCGGGCCTCTCACTGCTGTAGCCTCTCCCGTTGCGGAGCACAGGCTCCGGACGCGCAGGCTCAGCGGCCATGGCTCACAGGCCCAGGCGCTCCACGGCATGTGGGATCTTCCCGGACCGGGGCACGAACCCGCGTCCCCTGCATCGGCAGGCGGACTCTCAACCACTGCGCCACCAGGGAAGCCCTTGGAACTGTTTTTAAAAGAGAAAAGCACTTTCCTCAGAATAACCAGAAGCTGTACATATAAACCTCACCTGTCTGGGTCCTCACAGTGGTTGCTGAGGAGTTGCAAGAGGGCCCCCGTGGGGCCTTGAAAAGCCCTGTTTGAAGGAACAGTTGGACACAGGAAAGCTCTCAGCCCGACCCAAATCCTCTTCTGCGAAGAGTCCCAGACTGTAGGGAGTAGTATTCCTTAATGCGTGTTGCCTCCCAGGGGCTCTGGCCATGCTTCTGGGAGAGTCCAGCTCTGATGAATCACTGGCCACTGCTGTTGGTCTCTATCCTGTTTTCCACTTTGTAGCTCCAAGTCCTGTGAGGCATTCCGGTTGGTTAAGTGATGACTAAAGATGTCATAACAATTAAACCGTGAGGGCTTTTATGAAATCCACACCTTGAAAAAGTAAGCCCCCCGAATGGTTATGTCCTTTTAAAATGATAGAACCTTTGAAATATCAAAATGGCTGGAGACTTGACTTTTTCCTTCCTTTCCTATTGACTGTTTACTTTAATCTTATACATTCAGATTGTCTTACTGATTTCTAAAATACTAGGTATTTTGAAGCAAAGAATGTAATTATTCTCAAAGGTTAGGTGGCACCTATAAGCATGTCCTTTGGAAGGCTGGAAATATGAACACCAAATCCACGTTAACTGAAGAAACAGGAGCCACTGGGTTAATAAAACCAATGTCAAAGAGGTTAATACCACCTCCGCCAGCAGATTCACACATCTGCTTAATGGACCAGGGCTGGCAACTGTCACACTGAGACAAAACAGAAACAATATGTACATTTCAAATTGAATGTTTTGACCATAAAACTTACAGCTGAAGCAACTTTCTATTTACTATCACTAATAGTGTAGCTTCCCTTTGTCCTTCCTGCCAAAATAGGCTCCACCGCGAGGAGTCAATGGTTTTTTGTCAATAATTTTCTTTTATAATGATTGTGTTTCAGCTGCCAGTTGTAGCTACTTTAACATCCTTTCTGTCCCATGTTGTTCCTTATTTTCTGAGGTGATGAGGCAATGACTTTGTTTATGCTGATTTGAGAAAAGCTAGGACACGTGTTGGTATTGTTATTAAGTAGTACAACATTCATTAACCGTCTGATGAAAATCAGCTTATGAAAAACAGGAGGTTACATGTTTCAGATGTTGAATCAGGCAATCAACCTTTCACAGATCCAAATGGAAAGTACATTATGATTTCATGCTTCACTTTTTCTCTCACTTCCTATAGCTTTAACATTTTTAAAAATGAAACTTCAAATGCTGTTTTGTGTCCTACTGGTAAGTTTTTGTAGTAATTAGTCCCAGTGTGACAGTTTCCTTTGTTTTCCGGTGTGCAGGCCTGCTTCTACTTTACAGCCAGGTGTAGCTTGGCTAGGTGGAGGTAGGGCCTGCGCTGGGCTCCTCGGAGACCCCTTACTTCCAACGTGGGGTGGAAGGCATGTAGATGGTGTGGATGTTCTGTGAGGAAGGCTGGTAACCTTTCCAGGAATGTGGATGCAGTAGGGGAGGGGAGTGGGGGGAGGTAATCTTGAAACTAAAGGCTGTCGAGTGGACCACTTGGCCTGGAAATCAAAGCCCCATCTCAGGAGGGATGTTCAGCTGAGAAAAGGGCTTGGGCTGATGTTGCTAAATCAGCAAGGAGGGCTGCAGAGTCCTGAGGGAACGCAGAGTGGATGTCAGCAGGGTGAGTCTGACCTGGTGCATAAAATACACTCTCACCTCTGAGGTCGGTAAGGACCCAGGGATACCCCAGTGTCACCAGAAAAATGCAATTTTCTTTACTGCATCCCAAGATGCCACCTTGGGGAAGAGGAGGGAGGGGAGGGAAACATTCTGAAAGACTGAGTTTTATCTGAGGAGAACTACTGCAAACCAAAAGCAGGCTGCTTAATGAGAAGTGACTGGATATTATTTTTCAGCGAGTTTAAAGTTCTCCTTTACCCATAAAGAGGATGGGGGTTGGTAAGCTAGATTAGATAACAGAAAAATATAGAAACTATATTTTCTTTGTATATCTCAGTGTAGTGTGAATAAATTGTGCCCCACTTACAGATACATAATTTGTCAAACGGAAAGAAGTGACCTTATAAATTTGTTTCAAGAACAGATAAAGATTGGTATTACTCAGAGGTGATGACTTGGTAACTCAGGAAGTTCTTAAGATGCTGTATTTTTGCACCTTTCAATTTATTCATTTTAGAGATTGTAACAGATATTGAGACATGGAATGTATTATCCAGCCCCTTCCTTTTGCTCCTTCTCATGTCTCTCCAAGTGTTCTTCATCTCCGTCCCTTGCTCAGAGAGTGGTATGTCATTAAGCATGGGAAACAGGCTTTCCACTGCAGTGACCACATCGTGGGGCCTCAAAGGAAAAGTTCCTTTTGAACACACTTAATAAATGACTCTCTGAGGCAGGACATCAGGAAAGATCCCACATATGTAACAGCAGATGATAAATTCTGGTAATTTACATCCATAGGTCACTCTAAGGACATTTCTGATTTATGACTTTGAACTGAGAAAAATCTAACTCAATTCAGAATCTTAGGCAAAAAAGCACAGAAGTAGCGCTCATGTCTGCCATCTGGTGGAAATAAGGGGGAAGTACAAGCCATACCTTTAGGACTGAATGCAATTAAGATTGTAAACAGTCTTCTTGATGCCTCTTGTTAAAATAAAATTCTTAAAGTCAGAGAAAAACAATTCCTTGAATTCTAAGTTTTGAAATGTAAGAATAGCCCTCATAGGATTTTTTTTTTTGCAGTTGATTTTTTTTTTTAATTAATGTACGTTTGGTACTTGAAAACAGGAGGGGCTGGAGTTAATATCAATAAAATAAGGATAAGAATGATACTCTCATGCTGGTATTTTCTTCTTTATAATTAAATTCTCTTTTGATGAAAATGTGTTTGGGAGTCAACTTAAAGAAGCAGAAATTTTCCTAAGGTTTAGAGTAAGGTTTGGGATTACAGAGCAATGAAATTCAGGGTCAGAGAGGGTGGCCATCATAATTTTGGTGTTCCTGGGACTGAGGGGTTTCCCAGAATGTAGGACTTTCCGTGCCACAACGAGGAAAGTCCCAGGCAAACTGGGATAGTCGGTCACCCTGGTACATTTTACCAAAAGAAGCTGTTTGGAAGTGGTGGTTTCAAACTGCATAAGGCAAAGTTGGCAAAGGATATTTGCAAATATTTTCTACTCTTTCTTTTCACTTAATCTGTGTTAATTCTCAGCAGATCTGTGCTTTTGTAAGAGTACAAGAGAGCCACTTTCTGATACACTGGGAAGGTGGAGGCAAACTTTCTATACAGGGGCATCTGGTGCTGACTCGGCATTCCTCTATTTTCTGGAAGAGTTTGTATAGGATTGGTATTATTTTCTCCTTAACTTTTTTTTTTTTGGTATTATTTTCTCCTTAACTTTTTTTTTTTTTGGTTTTATTTTCCTCCTTAACTTTTTCACACAATTAATCAGTGAAGCAATCTAGGCCACTGAGCTTTGATACACCAATGAGCTTTGGTAGTTTGTATCATTCAAACAACTTATCCATCTTAATTCTTGAATTTATTGGCATAAGTTGTAAATCAACTATACTTCAATAAAAGAGCATATAATACAATATTATTAACAACAATCACCATGCTGCACATTAGGTCCATAGAACTTATTTATCTTATAACTGGAAGTTTGTACCTTTTGACCACCTTCACCCATTTTCCCAGTCCCCGTCTCCCGCTTAGCCCCAGTTGTCTCTGGCAACTACCAATCTGATCTCTGTTTCTGTGAGTTTGGTTACTTTAGATTCCACTTACAAGTGAGATCACACAGTATTTATCTTTCTCTGTCTGACTTATTTCACTTAGCATAATGCCCTCAAGGTCCATCCAATGTTGTTGCAAATGGCAGTATTTTCTTCTTTTTTATGGTTGAATAATAATATTCCTGTGTATGTGTGTGTGTGTATACATACCACATTTTCTTTATCCATTCATCCATCAGTGGACACTTAGGGGTGTTTCTGTAGCTTGGCTATTGTAAATAATGCTGCAATGAACATGGGACTGTGGATATCTTTTCAAGATCCTGTTTCATTTCCTTTGGATATATAGTCAGAAGTGGACTTTCTGGATCATGTGGTACATCTATTTTTAATTTTTTGAGGAAACTTCATACTGTTTTCCATGACTGTACCAATTTACACTTCCACCAATAGTGCACAAGGGTTCCCTTTTCTCCACAACCTTGCCAGCAATTGTTATCTCTTGTCTTTTTGATAGTAGCCATTCTAACAGGTGTGAGGTGATATCTCACTGTGGTTTTGATTTGCATTTCCTGCTGATTAATGATGCTGAGCATCTTTTCATGTATCTGTTGGCCATCTGTATGTCTTCTTTGGAAAAATGTTTTCACGGTCCTTTGTCCATTTTTAAGTTGGATTTTTTTTTTTTTTTTGCTATTGAGTTGTATGAATTCCTTATATATATTTGGATATTAACCTCTTATAAGGTATGTGGTTTGCAAATATTTTCTCCTGTTTTGTAGGCTGCCTTTTCATTTTGTTGATCATTTGTTTTGCTGTGCAGAAGCTTTTAAGTTTGATGTAGCCACTTGTTTGTTTTTGCTTTTGTTGCTTGTGCCTTAGGTGTTATATACAAAAAAAAGATCATTGCCAAGTCCAATATCAAGGAGTTTTTCCCCAAATTTTCTTCTAAGAGTTTTGTGGTTTCAGTTCAGTTCTCCACTGAGTATTTTTGGCTCCCTTATCAAACATCACTAGACTGGTTTCAGGTCTTACGTTTAAGTCTTTAATCCATTTTAAGTTAATTTTTGTGGGGGGTGTAAGATAGGGGTCCAATTTCATTCTTCTGCATGTGGTTATCCAGTTTTCCCAGCACCACTTATTGAAGGTATTATACTGTTCCCACTGAGTATTCTTGGCTCCCTTGTCAAATACTAGTTGACTGTATATGTGGATCTTATTTCTGGGCTCTTTATTCTTTTCAGTTAGTCTATATGTCTTTTTAAATGCCAGTACCATACTGTTTTGATTACTATAGCTTCATAGTATAGTTTGAAATCAGGAAGTGTGATGCCTTTAGCTTTGTTTACTTTCTCAGGATTGCTCTGACTATTTAGGGTCTTTTGTGGGTCCATACGTATTTTAATAATAATAATTCTTCCAATCCATGAACATGGGATATCTTTCCATTTGTTTGTGTCTTCTTCAATTTCTTTCATCCAAGTCTTGTAGTTTTGAGTGTGGAGTTTTTCACCTCCTTGGTTAAGTTTATTCCTAAATATTTTATTGTTTTTGATGCTATTGTAAATGGGATCATTTCCTTTATTTCTTTTTCACATAGTTCATTGTTAATGTATAGAAATGCTACTGATTTTTGTATGTTAATTTTACATCCTGCAACTTTACTGAATTTGTTGATTATATCTAATAGTTTTTTGGTGGAGTCTTTAGGATTTTCTGTATATAAAACTGTGTCATCTGCAAATAGAGACAACTTCACTTCTTCCTTTCCAATTCTGATGCATTTCATTTCTTTTTCTTACCTCATTGCTCTGGCTAGGACTTCCAGTTCTATGTTGAATAGAAGTGGTGGAAGTGGACACCCTTGTCTTGTTCCTGATCTTACGGGAAAAGCTTTCAATCTTTCATCATTGAGTATGATGTTAGCTGTAGGCTTGTCATATATGGCCTTTATTATGTTGAGATATGCTTCTTCTCTACTCAATTTGTTGAGCATTTTTTGATCATGAAAGGATGTTGTATTTTGTCAAATGCCTCTTCTGCATCTACTGAGATGATCATATAATATTTATCTTTTAGTCTATTAACCTGGTGTATCACATTTATCGATTTGCATATACTGAACCATCCCTGCATCCCAGGGATAAATCCCACTTAGTCATTTAATGTACTACTGAATTCGGCTTGCCAATATTTTGTTGAGAATTTTTGCATCTATATTAATCAAGGATATTGGTCTGTGGTTTTCTTGTAGTCTTCTTTTCCTTATCTGGCTTTGGTATGAAGGTAATGCTGGCCTTGTGAAAGAAGTTTGGGAGTATTTCCTCCTCTTCAATTTTTTGGAAGAGTTTGAGAATAACTGGCATTAATTCTTTTTTAAATGTTTGGTGGAATTCATCAGTGAAACTAACTGGTCCTTGGCTTTTTTTCTTGTTGTTGGTAGATTTTTGATTATTGATTTTATTTCCTTACTTGCTAATGTCTCTTCAGATTTTTTGTTCTCTTATGATTTAGTTGGTAGGTTGTATGTTTCTAGGAATTTATTTCTTACACGTTATCCAATTTGTTGACGTATAACTGTTTATAGTTATTTCTTATAACTACTATGTATAATCTTTGTATTTCTGAGATGAAAATTGGAATGTCTCCTCTTTCACTTCTGATTTTTTTAAATTTAATTTTATTCATTTTTTTTTACACAGCAGGTTGTTTTATTTTGAATTTTATTTTATTTATTTTTTATACATCTGGTTCTTATTAGTTATCCATTATATACATATTAGTGTATATATGTCAATCCCAATCACCCAAATCATCACACCACCACCACCCCTGCCGTGTTTCCCTCTTGGTGTCCATACATTTGTTCTCTACATCTGTGTCTCTATTTCTGCCTTGCAAACTGGTTCATCTGTACCATTATTCTACATTTCACATATATGCATTAATATACGATATTTGTTTTTCTCTTTCTGACTTACTTCACTCTGTATGACAGTCTCTAGGTCCATCCATGTCTCTACAAATGAACCAATTTTGTTCCTTTTTATGGCTGAGTAATATTCCATTGTATATATGTACCACATCTTTATCCATTCATCTGTCGATGGGCATTTAGGTTGTTTCCATGACCTGACTATTGTAAATAGTGTTGCAATGAACATTGGGGTGCATGTGTCATTTTGAATTATGGTTTTCCCTGGGTATATGCCCAGTAGTGGTATTGATGGGTCATTTGGTAATTCTATTTTTAGTTTTTTAAGGAACCTCCATAATGGCTGTATCAATTTACATTCCCACCAACAGTGCAAGAGGGTTCCCTTTTCTCCAAACGCTCTCCAGCATTTGTTTGTAGATTTTATGATGACGCCCATTCTCACTGGTGTGAGGTGATACCTCATTGTAGTTTTGATTTGCATTTCTCTAATAATTAGTGATGTTGAGCAGCTTTTCATGTGCTTCTTGGCCATCTGTATGTCTTCTTTGGAGAGATGTCTATTTAGGTCTTCTGCCCATTTTTTGATTGGGTTGTTTGTTTTTTGATATCGACCTGCATGAGCTGTTTGTATATTTTGGAGATTAATCCTTCGCATGTTGATTTGTTTGCAAATATTTTCTCCCATTCTGAGGGGTGTCTTTTCATCTTGTTTATAGTTTCCTTTGCTGTGCAAAAGCTTTTAAGTTTCATTAGGTCTCATTTGTTTATTTTTGTTTTTATTTCCATTACTCTAGGGGGTGTATCAAAAAAGATCTTGCTGTGATTTATGTCAAAGTGTATTCTTCCTATGTTTTCCTCTAAGAATTTTATACTGTCTGGTCTTACATTTAGGTCTTCAATCCATTTGGAGGTTATTTTTTTTTTTTTTGCGGTACGTGGGCCTCTCACTGTTGTGGCCTCTCCCGTTGCAGGGCACAGGCTCCAGACACACAGGCTCAGTGGCCATGGCTCACGGGCCCAGCCGCTCCGTGGCACGTGGGATCTTCCCAGACTGGGGCACGAACCCGTGTCCCCTGCATCTGCAGGTGGACTATCAACCACTGCGCCACCAGGGAAGCCCTTGGAGGTTATTTTTGTGTATGGTGTTAGGGAGTGTTCTAATTTCATTCTTTTACATGTAGCTGTCCAGTTTTCCCAGCACCACTTATTGAAGAGACTGTCTTTTCTCCATTGTATATTCTTGCCTCCTTTTACATAGATTAGTTGACCATAGGTGTGTGGCTATAACTCTGGGCTTATCCTGTTCCGTTGATCTATATTTCTGTGTTTGTGCCAGTACCATATTGCCTTGATTACTGTAGCACTGTAGTATAGTGTGAAGTCAGGGAGTCTGATTCCTCCAGCTCCATTTTTCCCCTCAAGATTGCTTTGGCTATTCGGGGTCTTTTGTGTCTCCATACAAATTTTAAGATTTTTTGTTCTAGTTCTGTAAAAAATGCCATTGATAATTTGACAGGGATTGCATTGAATCTGTGGATTGCTTTTGGTAGTATAGTCATTTTCACAATATTGATTGTTCCAATCCAAGAACATGGTATATCTCTCCATCTGTTTGGATCATCTTTAATTTCTTTCATCAGTGTCTTATAGTTTTCTGCATATAGGTCTTTTGTCCCCTTAGGTAGGTTTATTCCTAGGTATTTTACTCATTTTGTTGCAATAGTAAATGGGAGTGTTTCCTTAATTTCTCTTTCTGATCTTTTCTCGTTAGTGTATAGCAATGCAAGAGATTTCTGTGCATTAATTTTGTATCCTGCTACATTACCAAATTAATTGACTAGCTGTAGTAGTTTTCTGGTGGCATCTTTAGGATTTTCTATGTATAGTATCATGTCATATGCAAACAGCAACAGTTTTACTTCTTTTCTGATTTGCATGCCTTTTATTTCTTTTTCTTCTCTGATTGCTGTGGCTAGGACTTCCAAAACTATGTTGAATAATAGTGGCAAGAGTGGACATCCTTGTGTTTTTCCTGATCTTAGAGGAAATGCTTTCAGTTTTTCACCATTAAGAATGATGTTTTCGGTTTGTCATATATGGCCTTTATTATGTTGAGGTATGTTCCCTCTATGCCCAATTTCTGGAGAGTTTTTATCATAAATGGGTGCTGGTTTTTGTTAAAAGCTTTTCTGCATCTATTGAGATGATCATATGGTTTTTAGACTTCAATTTGTTAATATGGTGTATCACATTGATTGATTTGCATATATTGAAGAATCCTTGCATCCCTGGGGTAAATCTCACTCGATCATGGTGTATGATCCTTTTTTTTTTTTTTTTGTATGATCCTTTTAATGTGTTGTTGAATTCTGTTTGCTAGTACTTTGTTGAGGATTTTTGCATCTATATTAATCAATGATATTGGTCTGTAATTTTCTTTTTTTGTAGCATCTTTGTCTGGCTTTGGTATCAGGGTGACGGTGGCCTCATAGAATGAGTTTGGGAGTATTCCTTCCTCTGCAATTTTTTGTAAGAGTTTGAGAAGGATGGGTGTTAGCTTTTCTCTAAATGTTTGATAGAATTCACCAGTGAAGCCGTCTGGTCCTGGACTTCTGTGTGTTGGAAGATATTTTATCCCAGTTTCAATTTCATTACTTGTGATAGGTCTGTTTATATTTTCTGTTTCTTCCTGGTTCAGTCTTGGAAGGTTATACCTTTCTAAGAATTTGTCCGTTTCTTCCAGGTTGTCCAATTTATTGGCATAGAGTTGCATGTAGTAGTCTCTTAGGATGCTTTGTATTTCTGCAGTGTCTGTTGTAACTTCTCCTTTTTCATTTTTAATTTTAATGATTTGAATCCTCTCCCTCTTTTTCTTGATGAGTCTGGCTAAAGGTTTATCAATGTTGTTTATCTTCTCAAAGAACCAGCTTTTAGTTTCATTGATCTTTGCTATTGTTTCCTTCATTTCTTTTTCATTTATTTCTGATCTGATCTTTATGATTTCTTTCCTTCCACTAACTTTGGGTTTTGTTTGTTCTTCTTTCTCTAGTTCCTTTAGGTGTAAGGTTAGAGTGTTTATTTGAGATGTTTGTTGTTTCTTGCGGTAGGATTGTATTGGTATAAACTTCCCTCTTAGAACTGGTTTTGCTGCATCCCATAGGTTTTGAGTCATCTTGTTTTCATTTTCATTTGCCTCTAGGTAATTTTTGATTTCCTCTTTGATTTCTTCAGTGATCTCTTGGTTATTTAGAAATATATTGTTTAGCCTCCACGTGTTTGTGTTTTTTACATTTTTTTCCCTGTAATTGATTTCTAATGTCATAGTGTTTGGTCGGCAAAGATGCTTGATATGATTTTAATTTTTTAAAATTTACTGAGGCTCGATTGGTGATACAAGATGTGATCTATCCTGGAGAATGTTCTGTGTGTACTTGAGAAGAAAGTGTAATCTGCTGTTTTTCGATGGAGTGTTCTATAAATATCAATTAAATCTATCTGGTCTATTGTGTCATTTAAAGCTTTTTTTTCTTATTAATTTTCTGTCTGGATGATCTGTTCATTGGTGTAAGTGAGGTGTTAAAGTCCCCCAGTATTATTGTGATACTGTGGATTTCCTCTTTTATAGCTTTTAGTAGTTGTCTTATGTATTGAGGTGCTCCTATGTTGGGTGGATAAATATTTACAATTTTTATATCTTCTTGGATTGAGCCCTTGATCATTATGTAGTGTCCTTCCTTGTCTCTTGTAACATTCTTTATTTTAAAGTCTATTTTATCTGATATGAGTATTGCTACTCCAGCTTTCTTTTGATTTCCATTTGCATGGAATATCTTTTTCCATCCCCTCACTTTCAGTCTGAATGTGTCCCTAGCTCTGAAATGGGTCTCTTGTAGACAGCATATATATGGGTCTTGTTTTTGTATCCATTCAGCAAGCCTGTGTCTTTTGGTTGGAGCATTTAATCCATTCACCTTTAAGGTAATTATCAATATGCATGTTCCTATTACCATTTTCTTAATTGTTTTGTGTTTGTTTTTATAGGTCCTTTTCTTCTCTTGTATTTCCCACTTAGAGAAATTCCTTTAGCATTTGTTGTAGAGCTGGTTTTGTGGTGCTGAATTATCTCAGCTTTTGCTTGTCTGTAAAGCTTTTGATTTCTCCATCAAATCTCAATGAGATCTTTGTTGGGTAAAGTAATCCTGGTTTTAGGTTGTTCCCTTTCATCACTTTAAATATGTCATGCCACTCCCTTCTGGCCTGTAGAGTTTCTGCTGAGAAATCAGCTGTTAACCTTATGGGAGTTCCCTTGTATGTTATTTGTCATTTTTCCCTTGCTTTGTTTTTAATTTTTACCAATTTGATTACTACGTGTCTCGGCATGCTTCTCCGTGGGTTTATCCTGTATGGGACCCTCTGTGCTTCCTGGACATGGGTGGCTATTTCCTTTCCCATGTTAGGGAAGTTTTTGGCTACAATCTCTTCAAATATTTTCTCAGTTCCTTTCTCTCTCTCTTCTCCTTCTGGAACCCCTATAAATGTGAATGTTGTTGAGTTTAATGTTTTCTCAGAGGACTCTTAGGCTGTCTTCATTTCTTTTCATCTTTTTTCTTTATTCTTTTCCACAGCAGTGAATTCCACCATTCTGTCTTCCAGGTCACTTATCCGTTCTTCTGCCTCAGTTATTCTGCTATTGATTCCTTCTAGTGTAGTTTTCATTTCAGTTATTGTATTGTTCATCTCTGTTTGTTTGTTCTTTAATTCTTCTAGGTCTTTGTTAAACATTTCTTGCATCTTCTCGATCTTTGCCTCCATTCTTTTTCCGAGGTCCTGGATCATCTTCACTATCATTATTCTGAATTCTTTTTCTGGAAGGTTACCTAACTCCTCTTCATTTCGTTGTTTTTCTGGGGTTTTATCTTGTTCCTTCATCTGGTACATAGCCTTTTCATCTTGTCTATCTTTCTGTGAATGTGGTTTTTGTTCCACAGGCTGCAGGATTGTAGTTCTTCTTGCTTCTGCTGTCTGCCCTCTGGTGGATTAGGCTATCTAAAAGCTTGTAGAAGTTTCCTGATGGGAGGGACTGGTGGTGGGTAGAGCTGGGTGTTGCTCTGGTGGCAGAGCTCAGTAAAACTTTAATCTGCTTTTCTGCTGATGGGTGGGTCTGGGTTCCCTCCCTGTTGGTTGTTTGGCCTAAGGCAACCCAACACTGGAGCCTACCCAGGCTCTTTGGTGGGGTTAATGGCGGACTCTCAGAGGGCTCATGCCAAGGAGTACTTCCCAGAAGTTCTGCTGCCAGTGTCCTTGTCCTCACAGTGAGACACAGCCATCCCCCGCCTCTGCAGGAAAGCCTCCAACACTAGCAGGTAGGTCTGGTTCAGTCTCCTATGGGGTCACTGCTCCTTCCCCAGGGTCCCGATGTACACACTATTTTGTGTGTGTCCTCCAAGAGTGGAGTCTCTGTTTCCCCCAGTCCTGTTGAGGTCCTGTAATCAAATCCTGCTAGCCTTCAAAGTCTGATTCTCTAGGAATTCCTCCTCCCGTTGCTGTGGGCCTGACGTGGGGCTCAGAATCTTCACTCCAGTGGGTGGAGTTCTGTGGTATAAGTGTCCTCCAGTTTGTGAGTCACCCATCCAGCAGTTATGGAATTTGATTTTATTGTGATTGCACCCCTCCTACTGTCTTATTATGGCTTCTCCTTTGTCTTTGGGTGTGGGGTATCTTTTTTGGTGAGTTCCAGTGTCTTCCTGTCGACGATTGTTCAGCAGTTAGTTGTGATTCCAGTGCTCTTGCAAGAGGCAGTGAGAGCACCTTTTTTTGTTTTTTTAATGGTGTCCCATAAGCCCTGTAGGCTTTCTTCATTCCCTTCTATTCTGTTTTCTTTCTGCTCCTCTGATTGGATAATTTCAATTGATTTGTCTTGGAGCTCACTGGTTCTTACTTCTGCTTCATCAATTAGTTCTTAAACCTCTCTACTGAATTCTTCAGTTATTGTATTCTTCAGCTCCAAAATTTCTGTTTGGTTCTTTTTTGTTTCCTATCTCTTTGTTGAACTTCTCATTTTGTTTTTATCTCCTGATATCATTAAGTTGTTTATCTGTGTTCTCTTAAACCTCTCTGAGCATCTTTAGAACAATTATTTTGAATTCTTTTTTGGGCAATTCCTGGATCTCCATTTCTTTGGGGCCAGTTACTGGGGGTTTCTATTTTCCTTTGGTGGAGTTATATTACTCTGATTCTTCATGATCCTTGTAGCCTTGCATAGGTGTCTGTGAATTTGAAGAAGCAGTCACCTCTTCTAGACTTTATTGACTGACTTTGATAAGGGAAGACTCACCTACAGCAGGGGCATGGTGGAGCATGATGTAGTGCTGCAGGGCACCAAGTGCAGGGATGTGCCATGGCACCAGGTTACTGGGGTCCAAAACATCGACAATTATGTAGTCCTTGGTGAACACTGGAGGGGGTCCTCAGTGGCTGCATGGTCTCTTGGGATCCTTAGTGTTACCCTTAGGTCCAGCACCTAGGGACCAGGCAGCAGTGGTGGCTGGAGTCAGTGGTGTGCACACACTTGGCTACAGGGGCCAACTGCAGGTGCCTGTGTAGATGGTGGGGTCCAGGGCAGACAGCATGGGCGAAGGCCAACTGCAGGTGCACTGGCAGGTGTGGGGGCCCTGGTTGTCACTAGGTACTACCATGGCTGCTGGGTCTCATGATGAGCACATGGCAGTGGAGGCTGGTCATGGGGGCCAGGCTGGGGTGTGCAGATCCACAGCTGGAGGGAATAGCTGGAGGTGAGTGTAGTGGTTCAGGCCAGTGACAGAAAACAGGGCCTGATTCAGGCCCAAAACAGCTGTGGAAGCCTTGGATGTCAGCATCCTCTGGATGTGCACAGCAGTGGAGGCCAGTGAGAGGTATCAGGCTGGTGGCATGCAAGTGTACAGCTGCATTGGCAAAAACTGCTGGGCTTATCTGCAGAGCAAATCACTGGGAAACACAATGACTTCTTTTGCATGGCTGCTATTGGTATACCCTGCTTTTCTTCCTTTTCCTAACTCATATATATATATCTCAGCTTTGCTGGTCTGGGTGGGGTGAAACTGAAACAGGACATTTGTGCAGTGTCCTGAAAGCCTGAGGAAGCTCATTGGTCATCCTGCTTATCTTTCCCAGTGAGGGGAACTCTTTCTCACTGGAGAATTCCCTCTTGGCACTAAGAAATGCCAGTTTGGGGGATGGGGCAATGCAGGCAAAATAAAGCTGTCTTCTTTCCCTTTATGTGTGGCCATTCTCAGTTTTTTTTTTTTTTGGTTCCACTGTGTTGTTGAAGTGTCTTAAGTGGACTCCAGAGCTCTCCCAGCGCTGTTTTTATTCATGGATAGCTGCCTAACTGTTGATCTTTGTTGGGGGATGGAGGCTGGGCTTTCTTTGCTGTCATTTTGGTGACATCATCTCATGCTGACCATTTTCCCCAGTTTTTTCAGTGCCATCGTTTCCCTGACAATTTGAAATAGTACCTTTTTACTGTATAACAAATTCTTAGATGTGTTTGGACCTCTTTCGGACATTTCTTTTCTGTTCAGTTGCTGTGTTTGCTTGGTTATGCTTCAGTATCTCACTTTTAATTATTATTGTATTATTACATTTAAATAATATTTAAGTTTTAGTATCTTTATGGCTAGTCTTCCCCTTTTCTTCTTTTTCAGAATTATCCTATCTGTTTAATATTTCCCATTTGAATTTAGAATCAGCTTGTCTGGTTAAAAGAAATTGCTTTGATAGTTTTAATGGGATTATGTTAAATTCACAGGTATATCATCTTCACAATATTGAATCTTGCTGTCAAAAAGTATGACTTTCCAGCTATTCAAGTCTTCTTTTAGGCCTTCATAGCATTTAAAACAGTTAACCATGTACATCTTGCACACTGAAAAAAGTGTATTTATATTGTAAAATGGCTCTATCTGGTTATTGGTTTTATAAATGAGCTACTAATTTCTGTATATTAATATTGTATTTAGTCACTTTGCTGAATTTTCTTGTTCCAAATAGCTTTTTAGTGAATTCTCCTAGGTTCTCCAAGTATATGATCCTACCGTATACAAATGACTTAACCTCTTCCTTTCCATTTTATGTACTTTAGGTAACTTTCTCTTCTCTAATTGCTTTGGCTAATATGTTCAGAAAAGTGTTGAATAGTGGTGGGGATGATGGAGATCCGAGTTTTGTTTTTGCTTTTAATGGGTTACTTCTTAGGTTTCCTCATTAAGCATGGCACTAGCTTTGGAATTGGATGTATATATTTTATTATGTTAAGGAAGTGTCTATATATTTCTATTTTGTTAAGAGCTTAATTTTAAAGAGCAGATGTTGAAGCATAAAAACTAACAGACTTTTTTGGAGAATGATGCTTAAATAATAAAAAAATTGGAAAATATTAATATAGTTAATTAGACTAAAATTAAAAACCTCTGTTCTTCAAAAGAAACCATACGGGGAATTAAAAGACAAACCACAAACCAGGAGAAAACATTTGACATAGAGGAATTGCATGTAGAATATATAAAGTCCTCCTACAAATTAATATTTTTCCCATATGAACTCTATACATTAATAGTCTTATAACCCAATTGAAAAATAGGCAAAAGACATACACAGATGGATGTTGAATTTTATCAAATGCCTTTGCAGCATAATTGGAGATGATCCCTGATAATTTCTTAATACTAAATATATATATATATGACTAACTATATGTATTTTATTCCTAGAATAAATCCCACTCATTAATTTAATATAATTCAAGATTCTGTTTGCTGATACTTTAATTAGGCAATTTGTGTTTTGTATTTTTTTTTTAACATCTTTATTGGAGAATAATTGCTTTAAAGTGGTGTATTAGTTTCTGCTTTATAACAAAGTGACTCAGCTATACATATACATATATCCCCATATCTCCTCCCTCTTGTGTCTCCCTCCCACCCTCCCTATCCCACCCCTCTAGGTGCTCACAAAGCACTGAGCTGATCTCCCTGTGCTATGCGGCTGCTTCCTGCTCGCTATCTATTTTACGTTTGGTAGTATATATAAGTCTATGCCACTCTCACACTTTGTCTCAGCTTACCTTTCACCCTCCCCGTATCCTCAAGTCCATTTTCTACGTCTGCATCTTTATTCCCGTCCTGCCCCTAGGTTCTTCATAACCTTTCTTTTTTTTTTTTTTTTTTAGATTCCATATATATGTGTTAGCATACGGTATTTGTTTTTCTCTTTCTGACTTACTTCACTCTGTAGGACAGACTCTATGTCCATCCACCTCACTACAAATAACTCAATTCCGTTTCTTTATATGGTTGAGTAATATTCCATTTTATATATGTGCCACATCTTCTTTATCCACTCATCTGTCAATGCACACCTAGGTTGCTTCCATGTCCTGTCTTTTGTAAATAGAGCTGCAATGAACATTGTGGTACATGACTCTTTTTGAATTATGGTTTTCTCAGGGTATATGCCCAGTAGTGGGATTCCTGGGTCATATGGTAGTTCTACTTTTAGTCTTTTAAGGAACCTCCATACAGTTCTCCATAGTGGCTGTATCAATTTACATTCCCACCAACAGTGCAAGAGGGTTCCCTTTTCTCCACAGCCTCTCCAGCATTTATTGTTTGTAGATTTTTTGATGATGGCCATTCTGACTGGTGTGAGGTGATACCTCATTGTAGTTTTGATTTGCATTTCTCTAATGATTAGTGATGTTAAGCATTCTTTCATGTGTTTGTTGGCAATCTGTATATTTTCTCTGGAGAAATGTCTATTTAGGTCTTCTGCCCATTTTTGGATTGGGTTGTTTGTTTTTTTGATATTGAGCTGCATGAGCTGCTTGTAAATTTTGGAGATTAATCCTTTGTCAGTTGCTTCATTTGCAAATATTTTCTCCCATTCTGAGGGTTGTCTTTTCATCTTGTTTATGGTTTCCTTTGCTGTGCAAAAGCTTTTAAGTTTCATTAGGTCCCATTTGTTTATTTATGTTTTTATTTCCATTTCTCTAGGAGGTGGGTCAAAAAGGATCATTCTGTGATTTATGTCATAAAGTGTTCTGCCTATGTTTTCCACTACCTAGGAATAAACCTACCTAAGGAGACAAAAGACCTGTATGCAGAAAACTATAAGACACTGCTGAAAGAAATTAAAGATGATACAAACAGATGGAGAGGTATACCATGTTCTTGGATTGGAAGTATCAACACTGTGAAAATGACTATACTACCCAAAGCAATCTAAAGATTCAATGCAATCCCTATCAAACTACCAATGGCATTTTTCACAAATCTAGAACAAAAATTTTCACAATTTGTATGGAAACACAAAAGACCCCAAATAGCCAAAGCAATCTTGAGAAAGGAGAACGGAGCTTTAGGAATCAGACTCCTGGACTTCAGACTATACTACAAAGCTACAGTAATCAAGACAGTATGGTACTGGCAGAAAAACAGAACTATAGATCAGTGGAACAGGATCGAAAGCCCAGAGATAAAGCCATGCACATATGGTCACCTTATTTTTGATAAAAGAGGCAAGAATATACAATGGAGAAAAGACAGCCTCTTCAGTAAGTGATGCTGGGAAAACCGGACAGCTACATGTAAAAGAATGAAATTACAACATTCCCTAACACCATACACAAAAATAAACTCAAAATGGATTAAAGACCTAAATGTAAGGCCAGACACTGTGTTTTGTATTTTTTTTTGTGTGCTGTCTTCATCAGGTTTAGGTATTACTGCAGTGTTTTATTTATATTGATTTTTGTCTGTTCAGTAGTTTAAGTAGCATTGGAATTATTTGCCTTTAAAAATTTGGTTTCCTCTGGGCTTCCCTGGTGGTGCAGTGGTCGAGAGTCCACCTGCCGATGCAGGGGACATGGCTTTGTGTCCCAGTATGGGAGGATCCCACATGCTCTGGAGTGGCTAGGCCCATGAGCCATGGCTGCTGAGCCTGCGTGTCCGGAGCCTGTGCTCCACAATGGGAGAGGCCACAACAGTGAGAGGCCTGCGTACTGCAAAAAAAAAAAAAAATTTGGTTTCCTCTATGAAACAATCTGAAAAGGTACTTTTATAGGTGGTAGTTTTGTGTATGTGTGTGTGTGTGTTGTGTGACATGCGTGTATGTGTGGGGGTGATGAGGGGATGGTAGTGAGTAACTCTGACAATGTTTTCTATTTCTTCTAACTTAATTTGTCTTTAAGTTTTCCATCTATTTTAGTATTGGTTTTGTAAATTATATTTCTTAAAAATTACCTAATATCCACTGCTGCTTCCCTCCTATGTCTTCACTCTGCTAATAGCCTTCTTAGTTCTCCCTCCCAAGTACGGAGGGGTATGCTGACAGGGAAACACTTTATAGGCTATACATTTTATCAATTATATCCAACTGACACACAAACGTTGCACATATGCTTTTAGCAATAGACTTAAAGCCATCAGTGACATACATCATAAGTAGTTATACTCTGTGAGAACTTCACTAGACAATTTTTGCCGTCTTGAACATTGGGGTCAAAAATATGTTTAGTAGTAAAACAATAGCTTTCTATTAGAATTCTTTAAATTTCTTATCAATATTTCCCTCTGAGGTGCCTCAGGGGCCTTCTGGAAAACTCAAAGTTAGCTAGAGAAAGAAACTTACAATCTCTTATCAAAAGCAGCTCAATACCAGGAAAAAGTTGTTCTCTTAACAGAGAGAGAAAACCAAATTCCAGTCTTATACCAGCTACTATTAATAACAAAATTCATTTATCTAATTAAATTAAATCCAATTTTAATCAATCCTGACAACATACAAAATTATTTTCTCAAAGTTCCTTTTTCACAAGTCATTTATCACTTTCTGTATCCATATTAATTTGTCCCATTTTTTTTCCATCCAGAAACAACCAACTGTAAACCAAAATTATTCTCCTTTTATCCCTCAACAAAAATATTTCCATTCTTTATACCTTCTCTCGCCAATAACACACAGCCTACTTGCTTTACACACTGAAATGCTTCATCATTTTTAGTAGATTTAATTACATATTACAATTTTTAACCTTTAAAAGACCTTAACAAAACCAACAAACAAGTAATTGAACTGTTATATTAGCATTTTCTGATTGGCAAACTTAAGAACATATTCCATAACCTCTAAAAACATACATTTTTCTCATAGCACAATTTCTCTTTAATGTGGTATAAGATGTGTGTTTAATAAACCTAAACATCTTTAGTTTTTTTCTTTTTTCATAGGAAGACAAAATTAGGTAAAATTAGACTTGTCTGGCAATCAAACTTCCAGTATATTATATTAAAAATGATTCAGACCTTGCAGAGGTTGAGAATGGATTTGAGGACACTGTGGGGGGAAGGGGAGGCTGGGACATAGTGAGAGAGTAGTATTGACATATATATATATACACTACCAAATGTAAAATGGATGGCTAGTGGGGAGCTGCTGCATAGCACAGGGAGATCAGCTCGGTGCTTTGTGATGGATAGGGAGGGTGGGAGGGAGGCTCAAGAGGGAGGGGATATGGGGATATATGTATGTGTATAGCTGATTCACTTTGTTGTACAGCAGAAACTAACACAAAGATGTAAAGCAATCATACTCCAATAAAGATGTATAAAAAATGATTCAGACCTTTAATAAATCTCATCATTTAACTTAATTTAGCAAAACTCTAAAGTTTCAAATTACCAAAAATCTGTAAAAACTATTTTTAAGTAGACATCCCTGAAACATGATTTTTCCAAAATGTTCACCCAAAAGTTTTTATCCCATTTATGACAACATCACATATATGTATATATCCAGACAGAGATCTCATAGTTTCATCTTAGAAGCCTTTTTTCTCTTTTTTTTTTTTTTGTCTTGAAGTTCTACTAATTAACCCAAGGCTGAAAATCTCAGGCAAAGTGGACTGTGTTTGTATTTCAAGAACATTGTAAGAGTTAACTTCAAGTTTTCTCCTAGACATATTTTTGTTCTCTCAGGGTCAGAATTCTGAAAAAAGTATTTTAATCAAGCCAGCTTTCTCTAACTGCATATGCAAAAAGAACCAGTTTTGGAGTTTCAAAAAGTTTCATCTTAACCAATTTTCTCCAGAGTCTGAAGACTACTGTTGCCATACACTGTTAAAAAATCATCTTTCTTTTCTTAGTCATAGGTTCATAGCTAAAATTTTTCTTAATGAATTGAACCTGAATTTCCCATTTTACAGAAGGCAACAAGAATACCAATCACACAAATGGAATACACACTCACACACCAGAAGACAGAACTGCCACAAATCCACTGAGAGGATGAGCGATACGGACTCTCAAACACTTCCCCACCACAAACGGTCCTTTATGGCAGACCCACATCAGAACCAATTGGCAAAATGCCCAAATGACACTCAGTGTTCACATATGGTCCTCAACGTCAGACATACGTCAAAACCAAATGGCAAAATGCCCAAATAGCACTTTGTGCTCAGAAACGGTCCTCAATGTCAGACACACATCAGAACTAATTGGCAAAACGCCCAAATGACACTAAAGCTCACAACGGTCCTCAGCGGCAGACAGACATCAGAACCAATTGGCAAAATGCCCAAATAGCACTTCATGCTCAAAAGAGAAGTTTTCTCAGCTGCATACCGGTGGACTTACTTGGTTTTGGAGCCGTTAGCTTGTCCAGACGCATCTTTCCATTCCACCAAGGAAAAGCGTAAGTTGGCAGCCAGTGCTGAGCAGGGGAGAAACAGGGAGGATCCCTGAAACAAACGGTATCAACAGCTGCTAGGAACGTCCCCCAAATCTTCCTCTCAGGGCCAGATAGCCAGGAACAGCGGCTCACCGCAACCATCCCGGTGCGTTGTCATGGCTGGCCGGTGGCCCTGCTTGGGAAAACCCCTGGGGAGCCAGATATCGCGAGAGCGCAGCCGCACCTTGGGCGGAAAAAACTGCTTGCCGCTCAAAAGCCAGCAAGCTTGGAGGAAAGGAAAGTTTGCTTTATTTCGGAGTCTGGCAACCTGGGAGGGCTGGTGCGGACTCATGTCCAAAGGCTGATTCCTCCCCTCCCCCCACCACAATCAGGGGGCAAGAGATTTTATAGATGGAGGGAGGGGGCAGAAACAGCACAGTCAGCTCTGACAGTCATCTTGAAATTTGTCATGCAGTGGTCTGATCAGTGTCATCTTGATTGTTTTAAGTACAGTTAGTCTTCAGTTCCAGGGTCAGTTTGTTCGCATTTCTTTGAGGCCAGTTCTTGGAACTGTGTTAGCTTTTGTCATGGCTACAGTCTGGTCATCATGTAGTTAACTTCTTTCACCTGGTGAGGCTTTCGGTATCTACAAAACAGCTTAAAGGATATGGCTCAGAATATTAACTATAGCCCTCGAGGAGGTCCTTGACTTTGCTTAATGACTAAACTATTATTATTTGATCTCCTCTGACTGTTTTCCTTTGTTTATGCATTTTCTCACTTCTCTGATTAAACTTATTAATCTGGCTAAAGTTTTTCTACAGACATAAGGCAGGCTGAGGACATGGGGAGCAAGGACCACAGGGTTCTGCTCCATTTCAATACTAAGTGATGTAAGCCAGACAGAGAAAGACAAATATCATATGATATCACTTATATGTGGAATCTAAAAAAACTGATACAAATGAACTTATATATAAAACAGAAATAGACCCACAGACATAGAAAACAAACTTACGGTTATCAAAGGGGAAAGGGGGGGAGGGATAAATTAGGAGTTTGGGATTAATATATACACACTACTGTATATAAAAAAGATAACCAACAAGGACCTACTGTGTAGTACAGGGAACTACACTCAATATTTTGTAATAACCTATAAGGGAAAAGAATATATATATATTTTTTTTCTTTTTCAGATATATATATATATCTCTGAACCACTTTGCTGTACACCTGAAATAACACAACATTGTAAATCAACTATACTTCAATACAAAAAGCTATGTTCTAAGTATAAGGTAGAGATTAAAAACTAAATGCCACATAGCAAACCAAATACTTTACTTCTCAACAATATCAGCCTCTGACAGTATTGCCAGGGAGCTACTAGGGTAGGTAATTGGAGCTGCCTTTCTATTCCTTTTTCTTGGATTCTCCAGGATCCTCTGCTTGCCTGGGCAGTGATGCCAACCTAGTACAGATGTTTCTATAGTATTTGTTTATCTGAAGAATAAAAAGAATAAAGAAACTTGTTTGAGACAACATTCAAAATCAGGTTATATAAAGCTAATGCTTCAGTTATACATATACATATATCTAATCTTTTTGAAATTCTTTTCCCATTTAGGTTATTACAGAATATTGAGCAGTGTTTCCTGTGCTATACAGTAGGTTCTTGTTGGTTATCTATTTTAAATATACATTGTTACTCAACCATGCCCTAATATAAAATAAAAATTAAATTAAATTAAATTAAATTTAAAAGGCTAATGCTGATTGGTGCTTTGTTCTAGAGATGAAAAAAAATACATGAACACAGATTTTCAGTTTTTATTTCTACCAAACTAAACCACTCATCTTGAAAATCATATTCACATGTTTTTACACTCATTCTGCTTGATAGTTCCCATTACAACCTAGATGAATTAGGTTTGAGGTTTTTACAATTGATTAAAATCTAAAGTCGCTATTCACATGGACACTAGAACTTGGAAAACATAGTTTTCAGGAGCTTATATATCTTTTATTTGTCTAGAATAGGGAAAAAACTTGCTATACACAATCTGATTCCCAACTGAAATTATATTTTGGCTTTTCAACTGTTATCTGTGTACTTTAGGAAATTGTTCCTGTATGAGTCCCATACCAGGTAACAGAAATAGAATACCCACAGTGATTCACAGCATCTTTCGGTGTTTTGTTCTCTTTTGTTCCCTTCATGACCATCTCAATTCTTTTATTGCAGCTGCATAAATATATTTTACAGAGCTCACATTCCCCTGAAGTCATATTAGAATCCAAATAAAATCATACCAAGAGAATAGCAATACGATCTTGAAACAGAGTAATACATCAGTAGCAGAGCTAAAAATGTTCCTTTAGACTTTGAATCCTAAGATTCTGTCTACATCACTGTGATAAAGAAAGGAGGGTAAAATAATGGATTTGGACTTTCTTAGAATGATATGGCTGGAATTATAAATTCTCAGCATTATACTTATAAAATGCCTTTCAAGCATTGAAGGAAAAATCTTGCTTTGGTTATTATTACAGGAGTCAGTGAATGTAAGAGGGAGAGTCAGAGATGGGCAGATAAGGGGATTGAAGGGGTGGGATTAGAGTCAAAACCCAGGGTCTGACTTAGGAGGGCAAGGCAAAGAAACAATGAGAATGGAATTAAAAGTGGGACAAGTGGCCCTGGGATGGAACAAACCTCCCAGGGAAGCTGCCCCAAGTATAAATCAGCTAGTTTCACACTAGACCCTGGATTCAGCTCTTTACCTGACTATTTAGTAGCTTTCACCATGAGAAAGTTACTTCACTTCAGAGTCTTGCTTTCTGTGTCTTAAAATGCGAAAAATAATGCCCCTTTCCTAGAGTTATTGTGAATATTCGAAGAGATAAACAGAGATAACATGCAAAATTCTCAGTCTAGTGCCTAGTACATGGTAAGCTCTTGACAAATGTCACTTTCTTATCCTCCCCGATGCCCAGGGGTTAATGAAGGAAGATCTCCCAATGCACAGTTTGATTGTTTCCCCATTCACCTTTTCAATATGGCCCCATGATGGCCTCCATTCCAGTAGAAACCAAACTGTATTGATGTGGACCCAAGAAATTATAGGAGTGAATGTTCAGAAGGTTCCCAGTACTGTTCCAGAACTTAGTAGGATTTGGTAAAAGGCACCTATTGTGATTACACAGGCTCTCTGTCTCACTGTCTTGGTGAGGTGCACTTGAGTTGGCTGGAAGATGTGATCTCCATATAGACCACTTCAGGCAGATGGGTACTTCTTCTGGTCCTTACCTGAATTTTCTTGCTAGTGCATCTTTAGTTCTACTCCCAGTATAAGACCAAGCTATTTCTTTTAGCTTTTGGCAAACGGAGTTTCCTTGATTTCTAACTGCATTTCCTTCCTCTTCATTAGGCTAAATTTAACTCCTCCTTTAGATCTCAGATTACCGGTCAAGTAATCAGGAAAACTTCCGTGATCCCCTTGGACCAGGCTAGGCCTGCTGTTATATGCTATCTTAGTACTCTGCCCTTCTTTTTGCTAGTATTTATTACAATTATAATTAAAGTAATTATTTGTACATATATAAACACTATGTCTTGTTCTCTGCTCTATTTTTAGTGCCTTGTACAGTTCTTGGATCATAAGAGGAGATCAATAAATACTCAATGATTGAATGCACATGCAAATAAATTGATCAGACTCAGAAATAACAAATTAATGCATCAAGTGGATCTTCACTTACGTTTAAAAGTTGGCTTTAAAAATAAAACTTGGGGACATATGTGTATATATAACTGATTCATTTTGTTGTGAAGCTGAAACTAACATACCATTGTAAAGCAATTATACTCCAATAAAGATGTTTAAAAATAAATAAATAAAACTTGGGGGATTCCCTGGTAGCGCAGTGGTTGAGAGTCCACCTGTAGATGCAGGGGACACGGGTTGGTGCCCTGGTCCGGGAAGATCTCACATGCCGCGGAGCGGCTGGGCCTGTGAGCCATGGCTGCTGAGTCTGCGCGTCCGGAGCCTGTGCTCCGCAACGGGAGAGGCCACAACAGCGAGAGGCCCGCGTACCGCAAAAAGAAAAAAAATAAATAAAAAATAAAACTTGGCTTTCGTTAAAACCCCAAAGTTTTCTGGGCACTTTTCCATGTGTGGTGCTGCTAACAATAAAACTGTCCCCATGGGGGGAAGTTGTGGTTGCTTATTTTAATTAATGGGAAAACAATTAGGGCGAAAGCTTCTTTTGCATTTCTACCTAGCTCAGTTAGAATAATATTTTACACTCAATGAAAACAATATCAAGCTCATTAAAAAAATTCTAATTCATAGTTTGTAAAATAGTAAAGTTTTGTGCAACTCAGCTAACTTTATTGAGTTACTCAGCTCTTAGCCAGTGGTTCTCAAACTTTAGTGCACATCTAAGTCACCTGGAAGGCTTGTTAAAACCAAGATTGCTCATAATTGGGGACATCAACATCGCACTCTCAACAACTGGTAAGATTACCAAATATGATATTATCAAGGTATAGAACTGAACAACACCATTAAACAATGGGATATAATTTACATTTATAGAACACTCTATCCAACAAAACCAGAATATGCCTTCTTTACAAGCACCATGGAATGTTCACCAAGATAGATCATATCCTGGTTCATAAAAGAAACATAAAACAATTTAAACAGAAATCACACAGAGTATACTCTCTGACCATAATATACTGTAGCTAGAAATCACTAACAGAAAGACAACAGAAAAATCTCCAAGCACTTAGAAATGAAGCAACACACTTCTAGATAATCTGTGTGTCAAAAAGGAAATCTCAAAGGAAATTTTAAAATACACAAAACTGAGTGAAAGTGAAAGCATTGTGTATCAAAATTTGTGGGATACAGCTAACTAAGGACTGAGACGACTCAATACTTTATTAGAGAAGAGGAAAGATCTCAAATCAATAATCCAAGTTCCTACCTCAAGAAATTAGAATGATGACATAAAAATAAACCCCAAACAAGTAAGGGGATGGATAGCAGATATCAAGTTAGCAGAAATCAGTGGAATTCAAAATAGGAAAACATTAGAGAAAATTAATGAAGTAAAAACCTGGTTCTTTGGAAAAAAACTAATAAAATTGATAAACTTCTAGTAAGACTGAAAAGATAAAAATAGAGAAGAAGAAATCATCAATATCTTTATGACAAGGAATATAGTTATAGATCTGTCAGCCATTAAAAGGATAGTAAAGGACAACTATGAAGAACTTTAAATTCATAAATTAGACAACTTAGAAGAAATGAACCAATCCCTCAAAACCCACAAACTACTAAAACTCAGCCAAGATAAAACAGATAACCTGAATAGACTTATAATAATGCAAGAAAATGAATTTATTATTTAAAAACTCTTAAAAGTTAAATATTCAGGCCCAGATGGCTTTAATGGAGAATTTTACCAAAGATTCAAAGAATTAACAAAAATTTTACAGTCTCTTCTAGAAAATAGAAGAGGAGGGAACATGTTTCAACTAATTTTATGAGGGAAGTATTACCCTGATATCAAAAACTAGACAAACGCCCCCAAAAGAAAATGACAGACAAATAACTCTCATGAACTTAGGTGTAAATATCCTCAACAAAATTTTGGCAGATCAAATACAACAATGTATAAAAGGAATAATACACCTCATCCAAGTGGGATTTATTCCAGGTATACAAGATGGTTCAACATCTGAAACTCAATGTAATATACCATATCAACTGGCTAAGGAAGAAAAATCACGTGACTAAACCAATTTACAATAAGAGCATTAGGCAAAATTCAACTCTCACTCATAATAAAACTCTCAGTACACTAGGAATACAGAAGAATTTCCTCAAACTCATAAAAGCATCAACAAAAAACTTAGAGCTAACATCATACATAATGATAAAAGACTAAATGCTTTCCCTCTAAGATCAGGAACAAGCTAAGGATGTCTGCTCTCACTGTTATTATTAACATAGTACCTGAACTCCTAGTCAGTGAAATAAGGCAAGAAAATGAAAAAAAAATACATACAGATTGGAAAGGAAGGAATAAAACTGTATTTATTTGCAGAGGACATGATTGTCTATGTAGAAAATGCCATAGAATCTAAGACAAACAAACAAAAACCAACCAAAAACTCCTAATACTGATAAGTGAGTTCAGTAAGATCACAGAATACAACATCAGCACGCAAAAATCAACAGCTCTTCTATATACTGACAACAAATGAGTGGAAACCAAAATTTAAAAACACAATACCATTTACAGTTACACCAAAGAAAATAAAATATTTAGGATTGATGTGAAGGATATGATAAAATGCTGATGAAAGAAATCAAAGAAGACCTAAATATTTGGAAAGATATACTGTATTGATGCACTGGAAGGCTCAACAGAGTAAAAATGTCAATGCTTCCTAAACTGATTGTTAGATTTAACCCAATTCCTAGCAATCCCAGCAAGGGTTTTTGGTAGACATAAACAAGCTTATTCTAGAATTCAAATGGGAAGATAAAGGCTCTAGACTGACCAAAATGATTTTGAAAAATAAGAATAAAGTGGGAGGAAACATTCTTCCTCATGTTCAGGTTTATAATATAACTGCACTAATCAAGACAGTGTGGATAGATGCATATAAGTCAATGAAACAGAATAGTGAACCCAGAAATAGATCCACTCAAATACGACCAGTTAATTTTTGACAAAGGAGCAAAAGCAATACAATGGAAGAGTGATAGTTTTTTCAATAAGTAGTGCTGGAGCAACTGAATATCCATAAGCAAAAAAAATCCCCAAAGTCAATGTAACCTTACACTTTATACAAAAGTGAATTCAAAACGGATTATAAACTTAAATGTAAAGCATAAAACGATAAAACTTCTAGAAAAAACAGGATAAAGTCTTCAGGACCTAGGATTAGGCAAAGAGTTCTTACACTTGACACCAAAAGCATGACCCATAAAAGGAAGAATTGATAAGTTGAACCTCATCAAAATTAAAGCTTTTGTTCTGTTTTAAAGTGTTTTTGTTATGCATACACAGGATAATGGTTGTAAAGAGCTTACTACCATACCTCCATAAGTGATAGTTATTATTATTATTATGGACCTAGCACAATTATTCAGTCTGAAGCATAATATAGAGATATTTTGCCTTAGTTGGTATAAAAATATACATATTTCTTGAAAAGAGACATCAGAGTTCATGCTTTGAAATTTTATATATACTATATTAAACTGGCCTAACTGCTAAAACAACATACTGTGTATTCAAATATTTTTATTTTAACAATAGAAAATATGTTTCATTTAATCTAAACATTAAAATTTGTTGTATTACCAGGTAATGATAATGACTTAAACTTAACAATACTTTTCTCCCATTTCTCCAAAGACATTTCTATTGATATATTTGCTTACTAGATTTTACCAATTTAATATAACTGATAACATTGCGATAAATGAAATCCAAACAGGTAAGACAACTTTCCAGACTCTCTTTTCCCCATTAGCCTTCTGGTTCTTCATTGTCCCATATCTGCTTGTAAAGTAGTGATTTTTAACCTCACGTAGGAATCATTTTGGGAGTTTTCAGAAATGCTGATGCCCAGTTTATGCCTGGATTGATCATCAGAATCTCTGAGGGTGAAACCAGGCTCCAGGATCTCAGGTGATTTCAATGGCACCAAGTCTGTAAACCGATGATGTAAAGTTTAGTATGGCTTTCAGATCAACAGTCAGGTGAGAATGTAGAATGGATGGGGTGAAACTAGCAAAGAAGTAAGGGTAAACAGTTGATGACCCATCTCCCAATGATTGGGCATCAATCAGTCATCAATCCATACATATTTATTGAGTGCCTGTTATCAGCAAGCCACTCTCCTGGAAGAAGTATACACAAAAATTATGAGACAAACACACACCATTAAATTAAGATAGACTAGATGCCACCATATAAAAATAGAAATAAACAATATGTACAAGGGTAAAATGACAACAAAGTATAATATCGGGGTGGCGAAAAAGTTTGTTTGGGTTTTTACATGATATATATATATATATTTTTTGTATCTATTTCTTTCATTTAACATAAAATTTTTATATTCATAAGTTGTGTATAATTTATTTTTACTACTGAGTAGTACTCCTTTTTTTTTTTAACATCTTTATTGGAGTATAATTGCTTTAGAGTGGTGTGTTAATTTCTGCTTTATAACAAAGTGACTCGGCTATACATATATATATATCCTCATATCCCCTCCCTCTTGTGTCTCCTTCCCACCCTCCCTATCCCACCCCTCTAGGTGGTCACAAAGCACCGAGCTGATCTCCCTGTGCTATGCGGCTGCTCCCCACTAGCTATCTATTTTACATTTGGTAGTATATATAAGTCCATGCCACTCTCTCACTTCGTCCCAGTTTACCCTTCCCCCTTCCCGTGTCCTCAAGTCCATTCTCTACGTCTGCGTCTTTATTCCTATCCTGCCCCTAGGTTCTTCAGAAACTTTTTTTTTTTTTTTTAGATTCCATATATATGTGTTAGCATACGGTATTTGTTTTTCTCTTTCTGACTTACTTCACTCTGTATGACGTACAGTATATCCATCCACCTCACTAGATATAACTCAGTTTCATTTCTTCTTATGGCTGAGTAATATTTCATTGTATATATGTGCCACATCTTCTTTATCCATTCATCTATTAATGGACATTTAGGTTGCTGCATGTCCTGGCTATTGAAAATAGAGCTGCAGTGAACATTGTGGTACATGACTCTTTTTGAATTATGGTTTTCTCAGGGTATATGCCCAGTAGTGGGATTGCTGGGTCATATGGTAGTTCTATTTTTAGATTTTTAAGGAACCTCCATACAGTTCTCCATAGTGGCTGTACCAATTTACATTCCCACCAACAGTGCAAGAGGGTTCCCTTTTCTCCACAGCCTCTCCAGCATTTATTGTTTGTAGATTTTTTGATGATGGCCATTCTGACTGGTGTGAGGTGATACCTCATTGTAGTTTTGATTTGCATTTCTCTAATGATTAGTGATGTTGAGCATTCTTTCATGTGTTTGTTGGCAATCTGTATATTTTCTCTGGAGAAATGTCTATTTAGGTCTTTTGCCCATTTTTGGATTGGGTTGTTTGTGTTTTTGATATTGAGCTGCATGAGCTGCTTGTAAATTTTGGAGATTAATCCTTTGTCAGTTGCTTCATTTGCAAATATTTTCTCCTATTTTGAGGGTTGTCTTTTCATCTTGCTTGTGGTTTCCTTTGCTGTGCAAAGGCTTTTAAGTTTCATTAGGTCTCATTTGTTTATTTTTGTTTTTATTTCCATTTCTCTAGGAGGTAGATCTAAAAGGATCTTTCTGTGATTTACGTCATAGAGTGTTTGGCCTATGTTTTCCTCTAAGAGTTTTATAGTGTCTGACTTTACATTTTGGTTTTTAATCCATTTTGAGTTTCTTTTTGTATATGGTGTTAGGGAATGTTCTAATTTCATTATTTTACATGTAGCTGTCCAGTTTTCCCAGAACCACTTATTGGCTGTCTTTTCTCCATTGTATGTTCTTGCCTCTTTTATCAAAGATAAGGTGACCATATGTGCATGGGTTTATGTCTGGGCTTTCAATCCTGTTCCATTGATCTATATTTCTGTTTTTGTGCCAGTACCATACTGTCTTGATTACTGTAGCTTTGTAGTATAGTCTGAAGTCAGGGAGCCTGATTCCTTCAGCTCCATTTTTCTTTCTCAAGATTGCTTTGGCTATTCGGGGTCTTTTGAGTTTCCATACAAATTGTGAAATTTTTTGTTCTAGTTCTGTGAAAAATGCCATTCGTAATTTGATAGGGATTGCACTGAATCTATAGATTGCTTTGGGTGGTAGAGTCATTTTCACAATATTGATTCTTCCAATCCAAGAACATGGTATATCTCTCCATCTGTATGTATCATCTTTAATTTTTTTTATCAGTGTCTTATAGTATTCTGCATAGAGGTCTTTTGTCCCCTTAGGTAGGTTTATTCTTAGGTATTTTATTCTTTTTTGTTGCAGTGGTAAATGGGAGTGTTTCCTTAATTTCTCTTTCAGATTTTTCATCATTAGTGTATTGGAATGCAAGAGATTTCTGTGCATTAATTTTGTATCCTGTTACCTTACCAAATTCATTTATTAGCTCTTGTAGTTTTCTGGTAGTGTCTTTAGGATTCTCTATGTATAGTATCATGTCATCTGCAAACAGTGACAGCTTTGCTTCTTCCTTTCTGATTTGGATTCCTTTTTCTTTTCTAAATGCTGTGGCTAAAACTTCTAAGACTATGTTGAGTAATAGTGGCGAGACTGGGCAACCTTGTTTAGTTCCTGATCTTAGAGGAAATGGTTTTAGATTTTCACCATCAAGAATGATGTTGGCTCTGGGTTTGTCATATATGGCCTTTATTATGTTGAGGTAAGTTCCCTCTATGCCTACTTTCTGGAGGGTTTTTATTGTAAATGGGTGTTGAATTTTGTCGAAAGTTTTTTCTGCTTCTATTGAGATGATCATATGGTTTTTATCCTTCCATTGTTTAATATGGTGTGTCACATTGATTGATTTGCATATACTGAAGAATCCTTGCTGATAGTCGCAGCTCACGCCTGTCTCTGGAGCTCGTTTAGGTGGTGCGCTGAATCCCCTCTCCTCGCGCACCCCGAATCAATTGTCTTTTGCCTCTTCTGCAGTTCCAGACATTTTCCCGAACTCCCTCCCGGCTAGCTGTGGCGCAGTAGCCCCTTCAGGCTGTGTTCACGCAGCCAACCCCAGTCTTCTCCCTGGGGTCTGACCTCCAAAGACCGAGCCTCAGCTCCCAGCCCCCGCCCGCCCCGGCGGGTGAGCAGACAAGCCTCTCGGGCTGGTGAGGGCTGGTCAGCACTGATCCTCCGTGCAGGAACCTCTCTGCTTTGCCCTCCGCACCCCTGTTGCTGCGCTCTCCTCTGTGGCTCTGAAGCTTCCCCCCCTCCGCCCCTCCCTCGTCTCCCCCAGTGAAGGGGCTTCCTAGTGTGTGGAAACTTTTCCTCCTTCACAGCTCCCTACCAGAGGTGCGGCTCCTGTCCCTATTCTTTTGTCTCTGTTTTTTCTTTTTCCCTACCCAGGTGGGTGGGGAGTTTCTTGTCTTTTGGCAAGTCTGAGGTCTTCTGCCAGCGTTCAGTAGGTGCTCTGTAGGAGTTGTTCCACACGCAGATGTAGTTTTGATATATTTGTGGGGAGGAAGGTGATCTCCACGTCTCACTCCTCCGCCATCTTGGAGGTCTCCTCCCTCCATACTATCGTATGGAAAAACTCGAACGAACTTTTTGGCCAACCGTCTATAAGGTATCAAAATGTGAAGATTCCGAGGTGAATTGGTCGAGTGAATTAGCTTCTAGGTCCTCTTTTCTTGGACATGTGTCTTCAAAGTTATGAGCATTTAGTTCTCTCTCTATCCTCTGCTCTACTACCAAGACCCTCAAGGTCAACAAGACCCTGGCTTTCCCTCTGCATTTGTTATCACACAGATCACCAGTCACCTGTTCTTAAAGACTTTTGTGCAGTTCATGACTGTCTCTGGTTCTCTATGCACTCTAAGCCTCTGAAACTTCCATAGCCCTTCAGTCTGCTGGGCTCAGGTTATCATAGTGTTGACTTTTCTTTTGAACTTGTAATACATAGGCTTTAGAGCATCCCAACCTTATCAGACATCTTCTGTTAAAGAAATGTTACCTGGAGAATGCCATTGGCCTTGGGCAGTATAATACACTAAAGAACGTGTAGATGAAGGACAGTCTCTTCTATAAATGGTGTAAGTGGGAAAACTGGACAGCCATATGCAAAAGAATGAAACTGGACCACTATCTTACACCATTCACAAAAATTAACTAAATATGGATTAAAGACTTGAATGTAATACCTGAAACCATAAAACCCCTAGAAGAAAACATAGGCAGTAAACTTCTTGACACTGAGCGGTCCTGGAATTGAAGTTTGAACCTGACTTCAAAAGCAAAGGCAACAAGAGCAAAAATAAACAAGTGATACTACATCAAAGTAAAAAGCTTCCACACAACAAAAAGAAAACATCAGGAAAATCAAAAGGCAACATACCGAATAGGAGAAAATATTTGCAAATAATATATCTGTTAAAGGGCTAATATCCAAAATATATAAAGAACTCAAACAATAGCATAAAACCAAACAATCTTATCTAAAAGTGGGCAGAAGATTTGAACAGACATTTTTCTGAAGAACACATTCAGACAGACACATGAGAAGATGTTTAACATTACTAATCATCAGGGAAATGCAAATCAAAACCACAATGAGATACCACCTTGCACCTGTTAGAATGGCTATTATTAAAAATAAGAGAAATAGCAAGTGTTGGAGAGGATGTGGAGAAAGGGAGCCCTGTACACTGTTGGTGATAATGCTAATTGATGCAGCTACTGTGGAAAACAGTATAGAGGTTCCTCAAAAGAATCAAAGACAGAACTACCCTATGTTCCAGCTATTCCACTTCTGGGTATTTATCTGAAGAAAATGAAAACACTAATTGAAAAAAGACATGAATCCTGGTATTCATTGTAGCATTATACACAAAGGCCAATATATGGAAACAAATATATATATAAAATTACTCAACTGTGAAAAAGAAGGAAATCTTGCTGTTTCAACAACTTGAGGATCTTGAGGATATTATGCAAAGTGAAATAAGTCAGGCAGAGGAAGACAAATATTGTATGATTTCATTTATATGTGGAATAGAGAAACACACAAATGAACAAACAAAACAAAACAAAACATAGAGAGAACAGATAGCTGGTCTTCAGAGGGGACGGAGGTTGGGGGTTGGGTGAAATGGATAAAGGGAGTAATTGTGGTGGAAGGCAGGAAATGGTGATGGGCGGTAACTAGACTTATTGGGGTGATCACTTTGTAGTGTATACAAAGATTGAACTATTATGTTGTATGCCTGAAACTAATATAATGTTCTATACCAATTTTACCTCAAAAAAAGAGAATATGTTAAAAAAAAAAACCCTCACTGTGTTAATCACTAGCGCTTATTTTCCCTCCTCAATATGACAGTCTCAAGCCAACTGTAAGTGGAACAAAACCAATGAATTTTGTGTAAATATCACTAAAGTTATGTGAACAGTACATTTCTCCTGAACCCTTGTCTGGTCTTTTAGAGTGGGCCTTTCAGAGTTGACTTTTAGTGGAGATAAGATTGATTCCCTGTCACTGCAAGGACTTGTAGCTTGAGGGCATATAATAGGGGCATGATAGATGCTGGTTGAATTGAACTGAATTTTCTAGTGTTAGAGAAAGCCTGTCATTGCAAAAGAATATAGTTAATTCTCATAAGACAAGAAGTATTGCTTGCAAGTTCTTATTGACATATTTGAGCAGAGTGGATTCAAATATCTACTTGCTGTGATATAGTTAATGATCTACATTATTTTATTTCATTTTCCCATGCAGGTTACCAGGGCTGATTCTAAGCAGAATTCTGAATTCAGAAAACTGTCTTCATTCTCCCCTTTGTGGCTTGATACTTATCCTTGGTTAGAGGCCACTGGACCTCCCCCTTCACTCACTTCTGTCTAAGTATATAAATGTTCAGGTCTCAAGCCCCATTGTCCCTAGGCAATTCTTGCTGCTTCCTCAAAACTGACTAAGAAGATAATACTACACAAATCATTTGTTTAATAAAACCAAATGCAGGCTAATGTGTTCTTTGGAAAACACATTAAACATATTTAAAACCCCAATCCCCTTTCCTTCCTTAGTAACTCAATTGCATCTAATTATTGCCTTCTTGAGACCACACCTTCGCCTAAATTCATAGGAGTGATTTTTATGAGACTAAGTCAGAAAGAAAGAAAGGTGGTGGTCTCTTTATAGAAAAGGAAAAGTGAAGAGAGGGAACTGGTATTTTCTGAGTGCTTACTCTGTGCTAGGCATTGTGCTGCAAGCTTTATACATGATTTCATTAAATCCAAACACCATCCCTGTGAGATAGGTTCTGTTATTATCTGGATTTTATATATGAGGAAACTCATTTAAGTAACCTCCCCAAGGTAAAAGAGTGAATAGTGAAGCTGGATCTACACTCTCTCCACTACATCTTAGTGCATCCCAAAGCTGAAATATTTTCCAGGTTTCAGTGAGGTGCACTGCTGCTGTAAGAAATAGAGGCAGGGCTCAGTGGCTCATCTTCCAATAATTAGGATTTCTTGCTGCATGTGGGGCTCACATCTGTGAGTCTTTGCCTACCTTTATGTGGGATGGGGCACAAAGCCAAATTCTCCACTCAACACACAGCTCTGTGCTGCTCTGCAGTATGTCTGCATATGGCAGGGGTGTGGTAGGTAGATCCCACTAAGCATCCTGTATCTGGCAGCTGTGTGGGTATGGAAGGGATGGGGAAAATTCTTGTAATCCTTATTTTGGAAACTTTGTAAGTCAGTTATGAAAAGGGCATGGAGGGGCTTCCCTGGTGGCACAGTGGGTAAGAATCCACCTGCCAATGCAGGGGACACAGGTTCAAGCCCTGGTCTGGGAAGATCCCATATGCCATGGAGCAACTAAGCCCGTGTGCCACAACTACTGAGCCTGTGCTCTAGAGCCCGCGAGCCACAACTACTGAGCCCGTGTGCCACAACTACCGAAGCCCGTGCACCTAGAGCCCATGCTGCGCAACAAGAGAAGCCACTGCAATGAGAAGCTGGCGCACAGCAATGAAGAGTAGACCCTGCTCACCGCAGCTAGAGAAAAGCCCGCGCACAGCAACCAAGACCCAATGCATCCAAAAATAAATAAAAAATTAAAAAATTAAAAGAAAATAAAAAGGGCATGGACTGGCTTTACTAGGAAGTCACCTTAGTTGAGCATGAGGTTATTCTCCATCAAGAAGGAGGTAGGGGGCTTCCGGGAAGATGGCGGAAGAGTAAGACGCGGAGATCACCTTCCTCCCCACAGATACACCAGAAATACATCTACACGTGGAACAACTCCTACAGAATACCTACTGAACGCTGGCAGAAGACCTCAGACCTCCCAAAAGGCAAGAAACCCCCCACGTACCTGGATAGGGCAAAAGAAAAAAGAATAAACAGAGACAAAAGGATAGGGACGGGACCCGCACCAGTGGGAGGGAGCTGTGAAGGAGGAAAGCTTTCCACACACTAGGAGCCCCTTCGCGGGCGGAGACTGCGGGTGGCGGAGGGGGGGAAGCTTTGGAGCCGCGGAGGAGAGCACAGCAACAGGGGTGCGGAGGGCAAAGCGGGGAGATTCCCGCATAGAGGATCAGGGCCGACCGGCACTCACCAGCCCGGAGAGGCTTGTCTGCTCACCCGCCGGGGCGGGCGGGGCTGGGAGCTGAGGCTCGGGCTTCGGTCAGAGCGCCGGGAGAGGACTGGGGTTGGCGGCGTGAACACAGCCTGAAGGGGGTTAGTGCGCCACGGCTAGCCGGGAGGGAGTCCGGGGAAAAGTCTGGAGCTGCCGAAGAGGCAAGAGACTTTTTATTCCCTCTTTGTTTCCTGGTGCGCGAGGAGAGGGGATTAAGAGCTCTGCTTAAAGGAGCTCCAGAGACGGGCGCGAGCCGCGGCTAACAGCGCGGACCCCAGAGACGGGCCTGAGTCGCTAAGGCCGCTGCTGCCGCCACCAAGAAGCCTGTGTGCGAGCACAGGTCACTATCCACACCCCCCTTCCGGGGAGCCTGTGCAGCCCGCCACTGCCAGGGTCCCGGGATCCAGGAACAACTCCCCCGTGAGAATGCGCGGTGCGCCTCAGGCTGGTGCAACGTCACGCCGGCCTCTGCCGCAGCAGGCCCGCCCCGCACTCCATGCCCCTCCCTCCCCCCCGGCCAGAGTGAGCCAGAGCCCCCGAATCAGCGGCTCCTTTAACCCCGTCCTGTCTGAGAGAAGAACAGACGCCCTCCGGTGACCTACACGCAGAGGCGGGGCCGAATCCAAAGCTGAGCCCCCGGGAGCTGTGCGAACAAACAAGAGAAAGGGAAATCTCTCCCAGCAGCCTCAGAAGCAGCGGATTAAAGCTCCACAATAAACTTGATGTACCCTGCATCTGTGGAATACATGAATAGACAACCAATCATCCCAAATTAAGGAAGTGGACTTGAGGGTAAGATTATTTTTTCCCCTTTACCTCTTTTTGTGAGTGTGTATGTGTATGCTTCTGTGTGAGATTTTGTCTGTATAGCTTTGCTTCCACCATTTGTCCTAGGGTTCTATCCGTCCATTTAAAAAAGAAAATTTTTTTTCTTAATAATTATTTTTGTATTTTAATAACTTTATTATATTTTATCTTACTTTATTTTATTTTACTTTATCTTCTTTCTTTCTTCTCTTCCTTCCCTCTTTCCTTCCTTCCTCCCTCCCTCCCTCTTCCTTTCTTTCTATCTTTGTACTTCTACTAATTCTTTCTTTCTACTTTGTCTCCCTTTTATTCTGAGCCGTGTGGATGAAAGGCTGTTGGTGCTGCAGCCAGGAGTCAGTGCTGTGCCTCTGAGGTGGCAGAGCCAACTTCAGGACACTGGTCCACAAGAGACCTTCCAGCTCCACATAATATCAAACGGCGAAAATCTCCCAGAGATCTCCATCTCAACACCAGCACCCAGCTTCACTCAACAACCAGCAAGCTACAGCGCTGGACATCCTATGCCAAACAACTAGCAAGACAGGAACACAACCCCACCCATTAGCAGAGAGGCTGCCTAGAATCATAATAAGACCACAGACAGCCCAAAACACACCACCAGACGTGGACCTTCCCACCAGAAAGACAAGATCCAGCCTCATCCACCAGAGCACAGGCACTAGTCCCCTCCACCAGAAAGTCTGCACAACCCACTGAACCAACCTTAGCCACTGGGGACAGACACCAAAAACAACAGGAACTACGAACCTGCAGCCTGCAAAAAGGAGACCCCAAACACAGTACGATAAGCAAAATGAGAAGACAGAAAAACACACAGCAGAGGAAGGAGCAAGATAAAAACCCACCAGCCCTAACAAATGAAGAGGAAATAGGCAGTCTACCTGAAAAAGAATTCAGAATAATGATAGTAAAGATGATCCAAAATCTTGGAAATAGAATGGACAAAATGGAAGAAACATTTAACAAGGACCTAGAAGAACTAAAGATGAAAGTAACAATGATGAACAACACAACAAATGAAATTAAAAATACTCTAAATGGGATCAATAGCAGAATAACTGAGGCAGAAGAACGGATAAGTGACCTGGAAGGTAAAATAGTGGAAATAACTACTGCAGAGCAGAATAAAGAAAAAAGAATGAAGAGAACTGAGGACAGACTCAGAGACCTCTGAGACAACATTAAACGCACCAACATTCGAATTATAGGGGTGCCAAAAGAAGAAGGAAAAAGAAAGGGACTGAGAAAATATTTGAAGAGATTATAGTTGAAAACTTCCCTAATATGGGAAAGGAAATAGTTAATCAAGTCCAGGAAGCACAGAGAGTCCCATACAGGATAAATCCAAGGAGAAATATGCCAAGACACATATTAATCAAACTGTCAAAAATTAAATACAAAGAAAACATATTAAAAGCAGCAAGGGAAAAACAACAAATACCATAAAAGGGAATCCCCATAAGGTTAACAGCTGATCTTTCAGCAGAAACTCTGCAAGCCAGAAGGGAGTGGCAGGACATATTTAAAGTGATGAAGGAGAAAAACCTGCAACCAAGATTACTCTACCCAGCAAGGATCTCATTCAGATTTGATGGAGAAATTAAAACCTTTACAGACAAGCAAAAGCTGAGAGAGTTCAGCACCACCAAAACAGCTAAAGATTCATGTTTATTCTCTCTGTATTCTCCCATTTCTCTGATTCCTCCCCAAGCAGGTAGCCAGCTTTTATACAAGCAGCAAAAATTGCTTGACGTTTCTGAAGCTTAGTTTTGCTATTGTTGATGAGACTAAAATCACTGAAGGCATTTTGCTGGGTGTTCTGAGAGGGAGGAGAGGCTTTCAAGGGTCCTAAGAGGGAAGATGGGGAAATGCTCACAGAGATATTCCTGGGGAATAGTTGGAACTTTGGTGGGGCCTGTGGCTTATTCCAAGGTGTCTTGGGTAGGGACAACATTTCACAGGCTTAGGTGCTTCCAGCCAAAAGTAGCAGGGCCTCAGGATATGAGGATAATCCTTTAGAGACTGGGCATCTCTGATAACTGGTGTGGACCAGTTACTGGAGGAAAGTTCCAGATACCTTCACATCATGTAAAAATGATAATGATGATGGTGATACATATTTACTGCATACTTAAGTGCCAGACATTATCCTAAGAAACTTGCATATATATTAACACATCTAACTGTCCAATAACCCTGTGAGGTAATTACTATCATTATCCCCATTAGTGGTCAGAGAGGTTAAGTAGGTTACCCAATGTGACATACTCGTCAGTGGCAGAACCATGATCCAAATCTAGGTAGTGTGGTTCCAGAGCCATCCAAGAATGTCATTTCTGACCTCTTTAAATGAGACTGGGAGACTTGCATGGCGTGGAGTTGGAGGTGGCAGCAAGTAGGAGGAAAAGAAACCCCATGACGACTAAAATTGAATTTCCCACCACCTGGTGGGACAGAAATTGAGTTTTATTTAGGTTCATAGGAAGGAAAGAAAGAAATGTGACATTTCTCATATTCCTGGGGTGTGGACCAAGATTCAAACATCTTTCATATACAAAATAATTTATTTTCTAAAGGTTAGCATTACCTCCACCAATTCAAGGTAGGAGTAGGCTTCAGACCACATGATTAATTTTTTTTTTTTCTCTCGTCAGGTTTAGAGTGCCTGCTGACTCTCCCTAGCTGTGTGGTTCCCTAAAGGGTCCTCACCTCACTGAGACCTGTGTGGGAAACCCAGCGAGATGGTAAGTGAGCTCCGGGCTCTGGGAAGGCGGTCCCATGGTAACCTTATGAACCGGCCAATGATTCCGAGTTAGGTGGGTGGGTCTTTATGGAGACACATACAAATACATATACATTAATTAGACAGCTTCCCAGTGCTTTTTTAGTATTTGAAGTATATCATTATATTAAAACAAAAGAAAACAAAAAACAACGTTTGAAGAAAATTTCCTCCTGATTAGTCACCAGCTTGAGGTCATGATTTAGACAGTATTTCTCAAGGAGAAATGAAAGAAGAGGAATGATTTAGATACTCCAGGCAGCTATGATTTCAAGATGCTTGTGAGCTGTGGGATAAACTGTGATGGGGAGGGTAGCTACACAAGAAGCACCAGTTTGCAGCCGTATGGATTTTCTTGCAGTTCTTTGAATAGGTTGTGTTTTTCTCACCTCTGGATCTTTGCACCGGCTGGGCTCTTCGTCTAGGTACCTCATCCTCCATTTGTCTCATGGCTGGTTCCTTCTCATCCTTCATGTCTCAGCTGAATATCATTTCAGGCAGCCTTTCCTGGTCATTCTTTCTAAAATAGGCCCCCTCTCCCTGTTCTACCTCTCAGCATCCTGCTTGTTTCCTCCATTGTACTAGTCTCATGTTAAATATTTTATTTGCTTACCTTTTAATCAAGTTACTAATTTATTTATTTGACCTACCCCCCCATAATATAAGCTCCACGAGGTTAGAGACCGTGTTTGTTTCGTTCACTCCAGTACTCAGCGTAGTGTTTTGAACAGAGAATATCATCGATTAATATTTGTTGGATCATGTGTGAAAGAAGACAGGAGACTGGCTTGGATATATAATGGTAATTTCTTCTTCTCCCACTTGGTGGCGCTGCACTTGAATAAACACCTCTATGCTTATGTTCACTTTGCCTCTTTTTTTACTTTTTTAGTTTTTATTTTTTTATTGGAGTATAGTTGCTTTACAATGTTGTGTTAGTTTCTGCTGTACAGCAAAATGAATCAGCTATACATATATCCCCTCTCTTTTGGATTTCCTTCCCATTTAGGTCACCACAGAGCATTGAGTAGAGTTCCCTGAGCTATACTGTAGGTTCTCATTAGTTATCTATTTTATACATAGTATCAATAGTGTACATATGTCAACCCCAGTCTCCCAATTCATCCCACCCCTTTTTCCCCCTTGGTATCCATACGTTTGTTCACTACATCTGTGTCTCTATTTCTGCTTTGTAAATAATATCGTCTATACGATTTTTCTTCAGATTCCGCATATATGTGTTAATATACGATATTTGTTATTCTCTTTCTGACTTACTTCACTCTGTATGACAGACTGTAGAGGGCTTTTCATATTGTTATCTTGGTTTGTCTGAGCCCTGGGCTTCAGCTCCATAGAAGATTATTCTATTTGTTCTGTGTCAACCCGATTCTCCACCACAGATTTTGCCTCTGGTACTCAATACTTAACCTGGTTTCTCCCAACTTCTGCTGCTTTCATTCTTAGCAGTGGCTCATGCCATTGTCACTGATGTGGCTGAATCTTCCATCTTCTCTTCTTTAAATTCCCATACCAGATGACTTCCAATTAAAATAAAAATAATTTAATTGAACAAAAATAAGCTATACTCCCACAAAAGAAAAACAAGAAGCAGATCCTAGCATAACTTTATATCCATAACTCATCTTAATTAAACAGATTTTAAAAAATAGATTAATTGGTTTTTCAATTTCATACTCCAGTTTGAGGTTCAAAAAAATCTACTTTGGGCTTCCCTGGTGGCACAGTGGTTGAGAGTCCGCCTGCCGATGCAGGGGACACGGGTTTGTGCCCCGGTCCAGGAAGATCCCACATGCCACGGAGCGGCTGGGCCCGCGAGCCATGGCCGCTGAGCCTGCGCGTCCGGAGCCTGTGCTCCGCAACGGGAGAGGCCACAACAGTGAGAGGCCTGCGTACCGCAAAAAAAAACACAAAAAAACCCCCCAAAAAACAAAAACAAACAAACAAACAAAAAACAACTACTTTACTATGGGCAACTTTTGAATGTTTTTCTAGAAAAAATATCTACATCGTATTCTCCAAGGACCTCAGAGTGCCCATATTTTTTGAGTCACCAAATATGATGAGAAATATGCCTAAGATGTCATTTTTTTTAACATCTTTACTGGAGTGTAATTGCTTTATTATGGTGTGTTAGTTTCTGCTTTATAACAGTGAATCAGCTATTCATATACATATATCCCCATATCTCCTCCCTCTTGCATCTCCCTCCCACCCTCCTTATCCCACCCCTCTAGGTGGTCACAAAGCACCGAGCTGATCTCCCTGTGCTATGCGGCTGCTTAAGATGTCCTTATTAAAACCTCATTGCTAGTTGGAAACCATGACACTGAAATTAGGGGAAGAATTCTTAGGAATCTCACTGCTTTCTCAGAAGAGACTGCAGTCTTCATTAATAAATGCCTTCATTCTAAGGAACGGTTTGGGATTTTGAACTTCAGCCAAAAGGAAAAATCCTCCCCAGAGACCACATCTCCCTCTACTTTCTGATTGATGCCAGAGTGTTTCTATTTTATACTTGAACTGAAATCATGTTCTCTGCCTACTACCTAGCTTCTGAGCTCTTTCAACCCTCTCTGCCTCCACTGAGAAGAGAACCATCCTTGGAAATTTACCCTTATCTTTGCTCGTGTCCCTTCTGTGCATCAGATGGAGGATTTACCTTATGTTTGTGGGGAGCAGGTGGGAAGAGCAGCTGGTGTGAGAAGAAGTGAGCAGCCTGATAACAGTAAAATGGAGGAGAGTGTGAGAGTGTGTGTGTGTGTGTGTGTGTGTGTGTGTGTGTGTGTGTGTGTGTGAAAAGAGATCAAGTGCCACAACATGAAAATTGCCCAACAGGGACTTCCTTGGTGGTGCAGTGGTTAAGAATCTGCCTGCCGATGCAGGGGACATGGGTTTGAGCCCGGGTCCGGGAAGATCACACATGCTGCGGAGCAACTAAGCCCGTGTGTCACAACTACTGAGCCTGCTCTCTAGAGCCCGCAAGCCACGACTCCTGAGCCCACATGCCACAGCTACTGAAGCCCACTTGCCTAGAGCCCGTGCTCCGCAACAAGAGAAGCCACCGCAATGAGAAGCCCGCGCACGGCAACGAAGAGTAGGCCCCGCTCTCACAACTAGAGAAAGCCCATGTGCAGCAATGAAGACCAACACAGCCATAAATAAATAAATAAATAAATAAATTTATAATTAAAAAAGAAAGAAAATTGCCCAAGAAATTGTAAACCTTGCAGTCTGTTCTCCAGAGCTAACGATACAGTAAATGTGGCAGGTGAAAAATCAGTGAGACCCTAGACATCATGAAAATCAGAAGAGGATTAATACCTACTAAGGCAAAGCAATTTACCATGAATTTCAATGATAGATTATAACATCACATTTTTGGTTGTTTCTTTTAGTTATAATTCACTTTAAATCTTTAATTTCTCTGTGAATATTTAGTGTACGCTTATTCTGTGTCAGATCCTGTCACAGGTTCTGGGGATGGCCAGGAACAAGGCAAAGAATCTGCTCTCATGGACTTTACTGATTTTCTTTAAATGAAAGGACACTGAGACTATTTTTTGCTTTCATATAATGAAATAAATATCATCACTCTATTTCACTTCAATTATTAACAGATTATTTTAACATTTGGTCTGTTGCAACAATGCATTTTATAGAGCTATCTAATTTAAATTATATATAATAATATATATTCTTAATTATATATATAATACATATAATTATACATATATATATTCTTTGCATTTTCAAGCACAAAAGGAATTGTAATAAATATATTTTCCCTCACCAAAAATGTATCTCTTTTCATTCCATATCAGTGCATAGAGAGCTCCTTTTAATAGCTGCATAGGATTCCAGTGTGTAAATATTCTGTATTTTATTTAACCAGTTCCTATTGGTGGACATTTTTGTCCTTTACAATCTTCCCAAGTAAGGCAAAGGTGAATATCCTTGGACATGCATCATTTGGCAAATGTTCACATGCATCGTAAGATACATTTCTAGAAGTGGAATTTTGGGGTCAAAATTATGTGTACTGACACTTTTGATATATATTGTCAAATTGCTCTCAGTTTATGTTGTACCAATTCACACTTAGTAATATGTAACTACCTCTTTCCTCAAGACCTTGATCAAAGCATGTGTTATCAAAGTTTTTGATTTTTGTCAATCCGATAGGTATAAAATGATACCTCTTGGTAGCTTTAATTTGTATTTCTCTTACTATGAGCAAGACTGATCATCTTTTCATATGTTTAGAGTTATTCATATTTCCTTTTGTATAAACTGACTGTTCATAGTCATTGCCAGCTTTTCTACTGGGTTACTGTTTGATGGTATTGACCAATATATATAGTGGAATTTAGTCCTAGTCTAATGCAAAATATATTGCAAATATTTTACCTAGTTTGCTGTTTGTCTTTTAAGCTTGTTTTGGTATTTTGTTCTGTCTTGTTTTTGCTGTGCCGAGTTTTTATGTAGTTGAACTTTACCACCTTTCATTTTATGTTCTCTAGGTTTTGTGTTATATTTAGAAAGCCCTTCTTACTTCAAAATTATAAAGATAATTCTCTCATGTTTTCTTTTCATGCTCTCATGGCTTTTGTTTTGTTTTTAGCATTTAAATATTTAAGAATTCTGGAATTTATTTTGGTGTAAGGTATGATACAAAGACAAAGGGAATTGTATTGGTTGAGTCTAAGTTCAGCTGAGAATAGTAAACATAAAGTAATGGAGTATTAAACAAAATTGAGGTTTATATCTCTCTCCTGTGGAGGTAGTATACATCCAAGGCTTGTATGATATTTCATGATATGAGGGATTCATGCCTTTTTCATCTCACTGCTTCACTATGAGGAAGTTCCTTTTCCAAGGTCACTTTATAGTCCAAGATGGCTATTGGAGCTCCAGCTAAAACATCTGGGTGATTTTCTTTAGTGGTATGCTTGTGTTCTTTTCTTTCTAGTTTTTGTTGATCTCTTGTAGGTTTTTGATTTGTGGTTACCATACGGTTCATATATGCTGACTGATAACTATACCTACTTGTTTTAAACTGGTAGTCATTTGAGTTCAAATATATTTTAAAAGATTTACAATTTTTTTTACTCCCCTTCCCCATGTTTTGTTGTTTTTGATGTCATATTTTACATCTTCATGTTTATCCCTTCACTATTATTGTAATTATAGTTGCTTTTATAATATTTTGTCTTTTAATCTTCATATAGCTTATTTAAGTGGTTGATCCACAGTATCACTGTATATTTGCCTTTCTAGTGGGATATTTTCCTTCCTATAGATGCTTAATTATTGTTGTAGCCTTTTCTTTTCCACTTAGAGAAGACCCTTTAACCAATTTTTTAAGAGTAGGTTTAGTATTGATGAAGTCATTTAGTTTTTGCTTGTCTGAGAAGTTCTTTATCTCTCCTTTAATTCTAAATGATAATCTTTCTGGGTAGGGTATACTGGGAAAAGCCATTTCAGCACTTTAAATATATCAGGTCACTCTCTTCTGGCCTGAAAAGTTTCTGCAGAAAAATCAGCTGATAATCTTGTTGGCATTCCCCGTGTATGACTCTGTTTTTCTCTTGCTGCCTCTAGAATTCTCTTTGTCTTTAACTTTTGCATCTTAAATTATAAAATGTGGTGGTGTGGGTCTGTTTGTGTTCACCTTGTTTGGGACTATCTGTGCTTCTTGTGCCTGGATATACTTCCTTCTTAATTTTGGGAAATTTTCAGCCATAATTTCATCAAATATATTTTGACCACCTTTTCTCTCTCTTCTCCTTCTGGGACCGCTATAATGCAAACGTTGGTATGCTTGATGTTGTCTCATAGATATGGTTCTCATTTGTTCAGTTTGTTTTTCTTTTTGCTGTTCTTCTGACTTGGTGATTTCTATTTTTCTATCTTCTAGATCACTTATGCGTTTTTCTGTATCACTTAGTCTCCTGTTAATTCCTTCTAGTGCGTTTTTTCATTTCAGTTATTGCATTCTTCAGTTCTGACTGGTCCTTTTTTTATATTTTCTAGTTCCTTATTGAAATTCTCACTGTGTTCATCTAGTCTTTTCCCTAATTTAGTTAACATTCTTATTTACTAATGCTTCAAACTCTTTATCTGGTAAATTATTTGTTTCATTAGCTGTGTTTTCAAGGGTTTTTTTCTTGGTCTTCTATTTGAAACAAATTCCTCTGTCTTCTCATTTTGTTTAACTTTCTCTGTCTCTATGAAACTAGGTGAAACAGTTACCCGGTTCCAGTCTTGGGAGGGATGTCCTTGTGAGGGAGCAACCCTATACAGTCTGTGTGTGCCCAGTGGCTTTGGTGGGAGCCCTGGATCTGATGTGAGCACAAATCTTATCTTTGCCCAGGGTGTGCTGGCAGCTATCACCTTGGTAGGTGGCCATGACTGGAGATGGAGGGACTAGAGCCAGAGCCAGGTGTGAGCTGGAGCTTCTCCTCTGTTCAGTGGCCAGCACCACCCTATTGGAGCTGGTGGTTTGGGTCCCACGTTGCTGGAGCAGAAGCCCTGAGGGGTGGATTCGGGCTGGCTCTATTCCCTTGAAGTGTGTGCTCTCCCCGGTCTGAGCACTGGCACCCTCACCCCCGAGGGGGAGCAGTGCTGGGGCAAGAGGCGCTGGAGTGGCTGCTCAGCATAGGCTGGAGTGTGAGCTGTGATGGTCCTGGCACTAGTCAGAGATCTGGACTGGTCCTGATGTGCTGCCTTTGCAAACACCAGTGATGGCTGCCCTTGCCCTGTTCAGACACCATGCCAGGCCCAAGGTGGCTCTGTCTCTTACGACTGCACACTCCCCTTGGCTTCAGTAGCCCTTGCCCCAGTTGGAGTTGTACCGTTGGAACAAGTGGGGCTGGAGTGGGCACTCAGCTCAGGCTGGGACTCATGCTAGGACCATCATGGGAAACCAGCCCACAGTCCTGGGCAGTTTCAATCTGCTTCCTCTGCCTTGTTTCAGGTGTAAGCAGCGTGTATGCTCTCTTCATGAGCAGAGTCTAGGTTTCTTACAGCCCCAACGTCAGTTCCACTGGTTTTCACCAGCTAAGGGGACTCAGCCTCTCCATGTTGGACCCCAGGGCTGGGGCACCTAATATGTGGTTGGAAGCACTTATTCTCCAGGGAGGATCACTGAACTTGTATAATCACCCTCTTCTTCTGTGTCTTCTCCTATAGGGGTGCAGGTCCTGACCTGATCGCTTCTCTTCTCTTACTACCTGATTCTGTGTGGCTCTTTCTTAGAGCCTTGGTTTCATAATAGTTTTTCTGCCAGTCTCTAGTCAGTTTTTCAGTGAGAATTGTTCCACATATAGATGTATTTTTGATGTGTTCGTACGGGGAGGTGAGCTCTCTGTCCTCTTATTCTGCCATCTTGATCTCCCACCTTAATTATCTTGACTGTGGTGATAACTTCACAATGTATATGTATATCAAAATATCAAGTTGTACATATTAAATATATACATTTTTGCCCAATTATACCTTAATAAAACTTAGAAAAAAAAAGGGTTGATGAGTGGATATTAGGTGTACAGATACTCTATTTTTATATTCATTGTGGATTGCATCCTTTACTATGATAGAATATTCTCCTTGTTTTATTTTTAGTTAAATATTTTTGGCCTTGAATTCAACTGGGTCTGACTGTTAAGATCATGACCCCTTCTTTCCTTAGCTTTACATTTGCATGTCCTATTTTTGTCCCATTATTTCACTTTCAACCTTTTTGGATCATCTTTAAAGTTGTTCCTCTTATACCTCAGCTTATTTGAGTCCAGTCAGATTTTTCTTCCTCCCTTTTTTTTGAATGAGTTTCTTAGCTGATGTATTTTCTCAGTTCTGTTTTGTTTTTTTGTTTGTTTTGGCTGCCTTGGATCTTTGTTACTGTGCGTGGACTCTCTCTGTAGTTGCGGCAAGTGGGGGCTACTCTTCATTGCAGTGCACAGGCTTTTCTTGTGGTGGCTTCTCGTTGAGGAGCAGGGGCTCTAGGTGAGTGGGCTTCCGTAGTTGTGGCTCACGGGCTCAGTAGTTGTGGCACGCGAGGTCTAGAGCACAGACTCAGTAGTTGTGGAGCATGGGCTTAGTTGCTCTGCGGCATGTGGGATCTTCCTGGACCAGGGATCCAACATGAGTCTCCTGCACCAGCAGGTGGATTCTCAATCACTGCACCACCAGGGATGTCCCCTGTTTTTTGTTTTATGTTTCACTCTGTTTTGGTAGCTTAAAACACTCACAAATGACCTCCCTTCACTTTCTAAGTGTTTCTTTTGATGATTTGGAAGGTTTGCATTTTGTTCAACTGGTATTTTTTATTATTATTAATTTTAATTAAAACTTTATTAAATACTCTTAATCATATATTTATTTAGGAAATATCTCTTGACTCTACTATAAACAGTGACAAAGTTAGTGTATTTCCCACTTCTTCTGACTATCTTTACCTAAACTTTTGGTTTTAGTTGTTTATATTCTTTTTCTAAGTCCTTACCTTTAAGTGTATTACATATTTCTTGACTAATTAACTTTAAATGATCTCTTTTGACTTTTGGTTTTCAAATGTAATTATATTTCAATATGTAATTATACTAGCCCCTCACTTAAAAATTCCTAGACTTATTTTAGTTTTAGTCCTGTGGCTGCAGTCAATGCTTACAGTCAGTCTCTTTATTGGAGGTTGTCTATTCATCTCTCAGTTGGTTTCAGTTTGTTCTTTAATAGCATCTTCCAGAAAGATTCAGGGATAAATGTATTCTTTGAATTTTTGAAAGCCTAAAAACGTTTTCTGTTATCTCTATATTTGAGGCTTGTTTGGTCAGGAATTAAATCTTTGGGTTACCTTTTCTTTCTTAAGGGTTTTTCAGGTATTTCTCAATTATGTATTTGTGTTGAATGTTGCTGAGAAGTCAAAGTTGATCCTGAATTTTCCCCTTATAGATGGATTTTTCCTTCCTGCCTCAATGGCTAAAGGATTCTTTATTTGAAGTCTTTCAATATACATGGATATGTTTGGCTGTTAAGCTTTGTGTGTGTCAATTTTTTTTAGACAGTGTTATCCTTCTGTCTTTAGATTTAAATCTTCTTTGATTTGTTCTTTGCTTTTTGACATAAGTTTTAAAAATTTTACTTTGTTCTCTTATTTAGAGACACCAAACACCTATGGTACAATCTCCTTTGTCTTTATGATCAGTCATTTTCTCTCTATTCTTTATTTGCATTTTTTCCCACTTTTCTCATTCCTGTCTTCCATGTTCCTTACTGTGTTTCCACAGTGTTTTACTGTCTCAAAATGAGTGTCATTTTTGTGGTGATTTTTTTTTTCTTCTTTTACATCTTTCCTAAGATCTGCCAGGTCACTTTCATCTCTTTCTGGTATCTTGCCAGCTTTTCTAAGCTCTCGTATCTTTGCTTTGGGTTCTTATTTTATAAAAGTCTTCATTAATTGTTTAAGATTTCTTTGATGTCATATAGAGAGTTTTGGTCACAATTTTCATTGGCTTTGGGCTACAATTATCTGGTGTTTGAGCTTCATGTATGACTTTTTTCCCTGCCACTTTCTTCCTTTTTTTAAAATGTAGTACCTTACTACAGATCTTGTGGTGACACATTTTAATTATTGATGATGTTTGAGTAAGGAAGGTTCTTCTTGGATCAGCACTTTGTGGGAGATTTGTACTATGGGCTGTGTTCCAGAGTTTCAGGCTTGCAAAGATGATGTATCTGTGAGATTACTCATTCAAAACCACCTCCTCTGTTTATTTTCTGTCAGAGAAGTTCCCTAACAAATGATGGTAGGCTTTGTACTTCCAAGTTGCTCCCTTAGTTTGGAGAACTCTGCTACACTGGTTTTGTCTGAGATGTTTCCATGCAGGCATTTTCTTCTTCCCATTCCTCTGTTTGACCTTCAGAGAATTTGATGGTTGAAAGAGGCAAAATAGAGTAGTTGTTAGAGGTCAGGCTCTGGAGCCAGGTTGCCAGAATTTGATTCCTGACTCCTTTATTAACTAGCTGTATGAACTTGGGCAAGTTACTTAGCTTTTCAGTGCCTCATTTTCCTCATCTGTGAAAGAAGGCACAATAGTACTGATCTCATGGGGTTTAAGAGAGTATAAGATGCATTAAGGTGCTTAGTAGAAGGCCAGGCAAAAAGAGAAAATCCAACTCTATTATCATTTAAAAACTGGAACTATAGAATAAATGGTTTCCTTTTCTACTTTAGACTTGCTGCTCTCATTCTTTTTCCGTTCTTCATCCTGTTCTGCAGTGTTTGGAAAACATTTCCATTTTGACTGAATAGCAATTTGGACATTTTTCCTTGAACCCGTCTCAGCTGACAACCCCAGCTGTGTTGCTAAGCTGACTATGAATGGTTATGAAGTTATCTACAAAATAGAGAAGTTCACTCTTAAATGATTTTGCACCTCCTTAGAAGTACAAGTCTCTGTTTTTGCTCATCTGCTCCCTCTCTTGGGCATCCTCTCTACAATAGAGGATACTTTCTCATTAACAGAGACATAAAATGTGGCCAGCAGATTTCATTTAACAGTAAAAAACAAAACAAAACACTTTTTTCATCTGAGTGCTCAGAAACAAATTTTGAGAAAAATACTCTCACACAAAACATGGTTATACACTACAAGGTTAAGGATAGTAATCTCTTGGTGGTAGGAACATGTGTTTTAATTTTAATTTTGCTTGTTTGTAATGTCTAATGTTCCACAGCGCACACATATGGCTTTTGAAAGAAATCTGCAGATCAGATCAAAATCATGGTTATTACATGGTTGTTCTATTTAAATAAAAAAATTTATATAATTTGAACTTGATCTTAAGAGAGGGAAACAAAAATTCTTTAGTCTGGAGACAGAATACAATGAAATTAAATTTTACTAGATTCTCATTTTTTTCCTCTTAAATTAGTTAAATATAGATGGTTGGATTGAAAATGACAATAATTTTTGTCATTTTGTAACATTACCAAAATAATTGTTCCCCTATATTGACATGAATAATTCCAATGATCGGATATTAGAGTTTTGTCTTTATGGGGCAGTGCATGATAAATGAGAAATTCCTGATAATTTTATTTAAGGAGGAAGAAAGCTCGAAAATGGGCTTTGTAAATACAGACTCCACAGTGGAGGCAGGAGAGATTATGGCAGGACCTTGAAGGCCTGGATTTATGTTTTGGATGGAAATCTTTCTTAAAGGCAATGGTAAATCATTGGAAATTATTAATTAAGGGAGAGTATATAATCAAAGGAAACGAAGCATACTTTTCTTATGTAATTATTCAATTATTTTGTTTTGACATCCCCAAAGTGAACTACCTTTGTAACATGGGTACATATTCAGAAATGGAATGCATGAGAACACTTCATTGGGTCCCAATGAATGTAATCCTGAAAAAGGTAACATTGTTTGAGGCCCGTGATATTGCATAGTCAATTTTGCCACTTTTTCAAACTGTGGTAATTGCCGTTCTAATTATGATCCACTGCATTCATCTGAGAGTAGTAGGTTTCTGGGAAAGAGAATAAATTTTGGAGACAGATTACTATTTGAATATTAACTTTTTCATTTTCTTAATTTTATTATTTGGGGCAAGTGACTTAAATCTCTGTGTTTCAGTTTCTTCATCTTTAAAATGTGGAAGTAATGTCCATCTCACAGGGTTGTTGAGAGTTGAGACAATATCTATAAAGCACTTAATACAATACCTGCTAAGTATAACATGTTAAAAGGATTAAAAATAATTCCAAACCAAAAAACCCTAAACCAAAGAACCTGAGGAGGAAGTTTTATAAATCAGGGGAAGTTACTTGAAGGAATTTAATACAGTGCCCTTCTTTTATCTTCCAGATACAGAGACACTTGCCCTTAGCACATTGTACAGAAATAATTTCTGTGCCTATCTCCCCTCTTCAGACTGTAAGATTTTCAAGAGTAGGGAGAATGCCCTTATTTTTTATACTGTTGCCTAGGACAGTTGCCAGCACACAACACATAATCAATATTTGCTGCATTGAACTGAGCTTGACTGCCATTTACTATTTCTCTCTGGGTGCTACTGTATTGTGCAAATATGGCTGAACAAATATCTCCCAACTGCGGAGTATGTTTGTGATTTTCTGACTTAAAGTAGGGAGTGTGTGTTGTACATAGCATTCAGTTACAGGGAGGACTCTGGGGTGTACCTCAAAGAGAGAGATGTCATCTGAAACTGAGGGCAGGGGGGCAGTGGGGCTGCTTCAAGGACAGACATGCTGTCTGTTAAGATGTTCTGACCTGTGAGAGCAAAAATGGTGTAGAACATGAACCTTAAGTGGAAAAATCCCAAGGAGAGGCATTCTGCTTCACTAATATATAATCAAGCTGTTTCTTACATAGGCAAGTCCTCCAGGGTAAGGAACAGCAAGGATTTCCTCCCTTCCTTCCTTCCTTCCTTCTGTCCTTCCTTCTTTCCTTCCTTCCTTCCTCCCTCCCTCCCTTCCAGGTGTCCTAGGTGCTAAGGACACAAAGGTGGGTGTCTCAGTCTCTGCCCCTATGAGCTGGTTGAGTGTGACTGTCACAGTGTGAAAATCTCTTACAGTGTTCTATCTAGTTTTTGTCAAAATAACCCTTAAAGATATGTTTTCTTAAAAAAAAAAATTTAACCCCTTTTCTTGCCCTAAGCATCATTGTATACCTGGCTCAGCCAAAGTTTCCCATTCTCTCAGTAGTCCTGTCATCATAGTCCTGGTGCAATATGCAGATTGCAAAATATACGATCAATTGTTACAATGCTCATTCCAGAGGATTGTTGGTGGATTTAATTTTTTACTTTGTGCTTTTCTATCATCTCCAAGTTCTATGCAATAAATGGGCATTGCTTTTGCAATTAAAGTTTTTTTTTTCTTAAAGATTATCAACTTGCACTGAAAAGTCCTGATTGTCTTCCTTTAAACATTTAAACACATATACTCATGTTAACATTTTAACACAGAAAACCTAAGTCCGCCCCCATCCCCACCTCCCAAGACATTAATGTGTTACAACCCACAGCTTTTGGGAGGTGATATCTTTCCAGCGAGTACAAGATGGGGGAGTTACCTAAGGCCTGGCACGATTTATGCTCAGCGAGATCATTCCTCCATCTGAGGGTTATTCACAGTCCAGAATGTTGAGAGATGCAGGACTTATTCCAAATGCCACTGAATCTGTGGACTGTGACCCAGTAATCACATTTCCTAAGAGGGGCTGCTAGATATTTTTTGAGAAGCCAGTTGGTATTAATTAATATTACTATTTTCTTGTCAGCTGCTTTTGACACTTTATAAAATTATTCATTAGCTAGCTAGCTTTCCCCAATTCTCTTTACTGTGTTTGCATTAATTTAATTTGGAGTTGTTATAACAATTACCACATTTCTCAGTGTGGCTAAACCTTAATCAGTAAATCCAGGGACCCATAAAGTTCAAGCAGCAGAATATTAGAAGTGTGTTACACTATGTTTAATCAACCTCCTATAGGAAGCAGGTACTAACTGGTTATTCCCAAACCTAACTTTCTCTTTTAACCCAGCTTCTCTTAAACCTGTAAGCACCCATCTACCTTCAGATGGAATAGTAGAGCCTTAAAATGGGCAGTGATGGGGTGGGATTTTTTTGAGTACAGGCAGGTTGAGATTAAAGTCACTTTCCTTAGCAATTACTATTTTCCCCCTTCTCATGGCTACTTAGATAGATACTTATGGTGAAGAATTTGTAGACTTCAGTTTGAATTACATAAGGGAATTTGTAGACTCACCTTCTTGTACATGTGGTTGTAAGATAGACTTGAACAATCTGCAAATAATTGTGGCTCCCCAAGAGCCTAAGATAATTGAGTAGCCTGGCAAACATCTAGACAGTGAACAGATGAGATGTGAACATGTGTATTGACTTCGTCTGCTCCTCCTACATAGAGATCGTCATCTACAAAAGCAGTCTTGTAATAGGTTGTTATTTTTCCAAACGGATGTTTGGCATGTAGTAGGCTCAAATTCCTTTAGGTAAATGGATGATGGGTAGAGAGTGGCAAGTAGTGAGAAAACGATGTGAAGTTGCAAAATTGTCTCTGTGTGTGAGGATGGAGCAATGTGGCAGGCTTTTAGAACTCTCTTTGAAGAGCTGGATCAGACACTTCCTTAATGTCCATTTCAATCCCGTGATTCCATGAAAGCCACCATAAGTAATTTGAGTACCTACATATAAGACATCCAAAAGCATGTCATGTTGAAATTAATTAAAATCCTGGGGAATGTAAAGTACAGCATGGTGACTACAGTTAATAATACTGTATTGTATATTAGCAAGTTGCTAAGAAAGTAGATCTTAAAAGTTCTCATCACAAGAAAAACAGTTTGTGACTGTGTGAGGTGATGGATGTTAACTCGACTTATTGTGGTCATTTCGCAATGTATACAAATGTTGAATCATTGTGTTGTACACCTGAAACTAATATAACGTTATATGTCAGTTATATCTCAATTTAAAAAAAGATTTGGGGACACTGGGTGAGACGAAGTAGGGTCATGGGGACGTCGATGAAATTGAAACCGAGCAGGACCCTATGGTCCTTCCCCTCCATGTCTTCTGCCTGCCTTTTGTCTGTAGAATAACTTTACGCAAAGAATAAGTTTGATCAGAGAAGTGAGGAAATATAGAAGCAAAGGAAAGCAATCCAACAGGACAAAAGAATAATGTATAGTTTGGTCATTAAACAATGTCAAGGACTTTTAGTTCCTCCTCAAGGGCTGTAGATAATATTCTGAGCCATATCCTTGGAACTGTTTTGTAGATACTGAAATCCCCACCAGGTGGAAAAAGTTAACTACATGATGACCAGACTGTAGCCATGGCATAAGCTGCCATAATTCCGAGAACTGGCCTCAAAGAAATGGGAACAAACCAACCCTGGACCTGAAGACTAACTGTATTTAAAACAATCAAGATGACACTGATCAGACCACTGAGTGACGAATTTCAAGATGACTGTCAGAGCCGACTGTGCTGTTTCTGCATGTAGCCCCCTCCCTCCGCCTATATACCCCTGAAACTCCCCTTTAAGAGTTCTTGCCCACTGATTGTCAGGGGGAGTCAGCCTTTGGACACGAGTCCGCCCTCTCCCCCCATTGCTGGCTTCTGAAATAAAGCAAACTTTCGTTTGCACCAACCTTGCCTCTAGAGTATTGGCTTTCCAGCAGTGAGCAACCAGACCCCACTTTTGGTAATGAAATGAGGTCTTTGAGAGCAGCCGGCCTTTACTTATTTGGAAAATTTCTCCTTCTTACTAGGTAGGCCTATGCCTCAAAGCCGCATTGGTGACTGGAAGGCTGCTCTTTGGATCTGGAACAGAGGAGTTACTAGTTACACAGGATGGCTGAATTTGAGTGGTGTGTTGAGAAGGGTACAGGTCACACTCTGAGTTCTCCTCCCTGGCCCCCTCTTCCAGTCTGTGGGGCCTCTGGCCAGCCTCCCACTTTCTAAGCCTCAGTTTCCTTATCTCTCGAAGGAAGGCAGTGGACTGAACAATCTCTAAAGACCCCTCCTTCTGTAAACATCTCTGGTGCTGAGGTAGCCTCATTCTCAAGAGCAAGAGCTTCATCAATCCGTCTCAAGTTACATTGGTGGTTAGAAGTTATTCCGTCTTTTTTTGGTTTTAGAAATATGTAACGCTGTATTGTTTTGGTAATATTTTCTTCCTCTCAGGGCAGATATAGTATACGATGAAAATGAAAAGAAGCCTGTGAATAGAAGTGAGAAGAGTTGGGACAGAGAATCAGGTGGCAGAATATCTGGAAGCTTCTTGCAGTCACAGATGGTCGATGTAAACTGTCGTGGCAGGGAATTTCTGCCAGACGTCCCATGGAGTTTATTACTAAATGTGGGAGTAGTACACTTTTAAAAACATACTGCGCATGTAAAATCACTTAAAATACTGCAAGTGCAAAATCCTTTTGTTTCAGCAATATCTAATTCTTCCCTTCTGCTCTATAAATAATTTAGATTAAAATATCAGCTTTGGTGTTGAGCAGTTTTATTATCTTTTACAAAATTTTATCTTTTATAAAATTAAGTGACTCATTAGGAAAAATTGAAGTTTTGATTGTGTGGTGGCCCCTGGTTCCACGGTATGTTTCATTTGACGTCACCCTTTTTTTTTCAAAAAAGACAGAAATACCATAAAGGACAATTAAGAAGTGTAAAATGAATGTGAAACACTGGAATAAAATGAAAGCATATTATGCCACAGTGTGTGGTCTGAGTAAAAGCATGAAAATTGGGCCAGATGCTAAACTCAGCGTTAAAGTGTAACAGTTAATCTTGTAATATATGGAACAACCGTAATTAGGGAATGGTTATATCTTTAAAATGTAACTCACTGTAGTAAAACCAGGCAACCTTGCAGGTGGAAGCAGGGATTTTATGGAACATTAAAGATGTTTCAATGCAAGAAATCCCAGCTACAGAAATTTGTAATTGAATATATGCTGTTTATCCTATGTATATAATAGCTAATAGCTACAGTTATGAATCTACATTATTATCTAGTTTGATCTCTACACACTCCCCAAAAGGTATTTGGGAGGTACTATTGCATTAATAGCTTCACTTTCGAGATAAAAAGTTGGACTTCAGACAGGCTAATTACTTGTCTGAGCTAATGTAGCCAGTAAGTGAAGTCGCTGGTACTCAAATCCTGTCTCCATGGGAAGAGTCTCTCTCATCATCATGAGCACGTAGATGCTCCAGAGAAGAGCATGTAGGAGTCCTCATTTTGTCCTGAAATGAGTTGTAGACTCTGGTACATTTGGCTTCGCCAAGTTTGCTCCTTCTAAGTAAGTAGCCCATGAATTGATATTGTTACATCTATTTTCTGGAAAAATTTGAGTTTTTTAGGATAAAATAAATCTGGCAAACATCTCGTCCAAGCTGATGTTAGTTTTTAAATTCTTAACATGTGGAAGATGAAGGACATGGGCTGGCTCCCCCTCCTTTATTCAGTTTCTCCCACCTTTATATGTAAATATGTAGAGAAAACTAATTGAATGGAATATAGAATGTTGCAAGATTATTAGGTCATTGAGCCCAACCTCCTCTCCACTGCCGGGTTACAGTCTTTGACAGATATTTGTCCAGTTCACTATTTTAAGAGGCAGCCCATCTTTTGTGGGACGGTAGTAATCGTTATTGACGTCTTCCTTCCATTGGTACTTATTCTACTCACGAGAGACCCTTGGAGTTAGTCTAAGTTCTTGCTGTCACGAAATTTTTCTTGCTTGGTTCCCTTCCCCACCCCTGCATTTAGACCCCTGAAGTTATTCTTTATATTGTGGTTTCCAGACCTTTCTACTTTCTGGTCCCCTTCCTTGGAAGTGTTTGTCAATGTTTCCCTTAAATGCAGAATCCACAGTTGAATAGTACCATCTAGAACGTAATCAGAGCCAGTAGTGGCACTGTTGACAATCTTGTTCTAGACACAATAATTCTATGAATTCTGCTAAACATTGCATCTGATATGTTATTGTCTTCTCAGAAGGTTACCTTTTAGCAATGTTGCAATTAACAGAAGATTATAGATTTTTGGCCTCACATGATTGCTCTTTTGCTAGATCTGCTACATTGTGAGGCTCGAACCAATTTTCACTTTGCTCCTTAGTGCAGTATTTTGTGATTCTTATTAAATTTTATTATGCTAGTTTTGATCTATATTTTAGTGTTTCGAAGTATTTTTGATTTATTAAACTTTTTCAAATTTGTATTCTTGGCAAATTCTGTAAGCATACTTTAAATGCCTTCATTCAAGTTGATAAAATGTTTGAGGCAGAGTTGAGTATAAAATTCTATAAGATGCAACTAGGGACCTCCCTCAATATTGATAAAAATCTATTCATATTCTTTGAGCATATTGTTCAGCTAAGTACAGTTTAGTAGGAACCATCATATTATTCCCTAACCCTTCATGGTCATCTTTGATCCTTGGTTTCTTGTACAATCCCTCATACAGCACAGGTCCCTGACAAAGTTTTGTTGAATGATTTGAATGTCTCCTTTGTAATAGCTCAGCATTTTGAGTTTTTGGCTCTTTGTGATCAAACAAAATACGTCCTCCTTCAGAGGACAACTCATATCCTTCACCCTTCAGAAAGTTTTCCTCTACGAACTTCAAGCTACATTACATTTTTTTTTTAAGTTCTCAAGCTTAAACTTGTTTGTATCACACGTCTGAGCACTTAATTATGGGCTCCTTTGTGCTATTATCTAAAGGTTTATGGGTGTAGGTATGTGTGTTTGTAATGTGTATTTGCATAGCGACACCTATTTTTCTCCTTTGTTTTTTCTGTGCAATGTTCTCTACCATTTCTGCCTCTTCTCATTAAGTATCACTTCAATGAGACCCCACTGTGAACACATTTGATTGGTTCAAGATTGGTCATCTGACACATGCTGAAACAGTCAGAATCCTTCCCTGGGAATTTTGGAAGTTGACAGAGTGGGCTAGCTCTTTTAGGAGCCTAGTTTTGTAAAATGAGAAGGTTGGGAGTTGTTCATGCTTGCAGACATGTAGGCAGAAGACATGAGTAAAATCAATCACAGAGTGGAAGAGAGACAGAGAGACAGAGAAAGAAAGAGAGAGAGACAGAGAGATGAAGCAGTTGCACAGAGAAAAGTAGCCACTACAACCAGAAAGTTCTGGTGGGATTTGAGTCCCTGGGACCAATTTTTCCAAGACTCAGCCGCATTCCTTTGCTGGGGACCCAAAACACAGGTAGTATTTTAAATACTCCTTTCTTAAGCTACTTCAAATTGTGTTACATCAATATTTAAAATAGGAATTTCAGAGTTACCCATTGGCAACTCAAATAGCAGAGAAGAACACTAGAATGTGAGATGAAAGACAGGGTCTTCTTGTGGCTGGATTTGGCACTGTATGTGAGTTTTATTTGTCTCAGAGTAATTAAAAAAATTAAAATAGTATCCAGAATTTTTAAAATTAGGAAAATTTTTACACACTGGATTTCTGACTTCTCTTGAAAAGTCCGAAGATCTAGCAGCACTGGGCTGGCATCCTACCTGCCACCAGAGGCTGGAGCTGCAGAACAGCTGTCTCCTTTGGAAGGAAAAGACACTCCCTAGTCTGTTTGGGGCTCACCATCCCATACTTACTGGAAGATGAGGCCAAAATCAGTTACCATGTCACATCACACACATACACATATATAAATAATTTTTCTTAACAGTAGCTTTAAGAATGAGGAAAAAATGGGGGAAATGAAAGACTGACAAAGCCAAGTGTTTCGAGAGAAATTTCTTTGTGAAAGTAAAAGCGTTTCCTATACTGGCTTTCCTTCCCTCACTTTACCTGCCTTGCACCCTTCTGTACATGACCCTGAAGAGAAAGGGACCTCTGTAGAGTGGAGAAAAGACAGGGCTTACCTAGGGAAATGGCCAGTGAAATAATCTGTGGCAGGGAATGGCCAATGAATTACTGGAGAAATTGGTATTTAACATTCAGGTTAACCTTGTTTACAACTTTAATTACCCTCCATTGTTCTCAGTTTTCAGTAAATACATGTTATACATAATGATCTTAGGTTAAGGGTGTTTGGTGGAATAAAGGCAAAGGGGGTTCTATTCTGGGATGGTAGCAAGTAAGTAGAAATCTTCAGTGATCTGAGAGAAATGGTTAGAAGCCAGGTGGCAGTGAGGAGGGCTGAATCAGACACAGGCATGAGAAAAGCTCAATTTCCCAAAATACAGTAGAAAAAGGTGAAAAAATTCTCTATTGTAGGAGCTGGGGATGCAACTAAGTAGAATCATTTTATTTGATATTAAATGCAATTACTTGAATTGCTAATGTATAACTTTTACTACCCTATAGTTTAGTTCGATATGGTCTCTTGGGTTTTGCCCTCATGATCAGCTGTCAACACTTTATTTATGTCTTGTATTCAGATTCCTGAGAGAGGTCTGATTGAGTGAATCTCTGTATCTAGGACAAAACATCTCCAGTGGCCAGAGGTCTTTCCCCAGATCTTTATATAAGTGGCAGGCGAGTCTGCAGTTGGTGGCTATTGGGTCAGATGTGGCCAAGGAGGTAGGTTTTCATGGGCAACTTCCCAGAAAGTATAGTAAAACTTTAAATAGGCCATAGCATCCTCCTCCTATCATTTTACCTAATTTTGTGAAATATGCTATGTAAGGTCTTGTCTAACTCACCATAAATTATTTTCTGAAAGTAAGTAGGAGACTACAATTAATGCATTTTAAAATCTAGGATAAATATCCTGATGTCTATTCTTGGCTTTCGTCAACTCAAGTATGATATTCATAATTCCACGATTGTTATTACTTCCACTTCATTCAATATTTCTTCAACTTTGGTCAGAATAGAGACCAATATATTCACGATAAACTTTATTCAAATATTGAAAAACTAAAACCCTTTATGTCCAAGGATGGATTATGTGCATTTTCATATTTTTATTTGATATACTTACTTTCTTTTCATATAAGCATGCAAAAATGTTATCAGAAAAGGCCACTTGAGTATTCCAATATTTAATTTCTGAACTGAGTATCTGGAAAGAAACTTTCAGGAACATTTTGTCTGAATAAGAATTAATCAGTATGTCAGCCATGGTCTAAAGATGCATTTTTGTTTTCCTTTTGTGCAATGCTTTTAGTCCAGTTATAGTATGCTCGAGCTGACCTCATAATTTCTGTTTATTGGAGCACAGCTTAGAGAATATTGATTGTGAAGAAGCAATCATTGAGCCAACTTTTAACATTTTTGCTTTAAATGAGCAATGAAATGGGAAGCAATTTTGCATTAACAACTCAGGCACCCTGTTGTTGAAGCACTATTTTGCATGTAGTTACGGTATGTTTAGTTCCACCTCACCACCTGCCTAGTGTTTATCAATAATAATGCTTAGAAAGACCTGCCTACCAGGTAAAAAATCAAATATTTGGAAGCCAAGTTGAATGATAAACTATATTTTCAAGCTTAAAGTGATGTTTTGCAGCTGGTATGTGATATTCTCTACTTGTTCCTTGAAATACCAATTTAGTAATGAACGGTTCTGTTATGTGACATCTACATGGTATTGTCATCTTTCCAGTAAGAATGTGGAAACTGGACATGGGTAAGCAGTAATAATGTTAGATTTTTACTTGAGGAAGCACAGATAAAATTGCTACCAAGGAAACTCCTAGGTTGGAGCCAGAGCAGCATTTAGGAAATATGTGCTGCGTAAAATTGTAAAACAAAGTGTCCAACGATGACAATTACATTGCAATTCATTGGCTGAATTCTAGATAGAAATGCAGACTTCCTGCGAATTTTGAAAATGTAGTGAAACAACAGGGTGGGAAAAGGATGTCTTGGCAATATTGGGTAGTGGTGTCAGGGTGCAGTAGTGAGGGTGAGGAGGTGGATTTCAATGCATGCATCACTTATTGATTTAGATTTCTCCACAGACCTTGTGGAGAAATTGTGTTGGTTTATTATACATCAGCTGAGACAATGCTAACAATTATTAGGATCATCACATTAAATTTTGAAGTATAATTTGAGGCAATAATATAAAAAACATTGTTTACTTCTAAACATTTTAAAGATTTTTAAAAAGTGAATTAGAAACTTCTGATCTTCAAAGAAAGTAGAATCTTTAGGCTTCTGACAGTTTACTGAAAATAGGCAATCACTTGAATGAAGAGAAAAAATCACCAAGATTATACTAAGAAAGTCCATTAAAATGTATGGGTTCATATAGGGTATCATGTTGATTGACTTGTGTATATTGAAGAATCCTTGCATTCCTGGAATAAACCCCACTTGATCATGGTGTGTGATCCTTTTAATGTGCTGTTGGATTCTGTTTGCTAGTATTTTGTTGAGGATTTTTGCATCTATGTTCATCAGTGATATTGGCCTGTAGTTTTCTTTTTTTGGGACATCGTTGTCTGGTTGTGGTATCAGGGTGATGGTGGCCTCGTAGAATGAGTTTGGGAGTGTTCCTCCCTCTGCTGTATTTTGGAAGAGTTTGAGAAGGATAGGTATTAGCTCTTCTCTAAATGTCTGATAGAATTTGCCTGTGAAGCCATCTGGTCCTGGGCTTTTGTTTGTTGGAAGATTTTTAATCACATTTTCAATTTCAGTGCTTGTGGTTGGTCTGTTCATATTTTCTGTTTCTTCCTGGTTCAGTCTTGGAAGGTTGTGCATTTCTAAGAATTTGTCCATTTCTTCCAGGTTGTCCATTTTATTGGCATAGAGTTGACTGTAGTAATCTCTCATGATCCTTTGTATTTCTGCAGTGTCAGTTGCTACTTCTTTTTCATTTCTAATTCTATTGATTTGAGTCATCTCCCTATTTTTCTTGATGAGTCTGGCTAATGGTTTATCAATTTTGCTTATCTTCTCAAAGAACCAGCTTTTACTTTATTGATCTTTGCAGCTCATGCAGCTCAATAACAAAAAAACAAACAACCCAATCCAAAAATAGGCAGAAGACCTAAATAGACATTTCTCCAAAGAAGATATACAGATCGCCAACAAACACATGAAAGAATGCTCAACATCATTAATCATTAGAGAAATGCAAATCAAAACTACAATGAGGTATCATCTCACATCAGTCAGAATGGCCGTCATCAAAAAATCTAGAAACAATAAATGCTGGAGAGGGTGTGGAGAAAAGGGAACACTCTTGCACTGTCGGTGGGAATGTAAATTGATATAGCCACTGTGGAGAACAGTATGGAGGTTCCTTAAAAAACTAAAAATAGAACTACCATACAACCCAGCAATCCCACTACTGGGCATATACCCTGAGAAAACCATAATTCGAAAAGAGTCATGTACCACAATGTTCATTGCAGCTCTATTTACAATAGCCAGGAGATGGAAACAACCTAAGTGTCCATCAACAGATGAATGGATAAAGAAGATGTGGCACATGTGTACAATGGAATATTACTCAGTCATAAAAAGAAACGAAATTGAGTTATTTGTAGTGAGGTGGATGGACCTAGAGTCTGTCATACAGAATGAAGTAAGTCAGAAAGAGAAAAACAAATACCGTATGCTAACACATATATATGGAATCTAAGAAAAAAAAGAAAAGGTCATGAAGAACCTAGGAGTAAGACGGGAATGAAGACACAGACCTACTAGAGCATGGACTTGAGGATACAGGGAGGGAGAGGGTAAGCTGTGACAAAATGAGAGACTGGCATGGACATATATACACTACCAAACGTAAAATAGATAGCTAGTGGGAAACAGCCGCATAGCACAGGGAGATCAGCTTGGTGCTTTGTGACCACCTAGAGGGGTGGGATAGGGAGGGTGGGAGGGAGGGAGACGCAAGAGGGAGGAGATATGGGGACATATGTATATGTATAACTGATTCACTTTGTTATAAAGCAGAAACTAACACACCATTGTAAAGCAATTATACTCCAATAAATATGTAAAAAAAAATGTATGGGTTCAGAATACTCATTTTCAGGAAAAAGCCTCAGAAAAAATAAATCATGCCTACTCCTCATCCCCCAGTCCATAAGCTGCCATATATTTTTCTGCGATATGGGATTGGGTCTGCTCAGTCTCCCTACCCCCTCAAGCTGTTTATTGTACAGTGACAAACATTTTCTAGCTAATGGTTGGTGTTTATTTTTTTATTTGACTTTGATATATGTAAAATATGTAAACATATTATATTTCATATCTCACTTTAGAGAATAATGAGAAACTGCTTAGAAGGGAAAGAAGTCTAATGCTGTGACACCCTTTTGGTACAAGGGATATGTTTCTTGGAAAATCCATCTACATCCCTGGGCCAAACCTTGAAGACACTCTGAATATTGAAATATTTGAACAAGTTTTCTAACAAATTTTGTAACCCACTTAAATGCTGGCTCTTTAAAAAAAAAAAAAGTATTTTTATTGTAGAAAACTTACGTACTAGGTATTGTGCTCAATCTCCCCATTTGTGTTTGACCATTTCTTTCTCCATGAGCTCTCTGCTTTTGGTTATTGAATGATTATTTGAAATTTCACCTATTACACCAAAATTTAAAGTTTTTATCACAGTACCCCAGACACAAAATCACCCTGGACAAATGTTTGAAGTCATTAATGATGGTGATTGTGCAATAAACTCTAAGAAATCAAGCAGTTTCATGTCTGAATGATTTCTGAATTTTTTTTTTTAACGTTCTGGTACGAATGTCAAAACCATGAAGTAAAGATTAAGCTCTGTCAATTTTATAAGCTGGTAGACCTCGCTTCTATTGTTTGCTAGGCCCTAGTGTAACTCATTTACACAAGCCATTTTGAAGCTCTTTGGGACTGTCACTTTATTAGTAAAATAAAAGGATCTGGTTTGGTGGATCTCTGTAATCTTACTCTGAAATTACATGACTCTATTTAAGACTAATTTCTCTCTCAATAATCTTAGGACTTTTTTGATACCAATTTTTTTTTTTTTTTTTTTTGCGGTACGCGGGCCTCTCACTGTTGTGGCGTCTCCCCTTGTGGAGCACAGGCTCCGGACGCGCAGGCTCAGTGGCCATGGCTCACGGGTCCAGCCGCTCCACAGCATGTGGGATCTTCCCGGACTGGGGCACGAACCCGTGTCCCCTGCATCGGCAGGCGGACTCTCAACCACTGCGCCACCAGGGAAGCCCGGTCCAAACTTTTTTTCCTTTGGGGTAGACTCTTTTGTGTGTGTGTGTGTGTGGCTACACAAAGGCTAGGAAAAATGCAGAGTTTGGCTTATTTGGTGGTGTGGTAGGCCTAGCTAACATGTCCAAGTGAAAGGCCCTCAGAAGTCAGCGGACAGCATGGGCTCGCTGGGTATCTGGGGGTGGGGAAAAGAATCAGATGGAAGCCACTGAGGATAAGCATTACTTGGTTCACGATTTTGCCCCGGATGCTGTGTGAGTGATTACATGGGAGAGAAATTTGAGGAAGTAGAATAATGGAAACACAGAAATGTTATAATGATTCTACTTTTCTTTTGTCATAATAAAAACCTTTCTAGCCACTGGTACTGTGCTGAACCATATTGGAGCCAGAGGGAAAAGGAAAAATCAGTGATACTAATCATATCTTTATATAAAATTTTGATATATTGTTTATCTTGTATATTTTTATGTTAATTTCTATTTAAAATATTGCATTAAAATATTATTTAATTGATTACTGAGATTTTAGAACCCATTAAATTTTCCCCCAGAGGAGAGTACATTACTCAACTCATCCTATTCTGGCCTTGCTGGCCACTCAATAATGACCCTTTGTCTGTGATTCCTCTCTGCCTCCTAATTAGGTTGGCAATGTGAGAAGAGGGTCTCCTTTTGGTTGCACATTGAGAATGTGCCCTCTAGCGAGGTTCTTGCTCTCTGAGAACTTAATACATCAACCAGTTGAAACCCCTCTGCTTGGGGCACGTAATGGGCCAAAAAGATGAATAGAGTGCAGTTTTCAAAAATGCCATCTGTGGTCCTTGTGGTTGCAATCATGAGCAGTTCATATGCCTAGGAACTATTCAATTGTATACTTAGTGGAGTTATTCCTGAAATTTTTAGACAAAAGATTAATGCAGAAGAAATTCTCTTTATAGGCAAAGCAAAACCACACCACTAAATGAGACAATCAATCTGCCGGAAGCAGGAAGAGCTGCCTGCAATTGCTCTGGGAAATGACATGGGAAAACTTGTTAAAGGAGGAAAAAGCCTGGAAAGTGTAACCACAATTTGGTGAGGTGGAAGAATCTGGGTATTTAGGGGAACAGAGAACAACTTCCAGCGTACATGTTGGGTAACTAATAATAGGCCTTGGACATGTTGCCTCCAATCCAACCAAAGTAATGCGTTCCCACAGCCCTATCATGGAAAATGGAAATAAAATGGGCTAGTGAACCAAAAGGAGAAATATGTACTAAGTTACACATCTCTGTGTAATAGAAAAAAAAATTAAAATAAAACCAAGTGTTAAAATAAGAACCATTTCATAGTCCATTTATAAAAGTTAGCAGGATGGCATGACAAGATGAAAGATGACAGGCTGGCTCCTTGTGATACAGGCCAGTTACTTATTCCTTCCTTCTCTTTTTGTCTATGCTGAGGCTTATGAAAAAGTTGCTTAAAAAAGGAAAATAACTGCTGGTAGGAATGTAAAGTGGTGCAGCCACTGCGGAAAACAGTTTGGTGGTCCCTTAAAAAGTTAAACAGAATTACCACAAGACCCAGATATTCTACTCCTAGGTATAAGCCCAAAGGAATTGAAAATAGGGACACAAACAGATAGTTTACTGCATTATTTATAATATTATTTATAATATCCAAAAAGGTGGAAACCAACTCAAATGTCCATCATCAGATGAAAGGATAAACAAAATGTGATATATTCATACAATAGAATATTATTTAGCCATAAAAAGGAATAAAGTTCTGATAAATGCTGCAACATGGATGAACCTTAAAAACATTGTCCTAAATGAAATAAGCCAGACACAAAATGAGAAATATTGAACCATTATACTTATATGAAATATCTAGAGTATGAAAATTCATAGACAGAAAGCACATTATATGTTACCAGGGGCTAAGGGGAAGGGGAAATGGGGAGTACTTGTTTAATGGGTACAGAGTTTGTTTCAGGCAATGAAAAAGTTTTGAAAGTAAATGCGATGATTGTATAGCATTGCATATTATAATTAACGCCACTGAGATACGCTTTAAAATGATTAAAATGACAAATTTTATGTTATATATATTTTATTACAATAAAAAGAAAAACAAAATGATAAAAGCGAAAAAAAAAAAGGAAAACAGGAAAACATAGATTTGTGTGAAATATAGTACTTCTACATGTTATTCAGCAAAGCCAATTCCTACATTTGGAAACCATGTTCTTAGTTAGATTTGTCCAACCCAACCCAGCATTAGGCAGAAGACCAGCCTTCTCCAGAAAAAATTTTTTCGCAGGAGTAAAAGAGGTTCTAGAGAAATAAAACGTTATCTAGAGAGGTAGTTAATGTGAATTAAAGAACACATATTGCCCATTTTGGTTTCACAAAGCTCTCTCCTCAATTAGGCCTAAATTACACCCTGGCTAAAGCAAGCCCTATGCCTCCTGTTCTTCCTACAGCTGATCAATAGCGTAATCTCCTAGAAAGGGAGGGGTGACCCCTGACATCCCTCCCACACTGCTCTAATGTTTTTGGACAATTTTTATCCATGATGGTAGTGGTCAAGGGGCCAGGGCTGGGGAAACACGGTGTTTCATAGTTTCTTCCAAACCAAAACTAGCTGGCATATTTTGGGCACAATTTTGAAAGATTTGTGACTCTAAATATCTGAATACATTAGAATGTGGGATTTAAAGCATGTTTGCTATAGACTTTTTGTGATTAGGCTTAAAAAATAACAGTGGCAGGTTCTACTTCTTAAAAAATCTAATTTGAACTTGATACACATTTATATGCAGTAGAACTATTTGAGAGCTAGATAAGAAATTCTGCTTATCTGTTCATTAAATCCAGGTTCCCCATATTAGCCATTTGTTAGCCTTCTTAGATTATTATAAATATTTGAAAGTGTTAAAGTTTTATTAAAAAGATCTCTTTTCTTATTCCAGAGTAGACTTCCTAGCTGGTAGTCTACCCAGGTTTCACTGCATTCTTGGCTGCTATAAGCTGAGGCACAGTTCTTCATATTTGCTTGGCTACTGACCTCAGATTTGGAAACCTAAGGAACAAAGGTGTCTTTCCTCTGGTGTTGAAAATTTTTATTCTTTTGAACCATACTTAAAAATTTTTTCTCTTCAAATTTTTCCTTGTTATTTTTAGCCCTTGTTATTTTTAGCTTTTTGCCAAGTCCTTGGGTGCTTTTCTTCCTTTTTTCTCTTTGACTGCTTTATGCTCAGAAAGGGTAAATGGGATTTTATTACTCAGTGAATCATTTATAAATATGCTACATGTATAGAGTCTCCACCTCAGGTGTAAGAACATGCTGAGTGTCATGTAGGTGAACGTGTAAATACCTGTGTATGTGTGTGTGGATATGCATGTCTACTCACTTCCTACAGAGAAACAGGAGCCAGAAAAAATAAAAGTGGGGTGGTCTGTTTGAGGTAGATGCCACCTGAAACCGAGTGACTGTATAGTGCTGATATCTGTACTTACATATAAACAATGACCCAATAATGCACCTTTTATAAAGACATTTCATTTTGGGTCCATTTGAAAGTGTCATAGATACATGTATTCATCTCCAGAGTTGTTGTTTTCAAACATTTCAAGGGTTTTATTGTTTTGAATGCCTCAGAATGCTCCCTTTTGGTGTGATGTTTGATCCGGTCTGCAGTTGATGAAGTATCTTCTAATCGAAAATGTTCTTCATGACCGTGTTTAACTTCAAGGAATCTTTAGGCATGGTTTTGTGTGCACATTTGCATCAATAGCTCATTCAGCTACTTGAGTTCTGCCTCAAGGACGTGGTTGCTGACGCTGGAGGCCCAAATCATTGCACTTCTAAGTGGCACTTCCTGAAACCAAAGGCAGCTGCTGTTGAATGAATGAACTTGTGAATCAATGAGGAAGTAATACTTACAATGGTCTGTTTGCTTTGGGGGAAGAGCATGGAGTGAAGAAGTTCACCTTAATCTATCACTGAAATGAGATTGGGGGCAGGGGGATGAGAGAGCTGAAATATAAACAGCTGAAAGGAGAGTGATAAGACAAGCAATATTTTTGCACACTGAAGAATGTTCTAGATTGCTAACGGGGGGTCAAGTAAATCTGTTGTCTCTGAACCTGTTGGCCACTATAGTGAGTTTATGCATGTTCTCCTAACCCTCCTTCTCTTTAGCTACACCCCTGCCCCGGCTAGTTAGTGTCTACACTGCCTTTGATTTTGTCTGCCTGCCATGCACTCGTGCTTTTTCTAAGAGCAGTTTTTTTGGGGCAGGGGGGACCAGCCCCTGCCCTGCTGAACTCAGTTTCATGGGACTGTCATTCAAGGCGCCCCTGCTGTCCGCGGGGTAAGTGCAAACTCAAAATCGAGTTCTTTCTCCTTGATTTGAATTTTTTCCTGAGTGACACAAGGACAACCAAGCAGGACTGGAATTCATTCCTCATGGTAGAGGGGTGGTGGTCATGGTGGCTGTGAAGGAATTGTCTGTTTGTTCCTAAATTCCTAGAGCTGCCTGGATTCTAGTTTCTTTGCAAAAAAAAACACAAACTTTTTCCCCCCTGCTTTTTCTTTAATTCTAGGAGTAACCTTACGTTATGATAAAACATTCAGTTTTTTTCCTAGAGTCAGTTTCTGTTGTTTGCAACTGATGAAATCTAAGTGGTAACAGACTCTCTTCCCTCAGCCCCACACCCTGCACGAGCAGTTCTTCCTCAGCCTGGCTCAGCCTTGGGCAGGAGGAAATGGAAAGAAGCCTGTCAGCGCTTCCTTGGTGTTGTCACTGTTTTCTGTTCCACTTAAAGATGAAATTTAGTCGTGTTTACTGACTCTTCGGATTACAAAAGATAGATGAAATCTTGTACTCAGAGTGTTTTCCCCACTTTCATTTATTCTTAGTCTACGGCATCAGGATGCTCTATGCTCTACCCCAATCTCAGCTGGAAAAACTCCTCCATTGCAATTTGAGTGTGTATGTGCCACAGTGACCTGCCCTGGTTCCTTTAAGGGAGCAGGTAGGGGTCAGACAGAGAGAGGCACCTTCACACCCTATGCACACTCACCCCTCTCCCCACTTCTTTCCTCTTTGCCACTCCACCCAAAAGAGGAAGATATGAGCCCATTCATGAGATAAAGGGCAGATACCGGCAAATAGAGACTAGAGAATAGAGAAGCTCCAGCAATTACAATATTGAGTACACACATATCACTTATTCTGGTAATGCTCAGTCTTTCAGCATGCAGACGCCTCAGCACTACGTGTGTGTTTTTTTGTTCAGTGTAATTTCAGCAATTGTGTAATCTTGTAAACATCGATTGAATATCTGTGCTTTCACGAAAGTAAAGTCCTGCTCTTATGCAAATACTAACAAAGTAGTTAAGAAAACAGAAGGAGGTAACAAAGAAAATAAGACCCGTGGGCAGATGGTTTCTGAAATTATATATTTTTCTGTGAAGCATTAGCTGTTTTAAAAGCATTAAGGCTCATTTTTCTTCTAGGATGTGGGTGTGTAATTTAAGATAAAACACCTTCATTGCACAATGCAAAGTTTACCTTGCCAAGTACTTAATTTATAATGACTTCTTTTTCTATTAAAATATTTCCTCAAATAATTTTTAGTAATTTTTCACGGAGGGGGTTGTTCTAGAAAGATTCTTATTTCAGGACTGGGAGAAAGCTTGGGAGGATTGTCCAGAGCAGAGTAGAATATATTTCATTAAAGAATTCCTCCTTAAAAGGAAATTCTACGGCTTCTTTTATGGACTTCTCTTAAAGTTTATTAGCTGCTCTGTCAGAAAGTTATTTAAAATTTTTGATCTAAATATCTCATGTTGCCCATCTAAACCCTTATTTTCTTTTTCCTAAAGTGAAGAACAGCCTGGAATCACATTCTGGGTAAGGCCTTTCATGGATGTGACATGAGCAGCTAAAATTCTCTCTTAACATGAGTTGAAACATTTCTTTTCTCATAGGCATGCTTTAATAACAACTTGCAGATTTTTAAGAATCTCCTCGCCTGTCTTCCTATCCCCACATTTCTTTTAAGTGGTAGAGTTGGACGTGGATGAACTATGGAGCAGAAAATAAAAACTGAGCTCAGCCTCAGGGCAGGATTCCTATTCCTGCATCCCATCATTGTGATTGATTTTTAGATCACAGTGACATGACGTTGAAAAGTCAATTTGCTGTCCAGGCTGACATCTGAATTGATTTCTTCTCTCAGTGGATCCGTCCCCGCACTTGAGGCCATCTGGCTTGTCGCCCACGTGATTGGTCACTGAGGGTGGATTTGCCGCATCAGACTGTGGGAGATGCAGCTGTGCAGACACCCGTCCCTCCCTCACTATCCGGTGTCTCTCATCAAATTAATCGCTGGATGGAAAATCGCCACTTTCTTTGCCAAAGTTGTTTTTCTTGTGAGGGACTGTGAACTGTGCTTCTGAGTTAGAGCTTCAGTTATCTTTCATCTTTTATGTGTAGAATATCAATTTCTCTCCCTCAGATGTACTCATCTTTTGATATCCTCTCTTGAAATATTAGATTGGTTTTGACCACTTTTTAAATTTAATAAATATGTCTCCATATGACAGAATTCTCACTACCTCTTAGATAGATGTCAACTGCACATTGAAGGCCTATGGTCTTTATTTTACCACTGAGGCCAAGAGACATGGGAAGCCAGGATTGCCTCTAGTTTTGCTCTCAAAGGTTGATAATGATCTTTAAGGAAGAAGAGGTATCCATCTTCTTGTGTGCTGTGTAATTTTATCCTATTAACTTAAGTCTAGGTCTAGACTATGCTATCCCCATTTTCGTTTTAAATTTTGTTTTTTTTTTTTTTTTTTTAATGAGACTACCATATAGCACGGGATAAGAATTCTTGCTCAAGTTGGGACATTGCATCTCTCTCTTCCTCTGGATCCACCAGATCTCGTATTCTTTCATATTACAAAATTAGGTGAGTCTGATGAGAACTGTTCCTTACAGATGATGCATTCCGATGCCTTTTCGGGGTTTGTGAATTTACTGTATAATGCTTTCTTCTAGCAATTTTCTAACCTGGCTCATAGATTTGAAATAGCCAGAAGTACCTCCTTTTTCAAATATAGCGACTCTATTTACTCTCTCTGTGCTTGTTTTAAAAAATGGAAATATTGCAAATATACAGAAAAACATAAAAAACTAATATGACAGAAATATTATTCCAGTTTGTGGTTACATAACAATTTCAAAATCTAGTCTTATGTTGGTAGGCATATGGGTTGTTTTCAATACTTTGCTTTTATAAATAGCAGTATAAAGAACATTGCATACAGGTCTCTGTGGCTAACCCCCCCCCCCCCCAAAAAAGAGCTTCTCTGGAGCATATGCCTGGGAATGAAATTGCTGAGATGAAAAAGTCTGCTTATTTTTAATTTTATTAGATATTGCCAAATTTTTCTCGAAGGGCATACCAATTTTTAATTCCATCAGCCGTTTATGAGAGTTCATTAGTCCGTATTCTTGTCAACACCTGGGACTGTCAGACTTTAAATTTATTACTAACTCGATGAGTGTAAAATGGTCCTGAATTGTGGTTTTAACTCGCATTTTCCAGATTATTGGTTAGGAGCAACATCTTTTCATTTGTTCGCTAGTCAATCATGTTACTTTCTCTTTGACTTGCCTCTTTATAGCTTTTGGCTATTCTATTGAACTTTTTTCTTCTTATATTTCAGAGTTCTTGGTAAATTCTGGATTCCATCCAGTGGTGGCTTTTTTTTGTTGTATTTTCTCCTGGTTTATAGCTTGTCTTTTCATGTTGTCTTTTGTTGTATTTTAGTTTTATTATTTAAATGCAGTCAGTAGTATATGTATTTTCTTTGTTATTTATACTTTTGATTCCTTGTTTCAGAAATCTTTTTCTACCTTGCAGACATAAAAATTGTTACCCCATCTTATACATGTTTAAAATTTTTGTTTTTCATTTTTTGGTCTTTTAAACCACAAACTCTTTGTACATGGTGGCCCGATTTATTTATTTTCCATATGTTTAAAAATTATCTGTCCCACAACCGTTTATTGAATAGTTTTTTTTTGTGTTCTTTGTTCTTTACCACTGGGCTAATTTGCCAAGACTTCATTATCTTAATCGTTAGGGTTTTGTGATATGTTGCTTTCCTACTGCTCTGTCAAGTTACCCCAGCTTCTTCTTTGTTTCCAAAATTGTCTCAGCTTTTATTTTTCTATAAAATTTAGCATTAGTTTTTCAAGTTTTACAGAAATCTCTGTTGGAATTTTGATTGGAATTACATTAATTTATATATGAATGTCAACAAAATAAGTATCGTTATATTTTGACTCTTTCTACCCATGAGCATCCTGTATTTTTCTTTTCTTTTTGCCATCCTTTTCTACCTTTCAATAATGTTTTGAAAGTTTTCTCCATATAAGTGCAACCCAATTTTTAAAATGTTGTTTCTATGTATCTTTAAAGTCTGTTACTGTTATAAATGGAATCTTTTAAAATTAAATTTTATAATTGTTGCTGGTATGTGGGAATACTATAGATATTTATATTGCTCTTTTTTCACCTCACAATTCTGCTGAAGTTTCTTATTATAATTTGTCTATAGATTCTTTTAGAGTTCTCTAGGCTAAAAATCATGTCATCTACAAAATAATGACATTTATGCTTACTCCTTTTCAATCCTGAAATTTTTTGTTTTATTTTATTTTACTGCATTGGTTAAGACTTCCAGGACATGACTGAATAGAACCAGTGATAGTAATATCCTTATCTTATATTTGACTTAAAGGGAATGCTTCAGACTTCCCATTAGAAAGTATAACATTCACTCTAAATTTTTGGTGTATATCCTTTTTAGGTTAGTAAAGTGTTTTCCTAATACTCTTTTGCTAAGAGTTTTTTTGTTGTTGTTGTTGTTGTGGGTAGGATGAATGCTATCTAATGTTTTTCCCCTCTACCTATTGTGATAATCACATAAATTTCCTGTTTTAATCTATTAATGTGATCAATTACCTAATATACTTTTATCACATTTAATCATTCTTAATTACTGTTATAGATAAAACATGCATATGTTTTTTTTTTAATACACTGCTGGATTTGGATTGTTAATATTATGTTTAGGATTTTGTATCTATATTCATAAGTGAGATAAAGCTATAATTTTCTATTTTAAAATATGTTGGTTTTTGTTTCAAGGTTATTGTTAGCTTCATTAAATGAGTTGGACATGAGCACCACGTCCTTTTAAATTAGTGAAATAATTTATATAAGACTATCTGTTCTCTGAATGTTTGGTGAAACTTACCTCTCCCTTGTAAGGGAGACTAGGGTTGTATTTTCTGTGATTGAACATCCTTTAATAGCTATTGTTGTATTTATTAAAGTCCTTTAACTTAAATTTACGTTATAGAAAATTATTTGTGCATGTGCATATGAAAAAGTACCAATCTATGACACAAGTCTAACACACAAATATAAAAATATATAATGCCATGAATATTATTTATTACAATTATCTGATCAGGGGCATAACTTTAAAGTCTAAGCCCCTACATAAATCCTGAACCCCTTTTGGAACTTTTTATAATCCAAATATATAAGTTTGAGTATGTTGGTGACATGATAACAACAACTAATATTTATTTGGTATGTATTCTGTATCAGGAAGTTTATCTATATTTTTACATTTGTTGCCTATAACAATCCTGGGAGACATGGTTAATCCTATAAAACATGAGTAAGGCCTAGGGGCTAGATAAGTTGTACAAAATCTCATGGGTAGTGAGTGGCAGATTTTAGATTTAAACTAAATGTTCTGAAGGAAAGCTGATATCCTTTTCACAGCATCTTACTGGGAAATGGATGACAAAGACTGAGAATCAGTTTTGATAATAAGTAGTAAATTTTATTGTTGTTACTTTTAGAAACTGAGGTGCATTATATAGGCCTCTAGAAAAACTGACTGTGTAAAATATAAATACTGCTAAGGTTTTCATGTACTGTCAAATAGCCTATATACTGCACAACTCCTGGGAGCACCATTTATATGGGTCCCAAAGTCAACGACACTTCTCTGGATTTACGCAATATGATGACATTTAATGCTGCAAATAGGTACCTGCATTGCAAGGTTTTGAGGAAAGAAAGAAACCATTCCCAGGAGATACACTTACTTTACAATTTATAAAAGATTAACTGCATTGTTGGGCTGAGTTTTCGAGTTCCTTTTAGTACATAAAATGGGGCTCGTTAAGATTGTATTTTACAAAAAACTTGTGATATTTGTGTTCTCAGTTTATTACTTCATGAAAAAAGGAGAAATGTGTATCAGATGAGGACAGTTAATTAAGTTTCAAATTTTTAGTTGGCATTGGCTATAATATTCAAGAAAAAAGTTCAGAAAGGAAACTGGTAAGGTTTGATGATTTGCTCATGAAAGAATTCTCGCAGTGCCATAGAAAAAGGAAACAAATGTGTTTTCATAAAGAAGTCCAGACTTTGTTCCCATTTAATTATTTTTCCTTAATAAAATGCAACTTGGAGTTTTTAATTTTAAGAATAAGTGATTCTTGGGACTTCCCTGGGGGCACAGTGGTTAAGAATCCTCCTGCCAATGCAGGGGACACAGGTTTGAGCCCTGGTCCTGGAAGATCCCACATGCCGTGGAGTAACTAAGCCCGTGCACCACAACTATTGAGCCTGTTCTGTAGAGCGCGCAAGCCACAACTACTGAAGCACGTGCGCCTAAAGCCCGTGCTCCGCAACAAGAGAAGCCACCGCAGTGAGAAGCCTGTGCACTGCAAAGAGTAGCCCCCACTTGCTGCAGCTAGAGGAAGCCTGCACGCAGTAATGAAGACCCAATGCAGCCAAAAATAAATAAATTTATTTAAAAAATAAGAATAAGTGATTCTTAATAAGAATAAATAAATGACAATTTAGTTATGATACTAGGTTTGGAAATAATAAGCAGACTAATAAAATTTCATAATATGAACATATTTTATGGGCACTGGAAGTAACCTTTTTTTTTGAGAGTTTATTTCTGACCAGTACTATGCCCATTACATTTTCTGTTTTGAATGCAAAACTTTTGTAGTATTTCTGATTTCCCTCGACCCATCAATTCTTCTGTGCTTGTTTCTCCATTTTCCATTCCACTTTTACTTCCTTTACCCAAGATTTATTTTTTCCTTCTTTCTTCACAGCAGTATCTATTCTCCCTGCTGGCTGTCAGTTCTTTTTCTCCTCTCAAAGTCATTTCAGTCATTGTTCTTTATGCCTCTCAGAGGAATAAAAAAGGGCTGGTCTGTGAATTATTATTTCTCTTTCAAGCAAGGAGAATGCAGAGTGTGCTAAAAATCACTTTAATTTAATAGACTCTCAAAATGTGAATTTAGTTTTTTTCTCTCTTGCCATTAAAAAATTTATTTACCCTGTCATTTAAACTTTATAATAGATTCCAAAAACTAAACATTTAAAATGACACGAACACTTGGCACTTTTCTTTTTGGATTCACCCTTAAGCAATGTATAAAACCAGCACTTCTCTAAGTGTGGTAAAATCTTTGACTTCTCAAAACAAATGTGTTAATGTTTCTGAGTGAAGAGAAGCTAAAAACATTAACTCTTTTCCCACTTAAAATTTTTAAAAGCTCTGCATGTATTCCCAGGGAAAATCTTAAAGTTTCTTATGTGTTACACAAACATGCACATATGCATGCAGCATCCAACTTGCACCTTCCTAAAGTTAAAACGATGGCTCATTGACTAGGATATGGAATGCATTTCTCCATAATAACCATAAAGTGAGTGGTGGTTATGTTCTGTTAAAGCCCATTCGGCCCTTACATCAGTACTATATTATTGTGTCTAACATCTGTTGATAATGTTTTTTATATGAGCATTACATTCTGAGATCTGGTAGTGATGATGGTTATGGAGGTGGGGTGGGCAAGGCCTGTCAGTGACATCTCCCTGCAGGATGACCTTGTACTCCAGTGTGAAGGGATCGTGGTAAAGACATGCTGAAGCCAGAATCTGAGTTAGTCACAACTAGCTACATAGAAACTTGAGGTGATTTTACTTGCTATTTATGTAGAGTACAAAACATCACGTATCTTGGGGAAGTAGGATAATCATCTGAAAAAAACCAAAGCCACATGGAAACCTCTAGCTGTAGTGAAAATTAAAAGAGAGTATAATATGGGTCAAGGGTTCTCAGACATACCATGAGCAAATGCCTAGGTGCATTAACATAATTTAACAAAAATGTAATTAGGGTTCCCTGAGTAAAATACTTCTGTTTTCAACATTGACCATAAATGTCCCTTTAATTTCTCTTTATAGCCAAAATATAGCATTGGACTAAACTTTCACTGTCTGATTCGTAAAGAGGTCTGCATGGGTAGAGGATGAATGGAGTCTTGGTCTTCTCTTTTTTTCAGCCTGCCTTTTCTCTTGGTCCACGTACTGTTCCCAGTTTTCCTTGTGGAGTCTAAAGTGTATTTGGATATAAATTTTGGATCATAATTTTACCCCCTAGAATTTCCTCTCTACATTGCTCTTTCTTTCTCCTCCTCCCCTCTCCTCTCTTGGCATTTCTGCTGTATTTAGTTTATCATATTTATTTCTCAAATTTGGTAATCTAGATATTGTGCCTGTATACAATTTCATTAGATTTACCCACTTTTATTTTATATATTAGAGTTAGGGATTTGTGAAGTTAACATATAACTATGTATAAAACTTGACACAAATTTAATTAATTTTTTTCTGGAGATCTCAGACCAATAGTACCTGAATTTTCCAAAATAGTTATAACAATAGTACCTGGAATTCCTTTCTTTGTAGAGCTGGCTTTGGTCTTCATGGAGAGTTTAGCCTTAATTCTCAATCTTAGTTCTGTATTTCTGGATTCAACCTGCCTTTCACCTGAGAGTTACTCACAGAGAGTCTACTTGCTACTTAAAATGAAATCCAAAAGCTAGTAATAAAAATTTATTACTATCACTGTATTAATCTTTTATGAGAGAAAGACCAATGACAAATAAATTACCAGCAGAGGCTTATTCAAGACAATTAAGAAAGCCATGGAATCAGTAGACAGTTTAATCTTTTTATTTTCATATACTGATTTGATTGAAAAGCTTTGAAACCCAATTTATATCAAGTCATTTAGGGTGAGGGGAGGACACAAGCAAGATATGAGAATCAAGAGAAAACCAGAACTAGATGTCAGCTCAGAATCCCAGGCAGCTCCAAAGATCTGGATGATAGGAGTCTACTGATTTTGAGTCAAGGGCTCTACTATTAATGTGATTCAGTTGCTTGTCACATGTGTGCTCCATTCTCCTCACTCTATTGACTATATTCTTCACCCTCCATTCTCTATATATCTTTTCTTGACCTTCTGCCTTCTGCTTACACATAATTTTGGTTTACTCGTAAATTTGGCTGTCCCAATTTCCTTTACCCTATATTTTTCCATGAACCTCACTAGCTTTCTCTGACAGTGGTATATATATATATATATATATATATATATATATATATATATATATATTTTAAATAAGTTTAAATTTCCTAAGATTTTTTTTTTCATGTCAAAGTACATTATAGATTGCTGGCTAGACTGTGGATTAGCTTCTTATGGATCAAATGTCACTTTGGTCCAATCAACAGGTGGAGCCCTAACTTTGAAACACAGCTGACTTGAGTTGCCACTATGCAGAAGCTGTGAGCATGGGACGTTGAAGGGGCTTACTGGCACGGCAGGGACCATGATTAACAAGTTGAGTTACTATAGAATCTCTAATTCCTTCTTTATGTATAATCTAATGATCACTGCCTTCATAACAATGACCTAGAAGCACAAGATTCTGAAGCTCTTCAACATTCAGTAAACAATTAAATTATGTTCAGTAGAGTTTTAGTGTTAAGTGTATTTTACTGTATTCTAATAGTTTGAAAGTTGATGAATTTCTCTATGTCATTATACAGTAATTCCTAACTACCACAAACTACTTCTATTAATTAGGACAAAACAATTCCCCAAAAAAGCAATTATTTTTGTACTAAGAATTCTTGGAGTTTTAGAGACAAGTTCCCACCGACCCCCCCCCCCCCGACTTAGCTGTGAAATAATGGATGGCAAAGAGCTGCTGCAAATTACCTTATGGATCTTTACTGTGTATTTTTTTCCTTTAAGTTGCTAGTAAGAGCCAATCACAATTTCTGTTGATCTGCAACTAACTGTTGAAATGTGTTCCTCATTATTTATTAGGAGATAAGTGTCGCCAGCAAAATGTTTTATCTATTAAGCAATGATGAACTTTATCTTAGAAATAAAGTCATACAACTAGGGGTGATTGTACAGGAAGAATATCTGGAATATTCTTACACCGCAATTCAGTAATGACTCATTAGTGTGCAACAATTTGATTATAATGTGATTAAGGTTCTAGGAGTAAATAGCTTGAAATTCTTACTATTATGAAGCACACTTGCCTTTTTTAACTTTAATTAACTTTTACTGACTACTGCCACCTATGATACTACAATAAGTTTAAAATGGACAGTGAACAATCTGATTGGCTGTTGAGAGACCAATGGAGAATATAGGGTTTAGGAGGGTGCTTTGTAGAATTAAGGTAATTGTACAAAAGAAAATTAAGGGGCTTCCCTGGTGGTGCAGTGTCTAAGAATCCACCTGCCAGTGCAGGAGACATGGGTTCGAGCCCTGGTCCAGGAAGATCCCACATGCCACGGAGCAAATAAGCCCATGCGCCACAACTACTCAGCCTGCGCTCTAGAGCCTGCAAGCCACAGCTACGGAAGCCTGCGTGCCTAGAGCCTGTGCTGTGCAACAAGAGAAGCCGCCGCAATGAGAAGCCCGTGCACTGCAATGAAGAGTAGCCCCCGCTCGCCACTAGAGAGAGCCCGCGTGCAGCAACGAAGACCCAATGCAGCCAAAAATAAATAAATAAAATAAATAAATTTTTAAAAAAACAAAGAAAATTGAGTGCCTTTACACTTAGGTCACAATGCATTGCCTAAGTCTGTTTGGGAAATATAGCTAATCTTTCTGGTATTTACTTTCATAATTTAGAAGATGAACCGTATGATGGAGATGTCTTTAAACACCAACAAATCATATTGAGTTGGGGGATTGGTCCAGTGGGCTAGAGGGTAATTAGAAGGGAATCACTATTAATCACCTATTATGTACCATGCAGTGTGCTATATGTGACTGTGAAACATTTATAATGCTCATTTTACAATGAGAATGTTGGCTTAAATACTGCCTAATGGTCACACAATTCCTAAATGAAAGACCTAGAATTCAAAACCAGGCATGATTCTTTTGTTTATATCCAAAGTTCATAATCTTTTGATGACATGCTGCTGCTTTACTCTGACTTGTCTCTAGTATCCTTTCCCTCCTCAATATTTCTCAATAAATGATGATTTCTTCAGATATTTAATGATAGTTTCAGTATTCCAGCAGGTGCAGCCAGTGTGGACTCGTGGGGAAGAATGAGATGGAAAAGTGACTTAGCTATAAACTTCTGGATTGTTAACGGAGGGCTTGACCTTGAATACAAGGAAAGGAGCATGAGTATTCGCAACTATTTCTAGGCTGTCTTGCCATGATTGCTTATTAGTAGAATGGGGAGGGTAATTGAGTAAAGCTGTGATAGACAAATGAAGGTATTTTTCCAGTAGGATACTTAGCTCTGTTTCTATACTATCTCAGATCAGCTCAGTAATTTCTAACCCTCACTTACATTCTAGATTCTATGGAGTGTACTATGCAAGAAACCACAGCATAAAGAATTTAAAGATCAATTGGCTTTAGGAAAATGAAGCAAAGTATCGTAATAATCCACTGGTTTTGGAGCAAAGGCTCTTAATTTTTTCTTTTTATAAAACTTAGGTTAATTAGATTAAACCCATTAGGCTAAATGTATTGACCACTGTACAGTTCAATTTTATTCTGCTTTGTAAATGTATGATTAATTCTTAGTTTTACCTTATTATTATTATTAACATCTTTATTGGAGTATAATTGCTTTACAATGTTGTGCTAGTTTCTGATGTATAACAAAGTGAATCAGCTGTATCTATACATATATCCCCATATCCCTTTCCTCTTGCTTCTCCCTCCCCCCCCCCATGCTACCCCTCTAGGTGGTTACAAAGCACCAAGCTTATCTCCCTGTGCTATGCCCCTGCTTCCCACTTGTTAGATAATTTATATTTGTTAGTGTATATATGTCAGTGCTACTCTCTCACTTTCTGCCAGCTTCCCCTTCCCCTTCCCCATGTCCTCAAGTCCATTCTCTATATCTGCGTCTCTATTCCTGTCCTGCCCCTAGGTTCATCAGAAACTTTTCTTTTTATATTCCATATATATGTGTTAGCATACGGTATTTTTCTCTTTCTGACTTACTTCACTCTGTATGACACACTCTAGGTCCATCCACCTCACTACAAATTGTTCAGTTTTGTTTCTTTTTAATGGTACTAGTCCATTGTATATATGTGCCACATCTTCTTTATCCATTCCTCTGTTGATGGACACTTAGGTTGCTTCCATGTGCTGGCTATTGTCAATAGAGCTGCAATGAACATTGTGGTACGTGACTCTTTTTGAATTATGGTTTTCTCAGGGTATATGCTCAGTAGTGGGATTGCTGGGTCATATGGTAGTTCTATTTTTAGTGTTTTAAGGGACCTCCATACTGTTCTACATAGTGGTTGTATCAATTTACATTCCCACCAACAGTGCAAGAGGGTTCCCATTTCTCCACACCCTCTCCAACATTTGTTGTTTGTAGATTTTTTGATAATGGCCATTCTGACTGGTGTGAGGTGATACCTCATTATAGTTTTAATTTGCATTTCTCTAATGATTAGTGATGTTGAGCATCTTTCATGTGTTTGTTGTATATCATGTGTATATCTTCTTTGGAGAAATGTCTATTTAGGTCTTCTGCCCATTTTTGGATTGGGTTGTTTTTTTGATATTGAGCTGCATGAGCTGCTTGTATATTCTGGAGATTAACCCTTTGTCAGTTGCTTTGTTCACAAATATTTTCTCCCATTCTGAGGGTTGTCTTTTCATCTTCTTTATGGTTTCCTTTGCTGTGCAAAAGCTTCTAAGTTTCATTAGGTCCCATTTGTTTGTTTTTGTTTTTATTTCCTTTTCTCTAGAGGTAGGTCAAAAAGGATCATTCTGTGATTTATGTCATAGAGTGTTCTGCCTATGTTTTCCTCTAAGAGTTTTATAGAGTCTGGCCTCACATTTAAGTCTTTAATCCATTTTGAGTTTCTTTTTGTATATGGTGTTAAGGAGTGTTCTAATTTCACTCTTTTACATGTAGTTCCAGTTTTCCCAGCAGCACTTATTGAAGAGGCTGTCTTTTCTCCGTTGTGTATTCTTGCCTCCTTTATCAAAGATAAGGTGACCATATGTGCGTGGGTTTATCTCTGGGCTTTCTATCCATTGATCAATATTTCTATTTTTGGGCCAGTACCATACTGTCTTGATTATTGTAGCTTTGTAGTATAGTCTGAAGTCAGGGAGCCTGATTCTTCCAACTCCGTTTTTCTTTCTCAAGATTCTTTTGGTTATTCAGGACCTTTGGTGTTTCCATACAAATTGTGACATGTTTTGTTCTACTTCTGTGAAAAATACCATTGGTAGTTTGATAGGGATTGCATTGAATCAGTAGATTGCTTTGGGTAGTAGAATCATTTTCACAATGTTGATTCTTCCAATCTGAGAACATGGTATATCTCTCCACCTGTTTGTATCATCTTTAATTTCTTTCAGCAGTATCTTATAGTTTTCTGCATACAGGTCTTTTGTCTCCTTAGGTAGCTTTATTCCTAGGTATTTTATTCTTTTTGTTGCAATGCTAAATGGGAGTGTTTCCTTAAATTCTCTTTCAGAGTTTTCATTGTTAGTGTAGAGGAGTGCAAGAGATTTCTGTGCATTAATTTTCTATCCTGCTACTTTACCAAATTCATTGATTAGCTCTTGTAGTTTTCTGGTAGCATCTTTAGGATTCTGTATGTATAGTACCATGTCATCTGCAAACAGTGATAATTTTATTTCTTCTTTTCTGATTTGGATTCCTTTTATTTCTTTTGCTACTCTGATGGCTGTGCCTAAATCTTCCAAAACTATGTTGAATAATAGCAGTAAGAGTGGGCACCTTGTCTTGTTCCTGATCTTAGAGGAAATGGTTTCGGTTTTTCACCACTGAGAACAATGTTGGCTATGGGTTTGTCATATATGGCCTTTATTACAATGAGGTAGGTTCCCCTATGCCTACTTTCTGGAGAGATTTTTATCATAAACGATTGTTGAATTTTGCTGAAAGCTTTATTTGCATCTACTGAGATGATCACATGGTTTTTATCCTTCCATTTGTTAATATGGTGTATCACATTGATTAATTTGTGTATATTGAAGAATCCTTGCATTCTTGGGAAAAACCCCACTTGATCATGGTGTATGGTCCTTTTAATGAGCTGTTGGATTCTGTTTGTTAGTATTTTGTTGAGGATTTTTGCATCTATGTTCATCAGTGATATTGGCCTCTAGTTTTCTTTTTTTGGGACATCGTTGTCTGGTTGTGGTATCAGGGTGATGGTGGCCTTGTATAATGATTTTGGGAGTGTTCCTCCCTCTGCTATATTTTGGAACAGTTTGAGAAGGATAGGTATTAGCTCTTCTCTAAATATTTGATAGAATTCGCCTGTGAAGCCATCTGGTCCTGGGCGTTTGTTTGTTGGATGATTTTTAATGACAGTTTCAATTTCAGTGCTTGTGATTGGTCTGTTCATATTTTCTGTTTCTTCCTGGTTCAGTCTCGGAAGGTTGCGGTTTTCTAAGAATTTGTCCATTTCTTCCAGGTTGTCCATTTTTTTGGCACATAGTTGCTTGTAGTAATCTCTTGTGATCCTTTGTATTTCTGCAGTGTCAGTTGTTACGTCTCCTTTCCATTTCTAATTCTGTTGATTTGAGTCTTCTCCTTTTTGTTCTTGATGAGTCTGGCTAATGGATTGTCATTTTTGTTTATCTTCTCAAAGAACCAGCTTTTAGTTTTATTGACCTTTGCTATTGATTTCTTCATTTCTTTTTCATTTATTTCTGATCTGATCTTTATGATTTCTTTCCTTCTGCTAACTTTGGGGTTTTTTTGTTCTTCTTTCTCTAACTGCTTTTGGTGTAAGGTTGTTTATTTGAGATTTAGGTTGTTTATTGGAGATTTAGGTTGTTTATTTGAGATTTTTCTTGTTTCTTGAGGTAGGATTGTATTGCTATAGACTTCCCTCTTATAACTGCTTTTGCTGCATCCTGTAGGTTTTGGGTCATTGTGGTTTCATTGTTGTTTGTTTCTAGGTATTTTTTGATTTCCTCTTTGATTTCTTCAATGATCTCTTGGTTATTTAGTAGCATATTGTTTAGCCTCCATGTGTTTTTATTTTTTACAGTTTTTTTTTTCCTGTAATTGATATCTAGTCTCAGTGTTGTGGTCAGAAGAGATACTTTATATGATTTCAGTTTTCTTAAATTTTCCAAGGCTTGATTTGTGACCCAAGATATGATCTATCCTGGAGAATCTTCCATGAGTACTTGAGAAGAAAGTGTATTGTTTTGTTTTGGATAGAATGTCCTATAAATATCAATTAAATCCATCTTGTTTAATGTGTCACTTAAAGCTTGTGTTTCCTTATTTATTTTCATTTTGGATTATCTCTCCATTGGTAAAGTGGGGTGTTAAAGTCCTCTACTATGATTGTGTTACTGTCAATTTCCTCTTTTATGGCTGTTAGCATTTGCCTTATGTATTGACGTGCTCCTATGTTAGGTGCATAAATATTTACAGTTGTTGTATCTTCTTCTTGGATTGATCCCCTGATCATTATGTAGTGTCCTTCTTTGTCTCTTGTAATAGTCTTTGTTTTAAAGTCTATTTTGTCTGATATGAGAATTGCTACCCCAGTTTTCTTTTGATTTCCATTTGCATGGAATATCTTTTTCCATCCCCTCATTTTCAGTCTGTATGTGTCCCTAGGTCTGAAGTGGGTCTCTTGTAGAAAGCACATATACTGGTGTTGTTTGTGTATCCATTCACCCAGTCTGTGTCTTTTGGTTGGAGCATTTAGTCCATTTACATTTAAGGTAATTATCGATGTGTATGTTCCTGTTACCATTTTCTTAATTGCTTTGGGTTTGTTTTTGTAGGCCTTTTCCTTGTTCTGTGTTTCCTGCATACAGAAGTTCCTTTAGTATTTGTTGTAAAGCTGGTTTTGTGGTGCTGAATTCTCTTAAATTTGCTTGTCTGTAAAGGTTTTAATTTCTCCCTGAAATCTGAATGAGGTCCTTGATTGGTAAAGTAATCTTGGTTGTAGGTTTTTCCCTTTCATCACTTTGAATATGTCCTGCCACTCCCCTCTGGCTTGCAGAGTTTCTGATGAAAGATCAGCTGTTAACCTTTTGGGGATTCCCTTGTATGTTATTTGTTACTTTTCCCTTTCTACTTTTAATGTTTTTTTTGTATTTAATTTTTAGTTTGATTAATATGTGTATTGGCATGTTTCTCCTTGGATTTATCCTGTATGGGACTCTCTGTGCTTTCTTGACTTGATTAACTATTTCCTTTCCCATGTTAGGGAAGTTTTCAACTATAATCTCTTCAAATATTTACTCAGTCCCTTTCTTTTTCTCTTCTTCTGGGACCCCTATAATTCAAATTTTGGTGCGTTTAATGTTGTCCCAGAGGTCTCTCAGACTGTCCTCAATTCTTTTCATTCTTTTTTCTTTATTCTGCTCTGCAGTAGTTATTTCCACTATTTTATCTTCCAGGTCACTTATCCGTTCTTCTGTCTCAGCTATTCTGCTATTGATTCCTTCTGGAGAATTTTAAATTTCATTTATTTTGTTTGTTCATTATTGTTTGTTTGCTCCTTAGGTCTTGTAGATCCTTGCTAAACATTTCTTGTATTTTCTTCATTTTATTCCAAGATTTTGGATCATCTTTACTATCATTACTCTGAATGCTTTTTCAAGTAGACTTCCTATTTCCTCTTCATTTGTTTGGTCTGGTGGGTTTTTACCTTGCTCCTTCATCTAATGCATATTTCTCTGTCTTCTCATTTTGTTTTACTTACTGTTTGGGTCTCCTTTTCGCAGGCTGCAGGTTCATAATTTCCAGGTTTTTTTGGTGTCCTCCCCCAGTGGGTGAGTTTGGTTCAGTGGCTTGTGTAGGCTTCCTGGTGGAGGGGACTGGTGCCTGTGTTCTTGTGGGTGGGGCTGGATCTTGTCTTTCTGGTGGGCAGGGCCATGTCCGGTGGTGTGTTTTGAGGTGTCCGTGAACTTAGTATGATTTTACACAGCCTCTCTGCTAATGGGTGTTGGTGTGTTCCTGTCTTGCTAGTTGATTGGGGTGGGGCATCCAGCACTGGAGCTTGCTGGCTGTTGGCTGGAGCTGGGTCTTAGCATTGAGATGGAGAACTCTGGGAGAGCTCTCACCTCTTCATATCACCTGGGGCCAGGAGGTCTCTGGTGGTCCAATGTTCTGAACTTGTCTCTCCCACCTCAGAGGCTCAGGCTTGACACCAGGCCGGAGCTCCAAGACCCTGTCAGCCACATGGCTCAGAGGAAAAGGGAGGAAAAAAGAATGAAAATGAATAATTTTAAAAAATTATTTTAAAAAATAATAATAATTTTAAAAAAGAGAGCAACCAAAGTAATAAACAAATCTATCAGTGATCACAAGTGCTAAAAACTATACAAAGATAACCATAAAAATTAGAAACATGTCAGCTGCAGACAGCAGACCCCAAGTCTACAGTTGCTCTCAAAGTCCACTGCCTCAATTTTGGGATGATTCATTGTCTATTCAAGTATTCCACAGTTGCAGGGTACATCAAGTTGATTGTGGGCATTTAATACGCTGCTCCTGAGGCTGCTGGGAGAGATTTCCCTTTCTCTTCTTTGTTCGCACAGCTCCTGGGGCTCAGCTTTGTTTTTGTCCCACCTTGTGTGTGCATCACCTGAGGGCCTCTGTTCTTCGCTCAGACAGGACGGGGTTAAAGTAGCAGCTGATTAGGGGGCTCTGTCTCACTCAGGCAGGGAGAGAGAGGGGTACGGTAGTCATAATTGGAATGCAGTGCTAGCCTGTGGTGGCTGAGGCTGGCGTGATGTTGCAACAGCCTGAGGTGCGCCATGCGTTATCCTGGGGAACTTGTCCCTGGATCACAGGACCCTCGCAGTGGCATGTTGCCCAGGCTCCTGGGAGGGCGTGGGTAATGACCTGTGCTTGCTTGGTGGCTGCAGCAGCAGCATTAGCGTTTTATGCCTGTCTCTGGGGTCCGAGGTGATAGCCGCAGCTCGCAACCGTCTCTGGAGCTTGTTTAGGCAGTGCTCTGCCTTCTGTGGGCAGACAGGGAAGGAATCCTCTCTCCTGGCGCACCCTGAAACAATGGTCTCTTGCCTCTTAGGCAGTTCCAGACTTTTTCTTGGACTCCCTCCCGGCTAGCTGTGGCACACTAGCCCTCTTCAGGCTGTGTTCACGCAGCCAACCCCAGTCCTCTCCCTGGGATCTGACCTCTGAAGCCCAAGCCTCAGCTCCCAGCCCCCACCTGCCCCTGCAGGTGAGCAGACAAGCCTCTCGGGGTGGTGAGTGCTGGTCAGCACTGATCCTCTGTGCAGGAATCTCTCCGCTTTGCCCTCTGCACCCCTGTTGCTGTGCTCTCCTCTGTGGCTCTGAAGCTTCCCCCCCATTCCCTCCCCGCCCCCCCACCCCGTCTCCACCAGTAAAGGGGCTTCCTAGTGCGTGGAAACTTTTCCTCCTTCACAGCTCCCTCCCAGAGGTGCAGGTCCCATCCCTATCTTTTGTCTCTGCTTTTTCTTTTGCCCCACCCAGGTATGTGGGGAGTTTCTTGTCTTTTGGGAGGTCTGAGGTCTTCTGCCAGCGTTCAGTAGGTGTTCTGGAGGAGCTGTTCCACATGTAGATGTATTTTTGATGTATCTGTAGGGAGGAAGGTGATCTCCATGTCTTACACCTCTGCCATCTTGAAGGTCCCCCTTACCTTATTTTTTTAGTAATGTTGTACTTTAGAACAATTTTCCAATGACCATTGAATAAAGAGTTCTACATTTTCTAGTGCTTAATCATAAAATTTCAGAATAATGAGGGACCATAGGAAATCATGTCATGTCTAGCTTTCAAACTGGTTTATCCCCCTGAACAATGATATTCAGCTCTGATTTTGTTACCTTCTAGGGTGAGTCCAATGATCTAAAAATTATTGAAGCAAAATTTAAAAAGTAAATGTATTCTTTGTATATTGGGCTAGTAGATATAAGAAATAAACCAACTTGAGCTAAGTGTCATTAATAGAATACACATCTAAACAATAGCAGAACATACATTCTTTTCAAGTGCACGCAGGGCATTCTCTAAGATAGACCATTTGCTTGACTGACTATAAGACAATTCTCAACTACTTGTAAGGGAAAAAATATACTCTAAAAAGACATGGGTCCAAGAAGAAAGAACAAGGGATATTAGAACTGAATGTTAAAGAACATACAATATATCAAAATTTGTGAAATGCAGCTAAAACAGGGTTTGGAGACACATCTATCTATCTATCTATCTATCTATCTATCTATCTATCTATGTATCTATATTTTTTTGCGGTACACGGGCCTCTCACTGTTGTGGCCTCTCCCGTTGCGGAGCACAGGCTCCGGACGCGCAGGCTCAGCGGCCATGGCTCACGGGCCCAGCCGCTCCGCGGCACGCGGGATCCTCCCGGACCGGGGCAGGAACCGGTGTCCCCTGCATCGGCAGACAGACTCTCAACCACTGCACCACCAGGGAAGCCCTCACATCTATATTTTTAAATGCTTATATTAGAAAATGAGTGGTTTGAATTCAGTGATCTCTGCTTCCAGCATTAGAAGCTAGAAAAAGAACAACCCAAAGTAAATAGAAGGAAGAAAATAATAAAGAGAAGAAATCAGTGAGATAAAAATCAGACAAATACTAGATAAAAATGAATAAAAATCAAAGACTGGATCACTGAAAAAACATACAATTGGTAAACTTCTGACCAGACTAATCATGGAAAAGCAGAATAAATCACCAATATTAAGAATGGAAGGACTTCCCTGGTGGCACAGTGGTTGAGAGTTCGCCTGCCGACGCAGGGGACACGGGTTTGTGCCCCGGTCCGGGAAGATCCCACATGCCGCGGAGCGGCTGGGTCCATGAGCCATGGCCGCTGAGCCTGTGCGTCCGGAGCCTGTGCTCCGCAACAGGAGAGGCCACAACAGTGAGAGGCCCGGGTACCGCAAAATAGAAAAAAAGAATGGAAGAGGGGATATCACTATAGATCCTATACACTTTGAGAAGATAACAGAGGATATTTATGAACAACTTTATGCCAGTAAATGTGATGAAATGGACAAATCCTTGAAAGACACCAATTACCAAAATGAAGTAAAAAAGAAATATAAAATCAGAATAGACCTATATCTATATCTATTAACTTGAATTCATAAGTGGAAACCTTTTAGATAGATAGCAAATCCATCTAAAAGATAGATTTACTGGTGAATTCTATAAAACATACAAGAAGAAAATTTTCCCAACCTTACAAAAACTTATCCAGCAAGTGAAGGAGGAGGAGGTTAAACTCATTTCATGAGGCTAACATTAATATATTGCAAGAAAAAGAAAGTATAGATCAGTATTCTTCAACAATATAGACACACAAATCCTTAAAATATTAACAAATATGTAATATGTTAGAATGACTAAGTGGGTTTATACCAGAAATCCTTATCTGTTTTACATCCAACCTAGCTAAATGAGACATTTACATTGGTGTAAAACTTAAAAAAAAACTGCTAATTGAGAGTTTGTTAAATTTGAAATGGCTTACTCTAAAATATATCTACAGGTTTACTAAACTTACAAAGTTTAACGACATGATTCTTTTTTTTGTCACATCTTTATTGGAGTATAGTTGGTTTACAGTGTTGTGTTAGTTTCTGCTGTACAACAAAGTGAATCAGCTATACATATACATATATCCCCATATCCCCTCCCTCTTACGTCTCCCTCCCATCCTCCGTATCTCACCCCTCTACGTTGTCACAAAGCACCGAGCTGATCTCCCTGTGCTGTGAGGGTGCTTCCCACTAGCTATCTATTTTACATTTGGTAGAGCAGCACAATTATTGATTAATTACTCCTCAATATATATATTTCTTGTCTCTTGTGTTTCTGAAACCTGATTAGCATTGGTATTGTGCCCCATCTGACAAACATTTTCGTAACTGAGGAGAAGAAAATGGAGGTGAGTAAAAGAAAAATTTTTAATTTTCATCTTTTTTTCTGGCCTAAAATAATTTTATCATTTAAGGCTACACACTGAACAAATATAAATCTTTTAAAATTGAACATTGGGGACTTCCCTGGTGGCCCAGTGGTTAAGATTTCACCTTCCAATGCAGGGGGTGCGGGTTCCATCCCTGGTCGGGGAGCTAGGATCCCACATGCCTCGTGGCCAAAAAACCAAAACATAAAACAGAAGCAATATTGTAACAAATTCAATAAAGACTTTAAAAATTGTCCATATCAAAAAAATCTTAAAAAAAATAAAATAGAAAGTGTAATGTTTCTTATGGTACAAAATTTTTGTGTAACAAAAAAAGCAAATTCCATTCTTGGGGAAAACTATTATTAAACTCTTGATAAAACATTTCCACTCTGTTCAATTTAATAGATATGCCGTTGGCAAGAGAATCAGAGAGAGTCATTGCCTTGTGAGTTCTAATTGGGGCAAAATGGCTGTAGGACATTGAGTAAGGAACATCTTTGGGCCTGTTTCCTCATCTATAGAGTATTTATGTATTCCTAAAGTGGGAAGAGACCATAAACAATGTCTAACGAGTCACAGAATCACTTTTATGTACACCTGAAACTAATACAATATTGTAAATCAACTATACTTCAATTAAAAAAAATAAAACATACAAAAAAAAATACAAATCCCGTGTCCCGACTCTTGAAGGCATAGAAATAAAAGTAAACCCACATTAAACAGAAGGTGGCAGTGTTGCTGAAGAAAAGGCCTGGATTTTAATTCCAGCAAAGGCAGGTGGGTTACTTTGATAAAATTAGTGCTGCAGCAAATTAGTGACAAACCACTAATTTAGCAAGATTAAGATATCCTGTTACAACAGTTACAAGTTTTTTTCTGAGGTTGATAACATCATTACACATGACATTGCTTTACTGTGAAATGAGACAGAATTAAATGTGATCACCTAAAGCTCACACAAATATAGGAGTCATGCTAAGCTCAGGGCTTTCAAGTGAATAGTAATTATTGTTACATTGGTTTCAGGTATTTTGAAAGCGTTTGCCTGGCTATTATTGACAACTTCCCCATACATATTTGCAATTTGTCATGGATATTTTTAGTGAGGCAAAGTTTTTGTTTTTCCAACTTTTTGAAATGAAGGGGCATTCAAGCATATATATTTTAATGGGCTTTAGCAGCTTATCTTTAACACTTGCTAATGGAATTTAATAATTTGGTGTTTGTTCTCTGTCTTAAAATTATTTAATACGAGTTCAATGCCTATAGTGGGATTAAAATATGACATTTATGATCGATTGTTTATCAGAATATACTGGAAGAATAGTGAGTGTTCTCTTTACAACTTTGTAAAGCCATTTGTCAAATCAAGGTTTTGTTTAGACTGTTTTAATATATCAGTATTTTACTTGGGTCAGGTACAGCTCTCCCCCAGGGTCCCTTAGTTTCCTAGATTAGGTATACTGCTTTTTATTGGAATACCCCTTCTCCCCTCAGCCTTTCTGGGATTATCTACTATATGAAATAGACAAAGTTACAACCCAAACTGTCATTCTGTCCCTTTGCAAAAATTGTTGGGAAATATTAAACTATCAGAGCAAACAGCACCAGCCATGCCAGAGATGAAGCATGCAGATTACATGTTAACGCTAACACTCGCAGAACCCTGTTTTGTTTGGGTTTCTGTCATTTCCACAGGGCTCATAGGCAGTAGTGAGAAACCCATGTGGGAGGGTGGGAAGGCCTCTCCAGTCATGGAAATCAAAGCCTCCAGCCTTTGCAATGCTGGGCCACCACCTCCTGTGCTTGTTGACTTCTCCCCCGTTGCAGTGACCCTTCCAGGAGGAAGACTGGAGTCTCGTTTCGTGTGATGCCCTCTTTCTTCCTTCATGAGGCCAGCTCCTCTCTTTGGCTATTATTTTCCCGAGTCACTCCATATCGTTATACCTTGGTTTCTCCACCCCCAATCCCACCAGCCTAAACCACTTATTCCCCTCTCTGTGGTGACTTGTTGCACTGTGCCAGGAGCAGCCCTCCCGCTGCCTCAAATCTCCCTGCAGCAGCAGTCACAGTGACCTCTCTGCCCTTCCTCAACTACCTGTTCCCATCTCAGGATTTTTTTTTCTTTTTTTAAATCGAAGTGTAGTTGATTTACAATGTTTCAGGTGTACAGCAAAGTGATTCAGATATGTGTGTGTGTGTGTGTGTGTGTGTGTGTGTGTGTGTGTGTATATATATATGTATTCTTTTTCAGATTCTTTTCCATTATAGGTTATGACAAGATATTGAATATGGTTCCTTGTGCTATACAGTAGGTCCTTGTTGATTATCTATTTTATATATAGCAGTGTGTGTCTGTTAATCCCCAACTCCTAATTTATCCCTCTCTGCCCCCCCCCGCTTCCACATTAGTAACCATAAGTTTGTTTTCTATGTCTGTGAGTCTATTTCTGTTTTGTAAATAAGTTAATTTGTATCTTTTTTAGATTCCACATATAAGCGATATCATATGATATTTGTCTTTCTCTGTCTGACTTACTTCACTTAGAGATTACCATACGAAATCCATCTATGTTGCTGCAAATGGCATTATTTCATTCTTTTTAATGGCTAAGTAATATTCCATTGTATATATGTACCGCATCTTCTTTATCCATTCCTCTGTTGATGGACATTTAGGTTGCTTCCATGTCTTGGCTATTATAAACAGTGCTGCAATGAACATTGGGGTGCATGTATCCTTTTGGACCATGTTTTACTCTGGATGTATGTCCAGGGGTGGGATTGCAGGATCATATGGTAGCTCTATTTTTAATTTTTTAAGGAAACTCCATACTGTTTTCCATAGTGGCTGCACCAATTTACATTTCCACCAACAGTGTAGGAAGGTTCCCTTCTCTCCACACCCTTTAAATCTTTTTTACTCTTTTTTTTAAAAAATAAATTTATTTATTTTTTGCTGCATTGGGTCTTCGTTGCTGCGTTTGGACTTTCTCTAGTTGCGGTGAGCGAGGACTACTCTTCGTTGCAGTGCGTGAGCTTCTCATTGCAGTGTCTTCTCTTGTTGCAGAGCACAGGCTCTAGGCGCGCAGGCTTCAGTAGTTGTGGCACACGGGCTCACTAGTTGTGGCTTATGGGCTTAGTGCTACACGGCAAGAATTTTTTGTTTGTTTTGTTCATTGCTGCATTTCGAGTGCCTAGAAAAAGTGTGTGGCGGAAAGGAAGCATGCAATAAATAGTTGTTGAATGAAGATATGATCAAATTTCCTCAATGGACTTTTCCATGCGATTAGAAGATTTTTCTTCTTTTTTCATTTTCTTTGACATAATAGAAGGAACACAAATGCAGTGAGGCAGCATACATGATTTTAAAGCATGGTAGATGTTTAAAAATACTTTATAAAAATCTTTGTATTCATAATGTAACCAAAGACAACTTACAGGAAAATATGTAGTAATATAAAAATTGAACTCATATTCTGCTGTATAGGCTTAATAATTGAATCATTTTTAGGTACAGATTAAGGCCAGCTTGCATCTTTTTGCATCTTCTCATAGATGAGTTTATTATTCTTTGCTCAGTGTTTCCTCTAGGAGGCTACAGTGATTCTTTGGCTGCCAGGCCACTAGGTAACGTCGCCAGAAGTTGCTGGCCATTTTTATTCCCTTCCTTTCCTTCCCCTGGCCAACCTTGAAAAAGCACAAGAAGCATAACATAGTCTACAGATCACTAGTCAAAGTGTGCTTCCTCTGAGGTGCTTGCCCAAGTTTTGTGCTTAAGAGCTATGCAAGTTAAAAATTTGTACTTAAAGAAAAGATATTCTGATAGCACTTCATCAGACACTCTGAACTCTAACTAAACTGGAAAGCCCTCTTTTCTTCATAAATACCATTTATAAATTAGCCTTATTCCAAGATCCCCCCCCCCCATTCTCATGAGCAGAACTTTTCTGGCTTCATACGTTCAAATTTTCCTCATTCTTTAAGGCTCAATTCAAATGTTACCCCTTCTTTATTTTTGTCTCTGACTTTCTCAGATGGAAAGTGATATCTAACTTCTTTCCACACAAAGCACTTTGACTAGATCTGCGTAAATGTTAATCTAGCATATCAAGGAGTTTACAGGCCAGCAGAAGAGGGAGACATGCATGCTAATAACTCTGACACAAGGTAGAGGTAATCTTTTCAGGTAATCAGATAAAGTCCTATGAGTATATAGAGAGGCAGATTAGTGGCTTCTGACTGGTTTATGGTGGAGGGGTAGTAAGCCCTTAGGAATGGATACACTTTGGGAGGCAGAGAAGAGGAATGAAAGTCTTGCCATGGTAAGTGATAGACAAAGGCATGGGAGCAGGAGTCTTCCAAGAAATAGTAACTGGCTCAATGAATACAGTCCAACAGAGTTTATCAAAGGATGTTTAATGGGAGGTAGGACTGGAAAAGTGGGACTGGGCCAAATTATGAAGGGCTTTGAGCACCAGGCCAAGAAATTTAGACTTCTGCTGGGAATGGAGAACCATTGATGTTTTTAACAGAGGAGTGACATGGACAGAGATGTACTTAAGGAATATTAAATAAACCAATGTGTACATAGGATGGCTTAGAGTGGGAAGAGACTGTAGACAAATAGGTCATTGCAACAGTCAAGTGGAGAGATGACCAAAGCTTGAACGTAATAGCAGCATCGAGAAAAGAAAGACAGGGCTGGTGCATTGGCATGGCTGAGCTAGGAGTGACGGGACCAGGCAACTGACTGGTTGAGTAAAGGGCAGAGGTGTTGTATTTAGGCTGTAGGGAGGAATATATTCATTAATGAAAATAAGTATGTAGGTGTTCGTGTATGCTGAAGGAGAGGCCGGTTTTCCTAGGGAAAGGAAGATGTGTTGGGTCTGAGGTGCTTCCAGGAGGTCATCAAGGAATGAGGATCTAGTAGCCAGTTTGTCTGACCTCATGAACATTATTATGGAAGCCACTTAATGTGAGGAACAGTGTCTGAAATCTTTCATTTTCACTTTTCATCTCTCCCAAACCCTAGTATAGTACTGAGCACATTGTAGGTGTGCTTTAGGGGTAGATGGTACTGGCCTAACTCTAAAATTGCTGATGAAAAACGCCAAGCCTCTAAAATTTCCTTCCTTGAAATTCCCTACCCTGGAATCTCTGGAACTACTGCATTGTAGCTGGATATTAATTTGTAATTAATGTGTGGGTGGTTATAATACACTAAGGCATTAAGCCATTATCAGTTCCTTAGAAGATATTGGAGTCCTCAGGGAATAAGAGAAAGGACAGGTATTTTTTGAGGGGAGGAAATGAGAAGGGAAATTGTGAAGTAAGTGTCAATGTCAGTCCAGTAAAAATGGTGAATTTGGGGCAGATGTGAAGCAGAGGCTGGAGGGAAGGCGGGGAAGACTAGTATTGGGCAGGCAAACACAACAGACGCTTACCATGCTGAATGAATGGGATAATTTAATTCACAGTGTCATCTGTCTTCTGTTAAAAAAATTGAAATTGCAATGTTACAGAGACTACAAGTCTGGGAGTCAGGAGACCTAGCTGCCCTCTCTTAACTGGTTACATCGCCTGGGATAATCTTTTAACCTTCCAGTACCTCTTTGTGGAAAGAGTCTCTGGATCCAGAAAAAATATGAATTAAATCTTGGCTTTTTCATTTACTAGCTGTGTGCCATTAGAAAATGTAGTTAACCTTGCTGATCCTTAGTTTTCATCTTTGTAAAATGGAGATATCATTACTTCATACTTTTTAAAAGGATAAATGAAATGACAAATATAAAGTAATTGGCAAATACTGGGATGGAAGTAAATATTATCCTGTTCCTCCTCTTTTCTTCATTTTCCAAATCTGTGAAATGATAGAACTGGGCAAGATATACTGTGTCTCCCCCTCCTCCTGCTTCTTCTTTTTAATGATTGTATGAATTCTTGAAATCCTTCCTCTCACTTTCCTGCCAAAAGTTTCCAAGAATCATAAATTAATCCTGCCAGGAAAATGAGTCAAATAAATGACTTCCTTCTTTTCTCCCCCTCTGGCATGCTGGTGGTCCCCCTGTGACCCTTCTTTTCTTTTTCTTCTCTCTCCAGAAGGCTGCATGTTAGGCCTTCCAAAGGGAGACTGCAACTGGGTCTTTCAAAATGGTACTAAATGGTCATCTGGGAAGACAAGGCTACTATTTTTTGTATTGGTCAACAGGCTAACACAGATGTTGGCAGGAGAAAAGAAAACTAAGATTGCTTTGGTGATGGTGATTCAGGATTCATGTACTGTTTGCTGGGGAAAAAAATACCTTTGACATACCCTGAGGGGGCAAGGAAATTAGTCCTTAGAGTAATCCACACAGATACAGATGGCTGGGAACTGCCATCTTGTGGGGACAGTTTCCAAGCAGAGGTGCTCAGTTTCCAAGCAGTGAATATAAGACAAGATCTTCACAAGGTTTCTGAGGCCAGACTTGGTTCTTCCAGTACGCCTATCTAAAAGAAAGATGAGGTTTTCTCACTGTCTGATTCTGACTCTTGAATCCCAGCTGTTGGATCCTGGGTTGGAGGTCCCCAGCTCCCCTCCTGACATTTGTTTTCTATTGATTCTGACAAGTTTGCTTCTGGCTCTGATCTTAATTAAGCTTCCCATGTTTTGTTCCTGAAGTATTCTGTAGTGGGTGCTTGTTCTCTTTATTATTCCTTGTTCTTACTCTTTGGCTTATTCTGTTCTTATCTGAACAGAATCACAAATGTACTAACTCTCTTTGACTTTCGGTTCACCTCTATGAAGGCTCTGATGTGTTTCCCCTTTCCGGATGGGAAGGGTTCTGCCCTGCCTTTCGCTCCAAGACTTGCCCATTGGCAATGTTCAGGATTCCTCACCTGGAGCCCAGCTTGGCCTACTCTGTGTTGGATGACTTTGGTAATGGATCTTTTTTAAAAATTTATTTCTGGGCTTCCCTGGTGGCACAGTAGTTGAGAGTCCGCCTGCCGATGCAGGGGACACCGGTTCGTGCCCCGGTCCAGGAAGATCCCACATGCCGCGGAGCGGCTGGGCCCGTGAGCCATGGCCGCTGAGCCTGCGCGTCCGGAGCCTGTGCTCCGCAACGGGAGAGGCCACAACAGTGAGAGGCCCGCGTACCGCACAAAAAAAAAAAAATAAAAAAATTTATTTCTTATTGAAGTATAGTAGAGTTACAATGTTGTGTTAATTTACTGCTGTACAGCAAAGTGACTCAGTTATACATATATATACATTCTTTTTCATATTTTTTTCCATTATGGTTTATCATAAGATATTGAATATAGTTCCCTGTGCCGTACAGTAGGACCTTGTTGTTGGTAATGTATCTTAACAAAAGAAAAATACCACTCCATATAAGAGAAAGTAAGCCAGTCTTCCTTCTCTATACGTAAATTTGCTATTTTATTCAAAGAAGAATGCTTTTCAGGTTCATACCACAGAATCAAAAGTATGTAACTTTCTGCAGAAACTCATCCAAAAAGGCAGGTAAACTGGATTTAGCTTGATGAGATTTTACATTGGCTGGCTGGAAAGAGAGCCATAAGATCATGCCCCACCTCTCCTACAGTACTGATTCTGGACTCAAACTTTTCATTGAGCAAGACAAAGCTTTTCCTGGACAAAGAAATCATCTGTGCCAAGATTTCCACCAAAAGCTCTAACTCTGTGGCAGCGTCAGAGAATATTTTGAGTATGATACATTTTATTAGTTTCTCATGGAGCAGAATGACATCTATTGCTATTATAAGCTATTTTCATGAAATTTAATGGACTTATTTCTGAGAGCAGAACTGATAATGGTGATTACCCCCAGGGAATAGGAGTAAAGAATTCATATATTAGGATTATTGTTTTTTTGTGTGACTGGTTATTTTAACTAGAGCAGTTTCAGTGGAGTGTTGAGGCAATGAATTGAGTAATGTCCTTGTACTGAGAAGAAGTGGATAGTAAGGATACAAGAAGAAGCAGATATTAAGGATAGAACTTGCCTTTGAGAAGTTTGGTGATAAAATAGGTGTATGGGGCTTTCCTGGTGGCGCAGTGGTTGAGAGTCTGCCTGCCGATGCAGGGGACACGGGTTCGTGCCCCGGTCCGGGAGATCTCACATGCCGCCGAGTGGCTGGGCCCGTGAGCCATGGCCGCTGAGCCTGCGCGTCCGGAGCCTGTGCTCCGCAACGGGACAGGCCACAACAGTGAGAGGCCCACGTACCGCAAAAAAAAAAAAAAAAAAAAGGTGTATGGCAGTAGACAAAGTGAAATGACTGATGAAAGTCATTGCTGGATTCAAGTACCTAAAAAGCCTTAACTATTTCAAAGGGATGTGAGAGAGTTCGGTAAAGGTAGTCATAGTGAAAATCCACAGGGGACGTGAATTTGATCCTCAGAATGTCTAAATCCATTCATCAGCAAGGTGTACTTTAAAGCAACGCTGCTGTATATTATTTTAAAGAATTAAACATCGTTGTTTTGTTTCCCTTATCCAACTGCAAACATTTCCTTTGTTCAATGCAGAGCTGGTCTGTGATGATGGCTCATGACTACACCAGGCACAGGTTTTGAGACCCCCACTTCCAACAGGCTGTTTCCTGGCTCCTTGAGACCCTCTGGGGTTCTCTGTACATGAGGGGTTGACATCTTTAGTCCCTTTGGTGGCTCATTTCCTTGACACGGATAGACCCACGGCCTTCTGTGGAATCCCTGCCCTGATCTATTTAATGAGTGACATGTTAGCTATGACTATGTTCAAGTTATTGTTTTAATAGACATTTACCATCAGGCTCAGGCTCAAATAAATCATGACTACTTCACACTGGTTGGAAGACAGATTTAGACTTAATGGGAGAGCACAACTAAATCACAGTATAACACATGGAAAATTTCCCTCCTTTTAATGTCATATTTCTTTCTAAATGGCTCTGATGAGTGGGTTTTTTTTAGAAGGCTTATGAAAGTAGTAGAGTATTTTTAAAAGTTAAGACTTTATGACAGGCTTCAAAAATATCTGAAAGTCAGTATATATGCTCAAGCTTAATAGTTTCATATCATAATACCCATAATAGATTTTAAAAACCTTTCTTGGCAATTAAAAAATTAACTAATGTTAAAGAGATATTTAAGAAAACTCATAAAATCAAATGAAATGTGTCAAGATTATTAGGTAGAAGATGAAAATGAATATGTGGGTTGGAGAAGAAGGGCAGACTTTTAATTTAAAGCTATGTAGAGTTTAGACAATGAAAATTTTTTTAACTTTTTTTTTAAACATCTTTATTGGAGTATAATTGCTTTACAATGGTGTGTTAGTTTCTGCTTTATAACAGAGTGAATCAGCTATACATATACATATATCCCCATATCTCCTCCCTCTTGCGTCTCCCTCTTACCCTCCCTATCCAACCCCTCTTAGGTGGTCACAAAGCACTGAGCTGATCTCCCTGTGCTATGCAGCTGCTTCCCACTAGCTATCTATTTTACATTTGGTAGTGTATATATGTCCATGCCACTCTCTCACTTCGTCCCAGCTTACCCTTCCCCCTCCCTGTGTTCAAGTCCATTCTCTACGTCTGTGTCTTTATTCCTGTCCTGACCCCAGGTTCATCAGAACCATTTTTTTAAATTCCATATATATGTGTTAGTATACAGTATTTGTTTTTCTCTTTCTGACTTACTTCACTCTGTATGACAGACTCTAGGTCCATCCACCTCACTACACATAACTCAATTTCGTTTCTTTTTAGGGCTGAGTAATATTCCATTAGACAGTGAAATTATTAATCAGGATAATTCTCTCCTTCTGCAGCCAAAGGAAATAATTCTTCTCCCAATGGTTAGGGATCTGCCTCCTTGAGTTTATGATAATGTGCATGGGGATAACACTGAATAAAATTTTGGACCAGGTAAAATTTTGTTTTCAGTACTTTCAGGCCCTCCTTTTTGTCCCCTTCTTCAGGGCTCCATTGGATTCTTTCTGGCAGCTTGCCTTGCTCAAACCTCTTTTCAGAAAAGGGTCAGGTAAGGGTAATTTCCAGCTTCAATGGCAATTGTCCATGTTTTACTTCTTTTAAAGGAATTTACATTTAAATTTTTATTTTTAATTATTGTATGAAAGAATGGCTTTGTTTTCTGTCAGATTTTCAGGTATTATTAGTCAATTGGTGAACAGGTCCTTCCGGGAAAAAAGGAGCTTCCTGGCATCTTTAATATCATACCACACAGATAGAAGCTTACTCTACTCAGGACCAGCATGGATTTAACAAATGGGCTGAAAGTGGGACTGTGCTTGCACCCTGTGTAAGATAAGATGCACGTGTATTAGTTTAGAGAGAGCTGAGTCTGCTTACTCACACTTGGTTCAGTTCCTATTTAATCTTCAGCCCACAAAACCCAACTTCTTCCACTCTCCGCTCGCCTCAAAGTCACTAATAGCTCCTTAGCTATCACATCCGGTAGACAGTTTTTTGCCTGTTTTTTTTTTTTTTTTCACATCCTGGCGGTGACATTTGGTACTGGCAACCACTTGCTTCTCCTTGTCTGGTCTCTGACCTTGAGCCTCTCCCTGGGAATTCTACTGCCGCCTTCTTGGCCCCTTCTCCTTTCATCTCTACACTCTAGCTGAGCAAACTTATTCGCGCCCATCACTTCTGTTCTCATCACATCCGAAGCTCTGTCTTTAGCCCAGATCTCTCTCCTGACCTCTAGCTCCAACATCTGCACCTGGAAATTCCACAGACAACTCACATGTCCTCACCTGAAGTCATTAACCTTCTCTTCCTGCCCTCATCTCTCACCTGTTTTAATCAAGATAGAAACTTTGCAGTTATTCTTGTTTCCTGCCTCTTTCTCATGCCTAAATCTAATCAATGATAAATTCTCTAAATTCGTTCCCCTAAATATCTATTTCAGCATGCCCCCATTTCTGTTTACTATGACTCCTGCTTTATTTTAGGCACCCACCATTTCCAGCCTGGGATTCTTGCTCTGCCTCTCTTCTGAACTGGGCTTTGTTCTGTGGCTAGAGTGACCTTTCCAAACTTGAAATCAGTTAGTATTGGTCCCATTTGCAATGCTTCTTTCTGCATCACCTATAAAGTCTGAATTCTGCAGCCAGGTATAATTGGTCTGTCTCCTACCACACACTCCAGTTTTCTCACCCAGCTCTGACTCTCCATCCATATTTCACCTTTTAGCAATATCAATCTCTTTGCAGCACATCAAACAGGCTCTTTTATGCCTCCAAGTTTGGGCAAATGCCATTCCCTTTGCCTGGAGTGCCCACTGATCCTTTCCAGGCTGAGAAAAAATTTTCATTCTTTTCCTTTGTAAATTTTTGCCTGGCACTTCTAGGCAGACACTGGTCGTCTTTCCGTCACACTCCCATTGGACCCCTTACACTTCTAAGACTTCTCGTCATACTGCATTGTAATTGTTGGTTTACATGATTGTCTTCCTATGAAACTATAAGCTCCTTGAGAGAAGGGACTGTGTATTTACTTATATGTCTATGGTTTCTACAACAGTGCTTAACATTTCCGTTAGATATTTATTCAATGAATGAATGTGTGAGTTATGCATTTGAAATGCATAAAATGTGTTTTTCTTTTTTTTCTAAAAGTGTTGGACCCTTCAAAAGAGGCTCAGGTTCTAGGTTCTTTACCCTAATTCCCCTATAACATTCTTAATAAAGACCTCTTCTTTAATAATCATTTGCAGGACCTACCCATTTTATACTCTTTTAAATCACTCTGGTAGTTTCACAGTTATGGACACTCAGAAAAGAGATAGAAACCACAAAGGATAGAGTGATAAGGAAGAAAAGCAAATCACAAATATGGCTTTGCCTGTTACTGGAAGTGGGGGTTTGTCTATTTGCCCCCCAAAAGCCAATAAAGAGGCAAGTTTAGTGGAAAGGAAAGTTTGCTTTACTTCGGTGGCTGGCAACCTGGGGGGTAGGGTGGACTCCTATACAAAGGCCGACTTCCCCCGCTGACAGTCAGTGGGCAAGAGCTTTTATAAACAGAGAGAGGGGGCTACGTGCGGAAACAGCACAGTCAGCTCTGACAGTCATCTTGAAATTAGTCACACGGTGGTCTGATCAGTGTCATTTTGATTGTTTTAAGTACAGTTAGTCTTTAGTTCCAGGGTTGGTTTGTTCACATTTCTTTGAGGCCAGTTCTTGGAATTGTGGCAGCTTGTGTCATGGCTACAGTCAGGTCATCATGTAGTTAACTTCTTTCACCTGGTGGGGATTTCAGTCTCTACAAAACAGCTCCAAGGAAATGGCTCAGAATATTATCTATAGCCCTTGAGGAAGAACTAAAGGTCCTTGACTTTGCTTAATGACTAAACTATTATTATTTGGTCTCCTTTAACTGCTTTCCTTTGTTTCTGCATTTTCTCACTTTTCTGATTAAACTTATTCTTTGGCTACAGATTTTCTAAGACAAAAGGCAGGCTGAGGATATGGGGGGCAAGGACCATAGGGCCCTATTCTCTTTCGTGACTACCTTTTTTCCTGATGAAAATAACATTTGATTTTTGTTTACGGCTATAATTGTGATCAGAAGGTACTGATTAAACAATAGCTGATGAACACTCTAATTTATTTGGTCTTTCCAATATGATGGCACAAAATACTTCTAAATACTTGTAAAGCAATATTTCATCAGAATTATTTCCTTTTTGGCTCTAATATTTATTTCTTAAGGAAAGCCAACAGAGCACATGTGCACAGTTTTCATATGGTCACAGGTCAGGGAGCTGGGAGGTACTTTAAAGTCTTCTCTTGATGAACATAGAGAATGTTTATTGAGCAGTTACTACAGACAAGTACTGTTTTATCTGCTTTCATGTATTAATTCATTTTTTGAGGTATGCACTGTTATCATCCTTCATTTTACAGGTGAGGAAACTAAGGCATAGAGAAGTTAAATACTTTGTTCAAGATTCTAGAAATTAAGTGGAGATCTAGGATTTGAACCTATCTAGTTCTTTCTGTTCATTTGACATATGGGAAAACTAAGACCCATCAAGGGCACATGCTTAATTACAAGGGATCCATTCCTACAATTTTGGCTTCAGGTTGTTCATCAGTGCTTTCTTATTTATTCAGTGTATGTGTTACAAATTGGTAGCAAACTGTTGGAAATGGTGCTTTTCCATAACCAGTGTTAGCCTCCTTCAGTGGCTGTTTATAGCAACAACATAATTTTCTTTTGAAAATTCTCTTCAGTTCAGAATCAGAAAAAAAAAATCCCAAATAAAACACCTACACACATAAACATACATGCACCCTCTTGCAATGATCATTCTTAATCAGTGAGTCTCTTTGATCGTTGTGTGGGTATAGAACAGGCCAGACTATTCTAAGAACACCCATATGAACAGTATAACAAGATGCAGGGGTATGTATGATTGTTACTTAAGATTTGCTCTTAGAATTTCTGAAATTTCATCCTGATACAAAACTATTCCATGTCCACTTTTTCTCTAATTCTGATGTAAGAGCTTGAATCCCCAAGTTCCTGGCCTCATTCTGAGAAGCAGTCCCCCCATATGGAACCGCATGTGTTAAGTTGCTCTCATTGTGATTTGCAAGGCTCATGAAGAAAGCGATTTCACTGTTTTCTGTGGGGATTACAGAAATAATTGTCACCCTGGTTTTTGTAAGTTTAAATTAGCAGTTCTTTGCAGTGGCGGGCCATTCTTTTAGCAGCATGTTTCTGCTTATTGAAAAGCTTTGCTGAACACAATATACCCACTTTAGTATGTAAATAAAGACATTATTGTTGGAATAATGAAGTTCATGGGATGCCTCTTCTGGTAGGCCTATCTGTCAATCTGCGTTTAGTTGACTTTCTCAGCTAGCCCATAGTAATTACTGCTTTTCAATTTCCTAGAATGGGGATCTGGGAAGGGGATTTGTTACAACTGAGTTATTTAAATGGAATTTTCCAAATATACAGTATCTCCTCCTCAGATCACAAATTCACTCCCCCGTTTTTTCCCACTTGCTTTAGAAGCTCTTGGCAGGCTATTATTATGAACTGAAGGGCAGGTTTCAAGCACCCTCTATTTATGAAATGGTGAGGGCCCGTCGGTAAACTTCATGCTTTGGGGATTATTAGTCTTTACTCTAACTTCATTTTCACGTCTGCTGAATTCGACTGTATGAATTCTTTCAGGAAGTAAATTCATAAATGCTGAATATCAGATATGCTGTCAGTCATCTGGCTACGTTAGTGATTAAAATTTGTGCTGATATTTGATTTAATATAAATTATTTGGTGGATGCCCTATTCTATTCTATTTTGTGTCTTCAGATAACTTTATATAGCATCTATTTTTTGGGGAAAAGATGTTAACATGTTAAATTGAAAGATGTTAGGATGTTAAAAATGTTAAAATGTTAAATTAAAATATTAAATTGAAAAATTACCTTGAAAGGTGGCTGACCTGTGACATTATTTGCGTTGTTTAATAAGGTGATAGGTATCTTTGCAATATCCCTGCCCTTGCCCTCTTGGCCAGTGAGTGACTCAGAATCAGATATCCAAAAGGTACAAGTAACTGCAATATGATCTATGTCACATCAGCACAGATTTCTGTACATATCTTCTTGGATATGGCAGCCTACTGTCTCCTACTGTGACTTATTTATAAAGGAAACACTGGAGGCAAATTTTCTGCTTTATAAAATGGATGGTTCTTTTCTATTAGCTCTCTTCTAAAATGCTGCAAACTTGACATAGCTCATAATCCCTTTAAGTAACCGTCTTATCCTAATATTTTCCTTTCACAGTCTTCCTTTCTCTGCCATACTTCTTAAAATCTATTACAGCCTGCAGTTTGCATCACCCACTCATATTGTCAGTTCCTTGTAGACTGGCTTCCATCCCTACACCCTTCTCTGAGTCACTGATGGTCTCCTCATTGGCAAATCCAGTGAACATTTCTCTGTAGTCATGTCTTTTAATGTCTACATCATTTCATGTGATTGATCATTCCCCATGGCCTTTGTATTTCTTTGTAGGAAAAATAATATTAAGATGATTAACAAAATTATTATCAATAATAAATATAATTATAAAGTATATAATGTATACTTTATAATATTTATTAGTATTTTAATTCTTAGTGCTGCCAAGTTCTGGTCTTCCTAAATTTCAAGTCAATTTCCTGCATCTTTTTATTTTTTATTTTTAAAAGATGTACCCAGTTTATTAATTAAATTAAATTAAATTAAATTATTTATGTTTTGTCCCCACTGCATGGCATATGGTATCTTAGTTCCCGGACCACGGATTGAACCTGTGCCCCCTGCAGTGGAAGCATGAAGTCTTAACCACTGGATCACCAGGGAAATCCCTCCTGCATCTTTTTAAAGGACTCTACTTTTTTCTATAACCTATTCTCAGTAGGCATTTTCCAATTTAATTAGCCTGGAAATTTTAGAGTTACTTTGACTCCTTACTCTCTCTTTTCCTCTCATGATTAGTCAGTTAACAAATCTTTTGAATCTTCCTGTGTGGTGTCTTTCACACTCACCCTTTCCTTCTTGTTACCACCCTCTAATCTATGTCTTCATCACCTCACTTCCAAAGGATAGAGATCATCTTTTTCTCCCAGTAGTGCAATTAGAACTCTTCATTCAAACAAACTCTTAACTCGTTGCCCATATGTAAGGCAGATAAAAATAGAACTGCTCACATGGAAGACCAGCTGTTTGACCTCCCCCTCATCCCACTCCATCTCTGGCCAGTAGGCAAACCATAATACTGCACTGCACATGGTAGGGAAGGAGTAGGGGTGGGGGAAAGGGGGAAGGAGATTATTGAGCATCTCTTTTGTGCTAGGCACACACAGGTTTAGGCACTTTTCATGAATGATTTATTATTATAATGATCCTGGGGAAGATAATTGGAATCAGTAATTTCTCCTTTCTAACATGTTAAAAATTATTGCCAGGCAAATGCTTCCAAAAGCATTTAAAAATCCTCCATTCTACTTGGAACTGGCCTATATGCTTCCAAATCACAAATAAATAAACAAACATAGAGATGTGAAACCTCTCAAACAAAACTGGTTTGAAACTTTTTGACCATAGGAATGTAGCATATTGGTGTATGCTTTTCAGAAAATTTCTCCTGAAAATATAGATGTTCCAGGTAACTATTGGTGATAACCCCTATGAAGGATTATTTTGCCAGATTCTTTTAACACAACCGTCAAATTCATTCTGTCTCTCTCTTTTTTATTTTTAAGGGCTGAAAATGACATATCATAAATGGTTCTGAGCTATGTGTTTTGCTTAATTTTCAAAAAAAAGTGTTTTTTTTGCTTGATCTCTCTAGAGAACTTTGAAAACTAAACACCATTGAGAAATTTGTTTGGCAACTTTCAATAAGTGAGCTGTTTATCATCCTGGTATATATTAAAAATTTTAAAAACTTTTGTGGGGTATACTAATAAAAATCTGTATTAGGCTTAAAGAAGTACTATAATTTACTTGGCTTTGCATTGCTTTGCTTCATCAGAATGCAGTAGAAAAGTTTTAAAATGAAAATTCCTCAAAGAATTAGACTCACTTCATGTGTTAAGTTTTTTTAAGAATTATAATTTTAAGTCCTCTCTTTAAATGAATTAATTTGCTTTATAGTTTGTCTCTCCTTTGTGAATGGTTACTTAGTCTTTCATGGATTTCTTTATAAAAATTGTGTTTATAATTTTTATCAGAACAATATATTATGTCTTTGTAAGATTTTATGATGTAAAATAAGTCATAAACAGAGCTTCTTTGTAAATATACTTCATGCTTAGAGACTACAATGCATATAAATTGATGTACAGGCACTTAGTTAAAGATTTAGATTTTAAATGTCTAAATTAACATTTCAAAATGCAGCTTTTAGAATTTCCATATCTGAGGAAATGCCCTTCTTCTGTGTGAGGCAGAAGTGAATTTTTCACATGAACATTTAATTATTCACATCTTGTTGGATGTTTTGGAAATAACATCTTTTCCATAGTAAAAAAATACAAATTATAAGCCCACAATGGTACATACAATAGCTTTAGGGCTATCTAATCAGAGCAGCCAAGGACCTTGGAAATTTTTTCTTCTCAGTGAGATAGTTAATGGACTGCTTTTGCTGTCTTCATCGCTAGGTTGATTGTGGACTGAATTAGGAAGACTTTTGAGCTTTCACCATTTAATTTAATGAGATAATGATTTTGTAGTCAAGAGTTCCCTGGAGATGGCAAATTTATTGACACTGTAAATCAATCTCTGGAAGTGATTTCATGATGTTCATTTCATTGGTGGTGGACAGAGAGGCCACACAGAGTATGGAACAAATCTTAATTTTGCCAAATATTAAGTCCTTAGTGGTCTAAGCCTATCTTGAAAAAAATGATGAAAAGTTTGGGATAGGAGGCTAAATGCATGATGTCGTGCTAAGGATCAAGGCTATTCAGACATTTGCTAAACACGGACAAAGAATGCCCTGCATTTCATATATTTAAATATGTTAAGATAGTGGGTAGCCAGAACTTTCTCAGTCCAAACTACAGTTCTAGAAATAAGAGTATTTGTACCTGGAAGATAATGGGTTACAGTAATTTTCCCCTTTGGTATTGGAATTTAGTGTTTCTCACCCATATGGTGACTCATGAAGTCTAGTCTGGGCTTTGCTCCTTTGTATCTTTGGAAATCTTTTTAGGTATTGACACCACAAAGCTAAGAGTAGTTCTGCCTTTTCAGTGTTTTCAAACATTTTTTTAACATCAGAACCTTCTTTTCACTTAAAAAATTTCAAAGAACATCAATATATAAAAGTTATTTTATTAGAAAACATTTCTGTTTTGAGTTCAAATTTAAGGATGTTTACTTATAAAAGAATTCAGTGGGAATGATGAGGCTACATTGACAAATATTTATTTATTTATTTATTCTTCCAGTTGTATTGAGTTATAATTGACATATAGCACTGTATAAGTTTAAGGTGTACAGCATAATGATTTGACATAGATACACCATGAACTGATTATTATACACCATGAACTGATTATTAGGGAACATCCATCATCTCATATAGACACAAAATTAAAGAAATAGAATTTTTTTGTGGTGAGAATTCTTAATATTTACTCTCTTAACAATTTTCATATATAACATAGAGCAGTGCTAGTTATATTTATCATGTTGTACATGACATCCTTACTACTTATTTTTCTTATAACTGGAAGTTTGTAGCACCTTTTGACTGCTTTCATTCCCTCACCCCCTGTCTCTGGTAACCATAAATCTGATATCTTGTTTTAGGAGGACAAACAGAAAATTTTAAGTTGGACATTATAGACAAAAGCTACAGTTTATCAGCAACAAATTAATTTCTGTTTTTTGATTGCACAGTACTGAGAAAATAATGGCACATAAATAAGTAGTTACAAATAATAAAATGGTAGGTACTCATTTTGCTTTAAGCACTTGTCTTGCAATCTCTGAATATTCTTCATCCAGGAGAACCAGATATTTGAAAGAGAACAATAGAGACTATCATTTGTAGCAGCAAAAGAGTAACTGAACAAAATGTATGAAACAATGGTTTTCAGACATTGGACGTGAGGCAGTTTAGGACAGTGATCCCTGAGAGACAGGAAACAACCATGATAAGACCACAATTAACCCAGTTTACTGTCTGGAGAGAATTTCCAAGCTTCCAAGTTCTGGGAAGGGGGAATCCATAAGGCGTCCAGCAGTCTTTGAGTTGACATAGCTGAGAGTCAGAGAAAGCCAACAAGGCTTTACAGAATACAGAGTTTTCTGAATACAGAGTAGCCTCAGAAAACAGAATACAGAGAGCTGCACTGAGAGATAGCTTCAGAGATATTCTGTGGGCCTCCCTGAGCCTTCAGCTGAGTGCTATCAGAATATGCCTGTGAGAAAACCATGCAAGGCCGGGGAAAGAACAAGCCAAAATGAGCAGAGAAAACAACCTGAACATATTGTACAGCCAGGAATAGTTCATACCAGCCAGGATAGAAGACCTTGCAATTCTTGTAATTCATTAGCATATTGCCTCAAGAATGGAGTAAGATTATCCCTAGACTAGGGACTGGCAAACTTTTTCTACAAAAAGCCAGATAGTTAATATTTTAGACTTTATATATGACATATGTCTTCTGTTGATTCTCCTTCCTCCTCTTCCTCCTGCTCTTCTTCCTCCTCCTCCATATTTTTTTCTTCCTTTCACAACCCTTTAAAAACTGTTCTTAGCTCATGGGTCATACAAAACATCCTGTGGGCTGAATTTGTCCTAAGGGCCATAATCTGCCAACTCCTGTTCTAGAGTAATGTCTATTATGGTCCTCCTTAATAAAACTTAAAATCAAGCCTTGAAGAATCAGTTCCCCATCAATTCAACTGCATTCTAAACAAAACTCATGTTTATTTAAAGGAATGCAAAAATATACAGTATCCAAGATGGGTAAAATTCACAATGTCTGTTACCTAGTTTAAAATTTCTAGGTATAAAGAAGGAGGAAAATACAACCTATAATAAGGAGAAAAATCAATTAATCAAAACTGACTCAGAAATGAGACAGATGATAGAATTAGTAGACAAGCACATTAAAACAGTTATTATAACTATACTGCATAGATTCAAGGAGCAAATAAAGATTGAGCTTGCTAGGGAGAAATATGAAAGATATAAAAAAAGACTCAAATTGAATTCCCAGACATGAAATATAAAATGTCTGGAAAATAGACTGTGGAATATACAGCAGATTAGAATCTGCTGAAGAAAAGATTAGTTAACTTGAAGACATAGCAATAGAAACTATCTAAGATGAAACACAGAGAGGAAAAAGACAGTCTTTTTCTCCAAATCCCTGCCCCCAAACTCACCAACAAGGAAGAAAAAAACAGCATTACTGAACTGCAGACAATTTTAAGCAGCTGAATGTAACTGAAATTGGACTCTGAATAAGAGGACACAAAAATATTTGAAGAAATAATGGCCACATTTTCCCAATTTTGATAAAAAGTATAAATCCATAGAACCAAGTTCAATGACCCCCAACATCAAGAAAGACAAAGAAAATTATACCAATGCATAGCATCACCACATTGCCTAAAACCTGTGGTAAGGAGAAAATCTGAAAAGCTGTCTAAGGAACAAAGAAAAGAATAACTATGCAAGTCAGAAGGCAGTGGAGCAATACCTTCAAAGCACTGAAAAGAAAAAATAATTCAGCCTAGAATTAAAGAAATTATAAATGTTAGAGCAGAAATCAATGAAACAGAAAGCAGAAAAGCAATAGAGGAAAATCAGTGATACTAAAAATTAGCTCTTTGAGAAGATCAATAAAATTAATGAGCTAAGATCATCTGGAAGAAAAGAGAGGAGATGCAAATATCAGGAATGAGAGTTGTGATATCACTACCATTCCTATATGTATTAAAAGGATAATAAGAGAATATTATGAAAAACTTTATGAACTTAAATTCAATGATTTAGAAGAAATTGAGAAAATTTTTGAAACAAACTACCAAGTGCACTCAAGAAGAATTATATGTCTTGAATAACCCTATATCTATTAAAAAATTGAACGTGTAGATAAAAACCTTTCCCCACAAAGAAAACTACAGACCTTCATAGCTTTGCATGTGAATTCTACCAAACTTTTAAGAAGAAATGATACTATTTATACATAAACTATTCTAGATCATTAAAAAAGAGGGAAAAGCTCCCAATTCATTCTAAGCCAGCATTACACTGATGCTAAAATCAGACAAAGACATTCTAAGCAAAAAAACTGCAGATTAATATGAATTAGTATTAGATTATAAACATAGATGCAAAAATACTTTTTTGCGTGTATGCAAAAGTATTTGGTAGAGTGAATCCAACAACATAAAAGGATAATACAATAAAAAGAATAATACTTCATGACCAGCTAGGTTTACCTCTGGAATGTAAAGTTGGAAAAAAAATCAATCAATGTGATTGACCATATGAGGAGAACCCCCTCCCCACAAAATGATCATCTCAATAGATGTAGAAAAAGCTTTTGACAAAGTCCAACATATATTCCTGATAAAAACTCTCAGAAAACTTGGTAAATAAAGGAACTTCCTGAAACTGATAAACAGCATCTATGAAAAACCATGGCCAATATCATACTTATTGATAAAAATTGAATGTTTTCCTTTTGATCAGGAACCAAGCAAGGATGTCCATTCTCATCAGTTCTCTGATATTTCAGTACTTTCCAGCGCTACAGAACTATTCAATATTTTCATTCAACATTTTCTAGTCAGTGCTAGGAAAGTCGTTTAGCAAAGATACAAGATTCAAGAGCAATGAACAAAAATCAATTATATTTCTCTGTATTGGTGAAAACATTGAGAAATTGAAAAGAAAAAACTACCATTTCTAATATCATAAAAAACATGAAATAATTAGGGATAAATGTGACAAAAATGTGGAAGACCTGTACAATGAATCTGTAAGACATTCCTGAGAGAAATAAAGGGAGAACAAATCAATGGAGAAATATATTTAATTTATGTATCTAATGACCCAAAATTATTAAGATGCCAATTCTCCCCAAATTTATAGATTCAGTGCAGTCCTATTCAAAATTCTAATAGTATTTTTTTTTATACAAATTGGTAAGCAGACTCTAAATTTTATGTAGAAATTTTACCTAGAACAACCAAAACAACTCTGAAAAAGTTCAAAATTGGGGGACAGACCCATCATAAATCTACAGTAATCAAGACCATATGATAATGACATGGAGACAAATAGATCATTAGCATAGATTGGACCATTCATAAATAGACCCACACATATATGGTCAATTGATTTTCCACAGTTTCCAAGGCAATTTAATGGGGGAAAGGACAGTCTTTTCAACAAATGGTAGTGGAACAATTGGATTAGCCATGTACAAACAAAACAACAAAAAAACAAAGATCATTTGACCTTAACTGCAACATATTAAAACATTAATTGAAGTTAGCATAAGAAGTAAAACTCTAAAATCTCTGAAAGGAAACATTAGAGAAAATACTAGTGGCTGTGAGTTTTAGGAAGATTTTTTTAAAGGGAAAATTCAATACACTGGACATCATCAAAATTAAAAACTTTTACTCCTCAGAAAATATTGATGAAAATGTAAATAAAAGTGACAGACTAAAAGGAAATAGTTGTAAAGATATGTCCAACAAAGACTTGATTCTAGAATACAGAAAGAATTCTTAGAATTCATCAATAAGAAGTCAATGCCATAAAAGTAGGTAAAGATTCTTACTATAGACGATATGTGGATGGCATATTAACCCATGAAAATATGATTAAATCATTTTTTGGGGGGGTAGGGAATTCAAAGTGAGATCACACTATACACTCATCAGAATGGCCATAATTAATAAAAAGCCTTACCATACCAAGTGTTAGTGGGTTGTGTAGCCACTGGAGCTTCCATTTACTGTTGGTGGGAATGGAAAATGGTGAAAATCAATTTTATGACTTTCTTAAAATGTTAAAAATAAAAGTCCTGTGTGATGGAGTTATTCCACTCCTAGGTATTTACCAAATTAAAACATACATTCACTAAAATATTTGCACACAAACCTTCATAACAGCTTTATTTATGATAGCCCCAAACTGAAAACAACCAAATGTCCATTAACAAGTGCATGGATAAACAAGTTGTGGTATATACATACAATGAACATATATCAGCAATTAAAAGGAAAATGTGGAGAGTGGGAGAAATGGGTGAAGGGGGTCAAAAAGTACAAACTTGCAGTTTTAAAATGAATAACTCCTAGGGATATAATGTACAGCATAGTGACTATAGTTAATAATACTATATTGCATATTTGCAAGTTGCTAAAAGAGTAGATCTTAAGAGTTCTCATCACAAGAAAGAAAAGAAATTTAACTACATAAGGTGATATAAACTTATTGTGGTGATCATTTTACAATGTATACAAATATTGAATCGTTATGTTGCATACCTGAAACTAATATGTTATATATCGATTTTACCTCAATGAGAAATAAATTTTAAAAAATAATAGAAGGAACGAAATATTGATATGTGTAATGACATGGATGAATTTTAAAATAATTATGCTGTGAAAAATTTCAGAGAGAAGAGTATATACGTATGACTTTATTTATATAAAACTGTAGAAAATGCAAGCTATTGTCTAGTGACCAGAAGCAAATCAGTGGTTGCCTGGGCACTGTGTGGAGGCACCAGAGGAGGATGACACAGGGACATAATCACAATTTTGGTAGTGATGGATATGTTCATTGTCCTGCTTGTGGTGCTGGATTCATGAGTGTATGCATATGTCAAAATTATCAAATTTTGTACTTTAAATACATAGAGTTTATTTCAGAGATTACACTCAATAGAGCTGTTAAAAAGAAGAAATAATTGTGAATTTTTTTGAGGTTGAATCAGTAGCACTATTAACTAAATATCCCCCTTCCTTAACACAAGCACAAGTCAGGTAAGAAGCAGCTGAAATCTATAAAGCTCCACCTTAACGCATTCACTTGTTATTGCAAAATTCCATATTATACACTGATGAGAGCAGATGTACCCGTATTATTGTGGAGTTCTTGTACAAAAATTGTTACAAGTGTAGACGTGGATAGGACTGTATTTTTAGAAAAAGCATTGTACTTACTCAAGGAAAATCAAAACATATGCCCACTCCAAGACTCATACTCAAATATTCATAGATGCTCTATTTATAATAGCTCCAACTGTTGAATGGATAAGCTACCAGTGATATATCCAGACAATGAAATACTATTCAGCATTAAAATAAATGTGTTGATACACACAACAACAGGCATGAATCTCAAAAACATTTTGCTAAGTGGAAGAAGTTAGACACAAGATACTACATTCTGTATAATTCCATGTATATGAAATTCCAGAAAAGGCTAACCAGTAGTGATAAAAAGCAAGTTAGTGCTTAGTAAGGACCAGAGGGCAGGAGTAGGGGTTCACTGCAGATGACCACATGGGAACTTTGGAAGGTGGTAGAAACATTCTATATCATGATCACTGTGGAGGTAACATGACTGCATACATTTGCCAAAATGTATCAAATTGTTCAGTTAAAAATGGTGAAATTAGCTGTATATAAGACAGACCTCAAGGAAGCTTAGCTCTTAAATAAAATGAATGAACCAGGCAGCAGAAGTTAGTTCATCAATCAGAGGTCTTCAAGTGTTAAAAATTCTAGTTGATACATTCAAGTGTCCATATGGCTTAGATTATGATTTTAAAAATAGTTACATATGTTTTCAGAAAGGAATTAAAATATGTAGAAACCCTGGGGTACCATGGAATGCAGCTCCTGGTTAGTACTCTGTGTGTATGCTGGTTCACCTTTTGTTTTGTTACTGTAGTTGAGTAACCCATAGTTGGGTTAGTGAGAATACTTTTTACCCCAGTGGAGGAATGTTGAAGAACTGCTTGTTTCTTTCCTATTTATCACTCACTACTCTAGTGCATCTTTGGGCAGTGAGGGTGCTGTTCAGTTGACAAGAATCTGTACAAAAAGGAGGGAGTGCATGGCCACTTGATGATAAGTCCACTATGGTATTGAATTCACCTTCCACCTTGGATCTGAGAAGCTCTGTATGCAAAATGACTACTTGGGAAGAATATTGAAGAGTTTGATTTCAGACAATCTAATTTTTAGGATTAATATGCTTTGATTCTATGTTGAAGCAGAAAAATTTGAGATTCTTAATCAGAATTATGCTATGATCCTTAAATCTTGTAAGACGCAACATATACCATAATAAAGTCCTTCAGCTTTATTTCAATGAACGCTAGAATATATAATAAACTCACAGGACTATTGAAGGTACAATCTTAGCACCACGATCAATCCAACTCAGAGATATAAACTTCACAAGTAGCCTTAGCAGCCTGGTGAGGAGAATTCTTCATAAATTTAGGAGATGTATCATCTGAATTGAGTGCCATTTTAGACATTCTTTGGACAAATCCAAAGATTAGAAGCTGAAAAGTTGAATAAGCAATTTCTCTATTAATGAAATTAAGGGACCAGATATAGGCATTTTGCATTCCAGCATTCAAGGTGGATAGCTTTTTTTTTTTTAAGCGTTCCTTTCTTTTTTTTTTTTTTTTTGGTATGCGGGCCTCTCACTGTTGTGGCCTCTCCCCTTGTGGAGCGCAGGCTCTGGACACGCAGGCTCAGCGGCCATGGTTCACGGGCCTAGCCGCTCTGCGGCATGTGGGATCTTCCCGGACCGGGGCAAGAACCCGTGTCCCCAGCATCGGCAGGCGGACTCTCAACCACTGTGCCACCAGGGAAGCCCAAGCCTTTCTTTTTTTAAAATTTTATTTATTTTTTGGCTGCATTGGGTCTTCATTGCTGTGCACGGGCTTTCCCTGGTGGCAGCGAGCGGGGACTACTCTTTGTCGCGGTGCGCAGGCTTCTCATTGCGGTGGCTTCTCTTGTTGCGGAGCACGGGCTCTAGATGGGCGGGCTTCAGTAGTTGCAGCACGTGGGCTCAGTAGTTGTGGCTCGCGTGCTCTAGAGTGCAAGCTTCAGCAGCTGTGGCACGTGGGCTTAATTGCTCTGCAGCATGTGGGATCTTCTCGGACCAGGGATCGAACCCGCGTCCCCTGCATTGGCAGGTGGATTCTTAACCACTGTGACACCAAGGAAGTCCCCAAGGTGGATAGCTTTTTGAGGGTCTTCGCAATAGGATGACCCAGCAGTGCCCGAAATAAAGATGGAGAGGAAGGTTGTAGAAGTCGAGGAAGCCAGAGAAAAGAACTTTAGATGGTGACACAATGGTCCTTTCTAACTCCTGGTCTCACCCAATATGGGTGAGGAAGGCATAGATTGGTACAAAAAGTGGTGAAATATACATAAAGGAGCTAAGAATATGTTGGTCCTTTGGGAGACGGATGGAGGATACTTAAAGGAGAAAAGTGTTGGTTCTACTCTTAAAATAATCTCCTTTACTTCAAAACAACATACATTGTTTTAGTGGCAGAAAGACTAGTGTACCAAAAGGAGGGGTGATAGAAGAGAGAGAGATAGTCAGAGGCCAGACCTTATAATGCCTTTCAGGCCATATAAGGAGTTGGGAATTTTGTCTGAGTTTGATGGAAAGACAGTCTTTGCAAAGTTCATGTTGGCTATTACCTGGAAGCTTGAACAAAAGGGAGTTTTATCTATTAAGAGTGTTTTCAATGCAGCTCAATATCAAAAAAACAAACAACCCAATCCAAAAATGGGCAGAAGACCTAAATAGACATTTCTCCAAAGAAGATGTACAGATTGCAAACAAACACATGAAAGATGCTCAACATCACTAATCGTTAGAGAAATGCAAATCAAAACCACAATGAGATACCATCTCACACCGGTCAGAATGGCCATCATCAAAAAATCTACAAACAATAAATGCTGGAGAGGGTGTGGAGAAAACGGAACACTCTTGCACTGTTGGTGGGAATGTAAATTGATACAGCCACTATGGAGAACAGTATGGAGTTTCCTTAAAAAACTGAAAATAGAACTACCATATGACCCAGCAATCTCACTACTGGGCATATACCCTGAGAAAACCATAATTTAAAAAGAGTCATGTACCACAATGTTCATTGCAGTTCTATTTACAGTAGCCAGGACATGGAAGCAACCTAAGTGTCCATCAACAGATGAATGGATAAAGAAGATGTGGCACATGTGTACAATGGAATATTACTCAGTCATAAAAAGAAACGAAATTGAGTTATTTGTAGTGAGGTGGATGGACATAGAGTCTGTCCTACAGAGTGAAGTAAGTCAGAAAGAGAAAAACAAATACTGTATGCTAACACATATATATGGTATCTAAAAAATTAAAAAAGGTTCTGAAGAACCTAGGGGCAGGATAGGAATAAAGACGCAGACGTAGAAAATGGACTTGAGGACACAGGGAGGGGGAAGCATAAGCTGGGATGAAGTGAGAGTAGCCTTGCCATATACACACTACCAAATGTAAAATAGATAGCTAGTGGGAAGCAGCCGCATAGCACAGGGAGATCAGCTCAGTGCTATGTGAGCACCTAGAGGGGTGGGACAGGGAGGGTGGGAGGGAGACTCAAGAGGGAGGAGATATGGCGATATATGTATATGTGTAGCTGATTCACTTTGTTATAAAGCAGAAACTAACACACCATTGTAAAGCAATTATACTCCAATAAAGATGTTAACAAAAAAAAAGAGTGTTTTTCAGCTGAAAACAGCAGAGAACCCTACAAACAGTGCCCAAAACAAGCCAGGGTTTTATTTGTCTCACACAATTAGAACCCTGAGACTTGGCTGTCCGTCCTAGTCATCAAGGATCCAGGCTTCCTCTACTTTCCTGTGCACAGTCCTGTGACTGTTATCTCTTGGTTGCAGTACAGCTGTTTCACTTTTGAATATAATGACCACATTCCTGGAAGGAAATAGAAGGAGAGCAAAGTGTGGTTATTAGTCTGTTCTTTCTGAAGAGCTCTTTTGGAAGCTCTACTCGAGATTACTCTGAGCATTTCTCTTTGGCTAGAACTGGGTCAAATGGCTATCTTTAGCTACAAGAGGAGCACAGAAGGTGCTTATTGAGCTGCTTATTTTGTATCCCTGAACAAGATCAGAAGTCCATTAGTAAGAAAGAAAGGCAGAATTGTTATTGCAGACAACTAGCATTGTCTACCTCAGGGGGAAAGATTGAAGCAAGGGGTCATCTTTGCAGGCTATTTAAGGAACTACGGTAAGAGATGATGGATCTTGGACTAGGGTGATAGAGATAGTGGTAGTGAAAAGTGGTCAGATTTATGATGTGTAGAAAAAGAAAAGAGCCAACAAGACCTTGATAATGGATTTAATGTGAGATGAAGAGGTAGTGAGTAGTCAAAGATGACTTCCACATATATTCCACATATTCTGCTTAACAGGTGGAAAGTGATGTCATTTACTGAGAGAGTGAAGACCAGGGGAGGAGCAGACTTGGGCGGAAAAAAATCTAGAATTTTCTCTAACTTAGGCAGAGATGTCACCGTGGCTAATTCAGAGGTAGAAGTGCTTTCACTGACTACTTAGCAAATCTGTTGTAGCAGATATTTAGACAGAAGACTGGTGATGGACATAATTGATGAACTTTTCAATCTCCCTAAACGTATCACCCCATACAAAGCAGCTGCAGCAAAGAGGTCAGTCTTTGACACTCTGGGGACCCTGAGTCAAATGAATTCTCTGACATCATTATGGTTTTTGTGTAACTGTAAGAAATATCCTCTTGGGCTTGGGAGCTGGGTGATTCTTCTTGAAATTAGGTAGACCACTATGTTTCTACAAAAAGAATAAGTAAGAATATGATGGGGGAATATGCATGGGCACTATAGCTATGGAAACGGAATTAAGAGTGAGTAATTAAAATGTGAAATAGTGGAACGAAACTCTGATGTTCATACTGTTGGATGCTGCTTCCATCATGTTATTATGACACCTCAGTGCCCTTAGGGTTATTCGTACATAATCCTGAATCAAATCTCAACTTCTTGCCCTGCTTTTCAAAATCCTCTAGGATATGGCCCCCTCTAACCATATTTCTTACTTTGTGCTTTTAGAGACTGTGAGTTTCTTCTCCTGGCCCTCTGTTCTCCAACCCCTGTGGATGTATTCGTCAGTGGGACCCAAGGCTGTCCTACTTACTATACAGACCTGATGTGGCCAATAGGTGTCTGATCAGCTTCAGCACCACCATCAGATTTTAGAATTAAGTCTTATTGCATGTATCAAATCACCCTTTAGATATTTTACAATTTTATTTGTCAATTGTCCCTTAATAAAGCTGAAATTTTAAAGAATTAAGTCTTGTTGTCTACCAGACCCCAAGATCTGGGGCACCTAGACAAGTCCTCTAAACTTCCTTAATGACCCTTGGGTCACAACACTGCACCTTGGACTGGGCTTCTACCTCGACCCCACACCATACACCAGCCAGTTATTTTGCATGACATTATTTTCTCCTTTGAGGATTGGGGATGCTGCTCTGATCTCCAGTCCATATATCTCTTTTCACTCCTGTTTACCTTGGAGAGTTGTACTTTGCCTCCTTTAGTCTCACTTACAGGCTTTAACATTTTTTCCTGTTGTAAATGTACAGGTTCCCAGAACAACACGCAATTCCCACTGACTCTCGTGTAAGTAACAGAGACTCTTCTCACTATGACCTGACCTATGGATTAATTCTGGTTCTGAAGTCTGCCTGAACAATACTTGAGTTTTTTTGTTCTTGTGCTCTGTGTTGCAAACTCTTTTTAGGCTTTGTAGTATCTTTTTTTTACATCTTTATTGGAGTATAATTGCTTTACAATGGTGTGCTAGTTTCTGCTTCATAACAAAGTGAATCAGTCACACACACACATATGTTCCCATATCCCTTCCCCTCATGTCTCCCTCCCTCCCACTATCCCAACCCTCTAGGTGGTCACAAAGCACCGAGCTGATCTCCCCGTGCTATGCGGCAGCTTCCCTCCCACTAGCTATCTATTTTACATTTGGTAGTGTATATATGTCCATGCCACTCTCTCACTTTGTCACAGCTTACCCTTCCCTCTCCCCGTAGTATCTTTCTTCTTCCACCTCCTGGTTTAGTATTGCTGTTCCAACCTGGCTGGTCGTCTCACCTGATATGCCTGTTCTCTCTCCTCTGTGATTTTTTTTTTCTTGCTAAAGGGCTTCCTTTTCCTTTCTATACTCTAGATCCTATAAACTTGACAAGGTGCAGTTCAAGTTTCAGTTTTTTAAACCTTTATCAGTTTCTAGCCCCAAATTATTTCCTCTTCCATCTGACCTCTTCTAATAGCTGAGCACTTTAATCATGGATACATTTTTTGGCCTTTTTTCCAAGAGCACCACTAAAATTCCCAGGCAGGGATGTGATATGCTTGGTATTCATATTGAACAGATCACTAGCTGCTGTGAGACCAGACTGGGGAGAGTGGATGGATCACTTAGGAGGCTACTGTAGTTGTCCGGGTGAGAGGTGAGGGTATCATGGCATCTAGGGCTGTGGTGGAGTTGGAAAAGGAGTGGCCACATTTTTAAGACCTTTAGGAGATTAAGTAGGCATGATTCTGTGAAGGATTCAGGGAGAGAGGAAAGTATTCAAGATGATTCTGAGGGATCTGACTTTTACCACTGGATAAGTTAAGGTAGCATTCAGTGACATAGGGAATATTGGAAATTAAATCTAGATTTTCGGAGGGGGGGCGTTGAGCTAATTTTGGACATACTGAATTTGAGGTGCTTTTAAGACTTCCAAAAGATAACAGTCAAGGAAAGATGCTGGTCAAATAGGAAGCTGGATATGTAAGTCTGGAATTTATAGGAGAGGTAAGGGCTGGACATATAAGGGGCTTGATAAACCGATGCCTTGGTGTATTTTTGCCTACAAAGAGAGTAGCGTGAGGAGAGGAGACAACCTAAGACTGAGACTTGAGGAACTCTAAGATTTAATGGTCAGAGAGAAGGTAGAAAATAAATGGTTATAAAAGTAGAGGAGAAAACAGGAGACCCTTTCATCACAGAAGCCAGGGAGAGCCTGCTGAGTGGTAAACATGATAAACAAGACCACTGGTTGGAGAAAAACTGTCATTTGTATCCAGTGATGTGAACAATACTGATGATCTTATTTAGGGCTTTTTGTTGGAAGGATGAGAGCGGGTACAGATGAGAGATTTGAAGAATGAGTAGTGGTTGAGGAAGTATATGAACTCTCTTGAGAACTTTATCCATTTATGGGAAGAGAGAGACAGGGCTTCAGATAAAGGGTGAATGAGGGCTTTTTATCTTTCTTTTTTTAATGAAGGAGAGAGTGTGGACATAGCTCTGTGGAACAGCTAATGAAATACAGACAGAAATAAAGGTATCACAAATATGAAGGATGGTTTATGTGGTTGTTAAAATGAATAAATCAGATCTATATGTCCTGAAAGGAAACAATCTCTAAGATATATTCTTAAGAAAAACATTAATATATAAACCATATTATATAATAGATATTATCATTTACATATGAATTTGTATTTGCCTATGTCTGGATGGGTGGACATTTAGATTGCTCCCAAATCTTTTTTTTTTAAACTATAAACAATTTTGCAGTGAAAACCCTTGTCCATATCTTTGCAAACTTAGGTGTGCATAATAGTAACATAGATTCCTAGATGTGAAATTGGTGTAATGGATGTTCATTTAAAATTTGATAGATGTCAGTTTTTCCTCCAGAGAAATTATTTTGGTTGCATCTGCATAAGAGTAATGTGAGATTCCACATATATGCCTATTTGCAAAGCAGAAATAGAGACACAGTTGTAGAGAACAAACGTTATGGGCACCAAGGGGGGAAAGGGGCGTGGGATGAACTGGGAGATTGGGATTGACATATATACACTATGTATAAAAAAGATAACTAATGAGAACCTGCTGTATAGCACAGGGAACTCCACTCAGTACTCTGGTGACATAAATGGGAAAGAAATCTAAAAAAGATGGGAAATATGTATACATATAGCTGATTCACTTCACTGTACGGCAGAAACTAACACAACATTGTAAAGCAACTATACCCCCCCCCCAAAAAAAAAGAATAATGTGAGAGTGTCTGTTTCTCTACATACTGGCTGACACAATGTGTTGTCAATTATACCAAACTAAGGAATAAGAAATAATCCGTCAGTGCTGTATTTATTTCTTTAATTTTGATTGAGTTGAGACATTTTTTATGTGTGTAAATGGTATTTGTATTTATTTTAAAATAAACTACTTATTCATGACTTTTGTCATTTTTACACTATTGGATTGTTGATATATATATATTTTTTAATTATCATTTATTTATTTATTTGTTTACACCAGGTCTTAGTTGCTGTATGTGGGCTCTTTTAGTTGTGGCATTCAGACTCTTAGTTGCGGCATGCATTCAGGATCTAGTTCCCTGACCAGGGACTGAACCCAGGCCCCCTGCATTGGGAGCGTGGAGTCTTAACCACTGGACTACCAGGGAAGTCCGTGTTGATATTTTTTTCTTAATGATTAGTAAGAGCTTACATATTAAGGAAATGCACCCTACTAGCTGTCATATTTACTTGCAAATTTGTTTTTTAATTGGTCACTTTTTGTTTGACATGGCCTGAGGGGAATTATTTTTGTTGTGTTGAAATTTTAAAGCTTAGTTTATAATGTTTATGGGTTTTGTATATTACCTTCATCTGAAATAATTTTAGAAATGTATTTCCTTCTGGTAACTTTACTTTTGTGTTTCAACTGTTGATCAATTATAACATTTTAGCATAAAGAGTGAGGTAGGGATACAACATTTTTTTTTCCACACGACTCACCGGTTTTACCAATATCATTTATTGAATAATCCTTCTTTTTCTACTAATTTTGAATGCCACTTTATTGAATAATAAGCAACTGATGCATATAGGCCTATTTCTGGACTATATGTACATTTCCACTGTCAAACCATTTTAATTAATTTGTTTTATGTTTTTATATCTTGTGGCTTTAAATTCTGTGATGATTTTTTCTTTTCTATTTCTTTCCTGATTTTTTTCAGCTCATTAAGAAAAAAAATTCTTTTGTCTTCTTATTTCTTCTTTGAATCTTTTTATATGTTTTCATCTCTTATTTCATAGAGGCCATTTTTGATATTTGAATTTGCTAAAGGGTAGCTTGCCAGGATGTTCACCTGTTCCATGGGAAAATTTTTCTAGTGTCCCTTCTTAGTCTACCTTCTATTAATGCATGTTTCTTTCCTTTCATATTTTCCACATAGATTTTCTGTGTTCCTTCTCAGCATCTTTTTGTATACTGGTTCAATTTTTCCTGCAACACTTCTTCAAATGTACTGTGGTTTGTCCTGTCTGTTTCTGTTTCTCATTCTTTGTTGTTTTCAGGTGGTTTCAGAAGGAGACAGAGACATTTATGTCTTTGTTCTGCCATCTTAAAGCTCCGAGCCCTCTGACTTTTATCTTCTGATGCTACTTTTGGCTCCCCTTGAGACTTACAGATTTAAGGACTTATCTGGGAAGGTTTTCAGGAACTTATGCTGATCTACATGGAGTTGTCACTGGGCAAGTACTGGAGTAGCTGTAGGATCATGGAGGAAGAGTTTGCTGTTTCACATATTTTCGGGTCTAATACTAATAAATATTTAAAAAAACGATTACTGTAAAATATGTCTATATCAAGTCCTTCATATGGGGGTTGTTTAGAGTTCACAGTCAAATTCCAGGTCGTCCGTGAAAAAATGTGGGACAGATGTGAATGGCATTTAGGATCTAGGGATATCTCCCAGGTAGGGAAGACATAGGAATATCATAAGGAAACAGCCTAGAGAATTTTATTCTACTCTTATTTTTTTTAACATCTTTATTGGAGTATAATTGCTTTACAATGGTGTTAGTTTCTGCTTTATAACAAAGTGAATCAGTTACACATATACATATGTTCCCATATCTCTTCCCTCTTGTGTCTCCCTCCCTCCCACCCTCCCTATCCCACCCCTCTAGGTGGTCACAAACCACGGAGCTGATCTCCCTGTGCCATGTGGCTGCTTCCCACTAGCTATCTATTCTACTCTTATTTATTTATTTTTTATTTTTTTTGCAGTATGCGGGCCTCTCACTGTTGTGGCCTCTCCTGTTGCGGAGCACAGGCTCCGGACGCGCAGGCTCAGCACCCATGGCTCACGGGCCTAGCCTCTTCGCGGCATGTGGGATCTTCCCGGACCGGGGCACGAACCCGTGTCCCCTGCATCGGCAGGCGGACTCTCAACCTCTACGCCACCAGGAAAGCCCAACTACTCTTATTTTTAATGTAACACTTTTGGAGTCTTATCAAAGGTAAGAGGTGATTCAACATTTCTTTGGGTTTAATTATTTTGGAAATTATTTTCCCAAGGTCTATTTCCTATGCCCCATAGTTTCAGTATTAGACAATCTGAGACACATACAAAATGGACCCTGAGATTCTTAATCTTATCAGGAAGAAGAAAATAAACCAGGAGCTTAATAGGTGACTAAGAGATGTGGGCACACATTTGGGGTCTTTCATTAACAACTCTTCCTAGTTATATAATTATTTGAAGAAATCATCCTTTAAGGTTGATGAGGGAGTGCTAAGAAAATATTGCAGCTCCACCTCTACCTGGTTGCCCCAGGGTCAGAATTTATGTTCCACAGTTGTTTATATATATCCAAAATTTGTTATTAGTAAAAGTGACTATTCAAATAGTTTAATGTGAATTGGCTAAAAAGAAACAAAGACCTTTACCAAATATATTAGAGAAAAATATATAATATGCAAGAGTTTGTAAGTATAAACCTTAGTAAAACAGTAAAATGAAAGAAAATAGTTTAATTTTTTCCCTGAGGAGTTGGTTGTATAACACAATGGTAAAAATGATAAGTATCTGAGGAGACTCACTGCTTATATTCTAGGAATTTTAAATTGGTTCATGAAAATCGCCTTTTGATTACTTTTTAAAATGCAAAAATTTAGTTGATAGACATTTTGTAGGTATTATTTCTTATTGTTTAAGTCTGTATATTAAAAGTAGTACAAAAACAGCAATGACTATATCCAGACAGGAAAACATTTGTGTCTCAACACAGGAGTAAATACAAGAATCTTTTTTCTGCTGCAAAGTGCATTGAGCACCTGCTTTCCACACAGTTTGTTTTACAGAACCAAGTTTTCGCTTTGGAGTTTCTCTCCACTTTGTTTAGTAAACTTCACTATACCCAAGGTCAGGTTTAAAAAGTGGTTTTTTGTTTGTTTGTTTTGTTTGTATTGTTTTGTTGCTTTTAAAAATATGTGGTTTGTTCTTTCTTTCATTTTTGTTTCATGGTCACGGTTGAGCGATGTAACCTTTTTGATGTTCACTTTTGGTAATCGGCAAATCGTATGGCTTAACAGAAATTTTCCATTTCTTCATGATCATTTTAATCCAATTTCCTTTAAAGGGCTCTGCCAGTTCATATAAGTAGATCCAAGATGTTTATGTCCAGGATTTTTCTGGAATTTATGTACTGTTCTCTATAAGATGACTTGACTTTTCTAATAACTAGAGCTGCCAACCTGTTAAAGGGTGACCAGATGCTGTAACTTATTTGTCATCGCACCATAAATGACTCTGGCCCTAGTCAAAGCACTAAAAATTAAGCAGTGTTATAATTTGGTTTTCTCTGATTCAGAACTGGTGGTTCATTGCTGATGATTGTTCTCACCCTGACACACATTATATGAAATGGCTCTAAGTTTTTTTTTTTTTTGCGGTCCGCGGGCCTCTCACTGTTGTGGCCTCTCCCGTTGCGGAGCACAGGCTCCGGACGCGCAGGCTCAGCGGCCATGGCTCACGGGCCCAGCCGCTCCATGGCATGTGGGATCTTCCCGGACCGGGGCACGAACCCGTGTGCCCTGCATCGGCAGGCGGACTCTCAACCACTGCGCCACCAGGGAAGCCCGGCTCTAAGTTTTAATTACTATATTGATTCCAATGTACTAGCCATCAGTGATCACCCCATATAGAGCATTCAGTCTAGTGTAAAGGGGGCTTAGGACACTTTATTATATTTTCTTCTAATTAACTGTTTTTATTATTGGAATTAAGGGAAGGAGATTGGAATCTTGGATAATCTAAATCAGAGATCCATGTAAAAGTGATTTAAATTGGTATTAGTAAGTTGTACATCATTTTGTGGTTGGAAGCACATTTATTCATCTCATTCTATTTTACTGTATTGAAAACACCCTGGTTTGTCCTCCCCTTGCTGCAGTGAAGGCTCTGCAGGGTTTCTCCAAATCCCAGCCAGGAGTTAGAAAAGTGACCAAGAGTGAAGGTTCCAGAGGAGAAAATGAATGTCAGGGTATAGATATGAGAGAATCCATTTACAGAGACAAGATTGAACAAAAAATGGTCAGGCTCCCCTAATATTATGTGGATGGGGAGGGGGAGTGAGAGGATGTGACTTGAGGTAGGGTAATTCCTTACTTTCTTCCTGCTCTCCTTTACCGCAGTCAGAACTACATTGATACCTGAGGCACTCTTAGCCTCCTGCAAGTCTCTCAGCAGTGTTTTCTTCACCAGTGTTTCCCCCAGTAAATCTCTTGAATATCTAATCTTGCCTCGGCATGTACTTCTGAAGGTTTTGTCCACATGTGGGCCAGAGCACTTGCAGGTGACATCTATATCCCTGGCATCTATGGTGACAAGAACACTAATAGAAGTAGAAGTGGTAGAATTTGCATACAAAGCTCTAGGGGCTATTTGGTTGGTGATCTCTTCACATCTGGACATTTTTCTTACTCCTTCAAGCCTAAAACACTTGAACACAAACGGCTTTTAATTTGTTGCTATTATATATTATGTTGGTTTCATTTATCCAAAACCAGGCTTCAAATCGAGCTCTGTAATACCTTCGTAACTAGGCACACGTCCTTTATTTACCTCATTCTTTAAACTTTGTATCTATTTACAGTCATTCACACGAATGCAGATTTTGCTTTTGTTTTGTTTTTTTCAGATTTTGTTTTATATGAGACATGAGGGGTTGAAATGAATGGGTGATGCATGTGGTATGATGTTTGCCCCTATTTCATTGGGTTTGGGCTTTATAGTCAGGGAAGAGAGGTTCAGAAATTTTCAGAACTCTACAAGAGAGACTTTTTTTTAGGTTTGGAGCATAAACAGAGCCGTCTGCGGATGCAGGTGACAAAATGTGACACAGAACTGAACAAGGTGGCATTCTCTTCTCTTCCACAAAAATCCCAGAATAAATCTGAGATCTCAAAGGCTGGAAGTTACTAGGAGACTGTAGGTTGGCTTTGTGGGTTGTGATGTGCATATGGATGTGTGTGAGGTCCTGTACATGGTAAGAAAAACCTGTGAGTGCAAAGAGAAGGGTGGTGGGCCATGAAACTCGGGTTTCCAGGTATGCTTTTACTGCAGGTCCTGAAAATATTGGGAGAAGGCCTAACCTTGGGACATTGTCAGTGTCTTTGTGAGAGAATTGGCACATGGAATATGGATGAGGAGTTTTAGAGATCATGTCTGGCTTGATGGGTATCAGCGAATTGAGATATAGCTGGATTTGGAGAGATTTTGTAGGTGGCCTTCAACCTTCTGGGAAGTAACTACTCGTGAGGGAAGATTTTAAGTTTGCAGCCTTACTAGAATTTTCTAAGCATCATAATTTCCCCATAATTATCCAAGATATATTAGGAAGATGGAGATACAGAGAGTGACTTTAATGTTCATATTTAGCCCTGAGGATTTCTAAAAAGACCAACCCTTTGTTGCTTGATGGAGGATGTGTCATATCTTTAGGTATGAGGGCACTCCTAAAGCCCCCAGTAACTTTTCTTCATAAGTGTACAGTACTTCATAAGTGTACATTACTGTGGTGACTAATGGAATGTATGCTTGTATTCTATTGTGTCAAAAAATTCTCAGTTTTAATTTTTCATAGATAAATATCAACAAATATTACCCACATAAACAAAAGTCTTTCGGCTATGCAATAATTTTAAAGAGACCAAAAGTTTTGAGAACCACTGGGTTAGACATTACTGTTTCTTATAGTGATATGGACAGGCAAATTACTGCTCAGTTCTACACGTGTTTTGCTAACAGCTAAAGGGGGCCGAGAGCATTATTTTGAGCCTGGCCAGTAAAGCAGTGGAATGCTACTTTTCTATTACCACTCACCATAAAGACACTGCCCCAAACAAGATAAGACACATCAGGGTAAGTCACTAAAATGATTATTGCCAACTGTTGATTACCTACTCCTGATTGCCTACTCTGATAGGAATCAGAGCCAGAGAAGAAGGCCCTTACCCGGGTAAGATTTGCTGGGCAGTACTCCTGACTCCATGGGAAAGGAGAGGACAGTGAGGTAGTGATTCAGGGGATGAAGATGGGACCATTGGCATCTCATTCTGGAAAGTTGGCCTGTGTATTTTTGCAAGACTTATCCAGTGACTTTTGATTTTGAAGATACGTGAAGGACTTTTCACCTGTAGGAAAAGGAGCTACCACCAAATACAGAGGGAAAATCCTACTCTGAAGAGGACCTTGGGAAATGAATGGAATATTCTAGATGGGGTGAAAGTGGAGAGATTGTGGGAAGCAACAGGGTAAGGTATGGATCTGTTTCCCATCTCATGTTATTCCTGGGGGGCTAGGTATGAAAGCCGTACAGAGCAACATATTGATGGTGACTCTGTTTCTTAGGTCCCACCCTTGAAAAAGTACATAGGTATATCAACAGCTGAACCATTGTGTTCTCCCTCAGCCTCTACACAATAATTATTAGAAACGGCAGTGATCTTTATGAAGGAATATAAAGAGGTTTTCAGAGGAAGGGATATAGGGAACAACTTTCTTTCTTGACTTACTCTATCTTCCTTCCACCATTATGTGTATAGCATAGATACTGTTGTGAAATAATCTGAGATATTTTCAATTCCTCTGAATTCTTGCCATCTCAGCCTTTCATGCATTGAAGGGAAGCAGAAATTAGCCAGCAATAACAATGAAAGATAATGATAACAATACACACTTAACCTAGTGCTAATTACTATATGCTGGACACTGGTCTAAGAACTTTACAGAAAGTCTCCTGGGTGAGTATTTTATAGGCGGAACACCTCTTGTTTTTTGGTTGTTGTTGTGTAACTTTTTTTTCCATTTTATTTAAGAAAGGTGATGTTCTTGGGGAATCTTCCAATTTCATTTTGCACTTCTGATGTTAAATGTTAGAAATTAAATAGCATGAGCTGTTTCCTGTTTCCATTCTTTTATAGCACAGTCTCTGTGAGAGCCCTCTAGTTCCTGAACAGTGTGAGGCAGGCAGGTGGAACATGCACCAGCTCTGGAGGCAAAAATAAAAGCCCAGAAGAGAAATCTCAAAGGGCTTGAAAGAGGGTACAGTGAAGAGGATCATATTAGTAAATATTCCTTGGTCTGTCTTCTATAAAATGCTTACAAATATAGATTCTACTAATGTCAGGTTTCATAACTGCATACAGTAGGACAAATTAAATCCTATCACATCTTTCTACACATCGAAAAATGGAAATTATGTAACTGGATTATTTACCTGTTCAAAGAATTAGTACCAGTGAGCTAGAGTCATATTGGAGAATAAACAGAAAAATAATCATGTTCAAGCCTGAAGCGAAATGATAAATATAAAAACTGTTTGCAATATCAACCAGCAAATGCTTCAAAAGATCATTTGGAGGATTGAGAAGAAACACAAGCCTTTTAGTAGACTTGTGTAAAGTCCTATTCATTAAAATGCAGCTGTGATTGTTTGGATCAACTCAGAGACAAGAAACTTAACACCCCTCTGAATTACTTATGACTTAGCTTTGTATTTGCTACACATGGTCCCCTCATAATGTAAACATGTTTAACTTAAATATACTTGATGTCTCTGAAAAGGAGTAATATTTTTTTTTTTTTTTTAGTATGTGAATGATGACAGCGTGAAGAGCTATGGCATGATATCCTCTGAGTTATAGTTTAAAATAAATATGATCTTTCCTTCTAATGTACAAGACATTCAAACTCACATAAATGCACATGAATCAGGGATGTATAAAATTCAGAATTAGTAAAAATGTCCATGTATTTATTCTGCTTTCATGGTTCTCTTCAAAATAAGCTGCAATAGAATTCTAAAATCAGCTTTTGACATAGCATTATTTTAACTTGGTAATTCAGATTGATTGGCACACATGACAAAACAATCCCACACCCTAGTTACATGCAAGGAGTAATCCTACATTTAGTAATTAATAATATCTTTCCTTGATATTCTTTTCCTTAAGTAAACTGAGTTAGAAAATGAAACCTGGGATCTAGAAAATGTGCCTACCTAGAGGAGTAAAAACATCTTAGATCTATAAAAGGTGTGATGGACATTTAACCCTGAGAGAATCAACTTACTGTGAGGGTATAAGAATTGTTCCTGTAACCAACGTGGTACCCTAAGTTGTAAACATAAATATAACTGCAAACTCTCATGCACACACACTCTCCTGTTGGATAAATTGGTTCACAGTGTCATGTTATTATGCCTCATTTGATAGAGTTTAAACCCATGGTTCTCACACTGTGTACCGAGACACCCTGAAGTACTGGAATGAACCCACGAGGTTACTGAAGGATAGTTACAGTATTCAAAGAAACACAGTGATACTTGTCATCTGTCAGAAATCATACAGACTATTAGCCTGAGGTAGCTCACAGTTTCAATATATGACACAGTGCTACATTTCTTTTGGTGACACCATACCTTTGCAGAGCTGTGTTTTTGGTGGTTCCTTTGAGAAAAAATATAACAAGTAAAAATCCATATGGATCAGGAAAGGAAGGTTGTGGTGGGCAATCTGATTCTAAGACTGGAGAATCTTCTGTGCCCCAAAGCTCACACATCCCACTAGTAAGTAATTGTTGCTATTTAAGAATAAAATAAAAATATTTTCTTTCCATTCGTGTTTTTTATTTTTTCAAAGACTACTATTTTCTTAGTGTATAAATCCCTATTCAGTTGAATAGACCTAACTACTTAATAAACAAAACTGTTAGGTATTTCATTTGACCTATAGGTGCTATAAAAAGATTACTGGGATACTAAGGGTGCCATGAACAAAGAAAATTTGGATTAAGCATTTATTTTCATAGTTAGAGCAAAAGTCATTTTGTGCTAAATTGAAATTTTAAGTACCATAAATATTTCATGAAAAATGCTCTTTGTGAATGAAAAGAAATTTTTGTTTCATGTCACCTTTTACATCCTGTTTGGGAATGTTCTCAAAAAATGGCAAAAGGTAAACATCGTGGCAAAGAGAATGTGAGGTGAATTCTCAGCCTTTTCTATTGATATTTTCTTCCTTCTACAAGTGGGCACCTGGCATTTCGGGACACTTAGGATGTCCCAGCCCTAACCTCTGCAGGGCTAACACTTAATCAGGTTCTGGGACTGAGTTTATTGATGTGGGAATAGGAGGGCAATGGCAATGGCTGGGGGGAGAGTGGCAGGGAGTGACGAGGAAAGTGATATCAATTCCCTATGGAGATGAGGCTCAGGGTCTCACAAGAGGAGAGACTGGAGAGTGAGAGGACCTAAACTAATGGCCCAGCGTTTTCCAGCTGCCTGCACCATGCTGTTTTCCTTTGCTGAAGCTCCTGAATGCCACCAAACCTAGATAGCATACTCCCCTCTGCCCCCCTGCCCCCCACCAACTCTGCAACATTTCAGGTCTGACTCCATTATTTTCTGACAGATTTTTCTCTCATTTCTGTTTTAACCCTAGACCAATAACAGATGGCATAGATCATGGTAGCCCCCAGAAGTCTGGCAAATAAATAAGCTTTTAATATGCAAATCTAATTCTGTATTCCCAACTTTTTTTTTTTTTTTTTTTTTGCGGTACGCAGGCCTCTCACTGTTGTGGCCTCTCCCGTTGCGGAGCACATGCTCCGGACGCGCAGGCTCAGCGGCCATGGCTCACGGGCCCAGCCACTCCACGGCATGTGGGATCTTCCCAGACCGGGGCACGAACCTGTGTCCCCTGCATCAGCAGGCGGACTCTCAACCACTGCGCCACCAGGGAAGCCCTGTATTCCCAACTTTTTAAAACTCATTTTCAGGAGACTGCATCCTGCAGAAAGCCTCAGATAAGATTGACACTCACATAGGAAGGGTTAGTGTCCTAATGTAACTGGCTATTGTGGAGTCAGGATATAGTGATTGTGCAGAGGTGTGTTTGTAGCAGGTGGGGTGTGTGAGGTGGAGTTGAGAACATGCCCTGAAAAGTTGGAACCTGGGGTACGTAGAGCAATGAGAAAGGGTGTCTGGCTTCTCCTGGGCTCCCAACTCCTTAATCATGGAAGAGTTGGTCAGTGAGGCAGAGAACAGAGCATCACAGAACTAGAAAGCACCAGTCTGTTACTTGCAACAGTTTCTTTGGTCATCTCTTTATGCATGACCCCAAGGGGTGCCCATGGGAGTTCAGAGTGGGGAAACTGTCCTCCAGTGTGTAGGCAAAAGGGGGAACCCAGAGGTGGAGTTCTGACATTGAGGTGACGCATAGATCTATGGTTCCTATTTCCAGCAGTTACCAAATTCTTCGCATCCATTTTCTAGTAGTCCTGGGCTATCAGATTAAGAGGCCACAGGCCTACAAAGACTTTCGAGCTGACCAGGCTACCTCTGAAGTTTGTGAAGCTCTCTGTCCATCATCTTGGTGAACTACAGCTACATCTGAGGTTTGGCAATGGCCATTGCTGGAAGGCCTGTTTGCCTTTGAGAGACACCATTCCGGGGCTTGACAAGGCTCCTGCAAACAGGAGGCAGTGTCCTCAGGCGTTATCAAGCCCCGGAAGCCTGGGCTGTGGGTGTAGGGTTAACGCCTAGGAAGCTCTTACCACATATCGCTCTGCTGCCGGGGCAAGAAAGCGGCCGACGCGGCTGAAGGGCGGAGGAGTCGGGCGGAGGAGTCGGGCGGAGGAGTCGGGCGGGGGAGTCGGGCGGGGGAGTCGGGCGGGGGGAGGAGCCGTGCTGGGGGGAGGAGCCGTGCTGGGGGAGGAGCTGTGCTGGGGGAGGAGCCGTGCTGGGGGCGGGGCTTGGCCCAACCGGAAGGTGAAGGCTCCCGGAAGTTGATGGCTCCCGGAAGCTGATGAGGCGGGAAGGGCGAGGAGACTGTGAGGGCGGGAAGACTGGTGAGTAGCGGGCCTGGGGTGGCGTCCGAGGAGGATTTGGGGGGTGTTGTTGGGAACTTACATTTTGGTTTTTCATACTCAGACTTTGTAGTGTACATATACTCTCAGGCAGTGTTTATGTGGGAAAAATTTATATTTACATTCACCAAGCTCCATGTAAAAAAAACCGCGATATGTTTAAAAAGCCTGGAGTTATTACAGAAGGGTGGAGAGTAAGAACTGCGAGCCGCCTTCTCGCAAAGCCAAGATGTTGGGCATCTTAAATGCTGTGGGCTCCAGGGTGGGCCTCACGGGCTTCTGCTCAGTGCCAGCCTCTCTCTGTCATTGTGCTCTGGTTCTGAACATGTTTCCACGATGCCTTTTGTATTGAGGCCTTGTTTTGTCTAAAACTGAACAAGGAGAAAGTGTTGAAGAAAATAGTGACATAGCAGAGCAACCGAGAAAAGCAACTGAATGGAAAAGATGTTACTTCATATAAAGCAGCTGTTTTTTTTTTCTTTTGCTTTACGCGGGCCTCTCACTGTTGTGGCCTCTCCCGTTGCGGAGCACAGGCTCCGGACGCGCAGGCTCAGCGGCCATGGCTCACGGGCCTAGCTGCTCCGCGGCATGTGGGATCTTCCCGGACCGGGGCACGAATCTGTGTTCTCTGCGTCAGCGGGCAGACTCTCAACCACTGCGCCACCAGGGAAGCCCAAAGCAGCTGTTTTTAATAAACGTATTAATGATGTTTAGTGATGAGAAAGAGATATTTTGAACATCTAAATCCTAAAATGATACTTTAATAATTATAAATAGGCACAGTTTTACTGCTGTAGGTTTTTTTTTTTTTTGGAAGGTGACAGCATTGTGCTGAAAGCCCCAGCCAGGACTGGCACACACATAGGAAGGGTTAGTGTTGTATGTAAAGAGTTATTGTGGAGTCAGGATGTAGTGGTCGTGTAGATGTATGTAAGTAGTGGGTGGGGTGTGTGAGGTGGGGCACACACACATGAGGGATTTTCTTATTTAAAAATAATGCAGTCTGATGAGCATTTGTGCATACAACATTCAGTTTTCAGGAGTGGACTACTGATGTTAAGTAGGACGTGCTTTTACTTATTTATTTGATCCTTGACTACAGAGAGACAAATTTTCCAAGATAGCTAGTTAATGGCAGAGCCAGCATTTGAACCCGAGAAGCCTAGCTCCAGTGTTTGTGCTCTTAATCAGAACTCTGTATAGTCTCTCAAGAACACTTTCAAAATGGTCTTATTTTAACGCCGTAAAAGAGACAACAACCATGACAGTGGCTTTCAGTGGCAAGAACCCAGTATTTGAAGAAAGGTTTCTTTTCCTTTCATCCCTATAGGATGTGCTTGTTCTCTCTCCTTCACCAGTCTCGTTCCTCCCGTGCCTCTTTCAAATCAAAACCCTTTAGGAGAAGAACTTCCCGAAAACCTTTGGGCATGTGAAAGCAGAGGGGACTTGTGCTCTGCTTCTTGATGCATGTTTATTGTCTTTTGTTTTTTCAGGGCAACAGATCCTTAGAAACAGTAAAGGTCTAGATAGTAAATATTTTAGGCTTTGCAGGCCATATGGTCTATGTGACAAAGGCTCAACTTTGCTGTTGAAGGGCAAAAACAGCCCTATACAATGCATAAATAAATGGGGCATGGCTGTGTTCCAAGAAAACCATTTATAAAAACAGGTGGCTAGCTGGATTTGGCTTGTGGACCAGGCTGTAGTTTACCAACCATTGGTCTAGACCTTTGAGTATTTCTATATCATTTTTCTGAATAATAGTCAATGCACATTAAGTGCATGCTCCATGTCAGGCACTGGGCAAACATATGAACACGGAGATTCATTTGATACTCATACTAACTCTATGAAGCTAAGTATTTTTAAAATCCTGATTTACCAACAAGGAAATCAAAATGTATAAAGTTACGGATGTCATAGGCAGAGCTGGGACTTCAGAGACTTTTCCCTTAAATACTACATTTTACTAATAGGTCAAAACAAGTTTACTTGTTTTGTAAGTATACCATTATCATTTTATTTGGGTTTCACTACTTGTTCTGATACACTTGGAAACTTCCCTGTTACTTTTTCAGTTATCCATATTGCCTTTTGAGATCAAGTCTGCAGTTTCCACCTATTGGCTTGACATTTCTATCCTGCATCTTTAAATTTAAATAAAAATCCTGATTGCCCATTTTGCCTCTGATGCTTAGCGTGTAGTCATTAATATTTATATAAGGCTTACAAAACCCTATTTGTTTATGGCTCTGAACATAAAAGATCTAATGATTTAGATTAAGAGCCATATCCAAGTACTTGGGGTAAGTGCTTTTGGAACCACTCAACAAAACTATAGTGGGAGATGCAGAGACAAGATCACTTCTTTCTGCAAAAAGGACTGAAGACAAAAGACGATCCTGGGAACTTGAGGTTTTCTTTTTATCTTTTCAAGTATGCACGTGCCAGCTGAGAAAGTTGGAACAGATGAAATAGAAGGGTATAATTCCAGGGGCATGACTGACATCCTTTGTGAGAATCTTTGGTCTTTTCTTTCACCAAAGCATAGTGGCCCTGGTGAATCTTAGTCACAGTGATATCGTTAAGCAAGCAAGCATTAGAAATTATCTGGAAATAATGTTTATTTGCAATAAGATATATAGTCTTTTGAGTTAGTACTTTAACAAAAAAATTTGCGGTACAATATAAAATGTACCTAAAAGGAATAGTCATTCGACTTAAAGAATTTGCAGAATACTCATATAGAATATTAGAATAAAACTGTTTTCATGGTAGCATTTTTTTTAACTGTGGGAAAGTTTAAAGACCTCAAGAAATACGATAAACCTTCATATTTTTGTGCCATTCTTGGTTGTAGCCTTCAGGTGGTATCTCTGTAAATACAAACAAACAAAAACCAAAAGCCCAGAATATAGAACCCTGCTTAAGGGTCTGTGTTAGACCGGGACAGAGGTACTGACTTAACCTATTTCTTGAATGTTTTTCTGCTTTTTGTACAACTGGATTAGACAAATAGCTGATAGAGAAAAATAAGTCATTTTAGGCAGAAGTTTCTGGCTTTTTTTCTCCTTTTAATTTTTTAATTCAATCAGATAAATTATCAACATTATGGAAGTTTGTTGGGAATTGTAATCATTTCAGTTTTTGAATTTATACTGAAATTATATTACCCTATTTTTTATAGCCTAAATATATTTCACTATAGAAATTGATATTAGCTAAAGAAGTTACTTTTGCCCACTTGTCATTAGATCACTAAAATGAATACAATTCTTCTGAACATCAAAATAAAGAATCAGAGAATGTTAGAGATGAAAGGGACTTTATCCAGTGCAGGGTTTCACAGCCTCAGCACTATTGGAATTTTTTGGACTGGATTTTGTTTGTTGGAGTGGGGTGGGTAGTTGTGTGCATCATAGGATGTTTACCAGTATCCCTAGTCTCTATCCAGTAAATGCCAGTAGTATATCCCTTCCCCCACCCCGCTGGGTCCCAGCTGTGAGAATCAAAATTTCTTGGTTTTTGCCAGATGCTACATGGGGGGGCAAAATCACCTTCAGTTGAAAACAACTGATCTAGTGCAACCCCTTCATTGTAAAAGAATGTAAATGTCTTACGCATATTTTCTGAATTAAGAGACTTTTCCTCCTTTACCTTGTCAGCATCATAGCTAGGTCTAGTATGCCAGAGGTAAGGGAAAATGGATACAGTTATGGATATAATTTAAGGCCTGACCTTAAATAGAATTGACAGACACAAAGTTTTTATTTAGTAAGCTTCTTCTTACTTTTAAGATCCTTTTTATTATGTTCAGTTCTTTTTCTAAGACTTTCAGATTATGCTGTAAGCAGTGCTATGCAAAGTCACTCAACACATGTTTAATTCAGCTAACTTTTTTTGGGGGGGGGCATGGTGAGACTTTCTCAATGAAGGAAGCAGTGTGTTGATTTACTTTCTAGTGCAAGTTCTATCTCCTCATCCTCCTTTAACAAAGAGTTCACAGACAAGTACCAATCGCAGTCCCCTGTTTGGTAGCACTAATATAGATGAGCAGGGCCCCTAAGGGCGTTCTCCATCCAGGCCTTCATTTCTTACCTTGGGGCTCTGTTCTCTGCTTGGCATATTCACAAAGCAAACCATATTATTAACTTCACTAAGTTCAATACATGCAAATAATTCTTTGTCAGTTCCCTTAAAATTTATATTTGTATCTTCACAAAAATGTCCTAGTAAGGGAGATGTTTTAAGACAGAAGAGTCTTTTGATGGCAACATGAATTCTATCAAACCTTGACATACTCCGTATATATTTATGAAAAAGATAGGGAAAGATGGATGAGAAGGTGGTAGTCAGGCAAAAAGGGTGGGGATACTAGTAAGAGTGTTTAGGCAGAGAGAAGTGTGTGTGCAGACTCCAAGGCCAGAGGACCATGGTGCCTTCGAGAATGAGAAGAAGTTTACTGAAGCTGAAGCTAGAGTTCAAGGGGAAATGAGGCATTACAGAAATGAGCAGAAGGCAGATGGTACAGTGCTTGTAAGGCAAATTATGTAGTTTTTTTTTTTTTTAAAGATTTGATGAAAGTTCATATTAATGCAATTGACAAGGAAATTTAGATATTTTGAGATATACATTTTAAAGTAATAACTAGAATTATGACTTATAACATTATACCAGAACATATAAGATTTTTAGAAATTTCATGTAATGTCTGAAACATTTATATTAACATATTTCCATACAAATAACCCAAAGAAAGTTTAATATTAGTTTTTTTTTGTTTGTTTTTTTATACTGCAGGTTCTTATTAGTCATCAATTTTATACACATCAGTGTATACATGTCAATCCCAGTCGCCCAATTCAGCACACCACCATCCCCACTCCACTGCGGTTTTCCCCCCTTGGTGTCCATACGTTTGTTCTCTACATCGGTGTCTCAACTTCTGCCCTGCAGACCGGTTCATCTGTACCATTTTTCTAGGTTCCACGTACATGTGTTAATATATGACATTTGTTTTTCTCTTTCTGACTTACTTCACTCTGTATGACAGTCTCTGGATCCATCCAGGTCTCAACAAATGACTCAATTTTGTTCCTTTTTATGGCTGAGTAATATTCCATTGTATATATGTACCACAAATTCTTTATCCATTCATCTGTCGATGGGCATTTAGGTTGCTTCCATGACCTGGCTATTGTAAATAGTGCTGCAGTGAACATTGGGATGCATATGTCTTTTTTTTTTTTTTTTTTGCAGTATGCGGGCCTCTCACTGTTCTGGCTCTGCTGCGGAGCACAGGCTCCAGACGCGCAGGCTCAGTGGCCATGGCTCACGGGCCTAGCCGCCCTGTGGCACGTGGGATCCTCCAGACCGGGGCACGAACCCGTGTCCCCCGCATCGGCAGGTGGACTCCCAACCACTGCGCCACCAGGGAAGCCCTGTCTTTTTGAATTATGGTTTTCTCTGGGTATATGCCCAGTAGTGGGATTGCTGGATCATATGATAATTCTATTTTTAGTTTTTTAAGGAGCCTCCATACTGTTCTCCATAGTGGCTGTATCAATTTACATTCCCACCAACAGTGCAAGAGGGTTCGCTTTTCTCCACACACTCTCCAGCATTTGTTGTTTGTAGATTTTCTGATGATGCCCATTCTAACTGGTGTGAGGTGATACCTCACTGTAGTTTTGATTTGCATTTCTCTAATAATTAGTGATGCTGAGGAGTTTTTCATGTGCTTCTTGGCCATCTGTATGTCTTCTTTGGAGAAATGTCCATTTAGGTCTTCTGCCCATTTTTGAATTGGGTTGTTTGTTTATTTAATATTGAGCTGCATGAGCTGTTTATATATTTTGGAGATTAATCCTTTGTTGATTTGTTTGCATATATTTTCTCCCATTCTGAGGGTTGTCTTTTCATCTTGTTTATGGTTTCCTTTGTTGTGCAAAAGCTTTTAAGTTTCATTAGGTCCCATTTGTTTATTTTTACTTCCATTACTCTAGGAGGTGGATCAAAAAAGACCTTGCTGTGATTTATGTCAAAGAGTGTTCTTCCTATGTTTTCCTCTAAGAGTTTTATAGTGTCCGGTCTTACATTTAGGTCTCGAATCCATTTTGAGTTCATTTTTGTGTAGGGAGTGTTCTAATTTCATTCTTTTACAAGTAGCTGTCCAGTTTTCCCAGCACCACTTATTGAAAAGACTGTCTTTTCTCCATTGTATATCTTTGCCTCCTTTGTCATAGATTAGTTGACCACAGGTACGTGGGTTTATCTCTGGGCTTTCTATCTATGTTTCTGTTTTTGTGTCAGTACCATATTGTCTTGATTACTGTAGCTTTGTAGTATAGTCTGAAGTCAGAAAGTTTTATTTCTCCAGCTCCGTTTTTTTCCTTCAAGACTGCTTTGGCTATTCGAGGTCTTTTGTGTCTCCATACAAATTTTAAGATATTTTATTCTAGTTCTGTTAAAAATGCCATTGATAATTTGATAGATATTGCATTGAATCTGTAGATTGCTTTGGGTAGTATAGTCATTTTCACAATATTGATTCTTCCAATCCTAGAACATGGTATATCTCTCCATCTGTTGGTATCATCTTTAATTTCTTTCATCAGTGTCTTAGAGTTTTCTGCATACAGGTCTTTTGTCTCCCTAGGTAGGTTTATTCCTAGGTATTTTATTCTTTTTGTTGCAAAGGTAAATGGGAGTGTTTCCATAATTTCTCTTTCAGATTTTTCATCATTACTGTATAGGAATGCAAGAGATATCTGTGCATTAATTTTGTATCCTGCAACTTTACCAAATTGATTGATTAGCTCTAGTAGTTTTCTGGTGGCATTTTTAGGATTCTCTATGTATAGTACCATGTCATCTGCAAACAGTGACAGTTTTACTTCTTTTTTTTCAATTTGTATTCATTTTATTTCTTTTTCTTCTCTGATTGCCGTGGCTAGGACTTCCAAAACTATGTTGAATAATAGTGGTGAGAGTGGACATCTTTGTCTCATTCCTGATCTTAGAGGAAATGCTTTCAGTTTCTCACTATTAAGAATGATATTTGCTGTGGGTTTGTTGTATATGGCCTTTACTATGTTGAGGTAGGTTCCCTCTATGCCCACTTTCTGGAGAGTTTTTATCATAAATGGATGTTGAATTTTGTCAAAAGCTCTTTTGCATCTATTGAGATGACCATATGGTGTGTTTTTTTGGTCTGTTTTTTGTGGTACGCGGGCCTCTCACTGTTGTGGCCTTTCCTGTTGTGGAGCACAGGCTCCGGACGCACAGGCTCAGTGGCCATGGTTCACGGGCCCACCCGCTCCGCCGCATGTGGGATCTTCCCGGACCGGGGCACGAACCCGTGTCCCCTTCATCGGCTAGTGGACTCTCAACCACTGCACCACCAGGGAAGCCCGATCATATGGTTTTTATTCTTCAATTTGTTAATATGGTGTATCACATTGATTGATTTGCATATATTGAAGAATCCTTGCATCCCTGGGATAAATCCCACTTGATCATGGTGTATGATCCTTTTAATGTGTTATTGGATTCTGTTTGCTAGTATTTTGTTTAGGAATTTTGTATCTATATTCATCAGTGATATTGGTCAGTAATTTTCTTTTTTTGTAGTATCTTTGTCTGGTTTTGGTATCAGGACGATGGTGGCCTCATAGAATGAGTTTGGGAGTGTTCCTTCCTCTGCAATTTTATGGAATAGTTTGAGAAGGATGGGTGTTAGCTGTTCTCTAAATGTTTGATAGAATTCACCTGTGAAGCCATCTGGTCCTGGACTTCTGTTTGTTGGAAGATTTTTAATCAAGGCTTCAATTTCATTACTTGTGATAGGTCTGTTCATATTTTCTGTTTCTTCCTGGTTCAGTCTTAGAAGGTTATACCTTTCTAAGAATTTCTCCATTTCTTCCAGGTTGTCCATTTTATTGGCATAGAGTTGCTTGTAGTAGTCTCTTACAATGCTTTGTATTTCTGCGGTGTCTGTTGTAACTTCTACTTTTTCATTTCTAACTTTATTGATTTGAGTCCTCTCACTCTTTTTCTTGATGAGTCTGGCTAATGGTTTATCAATTTTGTTTATCTTCTCAAAGAACTAGCTTTTAGTTTTATTGATCTTTGCTATTGTTTTCTTTGTTTCTATTTCATTTATTTCTGCTCTGGTCTTTATGATTTCTTTCCTTCTGCTAACTTTGGGTTTTGGTTGTTCTTCTTTCTCTAGTTCCTTTAGGTGTAAGTTTAGATTGTTTACTTGAGATCTTTCCTATTTCTTGATGTAGACTTGTATAGCTATAAACTTCCCTCTTAGAACTGCTTTTGCTGCATCCCATAGGTTTTGGATCATTATGTTTTCAGTGCCTTTTGTCTTTTTGATTTCCTCAGTGATCTCTTGGTTATTTAGTAACGTATTGTTTAGCCTCCATGTATTTGTGTTTTTTACGTGTTTTTCCCTGTAATTCATTTCTAATCTCATAGCGTTGTGGGCAGAAAAGATGCTTGATATGATTTCAATTTTCTTAAACTTACTGAGACTTGATTTGTGACCCAAGATGTGATCTATCCTGGAGAATGTTCCATGCGCACTTGAGAAGAAAGTGTAATCTGCTGTTTTTGGATGGAATGTCCTATAAGTATCAATTAAATCTATCTGGTCTATTGTGTCATTTAAAGCTTCTGTTTCCTTATTTATTTTCATTTTGGATGATCTGTCCATTGGTGTAAGTGAGGTGTTAAAGTCCCCCACTATTCTTGTTACTGTGGATTTCCTCTTTTATAGCTTTTAGCAGTTGCCTTATGTATTGAGGTGCTCCTGTGTTGGGTGCATATATATTTATAATTGTTATATCTTCTTCTTGGATTGATCCCTTGATCGTTATGTAGTGTCCTTCCTTGTCTCTTGTAATATTCTTTATTTGAAAGTCTATTTTATCTGATATGAGTATAGCTACTCCAGCTTTTTCTTGATTTCCATTTGCATGGAATATGTTTTTCCATCCCCTCACTTTCAGTCTGTATGTGTCCCTAGGTCTGAAGTGGGTCTTTGTAAACAGCATATATATGGGTCTTATTTTTTTTATCCATTCAGCAAGCCTGTGTCTTTTGGTTGGAGCATTTAATCCATTCACATTTAAGGTAATTATCGATATGTATGTTCCTATGACCATTTTCTTAATTGTTTTGGGTTTGTTTTTGTAGGTCCTTTTCTTGTCCTGTGTTTCCCACTTAGAGAAGTTCCTTTAGCATTTGTTGTAGAGCTGGTTTGGTGGTGCTGAATTCTTTCAGCTTTTGCTTGTCTGTAAAGCTTATGATTTCTTCATCGAATCTGAAGGAGATCCTTGCGGGTAGAGTAATATTGGTTGTAGGTTCTTCCTTTTCATCACTTTAAGTATATCTTGCCACTCCCTTCTGGCTTGTAGAGTTTCTGCTGAGAAATCAGCTGTTAACCTTATGGGAGTTCACTTGTACGTTATTTTTAATTTTTCCCTTTCTGCTTTCAGTAAGTTTTCTTTGTCTTTAATTTTTGACAATTTGATTACTATGTGTCTTGGCATGTTTCTCCTTGGGTTTATCCTGTACGGGACTCACTGCGCTTCCTGGACTTGGTTGGCTATTTCCTTTCCCACGTTAGGGAAGGTTTTGACTATAATCTCTTCAAATATTTTCTCTGGTCGTTTCTCTCTCTCTTCTCCTTCTGGGACCCCTATAAGGCAAATGTTGTTGCGTTTAATGTTGTTCCAGAGGTCTCTTAGGCTGTCTTCGTTTCTTTTCATTCTTTTTTCTTTATTCCTTTCCACAGCAGTGAATTCCGTCATTCTGTCTTTGGGGTCACTTATCCGTTCTTCTGCCTCAGTTATTCTGCTATTGATTCCTTCTAGTGTAGTTTTCATTTTAGTTATTGTATTGTTCATCTCTGTTTGTTTGTCCTTTAATTCTTCTAGGTCTTTGTTAAACATTTCTTGCATCTTCTCGATCTTTGCCTCCATTCTTTTTCCGAGGTCCTGGATCATCTTTACTATCATTATTCTGAATTCCTTTTCTGGAAGGTTGCCTATCTCCACTTCATTTAGTTGTTTTCCTGGGGTTTTATCTTGATTCTTCATCTGGTACCTAACCCTATGCCTTTTCATCTTGTCTATCTTTCTGTGAATGTGGTTTTTGTTCCACAGGCTGCAGGATTGTAGTTATTCTTGCTTCTGCTGTCTGCACTCTGGTGGATGAGGCTATCTAAGAGGCTTGATGGGAGGGACTGGTGGTGGGTAGAGCTGACTGTTGCTCTGGTGCGCAGAGTTCAGTAACACTTTAATCCACTTGACCGTTGATATGTGGGGCTGGGTTCCCTCCCTGTTGGTTGTTTGGCCTCAGGCAACCCAACACTGGAACCTACCTAGGCTCTTTGGTGGGGCTAATGACAGACTCTGGGAGGGCTCTCGCCAAGGAGTACTTCCCAGAACTTATGCTGCCAGTGTCCTTGTCCCCCAGTGAGCCACAGCCTCCCCCACCTCCCCACCTCTGCAGGAGAGCCTCCAACACTAGCAGACGGGTCTGGTTCGGTCTCCCCTGGGGTCACTGCGCCTTCCCTGGGTCCCGATGCACACACTGCTTTGTGTATGCCCTCCAAGAGTGGAGTCTCTGTTTCCCCCAGTCCTATTAAAGTCTTGCAATCAATTCCCACTAGGCTTCAAAGTCTGATTCTCTAGGAATTCCTCCTCTTGTTGCTGGACCCCCAGGTTGGGAAGCCTGATGTGGGGCTCAGAACCTTCACTCCAGTGGGTAGACTTCTGTGGTATAAGTGTTCTCCAGTCTGTGAGTCACCCACCCACCCAGCAGTTATGGGATTTGATTTTACTGTGATTGTGCCCCTCCTACTGTCTCATTGTGGCTTCTCCTTTGTCTTTGGATGTCGGGTATTTTTTTTGGTGAGTTCCAGTGTCTTCCTGTTGATGATTGTCCAGCAGCTAGTTTTGATTCTGGTGTTCTTGCAAGAGGGAGCGAGAGCACGTCCTTCTACTCCGCCATCTTGGTTCCTCTCCAAATTATGTAGTTTTGATTTCATTTCAAGGACATTGGAAAGCCAGGGATGATATAACAGAGATTTAACAGAGAATATCTACCAGAAAGCTATTTCCATGATCCGAGGGTTTCCAGTCTTTTCGTTACCTTTGTCATAGACTGGTCTTAAAAGTGATCCAGTAGAGAAGAAGTAAATCATAATTAAAAGGATATGGAGGAAATGTCATTTTCTAAATGTATGAGTGTTTGTGGAATGATGCCAAGATAAACAGAGTGATCAACATCAGATCACTATTTCGCACAGATACAAAAGGATATTTGGTTCAGAGCCTATCTATGAGGAAAAAAATGTAGGAAGATGACCAGATCTTTTAGGCAGAAGAGAAAAGAACAGTTTCTAAATTCAGCTTAGAGCGCTAGTGACCACAATAACTTCTATTAGCATTTGAATAAATAACTTTAGCCCTGACTAGAGCATGCACATTTGGAAAACAGTTACAGTTTTGGAGAAAGCTGCTGATGGTTCAATTTTTGTTCTGCTGATGGAACAATCTGTTCCTGTTATGGTGCCCTGTTACCTCGATGAAATAGAGAGATTGCAAGCTGTACAGCTGGGAAACCAACAGAGTCAAGCTGTCCTGACTTTACTAGTTTAGCCTTTGAATTGTCAGCTTAGCTGTAAACTGGGACATGTTTAACACAGGAGGAGGCCCATATTGCTACCCCCAAAATGTGGAATGCTTATTACTTTTCCCAGATTTAATTGGACATATGATTGTTCTATGCAACGTGAAAAACATGGGGGCCAGTAAATCAGAGGATGACTAAAATAAAACCACGGTGGTCTTTGCTGTAAAACCAGAGTTTGTGTAACAGAGTGGGATCTTGCAGTAACTCCTGTCATTTTTCAACTTTTTGAAGAGTGAGTCCTAACATTTGACTCCATCCTACTGTATGTCACATAGATGACCAAGACAATGAGGACATTATTAATAGTAAATTCTAGTTAGTACTTTCCCCTGAAGCTGTTGGACATAATTCTTTTCATATCATGAGCGAATAAACAGGAACCTAGTATTTTACGATTGTAACTGATCAGACTTTGAAAAGCAGGAAGATTTTTATTGTAAGTTAGAAAAAATGTTCTTTTCAGGATTGTTTTTGGACATGTATATGGTAAAAGTACTACTTAAAATGTTTTAAAATAAATGTTAAGTATTTGGCACAATATTTTGAGGAGCTTAGTTAAAGGCAAAGGATTTCTGTGAGTTTTCACATTAAAATGTCAAATTCTTTTCAAATGAGGCTTGGGGGAAAATTATCTTGATTGTATTGGCTTTGGTTATAATTCCATTCATTCAATGTGCTTTATTCCTTGCCTTTTAAAATAACTAATTTTGATTCTGAGAAAATGAAGAATTCTAGTGTGATAAAGGCAATTTTTCTTTTATGCAAAAAATGAGAAGTCTTAGTAATTTTCACCTTAGTTTTGCATTCCAGGTATGGGTTTGCATTTAAAACCTGTATATTTTGTTTTTCTTTTTTTCTGTGGGGGAAGGTGTGGTTATTAACACCATTATTGGAACTTTCAGCAGCACTGTAGTTCTTTCTACTTGATTCTTGAAAACAATAGGGAAAATTTTGGCAATTGGAACAGAAGTAAGATATTGTAAGCATAAAAGTTGCAGGGTGAAAATATAATACCACATTTAAGAACTGTGTTAAAATAAGAGTGGAAGAATTGACCATGGTAGAGATGTGTCTTCCAAGACTGACAAATGGCTTGGAAGTGAAAACTGGGGCTAAGAAAGACTTCTTTGATGGACAGTGAGTGTCTAGAACTTGCTGCCTTTTCCGAGGAAAGAGGAATAAGGGTTGTAAATGAAGGGGATTTGATTTACCGGTTCATGTTTATTCGCTCTCACCTTCATATATGATCTCCATATGATATTAGCTGTTTGCTTTTAGGAGGAAAATGCCTAATTATTACTTTTTTGGCTCGATCATGATGATGAACACTAAATATTAAGCAGTTTAGGCAAACTGATAGTAATTAGGTTATCCAGTAAGTAGTCTTCCCAAACTGAGATATTTTGGCGGTCTTCTTTAGATTTCTGTGATTGCAAAGAACTAGTAATATTGATTCTCAGTCTCTACCATTATTTAAACTTACCCATATAGTCAAATCTAAATACTTTAAAAAAATTCTTATTCTGCTTTTTTCTCCTTGGGTACTTATTATTTTCCACAATAAATATTTTAACACTTTTTTCTTCCTCATTCAGTTCTCTCCCAATTTCTCAACCTTCTCACGTTTTTTAACGTGTAGTATGTGCAATGAGTGTGGAACTAGCTACCTCTGTAACTTGAGCATGACCTTTACGTTCTCCAGGCACTACTTTATTCATCTGGAAAATGAGGGGATGGACTAAAGCAGTGTGGCTCAGTGAGGATTGTCATAAATCGAGTTCTGTGGAAGCAGACTCTGAGAGAGAGAACTGAGTGCAGAAGTTTTACTGGTATATATGTGTTCACAGGAGATAACTCCTGTGATGAAGTTAGGAAGACAAAATTGGGCAGAGGGAGAAGCTGACCTGAAGTTAGGATAGCAACTGAGGCCTCTCAGCCAGTCTTCAAGAAAACTATAGGGATATGAAGGTTTTGTTCTAAATTGAAGCAAAGGAGTCAGACCTCAGTATCCTTTATCAGCCAGACATCACTTAGGGGTTCTTCCTGGGAAGGAGAACAACTTTGGGCAAGGCAGTTCTCTGCAGCAGAGGCAATGCTCAATGAAGGACATAGCTGTGAAATATAAGCAAATGATATTCCCTGCAACTTAAGGGTGAGTGTGTTGGCCTTGAAGAGGAGACCTGGGCGGAGCACCAGTTTCTATTACTGGTGATTTTGAGCATGGTAATTCTTTGTTATGTGGAAATAATCCAGGCATTGCAGGCATGTAGCATCCCTGGTCCCACCTAATAAGACCATCAAACGCTCTACCACATTTCTAAAGAACTCCTGGGACCCTGGTTGAGAATCATTGGAGATCATTAGGCTGAAGGATCGCTCAGTGTCTGTGGCTCTAACACTGTTGTTTCTGGATGAGAATACAACCTGATCGAAGTTAAAAAGATCCAGTGAAAGAGTGAGTCTGTTGTGACTCAAATAATGTTGTGCTGAACCTAGTTGAATATAAATAGTTCTGGGGAATTACTGGATCAAAGGTCATGAATATTTTAAAGAGCATTGCCACAAATTGCCCTGTAGAGTGGTTGGGTCAATTTATATTCTCACTAGCAATCTAGCAATCATATGAATTTATTTTTTCTTATTAACTTGAATCTCTGTAAAGTTTATTGATATTGTGGATGGAGTCCAGGAAAGTAGGGAAGGAGGTGAGGGTTGGGTACCACAAGCTTTGCTGCTGTGCCTGTTTTCATCCAGGTTTCACTAATGCTTCCAAGCACTGCTCTGACAACATCAAGAAAGAGCTAGGCATAAAGGAGCGGGGGAATTGCTAGGCACTTTACTGTTGATATTCAAGAAAAACCAGAACCCTTAAAAGAGGTAAGGGATTTATAGGGAAGAGAATGGATATGTTTGAAATTTTTACTGCACAATTCAAACTCTCTCGATTGTAACCCTTTATTCCAACTTAACAGGTTTAGATTAGTTCAACTCTATCCTTTTAATCTCTATTAACAATTCAAAAGGAAATATCTACTGTTAGCCTAGACTTGTTCTCAAGGGGCCAGCAGGTGCTGGTTTGGCAACTTCTTTGGAGAAAGACTCAACGAGTGTGGAGACTAAAATAACAAACTTGTTTTGAGATAGAGTGCTTCCTGAATATGATTTGAGACTTTAAAAACTAATTGCAGAAGTAACCAGCTATCATTTATGAACAGAAGAAACTCTTGTCTTTCAATTTATGCAGAATTCTTGATTTGGTCAACTTCAGGATTCTTTATTTCCCCCTGTTTATTTTCTTTTTCTGTAATTACAATTTACCCAGTAAATAGTCTGTCATCATGTTATAGTGTGTCAGTGGACATCATGACATTTTTCTGGATTGGTAGAAAATGAGCCAGCCAATCAACAGCATGTGTTGGATGCCAACACTGAATCACGCCCATGTCACTTTAAAAACAAATTGACTTGTGAAGAGACATAATTTTAGTTTGGAAAGGCTAAAATTATAAGGGCTCATCAAATATTCTGTATTAGCTGTGTCCTTTGATTTTATATGTTTAGAAGCAACTAATCAATGATCCTAAATATGAAAAAAATAATACTAGGAAGGTTGGTGTATTTTGCCATAATAGCAAAAAACAGTATTCTGTGAAAACAGATTGGTTTTCTGTTTATGGGTCTGTAAAATTAATGTTTACGTGTCTATTAAAAAGATGGATATTTTAATCTAGATTCTTTGATTGTAAGAAATTTAAATAATCATTAGAAGGGCAAAACACATTTATTAAGGAAAAATCAATAACTATAGAAACAAAAGGAAGGAAAAAAGTATTCATAGTCCAACCATTCATGGACAACCATGTTTATATATAAATATTTGTTTATATTTTTCTAAGTTCTTTTCTTTTCTTTTTTTTGGTTATACCTTTCTAGACTTAAAAAATGCATTTAGTTTCATAAATTGCACCCCGGTATTAATAATTATTTTCAAGCTTACTTTAATCAAGTTGTAGTATGTTCATGAAGAACTTTCTAAATATCAGTTCACTTTATTTTCCTAAACAAGTGAATAACATTTCATAGTATGGAAGCACCATAATTTGACCAGTAAATTGAGGGACATCTACATTGTTTTAAATATGTTTTGTGCAGCATGGTGACTATAATTAACAATAGTGTATTATGTACTTGAAAGTTTTTAAGAGAGTAGGTCTTAAATATTATCACCACACACATAATAATTGTAATTATGTGAAGGGATAGGAGATGTTAACTAAGTTTATTGTGGTAATCACTTTGCAATATATACATATACCTAGTCATCACGTATATATGTTACATGTCAGTATATGTACATATGTACATATGTTACATGTCAATAATATCTCAAAGGTGGGGAAAAAAATGTAAAAAGTCATTGTTTTAAGTATTTCTTTCCAGAAATGCCTTTGTATATAATTCATTGAATGCTTGTTAGATTAGTTCCTTAGAAACATTCCTAGAGGCAGAAGTGCCATGTTTGAAGGCAGGCATATTTTAGATTTGATATAGATTGCTACATTCCTTTCCAGGAAAGCTGTACTGATTTACACTTCCATCAGCAGTGAATTGAGTCCCTAACTTAAATCCTCCCCACCCCTAAACACTGGGAATTAACAACCAATCATATTATTTTTTAATAGATGATTATCAGATTGTTATAATTGTAATCTTTTAATCATTAGTGAGATTGAACATCTTTTTCTTGTAGCTATTGGCCATTTGCATTTCTTTTATGAATTTTAAAATATCTTTTGATTTTTTAAAAACTGAGGTGTTCATCTTTTTAAGTTGTTTTAAAAGTACTCCCTATTGAATAAAAATATTAACCCTTTGTCATGTATACTACAACTGTTTTTCTCAATAATTTCTCTGTCTTTTAATTTTGTTTATGGTATATTTTCTTGAACAAAAGTTACAGCTTTTACATGTAAGAATCTTTTAATATTTTCCTTTATGATTTCTTGGTTTCAGTTCATGCTTAGAAAGAACAATCTCAAGGTAAAAATATTTTAATTTTTAAAGTGTATTATTTGATCTTTATATATAAACCTTTATTGGTTTTGGAATTTAGTTTTTGTTTGTTGTGGTGTGAGGGAAAATTTCTTTTGTCCTAAATAAAAGGTAATTGTCTCAATCATATTTATTTTATAATTCATTATTTCCCATTTATTTAAAAATTATCCTTTTATCTTCTACTTATCTTGCTATCTGTAGATGTATCTGAATTTTCTATTCTCCTCTTTTAATATGTGTTTATAATAGACTAAGGGAAGATTTAATAACTTCCTTCTCTTATGAGAATGAGTCTAGTATTTCATCGTTAAGGATATTTGCTTTGGTCTATTTGAAAAGTATTTTGATCATGTTAAAGGAATTCCTTTTTATCCCTACTTTACTAAAAGCTTTAAAAAAATATATCATCGTGGATGCCCATTGTTTTCAGATGCAGTTTTCAGGATCTATTGGAATGATCCCACTGTTGCTCTCATTTTTTCCCTTACTGTAATGACTTCCATTAATACATAGCCTAGCGTTGAACCTGTCTTGCACTCTTTGTATAAAGACTCCATGTTTTCGTTGTTATTTTTAAGTAACACACTGGATATGAATTTTTAATATTTTACACAGGAGGCCTGCAATTATATTTCTAAGCAAAATTGACCCATTGTTTCCTGCTTGTGTCATCTTTTTGTCAGGTTTTGGTACCAAGTTTATGCTGGACTCAGAAAATAAATTTACATAACTTTTTCTTCTTTTTTTCCCCCTATGCTCTGAAATTTTTGAGATAATATTTTAATTATATATTCCTTGAAATTTTGAAATAATTAATGTAGAAAGCACTAGATCTGGCAGTTTTTTGAGGGTAGGTCTGTGACAACTTCCTAATTTTTTCCCCATGGTTTTAGTTTAGTTTTTCTCTCCTTTACATGGTTGATTTTAGTAGTATGTATTTTCCTGTAAGCATTATCCCTAGGTTTTCAAAATTTTTAGCCTCTTACACTCTTTTCAATTTCTTTGTGTTCCTGGTTCCTTCCCTTTTGGGACAGGACATAAGTCAGTAGATGAGAGCATGGCCTTTGGGGCCACACTGCCTGGATTTGAATCCTAGCTCCACTATTTACAAGTTGTGTGGCCTTGGGTAAATTACTTTATTTCTCTTGCCTCCCCACCTATAAAATGGAGAAAAAGGTGATTGCTACTCTATAAGGTTGTGGTCAAAATGAAATGATACAATATTTATGAAAGGTGCTTAGAACAGTGACTGACATATATAAATATTCTATAAGTGTTTATATTATTATTACCTGTCCCTAATTTTGTGGATGTTCCTTAAAATATTAGGCTGGCTGGTAATTTATGTATTCCATTTGTTTTGTCTTATTATTGTCTCCCAATTTACCCTCTGCTCTGATTTCCTCTCTTTTTTTGTCATTTGCCATATATATTTTAAAAAATTACCTCAAATGTAATAAAGCATTTGATAATAAATGCTTTAAAATACTTAAAAATTTGATAATAAATGCTTTATTGTATTTAAGGATATTTATAAAGTCATATGAGGTATATCTTTGCAGCAGGTATAAACAAGCAAAATGTATGCTTAGGAGATCATAGAAAGGCCAGTATTCTCTTCCAGAATTACATATGCCAGCCTTCAGGCCCATCAGGTAGACCTCTGGCTGGGCAATTTCAAGGAGGTTGAGTTCTCCTTGACCTGACAAAGTTTATCCATCTCCTGTTGCTGCCAAGTCTGCCACTTTTTTAGGTGCCATTCTGCTTAGTGGAGAGGCTCTCCAGGCCACTCAGTAGGAGGCCAAGGTGAGGCGAGGCCAAGGAAGTCTTCTGATGTCACTCATCTATGTGCATTCTTTCCACCTAGATTTTCTGCAGACTGAGAGACATCAAGCCTGGGTTCTGATGGCATTTGCAGTGCTCTTGAGGACAATTCATGGTCATCAGATCCATAAGAGCTCTGTGTTTGTATTCCTCCTTCAGTCACACATAGCTTTTGTCACACCAGTTTCCCTCATGGTTGTCCTAATAGAATTGCCTATCCAAGGACTTGGCAATCTTGAGAAGGTATTCCCTCTCTAGGAAAGATTCTACCTTATTGAGATAAAATAGCACTCCAAATTCTACTTTATTGCAATATTACAAAAATTGCAGTGTTACAAAAGAAGCCAAAATGATTTCCTCATTTTCATTCTGTAGTCAATTCAGTGCTTAGCAGTGTACAAACACTAACCATACTGGGCCTGATTCCGATGGCATTTGCAGTGATATTGAGTCACCCAGAGATGTGTGCCTTCCTCTGGGACAAGGTAGGTGATGGTGGGGTTTCCTTTGCCTTTTGACTGAGGTTTTGCAGACCTGACAGGGCTACCATACCAGTGGGTGGGGATATCTGGTAAAGTAGGAGTTAATGTCTCTTTTATAACTTTTCTTTTTTTAAAAAAAATTTTTAATTTAACTTATTTTTTTATACAGCAGGTTCTTATTAGTCATCCATTTTATACACATCAGTGTATACATGTCAATCCCAATCTCCCAATTCATCACACCCCCCCCACCCCCCCGCCCGCTGCTTTTCCTGCTTGGTGTCCATACGTTTATTCTCTACATCTGTGTCTCATTTTCTGCCCTGTAAACCCGTTCATCTGTACCATTTACCAGCTGCAATTATGGGCTCTTGGGACATCCAGACACAAAGTTCTTATCTCATTTGAGACACTGTAGAATTAGAAAGTGGGGAGCATAAGGCAGGGAAAGAAAACCAATATAAAGGTGTGTTATTGGCATTGGGGGCACTATTCCATCTGAACCTCTGAGAACTGTGCGGAGGGCTTCTCAGAATTGTCTGCCCTAAGAACAGGAGGCTGAAGCACAAATCCATGGGCTTCTGTTACCCACTGGTTATGGGTTGACCCCTAGGGTATTGACTCTGCTCCACTCATTATTGTGTCTGAATGCCCCTGTTCAAGGCAAAATGTCTGGACCCTTTTGCTTTCTTTCTGCTTTTGCTTCTGATTTTCTAATTTATTCCTGAGTATATTTAGTTCCTAATTTCTTGGCTTTGCCTGCTCTTTCCAGACCTTGTGCTTACCCTTTCTGCTGATGTCAAAATTGGCTTCTTCAGTTTTAACCTTTGCATTTTCTCAGATATTTTATGGCAAAAAACAAAAACAATCTTGTATATTGTCTCAGTGTTGTACTTGTTTCTGGCCATCCCACTCATTCAAGCTTGACTGTCCTGGAACCCAATCCTGCTGTTCATCTTTTCTTCTTTGCTAAAACATTGGTCTTCTCCCAAATCCCTGCTGGAACATCAGATCCTGCTCCATTGAGGGAAGGTAGGGTGCTAAAGGAAAGGTGTGTCTAGAAGAATGGTTAGCCCCAACTGCAAGCGCAAAAGGGACACCCTGGTGGGAAGCCAGCATCCAGGACTCATTATGGACTGAACCCTCTCTGTATTAATTGCCACCTGCTCTTGGGCTTGCTTTTGGTCCTAGTACATCTCGAGGCCCCATGCCTCCCATTTGCTACCTGTAACCTGGGTAAGTTCCTTGATTTCTTTGACCTTTGGGTCCTGCAGCTGTAGAATAATGCTAATAGAAAATGTTAGAACCACCTCAATTGGATTGTTGTGTCTGGCATATTAGCTACTATAATTGTTAGAATCTTGAGTTTTCCAACAGACTTACTTCCCAACCAGCAGTCAAAAAATCTCCATAGTGGTTGCTCTGTGGGCCGTCTTCAGAATCAGGGCTGGCAAAGTGTGTGAGATCCAGTATTCTGGCTCCTCTCCGCCCTCTGTCTTTGCTCTTTGTCTTCTGACATAGAGACCTCATAACCTACTTTGTCAGAGAGTTAATAATCAATGTCATACACTTTCTTACATAATACATGTTTCAGGCCCTTTACATACATTAGCCCATATAATCCTTCTGGAAGATAGATTTTTACAATCTCTGTTTTTCAGCTTAAAACTAAAATCAGAACCAACACCAAAGCAAAACAAAACAAAGAAAAACAAAAAACAGCAAAAACCAGAGGCTCTGAGTGATTACATAACTAGCCTGAAGTTATACATCCAATCCAGGATTGCTATCAAGATCAAGATTCCAATTGCTTACAATTGCTTTCAATTGTAAGCAGTTCTTCCAATGGTGCACTTCCTCAGCATTTTATCTTGTGGCTACTTGGCCTATTTTCCTAAGACAAAAAAAAAAATCTACTTAAATATTTAAAAAAATTTCATCATTTCTATTCTCTCTCATTCAAAACTTGGGAGCCAGTGTCCAAGTTTGGTAAACATACCTTGACTTGTTGCCCCGTTGTTGCAACAGTTTATTCCCTGTTCCCTCCATCTTGTGTTCTTGAAAGGATTTGCCCTACTTTCTATTAATCTCTGAAAAGCCTAGAAAGATATCAGCATCTCTTAACTACTTTCCCCCTCTTTGAAACATTTGTGGCAGCCGGGCCTTTCTCTACTTGTGGAGATCAAAATAAAAGTACTTACAGAATGGAATGCTTGAAAGCTTCTCTGACTTTATTTCAACCTTGATGACATTCCTGCTTACTTTATTACCAGTTTGGTGTGGGGAATTCAACTAAAAGGAATTGCCAGATGTAAGAGATACAGTAATTGCTGAAAAGGTGAAATTTTGGAGCCTTCTGCATTTGGACCAACTCAAGTTCTAACCAGCTTTGAGTTTTCAGAAAATTTCTGGACATTTAAGTCCTGCTTTTCTTCAGTTTTCTTATCCACTGTCCTATTATTCATGTATTAGATGTTTATAGTTTTTATACTGAGTTCTAATGTAAAAATAGATATCACCAAATGAACACATTTATGTTCATTCAGAAGTCCAAAAATCATGAAATCTTCTTTAGAGTATGCCCAGTGTGACATAATAGGGAGAAGTTACAAGTCGGTGTTGTTGATGAATTATGACCAAGGTCATGGGAAACACATTTCTTTTTCTAGTGGTTGCATGATTATCAGGCCTCTGATGATAAATCTGCACCCACCGGAAATGCAGTTAACTTACCTTGGTGATTTTGATTTATTAGCCTTGCAATGGACAAGGTTGCCCATTTGTTATTGCTTGCTTTATGTTTGAATAGCTTGGAAGCACATAAATTTAAGGCATAGCTTAAAGTTTGTTAGTTAGCTATTTCATATTTCATAGAAAGCATCTATCAGAGAACTTCAACTTCAGTTATTTCTGTTGTGACACTATTCAGTTTTTAATACAGTGAGGACATCTGATTTGCATTTTAGAGCATCTCTCTTTGTGATCAGCCCTAAAATTTCAAAGAACTGTCAGAACTGTAATAAAAACATGAAAATTACAGGTAAACAATTGGCTTCATTTGGGGAGTAAAAGTTAAATGGTTTAAAGGGAGGATATTGAAGAACTAGTGATTGATTAGATGTATTTTATTTAGCTTCTCTTTGAGCTTTTGTTCAAAATAGACATGACCCTGAGGGCTTTTATTAAAAATTGTACTTAATTTTAATTATACAGAGGAATCTTCCAGCATTGGCCTGGAATGGCATAAATAAGATTTTTGAATGAATGAAAGGATGTGACTAGAATGAGAGCTTAATGAATATGGGCTTTGAGTGCCCAAATGTGCAATGAATTCCAGGGTTAAACTGACCGTAGAAGCAGTTATGAACTGTCAGCCTGAGTTCTCCTTTCTCCTTCCTTAATTCAAGCTGAGGCAATCTGAAGCACAGCCCCTGAGGTTCCTTATGGCAACCTGAAGGCATAGCACATTAGTAGGAGCTTTTGAGTGTTAGTCCTTGTAACAGTCTCTAAACCTGCACAGTATTGTCATTTGGGGCTGGATAATTCTTTGTTGTGGTGGGTAGGGGGGGTGTCCTGTGCATTGTAGGTAGCTAGATGCCAGTAGCACTACTCCCAGTTGTGACAATCAAAAATGTGTCTAGAAATTGCCAAATGTCCCCAGGGGAATAAAAATCACCCCTACTGAGGTCCACTATTTGACACTGATGATGCAAGAAAGAGAAGAATGACCAATGTCAAGGAATACATCTTGAAGACATCACTGTGTGTGTATTAAAATAAGGTGCCAATCACAGTATTTAGTCCATTTGCCACTAAGCCCATTCAAGCTGAGCTAAGTCTTAGAAGTTTAAACCTTTCAGAGATGGCTGCAGTGTTATTTCAATATCCTAGATTTGGCAACTGGGCAACATTTGATAGTTTTGCATTTGTTGTTGCATTTGAATCCAGCATTGAGAATGATCAAGTCTTTGATGTAATTTAATACTTGGCATTTATAAGTACTGAAGTTTTAATCATCATGGACAAATGTAATTTTATACTGTTCCAATAATGTTAAATATTTTAAGAAGCGAAAACTAAGGAATATTTATCCTTCAGTCAACTTTTATTGATTCTTTTAAATCTTACATGTTAAAAGTAGAGACTCTTCTGTGAGGCATTTTATATTTTCTGTGGTCAGTTTTGGTGTTCTTCACAAAGGAACTTAGCTTGTACTCTTGTCTGAAGTAGAAAAGCTCACCTTGATATAAGTAATGTGATGGTAACAACCAATGATCACCATCTAGTACATCACAAGGAAATATTCTGATTCTAGAATTCTTTTGGTGTTTGACAAAGACAGGCATATCTTTGAGAAGGAGGAAATGATCACAGGGTTGCCATGATCTAGAAAACTATTTCAATTATTTGTTACTTATTTAATATTGGTTTTAAAAATTTAAAACAATGTATAATTGGATAACTAAAGATCAAAAAAGAATAAAAGAAGAATACAGGAATTAGGTATTATTAAGCAACTAAGATCATTATAACTTTGGGGCAGTGAATTCATTTCTGGAAGTTCTGTTGGAGCTAAGCCAAAAAGGTAAGTGATTAAGTATCAGTAGTATCAATTGAGTTTAGTATTCATTATATGTTTTTCAGAAAAGCTTTTAAGTTATTCTACAAGGCACATTTTTTTTACATAGAATATGTCCAAAGAAGTAAATTTTAGGATTTGACAAAATTTATAGCTTTTTGCCTAGAGATCTTGAGATATATAGTCAACAATGAATGTTTTACAAGACAGGAGAATGTTGTCAGTTAGCTCTGAGTTCTGTGTCTCATAGGAAGGAAAGCAGATGGACTCAGAAGGAAAAATTTTAAGGTGGAGTTACTACTATGCTACATTGTGTATAAAAAGCACTTAACGCCCCCTGGCCAATGTCTGATTTTAGGTAGTATGGCATCCTCATGCAACCTCAGTTATAAACTATATCCCATGTAGCTTTGTGAGTAGATTTACTTTCTTGGGCTACTTAAAAATTTCCATTTAAAAGCTGAAGAATTTTGCCAAATTAAATACATTTAGCATTAATGTTGAGCTGTTATGACTGTTGTCAACAGAGATCAGTGCTGCTTTGAGAGGCTTCTAACAAAGAGAAAATAAAATCATGCCATCTTCAAAGAGTAGGACACTCTTGTTTTTGTTGCTTTCTTTTAAAAAATCAACTCTGTTGCTGAATCATGTTGTTCAAGTATGGATTTTTAAAATGTACTTGGACAAAAACTTATTTAATCTCTTGAAATATTTGTATTGAATGAGGCATGAGAAAAATCCCAGATTTTAACTGTAGTAATATGATTTAGATTCCAAAGTGGTAATATATAGGATTTATGTGAGCATTATACATTTTTACTATTGATGGCCTCTGTCCATTGGGTCAAATGCTAATGATAGTCCTAAGAAATAATTCAGAGAAATTATTCTTAACTATTGCTAAGTGAGATGGAACAGTGGTAAATAGTGATTTTTGGAATAATCATTCTGGACACCTGGTTGATATTTGTGATTTGTTATGAAAAAAACTGTCATGGAGTTCTGGAGACATACTAAAAAATATTATCTGTCTATTCTTTTGGAGTGGTTAAGTGTAAAAACATCACTTTGTCCATCTTGAGTAATTATAGTATAGACTCAATTAAGGTAATTAGCTTGGTAAAGACTGGATTGTTCTTTCAGAACAGCTTATGAATACAGTTCTGGTGATAAGAGATCATTTTCTAGAGCTGTTTCCAGAATAGTATAGCTAATTATTTGTTTTCAAGGGGAGGAGGTTACAGGCTTCGAACATGATTTCTAATATGGAAATATCAGCATAAATTCTCATTTTGGTGTGAAATGACTTGATCAGTATCTGACAGAAATTTGCACTTCAGTATCACCTCTTGGAATGTCTTGCAATTTTTAAACATAATTTTCTATATTTGAGAATTTGGATAGTGTGCAAGAGGTTTTCTGATGAGTATTGAAGAACCCAGGATCTAGGCTTTGTTTGATTTTCTGTATCTTTAGCTCATCAAGAGAGTCTCCTGTTTATTTTTAGTAATGTAAAGGAATTTAGAAGATTCTTTCCAACTGCCTCCTGCCATTCAGGCAACTCCTTCGTGAAGCCCTGGATCCCAGCTTGTTCCTAATGAAGTACAGATTTCCAGTTCTTGGGAGGTTTGTAATGAAGCTTTCGGGTTCTAAATGGGTCAGAACTTACTTTGTACTTTGTCAGATTGTGAGAAAATCCAACAGGCAATCTGTGCTAAAGACATTGGAATAATAATTTTGGCACTTGCTTGTTTCTTTGTTTTTCTAAGGAAGGAAGAACATTATTGAGGACTAACGAGTGAAAGAGTTCTTTCAAAAGTATTCCTTATTAAGAGATCCATCACTTTGCTCCAGCTCAGTAAAAAGGTGATTCAAAAATAGTCATTTAAGTAAAACATCATCTATTTGGCTTTAGGGATTTGGTACTATCTAGATTTGTTTTCTACTTAAAATTGAACATGTGGAGAAACTGCACCAAAGGGGAGCCAGTTCAATTGTTCCTCAGACTTCAACTGGTATGGTTAGAGAGCTGAAAAAATATCCTTGAACTATTTGATGATTTTCTCTCTCCTGTTTTCTCTTCCTGGAAACCCTGTTTTACAGTTGTTGGACCTCCTAGACTGTTCATCTCCTTTCATATCTTTCCTTTTCTTCTTTAAAAAAAATCTCTTTGTCCTTTTGATCTATTTTCTAAGAGATTTCTCCAATTTTATCTTTTAACCCTTATATTGATTTTTAAATTTCTTCTCCTTTTTTTAAAAATTTATTTTATTTTTGACTGCATTGGGTCTTCATTGCTGCACGCGGGCTCTTCTCTAGTTGTGGTGAGCGGGGGCTACTCTTCATTGCGGCGCATGGGCTTCTCATTGCGGCAGCTTCTCTTGCTGTGGAGCACAGGCTCTAGGTGCGTGAGCCTCAGCGGCTGTGGCACTTGGGTTCAGTAGTTGTGGCTCATGGGCTCTAGAGCTCAGGTTCAGCAGTTGTGGCACATGGGCCTAGTTGCTCCACGGCACGTGGGATCCTCCCGGACCAGGGCTCGAACCCGCATCCCCTGTATTGGCAGGCGGATTCTTAACCACTGTGCCACCAGGGAAGCCCTAAATTTCTTCTATTATGCTTTTGTTTTCTAAAAGTTCTTTTTGTGGTTGTTCTTTGAATGTTCCTTATTTGTGGCATTTTGATCTCTTGTCATTATTAATGAGATATCTTCATGTATTGCTCTGATTTTTTTGAAAAAGTTTTTTTTTCTCCATGAATAGTTTCTATGTTCTACAAGTTGCATTTTAAATAAGTAATTGGTTTTGGCCTATCTCCCCTAAGTAGGGAACTAAAAAGCTGCTTGGGAGCTCTGAGCATTTTAGCAATGTCAAATTTGAGCTTTACTGTGAGTGATCTAGGTGGGACATTAATTGGGTATTCAAACTCCCTAGATAAATGTGTTCTACTCTTCCTGGAGGGGAAAGTTCTAGCCTCCAGCCTTCTGGCACTAGGAAATGGGCCATGGGGGTGGAAGGAGGATGTCTCAGCATCTTGCCTCCTTCCTATATGTGCAGTTACTTAATCCTCTTGCTTTCAGTAGTTTTACCATGTCCTCACTTGCTTGGGATCCTCCCAATTCAAAGACCCTCTGTTTTACCCTTTCCAGACTTCAGTGGGAGTGATGGAGAGGGAACAGGGGCAGTGGTGAGGAGCATTGCTCCGCAAAGTGGGGTAGGGGAAGATGTGTAGGTATCTAACCACTTCTCAAATAGCTTTTATCCAGTTCTCCTTATTTTAGGTTCTTACCTGCCTACCCACCTTTGTCCCGATTCTAGAGGAACTGGCGCTACCAGTTGTAGAGCATTTTGGGGAATCTGTTGTGTAACTTGTTAGTTCTTGGCTTTTCCTGCTGCCCACTTAAGATTGAGCTTTCTTGGGTCTGATAAGTCAATTACTACTTGTGCACCTGCTTTCCATCTTCCAAAATTTAGTTGCCATTGTCTCCTGTCTTGTTCTTTTTGTTCTTGTAGGTTCATGTCTTTAAAAAAAAGGCCAAATTAGATGCTTTTGTTCAATACACCGTCTTGCCCTGGAACACCCTATTCAAAATGTACCTTTGAATGGGAAGCTTTGAGAAGACAGATCTTAAACTAATAGTGCTCCAGGGTCTGATGTAGAAAGTTTACTTAGCTGTGAAGAAGGATTTATTTTTTGAGTTAAAAGGAAAAATATATCAATTAAAATTTTGTATTTGGGGTATAGATACTGCAACTGTGTCTTTCTTGTGTGGTAGTTTTCTATCCAGCCACCCATGTGAATTTTGAAAGTTAAGACAAAGTATAATGCAGTGAAAAGGATGACCAAGGGCTAAGTATCTATTTTAATGCAGTGAAAAAGTTCATCAGGGGATAAGTATAGCCTGACATTTCTGCAGAAAGATGCTCAGAACTCTGAGATATTAATGCAGTTGTCTCATAACCAGGGTCAAGTTGTTAATTTCTACAACTATTACAATAAAGTAAAATGCTAGAGGCTTTTATCATGACCAGAGAGGCCTGCATTGTCACTTTGTTGTAGGGGAGGGCGACATTTATAATTAGCCAGAGTAGAAGGTCTTTTTTCAATTTACATCACTCAAACTGGAGGCAAAGTGTAAACAGTTCCTTCTCTTTGCATTTTATACCTGGGATAAGACAGACAAAAGTACATTGTCAGTCAAAGGTAAAAGGAAGTTGTTATTACTTCTAACCTATTTGTGAACAATAGAGATATGTCAACAGTTTAATTATCAATGTCATTACAAAATGTTTATATGAAATGTAGCTAAATTTTAAGACGATACACTGTAAATAATATTTGGGGAATAGGAGTTTTTACTGTCACTTAAGGGGTGTGTGTGTGTTTAGATGATCTGGAAGGTAGGATAGATGAGATGAGAGGCTGAATTTTAACCATAAAGTTTGTAGAGGCTCCTCTACCATTATATTCTCATTTGCATCTTTGCAGTATGGGGTTATAATCATATACTTCTGGTGCTCATTCCTATTCTCCAATTAAAAGTTAAAAACATGTAGTCAAACTAAAAAGACTATCTGTAGGGTCATTTCCACATGACAAAGGATTTGACCTTTGTCATAGTGATATTTGGTGTTTAAGGATAGCTCTTGGGAATTTGATTCTAGGTTAAAAGAAGCATTTGTATTTCTCAGTTCACCCAGAGGAGTAATAAACCATACTTCAACTTCTGAAGTCTGTTTCAAAGTCAAATGCTCTCCTTTGAGAGTACTTTGCTGTTCACTTATGAAACTGGAAAAGGGCATTTCAGTCAACGCTTTATTCTCCAAGTCAGGAACTGAGGCTGAATAGGTGGCCACCAACAGGAATAATTTAAGGGACCCTCACAAGGCCCTTCTATGAAAACATATCTCCCTGAAAGAAGCCTATATATTTCTCCCTACTTTTTAGAACTGTTTCAAATTCTGCCTACTACAGATTTACTTAGATTACAGTGTCCTCTTTTAAAATAAAAATATCCCAGGGAAGGTTAAGTAGTCTATTAATCAATCATTCACAATTTAATGTCGCTTAGTTTAATTAAATTGCTTTTCTCTAGTTAATGGGAGTTTTGATGGGGGTCAGGAAGGGAGAAAAGGGAAGTAATTTAGTCCCTGGGGTTCTTAAGTATAAGGCAAGTCTTGAGCAGAGGGCACTAAAGTGGGCTTACTTTTGACATCCAAAGGGCAGCATGAGGGCACTGGATATTTGGCATTGGGAAGATGAGACTCAGAAGCTAGGAGATGCATGAGGAAAGAGGAGTGGGAAAATGGCAAAGACAAATTTTCAACTTTGGAATATTGTGGGCCAGTTCTTTTTCTATGATAAAGGCTTTTATGTTAATAGTATTGGGCACTATGGAGAAATGGTTTTGTATTTTTGCCTGAAATTTGTGTTATGTTTTGTGTAATACATATCTTAATATTATGGGAAGGAAAATATAGACTTTAAAAACAGACAAGTTGTATTAGAAATATGCCATAAAACATATATAGTGCTGTTATATTTTATTCATTAAACAATTGCTTAATGTTTAAACAATTAAACAAATGTTTAATTCAATTAAACATTATTCCTTAGACTTCCGTCAACTAGAGGAAAGAAATTTAATTAAACTATTTTTATTTTAAACTTAAGGGAATAAATAATCAGGGTTATGAGACTAATTATTGTCAAAGGCAAAGAGATCTCTGAATTATTCAGTAAAGCAATTCTGCAACTCTGTTAATTGAAAGAAATATTTCTTTCAGATACATATTTTTTTCTTTATAGTTTACTACATGGCAAGGATAATGCAATGTAGTGTCCTTGGTAGGCTTGAAAAATATTTTAGCTTAAGCAGGTATTTCTATTTTTTTTAAGCTTGCTCTAAATTGTAAAGCCTTTGAAATATAATCTACTTATTTTAGGAATTGTTAGACTTGTTCTTATAGAACAGCATATGTGAGTGGAAAAGCAAGCTAACATATTTTTGGTTAATCACACCCATGGGAAACTGAAAGCCACACTGGAGTCCAGACACCACCTACCATTTTAGAGCTTTTAACCTTATAATAACTTATAATGTTATAGGTTATTATGTAATTATAATAGCCTATAATTACAGATATATATTACCTGTGAGGAAATAAATGATCTCATTCATACCAGTTTGGAAAAATCAAATCTGGAAAGTCAGAAGTTACAGCTTCATATCTAATAGCTAGGGTGACCATATGATGTATCATTGAATCCAAATCCAGATAATTTTCAGAACGAAAGGTGATATTCAAAATAATTAAAATGTTATCCATCTGTCCTTATTTATGCCCAGTTTAAACTTTATCATTTTGACCTCTCTCCAGTTTCAGTACTATTTTCTTCTGCAGTGTGCAATCTGAAGTCCATCCAATGAATTTTAAAATTTCAGATAGTTGTATTTTTCAGTTTAGAATTGCCTTTAGTTTTTTTTTTAGAGTTTCCACTTATCTCCTGACTACTTCTATCTTTTCAACCATTGTATCTTGCTTCTATTGAATATATAATCTCCCGATTATGGGTTTCTTGTCTCTTTGCAGATCTTGTAGTTTAAAAAGTTATATCCTATACATTGTATACTAAAGAACAGTAAAGGCTGAAATATCTAAATCTGTGTATATATCTATCTTAACTTTTTACTATCTTCTTTTTACTCCATTATTTCTTGACTTTATCTTATAACTCTTCCATTGAATTTTAATTTTAGTAATTATACTTTTAATTTCCCTTAAAATCTTGTTCTGTAATTACTCCCCTCCCGCCAGACACCTCTTTTTATTGTATGGGTGCAGTATTTCTTAGACTTTGTCTTCTGTTATTGATTTTCGTCAAATGCCTGGTGATGCATGGTTGTTCATTCTTACTTGTTAATGGGGAAGTTTGATCATCATCACTCGGGGCAGTGCTTTCCTTTGCCATTGTTTACCTCTGTTTCCCCTGGTGGAAAGAGTTGATTCTTTCTATGTGTACCTGAGTAGGCATGTTGACTACTTAATTTCAGAGGCCTGAATTTAAGATGTGCATTGTATAATAGTCTGGTGCTCTCCTTTGGAGTCTACTCCTTCCATGAAAAATCATTTAAATTCTTTAGCGATGGGCTGTGTCCTATGGCATTTCTGCCAGTTGTCTGACAGTGAAAGTGGGAGAGAATTGTCCAGCTGTTCAGTGGTCAGTCCTTTATTCAAATACCCTCAGTACTGCTGTATAACCTACTCTTGTCTTCCACGCCTCCAGCTTGTGCTGTTAGAACCTTTCTGGGGTTCTCTCTTGGGCAAAACAGAGCTATCTACCTTCTGTGCAGCCCTCATCTGCGTCCCAGGCTTTGTCTTCACACAGAGTCACCACAGTAATGCTGTGTCCTGTCTTCTCTAAATCCATTAAATATTGTAGCCCACTCAGAGTTTACTGTGCACTAGCTTTCTTACCTCATTCACTTTTTGTTTTTATATTGACTTTTCTATGTTTTTAGATTCATTTCAGTGTGATTTGAGGGAGAGAAAGGTAGAAGTTTGTGCTCAGGCTTCCACCCTGCCTCAATAGTAGCATGCATTATGAATGTGATTTTGTTATTTAAGTATTGAGGCTTTTGCCTTTTTTTTGTTGTTTTTAAAGAATTTTAGGGGCATTGAAAATAGGTTTAAGTATCTTACAGGTATTTTCCCCTCTCTTTATCCTTATAGATTTCTCTCAATGAGTGGATACTGCACAGACCCAGTAAATATTTGTTGAGTGACTAATTCTTAAAACCCACTAGCATGGAACCATCACTGAAAGTATTTTAACAGAGATGTGAAAGTTTTGTTGTGGCAAATTTGTGTTCTGGCAAATGCATACGAACTAAAAACCAACACTCCATATCCATATTTAAAATAGTATGTACTTTGAATGAATTTTACTTAAACCATCTTTTGCTTTGCCTGATTTTATAGTTATGAAGCAGGAAAGAATCGAAGGAATGGACTCGAAGCTGGTGAAATTAGAGGAAAGCAGCACTAGGAGGAGTAGAGTAGAAGAACTTGCAGATGGTGGGGAAAGAGGCGCCTGATGGTAAAAAGTGAAACAGGAAAATATCTCGTCTCTTACCTGTTGCTTCCTTTGGGCATGGAAGAAACTTTGATGTAGCTCTGACCCTGAACACTTAGAGCTCAAAACTATAAAAGAAAAACAAATTTGAGTTTCTCTTGATGATCTTGGGTATAAATGCTATGGATTCATTAGTTTTCTTCAGTCAGAGGGTAGCTATTTAGTTTTTATACCAGTGGAGTGTTTATGCGAACTCATGAGGAAATGCAAACCTCTCTTAACACTTCTTAATTAGGCTGAAATTCCATCAAGGGATTTGTGCTGACCTCATGAATAATGAATGTGAAATTTAATTTTCTAAAGTCACACGGGCCCAGTGAAGGGCACAGACAATATATGTATTTTTTCAGGATAGCCTTCTGCATGTGAACATTGCTCCAGTGCTGAGATGCATGGGGCCCAGTGTAGAGCCTGCTTTTATACCACGGTTGAAACCTTCTGAAAGCCTTGGCTCCCATGAACACTTTGGAGAACACTCAGGTGCGTTACTGCCTGACTCACTGTAATATTGCAGCATCACTTGTATTTTTTATGACTTGGTTGGCTATGCTTTTCTAATCTCCGGAAGTGATCTAGTAAAATAAAAACAGTAAGCGTAGCAGCCAACTATGTCTTCTGTTTGTAAACACATTGAATAGTACTAATAATAGAAGACGGTAATGATGATGGGTCAAAGTCAAAAGTAGAGATAACTGATATGTTAGATTTTTCTGTTGTTTTATAATCACCTATGATGCATTTTAGGAATAACTGGACAGAAAATATTTTTTAAAATCTGCTTCCTTTGCAAGGCTATCTAACCTTCCAATGACAAATTGGCCCAAACATGTAGCTCTATGAAAACTGCAGTGTGACTCTTTAAATTATGATATTCTGTAATTAGCATCACATAATACAAAGTGCTTCTGTCTGAAAATTTTATATTTAATTTTAACTCATGGAATTACACTGTAATTGTATGAATAGGCTTATATTATCAAAAGTAAGTTTTAAAATGCATATTTTCATTTTTACATATGGTAAAATTTTCTCAAGTGAATTAAAATACTCTTAATCTTTTCATCGAATAATAAGTATGGGCGTCCCTCTGATATAATTAATGCAACTTATCCTATTCAGTAGAGGACAGAAATGTTAAATCATACATAAAAAGTGGCTAAGTGTATTTCATTACCAAACCAGTTCTGCAATTTCCATGGACTTATGGAAAATGTTATTCACCTCTTGGGGAAAATCTTTGGCAGAAAGCTGAGTTTTGCTTGGCATGCTGTTTGCTTCAGTTTAGTCTCTGGTTAGCCTGTTCTTGATGTCAGTTGTATACACACTCTCTTCATGTTGCGGAAGAAAAAACAACTTTAGTTCTCACCCATACTTATTTTTCTACTGGTATTTAATCTCTGTGTTGAGTTTAAGATTTGGGATTCCAGTGTGATAGTTTAAATTTGTACTGTTTGCAATAATGACAGTTTCCAAGTAATTGAATGGGATTCTGGAGTTTTGTTTCTTATTCTGTTATAGGCTGTTCTTCTAAACATCCCTGTGGTATAAAATAAGGACGTCATATGAAATATGGTTATGTTTCTGATGTGCAACAAACTGTTTAGAATTCTTAGCTATTCAATAGCATGACTGCAGAATGCACATTAAAATTTTTTTCTAGGTAAAAAGGATAATTAGAGTCAATGAAAGAAAGGTGGAGAAAAACAACAAAAGACAGTAATAAAATATAGTCAATAGTGTTACCTACAAATGCTATTTATGTGTAATGAAATACAAAGCATAAATCTTATCATTAATTCTCTTATTGGAATTTTTGGTGCCTGAATAAAATTACTTGTACTTCATATTGCTTGGCTTTTTAATTACTGAATATTTGATTATCTAAAATAACCATTGTTCTTTCTAAAATGAAGTCAATGATCTAACATATAAGAGAGTATTAAGGAGTATAAACTCATAATATGTGTCTTCATGTTAATATTGAAATGATAAATTTCAAAGACCATTAAAATTGGATGATTGAGTTACTTAACTCAAGTCATCAGACTTTATTAGCATAAATGTATAGGAGCTACATTTGGTGTCTGTTTAATTGATGCTTAGAGGGAAGTCGGTGTGCGTGAGTGTATGTTTTTCTTTGGCATGTGGCCTGACCTCTGGGTTGTCTCAGAGTGGAATTTATAGTTGCTGAGCTGTGCTGTTTCACTGTCACTTTTGATATTATATTATGATTTTAGCCTATCTTCTAGGAAGAATTTCATCCTTAATTATGCAGGGACCCTCCCACTTAGTCTTTAATGTATTCCTAAATTTGGGGACCAGATTATCATTTTCCAATTACCCCCACGAGTTATACCATATGAGTTATTCATTCCACTAACACAGGGTTTCTTGCAACAGAGAACACATTTTATTTGAGTTTATCCTTTTATGGTATCTGATCCATAGTAGAGGTTATACTTAAGTGATTTTATTGACAGGACTCTTTAATTAATTCAAAGCAGTGTTCACCTTTCCAAATATAAATTGTATATTTGAATGGTGGTAGGCCATAAGAAGGAAATGTACATTTATATTTGCCTACTATATGATTTTTTAATTTCCATAATTCATCTATGGTATGGTTAGATTAGGTTATTATTATTTCTACTATAAAAATGAAGAAACTGGGCTTCCCTGGTGGCGCAGTGGTTGAGAGTCCACCTGCCGATGCAGGGGACATGGGTTCGTGACCCGGTCCGGGAAGATCCCACATGCCGTGGAGCGGCTGGGCCCGTGAGCCATGGCCGCTGAGCCTGTGCGTCCGGAGCCTGTGCTCCGCGATGGGAGAGGCCACAACAGTGAGAGGCCCGCATACCGCAAAAAATAAAATAAAATAAATAAAAAAGAAGAAACTAAGATTTAAGAGATTAGGTAACCAGCCCAAAGTTATATGGGATATAGAGTTTGAAGTCTTTCTGACTCCAGAGATGATACGTTTTAGGAGAGATACTGGTAAGCCACTCTCACCCGAGTGGGTGGGGAAAGCATGGAGCCAGGGGAGTCTGGGAATAGGCAATAGTTGCAACATGAGGGCAGTTATGATATCTACATCCATGGCAACCTAACACAATGTGTAGAAACTAGCAGGTGCTCAATAAAATTTTATTGAAAGAAAGAATGAATGAAGTGGAGGTGATTCAGGGCTGGGTTCATACAGAAAAAGAAACTCAGGAACAAGGAAACTTCGGAACTGCAATACTAGTGGAGTGTTTATTTTGAGGAATGCAGCAAGAATCCAGTTATTAGGTTCAGGGAACAAAGTCAATAAAGGGCCAACACCAAGGCTGAATCAAGACGGAATTGTTGATCTGGGGTGCTTAAATTCTTCAGGACTAGAAATCTTGATGCAGGACTGTGTTTGTAGTTGGGGGGATAAGTGGTCTCAGATTTAAGAATTAGAAGGATGAAGGAGTGAGTCGTCATAGTAGAAGACCTCCCTAAACTGATTTTCTGGTTGAATCAGCAAGAGTATTATTTGTTTTTGTTTAGTCATTGTTTTCTTTTACTTTTTGCTTGTATTAGGTGCTTTTATATCTGCCACATTCTACTGATTGGGCTGGTGCAGCAAATTGGTGTGTTTTTACCTCCTTCAAGTTAATTAACGTTTAATACAGAATGTTTTGTTAGGGAACCTGGTTTCTTCTGACAGACGTTATCAGATAGGAACATAGTAGTCTCTGACGGGTATTTTAGCACGTGAATTCCAGACAGCCCCAAGTGAAAGGATGTTAGTGTCACAGGGTTTTTGTAGAGACCATGGTTTGATCTGTATATAAAATGACTACTAGCCTTGGATAGTGAAAATCAAAATTTCTGGTACCAAAATTAAAAAAATTTTTTTAATAAGATTTCTCTGATGTTCCTTAGAGAACTACATGTCATCTGTTTTCAGTCCCTGTGATTTGGGAATATCTCCAAGGGAGGGTATAACCCACGCCTGGTCAGTGAGAATATTGTGATTTGTTCCCAGATAGACAAGTGGCCCAAGCCAAGACCTTCAGAGCCAATGATAATTTATTCATGGACCTTTGCTAAAATTAAAGCAGAGTATACTGAGCTTTGACAATGTCAGCTTAGAACTGTTGAAGCCATCTTTTCATTATATTGGGATCTTGCTGGGGATAGGGCCAACATAGATAAGGGCTGAGAGATGAAAAAAGAGAAAATGAGCCATGATGAAATTTTTAAGCCTCTAGGTCCAGCCATGCCTGAAATGTTTTGCTTTGTACTTCTTAATTGCATGAGCCTATATATTCCCCTTTTGTCGAGCTCAAGTTTTACTTTACTCTCTGAAACTTACTACAGAAAGAGAATCAATTTTCTTTGTTTATGGAAGGCAGGCAATACAAAATTAGTAAATGGCAAATATTAAACAGTGATAGAGGGTGAATAATTAAATTTCATTAGATGCTAAATTATATATTTTCTGAATGATTAAAATTATACTCATCTAAGGTAACATAGTGACATAGGGATAATTGATACAAAGGACCTCATTAGTTTAGATGAGGTATTTTAAAATAGTCAATGGCTTTTTACAGTAGCATATTTTGCTTTTAAGTGAAAAAAGACTTTTCAACATTCGTATGTAATTAAGATGCTTATCTCTTGATCTGAATTCTTGTCCTTTTCCGTAGCACGTGATTGATAAATTTGAGCAGATATTTGCTTGAGAAGTATCAATGATAAGAAAGCCATGTATCATGACATACTGACTAAAATGCTGATCACTACAGCCAGCTCTTTAATGGAGAAATATAGATACTGATACATTGTGTCACCTTTGTTTTTTAATGCTAGATATACCAGCTAAATATGCTGAGGACATATGCCAGGTTAGAGCTAAGAGCCCACAGATTGCATAGAAGATTTGTCAGTAAACAATATGGAGTATAACAAAAAGACTCAGGGGATTCATTTGGTTCTGTTTATTCAGTTTCCAGCAAAAAAACTTAAGTAGACAAAAAATGTGGAACCGCTGGAATCATCTGCCTCTTTTCAATTCAGCTCCAATGTATGCTTACATTGAAAAGTTTCCTTAGGGAAAATACAATTGGTAAATTCTGATTTATTCAAGTAGATAATATGATAGTGGGTATTTTCGTTGATAAATAATACAAATCTATCCGTCATTCAGAGATGAACCGGTTTGCAAGGCAGAAATAGAGACACAGATGTAGAGAACAAACATATGGACACCAAGGGGGGAAAGCAGGGTGTGGGTGGGTAATGGGATGAACTGGGAGATTGGGATTGACATATATACACTAATATGTATAAAATAGAGAACTAATAAGAACCTGCTGTATAAAAAAAATAAAATTCAAAAAAGTTTTGTTTTAAAGGAGTCTAAATATTGTTTTGTTTTAAAGGAGTCTAAATTTAAAAGTCATCATAAAAATGTCTATAGGATATGAATTTTAATACGATACACCTGAGCATTTTTTACATTTACTGAAATCAGCTTACTGATTTCCTTGTTTAAAAAGTGAAGCCAGAGGATAATCATTCTGAAGGATGTGGTGGGGGATGTGATTTGCATTGCATCTATAGGAACATATTTAAAGAACAATTAGAAATTCTATAGATACATTTTGGAAGACATATTTTAGTTATTTGGGTAATGTATGCAAAGCACTCTTGTAAAGAATATGCAATCTTAATGATATAGTAAAGCTAACTTGATCACATTGTTCTCTATATTTAGTTGACTGCTTTTAAGATGTCTTTTTTCTTGTCCATTGTAGGAATTTTATTTTGTAGGGGAAAAAAAAACTTTACTTACTTTCAGGACAAGTGTAATCCCTCTTGAAGCTAGAATTGTCTTCTATCTCATTTTATCTCCAGTTCACTGCGTTAGGACAGAAACTTATTCTCTCCTTTGGTGGATGTGGGCCTGATATTGCTCTTTACATCGATATTTTCTCACAATTACATGAATTGATTAGATGGCTTTCCTTAGGTGTCCCAGTTATTTTGTAAGAGTAAAGTTGTAATAATTTTATAATTCCTCCCACAGCTACACTGGGGTACAGATACCATCCTTTCAGAGCCCAGTTTCTCAAAAAAGTGGTTTAAACCATTTTCTCCGCTGCCTCACCACTCACTCACTGCTTAACACCCTGCAATCTGGCTTCTCCATCTCCACTTTGTAGAAGCTGTACTGATCTTCCAATTTCTAAACCAAATGGCCTTTTCTTAGCTCTCTTGCTTATTGAACTTTTTGCTGAATTTATTGCTGTTGATCACATATTCTTTCCTGAAATTCTTTTGTTCATTGACTTCATGACATTACACTAACTTGGGTCTTCAATCGTTATTATTTTCTAAAAGAATAATGATTTTAGTATTCTAACATGATATTTTATAAAAATGATACACACTCATTCTATCTAAAGTTACAAAGAAGAAAGCTGAAAATTGCCCCTATTCCCACTGAGAAATAGCCTCAGTTATTAAATGAACATTCTCTATGTTACAAATGGATGGATAGCCAGATCGAGTGAGTGGCAGTTACTCAGAAATAATTTTAGTAAAATGGGATCATACTATGTACCATATGTGACAGACTCTAAGATGGTCCCCATTTATCCCTGCTTTCTCATATTCAGACCCCACCAGTGAAGCCATCTGGACCAGTTTTCTTTTTGGGGAGATTTTAAACTACAAATATGATTTATTTAATAGACTTCTTTGCCATTTGTTTATAATTTTTTCTTGAGTGACCTTTGGTAGTTTGTGTCTTTCAAGGAATTTGTCTATTTCAACTAAATTGCTTAATTTATTGACAAACTATTAAGTATTTACTGACATAAAATATTAAGTCTTTGTTATTTCTGGTGGCTGCTATCATTTATTTTACTATTATCAATACTAAAAACAAAATTAAAACACTGGCCTTAGACAAGAGGCCAGGATGGGGATGGAAATGCTTTATTTATAATTTCTCTTATTATATAAATTTCATGTTTACAGCATTATAATTTGATGTCTGTATACACTACAAAGTGATTAGCACCACAAGTCTAGTTATCATCCATCACCATGTAGCTGACTCCCTTCACCCATTTCAACCACCCCCAACCCCCTGCTTCTCTGGTAACCACTGATCTGATCTATGTATCTTTGAGTTTTTGTTTATTTTGTTTGTTTGTTTTTAGATTCTACATTTGAGTGAAATCATAGGTATATGTTTTTCTCTGGCTTATTTCACTTAGCATAATACCTTCAGAGTCTATCCATGTTGTCACAAATGACAGGATTTAACTCTTTTTTATGGTTGAGTAGTATTCCATTCCACATCTTTATCTATTTATTCATCGTTGGACACTCAAGTTGTTTCCATATCTTGGCTGTTGTGAATAATGCTGCAATAAACATAGGGGTGCATGTACCTTTTCAAATTAGTGTTTTTGTGTTTTTGAGATAAATACACAGTGGAATAGCTGGGTCATATGGTAGTTGTAGTCTTAAGTTTTTAAGAATCCTCCATACTGTTTTGCATAGTGGTTATACCAATTTACAGTCCTACTAACAATGTATGAAAGCTTTTTTCCTCCACATCCTCTATAACATTTATTTTTTGTCTTTTCGATAATAGCCATTCTAACAGGTGTGAAGTGATATCTCATTGTGGTTTTGAATTACTTTTCCATAATAAATTAGTGATGTTGAATATCTTTTCACATGCCTATTGGCTATTTGTATGTCTTCATTGGAAACATGTCTATTCAGATCCTCTGCCCATTTTTAAAATTGGGTTGTTTGTTTTAATGTTGTTGAGTTGTATGAATTCTTTATATATTTTGGGTATTAACCCCTTATGGGATATATAATTTGCAAACATCTTCTCCTGTTCAGTTTGTTGCCTTTTTGTCTTGATGATGGTATCCTTTGCTATGCTGAAGCTTTTTAGTTTGCTGTAGTTACATTTGTTTATTTTTGCCTTTGTTTCCCTTGCATTTGGAGTCAGACATCACTAAGACCGATGTCAATGGGGTTATCACTTATTTTCTTCTAGGAATTTTATGGTTTTAGGTCTTATATTCAAGTCTGATTTACTTTGAGTTAATTTGTGTATGGTTTAAGATAATAGTCTAGTTTCATTTTTTTGCATGTGGCTGTCCAGTTTTCCCAACACCATTTACTGAAGAGACTATCCTTTCTCCATCTTTGTTCTTTGCTCCTTTGTCATAAGTTAATTGTCCATATGTGTGGGTTTATTTCTGGGCTCTCAATTAATCTGTGTGTCTGTTTTTATGCCAGTACCATACTGTTTTGATTACTGTAGCATTGTAGTATAGTTTGAAATTAGGGCACATGATACATCCAGCTTTGTTCTTCTTTTTCAAGATTGTTTTGGCTGTTCAGGATCTTTTGTGTTTCCATACAAATTTTAGAATTATTGATATTTGTTCTAGTTCTGTAAAATATGCCACTAGAAATTATTTAGGGATTGCATTGAATCTGTGGATTGCTTTGTGTTGTATGGACATTTTAACAGTATTAATGCTTCCAATCCATGAACATGCAATGTTTTTCTACTTATTTGTGTCTTCTTTAATGCCTTTCATCAGTGTCTTATAGTTTTCAGTGTTCAGGTCTTTCACCTCCTTGGTTAAATTTATCCGTTTATTCTTTTTGATGCAACTGTAAATGGGATTGTTTTCTTAATTTCTCATTCTGATAGTTTTTTATTAGTGTATAGAAATGACACAGGTTTCTGTATATTGATTTCATATCCTGTGACTTTACTGAATTCATTAATTCTAACAGTTTTTTGGTGGAGTCTTTAGGGTATCATGTCATCTGCAAATAGTGACAGTTTTCTTTCTTTCTGATTTGGGTGCTTTTTTTTGCCTAATTGCTGTGGCTCGGACTTCCAGTGCTATGTTGAACAAAAGTGATGAGAGTGGGCATCCTTGTCTTTTCTCTGATCCTAGAGGAAAAGTGTTTAGCTTTTCACTGTTGAGTATGATGTTAGCTGTGGGTTTGTGCCTTTATTATGTTCTCTCTCTATCTACCTTGTTGAGAGTTTTTATCATAAATGTATGTTGAATTTTGTCAAATGCTTTTCTGCATCTATTGAGATGATCATGTGATTTTTATTCTTCACTGTGTTGTCACATTGATTGATTTGCAAATATTGAACCATTCTTACATCCCTGGAATAAATCCTACTTGATTGTGGTATGTAAGCCTTTTAATGTATTGTTGGATTTATTTTGTTAATATTTTGTTGTGGATTTTTGTATCTATGTTCAACTATGTTCAACTCTTTAATTTCTGATTTTATTTAGTTGACTCCTCTATTTTTTTCCTAATCAGTATAGCTAAAATTTGATTTTGTTTATCTTTTCAAAGAATCAGCTCTTAGATATTTTGATATTTTCTGTCGTTTTTTAGTCATAATTTTATTTACTGGGTTGGCCAAAAAGCTTGTTGGGTCTTTCGTAACATTGTATGGAAAAACCTGAATGAACTTTTTGGCCACCCCAATATTTATGCTCTGATCTTTATCATTTTCTTCTTTCTGCTGACTTTGGGCTTTGTTTGTTCTTATTCTAGTTCCTTTAGGTGTAGATTGTTTATTTGGTATTTTTCTTGTTTCTTGAGGTAGGCCTATATTGTTATGAAGTAATCTCTTAGAACCATTTTTTGCTGCATCCCATAGATTTTGGTATGTTGTAATACTGTTTTCATTTGTCCTTAGGCATTTTTTTATTTCTTCTTTGATTTCTGCTATGACCCATTGGTTGTTCAGTAGCATGTTATTTAATCTCCACGTTTTTGTGGATTTTTCATTTTTTTCTTGTGTTTGATCTCTGGTTTTGTGCCATTGGGGTTGGAGAAGATGCTTGATATGATTTCAGTCTTATTGAATTTGAGACTTGTTTTGTGACCTAACATGTGATCTACCTTGGAACCTGTTCCATGGGCTCTTGAGAAGAATGTGTATTCTGCTGATTCTGGATGGAAAATCTTGTATATATCTGTTAAGTTCATCTGATCTAACATGTCATTTAAATCCAATGTTTCCTTATTGAGTTTATGTATGGATGATCTATCCATTGATGTAAGTTGGCGATTGAAATCTCCTGTTGTTATTGTATTGCTTTCAGTTTCTCATTTTAAGACTGTTAATATTTGCTTTATATATCTTGGTGTTTCTCTGTTGGGTGCATATACATTTCTAGATGTTACACCTTCTTGCTGGATTGACCTTTTTATCATTCTGTAATGCCTTTCTTGTCTTTTATTACAATATTTGTTTTAAAGTGTATTTTATCTTAAATGAATATAGCTACTCCAGCTTTTCTTTTTTTAAAAAAATTTATTTATTTATTTTTGGATGCGTTGGGTCTTCATTGCTGCATGCCAGCTTTCTCTAGTTGCGGTGAGCGGAGGCTACTTTCTGTTGCTGTGTGCAGGTGTCTTATTGCCGTGGCTTCTCTTGTTGCATCATGGGCTCTAGGTGCGCGGGCTCAGTAGTTGTGGCTTGTGGGCCCTAGAGTGCAGGCTCAGTAGCTGTGGTGCTTGGACTTAATTGCTCTGTGGCATGTGGGATATTCCCGGACCAGGGCTTGAACCTGTGTCCCCTGCATTGGCAGGTGGATTCTTAACCACTACGCCACCTCTTTTCATTTCTATAGAATATCTTTTTCCATTCCTTCAATTTCAGCTTGTGCATTTCTTTTCTTCTGAAATGAGCCTCTTGTAGGCAGCATATAGATGTTTCTTGCTTTTTTTAAAAATTTTACTCATTTAACCACTCTGTGTCTTTAGTTGGCAAATTTAGTCCATTTACATTTAAAGTAATTATTGATAGGTATGTACTTATGGCCACTTTGTTAATTGTTTTCTGGCTGTCTTTGTAGTTCCTCTCTGTTCCTTTTTTCTCTTCCCTTGAGTTTTGGTGGTTTTCTTTAGTGTTAAGATCAGATTCCTTTCTCCTTTTCTTTTGTGTATTTACTATAAGTTTTTTTCCTTGTGGTTACCATGAGGTTCACATATAACATCCTATGTAAATAGTAGCCTGTTTTAATTTGGAAACAACCAAAGTTTAAACACATTACAAAGCTTTATCTCTCCCACTCCACATTTTATACTTTTGATGACACATTTTACATCTTTTTATTTTATGCATCCCTTCACTAATTATGCTAATTTTAGTTAATCTTACTACTTTTGTCTTTTAACTTTCATGCTTGCTTTATAAGTGATTGATCCATTACCTTTATTATATATTTACTTTTTCCAGTAAGATGTTTTGTATGATTTCGTATTATTAATTAGTGCCATTTCTTTTCAGCTCAAAGAAGTCCCTTTGACATTTCTTGTAAAGATGGTGGTGATAAACTTCTTTAGGTTTTGCTTGTCTGGAAAACTATTGATTTCTTCTTCAATTCTGAATGATAACCTTGCTGAGTAGAGAATTCTTGGTTGGATTTTTTTTTCCTTTTAGCACTTTGGATGTGTCATGGCACTCCTTTCTGGCCTATAAAATTTCTGCTGAAAAATCTGATAGACTTATGGAGATTCTGTTTGATGTAACACATTGTTTTTCCTTTGCTGTTTTTAGGATTCTCTCTTTATCCTTCACTTTTACCATTTTACTTAAAATATGGCTTGGTGTATGTCTCTTTGGGTTCATCTTATTTAGAACTGTCTATGCTTTCTGAACCTGGTTGTCTGTTTACTTCTCCAGATTAGGGAGGTTTTCAGCCACTACTTCAAATAATTTTTTGGCCCTTTCTCTCTCTTGTCTACTCCTGGGACCCCTATAAAGTGAATATTATTCTGCTTGTTGTTGTATTGAAGGTCTCTTAAGGTAACTTCACTTTAAAAAATTCTTTTATAATTTTGCTGCTCTGGCTGGGTGAGTTCCATTGTTTTGTCTTCCAGGTTGCTGATTCATTCTTCTACCTCATCCAGTCTGCTGTTGAACCCCTCTAGTGTATTTTTTAGTTCAATTATTACTTCTGTTTGGTACTTTCTTATATTTTCTGTCTCTTTATTGAAGTTCCCACTGCATTCATCCATTATTCTCCTGAGTTTGGTGAATACTTTTATGACCATTACTTTGAACCTTTTATCAAGTAGATTGCTTTTTTTTTTTTTGTGGTATGTGGGCCTCTCACTGTTGTGGTGTCTCCAGTTGCGGAGCACAGGCTCCGGATGCGCAGGCTCAGCGGCCATGGCTCACAGGCCCAGCTGCTCTGCGGCATGTGGGATCTTCCCGGACCAGGTCACGAACCCATGTCCCCTGCATCGGTAGGCGGACTCTCAACCACTGCACCATCAGGGAAGCCCTAGATTGCTTTTTTGTTGTGTTTAGTTTTTTTTTTCCCTGAGGTATTGTCTCGTTCTCTCAATTGGAATATATTCCTCTCCTAATTTTGTGTAATTCTGTTTGTTTGTTTATATGTATTAAGTAAATCAGCTATCTTGCCCAGTCTTAAAAGAGCGGTCTTATTTAAGAGATGTCCTGTGGGGCTCAGAGGCACAATCCCACGTGGCCACCAGAGCCAGGCACTCAAGGGGCATCCCTTCTGTTGGTTGCATGAAACCTCCTCTTTTATTGGGCCTCAAATGTTGTGGGCTACTCATGGGCAGGGCTATCAGTCAGCTGGCAGTGGGGTGTGGCCGAGGCACAGGGGTGATTGGGGCTCTCAACAGGGCGCACCCACTGTTGATAACATGTTAAAGGGAGAATTTTAAAATGGCACTTGCCAGTGCCAGCATTTGCAAGATAGCCTGAGATTGAAAAATGCTCTTCCCACCAGTGTCTCAGAGCCACAGGAAGCATCCTAACTGGTTCCTGCCTCTCTGGCAGAATTTTTAAGATTAGTAACTGGGTCCCCCTCACCTGTGGTTCATGAATTTTTCACTCTGGTGTTTTCTCACAGGGTTTTGGGTCAAGTGTGTCTGTATGCAGGCCCTTTAAGAGCGGCCTTTGTCTTCCCCACAGTTCTTTAGTTTTCTTGTATATAATCTCTGTTTGTTTTCAAAGCCAGATGTTTTGGGGGCTCATCTCTCCCATGCAGGATCTAGAGGTTGCTGTGCTTGATGTGGAGCTTATGTCCCTCTCTGTTCAGGGAAAAGATCTGGACCTTTGTGATTCCTACCAATTGTGGATTGCCATGGCTAGGGTGTGGTTTTTTCCTTGGTGAGATCATCTCTTTGCTTCTCCTACCTGTCTTGGTGCTGTCCTTTTACCCTTTGTTGTGGAGGCTCTGTTCATCCGGTTTTCAGGTCTCCTTTTGAGGAAGTTATTCCAGAGGTCAATGTGTTGTATTTGTGGAAGGAGGTGAGTTCAGGTTTTTCCCATGCCACCATCTTGAACCCTCTCTCTTATCCCTTTTTTTGCTAATGCTTCTGGCTAGAAGTTTATCAATTTTATTGATCTTCTCAGGTAACCAGCTTTGGGTTTCATTAATTTTTCTCTATTCTTTCTGTTTCTATGTCATTGATTTTTACTTTGATCTTTATTGTTATTTTCTCTTGCTTACTATGGATTTAATTCATTTTACCTTTACTAGGTTTTTTTTTTAATGGAAGCTGAGGTTTTGTTTTGAGAACTTTTTTTTTAACCTAATATAGACATATGTTTCTCTATAGGTATTACTTTAATTAAATCCCACAAATTTTAGCATGTTGTGTTGTCATTTTTATTTAGTTCAAACTGCAATATAATTTCTCTTTTGATATTTTTCTTTGACCTATGAGTATTTAGAAGAGTGTCACTTAGTTTCCAAACATTTTGGGATTTGCCAGCTATATTTCTGTTATTGCTTTCTAATTTAGTAATATTGTCAGGAACATAATTTATATGATTTGTATTCTTTTAAATTTATTGAGACTTGTTTTATTCTCCCCAAAGTGGTCTACTTCAATAATTGTTCTGAATACACTTGAATAGAATATATTTTCAGCTGTTGTTAGGTGAAGTATTCTATAAATGTCAATTATGTTAAGTTGACTGATAGTATGTACAAGTGTTCTATATCCTTACTGATTTTCTGCCAATTTATTCTGTTAATTACTAATATATATGTGTTGAAATCTCTGACTATAACCTCTGATTTCTCCTTCTAGTTCTATTAATTATTGCTTAATATATTTTGAAGTTCTGTTATTAGGTACATAAGTGTTAAGGATTGTCATGTCCTCTTTATCAATTAACTTCTTTTTCACTATGAAATGACTCTGTTTATCTTTGATAATATTCTTTGCTGTAACATCAACTTTGTCTGATATTAATATTACCACTTCAACATTAGTTTGATTAGTGTTACCATAGCATACTTTTCTGATTCTTTTTTTCTAATCTCTTTGTATTTATATTTTAAATGGGTTTCATGTATGCGGCATATAATTGATCTTGCTTTTTACTCAATAAGACAATCTCTGCCTTTGAATTGGGTGTATTTTTACCATTTACATTTAATGGTATTATTGATATGTTTGGGTTTAAAGCTATTTGTTATTTATTTTCTATTTTTCCATCTATTTTTGTTCTGTTTTTCTTTTGTTTCTACTGTGTTTTGGATTAACAAAAATAAAATAAAAAAATTCTGGTTTTTATTCCATTTTATCTCTTATTGGTGTGTCAGCTGTAACTCTGTGTTGCATTATTCTAATGATTGCTTTAGGTTTATAGTAAACACCTTTAACTTAACACATTCTACCTTTAAATGACATTATACTACTTCATGGATAATATAGATAACTTACAAGTTTTCTTCCACTTCTCTTCTCATGGCCTATGTGCTATTGTCATACATTTTACTTACATAATATGTTATATATATGTCACAATACATTTTTATTATTTTTGCTTTAAATAATTATCTTTTAAAACGATTTAAATGAATTAAAAAGTTTTATATTCACCCACATATTTACCATTTTCTGTGCTCTTCATTCCTTTATTTGGATCCAGGTTTCTATATGGTATCATTTTCCATCTGCCTGAAGGCCTTACTTTATCATTTATTATAGTGCAGGGTTGCTGGTGATAAATTATTTCTGTGTTTCTGTGTCTGAAAAGGTGTTTATTTCACTTTTGTGTTTTTTAAACTTATTTAATAAGGTTCAATTAAGATACTATAAAATTAATCTATTTTAAGTATACAGTTTAGTGATTTTTATTATATTTACAGAGTTGTGTAACCATCCCAACAGTTTAACTTTAGAGCATTTTCTTTACCCCAAAATGAAATCTCATGCCTATCTGCAGTCACTCCTCATTCCTGCCCCAGCCATGTGCAATCACTAATCTACTTTCTGTTACTGTAGTTTTGCTTTTTGTGTAGCTGGAATCATATAATACGTGTTCATTTGTGTCTGGCTTCTTTCACTAAGCGTAATGTTTTTTGACCTTCTTTCATGATGTGTAAGTATTGATACTTTGTTCCTTTTTATCACCAAATATAAATCTATTGTATGGATATAAACATGTCTTTTTAATCCACTCATCAGTTGATGAATATTTGGTTTGTTTCTACTTTTTGGCTATTGTGAACAATGCTGCTATGAACATTTATGTATAAGTCTTTGTGTGAATACATGCTTTCATTTCTTCTGGATAAACACCTAGGTGTTGGATCCATGCTGGATCACATGGTTATTATGTGTTTAGCATTTTCAAAAACTGACAAACTATTTTCCAAAGTGAATACACCATTTTACATTCCCACTAGCAGTGTATGAGTGTTCCTGTTTCTCTAGATCCTTGTCAACACTTGATACTGTTTGTCTTTTTTTAAATTATAGCCATTTTGATGTGTGTGAAGTGTTATCTCATTATGGTTTTGATTTACATTTTACCAAGGATGAACCTACATTGACACGTCATAATCACCCAAAGTCTATAGCCTATCTTAGAGTTCACTTTTGGTACTGTATACTCTATGGAGGTGGGGAAATGTATAATGACATATATCTATTATTATAATGTTATATTTATACAGAGTATTTTCACTGCCCTAAAAAATTCTCTGCTCTGCCTCATCTCCTCCTACCCACCACCCCACAACCACTGATCTTTTTTATTGTCTCCATAGTTTTGCCTTTTCCAGAATATATGTATAATTGGAATCATATAATGGTAATATGCATTTAAGCTTCCTCCATGTTTTTTCCTGTATTGACAGCTTTTTTCTTTTTAGCACTTAATAATATTCCATTGTCTGGTTGTACTACAGGTAAATGTACTCACTCATCTGCTGAAGGACATCTTGATTGCTTCCAAGTTTTGGCAATTTTGCTTTAAATTTTTCTTTAAATAATTATCTTTTAAAGAAATATATGAATAAAGCTTTTATAAACATCCTTGTGTAGGTTTTTCTATGGACGTTAAGTTTTCAGCTCCTTTGGGTAAATGCCAAGGTGTATGATTACTGGGTTGTATGGTAAGAGTATATTTAGTTTTGTAAGAAACCACCAAATTGTCTTCCAAAGTGGCTGTACCATTTTGCATTTCTACCAGTGATATATGAGAGTTCCCACTGCTCCACATTCTTGCCAGAATTTGATGTCAGTGTTCTGTTTTAGTCATTCTAATAGGTGTATATCTTTGTTGTTGAAATGTATTTTTTCTGGGTTTAGAATTCTAGGTTGATATTTTCTTTCAGTACTTTGAAGCTGTGACTCCACTGCCTTTGGCTTTTCAGTTTGTATCTGTGTTTCCTTGTATGCAACCTGTCTTTTTCCTTGGCTGCTTTTAAGAATTTTCTCTTTATCACTGGTTTTAAACAATTTGTTGTGGTTCATTTTTCTTGAGCTTGGGGTTTATTGAACTTCTTGGATCTCTGGTTATATAGTTTTCATCAAATTTGGAAAGTTTTTGTCCATTGTATCTTCAAATATTTTTCTGTCCTCGCCCTTCTTTTTCAAGGATTCAATTAAACAGATGATTAACAGAACATCAATAAGTTGTAGGACCACTTTGAGTATTCCCACAACTCACTGATGTTTTATTTTTTTCCGTCTTTTTTCTTTCTGTGTTTAATTTTTGATTAATTTCTATTGATATGCTTTCAAGTTTAGTATTTTTTTCTCTTGCAGTGTTTATCACTGTTAATCCCATCCAGTGTATTTTTTATCTTAGACATTATAGTTTTCATCTCTAGTGGTTAGATATTAAATATCTTCCAGATTGTCCCTTAACATGCTCAGTCTTTCCTCTAGCTATTTGAACATATGGAATACAGTATTAAGAGCTATTCTGATGTTCTTGTCTACAAATTTTGTCATTTGTGTAATTCCTGGTTTGGTTTTGATTTAGTTTTTCCTCATTGTGAGTTATATTGGCCTGGTTCTTTGCATGCTTTATAATTTTTGATTGGATGTCAAACATTGTGAATCATACCTGTCGGGTACCTCTTGACCAAAAGTCAAGGAAGTAATGTATAGGAAGTCCTATACATTATCTTAAAATTTTGAAATACAAAAATACCACTGTTAACTTTACTTAAATTTGACAGAATCCTAGAGTGAAAATGAAAGAACAACAGAATTTTAGCTCAGTGTTACTTAACTCTTAGCCAGGGGTCAACAAACTACAATAAGCAGGACAAATTCAGCCCATGGCCTGGTTTTGTGAAGTTTGAGGGCTAAGGTTGGTTTTTACATTTTTAAAGGGTTATAAAAGAAACAAAGCAATACAAATACAACAGAGATTGTATGTGGCCCACAAAAATCTAAATATTTACTTTCTGCCAATCTACAAAAAAGTTTGTAAAAAAAAAATTCCTCAAAGTTCTAATGTTAGGAAAATTATCTGGAAGGATAAATTAAGTTGTTAGGGTAATTTAAAAAATTTTATGTGTCAATTTTTGAGATATAAATTTTCTCCCTGATGTGAATTGTGAGGAAATAATTAACCTTTTCCTTCTAACTATCTCCTCACTAATCTTTCAGCTTTGTTGGCCATATTATTTTTCTTCATCATGGTTTAAAACATTCAAGTTATATCTTCTAACAAATTACTGTTGTTGTTTAAATAGGTGTATTTAAATTGATTCAGTGCCCACTAACACTTATTCATCCTTGCTTTTTCGTTTCTGAGTCCCTTGTTTCATCTATTTCTTGATTGCAGACTTCACTTTTCATGAAACTATCATAGAAAGTGCATTTCTTATGATTTTGTGAGATTAATAAAGTCAGTTGCCTGAATCTCAAAGGAAAAGATGAGTGAGTATAAAATCCTTAGGTCAGGGCTTCCCTGGTGGTGCAGTGGTTAAGAATCCGCCTGCCAATGCAAGGGACATGGGTTCGAGCCCTGGCCTGGGAAGATCCCACATGCCGTGGAGCAGCTAAGCCCGTGCGCCACAACTACTGAGCCTGAGCTCTAGAGCCCGCAAGCCACAACTACTGAGCCCACGTGCCACAACTACTGAAGCCTGCATGCCTAGAGCCCATGCTCCACAACAAAAGAAGCCACGACGATGAGAAGCCTGCGCACCGCAATGGAGAGTAGCCCCCGCTCACTGCAACTAAAAGAAGGCCCACGTGCAGCAACGAAGACCCAACATGACCAAAAAAATAAATAAATAAATTAATTAATTAAAATAAAAGAGCCCTTCTCTTAAAAAAAAAATCCTTAGGTCACAGTCTCTTCCCCTTAGAACATTTTAGTTATTGCTGCATTGTCTTCTGGAAGTTGCTGTGAAGAAGTACGAAGTTAGCTTAATTCCCATGGTTAGAAAAATTATATTATTTTCTCCACCTGAATCAGGTGGAATTGGGAAATTATTATTTACTGTAGCTCTGAATTCTTTTTCTGTTTCATTTGTTAGTTAAAATTTATCTTTATAAATTTTTAAATTTACTCTTCATATCTATTAACTTCTCTCTAAGTTTTTCAGTATCTTTGTGATTTGCTTTGATTAATTCGTTAACTTATCTCTCCATTTACTCATTTGTTTCTTCAACAGATCTCCCCCATGTATAGATTAACAGCAGTTAACAAAATAAAGTCACTGCCCCCTCGGACTTTACATTCTGGTACAGGGAAAAATACTATAAGCAGATAAATGAATAAACACATATCAAGTGGTGAAATGTGAATGCTGTGGAGAAAATAAAGCAGTCAGATGTTAGTGCATGCTGAGTGGGGTTAGGAATTCCTATTTTCTTTTTAAGGGAAGGTGTCTCCAGCACAGTAATCTTTAAATGGGTACCTGAAGAAGGTGAGCTGTGAGCTGAGCAGAAATCTGGGAACAGCATTCCAGACAGAATGTTTGAAGGCCCTGAGCCAGTGGTGAATCTGTCATATTTGATGAACTTGTAGGCCATTGTGCAATGACAAAAATGGAGGAAGATGAGGTTAGAGAGGGTAGCAAGGGCCCAAATTGTAGAAATGACTTGGGATTTCACTCTTAAGACAGAAAGCCATTGGAAAGTCTATTAGTTTCCTATTGTTGTGTAACAAATTATCACAAATTAGGTGGCTGAAAACAACACATGCATTTATCATCTCGGTCTCTGTGGGCCAGGATTCTGGGCATGGCTTGAATGTGCTTTGTGCTTCAGGGTCTCAGAAGGCTTCATTCACTGGATTGGCCAGGTTGCGTTCTCAACTGGAGAAGAATCCATTTCCTAGCTCATTAAGGTTGTTGGCAGAATCTATTTCCTTGTGGTTATATAACTAAAGAGCCCAACTTTTTGCTGATTGTTGGTTAAATATGGCCCAGGTCCTAGAGGCAACCTGCAGTCCCTAGAGCCCTTGAGGTTATTGCATTCTTTGCCATGTAGGCTTCTCCATATGGCTGCTCACTTCATCAAGCCCACAAGGAAAGTCCCTTATACCTACTGTAGGCAGAAAAGATAAAAGGTCTCAGGGAATAAACCTCAACACAGCAATAAAATGAAAATTCCTTTACTGTTACTAGCAGTCTTTAAAAGGATGACATGTGAATCTCATCGATAAAATCAACTAGTTTTGAGTTTTATAGGAACTGCTGTCTTTTATTTAGAAAAAAAGAGATTTTAAAGGCTGAAAGTCATATAAAACAGGTTGTATCAGGTTATTAGGGAAATAATATTGAATTGGACAATTTCCATAAAAATCACAGGCATGTCTTTTTATCATGGGCATTTTTTTTTGCTTGTCTGAGTTGAATGATATAATTCCGGATGTCAGTAGTTATGCATTCTTTAAAACTGCAAACAGAGACAAATGTGCAATTTAAAAATTTCCAAGAATTTGCTGCCAGTGGCTCTAAGAGTGGGGTAGAATTTTGTCTTAGAGGTAGTGTCTTTATCCTCAAAGGGGAGATCTTAGTAAGTTCTGTTGGTCATAGATATAAGATAAATCATTGTTTTGGTGATAGCTCTGGAATTTGGAGAAATATGCAAAGCAGATAATTCAGAGTGGGATGTTAAATATTCTGTTCAAGATTGTAAATATATGATATAACTGGGGCAGAAGTCTATGTACAGAATGAGAAGTGGTCTGGAGGATCTTGGGGCTGGTAGGAAGGGGAGCTTATTGCTGGAACACAGAAAAATTATAGAGTTTTAAAATATTTATCTTGAATCTAACCATCTTACCCATTTTTCAAGATTCTAGTCATTATCAGTAGTATTATACAATCTTATTAGCAAAAAGAGGTGTTTTTATCTCCTTTTATCCAGTATTTATTCATTCCAACTTTCAAGAGAATTTTGAATAATGGTGATGAAGACATCCTCCCTTACTTTCTGATTTTACTTGAAATTGTTTTAGCTCTTATTTTTTGGTGTCAACTTTATGTTATATAGTTTCCTTTTATTAAACTGCCTTCATTTATCCACATAAATTTTACCATGAAAATGATAATACTGTCAAATTGGTAAATGTTTTCTTATATCTCTTTAGGGGTCTCATAATCAGAACTATGCTTCCCACAAGTTGTAATTATAGAATGTAGCTATGTATCTAGTGGATACAGTTATTGATGAGGCAATATGTTACAGTGGAAAGACATTAGATTTGGAATTAGAAAATTTCACCTCAAACCTTGAACCCATCATTTGTTAGCTGTGTGTCCTTAGGTAAATCATTTCATTTCGCTGAGGCTTAGTTTTCCCATCTAAAAGTGGGGATGGTGTATTATTTATCTCATAGCTTTGTTTTCAGGGAAAAAAATAAAGTAAGATTTTTGAAAAGCAGTTAATAAACTGCAAAACGTTATATACCATAGTTAGGGTGACTTTATTTCCCAGTTTTCCTGGGACAGACTTGTTTATGTCTGTTACCCTGGCTTAATTTTTGAGAGTACCTCTGTCTCACTCTCAGAAGTGTCATAGCTTGAATAATAGATTTGTCACACAAAATATAGTTGTTGTTCTCTTCATACCTGTCATCCTAGGTAGATTGAAAACTGACTGAGGGCAAGGATAGTCATCCATCTTTGTGTCATGTATATCAGCTAGCCCAGTGCCTTTCATTTGGGGTGCTCTTAACCCTTGAGTTAATGGATATTTTTAAAATAGGTATTTAAACATGAGATAGTGTTTCATTATGAACATTGTTATCTTGACTGATATCAGAACTTAAAATAGGTTGAGTGGGAGGAACTTGCAGCTATATAATATACAACTTTTTTCAACTTGTGCAAACAAATTATAATTTAAGAGATGTACCAGCAATGAATAAGAAAATATGCACTTAGAATCATGAATTCGTTAAAATTGCAACACATGGTGAGTCTCCGACCTGTGCTGACAAATAGAACTGAAAAGAACATTATAAAATCAGAAATGAAGAGATTGTGGTTTTATCTCAGATTATTTAGTAGAATTTAGTAGTTTTGGGGATCCATTTCCTTGTCTCTTTATCAGCAGAGTTAAGGTTCTTCTGAGCTGCCAGTGCATGATTTGCTGGGTTATTATTAGCTTCCCCTTTGTAGATCTTTAAAAATTTTAGGCATTACTTCTTTACTTGGTCTGGAAATATGTGTTCTGGGTCATATTTTGAAGCATTTGTTTTTGGAGAAGGAATATTCAGTCAGATACTTATTTCAGAGAAGATTGTATTTACTCATTTCAGGAACATGGGTAAAATCAGGAGATCTATATCTTAGAGACTTTGACTTTAGGGGCAGAATGTAAGAAAGTAATTTATCTTTTAAATGTTCACCAAAAAGGAGGAATAATCCAAAGTGAAATACTCTAGTTGCTGCATTGCCAAAGTAACTTCTTGGATTTTATTTTTTTGGAGCAAAAAGAACCCAATAAAAATGTTGGCTTATTTCCAGGATCATTAAGCGGCAATGAAGCAGTCAAACCCATGAAGCTGTCCAGTAATGTGGAAGTTATTACTTGGTGGTGATAAAATGAATGTCTCCTCATTATTGCAGCATCTTAACCTGCTAAATTTTCTTTTTTAACATCTTTTTTGGAGTATAATTGCTTTACACTGTTGTGTTAGTGGCTGCTGTATAACAAAGTGAATCAGTTATACATATATCTCCATATCCTCTCCCTCTTGAGTTTCCCTCCCACCCTCCTTATCCTACCCCTCTAGGTGGTCACAAAGCACGAGCTGATCTCCTTGTGCTTTGTGGCTGCTTCCCACTAGCTATCTGTTTTACATTTGGTAGTGTACATATGTCAGTGCTACTCTCTCACTTCGTCTTATCTTACCCTTCCCCCTCTCCGTGTCCTCAAGTCCATTCTCTACGTCTGTCTTTATTCCTGTCCTGCCCCTATTAACCTGCTAAATTTAAAAAAAAAAAGAAGAATTTTCTCTAACTTCTCTTTTATATATATACTTTCCTCTTGTGAAAGAGAAAATTGGAGGTGTTTTATTTCATCTCTCTGAAAGTAATTTTTTTAAGGAAGTAGAGAATTTTATTTTATTGGAAAACTTGTCACTTTAGGTTTGTAAGTTGAGGTGACATATCTTACAGAGTTAGGCAGTTTGTCCAGCTAATTATACTCTTGCTATATTTGGGCAAAACTAAGGAGAAAAAGTGCTTAAATGCCTCTTACATTTTTTTTTAACAATCACTTTCTAGGTATGATAAGAAATAAAATGCCTATTACTCTTCAAACTGCATTTATAATTGCAGCAGCATTAAAACAATATATTCTATGGCATTCAGAGAAACCTGATATTTGAATGATTTTTTTCCAGAAAAACAGATGTGAGGTGAAATATTTGTATGTTCTCCCCTTTTTTCACAAATGTATTAAAAATACAAGAAAATCGGGCAAAATGAACAGAAAAAGCAAATTATTAAAAACAGAAGGTAGAATGGTGATTACCAGGGATGGGGGCAGGGTGGATAGAGGAGTTGTTTAATGGGTATTTCAGTTTTGCAAGATGAAAAAGTTCTGGAGCTCTGTTTTGCAACAATGTGAATATACTTAACACTATTGAATTGTACACTTAAAAATGGTTAAGATGGTAAATTTGATGTTATGTGTTTTTTACCACAATAATAATAATAATAGAAGCAAAGTGTTACCTGGTAAATGTAGTCTATTTTCTGTAAATAAACTTTCTGGATGAAGAAGTCATCTGAAATCTACAATAACGAAGCCTAGAGATGTTTATGATCCATTCTCTTAGAGTGAATGACATCTACCTTAGAAGTCATGGTAGAGCAGGACAGAGGATCAAAGGATCAGTCATTTGTAAAATGTGTATTCAATTGTGATAAAATCAGAACTCTGAGTTAGGCTAGATGAGCTCTGCATTATCATGCCATTTGAGATGACAGTTACATTCTAAAGCCTTAATTGTATGTTTAGTTAACAGACAGAAAACACCTAATACATGGGAACTAGATAATGGGGATAAAGTGGTTAAGGGAGCACATGCAGAATACAAATTTACCACTTTGGCCAGTGGTATTAAACTCTTACATGTAGTCTGGCATTTTAACTTTTAATGTGAGTAAGAGTCAACCATTTGAACTCCTCCGCCCTCTCCACCTCTAGTGGCAGTGCTAATGAACAGTGAAGTGGCTGAGAATAATTACTCACTGACTATTAAATGATGATACATCAGCTTTATCATACAGTTTGATGTAAAACTAGATGTGAGCAATGTGGATCAAACCTTAGATATATTAACATTATATCATGCGAGATTTGGAGGGGTCATTAGAGAATAGTTGGTCTAAATACTCATCTGATGCCTAGCTTCTCTAAGACCAGATTAAGAAGGATATTTTTGCAAACAACAGCAGATTCCTAAGTGGTTGTCGTGTGAGTTCTTTTGCACAGTAACAGCAGTTCTCAAGTGGTTAGGAAGGGGGAACTCACTGCCTGATGAGAACTCCCATTTCTTAATAAGTTAGCTCTGACCATCAGCTATTTCTTCACCAGATGATGCAAAACTTTTGTCTGCTTAAATTTTCACTTCTTTTCAATAAGTAGTGTGAGTGTCCTTAAGTTTTCTTCATATAACATTCAGATTTTTTTTAATGTTAGTTGCTATCCTTTAAATATGTTCCATTAAAAAAAAGTTTATTTTAAAGTGCCCGCAGTATAAAACTCAAGGTGACATTGGACTATTTTAAGTTTAAGACTACTGTCATGTGAAAAAAAAATGCACAATGTGAGAGTTGTGAGTTAAGTTTTATTTGGGGCGAAATGAGGACTGTAGCCCAGGAGACAGCCTCTCAGATAGCTCCGAGGAACTGCTCTGAAGAGGTAGGGGGGAAGGTCGGTACATATGTGATTTTAGTGAAGGGGAATGCAATCATGCAAACTTGACAGAGGGTTGCTGCTAGTCACAAGAAGGTTGCTGCTAGTCACAAGGAACAGCTGCCTCCGTTAATGATTTTAGTGCTTTTCTAGATATGAGACAATGCAAGAAATTGGGCTCATAAAATCTTCTCCAGAAAATACCCAGCTATCTGAAGGCCTGTTCTGCTAGTTTTTCCCAGAGCACAGAGTGCCGCATTCCTGATCTCCACCCTGAACTCCTTTCAGAATGTGTTGAAGGTCAGCGACTGCAGAAGCTACTTCATTCTTCTAGAAACAGATGCTGACAGTTTTTAGTTGGCACTACTATATACTACTTCAGTTTTAGATACTTTTCCTGTTTGAATTAGTAATACTTGAAAAGGATGACAGTCACAGAAAATGACCTGTTATTAACCAATCTTGCCATGTTATTTCTAAAGATGCTTCTTGCTTTATGTTTCATTTACTTGCTCAAACTGGTCTCTCCACTGCCAAAACTCCAAAGTGTATATTTTTCATCATTCTGATTCTCTTTCTCTTATGCTCTCGTAGTAATGTTTATTTTTTGCTGGTTATAAAAGTGATACATTGTTAAAGAAAATTTGAAAAGTATGGCAAAATTTGAAGAAAAAATTATCCATAATCATTATGCAGTGATAACCACTCATCATTTTGTATATTTCTATTTTTCTGAGTGGTATATGTGTGTTTTTGTATGAAATATATGTAATAGGGTGGGACTTATAAATACATTTTGTACTTTTTTGTCAAAATTTTGAACTTTTCTCAGTCATTAACTATTTTTGGTAACAATGTTTAAGCACTGCATAACATCCCATTTATTTATGAACCATTACTTATTCAACAATTCTTCTATTGTTGGCCTTTAAGTTGTTTACCTTTTGTGCCTGAATAATCCCATAACGGACATATTTACATACAAATGTACATCTCTGTATCTGTGGTTATTTCCTTTGAATAGATTTCTTGAAGAATTATTAGATCAAAAGATATGAAAATGTCTTAAGTCTCAGAGTAATCTCTCTAAAAGGTAGGCTGACCATGTAATTGATCCTCCAAACCAGGACACTTTCACCAGAAAAGATGCTAAGCTGGACAGAACTGGAATAGATGGAAACAAAGACTCAGCTAATTGAAGTAGGATCTAGGGTCAGTCATCCTACTAAAAGAAAGTATGATTATTTCCCTTTTAAATTAAAATTCCTCTAATTCTACCCCCATTAGGATAAAAAATCCCTTAGCATGACTGAATTTTTTTTTTACATCTTTATTGGAATATAATTGCTTTACAATGGTGTGTTAGTTTCTGCTTTATAACAAAGTGAATCAGATATACATATACATATGTTCCCATATCTCTTTCTTCTTGCATCTCCCTCCCTTCCAACCTTCCTATCCCACCCCTCTAGGTGGTCACAAAGCACCGAGCTGATCTCCCTGTGCTATGTGGCTTCTTCCCACTAGCTATCTATTGTACGTTTGGCAGTGTATATATGTCCATGCCACTCTCTCACTTTGTCACAGCTTACCCTTCCCTCTCCCCATATCCTCAAGTCCATTCTCTAGTAGGTCTGTGTCTTTATTCCCATCTTGCCCCTAGGCTCTTCATGACATTTTTTTCCCTTAAATTCCATATATATGTGTTAGCATACGGTATTTGTCTCTTTCTTTCTGACTTACTTCACTTTGTATGACAGACTCTAGGTCCATCCACCTCACTACAAATAACTCAGTTTTGTTTCTTTTTATGGCTGAGTAATATTCCATTGTATATATGTGCCACATCTTCTTTATCCATTCATCCGATGATGGACACTTAGGTTGTTTCCATCTCCTGGCTATTGTAAATAGTGCTGCAGTGAACATTTTGGTACATGACTCTTTGAATTATGGTTTTCTCAGGGTATATGCCCAAGTGGGATTGCTGGGTCATATGGTAGTTCTTTTTGTAGTTTTTTAAGGAACCTCCATAATGTTCTCCATAGTGGCTGTACCAATTCACATTCCCACCAGCAGTGCAAGAGTGTTCCCTTTTCTCCACACCCTCTCCAGCATTTATTGTTTCTAGATTTTTTGATGATGGCCATTCTGACTGGTGTGAGATGATATCTCATTGTAGTTTTGATTTGCATTTCTCTAATGATTAATGATGTTGAGCATTCTTTCATGTGTTTGTTGGCAGTCTGTATATCTTCTTTGGAGAAATGTCTATTTAGGTCTTCTGCCCATTTTTGGATTGGGTCGTTTGTTTTCTTGTTATTGAGCTGCATGAGCTGCTTATAAATTTTGGAGATTAACCCTTTGTCAGTTGCTTCATTTGCAAATATTTTCTCCCATTCTGAGGGTTGTCTTTTGGTCTTGTTTATGGTTTCCTTTGCTGTGCAAAAGCTTTGAAGTTTCATTAGGTCCCATTTGTTTATTTTTGTTTTTATTTACATTTCTCTAGGAGGTGGGTCAGAAAGGATCTTGCTGTGATTTATGTCATAGAGAAAAAGGGCCTTGCTGTGATTTATGTCATAGAGTGTTCTGCCTATGTTTTCCTTTAAGAGTTTGATAGTTTCTGGCCTTACATTTAGGTCTTTAATCCATTTTGAGCTTATTTTTGTGTATGGTGTTAGGGAGTGATCTAATCTCATACTTTTACACGTACCTGTCCAGTTTTCCCAGCACCCCTTATTGAAGAGGATGTCCTTTCTCCACTGTACATTCCTGCCTCCCTTATCAAAGATAAGGTGACCATATGTGTGTGTGGGTTTATCTCTGGGCTTTCTATCCTGTTCCTATGATCTGTCTTTCTGTTTTTTTGCCAGTGCCATACTGTCTTGATTACTGTAGCTTTGTAGTATAGTCTGAAGTCAGGAAGCCTGATTCCTCCAGCACCATTTTTCATTCTCAAGATTGCTTTGGCTATTCAGGGTCTTTTGTGTTTCCATACAAATTGTGAAATGTTTTGTTCTAGTTCTGTGAAAAATGCCAGTGGTAGTTTGATAGGAATTGCATTGAATCTCTAGATTGCAGCAGAGTCATTTTCACAATGTTGATTCTTCCAATCCAAGAACATGGTATATCTCTCCATCTATTTGTATCATCTTTAATTTCTTTCATCAGTGTCTTATAATTTTCTGCATACAGGTCTTTTGACTCCTTAGGAAGGTTTATTCCTAGATAGTTTATTCTTTTTGTTGCAGTGGTAAATGAGAGTGTTTTCTTGATTTCACTTTCAGATTTTTCATCGTTAGTGTATAGGAATGCCAGAGATTTCTGTGCATTAATTTTGTATCCAAGCATGACTGATTTTTAATAAAGGTAATAGAAGTATACCTTTTGTCATAACAACTCATTATCAAGCATAAGAATTTATGCTTGCTTATTCATCAGAGTTCTCCTTATGAGTGAATGTGAAGCTACACTGAGTGTTAGAAATCACACATACACACAATTTAGGACCAACAGTGTAACTCCATTATAAAATTATAAAGAGATCTGAACATAACACATTTCAAAGTATATACTATCAAGGATGAACCGAGTAACCAAGTAAATAAAGAAGGATGAAAGAACTTTATTAGCCTGCAAGTCAATCTAAATAAAAAGGGAAAGGAATTCCACTCTACAGTGGACTGTGTTGAAATAATATTCACAATGTAAGTGAATGAATTAATTAGCTTGTAATAAAGGACATTTTAAGACAGTATGACATTTAAGTGTGACAACTATTTTAAGGCAGTCTTTGTCTTTAGCTTTTGTTCTTTTGCCTTTGTTTTACTTGCATTACATGCAGGTAAGGCATTGTGTTTGACAGGGGCAGATATTTAAATGATAATTCTAAGACAGTAATGAAGTAGGACATTTAAAAAAAAAAACCTGCTAATTTCAAAGTGGTTACCGTGAGGATTCTTGACACACAGTGATATTCAGTGTGTTTAGCAGAAGTTCCCTTGGGTCATCTGACAAAAAAAATCTGTTCTTCATAGGAAATATATAATTGTTGATGAATGCTCTTGTTCTAATTTTAATGGTGGAATTCTTTTACTATTTAAAATATGTAAAGAGAGAAATTTTAAATTATAAAATTAGAGGTATGGTATCAATAGAAAGAGCACTAGATAATAAAGGCAATTTTCCTTCTTTTCCAATCTGGATGACTTTCATTTTCTTGCCTTACTGCACCAGCTAGAACCTCCAGTAGAGGAGGGTGAGAGCAGGCTTTCTTGCCTTGTTCCTTATCTTGGGGGAAAAATGTTCAGTCTTCTGCCATTAAATATGATGCTTGCTGCAGATTCTGCAGAGATGTTCTTTATCAGGTCAAGGAAATTCCCTTCTACTCATAGTCTGATGAGAATTTTAAAAAATTATTATTAAGAATGGATGTTGGATTTTGTTTAAAAATTTTTTCTGAATTTATTGAAAAGATCATATTTTTTTTCCTTTTTATTTGTTAATATGGTGAATTACATTTACTGATATTTGATTGTTAAGCTAATCTTGCATTACTAGGACAAACCTCACTTTGTCATGATCTATTATCCTTTTTTATATATTATTGGATATAATTCACTAATATTTCATGGAGGATTTTTGCGTCTGTGTTCATGAGGTAGGTTTTATTTTCTTTTCCTAGTATTTGTCTGGTTTTGTCTTAATGCTTGCCTCATAAAAGGAGTAGGGAGTATTTTTGCCCTTTCCAATTTACTAGGACAGCTTGTGTAGAATTGATAACACTTTCCTTAAATATTTGGTAGAATTCACCAGAGAAGCCATCTGGGCCTGGAGTTTTCTTTGTGGAAAAATTTTAACTACATATTCAGTTTTTAAAATAGACACAGAGCTATGCAGGTTACCTCTTTTTTGTTCTTTTTTTTTAACATCTTTTTTGGTGTATAATTGCTTTACAATATTGTGTTAGTTTCTGCTCTATAACAAAGTGAATGAGCTACATGTATACATATATCTGCATATCCCCTCCCTCTTGCTCCTCCCTTCCAATCTCCCTATCCCACCCCTATTAGGTGGTCACAGAGCACCAAGCTGATCTCCCTGTGCTATGCAGCTGCTTCCCACTAGCTATCTATTTTACATTTGGTAGTGTATATGTCATTGCTACTTTCTCACTTCGGCCCAGCTTACCCTTCCCCCTCCCCATGTCCTCAGGTCAGTTCTCTACGTCTGGTTCTTTATTCCTGTCCTGCCCCTAGGTTCATTAGAACCTTTTTTTTTTCTTTCTTAGATTCCATATATGTGTGTTAGCATATGGTATTTGTTTTCCTCTTTCTGGCTTACTTCACTCTGTATGACAGACTCTAGGTCCATCCACCTCATTACAAATAGTTCAATTTCGTTTCTTTTTATGACTGAGTAATAGTCCATTGTATATATGTGCCACATTTTCTTTATCCATTTATCTGTTGATGGACACTTAGGTTGCTTCCATGTCCTGGCTATTGTAAATAGTGTTGCAGTGAACATTGTGGTACATGTCTCTTTTTGATTATGGTTTTCTCAGGGTATATGCCCAGTAGTGGGATTGCTGGGTCATGTGGTAGCTCTATATTTAGTTTGCTTTTTTTTTAAACATCTTTATTGGAGTATGACTGCTTCACAATGGTGTGTTAATTTCTGCTTTATAACAAAGTGCATCAGCTATATGTATACATATATTCCCATATCTAGTCCCTCTTGCGTCTCCCTCCCCTACTCCCTATCCCACCCCTCTACGTGGACACAAAACACTGAGCTGATCTCCCTGTGCTATGCGTCTGATTCCCACTAGCTATCTGTTTTACATTTTGTAGTGTATATTAGTCCATGCCACTCTCTCACTTCGTCCCAGCTTACCCTTTCCCCCACCCCGTGTCCTCAAGTCCATTTTCTACATATGCCTCTTTATTTCTGTCCTGTCCCTAAGTTTTTCATAACTTTTTTTTTGATTCCATATATATGTGTTAGTATACGGTATTTCTCTTTCTGACTTCACTCTGTATGACAGACTCTAGGTCCATTCATCTCACTACAAATAACTCAATTTCATTTCGTTTTATGGCTGAGTAATATTCCATTGTATATATGTGCCACATCTTCTTTATCCATTTATCTGTCGATGGACACTTAGGTTGCTTCCATGTCCTGGCTATTGTAAATAGAGCTGCAGTGAACATTGTGGTACATAACTATTTTTGAATTATGGTTTTCTCAGGGTACATGCTCAGTAGTGGGATTGCTGGGTTGTATGGTAGTTCTATTTTTAGTTTTTTTAGAAACCTCCATAACGTTCTCCATAGTGACTGTATCAATTTACATTCTCACCAACAGTGTATGAGGGTTCCCTTTTCTCCACACCTTCTCCAGCATTTATTGTTTGTAGATTTTTTGATGATGGCCATTCTAACTGGTGTGAGATGATATCACATTTTAGTTTTGATTTGTATTTCTCTAATGATTAATGATGTTGAGCATTCTTTCATGTGTTTGTTGGCAGTCTGTATATCTTCTTTGGAGAAATGTCTATTTAGGTCTTCTGCCCATTTTTGGATTGGTTTGTTTTTTTTGATTTTGAGCTGCATGAGCTGCTTGTGTATTTTGGAGGTTAATCCTTTGTCAGTTGCTTTGTTTGCAAATATTTTCTCCCATTCTGAGGGTTGTCTTTTGGTCTTGTTTATGGTTTCCTTTGCTGTGCAAAAGCTTTGAAGTTTCATTAGGTCCCATTTGTTTATTTTTGTTTTTATTTCCATTTCTCTAGGACGTGGGTCAAAAGGGATCTTGCTGTGATTTATATCATAAAGTGTTCTGCCGATGTTTTCCTCTGAGAGTTCGATAGTTTCTGGCCTTACATTTAGGTCTTTAATCCATTTTGAGTTTATTTTTTTGTATAGCGTTACGGAGTGTTCTAATTTCATTCTTTTACATGTAGCAGTCCAGTTTTCCCAGCACCTTTTACTGAAGAGACTGTCTTTTCACCATTGTATATTCTTGCCTCCTTTATCAAAGATAAGGTGACCATATTTGCGTGGGTTTATCTCTGGGCTTTCTATCCTGTTCCATTGATCTATATTTATGTGTTTGTTCTAGTACCATACTGTCTTGATTACTGTAGCTTTGTCTGGTTTTGGTATCAGGGTGATGGTGGCCTCGTAGAATGAGTTTGGGAATGTTCCTCTCTGCTGTATTTTGGAAGAGTTTGAGAGGGATAGGTGTTAGCTCTTCTCTAAATGTTTGATAGAATTCATCTGTGAAGCCATCTGGTTTTGGGCTTTTGTTTGTTGGAAGATTTTTAATCACAGTTTCGATTTCAGTGCTTGTGATTGGTCTGTTCATATTTTCTATTTCTTCCTGGTTCAGTTTCAGAAGGTTGTGCTTTTCTAAGTATCTGTCTATTTCTTCCAGGTTGTCCATTTTATTGGCATAGAGTTGCTTGTAGTAATCTCTCATGATCCTTTGTATTTCTGCAGTGTCAGTTGTCCTCCCTTTTCATTTCTAATTCTGTTGATTTGAGTCTTCTCCCTTTCTTTCGTGATGAATATGGCTAATGGTTTATCAATTTTGTTTATCTTTTCAAAGAAACAGCTTTTAGTTTTATTGATGTTTGCCATTGTTTCCTTCATTTCTTTTTGATTTATTTCTGATCGTATCTTTATGATTTCTTTCCTTCTGAAACTTTGGTTTTTCTCTTTTGTTGTTTTTGTTCTTTCTCTAATTGCTTTAGATGTAAGTTTAGGTTTATTTGAGATGTTTCTTGTTTGTTGAGGTAGGATTCTATTGCTATAAACTTCCCTCTTGGAACTGCTTTTGCTGCATCTCATAGGTTTTGGTTTGTCGTGTTTTCATTATAATTTGTTTCTAGGTATTTTTTTATTTCCTCTTTGATTTCTAGTGATCTCTTGGTTATTTAGTAGCATATTGTTTAGGCTCCTCGTATTTGTGTTTTTTACGTGTTTTTCCCTGTAATTTATTTCTAATTTCATAGTTTTGTGATCAGAAAAGATGCTTGATATGATTTCAATTTTCTGAAGTTTACTGAGGCTTGATTTGTGACCCAAGATGTGATCTATCCTGGAGAATGTTCATTGTGCACTTGGGAAGAAAGTGTAATCTGCTGTTTTCAGATGGAATGTCCTATAAATATCAATTAAATCTGTCTGGTGTATCATGTCCCTTAAAGCTTGTGTTTCCTTATAAATTTCCTGTCTGGATGATCTGTCCATTGGTGTAAGTGAGGTCTTAAAGTCCCCCACTATTATTGTGTTACTGTCGATTTCCTCTTTTATAGCTGTTAGCATTTCCCTTATGTACTGCGGTGCTCCTATATTGGGTGCATAAATATTTATAATTGTGGTATCTTCTTCTTGGGTTGATTCTTCAATTATTATGTAGTGTCCTTCTTTGTCTCTTGTAATAGTCTTTTTTTGTGTGTGTGGTACGTGGACCTCTCACTGTTGTGGACTCTCCCGTTGCAGAGCACAGGCTCCGGACGCGCAGGCTCAGTGGCCATGGCTCATGGGCCCAGCCGCTGCGCGGCATGTGGGATCTTCCCGGACCGCGGCACAAACCCATGTCCCCTGCATCGGCAGGCGGGCTCTCAATCACTGTGCCACCAGGGAAGCCCACTTGTAATAGTGTTTAAAGTGTATTTTCTCTGATATGTGTATTGCTACTCCAGCTTTCTTTTGATTTCCATTTGCATGGAATACCTTTTTCAATCCCCTCACTTTCAGTATGTGTCCCTACATCTTCAGTGGGTCTTTTGTAGACAGCATATATATGGGTTTTGTTCTTGTATCCATTCAGCCGGTCTGTGTCTTTTGTTTGGAGCATTTAATCCATTTACATTTAAGGAAATTATCGATAAGTATGTTCCTATTACCATTTTCTTAATTGTTTTGGGTTTGTTATTGTAGGTCTTTTCCTGCTCTTGTGTTTCCTGCCTAGAGAAGTTCCTTTAGCATTTTTTGTAAAGCTGGTTTGGTGGTGCGGAACTTTCTTAACTTTTGCTTGTCTGTAAAGGTTTTAATTTCTCTGTTGAATCTGTATGAGATCCTTGATGGGTAGATTAATCTTGGTTGTATGTTATTCCTTTTCATCACTTTGAATATGTCCTGCCACTGCCTTCTGGCTTGCAGAGTTTCTGCTGAAAGATCAGCTGTTAACCTTATGGGGATTCCCTTGTATGTTATTTGTTCCTTTTCCCTTTCTGCTCTTAATATTTTTTCTGTGTAATTAATTTTTGATAGTTTGATTTATATGTGTCTTGGTGTGTTTCTCCTTGGTTGTACCCTGAATGGGACTCTCTGTGCTTCCTGCACTTGATTGAATATTTCCTTTCCCATGTTAGGGAAGTTTTCAACCATAATCTCTTCAAATATTTTCTCAGTCCGTTTCTTTTTCTCCTCTTCTTATGGGACCCGTATCATTTGAATGTTGGTGTGTTTAATGTTGTCCCAGAGGTCTCTGAGACTGTCATCATTTCTTTTCATTCTTTTTTCTTTATTCTGCTCTGTGGTAGGTATTTCCACTATTTTATCTTCCAGGTCACCTATCTGTTCTTCTGCCTCAGTTATTCTGCTATTGATTCCTTCTAGAGAATTTTCAATTTCATTTATTGTGTTGTTCATCAATGTTTGTTTGCTCTTTAGTTCTTCTATGTCCTTGTTAAACGTTTCTTGTATATTCTCCATTCTGTTTCCAAGATTTTTGATCATGTTTACTATCATTACTCAATTCATTTTCAGGTAGACTGCCTATTTCCTCTTTGTTTATTTGGTCTGGTGGGTTTTTACCTTGCTTCTTCATCTGATGCATATTTCTCTGTCTTCTCATTTTGTTTAACTTAACTTTGTTTGGGGTCTGCTTTTCTCCGGCTGCAGGTTTGTAGTTCCCGTTCTTTTTGGTGTCTGCTCCCAGTGGGTGAGGTTGGTTCAGTGGGTTGTGTAGGCTTCCTGGTGGAGGGGACTGGTGCCTGTGTTCTGGTGGGTGCTACTGGATCTTGTCTTTCTGGTGGGCAGGGCCATGTCCAGTGGTGTGTTTTGGGGTGTCTGTGAACTTAGTATGATGTTAGGCTGCCTCTCTGCTAATTGGTGGGGTTGTGTGTCTGACTTGCTAGTTGGCATGGGGCATGCAGCACTGTAGCTTGCTGAACATTGGGTGGAGCTGGGTCTTAGCATTGAGACAGAGATCTCTGGGAGAGCTCTCGCTGATTGATATTACGTGGGGCTGGGAGGTGTCTTCTGGTCCAGTGTCCTGAATTCGGTTTTCCCACCTTGGAGGTTCAGGTGTGACACCATATCAGATCACTAAGGCCCTGTCAGTTGCACGACCAGGTACATGGGGATTTTTTTGTCTTTTGGGAAGTCTGAGGTCTTTTGCCAGCGTTTGTTAGGTCTTCTGTAAGAGTTGTTCCACATGTCACTGTATTTTTGTGTATTTGTGGAGTGGAAGGTGATCTCTATGTCTTACTCCTCTGCCATCTTGAAGGTCCCCCTGCAATAGGAGACTCCACTGAATATGCCAACCTCCGCAAGAGCTAGAGGTGCAGAGGCATTTTTTTTCAGAGGTTTTTCAACTTGCTTTTTTTTTCTTTGTGTTTTGTCTAGTTATAGTTGTTCACAGGGTGCTTCATACAGAGGCCTCGCAGCCAGCACTTCAGTTCAGAGTGCCTAGTGAGGAATTATGAGTTGAGAGCTTGACATTCAGTGTAGAACCAGACAGCTGAGTCCCTCATCTTATGGAGCACACTTCCTGTCCTGTGCAGAGGCCTTGAACCTTACACACTGGATTAGAGTTCCCAGCACAGAATTGCTTGCCTGATGCTTCGGCTTGGCCTACCTCTTTCTTTGCTTGATAGTATTAAGATGCATATATCTTTACTGAATTTCTGTGTGCTTTGCCTATCAATTATTGAGAGATGTTGAAGTCTCCAACTATAATCTGCAATTCTATCAGTGTTTTGCTTTGTGTAGTTTGTAGTTCTGTCATTAGGTACATAATCTTTTAGGATTGTTATGTCCTCTTAATGAATTGACCTCTTTATAATTATGAAGTGATCTTCTCTATCCCTTGCATATTCTTTGCTCTGAAATCTAGTTTAACTAATATTAGTACAACCATTCCAGCTTTTTTTCTTTTTCTTTTTGCTTAGTGTAGCATGGGCTATCTTTTCTATCTTTTCACTTTTAATTTCTTTTAGCTCTTAAGCACTACACATTTTTGGGCTCTAGATTTCATGTGATGTAGGTCTCTGATCTCCCTTTACACTTTTTAGGGACCTGGAATGTGTTTTCTTTCCCACATGTGTGCCCCATTAAAATGCTGGGTCTGAATGGTTGGTAGTTTTACCTGCAGAGATACGGAAAGGGACACATTTTGTATATAAAAGCACATGGATTTTATCTGGTCAGGTTGAGTTTGTGATTCCTGATGGACAACCTTGAAGGAGATATGTCCAGTAGTCAGTTCTGAATATATGGTTCTATGACTCAGAGCTATCAGCCCATGGGAGCTACTTCAATTTATGGGTATAAATGAAATCCCCTAAGAAAGCTGTTCAGAAAGAGAGAAGAACCAAGAACGAAAACCTGGAAAATGTGGATATTTAATGAGAAAGAATATGTAGTTTAGGTTAAGTTCTAATGCAGTAGATATACTTATGGTAATGAAAGTCTCTTATGTTTACGAATTGTTAAAGGCAAATGACAATGAATCCTTTATCATGGAAAATAATTTTGATATTTCACTCTCTGATCTGTGCAGGTTTTAATATTCCTTCAAAAGTGCTTGATCTAAATATATTACCCTAAGTAGTTTAAATTATTCATAAGTATTTTTCTAAATTTAGCCTCAGATGCTGAAAAGAATTGAATTGTCCTGGTCAACAAGTTACGTAAAGTGCCCAAAGGCTCAAGTTTTTCAGCTGTTTTGTTCAGAACTCTTAGTGCCAAGTAATTCCATGGAGGACTCACATATTTTAAGCCTTCATTAGATAAGCGATTCAATTGCCAAATCTCGTGAGAGTTTTCCTTAATGATCCATGGTCTCTGTTTAAGTGCACCTGTTGTTGAGTAACCTTACTGTGACTAGGGTTGGGGAAAATATTGGGATAATCAAATTACAGACAGAAATATCACAGGCTGGATTCTACAGGTTGGAACTTTTGGCAGGAGAAACTGAAGTTCCTAAGCATTGTGTGGGCTGTTCAAAATATTCATCCTAAATAGGAATTTATTTTAACTTTACTTTTTAATGAATTAATTAGTTTTTAACGTTTTTATTGGAGTATAATTGCTTTACAATGGTGTGTTAGTTCCTATTTATAACAAAGTGAATCAGTTATACATATACATAAATCCCCATATCTCTTCCCTCTTGTGTGTCCCTCCCTCCCACCCTCCTTATCTCACCCTTCTAGCTGGTCACAAAGCACTGAGCTGATCTCCCTGTGCTATGCAGCTGCTTCCCACTAGCTATCTATTTTACATTTGGTAGTGTATATATGTCAATGCCACTCTCTCACCTTGTCCCAGCTTACCCTTCCCCCTCCCTGTGTCCTCAAGTCCATTCTCTAGTAGGTCTGTGTCTTTATTCCCATCTTGCCCCTGGGTTCTTCATGACCTTTTTTTTTTTTTTTTTTAGATTCCATATATATGTGTTAGCATATGGTATTTGTTTATCTCTTTCTGATTACTTCACTCTGTAGGATAGACTCTAGGTCCATCCATCTCACTACAAATAACTCATTTTCGTTTCCTTTTACGGCTGAGTAATAATCCATTTTATATATGTGTCACATCTTCTTTATCCATTCATCTGTCGATGGACACTTGGGTTGCTTCCTTGTCCTGCCTATTGTAAATGGAGCTACAATGAACATTGTGGTACATAACTATTTTTGAATTATGGTTTTCTCAGGGTATATGCCCAGTAGTGGGATTGCTGGGTTGTATGGTAGTTCTATTTTTAGTTTTTTAAGGAACCTCCATAATGTTCTCCATAGTGGCTGTATCAATTTACATTCCCACGAATAGTGTATGAGGGTTCCCTTTTCTCCACACCCTCTCCAGTATTTATCGTTTCTAGATTTTTTGATGATGGCCATTCTGACTGGTGTGAGATAACATCATATTGTAGTTTTGATTTGCATTTCTCTAATGATTAATGATGTTGAGTGTTCTTTCATGTGTTTGTTGGCAGTCTGTATATCTTCTTTGGAGAAATGTCTATTTAGGTCTTCTGCCCATTTTTGGATTGGGATTTTTGTTTTTTTGATACTGAGCTGCATGAATTGCTTGTAAATTTTGGAGATTAATCCTTTGTCAGATTAATCCTTTGCAAATATTTTCCCCCATTCTGAGGTTTTTCTTTTGATCTTGTTTATGGTTTCCTTTGCTTTGCAAAAGCTAAGTTACCTTCGGTCCCATTTTATTTTTGTTTTTATTTCCATTTCTCTAGGAGGTGGGTCAAAAAGGACCTTGCTGTGATTTATGTCATAGAGTGTTCTGCCTATGTTTTTCTCTAAGAGTTTGATAGTGTCTGGCCTTACATTTAGGTCTTTAATCCATTTTGAGTTTATTTTTGTCTATGGTGCTAGGGAGTGTTCTAATTTCATAGTTTTCCATGTACCTGTCCAGTTTTCCAAGCACCGCTTATTGAAGAGGCTGTCTTTTCTCCACTGTATATTCCTGCCTCCTTTATAAAAGATAAGGTGACCATATGTGCGTGGGCATGTCTCTGGGCTTTCTGTCCTGTTCCATTGATCTATATTTCTGTTTTACAGAAATGTACTGGTACAAGCCAGTATTATACTGTCTTGAATACTGTAGCTTTGTAGTATAGTCTGAAGTCAGGGAGCCTGATTCCTCCAGCACCGTTTTCTCAAGATTGCTTTGGCTATTTGGGATCTTTTGTGTTTCAATACAAATTGTGAAATTTTTTTGTTCTAGTTCTGTGCAAAATGCCAGTGGTAGTTTGACAGCGATTGCATTGAATCTGTCGAGTGCTTTGGGTAGTATAGTCATTTTCACAATGTTGTTTCTTCCAATCCAAGAACATGGTATATCTCTCCATCTATTTGTATCATCTTTAATTTCTTTCATCAGTGTCTTATAATTTTCTGCCTATAGGTCTTTTGTTTCCTTAGGTAGGTTTATTCCTAGATATTTTATTCCTTTTGTTGCAATGCTAAATGGGAGTGTTTTCAGTTTCAGATTTTTCATCATTAGTGTATAGGAATGCCAGAGTTTTCTGTGCATTAATTTTGTATCCTGCTACTTTACCAAATTCATTGATTAGTTCTTGTAGTTTTCTGGTAGCAGCTTTAGGATTCTTTCTATATAGTATCATGTTATCTGCAAACAGTGACAGCTTTATTTCTTCTTTTCCAATTTTGATTCTTTTTATTTCTTTTTCTTCTCTTATTGCTGTGGCTAAAACTTCCAAAAGTATGTTGAATAATAGTGGTGAGAGTGGGCAACCTTGTCTTGTTCCTGATCTTAGAGGAAGTGGTTTCAGTTTTTCACCATTGTGCACGATGTTGCCTGTGGGTTTGTCATGTATGGCCTTTTTTAGGTTGAGGAAAGTTCCCTCTGTTTGTCCTTCCTGGAGGGTTTTTGTCATAAATGGGTGTTGAATTTTGTCAAAAGCTTTCTCTGCATCTATTGACATGATCATATGGTTTTTCTCCTTCAATTTGTTAATATGGTGTATCACGTTGATTGATTTGCATATATTGAAGAATCCTTGCATTCCTGGGATAAACCCCACTTGGTCATGGTGTATGATCCTTTTAATGTGCTGTTGGATTCTGTTTGCTAGTATTTTGTTGAGGATTTTTGCATCTATATTCATCAGTGATGTTGGCCTGTAGTTTCTTTCTTTGTGACATCTTTGTCTGGTTTTGGTATCAGGGTGATGGTGGCCTCTTCGAATGAGTTTGGGAATGCTCCTCCCTATGCTATACTTTGGAAGAATTTGAGAAGGATAGGTGTTAGCTTCTCTAAATGTTTGATAGAATTCACTTGTGAAGCCATCTGGTCATGGGCTTCTGTTTGTTGGAAGATTTTTTTTTTTTTTTTCCTATGGAGCATTTATTTAGTTAGATAAATGTGGGAGTGTTCAGAGAGAAAATATATGGTCCTTGCCCTTTACGTGACTCACAGGATGCTGGAGAACATTAACAAATAAGCATACAATTCAAATTTAATGTAATTGTTGCTGTGTTAGACCAGTGTAAGCACTGTAGAAGCTTGCAGTAGGGGCTTATTCTGTTTGGGCTTCCATAACAGATAGCATAAACTAGGTGGCTTAAACAACAGAAATTTATTTTCTAAGAGTTGTGGAGGCTGGTAAGTCCAAGATTAAGGTCCTGGCCAAATTCATTTCTTGGTGAAGCCTCTCTTCCTGGCTTGCAGATGGCTGCAGCTACCTTCTTGCTGTGTCCTCACATGGTGGAGAGAGAGAGAGAGCATGCTGTCTGGTATCATTTCCTATAAGGTCAGTAATCTTTTTCTTTTAAGGCCCCAGCCTCATAAACTCATCCAACCCTGATTACTTTGTTGGAAGATTTTTAATCACAGTTTCAATTTCAGTTCTTGTGATTGGTCTGTTCATATTTCTATTTCTTCCTGGTTCAGTCTTGGAAGGTTGTGCATTTCTAAGAATTTTTTCATTTCTTCCAGGTTGTCCATTTTATTGGTATAGAGTTGCGTGTAGTAATCTCTTATGATCCTTTGTTGTTCTGCAGTGTCAGTTGTTACTTCTTATTTTTCATTCTAATTGTATTGATTTGAGTCTTCTCCCTTTTTTTCTTGATGAGTCTGGCTAATTGTTTATCAATTTTGTTTATCTTCTCAATGAACCAGCTTTTAGTTTTATTGATCTTTGCTATCGTTTCCTTCATTTCTTTTTCATTTATTTCTGATCTGATCTTTATGATTTCTTTCCTTCTGCTAACTTTGGGTTTTTTTGTTCTTCTTTCTCTAATTGCTTTAGGTATAAGGTTAGGTTTTTATTTGAGATGTTTCTTGTTTGTTGAGGTAGGATTGTATTGCTATAAACTTCCTTCTTATAACTGCTTTTTTTGCATCCCATAGGTTTTGGGTTGTCGCGTTTTCTTTGTCATTTGTTTCTAGGTATTTTTTGATTTCCTCTTTGATTTCTTCAGTGATCTCTTGGATATTAAGTAATGTGTTGTTTGCCTCCATGTGTTTGTATTTTTTCCAGATTTTTTCCTGCAGTTGATATCTAGTCTTATAATGTTGTGGTCAGAAAAGATACTTGATACGATTTCAATTGTCTTAAATTTACCAAGGCTTTACTTGTCACCGAAGATATTATCTATCCTGCAGAATGTTCTATGAGCAGTTGAGAAATAGTGTATTATGTTGTTTTTTCATGGAATGTCCTATCAATATCAATTAAGTCCATCTTGTTTAATGTATAATTTAAAGCTTGTTTTTCCTTATTTGTTTTCATTTTGGATGATCTGTCCATTGGTGAATGTGGCATGTTAAAGTTCTCTACTATGATTGTGTTAATGCCGATTTTCCCTTTTATGGCTGTTATTATTTGCCTTATGTATTGAGGTGCTTCTATGTTGGGTGCATAAATATTTTCAGTTGTTATATCTTCTTCTTGGATTGATCTCTTGATAATTATATAGTGTTCTTCTTTGTCTTTTGTCATAAATAGTCTTTGCTTTAAAGTCTATTCTGTCTGATATGAGAATTGCTACTCCAGATTTCTTTTAATTTCCATTTGCATGGAATATCTTTTTCTATCCCCTCACTTTCAGTCTGTATGTGTCCCTAGGTCTGAAATGGGTCTCTCGTAGAGAGTATATAAGTGTATTTTTTTGTATCCTTTCAGCCAGTCTGTGTCTTTTGGTTGGAGCATTTAATCCATTTAGATTTAAGGTAATTATCTGTATATATGTTCCTATTACCATTTTCTTAATTGTTTTGGGTTTGTTATTTTAGGTCTTTTCCTTCTCTTGTGTTTCCTGCTTAGAGAAGTTCCTTTAGCATTTGTTGTAAAGCTGGTTTGTTTTTGCTGAATTCTCTTAGCTTTTGCTTGTCTGTAAAGATTTTAATTTCTCCGTCAAATCTGAATTAGCTCCTTGCTGGGTAGAGTAATCTTGGTTGTAGGTTTTCCCCTTTCATCACTTTAAATATGTCCTGCCACTCCCTTCTGACTTGCAGAGGTTGTGCTTAAAGGTCAGCTGTTAACCTTATGGGGATTCCATTGTATGTTATTTGTTGTTTTTACCTTGCTGCTTTTAATATTTTTTCTTTGTATTTAATTTTTGATAGCTTGATTAATATGTGTCTTGGCATGTTTCTCTTTGGATTTATCCTGTATGGGACTCTCTGTGCTTCCTGGACTTGGTTAACTATTTCCTTTCCCATATTACGGAAGTTTTCAACTATAATCTCTTCAAATATTTTACCAGTCCCTTTCTTTTTCTCTTCTTCTTCTGGGACCCCTATAATTCAAATGTTGGTGCATTTAATATTGTCCCAGAGGTCTCTGAGACTGCCCTCAATTCTTTTCATTCTTTTTTCTTTATTCTGCTCTGCAGTAGTTATTTCCACTATTTTATCTTCCAGGTCACTTATCTGTTCTTCTGCCTCAGTTATTCTGCTATTGATCCCATCTAGAGAATTTTAAATTGTATTTATTGTGTTGTTCATGACTGTTTGTTTGCTCTTTAGTTCTTCTAGGTCCTTGTTAAACGTTTCTTGTATTTCCTCATTCTATTTCCAAGATTTTAGATCATCTTTACTATCAGTACTCTGAATTCTTTTTCAGATAGACGGCCTATTTCCTCTTCATTTGTTAGGCTAGGTGGGTTTTTACCTTGCTCCTTCATCTGCTGTGTGTTTCTCTGTCTTCTCATTTTGCTTATCTTACTGTGTTTGGGGTCTCCTTTTCACAGGCTGCAGGTTCATAGTTCCCCTTGTTTTTGGTGTCTTCCCTCAGTGGCTAAGGTTGGTTCAGTAGGTTGTGTAGGCTTCCTGCTGGAGGGGACTAGTGCCTGTGTTTTGGTGGATGGGGCTGGATCTTGTCTTTCTGGTGGGCACGTCCACGTCTGATGGTGTGTTTTATGCTGTCTGTGACCTTATTGTGATTTTAGGCAGCCTCTCTGCTAATGGGTAAGGTTTTGTTCCAGTCTTGCTAGTTGTTTGGCATAGGTGGTCCAGCACTGTAGCTTGCTGGTCATTGAGTGGAGCTGGGTCTTGGCGTTCAGATGTAGATCTCTAGGATATTTTCGCCGTTTGATATTACATGGAGCTGAGGGGTCTCTGGTGGACCAATGTCCTGAACTTGGCTCTCCCACCTCAGAGGCACAGCCCTGATTCCTGTCTGGAGCACCAAGAGCTTGTCATCCACACGGCTCAGAATAAAAGGGAGAAAGAAAGAAAGAAAGAAAAAGATAAAATAAAATATAATAAAATAAAGTTATTAAAATAAAAACCAAAAGATAATTATTGAAATTTTTTTAAAGTAATTAAAAAATAGAAAGAATAACCAAACCAAAAGAGAAAATCCACCAATGATTTCAAGCACTGAAAACTATGCTAAAAAAAAAAAAGAAAATAAACGGACAGACAGAATCCTAGGACAAATGGTATAAGCAAGTCTATACAGACAAAACCACACACAGAAGCATTCTCATACACACCAAAAGAGAAAAAGGCAAAAAAAAAAAAAAAAAGTGTATCGTTGCTCCCAAAGTCCACCTCATCAATTTGGGATGATTCATTGTCTATTCAGGTATTCCACAGATGCAGGGTACATCAAGTTGACTGTGGAGCTTTAATCCACTGCTCCTGAGGCTGCTGGGAGAGATTTCCCTTTCTCTTCCTTGTTCGCACAGCTCCTGGGATTCAGCTTTGGATTTGGCCCTGCCTCTGTGTGTAGGTCACCTGAGGGCATCTGTTGTTCGCTCAGACAGGACGGGGTTAAAGAAGCAGCTGCTTTGGGGGCTCTGGCTCATTCAGGCTGGGGTGAGGGAGGGGTACGGGCTGCAGGGCGATCCTGTGGTGGCAGAGGCCAGCGTGACGTTGCACCACCCTGAGGCGTGCCTTGTGTTCTCCTGGGGAAATTGTTCCTGGATCGCTGGACCCTGGCAGTGGTGGGCTGCAGAGGATCCCTGGAGGGGAGGTGTGGATAGTGACCAGTGCTTGCACACAGGCTGCTTCTTGGTGGCTGCAGCAGCAGCGTTAGTGTCTCATGCCCGTCTCTGGGGTCCACGCTGATAGCTGCGGCTTGCACCTGTCTCTGGAGCTCGTTTAGGCCAGTCCTCTTCCTGGGATGCAACCTCCGAAGCCCGAGCGTCAACTCCCAGCCCCGCCCGCCCCGGCGGGTGAGCAGACAAGCCTCTCGGGCTGGTGAGTGCTGGTCGGCAGCGATCCTCCGTGCGGGAATCTCTCCGCTTTGCCCTCCGCACACCTGTTGCTGCGCTTTCCTCCGTGGCTCCGAAGCTTCCCCCCTCCGCCACCCGCAGTCTCCACCCGCAAAGGGGCTTCCTAGTGTGTGGAAACTTTTCCTCCTTCACAGCTCCCTCCCACTGGTGCAGTTCCCGTCCCTATTCTTTTGTCTCCGTTTTTTCTTTTTTCTTTTGCCCTACCCAGGTACGTGGGGAGTTTCTTGCCTTTTGGGAGGTCTGAGGTCTTCTGCCAGCGTTCAGTAGGTGTTCTTTAGGGTGTTCCACATGTAGATGTATTTCTGATGTATTTGTGGGGAGGAAGGTGATCTCCATTTCTTACTCTTCCACCATCTTGAAGCTCCTCCCCTATTTTAACTTTAAAATGCACTTGTCCAGAAATTTTTAAAGAGATGAAATGATATTTGATATGCTACCTCTACTTACAAATTTGTTTTTTGTCAACTGTTGTTTATTATTGGTGTAAATTATTATGCCTGTAACAATTCAGAAAGTTAATAAAATCAGTTGATTCATTATAAGTTATTTATCTAGTGAGTAAACTTTTCAATTTCTAACCCTTTTTTTGGCATTCTGCCTCCTGGTGTTGCAATTAATCCAATCTCCAAATTGCAGAGGCGTCACAGTGATTGTGAAATTTTGTCTCTGCTGAAAGCATGGTTAGTAATATTAATAGTTTAATCTACCCAGCCCTTCACATTTTTGGTGTGTGTGAAATAAAAGTTTAATTGGAAGCAAAATGTAAGATATGTGAAAAGAATGTCACCTCCTGTCAAGTTATCCTTCTAGGAACTTAGGTGATAAAATTATTTGTATCAGGGCTGTGAATTAATTTCCTTGAGACAGAGAGTGGTACTCACAGTCATTTTATATAGATTTTTCTAGGCTCATGTAACTAAAACTAAACCATATATCTAAGTTAAAAATAGAAAATACCCAAAACTCGAAAACAGATCTTCTTAGTACATATATAGTTAGAAAAGGCCATTTTATGTTTTCTCTCTCTCTTTTTAAAGTGTATCTGTAGTCCTTCCTACACTCCCATTCTTTTTTTTTTTTTTTTTTTTTTTTTGTTTTTGCGGTACGCGGGCCTCTCACTGTTGTGGTCTGTCAGCGGCTGTGGCTCACGGGCCCAGCTGCTCCGCGGCATGTGGGATCTTCCCGGACCGGGGCACGAACCCGTGTCCCCTGCATTGGCAGGCAGACTCTCAACCACTGTGCCACCAGGGAAAGGGAAACCCTCCCATTCACTTTTATTTCAAAAGGACTATCTAGCTCTGATGTCTGTGGTGCCTGTTTCTGCACTGAGGGATATTGCAGCATCGTCATGCTGGAATCAGGCACTTTGGTCACAAAGTAAATATGGAATTTTTTTTTTTTTTTGAGGAAAATAAATTTTTTCCCCTGGCAAATGAGGCATATTCCTCAGCTCTACCACTACGACCACCAAGTACTTTGTGCTCTCAACTCCTTTTCCTCATTGCACAGATTCTTCCATGTCAAAAAAAAAAAGTTCCTGACTCTTCAGGCATTGCCTCTTTCTGTGGGAGTTTCTCTTCATTCCTTTCATAATAAGACGCAGCATGTCCAGTGGTTAAAAGCTTGAGTTTTTGAGTCAGAGGTTCCTGACTTGAACCCTGGCTTTGCCATCTTTAGCTCTTTGGCCTTGAACAAGTTACTGGACTTCACCAAGCTCCGATGTCTTTATCTAAGAAATCTAGATTATTAGAACTAAGTGCAGAGCATTGTGTGGATATTCAATAAAATCATGCTTTAGAGGATTTAGCATGATGAAGATCATACCCTGGGGGCTTCATACACCAATTACTTTTATTTTACAAATCTTTGTGAGATTCTCTCTGATGTTCAAGTTTAGGAAACACCTTGACTTTTGTGCTTCTCCAAGCATGTTTTCCTCCTTCACGACCTTCTTAAAACCACGTATTTTCATGCACAGCCAAACTTAACATGTTAAAGTATGACATTCTGCAGCGATTGCAAATGATATTTATTTGTTCTTGCTGCTGTCTATAAATCATGCTGTACTACTCCAGCGATATCATGTGTTGTCCATGTTATTGCTTTCTCATGACAGTGATAATGATGCACTCTGCATAAATAGGAAGCCATCATATTTTTTAGATAAAGGGCAATATTAGCTTATATTTAATTATATTTAAACCTCACTCATTGAATGTACTCAAAAGCTTTCTTCAGATGATGTTATCAGAGCACGGACCTGGCTGTGTGTGTGTGTGTGTGTGTGTGCACTCCATGTATACATTTTGTTTAAATTTTATATTTTCACTAAAGCTGCTACTCAAGATTGCTGCATGGCAAAGGATTAAGATCTCTGGGAACCCCTACTGAGAGTAATTAGGAAAGGTGATTTAAATAAAAAAGTAGTTTGGCATTTGTCTGTTAGGGGTTGGTAGAGATCTGTGGAGAACCTTGTCTCTGAATTATAACTGAATAGGCTTTTTATAAATTAATCTGAACTAGAAATTATTTTTTCTAGTCCCTCCTGTGCAACTGTGCCACCAGGGAAGCCCCTCCCTAATGATTAATGATGCTGAGCACCTTTTCATGTACCTGTTGACCATCTTTATATCTTCTTTGTAAAATATGTCTATTCAGGTCCTCTGTCCATTTTTTTAAAAGAATTTTTTTTGATGTGGACCATTTTTTTTTAAGTCTTTGTTGAGGTTATTACAATATTGCTACTGTTTTTATGTTTTTTGGGTTTTGGCCCTGAAGCATGTGGGATCTTAGCTCCCCGACCAGAGATCAAACCTGCAGCCCCTGCATTGGAAGGTGAAGTCTTAACCACTGGCCTGCCAGGGAAGTCCCCTCTGTCCATTATTTACTTGGGTATTTTTGCTATTGAGTTAATGTATCCTTTATGTATTTTAGATATCTTATAAGATATATGATTTGCAAATATCTTCTCCATTCGGTAGGTTGTCTTTTCATTTTGTTGATGGTTTCCTTTGCTGTGATTTTTAGTTTGGTGTAGTTGCACTTGTTGATTTTTGCTTTTATTACTTTTGCTTTTGTTGTCAAACTTAAAAAATCATTGTCAAGGAGCTATGTTTTCTTCTTGGAGTTTTATGGTTTCAGCTCTTTCAGTCTTTGATGTCTTTAATGCATTTTTAGTTAATTTTTGTGTATGGTGTAAGATAGTGGTCCTGTTACATTATTTTGCATGTGGCTGTCTAGTTTTCCGAGCACCATTTACTGAAGAGGTGGTTCTTTCCACATTGCATGTTCTTGGCTCCTTGACATCAGCTGTGGGCTCTCTATTCTGTTCCATTAATCTATGTGTCCGTTTTTATGCCAATATCATACCGGTTTGATTACTATAGATTTATAGTATAGTTTGAAATCAGGAAGCATGATACCTTCAGATTTGTTCTTCTTTCTCTGTTGCTTTGGCTCTTTGGGGTCTTTTGTGGTTCCACGCAAATTTTAGGGTTGTTTGTTCTATTTTAATGAAAAAATGCCATTGCCATTACTTCTTTTTTTTTTTTAACATCTTCATTGGAATATAATTGCTTTACAATGGTGTGTTAGTTTCTGCTTTATAGCAAAGTGAATCAGTTATACATATACATATGTTCCGATATCTCTCCCCTCTTGTGTCTCCCTCCCTCAGACCCTCCCTATCCTACCCCTCTAGGTGGTTACAAACCACTGAGCTGATCTCCCTGTGCTATGCGGCTGATTCCCACTAGCTATCTGTTTTATGTTTGGTAGTGTATATATCTCCATGCCACTCTCTCACTTTGTCACAGCTTACTCTTTCCCCTCCCCATATCCTCAAGTCCATTCTCTACTAGGTCTGTGCCTTTATTCCCGTCTTACTCCTGGGTTCTTCATGAATTTTTTTTTTTCTTAGATTCAATATATATGTGTTAGCATACGGTATTAGTTTTTCTCTTTCTGACTTACTTCACTCTGTATGAAGACTCTAGGTCCATCCACCTCACTACAAATAACTCAATTTTGTTTCCTTTTATGGCTGAGTAATATTCCATTGAATATATGTGCCTCATCTTCTTTATCCATTCATCTGTTGATGGACACTTAGGTTGCTTCCATGTCCTGGCTATTGTAAATACAGCTGCAGTGAACATTTTGGTACATGACTCTTTTTGAATTATGGTTTTCTCAGGGTATATGCCCAGTAGTGGGATTCCTGGGTTGTATGGTAGTTCTATTTTTACTTTTTTAAGAAACCTCCATACTGATCTCCATAGTGGCTGTATCAATTTACATTCCCACCAACAGTGCAAGAGTGTTCCCTTTTCTCCACACCCTCTCCAGCATTTATTGTTTGTAGATTTTTTGATGATGGCCATTCTGACCGGTGTGAGATGATATCTCATGGTAGTTTTGTTTTGCATTTCTCTAATGATTAATGATGTAGAGCATTCTTTCATGTGTTTGTTGGCAATCAGTATATTTTCTTTGGAGAAATGTCTATTTAGGTCTTCTGCCCATTTTTGGATTGGATTGTTTGTTCTTTTGTTATTGAGCTACATGAGCTGCTTGTAAATTTTGGAGATTAACCCTTTGTCAGTTGCTTCATTTGCAAATATTTTCTCCCATTCTGAGGGTTGTCTTTTGGTCTTGTTTTTGGTTTCCTTTGCTGTGCAAAAGCTTTGAAGTTTCATTAGGTCCCATTTGTTTATTTTTGTTTTAATTTCCTTTTCTCTAGGAGGTGGGTCAAAAAGGATCTTGCTGTGATTTATGTCATAGAGTGTTCTGCCTATGTTTTCCTCTCAGAGTTTGATAGTGTCTGGCCTTACATTTAGGTCTTTAATCCATTTTGAGTTTATTTCTGTGTATGGTGTTAGGGAGTGTTCTAATTTCATTCTTTTACATGTAGTTGTCCAGTTTTCCCAGCACCACTTATTGAAGAGGCTGTCTTTTCTCCACTGTATATTCTTGCCTCCTTTTATGAAGGATAATGTGACCATATGTCCGTGGGTTTAACACTGGGCTTTCTATCCTGTTCCATTGATATATATTTCTGTTTTTGTGCCAGTACCATACTGTCTTGATTACTGTAGCTTTGTTGTGTAGTCTGAAGTCAGGGAGCCTGATTCTTCCAGCTGCGTTTTTTGTTCTCAAGACTGCTTTGGCTATTTGGGGTCTTTTGTGTTTCCATACAAATAGTGAAATTTTTTGCTCTAGTTCTGTGCAAAATGCCAGTGGTAGTTTGATAGGGATTGCATTGAATCTGTCGAGTGCTTTGGGTAGTATAGTCATTTTCACAATGTTGATTCTTCCAATACAGGAACATGGTATATATCTCGATCTATTTGTATCATCTTTAATTTCTTTCATCAGTGTCTTATAATTTTCTGCATACAGGTCTTTTCTCTCCTTAGGTAGGTTTATTCCTAGGTATTTTATTCTTTTTGTTGCAATGCTAAATGGGAGTGTTTTCAGTTTCAGATTTTTCATCGTTAGTGTATAGGAATGCCAGAGTTTTCTGTGCATTAATTTGTATCCTGCTACTTTACCAAATTCATTGATTATCTCTAGTGGTTTTATGGTAGCATCTTTAGGATTCTCTAGGTATCGTATCATGTCATCTGCAAACAGAGACAGCTTTACTTCTTCTTTTCCGATTTGGATTCCTTTTATTTCTTTTTCTTCTCTGATTGCTGTGGCTAAAACTTCCGAAACTATGTTAAATAATAGTGGTGAGAGTGGGCAACCTTGTCGTGTTCCTGATCTTAGTGGAAATGGTTTCAGTTTTTCACCATTGAGGACAATGTTGGCTGTGGGTTTGTCATATATGGCCTTTATTAGGTTGAGGAAAGTTTCCTCTATGCCTACTTTCTGCAGGGTTTTTCTCATAAATGGCTGTTGAATTTTGTCATAAGCTTTCTCTGCATCTATTGAGATGATCATATGTTTTTTCTCCTTGAATTTGTTAATTTGGTGTATAACGTTCATTGATTTGCATATATTGAAGAATCCTTGCATTCCTGGAACAAACCCCACTTGATCATAGTGTATGATCCTTTTAATGTGCTGTTGGATTCTGTTTGCTAGTATTTTGTTGAGGAGTTTTACATCTATGTTCGTCAGTGATATTGCCCTATAGTTTTCTTTATTTGTGACATCTTGTCTGGTTTTGGTATCAGGGTGACGGTGGCCTCATAGAATGAGATTGGGAGTTTTCCTCCCTCTGCTATATTTAGGAAGAGTTTGAGAAAGATAGGTGTTAGCTCTTCTCTAAATGTTTGATAGAATTTGCCTGTCAAGCCATCTGGTCCTGAGCTTTTGTTCGTTGGCGGATTTTTAACCACAGTTTCAATTGCAGTGCTTGTGATTGGTCTGTTCATAGTTTCTATTTCTTCCTGGTTCAGTCTTGGAAGGTTGTCCATTTCTAAGAATTTGTCCATTTTTTCCAGGTTGTCCAGTTTATTGGCATAGAGTTGCTTGTAATAATCTCTCATGATCCTTTGTATATCTGCAGTGTCAGCTGTTACTTGTCTTTTTTCATTTTAATTCTATTGATTTGAGTCTTCTCCCTTTTTTTCTTGATGAGTCTGGCTAATGGTTTATCAATTTTGTTTATCTTCCTCAAAGAACCAGCTTTTAGTTTTATTGATCTTTGCTCTCATTTCCTTCATTCCTTTTTCATTTATTTCTGATCTGATCTTTATGATTACTTTCCTTTTGCTAACTTTTGGGTTTTTTTTGTTCTTCTTTCTGTAATTTCCTTAGGTGCAAGGTTAAGTTGTTTATTTGAGATTTTTCCTATTTCTTAAGGTAGTATTGTATTGCTATAAACTTCCCTCTTAGAACAGCTTTTGCTGCATCCCATAGGTTTTGGGTCATCGTGTTTTCATTGTCGTTTGTTTCTAGGTATTTTTTGATTTGCTCTTTGATTTCTTCAGTGATCACTTGGTTATTAAGTAGTGTATTGTTTAGCCTCCATGTGTTTGTATTTTTTATAGATCTTTTCCTGTAATTCATATCTAGTCTTATAGCGTTGTGGTCAGAAAATATACTTGATAAGATTTCAGTTTTCTTAAATTTACCAAGGCTTGATTTGTGACCCAAGATATGATCTATCCTGGAGAATGTTCCATGAGCACTTATGAAAAATGTGTATTCTGTTGCTTTTGGATGGAATGTCCTATAAATATCAATTAAGTCCATCTTGTTTAATGTATCATTGAAAGCTCATTTCCTTAATTTATTTTCATTTTGGATGATCTGTCCATTGCTGAAAGTGGGGTGTTAAAGTCCCCTTCTGTGATTGTGTTACTGTCTATTTCCCCTTTTATGGTTGTTATTATTTGTCTTATGTATTGAGGTGCTTCTATGTTGGGTGCATAAATATTTACAATCGATCTTCTTGGATCAATTCCTTGATCATTATGTAGTGTCCTTCTTTGTCTCTTGTAATAGTCTTTATTTTAAAGTCTATTTTGTCTGATATGAAAATTGCTACTCCAGCTTTCTTTTGATTTCCATTTGCATGGAATATCTTTTTCCATCCCCTGACTTTCAGTCTGTATGTGTTCCTAGGTCTGAAGTGGATCTCTTGTAGACAGCATATATACAGGTCTTGTTTTTGTATCCATTCAGCCAGTCTGTGTCTTTTGGTGGGAGCATTTAATCCATTTACATTTAAGGTAATTATCGATATGTATGTTCCTATTCCCATTTTATTAATAGTTTTGGGTTTGTTGTGTTAGGTCTTTTCCTTCTCTTGTGTTTCTTGCCTAGAGAAGTTCCTTTAGCATTTGTTGTAAAGCTGGTTCAGTGGTGCTGAACTCTGTTAGGTTTTGCTTGTCTGTAAAGGTTTTAATTTCTCCATCAAATCTGAATGAGATCCTTGCTGGGTAGAGTAATCTTGTTTGTAGGTTTTTCTCCTTCGTCACTTTAAATATGTCCTGCCACTCCCTTCTGGCTTGCAGGGTTTCTGCTGCAAGATCGGCTGTTAACCTTATGGGGATTCCCTTGTGTGTTATTTGTTGTTTTTCCCTTGCTGCTTTTAATATGTTTTCTTTGTATTTAGTTTTTGATAGTTTGATTAATATGTGTCTTGGCATGTTTCTCCTTGGATTTATCCTGTTCGGGACTCTCTGTGCTTCCTGGACTTGATTTACTATTTCCTTTCCCATATTAGGGAAGTTTTCAACTAGAATCTCTTCAAGTATTTTACCAGTCCCTTTCTTTTTCTCTTCTTCTTCTGGGACCCCTATCGTTCGAATGTTGTTGTGTTTAATGTTGTCCCAGAGTTCTCTGAGACTGTCCTCAGTTCTCTTCATTCTTTTTTCTTTATTCTATTCTGCAGTAGTTATTTCCAGTAATTTATCTTCCAGGTCACCTATCAGTTCTTCTGCCTCAGTTATTCTGGTATTGATCCCTTCTAGAGTGTTTTTAATTTCATTTATTGTGTTGTTCATCATTGCCTGTTTCCTCTTTAGTTCTCCTAGGTCCTTGTTAAATGTTTCTTTCATTTTCTCTATTCTATTTCCAAGATTTTGGATCATCTTTACTATCATTATTCTGAATTCTTTTTCAGGTAGACTGCCTATTTCCTTTTCATTTTTTATGTCTGGTGGGTTTTTACCTTGCTCCTTCCTCTGCTGTGTGTTTTTCTGTCTTCTCATTTTGCTTATCTTACTGTGTTTGGGGTCTCCTTTTTCGCAGGCTGCAGGTTCGTAGTTCCCGTTGTTTTTTGCCATCTGTCCCCAGTGGTTAAGGTTGATTCAGTGAGTTGTGTAGGCTTCCTGGTGGAGGGGACTAGTGCCTGTGTTCTGGTGGATGAGGCTGGATCTTGTCTTTCTGGTGGGCAGGTCCAGGTCTGGTGGTGTGTTTTGGGGTGTCTGTGGTCTTATTATGATTCTAGGCAGCCTCTGTACTAATGGATGAGGCTGTGTTCCTGTCTTGCTAGTTGTTTGGCATAGGGTGTCCAGCACTGTAGCTTGTTGGTCGTTGAGTGAAGCTGGGTCTTGGTGTTGAGATGGAGATTTCTGGGAGTTTTTTGCCGTTTGATATTACGTGGAGCTGGGAGGTCTCTTCTGGACCAGTGTCCTGAAGTTGGCTCTCCCACCTCCAAGGCACAGCACTGACTCCTGGCTGGAGCACCAATAGCCTTTCATCCACACGGCTCAGAATAAAAGGGAGAAAAAATAGAAAGAAAGAAAGAAAGAAAGAGGATAAAATAAAATAAAGTAAGTTAAAATAAATTTATTAAAATAAAAAACAATTATTAATTTAAAAAGTTTAAAAAGTAAGAAAAAAAAAAAGGACGCACAGAACCCTGGGACATTTGGTGAAAGCAAAGCTATATACAGACAAAATCTCACATGGAAGCATACACATACATACTCACAAAAAGAGGAAAAGGGGAAAAAATAATATATCTTGCTCCCAAAGTCCACCACCTCAATTTGGGATGATTAGTGGTCTATTCAGGTATTCCACAGATGCAGGGTACATCAGGTTGATTGTGGAGCTTTAATCTGTTGCTTCTGAGGCTGCTGGGAGAAATTTCCCTTTCTCTTCTTTGTTCACACAGCTCCTGGGTTTCAGCTTTGGATTTGGCCCTGCCTCGGCGTATTGGTAGCCTGAGGGCGTCTATTGTTTGCTGAGACAGGACAGGGTTACAGGAGCAGCTAATTCGGGGGCTGTGGCTCTCTCTGGCTGGGGGCATGGAGTGGTACGGAGTGCAGGGCGAGCCTGTGGCGACAGAGGCCGGTGTGATGTTGCACCAGCCTGATGCACGCTGTGAGTTCTCCCGGGGAAGTTGTCCCTGGATCACGGGACCCTGGCAGGGGGGCTGCACAGGCTACCGGGAGGGACGGTGTGGATAGTGATCTGTGCTTGCACACAGGCTTCTTGGTGGCGGCAGCAGCAGCCTTAGCATCTCATGCCCGTCTCTGGGGTCCCCAGTGATAGCCGCGGCTCAAGCCTGTCTCTGGAGCTCCTTTAAGCGGTGCTGTTAATCCCCTCTCCTCGCGCACCAGGAAACAAAGAGGGAAGAAAAAGCCTCTTGCCTCTTCGGCAGGTCCAGAGTTCTTCCCGGCCAGCCGTGGCCCACTAACCCCTTCAGGCTGTGTTCTTGCTGCCAACCCGAGTCCTCTCCCTTCGATCCTCAGCCCCACCTGCCCTGGCGGGTGAGCAGACAAGCCTCTTGGGCTGGTGTGTGCTGGTCGGTACCAATCCTCTGTGCGGGAATGTCTCTGTTTTGCCCTCCCTTCCCCTGTGGCTGCTCTCTCCTCCATGGCTCCGAAGCTTACCCCCTCCGCCACCTGCAGTTTCCGCCCATGAAGGGGCCTCCTACTGTTTGGAAACCTTTCCTCCTTCACAGCTCCTTCCCAGAGGTGCAGGTCCCATCCCTATTCTTTATCTCTGTTTTTTCTTTTTTCTTTTGCCCTACCCAGGTACCTGGGGAGTTTCTTGCCTTTTGGGAGGTCTGAGGTCTTCTTCTAGCATTCAGTGGGTGTTCTATAGGAGCAGTTACACGTGTAGACGTATTTCTGATGTTTCTGTGGGGAGGAAGGTGATCTCCGCGTCTTACTCTTCCGCCATCTTCTCAAATCTCTCGCCATTACTTTTTTTTTTTTTTTTTGCGGTACGCGGGCCTCTTACTGTTGTGGCCTCTCCCGTTGCGGGGCACAGGCTCCGGACACACAGGCTCAGCGGCCATGGCTCACAGGCCCAGCCGCTCCGCAGCATGTGGGATCTTCCCGGACCGGGGCATGAACCCGTGTCCCTTGCATCAGCAGGCGGTCTCTCAACAACTGCGCAACCAGGGAAGCCCTGCCATTACTTCTAATTTGCCTAGACTGATTAATCTGTATTCTGTCCTTCCTAAATTTGACAGCCAATATCCTGGTGCCTCAGTCTTTTTTTTTTTCTTCTGATGAACCATGCCTAGATCTTTTATCCTTTAATCATGAAGATTATGTTGAGAAACTTACATCTTTTAGTATCCAATTTAAAAAATTTGTGAGGTCTCGCTCTCATGCTTTCACTTTCTTAAAGTGTTATCTCCTTATCTATATATATATATATATTGTCCCAACTTATAATTCAACATTGTTAATGGAGATCAATGCCTCAGTTCCTTACTATAAGCTGCCAGACCGCTTCTTGAGTGTTGTTATGAATAACATCTACTTTAGTTCTAAGGTACTTAATGTTCACATTATGTAGCACACAAGTATTTTTTCATAAATTTCTTAAGTTGAAATTTTTTTTTATTAATTAATGCTATGTATTTGAGAAATTGATACCCCAGAAAAGAGGTTATGTTATACAAGAAGTCAGCAACTGAACATTTTTTTGGTACATATATTTTTGGGGAACTGGATTTTTCTATTGCTAATATAACCACTGTAACTTTTTGCTATACTTGTTTTACAAATAATTTTTGAACACTTACATTGAGAGAATTTTCGTAGGAACTGTGAGGGATATTATGATAGTTCAGACAGGAATATCATCCTTAAGACTTTTGCTGTGTAGTAGGGGAAATCAGTTTACACACAAATAATCATAATATGAGATATAAAAGGACAAATGTTATAAACGAGAGATAGTGTAAGTGCTCTGGGATTCTTAGGAGAGAAGGAAGACTTCTGATGTGGAGGATAAGGAGAAAAGTTTGTGGAGGAGGAGGCATTTGATATGTTCCTCTAAGGAAAATCAGGATTAGTTGCTCTTTGGGAAATAGGAGGGTTGATATTGTAAGGTCGGATCTTAACAAACGGCACCGCGAAACAAAGGAAAGCTTCAAGTGAGCTTTATTAGGGAGCGCTCCCGGGCGAGGTTCACTGGTCCGAGAGAAAGGGGCCAGAGAAGTCGCACCAGGGCGAGGGTTGGGCAAGATTTTATAGGGGAAGAAGGGAAAGGGGTGTGGTGAATCTGGGAGGGCGCAGGGTATTCCTTATTTGGTGGTCTTTTCGGGTATCCTGGGGGACCGTTAGTCCCGCCCCTGGAAAGGCGGAAAGGCTGGGCTGGGTTCAAAGTCCCCAGGTCAGTTCCTGGAACTGGGTGGTCCGGAATGTCTCCAGGGCAGTTTCTGGAACTGGGTGGTCCGGAGAATTTCTGTCTGATGCAACCTGTGAATCTGATTGTGTTCCCCTGCCTCGGGCCAGTTGGCCTTACAGATATCTTGGTGGAGAAAGTGACACGAGCAAAGCTGAGGAAGGAGGAAAGCATAGGGTGGTGCTGGTGGGAATAGGAAATGAGAAGCTTGCTTACCATGCATAAATGAGATGTTGGGACTTAGAGTTGGATTTGTGGCTTTGGGTTATTTGTTTAGACACTGACACTTTGATCAAAAGAGAAACATGAATAGATCCATAGCTAAGGGAGATTTTTTTTTTTTGATGTTGAAAAATAAGGTCATGTGTGAAGAAATAGCTGAATTATATATTATTTATTCGACACTAAATATCCTTGTTCAATTTCACATTCTGGTCTATATATCATAGGCATTTTGGGCCATGGAATTGACAGAACAGTAGTGATTCTATATTTTGTAATTTTAGGGATGCTATGAAAGCTGGTTTTATAAAGACGTAACAGAATTCTCTGCTAATATCTGATATTTTCTTATACATATTCCTTAAAGGCAAGTGATCAATATCTTGATGTATTTTCCCCTGTTAAAATACAAAAAGCCTCTGGGCATAGTCTGAGAGCCCTGTGCAGGGAAAGGATATCTCAAAGGGGAAGAACGTTTCTAGAAGAAAATCTAGACAAACACTAATTTTTTTTTTTTTTTTTTTTTTTTAGTGCACAATTTTACCTAATGCTGTTTTGAAAGATCTCTGAAATATATCAGATATAAATAGATACATACATACATGTAAATAAGCTCAGTAAATACAGCATACTGAGTTCATTGGTAGTTCTTATATAATTTTTATTTAATACAATTTTAATTTTATTAAAATAAAATTTTTATTTATTAAGTAAAAATGAAGCAAAATAATCAGTGTTTCATACATAAAAGGTGTTTCCTAGCACATGAAATCAGGAACCAGACCTTGGTGGGTAGTTAGATTAGGTATTCTTCTCTGGAGGAAGATTGGCTATGCTTTGTTAATGAATACCTTGATTTCTGTAAATGAGCTATTCAGATGTATAAAAGAACAATTAAGTTCACTCCCAGCCTTCTGCTACATTATTTTAATTTTGTATGAATAGTTCTTAATAAGTCATTTTATTCTGAATTGATTTTATTATATGCTAGCTTTTGCCTTAGAAAGGAGCACACTTGAAGAGCTAGCCTATGGTTACCTTATGCTGCTCTTCACTTGCCTCTAATGTATTTGATGCTCTTTGTGGTCGTTTTTCCTCATTCTCTGTAATTTCTTCTTCCATGTAGGACTCAGTACTTTCATGCTGCTCTTGGATGTTGGAGTCTTCCTCACTCTCCTGCCTTACCTGGACCTGTTTGGTCCATCCAGCATCCTAACATATTTAGACTTCTCTCCCCATCCTCTTCAGCCTTAAGTTTTCCTAATATTGCATATTTGCCTGCCTACTTGCCTGCCTTTCTCTCTCTCTCTCTCTCTGCTTTATGTGGTACCTAGAAACTTGTATATGTTGTCAGTATTTACAAAGGACTTGCTTTTAATTTTGTTGACAATCTCTATTTTTTCATTTTTTGTAGTTGTTTTCCATTCCATTCATTTTAAAAATTTATTTATTTAATTTACTATTTTTTATTTCTTTATTGGAGTATAATTGCTTTACATTGTCGGATTAGTTTCTCCTGTACAATGAAGTGATCAGCTATATGTATACCTATAGCCCCTCCCTCTTGGACCTACCCCAGCCCCCATCCCACCCATCTAGATTGTCACAGAACACTGTGTTGAGCTTCCTGTGCTTTATAGCATGTTCCTGCTAGCTGGGTATTTTACGCATGGTAGTGTATATATATCAATCCTAATCCCCCAATTCGTCCCACTCTCCCCTTCCCCCACTGTGTCCACATGTCCGTTCTCTATGTCTGCGTCTGTATTCCTGCCCTGCAAATAGGTTCATCTGTACCATTTTTCTAGATTCCACATATATGCGTTAATATACGATATCTATTTTTCCCTTTCTGGCTTACTTCACTCTGTATGACAGACTCTAGGTCCATCCACATCTCTACAAATGACCCAATTATGTTCCTTTTTATGGCTGAGTAATATTCCATTGTGTATATGTGCCACATCATCTTTATCCATTCATCTGTCATTGGACATTTAGGTTGTTTCCATGTCTTGGCTATTGTAAATAGTGCTGCAGTGAACATTGGGGTACATGTGTCCTTTTGAATTATGGTTTTCTCAGGGTATATGCCCAGGAGTGGGATTGCTGGGTCATATGGTAGTACTGTTTTTAGTTTTTTAAGGAACCTCCATACTTTTCTCTACAGTGGCTGTATCAATTTACATTCCCACCATCAGTGCAAAAGGGTTCCCTTTTCTCCACACCCTCTCCAGCATTTATTGTTTGTAGATTTTTGGAGTATAGTTGATCTACAATGTTGCTGCTATACAGCAAAGTGAATCCGTTATACATATACATATATCCACTCTTTTTTAGATTCTCTTTTCATATAGGCCATTACAGAACATTGAGTAGAGTTCCCTGTGCTATATAGTAGGTTCTTATTAGTTTTCTATTTTATATATAGTAGTGTGTCCATTCATTTTTGCTCTTATCTCTGTTGGTTTCTTTCTTCTGCTTTCTTTGAATTTAACAATTTTTTGCTCTATATCTGTTAAAGTAGAATGTTTAACTATAATAAATACTACTATTTTGTTTAATAAATACACTTAAACGAATAAAAATGACAACTTTGCCTGCATTCCACAGGTTTAATTTGTTGTCTTCGTCTACTCTTGTTCTAAATATTTCATAATTTCCATTCTGATCTACTGCTTATAATCAATGAGTTATTCAGGAATACACTTAAAAAATCTTTATTGTTGATTTGTAACAATTATATTATTCAAATATTTAACATTTATTGAGACATTTCATGTGACAGAAAAAATTTTAATGCCCTATATGTGCTTGAAAAGAATGTGTTTTCTCTATTTCTGCCGGATTCTAAAAATACATATTAGATCAAGCATGTTTCTAATGTTAAATCTATATCCTTACTATTTTTTGTGTACTTGATCTATGTTGCTAATAGTGGTATGTTAAAATCTGCCTGTCTAATTGTCATTTTATTAATTTTTCCTTGTAATTCTATTACTTAAAAGTTTGGAGCTATTTGGGGGAAAGGAGGGGATAAATTGGGAGATTGGGATTGACATATACACACTACTATATAAAAAATAGATAACTAATAAGGACCTACTGTATAGCTCAGGGAACTCTTCTCAATACTCTGTAAGGACATACATGGGAAAAAAATTTTAGAAAGAGGGCATATATATATATGTATAACTGATTCACTTTGCAGTACAGCAGAAACTAACACAACATTTAAAATAAACTATACTCCAGTAAAAATTTAAAAAAAAGTTTGGAGCTATTTTGTTAGGTATATACAAATTCATGGTTTTCCTGTCTTCCTGAAGCACTGTTCCCTTAATCATGATTTAGTGTACCACTTCATTCCTATTAATAATTTTTGATCTGCTGTCTATTTTTACCTGATAGTATTAGTACTACAACAGTTTTTAAATTTATTATTTACTGGCAAGTATTTTTTTCATGAGTTTTCAATCTTTCTTATGTTCTTTGGTTTTAAATATGTCTTTTATAGTCAATACTTTGGTTGGATTTTATTTGTATTATCTTATTCGACAATATATGTGTATTAATAGATGATTGTAGTCTTTATATTTGTGGTACTTACTGATAATTTATGTTTATTTTACTATCTTATTTTAGGTTCTGTTTATAGTCCATTTTTTTCTTTGCTTTTTCTAACCTCTTGCCTTCTTTCTCTTGATAATGTTTTCAATAATTATTATATGATTCCTCTGATAGTTTGAGAGCTATACATTATATGTCCATTTTATTAGAGTTAGCTTTACCATGTTAGTGGAAATGTTTGTCTCTATTTTTTTTCTTAAAAAATTACTCAATATATTTATTCTTGTCTCAAGCAAGACCAGGACACTGGACTCTTAGTCCACTGAAAACTGCTCCATTCTGTGTCTTCCCTTCTCTTCCTGTTTATTGTATTTCAAATAGTTCCACATAAAAACATTCATATTAACTACTCATATGTTTTTGTAGGTAATAGTTATTTAAATTTATAAATATACTTGATCAAATTTCTGTGCTTACCATTTTTTTTCACATTCCATTTATTCCTTTTGGGCTCAGTTTCTTCTTATTGAAGTATATCCTTTAACAGCTCATTTTGGGGGAAATCTGTGTGTATCTCTGTGTGTGTGTGTGTGTGTGTGTGTGTGTGAGAGAGAGAGAGAGAGAGAGAGAGAGAGAAAAGTCTTTATTTTGTTCTCCCTTTTGCATGATAGTTTAGATTGATTCTGAATTTTATATTTGTTTTTATTTTCCCTTAGATGTTTTAAGATGCAATTTGTCTTCTGTCAGCTATCACTGCTTATGAGAGGTTTTGTCAAAGTTGTCATCCCTTTCTAGATGGCCTCTTTTCTCTGTGTGAGAATTTAAGTTTTTTATTCATTTATTCATTATTCTTCAAATATTTATTGATTGACAGTTAGTGTTCTAGGCACTGGGGATTCATCGGTGTACAAAGCAGTCAAAAATCCCTGCACTTGTAGACCTTACAGTCTAGCAAGTGAATATATTAGCTAAGATAAAGCTAGCTACTGTCATAAATTAAACCCCTGATTATTAGTGACTTAATGCCTTGCAATTTTATTTTTTATTTATCTAACTATCTCTTATGTATGTTCCTAGTTAGGCAGCTCTCAAGATACAGGCTTCTTCTTCCTCGTGGCTGTGCCATCTTTAACATTTGGTTCCAGTGCTATCCTGGAGTCCCAACATTCTAGCAGCCAGAGAGGGAAAAGAACATGGAGAGTAGCATGGGAGGTTTTAAAGTACCAGGCCTGCAAGTGACGCTTTTCACTTTGGCCCACGTTCTCATGGTTAGAACTCAGTCACTTGTTCACATTTAACTCCAAGGGTGCCTGGGAAAGGTAGTTCAGCTATGGGCCCAGGAGAAAGAGAAAAACATTTGGGGATCAGCTAGTAGTCTCTGCCATGGAGAAACAGATAGTAAATAAGTAAAACACATAGTATGCTAAATAGAAGTATCGATGCTAAGGAGGAAAACAAACCAAGGAGGGGCCTAGGGAGGGTTGTGGAAGGTGGGGTCACAATTGCATACAGGTGGCTGGTGAAGTCCTTACTCAGAGGGTACATTTAAGTATACACCTACAACAGTGAGGGCTTGGTACCTTGTGGAGGCTTGAGAGAAGAACATGTCTGGCACAGCAAATAGCAAATGGCAAATGTCTTGAGGTGGGGGCCATCCCGGCCTGGCCAGAGCCCCAAGGAAAGGAATATAGCTCTAGGAGAGTGAGCAAGGGGCTGGGGTAAAAATGAAGTCAGTGAGGTAACAGATAATGTAGGGCTGTGTGAGCCATTGTAAGGACTTCCGATTTCACTCTGAGACTGGAAGTGGGTTTTGAATGGAGGTTATGATCTGACTTAGTTTTTAGTGGGATAACTCTGGTTGCTGGGTTGGGAATAGACTGTGGGACGTGGGCAGGGAGTAGAGTCAGACAGGCCAGTTAGAGAGAGGGTGCTCTAATAATCCAGGTGAAAGACAATGATGGCTTGGATTAGGGTGTTCACAGTGAAGGTGGTGTGAAACTATCAGATTTATGAATATATTTTGAAAGTATTGCTGAAAGGATATGCTAATGAATAGGATGTGGGATGTACAAAAAAGAGAAGAGTCAAGGGTGATAGTTTGGCCTCAGTAACTGGAAGAGTGGTGATGTTATTTGCTGAGTTTGGGAAAATTATCGGAGGAAGATTAGGAGCTCAGTTTTGATATATAAAATGTGAGATGCCGTTATGACATCTAAATGGACATGTGAAATAGCAAGGGGACAGGACCAGGTTGAATATTTGTGAATCATCAACATAGAGACTGGCATATAAAGCCATGAGGCTGGATAAAATAGCAATGTAAATATATGTGGTGGAAAAGATATTCAAGGTCTGAGCCTTGGGAAATTTTGATGTTTTGAGGTCAATGAGATGAGGAGGGACCAGCAAAAGAGACTGAGGAGGAGGTAAGAGATGGTAAAGAGAAAATCTAGGACAGTGGGGGTTCGCAGGGGCCAAACACAGAAAATATTTTAAGAAGGAGTCAGTTATAAAATATATAAGTGCTGTTAATAGGTGAACCAAGATAAGGACTAAGAATTGACAGTTGGATTTAACAGCATGAAGGTTATCAGTGACCTTGATAAAAGGAATGGCAGGTTGTATTCCCCAGGAAGCAGACTCTGAGATGGAGATGAACAAGAAGTTTGTAAGGAAGTGCTTTTGGAATCATCCTCTGCAGAAGGAAAAGGAAGGGAAGGAAGCAGGAATTGGAGAAGTTGGGCTGTGATGCAGTCTAATGAAGACCTCAGCAGACTCCACGGGGGGTCTAAAGATGCCCCTTCAGAGTTGCCTGAATTGGGACGAGGTATCTGGATGTGCATAAACCTCTTGTTGACTAGTCACTGAAAGTGAGCTGATTTTGGACAAGGAAAGCGGCATGATTTTGGACAAGGTGGCTCTATAGCTAGTGAAATCTAAGGAAGAGTCATAGGTGAGGGCTGTCTTCTGGTAGCATTTCCAGCAGCCAGGGAGTCAGTTCTTCAGGAGGCTCTGGGTGGTGCTTTACTGAATCCGTATTACTGAATCCATTAGAATCAGTTTAGATGGAGGTCAAGGGCAAAAGCCTGATGAGAGTGGGTTCAAAAGAAAATGGGAAGACAGAAATCGGCCCTGATCCTTTGCCTCACATAGGGATTGTGCTGGTGTGGGTTTATTTTTATTTTTCTTGCTTAGCATCTGGAGTGTACTTTCAATCTCAAGATTCATGTCATACTAAACTTTAAATATTGCTTTTCCTCCATTTCCTTTGCTTTCCCCTGGAACTTCCTTTATATACACATTAGGATCTTCCAATCTATCTTTTAATTATTATTTCATCTTTTTATCTATATCTCTTTTTGCTGGCTTTTGGGAAATTCCTCAGTATTATAATTCACTGGTTTCCATATACTGTGTCAGGCCTAGATTTTATTGTTTATTTGGTTTATAAAAGTTTTTTTCCATAGAATATATTTTTATTTCCAGGGCTCAGATAGGTTCCTTTTTTTTTTTTTTTTTTTTTTTTTTGGCGTTACGCGGTCCTCTCACTGTTGTGGCCTCTCCCGTTGTGGAGCACAGGCTCCGGACGCGCAGGCTCAGTGGCCATGGCTCACGGGCCTAGCCGCTGCACGGCATGTGGGATCTTCCCTGACCGGGGCACAAACCCGTGTCCCCTGCATCGGCAGGCGGACTCTCAACCACTGTGCCACCAGGGAAGCCTGATTGGTTCCTTTTTAAAATTTAAAATTTTTTTATTTATTTATTTTTAACATATTTATTGGAGTATAATTGCTTTACATTGTTGTGTTAGTTTCTGCTGTTTAACAGAGTGAATCAGCGATATACTATATCCCCATATCCCCTCCCTCTTGTGTCTCCCTCCCATCCTCCCTATCCCACCCCTCTAGGTGGTCACAAAGCACAGAGCTGATCTCCCTGTGCTATGCAGCTGCTTCCCACTAGCTATCTATTTTGTATTTGGTAGTGTATATATGTCCGAGCCACTCTCTCACTTCGTCCCAGCTTACCCTTCCCCCTCCCCATGTCTTTAAGTCCACGATCTACGTCTGAGTCTTTGTTCCTGTCCTGCCTCTAGGTTCTTTAGAACCTTGTTTTTTTTTTTTTTAGATTCCATATATATGTATTAGCATACAGTATTTGTTTTTCTCTTTCTGACTTACTTCACGCTGTATGACAGATTCTATGTCCATCCATCTCACTACAAATAAATCAATTTCGTTTCTTTTTATGGCTAATATTCCATTGTATATCTGTACCACATCTCTTTATCCATTCATCTGTTGATGGACACTTAGGTTGCTTCCATGTCCTGGCTATTGTAAATAGAGCTGCAATGAACATTGTGGTACATGACTCTTTTTGAAGTATGGTTTTCTCAGAGTATATGCCCAGTAGTGGGATTGCTGGGTCATGTGGTAGTTCTATTTTTAGATTTTTAAGGAACCTCCATGCTGTTCTCCATAGTGGCTGTATCAATTTACATTCCCACCAACAGTGCAAGAGCATTCCCTTTTCTCCACATCCTCTCCAGCATTTATTGTTTGTAGATTGTTTGATGATGGCCATTCTGACTGGTGTGAGGTGATACCTCATTGTAGTTTTGATTTGCATTTCTCTAATGATTAGTGATGTTGAGCATTCTTTCATGTGGTCGTTGGCAATCTGTATATCTTCTTTGGAGAAATGTCTATTTAGGTCTTCTGCCCATTTTTTGGATTGGGTTTTTTTTTTGTTTTTTTTTTTGCGGTCCACGGACCTCTCACTGTTGTGGCCTCTCCTGTTGCAGAGCACAGGCCCCAGACGCGCAGGCTCACTGGCCATGGCTCATGGGCCTAGCTGCTCCGCGGCATGTGGGATCCTCCTGGACTGGGGCACAAACCCGTGTCCCCTGCATCGGCAGGCGGACTCTCAACCACTGTGCCACCAGGGAAGCCCGGTTGTTTGTTTTTTTGATATTGAGCTGTATGAGCTGCTTGTAACTTTTGGAGATTAATCCTTTGTCAGTTGCTACATTTGCAAATATTTTCCCCCATTCTGAGGGGTGTCTTTTCGTTTTGTTTATGGTTTCCTTTGCTGTGCAAAAGCTTTACGTTTCATTAGGTCCCATTTGTTTATTTTTGTTTTTATTTCCATTTCTCTAGAAGGTGGGTCAGAAAGGGTCTTGCTGTGATTTATGTCATAGAGTGTTCTGCCTATGTTTTCCTCTAAGAGTTTGATAGTGTCTGGCCTTACATTTAGGTGTTTAATCCATTTTGAGTTTATTTTTGTGTATGGTGTTAAGGAGTGTTCTAATTTCATTCTTTTACGTGGAGCTGTCTTGTTTTCCCAGCCCCACTTATTGAAGAGGTTATCTTTTCTCCATGGTATATTCTTTCCTCCTGTATCAAACATAAGGTGACCATATATGCGTGGGTTTATCTCGTGGGTTTTCTATCCTGTTGCATTGATCTATATTTCTGTTTTTGTGCCAGTACCATACTGTCTTGATTACTGCAGCTTGGTAGTATAGTCTGAAATCTGGAAGCCTGATTCCTCCAGCTCCGATTTTCTTTCCCAAGATTCCTTTAGCTATTTGGGGTCTTTTGTGTTTCCATACAAATTGTGACATTTTTTGTTCTAGTTCTGTGAAAAATGCCATTGGTAGTTTGATAGGGATTGCATCGAATCTGTAGATTGCTTTGGGTAGTATAGTCATTTTCACAATGTTGATTCTTCCAATCCAAGAACATGTTATACCTCTCCATCTGTTTGTTCCGTCTTTAATTTCTTTCAACAGTGTCATAGTTTTCTGCATACATGTCTTTTGCCTCCTTAGGTAGGCTTATACCTAGGTATTTTATTCTTTTCATTGCAATGGTAAATGTGAGTGTTTCCTTAATTTCTCTTTCAGATTTTACATCACCAGTGTATAGGAATGCAGGAGATTTCTGTGCATTAATTTTGTATCCTGCTACTTTACCAAATTCATTGATTAGCTCTAGTAGTTTTCTGGTTGCTTTTTTACGATTCTCTATGTATGGTATCATGTCATCTTCAAAGAGTGACAGTTTTACTTCTTTTCCGATTTGGATTCCTTTTATTTCTTTTTCTTCTCTGATTGCTGTGGCTAAAACTTCCAAAACTATCTTGAATAATAGTGGTGAGAGTGGGCAACCTTGTCGTGTTCCTGATCTTAGTGGAAATGGTTTCAGTTTTTCACCATTGAGGACAGTGGTGGCTGTGGGTTTGTCATATATGGCCTTTATATTGTTGAGGTAAGTTCCCTCTATTTCTACTTTCTGGAGAGTTTTTATCTTAAATGGGTGTTCAATTTTGTCGAATGCTTTCTCTGTATCTATTGAGATGATCATATGATTTTTCTCCTTCAGTTTGTTAATATGGTGTGTCACATTGTTTGATTTGTGTATATTGAAGAATCCTTGCATTCCTCAGGTAAACCCCACTTGATCAGGGGTATGATCCTTTCAATGTGCTGTTGGATTCTGTTTGCTAGTATTTTGTTGAGGATTTTTGCATCTATGTCATCAATGATACTGACCTGTATTTTTCTTTCTTTGTGACATCTTTGGTTTTGGTATCAGGGTGATGGTGCCCTCGTAGAATGAGTGTGGAAGTGTTACCCCCTCTGCTCTATTTTGGAACAGTTTGAGAAGGATAGGTGTTAGCTCTTCTCTAAACGTTTGATAACATTTGCCTGTGAAGCCCTCTGGTCCTGGGCTTTTGTTTGTCGGAAGATTTTTAATCACAGTTTCAATTTCATTGCTTGTGACTAGTCTGTTTATATTTTCTCTTTCTTCCTGGTTCAGTCTCGGAAGGTTGTGCTTTTCTAAGTATCTGTCCATTTCTTCCAGGTTGTCCATTTTATTGGCATATAGTTGCTTGTAGTAATCTCTCATGATCTTATGTATTTGTACAGTGTCAGTTGTTACTTCTCCTTTTTCATTTCTAAATCTGTTGATTTAGTCTTCTCCTTTTCTTCTTGATGAGTCTGGCTAATGGTTTATCAATTTTGTTTATCTTCTCAAGGAACCAGCTTTTAGTTTTATTGGTCTTTCCTTCAATTCTTTTTCATTTATTTCTGATCTGATCTTTATGATTTCTATCCTTTTGCTAACTTTGGGGTTTTTTGTTCTTCTTTGTCTAGTTGCCTTAGGTGTAAGGTTAGGTTGTTTATTTGAGATATTTCTTTTTTCTTAAGGTAGGATTGTATTGCTCTTACTTCCCTCTTAGAACTGCTTTTGCTGCATCCCACAGGTTTTGGGTCAACGTGTTTTCATTGTCATTTTTTTCTAGGTATTTTTTGATTTCCCCTTTGATTTCTTCAGTGATTTCTTGGTTATTTAGTTGCGTATTGTTTAGCCTCCATGTGTTTGTAGTTTTTACAGTTTTTTTTCCGTAATTGATATCTAGTTTCATAGCATTGTAGTCGGAAAAGATTCTTGATACAATTTCAGTTTTCTTAAATTTATCAAGGCTTGATTTATGACCCAAGATATGATGGATCCTGGAGAATGTTCCATGAGCACTTGAGTAGAAAGTGTATTCTTTTGTTTTTGGGTGGAATGTTTTATAAATATCAATTAATTCCATCTTGTTTAATGTGTCATTTAAAGCTTGTATTTCCTTATTTATTTTCATTTTGGTTGATCTGTCCATTGGTGAAAGTGGGGTGCCAAGGTCCCCTACTATTATCGTATTACTGTTGATTTCCCCTTTTATGGCTGTTAGCATTTGCCTTATGTATTGAGGTGCTCCTGTGTTGGGTGCAAAAATATTTATAATTGTTATATTTACTTCTTGGATTGATCCCTTGATCATTATGTAGTGTCCTACTTTGTCTCTTGTAATAGTCTTTATTTTAATGTCTATTTTGTTTCATATGAAAATTGCTTCTTCAGCTTTCTTTTTATTTCCATTGCATGGAATATCTTTTTCCACCCCCTCACTTTTAGTCTGTATGTGTCCCTAGGATGAAGTGGGTCCTTTGTAGACAGCATATATACGGGTCTTGTTTTTGTATCCATTCAGCCATTCTGTGTCTTTTGGTTGGAGCATTTAATCCGTTTAGAGTTAAGGTATTATTGATATGTATGTTCCTATTACCATTTTCTTAATTATTTTGGGTTTGTTATTGTAGGTCTTTTCCTGCTCTGTGTTTCCTGCCTAGAGAAATTCCTTTAGCATTTGTTGTGAAGCTGGTTTGGTGGTGTTGAATTCTCTTAGCTTTTGCTTGTCTGTAAAGGTTTTAATTTCTCTGTCGAATCTGAATGAGATATTGCTAGGTAATCTTGGTTGTAGTTTTTTCCGTTTCATCACTTTAAATATATCCTGAAATTCCCTTCTGGCTTGCAGAGTTTCTGCTGAAAGATCAGCTGTTAACCTTATGGAGATTGCCTTTTATGTTATTTGTTGCTTTTCCCTTGCTGCTTTCAATATTTTTTCTTTGTGTTTAATTTTTGATAGTTTGATTAATATGTGTCTTGGTGTGTTTCTCCTTGGATTTATCCTGTATGGGACTCTGCATTTCCTGGACTTGATTGACTATTTCCTTTCCCATATTAGGGAAGTTTTCAACTAGAATCTCTTCAAATATTTTCTCAGTCCCTTTCTTTTTCTCTTCTTCTTTGAGACCCCTATCAATCGAATGTTGTTGTGTTTAATGTTGTCCCAGAGGTCTCTGAGACTGTCCTCAATTCTTTTTTTTTTTTTAGATGTTGGGAGTAGGATTTTATTAATTAATTAATTTATTTTTGCTGTGTTGGGTCTTCGTTTCTGTGCGAGGGCTTTCTCTAGTTGTGGCAAGCTGGGGCCACTCTTCATCGCTGTGCGCGGGCCTCTCGCTATTGCGGCCAGGCTCCAGACGCACAGGCTTAGTAGTTGTGGCTCACGGGCCTAGTTGCTCCGCGGCATGTGGGATCCTCCCAGACCAGGGCTCGAACCCGTGTCCCCTGCATTAGCAGGCAGATTGTCAACCACTGCGCCACCAGGGAAGCCCCTCTCCTCAATTCTTTTTATTGTTTTTTCTTTATTCTGCTCTACGGTAGTTATTTCCACTATTTTATCTTCAGGTCACTTATCCGTTCTTCTGCCTCAGTTATTCTGCTATTGATTCCTTCTAGAGAATTTTTATTTCATTTAATGTGTTGTTCATCATTCACTCTTTAGCTCTTCTAAGTCCTTATTAAATGTTTCTTGTATTTTCTCCATTCTATTTCCAAGATTCTATATCATCTTTACTCTCATTACTCTGAATTCTTTTTCAGGGAGACTGCCCATTTCCTCGTTTTTTATTTGGTCTGGTGGGTTTTTACCTTGATCCTTCATCTGCTGCATACTTCTCTGTCTTCTTATTTTGCTTAACTTACTGTGTTTGGGATCTCCTTTTTGCAGGCTGCAGGTTCGTAGTTCCCGTTGTTTTTGGTGTCTGCCCCCAGTGGCTAAGGTTGGTTCAGTGGGTTGTGTAGGCTTCCTGGTGGAGGGGACTGGTGCCTGTGTTCTGGTGGATGAGGCTGGATCTTGGTTTTCAGGTGGGCAGGACTGTGTCTGGTGTGTTTTGGGGTGTCTGTGACTTTATTATGATTTTAGGCAGCCTCTCTGCTAATGGGTGGGGTTGTGTTCCTGTCTTGCTAGTTGTTTAGCATGGGGCGTCCAGCACTGGAGCTTGCTGGCCGTTGGGTGGAGCTGGGTCTTAGGGTTGCGATGGTGATATCTGGGAGATCTCATGCTGAGTGATATTACGTGGAGCTGGGATGTCTGTGGTAGTCCAGTGTCCTGAACTTGGCTCTCCCACCTTAGAGGCCCAGGCCGGACCCCAGGCTGGAGCACCAAGACCCTGTCATCCACACAGCTTTTGAGAAGTCTGAGGTCGTCTGCCAGCGTTCAGTAGGTGTTCTGTAGGAGTTGTTCCATATGTAGATGTATTTTTGGTGTATTTATTGGGAAGAAGGTGATCACCATGTCTTACTCCGCCATCTTGAAGGTCCTCTCTCTTCACACCCAATTAGAATTAAGTGTCATTTCCACCAAAGAGAGACAAGCGTTGTTGAACTTTTTCATTGCCAACTGGAAAAATTGTGCCACATTGTTGGACTTAACAGCTTAAAATTGCTTTCTCCTGTTGCTAGAGGATCCGCATTTCATCTGGAAAGGACATAAATGTGGCTATTTCACTTCAGGTCTAGCCCATCCACCTTTTTTCCCTTTGTGCTTAGTCTGTTTTACTTGCTCATAGTGGGCTCTGTGCAGAGGCCTTACCACCGCCCCTTCAGACCAGAGTTCCTTGTGAAATAGCTGAGCCGACACCTCAGCTTGGGACGTGCGCTGAAGCTCCAGTTCCTTCTTTATATACCTGTTTTATTTCTGGCTACTTTGTTTCATATTTCTATATCATTTTTAGGAATATTATTTTCTCCTCTATCTCTTACTGGAGTCTTAACCCCCTTATTTAAAAATATTTTTCATATTCTTTTATTGTTTTCATTTTTGTTTCATAGTCATATTCTGTGGAAATAATTACTATCCTAATTGTTGATTTTATTGGCTGTCTTCCCTAGTATTAGTTTTCAACATGTGTTTTATAATTTCAAAATTATTTCATAACAATTTTCAGACTTTTATGTGAAGTAGGAAGTTTTATTGTATTGTTATATTTAATTTATTTATTTTATTTATTTTTGTAAAAAATTTTATTGGAGTATAGTTGCTTTACAAAGTTGTGTTAGTTTCTACTGTATAGTAAAGTGAATCAGCTGTACGTATACATATATCCCCTCTTTTTCAGATTTCCTTCCCAGTTAGGTAACCACAGAGCATTGAGTAGAGTTCCCTGTGCTATACAGTATGTTTTCATTAGTTATCTATTTTATACATAGTATCAGTACTGTATATATGTCAATCCCAATCTCCCAGTTCATCCTACTCCCACCCCTTTTCCCCCTTGCTATCCATACATTTGTTCTCTATGTCTGTGTCTCTATTTCTGCTTTGTAAATAAGATAGTGTATAACAGTTTTTTCAGATTCCACATATATGTGTTAAATATGATATTTGTTTTTCTCTTTCTGACTTACTTCACTCTGTATGACAGACTCCAGGTCCATCCACGTCTCTACAAATGACCCAATTTCATTCCTTTTATGGCTGTGTAATATTCCATTGTATATATGTACCACATATTTTTTTTCTAACTTTTTATTTTATATTGCAGTATAGCCGATTAACAATGTTATGGTAGTTTCGGGTGCACAGCAAAGGGACTCAGCCATACATATATATGTATCCATTCTCTCCCAGACTCCCCTCCCATCCAGGCTGCCACATAACATTGAACAGAGTTCCCTGTGCTATACAGTAGGTCCTTGTTGGTTATCCTTTTTAAATATAGTAGTATACCACATATTTTATTTACTTCTACATTCACCACTTTCTGATTCACAGTATTATAGTTCCCACTGTGTTTCCCATTCCAGAACCAGGTCTTGTATTGGTTCCTTGGGGCTCCAGCTCCTGTGATTTTGATATTTCACATCCTGACTCTGAGCCAGTGGCTGGTGTGGCTAGGTCCTAGTGGTGAGACATGTGTGTGTCTTTTGCCTCTCCGAGTATGGAACTTATGATAAGCCCTCACCCCAAGTGAGAAGCGGGTGTTGTATTTTCTGCCTCCTCTCAGTCAGTAGTTTTTAGCGAAGCCTGGTCTTGATCCCCGGTCTCACATAGGGATTGCACTGAGTTCTGGGGATCCCATGGGGACTGAACTCCAGGCTGCCTCTGCCTGTGTCGAGAAGCTGGGACAGCATCCACAGCTTCAGTCCTCTCATCACTCTGCACTTATTTTCTATCTCTGGTTCTTGAAGATGACTGAAAGTACATCCCTACCTTATTTATGCCTATTTCATTCCATAGGGAAAAGCTTTCAATTAGATATTGGTGAGAAAAGGATATGTGTTTTGATATTTGTTTTTCAATGTGTTATTCCTCTTAGAGGTTTATTTCTAGAAGGATATAAATGCTGGATGTGGTACTGTATGCATAAATGATGTGGTTATGGTAGATATTTTTGGCTCTTTGGGGGATTCTTCATGTTTCTAAAGTTATCCCATGTAGAACAGAAAATATTATACCTATTTATCCCTTACCCTTACTTCTTCTTTCTTACTTTTCTTTTAATCCTTTATAAAATATAATCTACATATATTTATAGACTCAAGAGTCAGGACTTCCCTGGCAGTCCAGTGGTTAAGACTGCGTGCTTCCACTGCAGGGGACGTAGGTTCCATCCCTGGTCAGGAGACTAAGATCTCACATGCCACATGCCACGCAGCACGGCCACATAAAAGAGTAAAATTTATTAGTTAGCCCCTCCGTGCATGCCATGGCCCAGGAATTCCCTTGTTCCTTGTTTGATTATGTTGACCAATGTGGCCTTGAAACACTCTCCTTCCTTCTTAGTGTTCTCTTTCTTTCTGTGCTGTTCCACCCTCCACGAGTCTGTTGCTTGTCTTTTTTCTCAGAACACTCATTCTCTCTCTGAGCTTTACATATAACCTCTGTTTTAAACTGCTTTCAAATCTACTCTCCAACATAGAAAGAGATCAAGAGGAAGTGACTGGTATGGAAATGAGTGCCTGTTGTGGGCCAGGCTTAGGTGCTGTACATTCGTTCATTTGGTCTCCCAGCAGCACTGTGAGGTATAAGAATTATTGTTATCCATATTTTACAGATGAAAGAGCTCAAGCTAGGAGAGTAACGTAAGTAGCTGTCCTAATTTGTCTGGGGCTGAGATGGCTGTCAGGACTCAGGCAGAACCTTCAGTTTTAAAACCAGGAAAGTCCCAGGAAAACTGGGATAAATTTGGCCCCACAAGGCCCAAGTTCAGTGACTAGGAAGTGGCAAAGCCTGGACTTGAACCCAGGCCCACTTGAGCCTAACGTCTTTGCTCTTCACCATGATGTTTTACTGTCTCCATCAGAACGAAGTAGGGAAAAAAAAAAAAAGGGCTGATTTAGAAAGGAGGTAGAAGATAAAGGCATGAAGGAATTCATAGAGGGGAAATACTGTTTTCCGGAGGCGATTTCGTCAGGGGAAATTTCTGATTCCAGTACATTCACAAACTCAGTGTGGAGCTGAACAAATCACATCTCCATGCTGCCATTCCCTCCCCTGTAAATTGAGGGGCTAACAAGATGACAACTCCTAAAATTGTTTCCAGTTTAAAAATTATATTACTTAAAACTGTCCTTTAAATGTAAGCTCTCCAGAAGCATTTCATTGCCCATTAATATTAGCTAGTTTTTACACGGTCATTGAGAAAGAAGAAATCTGAAATGTATGCCAGGATTTACAATATTTCCTGATTTTGCTCAAATTTCTAGATCTAGCTCTTTAACATCAGTTATTATTTCTGAGTATAGCAAAATTCCACTGCAGCCGTTTAACAGTTTTTTTGCCCTTAATTTATTTTATTTGACTTGTGAATTAACTTTATGGTGTTTTCACTGTTGTCTTTAACTGTTTATATAATGTCCCAAACATCTCAGCAGGAATTGCTTTATAAATCAAGTTTTCACTCTTTATTGTTATTTATAAAATGTTAACGGCTTCTATTTAAGGCATGTGTGATTTAATAGCTGAGAGAATATACTTTTATAACAGCACTGTTTTAATCTGTGAAAATCACAAGAAAAAGAGTAAAACATGCCACAATTATCATTGAAGGCATAGCCCCATGTATTGACATGGAAATCTTCATAAGATATTTTGAAAGCATTTGTTATATAATTGACTACTTGAGAAATAAGGCACTATTACCTTATTTTTTTGTTCCTGGACACACGGGTTCTGTCTGATATGTTTCTAACCGGAATTCCTCCCACCCCAAATTTATATGATAACTTCAGGTATATTTAACATTTTATTCAAGAAAGGCCTCTTCTTGCTCTTCCTTTTACCTCTGCTCCTTTCTGTCAGCATCTTAAGGTTGAATTCAAGACTAAATGGGAAATTGAGGTGAAAAAATTATGGAATAATATGGGCCTTTCTGAAACCAGTTTGTGTGTGTGTGTGTGAGTGTGTGATTAGCACTCATTTTGGGCCAAAGTAATTAACTTCTTTTCTCATTTGGATCATTATGGTCTTCCTAGCAAGATAACTAAGTATATAAAATTAAACAAGCAAAGTCCATTAGCCATACTGCAAAAAATTATGACAAGTTACATGGAAACTTTAGTAGGAGTGAGATTTCTAAATAAATATTAAGAACTCTGCGAAAATTAAGCAGATTGTAATATTTCAGAACTTCCCTACAGGAATTTAAATCAACTGCTTTTATGGGGTACTTATTGCTTGGCTAGCCATGTACTCAGTCTTATGGAAGACATAACAGAAATTTGAAAAACTAGTTTCTTCTCTGGTGGGGCTTATAATCTAGCATAGATATTGTTCCTTTTAGCAAAGCTCTATGCTTCATATTTCTTTTGAGGAACAGTAATTGTGGCATGTTTTGGCTCTGTTTTCCTTGTGATTTTCACAGGTTAAAACAGTGCTGTTATAAAAGTACATTTTCTCAGCTATTAATCACACATGCCTTAAATAGAAGCCATTAACATTTTATAAATAACAATAAAGAGTGAAAACTTGATTTATAAGGCAATTCCTGCTGAGATGTTTGGGACATTATAGGAGAAATGAAACTACCTATAATGACAAAGGTTGTGTTTTCAGAGTTTTACTAGGTTACTTTGAAAAACTAATAATTAAAAATTAAAATGAAAATCTTACTGTTAAATAAATTTAAATTGATACATAGCAAATAATAAGAAAAGTGCACTATTCCTAAGTGTACAGCTCAAGGAATATTCAGGAAGTGAACACACCTGTATGACTACTATCCAATGATAAATAGAACATTACAAGCACCCTAGAGGCTTCCTTGTGCCACCCTCAGACACAAAAGTCTCTCTTCAAAGGATACTAGTACCCTGTTTCTCTATTAGTAAAATTTGCCTGTTTTTGAACTTTGTGTTAATGAAAGCATACTGTATGTCCTTTTTATGCTGTTTCTCTCTCAAGATTATGTGTGTGAGAATCAGTCATGTCTTGTGTATAGCAGTTCATTCTTGCTGCTATGAAACACTACATTGTATGAATAAACTGCAATTTATCTATTCTACTGTCAGTGGACATCTGGGTTGCTTCTAGTTTTTTGCTGTTACATAATGGTGCTACTGTGATCATCCTTATGTGTGTTTTTCGGTCCACATTATAAAGTGTGTCTGTTGGGAGTGGGAGGGCTGGGTCCTACTTAGGTATAGATTTAGGTTGTGAAGATATTACCAAATAGTTCTCCAAAGATTACCAGTTTACACTCTGACGGGCAGTGTATGAATATTTCAGTATCTGTATAGTCTTGTCAACCGTTAGTATTTTGTTAAAGACATTTGTTTGGGTATGTGGTGGTGTGGCTTTACTTTGTGTTTCCTTGATGACCAATGAGTTTTAAGCATTTTTTCACATGCTGATTTCCTACTAGGAAATCCCCTTTGCAAAGAGTCTATTACAGTCATTTGCCAACTTTTATATTAGATTTGTCTTTTTCATTGATTTGCAAAGAATATTTATATTGTATATGTTTTGTTTCTGCTTTTAATTTTAGAATATACAGGGACTAAAATTCAAAATTTCAGTTCCCTCTAGTAGTTGATCTCTTTACTGATGTGTGGCTCCATGTGACATTGATTGCTTCCGCTTCCCACCAAGTTACTTGACGTCACCACCATGGAATGCTAATCTTCTCTCTACCACTCCAGCCCTTCATCTCCTGTTGGTAATCTCTGACTATCAGTGGCCCTCAATGTATGTATTCATGTATCACCAAATCCTACTTTATACATCTCTAGATTAAAACCCTAAGGCAAGATCACAGAAAAACTCCATAGCTTATGGAATGTGGCTCAGAAGGACCAGTTTTCTTTTACACAGTGAGGCAAAAGGTGAAACAATTAGTATATTGTAGCTAAAAAGAGTATTTGAAATCATTTTAAAGTATAATGTGAGAGTCTTCTCAGTTTCGCTTCTCCTTTTTAATGACTTGAGAACTGCAATGAAGTTAATAGCTTTTGCTTGTGATTTAAAGATTTAAATATTTTATGTAAAAACAGGATATGTGGGGTATCTTAATTAGTGTCCGTGTCCATACAAGCCCACAGGGAAATAGAACATAATGTTGATTTTATGAAAGAGTTGAATCTTACAGGCAGAAGGCATCTGTGAAGTCACTGACTGGGCTTCTCCAATCCTGGAATGTTGGGGCTGGCGTGGGTGGGAGTGATGGGGAGGTTCTACGGGGAGAGGCTCTGAGACCCTATTTGGTAAGAACAGCCAGGCTTTCATCTGTTGTCCTCATTAAGTTCCTAGAGTTTCTTCAAACAAAGGTTGAAGCTGCTCTTCTAAAATTGTGTGTCTATTTTAAATCCTTCACTATGGACAAGGCGGTGGAATTAATTCAGTGAGGTTAAGCAGTTTGGAAGAGGTCACATACTACCAAGGCAGAATCAGGACTGAAATCCAAGTTTGCTCTCTCCATAGTGCTCTGAGACTCTGATGTTTGCGTCAGCTGCAGTAATATCCTAATGATTCAATTATGTCCTCTTCCTTCCCACTTCCTGACTCTGAAATATATTAATCCGAGTTAATTAGAGAATCAGAGAGAGGTTTCGTGCCAGGAAAGGAGTGTTACTCCATGTGCTTCCCGCTGTTGAATGCGTCCCCAGAATCACAGCTTATCTGATATTAATGGTCATGAATTCATAGAGTATTTTCTTTCCAACTCATCTTATGGCCCTCTGACTAATTTGGTTCATAATTTTAATTATGCAATTATGAATTTTTTATTCTCCTACCGTCTGGTATACCATTTTATCCAATATATTGGCCTTGTTATATTGGATCTAGTTACGACTTTTCCTTGTTTTCTTTGCCTGTTCTTCTTACTCTTTTCTCATTCCTCTTGTTTGCTGCCAGCATATCGGATGTCTCGTCAGAGGGTGGCTAGGAGAGGGAAGATGAGGAGAAGCATATTTTGAAGTTAAAATGTAGAAGACTGATGGATTGGATGTGATAGGTAAAAATATAGGAGGAATCAAAATTTGATGGCTTAAGCAACTGGGTGGATATAGGTACAATTTCTAATATAGAGAAGTGGGGGAGAGAGTCAACATGTGATGGACAGCTAGGAGGATTTGGATGGAGGGCAAGTGAGGAGAAAATTTGGGGTAGAAAATGAAGATTTGCTCCCGTTCACCATATATCAACTGGTGAAACTGTCCATCTAGATCCCTATCCCATGACCTGTTTCCCCGAGTCCTGCTGAATACCATAGGGCAGTTTCTCACCACCAGGATACTTAATTATACAGGATATCATGATAAAGACATAAGATTTATCTTTGGAAGAACAAGCTGTGGAAGGGGAAGCTAAGACGAAAAGGTAGGAAAATACTGTTTTTACTTCTGTTTGCCTTATATCCATGTAGGAATGGAATTAGAAATCCTCTGCATCCCTGTAACCTGATTTAGGGAAGCCTTAAGTTGCATCTTCTGAAGGAGAAGTTGTGAAAGGACTTTTTCACAAATATGCTCAAGGAGACATGGGAAGGTGGGACATTTCTGTCTAGCATGTTGTTGCCATAGTTACTCATTTCACAAATATTTATTTATTTATTTACCTGGTTTATTGAGAAATAATTGACATGCATCACTCTATAAGTTTAAGGCATATAACATAATGGTTTGGTTTGCATACACTGTGAAATGATTACCACAATAGGTTCTGCTAACATCCTTCTTCTTTTATGGATACAACAAAAAGAGAAGAAAGAAAAAAAGAAAAAAAGGAAAAAAATTCTCTTATGATGAGAACTTTCAGGGTTTACTCTCATAACAGCTTTCCTATACATCATATAGCAGTGTTAGCTGTAGTTGTCATATTGTGCATGAAATCCCTAGTACTTACTTATTTATAGTTGGAAGTTTGTACCTTTTGACCATCTTCATCAAATCCCCCTGTCCCATTCCTCCCACCACCCCCAGCACCTGGTAACCACAAGTCTGATCTATTTTTCTGAGAGTTTTTTGTTTGTTTTAAATTTTATATATAAATGAGATCATACATATATGCCAAGTATTAATTGGATATTAGCATAATGCCTTTAATGTCCATCCATGCCACAAATGGTTTCTTACTTTTTTGGTTTCTTAGTTTTTTATGGCTCAATAAAATTTCATTGTTTGTGTATATATATATATATATATATATATATATATATGCTAAAACTTCTTTATCCATTCATTCATTGATGGACACTTAGGTTGCTTCCATGTGTAGGCTATTGTAAATAATGCTGCTGTCAACATGGGGGTACAGATATCTTTTTTGTTCTCCAAACTATTTTTCCATAGTGGCTGTGCCAATTTACAATCCACCAACCATGTACAGAGGTCCCCTTTTCTCCACATCCATACCAGTATTTGATATATCTTATATTTATGATGATGGCCATTCTAACAGGTGTGAGGTGATATTTCATTGTGGTTTTAATTTGCATTTCCCTAATGACTAGTGATGTTGCACATCTTTTTATGTATTTGTTGGCCTTTTGTATATCTTCTTTGGGGAAATGTCTGTTTAGGCCCTTTGCCCATTTTTAAATTGAGTTATTTGTTTTTTTGCTACTGAGTTGTATGAATTCTTTGTATATTTTGGATATTAACCTCTTATCAGATATATGGTTTGCAAATATTTTTTCCCATTCTGTAAGTAAGGGACGTTTCAAATATTTTTTGAAATCCTTCTACATGCCAGGTCCTGTTCAAGGCCCTGGGAATACAGCAGGAAAAAAAAACAAAGTCCTTGCCTTTATGGAAGTTAAATTCCAGAACGCTAATTATGTCAGTACGCTGTTCAAAAACTTTGTTGCCCATTTCAGCAGCATAAGATTTAGCCTCTTGCTTAAATCAAACAGACTCACTACTTGCTGTCCCCCAAACCACATATGTTCTCACTTCCTTGCGTTTGTGCTCATTCTCTCATCTGCCTGCTTCTCTACTCCTCTTAAGTGGGCCAACCTGACCTACTCAAGACTGGTATTCAGTACCACAGGGGTGTGCTGGTCAGTATCCAGTTCTAACTGGTTGATGCTTGTGCTGAACCAGTTACTCAACGTTTCACTGTTACCCCTGCACCCACCCTTCCAGGTGTAGCTCAGTCTCTTGAGAGCCTTTCCTAGTTCCTTCCTCAGTCTTCAGTGACCTCATCTTCATTTGAATTCATGGTACCCATGGGTTTATACCACTTATTTCACAAAGCTTGCAGACTTTCTTAGGACATCTGACATACAATTGTTTGCATTTTATTTAAAAATTTGACGTAGACTTTTGTCTTTTCTTCCAAAATAGATGGCATGCTTCTTGCACAACTGAGACAGTAAATATGTACTTCTTAATTGATCAGTGCATCAGGAGGCACTCAGCATCTTGTAACTGTCTGCTGGGGACCTAAAGTGGAGAGGGACCCTATCTGCTGATATTCTGTGTCACTGTGCTTATCTTTAAGCAATTCCATCCTCTGGGGCTTTCTTCCAACCCCAGCTCCTATCTCAGAGTCGTCCCCCATCACTTTGGGTTTGCAGGGGCATTACCATGCCAGCACCCCTTAGGATGCTTGGCTAGTTTTCTGCATTAAAAGGACAGTGGAATATCTTGCTTGTCAACCAATTTAACGCAGGCTGACACTCCTGGCACGCTGAATTAAGGTGGAGGAGCCAACTGCCTCAGAGAAGAGTCCATTTCTATGGAGATTAAAACAAGAAAATGACAGAGCACAGACACCTTTGTTTTCTTTTTATATTTAAAAGGAAAGAAGACCGTAGTTAAGCCAGACCAGAAGATGAGTTTTGATTGTTAATTGCTAAGGGAGGTGCAGTATTTTAATTTATCCCAGTCATTTGTAGAACTAGGCAGATTAGGTACATATTCTGCGTTCTTTCCCATGATATAAGGCTGACAATTTGAGAATTAATCCTTTTTGGATGTTCCAGATTTGTTATTTTAAAACTATAACTGCGGTAGTCTTTCCCCTCTGGGTAGGAGCTGAGGAAAAGTGTTGTCGCCTTTTATCTAAGAGCATGTGATTACAGAGTCGTGACTTCCATAGGGCAAAGATGGTTTACAGATTTACTCAACTAATCCCTAAATTATTTAACAGGCCTCAAATACTTCACCACAGTTTGATGGTCTAGTCAGCTAACTGAACAATTATACTTAAAGTTTTAAAACAAGAGTCTCCATAAAGCATTTAATATTCCTATTTCTAATTATAAAGCCACGTGAGCACAAACTAGTACGCATTGATGTAACTGACTTTCTGGCTGTAGGGACAGCATTTGATGCATCTTGGATAATCCTTTGGAAGTAAATGATAATTTCAAATGTAGGAAGAATGGCTCAGCTCAATCAACCCATTCATCAGCCCTTTATTGAGCATCCAGAATGTGATGCACTGAGCTGGGAACCTTGAAGTTCAAAGAACAAGGCAACTCCAACTGAACATTTAAATCTTTTGGGAAATGTCAAGAATTGTAGATGTCTAGGCCCCACTCTAGACTTGGTGTATTTTTAGCATTCCCCACCCTCTCTCCAGGCACTTGTCATCCTGGGTTGAGTACCTCTGGTATAAAGTATAGTTTGGTACAAGGCAGTAGGAGTCTAATCGGGAATATTGAACTTCTATTTACATCCATTACTCTGCCTTTTTAGTTCCTTACCCAGAAGCATATGATACATTTCAAGTGAGAGGCATGGACAACATAACTACTGAGTTTAAGGGAGGAACAGATCTTGGAGGCTGGAGATAGGATTTGAATCTATGCTTTAAGAATGGGTAGGATATAAATAAACATAGATGTGAGAACAGGACATTCTGAGTGGAAGACTGGCATAAACCTGAGCTCAAGTGTGTAAGCTTAAGGTGAGAATGTGTAAGGTATATGCCAAGTATTAATTGGATATTAGTTGGAAAATTGTGAGAAATCAGATGGACCTTCACAGGGACTTGGGCCCAAAGATCTGGCTTTGAGTTCTGTTCCTGCCACTGAGTAACTGCTTACATTGACAAGGTATTTCACTTCTCTGAGCTCCAGTTGCCACATCTGCTGAAAGTGGGACAAGAGTTCTTATGGGATTGTTTAGAACCAGTAAGGTAATGTGTATACAAGGGCTTGATAAACCACAGAGCACTACCCAATGCTAGCTGGGTATTATTATTGTCTTTTGGAGGGGAAGGCATTGAAGGTATTAGAGCAGAGTAGTGATGTATTAAAATTTTTAATCATTTATGCTATTTCATCATGAATAAGTAAAAGAAATAGCTAAAAATAAGTATTCATTATCACTGAGTTACTTTATGTCATTGTGTTTAGGGACGTGAAGCCCTGCCTTCAAAAGAGAAGGTCCCCCTAACTGCCCACCATGGCTGCAGAGGCTGGGCCCGACCAAGCAGAAAGTGAGTATCACTGCTTTCCTAACAACTCAGTACACAGTGCATGATGCTCCAGTGGCTTTGAGGAAACTCTCCTGTTAGTTACTGGCTCTCAGAGTGCTAACTTTATTGGCAAGCCTGCAAGAATCCACCTCATTCCCTTTATTTAAGTATAACCAACTTTTGAGAGATATAGAGCAACTTTTGACTTAATGTGCTGTCTGATACGGTATGCAGTAGTCACATATGGCTATTTAGGGCTTGAAATGTGGCTAGTGAAACTAAGGAACTGAGTATTTAAATCATTTTACTTTCAATATGAAACCTGATAATTCAGTTATTGGAAAACTTTTAAGCATGTTTGGAGCAACTTGGGCATGTGAATCTATTTTTTCAAGTGGACATTTTGTAAATACAGCTAAAGTATTTCTGATAAAAATTTGACATCTGAATTGAGATGTATGTAAGTGCAAAATACGTACAGGATTTTGAAGATAGAACAAAAAGAGAATGTAAAATATCTTGTTAATTTCTAATATTGTTTAATATTGAAATGATAATGTTTGGATATATTTTGTTTAAATAAAACATTCTATAATAATTATTATACGTTATTAAAATTAATTTCACCTCTTTTCACTTTTAAAAATGCAACTACTAGAAAATTTTAAATTACAAATGGGGCACACAGTATACTTCGTTTAGAGCTGCTCTAGACTTGGCAACACTTCAAGTAATCTTGAATTTAGGCTTAGGTAGCATGATTGAGAAACATTTAGTACTGTATGTAGAGCTGGGATCATTAAGATTTTCTGTCCTGCTACCTCCCCTTGGCTCTTGTGACCCCAGGCAGTATATGATACAGGCCAGCTGACTTCTGTCCAGGGCTACAAATAGAGTGCATTGTGGATTACATTAACTCTCTTCCTATTTGGATAATACAGCACATTTTTCAAGATGGAAAGGGCAGAAAGGGAGGAAGATCCAGGAAGTGGAGGAGGAATGTTCTCTAGTTTCATTTTGCCTTTGGGTCATGCCCATAATTACTTAAATTATACTTGAAGTCTTGCATCTATGAGCTTGGAATTCCCCTACATCTTCTTAGCAACCTAACACCAGTCTGAGAAATATTACCATAGAGATTTTGGGGTGGCGGGTACATTGTAAAATCTCCCTGAGGTACTTAGGTAACCTATTAATCATATATTGTTGCAAAGAAAATAAGACATTTTGCTTAAGAAGAATAAAATTGGGGAAGTGAGGAAAATTGTAGCTATAAGAGACAACAGAATGCCTTTAAGTTGGAACTGAAAAGTTGGGTCTTAATGCAGTGTGTGTTGTGAAAAAAATTGTTGAATGTGGACTTTAGGAGATGATAGCCATATGCCACTTGAAATTTGGGTTTTGCTTGGTTTTAAAATTCTTTCTGAAAAGAAATTAGAAATAAATTTTCTTTTCTTCACTTGTAAGTAATGGAACTGAATATAAACTATTTTATTTGAGGTCTTTCTCAAAGAGCATCTGTTCACTTTCTAGCTTCTACAACTCTTTGCATGAGAACTAATTAAAGACTGTTAGTTCTAGCTTCCCTCTCCTGCTTCTCGTCTCTAAGTTTCTCTGGTCCCCTAACCCTTCATTTGTTTTTTAATGGTTTGGTGTGTGTTTGTTATTTTTAGCTAAGGAATTTTTTTCCTACAAAATAAAACTTAGGAAGAGTTCAAATATGTAAAACAGACAAGGTCTAAGCTGCTCTCATTGAAGAAAAGCCTCCAAGGCAGTGAAATTGATGAGACAGTTTTAAAACCACTGCCTGAGTCTGGATTTGATTCACTGTGTTATTTCTCTTTGGGATATTTTCTGTTTTAAATCTTATCTCTAATAATACAGTGGAAAGCCTTATATCTTTAAAGGGAAATTCATACATTAGTGAGCTGGCAGTAGGGGGTGTTGGTGATTTATTTTGGCCTGTGTCACAGTATTTTACTGAATGTCATGGCATTTATTTACAATTTTATTTTCTGACGTTAGGCTCTAAGCACCTGGAAGGCTGGGGTACCAAGTTGTCTTATTTATTTCAGCACATTTAATGTCAAAACAGCATCTAGGACTAGTAGGTGCTTAACGAACGTATGCTGAACTGAGTCTCATTGAATGTGAAGTAGTGCTTTTTTAACACCTGTGAAATTAGGCATTTAGGCACTAAGTCTGACTGTATAAGCAAGGGAGGGCTTAGCCATGTGGCCGTGCATCTTTGTTCAGGATATCTTCTTAGTAAGTTGTCACAAAGGCTCTGAAGAATGCAACCAGTTTGTAGGAAGAATGGGAACCCTGTGATTAAGGGCAGTTATTTTTGTTATGGTTATAAAAAACACGTTTGTTAGTCCCCAGGTCTTTTTGGATGCAGAAAAGACTTGTTTAATCATTACAATCAAGAGATGGCCAGTGGCTCATTTGCTGTCATAGTTTCCATAATTAGATCTTCTTCTGGTGTCTTCACTTCAGAGATTTACTAGAGCAATTATACAGAATCTATAAGGCATTGAGAGAAATCTGAAGTTTTATGAACTATTAATCATAATAGCATTAAACTGATGATGTATGAAGAGTGAGTTTTAAAAATATATATAAAATAAATGTAAGAAAATCTTTTAGGCTAGTGAAATCCCTTGGTATTAGAGATTCATTTTTTTCCCCCATGGGAATGTTAATATTTGCACTCATGTTTTAGATAAGTTTAATATGACTATTTCAACCTCTTCATGAACTTTATCATAAAATATTTGTTATTGCTTATAGTGATTTTTTATTGCATTTTGGGGATTTAGTAACTTGAAGAATCCAAAGTATGAAGAGATTTTATTATTTGCAAACCTATTAATTAATTAGTTTTGGGTATAAAGAATCTATAATAAGACCAGATTCTTTCAAACTAATTTAGGAAGTTGAAATTTATCTTTGTGTTATTGAAGAAATGAGGATTGATTAATGAAATTAATTATATAAACACTGTTGGGTAGATGTTTAGCCCAATGATAGTAATACAGCTGTAACTACAGTAATAATAATTGCTCACATTTATTGAAAGCTTATTATGTGCCAGGCTCTGTGCTAAGTGCTTTGTAACCAAGTCCAATGTAACCATCAAGACAGTTCTGTGCAAGATATATTATTATTATCATCTTCATTTTACAAATGAGAAAATGAAGGCTTAAGAACAATAAAATATGGTTCATGAACAAATTGGAATTCAGAGCTAAACAGTATGACTCAGGAATGAGAGCTCTTAAAAATCATTTTATATGCTGTGGATATGTATTTGCAAATAAAGAAAACCTTAATTATAGAATTTTTAACAGAGAAGGAGGAGACCTTGACAACTTCTTAATAACTGAAGTTATAATGTACACTTGAACATATAAAAGCTGCATGCTTACATACTTACCCTGTTGTGAACAAAGAAACAGAAGCCTCAAACATTATTAACTGGATGAATTTTTAACATCAAAGTTGTTTAATTTCTTGTAATTTTAGAATGCATTTGTTGAATATATACATATCCTTGGATATTATAAAAATAAAGAACACACTCTGTCTTTGCCTTTTCTAAGGCATTGAGATATGAGTTATCTGTGATGCCCTGAAAATTTAACTCTTTGGTTCCAAGGCTAATTTTTAGTTACGAGAGAAAATCAGAACAGCTGCCTCAGTATCTTAAATGATAGTGAGGGCTCAGGACTGCTGACTTGGTGTCTATGCGTCCATGTCTTCAGTGGAACCATTTCTAGGTCTGTGTGAAATCATTCTCTTCTGGTGGTGGCTGCCTTTCTCTGCCCTTTTAAGAAAATTTCAGGCCTTGTTCTTGAGGATGGTGAATATCAGGCACACTGGTCAACAAAGAGCCCAGCTAGAAAGAAAATGTTACCTTGGGAATTTAAACTCCTCTGTCAAAGGCTAATTTTTTGGTTAGGAAGGGGAAAATCAGAACGGCTCCATCAGCACATTACATTATAATGGGGCAAAGGATTGCTGGCTTGAAATGAAGGTGTCTTAGTCCATTCAGGATGCCATAACAAAATGTCATAATGTGGGTGGCTTATAAACAACAGAAATTTATTTCTCGTAGTTCTGGAGGCTGGGAAGTCCAAGATCATGGCATCAGCAGATTTGTTGACTGGTGAAGGCCTGCCTCCTCACTAATAGGCTCATATGGTAGAAGGGACTATCTAGCTCTCTGGGGTCTCTTTTATAAGGGCACTAATCTCAATCATGAGGCTCCACCCTCATGGCCTAATCATGTACCAAAGGCCCCACCTCTTAATACCATCACATTGGGCATTAGGTTTCAACATATGAATTTTGGGCGGACGCACATATTCAGTCCGCAGTAGAAAATGTCAGTGAAATAGGAGTACTCCACTAGGGTGACCAGCCAAACCTCAAAGGTCTCCAGAACTCACAAGGAGTGCATGACATTAGGAAAAGCAGCAGATGTGTTAAAAACAAAAAACAGCAAGCAACTCAGAAGACCAGTACCTTGTGGGTTCCCAGCCTGGTTGACTTTAGAAGGCACTTGGGCTCCCTGTGTCTCAGAGCTTTCCCTGCAAATGAAGACTAGATTATCTCTAAGGTCTTGCTTGGAATGAAGATGCAATGGCTTTTGTGAAGGTACATTTTCACCAAAACCTAATGACTTAATCATTTCGTATATTAATAAATGATATTGTTTGTCATGTGTATGACACATGGCAATATTGTAATTATAAGTAATTGTAAGGGAGGTTTGATTAGTCAGAAGAAGAGAATTAAAGGAGGAAAGATTTTCATGAGAGGAGAAAAGAAGAGGACAGTGTGTGGAGCCACACCTTGGAATGCCTCACTGCCTTTCCTCTGGGAACTAAGTGGTCTGGTTAGAAGCCCCCTCAAAGTAGATGTAGATTTTAGTTGAAACTTGGTGAAAGAGACAGTTTAAATCCCTGAACTCCTGTCTCTTCCATGTGAGGACAGTGCATCTTATGGCTTTGAATGGTAAACTTTGTATGAACCATTTTATGATTCACATGTGGTTTTGTGCTCTGATGTATTCAAAGAATATGTACACTTTTTCAGAAGCGTGTGTGTGAAGTCTTGACAACTACTTTTGGAAATAAGAAAAAAAAATCCATCAATCATTGTCCTTAGAAATATGTAGACAGCCCTGAATGTGGGCAGATACAGTGGCAAATGTGGGAGAACAGGGAGATTCGAGTTTGGTAATGACTTTACAGCACTGTCCATAGGTATGAGTGGAAGGAAGGGAGAAGAAAGAGAGCAAGAGGAGATGCTCTTTCTAGAATAACTGCAGTGACAATCTCATCCCAATGATGAGACAGCTTAGTAGATGCTTTCTCTCCTAACCCAGCACTTTTAAGGTGGGTTAGAGCCCAGTTGTTCCGTTCATTGCTAGGGTCTTCCCCAGGTTCAGTCCTCAGGATGTCATTGCCCCAAAGTAACAGTGGCCTGTTGCCCACTAGTCTACATGGTAAAAAACAAGGGGAAATTTTGTGAAGGAATAAAGAGTTTGCCTCAATGTTTCATTATGAATTTTCAAACATACAGCAAACTTGAAATAATTTTGAATCAACACCCAAAGATCTACAACCCAGTGCTCACCATTAATATTTTATTGAATTTGATTTATCACATATCCATCCATCAATCAACATACATATCATTAGTCAGAATTCAGTGTTTGTTTATAGTTTTTCTTTTTTGATGTACAATGTACTACAATGAAGTGCAGAAATCTTAGGTGTATATTCATTGAGTTATAATAATATACCTGTGTAATCTACTGTGTATCAAGACATAGAACACTGTCATGTCCCCCAGAAATTTCCTTCATGTCCCTTCTCAGTCAGTCCATGAAGATCAATGTTCTGGCTTTTTTTCTCCTATATATTAGCTTTATTTACTCTAGAACATAAGTGGAACCATACAGTATTTGCTTTTTTGTGTAAGGATGCTTACTTGACATAATGTTTTTGAAATTCATTCATGTTGTCGTGTATGTCAGTAGTTTGATTCTTTTTTTTTTTTCTTTGCGGTACGCGGGCCTCTCACTGTTGTGGCCTCTCCCGTTGCGGAGCACAGGCTCCGGACGCGCAGGCTCAGCGGCCATGGCTCAGGGGCCTAGCCGCTCCGCGGCATGTGGGATCTTCCCGGACCGGGGCACGAACCTGTGTCCCCTGCATCGGCAGGTGGACTCTCAACCACTGCGCCACCAGGGAAGCCCCTGATTCTTTTTTGTTGTTGAGTAGTACTTCATTGTATGAGGATATCACAGTTTGTTCACTGTTCTCTTGTTGATACCCATCTGAGCTCTTTCCAGTTTGGAATTATTATGAATATACCTGCTGTGAGCATTCTTATACAAGTCTTTTGTAAGTATAATGTTTCATTCTCTTTGGTAAAAACCTAGGAGTGGGATTTTGCAGTCACAGAGAAGGTGTATATTAGGTTTTTGTAAGAAATTGCTCTAGCTTTTCCAAATTGATTATCCTATTTTATATTTCCACCAATGACACATGAGGGTTCCAGTAGCTCCACTGTCTCGCCAACATTGGCTGTTTTCAGTCTTTTTAATTTTAGCCATTCTGGTGGGCATGTGGTGGTATCTGCTATAGTCTGAATGTTTGTGTCCCCCTAAAATTCATATGTTGAAATCCTAATGCCCAATGTGATGATGGTATTAGGGGTTGAGGCCTTTGGAAGGTGATCAGGTCATGAGGGTGGAACCCTCACGAATGGGATTAGTGCTGGTGTAAAAGAGGCCCCACAGACCTTCCTACTCCCCTCTACTATGTGAGGATACAACTAGACATCTACAACCAGGAAGAGGGCCCTCACCCGACCATGCTGCCACCTTGATATTGGACTTCCAGCCTCCAGAATTGAGATAAACAAATTTTTGTTGTTTATAACCTACCCAGTCTGTGGTATTTTGTTATACCAACCCAAACAGACTAAGATAGTATCTTATTGTGGTTTTGATTTGCATGAAGATGGAGTTTTTAATGGCTTAAAATTTGAGTAGGTGAAAAGAAGAGAGAGAAAATCTTGATCCCAAGGGTACTAAAGGAGGTGTAATTAAAGAAATGGGGAGCATACAGGCCAGACTGAAAAGCTAATTTGATAAGTAATATATTTAAATTTTACTGAGTCCAGGTTAGGAAGAGAAAGCCAAGAAACTTAAAAACATCAGAATCAGCTAATAATAAAGGAAATATATAAGTAGGAAATCTTAGATGAGACTAAATGAAGATGATGTATTCTATGTACACGCTATAGAATTCTATACATAGATCTGGGTAAAATGAATAAGAATCTTAGGAAAATACAGATGAGGGATGAGTTATCATTGTAGTGTTACCCACTTGTAGGTACATATATTTTTATTTCAATGCTATTCCTACTTAATAAACCTTTTGAGTTTTATTATGCAGTTATAATTTTATCAAGTTGTAACGTAAATATTCTTGAAGAAATGTACAGCCATATTAATTAGTCATCAGGTATAGAAAACACAGATAGACTTACTAATAATTTTTGTGTCCAAATCATGGTGTGTCTTCTGTATTTAAAGAACTTTCAGAACTAAAGGAGATATCAATTTTGTGTGTTTTCTTTGGTCTCCCTGGACTTTAATAATTTAGGATAATCTACTTAACACTCTGACCATTGTAAGCTAATGTTTTTTTTAAAGTAAAATATTACATTAAAGGAACATTACATTAACTTCCTTTGCATTCTCTTAAAACATCCACTTATAAAATTTTCTTTTTATAACATCCTGCAAATTCATAACTCTCCAGGGCTTCCCTGGTGGCGCAGTGGTTGAGAGTCCGCCTGCCGATGCAGGGGACACGGGTTCGTGCCCCGGTCTGGGAAGATCCCACATGCCACGGAGCGGCTGGGCCCATGAGCCATGGCCGGTGATCCTGCGCGTCCAAGCCTGTGCCCCGGAACGGGAGAGGCCAAAGCAGTGAGAGGCCCGCGTAACGCAAAAAACATAACTCTCCAAATTTCAGTTTCATAGTTTTGCCATTTTTGGTTAAGAAAGTACGTTAACTACATTAAAAAAAATAAACTATTTCTCTGTTTCTATTTTAGGTCCTATATTAGAGATTCCCAAGCAAGATTTTTTTCAAGAAGCAAAAACTCTCATTGCCCAACACTATAAGAAAATAAATGAGGTTAGTGCTTTGCATTTATCTAACACTGTATTTTTCAGGAAACTAATAGCAATTTTTATATACTACAATAATTGATCCAAATGATTGCATGAACCCTAATAGATTTTGAATAGAAGAGAAAATGAAATCCTTACTAGCTATAAAAATTGATTTCAGATTGCATTTAAAAATTTTAAATTTAAAAATTTAAAAAGATTTTTCAGCTGTACAGCTTATTTAATTACATATATTTTAAGTTTGCACATTTAATTTAATTTTTAATGTCTCCTGTTGATGAATTATAACAAGTTTTTGGATTAAATATCTCAAGTAAATATCCCTCTCTAAACACTGTTAGGCAAAGCTAACAGATAAAATATACTGTGAGAGGCGTCTCTCTTATGCCACCTGCATGACATGCTTACCTGTATCTTCTCCTACATCACTTTGTATTAGGACTGTTTACTAGTCTAATAGCTCCTTGAGGGCAGTAACTGTCTTTTTTTGAATGTTGCATCTCTAGCAGTAAGCCTTGTGTCTGGCTCAATAAATAATTGCTTAATGGCATGGATTTGGAAGGTGAGAAGGAATGAAAGGGAAAGGGGTGGCAAAGAGGCAGGAGGGTGGGTACAGGGTGAAATTTTGGAGGAGAGCATCTACAGAGGAGACGGATAATTTGGGGAGCAGCTGCCGTTGTGACAATGGGCCTTTGGGGAGACAGGTGAGGGCAGGGGACTTAGGATGGTTTACTGTGTGCCACACTATTCTTCTCCATTTTGAATACTTTAAAAAAAAAACGAACAGAATTTTAAATAAAGATTTTAAGTATTTTTCTATGCTTACTGTGAGGGGGAAGAGGATTATAATTTTTACATATGTTTCTTTTGAATGGTCCTCTAGGCTGAGACTGACCATAGGTTTTATTTAATCTTGTAATCAACATTGTTAACATTGCTTAACTAATTTTTGCCTCTAATCAATTAGAAGTATTTGATTTCACCAGTAGGCATGTGAGATGAAAAGTGCACTGTCTTCACAGTTAGGTAGCTGTGCCTTAGAACCTTCACCTATTTTTAGAATTTTATCTAATAATAACAGCATAATATTCTACCTTTGGTTGCTTGGTAAAATGTAATACTAGTCTACTAAAACCTCCTTATTGGCATCTTCTATTTTGTTTTTTTTGGCCGTGTCAGGTCTCAGTCGCGGCATGGGGGATCTTTCCTTGTAGTGCGCGGGCTTCTCTCTTGCTGTGGCACGAGGGTTTTCTCTTCTCTAGTTGGCGTGCAGGCTCCAGGGCGCATGGGCTCTGTAGTTTGAGGCCCGCGGGCTCTCTAGTTGAGGCGCGGGTTCAGTAGTTGTGGGGCATGGACTTAGTTGCCCCGTGGCATGTGGGATCTTAGTTCCCCAACCAGGAATTGAACCCGTGTCCTCTGCACTGGAAGGCGGATTCTTTACCACTGGACCACCAGGGAAGTCCCCTTATTGTCATCTTGAGTTGGCAACAGCTTGAATTTGTCTAAATCTTTTCTTGTGGGGAGGAGGAGAGCTGTAGCTCTATCTGTGGGCCAGAGAATTGCTAGACTAAAACAATTATAATTGTTTGGATAATTGCCTGTCAGAGACCTGGGACTGTATTATTTTTCTGTTGCTCAAAGTAGTCAAAATTAATAAGAAATTAAGTGATTGAAAGGATCTAAAATACATATTCAATTAGTAATATGCTTTTTTTGAGAATCTACCTCCATGTATGAGCAGTTATTTCTGGTTCAACAGAGAGTTTTGGGGGTGTTAGCATTTTTTTGACATTTGAAGATTCTCCAAAGATGGTTGAAAATAAATTCTTATATGTCTATTTGAAAACTTCTATTTTAAAATGGACTTTAAAGCTGTATTAGAAAATATCACATTTGAGGAAAAAATCACTATTTTAAAATTCATATATTTTTTAAGTTGAATGTAACCCTCATGCTTGTTAAGGGCTTTTGGAGAACTATAAAGGATAACATGTGCTTTATCTGATTATTGTTATGTGCTTTAAGTTAAGGTACTTTGTAAAATATATTTAGTGGATATAATTTTATTAATTTATTAACAAAATTGATTACATAATTTTTTATACAGTTAAAATTAAATTTTATTAAATTTATTTTTGTTTTGTTCATAGAATAAAGTTCCAGGTACTTCTATAAATGTCTTTAGAAATAAACATCAGAAACCGAAATGTAGGAAATTCATACCTTTGGAGATCAAAAAACAGGAAACACTTGATACGGTCCGAGAACTTCAGGCAGCATACAAAATGATTTGTTTTCTCAAAGACTGTTCCAAAAGTGGACATTCTGAGGAGGCTCCATCACGAACTTCTTTCAAGGAGCCACGCATTTTCAATGTAAAAAAAAAATACAAGGGGTCTATAGATCTAATTGTGAAAGGTAAGTTTTTGGTGGAGCAAAGACATTTAGCAAGCCAGCAGGCAAAACTGTTTGCTTATGGTGTGCTTGTAATGGAATTTCCTTGTTCAAACAAAATCCTACACTTTAAATGTTAGCAGTGAAAGGTAGGGAGGCATGATTAAAAGGGCTGCTAACCTCTGGGAGCCACCAGATATTGAGAAGAGGGCATCCTAATGGGAGAGAGGAATGCAGGGGAACGAAACCGGTTAGCCACTTCTTCCAACAGACACTGTTCCTAGAGCATGCAGAGGCTCATGGCTCTGGATTTTGTTGTTGAGCAGGGTAGGTAGGGTAGGCAAGCTATTTGTGAGTGTGTCCCCCCAAAACCCTAAAGGGATTTTTGGGAGCTATAGAGTTTCCTTTAAGACCAATTGTGATAAAGGTTTATTCTCTTTCAGGAGCTTGGTAAGGTGGAACCTGGAGGTCTATTTAGGCAAAGTTATACTGTTTTCTGAGACTAACTGGTTTTCCTGGCTGGAATGACCTCTTAAAGTACATTTCTAGTTATAAGCTTTCATAACTTCATCTGCATTTTCCCTCTTTTGTTATTGCTTATTATGTTATTCATTCATTTGAATTTTTTCATTCAGTGAGTGCCTGCTCTGTGCCAGGCAGTATGTTAGGAGTTGGAAAAACAAAGCTTAAAAGGCTCAGAGAGTAATGGTGGGGATAAATACTTGGGTAATTTCTTATCATATAGTGTGACAACTGCTGTACTAGAGTCAGTACAAAGCATTATGGAAGCACTGAGGAGTAACCAACCAGATGCCAGAATGAAACTTTCTCAGATGAGATCTCATTAGAAATGGGTTTTAAGGAGAAGTTTGTTAAAGGTAGGTGGTAACAGGAAAGGCCATATTGAACCATGGGAGAAAAATATTAAAGCTCTGAAGGACAAAAGAAAGTGATATGTTTTGGGAAAGGAGAGATACGGTAAGAAATGAAGTTGGGGAGAGGGGTGAGGCTAGGTTTTGATGTGAATATAATAGCAGACCTAGGAGTTGACCCTATGTGTAATGGAGAGCCAGTGATGATGGGGGTGAGGTATGACCGATTCTTTCTGTTTAGAAAAATAAAACTGGTGGTAGAGGCTGTGGAGAGAATGGTGCCAGAGAGATAAGAAAGGAAGCTGCCCAGGAAAGAGATGGTCCATGTAAAGGATGGCAGGGGCTTAAAGTAGGGCAGTAGTGAAGCATGAAGTGTGGAGGAGGGATGTTCCAGCAGCATTTCTCAAAGTGTAGTTTTCAGAACACTAGTCCTGAGTGATTCACCTTGACATAAGTGTTCTTGGTAAGGTGAGTTTGAAAAAATGCATTTACTTCTTGGAGATCCATATTGAGCATTAATATATTGAAAACTCTAAGAAATACTACAGAAAAGAAATCTGTTTAATGTTTTTTAACCTGGCTATCACCAATTTGTTTGACCAAAGAATTCCTAAAGAAAGATATTCAGGTTTCTAGACTGGAAAGCTCAACAGACATCATTAAGCTGAGTTAGGAATTCAGAAGGAGAAGCAGATTTAGGGCAGGTGAAGAAAGGGATGTAAAAGATAACAAATTCAGTTTTAGATCTATTAAGTAGACATGCATATGGAGATAGCCATTAGAAAGTTGGAAATGGAGGTCTGACACCTGAGAGAGAGATAGGTGAAGATTCAAGATTGATGTTGTGGGTCGCTGCTGAACTGAAACTGTGGGGTTCATGCATTTGTTCAACCAAATTTATTTACTAGGTGAGATATAGAGAGTTAAAAGATATGCTACTTGCCCTCAAGAAGTTGAAATTTGCTATATATAATTTGTGTGTGGTTGGATGAAGGAGGATAAATAGATGATTATAGTACAGTGTGACTGACTATAATAAAAACAAGCTCTACCTCTTTAAAAATCAATTGGAAAGATACCTGATTCAGATTTAGGAATAGGGATGGATTCCCAGGAGATTTAAAGTCTGGTAAATTGTGAAGGATGAATAAGCGTTAACTCAAGAAGGAAGAAAAGTCCTATCTAGTCAGAGCGTCTAGTGTCTACATGACAATGAATATCTGAGAAAGTAATTATAGTGTACTTGAGGGAACTGAAATAATTTTACATAACTGACTTAGGATTGGGGAGTAATTAGAGATGAGACTAGAAGAACATTGAATTTTAACCTAAAAGTAATCCAGATGTTTTAAAGAAAAGTTGCAGTGGTCACATTTGCATTTTAGAACATATACTGGCAGCAGAGATGAGGTATGATGAATTTTGGAGGCACAGAGACCAATGAGGAGACAGTAACTCCCACGAGAAAGGATGACTTGAATTAAGGCAGTGGCACTGGGGATAGAACTGAGGGGAGAGATTTTAGAAATATTTGAGAAGTAGAGTTATCTAGATTAGGTCAACAATAAGGTGGAACATAACAGAGAAGGGCTGTAGGATTCATTGGCTTAGTGGTACTGAGTGGCAGCATGGAAACATATAGCAAATTAAAGGGTTGGAGATGCTTCTTATGTATGCAATAAACTGGAATCTAAACCATGTATCTACTGAGCTTTGTAGCTCTAGGTGAAGAAGTTGGGAAACAGCATTATTAAAATATGTTGGTGGTTTGGGCTGCCTTTGGGAAGTTTTTATAAAAAAAAGAGATGAAGTAAGAAAAGTATTGGCTGGTTTGCAATCAGAAATGAAAGAGCATAGAGAGGTACCAAGTATTTGGGTCCTTGGTTTTGAGCAAATATCTACTAAGACTTAATCATTGTAGCAAAAATCAGATTAAGGGTATGTTTTTCCCAACCCAGCTCATTGTTTCAGATGACCTAAAGGCACTTACTGTTGAGAGACTAAGGCAGGGGGTAAAGAAGTGAGGATACAAAGGATATTTTAAAGCTATGTATAAAAAATGAACTTTGAATGTGGTTATTGGCATGTAGAATTGGAAGAAAATAGATTAAAACGTCTACCAAGTATTTTAGAAGATTTTGTTGCCAAAGAAACCATGAACCTTGATTTAATTGAATGTTCAAAAGTAAAATAACCTGGCTTTGTCTGGAAGTGGATTACAAAGGCTATACAGTCTCCAAGTAGGATAATAACAAGATGTGGCCAAGGTGCAAGGAAAAATCTTCCCAGAGTTGACCCGGGGCCAATAAAAAAGTGAACAAGGGAGTGCTGCTCAGAACAGAATCCTTGTCTACTCAGAGAATTTCCCCACCTGCAACGTAGGGGACTTCTCAGTGCCTCCCCAGCAGAATTCCATAACTTCTTTGGCCTAGTGATTGCTATGCATCTTCTCATTTCCCCTTTCACTAGTGGCGTTTTTACTGAGGTTATCCTATACCTGCTCCACTACTGGCTGTTGTGTGCTTTTGGAGAAAGGTGGAAATAATTTATGAATTTGGTGCACATTATTATTAGACCAGAAGGAGCCACATCTGGGCCTGATGGAAAAGACTACAAACAGCCAGAGATCCTGGGCTCTGAGCTGGATGTAGTGCCTTGGTGGAACTTTGGGTTGTCTCCTTTGTGTCGTGTCAGAGGATAAGAATGGATATTTGATGTCCAAAAGGGCAGACTGTGGCAGAGACTGGCTATATGCTCATCAAACTTACTATATCCTTTTCTTCCTGGGTACTTGGCTAAATTACATTTCTCATGTCCCTTGTAGTTAGGAGGAGCTATATGACTGAGATTTGGCTCAGTGGATTATAGCTGGAAGTGATGCACATCCATAAAAATGTCTTGTGCTCTCAACATGGCTCCCCACATTTTCAAGTATAAAGACTCTTTTTCAACACTGTTAAAAAACAATTGCAGTTTCACTCATGCGGGAGTGGTAAAAGTGCTTTTAATATCTGTTGCTTGAAAAACTTTTGTTCGGACATTGAGTAAATATACAAAACTTGGTGAGTGAGAAAAAATGGTCATGACTTGATCCCTCATGGAACTTGTAGTCTAACTGAAGAAACAGATATTAATTAAATCATCACTTATATACAGATTGAGAGTATAGGACATATGAATTGGACCTGGTCTGGTGGTCAGCAAAGGCTTCCTAGAGGAAGTGTCATTTGAGCTAAGATGTGAGAAATGAGAAAAAATTTCTTAGATGAGGAGTAATTCCTGCTTGGAGTTCTAGGCCATGGGAAAACTATTTGCAATGGCCCAAGTGAGGGAAGCACAGACGTGCTTTCAAAGAAGTGCAAAAAGAACAGATGTGCCTGCAGTTCTGAGAAGGAGCTGGAGAGGGGTCAGCTGCAGCTGTCTGAAAGGCAGAACCTTGTTGTCAGTGATGCTGTAGGACATGTGCAACAACTGGCTGTGGTGGGAGGAGGGAGCAAGCCTAATCTGCGGTTTTTGCCGATTTCCATAGTGTAAATACTCTCACATAGCCGATTTCAAGCTACCGATATGACATCACTGATCACTGGAGTTGGGAAGAGATGCTCAGTCTGCTCTCTGGAGCATTTTGGCAAACACCGTCCATACAGCTTGAGATCCTCTTGGCTCACTTCTTATTCCTTCCCCTGCTGTGGTGAGGTTCCTTCCAGGCTTCCCCAGCTCCTTCCTGGCTTGGGACACCCACAGGAATGGGCTCAGCTCTGACACATGAGCAGTCCAGTAAGGGAGGGTGAGGGCTGATGGATAATGTTTCCTCCTTTCTTCCCCTGGGCGGAAGGGTCTCAGTTACATTCTATAAAGCTTCTCAGAAGGTCCCAAATAGTTAAGCAGCCAGTCTCTTGTGGTGGTGGTCAACTCAAAAAGGATTCTTACATTATTTCTCACTTCTTTCTTGTTTTATTTTTTTCCCTCATTGTTCATTCCTGTTCCGGAAGCTCAAGTCCTTAAAATACTCCCTTGAAAATATTTTGGTGGCAAGTTGTCAGTACTTGCTGAAAGATTGGGGGTGGAGTGTGAGGGAAAGGAAGATCAAGGAAGGGTGATTCTTCACCCTTTAGGCCTGATGAACTGGAAGATAAGAATTGCCATTTCCTGAGATTGGGGAGAGAGAGATAGAGAGATGCAGTTTTGGAATAGGCAGAAACCCAGAGTTGAGATTTAGACACATTATGTTGAGGTTCTTTTTATCAATACATATATAAATGAAAATGTCTAATAGGTAGTCTGTTATGTAGGTGTGGGCATATAGAAAAGGTTGGAGTCATTAACGTAGAGATCAATGTCCAATAGAAATATGTTCAATAGAAATGAGAGCTACAAAAGTTGTAACTGAAAATTTCCTAGTGGCCACATAAAAAGTAAAAAAAAAAGGCAGGTAAAATTAATTTTAATAATAGATTTATTTAACCTAATATATCTAAAATATTATTTTAATAATTAGTATAAAAATTATTAAGGAGATATTTTACATTATTTTCATCTTAAGTTTCCAAAATCCAGTGTATATTGTAGAAATTGGACTAGCCACATTTCAAATGCTCAATAGCTACAGTTGATGAGTGGCTACTCTATCGGACAGCAGAGGTATAGATTTTATTGACAATCACAGACTTAGATTAGATCATCTAAGAAGTAAATGTAGGTAGAGAAAAAAATCCAAGGACTAAGTCCTTGGGGGATTCTAATATTTAGGGAATAAGAAGAGGAGTACTCAGCAAAGGAAGTGGAAAAGAGCAGCTAGGAGGGAAATCAGGAAAGTGTGAAATATGTTACTCATGTTTCAATCAAGGAGGAGGAAGGCCTTAGGAGGAGCAAAGAAAGCTCATCCATTGTCAGAGGAAGGCAGGGTCATGGGCACAGACACAGGCCTTTTGGTAGATTAGGTGGTGTGGTTGCTTCTATTTTTCAGTGAATTTAGAAGTGAGGTCTTCACTTGAGGATGGGATGGGAAGTATTGGAGTTCTGAGGTGTGAGGAGAAGGGTGAGATAAACAAAATCTGGGAAAGAGTGAAAGTTAATGGACTATGAAAAGATAGTTTGCTGTGAAAAATAAAATCCACCCCCCCACCCTTTTTTAAGAGAAAAGAGAAATGATTGGGAAGTGTCAATAAAGATCAAGGAAGAAGTTGACTTTATCCTTAGAGTAGGGAAAGGGTGTAACCCCTTGAGAGTTGCTGAAGAAGCTATGCCCTTAGGAAAATAAGAACCAGAAGATGGTGGAACATACAGAGACATAGCTAGAGTGTCAATTTAGCTGATGAAAGACCTGATGTTTCTTAGGGCACAGTGAAGGGTTTTGGGGGTGATTCAAGGAAGGAGGAAATATTGAGGGTCTGTGGAGATTAAGGTAAACAGCAAAGAGAGTGAGAAGACTAGTTCTCAGGGTCTCTTAGAAAAGGTGAGTAATCCCATCTTAATGATGGTCTGTCTCCGGGACCAAATCCCAGCACCGTCTCCCCTAAGAAGCTTGGGGGCCCCTGCCTGGCCCCCGCCTGCGCACAGCATCCTCAGTGGCCCTTCATCGTAGCGGCCCTGCCTGACTGGACCACACCGGCTCTGAGTACCTCTGGGTGTCTGGGGCGCTTGCAGGGAGAGGGGCTCGCCACCCGACACCAACACCCAACAAGTGCAATTAATGCGACCTAGGCCTCGGTCCTTCCAGAAGTTGCCGGGGTTCCACTCCTGGAGTCCTGGAAAGACTGCAGGAAGCCGTCCGGTCGCATGTAGCTCCTCTTAAATGTAGAACAATGACCAAGCGCCATAACCACTGTGCCGCCTAGGTCACCAGCCAGGCCGGAAAGGTGGCGGGGCTTTTCTTTTGGGGGGTTGTTCTCTTTAGTAGTTTGTAATCACGAGGCCAAGGTTTTGGGGGGTGGGGCGTGGGAGAAAGGAGTGAAGGATTGATTAGGAGCACAAGGAGGACAGTGGTCCTCCTGACAATCCTATTATAGGCTCTGTTGAAGTCAGAGACATTTTACTAGGAAAGTTTGCATGTGTCCCACCAGACAGCTGTGAAGGGCTGATCTCAGAGTTTATATTTAAATTAAAATTGCAATTCATTTCTCCAGGTTCTTATCTCAAAAAGTGTATATTAAGTCTGTAACTTGGATCTATTTTTTAAACATATTTCCAATATTCACTTCAGTGTGAATGATCTAAGATATGCATGATCTAAGATATCAGTCACATTAATTCCAGAACTTGATTAAAGTTTGTGAGATTAGAAAGAAAAGTGAGTCCTGTGTGTGGGGTATATGTGCCTTTTGCTCATGCTGCATTGACAAATTTGGTTGCGTTACCTTCGAAAAGCTGAACATCTTAGGTGAGGACAGGACAAACATTCCTTGAATTTAATCCAAGGATATCAACTTTAAAAATACAATGTAACAATTATAATATCAAATATCTTTAGTAAATATGTACCCTGTGCTTGCATGTAATACATGCCCATATTTTTCTTAGTAGAGCAAAATAAAAAAATATGAAATGATTTGCTTTCTGAGTATATAGCTATTCTACAGTGCTGCTTAACCAGTTTCTATTTTCATGCTGCCAGCGACTTATGGGTCTTGATAATTAGAAATCACATGTAAAACTCAATTTTTTTTAATATACATTAAATATTAGTTTATAGTTACCATATATTATATAGTATTCATCTACGTATGCATTCCCTTGGGAACAAAAAAATACGTAGGTCTAATTTGAGTTGTTTAAATTTGAAAACAGATTTTAGTTAATCTCAATAAGATGTCGTGATATTCAGGTCAAGCAAATATATTTAGGGGATATTGGATTGTTCCTTAGCCAATTTGGAAAGGAGTATGTGTGTGTGTTCCAAATCACAAATCTATTCCTTTAAATATAAAATGAAGGCATAATGAATTTTAACAATGCTTTATGATAAAGAATGTTCATGCTTTAAGATTAACAGTGTTTATAAAGTCTTTTATTTTATATTTTGATGACTTTACGTATACTAGGATATTAACAAATATATTAATACTATTTTTTTACTCATTCTCACAAAATTATTTGGAGGAACTTAAGACCAGCTTCCATAACAATTTATAAGAAACGTGGAAGCTAGAGATTTTTTTTTAATGAAGTGGAAAAGAAAATTGAATTAGATATTACAAAATAATTTGATTTTTGAAGATTTGAAACATATTTATCTTCCTCCATGTATGAAAACAGACTATAATTGAGGGATTTCTAAATGAGGGAATAAATTTGGGATAATGTCTTTAGAGATCATCATACAGAATTTTGCAAGTGCTTCTCTGCTTCTCTTAGTTTCTTTCTGCTTTAGATACCTGTTTCTTCCCATTTCTTGTCAGGAATTTTCTTTTGCTTGTCTATAGTATTGAAGAAAGAACCTCAACAGAATTCTTAAAATTAGCAACTGAAAAGAATTATATATCCGAGCAGCCAATGTCTTGAACATAGTCCGTTCTAATTTATGCTTTTTCTCTTTTTGTACTGACCTTGTGAACTCTGAAATAGAAAGATGCAGGATGGAGACTCAAAGTAAGACAGGAGACCCTGTGCCTCTGTATAACGTGGTTTACCACACTGAAGTAGCCACAAAGTTCATAACTTTTAATAAATTAATAGCATCTTAAATATGAAAATTATTAAAACATTATAAAGGATTTAGAGACCATAGAAAGGCATTCTTTTTACCATCTACCTTCTACTAATTCTCTTACTAGCCCCGAGGACAGCTTACAGAGAACAGAAATCTTAGACTAGATTAGTGACTTACAGAGATTTTCTGATGAAGCACATTTGTTCCATGCTTTGCATTGGACAAGGAACACAGGCAGAGAAGAGTTAGGAGGCTAGTGACATACCTTCCAGTGGGCAAGGGTCCTTCCTAGGTCATTTGTGCATAAGCTTATGTACAAGTAAATAATACCAACTTCTCTGAGGAGGTAAACTGAGAGCAAGTTGCTTCCTAGAAATGGTTTCCTGTTTGTAGGGAAAACCTTCTTCACTGGACATTTGTTATTTTGGGTCGGCCACTCAGTGTCTTTTAACCTGACCTCTGGTAGCAACACTCTGATTTGACTTTGGAGAAATGCCCTCCCACTATGAGTTTGTGCAATTTGAGCAGGGCTGTCACCCTACCCCCTAGCTCCAGGGTTGGCATGTGATTCAGGCACAGTCAGTGAGAAGAGTTCATTCTCCTGGCCACAGCGATGGGTGGAGTGATTGGGTTTAAACCAGCAAGGATGTTGTGAGCTCAGAGGTACCAGAGAACACAACAGGGAATTCCAGTCTAAAATCAACATGGGAGAGTGAGCTGAATGATGCAGAGAAATCAAGTGCTGATGACATTGTTGGAGCCTCTAGCCCAAGCTTTGCTGAAGACAAATGTTACCTGGATTTTTCAGTTTGTATGAATTTGTGAATTTTCCTCTTTTGAGAAAGCAGCATAGTTTAGTGGCTCCCTGGAACGTAGGAATTCAATGCCCTAGATTCAAATCCCAGCTTTCTCACTCATTTGTTTCTTCTATTTCTTTAACCTAACTTGGTTTTCTGGTGGTTTTCAGTGGTTGTCTGATGGAAGCACCTTCCTCATCTAGTCATTGTTGAAAAAATTACACTTAAAGTGTGTGTAGTAGGCTGAATAATGACCACCCAAAGATATCAGATCCTAATTCCTAAAACCAGTAACTGTTACCTTCTTTGGGAAAAGTGTCTTTGCAGATACGATTAGATTGAAGATCTTAAATTAAAGAGATTAGCTAGATTATTTTAGTGGGCCCTAAATGCCATCACAAGTATCTTTATAAGAGAAAGCCAGATGGAGATTACAGACACACAGAAGAGGAGACACAGTGTAACCATGGAGGCAGGGTTGGAATGATATGTCCACAAGCCAAGGATTGTGGGCAGCCACCAGAAGCTGGAAGAGGCAGGAACAGATTTATCTATAGAGCCTCTGAGGTGCACAGCCCTGCTGGCACCTTGATTTTGGACTTCTGGCCTCCAAAACTGAGAGAGAATAAACTTCCGTCATTTTAAGCCACCCAGTTTTGGGTAATTTGTTACGATGGGCATAGAAAACTAATATAGTGTACTTACAAAACGAGGTTTCAATTCTAGACGTCACTTAATTTTTTTGTTATAATGAGTACCGAAGTGTGATCAATGGGCTAATTGTTTCGACTTGCATTTCCTCATTCATGTATTTATTCAGCAGCTCTATTAAGCTCCTACTTGAGCCAGGTGCTGTGTACCATGGGCCCTACTCTCATGGAACTTTCAGTTTAGCAGCAGTGAATTACCCTTTCTCTCTTTTAAAAAATATAGATATTGTAGGGGTTTTTTTGTTTTGTTGTTGTTGTTGTTTTGTTTTTTCTGGTGATGGGAGTGGATAACCAGGGTTATAATAAGGAACACTGCCCTTTCCCTTCTGAGTTTGGAGCCAACTGAATTGAGGAATAAGACCCAAGAACTGGGCAGATGGAGATTGAAACGTTCATTTTGTTACAGAGAAAGCTGATGAGAGAATTTGGCTCTGGGTAAGTAGCCCGGTAGCTTGTTAATGCTCTCCTAGAATGAAACTCACCTTCCCAGTCGTAGGCAGTATTTGCCAGCAGCAACCTCCCACTCCTGCCCTCTGCACAAAGCAGCACATGTCCTCCTCTAACTCAGCCTTGCAGTGCAGAGGAGAGTTTACTTGCTGCCTCCATGCTGGCAGGCTGGAGAAACACCAAAGGGACTAGTCAGAGTGAGGAAGCGGGCTGGTGAGTCAGGCCTTCTACTCACCAACCAAAGCCTTGAACTATTCTTTCTAGCGGTACCCTCATGTCTCTTGTATAACTGAGCTAAGAGAAAGAATAAATGTATCTGTGCTCCTCAACGAAACAAATTCCTAGCATCAGAGGTCACTATGTTACTAACTACTTGTGGGATTTGCCTAGAGTCTGAGGTTTACATACCTTTTGGAGGGTTTGGAAAAGGAACGGCCATGAAGTGGGTTTTAAGGTAATGAAATCTTTTACTGAGTGGCATGTAATTTCCTCCTAGCAATGCTAGGCACTTTGGGACATTAAGAAAAGTGTAAACCATGGAACATTTCCTTCCTCTCAATGTATTATACGTTGTAGCCAAGGGACCCACAATTATTTCTGTTCTACTTTGTGGAAGTGGGTCAAACCCAATCCCTAACACTTGTATTACTTTAACATTTTTCAGGCACATATCTGATCATCACATCCTAATTGGTAAATCAAGCAAAGTTAACTTTAAACATCGAGGCTGAATTTCTTATTAGAATCTTAGTTGTCTTTCTGAGATCATACCTTTCTGAGATGGATATATGTTTATATAAAAGAAATCAGCAGAGGCTAACTTAAATGACTTCCCTTTTTACTAATTTTGAAATGGAGTTATTTTTCTTTGCTGTCCACATAAGCTAAAGAATCTTGTTAAGATCATAATCACATTTCCCGTAAGAAGAAAACTCTTTTGTCATTTTGAGCCTACATTATTAATGTGTTCCCCTAACTTGTCCCCCTGCCTCTGATGTAAACCTGACTTAATCTTTAAACAAAGTTATGCCAGAGTGATTTTTTTTGTGTGTGTAAAATGAAAATCCTACACTCTTTTTTTCTAAAATCCCTCAATGCTTCCCCGGAGCCTAGAGGATAGAGGAAGTGAAGTTATGTATTTTATGCATCCCAACTATAAATATTTTTAAAAACTTGATCAACCATGGTAGAAGAAAGAGTGAATTATCTTTCTATTCTTTGTACGGAAAATATGAAATTTTTGTTGCATGAAGAAGTAACCAAACACTATATAGCCAAAAAAGTAGGAAAAAGAGTATTATAGATAGATAGGTATATCTGGTAGTTAGTTAACAAAGATATTGTTATTTTTCTGGATTTTGAAATGTTGTGATTATTTGTTAGTTTTTTAGAATTTGTCATTTGTGTTGATAACCACAAAAAACCCCCTTCTTTAATTCTAGCATTCACATTCACACCTCGTTTTGTGTTTCTGCTTTGACAGACACTTCCTTTAGTTAGGCCCCACAGTTTTATGTTTCAGTCCCCAGAATATCTGACTTCACCACCGATGGAGAGGCAAAGTTAGAAGCAGAACGACTGGAGGCTGTGGCTGTAAAACAGAAGCAGTGAGATGGTGGCTTGGATTAGGGTGATGGCAAGTATGTAGGATTTGGGTTTGTCTTGAAGGTAGAACCTTCAGCAGGATTTGCTGGTGAGTTGGTTATTGCATGTTATTGGAGAGACAGAGAAGAATCAAAGATGAGCAATTCATCAGCAAATCCTATGGAAGTTTCTACCTTCAAATCAAATCCCCAAAATGCTTTTGCTCCAAGTCACTGAGGATGGAGATGCCATTTACCAAGATGGGGGAATCTATGGGAGGAACAGATTTGATTCTTATCAGAGGTTCAGTCCTGTACTGTCTGAGATGTCTGTTAAATATCTAGGTGGAGATATTGAATAGAAAGGTGGTTGTCTGGGTTTGGAGTTCCTGGCAGAGGACTAGACTCAGATGTCATTTTGTGATACCTCAGCTTACAGTTAGTGTTTAATGCCCAGAGGCTCTATGATATGCCATGGGAGTGAGTTAGAGGAGTCCAAGGACTAAGCTGTGGAGTATTTAGAGGTCACAGAAATGAGGAGAAACTAGCAATGATGCCTAAGGAAGGAGCATTAAGTGAGGAGCAAAAAAGAAAACCCCAAAACAGGACAGAGATGTGCTGGAAACTGGGTGAAAAGGGTGTTTCTAGGAGGAGGGAGTGTTTGATCAACTGTGTTGAATTATGCTTATAGATGAAATAAGGCAAGGACTGAAAATTGACATTGAACTTAGCAATGACCTCAATATCTGCTGTTTTAACAGAGAGGTCAGTTACAAAGAATGGGTGAAGAGAAATTAGACAACAAGTAGAAGAACGACTTCAAGAAGTTGTAGAGGAGAACACAGAAATTGGGTGCCTGCTGTGGAGGTGAGATCAAGAGACAGTAGGTCTTTTGTTTTCTGATGTGGGCAATCAAGAGAAGAGAGGAAAATCACTAAGAGGGGAAGGAGAGGGGAGAATAGCCAAAGCAATGTCCTTGAGAAAGCGAGCGGGTGAGAGCTGTTGTACAAGAAGAGGGGTTGCCTTTAGATTGGAATGTGGATGATTTTCACCTGCAGTAATGAGAGGGCACACAAAGTGTATGGATACAGATGCTCTCAGGAGGGCAGCTTTGGCAGTCTCTTTTGATTGCTTTTGTTTTCCCAGTGAAATTGAAAGCAAGGACATCAGCTCCAAGTAAGGTCAGGGGGCAGTGCTGGAAGTTTGAAGAGTGAGTAGAAAATATGAGCTAGAGAGGGGAGAGTGAATGGACTAAGGAGTTGTACTGTGATTACTGGGTAACATTCAGATCCACTTGGGTTCTTATTAATGAATGTGAAATGAGACCAATCATGTTTTTGTTTCTCCCATCACATCAATTATTCAGGGTACAAATACCACAGAATAGGTGTAGACTTAGATTCAACTAGGGTTTTGTGTTTTCTCAAATGAGGATGACAGAATGCGGCGGGCAGGGGTGATGGAGTTGGGAGTCTATGAGAGAGAGTGGTCATAAAGATTGACTTTGGAATTTAAGCTGGCTTAAGATATGAAGGTGGTGAGGGAGAGTGAAGAGGTGGTGGTATCAATGAATTACACGTCCTGGTAGGGGTCAAAAATTGTTGGTGATGGGGAATAAATAGAATGTGGGGATTAGAGAGTAGGCAGCTTCAAATTGACTCATCAAGGAGCAGTGACTGGTACTGAAGAGGATTAAGGTATGAATATGAACACGAAAGGCTCCTTGAGGACAGACAATAGTTTCTTTTGGTTTTTATAACCCATATGTCAGCCTGACAGACATTCAATAAATGTTTCTGAATGAATTCAGAGAAAAAGTTGACTATCAGAATGGAGGGAAGGTGACGAAAGTAGGTCACTCTGAGTCAGTGTTTTAATCAGCAACTGCATTTGTCCTCATGCATTTGTGGAGTGCACAGGACAAAAGACCCAAGCAGGTAAAGGGAACTTATTTTAATTTTCAGACTTTGCTAAATGCAAAAATGAGAACATAAACTACAGTGGGGCTTCATAACTGAAATCCCCCAGGAACTGAGGTCTCTCATGTAGCTTCTCCTGGTGGGACTGCTTTCCTCTGCCTTTCCTCATAGATGGGTCTCTTCTCATCTTACACACAGACCAACATGGGCACCTCAATCCTAAGTCAGTGTGAACTTTTGATTTCCCTCCACACATCTAACTCACTTTCTTAGTGCTCATGATTCTGGAAGAGGGACATGATGGGCCTAGGTTGGGTTAGGTGATCCCAAAGCCACAGTCAGGACAGGAGTGATGGTGATAAGGTACCATTATGGCCACTTAGGCCCAACCTCACAGCAGAGTCTATAAACGAGAGTGGTTTGGGGGAAGGGGGTTGCATGGGACAGGCAAACCCAAACAAGTCAACTTTTTGTGAGGGCAGGGATCAGGCAGAAAAAAGCAAGACATGTTGAATTAAGCAAACATATTCTTGTATTTATAAGAACATATGCTTTAGCTAAAATAATCCTCTTATCAACTAGTTGATATTGCTAATTTTGCTAGCTACCATTACTATTAGCAAGCCTTGGCCACCCAATGTCTTCATAAACTTCTTTCCTCTAATGAGGCTGCTTATTTGTACCTTGACCTACTCAGTTGATTTATACCAGAACATACCAAGATAAGTTATTTTTCAGGTCAAATAACTTTTTTAAATTGACGTATAATTGATTTACAATGTTGTGTTAGTTCCAGGTATATAGCACAGTGATTCAGTTTTATATATATATATATATATACACACATATGTATATATATATGTATATATATTCGTTTTCAGATTCTTTTCCCTTATAGGTTATTAAAAATACTGAATATAGTTCCTTGTGCTATACAATAGGCCCTCAGGTTAAATAAGTTTTAAAATACAATACCCTTCTTCATAGCTCTCTACTACAGAGGTACTGATTAAGCCGGCATCGTAAGGATACCTTGGGCAGTAGCTTCATGATGTATCAAGTCTTCCAGGATGAGGGGAAAGTGTCCTTATTACCATTTTAGAGGAGCATTAGGTACTCCTCCTATTTGTAGCTCCAATAACATCTATCAGGTTGCTTGCCTGTGTACTGATCTGGATTCCCTGCTAGAAAGTAAGCCTTTAGAGGGCAGGGATCATATGTGTCTTGTTTGTATCTTTATCCACAGTGCCTAAGCAGCAGAATGATGGGCTCATTTAGCCTGAAAGATATTCTATAAATATTTGTTGAATAGTGCAGCAAAGGAGGTGTGAGTGTAAGCATGTGTGTAAATTACTAACCAGGTTTAAGCAAGCCTGGTGGTTCTTCGAACTATTCCATGTAATATTGAGTGGATACTTCTGTTATAAGGTTCTGATCTCCCATGTTACAGCTTAAGGAGACCGTGTGTGTGTGTACATGTGTGTGAAGTGTGATAGTTACTGTACAGGATAAAGAGACGATCCTAATCACCATCTGGCGTAAAACAGCTGTTGCCTGGGCTATTCAGTGCCCAAGGCAGTTATTCATTTCTCTGGCCTGCATGGATACTTCCAAAATGATTCTGTCACAGCATGTGTATTCTGGCATTCCCTCTGAACACTGGTAAACCTGGAGCCAAGGATCTATTACTGCCTGAAGTGTGGAATGTGTGACATTGATCATCCCCTCCCTGAGCTGGCACTGCTCTGAAGCAGCCTAGGAACTAGGGAAATGAGCCCACTGCCAATCCATCTGGTTTTGATCCCATCGCACTTAATGAGTCAAAACATTTTTTTTAGAGATGCTTTATTTTTTTAAGTATTCCAGAAGCCAATGAGTACTCTGACTATAGTCAGGAAAGTGTTTCATGTAGTCACTGTAGAGACATTCATGAAGACACATAAAGTGTTATCACGTGTTTAATAGGTGCTCACAAGTACTTCCTATGTATGGAGTTGATGGCAGTTTCTACTGAAGTTTTTGATTTCCAGCTACACTAAATCCTAAGTGTGACCTTTAAGTAGTATTCAAAAATAGACTCAGATACCTGGTTGTAGTTCTGTAAATAAATGACCTTTGATTTTTTATTTCTCAGTGAACGTTTGGAAATCTCTATATATCTCTACAAGCTGATTTTAAGAAACTAAAAATGCTTCCACTGTTGTTCTACTGGAAGCTAATTAATGGAGACTAAGACAGAGGGGCTACGGAATGTCATATATTGAGCATCTGCTAATTATTAGGCACTATGTTAAGCCATGCATTATCAAGTCTTGAAAGATAGGCAGATCGTTAGTTGCGTTCCACAGATAAGAAAACTCTGGCTCAGAGAGAGACCTGCTCCAGCTGCTGGCACCTATTGGCAGAACCAGGATTTGAGGTCTTTCTGACTAAGGCTTGCAAACTCCTTCCACTCATGTGCTGGGCTACATCCTCTTTCTTGGTGGCATTAGGAGCAGTCCAGGGTGCTTGGAGGACTGAGGGTCTCTCAGGTGCTCTAGTGGTGTGGAAATGGTTCTAAATCTTTTCCTTAATTCTTGTCTGCCTTGAGCAAGTCACTTTTCTCAGTTTGCCTCATAAAACTCATCTCATCCTTGCTGCTTTAGAAAACTATTTTATTTTTATGAAGAGCTATGATCTTGCAGAAGAAAGGTGACATTTAATGTGCCCAACCTCATTCTTAGATAGTAATGAAAATGACACCTTTGTCATTTACATCCTGCAGCAATTGAATGCTTTTCCAGTTCTTCCAAAGATGGTTCCAAGTGGCAGTGTTGTTTTTAGTAAGTCCTCACAGAGGCATCCTGTGGATGAAAAGGAAGAATGCCAGGGAGTGGTGGCAGTCAGGTAATTCAGCCCTGATTGCTTGTGTGGATCTGTAGTCAAGTGTTCGACTACTGGCTGCTGCTTTCGAGTTCCTGTCTGACCAAAGCCACAAAGACCTGTTTCATTTCAGAAATTGCCCCAGAAAAGAAATGACATCTGAGGCGTCTATCGTGCTATGGATTGGAGAGCTCAAGAACTCCCGGGAAATGAACATATAGTTGTTGATAGTAAAAATGAAAATACAGCTAGTGTTACACAGATATTTTAAAGGTTAGAATGTTAGCTTTCAGATGAACTTCAGCAGTTGCTTTCTTTTCTTTTTATTGTGAAAATGGTGACCGTTCTACATACCCAGAGAATCATTTCTAACAATACCACACTCGTTAATGGGAGAGTGTTGGTTTTCTTGAGTGGGAAGAGCAGCAGGAGTATGGGGAAGAATGGACTGTTTCTGGAAAAGAGGTGAGGGCATGATTACTTTGCTGGGCCAGTAATAATCAACTGCTCCAAAATGGCCATAAAAGTATTCTTGGTGTTCCTAGACAGTTTCCAAAATAAAATTATGTGAGTAGTTAGAATTTAGCAATGACACTGTGTGTTTACAATTTTAGGATCCAGTGCTAGAATTACCAAGACCTTGGGTTTATACTGCCCAAGACTTTCTTTGCCTGGCTTTTATATGAAACCTTTCTAAAATTTGTACATAGTGCTTTTGCCTTGTTTAATGGAAAAAAATCGCTGGAACCCCAACTTTTTCAAAACTGCCTTTTGCAACTGATTTTATTTATTTACAGTTCTATTACACTTAGAAAAAGATTTATGGCATCAGCAGTAAAATCAAAAGAGTGTGTGACTTTTCTCTCATTTATTTCCTACAGAAATTTTAATCATCCAGATCTCCAGATTTGGGTCTCTTACCCTTGAAAAAGGAATGTTTTTCAAGTGTTGATTTTCACTGTAACTAGAGGTTTTACTCCTATTGAGGTTGGCCTTCAAGTTTTATTTTCTTGAACCTGGAGTGAATTTCACATCTTCCTAGATTTGTTCCTGTGTCTGCAGCCCTGATATAAACGTCCCATCCATGAGGGGAATATTTGCACTCCGTAAAGAAGCAGCTTCTGTGGCTGGAGAGGGTGGGTAACAAGAAGACCTTGAATTTGTGCGTCCATACTGTGAACATAGTCCAGAATGATGGTCTGTGCGTGGAGGATAATGGGAGTCTGATAAGCGTGTCACACTTAATAAACTCTCTGCATCTTCTTGGGAAAGAATCTGAGATATAGAAGTGAAAATCAAAAATCAAGGTCTGGTTCTCTTACTGCATGATCTGGCCAAATTATTTAACACATTGGATCCTCAGTTTCCTATTTTGTTAAATGGTGTTGATAAAAATAACTGCTGACTACATTGCTGCAAGGACCAAGTGAGATTTCTGTGTGAAAACATAATGTAAACTAGAAAATAGCAGGCACATTATTAATGACTCGAAAGACTCATGAGAACATATATGCTGATACAGAAAAGCTGTGGTTGTCTATCGGTGTAAGCAGTTACAAAGTGCTTTTGCAAAAAGAAAATTTATCTGGAAATATGAGTGGGTTGACTGTGTTGCCTCCCATCTTTTACTTCCCCTCAGTCAGCAGATCATATTCCAACTTGACACCGGGTAGGGAATCTAAAGCTTGGTATGATACATTTGCCTGGTGGTTATCTGAAAACTAATGTTCTAGTTTTATGTAAATGTGTTCAAGTTACATTGGTGCCCAAGTGTATCATTTGGTTTTAAAGTTTCGTGTATCATGTGCTTTTAAGGAGTTAATAAAACCTTAACTACTTAATAAACTGCTAGGGAACAACTGTGACAAGTGTTGGCATCAAATATACTGGGGAATAAAGTTTTCAGCAGAAGTGTCTTAATTAGGAGTGAGGCCAGGTTCCATTCTCTGTTTCACCTTGGTTTCTGCTTCTGGTCAGCTTTATAGCCTAGAGTTTCGTGATTGGCTGCACATGAGTTAGATTCCTGTTCTGTGTGGTGGTTAATACCGTTGGCAAGTCTGTGTAGATAAACAACAGAAAGAGTGCCAAATCCATTTGAGGACAAACAGCAGGTCGTGGTTTGGCAAGCATCCTTGGTCCTTTCATGTAGACTTAGTTTTAGGCATGGGAAAAATATGACTCCTGATGCAAAGTGAAAAAATATGTCAAGGTGTTTGAGATATTTTGCCTAAAACAAGTAATGGTATGAAATTTGTTTCATTTGTTGAGGAAAGCTAAGAGCTGGTAAGAAAACAAAGAAAGAAAGAATCATTTACAAATAGCTGTTTACCTCACTTGAAAACAATAATCAGGAATTTGCATTTCTTTAAAGCCTTTCTGTTGGTTATAATATCCCTACCCCTATTTCTCAAAAGACAATTATCACATAAAATGGCTTATAATAGAAGTGTTATTGCTTTCCTGGCGTTCAGCATGTAAGATTTTTATTGGTATACTTGTCCTTTTTTTTCTAAGCACCTGCAATTATATTTACATTCTGACAAAATATGGTAGAGGTGGCACATAAATCTCCAAGTTTCTGTCTACGATCCTAAGCAATTTTAGTCCTTTCAGCTCTGCCTATTTTCTCTAACAATTTCAAGTGCAGTTAAGGCACAGAAGTATCATTTTGTAAAGCTTCCACAAAGACAGTGTATTTTGGGTTTTGGTGCTAGATAACATCACAGTTATGTGCTTTATAATTAGTTTGGCAGATCTAGAATTAGCTCAGAATCAGAACCTCAGCAGTGAGGCTGTAAGAGCTTAGCTTTGAATGTGGGAAAAATTTTGACTTTCTGTGTGAGGAAAGAAGGGGCTGAGGTGCTGGCATTTGTCTTCAGTAGTGCTGAGTGGTTGGTAGGATGGGCTGTTGATGGTAGTACAGTGAATTAGCTGACGGATGACAATTTGTGAGAACCAGGAAGAAGGAAGATCACAAACGCCACACAAATTCTCTTCCTGGTTCTAGATTAAAATATAAGACCCTTTATTCTACTAAGAATAGGTAATGCACTTACCTTAGATCGCTACTAAGAAAAAGTAATGAAATATTATATATGAGATACCCTAATTTTACATTCATCCAACAATCGTGCATTCACTAAGCATCTTCACAGGACCTGTGATGGGTATGGGGTTTCCTCCTATTCACAAGCTAAAAATTTAGCCTGCCACAGTTTCATGGATGCCGGCTGACTGCAGACACAGAATCAGGACCTGTCAGAGACAAGGACTTCCTTACGGCATAGCATGCAGGCTGAGCTTCGTGTTCATGTCAGTTTCCCTCACCCCCAAGTCCCCTGGGGCCACATGGAGGGGCTCAGGTGAATGCTGTGCATGTGGGTTTGTGTTATGGCTCAAAGTATAAGTTTGGGGAATCTATGGCTTTCAAAGAAAATATGCTCTTTTTCCCAGGGGGAGGTATTACCTCACTCCTCAAGGTTGCCTGCTGTGAACACAACCCTGGGAAACAATCTGGGTAAAGAGCAGAGAACAGCCAGAACCTGCCATTCTTGGCATCCAGTATGATTGATTGTCAGGGGTGCTCAGAACCCACGGTGGACTGCCTCTTCCAACACTAAGGAACTCAAGACAATTATCTTCCAAACCATATGTGTGTGTTGTAACATGCATAAACTCTATGCACAGGTATTTGTAGTTTCAAAGCATTATTATTCCCTCTTTTGAGCAAATGAGGAATTTGAGGCCCATTGTGTTTAAATAAGAAGCTAAAATCACAAATAAATGGCACAGCAGGCATAGTCTAATGTTACCATTAGCTGTTTTGCATTACTGCTAAAGGATTGTCAGGCTATGATGGCATGGTGTTGTAGTGAGGACTTTTCCATTATTTTATATACTACCATGTACGTTTCAGGAAATGAGGTCTCCTTTTTCTCATCTGTTCCTGCATTTTGATTCTGTTGGTCTAGTGTGTTCCTACATCTTTTCCTCTCCTTAGCTTAGATAAATCTGTTTATTTCTAAAGGCCCATAGCTTTCACAAAGTTGTAGGAAATAGGGTCAAAACAATGAAATTGCCTGTTATAGAACTGCAGAGCTGTAGAGAGAAAATGTACATCAGACACAACTTAGTCTAACTACCCCACCTCCATTTTATGAATAAGAAAGCAGAGGTCCAGAAAGTCTCAGTGAATTGCCACCCAAGGTTAAAGGTCTTATTAGTGGTAAAGAGAACACCAAACCCAAGTTTTTCTGTATATAAAATTCATTGTTTTTGTCACTGCACTACATTGCATTCTGAAAGAAAAAGAATCCAAGGATATTGGCAGAAATTAGTACCTTCTGATTATGTGTTCCAAATTCTGTTTAGTAACAATAGTATTTCTGTTTTTCATATATAGGATAAACAATCTAGGTATTGAAATGAGAACAGAATTATAATTCCTTTAAATCATGGGCTACAAACTTAAATCCCCTTCTAAGACCAGCAGATAACAGAAAAATAGGCAGTGTGGTCAATGGGAGGAATGACGACAGCAAACGAGAGAAGGCACACCCGTCAGACACCCTGCTTCAACATTTCTTGAGTATCATATGTCCCCCAGATCTATGTCTGCCTCTGGACTTGGCCCTCCAGCTGCCATTTTGCAATACGCATAGGCTTTCAGAGCTAAATAGAATATTAGTTGTCAGCTGCTGTCACCCATCATTATGCTGAAAGAGAAGCAAAGGAGATGCAGTGACTTGCTCAAGTCAGTAAAGCTAGTTTGTTATACCAGTTGTGGCTAGAACCGAATTTCCAAACTCCTCGTCCTGTGTCCTTTCTACTTCATCTTGAAACAGTTTGAAAAAAAAGAATATTCAATTTTGTATGAAAAAGCAATGGGCAAATCAGTTTTGACATGTAGTAACACAACTTGTGGATAACCTCTGTGCACATGAGAAGAAAGTGTAATCTGCTGTTTTCGGATGGAATGTCATAAATATCGGTTAAATCTATCTGGTCTATTGTGTCATTTAAAGCTTGTGTTTCCTTATTATTTTCTGTCTGGATGATCTGTTCATTGGTATGTGAAGTGTTAAAGTCTCCCACTATTATTGTGATACTGTCCATTTTCTTGTTTATAGCTGTTAGCTTTTGCCTTATGTATTCAGGTGCTGCTATGTTGGGTGCATATATATTTATAATTATTATATCTTCTTCTTGGACTGATCCCTTGATCATTATGTAGTGTCCTTCCTTGTCTCTTATAACATTCTTTATTTTAAAGTCTATTTTATGTGATATGAGAATTGCTACTCCAGCTTTCTTTTTTTTTTTTTTTAACATCTTTACTGGTGTATAGTTGATTTACAATGGTGTGTTAGTTTCTGCTTTATAACAAAGTGAATCAGCTATATATATACATATATCCCCATATCTCCTCCTTCTTGTGTCTCCCTCCCATCCTCCCTATCCCACCCCTCTAGGGGGTCACAGAACACTGAGCCGATCTCCTTGGGCTATGCGGTTGCTTCCCACTAGCTATCTGTTTTACATTTGGTAGTATATATAAGTTCATGCCGCTCTCTCATTTCATCCCAGCTTACCTTCCCCCTCCCCGTGTCCTCTAGTCCATTCTCTGCATCTGCGTCTTTATTCCTGTCCTGCCCCTAGGTTCTTCATAACCGGTTTTTTTTTAGATTCCATATATATGTGTTTAGCATATGGTATTTCTTTTTCACTTTCTGACTTAGTTCACTCTGTATGACAGACTCTGGGTCCATCCATGTCAATACAAATAACTCAATTTCATTTCTTTTTATGACTGAGTAATATTCCATTGTATATACGTGCCACATCTTTTTTATCCATTTATCTGTCGATGGACACTTAGGTTGCTTCCACATCCTGGCTATTGTAAATAGAACTGCAACGAACATTGTGGTACATGACTTTTTTTTTTTTGCGGTACGCGGGCCTCTCACTGTTGTGGCCTCTCCTGTTGCGGAGCACAGGCTCTGGACGCACAGGCTCGGCGGCCATGGCTCACAGGCCCAGCCGCTCCGCAGCATGTGGGATCTTCCCGGACCGGGGCACGAACCCGTGTCCCCTGCATCGGCAGGCGGACTGTCAACCACTGCGCCACCAGGGAAGCCCGTACATGACTTTTTGAATTATGGTTTTCTCAGGGTATATGCTCAGTAGTGGGATTTCCAGCTTTCTTTTCTTTTCCATTTGTATGGAATATGTTTTTCCATCCCCTCATTTTCAGTCTGTATGTGTCCCTAGGTCTGAAGTGGTTCTCTTGTAGACAACATATATACGGGTCTTCTTTATATATCCATACGGTGAGCCTGTGTGTTTTGGTTGGAGCATTTAATCCATTCACATTTAAGGTGATTATCGATATGTATGTTCCTATTACCATTTTCTTAATTGTTTTGGGTTTGTTTTTGTAAGTCCTTTTCTTGTGTTTCCCATTTAGATAAGTTCTTTTAGTATTTGTTGTAGAGCTGGTTTTGTGGTGCTGAATTCTCTCAGCTTTTGCTGTCTGTAAAGCTTTTGATTTCTCCATCGAATCTGAAGGAGATCCTTGCCAGCTAGAGTAATCTTGGTTGTAGGTTTTACCCTTTCATCACTTTAAATATATCATGCCAGTCCCTTCTGGCTTGTAGAGTTTCTGCTGAGAAATCAGCTGTTAACCTTATGGGAGTTCCCTTGTATGTATTTTGTCATTTTTCCCTTGTTGCTTTTAATAATTTTTCTTTGTCTTTAATTTTTGTCAATTTGGTTACTATGTGTCTTGGTGTGTTTCTTCTTGGGTTTATCCTGTCTGGGACTCTTTGTGCTTCCTGGACTTGGGTTGATATTTCCTTTCCCATGTTAGGGAAGTTTTCGACTCTAATCTCTTCAAATATTTTCTTAGGTCCTTTCTCTCTCTCTTCTCCTCTGGACCCCTATAATGTGAATGTTGGTGCATTTAAAGTAGTCCCAGAGGTCTCTTAGGCTGTCTTCATTTCTTTTCATTCTTTTTTCTGTTCCGTGGCACTGAATTCCACCATTCTGTCTTCCAGGTCACTTATCTGATCTTCTGCCTCAGGTATTCTGCTATTGATTCCTTCTGTTTTTCATTTCAGTTATTGTATTGTTCATCTCTTTTTGTTTGTTCTTTAATTCTTCTAGATGTTTGTTCTTTAATTCTTCTAGGTCTTTGTTAAACATTTCTTGCATCTTCTAGATCTTTGCCTCCTTTCTTTTTCCAAGGTCCTGGATCATTCTCACTATCATTATTCTGAATTCTGTTTTCTGAAAGGTTGCCTATTTCCACTCCATTTAGTTGTTTTTCTGGGGTTTCATCTTGTTCCTTCATCTGGTATATATTCCTCTGCCTTTTCATTTTGTCTTTCTGTGAATGTGGTTTTCGTTCCACAGGCTGCAGAATTGTAGTTCTTCTTGCTTCTGCTGTCTGCCCTCTGAGTCGAATTCTCCCACATTTTTATTGGAATATTCTCAGCTACCCAACAGTTGACCATTAGTGTAATTTTCCTTTTAACAGTAGTCATTTTCCCTTTGGCAGTCTCAGGAATATTCTGTATTATTACTTTCTAAATATAATTAAAATGACTTCATATTCTTCCTAAGGTATTATTCTCTAAGTCTGTTGATGGCTCTGACCATAATTTTTCTAGCTTTTGTTAACCCCTTGGCATCTGACAAAGTCTGATACACAAAGGGCAACATGTTCCTAATTAAAGATAAGCAAACATAATTGACTGAAGGACCTATAGGTCTCTTTAGAGACCGTAGTTAGAGGCCCTGGTCTACCTTCTATACCAATATTTGCCTCTCTTTTTGGAGGAAGTTGTGATAGTTATGAAGTTTGCATATATTGTGTGGTCCATTTCTTCCACTCCTCACCCCACCCCTCCACCCCCAGTTCTAAACCTGCCACTGGGAAGTGTTAATTTTAACTTTAATATGAATTATAATTCATTTATTTTGAGATCCTTTTTTTAATTTCATGAGGCTGTTTGGTACAATTTCAGTACTTTGGGGCTACAGTAAACCTAGGGTCAGAATGTTCAGTCCAGGTGGCTAATATAGGTAATCAAATTAAATCAAAACCTTTTAAATAGTGTAACATTGTTGCTTTCTAAGTAGCCTACTTTCATCCTTACTGTAAAGAGGTTGTATGTTTTAAATCTTTTGCTGTGGTGGTTGCTGCTAAGCATTTAATTGTGCGTGCATTTAAAGAGAAAGTTGCAAATGTGCAATATAATCAGTAGAGATCGTTTTGAATTTTTAGTGTTGCCTTGTCAAGTTAGAGTTTAGGTTAAGTTGGGAACACAGTCCAGACCATGCTAGCATTCTGTCTTGATCAGCTTTTCATGCACCCATTGTCCATTCTGTGGAGGTCAGCTTTGTCTCCACACACCCACTTTCAGGATTACCCGGGATTCCTGATGGAATATTTGAAACTAGAGTAGCCCCTTTGAATTTTTAGTCATTCTGGCAACACGTCAGCATTATCAGTCATTATTTGTTTCTTTGTTAAGCACTAGATGGAAAAGTTACTCTTTTACTTTCCAGCAATTGTAATCTTTCAGATTGCCACATTTAAGCATAAATTCCCTCTTCCAACAAGGGAAAAATTATTTTAAAGTGTCAGAGGGAAATCATTTCAGATATTAAAAACTTACAGCATTTGTAAACATGTCACTACTTTAGTTTCCACCTGTATTTGCTTATTTCTCTTTTGCTCTCTTTTCATGCTCACCAATGGCTCTCAGTTTCTATTTGTAATGAAACAAACCAGACATTTAAACTTGAGGAGGTATCTTGTGCAGTTGGAAAGACAAGGGGAGGAAGAGGATGAACCTTGACTTAGTGCTTGATTTGTGACAAGTGCTTATTCTAGATAATTCTCTTGTGTGGGAAGCTTCCTTTTTTGTGTGTCTTAACATGTTAATTATTTGGTTCACACATATTAACACACATGTTAACATGTGTGTCTTAACATGTAATTTTTGGTTCACTACTGGACAGGTTATGTTAATTAAAAAATGCATTCAGTATTTGGGTGGTCAAATGCCCAACTGCTGTATGTGTGAAGTGTGTAAGTCATACCTAGCAAGAATATACAGTCAGAAATAGGTCATCAAGTGTGTATTTTCCAAAATTGACAGTAAAATCTGTCAATATTTGTAGATATTGATCAATATGTTGTTCAGTGTATGATCAGTCTTAATGCATTTATATTTGTGACAGATATAGTTATTCTATCTTTGTTTAAATAGGCTCACTTTAACACATTAAACTGAAACATGCGTCAAGATGTATAGATAGAAATTCAGTCAATATACTGGGTTAGATCAGGTGACTGAATGGAGGCTTTTGGGTTTGTTATGTTAGAGCATATGGGTAAGTTGTAGGCTAGAAAAGATGTATGGTATTTTCAGTTTCCTTCTAATTATAGAATCTTATCTACATCAATAAAAGTTTATGTTTAACTTTATAAGAACTGTATGTGGTGAGCAAAATAATTGTATGCATTCATGCATCTGTAAAACATAAATTAGATTTTGATAAAAAGTAAATTGATTCATGATAAAGTTCTGAATATTAATGAGACAGAAATTCCCATCTGATTCTAGCCATTTTCTATTCTTGCAGTATCTTTTTCAGTGATATAGGCTGACTTTTTTTTTTTTGGCACCCACATATAGCAAATAACTGTGAAACATTTCAAACCTCAAAGTGACACTAAAACTGTGAAGCATGAAATGGAAATGCCAGAGCGTGTGAGACACAATTGCATAGTGCTGCTCAGAAATTCAGTGTGTGCATGCAAGAGAAATGACAACACCACTGCAGGATGCAACGTGATTAATGCTACCAAAAATGAATAAATGAAAACAGTCTCCATTTACAAGCGCTCACTAATGCCTTCAAGTTACCACCATCTATGTTTAGCAGCCCTGCCCTAATAATTACTCCCTTCTCACCCCACTAATATCTGCTGTGAAGAATAAAATTATAAATGAATATCCTCCTTGCTATGTCAAGGTTACTAAATGGTTATAATAAAGGGCTGTGGTGTTGGAAGCTTCTCCGTGAGTGCTTGTATTTTTCCCACCTGACAAGTGAATATAATTAGTTTTATATTGATTGTCTTTACACCTGTCACCCCTCCTAATGATTGTTCTCTTCCCAAGTTTCTTCAGACAGTATTCCAGCTAGAGTCGAATGATTTCTTTGAGTTCTTTGAATCAAAATCTGATTCAGACCCTATGTGAGAGTGTCCTTATGTTTTACTTGCTACTGAGACTCAGTTTGTTTGTATGTCTCACTTTTGGGAAGCATGTTCAAAGAGATTTGGACTTATTACTAAGTCTCCTATATTTCCTAGATCAGACACAATGGGAAGGAAAGATGAGTTCATAGGAGTATATCAGCCCTGTTTATGTTAATTCTTATCTATCTGTCTGTCTATCTTCCATATATTCATCCATCCACATCTGTAATCCTGATAAGAAACATGAGGTTTCTGGATTGGAGACAGACTTTTAATTACTCAGAGAGCATCTTATCTCAGTTTTCTCATGCCTCAGGTACACTGGAGGGAGTACCACAGAAGAGGAAGTCTGAAATTATGAATCTTAGTGTTTATATAGGGCATTTGGCACAATTACCTCTCCTCCCCAATAGAGAGAGAGAATGTAAGCAAATCCATTCTGGGAAGAGGAGATGAAGTGAAGTTCTCTAAGTCTGTTACTTTTTGGAATGTAAGTAAATGGCTCCAGAGAAGGTGCCTCTTTAACTTCTAAGGGTCTTTAACTTCCATGGCTTGTTTGCTATTTGAGCATCCTTTAACCCAGGTTCCAGAATTTGTTGCTCAGAAATCCTTGACACTGCAGAAATTGTGAAAACATTCATGGAGCATTATTTCTTGACATCTGTTTTAATTTTGTGTAAGGGAAAGATCAAGGGATAAACTGACTAGAGATATACACCAGTATTTTCCCATCGGGTTGATTTGTGAGAGTCATTGAATTGTAGCCACATCTTTGGATTTTTGTTGTTGTTTGTCTTTTAGTTTTTTGTTTGTTTTTTGTTGGAGAGGGTAGCCCAAGAAGATCAATATAAACACATTTCTTCTGGACAATTTTGTTAAGCCTTTGGCTATGGTATTTATTTGGTAGAGATTCAGCTATTTTACTAAGGTATAACTGGCATTATTTTCCTTCTGGGAGAATAGTGTATGCTACCTAATTTGCCAAAGGCTTGATGAGTACTGTTGTAATTTATGACTGGATAAGAGAGAAATGAATGCCTGATGGAGAAGTTTTAGGCATAGGAGTATTTATTTAGCATAACATGACTGTGTTTTGTTTTTAATATGTTGTGCTATTACTTCAAGTTTACATAATTGATATAGTCTTTTGGTAGCATTTTATCTTATGGCACTTATAACATGTTATATGTCTGCTTCATCTCCTGTGTAGACTGTAATCAATGTCATGTTCTTATAATTTTCATCATTATTACCATTGCATCACTAATTTTATTGAGCACTTACTATGTAACCAGGTGTTGTGCTAAGTATTTTGCATGTATCACTCATGCAGTCTTCATAGCAGTCTATTATCATCATAGACATTTTTACAAATGAAGATGCTGAACTCAGAGATAGAATATAACTTGCTGAGGGTCATACTGATGATGAAGTTCAAATGTATACCCCCTTGAGTCTGTCTGCTTTCTTAACCACTTCTCTGTATTATCCATCATAAACAATACAGTATACCCACCTGGAGGATGAGATTCTGATTCCTGAAATATATCAGTTAATTTAATAATTTGTACCAATAGATATCAAATTGATTATACTTGAGTAAAATATCTTAAAGCTTATTGGAATTGTATAATTTTTGTCCTCCTCTTCATTACTATTACATTATATTTTTATATTCCTGAAATAGTTATCTATTTTTTGTTTTTTTAAAAAATTCAAGATGTTTTTAAAAACATTTCACACTATTGTTTCATACACTGAGGTCTCATAGTGGAGTTAAATTGTGCTGGCAAAACATGGATTAATTTACAGTACTCTTCTGCTGACATCATGTGGAATTACATATTCTCTTGCATTTAATTCAACTCTGCTCTTGGTTCCTGGCTGACTTCTGTTTGTTCATTCAGCATTTATTGAGTACCTAATATATGCTAGGCTAGGCACTGAGGTATTTGTTCAACAATGAATGAATGACTACCATTACTTTGGGATTGATAGGATATGAACTTCTGCAAAGTGGTGGTGATGTTTCCCCCTTTTCCTATAACCTCCATTGGCTCTGACACATAGCTGAAGGGAGGTAGTTAATAATAATTTATTTGTTGAAGGGTATTATACTGGACAATAATAACTACATGAGGGTGGAGTAGAAAAATGTAAGTGAAATCTGAAGTATTCAGATAACCTGTCTAGCACAAATGTCTTTATTCCGCTTTCTGACATGACAATGAAATCTGAAATTTATTACATCTATATCTAGTAAACACATTAATTACTTCATTTATTCAATTAATATTTATTGGGCTGCTGATTTATAATGCTATGTGTGAGTTAGAAACGGAATAAAAATGTTCCATTTTAAATAGCTCATAATATACCAAGAGAAAAATTCATTCATTCATTCATTCATTCATTATTTATTAAACATCTATTATATGCCAACCACTCTTCTTGACACTGGTGATATAGTTGTGAAAATGGAGCTTATATTCTGCTGGGAGAAAATACACAAAAAGCAAGCAAAGAGATAGACAAGATAATCATGAAATGTGAAGGTCACAGTGAAGAAAATAGAGTGATGTAGTAGACTGGGGACATACTTTAGATGTAAATGTCATGAAGGTGTCTCTGAGGACATCTTCTTTTCTGCTCTAATTGCTGTGGCTAAAACTTCCAAAACTATGTTGAATAATAGTGGTGAGAGTGGACAACCTTGTTTTGTTCCTGATCTTAGAGGAAATGGTTTCAGTTTTTCACCACTGGGAACAATGTTGGCTGTGGGTTTGTCATATATGGCCTTTATTATGTTGAGGAAAGTTCCCTCTATGCCTACCTTCTGGAGGGCTTTTATCATAAATGGGTGTTGAATTTTATCAAAAGCTTTTTCGCATCTATTGAGATGATCATATGGTTTTTCTCCTTCAATTTGTTAATATGGTTTATCACATTGATTGATTTGCATGTATTGAAGAATCCTTGCATTCCTGGGATAAACCCTACTTGATCATGGTGTATGATCCCTTTAATGTACTGTTGGATTCTGTTTGCTCATATTTTGTTGAGGATTTTTGCATCTATGTTCATCAGTGATATTGGCCTTTAGTTTTCTTTTTTTGAGACATCTTTGTCTGGTTTTGGTATCAGGGTGATGGTGGCCTCTTAAAATGAGTTTGGGAGTGTTCCTCAGCCATAGTTTGGAAGAGCTTGAGAAGGATAGATGTTAGCTCTTCTCTAAATGTTTGATAGAATTCGCCTGTGAAGCCATCTGGTCCTGGGCTTTTGTTTGTTGGAAGATTTTTAATCACAGTTTCAATTTCACTGCTTGTGATTGGTCTTTTAAATTCTCTATTTCTTCCTGGTTCAGTCTCGGAAGGTTGTGCTTTCCTAAGAATTTGTCCATTTCTTCCAGGTTGTCCATTTTACTGGCGTAGAGTTGCTTGTAGTAATCCTGCATGATTTTTTGTATTTCTGCAGTGTCAGTTGTTACTTCTCCCTTTTCATTTATAATTCTATTGATTTGAGTCTTCTCCCTTTTTTTCCTGAGTCTGGCTAATGGTTTATCAATTTTATCTTCTCAAAGAACCAGCTTTTAGTTTTATTGATCTTAGCTATTGTTTCCTTCATTTCTTTTTCATTTATTTCTGATCTGATCTTTATGATGTCTTTCCTTCTGCTAACTTTGGGTTTTTTTTTTGTTCTTCTTTCAGTAATTGCTTTAGGTGTAAGGTTAGGTTGTTTACTTGAGATGTTTCTTGCTTCTTGAGGTAGAATTGTATTGCTATAAACTTCCCTCTTACAACTGCTTTTGCTGCATCACATAGGTTTTGGGTTGTCGTGTTTCCATTGTCATTTGTCTCTAGGTATTTTTTGATTTCCTCTTTGATTTCTTCAGTGATCTCTGGGTTATTTAGTAGTGTATTGTTTAGCCTTCATGTGTTTGTAATTTTTACAGACTTTTTCCTGTAATTGATATCTAGTCTCATAGTGTTGTGATTGGAAAAGATACCTGATACGGTTTCAACTTTCTTAAATTTACCAAGGCTTGATTTGTGACCCAAGATATGATCTATCCTGGAGAATTTTCCATGAGCACTTGAGAAGAATGTGTATTCTGTTGTTTTTGGATGGAATGTTCTATAAATATCAATTAAGTCCATTTTGTTTCATGTATCATTTAAAGCTTGTGTTTCCTTATTTATTTTCAGTTTGGATGACCTGTCCATTGGTGGAAGTTGGGTGTTCATTCCGCTAGTATTATTGTGTTACTGTCGATTTCCCCTTTTATGGATGTTAGCATTTGCTTTATGTATTGAGGTGCTCCTATGTTGGCTGCATAAATGGTTACAATTATTATATCTTCTTCTTGGATCGATCCCTTGATCATTATGTAGTGTCCTTCTTTGTCTCTTTTAATAGTCCTTATTTTAAAGTCTATTTTGTCTGATATGAGAATTGCTACTCCAGCATTCTTTTGATTTCCATTTGCATGGAATATCTTTCTCCATCCCCTCACTTTCAGTCTGTATGTGTCCCTAGGTCTCAAGTCAGTCTCTTGTAGACAGCATATATATGGGTCTTGTTTTTGTATCCATTCAGCTAATCTGTGTCTTTTGGTGGGAGCATTTAGTCCATTTACATTTAAGGTAATTATCGATATGTATGTTCCTATTCCCATTTTCTAAATTGTTTTGGGTTCGTTATTATAGGTCTTTTCCTTCTCTTGTGTTTCTTGCCTAGAGAAGTTCCTTTAGCATTTGTTGTAAAGCTGGTTTGGTGGAGCTGAATTCTCTTAGCTTTTGCTTTTCTGTAAAGGTTTTAATTGCTCCGTTGAATCTGAATGAGATCCTTGCTGGGTAGAGTAATCTTGGTTGTAGGTTTCTCCCTTTCATCACTTCCAATATGTCCTGCCACTCCTTTCTGGCTTGCAGAATTTCTGCTGAAAGATCAGCTGTTAACCTTATGGGGATTCCCTTGTATGTTATTTGTTGTTTTTCCCTTGCTGCTTTTAATATTTTTTCTTTGTATTTAATTTTTTTTTTTTTTTTTGCGATACACGGGCCTCACACTGTTGTGGCCTCTCCCGTTGCAGAGCACAGGCTCCGGACACGCAGGCCCAGCGGCCACGACTCACGGGCCCAGCCGCTCCGCGGCATGTGGGATCCTCCCAGACTGGGACATGAACCCATGTCCCCTGCATCGGCAGGCGGACTCTCAACCACTGCACCACCAGGGAAGCCCTGTATTTAATTTTTGATAGTTTGATTAATATGTGTCTTGGTGTGTTTCTCCTTGGATTTATCCTGTATGGGACTCTCTGCCCTTCCTGGATTTGATTGACTATTTCCTTTCCCATATCAGGGAAGTTTTCAATAATCTCTTCAAATATTTTCTCAGTCCCTTTCTTTTTCTCTTCTTCTTCTGGAACCCCTATAATTCGAATGTTGGTGTGTTTAATGTTGACCCAGTGGTCTCTAAGATTTTCCTCAATTCTTTTCATTCTTTTTCCTTTATTCTGCTCTGCAGTAGTTATTTCCACCATTCTTTTTTTTTTTTTTTTGCGGTATGCGGGCCTCTCACTGTTGTGACCTCTCGCGTTGCGGGGCACAGGCTCCGGACGTGCAGGCTTAGCGGCCATGGCTCACGGGCCCAGCCGCTCCACGGCATGTGGGATCTTCCCGGACCGGGGCACAAACCCGTGTCCCCTGCATCGGCAGGTGGACTCTCAACCACTGCGCCACCAGGGAAGCCCCACCATTCTTTTTTCCAGGTCACTTATCCGTTCTTCTGCCTCAGTTATTCTGCTATTGATTCCTTCTAGAGAATTTTTAATTTCATTTATTGTGTTGTTCATGACTGTTTGTTTGCTCTTCAGTTCTTCTAGGTCCTTGTTAAACGTTTCTTGTATTTTCTCCATTCTTTTTCAAGATTTTGGATCATCTTTACTATCATTACTCTGAATTCTTTTTCAGGTAGACTGCCTATTTCCTCTTCATTTGTTTGGTCTGGCAGGTTTTTACCTTGCTTCTTCATCTGCTGTATGTTTCTCTGTCTTCTCATTTTGCTTAACTTACTGTGTTTGGGGTCTCTTTTTCATAGGCTGCATGTTCATAGTTCCCATTGTTTTTGGTGTCTGCCCCAGTGGCTAAGGTTGGTTCAGTGGGTTGTGTAGGCTTCCTGGTGGAGGTGACTTTCTCCTGTGTTCTGGTGGATGAGGCTGGATCTTGTCTTTCTGGTGGGCAGGACTGCGTCCAGTGGTGTGTTTTGGGGTGTCTTTGACCTTATTATGATTTTAGGCAGCCTCTCTGCTAATGGGTGGGTTTGTTTTCCTGTCTTGCTAGTTGTTTGGCATAGGGTGTCCAGCAGTGTAGCCTTCTGGTTGTTGAGTCGAGCTGGGTCTTAACTTTGAGGTGGAGATCTCTGGGAGAGCTTTCTCCATTTGATATTATGTGGAGCTGGGAGGTCTTTGGTGTACCAATATTCTGAACTCATCTCTCCCACCTCAGAGGCACAGGCCTGACCCCTGGCTGGAGCACCAAGACCATGTCAGCCGCACAGCTCAGAAGAAAAAGGAGAAAGAAAGAGAGAAAGAGAGACAGAGAGAGAGAGAGAGACAGACAGACAGACAGAGAGACAGAGAAACAGACATAGAAAGAGAGAAAGAAAGAAAGAAAGAAAGAGAAAGAAAGAGGGAGGGAGGGAGGGAAGGAGAGAGGGAGGAAGAAAGAGAATAAAATAAAAACAAAGTTATTAAAGTAAAATTTTTTTTAAATTATTAAAATTAAAAAGTTATTAAAGAAAAGAAAATATAGAGAAAGAAGTAAGAGAGCAACCAAACCAAAAAACAAATCCACCAATGATAACAAGTGCTAAAAACTATATTAAAAAAAAAACCACGGACCGACAGATCCCTAGCACAAATGGTAAAAGCAAAGCTATACAGACAAAATTACACAAAGAAGCATACACATACGCACTCACAAAAAGAGAAAAAGGAAAAAAATATATATCTATATACAAAAAAAGAAGAGAGCAACCAAATCAATAAACAAATCTACCAATGTTAATAAGCTGTAAATACTAAACTAAGTTAACATAAAACCAGAAACAAATTAGATGCAGAAAGCAAACCCCAAGTCTACAGTTGCTCTGAAAGTCCACCGCCTCCATTTCGGGATGATGTGTTATCTATTCAGGTATTCCAGAGATGCAGGGTATATCAGGTTGACTGTGGACATTTAATCTGCTGCTCCTGAGGCCTTTGGGAGAAATTTCCCTTTCTCTTCTTTCTTCACACAGCTCCTGGGGTTCAGCTTTGCATTTGGCCCCAAATTTAAATTTTGGCCTCTGCGTGTAGGTCGCCTGAGGGCATCTGTTCCTGCCCAGACTTGGGGGGGTTGGTTAAAAGAGTGGCTGATTTGGGGGCTCTGGCTCACTCAGGTTGGGGGGAAGGAGGGATATGGAATGTGGGGTGAGCCTGCGGTGGCAGAGGCCAGCATGACATTGCAACAGCCTGAGGCACACTATGTGTTCTCCCAGGGAAGTTGTCCCTGGATCACAGGATCCTGGCAGTGGTGGGCTGCACAGGCTTCTAGGATGGGAGGTGTACATAGTGACCTGTGCTCGCACACAGGCTTCTTGGTGGCTGCAGCAGCCTTAGCATCTCATGCTGGTCTCTAGTGTCCACACTGATAGCCATGGCTCGTGCTCATCTCTGGGGCTTGTTGAGGCAGTGCTTTGAGTCCCCTGTCCTTGCACACCCCGAAACAATGGTCTCTTGCCTCTTAGGCAGTTCCAGACTTTTTCCCGGACTACCTCCTGGCTAGCTGTAGTGTACCGGCCCCCTTCAGGCTGTGTTCACGCAGCAAACCCCAGTCCTCTCCCTGGGATCTGACCTCCGAAGCCCAAGCCTCAACTCGCAGCCCCCGCCCACCCTGGCTGGTGAGCAGACAAGCTTCTCAGGCTGGTGAGTGCTGGTTGGCAGTGATCCTCTGTGTAGGAATCTCTCCGCTTTGCCCTCCGCACCCCTGTTGCTGCGCTCTCCTCCGTGGCTCCAAAGCTTCCCCCCTCCGCCACCCGCAGTCTCTGCCCGCGAAGGGGCTTCCTAGTGTGTGGAAACTTTTCCTCCTTCACAGCTCCCTCCCCAAGGTGCAGGTCCATCCTTATTCTTTTGTCTCTGTTTTTTCTTGTTTTTTTTGCCCTACCCAGGTATGTGGGGAGTTTCTTGCCTTTTGGGAAGTCTGAGGTCTTCTGCCAGCATTCAGTAGGTGTTCTGTAGGAGTTGTTCCATATTTAGATGTATTTCTGGTGTATGTGTGGGGAGGAAGGTGATCTCTACATTTTACTCCTCTGCCATCTTGAAGGTCTCCCCCACATTTCCATTTTGAAAAGATATGTTGACCTTTGTGTGTAGACTGGAGTGAGCAGAGTCTAGAGGGAAAGTGGGAGGGTAATTAGAAAGCTAGTTTTCAGTCTAGGCAAAAGATAATGTTGGCTTAGATTGAGTTATTTTTCAAGACACATCCGCTCTCTTCCTCCTCCACCGTGGGTTGGAGTATGCTTCCCTTCCCTGGCCAGCCTTTGAGACTGACCGTGTGCTTGCTTTGGCCAATGGAAAGTGACAAGATATAACACAGGCAATAGTTTTAAATGTTTTAGTGCAGGGGTCCCCAACCCTTGGACCATGGACCCGTACTGGTCTGTGGCCTGTTAGGAACTGGGCCACACAGCAAGAAGTGAGCAGCTGGCAAGCGAGTGAAGCTTCATCTGTATTTACAGCTGCTCCCCATCGCTTGCATTATCGCCTGAGCTCCACCTCCTGTCAGCATTATGGTGAGTTGTATAATTATTTCATTATATATTATAATATAATAATAATAGAAAGGAAGTACACAGTAAATGTAATGGGCTTGAATCCTCCCAAAACTATCCCCCCACCGTCTGGTCCATGGAAAAATTGTCTTCCGTGAAACTGGTTCCTGGTGCCAAAAAGGTTGGGGACTGCTGTTTTAGTGGTTTAACTTGTATGTCTTACTCCTTGGTCTGCCATGAGAAGACCATGCCCCAGGTAGCTGCCCCTCCGGCATGGCCCATCTAAGCCACATGCCTCAGAGCCTGAAGCGGAGCTGCTCTGGCCAAGTCAAAGAACCATGAGCAAGAATCATCTAAACTTATAATCCACTGAGTTTTGGTTTGGTTTGGTATGTAGCATTATTGTGGTGGTATTAGTGACACTGGAGGAAATTGGTAAATTTGATATATATTTTAGTGACAGGTTATGAGTTTCTGGTTTGAGTGGGTGGCTGTGTGGTGATGTCATTTACTGACACAAGAAAGACAAGAAAGAACAGTGTTTGGAAGAGAAGACCAAGGTTTCTATTAAATACATTATATTTGAAATGCTTATTAATATGCAACTTCACGTGTAAGACAATTATATACATGGGTCTGAAATTTTGAGGACAGGTATGGCCTGGAGGATAAAGTTTTAGAGTCACTGATGTATGGACATATTTACCTAAGGAACTGGATGAAATCTCCCAAGGAACAAGTGAAGTTAACACAAGTGAAAGGGCTTATGATAGAGGCTCATGGGACTGCATTTTTTAGAGGTCTGATAGAAGAAGGAGAGAGATTGAAAATGAGCAGCCAGGTGTTCATAGGATGGAGACCAGGAGAACTTGTCACATAGTCCCTACACAATACTATGGGAATTTGTATACAGATACATCCGGTTAGGGTTAGTGTTAGGGTTAAGGTCTTATTGTATCAATGTTAATTTCTTGGGTGGATATTGTGAATGTGTAGAGGATGTGCTTGTTTTTAGGAGTTATGTGATGAAGTATTTAGGGGTGAAATGTCATACTGTTTGCAACTTTCAAATTGTCCAGCAAAAAATAATGTATACACACATATTTACATAACTGTGTGCATACACATATATCAGTAAGGCTACAAAGTATTTGACTTAAACAACTAAATTAAGAAGCTTAATTTATTAGATGAGTACAGAACAACAGTGAGAGGATGTACATTTTCAGACAAGTATGGAACATTGTGAAAACTGACTACACATTGGTCTATTAAGTAGGGGTCAGTAAATTTCAAAGATTTTAGAATTATATAAATCATGGTCTCTGATTACAGTGAAATTAAATTTTTAAATAATAACAATGATAATTTAAAATCCCATTATTTGGAAAATTATGGATTATTTATAGAAAGTATGGAGGATGGATTGGAGGGTATCATGGTTGGAAGCAGGAATCCAAGTGAGGAAGCTATTAGTGTTCCAGAGAAGAGATGGTAAAGCTCTGTGTTGAGACAGTATGAGTGGAAAAGTGGAAGGGATTTGATGACTGATTGTACTAGGAGGCTGAGGGAGAGTGAGTAGTAGAGGTGACTTCTGGGTTTTGAATGGATGGTGGTGTCATTAATTGTGAGAGGGGACATGTTGATTGGAATGTCTTTGGGACATGCATATAGAGATAGTTATTCAAATTTGGCCCTTGAGAGTGGTCTGATCAAGATATAGAGATTTTGTGAAGTATCCACATTTACATGATGAATATAGCCATGGGAGTGGACCAAATCATTTAAGCAAAGGGTTAGAAGGCAGTCAAGGAAAGAGCTGTGGGGCATACACAACAAGACTACAAGTTGAGGTAGTCATAGCAAAATGAGCCCATGAAGGAGACAAGTGAAATAGTCAGAAGTGAAGGAAATTGAATGGATGATTGACTCCAGATGAATGAATGATTGATTCCAGCTGAACTCTGAGAAAAACATGGTAAATAGTGTTAAGGACTAGAGTTTTTTGGTTGGAAGTTCTAATGCCTTATGTTTCATTTGTTTGATTTCATTACAAAACCCCCAAATGTTCATCACTTTACCTGCATTTTCTTTTCCCAGTCTTCCTGTCTCTTACTAATCATTTTAACCAGAAGTGATTTATAGTTTATGTTCCAGAACTGAAATTCTAGAGTTGATGTAATTGTTTTAGAGACTAGATTTTACATAAAGGGAATGGTTATGAACTCAGAAATGTTATAATTTGCCCAAAGTCACACAGTAAGTCTTGTTCCCCATCTAAAGGTTTATCTAAACTAATTAGAAGTAATGTAGGATTTTCATATGCTTTAATTGCCTTTCTAGAAATCTTCATTAACTCTATACTACTTAAAAAAATTTTATTTATTTTTAATTTATTTTTATTTTTGGCTCTGTTGTGTCTTCGTTGCTGCACACAGGCTTTCTCTAGTTGCAGCGAGCCGGGGGCTACTCTTTGTTGTGGTGTGCAGGCTTCTCATTGCAGTGGCTTCTCTTGTTGCAGAGCACCGGCTCTAGGCGCATGGGCTTCAGTAGTTGTGGCTCGTGGGCTCAGTAGTTGTGGCTCGTGGGGTCTAGAGTACAGGCTCAGTAGTTGGGGCACACGGGCTTAGTTGGGGCACACGGGCTTGCTCCACAGCATGTGGGATCTTCCCAGACCAGGGCTCGAACCCATGTCCCCTGCATTGGCAGGAGGATTCTTAACCACTGTGCCACCAGGGAAGCCCCTATACTACTATTTGAAAGGGGTGTAACTGCACTTATTTTCTATTTTGGATGCAGTACTAACATGATTTAGTTAAATGGTAATGTAGAGGGCTTTCAGTTTAGCGATTAAATGGATTATCCCTAAAGTTTTTAATACTTTTTTCTCAAAATGGGCATATCTTTTGCTTTATTAATTATTGTAGTAGCACAAGCTTAGTTCCTTTAGTATCACTGTAAAATTCACTCTCTAGATATCTGGGTTGCACGTCTCCTGACATTTCCCCACATCCTTTTTCTCCTTCACTTTTCTGAGTGATTTTCATGTTAGTTATGCTGTCCATTGAGAGTGGCAATCTTTTATTAATCATTATATCCTATATCTCCTCTCTAGGAGTTAGCATGACAATTTTCACTCAGTAGATATTCCTTAAATAAGTAAAATTAAAAATATGCATATTGGGTATCCTAGTGATTAAGAATGCAGGCTGTAGGGACTGCCTGCCTGGGTTTGAATATTGCCTCTACCTCCTGCTAGCTGTATAACCTTAGGAAAGTTAATCTCTGTTTCTCTGCTTCAGTGTTCTCATCTGTAAAATGGGGATAATAATAGTACCTAATTTATGGGGTGGTTGTGAGAATAAAATATGCTAATCTGTATACAGCAAGTAGCGCACTTGGCATATGGCAGATATTTTTAAATGTTTCTATTTTTACGACTCTAACTTATAAATTCTTTCTCTACTTCTTCACTTTAATACGATATTTCTCAACTTACTGTGTATCTTTATGTAAAGTGTGTCTTTTGAGCTCTGTAGTCACCCTCCAAAGTAAGCATGGCAGAAATTATCCTTTTCCCATAGTTAGGCACCTGAGGCCCCGGGAGCTCTGCCTGGGGGCAGTGGAGCAGAGTGAAGAAGAGTGAATTTACAGTCAGAGGGATATGGGTTTGTGCCCTGGCTCTGCACCTTTTAACTTAGATCTTTGGTAAACTGTTTTCCTGTATAATAGAGAATAATCACAATACTTCACCAAAAAACAATAGAACAGTTTTGAGGTTTAAGTGTGAGATAATTCACAGGGAATGCTAACCAACACCCCTGATATAAATAGTCAATAAATATTAGCATTCTGTTTTCCATTTCTCCCAACTTTTTGTGTTCTTTGTTATACATTTTAAATCTAGATTATATAATGCTATCGACTATGCTCTTTTATTTGTTAGCATTTACAAACCAAGTAGTTTGTAAAATTTCTAAAACAGAGGGTTTAATCTCATATGTTCTCTGTATCTTTAATATCTTTTTAATATACCTGAACTAGTAGCTAGAATGTCTTTAATAGATACATGACTTAATATTTTGTTGCAGTGTTTCAAACTGTGTTAGTCCCATTATTTGTACAAAATAGAAAGTAATAGGTATTTAAAAAATATTTATGTAGGTTTCTTTATAAACTCTAAGAACTAGATTTTTTAAATAGCAGAACCTTTGCCTTTTGTGGACTTCAGTCTTTCTATCAAATGGAGGAGATTTCTGGAGCACTCAGTGTTCCTATTTACATTAACTAATGATTGCTAAATTATTTTAAAATAGCAGGCTCTGCAATAAAACCTAAGCCTGCTGAAGATAAGGATGATAATAATGCTGATATGTATAAACGAGGCTTTTTGTACTCATTGGAATGTGCTGTATTCTTGCAGACATTTCTCTGGAAGCTATCTCCTTTCTGATATATGCAGTTCATATACTCTACACTTTCAGTCCTAAATTTTAGTAATTGCAAAACATCTGAGGAGCATGGGGTGGAAAAAAACACTTAAATGTTTATTTTTACCATATCTTTGTGTTAGTAATTTTTTTGAAAAATATCATACCTATTATTAAAAAAATCTGTGATTTGCAGTTTAATTCAAAGAATGCACTTAGAACTTGAAAACTAATAGTATACAATTAAAGCTTTTCTTTTCTTTCGAATTCCAGAACAAGTTAACCTGGGTAAAATAGTGACTAATATTGATTCAGTGAGTAAAAAAATGGAGAAAGAGAAGCAACAGCACCATGCGAAGACCAGGTAATGTGTAATTGGTTAACTTATAGAAAACATACACTATTCTACTTTGCCAGTATTTGTTGACCAATTGTCATGGTTTGTCAAGTCTGTTAACACCCCATGCATGAGGCTAATTTGTCCTTCTGCTTGAGTACCTCAAAGCATATTAATTATCAAAATTTTAGTTTTCAGTTCAATTAACTTTTGAACTGGAAGATGTCTGAATAGTTAAGCAAACCATCTGGGTTTTACAGTGCATAAGCTCAAATCCAATTTGTGGCTTTCTTGAGAAAAATGCCATGTTTTATGATAATATTACATAAGTTTGGTATTTTAATAATTCATCTGCAGCTATTATGGAGCAGAGTTGTTATAATTTTTCTTTTTTAATATAATAATTTAAAGTTAGTCTTTTTCTAACAGAAGGTGAGGATGATCCTACTGAGCATAGTTTGAAGGCAGGAATTTTGAGCATTGCTTCTGCTTTCCAAAGGTGTCTGGAGATGGGTCAGTTACTTTTCTGAGTTATTCCACTAAATAACAGCATCATCTTTGGGGTAATGTTACAATTGTGTACATAGTTTTTGGCCCTAAAGCTACAGATAGAACCTCTAAAGGCCCTTCAGCACATTTTGTAGGAACATTTATACTTCTAGAATGTAAATACTGCTCTGTTAAAATGTATTTTTCAGTGGCTTGTTTTGTATTAATTCATTATATAACATGGTCAGAAATGTGGGGTAATTGGCACAGCTATAAATAATAGAAATTAGAAAAAATGTTGCTGTGACTGTAAAGAATGTCCTGGATCTTCCAACATTTATCCTGCAAACTGTGCTTAGCACTACAAGTTTTATGCTCAGAAGTAACCACTTTCTTGGCTTAAAGTGTAATACGATACTGGAATTTGGAAGAGTGGAGTATATGTACAGCTTTAATACTGAGGGTTTGGTTTTATCCATGGTAAGAGAAGATATTAATTAGGAAGGAAAATAAATGATTGTATTGGAAATATACTAGTTTAAAAAAATATTCTTTTGCCTTTACTTAAGTTAACCTGAGAGCCAGGTTGGTCTAGCAGAGTGTTACCTGCTAAAAGAGTAGTTAATATAGCAATTTAACCAAACAGTTTAGAATTTCAGCTAAACTTTAAAACTAGAAAAGCTAACTGAACTAATGTTGAAAAACTACCATTTTCAGTATATTTAGATGGGGCTGTAATCCAAGGAAGAATAGTGATAATTTAGGGAAAATTAGAGCACTCATTAATAAACCTGATCAGGTTTAACATCTTTCAGTATGTCTTTCTCAAGAGAGTTGAGTATTTCCCAAAGAATTGTTTCTTCAGCAACTGGTGAAAGATAAAGATCTCTTGACATCCTAACAATCCATGTTTAATGAAAACAAAACCTGGTTAATGAGGAAGATCAACACCCTTTGAAACTAAGAGCAAGTACTTCAATGACAGCCTGGGGTACATAGAGACTGAACTTCAATCCACTAAGCCTGCCTTGTCTTTTTTTTTTTTTATGCGGTATGCGGATCTCTCACTGTTGTGGCCTCTCGCGTTGCGGAGCACAGGCTCCGGACGCCCAGGCTCAGTGGCCATGGCTCACGGGCCCAGCCGCTCGCGGCATGTGGGATCGTCCCGGACCGGGGCACGAACCCACGCCCCTTGCATTGGCAGGCGAACTCTCAACCACTGCGCCACCAGGGAAGCCCTGCTTTGTCTTTATTTATAGCTAACTTATGGCGGTAACTTGTTTCCTGCCACAGCAGTTGGCTTCTTTTCATAAATGTTAGAAGTGACTTAGCCATGAGGGTATAAGCAACAGAAAGGAAAATGGAATCAGTCAGGAAATCAGGTAGGGGGTTGTTAACAATGCAGGGAAGGCTTTCGGACTAATTAGCATGAACTGCCCAACTCTTTGTGAGACCCTGGAAAGGTTTCTGTTCAAGACAAATAGAACCCAGAGAGAGGAGTTGTACAGAAACGACTTTTAATTTCCTAGAAGATGCTGTGGAAAACACTAATTTTTAAGGTGACACATAATATTTTTAGGTAGACCATAAAAATATTGACCCAACAAAAGAAATTTCCTTGGAAAATACATGAAGAAATATGATGGAATCTTATAAATGTATGTTTTTTTTTCCTTTTCCCAAATTTCTCTATGTTTGACTTGCAAAGGAAAACAAAATTGAATACTTCTGCAGTTTCAAGTTTAAGCTTAAGGAAATGAAGTTCTTCAATACACCTTTGAATTCTAACTTCAAAGATTAATTGTCATACATTAAATACTCTTTTTATTTCAATAATGATAAATGTGAGTGCATTCTAAATATTAATTTTCCATCAAGGAAATTTATTTATTATGCATTTATTTATTAGAGCTAATTTTTTAGTTAATAATATTTGGTACATTTGAAGGTATGACAACTGCATTTCTGTAAACGCATTCTGTATTTCAGGCAAGTGAAATACTTCCCGTAGTTTTGTGATCAGTGGGAGTTTCTTATGTGTTACATAACAATTTGTATTTAGGTTATTCTGATCAATTTAATAGCAGAATGAGGGTATTATAAAATAATGATAGAATTCCTCATGGCATTTGGTACATTTGTGTTGAAACAACTCTGGTATTTCACCTTAGTGTTTGCACAATATTTTGCTTAAGTGAACGAATTGTGGTCTACTTCTGTTAGAATCTTTCATTAATAGGGAATCATTGAAAAATGCAATTAATAGTTCTAATTTGGAGATTTAACTAATAGTTAACCAGGGACTAGTTATAAGGAAGCAAAGCAAACTACAGCTATGTATGTTGATCCCATTCTTGATCATATAAATAAAATTCTAGAATTTCAAATGGAGTTTTGCAAAGCTGCCTGCATACTCAAACCTCTCGTATTTTCCCTTGACAATGTGATTTTGTCATATAAGGGGTACCTCAGTTCTTTGGCCAACTGCATAAACGTGACCACATGAGTGACAGACTAATGGATCCTATAAGTCACTCATTTATTTACTATTTATTGAACACCTACTATATGCCAGATATGAAACTCAAAAGCGGACAGTCACAGACTTTCTTCATAGACCCTAGTTTTTTGATGGGTAGAATGTTTTAAAATCCTAAAAATTTATGTAACATTTCTTTAATATTTGAACTAGCAATTGCATTTCTATACCAAAATAATGACGTGTATCTTTGTGCATTTACAAAGAAATATATTCACTATATGTTATCACATATAAAAAATAAGCTAAAAAGTTCATGTACATTTATGTACACCTAAACATAGAGAAGGTGTGGGGTATATTACACATGTTAATCATGACAAATGGAGTGAGTATAAAGTAGTAATAAGGCGCTTACTTAGTTCCTTAAATCCCACTGCCTGGATTCAAATCCTGGCTCTACCCATTTGTAGCTGGAGTAATCTGAACTATATACTATTTAACCCCTAAATCTCTTAGTCTCTTCCTTTATAAAATGAGTATAATAATAGTAAATATTCAGAGGCTTGTTGTGAGTATTAAATGTGGTAAGACACATAAAGGGCTTAGAATAGTGCTCAGCTCATAGGAAGCATTTAAGGCTTTGCAATTATTATTCATGTACTAGGGTAGTGAACTAGGGGTAATTTTTATTTTCTTACTTTTGCTTATTTACATTTTCTAAAGTTGCTACATGGTGCCCGTTTTTTGATTCAGCTGACTTGGTTGAAGCTCTCCAAGTCATGATAGGAAAACATATTACTTAAAATCTCTTGCAAAACAGAAGAAATAGATATGATGCATGTTCATTTTTCTGATTTTTATTAGAATTTTTCTTTCAGAAAGCAAATGTTCCTATGTTATCCCTGCTTAGATCCAGCAAAATTTGGTATTATTTTGTCTTCATTCAATAATAAATATTTATAGAGGGCCTACCATGTGCCCCTTACTCTGCAGTGAGGGTCCTGATGATACAATAGTCATAGTCTCTGTCGATAGGAGATGAGGTTTTCTCTCCATGATTAGCATCTAATCCTGTAACATTAGTCTAGAAAGTTTGATTACTAGTAAATCACTCAAAGCTCTACCTTCATGTTTTGGAAACAGAATGGTGGACTCATTTTGTGCCTTCCCCATCATCAACCTTGGCTTGCACTCACAACCCATGACCTCCTCTTCCATGGGGCTTTTGAAAGAAAATGGTGAGTCATACTGCTTAAGTGTGGTAGCAACACAGTGACTTTCATTATTTTGTATTCATTTAAAATGCAAAGTCAAACAGCTGGTATTGAACAGTCATTTCCTTTATATTTCATTTCAAATAATGTGTCACGAGATAGAGATTTCGGAAACAACCACTAATAACTAATTTTTTAGCTCCTTTATTTGAACTTTAGAGATTGAATTTTTTTTAATGTGTGTAAATATTGAAGGTTTTAGGAAATTATAAGGATAAATTCTTATAATTTTAAATGTGTCTCTATAGTTGAGTTTTTGTTGTTTTAAAAAAATATGTATTTCTTCAAAAGAAAATATAGATGACCCTCATGTCCCTTAAGTGTGATTGAGCAACTCTGGAACTTGGTGAGCTATGTGATGACCTTGGGGGCTGTTGATTCAAAAACTATTTTGTAGTTTTCCCTCTTTTTAACTTGTTAGTCATGTTCTTGAGCTTCAGGCTGTCATTAAGAGAAAACTCTTCTTGTAGGGTGGGACTTTGATTGATTTTGGAATGCATTTTTGAAAATTTGCAGAATAAACTCCTCCTTGGTTTCTCAAGGCACTCTTGTTTAAAATTTCCTTTATCCATCTACAATTTTACCAGCCTTTATTTGTTTGGATTATTACAGAAGGAATTTAAACATCAACTGGAGGCTCATCAAACACATTTTTATTAATCGAACCAATATTCATCCAAACTATTACTGTTTGTGAATATAATGTCAGAATCTTGAACACATACAATAGGTCTATTTAAAATATTTACTTCTTGTATTTGTCCATAGCTTAAGTTCTTTTAAGGCTTGATCAGATAATTTGAAGCCCCAGGGTAGTAGAATAATGTGTGGGTCTCAGTTGAGTCTAGCATTAAGTATGTATGTGAAGAGGTAAGTGCTATCAAAAATTCCTCATATGGTACAGGGTCTGGTGGTGAAATAGTTTTAATAGATAACAGTCTTAAAATCTGATAACCCTAGGGACTTCCCTGGTGGTCCAGTGGTAAAGAATCTGCCTTCCAATGCAGGGGACACGAGTTTGGTCCCTGGTTGGGGAACTAAGATCCCACATGCTGCAGGGCGACTAAGCCCGTGCGCCACAACTACTGAGCTCTTGTGCCTCAACTAGAGAGCCTGCGTGCTGCAAACTACAGAACCCACATGCTCTGGAGCCTGTGTGCCACAACTAGAGAGAGAAAACCACACATTGCAACTAGAGAGAAGCCCGCCCGCTGCAACGAAGAGCCCACATGCCTCAACGAAATTTCTGCGTGCCACAACTAAGACCCGATGTAGCAAAATAAATAAATAAGATAAACAAATAAAATATTTAAAAAAAAACCAACCCGATGACCCTGAAAACTGATGTTTACAGCCCTTAACTACGACGTCGTCAAAATTCTACTAATTGTGTGACATTTAGAGTTTATTCAGGATCATCCTAAGGGTTGATAAAAGCCTCTATTTTCAAATACCATCCACCTCAGGTAAATCACATGTGTCTTTCCCTTGTGGAGGAGCCTATTAGCCCATTGAAGTGTTTGGTAATTCTCATGGCTTTAGTTTGAAAGTAGATATGTGAGTCTTCTTTCTCTGTATATGTGGAGCTTACTATACAGGAGCTTGACCACTGTTCATCTAGTGCTAAAGATAAGATAGAAGACCTTTCTTCTAAAATATTTGTTGAGAGAATCCCAGTTACTAGCTATAGATTATTGTGAAATTGTGAGTGTAAGGCTGGCACCTACATGATATGTTTTGAGATTTGCTAAAGGTTCTAGCTGTGCAAAAATGTTCTGCTGAAATATCTGAAATATTTACTAATAGAACTATAGCTTCATGAAAGCTAAAGAATTCATATACTTATCACAGTGACTGCCACATATTGGGCATTAATAAACATTTGTTAAATGAATGTATGAATGAATGAAGATAAATTAATAGGAGAAGCCACTCAAATGGAATATACTTCTGTATGTATCTATGTGTCTGTTTCTATACAGTAAGCTAAAACTTGATAACTGATAAAAGAAAAAAGAATTTGGGAAAATAAAATACAATAATAACAGCAGTGAATATAAACATGCAAAAGAATAACACTGGATACTATCTTTTTATAGTTCTTATTTATGCTGATTTTATGTAGACTGCTCAGATACCATAAAAATAAGTAAAATGTTATGCAGTGTACTTTACATGATTTAAAACCAAATTGTTGGGCAGATTATTAGTTTTATGATGTAAGTCTCTCAATACTCATAAACCTCATGGGAAATTTAAAGTTAAACAGGCTAAAAGTATAAAAAATGGCAGTAAAAATCATTATTTCCAAATGCTACAGGGTAGCTATTCTTTTTTCCTTAAAATGAAAGGTATTTTTAATCAAGTAAGAATGGGAATTTCATCACTGCTTTGTTGTATGTGAGGTTTTTGTTTTGTTTGGTTTTAAGCTAAATTGCTCTTTTATAATTGCAACATTTTTAAAAATAAGGGCAGAAATATCTGAGGACCTGTGGCCAGAAACTTATTTTATGTAAGCTACTAGTAAAATGTGAAAAATGTTGATTTTCTTTTTGAATAACCTAGGTGTGGTCCTGGCTTTGTGTCTTGGGTGAAGAAATAATGAATATATTTTTTATGCTTGCTAATTTTTTAGTTCATTTTAAGACTAGAGTCTAAAAATTTGTACAACAAAGCCTTTTATCCACATATTATTGTAACTCTGTTTAGTAAGTTACAGCTTCACTGAATGTCTGAAACAGCCACTGAGGTCTGTTTAACAACAGAATGTTGCTTAAATTGTGAGAGAATATAGATCTTGTGGTTTTCTCTGGGGTGTATGGTAATTTACTGGGCTCTTAAAGTTGCCCAGTTTTTTTTTAGGATAAATAAATTATTCTTATTAAAGGAAAAAGGAGAGGAAATTAGAACATAGGAATTAAGACAAAGTCATGATTTCTATCCTTTTGATATATAGTATATAATAATAATATATTTATAATATTATATATGTAAATGTATGTACCTAATACTGCTTGAAGCCTTGCCTTTTAAAGCAGTATAGCACAGTGATTAAGAGTGAAGGCACTGGAGTTATTGTAGTTACTCTAATGAGGTTAGAATTCTGACCCTGCCAGTTTCTAGCTGGGAAACCTCATTCAAGTTAATCACTCTGTGACTCAGTCTCCTCATTGGTTAAATTGGGAATAATAACAATACCTACCTAAAGTTTTTTTGATAATGCTTGTGAAGTATATATCATACATCCTAGTACTTAATAAATTGAGCTGTAATTCTTAGCTACAGTTCCCTTGATATACATAGTAAAGCATGATACACTTGAAAAGGCTTTGACCCTGTCCTAAAGGACGTATTACTAGAAGCACAAGACACACCTCATTACGACTTTGCCTTACACTATCAAAGCACTGAACTCAGGAAGTGAGGTTTATGGTTATTGTATAAACACAATCATGGCAGCCTTTCCTGGATTCAACTATTTTTGCCATTGTCATTGTTCACATCCTATTCTAGACCTTGACTCTGCCTGTTTGCCCTCCTATTTCAGTGAATTTGGAAGGTCATTCTTAAAATGATATTCCTCAAGCACACCTTTCACTGGTGATTTTTCTCCCCATCTTTATGATTCTAATGGAATAGGCCCATGGTAGAAACTCTTTAACAGACTTTATCAAAGAGAGTTCTAGGAAGGTGGCCATGTGTCAAAGAAGCCCACGTTGCTCTCCATAAGAACCAGTTCTCTGTGTGGCCTGGTGCAGATCCTTTCAGTTCTCTGTCATCCTCAAGGAAAGAATGAAACTGCCCTCAATGAAAGGGATGAAAGGTTAGAAAATGTCCTTTTCCTGTATGGCTGCTTCTCAGATATTAAAACCTCTCTACATAATCATTGGCAGGAGAGAAGAGGACCAATCCCCCCAGACTCTGCTCTTGGCAAGATTTCTTACCTCTCCCTACTTGCTAGGTTCACAGCCTTGAGACCCTCAGGATGAATCTTATTAAATATGTCCTTTAACTCTGTCTATATTAGTCTCCACAAGACACCAAGGACTTCCAGGTCAACTCTTATCATCAAAACCCCACTATCTATATAATTCTGTATGTCTTTCTTCTCTGAGTTTATCCCTCACCCTTCCCACCTCTGAAACCTGTTTACTGTTATCCTTGAACTGCTAGCCAGTAGCCAGCAAAAATCCTGAATCCTTAACCTCTTCTAAGTGTTCCTTTCACCTTCTTGGTCTAGTTGAAATCTGTGCTCTGTCCCCAACCCTCAGGACATTTATTTCTCTGCTGCTCTCTTAAGAGGTGATGGTCTTCTCTCTCTCTCATGCTTCATGTCTCTGGGACTGGAGATGGTGAGGTGATCTCCTTACTCCTCATGATGTTTCTAGACCATTCTCCCTCCCTCTTCACTAAATCTGCCAGCTTTGAATATCATGTCATCAAATGATATCCTTCATTACCTCTCCTTCCTACTGTAATCTATTGATTTATATCCATTCTCTCATATCCTAAAGAATTTAGCCCTTGGATCCTTGTAACTTTTACTAGCTCTAGTCTTGTAATAACTCTTTGTGATTTTGGTATCCAAATAAATGAGCTCTGTAACTCATTGGCTTCTTGATTCCTTGAGTTCTTCTCCTCCAATGAGTTTGGTGCCTTTCGTACTATATACACATATGTATGTATGTATATATATATATATATACACACACACACACACGCACACACACACACACACACACATATACACACATATACATATATGTGTGTGTGTGTGTGTGTGTGTGTGTGTGTATATATATATATATATATATATATATATATATTCTCTGAAAGTTATGGCCTAGAGACCTTTGAAATAGTTCCAAAATCTCATTTTGAAGAGCACTACCAGTCAACCAGACTACCTTCTAAACTCCAACATTTTTTTTAACTCCCACTGGGTGTCTGGGGGCCCCCAATGTTCATAGGCCTGGAGATTAATTTTTGAATTTTTTCTCGAGCTATACTCATTCTCTTGGTAATTTTATCTAATCCATAGCTTTAACTACCATTTATATGCAGATGACTCAAATTTATATCTCCAGCCTGGTCATTCTCCTCAATTCCAGCTCACATTCAAATGCTTAATCAACATTTCTGCCTGGGTTTTTATTACGCATTTCGAACTTAACATGTCTGACTCAGGAACTTTGTACATGGTGTTTTCTGCCTGGAAAGCTCTTTACCTTAGACGTCACAGCATCACTCCATTACAAATTCTGGGCTTTGTTCAGATGCCTTCAGATCAGTGAAGCCATCCCTGACCAGCCTATTATAGTAGCAACTATACCCCCCACCCAGCCCCATTTACCAATCCTGCTTTATTTTGATCTCTAACATTTAAGTCCTCAGGACATATTGCCTACTTACTTATCTGGTTTTGTCTACTCCTGCTATAGTGTAATCTCCATGAATGCAGATAGTTTTGACTGATTAATTCATTAATAAATCCCTTGGACCCAGAATCATTCCTGGAACATAGGAAGTGCTCACTATATTTTGTTGGATGAATGAAGATAACTGCTATTTTATTTTCTAAAAGAGTGGTAAAAATTTTCATGTTTATTTTTTCTATTCAATGAGGAAAGTTATCTAATTTATCAGAATAAATATTTTCACCAATGGAGCTCAAATTATGTTTTTGTCATTTTGAATAAAAAACTTACAGCTAGAAAAAATACAGCTGTGTGTGTGTGTGTGTGTGTGTGTGTGTGTGTGTGTGCACGTGTGCACGCATGTTTCTGAGCATATCGTGAACAACCATGTAAGGAGAGACTTCTGGGTACAGGACACCTAAAATTTCTAGTTAAATATTAAAAAAATAACTTTAGTAACCTGGCTGAACTGCCAGGAAAGGACAAAAATAATAAAAGCAGAAAATATAAGAAAGCATGATTCCATAGGGGTTTAATGTTCCTTAGAGTGATTTGTTTTTTAGGGCTTATACTTATTCCTGGTGGCCTAGAACTTTCCTAGTTTAAAAAAAAAAAAAAAACTGGCATCACTTTTCTCTGTTTTCCTGTCTGTCTATCTATCTATCTACGTATCTATCAGCATTTATTGTACATGCATGTATTTGTTGTCTGGCCTCAGGTATCTAGAATTAGATTAATAGAAATTACTGTTTCATGATGCATTATCATCACTTGTCCATGAATTGCCCTCTTTAATTTATTTTTTGTATTATTTAGTATTATCATGAACACAAATAAAATCATCCCTCAGCCCCAAAACTATAATATTGACAGAAACTATCATCTACCGTGCCTCTTGCAAATTCTATCCCTTTGCTTCCACCCCAGATTTGGAGGAATTCTGTTACATTCTTGGTACTAATCCTTTGTTAATTATATTGTGGCTAGTCTTTTCACTTTATTTAAGGTGTCTTTGATAAACAAATAATATTGATTCAAATACAGTAAAATTTAGCAAAAATCTTATCCTCTCCGGGATAATAAAAGGGCTATGAAGCACTTTAGATTTGCTCTTCCTCCGTTTTGAATTTCTTACTATCATTTTCCATTATTTCAATTTTCTCTTTTTTAAAACTTTAACCCCACAAGCCATGCCATAATTATTATTAATTATTAAAGATAATGTTTATTTAGATATACCTGCCTCCAGGTAGATTAAGAATTGAGAAAAACAAATTTTTAGAATGAAATACAGATGGATATGAAATATCCTTCCTTTTATTTAGGCCTTCTTAGAACTGTCTCAATAATATTTTATAATATTCTGCATTTTTAAAAAAGATTTATTTCTATGCATTTGATGTTTTTGATGCTATTTTAAATGGTGTCTAAAATTTTATTTTATCCCTACCCCCTTTTCTGGAATATAGAAATCCAGTTGATCTTTTTTGCACGGACCTTATATCTTTATGGCTTTTATAAATTAACTTACTACTTCTAGTAGTTTATCTGGTGTATATATTGCTCATTTTAGACTTTCTATATACACAATCATGTTGTCCATGAATGATGATAGTTTTTGTTCTTTCCTTCCTATTCTAGAGCTTTTATTTATTTTTTCTTACCTTATTGTGGTAGTGAACACTTCCTACCCTATGTAAAATAGAAGTGGTGAGAAGGTTTCTTGTCTCATTTCCTATCTCAGAAGGAGTTATTATATATGTTAGCATTAAGTATAATGTATTGTGTTTATTATAGACTCTCCTTCTTATACTAAAAAGTTCCTAGGTTGCTAAGAGTTTATCATGAATCGATGTTGTACTTTATCAAATGATTTTCTCTTTATCTCTTAAGATGATTGTATGATTTCCCTCATTTGTTCTTTTTTTTTAAATAAATTTATTTTATTTATTTATTTTTGGCTGCATTGGATCTTCGTTGCTGTGCGCAGGCTTTCTCTAGTTGCGGTGAGCGGGGGCTACTCTTTGTTGCGGTGTGTAGGCTTCTCATTGTGGTGGCTTCTCTTGTTGCAGAGCACAGGCTCTAGGCCCGTGGGCTTCAGCAGTTGTGGTACACGGGCTCAGTAGTTGTGGCTCACGGGCTCTAGAGTGCAGGCTCAGTAGTGGCGCACGGGCTTAGCTGCTCTGCAGCATGTGGGATCTTACCGGACCAGGGCTCGAACCTGTGTCTGCTGCACTGGCAGGAGAATTCTTAACCACTGCACCACCAGGGAAACCCCTCATTTGTTCTTTTAATGTAGTGAATTATACTCATTGGTTTTCAGATGTTAAACTAATCTTCAACCCTGGAATAAACCTAATATGAATTCAATTTGCTAATATTCTTTTGAGGGTTTTTTCTTTTTACTGAAGAGAGAAATGACCTGCAATTTTGCTTGTTTTCATCTTCTTTCAGTTTTAGTAAGTTATGTTTATAATGATATTCTAAATTGTCAAAAGTATTGCCATAAAATTGTCCACAGTAACGTTTGTACTGATGTCTTCTTTTTAATTTTTGGTATTAATTATTTAGGCGCTCTCTCTCTCTCTCTTCCCCCACCTCCCTCTCCTCCTCCCTCCCCCTCTTCCTTCCTCCTGTTTCTCTTTGGTCAGTTTTGCTAAAGTCAGTTAACTTTATTGTTTTCTTTTTTATTTAAACCAAATTTTTAGCTTTGTCAAATTTCTCTATAGTACACTGCTGTCTATTTCATGAATTTCTATTAATTGCTATATTTTCCTGATCTTCATGCTGTGGTCAGCTCTGACTGAGCACCTTGAGACCCTAATATTTGTTATTTGGTTTTACTTCAGCATTTACTCATAACAATGAACACTTTCTAAATTCTGTTATATATGGTATTGTTATCTAATAAGTGTGATGCAGTCTTCTCTCAGTAAAATGGATGAGTTTTTTGAGGACATCAGTCCTTCTTTAAAAATAGCCGATAGAAAGTGGAAGACACATGAGATCTCAAAAAATGTTTTATAAATAGTCCTCGTTCCCCTGTGAAGATCGCTTAAAATGAAACCCTCACAATTAGACTCATATTAAGATCAATAGCAAATTTTTAGTTTTCATTTCTTTTTGTTATAAAAATACATATAATCTTACTAAAGAACATTTGGAGAAAAGAAAAAACTTGTCCATTAGTGCCACCACCCTCTCCATGACTAACAACTTGTTTATTTCCTTCCAATTTTGTTCCCTTTGCATCTTTTTAAAACCTAGTGGCTATACAAATTTTGATTTTTTTCTAATTAAGTCTATTAATTTCCTTTCATTAATTGGATATAAATGTCCATTTCATTTCTTCCCAGTGATTGTAAGAGAATTCTCCTCCACGTACCCGGGTAGCAAACTCTCCAGCTTCTTCACCTGCCTGCCCCTCCAGGGCTTACTCAGTGTACTAGTTAGCTTGGGCTGCCACAACAAAATACTATGCACTTGGTGGCTTAAGCAACAGACGTATTTTCTCACAGTTCCAGAGGCTGGAGGTCTGAGATCAGGGTGCCAGCATGATTGGGTTCTAATGGGAGCTCTCTTCCTGACTTGCAGCCTTGTAGCTGTTTTCTCACCTGGCCTTTCCTCAAACCATACATTCAAAGAGAGAGAAGTCTCTGGTCTTCTCCTATCCACTAATCCCATCATGAGGGCCGCATACTTATGATCTCATCTAAACCTAATTATCTCCCAAAGATGCCATGTCCGAATACCGTCTCATTGGTGGGCAGGGCTTCAACACATACGTTTTGTGGGGACACAGTTCAGTTCATGGCACTCAGTATCAGAGGAGGAAAAGACATGTTCTTTGTTCCTGCCTTCCGACACTGTGTGAAGGCAGCTGAAGGAAGAAAGGGAGGGAGGGAGGGAGGGAGTCTCAACCCATTTCAGAAGTGGAAAATAGATTTTTTAAAGTAACAAAATCTAAGATAGTAAAATCTCTAAATAGATTGTTTTATGCAAGTTTCCACTATATCATAACAGGTGGCGTGGGAGGTAGTTGATGCTTGTCTTGTGTACATTTATTTATTTATTTTATTGAAGTATAGTTAATTCACAATGTTGCATTAGTTTCAAGTGATTCAATTATACAAATATATATATATATATACACACACATATATATTCTTTGTCAGATTCTTTTTCATTATAGGTTATTATAAGATATTGAATGTAGTTCCCTGTGCTACACAGTAGGTCCTTGTTGTTTACCTGTTTTATATATAGTCCTGTGTGTATGTTAATCCCAAACTCCTAATTTATACCCCCCCACCCCACCATCCCCTTTGGTAACCACAAGTTTTTCTAAGAGAGTCGCCTTGTGTACATTTAGACTGTTGATAGTTGCCCTTTTAATTCTGTCCTTACCTATCTCTCCAAATTCTACTGTAATCATTAAGTACCTTCTCATAAATATTTTCTTTTATTAGTGCAATTTCAGTTATTATTTTATACCAAGGTGATTATAAAAGTGATTTGAAAAAGTGAAATTTAAGATATTTAAAATATTTTTATTATTTTTGCCACAATGCCTACTCAAAATATTAACTGAAGGATAGGTGTGTATAATAAAATAATAGAACAAATTTCTTTTTAATATAATAATATACTAGTAATAAGTTTCTTTTTATATGTTGTCTCCTTGATTCTGATGGGATTTTCAGGCATGGCCAGTCTGACTTTTCTCATCTTTCAGGTGAAGAAACTAAATATCAAGAAGCTTGCAACTAGCTCAAGTCTCACCAGTATCAGGCTTCTGATTCTCAGTTCTTGTTCCATTTTACTGTTTTGCTTTATAAATGTTCATATTGTCTTATATGTAGCAATGAATATTTTGCTCTATAACTCTAAAATTAGGATATTTTAAAGCTGTATTTCAAGGCAGAACAGAATGATTCAATATACAATGAGCTTATAAAATGACTGTTTTGTGGTACATTTAATGTTATGGACTGAAAGCTCGTGTAAATTTGTGTGATTTTTGAATCAGTTTTAGTCCATCTGATCCCATACAGTCTAAATTTTGTTTCTTACTACTCTACATACTTTTTTAAATTGCATTTTCAGTCAGTCTTAAAAGTTCATCAATGATGTTACTGCATCTGCCTTTATATTGAATTATAAATTGGTTTGTATTGCTTTTTCAGTATGTAACAATATAATAGGAAAGATAGCTGTCTTGTATGATGCCCCACTGCTCATGTTAACAGACATTTCATAAAAGCACAAGTGTTTTATTGTCTGAAAACACAACTTGCCTCATCTTTTTTAGGAAAATGTGAAAAATATTTTTAATGTACCAAATTCTAAACAACCAAAAATTTTCATGCTGGGAGAATGCATGCTATGATATTAAAAGTGTTCAGGAAATCTCTAAGAGATACTTGTGGGGTGTAAAAACTGTTTTCAATCCATTACAAGCATGCTTGTGTCTTGAATCCAGGTATTTCTCTGTTCACCATACACTCTGTCAGGAAAAGAAAAACAAATACGCTTTAGCTAATTTTAGGCCAATTTTAAAAATCTCAAGAGAGATGGGATATATAGTCAATAAATGTTGATGGTGGGAGGAAGATGTATTCCACAGTGAATTACATATATTTCTTATTCAAACAATCTCAAAATATAGTTGATTCAAATATGAAATTTCTTATTCAAAATAATCTTCAGCTATAACCTATAATTTTAAAATTACAGATAGGCAATTCATTTATATATCCTGAAGTAAGATTGAGAGAATATCTTTTGGCCAGTGATGTACAGTCGAAATAAAATTTGAGAAACACTTATAATTTACAATTTTCTAGTAGCCACATTAAACAAGTAAAGAGAAGCAACTGAAAGAAATTTTAAACACACTTTTTATTTAACCTAAAGCATATATACAAAATTTATCATTTCAATATGTAATCAGTATGAAAAATTATTAACATATTTAACATCCTTTTTTTTCTTACTAAGTCTTTGAAATCTTGTGCATAATTTAACACACTGTACATCTCAATTCATACTAGCCACCTTTCAAGTGCTCATGGGCACATTGTTACCATACTGACAGCACAGCCTTGGATTCGGGGCTGCACCAGATCTCGGTCACTCATTTCTGTGATAATGCTTGGCACATAGTAAATGGACAGTAAATGTTTTAAAAAAGAGAAAAAGGAAGCAACGAAAGGTAATAGGATAAATTTGTAGTCAGATAGAACCATGTGTATACCCACTTACTAGCTGGATGCCCTTGGATTGGGTATTTACTCTTCCTAACATCTGTGTCCTTTTATGTAGGGGTGAGATATTTGTATCTGCCTTTCAGAATTATTGTGAAAGTGTTGAAGTATCATAAGCTGAGCACCTGATTGGTTCCCTTTCACCCCCTTTCTTTTCCGAAATTGAATTAAGTCACATATTAGATGACTTAATCTATTTGTGTCCACTTTTATTAGATCTTATTCATTACCCCACCAAACATAGTACTTTTTTTCAGTTACATATGAGTGGAAAGGAAGAAACTAGAATCAGAGAGTAGGAGGTTCTTGGCATCGAAAGTGGAGCCAAGGACAATTACGTTCAGTTGCTTAGCATGCTGTGGAATTAATTGCCTGTGATCTTAATTATAAATACTTAATTTATAAAACAGCCTTTAAACACGGAGGCCATTTAGATATAGGAACAATTCTGGTAAATCAGTTTCAGCCTGATAGCCAATTTAAAACGTTAATGACACAATGACTTCAGATCTTCTCACTTCCCTTCTACTCAGGCCTGACCCAGGGCTCTGGGACTTGCAGAAGGAAATAGAAGGGCTCACACACATGCGTGTGCAATATAACCTACAGGCAGAAATGAACAGAAAACATTATATGTATGTTGTGGGGCTGGCTTCATGGGTATGCGACCCTTCAGTCACATAGGACTACACCCTCAGAAGGGGTAAGTGCTTGGGCCTTAATGCTCTGTGGTTGCCATTGTGAAATTCTTAATAATTTTACCTTTAAAATTGTGGTTTGTGAGTGAGTCTGATAGGATAATGGAACATGCACTGGAAGCTTGGAGCCTTAGTTCCCAGTTGGTTCCACCTCCCGGCCCCTTCTCTGTCCACTGGGATGGGGTCTTGACCACCCACTTCCAGGTTCCAGCCCAGTGACTGCAGCCACCCTCTGCCCCTGATGCGGGTCGGGATGCAGGAGCAAGAAAGGCCCCATGGGTGTATGCAGCCTGCACACCTATGTGGGTCTGTGCTTGCCCAGCCAGTGTCCTCATGCTCAAGGGAGCACATTAAATAGCAAATAAAACCACACCATGACAGACAGAGAGACAGCTGAATAAATGAAAACCTGGTATGATGTGATGAAGAATTACACAGTTACACAGTTAATCCTGTGTAAGCACTATGCAGCTCATAAAATAGGACACTGTCAGTGCCCAGTAGTCACCCCTCCACACACACCATTTCTCTTCCCACTAAGAACACTCTTATTCGCCCCTCAGAGTTAACCACTAGCTTTAGTTTTGTGTTAATAGTGTCTGTGCTTTTCTCTCTAGTTCTACCATCCAGAGTGATGGTGAATTATTTGTACATATTTTAAAAATTTAGGTAAATTAAATCATACTGCATGTATTTTCTGTGCTTTACCTGTTTTGGTCAACATTGCTTATAAAATTTGTCCATGCTTCTAAATATTACTGTAGTTTGTTATTTCCACTGCTGTACAGTATACCATTTTAGGAATAGATCATGAAGTTTTTAGTCTATTCTTGATGGACGTTGAGCTGTTTTCACTTTAGGAGTGTTATGAATCATACTGTGTATATCTCCTGGTGCTCATGTGTAGGACTTTCTCTAGGGTTTATACCAAGGAGAGAATTTTCTGGTTCGTGATTATGTATACCTTTAACTTCTCAATAATGTCAAACTGTATTACAAGATTAGTGCTAATTCACATTTACACTTGTAGAGAATGAACATTCCCATTGTTTCACAACCTCTTCAGGTCTTAGAATTGTTAAACACATAAATTTGTGCCAATCAGTTGGGATTCAGTGTTTTAAAAATTGTTTATTTTAATTTGCATTTCTCTGATTTTTTATGAGATTGAGCATTCTTAACATATGCTTCTTGGCCATGTGGATTTCCTCTTTCAAAAAAATCTTGTTTAGTTGCTTCTTTTACAATTTTCTTTTGAGTGTCTTTCTTACTAAGTTGTAAAAACTCTCTGTAAAATTTTATAAACTGCATCTTTGTCAGTTGCATGTGTTGAAAAAATTTCTCCAGCTCCATGGTTTGTCTTTTTTTTTTTTAACATCTTTATTGGAGTATAATTGCTTTACAATGGTGTGTTAGTTTCTGCTTTACATGGTTTGTCTTTATATACTCTTTTATGGTGTCTCTTGATAAGTAGGAATTGAAAATTATCAATGTTTCCATTATGACTATTTCTTTTTGTATCTTGTCTTTAAAATATGAAATTCTTTGCTACCTATCATTGAATTAATGTCCATTATTATCTTCTAAATTATTTATTGCTTTTATGTATATATTTAGGTTTTTAAGCACACTGGAAGTGATTTTTGCACAAGCTGTGAGAGGAGGATCGAGTTTTATTCCCTCCCCGTTCTCCCCCATTCCCCTCTCATAGAGACCCTCAATTGTCCTAGAAATGTTTACTGAAAAATCCCTTCATTACCTAGTGGTCTTCAGGGCCACCTCTGCCATATAAATGTCCACATATTCATAGGTATGTTTCTGTGCTCTTTTTCTGTTCCATCAATCTGTTTGTCTAGCCTTGGAAGAGTACTACTACACTCTCCTAATTACCATATATTTATAATAAATCTTTTGTCTAATTTTCTCATTGTTTGTGACAGGAGGTCAATTCCCATAGCAGTTAATATTTCATGAGTAGAAGACATATTTTCTTTATACATAACTATGACTCCCTCCTGTGAACAATAACAGAATTTGTGTGTATCTATTTATTCTTCCCTCCGTTCTCTTTAACCCACCACCAGATTTTGTTAGATATGTGTTTTTCTCTTACTCTATACCTTATACTTTAAATATACCTCTTTTTGATCATGCAGTTTACTAATTCCAAATGGTACTTTTCCGCCTTGACTATAAATGATGTTGAAATCGGCTACTCACATCATTTACCAACTTCTTTTCCCTCTTAAAATTTCAGTTAGTTATTTATTAGTTGTGTCATCTAGGCTAGGATAAAAATCTTACGTTACACTCATTTTTCTTGAGTAATGTGTAGACATTTCTCCACTGCCTTTTAGCTTGTGGCTTTGCTTCTTATAGGCGTATTGTTCTTTTGGCCTGGCTATTCAAAAGATTCTTTAATTCTGCATTCTAATAATGTTTCTGAGATATGTTTCGATAAGCATCAAACAGAGACAGTTTTTTTCCTGATATAAAGTATGTCCTTCAATTTGAAGATCCTAATTTTATTTTATTTTGGTAATTGCTCCTGAAACTATGTCCTTAATATATTTTTATTTTATTATTTTGTTCTTTTTTCTTCCTTTGCCTGTTCTCTATGTGTATCATTTTCTTGTAATCCTTTTAAAGTCTTTATTGTTTTTCACATTGTTCTCTTCTATCAATCCTGTTTTCAGTGTCCCATAGTCAGTGTTCATTTCTGTTTTTTTAAAAAATTCAATTTACCTAAACAAAAAACAAAAACAGTTCACCTATTTCTTCCACCCTCCATCCCCTGCCTCTGGCAGCCACAAATCTATTCTCCATATCTGTGAGCTTAGCATATATATACATATACATATATGTATTCATAGATTCCACATATAAGAGACATCATACAGTATTTCTCCTTCTCTGTCTGACTTATTTCACTTAGCATAATGCCCTTGAGGACATAGACCTTCATTTCTGCAAATGACTTTATTTCTTTCCATCAACTCACATGGGTATTTCTATTGTCTGACCATATCTTTCTTCAGCTTTTACATTCCTTTGCAGGGGGGGAGTTATTTAATAGAAACAATTACCTTTTTTTCCCTCCAAAAACCTTAGGCAATATGTTTGGTCAAAATGTTTACATTGTTTGTGGCAATAGTTTTCATCCCTTTTGTTACCCCTGGAGACATTTTTCTTGTGGTATTTATCCATCATATTTTTTAGCATCTTTTCCATTTTATTTGTTTCTGCAGTATTTTTTGTATACCTTTTTTTTTTTTTTTTCATTACTCACTTTGTGGTGAGTTCTTCCTGTGCCAGCCACTTGTAGGAGTTTTGGAGGTTTGTGTATGTCAGGGGTCAGAGCAGTTTTCCAGATTAATGGGAGACACCACTAATGACACAGGTCCCTGTTTGTATATGAGTTCCTTTAGCCTCTACTTCCCGCTCAGCCATTCTGTGCCCACTCTGAGGGACAGCTCACATTACTGACTGTCTCTCCTTACCCCCACAACAAGGAGGTTGAGTCCTGAAAATATGCCCTATCTCTGTGTGATTCCTCATTCAGCCCCCTTTCCTGACTTCTTGAGACCTTGTAAGAACGTGGTCCACGGTGCTTCTGCTGTCAGAATAAGCACCTCAGTTCCGTTCTTCCGAAGGGATTCGCTCCTCGGGTTGTGGCTACTTGTCGTAGCGAGCTATTCTCTGCATTGTCTGAGATCTGCAACCATGGGCATCTTTAACTGCCCTTTCTTCCACTCTCATTTAACTTTCATGTGTATTTGGAAGCTCTTTCTTGGATAATGTGCTTCCGAGTTGTGGATGTCTTCTCATTTCATCTCAGGAATTTGCTTTTCTGATTTTTTCATTTTTATTATTATTTTTGGACTGTTTCTAAGAGAAGAAGGGGTAAAGACTATATTTTTACCCCAAAATTTACAAATGAAAAGGCATGATAATATTTTGAGTAACTAAAGCAAATGCCAAGAAGCAAGCCTCCCTGAAAAATCTGCAGTTCATACATTAATGTTCAACACAAAGCTCTTATTATTACCTATCTGTACTTTTATGTTAAATGATAGTCTTATAATTTCTTCAGAAGTTACTGATGAGTAAAATTAAACATAACATTTTAATAGGGTGTATTAATTTGTTAGGGCTGCCATAACAAATTACCACAACCTGAGTGGTTTAAAACAACAGAAATTTATTCTTTCACAGTTCTGGAGGCTGTAGTTCAAACCCAAAGTGTTGGCAGGGCCATGCTCCCTCTGAAGCCTCTAGGGGGGACCCTTTCTTGTCTGTTCCAGCTTCTGATAGTTCCAGGCATTCCTTGGCTTGTGGCAGCATGACTCCAATCTCTGCTTCTGACTTCACATAGCTCTGTTCTACTGGTCTGTGTGCCTCTCCTCTTCTCATAAGGACATGAGTCATACTGGATTTAAGGGCCCACTCTACTCTAGTATGACATCATCTGAATTTAACTAACCATGTCTGCAATGACCCTATTTCCAAAAAGATGATGTTCTGAGATATTTGGTGTTTAGGACTTCAACATTTCTTTTTGGAGGACACAATTTAACCCATAACATGTGGGGTAGTATCTTTTGGTAGAGAATGGATTAGCTGATTGTTATAACTCACAATTTATTTTTTAACAGATAAGTAATATTTTTGTGAAACAAATCTAAAGTATTATTAAAAACACATTGTGCTTTTTATAACAGCTATATTGAACCATTGAGACATATTGATTTCCTTATTTTAATACTGTGTTTAAATTTGTGTCTTTGTTAAGTTGGGAAAAAGGTGTTTGGAGACCTGCCAGTGATTATTATTTCAGGAGATAGAAATATAGGCCAACATTCCTTAGTTATCTACTTATGGACAGATAAATACTTATATAAAACTATTAAAAAAGTGTTATTTAGCCAAGGAACTGTGGATATTGGAATAGTATCTTGTTTTAGTTTGTGCGTAACAAAATCTATTAAATTTTGGCTTTAATAATTCTAACGAGGTATTTATTTCAGTTAATGGAGAGAAATGTTATTTGGGTAAATCATCCATTTTGAAATAAAAAAAATTTTTAAATAAATTACGTTTTTAAATTATCTTAAAAATCACTGAAGAACTAAAAAGACAGTGGAGAACTCCACTGGTCAATTTTTGATTGACCACCTATTAACCAGAGTGAGAAGCAGAACATTCGAGTGGGAAACTTGTTTATGCCATGAAAGCATTGTGATACTGGACACCTGGGAAGAGGAAGCGTGTATGTAAGGAGGACAGAGTCAAGGGTCAGGGCCTGTCCATGTTGGAGACTTTTATAAAAGAGCCTCCCTACATTAAGCCAGTAAGAGCAATCTAGGATGTATCCCATTTCTTCTCCAACCAAAGCAAAAACGTTTTAAAAATGTGAAAAAAGAAACATTCCCTGAGGAGTTGTGGCCACTCACAGGGTCTTGCATGGATTTGTACCTTGTGTATGCATAGCCTAGCTTAGTCAGGGAGCCTCAAGTTATAACTTAGGTTAAGATGATTTCCAACTGGAAATGCCCCCAGGCTGCTGGCAGAAGGAAATGTAAACCCTCTTGAATGAAAGGAGCTTAAATTAATTTTTAAGGGCAATGAAGATCAAGGAGTCCATAATATCTAAGCACATAAAGAAACAATGCAAAAGGTACAAAAACCAGCTAAAAAAATACACAATAGTAACAGGCTCATTTAGATTCACATATTGGAATTATCAGAGTCAAATATTAGAACGACTATACTTAGTGTGTTTAAAGAAATAAGAGAAGTTGAAAATATCTGTAGAGAATAGGAAATTATAAAAAGTGACATAAATTTGAAATTAAAACAACAAAACTTCTAGAAAATAAAAGCACAATAACTATATTGGCATACTTGGTAGCATATTGGTTACAGCAGAAGAGATAACCAGTGAAATGATAGTAAGGTTAGAAGAAATTATCCAGAATGCAACATAGAAAGACAAGTTGCAAAATACAGAAGAGAAGGCAAGAATGATACTATGAAAATACTATGAAGAGATCTAATATCCCAATGATCAGAGTCCAAGAGGGAGAGGATATCCCATCTAAGGGATATGGCAGAGGCAATATCTGAAGAGTTTTTGTCAAGTATTCACTTTTTAATATCTAGAATATCACTTTCATAATTGTGTAACTTTTAAACTAGTAGTTAAAAATAGCATTAAGCATAGTACATAACACAAATGAGGGCAAGAAGAGGGAGGAAAGGAACGTGGTAAAATAGAAAATGAAAATTAGAAGGTAGATACAAGTAAAAAATTACTATTGTTTATATTCATCTGTAATTATTATCACATACATTGAACAAAAATGAACAAAATACTCCAGTTAAAAGTCAAAGAATTTCAGAGTATAGGGTGAAAAAAATCAACTATATGTTGTTTTTGAGATACATTTAAAATATAGACTATAGAAAAGTTGAAGTAAAAGGTTTTTCAGCTTTCTTTTGACTTCTGTTTACATAGTATATATATTTTTATCCTTTTATCAATATTAAGAATATAAAAGGTGATATCACTATAGAAATAGACTTAACAGAAAAAGAAAGGGAATATTGAGAACTTATACACAATAAGAAGGTTTCTGGAAAAATATATACTACCCTAACTAACTTAACAAAACAATAGAAAACCTGAAGACTTCTGCAATTATTGAAGAAAGTACATCTTTGTGAAAAATATTTTTCCCCAAATTACCAGGGCAAATGATTCTGCTGGTAAAGTCTATCAAGGATTCAAGGGATAAATTAATATTATATTTCAGGGGATGTTAAAAATTTATATTTCAGAAATATAAAGGATTTATTTTATTCTAAGTCTAATCAGGAGACATGTACTACATAATGATTTAAACTGGGGAAATTTAATATAAAGAGTTATTAAGACATGGTAAAAGAGATGTCAGTGAATTCTATAGGGTATTTTAAGGCTGAAGGAGAGTATGCAGAGATGGAAGAATTTGGAAGGGACCTCCCTCCCCAAGACTGGAGAAGGTGTAGTTGCAGCCTGTTGCAGGCAGAGAAGTTCCCTGTGTGGCTGGACCATAGCTGGTCTACAGTTACTGGGTGAGCAGGAAGCAGCCTTCTGAGTTGCATGCGAGCCTCAGTTAAGGACAGACACCAGGCATGCAGGCATGCAGGGGAAGTGGGCATGCTGCTGTGGGTGAGAGACCTGGCGGGCCTGGTGTCCACTTTGGGCAAGGATAGATGAGCAGAGCGAGTTGGAGAGCCAGTGTGGACAGGAGGTCTGGAGTGTGATGTCTCTATTTCTAGGGCTGTCAGACAGTGATCACCAGGCCAAGCTGGGGCTGTGAGTTTGCCAAGGAATCTATACCTTATATAAAAATACATGATATACCAAAGAGGTAGCACTACATATGCATGGGAAGAAAAGGGAATTTTCAATACATTGTACTAGAATAAATATCCTTACAGAAAAAAGCACAACTAGACAACTATTTCACATCACCTCACTCTTGGCGAGTAGTGACTGAAGGGGAATATTAGGGGAGCTTCTGATTGCTAGAAATGTTCTGGTTCTTAATCTAGTCATAGTTAACAAGGATGTTTGTGAAAAGTTACTAAACTGAATTCTTATGTTCAATTTTCTGCATGAATAACATTTTAATAAAAATGTTAATCTTTTAATTTTATAAGACAATATAGTGAAATATATCCAAGGTCATGGAGTAGGAAAGGATTTCTTAAACAAGACACAATATCACCAAATGTAAGTGAAAGAACTGATTCACTTACCTATATCAAAATTAAGAACTTCTATTCATCAAATGTACCAAAAAGAGTAATAAGACAAGTCACAGAGTGGGAGAAAAAAATTACAATATATATATCACCAACAGTTCTCTAAAACCTAGTGTATATAACAGATTCCTTCAAACTAGGGCGAAAGTGAGAAACAACCTGCCGAAAACTGGACAAAAGACTGGAAAGGGAGTTTAAAATCCAAATTCCTTATGAACTTATACAAAGATGCTCAGCCTTGTTGGTGATTAGGTATATGCAAAGGAAAGCTAGGCGATTCCAGACCACACCTACCAGATGGTTATAGATCTAAAAGACTGAGAGTACAAAGTGTTGGTGAGGATGTTGAAGGCTGGGGATGCTCATACCCTTACTGGTGTCAAGTAAAGCTTAATGGTAGTGATTCCACTCCTTAGCTCACTGTAGAGCAGTGCCTCTCACCCTGTCCTGCATAGTTTCCACACAGACTTTAATGTGCAAATGAATCTTGGTAAGATGAATATTCTGATTTAGTAAGTCTGGGTTGGGACCTGAGCATCTGCATTTCTCTCGGGTTCCCAGATGATGAGGATTCTCCTAATCCATAGACTTGCATTAGAGAACCTCTGACACACATAAATTAGGAGGCACATACAAGAATGTTCAGGGACTTCCCTGGTGGCCCAGCGGTTAAGACTCCATGCTCCCAATGCAGGGGGCCTGGGTTCCATCCCTCGTCAGGGAACTAGATCCCGAATGCTGCAACTAAGAGCCCGTATGCCACAACTAAAGATCCCACATGCCGCAGCTAAGACCCAGCACAGCCAAATAAATAAATATTAAAAAAAATAAAAAAGAATGTTCATAGCAGCATGATCTGTAATAACTCCAGGCTGGAAACAATTCAAATGTCATCAACAGCACAATGATGAATAAATCACGGTAAATCCAAGGGAAGAGTATATTGCAAGAGAGCGGACAACCTGTATCTACATGCAGCAACATGGATGAATTTTATAAATATGATGTTGAGCACTAAAAGCAAAACACAGAAGTATTTTGGTAGATCGCGTTCAAATAAAAAGGTAAAACTAAGCATTATATTTTAATACTATTGGTACATTTATAAAAAAAGACAAATGTTTAATAGAAAAGTCAGGGAAGTAGTTAGGTCTTGGGAGAGGGAAAGTACTTTGATTGGGAAGGAAGCATTCTGGGGTGGGGCAAATATATTGTTTCTGGTACTAAGTGCTCCACTCTTTGTTAAAATCTGTGCATATAACATTTAGTGTACTTTCCTCTATGTATGTTACACTTTTACAACAGTAGATTTTTAAAAGATCAGCTTCACCAGGAAAAGCAAGGCTGAGTACCTATTCTGCTAGAGGCTTGGGAGTGGGACATCTTAGGGTGACCAACTGGCTCAGTTTGCCCTGGACCGAGGAGGTTCCCAGCATCTGAGACTTTCAGTACTAAAGTAGAGGCAGTCTTGGGCAAAATGGGATGGTTGGTCACCATGCATCTAGAATACTTTACACTGCAGAGGCCATTAGGGACAAAGGATAGGTTCTGAAGATCTCGTCATGTATTATAAAATTATGAAGAAGGCAGAGTCTTTAAACTGGGGTTTAAAGCAAGAATTGAAGGGCTAAACCCCTGGAGAGATTTATTTGGAGTTTCTAGTTAAAACAACTAGGACAATGGCACCGTGTTAAACAATTTGTTAGGTTTCTTGAGAGGCTCCTGACAGCCCAGTCTTGTTCTGCCTGAGCAGCCTTGCAGGGTATTGTGGGCAACTTCTAGTTCGGCTGCGTCCTCTCACCTACACTCTACTGTCTGCCTAAACAGTTCTCTGGACTTAAGTCTCAGGGATCTCCAAAGAGGATTTGAGTGTCCTGAGAATGTAGGACTCAGAGCCCTAATTCCTCTAAGGGACAGAAACTCTTCTACTCCACGTTAGACCCACTTACCATCCTTGAGGGTCCCCTTACCAGTGAAGCTGCCCCTAGAGTTGCTTTGTTTCTGAGTGAGCCTCCACAGATAAATCTACTAAACACTTAGTACAAAGTGGTGGTGAGTTGTCTTTGTTTATTTTTCCCTACTAGACTGTGTATTTCTCAAAGCTTGGGGCTGTCTTGTTCATCTTGTGTTCTCAACATCTTGTGTTCTCAACATGCCTGCCACACCATAAGCATCCATTGTTTAGCTGCATCTAGTAAATATGAGATAAATATCTGCTGAGGTTGCAGATGACAAAACCATGTACTGAACTAAAATACTAGGTGTAACAATTAGTTTGGTCCTGATGAAAGCCATGCTATGTTATCTTTCTATGTTTAGTTAAGTATTGCTTGCCTGATAGAGTGTAACTGTGGTAAATAACAGTTTTGATTTGAAAAAAAGTTTAAAAAAAGTTAAAAAAGTAAGAAAAAACACTAAGCACTTATCTATAGGCTACTGATTCTTATTGGATATATATGTCTTAGAACATACACCCCTCTAGAGCAGATACTATGTTATGTGTGAGTTCTGCTACGTAACCATCACATTTATTATTCCTAATTAAGAAAAAAACTTGATATGTTTTCTCTAATACATAAGGCAAAGGGTGATACAAATTTTATGGACTGGGAGACATGTTTGTGTCCTTCAATATATTTTTGAATCTGTCCTAAGTCTGAGGAGAACTATTCATTACTGTGTCCTAACCCACAGGGAAACCAAAGTCAGTCATTCTTCAAATTTAACATCCTGGAACGATATTCTTATGTTCTAAAATGTACTTTAAACCAATGAGAATCTCTGTTGTATTTGGATGATTGAGCTTTGAAGGAGCTCCAAATTTTCTTATGCAGTCCATGAGATGGGTTTATAGTTTAGACAGATGAAGGCAGTAACTGTTGAGATCGCAGAATATCCCTTCTTTGCTAAAGGATACTTTTAGTCATTCCTGAATGCTTTGCAAAAGGTAAAATATTCCATTGCTTTTAAGTTGGAACTAATTTATAGCAAGTATTCAAAGAATCTATTTAATTACACACCAATGGGTATGAAAATGGATTTCCTATTTTTTGACCCTTTATTTTTATCAGTTTGTGCTACACTGTGTCCACTGGGAAATACAGTGTATATAAGGGATGTTTCTTTCAAGCATTTCATGCATATGAATCTTTTAAACATGAGGTTTTGAAACTATGTTGGCAAAATATGCTACAATTCTATTGCTTACAAACAAAAGCCAAGGTGGTTTTGACTTGAAGTCAAAAAGTGCCATTTATTAAATGTCATGGTAATGACTTGTACCATCAGTTCCATAAAGGAAATCTCTGTGAGAGCATTTTCTGAAAGTGTTTTTTTTTTTTCTCTCTCTCTTATTGTCTGCTTGGAATATTTCTTCTTGAATATACACACTGTGAATTTGACTTTGTCCATGAACAACCAAAATCTTAATGTTAGTCCATTTACTTACAGTGAACTTTGAATTAATTTTTAGAATACAAAAAGCAAGATCTTATTCTTTTAACCTGGCCCCAAACCCTTTTAAAGGCAATTTTCCAACTAGATTTACAATCCCTTTCTTACACTTAAGGTAGTTTTCTCTGGTATAAGTTTTAAAAATTAGAATTAATGATTCATGACCATAGTAAATTACATGTATGTCATAGTATATTTTGCAAGCTTATCTGACTTAAGGAATAGGAGGCTAAAACATGGAAATAAGGAAAATAGAATGTTAGAAAGTTTTCTTTTTCTGGGTTTCTAATTTTTGACTTAAATTCCTCTGTGGGGCAAAACTTGATTTGGGAATGTATTGAAAAATATTTAAATGACTGATGCATTTTCTCTTATTGTGTTTTAAAAAAGGATATAATTTATCACTTTACAAGAAAGAAAAACAGACTTGTAGAAAGAAATCTTATGTTTTTCATGATCTTAATTGCCCCTAATCATTTTCATGTGAATGAAAGTGTTTTTCCACAGTTAATCTTGTAGAACATGAATTTTTAAAATAGTATTCACAATTTTTTTTCAATTTTTAGTGTTTCTGAAATAATACATGATTAAAAATAGAATTTTGTGTGTGATTCTAATACAAAGAGTCTTTTAAAAACAATTCTCATTAGAATTAGTAAATTGTTACAGAGGAAATTAGTAAGTAAAATGGCTAAATAAAATTAGAGTCATTTTATATTATTCTTTATAGTTATAATTCTGTTTTCTTTTTTTATTGTTTTGTTTTTGTCAGAGTTAGGTTTTTAATAATCAGTGAAAGTGAGAACAAATATTTTCTCAAGGTTGTTAAAAAACTTTTACTGTATTCTTGGCTCCATTAAAATTGCTTTTGTATCCCAAGATAGGCCTCAAAATGAAAAAAAAGTTTGATAAAAAGGATAATTTATTTAGGAAAAGTGAGGATCTTAACTAAGGAAAAAGCCTTAAATGGAGATGTATAGAGATAGAAAAATGTGGTTAGAATTTAACAGGAAAACAGTTAAACAAACTCACAGGAATTTCACTCATGATAAGAAGAGTAAAAGAAGAAAAAAACCAGAGTTTTGTCTTATTTATAATGAGTGAGGGAAATCCCTCTTTATCTGTTTCTCATGGTGGATATAAGAATCAGATGAGATTGTTTTTGTAGAAGTTAACTGTAAATTGTGAAGTATTAAACTCTGATTACTATTTTTAGAATGGAGTATTAATACTTGAATCACAACATAACATTGCAGAAGGTCTAAAGTTAAAAAAGTCTCATACTAATGAATTTAAAATATCCACAGGAATTCTTATTCTCAACAGAAAACCACCTCAGTGCAACATATAGAAAACTATTTTTGAATTTAGTTCATTTCCCAGTGAGAAAAGTAAGAGCTTAGTCCCAGGAAAACCACTTGGCTATTTAGATTTTGAAATACTCTAATTTGTTTTGTGAATTATTTATTCTCAAGATGAACTTCAAATTAGAAAGTACCTTTAAGATATATAGGAGGAGCTTTTAACCTTTTAGGACTATAACTCAAATTTGCTTTGGCACCATAACAAGAATAATATAAATTGCTCATGTGAAGATACTACTAGAAGATACGTAGAATATTTAACTTGTCTTTATTTTTTTACTTAAATATAATTTACAGTAGTGAAATGGTCTTATCTCAAATGTACCATTCAGTGAGTTTTGGGGAACAGATACTGAGACACAGCATTTCTATCACTTCAGAAAGTTCCTGTCTGCCACTTCTCAGTCAGTCTACCCCTGCCCCACTCTCCGCCTCTAGAAGTAACACTGATCTGATTCCTAGTGTCATTGTTTAGTTTTGGAAATTTAGGAATTTCATATAAATGAAGTCATATACTATGTATGTTTTCTTGTCTGACTTCTTTCATTTAGCATAATGTTTTTGAGATTTATCCATGTTGTTGCAAGTATCAGTAGTCCATTCTTTTTTATTGCTGACTAGTAGTCAACTGTTTGACAATACCACATGTATCTATCCATTCTCCTGTTAATGGACATCTGAACTGTTTCTAGTTTTTAGCTGTTATAAGTAAAGCTTCCATTAATATTTGTGTACAAGTATTTGTGTGGACATGTGTTTTTATTTTTCTTGGATTAACACCTGGATACAGAATTAATGGATCACAGAGTAGATGTATGTTTAACTATTTTAGAAATGAGAAAGTTTTCTAAAGTGGTGGTACCAATTTGCATTTCCATTGGCCTTCCAGTTGCTCCACATTCTCTGACATTTGTTGTTGTCAGTCCCTTTCATTTTAGCCATTTCAGTGGGAGTAGCTCATTGGGGTTTCAATTTGCATTCCTCTGCCTGATGACTAATGATGCTGAGCACTTTCTCACATGCGTGTTTTACATTTGTAGATCTCCATTTGTGAAGTGACTCTGTCTTTTGCCCATTTTAAAAATAGAGTCATTTGTCTTTCTGTTATTGAATTGCAAGAGTCTATATATATTCTGGGATTTAGGTCCTTTGTCATGTGTTATGAATACTTACTCACATGTGTTATGAATATTTACTCTCAGTAGCTTGCCTTTTTTTCTTGCATTTTCTTATTAGCACAAGGTTTTATTTTTGATGAAGTCCAGTTTTTTCATTTTTTTCCTTTGTGACTTGTACTTTCTGTGTCTTCTTTAAAATTACTTTGTTGATCTAAAGGTTGTGAAGACCTATATTTTTTTCCTAGCAGTTTTGTTGTTTTAGCTTTTATGTTTGGACCTATGATCCATTTCAAATTAATTTTTGTGTATAGTTTAAGGTAGTATCATTTGTTGAAGAGGTTTCTTTCTCCATTGAATTGCTTTTGTGCCTTTGTCAAAATTTTTGATTGTATTTGTACACATCTATTTGAGGTCTGTTTACTCTGTTTCACTACCTCATTATCTTATTCCTGTAGCTTTATAGTAAATCTTGATGTCAAGTGGTGTATATCCTCCAGATTTTTTTCCTTTTCAAGATTGTTTTTACTATTTTTGTTCCTTTGCCTTTCCAAATAAAATTTTAAGTTATTTTGTCAATTTCCAGAAAAAAAGATGGCTGTGATTATAATTGACATTGCTTTGAATCTATATATCAGTTGAGGGATATAGAACAACAATCTTAACATTAAGTCTTCAATCCATGAACGCAGTATAACTCTTCATTTGTTTAAGTCTTTAATCTCTCAGCAATATTTTTTTTAAAATATACATTTTATATTTATATGCTATTTGTTAAATTTATCCTTAATGCTTTGATTTTTGAAGCTCTTGCAAATGATACTGATTTTTAACTCCTTTTTCTGTTTATGGTACTATATAGAATACAGTCGATTTTTTAATTGACTTTGTACTTTGCAGCATTACTCAAATTCATTGTTTTCTTTCTGATTCATTAGAATTTACTACATACATGGTCATGTCATTCTGAATAAAGGTAGTTTTACTTCATTCTTTCCAAATTGTATGTCTTTTTGTTTTTTTCTCTTTGTCTTGTTTTATTGCACTGGTTAGGAATTCTAGCATGATGCTGATCACAGATATCCTATCTTGTTTCAAATCTTAGGCAGAAGGCATTCACTATCTCACCATCATGTATTACATTAGCTACAGTTTTTTGTAGGTTCCTATTGTCAGGATTTTGAAGTTTCCATTTTTGGTAGTTTGCTGTAGAACAATTTTTTTATTCATAAATGCTTGTTGAATTTTGGAAGATTTTTTATGCATGTACTTAAATATTATTTGATTTTTCTCTCAATGTATTATATATAGTACACTATATATAATACACTATATTATATATAGTGTATATAGTGAATTGCACTGATTAATTTTCACATATAAAACCAACTTTATATTCTTGGGCAACACCTAATTGTCCATAATATATTATGCTTTTCATATATTGATGGATATAAGGCTAAAATGAGATGGTGTTTGTAGAAGTTATTTTTAATACACCAAATAGATGTAAGTTACTGATAAATAATTTTCAGGAAGAAGCATACATAAATAAAACTTAAATCTTTGATGTGAATTTTTTTTTATAAATTTTATTTATTTTTGGCTTCGTTGGGTCTTTGTTGCTGCACGCGGGCTTTCTATAGTTGTGGCGAGCGGGGGCTACTCTTCGTTGCGGTGTGCGGGCTTCTTCTTGCAGTGGTTTATTTTGTTGCAGAGCATGGGCTCTAGGTGCGCGGGCTTCAGTAGTTGCGGCTCACAGGCTCTAGATTGCAGGCTCAGTAGTTGTGGCACACTGGCTTAGTTGCTCCGTGGCATATGGGATCTTCCTGGACCAGGGCTCGAACCTGTGTCCCCTGCATTGCCAGGCAGATTCTTAACCACTGCACCACCAGGGAAGCCTCTTGATGTCAATTTTTATGTTAATAGTTTAATACCTATAATTAATAATTTATGGTCTTTTGATGGTAATCAGGAGAGAGCATATTTTATATTCAGGAATAACTGACAAATATTTATTGAGCACTTACTATGTGTGCTCTGCTCATTGCTGGAGAGGCACTGGTGAACATGACAAAAGCTACTGACCTTGTAGTACTTATATTCTAGTGGAGAAGATAGACAGTAAACAAATTTTTGATGCTCTGCTCTACCTGAGGGAGGTTCTGACCTAGGATTTTAGAATATTGTTAACAAAGCCACCATGTGAGGACTTGGGGATTTTGCTTAGCTGAGCTTCCTTACACCTTATTGTTCAGTTCAATTCCCCCTTTTCCAAACCAGATTTTGCCAGATAGAAAAGTATGTTATTTATGTTTTGCTCTGTGTTCTGCTCTCTTTCCCTGATGATCAGCTATTTAATTCAAACTTTCCTTGGCATTGGAAAATTTATGTATTTTAGAATAAACAGATAGAAAGCCATTTTATTATAGAATAACTAAATATATACAAAAATAAAGAGAGTAGGATACCAAATCCATATGTATCCAGTAATTACTGGCTCCAGTAATTATGAACTCATGGTCAGTGCTGTTTCATCCATGTACTCACTCAGTTCCCGTCTCAGTTTGGATTATTTGAAGCAAATTTCTTGCTATCCATCCATAAGTATTTTTCAATTTTATTATAAAATATAAGGAATCTTTTTTTAAAGCACACCAAAATATCATAATCTCATCTAAAAATTAATAAGTTATTAATATCAACTAATAACTAGTAATCGTTCAAATTCCATATTTTTCATCATATTTTGATAAAACTTCATTCAAGTAAAGACAGAGTTGTTATATCATTTTTGCTTCCATCTTTTACAGGAATAAAGACATTTGGTATAAGTATCTATATAGAAGTAAAGATGTCATCTGAATTTTGAAGGCAATGAAATTGATTAAAGTTTTCATTTTTAACGTTTTAAAAACTGACCATAGAAAATGCTGTGCTAGATATATAATGAGTACAAAAAAATTTTAGACCTCAACCATGTCTTATAAAGAATTTATAGCGTTGTGGCTGAGTTATAACACAAAAGGTAACCCACAATACAAGTTGAGTTCTGTCCCAGTGATGGGGGTGAGTGGCTCTCAGCCTCTATGACCATTCACATTGGTGTATCATATCAGGAGGTGATTGCAAGGCACATTTTTTAATTCTGGAAAGACAAAACTTTGAAAATTATTTACCTTTTAAATAATTAGAATGGATTCAGGATTATTGTTGTAATCATGCCAGTTACATTCCTTTGAATTCCAATATGCTTTTATGAGTGAAGAGAAAAAGATGATGGAATTACAGCTTGGCCTTGAAAGTTGGGTGTGCTTTGGGAAGGTGGAGACTGGTTAGGAATAGTGGCCAGGGTTCTTGAGAGGAACAGAACCAGTAGGATCTCTCTCTATAGATACAGATATAGATACAGATATAGATGTCTATTGATCAATATATGTACATAGAGGTCTAGGTAGACAGATAGAGGGATAAACAGATAGATAGATGGATAGATAGACAGATGGATAGATAGATTTCTCTCTCTCTTTCTCCATATGTGATTTAAAAAAATAAATCTCTCCCCTACCTCTCCCCCTCATATATGGAGAGATTTATTTTAAGGAATTAGTTTAGTTTTTACAGAGGCTAGCAAGTCTAAAATCTGCAGTATGGGCTGGCAGGCTGGAGACCCAGGGAAAAGCTGATGTTGTATCTCAAGTCTGAAGGCAGTCTACTGGCAGAATTCTCTCTTCTGAAGGCCTTCAACTGATCGGATGAGGCCCACCTACCTTATAGAGAGCAATCTGCTTTACTCAAAGCAGATTTAAATGTTAATCTCATCTAAAAATACCTTCACAGAAGCATCCAGATATTTTTGACTAAGTATCCAGGTACTGTGTCCTAGACAAGTTTACACATGAAAATTAACCATCACAAGTGGGCACCATGGCATAAGCAAATGAGTGGAGGTGGACTTCAATACTCTTTTGGATTAAGGCAAGTAGAGCATTTAAACTAGAGGAAAAATTCATATATGGACATAGCGGTTAGTAAAACCACTAAGAAATGATCCTAATTTTGTCCTCAATTATTCTTAAAGTTGATGCTAAAATGATATATATTATGTTTCTTGAAAGAACCAAATTTTGTTGAATTTGATCTTTTGATGTGTAGTAGTAAGAAGACAGAGCATCTGTGAAATATTTGATTAGTACAGTCAATTTTCATTTATTAGTAATAATGGAAACAGGGTCCACATGGCTACTGAGCTTCATAGATAACATTTAACACATTAATATTCAGAATTTTCATCATCCACTCAGAATTTAAACTTTTACTTGTAGTTATAACAAGTAGAAACATTGATTTATGTTTTATCTTTGCTTCCTTTCTGATAATGGTTTAAAGGACTGAAAAGGACAGGTTGAAATTCACTGGTCCTTAAAAAACCAAATTGTAAATGTTGATCATAACAATGGAAAGTCCTTGTTGTTAGCTTATTTCACTAACCTTGTTTGTTATATTTATGTATGATACTTACTGTAGCTTTATAGACTTGGGCTTTGTGAATCACTTTGTACTTACACAAACCTCTAATTTTATTTTCTACAGTTTTCTGCCTGCAATTGAGTCTTAAGTTTTCACTAATCATATATGGTCTATATATGACCATACATATGCAAGGTGACAATCTATCTTGATACTAGCTATGACTAGGAGAGTTGAATAGAGTGAAACATTTGGAATAAACATACAAACACAAGCAGGGCTAAAATGCTGTACTATGATTATCCTTTTGTTTCTGCCACCAGAGTCTTTTTTCTTCTGTTGAATGTATTGCTTTAATGAGCTTTCAGTAAAGATAATGAAACATTAATGAACTTCAGTCTTCTTACCACCCCAATCATCAAAGACAGGGGGAAATAACTAAAAATTAACAATCTTTCATAGGGGATTAGATTCTTATTTTCATTTTCTAATTCCATTCCAGAATTTCTAATTCTCATTCCAGAATTTGCACAATAATTCTAGCTCATGCATAAACTGCAAATATGAGGAAAACACGATTAGGATAGCTTTCCTCAAAATGTGAGTCAGTTACGAAGAATTTATGAACCTTGCACTCAGCCTATTAGGAACAAAAGAAAAGAATACAGACAAAAATTTGATCAAACCAGAAGCTATCAGTTTTAGCAGTTCGGCATATTTTTGTTTAGTCTTGTTTATGAATTTTTTGGTTCATAATTAAAAGCATATGAATTATGAATTTGTTGGTTGTTTATAAATTTTTTGGTTCATAATTAAAAGCATAAGGTATATGATATTTTTAATTTTCTATATAATGTAAAAAACTTCATAGGCAAAATTTTTGTTATTGAAAAATAACCCAATATATGTATGTCTTGTAATTTTCTTAACGAATCTTCCATTACTGGACATTTATTTTATTTCCAATTTTATTATTGTATTGGGGATCCCAAAGACCACCCCCAGGCTTAATGATTTGCTAGGAGGACTCATGGGACTCAGTACATAGCCTTATCAACAGCTAAGTTTTATTACAGTGAAAGGATACAAAGCAAAATCAGCAAGGGAAAAGGCACATGGGATGAAGTCCAGAGGAAACCAGGAGCCAGCTTCCAAGAGTCCTCTTCCAGTGGAGTCACATGGATGCACTTAATTCCTCCAGCAATGAGTCATTACACGTGTAAAGGGTTGTAACTGGGGAAACTCGTTAGAGATTCAGCACCCAAGGTTTTTACTGGGACATGGTTACATAGGCGCCCTCTGCTTAGCATGTACCAACATTCCAGATTTCCAGAAGGAAAGCAGGTGTTCTGCATAAACCATGTTTTTTGCACAGTTTAGGCATAGTGAGATACCCTTATCTTTTAGGGAAAGTTTACATCAGTGGGTAAGGAACTGTTTACCTGCCAAGTACTTAGATGCCAGCTGAGGATCAACCCTTGCAAGCATCTTCTTCTAAGAATAGCAGTCTCAAGTTTGTTACGCTAACTCTTTTTCTGCACAATTATTATAAATAATGCTGTAATAAGCATCTTTGTTAATAAATCTTTTGGCATATTCCAGATTATTTCCTTATGAAAGATTCCTAGAAATTGATATTACATCAAAAATATGAGCTTTAAAAGACTTCTCTTACTGACAAATTACTTTCCCAGAAGTCTTTTCAAATTTTCACTTTCACCAAGCATGTATGAGTGGGGGCACCAAAAACCTTGACTAAAATAGGTGAGATCCATATGGTCCAAACAGCAATTCATCATAAACCTGAAAGAATTAATTAAAAATAATTGAGTTTTATGAGAGGAAACAAAGACTAATCATTGCTTCCATTTGTGGGGGGCAGGGACATTAAGAACGCTCCCATTAAATTATCACCCAAAATGCACTTTTCTCCTGGACCTCTGTCTCTTTTTGCCTAGAGATCTATGACGTCATTGTCATCTGTAAAACACACACCATCCAATTCATTTTAACATTCATTTGCTTTAAACAATTAGCACGTATTCTGTACTAGGCATTGCAGTTGTGTGGAGGATAAAACAGTGCACTGGGCCTGCCTTTTCTCCTTGCTTTTGTTCATTTTGTTTTTACATAATTTTTGCTTATTTTTACCTAAAATTTTATGGCCTATTTTAAATGTTTTTCCTAAAACTGTAATTAGTTGTAATAAATTGCAGAAAACTTGGAAAATACAGAGCACTCACAAAAAATGACAGTCCATTGGTATTCCACCACCCAGAGATACTCACTGTTAAATTCTGGTGTATTTGCTAGAATCTATTTTCCAGGTGTAGTTTTTCCCTTAGTTAAACGACAGAGCTCCATAAGAACCCTCAGAGGGTGTTCCTATAATATAAAGAGGAACTTTGTGAAGGGCGATGCCATGACTCAGGTGATTCAGTTTGAACTTTTGAAAGGAGAAAAGTCATTATTTAAGTTCTCTGAACCTGAAAATAGCCATTATATTGTTCTTTGTTATTCTTGTCTTATTTACTGAGTCTCTAGGTACATGTTCCAAGTGTTTAACCATTGTAAGTGCGTGACAGAACAACATTGGTTATTGGCTATAGAGCAAGATTCCATTTGAAAGAACATTTCATTTGAACTGTGAGTGAATTCAAGTGTATACCCTAGGAAACAAATTGTTTGGTTCCTGACAAAGTAGAATAGCAGAAAAGAAACTATGAGGTAAAGCCTGGAAGGACCAAGCTTTACATCAGAGCTACAGCATCCACGTACCACAAGTGATCCTACTAGAATTGCATGCTGGTACGGCAAGAACTGCTGGTACTCTTACAGCATGATTTCTAAATTCTTTTATCCTTGAATTTGATTCCCATCTTGGTCTTAGGTAAGTGTTTGTTTATTTACTTAAACAAAAACATATTTTTCTGAGCATATTTTCAGGGGACTGGTATATTTGAAAATGATTTGTTTCCTGGCCTTTATACATTGAGAACAATTTTGTTATGAAATTTCTGTTTCACACCTTTTCTTTTCCCTTGGTGGTATTCTGTTATTTATGGGTTCTTTTACTGTTTCACAGAAGAAATTTGGAAGGAACCTGAGTTTTGCTCCTTTGAGCTTTTTTCTTTCTAAATATATATGAAATTTTCTTTATTCTTATACTTTAAATGTTCTTTATTCCTTTAATTTTGCAGAATGTACTTGTGTACAAATCCTTTTTAATTAACTTATCCTAAAACACAGTAAGCCCCAATACTCAGAAGATGCAAATCTTTTTTTCAGCTCAGGAAATTATTATTCAGTAGTGTATTTTTTCATTCCTGATTGTTCTGTTTTCAACTTTGGTAAACTGTATGATTCCTTTCATGGATATTTATCTTTTGTCCTCTTTAATCTGTAATCTTCTCTCTCATAATTTTCGTCTTTGGACACTTTTCTTCTGCACTCTAGGAGTGCTTGCCAAATCCAGTCATTTGGTATTCTGCACTGTCTTCTACTCCCCCACTAACACTGAAGTACATTTTTGGTTTCCTTGTATTTCTTGCCTTTTTAAAAACACTATTTCCATTTTCGTTTGCCTTAACAAATATTATTTTCTAAAGTCTTAGTTTATTTTTTCCTTGTTGCTTTTGACCTCTATTTTTTAGATTGAAATATAGTTGATTTACAATGTTATATTATATCAGTTTCAATATTTTACTACATTTAAAGTTCTTGTAAAATATTGGCTATATTTTTTTGTGTTGTACAATATATCCTTGTAGCCTGTTTATTTTATGCATAGTAGTTTATACCTCTTACTCCCCTACCCCTATCCTCCCCCTCCCCACTTCCCTCTCCCCACTGGTAACCACTAGTTTACTGTCTATATCTGTGAGTCTGTTTCTGTTTTGTTATACTAATTCATTTGTTTTATTTTTTAGGTACCACATATAAGTGATAATTTGACATATTTGTCTTCCTCTGTCTGACTTATTTCACTAAGCATAATACCCTCTAGTTCCATCCACGTTGCTGCAAAGTGTCAGAATTTCATCCTTTTATATGGATGAGTAATATTCCATCGTATATATATACACCACATCTTCTTTATCCATTCATATGTTGATGGACACTTAGGTTGCTTCCGTATCCTGGCTATTGTAAATAATGCTGCTATGAATATTGGGATACATGTATCTTTTCAAATGAGTGTTTTCATTTTCTTCAGATATATTTTCTCACATGATATACAAAAATAAACTCAATGGATTAAAGACTTAAATGTAAGACTGGAAACCATAAAACTCCTAGAAGAAAACATAGGCAGACCACTCCTTGATATAAATCTTAGCAATATATTTTTTTGGGGGGGACACCTGTCTCCTAAGTCAAAGGAAACTAAAGGAATAAACAAATGGGACCTAATTAAACTTAAAAGCTTTTGCACAGCAAAGGAAACCATGGACAAATAAAAAAGACAACCTAATGAATGGGAGAAAATGTTTGCAGGTGATATGACTGATAAGGGGTTAATATCCAAAATATATAAACAGCTCATACAACTCAATAAAAAAAAAACCCCAAACAACCAGATTAAAAATGGACAGAGGACCTGAATAAACATTTTTCCAAAGAAGGTATACAGATGGCCAACAGGCCCATGAAAACATACTCAGCATCGCTAATCATTAGAGACATGCGAATCAAAATCACAATGAGATATCATCTCACACCTGTTAGAATGACTATCATCAAAAAGTCTACAAATACCAATGTTGGTGAGGATGTTGAGAAAAGGGAACCCTTGTACACTGTTGGTGGGAATTGCTGCAGCCACTATGGAAACAGTATGGGGGTTCCTCTAAAAACTAGAAATAGAACTACCACATGACTGAGCAGTTCTACTCCTTGGTGTATATCCAATTGGTGTATAAAACACAAATTCGAAAAGATACATGCACCCCCATGTTTTGGCCTCTATTTTGAAGAGTTGGCTTGCTACAATATAGTGAGAATGCCAACACTTTTCTAAAATTTTCTTCTGAGTCTAGTAGAATATTTTACTAGATTTTCAGAATTGCAGACTGCATTAGTTTCCCATGGCTCCTCTAACAATTTACCAAAACTTGCTAGCTTAAACCAATACATATTTATTCTCTTATAGTTCTAGAGGCTAGAAATCCAAAATTAATGTCACTGGACTAAGTTGTCAAGAGTCTGGACTTAGAGTTTTGGGACTCTAGGGAAGAATCTGTTTCTTTGCCTTTTCTAGCTTCTGAAGGCTGCTTGCATTTCTTGGCTCATGACCTCTTTCTCTAATCACTCCAGTTTCTTGCTTCTGTCATCACATTTCCTTCTCCCCTTTTAGTCACATCTCCCCTTTGTAAGGACACTTGCATGTAGGGTCCGTCAGGATAATCCAGGATAATCTTCCCCTCTCAGGATTCTTAATTTAATCATACCTGCAAAGTCCCTCTTATCCTATGAGCTAACATTTACAGGTTCTAGGGATGAGGATGTGATATCTTTGGGGCCATTGTTCAGTCTACTGTAGGGAACTTTCCCCTTGTATCACAGTCACATGGGCTTCAAATTCAGAATGACCTGGGTTCACACAACCACTTAGCAATTGTCTGAACTTGGGCGAGTGACTTAATTAGTTTTCTTTGCTATTAAACTGGGATAAACTCAGCACCGACCTCATAGGGTTACTTTGCCAATTAGATCAAGTAATGTAAAGTGTTTAGCAAACTAGGTCCTCACTAAATGTTAACTAGCATTGTCATGATTAATGTAGGCCCCAATGTGTTTACTCTGCCCTGAATAAGGAGAAACAGATCTATGCAAAGTGAGTGATTTCACAAATAGAGAACATGGTGGATTTTTCTCAGCTCCACTCCATGTTCACTTGGTTGTGTTGGTCACCTTTTCTTGTTCTATAGTTGAGGAGCAGGTGTCAATGCCCACTTCTCTGCGCAATTCCTGGTAACTGCAGACATCTATCTATCTGAAATAGGTTGGCTCTGCCAAGGTGGGGCCTTTCCTATTCCACCCCTTCGTTCTTTATTAGTTTTAGCTGTTCAGCACATGAGAATTATAATCTCCATTATACATTGTTATCAAGACCTGCCTGTCCCACCCTCTGCACAGAGCTCTTTCCTTGAAATAGGACTGTATTAAATCCTACCACCAGGATTACTTCATTCCTAGTTGTTTTCTTGGAGCTGTAGTGTCCCAAGTGGATCGTGATAGATGGGGGTATGGGGAGGGAAATGGTTTTTCAATAGCAGCACCCACATTTTATTTTATTTTTAAAAATTTTTTGAATTAATTTTTATTGGAGTATAGTTGCTTTACAATGTTGTGTTAGTTTCTACTGTACAGCAAAATGAATCAGTTATACATATACATATATCCCCTCTTTTTTTGGATTTCCTTCCCATTTAGCTCACCAGAGTGCATTAAGTAGAGTTCCCTGTGCTATACAGTATGTTTTCATTAGTTATCTATTTTATACATAGTATTAATCGTGTATATGTGTCAATCCCAATCTCCCAATTCCCCCCACCACCCGCCTTCCCCCTTGGTATCCATACATTTGTTCTCTACATCTGTGTCTCTATTTCTGCTTTGCAAATAAGATCATCTACACCATTTTTCTAGATTCCACATATATGCGTTAATATACAATATTTGTTTTTCTCTTTCTGACTTACTTCAGTCTGTATGAGGGTCTCTAGGTCCATCCACGTCTCTACAAATGACCCAATTTCATTCCTTTTCATGGCTGAATAATAATCCATTGTTTATATGTACCACATCTTCTTTATCCATTCCTCTGTTGATGGACATTTAGTTTGCTTCCATGTCCTGGCTATTGTAGATAGTGAGCAGCACCCACATTTTAGAGAAATGGTGTTTGTTCTGTTTGGTTTTTTCTTAGGTGGTATTAAGCTTCTTTCTAATGGCTTTCAGATGGGCTAGGGGTTTATTATTATGTAAAGATCACTGATTGCTTTCCTCAGTTCACTTCCATCATCCTAATTAATGAAAATTTTTTCTCAACTGCAGATAGGTGAATGCTTAAAATAATGTTTTTGTGACCTTGACATTTTCGTCTTTTTATGATTGTTATAGTATTTTCTTGAGGCTATAAAAAGGGCTGCCTCACAGTCTAAGGTAACAAGCCATATTGAACCAGAAATCATGATTCTTTTTGAACATTTTTTATTTACTGTGAGCTTGGAAGTATCTGCCAAACTTGTTCAAATACTTGGCAATTCAGAAAGATATTATGCAACAGTGATGCTACTGTTCTATTATGTTATATCCTAATCATGATGAAGTTCTCATATATTTTTCTAACTCACGTTAAGCTTATCCTGCATCTTAGTATTGCCTCTGTATCTACAAACAACTGTTTCCATTTGATAGCCAAAAAAAAAAAAAGACTAAAGCTATGTTTTATTTGCTGTCTCTCAGCACACATATAAAAGTGTTAAGTAGAACCTAGTACAAAAGGAGTTACTCATATTTCTTAGATGTTTTGTAACATATAATTTGGGAGCCATGAATACTAACTGGTATTCAGTAGATATAAATAAGTTAGTTTGTTGGATCATTATTTTTATTGAATCCTTTTGGAAGCGGTTCACTATAACCAAAAGAAGGTAGATAGTTTAAGTAATTTTAGAATACATATTGTTCATTTTTGACTATAAATTAACAATATGAATTGATTTAAATGGACATTTCAGTCATTGATTCTAAAATCTGAACTAATACAAGAGATGGAATTCAGCTGCCCAAGCAAGCTTCTGGGGTTTGATTATTCAACTGATTAAGATGCTATTTGTCAACTCTAGTTTACCACCCCTTTTAATTATATAGATAATCAAACTAAGAACTGCTAATTCTGTCTCCTATTAATTGATTGTAATTACCTACAGATTAAAACTGCATGTGCAATTAACTCAAAGAATTAATTGATAGAAGGGAATTGATAAAAGGGAAACAGAACGAGCTTGGCATAAAAGAGGCTCTAGGGACAACAGGCCTGCTGAAACCAGTGGTGTCTTGGGCTCTGTCAAGTCCTCATAAAGATACACCACACTTGCCTCTGGACTTCTCTGGCTCTATCAGAGGCAGTTGCATAGATTATTTCCTGTGAACGTTTGGTTTCTTTGTTGACTGAAACAATATATTTGAAAGGTTTAAAATCCTATTGTCTTTGGGTTTTGTGCTGATATTCAGACAATTTGGACAAATCTATCAATTTGCAATATGGAGGAAATGCTTGTCACTACAAAGATCACAGAAAAGTGGTGAATGTTTTACCTAGTTAGAGATCCTTCCTTCCTCCCTCCTTTCCCTTGTTCCTTTCCTCATTTTCTTGGCAGTATCACCAGATACAATCTTACCAGTTTTCTGTGACTCATCTAAATAATTTGTTTCTAAAGTAATTATGCTTATTAGATTTTGAAAATCCCTCTCATCTGTGTAAATAATTGGCTCATTGTTAACTGCATAAATTTGAATGAAAATGGGAAATAAAAAGCCACCCCCAACTCATATGTATTTAAAAACGATTACCATTATAAACATCAAGATAAATATCAAGAGAGGGAAGATGGTCTGGTGAAAAAAATATTTGGTCCTGAAAAAAAGAATTTTAAAAATCCCTTTTTAAAGACTCTTCCATTTTTTCAGATGTTTATATCAGTTGTATTACATGGGGCCTTTCACTCTCAGCAGTTTCCTGAGTGGCCTTTCACCCAATACCAAGTCAGTGCAGTAGCATATACTAAACATATGCTTGGGGCACAGCACTGTATTCAATATTATGGAGAATACAAAGCAAGTTAAAGACTCTCAAGTCTAGATAGGGAGATGAGATCTGAAGAAGACAACAAAATAACATGAACTAGTGGTATAATAAAGTTTTTCAAAGAGTCTAAATAAGTATTGAGGAAACACAAGGACACAAAGACATCAGTATGGATATTTAACAATTTTTTTAATGTTCAGAATTAGCTAATAACTCCTTGTTAATCTGATGGGATATTTTGGTTTCTTTCCAAATTTTGCTATTGTATTTTCCCCAGATTTGTTTAATCTCAGAGTATTTTATTTTGTCCTGCTGGCTGGTAAACTGGGAGTTCTAACAAGATTTCTTATTTTTTCACCTATCAATATACAGCCTACTCTTGCTTCCCCCCCCCCCACCCTTAGATTTCAGAATCTTAATTTCTCTTTGGCATTATCTGTGAAGCTTGTTGGCTCTGTGAAGGGTTTGTGAAGATTTAGTCTGATGTATGACTTTGGTCTTCTTCAAACTATCAGCTTATAACTTTCGACTGACTTTGTGGAATAAATTGGAATTTGTTGCGTGTCACCTTCTGTGCTTAGCTTCTGAGGAGGAGTCATTAGTATAGATCAGTGTGTGAATGATTACCTTGAGGATTTTAGTGGAGGCTTTACTGCTTCCTGAAGTGGAAAAGTTATAGCTATATTTTCTAGTGTGATACCTGTATACTGGAGAAAATAATGTATGGCCTTCTTGATTATATGAGTCTGTTTTGTGGGTAAACAAGATAAAATATTTGAAATGCTCTGGAATCTCTTGGAAAATAAGTCATATAGCATTTAGTTTCATTTGAGGTTGGGCTCTTCAGTGATCAGGAAGATTCCCTTTTGCCTGTGAGATTTAACCTTGTGAGGCTAATTCTAGTTCACCAGTGTTTACATAGTAACTTTAATCACATTGCTAATGAACCAGAATCACAGAGCAATTCCAAGTAAGATATTGTCCTTGCCCTGGAGGAGTTTATACATTTAAAAAGGAGATTGGAAAGAGATGCTCTGTTATCTAAAATAGTGAGAACATTTATTGTAGAAGTTCATTGAAGGAAGTGGGCGAAATAGGGATAGTGCTAGTAAATTGAGAAATGCTTCAAATTAGTCAAAAAAGCTTCATAAGAAATGTGGGGTATACACATCTCTAACGCTCTTATGCTATCCTTTTATATCCCCCTGGGTTTATGAAAGTCCCCAGTAAAGGATGACGTGTATGGCCTTTCCTTTGCTATCCTCTTTTCAGATACTAATCTTTTCAGATTCTCTATGATCTACCCATTATTGGCATTCGCTTCCATTAAAGATATTCATTTCTTCATATTGGGTTGTGATTGAGATACATAATTTGTTATGGTGCCTCTCCTAGAGATTTTTCCTTTTTGATAGAGGGCAGAGACTGACTGAAATTGAGGAAATATATGTAAAATTAAGATGGGGTAGGATATGTGTGTGTATATTGATTAGAATGTCTCTGAGATAATATCACATTTTTATTATTTTATGTTACTACTCTACCTCCCTATATATAGGACACTTAACTTATGGTCCTATAAATAAATTGAAGCAATGAAATGAGAGAATACATTCCTTCTGATTTTTCTCTAAATTTATATGAAATTAACTGGTCCATGGAGGACTCTATTAAATTAAAAATTTCAGGAAAGAAGATATGTATATGAATGAGTATTAGAAAGAAAATTGGAAATGTAAAAATAGATTGATTCATTTGGATGGCAGGATTAAATTGTATTTCTGAGAAATAAGTGGACAAATAAATCTGAAATCTCCTCTTCATTAAAAAATTTTGTGCAGAAATCCCACATAACTACCATGAGACAGAAGAAATATGTGGGCATGTACTGGCTAACCTTTTGCTCTTCCAACCTATTTACCTTAAATACTTTCAATAATTTTATTTACTTCACAATATCAAAACTAGCACCTTGATAATAATTTTGAATTCTCTTTTAAAGTGCTTATGTAACAGGGAGAGGAGGTTTTCTTTTGTTTTCATAAGTGCTATTCACAAATCTGATTTTGCTTTAAGCCTCCCTTAAAAAAGAAGTCAGTGTTCTTGAAGAGAAGAATCAAAAGAATGAACTTATTAGTTTTCTGATGGGCACACTGTATGTAATAAAAACACGAGAGCTTTACTGTGTGAGGAAGCCCATTAACTGAAGCCTCTATGCGGTGCTATCACTTCCTCATCTTGTTATGGTAGATGAAAAGATGTGATTTTAATACAGAATAGTGGGGCCATAAAGATGATTTATGTTCCTCTTTGTAACACTAAGCAGTATGATCAGTGTGTACTTTTCCTGGATAAATATTCTTTTAACCTGCATTGATATTTCCAACAGACAGAGCGTTCTATGATTGGAGAGGAGTAGTGTCTAAAAGGTTTTCCTGTTTGACTCATGACTCCAGTTGGCCTAGTTTCTCTGGATCATCGTCAGTATTTCAGGATTATTGTAGTGTAAGTATTTGTAAAACCGGACATAGAGTTGCATTACCATTTTTCTAGCAAATGATTGAATTCATTTTGATATAACATGTAAGATGTTACTATGGGCATATTTCATTCCTAAAATGATTCCCCATTGAAATTCATCTTTTTTCTGAAGCAGTGCTTTTGTTCTGTTGTCTTATTTTGTGTAAATCTTGCTGATCACCTTAACTCCTAAATATGTATATTAGTTTTTGTTTGAAGAGTGGTAATAGCCAAAGTGATCATCACAGTGGTTTGCCCTAAATGTGATAGCGACTATTTTTGTAATGGTACCTAGACTATCAAGAAAATACAGTGGAAGCCAGTGGAGAATAAAGATGTTTGTTAGGAGTGTGGCACTAAGAGGACTTAACAATCCAAGGACAATGTCACGACCACATACTAATGGTTTTGTGAGTGAGGGCTCTCCAAACTGGGACGTGAGAATCTATGACTTGAAGATGGAATCAGGACTTCACATTAAGTTCACCTGCTCATCAGGGCAAGTTCTGAGATGTCTCTATGTAAATACAGTAAGTCCCCTACATATGAACCTCCGAGTTGCGAACTTTCAAAGATGCAAATGTGTGTTCACATGTCCAATCACGTAAGTTAGTTCACGTGTTTGGCATACATTGTTACATGCGTGCGTCCTGTACGAGTGGTTGTGCTTTTGTGTATTTTATTGTGTAGTACTGTGTAGAGTACAGTAGTATAGTATGTTTATTTCAATCCCAGGATGTCCAGAAGCAAGCGTAAAAGCAGCAGTATGTATTGTACTGTTCTTTTCAAGGTACTGTACTATAAGATTAAAAATGTTTTCTTTATTTTTTGTGTTTTTTATGTATTATTTGTGTGAAAAGTACTATTACAGTACAGTAGTATATAGCTAACTGTGTTAGTTGGGTACCTAGGCTGACTTTGTTGGACTTACGAACAAATTGGACTTAACGAACGTGCTCTCGGAACGGAACTTGTTCGTGTGTAGGTGACTTACTGTAGTAGAAGAAACTCATGTGATTCTGAAATCTTTAGCAATGATTTCTTAAAAGAGTGCAAAATGCCATTCTATAATATTTGTGTCTCACGGTGTCTGTATAGATGTCTGGAATTTTTACATCTCCTATGTGTTCTGCTCTGTATGTGAATGTGTCTGTCTCATTTTCCTTTTCTTTCCTCTTTTTATATCATGAATTATTTTTCCTTTCGACTTGTGATTTGTATTAGTATTCTTGGGCTGCCATAACACAATACCACAGACTGGGTGGCTTAAACAACAGACATTTATTTCTCAAAGTCCTGAAGGCTGGAAGTCCAAAATCAAGGTGCCAGTACGGCTGTTTTCTCCTGGGGCCTCTCTCTCCTTGGCTAGCAGAAAGCTGCCTCCTTTCTGTGTCCTCACATGGCCTTTCCAGTTTGTGTTTCTAGTGCCTCCCTCTCTTCTTATAAGGATGCTGGTCATATTGGATTAGTGCCCTTACCCATATGACCTCATTTAACCTAATTACCTCTCTAAGGGTCGCATCTCCAAATACAGTCACACTGGGGCTTAAGGAGTCATATGAATTGTGGGGAGACACAGTTCAGTCCATACACCATTAGAGAGCTGATAACAATTATTTTTCTTATCTACTGGATAGTTCGTTATCTAGTATTTTTAAAAATCTTGAGTTTTTATATTTTTTCTGTAAACCAAAACTTTTGAATCACATCATATTTAACTTCTGCTGCTAAATTCTTTGTGAGTAAATATACTAAAACTAAATCATTGCATCCCTGTTTTAGATAAGGGTATTATACAAACATTATTAAGGAAAATTATATGAATTTAGATGAGGAAATTATATGAATATTGTTTAGTGAAATTCAAAGTCTTTGTAATCTACTATTTTCAGAACATAGTAATTAATTACAGAATAGACAGTTACCTCCAGCTAATTGGATGTCTATTGCTAATTCATACATGTCCTTAGCAAAAGTAACACCCATAAAAGGCTGTTTTCATTTTCATTTTCCAGTAAAGGTGAATAAATGAACTACTGCTTACCCTGTTTTACACTAATCATTTAGAGATTGCTCCTAGCTGTGTGAAGAAGTACATTTAAACATATTTCTTTGGGGAATAAGTTGGGCAAGAGTAGACATGACTGTGGAGAGCTCCAGATGCAAGACTGGGGAATTGCCCACGGGGGAATTAGGAGTACAAAGAGCTACTAACCATGGCTTTGGCATAATAGATGGTGCTTTGGGTATGTGTACCTGTCTAAAGAAATTTGGGGTGGACTAGAGTGGAGACTGGGTGAGCATTAATAGGCCTTTTGCCTCAGTCCAGTTAGAGGTTTATCTTACTCTTGCAAACCCACTATGTTGGGGGCGGGGTGTGAATGGGTAAGAGGGGATAAGATTCAAACCTTCAGATTTCTTTCCTGCAGCTCACTGCATCTTTAATTTTCACCATTGAAAGTCTAATTTATTTATTTATTTATTAAGGATTCCCCTTTCATTTATCCTTTAAAATAATAACAGTACTAGAAGGGATCAAATATCAAGTTCTAAGTTCATCTTTTCTGCCATTTTTTTTATTGTGGTAAAATACACATAACATAAAATTTACCATTTTAACATTTTAGGTGTACAGTTTGGTGGCGTTAAGTACACCCACATTGCTGTGTAACTATTACCACCATCCGTCTCCAGAACCTTTTTATCTTTCCAAACTAAAACTCTGTACCCAGTAAACACTAATTCCTTGTTCTTCCCTTCCCCACCATCCTCTGGCAACAAGTATTTTACTTTTTCTTTTGGGGCTGGCTCATCTCACTTATAATGTCTTCAAGGTTCATCCATGCTGTAGCATGTGTCAAAATTTCCTTCTTTTTTAAAAAGGCTGAATAATATTCTATCGAATATATATGCCATATTTTGTTTATCCATTCATCTGTTGGTGGACACTTGGATTACTTCCACAATTTGGATATTGTGAATAATGCCACTATGAACAAGGGTGTAGAACTATTGTTTGAACCCTTTCTTTTTCTTTTTTTGGATATATACCCAGAAGTGGAATTGCTGGACCATATTGTATTCCTATATTTAATATTTTGAGGAATCATCATATTATTCTGCAGAGTGGTTGCACCATTTTACATTCCCTCTAGCAATGCACAAGTGCTCCAATTTCTCCACATTTTCATCAGCACTTATTATATTTCTGTTTTCTTAATAGCCATCTTAATGGGTGTGAAGTGTTAAGTAATCTTGATATGAGTTTGTTCAATCAGGTCCAGAAGACAAAAGTAACTAGGAAAGTTGAGAATGTAGAAAGAAGTTTGCATTGTTAAAAGAGGAAAGAAGACAGGGTGCAGAAAACCCTGTATTTGATTTTGTAGGAGGAGAGAAAAATATAACATATTTTGCTTTCAAAACACTCTCGATACCTTAGCTAATCATCAAAATTTTAATTTGCTCAAATAAGAAAGTCACTGTGGATATGCTTTCTTTAGGCTAAAAGAAAATATCCCTTTTAAGCCAGAGTTTCTGTTTTCTTTTTGAAGTATTTTGAATCCTATATGTTTTTAGTTCTAATTAAATAATACAATAATGTTATATGTCTTTAGTTTTAATGTTTCATTTCTGCAACTGCCGACTTATCATATTAGAATTGTATTCGAATTCCCAGTTATTTTAAACAGTGGCATATAGCCCCCTGAAACTTCTTTACATGAAGTTAAAGAAACTGCATTCCTAAGAAAAAGTTACTAATTCTACTTTTTATGATCTCTGAAGTCCTGAGACATTTGTAGCCTTAATTATCTTGAAAGATAACATTTATCCAAAGTAAGTGAGCACCTGTGAATATGATCCCTTGCATAATATAAAAATATAGTATTACATTTCAATAATATAGGAAACACCACCCATCTCCAACTTTGTTGTTGCAATTTCATTTCATAACTCTTCTTTACAAGGTTTTCTAACTTTATGATAATGTATGAAGCACTCTGGAAAACCACAACCTGAAGGACTGTAGGTGTGAAAAACAACTCTGGTATTTATCAAAATTCTGAGGTGCAAAATTTAGTGTCAATAGTGCTCTTAAAAAAGCTAGGATGAAAGCAAATATTGACAGAACTTTGTATAAGAAGTTAATTTCTATCTAATATTTATGAACATATAGAGTAAAAACTTTTATTCATTAGTCATCAGTAAGGCAAAACTCTCCTCTGTGAGTGGCTAACTCACAACTCTGTTGCAGTGGCTCTGGGATCAGAAGGTTCCCTGACGGGAACTCTGCCATTTGGTGACCCCTAGAATGAGGATGAGATGACAAGCAAGGGACTGCCCAAGCATGCATGCTTGCATACTTATTGTGGTGGTGACAGGGTTCAGGGATGGAGGATCAGAGGGGAAAGAACAGTTGTGGTTGTCTGAATGGGAGGGCAGAGTGCATTTCAGGAAGTGAAAGAAGTTGAGTGTGGCAAAAGTATAGCATTCAAGAGGGCAAGTGGCAAGAAATGAAACAAAATTTAAGCAAGTTCCATCGTCATGAAGTGCCTTCCTTGTAGGAAGACATTTGATCCCTTTATTTTCTTAATCTTGGATGGAATTTGCCTAACCTTGACACTAGGAAGTAGAGATTACAAGGAAATAGAACTTGGTTTAATACCTAGTTGCATTATACATTGTTTCGTGTTTCAAAGAATGCACTGTGAGTCCTCTGGGCATTTGGATCTCCCTCCTTTCAAGGAGAACAAGTCCTATATGAGAGAAGAAACCAAGAGTCACTTGTCCTGTTTTTAAACATACTTATAGATTCAGCTCATAAACAAAACAAAAAATTATTAGTTTTGCAGAAACATATTTTTAGAAATGAAAAAAGAAATTCCATATATAACATTATGCTTCACATTAGCTTAATTTTGACCATGAAATGGGTAGACTAGATTTTAATGAAATTTCTTATCACTCTTCTCTGGAGAATTTTCTTGAGCCATTTTGGGAAAAGAAAACTGTAAGAATCTAGGGGGATATTCTTCTCTTAACTTGGAAATTTAGATATTTTTGTGTGATTCTTTACCAAATTATGCTGTCAGAAGACTGTGGGCATTCACTTGATTTTAGTACATAATAAAAAATAGTAAATTAACTTATAATATGTAAAATATCTTTGCTCATTTTTTTCTCCTCCATCACATTTTCTTCTCTCTGCTCTTTTCTTTCCCTCCACACATTTGAGAGGTATTGTAATCATTTTCATACTCATGATTTTCTCCTCTTGTGGGTTGCATTTGATAAAAAATGTCATCTGATTTGATTTTCTGATATTTCGAAGAATTAACACAAATCATTATGACTATTAAATTTAAAATTTCTATTTATTCAAATGATTTCCTAAATTTTAAAAAATCATTTTGGGTATCAATGAAATTACATTTTGAAAATTCTGTTCTTACAGAATTAGGCTTGGGTTTAATTTAAGCCTTGAGTTAACTACGTGACTATGATTTTTTGACATACTGAAGAGCATTCCAACAGTTTACTCTTATCTGATCTTTTGTTTGTTTTGGTACTATTACAAGCAGTGATGTCTAATGCTGTACATTATCTTCAAACTTCACATTTTAATTTTGAAATGCATATGTATTTTCCTATGAAATATAAAATTTTGAATCTTTGTGAAAGAATGATATATTTATTTTGATATATACATATAGGTAAAACTATTATTTTTTTAACGTATATAGTTGCAGTTAAAACCCCACATTTTAATAGTTATATTGCCTTGTAGCAATATTATCTGAGCCTGACATTTTTATATATTTTATATGGGCCTAGGTATTTTATAATCATCATTTATTTTATTTTTATTAAATCTTTCCTTCTAGATAAAAATTTCTACTGTTGCCTTAATTAAAGTACTTTTTGGGAAAATAAAGAGGTACTCCATTGCAGAATTCCTTTAGCAATAAATAGGTTAAGATGTATAGACCAACAACAAATTGGTCAAGACATATATATTTAAAACTATTCTCACAAAGTTTTAAAAGAAAGCACTCTTGGTGATTGCAAGATTTGGATTGTAATGTTACTTAGGCTTACCAATGTACCATCATTTAAACAGCTCACAATACCGTTTACACTAAATGATATTCAAAAGTGGAAGGTTAGGTAAATAAACAGGATAATTTTAAATTTGTATTTTTGGATCAATATATTTTTATAGAGAAAAATCTTGATCTATACTTCTTTATCATAAAAGACCACTGGATTTTTAGTTTCGTAAGTAACTTCACAATCTTTCTTTACTGTAGAAGCCAAAAGATTCAATCAAATTCTGTCAATCATGTTGCCCCTTTATTCTGAGATGTCCTCGTGTGGGAAAGGTATTTGAGGGACACTAGGCCCATGGGCATTAGTAACAGTGCTCGTCATAGTTCTAGTTTTATAATAACCTCCAGTCAACATGCACATTCTTTCTGAGATAAGCTGGAGTGTGATTGTTACCAAAACCTGGATGAAAGAATGAAAAGCTGGATGCAAAGAACATTGGAGCAGATATTAGGTTAAGGGAGTGAACAGACTGTGCCTACCCTGGGGAATCCCCCCACCCCCACCCTTCTGGGAAGCTAGGTACGCTTGTTCTCTAGGAAAGGGAACATTAACTAAATTTCTTAAAAAGTAATGAAAGAGAACAAACTGTAAAAAGGCAGCCAAAAAAGGCAAACATCTGTTACTGAACATGTCTCACTTGACTTCCTTTTAATGTTCTTAGGAATAAATTTATGAACTAGGAAAGGTTCAGCACTAATTAGATTGTTTTCATCAAACAAAATGCACCAGACATGGATGTTGAATATGAATGAAAACTTCAGTAGTAATAATAAGTAGGCATAGAAAGTGCCAGGAGACATAGAAAGTGCCAGGAGACATAAACATCCTGGGTTATGGCCACAGGCTTTGGATAATGCTATGGCTGTTAATATTGCATTGACTTAGATTTGTTGTGATATGCTTTTTTAAATGATCAGAGAAATATGTCTGAAAAGTCAAGAGTATTCATTAAACAGTAGATGGATTAGGTGCAAAATTTTCTCTTCAATTATACTCATTTAGGCTAATGAGATGTTAGAATGAATTGGAATAACTAATACAGAGGTACTCAAAGGCAAAGTTTTTTAGTAAGAGCAGCAGCAGTGGTGATAGTTGTAGCTTGTCGTAGGTGTGGAGATCCATGCTTTATTCAGAACTCTTGGGACCAGCCATATTTGGGAATCAGAAAATTTCAAACTTTAGAGAGGTAAAAAGAAAAGTAGATCTGTAATCAAACCTGTAATCAAAGCATGGTAATATTTTGTAGTAAATCATATGAATATTCTCATTAAGTGGGAGATACAGGCTGCTATATAGGTCATTTGTTTGTTGGTTCTGGTTAGGTTTTGACACCAAAGGTTAGGTGAGTTAAATTCTCCCCTCCATATGTGTTATGAAAAATTTGTTGGTTTTCAAAGCTTTCTGGATTTCTGAGTTATAAATAAGGAATCATAGGCTTATAGTAGTAATAGTGATAGCAAAAGTAATAGTAGTGGTGGTCATAGTAGATAAAGGTGATGGGGAAGATAAGGAGATAAGGACAGACAGACACACACACACACACACACACACACACACACACAAATATATATATACACACTGTGAAAATAAATAAAGGGAACCTCATTTAAAATGGAGCCATGCAGCCTGAGGGGGAACTCTCATGTGTATACCACTCTTTGCACTTGCATAACCAGCAGGAAGAAGGAAGGTAAGAATTGTTTTGACAAGGGAAGACATTAATCACAGGGGAATTTTATCTCCTGCTTTTCAGAAAAAGAAGGAAGGTTCCCCACAACCTCAAGCTCTTGCTCTTCTCCAATGAACTTTTGTTCAAAACAGCCCTTCTTTATTTCCTCCTAACACCTACTCAAAAGCCAGACCCCTCTCCTTTATTTTTCAGACTTGCCTGTGATTCACCATAGCTTGTCTGTCCCAAATTGCAATTCTCTGCTATTCCCGAATAAACCCATTTTGTGGGTAAAATAACTGGCTATTTTATTTTTAAGGTTGAAAACATACACACACACATTATTAGTTCTATAAGGAAAATACCATGATCGTATATTCATTGTTATTGATACTTGATGCAAGACATGTCCTGGAATTAACTGCAGAATGTCCATGTTTATGTGATTCCCAATAGCAGAATCAGGCAGATGTGATTATATATCTCTGATAGATGCTACTCCCTGTGATTGTTCTTCCCCGAACCCCACCTAAAGGAACACCACTACTTTTATTTTTTCAGAGTGCATCATGAATCTCTTTACTGGTTTATTACTGGCCTTCCTCACTAAATGTAGGTTCCATAAGGCTGAGGACATTTTAGATCACCAGTGCAACCCCAGTGCCTAGAATGGTTTCTGTCATAAACTAGAGGTTTAGAAAATATTTGTTGAATAAATGAATAATAGGCTATTTGACATTTCCCCAAGTGGAACACATAAGAGACCCAAGGTTCCAAAGCAGTGAAAAACACAACCATGATAATATTATTAAGAAGAGGAAAAAGAAAAAAAAGGTGATTTAAGGATGTTGCATTAATTTTTTTTTTTTTTCCTGTATTGACTGAAAGAGTTGTACGATCCTTAATTCTTTGCCCTGAAATGGACTTTTTGGCCCATTCCTCTTCTCTGGAATCCGTGGCCATTCTCATTTTGTCACACAGTTCTCCTGTTGGGTTCTTTTTTTCTTTTTTCTAACCTCCTCCAACAGTCTCATTAGAAGATCCCTTTGAGTCTGCAGACAGGATGGGTTTCATTGGCTGTCTGGAGAGGACCAAACAAATCCATCCCAAGGGCACAAACTCAAAACTCTGAGTTGTAGGAGATCTGGTGATGAAGACTAGGTTGCAGATGGTGAAATCTGGTTGGTAGGAATCAGGAGGCCACACACACTCCCATTCAGTTGTTGTGTTAGGAGAGTATCAGAGGACGATGATCCTCTCAGCCACACAAGGCTGCTTCAGGGTTCTGTCTGCAGTGATTGATTCCTAATCTGACTCCAGTTGTATCCTTGAACCAGACACATAGGACAACTTTTAAACTCAAATTATTTTAGGTCTTTGTGTTCTTCCTTCTCTGTTCTCCCTGTACTGTTACCACATAATTATGACCATCCTATAAAGCCTTTAACATCTGCTTTTTACCACGTGTTAAAATAATTTTTATAAATATGCTCGTAATACCTATATTTTGAAGGAAACACAGATGAGCCAAAAATGAGAAAATCAACCATACTTATTATAGCAACAATGCTTTATAACCTTATTTTTTTCACTCAAAAATATATTCTGAGCATCTTTTCTTATTAACATATTTTCTTTAATATTAAATAACTCATTTTTGGTTATCTTGGCAATTGACAATGCTTTAATGGAATGCAGTGCATTATATTTGTAATTAAATCTTGGTGCATATTCTAAATTTCCTTAGGATAAATTCCTTGTAGTGGAGTTGCTGGTATGCTTCCCCCTTTTGCTTTGTTTTTTATTATATACTGTTAATTTTTCCTCCAAAGAAGTGTTGCTTTTAGATTTTCACATAGATTTCCACTGCTTCTTATTCCTCAAAAACAAAAGTACACAAAGAAAAAGCAAACCAATAACCAACTAAAATTAGATAATTCTCTGCAGGTTTAGTTAGGCCCTCCCGACTCCATGGGTCAATAGCATTGTTATCATCCAGGAACTTGTTAAAAATTTAGCTTTCAGGACCCACCCCAAATGTATTGAATCAGAATCTGTATTTGAATAAGATCAGTAGTGATTTATAAGCATATAAAAATTTGAGAAACACTATTTTAGACAATTCCCCATAATATTTTGCCTTTTAAGTGAGCTTTTGATAAGTAGTGACAGTCTATACAATGTAATTGTTTTCCTGACAAATACCTGAAGTACAGATACTCTATGCTGAATTTAGTCATGTGGTGGGATAGGAATGTGGTTTATTGTGAACGTTGACGAGTGAGATTATAACTGATCAAAGATATCAGAAACACATTTTCAAGTAATGAAATAGAACTACAGTGAATGTCAAAATTGGCCTGGGAAAATATGCCAGCTATTTTGATAATACAGCTTTCACCCAAATAAAATAATCTGGACAATTTCAATAAGCTGATATATCATCCAAGTATATCCTGAGTCTCTAGGAATTGGATCTTAGTGATTTATAAGAGCATAAAGTTTGATAAGCACTGTTTTATGTAATTCCCCATAAACATGCTCCAAACAAGGAGAAATAGTCAAGTTGTAGTTAGGGGGCTGGGGCAGCTTTTGACCACCCCCACCATGCATCTGATTGGCTGTTCTAAGTCCCATTATGATTAAGTTCTACTGACTCCCTACAAAATCATTGGAGATTTTCTAAAAGAAATGAGTGGAAAACAAAATTGCTGAGTGCCAATCAATTAAAAAAATTAATGTAAACTCTAATGCTGTCTTTGTTCACTGTATTCTATTTTCATAGATTAAAAATTTTCTACCTGTATTACCAATTTCACCTTCCGGATAGAGTAGTGTATTGAGTCTGAATGAATCCCAGTCACCTCCTTCCTACTTGTGTAATCAAGGTAAAGATATTAAACTTCTCAACTTCCTAAGGGAAAGTGAGAATTAAAGTATCTATTTTGCAGAGTCTTGGTGAATATTGAAGAACATGAACATAAAGCAGATAGTAGGTTCTAATTATTAGTTATAACAATTTATTCTGGGATGCAGTTCCAGATCTAGCACATAGTATATAAATCTTATGATGGTAACCAAACTCACTGTTTACAATGGTCTTACAGTTAAATAAATCCCAAACAAATGCACAAATGAAAAGGATTGAATTCAAAAGTTTAAAATTCTATCCAGTTTATAACCAAATTGTTTAATAATAAATTAATTACCTGGGAGGGTATGTTATATACAAAGGGGGAAACATATTCAAAATCAAATAAGCACCTTACATTCATTTGAGCATCAACTTTAATATCGATATGAACACAAGCACATTAAAATGTCCTCAAATTGTAAAACATGAACTCATTTCCTCATTTTGTTGTTTTAATTCTAGCTGATAAAAAAAATTAATCATATGTATTTATAGATTCATAAACTTAAAATTTCAGAATAAGACAACACAATCCTGGCAGCAGCTGTTCCATTGCTTGGCATTCTTGAATTTTGAAGTTTCCAAGAACACATACAAACCACAGGAGAGATTTGGAGCCATGTAACCTCCTAGTAAGTTTTGATATATTGAATACTTGGGAAACCCATAGATTCCCAAGATCTTTTCATTCTTTTCTTTCTCGGGGGACAGACACTCATCTTAAACTCAAGGAATTTTTTTACCACACTATTTAAAAAATTTGTATTGTTTTATGTATCAATTATACAAAACAGTGTATTATTCATATACGTATCTATTTATAGCTCTGTATCTTAAAGAATAACACTAAAACAAATACCTGTAAAACTTAGGGAACAGAACCCAACGTGTCTTTTCTTTCCCTTCATATCCTGAAGAAACCAGTCTCCTTAATTTTACGTTAATTGTTCCCTTGCTTTTCTTTATAATTTAGCACATCTACACACATCTCTATTTAATATTTTGCTTACTTTTACTTGTTTTTCACTTTATGTGTGTGGAATTATAATGTTTTCTCTCTCTCTCTTTGCCCAGAAATGTATTTTTTTTAAAATAAATTTATTTATTTATTTTTGGCTGAGTTGGGTCTTTGTTGCTGCACGCGGGCTTTCTCTAGCTGCGGTGAGCGGGGGCTACTCTTCGTTACGGTGCACGGGCTTCTTATTGCTGGCTTCTCGTTGCGGAGCACGGGCTCTAGGCACTTGGGCTTCAGTAGCTGTAGCACGCGGGCTCTAGAGCTGCAGGCTCAGTAGTTGTGGTGCACGGGCTTAGTTGCTCCGCGGCATGTGGGATCTTCCCGGACCAGGGCTCGAACCCGTGTACCCTGCATTGGCAGGCGGATTCTTAACCACTGTGCCACCAGGGAAGTCCCAGCAATGTATTTTTGAGAGCCATCAGTCTTCATAAATGTTAATCTGTGACCCCATGGTACATTCATTTTCATGGATGCACAACATCCCATTGAATGAATACACTACAATTTAATTATCCTTTCTATTGCTGAGAGATATTTGCCTTTTTAAAAAGTTATGTCCTATTATGAACAATTCTGCTACATTCTTCTACAAGTGTTAGGTGCAAGAGTTTCTCTAGGGTAAGAATTCCCAGCATCAATATGAACCTGCATCCTGTTGCATTGAGAACGGGTTATATAGATGCCAGAATATTGATCCCTTCAGCCTGGGAGGCAGGTGGACAGGGCCTGGGCAGTAGGAACTCCATAACTGATTATTAACTGCCTGAATAATTGATTGCCTCTAGCCACAAGCAGCCTGGAGTAGATTGGCTGTGCTGGCCAGTGGGCGTATATTCAGTGTTACCAGGCAATATAGAGAACAGTTTTCCACTCCTAGAAACAGTTTATGAGAGTCTGCATTGCTTCATATGCTTGGTAACACTTAAAAATATGTCAAAATTTTAACCTTTTCCAATTTGGAAGATATGAAATATTTCTTTGAGATTTTAATTTGCATTTCCCTAATGACAAATCAGGCTGAGAATTTTTTTTCACATATTTCTGGGCCACGATTATTTCTTTTTTGTGAACATCATACAGTTGTATTTTCAAAAATATATTTAGATGCATTTATACCCCTTCTGTTCTGTGTTCTCTATTTGTTCTTTCTATTTTGTCCTTTTTTTTCTCTTTTGCTCCTTTGTCTATTTTGGAAATTGATTGACATGTTTTCCCGTCTTGTTCCATTTTTCCTAGTACTAGTTTTCCTTGTACTAGTTTTGTACTAGTACATTGTACAAACTAGCATTGTACTAGTTTTTCTTGTTCTCGTTTGACCTTTATGTTCTTTTTTTATTTTTTATAAGTGGTTAACCTATGGATTTTAATACATACTTTTAAAGTATATTTATCCTTTTCCCACCTCATACAGAAATCTTAGATTGCCTTAACTACCAGAGTTTAATTCTCTTATTATTTTCACTATTTTTAACTTCACAAATTAGAAACCATTATTTTGTTTTCTACCTCCTTGTCTGTTTAGGTTTACCTACATGCTTACCAATTTTTTTTTTACCTGCCCTTATATCTAGCATCACAGGCTATAGGATGATTTTCCTTCTTGAATTACATCCTTTAGAAGTACCTTTAGTAAGGGTCAGGTGGCAGAAAACTTCTGTTTATATCTATTTTTTCCTCCTCAATAATACATTCTCAGAATCTTGAAGTTATCTTTCCCCTGTTTTCTGGCTGCCACTGTTGCTGTTGAAAAATCAGATGTTTGTCCAGTTGTCTTTCCTTTGTGAGTAATCTCTCTTCTCTACTTCTAAGGACTTCTTTTCATTGTTCTGCTGTTTTATTATGAGATGTGTAAGTGTGTTTTTCTTTCTATTTATTCTGCTTGGTTTCTGTTTGGCTTCCTAACTATGAAAGTCAGTGTCTTTCAGCATTCTGGAAAAAAATCTCTGTCACTATCTCTTTAAATGCTTTTTTTCTTCCATTTTTTTCTTTATAAGCTCTGCTTAAAACTTTTTCTAAAACTCTCCTTACACATATGTTGTCTTCCATTTAATTGTCACTCTTTGTCTTTTTTTCCACTTTTTCACATTTTCCATCTCTTTGTCTCTTATTGCTATATCCTGGGTCTTATTTTCCCTCCTGATTCCTCTTTTATGTGTTTTCTTTTTGTGTGTCCATTCTTTTTTTTTTTTTGCTACTCGTTGAGTTTCCAATTATTCCAATTATTATATTTTTCATTTTTAGAATGTCTAGTTGTTACTTTTCAAATCAGCTTGTCAGCTTTGAAAATTTTTGGTTACTTTAACATATTTCTCTAAACATATAGAAACGGAAGCTCATTCTTATTTTATATTCTGTATACCTTAGTTTCAGTACTGGAGTCTTTGAGTTTCTGAATGAGTAGTTTGTTGTTTCTTCTGATGCTTTGATTGCTTATTTTCTTATGTTTGATGATTTTCTGACTGTGAGCTCATTTTTCTTGGTATTTTATTGTGAGAATTCTTTGAAACCTGAATTTAAACTGCATTCTTCTAAAAATGATTGATATTAGCTTTTACTGGGTACTCTTTCAGTGCACTACCAACCTGGGACCACTTTGTTCTTAATTTTTTGCTTTTCTTTGATAGGATGTGTTTACGGAATTGCCTATAGTGTGAAGTCAGGCCCCAAATCCATATGAATGAAGTCTTATCCTGAAAAATTCCTATGAGTGACTTTTTCTCCTCTCCACCCAGAGGCAAGGCCATGACAGACAAGTGGTCTCATGCTATCTCTTTCTCCTTCTGTTTCTACTTCTTTCTTTCTCTCCCCAGGGGAATTTTAAAATCCTGGTTTATATTCTAAGGATATTGCACTTCCAGTACCTAGGTTTTATGAGAGGTGTTCTCAGCTCTGATATTCCTTCATGCTCTGGGTTCCAGTGTTTGTCTCCCAACTTCAGGGCACAGGGCTCATTAGAACCCAGGTTCTAGGTTGTCTAAAATTTCCATGCCATCCCCAAGGCTAAGACAGGCTCCAGAACTCATACAACAGTAAATTCAACATTCTCGTTGTTTTCTACCAGAAAAGAGTTCTATTACTTTCCCTTCATTTCAGCTATGCATTTAAAATATATTTGATTTTTCGTTTTAGAATATGTGTTAGTATTATGCTGTGATTTGTTGCTATGAACGTGCTACTGGAAACAACAGCCCTGTTATATCTTTTACAAATAGGTTCCAACCCTCAGAGGGACTTATAGTGGGATGTAAACTTCTCTGTCCAGCTCCCTCTTTCTCATCAGTCTTTGTATTGCCTCCTATGTGATACTTAAATTGCTAAATATCAAAGAGTTTTCATTTCCCTTGGAGGTTAAAGAAATTTTATCTAGTGATTGATAAAGGAAAAACCTATGTTTTGTTGGGCCACCTCCCTCAGTCTTGCCTAATTTGAAAGTTGAATGGCTTTTTGAGGTCATGGCTATTACACAGTGACCAGCATTACCTATGGTATTCCCTCCACTTCTCTTAAGAAATGTAAAAGAAATACCACACTTGAGAACACCTTCACAATGGGGCTTCTGTGGCTCCACAAGAAGATTTTGAGAAACTATGGGTTTCCTGGGCCTATCACAACTTCCTGGGTGTGGCTCTATGGCTGGAAAACCCTTCTGTGGTTTGTATGTGTTCTTAGAAGCTCTAAAATACAACAGTGTAAAGATAATGACTTGTGAAAAATTCCAAAATGATGTGTTTGGTGCCTTCTGGTTCTGCATGTGTGCAAGTTACTGACAGTTTTCTTTTTAAAACATTTCTTACACAAGAAGCAGTAGCGGTACAAGGAATGCAACTCACTGCTATTTCACAGAATGTGCTGGTGACATGACTGACTTCTGCTGGGGAAACACAAGTTTCAAGCCTGGCAGAAAAAGCTTTTCAGTTTATTTCACATGTTTTAATGTGCAATTTTTAATTTTATATGTATATGCTATCAGTGATTTTCTCTTCACAGTTATCTATTTTTAAAGAAACCTTTCATTTACCTTGAATGGTGTGTTTATATATGCTTCTGGTAGGGTCACAAAGCTGTTTAAAACTATGAAAATTTCTTGCTACTTAGAAAATCCCCTTTAACCACATTTTAGGGTAAGTATTGGAGGTGTAATGTGCCAATTATAGATTACCTTGTTATTGCAAACATATTGCAGAATTTCATACTAATAGTAGTAATATAGAAGTATGGCTAGCATTATGATGTGAAATGAAAGGCTTTCTTCCATATTTCATCTGTGGTTAATCAATGCAAGAATTTAATCATCAAACTATGAGAGAAATTAGCAGCATTGTCAAAAGGAAGAAATAAATTCCAGATGAGATTTGGAAAGAAGGGGGAATTGGTGGATTAGGTAGCTGCTTCTAAAAAGAAGCTTGAGATTTAATATTATGTGAATTATCAGAAGTTGGTGCCGGTTAAGTTGTGGGATTTGAGAAAATATGTGGGGGAAAGGAGTCTGAAAAAGGTTTGAAATAAATTCACACAGGTTGTTAAAAAAATTGGAAAATTTTGACATGAGTATTTAATAAGTGACTTACATCATTATCCAAGTATTTAGAATGTGTCGCTTCAAATGCATTGTCATGGAGAGACTAGGATCTTGAAGAAGTCTAGAGAAGCAGCTGGCAGCTGTGGAAAGAAGAAACATTTTGAGAGAGAATGGAATTGAAACATCAAGGCAGAATGGACTTGAGATTTTAATATATAAGTATGGAGAAAACTAAGACTTAGAAAAAAAACCCCAGGACCCCTTAAAGAAAAGGACTGCTATTGACTTCACAAAAAGGTGACCAAACTCCCCCGCCACCACCGGTTTCTAATTATGGTAGGTAGGAAGAAAAAGACACAACAGAGGTAACTGGAAAAAAATCAGAGAACATTTTATTAAGAAAAATCCTCAAGAATGTTTGTCTGAGACTGTTTTGCTTAGTGGCCTGATATTTGACACCTTTCATGGTGGAGAATATGAAAATCTCAGTTAGTCTGGCCAAGAAGGAAGCAGTTAAAAAAATTTAGTTGGCAAGTGTAAATAGTAGTATCACATAAGGACAGTGTGTTCCAAGCCAAGCACTTTGTTGTGTGCAAAAGTATGGACTACATAAGTTAAAAAATAATTTTTGTAGCCGTGAGTATTTTTTCTAGCCATGAATATGTGTCATGGAACATCTTGAGAGCAATATTTAAAATATAGGTGCTTCTTCTTGTTTTATTATCACCTACATGTTACACATAAATTTTAAAAAGTACAGTATTATTTTTGAGGGTGAATGCTTTGAAAAATAAAACATGATCAGGGAATTCTAAAAGTGACAAATAGTTGAGAGGTGATGCAAGTTAATTCTCAAGGTTATTCTTGCATTCTAACATAACAGTAGAAGAAAAGTTAATCTTCAGTCTTAAACAATGAATGGCACGAAATACAAGTTTACATATACAAGTCAGACTGCATCCGAGAGAGCACTCACTATAGGACAGAGTGAAGCTTGTATTTAAAACAATCACTCTGCATCTTAAAACTGAGTATTTTTGCAATACAGATACAAATTTCTTCCACATTTCATCTTTACACTTTTTATATATCCTGAGATTTTATAGAAGAGACTTCTTTGGGTTCAGTTGCCAAATAATGGTTAAATACATATTAGCAACTTTATGTTTTTAAATAAATTTATTTATTTATATTTGGCTGTGTTGGGTCTTCATTGCTGTGCGTGGACTTTCTCTAGTTGTCGCGAGGGGGGCTGCTCTTGGTTGCAGTGCATGGGCTTTTCATTGTGGTGGCTTCTCTTGTTGCGGAGCGTGGGCTCTAGGTGTGTGGGCTTCAGTAGTTGTGGCACAAGGGCTCTAGAGTGCAGGCTCTGTAGTTATGGCGCACAGACTTAGTTGCTCTGTGGCATGTGGGATCTTCCCAGACCAGGGATTGAACCTACGTCCCCTGCATTGGTAGGCTGATTCTTGTTTTAAAAAAATTAATTATTTTATTTTTGGCTGTGTTGGGTCTTTGTTTCTGCGCGCGGGCCTTCTCTAGTTGCGGCGAGCAGGGGCTACTCTTTGTTGCAGTGCGTGGGCTTCTCATTGCAGTGGCTTCTCTTGTTGCAGAGCACGGGCTGTAGGCATGAGGGCTTCAGTAGTTGTGGCGCATGGGCTGTAGAGCGCAGGCTCAGTAGTTGTGGCGCATGGGCTTAGTTGCTCCACAGCATGTGGGATCTTCCCGGACCGGGGCTCGAACCTGTGTCCCCTGCATTGGCAGGCGGATTCTTAACCACTGCACCACAAGGGAAGCCCTGGTAGGCAGATTCTTAACCACTGTGCCACCAGGGAAGTCCCTATTTGCAACTTTAAAGCAAAAGTAAAATAAGCATTTTCGTTGTGGTATCAGGAGCATTACATCAATAGCCAAGGTACTTTCTGGCACCGACTTCTTATAGAGTCTGAGAGGGAAGACAACACCAACAATCCAAAATCCGTTAACCTTTACTCATTGTCAAGATTACCTCAAATTCCTCTTATCTGAGGCCATTTTTTCAAAAGCTATTTTGGGCAAAATAATTGTCATAGCAGATTATAAAATGGATATGCAATGCCTCTAGGTATCAGTTTAACCTTTGGATCACACCAAATGACCAGAAAGGGAATGACCCAGTTATTTTGAGATCTTGGAGAATCATCTCCTAAGTTGTTCTTTCAACTGTTGACTGACATTGAAGGACTGTGTAAAAGATCCATAGTAAACTTTCAAGTGTCATTGTTGAAGAGATGCTGTTGAAGCTGACCATTACACTATCCCAGGCTTCTTATGAAGGACTCATGGAAGAAATTTTTCACAGAAAATAAGTTTACTTCTCTTATAGATATTGTGAATGTTAGAACTACTGTGTTTTCTTTGTTACTTTGTGTTTTAGTTTGCCAGGCCTGCCATAATACAATAGTATGGGTGGCTGACACAACGGAAATTAATTTTCTCACAGTTCTAGGGCAAAGTTGGTTTTTCCTGAGGCTTCTCTCCTTGGCCTATAGATGGCTGCTTCTTGCTGTGTCCTCACATGGCCTTTTCTCTGTGCACACATGCCCCTGGCATCTCTTCCTCTTCTTATAAGGTCACCAGTCCTATTGGATTAGAGCCTCACCCTTATGACCTCATTTAACCTTAATTACCACTTGAAAGGCCTTATCTCCAAATATAGTCACATTTCGGGATTAGGGCTTCAACATATGACTTTTAGGGGAACACAGTTCAGTCTGTAACACTTTGGTAGCTGGGAATTTGAGAGGCAAATCTTTGTAACACAGTAAGCAGTATCAGAAAACACTTGACATTATTTTTCTATCCGTATTTTCCCTCTAACTTGATATCCTTTTTTTTCTTTTTTCACACATACTATATTTTTTGTAAGCTACCTTAAAACTTTTTATAAGACAGAGGGCAAATAAGTAATTAAATAAATAAATTCTTATCTCTAGTAGATTTTTATGGCTATTTGCTCACTGAAATGATCAGAAGGAATTGTATTCCTGGGGGCCAAAAGATGCCGGAGGAGGTTCTGTGATCATACTCCTCTGAGTATACTTATTTATATGTGTTTAGGTTTATAATATATACTTATATCAACGTTTAGGCTTATATATTAAAATGGATCAGTTGTTTCTCCCTTTGATAATATAATAGAACATCAGTGGAATTAAGATTTTATAGACAATGAAGTTGGTTTCCTAATTGTGTCAATTCTTCTTCCTCTTATTCTAGAAAAGTTTTATCAAAAAAGAACAACAGTCTGTCAAGCCAGAATCAAAGCCACAACCCAGGTATATCTTTATATAATAGCAGAAAAGTTTAAATTAATATGCTTGCTTTTGGTTTTATCCTGACTTAAGTATCTGGTTTAAAGAAATGTAGGTTGTTGAAAGCTCAAGTTTTCAACGTATCTTTTTCAAAGTTCCCATTTAATTTGACTAAGGCAAGGATAAAAAATTCTTATTTTTTTGAGTGTATTAATGCTCATTCAGTAGACCAGGCTGTAGGTTTACTTTGCAGTGGCAAGTAAAAGCATTGTAAACAGTACTGTATGATGTTTCAGCAGTTTTGTTTATTAGAGACTATGTCCTGCAATTCACTATGGTACAGCATGCCTTTCAGTGACTCCATGAGGCATTCTTAAGATTGCTCTGCTTCTTTGTGTAGCAAATTTGTTGACAAACTTTTGTGGAAAAATAACTGATTTTGTGAGATAGATTGGAGAGTGAGATGGAAAGAAGGGATTATGGAAAATTAACAGTGAAGTTTCTGAAAAGGACAGGTTTCAGACCTGTGCTTTCTTTTTCACTGGTAATGCATTAATTTATTAATTCACCAGATACCATTTTTGTACTGACTCGGTGCAAAGCTCTGTGTCAAGCCATATTGATGCAAATAGCAAAAGGGTAAACCTTGGAGACTGAAGTTTGTCAGAGCAACCAGTTTGGAAAACTTACCCCCTAGTAAATACAGGTTTATTCAAATATATTATTCAAGCTACCTTCTCTTACTTGACATCCTTCTTAATTCCTTCTCTCAGTTACTCAAAAGGTGTGGTCCATAATCCCTTATTCACAATTCCAAAATCTGGAAAGCTCCAGAAACTGAAAGTTGGTGTCACCTAAGGTGGTGCCAAAACTCTTAATGTCAAAACCTGACCTGAAGTAATAAGTGATCATGATTACTCATAGTCTCTACTTTTCCCACTTCATGTGAATATTCATACTTTGCATACATATTAACATTAATTATATTAGCTAATTAATATTAATATGTTCAATGATGGGACACTGCCCCAGACATGTTACATAATATATGGTATACATGCTATATTAATTTCCTAGACTTTGAAACAAAATCTGAATTCCCAAATACATTTGACTCTAAGGTTCAAGTGTTATGGAATTGCACTATATGGTAAATCTTGGCCAAATATGACTGTGAAATAATCCCAAATAATTGTTTAAACCTCCAATAAATAAATATCCAGTTTAAGATTAGGTGTTTTCTGAGATTTAGTCTCATACTAAATTTAGTAGTAGCTAAATTCATTAGTAGTAGCATTCATTCTGTGCTTAGTTTGTATGAGGTACTTTCATATAACTCCCATAACAACACATGATGTATTTTATTATCACCATTTTACTGATGGGTAAACTGAGGTTGAATATTTCACTTAGGGTCAATCAGCTAGTCTGTGATAGAGCTGGATTCAAACATAGGTCCTTTAATTGCAGTCATTGCTACATACTATAAGCTAAATTATGCCAGAATGATCCCTGGCTAAAATTTCAAGTTCTGTGAGAGTAGGGGTGGTTGATTCTGTTAACTTTTCTATCTATAGCTCATGGCACAATCCCAGCAATGTAGTAGATACTCAGAAAATATAACTGAACAAATGAACAATTTCCAGAGGAAAAGGAAAAACAGATTGTGTCTTGTCCTGCTCAGAAAATTTTCTTTCAGTCTTTCACAGTTTATTCATTTAACAAGATGCTAACAAGATGCTAAGGACGGGATGAACAAGAGAGACTCCTTACATTTGTGGAATTTAAAGCCTAGGCAGAGTTCTCAGTTGCTGTTCACCATGGAGGGAGACAGAAGTTGGAGTTTAAGTCCTTTCAGATGACAGTACTTAGTAAACACCTCAGTCTCTCCATGGAAATCTTGGAAGGCCAACACCTATGGAGTGGAGAATATACCCCAGGACTAAGGAATTCACCTTAGTACAAGGGACGAAACAAACAGATTCACCCTAACAAAAGCATAAAACTAAGCCTCAACAAGTTCAAGATGATAAACCAGTAACTTAGCTGCCACCTAGAATTAAAAAACAATCAATATTCTTTCAAGGACGGTAACATAATCCACAATCCCTACAATATACAATGTTTAGTACACAACAAATAAAATGTTAGACATGTTAAGAAACAGGAAAATCTGGGTTACATCAAAGAAAAAGATATCCCAAATGTTAGAATTAGCAGACAAGAGCTTGAAAGCAGTTATTATAAATGTTCAAGAACTTAAAGAAAAAGATGTTCCTAATAACAGAGAATCCCAGTGCATAAATGGAAAATATAAGGACAATAATCAAATGAAAGTTCTGGAACTGAGAAATAACGTATCTGATGTGAAAATTTCATTGAATGGTTGAACACCATATTGGAGAAGGCAGTAGAGAAGATTAGTAAACTTGCAGATCTATAGAGACTAATCTGAACAAAACGATAGATTGAGAACAAAATGAACAAAGCCTGATGGGCCTATAAATTAATATCAAGTGGCCTATCATATGTGAATTGGAGTCTCAGAAGAAGAGAACTAGAATAAGGCAGAAAAAGTAGTTGAAGAAATAGTAGCTGGGGGCTTCCCTGGTGGTGCAGTGGTTAAGAATCCACCTGCCATTGCAGGGGGCATGGGTTTGAGCCCTGGTCCGGGAAGATCCCACATGCCATAGAGCAGCTAAGCCTGTGCGCCACAACTACTGAGCCTGTGCTCTAGAACCCACGAGCCACAACTGCTGAGCCCACAGGCCACAACTACTGAAGCCCATGCACCTAGAGCCCATGCTCTGCAACAAGAGAAGCCACCGCAATGAGAAGCCCGCACACTGCAATGAAGAGTAGCCCCCGTTCGTCGCAACTAGAGAAAGCCCATGTGCAGCAATGAAGACCCAATGAGCCAAAAATAAGTTAATAAAATAAATACATTTATAAAAAAAAGAAAGAAAGAATAGCTGGAAATTTCCAAATTTAATGAAAAACATCTTTACGCGTCCAAGAAGATATCACATCTAAGCAAGATAAACACAAGAAAAAACACGTAGGCATATCATAGGCAAAGAGTTGAGAATTAAAGGCAAAGAAAAACCTTTGAAATAACCAGCAGGGAAAAGTACACATTGTACAAAGGGTTACAATTCTGAGAATGATGGATGTCTTCTCACTGGAAATGATGCAGACCAGAAGGCAATGAAATTATATATTTAAAGTGCTAAAAGAAAGATTATCAACTGATAATTCTGTATCTAGTGAAACTATCTCACAGTATTGAGGTTGAAAAAAGAAATTTTCAGCTAAATTAAAGAAATGAGAATATACTGCCAACTGATCTGTTTTTCACAAATGTTAAAGGAAGCTCTTCATGCTGAGAGAAATGACACCTGTTGTATATTTGAATCTACAAAAAGAAATAAAGAACATTGAACATAGAAAATATATGATGAAAATATATGAAAAAGAATATTTTTTCCAATTATTTTTAAATTGAACATTTTAGGCAAAATCATAACATTATTATGGTACTTATAAGTAGGTAGAGGCAAAAACATATATGACAATGCTAGCAAAATAATGGACTTATACTTTTCAAGTTTCTTTCATTTTATGTGTAGTGGTATTAATTCTAAGTAGAGTGGGATAAGAAAGCAAATTGTAATTCCCAGAGCAACCACTAATACAAAAAGATAAACCTAAAAGATAATACGAAAACTAAAATGGAATATCAAAAACTATTTGGTTATCCCAAAAGAAGACAGGAAAGGGAGAACATATAATGGGTGAATAAAAAACAAATAGTAAAATGGTAGACTTAAACCCAACTGTACCAACATTTATATTTCATATACAGAATAAACATGCAGTTAAAAGTAAGAGCTTGTCAGGATGGATAAAAAAGCAAGAACCAACTCTATGCTATTTATAAGAGATGAACATAAAAAGACATTAATTGGAAGTAAAAGGTTAGAGAAAAGATACACAATGAAAAAAAGCTAGCAGAAGAGTGCTAGGGTGGCTATACATCAAAGTAGACTTCAAGGACGATTTCCAGACATAAAGAGGACACTTCATAATTGTAAAAGAATGAATTAATTAGAATTAGATAATAATCCTAAATGTGTATGACTTAATAATAGAGCTTTAACACAAATAAAGCAGAAATTGACAGGACTAAAGAATAAAATGGACAACTGCATAATTATGACTGGAATTTTTTTACACGTCTTTTAGTAATTGATAGGAAAATTAGTAAAAAGTAAATGACAACATAGCAGATTTGAACAAACCGTCAACTGATTTGAACTAATTAACATTTGTAGACTACAACCAACAAATGTAGAAGATATGTTTTTTTTTAAGTGCACGTGTAACATTCGTTATAGAGATAAGAACAGAAAGCAATGAAATAAAAAACAGAAACAATAAAGCAAATTAAGAAAGCCAAAAGTTGGTTCTTTGGAAAGATTAGTAGAATTTGTAAGCTCCTAACAAAACTAAGAAAAAGAGATAAAACACAAATTACCAATATTAAAAATGAAAGAAGTGGAATCACTATACATTGTATAGACATTAAAAGGAGAAAAGATTATATGAATAAGTTCATGCCTACCACATTCAATAACTGAGATGAAATGGACAAATTCTTGAAAAAAGACATACCAAACTGACACAGAACAAATAGAAAATCTGAATAACCCATATCTATTAAAGAAATTGAATTTGTCATCAAAAACCTTTTCATAAAAAGACTTGCTTTAAGAAAAAAGTACTATATATTTTTAAACTATTTGATGGTGTTAGCTTATCTTCTTGTGTAAGTCTTTTTCCTGTAAATATCCTTTACCTGGTTAGTTTGAGTGGGAAGTCATTTTTTTTCTCATAGGTATTACTAAAGTAAAATTTGGTCCAGCCCTTTCAATAATAAAAAGTTGTACACTCTGAAAGGTGAGTGTTTATTGTATTTGTTTTCCTGGAGCCAACCAGCTACTCTGAATGCTAAGCATTTTCCTGTACCGTCTGCCATCTGTTGCAGCATAAAGAGCTGTGGCAATTTTGCAGGGACATCTAGCTAACTTTTGCAGGGCTGTCATAAATGTTTTAGAGGATGATGGCTGAAGGGAAGTTTAGAGATCACTTGATTCAATTCTTTTAATTTCCAGGTGAGAAAGTAAAAGTTTAAAAAGATTAAGTGTCTTCTTCAAGGTCACAAAAGTAAAAAGAAAAAAAAAACCCAAAATTGTTACTAGAGTCCAACACTCAATTCACAGCGTTCTTACTCAGTCATGCTGCTTTTATGCCATTTGTATCTTAAATTTTAACAGCCTTTCTGATGATTACTTAAGAGAAGTAGACTGAAACTAATGAATTAGCAAGTACAAGAGTGGCTCTAGTGATTAAAACATATTACTAGATAGAATTCTGGAGGAAGAGAGATAAAAGAAAGTGAAACAATATGAAAACAGAGTGAAGTAGTGAATGATATAAAACTAAATATTTCACATGCAGACACATTTCATTGAAAATATTTAAGTGAAACACTATTAAGATTTTCTTCTTCATTTGAAATCCTATACCATTTATGTCATAGAAATTCTGTGAAACTTTAGAATCCAAATGTTGGGACCCTTTAAGCTTGTCTTAAAGAGTTTTTCTTGTTAGAGAGAAATCTCTCATATATTTTCAGCTAGAGGTTTCCGTAGAATCTGCATGAGACAGAGTATATTATAACCTTCCATCAGTCATCTGTCAATTTCAGTAAGGTACTGGCCAATTTCTAAAGTACTTTTGCATTTCAAGGGTGAAAATATGTCACACATATATCACCATTGCCAGGCTATAATAAATATAAGAGAGTTTGGTTTTTTCCCCCTCTTCTTAGTTATAGAAAAAAAAATGATGGAATTTATTTACCCATAGCCACAAGCTTTGAGAGAACTCTCTACAGCTGGCAAATAGAACTGGCTTATGCACCCACTCAGCAGTGTTTTTTAAGGAGGCAGTCACTTGGCTGTTAAAAGGTTGGGATGGGAAGTTAAGCAAACTAAAAATGCTGTTGCTGCACTTGATTTGGAATTACTGCAAATTTGGGCACCCACTCCTGTTCTTGAGAGGGAAGGGAACCTGTTACCTTATATGGATAGAGAGTGGTAGATAAGGCAGAGTTATAATTATTTTTGTCCTAATCTTCAGTGATCATGAACCTAAAATGCATATTTTCACATTTCTATTTTTTTTGTCCATCTTCTAGTGTTTTCAACTGTAAAGATCTCAAAATTTAGAAGGAGAGAAAAAGATATAACAGTAGTGCTTAGGTCCATCTGCTATACAAATATGTATACAGATGTATATAAGACTTTTCATTAGCAGCATTATTAAACAAAGAACTATAATGCTCAAATCCAGTACATTTAGGATAAATTTACCAGGTTCCAGATTCCACACGGTGGCTACTTGATTTTATTTTGGGGTTCTTAAATATATATTTGTGTTATTTTTATGAGAGATATGATCTTATTGTCTTGATTTTCAATTCTGCTAAAAATACTCATTTCATACACACCCTTGCCCAACATTTAGAGAATATAAATTTCATAAATGAACAATATAAAGCAAAATTATTTGATTTCAGAATGCAAGTTTCTATTTCCTCAATATTTCAATTTAAATGGTAAATTTTGAAATTTTAGAACTCCGTAAATGTCAGAAGATTGTTAGAAATCCTTAAGGTTAAGGTATGGTTGAGAAAGCCTAAAACCTTTTTTAAGGGAAAAGAAAGGTTATGATGAGCTTTTCAAAGCGAGCCAAGCAATTTCATTTCAAATAGAATTGCCAAAGGAACGTTTTTACGAGTTTTATTGTTTTTCAAAGTAAAATACTTTATGTAAGATTTCTAAACCAGAAAGAATTAAAGCCCAATAGATGTAATTCTTAATTTGTAATTTAAAAAAAGTAATATGTACACAAATTATAGTATATATGTTTATGTTTTTACCCTGATAAAGGTAAAAAGTGAATGATATTTTGCAATGAAGTGGGATCTTGTCTTTTCCTAGCATCACCTTTTTTAAAATCTTTTCATTAACTTCTTCATGCTTAACACATTTTCTCTTATTTTGTGTGGTATCATAAATATAAAAATATCAAAAGCAGTTTATATTATTAACTAAAAGGAAATAATACATTAGCACACAGAGTTAATTCTCAATATCTAAGTGAAAATTGTGAACCAGGATTGTAATCTATTGTACTATTACCATGACATTGTACTTTTATTTTCTGTGAGAAAGATTTCTTCATATATCTTCCTTGAGGTCCACTTGAATTTGTTTGGCACCTCTAACTATATTGCAAATAGTATCTCCTTCTTTGTTCAGATAAACTATTGTATTTCATGAATAAAACACTTACTCTCTTTTGATGTCTTTCAGCAGTGAGCTGTTAATTCTTTGCAGATTCATCTGACTTTAGTGATAAATTTTCCTTTCGATAAATTTTCCTTTCGTTGAATTTCTAAAGTACATAATTGTTTTTTAAAATGACTGACTGATTTCCAAGTACAGAATAGAAAAATTGATGGGTCTTTAACTCATAGAAGAAAAATATTCTATCGTTAATTCATAATGTTAAAGTTGTAAGAAGTTGTAAGAAGTTGTAAAAGGTGGTCATCAGCCCTTCACCATTTTACTTTTTAGTTTGTTTCAATTCTGGATGATAAAAACATTGTTTAAATATACCATCTATGAAGTGTACCATTTAGAACCCTTAAGTTCCTCTTTTTTTTTCATTCTTTAGGATTCTAAGCATCCAGATAGTTCATGTAAATATGTAAATGTGGAATAATTATATATTTTCCCTTCCTATTTTGTAGCATGCTAGAACTAAAAGGGTAGTAGTAACCAGATATGACTCACTAATATGTTACTGAAAAGCAAAACTGTGCTAAGAATTCTAAATTTTCTCTTTTTTCATATAATAGAATATAGTACATTTACTGTCATATCTAAGTATGAAATTCACATTTCAGAGTCTGGAGATTTAGCTAGGTACTTTAATGTTTCCTTTATATCTCTAAAATTACTGCATTTGTCCATCATCATTTTTTCTGAAATGGGTCAAGTCCTCTTATTTTATCTCAAAACAATTTTACAGTTTACCACCTAATAACTTTCCTTTGGTCTCTTCTAAAATTTGTTAATTACTAATGTAATATTAGCTTGTTTATGGTATCTTCTGTGAACAGATTATTTTTTCTGGGTCAGTACCCAGCCTAAGCATTTTTTGAAAATAAATTTATAGTGGATATTTCTCCAATGATACTTCCTCTAGTTGTATTTTGTCTTTGGGGAATTATAGAATCTCAAGAGTTTAAGGAACCTTAAAGATTTTCTACTGAAACCCTCTATCCAAAGGGTGAATCTCCTCTATAACATGGTACCTACATCACCTCTACTTGAAAACTCCAGGGATTAGTAATTACTCTGTTCAAGTGGAATCCATTTCATTCTAATTAGTGCTCTGACTTTGACAGCTGTCTCTGTGAGGCTCAGCACCTATCCCCCTTGAGCTGGTACCCACTGGTCCTGATTCTGTCTTCTTGAAGCCACTCTAGTTACCAGTTCTCTCTTTAGATTCTCTCTTTCTATACACACACATACACACACACACATCTTTATTATATTTATATATTTATTAGGATGCTAATTCAAATTAGCTTAAGCAAAATGGTAATTAAATCTGTTTGCTCATATAAGTAGAGGTTCCAAGAGTGTAGAGTATGTCAGACATCCGTTCTTTTTATCTCTTTAACATCTTAGGCTCAACTGATTCAACAGGTTCAAGTAATGTCTTCAGGATGTGCTCTCCTTTCATTCATTTTAAATCTCTGCTTGCCCCTATTTGGCCTTAAAACCTCTTACTATAGACTTTTTCTCCATGTGGTAAGCAAAATGGTTGGCTTCCAGCTGTTTGTAATTGACTTACTTCCTGCTCTTACCAGAAAGAAAGGTCTCTTATTAGACACACACACACAGAGAAATATTCTGGCTGACCTTCCAGCTTGGATGACATGGCCAGCCCTAGACAAATCCTAGTCATACGAATGGAGGAGAAGTGCAATTCCACAAGGGAAAGGAGGTGAAAACAGAGGAAAGGAACAGATGCCCACCATATTCAAAAGTATCCCTCTTGAAGTGTGATGCTTAGGAAAGAACATAGTATTTCAGATGTAATTTTATGAATAGTGTAGAGTGGAACCAAACTGTAGATATTCTAGATCAGTTCATGTAGCCCATCATATGTCAGCTTTGGGGGTCAGTCTCTTAAGGGCAATACTCACATTGATTTCATTTCTGAAAAATAAATAAAACCCCAGACAAGCAAACCCTGAGCCTTTCTCAGATATTCTAACGTATCCCTATTCTGTTCTTTTGCTGTCCCTCCTTTCTTTTCTTTCTCTATCCCTTTTTTTCTTCCCTTCATCTATTATATATTGCCAGGTACACAAGGAAAAGTAGTTGCTCTTAGGGAATTCAGAGTATAGAGGGGCGATAGACCAAGAGAATTAAGTTATGTCGTAACTACAATGATGGAGGAAAGGTACCTAACCATCCTCATGAGTCTGAGAGGAATTATTTGTACAATCATGTATATTAACCAATTGCAGAACTTTATAAGCATAGCTATCACATTTCAACATTGGATTTAGCTCCTTATCACTTTTGCCTGAGATCGTTAGCTCACACGTTACCTTTTCAATAATCCCACACCAGCCATAACACACTATTTAAAAGTGCAATTTCCACCCCTGCTAGCACTCCCCAACTTCCTTACTCTGCTTTATTTTCTATCAAAGCATACATTGCCTTCTAAAATACTCAATAATTAACTTGTTTACTGTGATTACTGTCTGTCTCTCCCACTAGAACGTAAGCTTAATGAGGACAGGGAATTTTCTATGTTTTATTTATCAGTGTATCCTCAATGCTAGAAGAGTATCTTACACTAAATGAATGAATGAATGAATGAGTAAATGAATATATATTTGTTCAATGCATGGATTAAATTTTTGGATCTTTTCTCTGCCTTCTAATGATTTTTTTCCCTTTCAGGAATTTATAACTCCTATCTCAGACTTTCTGCTCCTTCCTGGGTATCTTCACTGGGATATCCCATAACCGTCTCTCAAAATTGCAATAATTATGTTTTCCCTTCCCCATGTCTTCTCTCCTATATTCCCTATCTCAGCTAGTAATGACACTATCCACCCTACCGCCCAAGACTGCCCAGTCAGCCTATATTTCTCTACCTTGTTTACAAAGATTTTATGAGAATCTTGAAATTTGCCCTCCTGAAATTGAGAAACATCATAAATAATTCCCTGGTATAGTAATATAGTGAAAACAAAACAAAACAGTAATAAAATTAAAACAAAGGAAATGAATTCAGGATGGCCTGGCATCCTTTTTGTACACATTCTGGCTCTTGGCACCACTACTACTTTCTTTAGTTCTTCACATACCATCTGATTGATAACTAATACGATCTGATATTAAACAAACACAAGGACACCTGCTTTCCTCAAAAAAGCAAGGAAGCACCCCCGCCCCCCAAACTCATTTCTAATAAAAACCTCCCTCTGGACAAACTTGCAGAAAACCAAACTGACTGTATCTTCTAGCTGTGTTTACATTGACAGTACCAAGAGGACTTAACTACAAGGAAGTGGTATAAGCTGGCTGAACTTGAAATTGGGACAAAGGTCTCTCTACAACTATTTATCATCTCATTTTAATGCTAAAATTCCTGCCCAAGGACACCATGTTGGTTCCCTCTGCTTCTGACCCAAACTCCAAAGGACCATAAAAGGGCAGAAAAGAGGTGCAGACCCTGGTCCAGGAAATCACCACCCATTTCCATGAACCTAAATGACAAGACCTCTGCCCCATACCGCCCCTTTAGCCCCTTTTCCTATGAAAATCTCACCCTTGCCTACACTCAGGGAGAAGGGGCTTTTAGAGCAAGACCTCCTCCTCCTCCATTCCTTGGTCAATGAATAATTTTTCTGTCTGCTGCTATAAAAAGTAATTTTGCCTTATTGATGCGAACAATAACCGGGTAGGGAAAGAAGCAGACATTATTGGTAACAATTCCTGTGTGGAATCAGAAGGAAAACATCTGAGAAACAGCAAGCAGAATAATGAGAGGGAGAACACATAAGTTCTCATCTCTAAGTCACAGTAATCCTACCCAGAAAAGTAAAATAAGAATGAATGGAGAGAAGCAGATTTTCTCAAGCAGAGAAAATCAGATTTTCCATTACTTTTTCATGGAAGCATTCATACAGAGGGAGAGTAGGGAGGCAGAAGCATGGGGAGAGGGGGTTACAAAGTCCCATCCCTCTCCAGGTTGTTCCAAAGACTGTCCACATTTCCTGTTTTTCTAGTAGAATTTGACCTGCTTTCTGACCACCACTCTGAACGTGTTTGCTTGAGGGTCTCCTCAATTCCTGGAAATGACAGTACCTAAAACAGTTATGTGGGTGGGAATAAAATATTGAGTATAATATCAGAAATTGTTTTTAGAATCACCTGAACTGTTGCGGGGATTTATTTCATTACCTAAAGCCCAGTTCTAGGGAAAAGGAATCTGTGCACAGGCACCCATCTTCATTGTCTGCTCTTTTGGAGCAGAGATGAGAGAGACGGATGGCAGGGGGTAGAGCCAGCTCTTCTCCATAACTGACCAAAGTTTGGGTTGAGAGCAAAAGGCTACCCCAAGAGGAATAAATGAATGTTTTGGGAGAAAGACTATACAACTCGTTATGTTCCCTATTGCATAGATAAGCTCGTGAAAAATTGACACCTCTGGGTGCTGTGCCACAGAAATATCAGCTCCCATTACACCTTTGGCATAAACACCCTAGTCATTACAGACATCTTCAGTGGTAATGTTTTTCAGTGCCCTTCAAATAAAAACATGTAGGTACAATAAAAAGGTGGTTTAAATGTTTGTTTTAGAGAGAATTCCCTGGAAGTGCATCATACTTACCTTGCCCATAATGTCAGAATCAATTAAATTTGAACAAAACCAGTGTTTCCTCTCTGCTTTTGTTTTTGTATTGTCTGAAATGATAATTTCAGTTTAATTCATAACAAATAGTGTTCCTCCAAAAAGCTGATATGTGCAGGAAAGAATAATTGCATTTTTTTGAACTGAATTTGAAATTTAAAAAGCTCTATCTTGTTTTGAGGAAGAACCGTTAGAAACTTGAAACCAAGCAGCAGCAGCAGCAAAAATAAAACCCATCTTTCCAGATATATGACATGATGGGCTGGGAGAATGTCTTCCTAGGAAAATCAGGTATGGGGGCAGGGAGAAGAAATTCTCCCAGCCCGTTGTATGATTTGCATTTCTGGATAGGTACTAGTTAGAGCACTTGAGGTTGTAAACTGTTGAAGCCAAGTACCCTTGGCTTCAGAATATCAACCTCACCCTTTAATATGATCTAGTGAAAGAGATTGCCATGGAACTGGGAGCTACCCAAAATAGGAGGGGTCTTGGGTTTTATGGCTCAGGGCAGGCTAGCATTTTGAGGAATGATCAGAACACAAAAAAAGTGTGGAAAGCACAGAAGAAAACACATCTCATTCACATATTTAAACTATTTAAAATTTTTGCCTTAACTAAACTGGTGTCTATCTTCCACTTCAGGAGGATTGCACCTATTTTTAAAAGTTTCAGGAATCCTGTTTTGATTTTTTTTAAGTGAATAGGTTTTGCTAGCATGAAGTACTAAACCCTTGGGAAGATTTGAAAATGGAGTACTAAATAATATTGAGACAAGATTTTTCATGGAAATGTGTAACATCCCTGTTCTTTTTTTTTTTTTTTTTTTTTTTAAATTTTACTTATTTATTCTTCTTTTTTTTTTTTTTTTTAACATCTTTATTGGGGTATAATTACTTTACAATGGTGTGTTAGTTTCTGCTTTATAACAAAGTGAATCAGTTATACACATACATATGTTCCCATATCTCTTCCCTCTTGCGTCTCCCTCCCTCCCACCCTCCCTATCCCACCCCTCCAGGCTGTCACAGAGCACCGAGCCAATATCCCCGTGCCATGCGGCTGCTTCCCTCTAGTTATCTACCTTACTACGTTTGTTAGTGTGTATATGTCCATGACTCTCTCTCGCCCCGTCACAGCTCACCCTTCCCCCTCCCCATAACCTCAAGTCCGTTCTCTAGGAGGTCTGCGTCTTTATTCCTGCCTTACCCCTAGGTTCTTCATGACATTTTTTTTTTTTCTTAAATTCCATATATATGTGTTAGCATACTGTATTTGTCTTTTTCGTTCTGACTTACTTCACTGTGTATGACAGACTCTAGGTCTATCCACCTCATTACAAATAGCTCAATTTCGTTTCTTTTTATGGCTGAGTAATATTCCATTGTATATATGTGCCACATCTTCTTTATCCATTCATCCGATGATGGGCACTTAGGTTGTTTCCATCTCCGGGCTATTGTAAATAGAGCTGCGATGAACATTTTGGTACATGACTCTTTTTGAATTTCGGTTTTCTCAGGGTATATGCCCAGTAGTGGGATTGCTGGGTCATATGGTAGTTCTATTTGTAGTTTTTTAAGGAACCTCCATACTGTTCTCCATAGTGGCTGAACCAATTCACATTCCCACCAGCAGTGCAAGAGGGTTCCCTTTTCTCCACACCCTCTCCAGCATTTATTGTTTCTAGATTTATTGATGATGGCCATTCTGACTGGTGTGAGATGATATCTCATTGTAGTTTTGATTTGCATTTCTCTAATGATTAATGATGTTGAGCATTCTTTCATGTGTTTGTTGGCAGTCTGTATATCTTCTTTGGAGAAATGTCTATTTAGGTCTTCTGCCCATTTTTGGATTGGGTTGTTTGTTTTTTTGTTGTTGAGCTGCATGAGCTGCTTGTAAATTTTGGAGATTAATCCGTTGTCAGTTGCTTCATTTGCAAATATTTTCTCCCATTCTGAGGGTTGTCTTTTGGTCTTGTTTATGGTTTCCTTTGCTGTGCAAAAGCTTTGAAGTTTCATTAGGTCCCATTTGTTTATTTTTGTTTTTATTTCCATTACTCTAGGGGGTGGGTCAGAAAGAATCTTGCTGTGATTTATGTCATAGAGTGTTCTGCCTATGTTTTCCTCTAATAGTTTGATAGTTTCTGGCCTTATATTTAGGTCTTTAATCCATTTTGAGCTTATTTTTGTGTATGGTGTTAGGGAGTGTTCTAATTTCATTCTTTTACATGTACCTGTCCAGTTTTCCCAGCACCATTTATTGAAGAGGCTGTCCTTTTTCCACTGTACATTCCTGCCACCTTTATCAAAGATAAGGTGTCCATATGTGCATGGGTTTATCTCTGGGCTTTCTATCCTGTTCCATTGATCTATCTTTCTGTTTTTGTGCCAGTACCATACTGTCTTGATAACTGTAGCTTTGTAGTATAGTCTGAAGTCAGGGAGCCTGATTCCTCCAGTTCCTTTTTTTGTTCTCAAGATTGCTTTGGCTATTCGGGGTCTTTTGTGTTTCCATACAAATTGCGAAATTTTTTGTTCTAGTTCTGTGAAAAATGCCAGTGGTAGTTTGATAGGGATTGCATTGAATCTATAGATTGCTTTGGGTAGTAGAGTCATTTTCACAATGTTGATTCTTCCAATCCAAGAACATGGTATATGTCTCCATCTATTTGTATCATCTTTAATTTCTTTCATCAGTGTCTTATAGCATCCCTGTTCTTAAAAATCTCTTTCACCCATGCTGAATTTAATACATTGTTTTTAAACTGAACAGATCTCATATAGGACATTAAAGTAGGCCACAAACTTGTTTCACTTGTTAGCCAAGTTACTTTCAGATCCAGCATTCAAAGCATGAGGGCATCACGTGTTTCTACTTCAAGGCTACAAGTACAGGAAACGAAAGCCCTTGACACAGCTTGGTAGCAGAGGATCCAAATCAGAGTAAATTGTGTAAATTATAACTAAATTACAAAGCATTTGGACAAAGCAGGCATGATAGTCTAATCAGGAAAGCGGTGATACTTACTTCTCGATAATGCAGGTTGGAAGAGGAATTGGGGGTAGGGAGGCATCACAAATCTCTTTTAATGTATTTCCGAACTTGGCAACCTGAATTGATTTTGTCACATATTTGCAGCTTAAAAAGTATTTGGCTTTTACAACAGCCAAAATAAGTGTCCTTTAATCACTTTCAACCTATGAACAGATGGGCAAAGAGTGCTTTTATAAATGGAACATACAAAATACTTCAATATCAGCCAAAACTAATTAGTAGCAATATCTGAAACAAACTCTAAAACTGATGTAGTGTTTAATATATATTATCGTATAAGCATTAGCAGTTGAAAGGAAATTCCCTGTTCAAATGTTTGCCAAGCTCAGTGTCTAATGTTTAGATATGATTAACTTAATAATGAACTTATTGTATCTTTTCTCACATGCAATCTTGTTTAATGATTCCTTCTTTCACTGAAAACTATCTGATCTGATAACCTTGATCATAGCCTAGATTCATAGGTAGGTAACCTATGATTCTACCTCTTGATGGTTGGGGCTATAAAATCACATTGCAAAGATAGGGACATAAGGAAGCATTAATTGGCCGTCAGGGCAATCAGTTTACCACAGTGAGCTCCTAATATATTTATATTAATAATATTTTAGTTGTTACATATTTAACTTAAGGAGGAGACTTTTCTTTGATTTTTTTTCATGGTTTGGACTTGGATAAACAGGACAACTTTCAATGTAATGACTATTTCAATATATTCAATAGTAGTGCTGAATTAAGTAAAACTATGGATCATTGTACTGAGTTCAAAGATCATGGGGATAATCAAGGAAAAGGCATGGCCATGAAGTGGCAATGGCACATAACGAGCTTTATCTGGGCATCATATGGACAGCTTTGCGTGAGAGGGGAAGTCTCTCACAGCAGGAGACCTTCTAGAAACCATGACATAGAGCCATCACCCAGAAGGGGAAGAGGGTAAGGGAACTCCTGTGGGAACAGGAGAGTCAGAGGGGGGCTTACATGTCTACGTGATATCACTCACAGCAAGATGGGGGTGTCTCTGGGTCAGAGAGCTCCAGTGGGCAGCAGTGGCTTGCGGTCTTTTATGGCCTCAAAGTCTGTCTTATCTATGGCTGGTAGATGTTGGTTATAGTTTCATGGGACATGCAAAACAGGCAGGCTCTAAATGGCTAAAAAATATGCTTGTTTGGGCCATATTTAAAACAATTGGATGTTTAAGAATTTTGAGTTTGGAGCCAGCAGGCTTTTGAGCTAATCCTTGCCTAACGTAAGAAGTAAACAACATAGGGGCCAATATACAAGGGCCATTTTTGACTCATTTATGTAACAACTATGCCACACATACCTTGCCATTTCTAGCATTCCTCCTCTTATACAGTGAAGGAAAAAAATCTTTGGTATGGTCTTGCAGCCATCTGGGACACCCAAAAGATAGGTTAAAAAGACATCACAACAGTTTGTTTTTAAATTTGGGGCTTGAATTTGAATTGGAAAGAATTTTCACAGGAGGCGCAGTATCAGTAAAAGTTATAGGTGCCTTTAGAGTAAAAAAAAGTAACATATCTACAAGTAACATTAAATATTAGGAATACCAGATTTTGTAAGAAGTAGATCACAAGGAAGAAGAAAAAAAAGATTTATAAGCCTGATAGGAGAAATATTTTTGTGATACAGGAACTTTTGTTTCCTAGGAAATCTATAATGAAGGTACTGAACGATTTTTCCTTTGTCATATTAGGAGCAGACTGTTATTCAAAAATCAGTTTCTCAGTGTAACAGAAAGAAAATCAAATTCTAATTTTCCTTTCTGTATAACACCTATACAACATTCCATAGCTGAGTATTCATTCACAGGCATTTCTCTATTTTAATATTAAGCTTGCTTATCAAAAGTGACCTAACTTTTTCAAAATTTTGTATATTTCATAGCTTCTTTTCAAACCCATTATTTGTAAATATAATTCACCTTCCATCAAGCCTTCAATAAATTATTCTTCAACTTTAAATTTCCCTTTCTTTTATTTTTAACATTCTAATTGTTTAGAGATGTGCTGTTGATGAAAGTCCATATGGCTAGGGCCTAAGATAAAATTCTTTTCTTCTTCAATTGATAAAAAAACAGACAAAACCTATCCATCATTTTGTAAACATTTTTGTGTTTCCTTATAATCCTTTTAATTAATGTAGTTTTAATCACTCATATTAACTACAGCTTTTAACCCAAAATAGCTAATTTCAATTCTCCTTCTCCCTTCCCCCGACCCCCTCCCACACTACATATACTTTTCATTACATGACTAAGAACTCTGAGCCATTCAAGGCACTTTAGGAGACCAGAAGAGATGTGACCACTGCTGGTACTTTAACACTATGCATTACACATCACCTTACAGTCAGTCACACATATCCCTTTAAGATTTTTTTACACCTTATTGTTAGAACATGAAACTTTGACTATAAAGTTGGCTCATCTAGGTATTTCTAGAAGACTTATTTCTTCTGAGAAAAAGTCATCAACTCAGGATCCTTTAGATTTCACAGTAGGTCTTGAAACTCTGGCCAAGCCAGAAGTGACCATTTCTATTTCATCCACATTCCCAGTTTATCTCATACATGGAGGCCTGTTCATAAAAATTGTTATATTAAAGGAGCAAAAATACTCTTAGAAGGCAGAGCTCCCTCTTTTCTAAGCTATTCAAAATCAATCTTAATTCAAACAAACAAAAATAAGACTTTGCCTTATTTTCTTTGCCTTTTCTAGTAGCTTTGTCTACTTGAATATTTCTCTACAGCACATGTTGTATTTTTGACTCGTTAATCTACAGAAATTTTCTCAAGAGAGAGAATAAGAGAAAGAACCAACCAGAGATACAAAAGAGCTACAGTTACAAGAACATCATACAAGGCTAACTTCCTTTCTTTTGCAAAGACAAAAAGGACATTTTTCATTTATATACACAAACACAAAGAAATAACAGCCTCGGTTCTGTATCTTTAACTATACGTCAAAAGTAAATATGGAGGACAGTTTTCTGTGCTTGAGCAAATGTCATTGATCAGTAGTGGCTACTTTTTGTGCCAGTACCATACTGTCTTGATTACTGTAGTATAGTCTGAAGTCCAGGAGCCTGATTCCTCCAGCTCCGTTTTTCTTTCTCAAGATTGCTTTGGCTATTTGGGGTCTTTTGTTAAAAAAAATAAAAAATCCAGCAACAACAACAAAAAAGAAATATGTTTGTATGCTAAAAATTGCAAGGAAACTACACTTTGAACTTTGGAAGACTTTGAAAAAACTGACTACCTATAAAAAATGCAACAGACATATAAAGGAAAAAAAGCAGACACAAGATTGCCAAGGTTACAGACAGTCTGTTCATAGTAGAAAGTCTGTAGTTTTCTCACATGGTCATCATCACTGCAAGGACGGACCATCCATATCAGCGATGCAGGGCTTGTCCTGTTTTCCAGTATGATCCCTCACTTCTGCGATTCTGTAGTCCATGGCCCTAACAATATACTACCCTGCCTCTCAGTTGAGTGCATTTGGAAAATAAAATTACTTTTCAGATGATGTTTGGTAAGTAGATTATCAGTGCCAAATAATTTTGAAGCAATCTTTAGTTTAAAATAGCTTCTGGGACAGGAAAGTTATTTTTACTAATGTGCCCTGTCATAGGAAAGTATTTTGTTCCTTAGATACTATATCTCTCTTTTGAATAGTTGTGGATAAGCTTTGACAGATTCACTTTCTTTTGGGTTTCCCTTCTTCAGAAGATTAATTTATACATGTTATATTAATTCTGGCATATTCAACCTTCTTTGGAGAGCCCTGTTGGAATGTTCAGCTGATACACCTATGAACTTTATGTGCTAATTACAATATATTTCCTATTTCAATATATTCCCTATTTCAAAATATTCATTATGAAAGTGAATTTAAGACTTTTTAGAAGTTTATTTTTCTTATTAACTCTAATAAGAAAGTTTTATATTTTATTTTTAGCCCAAAATCTATTCTAAGTAAAAGTGATAAACTTGACAATAAAGTTAAAAGAATTGGACCACAAATGGAAAACTTCCAAGTGTTCCGGCGAAGGAAAAAATTCGCAATTACCAAAAACATTGTTAGAATGGTCATCGTCATGCAGGCACTTGTCAGAGGGTGGCTCGAACGCAAAAGATTCCAAAGAATAATGATCAAGGTAAAGCATATATTGAATATTATAATGTGTTTAAAAAGTCTTTTATTCTTCCAGTTTTATTGAGATATAACTGATATACAGCACTGTACAAGTTTAACGTATACAGCCTAATGATTTGACTTACATCACAAAATGATTACCACAGTAAGTTTAATGACCACGCATCATCTCATATAGATAAAAAATTAAGAAATAGAAAACAAATTTCCTTGTGATGAGAACTCTCAGGATTTACTCTTAACATCTCCCATATATAACATACAGCTGAGTTCATTATATTTGTCCTGCTATACATGACATCCCTTGTACTCATTTATCCTATAACTGGAAGTTTGTACCTGTTGACTGCCTTCCTCCAATTTCCCCTTCGCCTCCCCCTCTCCTCTGGTAACCACAAATCTGGTCTTTTTCTATGAGTTTGTTTGTTGTTTTTGAGGTGTAATTGACCTACAACACTATGTTAGTTCCTATTTCACAACATAGGAGTTGATACTTTTATACATTTCAAAATGATCACCACAACAAGTGTAGTTATCATTTGTCACCATACAAAGATATTATGTAATTACTGAGTAAATTCCCCATACTGTACATTTCATACCTGTGACTCATATATTTTACAATTGGAAATTTATACCTCTTAATCTCTTTTACCTGTTTCTCTCCTCCCTCCGACCCCCTCTCCTCTGGCAAAAACCTGTTTGTATCTATGACTCTGTTTCTGTTTTGTTGTTTATTCATTTGTTTTCCTTTTTATATTCCATATATACGTGAAATCATGCAGTATTTGTCTTCCTCTGTCTGACTTATTTCACTTAGCATAATGCCCTCTAGGTCCATACAGATATCCTCTAGGTTGTCACAAATGGCAAGATTTCATTCTTTTTTTTTTTTTTTGGCTGAGTATAAGTATATAAATATACACATTTTTAGCCATGTATAAATGTATAGACATATATATATTTTAAATATATTTAAAATATAAATATGTATTTATATATAAAATACATTTATGTATATACTTTATATATATATATATATATATATATATATATATATATATATATATATATATATATATATACCACATTTTTTTTAAGCATTCTCCTGGATATTTATTTATTTATTTATTTATTTATTTATATGTTTATTGGAGTATAATTACTTTACAATGTTGTGTTAGTTTCTGCTGTATATCAAAGTGAATCAGCTATATGTATCCCCATATTCCCTCCCTCTTGAGCCTCCCTCCCACTCTCCCTATCCCACTCCTCTAGGTGGTCACAAAGCACCAAGCTGATCTCCCTGTGCTATGCAGCTGCTTCCCACTAGCTATCTGTTTTACATTTGGTAGTGTATATATGTCAATCTCACTTTCTCACTTCGTCCCAGCTTCCCCTTCTCCCCTCCCCTGTGTCCTCAAGTCCATTCTCTACGTCTGCGTCTTTATTCCTGTCCTGACCATAGGTTCTTCAGAACCAATTTTTTTTAGATTCCATATATATGTGTTAGCATACGGTATTTGTTTTTCTCTTTCTGACTTACTTCACTCTGTATGACAGTCTCTAGGTCCATCTACCTCACTACAAATAACTCAATTTCATTTCTTTTTATGGCTGAGTAATATTCCGTTGTATATATGTGCCACATCTTTTTTATCCATTCATCTGTCGATGGACACTTAGGTTGTTTCTCTGTCCTGGCTATTGTAAATAGTGCTGCAATGAACATTGTGATACATGTCTATTTTTGAATTATGGTTTTCTCAGGGTATATGCCCAGTAGTGGGATTGCTGGGTCATATGGTAGTTCTATTTTTAGTTTTTCAAGGAACCTCCATACTGTTCTCCATAGTGGCTCTATCAATTTACATTCCCACCAACAGTGCAAGAGTGTTCCATTTTCACCACACCCTCTCCAGCCTTTATTGTTTGTAGATTTTTGATGATGGCCATCTGACTGGTGTACCACATTTTCTTTATCCATTCATCCATCAATGGACATTTAGATTCAATTAAGCAGACTTTTGAGTAGTCACCTTGTCAATATACCTATGATTTTTCTAAATAAAGTTCTGTCTACATTCTTTGGTTTAAGAAAATTTTATTTATAATATACTCTTGTGACAGTTTCAGATTGTATCAAGCTGGAGACTGTGAACAAGTGCCTAGCTTATCCTTAACCCAACAGTTCCTGGATTACTTTTACTCTAAGGCTGGGACCACCTATTTGCATTGATTTTGTTTCTCCTATGCTATCTGCTTATTCTCTGTTTAAAGTAACTTTCCACTTCCCACACTCCTGAATACTCTTTCAGTGCATAAACCTTCACCTTAAAAAGAAACTACACACACATCCACACACCCACCTGAGCAACTTTTATAAACAGCAATCCTGACACTCAGAATAAAACATAAGGACCTATTTTGGCTGGGCAAATGCAGAAGAACCTGAGTGGATGGATTTTGGCAAAACTTTGAGAGAATCCAAAAATGTTTCACCTTGAGGACTAAAGTTGTGCTACTCATAAAGGAATTTGGAAAACCAACTAGAAATAGAAGAATAGATCAGGAGTGCCCACTTGAATTCCTGGATTATCTGGGAGGACCTCCCCCAAATGGCCTCTCATTGGGCACCCTGAATGAATTTCTCTGAGAATACAGGCTTGCTGTTAGAAGGTAGTCCATTTGCCTATCGACATGTGTATATTTGTACATGCATTAATATGTACATATAACATACATTTGTAGTTCTGATGATTCAATGTGATAATGCGTGTAAAACTCTGACAATAAGTAAGCATTCCATATAGTTAATCTTTCAGTAATTCTGTGAAATCTCTGTGATTCTGTGAAATCACATTTTATATGTGAAGAAACTGATGCTCAGAGAAATTAAGTCATTTGACTAGAGTTGCCCTCCTGGTAAGTGACAGAGCTAGAATTCAAACCCTTGTCTGACCCCAAAGCCCATGGTCATTCTACATATTATATCATCGACTTAAACTACTTTATAGCTGATTGCTCCCTAATCTAATCTAAGGCCCTATCCCAGACCTATCTCTCCAGCTCTAGATTTAGGCATTTAATTCCCCATTTGCAAGGTCCATAGTTAAACCAAACTCCACGGAGCCTTCAATGAACTTATTTTCTTACTCCACAAAGTTCTTCCTTTCCTGTACTACCTATTTTGGTGAACTGTCCCACCACCCATTGTCCAAGCTATACACCTGGTGTTTTCTTAGTCTCCTTCAACTTTCTCACCCCCATATTCAGTTGGTCACCACTTCCTTGACATTTCCTGTGCTGCTTTTCCTCTCTGGGCTCTTACCATAGCTCCTATTCATCACTCCTCACATGGAGAACTGCAGTAGTCTCCTAATTGGCCTCCCTGCCTGTAGACCTACTCCCATCTAATCTGTCATCTGCAGTTGAGGAAATTCCACTCTGATGACCTTATTCCATTTCTTTATAGTCTTTTGAAAGCCCCATGTTTCTTATCAGATGAAATATGAATTCTCTAACATAGTACACATGGCCTCCCTGGTCTGGCCATTTCCCACTGTCCAGCCTCATCACAGGACACTTCTTCACTAATACCCTGTGCTCTAGCAAAGCCCAAATCCTTTAATTCCCTGATTGTTTCCTATTATCTTATGTTTTTATACTGTTCTCTCAGACTGGAATACTCTTCCTAATTTTCTGATAAACTCCAACTCATTCTTTAAGATCTTGCTTAAGTGTTCATACCTAGACACCTTTTTTGGTCCATCAAGCAGAGCTGAGCTCTCTATTTTTGGTCGTTATTGTGCCCAGTCCTCTACAGTTTGACCTTTTGTTTACACCTCTGTCATGGGCACTACAATTTCTGTGACCTGTTTGGGAGTACATACTCTTTACTTTTATATTATATAGCACCACATACTGTTTTGATACATGCATTCTCTCTTATTTTAACTATATTCACTTATTATCTGCTGTTTTTCTTGTTTATTTTCTTGTTTGTATATGTTTATATTGTTTTCTGTCTTGTTTGCTACCATGTCCAAAGGCTTAGAATAGTGCTTGGCATATGGTAGCTATTCCACAAATGTCTTAGAATGGATGAATTAATTCAACAAAATATAGTTGTAGAAGTTTATCAGGGCACTCTAATTATTCATATATATATATATATATATAAACATATATAAATAAATATATCATACACGATATTATGTATATGATAATATACTTATATTATAATTTAACTTAATTTTAGCATTTCCTGATGTTGGAGAGAACGGTAGCATCATCCATAACCTCTGGGACAAAATGGGTCTAGAAAACGTAGAGAGCAAGAGTGAGCCCAAGATGATAGTGAAAAGGAGAGCTCGGCAAGGAAAATGTTGAATTTCTATGTGGAGGTAGAATTGAGATAAAAAGAATGAGAAGCCTTTTTCAAGGGTCTGAGCAAATATAAACTAGATTGTTTACTTTGATTTGGTTGTGAAATTTGTTATGATCATTGATTTTCTTTTTTATTCCACCATTGGTGTGTATGTTGCATGGCTGCTCTGCTGATACAGTTAATGTTGTTCTGCTTACTGTTGAAATGGTCATGTGGCAGGCCTGTAATGCATGCATAGTCCGGTTCCAGGACTGAGCCTTGTGCAGTGTTGCTGTTGGGGGAATTCCTGATAGACTTTCTGGTGTAAAGGCTGCACAGCAAATCACTGGATAATTGTCAGCACTGTGGGAATCCCTCCACTGGGAAACTTACATAGTCATATTGTTCGGCTGGCACTTCAGAGCTTGTGGCTGTAGACAATATCTGCTAGAATGTTGCTCTAAAGTACCTCAGGAGACTGTATAGTTTCCACCATTTCCTGTGAAATGCTCTAGTTTGGGTTTATTTAGAAATAATGAAGCAGCATTGAATTATATCAGTCATAAGGAGACCACAGAAATTGCTGCCTTTAACCATCAGCATTATTTATTTCCACCATTAAAAATATCCTTTTCCTTTTAAAATTTCTATGTTGTTTGTTTGCATGTGTTTTGGTATAAGTTAATATGATCCAGAAAAAAATCCTAAAGACACAAAAACAGTATTTTCCTCAGTGTAATGCCTCTAAGATTTTAACTTAAAGATTTTTTTGTGAATATTTATAATTTAAATTTTAAAATTTTAGTCTTAAGTTGATATGTTCAGTTGCTATTTGGCAAAAATACTGAAATTCTAAAACATTTGAATGGCTGGTGGTTGCAATAAAAAAGTGTTCAAAATTGGCTTTGAATAAATATTTGTTGAATAAATAAAATTGGAGAAATCCTAGAAATCTGAGTTTTAATATCCCATGCGTAGGTCAGTGGTCTTTATTCTTTTGGGGGTTACAGAATCCTTTGAAAATTTGATAAAGTATGGATTTCCTCTCATTATCTAAAAAAAACCCAATAAGAAATAAAAAGAAAATTCTGAAGCCCATTCATGGACCTGTGGCACTGGTGACCTCGTATGGAATAGTTTTATTACATAAATGTGTTAACTCTCAGGTACTGGGAGAACTGTATTAATGTATTCCAGAACACTTTTTAAGAAATGTGATCATAGTTACTATTTACTAGATCGGATATCTTGCCTGATGTATAGAGCAAATAGTCCAGATAGAAATGGAGGTAACTAAGTCTTAGGTATTATTAGAGAACTTAGAAAGACCACTGAACCCAAAGGACTGTGTCTAGTGTGGGGGTAGTGTCAACAAATTGAGATCTGGAGGATGAAGGGTAGTTGTGTTTTGTCATGTAGATGGGGAGGTTGAGAGAGTTGTAGGCCCAGGGAATCTCAACGGCCTTAGACGATACAGACATTTAGGGGGCTGGCTGGGAGGAGGACAGTGGCAGTAGAGGAAGATGAAGGTAGGAGCAGATTAACAATGTTCTTAAAAACCATGCTAAGGAGTTTATACATAGTGTATGGGAATGGATGACTTTAAAGCAGGTCAGTGACATGAAGAGATTTTTTATTTTAGAAAAATTACTGACTCTGGACAATGAATTGGGGAAAGAAGTTGGCAAAATTAGAGAAAGAACAACTAGTATGCTTTTTCAGTAATCCAGTGCATGATGGTGGTGGCTTGGGGCAAAGTTGGAGAATTGCACAGTAGGTAGGACATTGGGTTTGATTAGATTTGGAGATAAGGGAGCTGGAAGAGTCAGGAATGGATCCTAGGTTTTTGTCTTGGGCAACCTGATGGATGATTGTGAAATATAGAACTTCGGAGGAGTGAGTGGGAGAGGTGGGAGGAAAGGAAAGGAGACAGCGTTGAGTTTTCAACACTGAGTTTGAAGTGCCTGTGGAACATCCTTGAGATGTCTGGGAAGCAGTTGGGTATATGAGTCTAAGCTCAGAAGGAAGACTGGGCCATAGGGAAACATTTGAGGTTCGTCAGTAGTTCTTAAACTTTTTCCACCTTAACACACCTAAAGAAGAATATAAAACCATCCCACCCATAAAAGTGGCTCAATTTGGCAATGATTGTCATTTTATCTCTGAGAAAGCTCTTTCCCAAGGTGACTGCATGGCTCTCTTATTTCATTCGTCTTTCTGTTCATTGTTACATTATCAAAAAGCCTGCCCCATACTACCCTATAAAAAAAATAACACTTACTCTGGTCACTCCCTATTCCATTTAAAACACTATTGTTCTTCATACCACGGACTGCCACCTAATACATATATATTTGTTTATTGGATTATTTTTCCTTCCATCAGAATGTAACTCATTGTGAGACAGGAATTTTGTCTTTTCTGTTCACTAATCTATAAGGTCTAGAACTTCCCTGGCACATGTCTTTGAATAAATTATTTTCAACATGGTGGAGAATGGGATGAGAGGATGTGAAATCTGGGAAATCTTTTCTACACATTTTGATTCAGGTCCCTGAACAAGGATACCCTCTGTACTCTGCCCTCATCCGTAGATTTGAGAATCATTATTAGTGATACTGTCTAGAGACATTGGAATTGATGTCATTGTCCAGAGAACATATGTAAAGTAAGGAGAGAGGCATGAAAAGGCAAGAGTGAGAAATACCAATGCTCAAGGGAGAAGGCAGAGATGAGGATTCCACAAATGAATTCCATAGCTAGAGAGGTATGAAGAAAACCAGAATATGCTAGATCAAGGAAGTTCAGACACAGTATAATAAAGAGGGTTAGATCAGTGATTTCCAATGCTGCTAGGAATGAAGGCCTAGGCAAAAATAGGTAGAAGAACTAGTACTTCACAGTAGGAGAAACATAAATGGCTTGTAAACATGAAAGAAGCTACTCTTGCTAGTAATCAAAGAAATTAAGTTCCACTAAGTATCATATGGTAGTGGAATCCTCCCAACAAGCAGTCAATTCATTACTTTAAAAAAAGACATGACCATATCAAATAAAAAGCTGACTTATATTTGGAAAATATTTTTAAATCCTGATATACGATAAGCATGATACATTTACACTTTAAATCAACATGGATTGGAAAATTATAATCAGTAATTTGCATTGTCTTTTATTTCAATATTGCTGTTGTAAATATCAATTTGTACATTTTTCTGATTAATTCTGTCTTGAGAAACGTTTAGAAATATGGTGAAAGATTCACATACTGAGATGACATAGCATCATAACTGAGGCATATTTCTGTACAGAAGGCTGGCAGAGAGGCATGCTATAATAAGAACCACACAGATGGACCATTGCCATTTTCTCTGACCCAAGTTCTTAACCATGAAAACCTCCTAGGTAGCCTTCTGAATGCCTCAGATCTGAGAAGGGTTTCTTCACAAGACAGGTTGTGTCCACAAAAGAGGATTTATTAAATTCAGAGGAAAAACACTCATATTGGGTTTGGTGACTGACCAAATGCCCCTGCTCTCTTAGCAAATGTCATCATTCAACTAAGCAGCACTTCAAGCAGGGACCTTTTGCCTCATGTTCTAAGAATACAATTAAAACAATGCTTGATTCTTAATTATTAGCAAAAGAAACCTACTGGCAGACTTAAGCAGAAAGGTATTGACTAGAATATTGGGCAGAGGTCTGAAGAATTAAGCTCAGGAACATGAAGGAATGATGAAGCCTAGCCTAGATAGCTCCTTGGACTCCAGTCAAATCCTGCACAGAGTCTGTTGCAAATGCTGAATCCTGTTCTGCTTCCACCAATGCTACCCTTAGAAAATGGATATTGCTGCCACGGTTACTCTACCACACAAATAGATTTCTCACTGGTTGTTTCACTTTTAAAAGCATTATTAATTTCGAGTGAAAACCTGAGTCTGGTGTAGATAATGGAGGAAGCTTTGTCACATGTCTGCATCCCAGCAACAGAGGAGGCTTGGATCATGAGCAACTGATTTGTGGCTTCAAATTGTAGGAAGTGAGTTATGCCTTCTGCTAAGATTCACATTATGGAGAGTGCTCCAAAAGTGTGGCTTACTTCACTCTGTATGACAGACTCTAGGTCCATCCACCTCACTATGAAATGTAAAATAGATAGCTAGTGGGAAGCAGCCACATAGCACAGGGAGATCAGCTTGGTGCTTTGTGACCACCTAGAGGGGTGGGATAGGGAGGGTGGGAGGGAGGGAGACGCAAGAGGGAAGAGATATGGGGATATATGTATATGTATAACTGATTCACTTTGTTATACAGCAGAAACTAACACACTATTGTAAAGCAATTATACTCCGATAAAGATGTTTAAAAAAAAATTAAAAACCATAAATAAAGTGGGACCAATCCATTATTTAAAACAAAACAAAACAACAACAAAATGACAAGAGCCTATTGAACAAAAGGCAGATTAAAAATACACACTGGAAAATGTTATTAAATGTTGAAAGACATTAGCAAACATTCAGAATCTGCCTGATTCTGATGGAATTCAGATGGAAGGAGAAAAGGAAAGTAGTGAAATTATGCTAATTTATTTTTTTATTTAGGTAAATCAAGAAATATTATTTCATTGATAGTTTTGATAAATTAAAAAATATAGGCTTAAACATAGTGTTTTAAAAAGGTGAAGAAAAATAAAATAATAAAAACAATCTTCCAAGAATCACGCAAAACAGAAAATAAATAAGAGCAAGAACAATCATAAGTGTAATAGTAACTATATTAGGAAAGAAACCAAAACAAAAATTTACAGAATGGGTGAAAAATGTGAAATTCAAGTAAATTAAGAGGAATACTTATATAATTAAAAGTGTGGGCTCTGAATTGTCCCTATTTTGAATTCAGAACCAATTCTGCAATTTACTAACTATAGGACCGTGGGAAAGTCATTTAAAGATGTTATGCTTTAGTGTTTTTACTTGTATAATGGTATGCAAAGCACATCAAAGGAAAGTGGACTCAGAAGAAATTTTATGAACTTCAGTACATTTGTAAAAAATTAATGAAAATAGGTTAATTAAATCTTTAATTCAAGAAGCCAAGAAGGAGAAAATAAACCTTAAAAAAAAGGAATTAATAAAGATAAGTAGAGAAATTAATGAGCTAGAAAATGTAAAAATATTTGAATTGGTAAATAAAATGGAACTGGCTGTTTACAAAACCAAAAAAAAAAAAAACCTGAAATAGATGAATTTTTATACTTTAATTTAAAAAAATGTATTATAGTAGAATGTATAAAATGAACATACAGAAAAATATAGTCACAGATTAAAGGTAAACTGACAGAACAACATTTGCACATATGCTGAAAAGGGTTACTTTCTTTAATATTGATGGTGTTTTTAGAAATCAACAAGTAAAATCTGAAAATATCCAGTGAAAAATAGGTACAATACATAAATATATAATTTTCAAGAGAAAGAAAATACAAGGATTTGAGCACCCAGAGTGGATAGCTTAGGTAAGAATCATCCATTACAGAGTAATGCCTTAATAAAACTTTTATTTTTTTTCCTGGCTAAGTGGGCTACATACTATAAAAATCTGTACACCAGCCTAGGAAGCTCCTATCACCCATCACCAAAACCTCTTTTTTATGGGAAGTATGAGTATGTAATAACAGAGCAACTCAAAATGATGTTCTCTGAACTTTAGGGAGATTAACCCACTCTATAATGCATGTATTTAACCAAACTTATTTAAAAACATAAATAAAATACATCATAATCTGAGAAACTGGGTGAGACAGATGAAATGAATAGGGCAAAATCAGATTAAATATAAATAGCAGAAATATATAAAGAGTTCAGCTGTCTATATTGCTCTTTTATAGGCTTTGTATCATGGACCAGATTTGAGAACAGTTATAAACATGTATTGCAGACTAATCCATCGTGTTAAATATCGACTTGGTCTTTGGAGGACGAGACAAATTATAAACCTTACAGAGCTAGAGGAATGGATGGACAGAAAAAAATGTATGTGATGCTATCATTTCTGATTTGATTTTAGATTTGGAATTTTTTTAACCATTAATTATTTACATAAAATTTACATATAATTACCCATAGACAACACAAGTAGGCGATATTTTTATTGCTTCAAGCTATTTACTTTTTAAGTTGATGTATATGTGGATTAATTTATTAGGATCTCATTCTGGCTAAACAAAAAGGAAATTTAAAGGAAAGATAGCTAAAGAATGAGATTTCAGAAAGAACATGAACCAGAGCTGCTCCAGAGATCTAAGGAGCAAAAAATAAGAGGCAATCTCTGTTTGCCTCTGGGGGATAGAAAAGCTGCTATCACTTTATGATTTTTTATTCTTGAGCTTTAAATTCAAATTCTAGGTTGGTTTAGCTTGAGTTATGTGTCCAACACTTTGCCTTGATAGGGCAAAGAAATCTGCTTGGGAGTTGCATAGAAACTTAGAAACTATATTCATTGAGGGGAGGGAGTAGCTCCCCAAAGGAAAACTACATATTTATAACAGAAGAACAGTTAAAGGACACTGAGCAGACTAAACAACAGATATCCATTACATGTTGCTTATTAGTGTTGAAATTCTACGTGAAGAACAGGTTTTCCAATTTCTATCTTAACTTTCAGAATCCTGATTTTTATTATATTTAATGAATTTATTATTGCTTGATTAGGATGGATATTACAGTCTGTTTCTTGATTAAAAAAAAAATAAATGAGGACTTCTGGTTTCTGCTTCTGTACGTAAGGAGCTTGGAAGTCAACACTCTATCTTAACAACAAGTAAAAAAGCTGAACAGACTAAAAAATCAACAAGTCTTCCTGGATTCGTAAAAGAGGGGAGACACAGGGCAAACTGCTGCCCCTAAGACTGGAGAGACAGGCATACAAAGTCACAGCTTACCAGAGCAGAGACTCATGAGCAGAATCCGGTGTGGGAACCAGTGCTGGGGTAAGAAAAATGAACTGTAATTGACAAATGGCAGGAGCACAATTCTGAGAGTTAAAAATTCCAGAGGATCCAGTCATAAAGGGGCCTCCACAATACTGCGATATTTACCTCCAGGAGCTCAATCAGATTCCCACAGTAAATATGAGAAAATGAACCATTTTGAAATATGCCAGAGCACTCCATTCTTCTTAACAAGGCCTGCCTTGAGAGGAAACTAATTAACCAGAGCCTAACCTGCTGGGTATTATCAGAGCCTAATTAAACCTGTGGAAGGGAAATACCCAACTCCAGTCCACTCTGACCATCCTGTCCCACCTAAGGAGGAAGAAAAAAACTGGGAAACATTCATAAAGTTCACAGTCCAGAGACATAGGCTCCATAAGAGACTGAGACCTAATCATTAGAACACTTCCTCTCCCCCAGCACCTTATCACCACGTTACTAAAGACCTTTTTACAGCAGTTTCTTTTACCCACTATGTCATGACTAGCTACATGTATACTACAAGGTATACAAAAACGCAAAAAACACAATTTGTAAAGACAAAGCAAACGTCAGAACCAGACGTGGCAGAGATGTTGGAATTATCAGACTGAGAATTTAAAACAACTATGATTAAATATGCTGATTATGCATAAAATAGACAGCATGCAAGAACAGATGGGCAAGGTAGGCAGAGAGATGGAAATCCCAAGAAAGAACCCCAAAGAAATGATAAAAATAAAAAATATTGTAACAGAAATGAAGAATGCCTCTGATGGGCTTCTTGGAAAGGTGGCTGAGGAAAGATTCTCTGAGCTAGAAATTATATCAATAGAATCCTTGAACACTGAAAAGCAAAGAGAACAAAAACTGAAATAAAAAACAGAACAAAGTATCTAGGGACTGTGGGGCAACTACAAAAGGAGTAACATATGGGAATACCAGAGGGAGAAGAAAGAAACAGAAGAAATATTTATAACAATAATAACTGAGAATTTCCCCAAATTAATGTCAGACACCAAACCACAGATCCATGAAGTCCAGAGAACACCAAGCGGAATAAATTCCAAAAAACTACACCTAGGCGTATCATCTTCAAACTATAGAAAATTAAAGATAAAGACAAAAATTCTGAAAGAAGCCAGATGGGGAAGGCACCTGGCCTCTGGAGAAAAAAAAAAAAAAGAATTACATTTGACTTATCCAAAACCATGCAAGTAAGGAGAATGGCATGAAATAGTTAAAATGTTGAGAGAAATAAAACACCAACCCAGAATTCTGTACCCTTAAAAATTATACTTAAAAAATGAAGGACTTCCTCAGACAAACAAAAATTGAGGGAATTTGTTGCCAGTATATCTGCCTTGCAAAAAGTGTTAAAAGAAATTTCTTAGAGGGGAAATAATATAGGTCAGAAACTCAGACTACAAAAAGTAAAGAAGAGCACTGAAGAAGAAATAAGAAGGTAAAATAAAACATTTATTTTTCTTATTCCTAAGTGATCTTACAGATAACATGTTCAAAATAATACTAACAATATACTCAATTACAATATACATATATAGCTTAGGTATAATTATATATGCTGATATATGTACATGTATGTATAAGTGAAGTGAATGACAACAATTATACAAGGGATGGGAGGGAGGAATTAGAATTATTTTGTTATTGTAAGGTATTTGCACTACCCATGAAGTAGGATAGTGTTATTTGAAAGTGGATTTAGATTAGCTATAAATGTATATTGTGAACTCCAGGGCAACCATTAAAATAAAGTAAAAAAAAAAGGATAATAGGTATGCTTTGAAATGAGAGAAAATAGAAACATATAAAATCCTCAATTAAAATTACAAAAGGCAGAGAAAAGTAGAAGAGAAAAATAAGAACAAAGAACAAGGACAACAAATAGAAAACCTATCAGATATAGTAGATCTGAATCCAACTGTGTCAGTAATCACTTCGAACATTAAATGATCTAAATCCACCAATTAAAAGGCAGACATTGTCAGAGTAGGTCAAAAAACACAACCCAATGGTATGCTGTCTACAAGAAACCCACTTTAAATATAAAGACATATATAGGTTAAAAGTAAATGGATGGAGAAAAATGTACCATGCTAACAATAATCAAGATAAAGCAGGAGCAGCTATATTAATTTCAGACAGAGCAGGTTGCAAATTAAGGAAAGTTATCAAAGGTGAAGAAGAGCATTACATAATGGTAAAGGGGTCAATTCTCCAAGAATACATTAACAATTGTAATTGTGTATCTGCCTAACAACATAGCATCAAACTACGTGAGGCAAAAACTGATAGAACTACAAGGAGAAATAGATGAATCCACTAACATAGTTGGGTAAAATCCAACACCCATTCATAATAAAACCTCTCAGTAAACAGGAAATAGAGAGGAACTTTCTCAACTTGATAAAGACTATCTACAAAAAAACTACAGCTAACATCATACCTAACGTGAGTAACTCAGAGTTTTCCTACTAAGATCAGGTACATGACAAGGACATCCTCTCTCACCACTCTCTCTCACCACTTCTTTTCAACTTCATGCTGGAAGTTCTTGCTGATGCAATAAAGCAATAAAAGGAAATAAAGGCATACAGATTGGGAAGAAAGAAAACTATCTTTGTTTGCAGATCATATGATCATTTGTGTAGCAAATCTGAAAGAATTGACAAAAACCCTCTGGAACTAGCAAGCCATTTATATCAAGGTTGCAGGATACAAGGTTAATATACAAAAGTTAATTGCTTCCTGGATACCAACAATGAACAAGTAGACTTTGAAATTAAAAACACACTACCATTTACATTAGTACCCTCCAAAAATGAAATACTTAGGTTTAAAGATAACAAAATATGTATAAGATCTTTATGAGGAAAACTACAAGACTCCAATGAACAAAATCAGAGAACTAAATAAATGGATAGATATTTCATGTTAATGGATAGGTAGTCTCAATATTGTAAAGATGTCAGTTCTTTCTAACTTGATCTATAGATTTAATGCAATCACATTCAAAATCTCAGCAAATTATTTTGTGGACACCACCAAAATGATTCTAAAGTTTATATGGAGAGGCAAAAGACCAGAATAGCTAACACAATATTGAAGAAGAACAAAATTGGAAGACTGATGCTATCTGACTTCAGGATTTATGATAAGGCTACAAGTTCAAGTGTGATATTGGTGAAAGAATAGACAAATAGATCATTGGAACAGAATAGAGAGCCCAGAAACAGACCCCTATAAATATAGTCAACTGGTCTTTGACAAAAGAACAAAGGCAATATAATAGGGCAAAGATAGTCTTTTCAACAAATGGTGCTGGACTAACTGGGCATCCATGTGTAAAAAAATAAATCTAAACACAGACTTTACACACTTCACAAAATTAACTCAAAATGGATCATAGACCTAAGTGTAAAATGCAAAACTGTGAAACTCCTAGGAGGTAACATAGGAGAAAACCTAGATGATCTTGGGTATGGTGACTTTTTAGATACACCACCAAAGACATGACTCATTAAAAAATTAATTGATAAACTAGACTACATTAAAATGAAGAACTTTTGCTCTGTGAAAGACAGTATCAAGAGAATGGGAAGATGAGCCACATACTGAAAGAAAATATTTGCAAAAGACATATCTAATAAAGGACTGTTATCCGAAATATATAAGGAACTCTTAAAAGTCAACAATAAGAAAGCAAACAACTTGATTAAGATATGGGCCAAAGATCTCAACAGAGACCTCAGCACAGATAACAAATAAGCATATGGAATGATGTTCCACATCATTTGTCATCAGGGAAGTGCAAATTAAAACAACAAAGAGATACCACTACACACCTATTAAAATGGCCAAAATCCAGAACACTGACAGCACCAAACGCTGGCAAGGATGTGAAGCAGCAGGCACTGTTATTCCTTGTTGGTGGGAAAGCAAAATGATACAGCCATTTTGAAAGACAGTTTGGTGTTTTCTTACAAAATTAAACGTACTCTTGCCATACAATCCAGCAATCATTCTCCTTGGTGTTTAGCCACAGGGGATTTATGTTCACACAAACCCTACACATGGATATCTATAGCAGCATTTTCATAATTGCCAAAGCTGGGAAGCAACCTTCCAAGCTTTTCCCTCCATTAGTAGGTGAATGGATAAATAAACTGGTGCACCCAGACAGTGAATATCATTTCATTATAAGAAGAAATGAGCTGTTAAGCCATGAAAAGAAATGGAGGAACCTTAAGTGCATATTACTAAGTGAAAGAAGCCAATCTGAAAAGGCTACATTCTGTATGATTCCAACTATCTGACATTTTGGAAAAGGCGAAACTGTGGAGAAAATAAAAAGATCGATGGTTGCCTGGGGTGGGATTGGGTGGGGGGAAGGATGAAACAGCAAGCACAGAGGAGTTTTAGGACCATGAAACTATTTTGTACAGTGATGGATACATGTTATTATACATTTGTCCAAACCCAAAGAATGTACAACACCAAGGTAAACTATTGGCTTTAGTGATTATGATGTGTCAGTGTAGGTTTATTCTTGATAACAAACGCACCACTCTGGAGTTGGTGCATTGATTAATAATTGATAATGGGGGGAGGAGTTATCTTTGAGTGTGGGGGTAAAGGATTTATGAGAAATTTCTGTATCTCCTTCTCGAGTTTGTTTTAAACTTAAAACTGCTTTTGCATGTGCAGACTCAGTTCCTGGAGAAAGATGGCAACAGCCAAGAAGCAGAAACACGATGGGTGGGTGAAGATTGGCCCCTGCATCCTGGGGGACACGCTGGGGGTCAGGAAGTTCAGCAAAGTGAAGGCCCATAGAAACTTAGAATCCTGAAATTAGAACATTGGAGAGGAGACTGTGAGTTGACTTCTGATAGGCTATGAAGGATGAGACACAACTTCAAAAAGCAGAAAACTCTAGGAGCTGGAACATAATAGCCTGGGAGCAAGAAGTAACTCCCATGAATGTCACTGTGTGAGGGCACAGGGAGTAACTGATGCTCATACAAGGTGAACATTTGCTTGGTTCCCTGTCATCATTGTGTTCCATTTAAGAATTCTTGGATGGGACTTCCCTGGTGGCACAGTGGTTAAGAATTCACCTGTAGGGCTTCCCTGGTGGTGCAGTGGTTGAGAGACTGCCTGCCGATGCAGGGGACACGGGTTCGTGCCCTGGTCCGGGAGGATCCCACATGCCGCGGAGCCGCTGGGCCCGTGAGCCATGGCCACTGAGCCTGCGCGTCCGGAGCCTGTGCTCCGCAACGGGAGAGGCCACAAGAGTGAGAGGCCCGCGTACCGCAAAAAAAAAAAAAAAAGAATTCACCTGCCGAGCAACTAAGCCCGTGCTCCACAACTACTGAGCCTGTGCTCTAGAGCTCACGAGCCACAACTACTGAGCCCACATGCTGCAACTACTGAAGCCCACGCGCCTAGAGCCCGTGCTCCACAACATGTGCACCGCAATGAGAAGCTCAGTCACTGCAATGAAGAGTAGCCCCCGCTTGCCGCAGCTAGAGAAAGCCTGTGCGCAGCAATGAAGACCCAACGCAGCCAAAAATAAATAAGTTTATTTAAAAAAACCAACAATGGCTTTTGTAACTTTTCTTTAAAAACGAAATAAAACTACAACAACAAAATGATCCAAATAACTTATATTTAACTGGAATCAGCAACTTATTGCCTTATAAAGTAAAAGTGCTACATTTTTGGTAGTTTCAGCTAGTCATAAAATGTTTATTTTATAGTGGACTGTAAGTTCCATGAAGACAAGAACTGTGTCTGTTATGTTCATTAATACATACCCACTGTTAACAAATGCTTGGTTTATCAGAAGGGCTCAAAAATATTTTTTGAAAGGATAGTTTTCATTAAGCTTATTAATTATGCTAAAATTATGTACCAAAAGTATTTATCAATAACCAGAATTCTTTGAGTTAGAATGCCTCCTTTTTGGTGGCTAGAGGTTGAGGAAGGAATAATCCAGAGAGAGAAAGAGATTCTATGTAAGTCATAGAATCAGTCACAGAATCATAGAACTCAGATCAGTTTCCCCAGTCCAACAGCCTGGTTTCTAGAGAAAAAAGCAGGAAGGAGCAAAGTATTTGAGAGATGAAAAGGCAGGAAGAAGAAGGCAGAAAGAGAAAACAAGAGAGGCAGAGAAAGAGAAAACTCTTCTTTCATTAGGAAACTGCTGGGACTTCTTTTACTTAATCCTTTAAAAAGTGAGAGGGAGTGCAACTAACTTATTTGGGGAAATACTGTTAGCAGAATGGAGAAATGAGTCAGGGAAGAGATGGAAGGAAGGAAAAGGTGCATCATCCATCCATCTAACCAAAGGTGCCCACATGGTTACCATGTGGGCAACCAGAGCTTAATCCCTCTAGGGAACAGTGCAGCCACCTTGCCTCAAGTGCTGTGTCTTTACCCACCAACTCCCCCAGTCAGAGATGAAGAGCTGCTCCAATGGGAGCCTTGATCGCCTGGCACTTCTGGCTTGCTGCACAGGTAGGCAGAGTGGAGTCCTGCAGCCAGAGGGACCCCTTAGGCAATGAAATGCAGGTGCTGGAAATTTAAATCAGATTAGCATGCACAGACATGTAAGGGACAAGGCAATATGAATGGAGACAGCAACTGCTCTAGTTTGCTTGTTAGAATAGAAAAAATCATAGAGATATTAAATAGACATTTATGTTTATTTTCTGCTGTGTTTCAGAATCTGGAATAGCTACTCGTATTCAGGCAATCACTAAATGTTTCTTGAACTTGTTGATGTCTTATGACTGTCCATCTCAACTGAATGAGTGGATGAGTGAATGGATAGAAAATTGAAGTCTATATGGTTGATTGTCAGAATGATACATTAACTTCTGTTAGAAACCACTTTGGTGCCCTTTGTCATTGGGAGCCCGTATTTCAGAGCTAAACCTGTGCTGAGGACAGACCCTGTCAACTTGTAAATGCTGATTAACAATCAGATTTATGGGGCTAATCCATATACTTCAGAATGGAGACTCAATTTCATCTTTTTGAAACAAAAATAAAATGGAGAACTACACTTACGAAACGCGTGCATCAGTTCTCTTGGTCATTATCTAAACCCTGTCTAGTGCCAAGTATGGGAAATAGGTGAGGGTTGTCCCGACTGAATGATTTTCTGGGGAAGCCTTGAGCCAGGAGTGACAAAAGACATTAAAGTAGGAAGTAGGAATGCATGATGTTACCAAAAAGTAGATATTTTAAGGGCAAAATCAGCAGTAGAATAAGCAGTCCAATGTGGAATCACCAATTCAAGTAAATAGTTAAAATGTGGGTAGAAGTCAAAAAGAGATGAAAAAATTAGGGAAACTAATCAAAACTAATAAAAAATGCATGCTGAAATGGGTCAACAGAAATCAGGCCCCCAGAAGCCCTGAGCTATGTCTTACGATGTGGTTTGAACGTTGATATATGTAGAGTCTATGGACAACTGTCATGTAAACCAGGCCAGAGGATGCCAGTGTTCTCTTTGGGGAAGCAAGACCAAATTTCCCTCCTTTGGAGTGGGGGAGGGAGAAGCATGCCCACTTCCTCTGCCTGCCCCAGGAGGCTGACATGGTCCTACTCACCTCATGGAGGCTTATCACCAGACATCAAAATAAAACTGGAGTGAAAGTGTCTTCAAATCCAGATCACACTTTCAGGTGGGGTGTATATTTGATTTGTTATTTACAAAGAAAATATTTTATTTTATCTTTTTTTCCTTGTAGTCTATGAAACAGTGTTTGCTAGAAGAGAAGATTGGCAAGGATTAGAAAGAAGTGAGCTCCTTAAGTACTTCAATGACTGTGGTCATTTCCCAATGCACCAGCAAATTGATGAGGTTTGGGACCTGGTCCATAGAGGTATTTTCTCATTTCTTTTTTTTGCTTTCTCCTTTCTTTTTTTCCTCCATGTTTTCCTCCTTTGTTCTTTCCTTCCTTCTCTTACTTTCATTAAACTTGTCTTATAAGTCCCTTTTTTTCAAATTTTCAAAACCTGATTTTAATATATCAGAAAGAAGAGATTAAAAGAACAGGTTAAAAGAAGTTAATACGGTAAAATTATTTTTAGAGAGGTAGAAGAGATTCTTTAGCTTTTTAAGCTTTTAATGTATTTTTGATACAATATAAGTTATGTCAGGATATATTTTAAACCACCATGTATTTTAAATACTGATGCTAAAATGATTTCTGCTGAATAGATTTGGTACCAAAGAATATAGTCAAGTTTAAATGTTTAAACATTATCAATTATTTCAATGCAATAGATTTTCACAGTTAGAAAATCATTTCTTTTCTGAACAGTCAATAAGTGAAATGATAATATTGTTTTTGTATGGGAATATTTAGTAAGTTAAATGGAACAACATTTCTCCATTCTCTAAAGATTAGTAATGGAGTGCAAATTGTCACCAAGGTTTGGGAGATCTCATTGAATTTTCCTTAACTCCTTAAGATTCTTCTCATCATTTCTTTCTGTGTCCACACTAATGCTATGGCTGGCTGCCATGTTTAAAGATGATGAATGATGTACCCGTAATTTAATTGAGAGGAAAAGATAAACAAGCAAAACAAAATATTTCAGGACCTTTTTTTTTAGTAGAGGTGAAGGGCCCACATACCAGTAGGAAGGTATGATTAATGTCAGAGTGACAAGGTTGAAGCTTCATTAAAGGTTGAAGTTCTCTTCCTTTGTTAGTTCTTAGTGTAATTATCTAATTCTTTACCTATGTATGGACTTTGCTTTGCCACTGCTGAATCCCTAGTACCTAGAAAAGTTTTCTAGACTCTTGGTAAATATTTGTTCACAGTCTGGAGAAGCATCCAGATCATGTTGGATGTTTAAGCAAATTTTTCCTGATGACAAAAACATTAAATATTTATTATAGAAAATTTGGGAATATAGAAATATATAAGATTACTAACCAATAGCAATTAACATTTGATGTTCATCATTCCCAGTTTTTTTCTGTGCATATAACATTTTTATGAAAATTGGAATTTTCTAAATATTTGAAAATCTACTTTTTTGCTTAACAATACTCATTAATTTCCAAGCCATAAGTATCTTTTACAACATTATTTATGATAGAGTAATAACTTGTCATAAGGGTATTCTGTATTTACTGTTTATATTTAAATTCTTACCATTTTTCTTTATAATAAATAATAATAAAATTTTAAAAATTGAATGCAGCAAAATAAAATCAATTAGGGATTTCAGAAACTTATACTTCAGAAACTTGGTAATTTAAAATATGTTTTTCTTCAAATTAACAGTTTCATAGTGATATTTTCCTTCACTGATTATTTTGGAGTATATCATAAAGGCTTAGGTTTAGGGCATGGCTTAGTATTAGCTTGACTGGATTTAATTCCTGGCTTCAGCACTTATTAGCTGTATGTCTTTGGACAAGTTATTTATCTCTGCTATGCCTTACTTTATATATATGTAAAAGGAAGATAATACTCTTAAGTCATTGGGCTGTTATGAGGTTAAAATGAAATAATTCATGTAAAACATGTGGCCCATTATAAGTGCTCAATAAATGTTTGCTATTATTATTCTTAAATAATTTTAAGTATACTTAGATAATTATGACAATTAATTTTCATAATTTTTATTTTGAAAATGTTAAAATGTTGAACCTAATTGTTGAATGACGTATTTCTATAGAGATTTTTGTACTGAATGTTATCAACTGGTTTACACCCATATCATCTCTTGCTTACCATAATGACCTGTGTGCTAGAGAAGATGATATGCTCATTTTTGTTCATTTTACAAATGAGAGAACTGAGACTTAGAGACCTTTTTAAGTCATTAGGAGAGCAGAAACTATCCCTGGTCTATTCAAGTCAAGTTCAATGCTCTTTCCATTTTACTATGTGGAATAAAATTTAAAAGTTCAGTGTTACAAAAGCATAATTAGATAGATGGTTAAAATATTCTTGACAGAAAGTATTGCCTTTTATTGATCTTTCACAGACTAGATAATGCCTTGCAATATAGTAGGTTTTCTGAAAATGATGTACTCTATTAAATTTCTTATTAAAACTAGAATTTTCAAAAGAACAGTTAGTATAAAACATACTGTTTTTATTATAATGCCTAAAATTGGGAAGCTTTCCTTTATAGAAAGAAGCCACTCTAACATAATTTAAAATATATGTCCAATTATGCTGCTACATCCAGTTCAAAATTCTAGTGGTTTATAAGAAGCTTTAATTTAAAATGGAGATATTCTAAAATAATGGAAAGAAAACAGAAAATTTATGGGAAATGGAGCTAAATTAATGTTTTCTGCTTGCTTCTTCTAAGAGAATCTGATTTTATGCATTTTGGATTGTCAATCTTCTTCATTCATACTGACTTATTTGATTGTGGATAATAGCTCCAGATGTGCAACCTACACATTTTTTCATCCAGTAGAATATTTCACCTAACCCATATGTACTTAATTAAACTGATTAACTTCGTCAGTGTATGACACCAAGTAGGCCAAAGTTCCAAAACTGTCTGTATGTGTTCAGGTATTTTTAGCTTTTTTTTTTTTTTCCATTTTTTTTCTTATCACTATGGTAACAAAAAATTGTGACTGAGGATGTGATTTTTGTCTGAAAATCTTCCTTTGGAATAATGAAGCCCCTTCAGACTGCATGTATGGCTGATCTTAAAAGCTGAAGACTATGCAAACATGAGAACCTTTACTTGATATTCATTTACATCTCAACAAATGAAACTAATAACAATAGGATGGCATATCTCAAAGGAAAGAAAATCATAATTTGGTTCTATATTATCTATCCTCATATCTAACTAATTTTAGAAGTTTGAACTTTGAAGGTTTTCCAGTGTTTTCTCAACACATAAATAGAACTTTTAGGTTGTTTTCTGCAATTGAAATGAACTCAACAATGAAGACAAATCCACTTTCACTGTGGAGCCCTAGACAAAAATGTTAAAACCCGAAATACCCTCTGCATCTGAAGAAACAATGGTCTGAGATAGGATATGAATTATTTCAGCCTCTCTGACTAGTTGGTGGCAAATTGTAACTGTATCCTGGGCCTCCTGCTCCTCAGGGCACAGCTTTACCCACTACAAGCAGACAACACTGGATTTTCTGTTATTTTCTCAAGATATGGCTTTATGTTATTAAATGGAGAGCATATAATGAGTTTCCCCTAAAATTGTTTTCATATGAACAAGCTGTCTAATAATAAGATTTTTATTTTTTAATTTTTTTTTTGCGGGACGCGGGCCTCTCACTGTTGTGGCCTCTCCCATTGTGGAGCACAGGCTCCGGAAACGCAGGCTCAGCGGCCATGGCTCACGGGCCCAGCTGCTCCACGGCATGTGGGATCCTCCCGGACCGGGGCACGACCCCGCGTCCCCTGCATCGGCAGGCGGACTCTCAACCACGGCGCCACCAGGGAAGCCCTAATAATAAGATTTTGATTAAGCATAGAAGGGATTAAAGAGGACTAAAAAAGGTAGTATTCTAGGGCATAAGAAATTTTAATGATAAAATAATGCAAGGAGACTGGTTCAAGATGGCGGAGTAGAAGGATATGCTCTCACTCCCTCTTTCAAAAACACTGGAATCACAACTAACTGCTGAACAATCATCGACAAGGAAACACTGGAACTCACCAAAACAGATACCCCACATGCAAAGACAAAGGAGAAGCTGCAATGAGAAGGTAGGAGGGGTGCTATCACAATAAAATCAAATCCCATAACTGCTGGGTGGTTAACTCACAAACTGGAGAACACTTATACCACAGAAGCCCACCCACTGGAGTGAAGGTTCTGAGCCACATGTCAGGCTTCCCAACCTGGGGGTCTGGCAATGAGAGGAAGAATTCTTAGAGAATCAGACTTTGAAGGCTAGCGGGATTTGATTGCAGGACTTCAGCAGGACTGAGGGAAACAGAAACTCCACTCTTGGAGGACACACACAAAGTAGCGTGTGCATCGGGAGTCAGGGGAAGGAGCAGTGACCCCATAGGAGACTGAACCAGACCTACCTGCTAGTGTTGGAGGGTCTCCTGCAGAGGTGGGGGTCAGCTGTGGCTCACCAAGGGACAAGGACACTGGCAGCAGAAGTTCTGCAAAGTACTCCTTGGCGTGAGCCCTCCCAAAGTCTGCCATTAGCCCAACCAAAGAGCCCGGGCTCCAGTGTTGGGTCACCTCAGGCCAAACAACCAACAGGGAGGGAATCCAGCCCCACTCATCAGCATCAAGCAGATTAAAGTTTTACTGAGCTCTGCCCACCAGAGCAACAGCCAGCTCTACCCACCACCAGTCCCTCCCATCAGGAAACTTCCACAAGCCTCTTAGATAGCCTCATCCACCAGTGGGCAGACAGCAGAAGCAAGAAGAACTATAATCCTGCAACCTGTGGAACAAAAACCACATTCACAGAAAGACAGACAAGATGAAAAGGCAGAGGGCTATGTACCAGATGAAGGAACAACAAAGAACCCCAGAGAAACAACTAAATGAAGTGGAGATAGGCAACCTTCCAGAAAAAGAATTCAGAATAATGATAGTGAAGATAATCCAGGACCTCGGGAAAAGAACGGAGGCAAAGATCAAGAAGATGCAAGAAATGTTTAACAAAGATCTAGAAGAATTAAAGAACAAAAAAACAGAGATGAACAATAAAATAACTGAAATGAAAAATACACTAGAAGGAATCAATAGCAGAATAACTGAGGCAGAAGAACAGATAAGTGGCCTGGAAGACAGAATGGTGGAATTCACTGCTGCAGAATGGAATAAAGAAAAAAAATGAAAAGAAATGAAGACAGCCTAAGAGACCTCTGGGACAACATTAAACGCAACAACATTCACATTATAGGGGGTCCCAGAAGGAGGAGAGAGAGAAAGGCCCCGAGAAAATATTTGAAGAGATTATAGTCGAAAACTTCCCTAACATGGGAAAGGAAATACCCACCCATGTCCAGGAAGTGCAGAGAGTCCCATACAGGATAAACCCAAGGAGAAACACGTTGAGACACATAGAAGTCAAATTGGCAAAAATAAAAGACAAAGAAAAATTATTGAAAGCAGCAAGGGAAAAATGACAAATAACATATAAGGGAACTCCCATAAGGTTAACAGCTGATTTCTCAGCAGAAACTCTACAAGCCAGAAGGGAATGGCATGATATACTTAAAGTGATGAAAGGGAAAAACCTACAACCAAGATTACTCTACCCAGCAAGGATCTCATTCAGATTCAATGGAGAAGTCAAAAGCTTTACAGACAAGCAAAAGCCAAGAGAATTCAGCACCACCAAACCAGCGCTACAGCAAATGCTAAAGGAACTTCTCTAAGTGGGAAACACAAGAGAAGAAAAGGACCTACAAAAACAAACACAAAACAATCAAGAAAATGGTAAATGGAACATACATATCGATAATTACCTTAAACGTGAATGGATTAAATGCTCCAACCAAAAGACACAGGCTTGCTGAATGGATACAAAAACAAAACCCATATATATGCTGTCTATAAGAGAAAAACTTCAGACCTAGGGACACATACAGACTGAAAGCGAGGGAATGGAAAAAGATATTCCATGCAAATGGAAATCAAAAGAAAGCTGGAGTAGCAATACTCATATCAGATAAAATAGACTTTAAAATAAAGAACATTACAAGAGACAAGGAAGGACACTACATAATGATCAAGGGATCAATCCAAGAAGAAGATATAACAATTATAAATATATATGCACCCAACATAGGAGCACCTCAATACATAAGGCATCTGCTCACAGCTCTAAAAGAGGAAATTGACAGTAACACAGCAATAGTAGGGGACTTTAACACCTCACTTACACCAATGGACAGACCATCCAAATAGAAAATTAATAAGGAAACAGAAGCTTTAAATGACCCAATAGACCAGATAGATTTAATTGATATTTATAGGACATTCCATCCCAAAACAGCAGATTACACTTTCTTCTCAAGTTTGCATGGAACGTTCTCCAGGATAGATCACATCTTGTGTTACAAATCAAGCCTCAGTAAATTTAAGAAAATTGAAATCATATCAAGCATCTTTTCTGACCACAATCCTATGATATTAGAAATCAAGTACAGGGAAAAAACATAAAAAACACAAACACGTGGAGGCTAAACAATACGTTACTAAATAACCAATAGATCACAGAATAAATCAAAGTGGAAATCAAAAAATACCTAGAGACAAATCACAATGAAAACGGGACAATCCAAAACCTATGGCATGCAGCAAAAGCAGTTCTAAGAGGGAAGTTTATAGCTATACAAACCTACATCAAGAAACAAGAAAAATCTCAAACAATCTAACGTTACACCTGAAGGAACTAGAGATAGAAGAAGAAACAAAACCCAACATTAGCAGAAGGAAAGAAATCATAAAGATCAGAGCAGAAATAAATGAAATAGAAACAAAGAAAACAATAGCAAAGATCAATAAAACTAAAAGCTGGTTCTTTGGGAAGATAAACAAAATTGGTAAACCATTAGCCAAACTCATCAAGAAAAAGAGGGAGAGGACTCAAATCAATAAAATTAGAAATGAAAAAGGAGAAGTTATAACAGACACCACAGAAATACAAAGCATCCTAAGAAACTAGTACAAGCAACTCTATGCCAATAAAATGGACAACCTGGAAGAAATGGACAAATTCTTAGAAAGGTATAACCTTCCAAGACTGAACTAGGAAGAAACAGAAAATATGAACAGACCAATCACAAGTAATGAAATTGAAACTGTGATTAAAAATCTCCCAACAAACAAAAGTCCAGGACCAGATGGCTTCAGAGGTGAATTCTATCAAACATTTAGAGAGGAGCTAACACCCATCCTTCGCAAACTCTTCCAAAAAATTGCAGAGGAAGGAACAGACCCAAACTCATTCTACAAGGCCACCATCACCCTGATACCAAAACCAGACAAAGATACTACAAAAAAAGGAAATTAGAGACCAATATCACTGATGAATATAGATGCAGAAATCCTCAACAAAATAGTAGCAAACAGAATCCAATAGCACATTAAAAGGATCATACACCATGATCAAGTGGGGTTTATCCCAGAGATGCAAGGATTCTTCAGTATACTCAAACCAATCAGTGTGATACACCATATTAAGAAATTGAAGAATAAAAACCATATGATCCTCTTAATAGATGCAGAAAAAGCTTTTGACAAAATTCAACACCCATTTATGATAAAAACTCTCGAGAAAGTGCACATAGAGGAAACCTACTTCAACATAATAAAGGCCATATGTGACAAACCCACAGCAAACATCATTCTCAATGGTGAAAAACTAAAAGCATTTCCTCTAAGATCAGGAAAAAGACAAGGATGTACACTCTCACCACTATTATTCAACATAGTTTTGGAAGTCCTAGCCATGGCAATCAGAGAAGAAAAAGAAATAAAAGGAATACAAGTTGGAAAAGAAGAAGTAAAACTGTCACTGTTTGCAGATGACATGATACTATACATAGAGAATTGTAAAGATGCCACCAGAAAACTACTAGAGCTAATCAATGAATTTGGTAAAGTTGTGAGATACAAGATTAATGCACAGAAATCTCTTGCATTTCTATACACTAATGATGAAAAATCTGAAAGAGAAATTAAGGAAACACTCCCATTTACCATTGCAACAAAAAGAATAAAATACCTAAGAATAAACCTACCTAAGGAGACAAAAGACCTGTATGCAGAAAACTATAAGACACTGATGAAAGATATTAAAGGTGATACCAATAGATGGAGAGATATACCATGTTCTTGGATTGGAAGAATCAATATTGTGAAAATGACTCTACTACCCAAAGCAATCTACAGATTCAGTGCAATCCCTATCAAATTTCCAATGGCACTTTTTACAGAACTAGAACAAAAAATCTTAAAATTTGTATGGAGACACAAAAGACCCTGAATAGCCAAAGCAGTCTTAAGGGAAAAAAAGGAGCTGGAGGAATCAGACTCCCTGACTTCAGACTATACTACAAAGTGACAGTAATCAAGACAATATGGTACTGGCACAAAAACAGAAATATATATCAATGGAACAGGATAGAAAGCCCAGAGATAAACCCATGCACATATGGTCAACTAATGTATGATAAAGGAGGCAGATATACAGTGGAGAAAAGGCAGTCTCTTCAATAAGTGGTGCTGGAAAAACTGGACAGCTACATGTAAAAGAATGAAATTAGAACACTCCCTAACACCATACACAACAATAAACTCAAAATGGATTACAGACCTAAATTAAGACTGGACACTATAAAACTCTTACAGGAAAACATAGGAAGAACACTCTTTGACATAAATCACAGCAAGATCATTTTTGATCCACCTCCTAGAGTAATGGAAATAAAAACAAAAATAAAGAAATGGAACCTAATGAAACTTAAAAGCTTTTGCACAGCAAAGGAAACCATAAACAAGATGAAAAGACAACCCTCAGAATGGGAGAAAATATTTGCAAATGAATCATCGGACAAAGGATTAATCTCCAAATTATATAAACAGCTCATGCAGCTCAATATTAAAAAAACAAGCAGCCCAATCCAAAAATGGGCAGAAGACCTAAATAGACATTTCTCCAAAGAAGACATACAGATGGCCAGGAAGCACATGAAAAGGTGCTCAACATCACTCATTATTAGAGAAATGCAAATCAAAACTACAATGAGATGTCACCTCACACCAGTTAGAATGGGCATCATCAGAAAATCTACAAACAACAAATGCTGGAGAGGGTGTGAAGAAAAGGGAACCCTCTTGCACTGTTGGCAGGAATGTGAATTGATACAGCCACTATGGAGAACAATATGGAGTTTCCTTAAAGAACTAAAAATAGAATTACCATATGACCCAGCAATCCCTCTACTGGGTATATACCCAGGGAAAACTATAATTCCAAAAGAGACATGTACCACAATATTCATTGCAGTACTGTTTGCAATAGCCAGGACATGGAAGCAACCTAAATGCCCGTCAACAGATGAATGGATAAAGAAGATGTGGTACATATATACAATGGAATATTACTCAGCCATAAAAAAGTATGAAATTGGGTCAATTGTAGATATGTGGATGCATCTAGAGACTTTCATACACAGTGAAGTAAGTCAGAAAGAGAAAAACAAATATCGTATGTTAACGCATATATGTGGAACCTAGAAAATGGAACAGATGAACTGGTTTGCAGAGCAGAAATTGAGACACAGAAGTAGAGAAAAAACGTATGGACACCAAGGGGGGAAAGCGGTGGGGGGTGGGGATGGTGGTGTGATGAATTGGGAGATTGGGATTGACATGTATACACTGATGTGTATGAAATGGATGACTAATAAGAAAATAAATAAATAAACATTAAAAAAAATAACGCAGAATTATCAGAGGTAACATGTTACAAAAGCCTTATTTTAAATTACTTCTAAAAAAGAAAGGATTTCCCTGATGGCACAGTGGTTAAGAATCCACCTGCCAATGCAGGGGACATGGGTTCGATCCCTGGTCTGGGAAGATGCCACCTGCCGCGGAGCAACTAAGCCCATGCGCCACAACTACTCAGCCTGCGCTCTAGAGCCTGTGAGCCACAACTACTGAGCCCCCGCTCTCTGCAACTAGAGAAAGCCCATGTGCAGCAATGAAGACCCAACATAGCCAAAAATAAATAAATAAATAATAAATAAAAAAGAAATTTAACACATTCTTGTCATAAATCATTTTGAAAATGCATACAAAAAGCAAAGATGAAATGAAAAATACTGACAGTTTTATGATTCAGAATGACTAGAGGTCAACTACAGCAGGTAGCCAGGTCTTTTAAAGATCTCTTAGTGCCACCATAACCATTTGGGGAAAGTGTCTGGCAATGTCTTCTTTTTTTTATATATATATTAAAAATGTGATCACACTATGTATTTATGTTGCTGGTACAAATCTCAATCCATGAACTCACTGTTTCTCTATAAGGAGTTAATTTTTATTTCTAGCCTCCATCCATTAAGCTTTAATTTCAGTCAGTCTGGCTTTTCGTTGTCTTTTTATGAGTTTGTGGCCAGATAATGATGGCGGGCTATGTAGCATGTGGCGCGTCCTGCCTCACTGATCTGAAATATCTGCTCATTTATCTCTTATCAAGTGTGTTATGTATACTGTTAATGCCAATGGGTGTTGATTTTTTTCTTACCTCTTCAAATCAGTTTAGATTCCTTTGATGGCTTGTTATGCGGAGAAAATGATTCTCATTTTAGACATACTGATATTGGTCAGGTCTTCAGATCCTTGTCATGATCCAGTTCAGTAGAACTCATGACGTATAGGTCTACATTTATTCACTAGAGGAGGATAAAATGCTCAAAAATGTGGAGGCAGGTAAATGAATATAATTCCTAGCACAAAATCTACTTATCAGAAATGAAGCAATAAAGATGATTAAGGCATGTGGTCAATATTAGGAAAGTCTGGCACCCATGCTGATGACTGAACAACAGGAATAGTCTTTCTACTATCACTTCCACTTCACCAATGAGTCCAATGAATTGTACTGCCATGAAGTTTTTTAGCAGGATTTAAGTATTTTGTTATGCAACACTGGATAGCTTGAGAAGTGTTTGACGTTTGTCCCACCTGCTCTGAGGGATTACTGCTAAGGTCCCCTGAATCTACAGACTCTTTCTGTGCATTACAAAGATATAAAGGTTTTGTCAGTGGTGTAGTGTAACCCTGTGTAAAAGGATGCCACTTTTTTCCCCCTGGTATTTTAACCGATATTCTCTAATGCTTTCAGCCATGTGAAAGGTACAAGCACTTTCTCTTCTCTGATGGATAATTTCTGGTATAAGTCATAAAGAGAAAGGTAATGCATTAGAGCATATTATATGGATGTCTTCCTTGGTTGAGACAATCCAGAATCTTTTTTGATAAAATTGTTGTTGCAAATATATTCAACAAAGATCTTCTAAGCACTTAATATGTGCTATGAAATGTAATGTGGCTCAAAGGTTTCAGAGTCTCCATAATAACTGGAGGGACATGCACATATATAACCGGATAAATACAATGTTGTAAATGCTTACACATTCACACATGTATCAGGTGCTAAGATGATACAGATATTAATTATGTCTTAAGTTTGGAAATCAGGGAAAGTTATAGAGTGTATTTAAGACTTAGTCAATCATTGTAGGATGAGTTAACTAGATAAAAAAAAGACCAAGGTTTAACGCATAAGGGATTGTGTGCAAAGCAAATTAGAATTTACAGGGTTTCTGGTAACACTGAATAGAGGAGACGTGTCTGCTGGGTGGGTACCTGGAGAGGGCACGATGTTACTAAAACTGCTGACTAAAAGATGCCAGATCATTCACTGAGATCTAGTTGATGGGGGCTGCTTTTCCCTATAGGATTCCTCTTATTTTAAGTCCCTTATTCACCTGTCATCTGCCTATTGAAAATGGATGTTTCCAAATGCACAATGCAAATTAGATTTTGGATATAAATCAGTTTGTGACAGTAGGAGCTATTTAAACACTTTCCCCTAGAGCTTGAATACCCCTGAATAAACTAGAGACCAAACCCTAGGGGCAAAAAGCAATCCTGAAAGGTCTGACTCTCCTCACCTTGCTTCAGCTACCTAATCCAAGCAGCTGCTCCTAAAATTCTGCCTGCTTTCTCCTCTAACACTTTTAAAAGATAGTTCTTGACATTTTGTCTCATCTTACATTATTTAACACTGTTAATGCCTTTTTTTGACCCTATCCATGGCTCTGCAAAGCCTGTGAAAGCCTATGCTAATGATATGCCCTGGGAATGGTCATTGCCTGTGGAAAACTTTCCCCTTTCCTTTCTTTTCTATCCTACAGTCACATGAGTTGTTACTCCGATTATTAGGTTACCCTAATTAGCCATTCTGGGTTTCTTTAAAACTTTGAGTCTTTTATTATTTGGGTTGAAATATTTGTACCATTGTTATATAAGCTGCACAGAGAATCTGATTAAATTGTGTAACATTACTTAACACCAGCTATTCTTCTAAAGCCTGTCTGTTTTCTTTAAGTAGAAAATAACCATCTTTAAGAAACAGCAGGAACAGCAGGGGTTTGAGAGTGGTGTAACTTCAATAAAGGTATAATTACTTTTATAAGTCTGTTAGAGAACAAGGCTTTAGGCTTCTTTTGTTAGATCATTGTTTATTAAGATTACACACCCAGTACTCCCAACACACGGAGATCCACCAGCAAGTCTTTGGTTTATGTGATTGAATTACTATAAGATCAGGAATATAAACTCCTCGGTGAGAACAACTTTGCTCTGGAAGTCTCTGATAAATGAAAGAAATGTTAATATAAAATATTTCATCAGAAATTCTTATGAAATGCAAAATTTTATGTTACAGTATAATTATTCCAACATCATAAACACTGCATTAAAGAGCTTTATTTCTTCTGGCATTTCACTTGATCCAGAGTCCTGTTAATTCCCACAGTGAAATGAAAATGTCCAAAGGGCTTAAAGTAATTCTCAGACCTTTACGGTCAAGTAAGTTTTACAGTTCTCAATTCACTTCTTAAGTCACCTTTAGGAATGAACATTTTCTAGCATTCCTGAATCAAGCTTTTAAAAGGAATTATGCTCTGCTCAATAAAGCACCATGACACTCCTATGCTGTGAAGTCTATCATGCTGATCTAAGTTATAAGTGGTATTGAAATGAAAGCTTGTGATTCAGATTCATAAAAACAAGCCTCTTGCAGGATGCTGCCAGTTTGGCAGCATAGAAGCCAAAAGTTAATGCTAAAGGATTGTTTCCTTAAAGATTATCTCTTCAGGTACAAGCCCACGAGAGTTTCATTTTGGTATTTCTGTTTCCAAAATTTAAAATTCTGTGACTGTTACCACACTGAAGTCAACAGAAGTGTTTTTTTTTTTTTAAATCAGAGTCATGTTGGCCTGTTGTGCAAGGAGATGTTTATAGAGTAAGCTTCTTTTAGAGCATAGTTTCTTAGGAATCTTAATGTAAATATCTTATTTTCCTACCATAAAGATGTTGGGTTTCTATTCTTTAGAAGTATTCCTGCCAGTGATTTTTTATCTACCAATGCTTATATATATTTTTAGCATGATGAGGGACCAGACATCTTTTTAGCTGATGTTGTTTAGTGGTTTGGATATAGAGGACTTGATTTTCATATACATCCTTAAATGCACTTATAATCCTTTGAGGTAAAAATAGGAATACCCATGTAAGCACATTAGTATAGCATGTGCATTATAGTTAGTAACTCCCATCAGTACTAATAACTGCCTATAAGAAAGGCAGATATCATAACCTTCTCTTCCTTTTATTTTTTTATGGAGTTTAATTCATAGTACCAATCAGAGAAGACACAAAATTGAGTGTACACCTACAATTTATTGTGCATATTTTCTAGCACCGAGATTTACATTGAATATTAAATAATCACTTAAACTAGTGGCTCTTAGCCAAGGTCTCATAACATATTCATGTATTTAAATAAGTTGTAAAGTGAATTCCAAATCTTTTGATTCTAAGAAAGTTAATGTACCCGGACTTTTAAAGTAAGAAATAAATTTGAATGGATTAAAAGATAATTCCTATAACTTTCACTTGCTGGAATTCCAAAGACTTTGTCAAGGAGAGAGAAGATGGAACCATCGCTAGAGTGCTAGAACTCCATGGCAGTGTGGTCTCTGTGCCATGCAGTGAGCCTCACCCTTGGGCTGTTGGAGCCAGAAAGAGAATGAGAACCCCTGTCTTGCATTAATGCCCCCTATGAGCTAAATAATTTCTAGCAGGTAAATCTTAATCTGCTTAATCTTCCCTTGGAAAAAAAATTCTAATTATTGTACAGAATAAGGAGTAGGGTTGCTTTTCGGGGATGAGATGATTGCTTGTATAACTACTGCATACCTCTTGCTGACGCCATGCTTTCGTATTTTCTGTGGATACCTAAAACCAATCATTGTTTGGAACACTTCTAATACTATGTTCTTCATGGTGTTTTGGTTACAGTGAAAGACAAAGAGGTCTATTACCAACTACCATATTCTAAATGGTTAGTCTGCAGATGATAACTAGCTCCTTAACATAAAATTTACAGGATGTAGCATTTGGAGTACCTTAAGGAATTTTTATTTTTCTATTTACTTCCCGCTGTTTTGTGTTCTCAGTCTTCTGAAGGTGCTTGCCGATAACAGTTTTCGCTGCATCTTGAGCTCTCATTTTCTAGAGTCTTCATTTCTAATGATTGTATTTCGAAAGCTACTTAATTATAATACTTCCTAGGTTGTAACTAGATTTTTTCATTACCAGTAATATCTTCCATCTTTCTTTTCAGCCTATTACCCTCCGATCCCCTCCTCATATGTTTTTGGCTCTTCTCCCCTTTCAATAAATCTGCAACCCCATGGGGACATTCAATCCATTAACTTTACTATGTTTACAGTATTCATAACCCCTGAGATTTTTTACCTTTCTCCTTACTCAGCTTAGATTCATTCCGTGGTACCCCTGCATACATTTTTAACCTCCTCACCCACCGCAGACTTATTTTCCAACAGGCTGACTCTGATAAAACAAACTTTCTGCTTAGTTCATGTAGATAAACATGACATGGCTGGAGAAAAATCATAACTAGGCTGATTTATTTCACTTTCAATTTCTGATCACAAATGTCAAGTGGACCCTCAGAATAGCCAGGCAGTTTTATTCCACTTTTCAAGTTAATTCAGTCTCTTCCTCTCCCCAATTAATATTCCACATGATCTTGGCCCTCCTCAAACTAAATATCTCATCTTCCTCCTTTCTGTTGATGACCTTGTCTCTAATAAAACTGATATAGCAGACACAATTAGAAAAGATTATTTTATCTTCCTACCTCCCAATCTATCAACCTTCCAGCATCTTCAGCCTCAGAACCTGCTTTTCTTCCTCCTGCAATGGATGAACTTTCCCTGTTCATCCCTTCTTGACCACAGTCTCCTGTTGTCTCTGACTTACTCAGGGATTTTATTACTGTCTTTACTTTCTTTACTCCAGATTATTTCCTGTCTTACCTCTGTTATTTATTTCTGCTCTCCTGGACTGTATCTCAAGAGCATACAAAACATGCCGAGAAATTTGCCATCTGACAAACACCCTCCCTAGATGTCACATAATCTATTGTTCTTCTTCAATTATCATTCCATTTCTTTGCTCTCCTTTATAAGAAACTCCTCAAAATATGGAGTCTATTTGCCAAGTCTACTTCCTTCTTTACCTCCTATACCATTCTTCTTTTTAAGACATATTATCAAGTACTTCAGACGTATAAAAAGAACCAGTAAAATATATAATAAACACCACTCAAGTAGTGAGCTAGTGCTGCATGTATCAACATGGATAAATATTTGTAAAAAGAATTATGAAAAAAGAAAGTTTCAAAAGGACACAATTTATGTAAAACTTGTTGATATTCAAAATGATATTTTATATTGTTTGAGAGCACATATATATGCAGTAAAAGCAAAAAACATGAATGGTAAAGGAAGACAGCAAATTCAGAATAATGACTACTTCTCTTTTTCTTTCCCACCAAAGAAGAAACAGCTTTATAAGGAGTCTGGGCATGTCAGGGAACCTCAGTCAGTTACAGAGAAGAGAGGCTAACATTGGTACAGAGCAAGAATCTAGCATTTAAAAAGCCAAATGTGAAACTAAAACCTCCATCTTAATAACCTCACAGTCAGAAATGCTGCCGAATTTAGCCCAGATGAAACTTCTCTGGAAGCTGCTGGTGAAATAATGAGATTTTTGCATAAAGGGAGAGCTCTCCAGCACAGCTAAGTCTGAGCTCCATATAAGGTTATGGGTCTGGAGTGAAAGAAATCGAGAAAAAGATAAGGGGGATGATACACTGCTTCTACCAGATGTCAAATTTCCAACTAAATCTGGGTCTGTTTCCGGATATTCATTTCTATTTCTTTTATCTCTTAGTATATGCCTAAACTAGCACCCCAATTGGTATAGCTTTGTAATGAGCCATACCTGGCAGGGGAAGTTCTACTACTTTTTTTTTTTTTTTTTTTTGCCTTGGAACTTCTTGAATTTTTTCACTATTTATAAATGTGGGAATGGGGACTTACCTGGTGGCACAGTGGTTAAGAATCTGCCTGCCAATGCAGGGGACACGGGTTCGAGCCCTGATCCGGGAAGATCCCACATGCCACGGAGCAACTAAGCCCATGTTCCACAACTACTGAGCCTGCGCTCTAGAGCCCATGAGCCACAACTACTGAGCCCATGTGCCACAACTACTGAAGACCTCCTGCCTACAGCCTGTGCTCTGCAACGAGAAACCACCGCAGTGAGAAGCCCCCACACTGCAACAAAGAGTTAGCCCCTGCTTACCACAACTAGAGAAAGCCCGCACACAGAAACGAAGACCCAATGCAGCCAAAAATAAAATTAATTAATTAATTAAAAAAAAAAAGAATCTGCCTACCAATGCAGGGGACATGTGTTCAATCCCAGGTCCGGGAAAATCCCACATGCCACGGAACAACTAGCCTGTGCGCCACAACTACTGAGCCTGTGCTCTAGGGCCCGTGAGCCAGAGCTACTGAAGCCCACATGCCTAGAGCCTGTGCTCCGCACAAAGAGAAGCCATAGCAATGAGAAATCCATGCAACACAACGAAGAGTAGCCCCCGCTCGCTGCAACTAGAGAAAGCCCGTGCATAGCAATGAAGACCTAATGCAGCTAAAAATAAATAAATTTATAAAAAAGAAAATGCGGGAATGAATCTTTTTCATTGCATTAATAATGCAGTTAATATTGAGATAATTTATAGAGAATTGACTTCTTTTTGATATTAAATCCTTTTCTTCAATAGATTGTCTTTATATTTTATATATTCTATAAAAATTATAAAATTATGTAGTTTTACATCATATACTTTGTATTTACATATTTTATGTTTTTCAGTGGTTTTATTTTTTCTCCCTAAAGATCTTATAAATTTTTGTTAGAATTATTTCCTTTTTTTAATTTTATTTTATGTTGTTGTAGTAGGAACACTTTCCATGAGATCTGTTCTACTAACAAATTTTTAAGTGCACAATACAGTACTGTTGAATATAGGTACAAAATACTACAGCAGATCTTTAGAGTTCAGTCATCTTGCTTTAATAGGCTTATTTCAAAGTACTTTCTTTAGTCTTGTAATGTTTCTTACGGCAGATGCTGGGTACACAGTGCTCATTTTCTTCCTTTATTTCTTTTTTACATGTCTGAAATACTTAAAAATAAAATTTAAAAGTTCTCTAGTTCCTTCCTATCACTTGTAGAATAAACTTCAAACACCCAAGAAGTGAGACATTTTCTACCTTTCTAACCCCAGGTCCTATCACTCTCCCTCTTGCTTACTCTACTTCAGTCAGGCTGATGCCTTCTGCTTTTTTGAATACACGAAATTCTTTGCACTTGCTGTTTCTTCTATTTAGAATTTTCTTTCCTCATGGATCACTTTGCAAGAGTTTGACTCACATCTCCGCTCAAGCATCATTTGCTCAGAAAGGCCTTTCCTGGTTTTCCTGTCTGAAACATCCCACTCTCCTCTCTCTGTCCTCTGCCCTCTATCCTCTTCCATCTCTTTAATGTTTAGTTTTCTTCATTCCACTTATCACTAACTGATATTTTATTACACACATATTTGTTTGTTCATGGTCTATCTCCTCCAACTGCCTGTTGATTTCAACATGGCAGGGTTCTTATCTTTCTTGTTCACTGCAATGATCCAGTTCATAGGATAGAACCTTGTATACAAAAAAGAGGGTAGATGTGGTGTCACCAGTCACAGCAGAATGAAGGACATATGCCAGTACTAAGGTGAGAGACATGAAAAGAAAATCTTTAACTACTTTCCTCTAAAATAAGTGGAGTAGAAAAAAATTAAAAAGGTAGAATATACCCATATAGTCCTAGAGATGATAAAAAGTAGATGATTTAGTTGCCCTATATCTTGTCTTGGGGCCATGAAGGGAAGTTACCCTTCAGAAAAAATCTGCTCCTCTTAGAACTTTCCAAAACTCTTCTCCAGGCAAGTTGGTGGAGATCCTATAATAATATTCAGGTTACAATTTCTTATTCATGAGTAATCTGTATCAGGCATATTCAGATAGTTTTCTGCACTGATCTGGTGAACTTAGGACATGTGTGCATAGCCAGCCAAGTGTGAGTCACCCAACAAAAGGGAAAGTTAGGAGGGGATTAAATCTGATTATGATTCAAATGCATGAGGTGATAAAGGAGCTGGACCTACTACTACCAGGCAAACTATGTAGCCAACAATGAAGCTTCAGTGACCAGTTATGTTAATCAGACACCTGCTATAAACAATATATTCATAGGAAAGTTAATAAACAGTACCAGGCCAGTGTCTGTTATGAGTCAGCAGAAATGGAGTGTTTAATCAGAACAAATGTTTAATATTAAAAAGGGGCATTATTCTTATTGTTAAAATAAAAATAAGACAGAATGATAACTAGTATGCAGTCTCCTCTGCAGGGCCTGGTTCTGTTAGTGCTGCATATAATGAATTTTAAAAACTGGTAGCTGCCAGCTTACATTCAAGAAATTATTATTTGTAATTGTTTCTGAAGACAAATGCATTGAAATTAAAAATACAGATTTATTTCACCAATAAATCTAGTGTCTTTGTCAGCTTGGACTGTGATAACAAAATACAATATACTGGGTGTTTAAGCAACAGATATTTATTCCTCACAATTCTAGAGGCTGGGAAGCCAAAGATCAAAATGCTGGTAGATTTGGTTCTCAGTGACGGCCACCTTCTCACTGCATCCTCATCTGGTGAGAGTAAGCTCTCATGTCAATTTCTTTTTTTTTTTTATGTCAATTTCTTTTCAAATAAGGACACTAATTCCATCATGGGAGCTCCACTTTCATGTCATCATCTCAGCCTAATTACCTCCCAAAGGCCCCACTTCCTAATACTATAACATTGGGGGTTAGGGGTTCACCATAAGAAATTTGGGGGAGACAAACAACAGAGAAATGCATATGTTATATAAAGCAACACATCTACAGGTTCATAAATGTTAGAAACTTCATGTCCTTTCTTCTTCCTATTCTGGGGAAAGGACTCAACTATCAAATCTGCTTTGGTTGGTGCTTAGTTTAGTGCTACCTACTTGATGAGAGTGATAATCATGATCTATTTATAGTAAACTGATCTGGTGATTCCCTTCACAGTTTGGTATCACTATTATACTTCAGTTCTTGCTGAGATCATAATTCCAGGAGTCAGATAGGAAAGTACTTTGGCATATAACTAGAATTCCCCTCACGGTACTCATCTGTAGATGTCCTATAACTTAACACATGTGTAATTACTTTTATGAGAGGTTATAAAAAATAGTAGAATTGATTATTTGTAAATTTTTATAATAAATAATTTCCTTAAAATAGAGTATAACACTTAGCAATAAGCAAAATGTGTAGGAAATAACAAAAAGTATGCCAGAATGATTATTTTATTGTTCTGGATGTTAATTCTTCATATTCAGTTTACATATTTAAAATATTGCCATAAGATTTTTTCTTTCATGGGATTTCCTAGTTCCAATGTTTACAAACATGTTCAATTGACAAAAGCAATATCAAATTGTTAAAGTTCTATTTAGAGCATTTTGTCATTATACTATTATTTATTTATTTATAAATTAAACGTGGATTAGTCTCATGATTACACAGAGAAGTAGCTTTCATTCTGTGTAGATTAAATTTTCACTTCTGTAATGTAAGCAGGCTGCAAAGCATTTGAGGAAGAGCCATTTTTTCATATTGTATAGCTTTGAACTTTTTCACAGTAAAAAAACTCTTTTTGATGATGTAAATAATGTAGTATCATTGTAAAATTTAAATTTTCTTCTATGTTCTTCTTGCTTATATATACATATGAAAGTACATGTTTATGATTACTGTTTTTTTACAGACTAGAATCATATACATTTCTCAAAAATCTTTTTTCACTTAGCAATATATCATGAGAACCCTCTAACTCTTTCTCATGCCTTGATAATATTCCACAATACATATACACTCCAGTTTATTTAGTCATTTTCCTGTTGATTAGAGCTTACTTTGTTTACAGTTTGGGACCATTACAAACATCTTTTTGTATTGGTGCTTTTATTTCTGTGGGATAGATTTCCAAGAATGAGATTATTAAATCAAAGGTTATACATTTAAAAATTTTTCATTGAGATTTACAGGATGATTTTTAAAAAGGCTGTGATAATTCAAATTCCACACCCCCCAGCAAAGTTTGAGTGTATCCTTTTTATCTGAATTGCCAGTTTGGCGAGTAAGGAATAATTTAAACTTACCTTACGTTTCTCTCTCTATGGCATTTAGCTGCTCTTCATACATTTGTGCTCTCCTCTAATTTGCCTATTTACAATTTTTGCCCATTTTCATTATTTCTCTTTATGTTGTTGGTTTTAATGTGCTTTCTACAATATTCTATATAGTAATCTTTCACTTATATATTTTACAGTCATTTTCCAGTCATTTAATTGTAAACTATGTTTATATGGTGTTTTGTAATAAAAAATTTGTTTCTATCAATGTATATCTTTATACCTTTGGTTTTGCTTTTTTGATTGAAAAGATTTTTCATAAAATAAATAAGCTACAAGGATATATTTTACAGCACAGGGAATATAGCAAATATTTTATAATAACCTTAAATGGAGTATAATCTGTAAAATTTTGAATCACTGTATTGTACAACTGAAACTGATATAATATTCACATCAACTATAATGCAATAAAAAAAGGTTTTTCAAGTTCTGAGTTACACAGAGTCTACTAAAATTTTCTTCTAAAATTATTGTTATATTTTCTTATCTTTAATACACCTGGAGTTTATATCTGGTTATGACGTGAGTCCAACTTTCTTCGAAATGGATATCTGCTTGTATCAACAACATTTAGTAAGTTAATTATCTTTTGACCACTGAATGAGAATATCTCTCTGTATATTATATTCCCATAATGCTTAGATCTAATTAAAGACCCTTTATTCTGTTGTATTCATTCATGTGTCTATTATTTTAAAGTTTTTCTTAGGAGTGGCTGCTTGATTCAATCTGTTGCCAATTCAGCATTTATTGATCGCTTGTTTTTTTCTGTTTTAATATGTTTTTCTTGAAGTATAGTTGATTTATAATGTTAATTTCAGATGTATGACATAGTGGTTCAATATTTTTATAGATTATACTCCATTTAAAGTTATCATAAAATACTGGTTATATTCCCTATGCTGTACATTATATCCTGTATTTTATTTATTTTATATCTAGTAGTTTGTACCTCTTAATTCCCTTCTCCTATGTAACCCCTCCACTCCTCTCCTCAGTAGTAACCACTACTTTGTTCTTGGTTTCTATGAATAGTTTTTGATTTTTAAAATTCATTTGTTTGTTTTATTTTTTGGATTCTACATATAAGTGAAAAAATACAGTATTTGTCTTTCTGTGTCTGACTTACTTTGCTAAGCATGATCTCTCCAGGTCCATCCATGTTGTTTAAAATGGCAAAATTTCATTCTTTTTTATGGCTGAGTAATATTTTATTGTATATATATATGCCACATCTTCTTTATCCATTCATCTGTTGATGGACACTTAGGTGGTTTCCATATCTTGGCTATCGTAAATAATGCTGCAGTGAATGTTGGGGCACATGCATCTTTTCGAATTAGTGTTTTTGTTTTCTTCAGATATATATACCAAGGAGTGGAATTATTGGATCATATGGTAGTTTTAGTTTTAGTTTTCTGAGCAACCTCCCTACTGTTTTCCACAGTGGCTGCACCAATTTACATTCCTACCAACAGTGTACAAGGGTTCCTCTTTCTCCACATCCTTGCCAACATTTGTTATTTGTGGTCTTTTTGAAAAGAGCCATTCTGACAGATGTGAGGTGATACCTCCTTGTGATTTTGATTTAAATTTCCCTGATAACAGTGATGTTGAGCATCTTTTCATGTGCCTGTTGGCCAACAGTATGGCTTCTTTGGAAAAATGTCTATTTAAATAAGTCTTCTGCTCATTTTTTTCTTTGGGTTATTTGGATTTTTGATATGTAATTGTATGATGTCTTTATATATTTTGGATATTAACCCCTTTTCAGAATATCATATGCAAATATCTTCTCCCATTTAGTAGGTTGTCCTTTTAGTGTTGTTGATACAAAAGCTTTTAAGTTTAATTAGGTTCCATTTGTTTATTTTTGCTTTTGTTTCCCTTGCCTGAGGAGATAGATACAAAAAAGTTATTGCTAAGACTTAGTCAAAGAGTGCATTGCCTATGTTTTCTTCTAGGAATTTTATGGTTTCCAGTCTTATATTCAGGTCTTTAATCCATTTTGAGTTTATTTTTGTATATGGTGTAAGAAGGTAGTCCACTTTTATTCTTTGGCATGTATCTGTCCAGTTTTTCCAATACCATATATTGAAGAAACTCTCTTTCCCCGTTGTATATTCTTGCCTCCTTTTTGTAGATTAATTGACCATATTAGTGTAGGATATATTTCTGGGCTCTCTATTCTTTTCCATTGATATATGTATCTGTTTTTGTGCCAGTACCATACTTTTTTGATTGCTTAGCTTTTCATGATAGTCTCAAGTCAGGGAATAGGATAACTCCAGCTTTATTCCTTTTTTCTCAAGATTGCTTTGGCTAATTGAGATCTTTTGTGGTTCCATACAAATTTTAGGATTATTTGTTCTAGTTCTGTGCAAAATGACATGGGTATTTTGATAGGGATTGCATTGAATCTGTACATTGCTTTAGGTAGTATGTCCATTTTAACAATATTAGTTTTTTCCAGTCCACAAACACGAATGGATATTCTTCCATTTATTTCTGTCATCTTCAGTTTCCTTCATTAGTGTCTTGTAGTTTTCAGAGTATTAGTTTTTCACCTCCATAGTTAAGTTTATTCCTAAGTATTTTATTCCTATTTTTGGCAATATCTTTTTTTTAGATTGAAATGTAGTTGATTACAATGTTATATAAGTTACAGGCATACAATATAGTGATTCACACTTTTTAAAGGTTATACTGCATTTATAGTTATTGTAAAATATTGGCTATATTCCCTGTGTTGTATAGTATATCCTTATAGTTTCTTTTATACATAATAGTTTGTACCTCTTAATCTGCTACCTGTTTATTGCCTCTCCCCCTTCCCTTGACTACTGGTAACCACTAGTTTGTTTTCTAATTCTGTGAGTCTGATGCTTTTTTGTTGTATTCACTAGTTTGTTGTATTTTTTAGATTCCCTGTGTAAGTGATATATACAATATTTGTCTTTCTCTGTCTGACTTATTTCACTTCACATAATACCCTCCAAGTCCATCCATGTTGTTGCAAGTGGTAAAATTTCATTCTTTTATATGGCTGAGTAGTATTCCATTATGTGTGTGTGTGTGTGTGTCTGTGTCTGTGTCTGTGTCTGTATATTTGTATAAAATACATTTTGTGTATATCTATTATATCTTGGCAATTGTAAATAATGCTGCTATGAACATTGGGGTCCATGAATCTTTTCAAATTAGTGTTTTTGTTTTATTCAGATTTATACCAAGGAGTGGAATTGCTGGATCTTATGTTAGTTCTATTTTTAGCTTTTTGAGGAACCTCCATACTGTTTTCCACAGTAGCTGTACCAATTTACATTCCCACCAACAGTACGGGCGGGTTCACTTTTCTCCACATCCTCACCAACACTTTTTATTTGTGTTCTTTTTGATGATAGCCATTCTGACAAATGTAAGGTGATATCTCATTGTGGTTTTGATTTTCATTTCCCAGACAATTAGTGATGTTGAGCATCTTTTCATGTGTTTGTTGACCATCTGCATTTCCTCTTTGGAAAAATGTCTTTTCAGTCATTCTGCCCATTTTTTAACTGGGTTGTTTGTTCTTTTGATGTTGAGTTGTATGAGCTGTTTATATATGGTGGATATCAATCCCTTATCAGTCATTTAATTTGCACATATTTTCTCCCAGTCAGTAGGTTGTCATTTCATTTTGTCGATAGTTTCCTTTGCTATGCAAAAGCTTTTTAAATTTAATTAGTTTATTTTGTTTAATTTATTTATTTATCTTTGCTTTTATTTCCTTTGCTTTAGGAGACAGATCAAAAGAAATTTTGCTGCAATTTATGTCAAGAGTGTTTTGCCTATATTTTTCTCTATGATTTTTATGGTTTCTGGTCTTACATTTAGGTCTTTCATCCATTTTCAGTTTATTTTTGTATATGGTGGTAAAAGACCTTTACTTGGAAAACTATAAGACGCTGATGAAAGAAACTGAAAATGACACAAACACATGGAAAGATATACTATGTTCTTGGATTAGAAGAATTAATATTGTTTTTGTTTGTTTGTTTTTGCGGTACGCGGGCCTCTCACTGTTGTGGCCTTTCCTATTGTGGAGCACAGGCTCCAGATGCGCAGGCTCAGCAGCCATAGCTCACGGGCCCAGCCGCTCCACAGCATGTGGGATCTTCCCAGACCGGGGCACGAACCCATGTCCCCTGCATCAGAAGGCGGACTCTCAACCACTGCACCACCAGGGAAGCCCAAGAATTAATATTGTTAAAGTGACCATACTACCCAAGGCAATCCACAGATTCAATGCAATCCCTATCAAAATACCAATGGCATTTTTCACAGAATGAGAACAAATAATTTAAAAATCGGTATGGAAACACAAAAGACCCCAAATAGCCAAAATAATCTTGAGAAAGAAGAACAGAGCTGGAGAAATCATGCTCCCTGATTTCAGACTATACTAGCAAGTTACATTAATCAAAACAGTATGGCACTGACACAAAAACAGACACATAGATCGATAGAACAGAATAGAGAACTCAGAAATAAACCCACACACTTAAGGTCAATTAGTCTATGACAAAGGGGGCAAGAATATACAATGGAGAAAAGACACTCTCTTAAACAAGTGCTCCTGGGAACACTGAACAGTTATAAGAAAAAGAATGAAATTAGAACATCTCTAACACTGTATATAAACATATTTTATTCCTTTTGATGTGTTTATAAATAGGATTTTTTTGCATTCTCTTTCTGCTAGTTCATTTTTAGTGTATAAGAAAGCAGCAAATTTTTGTATATTAATCTTGTATCCTACAACTTTACTGACTTCCTTTATTGGTTCTAATAGTTTTGAAGTGGAGACTTCAGGGTTTTCTATATATAGTACCATGTTGTCTGCAAATAATAACAATTTTACTTCTTCCCTTCCAATTTGAAGGCCTTTTTTTTACTTTTCCTCATATGATTGCTATGACTAGGACTACCAAAACTGTTAAATATAAATAGTGAGAGTGAGCATCCTTGTCTTGTTCCTAATTTTAGAGAAAAAGCTTTCAGCTTTTCAACATTAAGTATAATGTTAGCTATGGGTTTGTCATAAATGGCCTTTATGTCAAGATATGTTCCCTCTGTGAAAACTTTGCTGAGAGCTTTTATCATGAATGGATGTTAAATTTTGTCACATGGTTTTTCTGCATCTATTGAGAGAATCATGTGATTTTTATCCTTCATTTTTTTAATGGGAGGGTATTACATTGATTGATTTGTGAATATTGGATCATCCTCCCATCCCCGGAATAAATCCCACTTGATCATGGTGTATGATCCTTTTTACATATTGTTGAATTTGGTTTGCTAATATTGTGTTGAGAATTTTTGCATTTTTGCTCATCGGGGATATTGGCCTGTAATTTTCTTTTTATTGTAGTGTCTTTTTCTGGTTTTGGTATCAGGGTAATGTTTGCCTCACAGAATGAATTTGGGAGTGTTTCCTTCTCTGTAATTTTTTGGAATAGTTTGAGAAGCATAGATATTAACTCTTCTTTATATGTTTGGTAGAATTACCCTGTGAAGCCATCCAGTCCTGGACTTTTGTTTGCTGGGAATTTTTTGATTACTGATTCAGTTTCACTACTAGAGATTGGTCTGTTTAGATTATCAGTCTTACTGGTTCACTTTTGGAAGATCGTAAGTTTCTAGGATTTTCTCCATTTTTTTTTTTTTTTTTGTGGCATATAACTGTTGATAGTGTTCTCTTGTAATTGTTTGTATCTCTGTTGTAATGGTTGTTATTTCTTCTCTCTCATTTCTTATTTTGTTTACTTGGGTCCTCTTACTTTTCTTAATGATCCTGGCTAAAGGCTTATAAATTTTGTTTGTTTTTTCAAAACGCTAGGTCTTGGTGTCATTGATCTTTTCTATATATATATATTTTTGGCCTCTATTTATGCTCTGATTTTTATTATTTACTTCCTTTTGCTGACTTTGGGCTTTGTATGTTCTTTTTCTAATTCCTTTAGATGTTAGATTAGGTTGTTTGTTTGACATTTTTCTTGTTTCTTGAAGTAGGCCTGTGTTGCTATAACCTTCCCTCTTAGAATTGCTTTTGCTGCATGCCATGGATTTTGGAAAGGTGTTTTTTATTTTCATTTATCTTAAGGTATTTTCTGATTTCCTCTGTGATTTCTTCTTTGACCCATTGGTTTTTCAGCAGTATGTTGTTCAGTTTCCATGTGTTTGTGTTTTTCCCATTTTTCTTTCTGTAATTTATTTCTACTCTCATATAGTTGTTCTCAGAAAAGATGCTTGATATAATTTCTGTCCTCTAAAATTTGTTGAGACTTGTTTTGTAGCCTAGTATATGATCTAACCTGTAAAATGTTCCATGTGCTCTTGAAAATAACGTATTCTGCCGTTTGGGGATGGAATGTCCTGTAGATATCCATTAAGTCCAACTGGTCTAATGCGTTATTTAAGGTGACTGGTTTTTTTATTGGTATTCTGTCTATGATCTTTCCATTGCTGTATGTCAGGTGTTAAAGTCCCCTACTATTATTATATTATTGTAAATTTCTCACGTTATGTCTATTAATATTTGCTTTATATATTTAGGCTCTCCTATATTAGTTGCATATTTGTTTATGAATATGATAGCCTCTTCTTGTATTGATCCCTTTATCATTATATAATGCCCTTCTTTTCTTTTGTTATAGACTTTGTTTTAAAATCTGCTTCATCTTTGCAAGGCAGAAATAGAGACACACGTGTAGAGAACAAATGTATGGACACCAAGCAGGGGGTGGGGGGTGGGATGAATTGGGAGACTGGGATTGATATACATACACTAATATGTATAAAATACATAACTAATAAGATCCTGCTGTATAGCACAGGGAACTCCACTTTGCTGTAAGTAGAAACTAATACAACATTGTAAAAAAAATCTTTTTAACTAAAAAAATAATAAAAAATAAAAATAATAAAAAAGAATGAAAGAGGATATTCTGGGTAAGGAGGTAAATAAAATGATCTTTTGACTGTATTGTTGGGTGGAAAATCAATGTACAGAGCAGTGTTTCTGGGCAAAAAGCATTTAAAATAATATTCTTAAATGTTAAAAACATAAAGTCTACTTCATCTGATATGAGTATCACTACCCCAGCTTTCTTTTAATTTCCATTCACATGGATTTTCTTTTTCCATCTCCTTTCAGTCTGTGTGTGTGTTTAGCTCTGAAATGAGTCTTTTATAAGCACATTTTAAATTCTGTTTTTTTTGTAAATTACATATAACTGGATTTTGTGTTGTACTTATTGGGTCTGTTGTCATGTTGCTTATCTTTTCTCTGGAGATATTAAGCTCTTTTCTTTTCTCCCCTCTATCTCTTAAATTATTTCCTTCATGAATCTTCTAAGCTACTAAATCAGACTTTAATAGTGATTATTCTCTTTTTCAATTCACCCACTGAATTATTAAAGTAGAGAATTATATTTTTGTTACAAAAAGTATTTTTTATGCTTTTAATAGTACTTATATTTTCTTACCTTATTTTGTTTAGTGGTTTTCTGTTTCCATCAACAGTTCTGTTCTATTATAAGCCATCTGTCTGGGTGTTTTCTTTCTTTTTCTTCTGTTTGACTCTTGGGTTCCTAGAGAGCAGAGCAATTTTCCTTTGATATGTATGGTTCTTTATATCTTGGTGGCCAGGGCTAGCTAACCTGAAGTTGTGACAGTCTGGATAATGGTGGTGGGAACAGCTGTCCTTCTGTATAGTTGGCAGGGACTGACTGGCAAGTTGGCAGTGGATGGTGAGGCACCAGAAAACCCTGGAAGAACCCTCTCTGCTCCCAAGTGGTCTTAACAGCAGAGGCTCTCTCAGCCTCTAGTGTCAGAAGCTCTGGGCTCACCTGTTTGTTCCTCTGTAACACTTCCAGTGAAAGGGAGACTAGCATTTGCTCTTTGGAATAGGCAGCCTTTTGTTTCCAGGGTTCTTATAACTCCTCGTCCCAACTCTCTCAGAGTAAGGGGTAGTGGTCTGATCCTTACCTGAGGACCCTCAGCCTCCATTATTTTGTATAGCCCAGAGGAGCTTAGATGTACTGATCCCTGGCAGATCCTAGTCTCTCAGACTCAGTAGCCACATCCAGTCTGGAGAACAGTGTAAGTACTCTGATCAGTAGGGCTGTGGTGGCAGAGGAGGGCAGCAGGTGTGATTCTAAAGGGTCAGTATAACCTGATTGATTAATTCAGGAACTATTATTTTGTCTCCAAAACTGGATAGCGAAGGCAATGAAATTTGGTGTTTCTCTCAGTCCCACCCACTTAATCCGGTAAAGCCTTTTATATTGTTGTTGAAGATATTTAAATAATAGCTTATCTTTGGAAAAAACTTAGATAATTGTCTAAAGGGTCAACTGACTTAGAGACTCTGCAAATTGAATGCATTTTAACCTAAAACCTCTGATCCTTTCTGAGGAATCTTGAAAGATTCACATATTTAAATAGAATTAAACAATTATAAAAATTAGGATAATTTTTCTTTCTGTCTCTGAGACTGAAACTGAGATATTCTTTATGGAAATTGTGAGCATTGTGAGGTAATTATTTGCATGGTGAGAAAAATAAAGGGAAAAAATCTTTTAATTCTTTTTTTCCTTCCTTCCTCCCTCCCACTCTCCTCCCCTTCCTTCCTTCCTTCCTTCCTTCCTTCCTTCCTTCCTTCCTTCCTTCCTTCCTTCCTTCCATTTCTTGTTCTCCCTCTCCTTCTTTTTATTCTCCTCTTCCTCTTTTTAATGCCTAGATACTAAGAAATATGGCAAAGAAGAAAATTGAGATGAAAGACTATTCTCTGCCACCTCTGATTTTCCAACTAGTAGACAGATTTGAGGTCTTGTGTAAAGAGAGTTTATGCCTATGAACAGAAAGAACTGTTCATGAATATCTTGGGAGATTTGAGTCAAAGATGACTCTTATGGACCCAGGTAAGGAAAAGCACCAGCCCACAGTGGGTTAGGGAGCCATTCTGCCCTTATCCCTGCTTCATCACAGAGCTCAGGGCAGCTTGGGACCCCACTACATCCTAGTAGCCACCAGCAGAGAGTTTATGTGCCCAGTAGAGCAATAAGAGAGTTTGGGGCACTTGAGAGAGTGATGTTCTTATGGGGCATATGGGATAGGAAAGATGTCCCTGCTAAGTGTAAGTAAGGCAGACTTCCACCGAGGAGGCAAGGTAGAAAAGCATGAGTGCGTGTGTCTATAGGTATGTGGTACATATTTTGGAGACCCTAATATAGCTGAGGAAGACTTCAAGGAAAGCATGGTGTTTTAGAATCATTCAAACGGGCTTAAGAGCAATTAGAATTTGTGCCCTAAAGCTAATGGAACTGTATTTATGCTGACAGGTTAGTGACACCTAGAGCATTCAAATTACATTTCTATAATAAGGAAAAGAACACTTTATATATTCTATAGCCCTTGGGGATGGTACATTTTAACTAATCTGCCTACTGCTTTTAGAAGCACTTTCTTTATTTTCCCTTTTTTCTTCTTCAGCACTGCTAGCTTTCTGCCAGAGAGGCAGCACTGTGTAGTTGATAAGGGTTTGGGCTCTGGGGAGGCTAACCATATAATTTATCATCCCAAATGGGACACTTTGAGAATTAAAGGACATGCCATTAATAATTACACTGGAACCATAGGGAAAACTGTGAATCTTTGGTGTAGAGAAGGACATATTGTCAGCTGAGCTTTGGAGCTAGACTGTGTGGGTTTGAGTTGTGCATCTGCTGTTCATGAGAGCCTGAGTTCATTGCTCAAACTCCTTTTGCTCTGATTTTCTTACCTGAAAAAGATGATAAAGGTAACCCACCTTATTAGGTTGTTGTGTGGAATAAACAAGTTAATATACAGAAAGCACTCTGAGCAGTACCTGGAGTATAGATGTGTGCTGTAACAAGGTTACCTATCTGTTATTACCATGGCTTTACCATTTGGTGGGAATGTCTTAGCCAAGTCTAATAGATATTGCTTAGCAGATATCAAACATGACAGCATTTTAAAAGCAAGACACATATATTAAATGGCACATTTTTAAGAAAGCAAATTCAAGGATATGGTCTGATTCAAGGAAAAGCCAATATCACTCTCTTTGCATGCAAAATAATTAGAATTTATTTTTCAATTTTCCAAAATGGTACAGCGTCAAATAGTCACCAAATACTCGCAGAAAACTAATCACAAGTTTGCATAATGCTTTCTCTGTGTTGTAAATAGCATAAAGTTGCTCTTATTTATTTTTACTGGATTCAAGTACACGATTTCTATCTAGAAAAACAGCGGTAATGCCTGGTAAATGGTCTCTTTCACTGTTTGACAAGACCTCACAACACAGGGATTTAGTCTCATCTCTCTGCTATCTTCTCTAGACCAAATGATGTGACCTGTTATTGATTATTTATTGTACGGTGACTTGTCCTGAACAAGAAAACTTAATTCAGGTGTTCTCTCTGTTTCCTTTCCTAGCTTTTCCCTAAATGCAGGAACTCCCCAAGAGTGTCTCTTTAACTGACTTCTGTACTTTTCCTCAGAGCTTTCTTAGGTGATCTCATCACCTTTCTCAACTTTCATTGTGATTTCTATGTACAAGACTACCACATCTCTCTTCTATGTCTCTTTGTTTCTCTCTCTCTTGCACATGAGTGTGTTCTTGGCTGAATTCTCTCCTTACACTTTCAATACAGAATTGTGAGTCATTTCCATCTCAATATCCACTGGAACCTAAAATTCATTGTGATTCTTTCCATTTGTTTCACATTATCCAATCAGTTGTTAAGTTCTCTTGGTTCTTTTGTCCTGGTATCTCTGACTTACTTTCTCCTTCCTTTCTATTTTCTTGGCTGCTACTTTATATCTGACCCATATAACTTATGAGTATACTACTAAGACAGTCCCCTAAATGTGCTCTTTTTTGGGGGGGAAAAAGACATAAAAATATATTCCTTTGTTCAAAATGTATTGTTTCCTTTCTGGAAAGTTTGAGTTATAATACAGGAGTCCTACATATCACAGAGACTTTACTCAAAGGAATAAACTTAAGAGTGATGTTTTGGGACTTCCCTGGTGACCCAGTGGTTAAGACTCCATGCTTCCAATGCAGGGGGAGTGGGTTTGATCCCTAGTCGGGGAACTAAGATCCCACATGCTGTGTGGCCAAAGGAGTGACATTTTAGTTAGGTGATGATGAGTAGGATAAAACCCCTTCCCACGTCTTCCTCATCTACCCAGTTAGCACTAAGCTAGCAGTGATCTACTGTAATTTTCTTAAGGTAGATTAAAACTTTTAGACTTGTTAAATAGTCACTTCCTCCCTACCAACTCCATGGTAGGAGTATACATACTTTCCTACACCCCTGCTGTTGGACTTGGCCATGTAACTAGCTTTAACCTCACAGTGGATGGAATATGCTTCCTCACGGTTTGGCTTTGGGCTTGGCCATGTGACTTGCTTTGGCCAATTGGATATCAGTGAATGTGACACCAGCAGAGACTTGACATGTGCTAGTCTTCCTGTGCCTGTGTCGTTGCATGAGAGTGACATGCCGCAACTATTCCTCTGGTCCAAGGAGGATAAGAGACGTGGAGGCTGAATAAACCACTTGCAGTTTATAGCTGCCTAGATAAGCCTAGCTTAGTTCAGCTGACTCACATGAGCTAATGAAATGTTTCTCATCGATAATGTGCTAAATAAATGCTTACCCTTGTATGCCCCTAATATTCTATGCTGTTTGTTTCACAGCAGTAGTTCCCTGACATAAGTTTCCAGAAAGTTTTTTTAACTTCAAATAAGCTAAGTATTTCAGTATGTGATACTCATTACGAGAGAAAAAATAAATTCACGTACTTTACAAAAATTGTCATGGTAATGCTAGAGGAAAAGAGAGGAATCCTAATAGTCAGATATTCAGCATGTCCTTTCACTCAGCAGTCTACTTCAGTGGTCTTAAACCTTAATGTGATGAAGAACCACTTGGGTAGATTATTTATAGAACAAATCCCTGGCCCTAAGACTAGCAATTAATTCATTAGATTTGGGGTAACTACCAGCATTCTGTATCTTTAGCTGTCACTCCTAGGTAGTCTAAGAATCATTGATTGCATTTGTTTTGTTTTCTTATATTCTTTCATTTATTTTATTTTATTTTATCTTTTGGCCACGCCACATGGCATGTGAGAGCTTAGTTCCCTGACTAGGGATCAAGTCCATGCCTCCTGCATTGGCAGGACAGTGTCTTCCCTGGACTGCCAGGGAAGTCCCTCTTATATTCTTTTCTCCTTCTTTCTTTTTAGGATTTCTTAGAGAGAAAAGTATAAGATATAGTTGGGTGACACATGAAACAAATATAAGGTAGAAAATAAAATGATAAGGGATCTACTCTACTCTCTTTTACCCTCCTGAATCTTTTTATTCATTGTGAGTAAAAGATTGAAGAGCAACATTATCCTGTTATTTTTCGTTTCCTGTAGTTCACGTCATAAGTTCAGTATGCTTTAATTTTTATTTTGCTATTATTTATAATTGATACCAAACAGTTCTCCAGAGGCCTCTTTTCAACAACCAATGTTCCCTTTGGCAGTGAAATCCACTAACCTTAACTGACTATGATTATACTTCAACCTAGTTCTCAGAGTCATGATGGTAATATTCATTTTACTATCCCAAAAGGCTCTTAGTATTCATCAAATATTTGATTAACATCATCTAATAAAGCTTATAGAATGCAGAAACATGAAACCTAACTCCATCATGATTTCTACTACTGTCCCTTTCATTAACACTGTGAGTTTCTTCTCTAAAATAATTAAAATCCATAATTGAATACACTAGAATAATTTTGGAAAATTAGTTTCATTATTCCAGTACTTCCATTTGGAAAGTTTGCATTATTTATTACAACTAAATGGATAAATGTGGCCCCTCTTTTCTTTCTTTTCATTTTACACTTACTCTTTTGGAGAGAATATTTGTTTTGTATATTGGTAATTTTTTAAGGGTGTGAGTAATAGCTCTTAAAGCTATGTTGACAAGAACATAAGGATGACTTGGACACTGTAAATAAGATGAGTGCACTAACTGCAGAAGTCTTATTCACCTTCAGAATTTGGCTCATTATACTAAGAAATATCCAACTCCCTTTCCTCACTGAGTTTGCTGTCCAAGTTTTAAATTATGCTATACCCTTTAGAAGCGAAGTATACCATGGGAAATTATAGATCTTTCAAAGATTCTCTTTGGAATAAAGAGTAGATTTAGATTTGTCTACTCTAGACTTATGGTCCACTGCTTAGCTCAAGTGGGTTTGGGCTGCATGGAGTTCATTAGTCTGAATTAGCTCTGTAGTTGAGCAGGGTACCTAGGACATGGCTGGGTTATTTATGTAGCACAAAAACTGGAGGTATTTTATGGACTGGAAAATAAAAACCTAAACATGGTATTTTAAACTTTGACTAAATCCCTCTCGTTCTATTCACATAGCAATCCAAGCAATCTTACTGTGGGAAGTAAGGGTATCTTTATTAAAAACACTTCAGCTTTATGAGATAAAAGCTATTCAGAACACTGGATGACTGTAGTGACTTCATTTTTTTTTGAAACATATTTATGAGAAATAGCAAAGGCCTCAGCGGAAATTACACAATTAATATTTTAGGAGGTCTGGGGTTCACCCAGTCAGCAGTAACATGAGGTGGCTGGGTCATAAGTCACAAGTATGCTTGGATTTCATAATTGTAAGCTTTACCTCTGACTTAGTAGAATAATTCAACTGACAACACAGAATCAAATGAAAATACTCAAACAATTTGAAAGAGAAATAAATTAAACCTAATATGAAAGGTCAGAAGCTCTCCATTAAAATTTATATGTATGAATTCTCTCAAGTTAAGCTAAATAAATATCTATAATAAAGGGTCTTAAAATGCCAGTGTCATTTCTGTTGCCAAATTTCGTAGTCTAGCATTTGAAATAAAATTTGCAGGTCTAGGTTTTGCATGATATCACTGCAAAACACTGTGGAAATCTCCAACTTCTAAACCATTTCCCTTCCTTCCTTTCACATTTCTATCCCTCAATCCTACCCCACCTTCCCAACCCCTATAAACTACTTACTTGTGCTTTCTAAGGGAAGTTGATCAGTTAGAATAAGAGGACTTGATTTATATTTTCTGTTAAGTAGAGCTCATATTCCCTGGAAACTAAGAGGTTGATCAGTCAGTGTTGACAACCATAGTATGCATAAGTGACTTTTTGGAATGGTCTCCGCTTCTTAAAGGTTTTATGATTTCTTGTGGTGTATGATTATAAAGTAACAAGAGCAGTTATGTCTGCCTTATACCCTAGGCATCTAGCACATATCTGGCACAAAGAAGGTGTTTAATAAATACTGGTTGAATGAATGCATGCATGGATGAATGAGTGAAGAGCAGTAAACAATTATTATTGAGGGCCACTGTAGTCAAGACCATAGTATTTGGAAGCAGCATTTATTTATTTACCATCAAGTATTTATTGAATATCTGTTATGTATCAGGCACTACGTTAGCCCCTGGAGACACAAAAGAAAGAGGAAAGACACTATCACTGCCCTATTGTAATGTGTAATCCAGTGCAGGATACGGAGGATTATAACACATAATAATAAGGTTTGTGACAGGGCAGGACAATGTGCTCTGGGTGCACAGAGATGTGTCACCAGACCCAAACTGGAGATCTCATGAAATATATTTGTGAAAAAAAGTGATATATCAGTTGATATCTGAAGAAAGAATGGGGCTAACCTTAGTGAAACAGATGTGAGGGAGAGAAAGGAAGAGTAGAATAGGCATGTCTGAATGAGGCTGTGGAAGATGGGAGGGTCACATCCTCCGTGGACTTGTGGGTCATGTTGAATAATGGCCCAAATGGTTAATTACCAAAGTCAATCAATATCTCTAAAACAAAGAAGCCTCAGTGGTGGTGGTGGCCTGGCTCTTTAGCTAGTTGTATGGCTGGTGATGAGTTTATTCAAAAGAGCCTTAGTGGGATGCCTCTATAAAATGAATCCCTTGGCATTCAAAGCTTAAGTCAGGCACTTGCATTATAAAAAAGAAAAAAAATACTGTCAGGCCTTACGCTACAGTATTTGATTATGAAAAAAAATGTATGGCTTTAATGACTTGCTTCCAAAGAATAGAGTATGGAAAGGGAAAATTGGGAACTTTACAGTGGAGAAACCTGGCAAACACTGTGGTATGCAAGTGATGAAGGTTACCATCACCAGTGATGTCACACAGCATCAGATACTGCCTGATAATGTGTGATGGAGCACCTCTGTGGTACTATTTCCAAAAAACGCATCGCTCCAGTCTAATCATGAGAAAAACATCAGACAGATCCAAACTGAGGGAAAAACTATAAAATACTTGATCACTACAGTACTACTCAAAGCTCTCAAGGTCATGAAAAACAAAAGATTGAGAACCAATCGCGAACAAACCAGAGGATACTAATGAGATAACAAATCAAAGCAATGTGTTATCCTGGATTAGATCCAGGAGCAGAAAGAGAACATTAATGGTAAAGCTGGTGAAATTCGAATAAAGACTAAAATTTAGTTATTGGTAATATACCAATATTGAGTTCTTAGATTTGACAAATATACCATGATGATGGAAGATGATAACAGCAGGGGGAAACTGAAACTAGGTAAAGAGTATTCACGAATTCTCTGTACTTTCTTTGTAACTTTTCTATAAATCTAAAATTCTTCCAAAATAAAAATTTATTTAAAAAAGTTTATTTTAAAAGAATGAAAAAATAACATATGGCTAAGATTTGATTGATTTGCAAATAATATTAATACTTGGGAAATAAATTTAAATTCTATACTATAGAATTTTATACTATATGAAATTCTATACTATATGAAAACTCTTTTAAATTGATATGAAAAAGACAAATAACTGAGTAGAAATGTAGGTAAGTGATATAAGGAACTTCCTAGAAGAGCAAGTTCACATGACAAATAAAACATGCTCAACCTCACTGGTGGTCAAGGACATGCAAATTAAAATAATGATGAGATATCTCTTTAGTTTGTTCAAAATTAAAAAGTGGTAATATCTGGTGCAAGTGGGGATTCCAAGAACATGGTACTCATATATTGCTGGTGGAAATTTTGTTAAATTCTTTGTGGAATTCATTTTGGCAATATATTAGAATATAATATACATATATATTCCTAGCAAACAGACTCCTGGAAAATGATTCCATAAAAATAGAAGTTAGTATAAGAGTGCATATTTCAGGGGTGTAGCAAAAAATTACTGAAATGAAATGAAAATCTATAATATGGGAATGATGAAAAAGCTGACATCAACACCAAGGTCTCAAAAACGACCATTATGAATGAATTAGAAATAAGCTTGGGAGGCTTTCCAGAGTGTATTATTAAATAACAAGAGGAATATATGAAAAATTTACAAAATATGTAAAATATGATTGCATTTTATAAATTTCATAGTGATGCATGATATATATATATACAAGATATCTATATTTATCTATCTATGTATATTATTTATTAAATGTGATAGTCTCAAGGGAATGCAAAAAGGAAATAACTTACTTTTCTCTACTGATGACTGAACAGACTTTCTGGGATATTCCTTGTCCCTGAATTAATCTTGATCTCAGATCTCTTGGCAGTTCCAACCAATTTTTAAGATAATAAAAAATCCAGTCTAACCTAATACCAAAACTTCAACCTCTCAACCAATTCAAATCTTCTCCCTTACCCCTAGCTCAGGCTGGATTCTTGCTTCTGCAAAGTGGCAGTAAGGAAGATGGGAAGGGAGGGGTGAGTAGTGATGTAGTATCATCTATTCTTTCACTGTTTTTCTATCTTGTTCTTGCTTGCCTTCCTCACTTTCTTGCTGCTTCTGATTCTTCCAGTGTCAGAGCAGGGAGAAGAGATGAGAGGCAACCAGGCAGAAGCTGATGCTGTTTGGAGTTCTTTCTTGGCTCTTATATGCTGTCTTTTGTGACAGACCTCCAACTGCTGCTGGTTTCTCTTGAGAATGAATTTGTAGATTCTGCATTGCCACCGCTGCACCTTGGTGCAGTGGCCTTTTATATTCCACCTTTTCCTAATTTGAGTGATGCACTTTTGGTTTATCCTTTTATAATTTTCTCTTAGTTCCTTTTCAAAGGATTTATATTTGGGGTCATTTCCTTCTGCCAGTTACCCTGAAAGGGGATTCTTTTAAGGCAGCTTTAACCTACTTACATCTATAGTATCACTTGACTTATGGAAAACTTACCCTCTTGCCCCACATCTGTGGAAATGTACTTTACTCCCATTGCAATCTTCTCTTCTTATTCTGGTGTCAGGAGAATTCTAGCAGCCTCTGATTTTATGGCATATTCCCCAAACTCTTGTAGGACTATATCATATTCTCAGAATTCTTTTGTAATAGAAGTGGATATAGTGCTGGCTGGGCTGATGAGTTAGTTTCCTTAGGTCAACAAGCATCCAATCAGAAAATAACATGGCAGAATCTTCTTATGTAAGCCTCCTTTAATCTTCTCAAAGGATTTTATTACTGCCCTCCTCACTCCCTACTCTTGCACTTGGGTTGGTACCTGGGAAGATAGCATCCCATCCTATATTAGGAAGAGGAAATGCTGGCTCATTCTCAGGCCAACCAACACTCTTCATATTAATAAATATTCACACATAGGCTCAAGTTGGGGAGTGACTAAGATTCACAGGCCCCATTTTATTCACCTTTTAATAAGTCATGTGAAAATGTGTCTGGGGTCTCTCTTTAAAAATGGTTAGAATGTTTTGACACTTATCACTCATCATTTCTGTTTAGGGTTTCAGCTCACTCTGAGTACAGAACCAATCCCAATTTAACATCTTCTTACAATTTAACATCTTCTTACACAAAAATTTGTACATGATAATATGAATATGGAATAAAGTAACAACCAGATCCTTAATAGTGATTTTCAGGATGGAGGATGGAGAGGTGAGAGAAAAGAAAAAAAGAGAAAAGTGCATATACAATAAGGACAGTATTTTAGAACAATCTCTAAATACACATTTTGACTGTGTGGTTATGTCGATGTGGAGAGATGAAAGAAAGGAACAGCAGCAGCAAAACATTTATGTGGTTATCTCAGGATGGTGTGACTTCAGATGATTTATATTTGCTTCTTTATACTGTTCTTTATGATAGTGTTTCAAATACATTTTTATATGATCTGGTAAAAACTATAGAGGTACATTTTTAAAAAGTATATAAACTTTGGAAAGCTTAAAGAAAATGAAATAGATATCTTACTTTCAGAACTTTTCAGAGCCTTGTAATGTATTAATTGGGAATCTCCAAGAGTATTTGCCAATAGAATGGGAGTATAGTATTCCCCCTTTTTCAGTGTGACACATCTTTAAGAAATGCTACATCAATAGATGTGTCAAAGAAAGATTATTTTAAAATTATATCTAAGTCATTGGTGTTCTATGAATTTATGAATTTGTTTTCTTTCTTACATACCTTTTAGGTAATATATTCAGAAATTTCAATGATGTGCCTATTGTTTCCCTTTTTTCCCCAATTACAGTGTAAACTCCATGAGATTAGGAATCTGAGCTGCCATATTTATTACAAAAGGTACCCATTTAGAATTGTACCTGGTACACAATAGGTAATCAATAAATATTTGCTCACGCAAGAGGGAGGGGATATGGGAATATATGTATACATATAGCTGATTCATTTTGTTATACAACAGAAGCTAACACACCATTGTAAAGCAATTCTACTCCAATAAAGATGTTAAAAAAATTAAAAAGAAATATTTGCTCAATGAATAAATGGATGATTTTTCTATATCATTCTTACATTCTAGTTTGTGTTCATTTTGTTACCACCAGTTGTCTATGAGAATATCCATTTATTCTCATCCTGGCCATCTTGGGGTAGTATCATACTTTTTCATTATTTCTAATCTGACAGATGAAAAATGATTTCACAGCATTGTTTTGAATTGTCTTATTCAGTTGCTAGTAAGAGTGAATCTTTTCTCATAGGCTTGCATGCCATTTGAAATTCTTCCTTTTTAATGGTCCATTTGAGTCATTTGCTAATTTGTTTAATGGTTTGGTTGTATTTTTCTTAATAATTTGGCTATGTTTTTATATACTTGGAATAATAACCCTTTTTCTGTCAAAATTCCAGATGCTTTTTTTTCCCAATTTGATGTTTATTTTAAAATTTAGATGGTGTAAGTGTTTTGAAATAAGCATCTCTCTCAGTACCCTCTAGTCTCTACTTTATAGTTCCTCAGTGTTTCTGGCTTGATACAGATTCTTTTTTATAGTTTGGTATTTTGTTGGTCATTTCAGTTTTTTATTTATTTTTTTCCTGTGGTTCACCTCTTGGTTGGCTGGTGTAAGCCTTCAAATAATATTTATAGAAAAAATATCTAATATCCAAGAGCTGTGGCGTTGAGAGAATCTTTCCTTTGTGTTTACACATGACCTACAATTTGGCTACACGTCAAAATCTTGGGTTACAGTTATTTTCTCTAAAAACTCTGCAGATGTAATTTCATTTCATTTTAGCATTTAATATTTGGTAGAAAAATTCTGAAGCCACTTTGATTCCCCTCTTCCCTCAAAATAATTCAGTCTGGATGGTTAGGGAGTCTTTGTCTCTGAAACTTAAAAATTCCATTGCCATGTAGCCATGTATGTTTTTTTCAGGATTAATTTTTTTTGTTTTTTAGTAAACCTTTTAGATATACAGATTCAAGCATTTCTATAGATCAGGAAAGTTATTTTTAATTTAATTATGTATTTTTATTCAGATTTTTCCGGTATTTTCTTTAGGAACACATAGATGTCTATTGAATACCAATTTTCAAGCCTTTTTGCTTGCTTGGAAATTTTCTCCCTTTTGTCCCCTACATGATGAATTCAAGTTTTCTGTAGTGCAAGTTTTACTATTCATTGCTCCTGATGCATATTTCAGTTCTGTGATTGCGTTTCTTCAGTCTCTTACCTCATTGTGATCTGTTTTCTTCTTTTTCTCAGCCTGTTGCTTTACCATTTTATTTTTTCATCTCTGGTTTCAGAATCCATTTTTTACTTGATGTTTATAGTGATCACAATGTTGATATATTTACAAATTTCACTTTTGTTTTCTATAGTAAGTTATTTTGGCAAAAGTCCCTCTGTCTCTCTCTCTCTGTCTCTCTCTCTCTATATATATATATATTCCTTTATGTATTTATACACTTTTAAAACTTATTCATTGAGCATAAGGCTATTTATAGATAGTAATTGCCCATAAAGAGCTTAATGGGTTCTCATTGTCTAAACTGTGCCATTAAAATCCTTTATCATATCTTGTGATTTTTGACTGGTGGACTGCATTTACTTAACCAGTGATCTAATAGCCTAACGTGAACTGAGAGGGAACTAAAATTATAGGAAGTTCTATAACTTTACTATAAGGACTTTCCTCTGTAGCTAACAAGGGAACTTCCTTATAGAGCATTTTCTTCTTTATTAATGAATGTGCTATGTTGGGAACTGGCTTCCAGATGATGTGTTTTCTTTTGGCTCTCAGCCTTATACTCACATCAGCTTTCCTGGTACTGCTGCTGCTCTACTCATCTGCTGACAATGCAGCCCAAGTGCAGCCTCCCAGGGCCATTGATTTCCTAGTGGCGGACAGGAGTCTAAATGTGTGCTGCATATTGGTCATGCACTGTCCATGAATCCAGTATTTCCTCTTCAAAGTTAAGTGGTGTTAGTGGGTTTCTGCATGGGTTTTCTTCCTTCCTGCTGATTCTTAGCTTTTACAGCTGGAGAATTTGGGCATCATCTCTCAATTCCCGTCTTCAGTATGATCCCATCTATACTATAGTTTGTACTAAAAACTGTTGTCATGTTGGTGGACCCTTACATTATTGATCAAATTTCTCCATATCTTTATTTTCATATCTTTATTTTATCTTACAATCTCTTGGTCCTTTCAGTAGGAATCTGGAGCAATGAATGGTTAAATGTCTTTCATGTTACCAGGAATTTTCTTTTCTAATATCTAGATATTCTAATATCTAGGTAACTGCAGTTTCTTCTGCAATTTCTGATAAGAATTTTTCACCATCCCAACTAACATCTAAAATCATGCAAGTTGGTTTTATTCATCAAACACTGAATACCTATTATGTTTCAGACACTCAGAATGCCAACATGAATTTAAAGAGAAGTATCCTTTCCTTTCAAAGGATCAAGACAGTCACAGTCTAGATGCTGAGCAGCAAGTAAACAACTAGTTTACAACACAATGTGATTAGTTCAGTCACACAGGTAATAGGAAAAATATCTCAGTAGCCCAAAGTATGAAAGTGAAAGAATTTCAAGTATCTCATGCTAATAAATCTAGATTTTTGTCTTCTAAACATGGATAACCATGACTTCCATCTTTTCTTTTAAGTCACCGGGAAACAAAATTGCCAAAGGAAAGAACCCAGTGGCATAGAACAGCGTAGCACTCCGGGTTGCTATTTCATTGTTCCATATCTTTCTACATCATGTTCCATGATATCATGTGATTTTTTTTTAATATTTTAATGAAATCAGGGCCATGAATGTCTGAGGTATTCTTCTACTCTTCTAATAGAAAAGTAGTACTGACCCTAGTTGTGCTCCTTTGATTTCTAACCTTTTTTTCTCTAAATATATACAAGTCATCTGCTCAAAAACCTGTCCCATAATTTTATCTTGAGATTGAAGTCAGTGTTTCTGTGGTTTCTGAAACCCATCCTTAAAACTAAAGGGACAAGACACCTTTTGCCTACCTTAGTCTTTTGCTGCCTTTTCAAGTTTGTATGGCTCCTAAAAGTTAATTCAAGATAGTGTGTGTTCATATCTGATGATTCTTTCAGCCATCTCTGATTTGGTCATCTGGATCTGAGTATTTGAACTCTTTCTATAAACTTACATGTTCTTTTAATTTCTTCTCAATTATCTTAAGGTTCCATTCAGTACATCTAACACAAGATTGTTTACCTCCTTCCTAGATGAAGTGAGAGGATTTATGTTATCTCAAAGATACTAACTTAAGCCTACATTTGGCACTTTGCTGGCTTAAGTCATAAATATTCATGTAGACTTCTACAAGGGAAAAATGAAAAGTGTTGCAGGGATATCTCCCTTTATTGATAGTTGAGACCTTTCTCATATAATCATTCTTTATTGCTATCTTAGATTCTTTACCTTTCAAACTGAAAGAAAGGTTATTGAAACAAAATTTCTCAACCAAATTGTATTTGTACATGTTGTGTTTGGACAAACAGAAGCTTATTAATTGGTTGTTCATTTAAACCATTTTTTCCCAGAGAGGGTTTGGAAGGTCTGCCACATTGAGGGTGTTGCCTTAGGTCAGCTGAAGAAAGAGCAGGATGTTCTCTGGATGGAGTGAGTTTCAGGAAGTTGTTGAGCAAGGAAGGTTCAGACAGAAGAACTTACGTAGTCTCAAGGCAATTTCTGAAACATTTTTTTATTCCCCTGCCTCAAATATTCAAATAAAAATTACATCCTAAAGTAAATGCTGCTGACTCTGTCCACTGTTTTGAGCAGTCTACATTTCCTTTTTCATTACAATGGGTGATGGAGTAGACATATTGAATTTATTTCTAAGCCACCACTTTAATTATTATCACATTACTGTAACATAAAGTTTGGATTTAAAAAAATCATGCCTTTAAGAGCTTTTATTTCTTGCCTATGGGGTATACAGCTGTTACTTAGATAATAAATAAGGACTATTTCTATAAAAAAAGTCTCTGGTAGCAATTTTTGCTTTGCTGAAGTAAGCTGTTAGTCATCTGTCTCCAAAGGGTAATCAGTGAGGTTTTAAATATTGCTGTGTCTTTCTGCTTTTACAATATATTTGATTAGCCAATAAATATAGGTTAGTATATTTCCAAATTAGAGTTACTATGTTTGCATTCTCCTTTACTAAGGCAAATTATTTTTTTCCTAATATTTTGATGAAAAAATATTGTTTCTTTGTGAAATTTAAAGGAGCTAAATAAAACTGTGGAGATTGTACTATGTTGTTTCTAGAAAAAGTAGCAGGTATATGCACATGTATGTGTATTTTTAACTTACAGAGCAATATATCATAGATGAGCACTTGCACCTAACATTCCCAGTCTCTCTATAATATCCTCCCTTCCCCTGTCCTGTTTCTCAAGAGCCAGAATTGTGTTTGTGTTTTAGGGACTTTAAGAAAGTTGATTATGTGTTTTTCTCCACTCATTTGAAAGGGATAAATCAAGATATCACTTGTAAAATCTAAGCTCTGACAAAGTGAGAGAGTGGCATGGACATATATACACTACCAAACGTAAAATAGATAGCTAGTGGGAAGCAGCCGCATAGCACAGGGAGATCAGCTCGGTGCTTTGTGTCCACCTAGAGGGGTGGGATAGGGAGGGTGGGAGGGAAGGAGACGCAAGAGGGAAGAGATATGGGGACATATGTATATGTATAACTGATTCACTTTGTTATAAAGCAGAAACTAACACACCATTGTAAAGCAATTATACTTCAATAAAGGTGTTAAAAATAAATAAATACCCAGCTCTGCTGGTAGACGCCAGTTATTGAACAGTATAAACTTTGTGGGGAACATTTATTTTTGTTTCTTTCTTTATTCACCACCTTCAAACATGCCCCTTACAAGTCAGGGTATACAAACCAACTTGCAATTGATAGTAATATAGAGAGCTTTTTGGTAGTTGTTTTCTTTTTAACAGTGAAATAAAATTTCAACATTATTTTTTACCTTGATAAACTTTCAGGAAAATGTGACATTTACCCCATAAGATCTAGCTTTCTGGAGAGGAAACAAAGGATTAATTTTGTCGAGGTTACCTGTGCCTAAAAGCCCTGTGGCTTTTCTATTGTTCATCCTGAGAGACATTCTCAGGCCCAGGCCCTCTATGAGTCCCTCCAGCTCTTCCAGGAAACTCAGGACCCAGCTCAGGGGGCAGTAGCTGCCATCACTCATAGACTTATCCCTTGGCATTCCATTCTCTGAAAGATTGACTGGAGAATGGAATATTTATACAACTTCCTAGTACAGTGTCATAGTTCTGTCCAACTCAGAATTTTTAGTTATTCTAACAAAAAAGAAAAAAAAGAGAGACAGAGGGAAAAGATTCTACGAAGGCTTTCTGAACACTTCTCCTCATCCCGCCCCTCCACAACTAGCAGAACTTGTTTCCTTTCTTTGTCTCCCCACTATTTCCACACTCCATCACTTAAAGCAGTGGTCTCCAACCCCCAGGCCATGGACTGGTACTGGTCCATGGCCTGTTAGGAACTGGGCTACACAGCAGGAGATGAGCGGCAGGCGAGCAAAGCTCCATCTTTATTTAGAGCCACTCCCCATTGCTCAAATTCTTCTAAAAAACTGAAGAGGAAGAAACACTTTCAAGTTCATTTTATACACTTCCAGGTTCATTTTATGAGGCCAGCATTGCCCTGATACCTAAGCTAGACAAGGATACTATAAGAAAAAAAAAAAACAGGAATTAGATTCTCATAGGAGCGCAAACCCTGCTGTGAACTGTGCATGCGAGAGATCTAGGTTGTATGCTCCTTATGAGAATCTAATGCCTGATGATCTGAGGTGGAGCTGAGGGGGTGATGCTAGCACTGGGGAGTGGCTACAAATACAGATTACCATTAGCAGAGAGGTTTGACTGCACAGAGACCATGATAAATCAACTGCTTGTAGACCCATATCAAAACCCTATCAGTGAGTGGCAAGTGAAAACAAGCTCAGGGCTCCCACTGATTTTGCATTATGGTGAGTTGTATAATTATTTCATTATATATTACAATGTAATAATAATAGAAATAAAATGCACAATAAATGTAATGCACTTGAATCATCCCCAAACCATCCCCCTATCCCTTGGTCCATGGAAAAATTGTCTTCCATGAAACAAGTCCCTGGTGCCATAAAGTTTGGGGACCACTGACTTAAAGGATTTTATTGCACTATCTGTTTTTGTCCCTTCCACTAGACAGTGAGCAAATCTCTTGTCTTATTTACCATCATATTTTAGGCAGTAAAGGAGACCTTAGCAAGCCTTGACGCTTGAGAAACGTTTGATGAGTAAAGGGATGAATGATCACCAAGGATATTAGCCTGTAGTTTTTTGTTTTGTTTTTTTTTTCTTATAGTATCCTTGCCTAGCCTTGGTATCAGGGCAATGCTGGCCTCATAAAATGAACCTGGAAGTGTATAAAATGAACTTGGAAGTGTTTCTTCCTCTTCAGTTTTTTAGAAGAATTTGAGAATGATTGGTATTAATTCATTTGAAATGTTTGGTAGAATTCACCTGTGCAGCCATCTGATCCTGGACTTTTATTTATTTATTTTTGATTACTGATTCAGTCTCCTTGCTTGTTATTGGTCTCTTTAGATATTCTATTACTTGATGACTCTGTCTTGGTCTGTTGTATTTTTCTAGGAATTTATCCATTTTTTCTAAACATATATGCAAAAGTCCTCAACAGAATACTAGCAAACTGAGTTTAAGAGCACATTAAAAGGATCATACACATGCAAAGATGGTTCAACATCTGCAAATCAATCAGTGCTGTACACTACATTAACAGAATGAAGGATAGAAATCATATGATCATTTCAATAGATGTAGAAAAAGCATTTGACAAAATTCTACATCTTTCATGATGAAAACACTCAACAAATTAGGTATAGAAGAAATGTACCTCAATGTAATAAAGACCATATATGACAGACCCACAGATAACATCATACTCATAAGTAAAAATTAAAAACCTTTTCTCTAACATCAGGAAAAATACAAGGATGCACATTCTCACCACTTCTATTCAACATATTACTGAAAGTCCTAGTAATAGCAATTAGGCAAGATGAGTAAAACACATCCAAATTGGAAAAGAAGGTGTAAAATCATCTCTGTTTGCAGATGATATGATCTTATATATAGGAAACCCTAAAACTTCAAAAAAATTCTGTTAAAACTAATGAACGAATTCAGTAAAGTTGCAGGATAAAAAATCAACATACAAAAATCAGTTGCACTTCAATGCATGAACAACGAACAACAAAAAAGAAATTAAGAAAACAATCCCAATTCAGAAAACAATCCCAATTTCGATAACATCAAAAAAAAAAATACTAAGGAAAGTATTTAACCAAGGAGGTGAAAGATCTGTACACTGAAAACTATAAGACATTGATGAAAGAAATTGAAGAAGACATAAATAAATGGAAAGATATTATGTGCTCATGAATTGGAAGAATCAGTATTGTTAATATATACATACTACCCAAAGAGACCTACAGAGTCAGTGTAATTCCTATCAAAATTCCAATGAGATTTTTCACTATAATAGAAAAAAATAATCCTAAAACTTATATGGAACCACAAAAGACCCTAAACAGCCAAAGCAATCTTGAGAAAGAAAAACAAACCTGAAGGCATCACATATCCTAATTTCAAACTATGTTACAAAGCTATAGTAATCAAAACATACTGGCATATACACAGACATATAGATCAGTGGAGCAGAATAGAGATCTCAGAAATAAATTCACACATTTACATTCAATTCATTTTCAAAAAAGGTGCCAAGAACTCATAATGGAGAAAGGATAGTCTCTGCAATAAATGATGTTGAGAAAACTGGATATCCATATGTAGAAGAATGAAATTGGACTCTTATATAAAAATGGACTTGAAATGGATTAAAGACTTAAATGTAAGACCTGAAGCTGAAATATTCTAGAAGAAAACATAGGGAAAAAGTTTCTTGACATTGGTCTGGGCAGTGATATTTTTTGGATATGATTTTAAAAATACAGGCAAAGAAAGCAAAAACAGACAAAGGGATTGCATCAAACTAAAAAGCTTTTGGACCCCAAAGGAACAATTGTCAAAAGTGAAGAGAGGGCTTCCCTGGTGGCGCAGTGGTTGAGAGTCCGCCTGCCGATGCAGGGGACTCGGGTTCGTGCCCCGGTTCGGGAAGATCCCACATGCCGCGGAGCGGCTGGGCCCGTGAGCTGTGGCCGCTGAGCCTGCGCATCCGGAGCCTGTGCTTCGCAATGGGAGAGGCCACAACAGTGAGAGGCCCACGTACCGCAAAAAAAAAAAAAAAAAAAGTGAAGAGAAAACCTACTGAATGGGAGAAAATATGTCCAAACTATACATTGAATAAGGGGTTAATATCCACAATATATAAAGAACTCAAACAACTCAATGGCAAGAAAACAAGTGACCTCATTTAAAAATGGACAAAGACCTGAACAGACATTGTTCTGAAGAAGACATACAGATGGCCAATAGATACATGAAAAGGTGTTCAGTGTCACTAATCATCATGGAAATGCAAATCAAAACCACAAGGAGATATCACCTTACCCCTATTGAATGGCTATTATCATAAAGTTAAGAGATTACAAATGTTGGCAAAGATAGGGAGAAAAAAAGAACTCATACACTATTGGTTGGAATGTAAATTGGTGCAGCCACTATGGAAAACAGTATGGAGGTTCCTGAAAAAATTAAAAATAGAACTACTGTATAATCTAGCAATTTCACTCCTGGGTATATGTCCAAAGAAATGAAATCAGTATCTCAAAGAGCTATCTACACCCCTATGCTCATTGTAGCATTATTCACAATAGCCAAGATGTGGCAACAACCTACGTGTCCTTTAATGGATGAATGGATAAAAAAATGTGATATATCTATGTATCGACATTAATATATCTCTATATCTCTATCTTTATCTCTATCTACCATCTATCTATCTATAATGGAATATTATTCAGCTATAAAAAGAAGGAAATCCTACCATTTATGAAAGTAACATGGGTGGACCTGGAGGCCATTATGCCAAGTGAAATAAGCTAGACAAAGAAAGACAAATACTCTATGGTATTACTTATAGATGGAAACTAATTAAAAGAAAGTCAATTTCGTAGAAACAGAATAGTGGTTGCCAGGAGTGAGGGGGAGGGGGAAATGAAGAGATGTATGTCAAATGGTACAAGCTTTCAGTTATAGGAAGAACAAGTTCTGAGGATCTAAGGTACAGTGGTGGTGACTATAGTTAATAACATAGTTAATAATGTAGCATTGTTTACTTGAAATTTGCTAAGAGTAGATCTTAAATGTTCTTACCACACATACACACCCAAACACACCCACCCAAAAGTTAACTATGTAAGGTGATGGATATGTTAATTATCTTGATCTTATAAATCATTCTACAATGAATATGTGTGTGTGTGTGTATATATATATATATATATATATATATATATATATATATATATACACACACATACACACAAACAATCATCACATCGTATGCTTTAAATATATAAATATATCAATTATTCCCCAATAAAGTTGGAAACAAAAGGAAAGAATGAATGTTGAACAAAAGGAGCAATAAAAAAATGAGCAAGCTACAAAAATTATAGACTATTAGTTTCTTATTGATGCTGTAACAAATAACTACAAACAGTGGTTTAAACAGCACACATTTATTATCTTGCAGTTCTGGATGCCAGAAGTCCTAAAATCAAGATGTCAGTGGGGCTGCATTTCTTCTGGAGCCTCTAGGGAAAAATCTATTTCCTTTCTTCTCCAGCTTCTAGAGGCTACCTGCGGTCCTTGGCCGGTGGCCCCTTCTGTCTTCTTCAAAGCCAGCTTCAACTCTCTCTCTTATCTCTGCTTTCATCTTTACATCTCCTTCTCTGACTCTCACTCTCCTTCCTCCCTCTTATAAAGACCCTGTGATTACACTGGGCCCACCCAGGTAATCCAGGATAATCTCCCCATCTGAAAATCCTTAATTTAATCACATCTGCAGGGTCTCTTTTTGCCATGTAAGGTTTTGGAAATAAAGATATGGACATCTTTGAGGAACCATTATTCTACCTAAATTAGGTAGAATTGCAAGATTCTAGTTCTTAATGCCTGACCCCATTAGGGATAAGTAAGAACCATGTCAGGTTGGTATACATAGTATTGTTATTTGCTAATACTCCCCTCTCTACCCTGCTTACCTCCCTACTCCTCCACCCTCCAGTCTGAGTCTCCCTTTAGAAAAGATCTTGCTGGCCACTCCTGAAAGGTAATTTCACTTCCCTGTACAAAGGCCTGTAGATGGAAACTGCCAGGTCCCATGTTATCAGAATCTGGTTCTATTTGCTTAATCTCATGCAGCTAAATATCTCCTCCTCTTCTGAGATGGTAGAACACTCGGTACGCAGGAATTATGTAAGTGATGAGCTATCAGATTCTCACCATTATTGAAATGAATTAAACAAACCCCTCTACCAGCTTAGTATAGACATTTGCTTTGTGTCAGTTGTTTTGGCAAATCATGACTTAGACAAAATTGTATCTGAGAAGAAGTAATTTCTCAAGCTTTCCTTGGATTCTCTAATGAAGGTGCCTTTCTTTTACCCGTTTTATACTTATACTAACCATTTTGCCTTTTGTGGTGTTAGCAAGCACACCATGCTCTTCCTTTCTGTCAAAAACTTACCTAGCCATCAAGGTTTGTTCTGCATTGCCCTCCTCAGAGTGGCTTTTCCACCTTCCCAGATGCTTAGAGTTGGCATCAATCTTTATTCTATTGTACCTTTACCATAGAACTTTGCATGTGTGTGCGTGCGTGTGTGTGTACCTGTGCACAAGTGTGTGATTTGAAAGTTGTATGGTATAAAAGGTTAAGGGCGTACACTTTGGAGGCAGACTGATTCAACTTTAAATCTTAGCTCTAACATTTATCAGCTGGGTGATCTTGGGCTTGTCGCTTTACTTCTCTGGGCCCCAATTTCGTCACGTGTAACCTGAGTTTGTGTGAGGTTTAAATGAGAAAAGCTCTTAGACTAGTGCTTAGCTCACATTTTATGTGTTATGATTACTTATATTTGTCTCTCTGTGTTATAGTAGATTGTAAGCTATTAAAAGGCAATGGTGGGCTTCCCTGGTGGCGCAGTGGTTGAGAGTCCACCTGCCGATGCAGGGGACACGGGTTCGTGCCCTGGTCCGGGAAGATCCCACGTGCCGCGAAGCGGCGAGGCCCGTGAGCCATGGCTGCTGAGCCTGTGTGTCCGGAGCCTGTGCTCCACAACGGGAGAGGCCACAACAGTGAGAGGCCTGCGTACCACAAAAAAAAAAAAAAAAAGGCAATGGTGATGACAATATTTATGGTTATACAGTAGACAACGCTTGATACAGATCAGAAACATGAAAACTGTTGACTTAAATTCTATATAAGCTCTCATTCTGTATAGGCTTTCCCCTTGCCCTGTGTTCCCTGTCTCTGTAAATGGCATCCTCCTTCTCCTGTGTGCTGAAGTCCCAACCTGACTCGTTCTTTACCTCTTCCTTTTCCTTTCTTCTCTAATACCTGCCCTTGATCTGTCTATTCTTTCTGCCTCTATCGTCCAACCTCTGAATACCAAACCAGCCACTACAGTAGTCCATATGTGGTTTCTTTGGTTTCATTCTTGACATACAATCTATTTTCTAACCAGCTGCCCAAGTAACCTTTAAGACACATAAGTAAGATCATGGTGCCGCCTTGCTTAAAACCCTCTCATTTCTTCATTGTACTTTTTTTTTTTTAACTGTCTGGCTTCTTTTTTTAAAATTAATTTTTATTGGAGTATAGTTGCTTTACAATGTTGTGTTAGTTTCTACTGTACAGCAAAGTGAATCAGCTATATGTATACATATAACCCCTCCTGTTTGGATTTCCTTCCCATTTAGATCACCACAGAGCACTGAGTAGAGTTCCCAGAGCTATACAGTAGATTCTCAGTTATCTATTTTATACATAGTATCAATAGTGTACATATGTACTTAGAATAACATCCATTCCCCTTATCCTGACCTACCAACCTTTCCACAGCCTGCTTTTCCAACCTCATCTTGCTCCTGTGGCATTCTCCCTACTCTTCGTACTGTCCAGCGCCCTCCCACCTTAGGTCATATTGTTCTTTGTGGGTAGAGTGCTGAAGGCTTGCCCTGTTTGTTTTGGACTGAGGCATTATAATTCCTTTCTGTTGTGGAGATGATGCAGTCACCCAAGTGCCATGAGTTCTCTGCTGGTGTCTTTGGCACAAACGTGAAAGTTTAAGTCTTGGTTTTGGTTTTTGTTTCTTAATCAGGGTTCTCATTTTTTGGCATTAAAAGTACAAGCTCATTAGTGACTTTGGGGTATTGAAATTACTGAAGGCAGCAAAAGATCAGAGCTTTGAATGACAGTCATACTCATGCCATTGTATTGAGACTTGTTTCCTGGCTCGCTGCTGGTTATTTTTCTTTATAGCCCCTTATTTGTTGCAGAGACTTGTTGCAATTGTTATAAATGTTTATATCTACTTATTAGAGTGATTACTTTGCATTTATGTCTCAGCAGTGTGCATACTGTAACTCATGCAAAATGTTAGCTGTTAAAAAAGACTGCTGGGCCTGAGTTAATTAAAAATACAGAGGAGGCTGAATCTTATTGTGGGTGTAGCATCAGGCTCTGTTTGGACAGGAGTTTTTATATATTATGAAGTAGAAAAGGCAGAAAATAAAAAAGAAGAAGAAAAGCATTGTATCTGGATAGAGCCACATGCTTGAACTACAGTTGCTGATTTTTATACAACAGAGTAGATGGTTTATGTTCAGTTATGATTCTCCTTTTCAGAAATTTATTCTCCAGCAAGCACTAGGCAGAATGTAGCTTTTTGTGCCGTTTCCAAATTTCTTTCTCTGTAGTCCTCCCCACTACCCGCACCCACCTATTATTTATTTATTTTTCTCCTCAGTGAAGGACAGTGTTAGCAGCAGCAACAGCACTTGAATTAACCTAATTTCTTTTTCTGTGTGTTAGCAGAATGGTTCAAGGTCCAGAGCAAGGTGAATTTTTCTTAGACTATGCACACATTCTCTAACTGCAGAGATCACCCAAGGGCAAAAGTACCTATTGCTGAGAGCCATTAGGATCCCTTCCCTTCACTTCCTTTAAAAAGAGAGTTGCTTGATGCCTGAAACATGATATCTTTCTCTAACCCACATGGTTACAGGCAATTTCAACATATATGTTTTGGGGAGTTAATATATGATAACAGGCAATTCTAGACCTGCGTGGAAGGACTAATAGTATTCAATCCACATTTATGATGATAAATTGGTGACACATTTTCCAAAAATGGTAACATTGTGCTGTGCAAGTTAAAGTATTATTTTAAAAATCTTAGTGCTGGCTTTTAATGAGTCTAAAAATATTTCTTTTAATTCAAGGTAAAGCTCATTCAAGTTTTTGTTGTAGGAAAATTATTTTCTCTTCTATGCCCACCTTCTCAATGAGAAAAAAATGAGAGAATTATTGAGGATGATAAGAAAAATAAAAATTTTAAGATATTTAAAGGTTGTTATCTAATGGAATATAAGGATGTGAGAAAATTTTCTGATTTCCTGCTTGGGTGGTTGAGCTAGCAGTGTTACCATTAACTGAGGTAGGGAACATAAGAGAAGGATGGCTTGTGCAGACTAATTCTAAGCTGGGTTTAGTCTGTAGATCATTGAGTTGGAGACGCCCACCAGGCAATTAGATGTGTCTAAGTAATGAGGGTGATCGCTTATCCCATTGGTGCTAGAGTTGATTTCAGTCATCTAATTTGCTAGGTCATACACAGTCTTTTCTTCCCTTTCCACCCTACATTCTGTAACCTATCCAAAGCTGTATAAGAGGATGACATTCCCTGGTATAAGAGATGCTTTCTTTGGTCAAAGACCTATTTAGGAGTTGTAGTCATCTATAAGAACCTCCAACACGGGTCTGGAGTTCAGAAGTCAAAGCTGGCCGTTTAGATATAATTATTTTAGGCACCATCCATAGGCTAGTGGATGGCAAAAGAGAAACTTGCAAACAACCATCAGCTCAACTCACAGTTTATTAGCAGAGAAGACATGAGAGCAGCATGGGAGTCAGTGTATCTAAGCTAATGCTTCCTCCCTCCTGTTCCCTCATGGGCTATTGACAGGGTGGCTGCTAGGGTTAGTAATCTGCTTGTGGCAGGCAATCATCCAAGTCACAGAAAATTGCAGTCAGTACTGTGAAGGATAAATACATCTATCATATGCATTATTAGCAGGTAATATTTCATTAGAGAATGGAGTTTTCAATGGGATAGCTGATAGCAGGAAGAGAGGTACTGGAGATGCTACAAACATCAGACCTCAAAAATCGTGTTTGACTATTGAAAAATGCATTGTTATGGAGGGAAAGGACTGATAAGAAAGTAGTGGGAAGTATATTTATTCTATTGAAACAGAATAATGGAGCAAAAGGATAAAGAGTAGCCAGGGATACATTGATAACTAAACCAGTCTTACTGCTTTGGCTCATAGGATGTTTTTATTTTCTATTGAAGTTCTATCTTAAAAATAAAGATTCTTTTATTATGAAAACTCAATACCATTAGAGTTGGCAATAAAACATATTTGAAGTGCATGGCTTATCTTTTTGATAAATTGAAAATGTCTGCATAATAATAAAGGGCTATTATGCTTATTGTTATTGTTTTTAATATTTAATAGAGTGGGACACTTGGCTTCAAAATGTTTATCAACATATATCTATCTAGATACATAAATCTCCTATTATGTGTGCTGTTAAATATTATGTGCATATTTATATATCTGGTAAGTGAAATTCAAGGAATTTTAAGAATCACAGCTAGTCTTTTTAGAACCATTATTTTAGTACTTTAACTTTTTTTCATGGATTATGCAACTTATTTTTCCAACTTATTATAGAAATATTTCACACTTTATTAATCTATTCACTTTTAGTAACTGTTTTTCTGGTGTTCATAGACCTAACACCAATAAAATGCAAAATTGAAGACACCTACTCTCTCTAATGTTGGATTTTTTTTAACACATATATTGATGTTTGCAGTTAACCAAATAAAAAACAAATATTTTCATCATTTTTATGTTTATCTTGTATTTCAAATTCTAGACAATTTCTCACTAATATATTTGTTATACTTAAGAGGATTCCGGTAGACTGATAAAAAACCCTATTTTATGTTTATATATATGCATGTATATATTTATATACATATGTATTTAATTATAGAGATATCCTTGAGCCCATAAAGCATGACAGCAAAGCAGGTCAATTTCTTAAGCAACAGTATTTCATTCAGTACCTTGGTGGTTGTAATTAACATTTCTGTTTAGTTCTAATTATAGTTTTTGTACCACAGCCATTATGCTAATGGTGTTATTCAGTAGTATGTGAGATTGCATTCATTATCACTGGTGAATTAAACCTTTATTAAAGAAAAATTCCCACAGGCCTCATTCTGGAGTTAAGTAATTATTCATTTGGTTTTATCCTAGCAATTAGCTTATATACTGTAGCACTCATTATTGAGTTTCTATACCTCACTGAATGAGATTAACCCACCATGGTAAATAAATGCCTAACAGCTCCCAAGCTCACAATGTGTTGCTTTTTAAGCATATTATTATGTAACAAAATGAGGAATCAGAATGCACTGAAGCAGTATTCTGGCTTCCAACACATAATGTACTTGCTGGGAAGACCATGTTGGGCATTTTGTGTTTAATTCAGAATTTAAAAAAAAAATGCAGTTGAAGCCCTCCAATGCTAAGTTCACCTTTGTGGGTGTATGTTTTCCTTTGTTTAATTCCATTCCATTACTTGCTTGCTTGTTGAATTATGTGACTATGCCCATTTGATGTCGATAAAAGCCTTTTTCAATAGCACAGACTCTAAATAGAACATCCAATTAGATCTCCATTCCAAATGTATTTGGAGAGGGCTAGATCATTGAAGTCTTTTAGCTGGATGAGATCCTGAGCCATTCATTATAAATCACTAGACTTTGTTTGATCTATAGTTTTAGTAAAACTATTTTAAATTAACACTCTGCTTTTTACATAGCCATTCATGTCATCAAAATGTCCACCTTCTCACCGTCCTATAGAAAAGCCCACCCATGTTTTCAAGTTTCCACATTCATTATCAGCTGATGTTACCTTTTGAGATGAAGTGTCTGCTATTACCTTTTCTCTTCTTGGGAATTAGTCTACCTACTCTGCCTCCTCTATTTTTTTCCAGAATTTACTTAGTTCACAAAACACTGCAAATTAAAGTATAAAATGGAGTCCTTTGGGGTCATATTTGCATCTTTTCAGTACCTAAGAAGAGAATTATCACTTTTCTCTTTACACATTTTAATGCAATCTGGAGTCTGTATATTAAGGGACAACCTCAAAAACAGCAGTGTGAAGTTTGTTATCATGGCAATGATATATCTGGAAAGGTTCTATTAACAACTTTTCATAATGTATTTATATTCTGGACCTGAAATGAAAGTTATATGAAAATGAATTTCAAAGTTTGGTTGTTTCCAATTCCTAGTCTATCCCAAATACATTTTTGAAAAGTGAACAGCATTTTCATAGGGAGCATTTTTATCATCTTAAATTAGTTTGCTCATTTTAGCATAACTGTTTTTTTATGCCTGTTTTGCAACTAGGATATTTCTTATGGTACTGGATTATATTGGTAAGTATTTGTAAGGCAAATTAATATATTTATTTCTGAGTGCTATTTTTGAGTAAATAAATACTGCATGGTAACCATATATTTTTCACATGAAATCCTTTACGGTATAGCAATACCAATAAACTCATACAAAGAGTTTTATGTGTTAAAAGAATCAACTATCAAGAAAAAAATCTATAAAAAAATCTATCTATCTATCATCTATCTGTATCTATCTAATTATCTTTTAAAAACACTATTTTTAAATCATAGTGATCAGGGGAGGGTCTACTGATGGCATATTAACAATGCTTATCCTGTTTGAACAGAGGACTTTTACATGTCAGTAGTCATATAAAGATCATCCTTTAATATCTGTCAGTGGCCTATAATTGCAGATCTATTTGCTGCTCTTTTTCTTTTATACATCGTCTAATGTTTCTGCATACTTTATTTTCCTGGGTATCACCTTATTCCCTCTGTGGCAGTCATTATTCCAAAAGGTCTAGGCATGCAGCACACTATTTGATATCAAGCTTTCGTACAATCTCTTGGGCATCATCTTGGGCTGTTTGTACACGGCTGTCTTCCTCACTCCCTTTAGGATCCAGTGCACTGTGCCAGGCTGTCCCTCTGCAGGGGTACCCTTCTTGTTCTGCCCAGACCTTCACTCCATCACCCTGTGCCAGGCCAGAGGACTGCGGCTCGCCTACCTGGTGTGGATGCCTACCATGCTCAGTCTCATCTAGTGACTTTAGGACTGCCTTGTTCAGGAAAGGAAAAGAAGAAGAGGGGACTCCCTGAATTCTTACCTTGGCTCTGCCACTTAAAATTGGTGTGACCTGTAAATGTTAGTTTACTGTTTCCCAGGGTCCTCTTCCTTTAAAGGAAGTAATGAGTACCTTTCTCTTAGAGTTGCTAAGAAGATCAAAGGCATTGATAGGTGTTAAGCCCTTAGAACAGTGATTGGCAAAGAATAAATACCCCCAAATGATAGAAGTTTATAATTATGATCATCATTATTATTTTAAAATTTAAGTGACATGCCCAACATATCATAACTGAGGCCATGTGGCAGAACCAGGACTGGAAGAGTGTTTTTCCCTCTATACACCAGGCCACTGGGGATGAACGCTTTTGAAAAATACATAGTTTATCTTACTGAATTTCTATCTCATACTTAAGCTAATAGGGTCAATATGGTCAGTCATTGGCATTAAGTGACTCAAATATGAATTATTCCTATTAAACTCTAAAGAGTTTTCTATTCCTGCTATGATATTTTCTCTCCAGCAACACTTGTCCATATTTTGAGACAGAGAGAAACTGAATGATTCTTTACTTCTAAGATCTGGAATTCTTGCCTCCTTTGAGTCTATTGAAACTAAGACTCACCTTTACCATCATCAACTGATATTTATTAAATGGCTATTTTATTAGTAGTTTAGGAGATATAGTGTATAGTCTGCAAGGTTACATTTTACTTGGAAAAATAACAAGCATATATATTCCAAGTATCCCCAGTCATCATCAACCTGTAGGTACAAATGAAGTTGCATTAATGTTAATACCCAAATTTCACCTACTTATAACCTGAACTAATTGCAAGGAGTTCTGTAAATATCAGGAAATCTCACCCCGTACATTCCTGGAAGACCCAGAAGGACTCTTTTAGATTCTCATGAACAAGAGCACTTGTGCCCTCCTTTTGTCCTCAGATCCCTTGAGGGAGGCTCAGGCCATTGTGCTATTGCCTGCTGCTGTACTCCCCATGAAATTGCTCATGAGTGTGTCTCCTGGTGGTTCAAAGCAGCAGAACTGTAGAGGAACCAAACATATTATGTTCCCTCTGAGCCTCACTGAGCCAGAACTTTGTGTGTTTGGTGCCTTAATGGGAAGACTGCCCCTCTGGCTAATTATGTATTATGACATCCTTGTGACTTGGTACCTGAGCTGCAGAGTTTGTGCCCCATGTATCATAATGCCCTGTAGCCGTTTGCTATATTCAGGCCCACAACTCTTGTTCCAGGCTGGGGAATCGCTCCAGGCTGTCAGAATGTAGGAGTCTGAGAGATCTACATCCTCTCAAATGGCTACAATCTCGTACCTGCCATCATCCAGACAAGAAACACCAGTCCTATGATGGCTAAGACTGCTGCCCACCTCCTATCAAAGACTGTTGAAACTTGCTCACTAACTTCTTGTCACAGTGGCTTTCTTTCTGTTCTTTGAACATGCCTTAGAGGCTTTTCACATGCTTCTCCACTATCTAAAATTATAATGATAATATTAATAAACAATACTTATTGCACACTAACTCTATTCCTGGCACTATTCTAAGTAACTTATAGGTATTTACTTGTCTCATTCCTCAAAATAACTCCATAAGTGTTATAACCATTTAGAGATTAATAAGACACATAGCTTAAGAAAGGTTCATACATTAGAAGGTGTAGAGTCAGGATCTGAAGCCAGGTAGTGAGATGCCAGAGCCCTGCACCTTGCATACCACACTAAGCTGTCCATGGCCTTCTGCATGGCCCACTCTCTCTCTCTGTCCCTTCGCTGCTATCTGGAATGATCTTGTTTACCATTTTGCTATAGTTATTGTTTCTTTTAAGAATATAAGTTGCCTGGGCTTCCCTGGTGGCGCAGTGGTTGAGAGTCTGCCTGCCAATGCAGGGGGCACGGGCTCGTGACCCGGTCCGGGAAGATCCCACATGCCGTGGAGCAGCTGGGCCCGTGAGCCATGGCCGCTAAGCCTGCATATCCGGAGCCTGTGCTCTGCAATGGGAGAGGCCACAACAGTGAGAGGCCCGCGTACCACAAAAAAAAGAAAAGAAAAAAAGAATATAAGCTGCCTAATAACAAACATGTATAGTCCTGTGTTCCAGAAGATATTCTAAATGCTTCACATAGACTAAGTCATATAATCCTCAAACTTATTAGAAAGGTGTATTATATATTACAGATGTGACAGTCAAAGTTTAGAAATGTAAAGTAACTTGCCCAAGGTCACACAGCTAATAACTGTTGTAGCCAGAATTTAAACCCATGCGGGCTGGCTCCAGAGTCAGTGCTACTAGCCATCCAACATCTACTACTACCTAGTGAAGGGAGGGACCTGCTTCTTTAAGGTCTCACTGGATCATCAGCCCTGGAACCCATGGGGATGCTTAATATTTGTTCAGCTGTTAAGTAAATGAATTAACCCATCTTTTAATCAGTCAACGTGCAAAGTATAGGCCCTCGGCCCAATAATATTTTACTTTTCTTTCCCTGATTCTTTCCCTGATTCATCTCGTCTCACTTTATGATAGCCTACCCTTGGAGCTGCTGGTCCCCCAGTCATCCAACCCTGCAATATCCTCACTCTTGTATGTAGTTTCTTTAGCTCCTGGACTTACTATGAATGTGGCTCTCCCCTGAACATGCCAGTTCTCTCGTAACCCTTTCAAGTATTGGCTCTTTGTTTTCTTAAGATCCAGATACCTCAGAGCAAGATATGGGATTGAAATGTTTCTGACATCCCACTTTTGCTTTTGCTTTTTACAAGTCCTTCTTGTAAAAGATTTTGTTTTAAAAGGTCTGTGCCATTTGACCATACCACTCACACCACCCAGCATCTGCCACACCACACACAACTATTTTTGCCAATATACCCCCCAAAATCATACCTTCCATCATAAGTGCTCCATTTCTGTTTGCATTTATCTGTGAGACTATTTGATTTGACGTGTGTCTCCTCCCAGCCCCCACCAGACAGTAAAGCCCTGTGAAGTTAAGAGCCATGTCTATGTTTGCTTCCTTATATACCCCAATTTCCGAGAAAAGTGTTTGGTACAAAGTAAATGCTCAATAAATATCCACCTCCTGGTTATTCATGTTTCTTCCCCTTCTCAGCAGAGAGGAATTTCTTCTTTGAAGGCTCCCTTACCCTTGTGCAAATCAGCTCTTGTTAACAGGCCCCTGGCAGATCACAGCCTGCCAGTTCATCAGAAAATGCCTAAAAGTCAGTCCTGGTTTAGGTTTATCTGAGACATGAAAACATAACTTTAATAGAAAGTAGTCTAAGATAAGCCCCAATGAACATCACCAATTGATTTATCAAAGACAGGAGTAAGGGCTTTCAGATCCTTAGTTTTAACTTTATGAACACAGCCATATTTCACAAAACAATATCTTTTAGTAGATGTATGACCTAATGCTTATTTTCCCCTGAAATTCGTGTCTTTGTTATGTGATTAAACAAAAATGAAGAGAATTTGGGACAGCGCTGATGGCATGTAAACTTCCAAGTAGCCAGCTGTCTTCCCAGAAACCAGATTTCTCTCCTTCCTCTATTTGTGAGACTCCTTTCAATTTAATTTCCATTTAATGTAGTACAAAGCTTTGTAGATTGTTATTCAAATAAAAGGTTGCTATTATTGTACTAATAGGAATATAATTAAATAGCAAGAGGACTCAATGCTACTGATCTGAGATGGGTTCCTGGGTCTGACGGGCAGGGAGGTGTGCCCTCTCAGTTTTTTTCATATCTGGCTCATCACGTTTCTTATAACTGGCTAAAAGGAAAAAAAAAATTAAGGAAATTTCTCTCCCTACAACTTATACCAAATCTAGTCTGTTAGAAGATATCTGGAATCTGACTTCCTTGGACCTTTAAAATAATTAGCAATTTATTTATTTTTTTCTAGGTTACAAAGGATACACTAATACAAACTTCTACTGCATTTTCAGGCCTATATTCCCAGACTCTTCTTGCCTTTAGGTGGACTCAGAGAGTGACTATGCTGAAAGTGACACAGCCCAATCTTACTGCATGTCACTTAAGACTTAGTAATGCTTTGATCACTTTCTGTCTTTAATATAAAGTCAATTTACCTATACATTAATTTAGTTTCATACTGTAATATAAGTCCTCACTCATAATATAAAACCAGCCTTCTTCCTGCCACTCTGGGGAGCTTAAGTAAAGAGACTCAGATTTATTTTGAATTTTTTACCCTACTATCAGGCAAACAGGCTAAGCATTGTTCCTTACAAGAAATGTTCATGCTTTTGTTACTTCCATCGGTTACCCTGTCTTCCTCTTGCTACCATAGATGCTCCAATTGATTCATGTTCCAGTCTTAAGTTGGTCCATTCAGTTGTGCCCTAGATCCAGCACCATCTTGCCTTCTTAAGGACATTGCTCCAGCAACCCTGATCTCTCTCTCCAAACCATCAATCTTCCTTTTTACTGGATATTTCCCATCAGTATACAAACATGCTGCTGTTTCTCCCATGCTAAAAAAAAAATAAAGTTTCTTCCTCTGTTAGTTCCCACTTCTTTTGCAGCAAACTTTCTTGAAAGAGTTGCCTACACTCCTTGTCTTTGATTTCCTCTCCATTTATTGTCTTTCAAACCCACTACTGTCAGGCTCTCATGTCCCTTCCTCCCCATTACTCTAAAGACACTGTTCTTGTCAAGGTCACCAAAAGCCTTCATTCTGCTAAATCCAGTCGTCATCTTACTTGGCCTATAAACATCATTTCCCACAACTGGTTATTCCATTCTCCTGGATAGACTTATTTTTGTTGTTGTTGTTCAAAGACATCTCCTGGTTTTCCTCCCCTCTCTCTGTCTTTTCTTTATCTGTCCCCTTTGCTGATTCCTCATCTTCTTCCTACCACCTTAGTATTGAAATTCCCTGAGCCTCAGTCCTTGGCCCTCCTACCTTCTCTATTCATACTCACTCCCTCGGTGATCTGTTCCGTCTCACAGCTTTAAATATGTTGACCACTCGCAAATTTCCATTTGCAGCCCAGACCTCTCTCCCGACTCCAGGATCGTTTGTCTGCCTAGTCAATATATCCACTTCAGATTCAGTAAGAGATTCAGATTCTCCTATTCAATATATCCAAAATAAATTGCTGATCTTCTGGTTCAAATTGGCCCCACTTACGTTCTTGCCATATTAGTTAATGCCAGTGCCATTCTTCCCATTGCTCCAAGGCAATCCAGGGGCATCCTTGACTCCTTCGTTTCTCTTATCCCAACATCTAATCTGTCAGGAAATCCTATTGGCTGTACCTTCAATTATATCTGACTACTACTAAGCTCTGCTTTCACACCCTAGTCTGAGCATCATCTCACTTGGATTACTGCAATAGCGTCGTCACTTGCTGCCCTGATGCTACCCCTGCCTCTCCCTGCCACAGTCTATTTCCAACACAGCAGCCAGAATGATCCTTTAAAAATATGTAAGGTCGTGTCTTTACTCTGGTCAAAACCCTTCTTCAGTTTCCCACTCAGCTCAGTAAAGACCAAAGCCCTTTCAATAGCCTGTAAAACCTTGCATGATCTGGCCCCCTGAAACACTCTGTCTCCATCTCTTAACTATTTTCCTCCCCACTCACTCTGCTCCTTATTTTTTCTTAAACACAACAGCCATGCACAGACCATTCCTTCTTCTTGGAATATTCCTTACCCTGATATTCAGCTGGCTAACTTCTCTATCTCCTTCAAGTCTTAGTTGAATTGATACCTTCTCAGTTATATTTACTCTAGTCATTTTATTTTGCAATACCCTCTCCTGATCCCTAAACTTTTTATCCCCCTTTCCCTACTCTGTCATTCTTTGGATTACTTTCCATATTTATTACCTTCTAACATACCATCCTGGATATTTTTCATTTGCTCCTTCAGAGCCATTCTCTACCCTGCTGTATGCCCTGGGATAGTAAAATGTATGAACCACATCAGTAGGCTCCCTACCTTCAGGTTCCAGTTGAGTGTAGCCAATGGGAGGCAACAGCGCTAGATCAGAGGGGAGAAAGGGAATGAGGCTGAGGTATTTATTTCCCCGGCTCCTTCCCTGCTGTGTCTCTACCATTGGCTGTTCTTCTCTACTGAAAGCCACATGGCCCTTTCTGAGTTCTGATAACTATGCTCTTTGCTTTTTCCATTGGGCCTTCCATATAACAGCTCCCTGAAATTGCTTCCCTGGGATTTTGCATCAGCCCTTGTTGGTTTCCCTAAACCTTGCCCTTACCTTTTTAAAGAAGTGTTTTCATTAAGTATGTCATCTGTTTCCTACTGAGATCCTAGTTGAAATGTACTTATTTATTTTCTGTATTCCATAACAGTGACCGTTGACTGTTTTGTTTGTTGAACAGTACCTGGCACACAGTATACACTCAATACATATCTGTTGTTAGTATGAATAAGCAAATGAATTGAGAATTCTCATCATGTCTTTTCTCCTTCCTATAATAATGTGGTTCTCTATACCCTTATTCAGATATTCTCCCAAATTTAAGATCATAGCTTATCAGTGTTGGAAAGTATGTTTGTGGGCCTCTATTCTTGTGCTCAACAATCCTGAAAAGTGGTTATCTGACCACACAGCCAGTGTCAGAACACTATTGCCTGTGACAGAATATTTTCATTTTCAAACATCACTAATTATTAAATAATATATCATTACACTGAGTGAAAACTTCTCTCTCTGAAATTCACATCCTTTTCTCCTAATTCTGCCATCTTGCCTGTCTTTCCTCTGGCATTTTTCCTAACATTTGTACATAGCTGCCAGGGCCCTCTGCGATTTTACTCTTTTTTATATATATATAATTTTTATTGGAGTATAGTTGATTTACAATGTTGTGTTAGTTTCAGGTGTACAGCAAAGTGAATCTGTTATACATATATCCACTCTTTTATAGATTCTTTTCCCATATAGGTCATTACAGAGTATTGAGTAGACTTCCCTGTGCTATACAGTAGGTTCTTATTAGTTATCTATTTTATATATAGCAGTGTGTATATATCAATCCCAATCTCTCAATTTATCCCTCCCCTCCTTCTCCTGGTAGCCATTCGTTTATTTTCTACATCTGTAACTCTGTTTCTGTTTTGTAGGTAAGTTAATTTGTAGCCTTTTTTTAGATTCCACATATAAGTGATATCATGTGATATTTGTCTTTGTCTGGCTTACTTCACTTAGTATGATAATCTCTAGGTCCATCCATGTTGTTGCAGATGGCATTATTTCATTCTTTTTTATGGCTGAGTAATACTCCGCTGTATATATGTACCACATCTTCTTTATCCATTCCTCTGTTAATGGACACAACTTTACTATTCTTGAAGGTAAGCATCCCAGCTCTTTTCTGATAAACAGTACAATAATCCTTGGAACCTTCCTTTGGTCATGTTCCCCTTGATAAAAAGTCTGCAAAAAGTGTAATGCAGAATATATATACTATACTATATATACTAATAATATATATACTACGCTATAATATAGTATAATAATATATATACTATATTATATATATAATAATATATATACTATAATAATATATATTTTATATATTTTATATTTTTTATATATTATATTATATATTATATTATATATATAATAATATATATATACTATAATAATATATATACTATAATAATATATATACTATAATAATATATATACTATACTATATATACTAATATACTATACTAAAAGTAGAATTTAGTATATCATTTCAGATGTGGCCTGACCCATACAGAAGAAAACAGAGCAGACATCTCCTTTGATCAGATTATCGCATTTGCATTAGTGCAAACTAAGGAAGCACTAGTTAATTGAATGTTATTATTATACCTCAGTTATGCACCAAGCATGAAGAAAGGCTCTCAGGCTATATGATACATGCAACAGACTTCCTTCACTGGAGAGGCTTGCAGCCTAGCGGGAGGGATCTAGACAGATAAACAAGTGAGAGTAATGGTGTGTCCTAGCTGGTATGATGGACGTGTGCACGTAGAATTGTTCAAAACCACATCACATGTTGATTTACTGAAGCAATATTTATGGCAGTGAAAAAGATATTGAGTCAGCCTAGATTTTGATTCTACTGTATTCAACATTGTCAATTTGTTTACTTTTTGAAAATTTGATGAGCAAAACTAGATTTCAGTTGTTTCAATGTATTCTTCTCTGGTTGTAAACAAGGTTGACATTCACATCTTCATTAGCCATTCATATATCTTCTGCAGTTAATTTTTGATAATTATTTTTTACTATTTCTCTATTTGTTAGATTTTAAAAATTGATTTGTTAGAGCTCTTAGTTACTAAGACTAATCCTTTGTTATATAGGTTGCAAATATTTTCTCATTATTTGTATATGGTTGGACATGCTATATATATATTTTTTTTCTTTTTTTTTGCGGTACGTGGGCCTCTCACTGTTGTGGCCTCTCCCATTGCGGAGCACAGGCTCCGGACGCGCAGGCTCAGTGGCTATGGCTCACGGGCCCAGCCGCTCCGCGGTATGTGGGATCTTCCCAGACCGGGGCACGAATCCGTGTCCCCTGCATCGGCAGGCGGGCTCTCAACCACTGCACCACCAGGGAAGCCCGATATGCTATATTTTTATTATCATTTGGTTCAAAATATGTTCTACTTTCTATTGAGATCTATCTATCACCTATCATTTATCTGAGAGTACAATACTTAGTTTCCAAACATTTGTGGATTTACCAGTTATCTTTTTAAAAAAATTGATTTCTAGCTTAATTTCACTATGGTCAGAAAACATACTTTTAATTATTTTATCCCTTTAACATCTGTTGCAATTTGCCTTACGGCCCAGGATATGGTCATTTTTGGTAAATGTGCTATGTGCAATTTGAAAAGAATGTGTGTTTTAGGTCAAGCTTGTTAATTATGTTGTTCAGATCTTCTATAATCTTGCTGATTATTTTATTGAAGTATAATTTACAATATTTTATTAGTTTCAGGTATACAGCATTGTGATTCAGTAGATTTACAGATTATACTCCATTAAAATTTATTATAAGATAATGGCTCTAATTCCCTGTGCTATACAATATATCCTTGTTGCTTATCTATTTTATACACAGTAGTTGTATCTGTTAATCCCATACCCCTAATTTGCCCCTCCCCCCTTCATTCTCCCTTTTGGTAACCACTAGTTTGTTTTCTATATCTGTGAGTCTGTTTCCATTTTGCATATACATTCACTTGTAAATATTATTTTTTAGATTCCACATATAAGTGATATCATACAGTATTTGTCTTTGTTTGACTTATTTCACTAAGCATAATATTCTCTGGGTCCATCTATGTTGCTGCAAATGACAGAATTTTATTCTTTTTTATGGCTGAGTAATATTCTATTGTATATATGCATACCACATCTTCTTTTTCCATTCATCTGTTGACGGGCACTTGGGTTGCTTCTATGTCTTGGCTGTTGTAACTAGTGCTGCTATGAACATTGGGGTGCATGAATCTTTTCAAATTCATGTTTTTGTTTTTTCTGGACATATATCGAGGAGTGGAATTGCTGGATCATATGGTAGTTCTATTTTCAGTTTTTTTGAGGCACATCCATACTGTTTTCCACAGTGGCTGCACCAATTTACATTCCCACCAATAGTGTACAAGGATTCCCTTTTCTCCACATCCTCTCCAGTGTTTGTTATTTGTAGACTTTTTGATGATAGCCATTCTGAAAGGTATGATGTGATATTTCATTGTTTTGATTTGCATTTCTCTGATAATTAGAGATGCTGAGCATTTTTCATATGCCTGTAAATCATCTGTATGTCTTCTTTGGAGAAGTATCTCTTCAGGTCTTCTGCCCATTTTTTGAGTGGGTTGTTTATTTTTTTGATATTGAGTTGTATCAGCTGTTTATATATTTTGTATATTAATGCCTTGTAAGTGATATCATTTGCAAATATTTTCTCACACTCAGTAGGTTATCTTTTCATTTTGTCAATGATTTCCTTTGGTGTGCAAAAGCTTTTACGTTTAGTTAGATCCTATTTGTTTATTTTTACTTTTATTTCTTTTGCCTTAGGTTCAACTTGTGAAGATTTCCTAATTTTGTTTGTTTGAATAGATTTTTTTTTCATTTTTCAAGAATAAGTTAGTTGGGTATAAAGTTCTAGCCAGGTATTCATTTGCTTCAAATTTTGATGATTTAATTCCACTATATTTAGGCTTCCATTATATTATTAATAAGTCAGGCCAGTCTTATTTTTCCTCTCTTGAAGGAAATGTTACTTTTTTCTGTGTTCTTTTATCATCTTGGTTTTGATTTTTAGAAAATTGTTATCCATACTTACATATAATTTGCTTTGTAGTTATAATTCTTGGGTTTCTTAGTGCTTCCTGAATTTCTGGTTTGATTTTTGAGTTTCTCATTATCTCTCTTCTTTCCTTCTGAGATTTCATTACATATGTGTTAACAGTTTTACATTTTCCACAAATATTTTTATACCTTTTTCTGTGAATTTAATTTTTTGCTCATCTTGTTAATTGGGCACACGTTGTGATCCATACACATGCATGCCTGGATGCGTGCACTCACACCTATACCAGTGTATATTATTCTGATTCAGCTCTAAGTGATTTACATAAGGATGTCATCTCATTTTGGAGTAAAGTGAAATAATTTAATAACGTTCCTCCAGCTATCTTGTATCAACCTCCACCACACATTTCTATGCTGGGAATACATTTATATTAATGATGTCTCAGTATAATGCAGTAATGTTTCTGTCACTTCCAGTTACTAAACCACCCTCATTTCAGTTTGGTAAGACTCTGACCAACTAATTTTATATTTACAATCTTAGAAACTAAGCCCCCCTCCTTTCTCACACAGGTTGACCTGTGAGTTAGAAAGGTGGAATGAAAATTGGTAAAGATGCATGGTTTGTACTTTCACTTTCCCATACCTTCTCCTGGGCAATTACTGTCCTAATGTTGGGCAGGAGTGGGGTTAGGAAAGGCAGTGATGGCCTAATTTAACTTCCTGTGCCAAGGTTGGTGGTATCTGTTGTTCTAGCTTATTGTATATAGATGTAGTATCTGTGGTGAGAGCTTCATAAAGACTCCCTGGAGAAAGGCTCATACCCAAGAAGCCCCTATAGGCTTTGATGGCCCTTTGCTAGGATGTACTACATCTTCTGTTGTTGGTGTCTTGGTATATTCCTCTAATGCTCAGATGTGTTTGCATGATTCTTTCAGCGTCTGAGGCAAAACTTGGCCACACATTCCTCCCCTGCCTCCTCCCAATCCGTCTGTGCTCCTTGATCTCACAGAAAATGGGGACATAGGAGGCAGCCCTTCTTTTGCCACCTGCATGTTCTATCATGTAGTTTTTCATTATTCCCCCATGTTCTTTTCCCCTGCTCCAGTAGCACAGAGCAGGTCTGTAAGCATAGTGCCTAACAGAAAGCCAACTACAACCCAAAAAGCCAATTTCCCTTTTTGAAGAGGCCACCATTATTTACAATCAATTCTTTGGACTCTTTCTCATTTGACTTTGGGAAGGTTCCCAGAAGGAGGTGAGAAGGAACAACTTTCCTAAAGTGGTCTTTCCTCAGAGGCGCCTTTATTTCTCCCAGTGGCTGTGGTGGTTGTCTAGTGAGGTAAGTCTTAGGGGAGTTAGAACTGGTTCTAGAGTATACATCACTCAGCACGCCCTGAGGGGAGATAGCCTCAACAGTAATACGTAGCTTTCTAAACTTAAAATGTAGTGTCTCAGTTTCTCATACTCACCTGGAGTCTTAGTTACCTATTTTGTCCCTTGGCTCCTAATATCATTCCATTATACATAGAAACGCTATGTTTTTAATGACAATGCCACAAAGGTTTATGTGGACTTGGAGACCAATTAAAAGCATGTGTATTATTTATATAAACTGTGCTTTTCAAGCCACATATTTCACATTTTCTGTTAAGTAATTTGTTTAAAAACCAAAATGTAAAACTATTTTTCTCTTCATTGAAGTTTTTTCCTTATCCAATAGTCTAAGAAATGGTACACAAAGATTAGCATTTAAATGTCATTTCTTCTTTTTCTTTACATATCATCTTGAATATGTTGTTAGTTCTTATATTAATGGTTTGTGTACTGGCACAAGATGGTTAGTAACACAGAGATAATGAAAATGGGGGGGGGGACAAAAACGAAAATAAAATCATGGTTTTCTTCTATCTGTATCTCTATGTACATCTAGACTTCATGACTCTTCCTATTTATCTTTATATTATGATTTTTATTTGTAAACTACCAAGAGGTTAGGGGAGGACCTGGATCTGAGATATCTAATATGATATTCAATTAATCAAAATTTTAAAAATTCAGGGGCTACACTAATATGTATAAAATGGATAACTAATAAGAACCTGCTGTATAAAAAATTAAATTAAATTAAATTTAAAAATTAAAAAAAAAATGCAGGGCCTTCCCTGGTGGCACAGTGGTTGAGAGTCTGCCTGCCAATGCAGGGGACATAGGTTTGAACCCTGGTCCGGAAAGATCCCACATGCCACGGAGCAAGTAAGCCCGTGTGCCACAACTACTGAGCCTGCACTCTAGAGTCCGCGAGCCACAACTACTGAAGCCCACGTGCCTAGAGCCCGTGCTCTGCAACAAGAGAAGCCACCACAATGAGAAGCCTACACACCGCAAATAAGAGTAGCCCCCGCTCGCTACAACTAGAGAAAGCCCGTGTGCATCAACAAAGACCCAACACAGCCAAAAATAAATAAATAAAATAAATTTATTTATTTAAAAATTTTAATTCAGTTCCTTAGTCACACTAATCACATTTCTAGTACTCAAGAGCCACAAGTTCCCAATGGCTACCATTTTGGGCAGCACAGATATAGAACATTTCCAACACCCCAGGAAGTTCTATTAAGTAGTGTTGATCACATAAAACTAGAACCCTGAGACAGGATGTAGATCTCCTGTGTCAGGCAAGACAATCTCCAAGGGTTCCAACAAAAACTATAATTGGAGGTACAATTAGACAAGTTAAGTCTGCATGAGAAAGGCTTAGTGGTTTGCCATAGGTAAGAAAGGCATGACATCTGAGGGTATAGGCAATAGTCAGAGGTCAAGACAAGGAAATCAGACCAGTCTGGCAAGAGAGTGGCTTTAGGGGCTGGGTGCCTAGTCCAGAAAGCTCCAGCAAGATCCAAGCAGGATAAGTTCTAATCCTTGATAGGACTAGACACATATAAGATATTGTGTCAAGAATTTAGTTAGGGGGACAGGAAATATCCCCTGGGTGCTGGATTTGGAGTAATTTTAAGATGAAGATTGTGGTTTATTTATGAGGAACTAGTCTGGAAGCCAATTAGTAGAATTAAATTATAATCTTAGAATAGGACTAATTTGAGAGCAATTCAACTCCCTCTGATTAAGAATGTGATGTAAAGCAGAACCCTGAGGTAGGGTTTAGTGTCCTTTCTGTGGGGTGATAGGTATGCACAGTCTGAGATCAGTAGTTCATTTTATTTAGCTGAGTAGCAATATTTACATATACAATAAAAGAGGGAAAAGATGAATACCACCAAGCTTTATGATTCTACCTCCGTACCCAACCTAGAAAGAAATATGCAGTTTACCCTAATTTCTTATCTGATGAGCTACTTTGAGATTCAAGTTTTCTTTCCAAGTAGTGTGATTAGGAACTTTCTAAAAAGTTTCCTACTTATCAGTTCTACTGGTGTTATTTTCATGTTTTACTTTTCAACTTTTTTTTAAAGCTTAGTCTGTGTTATTTCTCCAGAAATGCTGAACATCTAGTATGACAATTGTAATCATTCTTTTATATTCACTAGGATTTTAAGGTTGGTTCTCAGCCATCATATTTTGAAATACCATACTTGCTTTAAGTTACCTAATCAAAATGTTATAGGTATCTTATAAAAGAACAATGAGTTCATTTTAAAGGGAAACAAAATAAAAACCTATATGCTTAGTACTGAGATAGTAGTTACAATAATGCACTATATAGGGACTTATAACTTAGCCATCATGATTTCATAATCAATTGTTCCCCATTCCTCAGGGATTAAGAATATGGTTTCCATGGTAATTCTGGATTCTAAAAATGCTCATCTTTTCCCTAAATGAATAGTAAATAGTTTGAATAGAAAATGACCTGTTAACCAGAGTTATGCTTTAGTGTTATAAGAAGGAGAAATACACTACCTCTTTAAAAATAGAATAGACCATAATAGGTTCCAAGTCTGTAAAATCACAACCCCTTGATTGCCAGTGTTAACAAAAGCTTGTTCTTTAATTACCTCTATTGCATTCAGCTTCTGTTTCCTTCCAAAACCCAATTATGGGTAATAGCAGCGGTAAGCTGTACTCCTGTTCTTTATGGCAGTTCATTTTAAAGTGCTCTGTTTGATCATCATTTGCCTTCATGACTTAATGAATCAGGTTCAGATTTTCATTGGACACTTCCAGTTTAGTAGTCTTCACCTTGCCTGTGTATATAAACGGAACTGTTATGTAATGTGGCTGTCTTTTTATATTTCCTAACCAGAGGCTGTTCCCTCAGTGATGGAAATCATGCTATTTTCCTAAGTACTTTCTAACAGTTTTTTTTTTAAATGCAGTAACTCCAGTGCCTCACAGCAAAGGGATATTTTGAAATTTGTAGAAAAGAGATGGAGAACTTTTATTTATCCCTTCCTCCCACAGATCCATTTTCTCCCAGTGTGTTGTTCATTGCCTAATCATTCTCTGCAGCTCAGATTCATATGTTCTTCTGCAGAGACTAGCAGTCTGCCTTCTAGAGTTGAATCCAGAATAATTCAGCAGTCTAATTTCTGATTTAATTTTGCTTCTGTCCAACTGTGGTGTAAACCTAGCTCTGAGAACTGAATAACTTGTGGCACTTTGCCTCAGTTGAAAATACTTATGTCTGTATTCCTCATGTACATTGTTTCCATTGTTTCCATGAGTCATTGTTTCCATGATAACTAATGGGATCCAGTGGAAAATGGAGAAAAAGACACATGTAAGATAAACAAGAAAAGACAGAAATTCAAACAGTAGGAAACCTATTGCTTTATTGAAAATTAACTTCCGTATACTGTATGTACGTGTTAGGTGCTATTGTGAGATGGGGAAAGATGAGTAGTTTTTCATTTGCATCCATCCCTCTAATGCTCCTTCTTCTGCCTCCCATGTCTTTAGAATAGTCAAGGAAACACATGCACAGTGAGACAATGGGGCTGGCCTGCCACTCTCTACTGTTATTTGTCACTATTTTGACTGAGTCATTTTCTGAAGAAAGGTCATTCTGATTTTGATGTATCCCTGAAAAAGACCCTTCCCCTGTATTGGTTAGTCAGCCTGGTAGAACCTTTCCACTCAGTGTTCATTGATATCAGCAACACTGATGTCATTTGGGCTTATGTTAGAAATGCATGATCTCAATCTCCACCTCGGACCTACCAAATCATGGTGTGCATTTGGGCAGCACAGATATAGAACATTCCGTTGATAAGATCTCCAAAGAATTCATAGATGACTTAATAGACATTACACATAAACCCTTTTAGGTACAATGTATCTAGAGAGGTACATAATATATATGCAATAAAGCCTGTAAAAACATCTGATTTTTATAGGGTAGGAAGGATCTCTACTTTCTCATTTACTAATGCTTTATTTCATTTTTGGGTTTTTTTCTTTACTATTTGTTTTTTCATTTTAGATTTTAAAAAAATTTATTGAAGTATAGTTGATTTCAATGTTTCAGGTGTACAGCAAAGTGATTCAGTTTTATTCTTTTCCAGATTCTTTCCCATTATTGGTTATTACAATATATTAAATATAGTTCCCTGGGCTATATAGTGGGTCCTTGTTGGTTATTTATTTAATATATAGTAGTGTGTATCTACTAATCCCAAATCCTTAATTTATCTCCTCCCCTTTGGTAACCACAGGTTTGGTTTCTACGTCTGTGAGGCTATTTCTGTTCTGTAAATAAGTTCCTTTGAATTATTTTTTTTAGATTCCACATATAAGTGATATCAGATGATATTTGTCTTTGTATGACTTACTTCATTTAGTATGATAATCTCTACGTCCATCCATGTTGCTGCAAATGGCATTATTTCACTCTTTTATGTCTGAGTAATATTCCACTGTGTATATATATACCACATCTTCTTTATCCATTTACCTGTTGATGGACATTTAGGTTGCTTCCTGTCTTGGATAGCGCTGCTATGAACATTGGTGTGCATGTACCTTTTCGAATTAGAGTTTTCATCTTTCCCAGATATACACCCAGGAATGGGATTGCTGGGTCATATGGTAGCTCTATTTTTAGTTCTTAAAGGAACCTCCATACTGTTCTCCATAGTGGCTGCACCAATTTACATTCTCACCAACAGTGTAGGAGGATTCCTTTTCTCTGCACTCTCTCCAGCATTTATTATCTGTAGACTTTTTGATGATGGCCATTCTGACTGGTGTGAGGTGATACCTTACTGTAGTTTTGATTTGCATTTCTCTAATAATTAAAAGAAGGCTTATTTGGAATAGAAGTTTGCTTCAGTTCTCAGGCTTCTATATCTTCCCTCTAGCTTAGATTTGGGGTTTTTTCAAGTAGTCCTAAGGTAACTAATATTTACCTTCTATCCAAGCCACAGCCATTTTGACCATTTATATTCTGGGCATATGTTTTCTCTAAAACCTCTTCACTCTTTAGTCATTTATCACTTCTTTTCCTAGATAGTATAATAAGCAAGCTCATAGGATGATGCAAGACAAGATATTTCTATTAGGACGAATCCAAGTTTTGATAAAATTCAGTCATTTTTTTTTTCTTCTTTCTTTTTTTTCTTTTTTGCGGTACGCGGGCCTCTCACTGTTGTGGCCTCTCCCGTTGCGGAGCACAGGCTCCGGACGCGCAGGCCCAGCGGCCATGGCTCACGGGCCCAGCCGCTCCGCGCATGTGGGATCTTCCCGGACCGGGGCACGAACCCGCGTTCTCTGCATCGGCAGGTGGACTCTCAACCACTGCGCCACCAGGGAAGCCCAAATTCAGTCATTTTTAATGGAAATTTCTTCTCTTGAAAATGATCCAGGGACTTTGCTCGTGGTGCAGTGGTTGAGAATCTGCCTATGCAGGGGACGTGGGTTCGATCCCTGGTCCGGGAAGATCCCATGTGCCGCGGAGCAACTAAGCCTGTGCACCACAACTACTGAGCCTGTGCTCTAGAGCCGATGAGCCACAACTACTGAGCCCGTGAGCCACAACTACTGAAACCCGCACGCCTAGAGCCCATGCTCCGCAACAAGAGAAGCCACTGCAATGAGAAGCCTGCACACCACAACAAAGAGTAGCCCCCGCTCACTACAACTAGAGAAAGCCCACTCACAGCAACGAAGACCCAACGCAGCCAATAAATAAATAAGTAAATAAAATAAAATAAAATAAAATAACCCTTTCCCCAAAAGCCATCAGGGAGTTTGGGTCTTTAAATAAATAAATAAAACTCTATACCCATTAAATAATATTCCCTTTAAAAAAAAAGAATAAAATGATCCACAATGTCACGTTTAGCCTCAGGATGTATATATGTAAGTTATTCCTTCAGTTTTATTGGCTTCATGTTACCATTAACAAGAAATTTTCCACACTACAATTTTTCTTATTTTTTTCAACCAATTTTAAAATTGAAAATAAAATCAAAGGTGATATGTTTTCCTCGTGTTTCCTTTCTTTGACATTTTCTAATCTAGTCTGATATAAATAAAGCTAGATGTTCGTAAGCATAATTGGTATTTTTTCATTCTTATCAAGGAGAAATGATTCTTGATGTTATAAAATGATCATTAGATGTTACCTTACCATGAACAGTAGCATTCCATGTGCCCCTTTAGCTTACTTTAATGACATATTTTGACAGTGATTTTTTTAACAGAGAAAAATTTCGAAGTAATACAATAGTAACATGTCGAGGGATCCAGCACGGATTTTGAAAATCCATACTTGATTATTTTTAAAAGCAGATATCTTTATTCCATTAGAAATAAAGATTTTCCAGTGACTTTCGGTACCTTTTATTCTGCGTGGCAGTGGTGAGTATTAAAATGCATTACAGCTTTCTGTGTCCATAGGTTAATTTATACTGTTAGTCATTTGATCCTTCCTCCCCTCCTCCCTCCCTTCCGTCCTTCCTTCTTTCCCTCTTTTTTTCCCCCTTTTTTCAATGTATTAGTATTGATCCTCTTAGCTGACACTCTATGTTGTACCAAAAAAATTCCATCCTTGATCCCAGAGATTTTTTTAACCTGGGGCATTATAATTATGTTACTCAGGCTAATTCAGACATTTATTTGAGTAACTCTAGGGTGGACTTTTTATACAGCTAATAATGTTATGCGTGTACCTACCCATTTCTAAAACTTTGAAACCAAGTTAATTGAGAAAAAAATTATAGGGAGGCATTTCTTATTTTGTTTTTGCAATTTCTTCTTCATTGTTCTCTTCTCAGTTAATCCAACAGTCAACATTTATTAGTAGCTAAGTGCCAAACATTGGCGAGACAGGGATGAATGGCCAAGAATGCTATATCTGACCTTAGGGAGAGAAAATGAGGTAAATATCTTAACACAGAGCATCCTTAGTTTTCATCCCGTAGTCTGTTTGATCCCATTGAAAGCAGAAGAACAATAATTATTTCATGTTCATTTTGAACATATGATCATGCCATAGCCTATTAGAATAGGGAGTATAATGTTTCTTGAGCTGTTTAGACCTTATTTGTTTCAGTATAGTGAAACCCACTCTATGAAACATATTGGAATATTTTCAAGGCATCATTCAGGGATTAACACTCCTACTGCACTGTAATCTAGTGGTGCTGAAAGTAAAATACCAATAACAGAAACCCTCCATCTAGCTTTTTGTTATGCTGTATGTTAGACATTTACTAGACTGGATGGCTGCCTATGGTACCCAAATGATAAACTATTTAATCTGTGGGAAAGCATAATCCCAAAATCTAGTACTTTTCAGACGATCATGGAAAATGGTGTTTATGGATTGGGTTTGTTTGTTTGCAATCTATAACTCAATTATTAAACTTCTCTATTTTTGCTAATTGGAGAAAGATTTGCACCTAAAATACTGAATTTTGAATTAACTTTCAAAATGTTTGACACCAAACTAATTTGTCTATAAGAACATTGGATAAAATAGTTTGAATCTCTCTTTTCTAATCTTTTCTATAAGAAAATTAACTCGTTTTTTTCCTGTTTTGCAAAGTAGATGTTATCAAATTAAAACCCACCAAACAACAGGATTACTAAGACTGGAAATTAAGAAAAGTAAAAAAACAAAACAAAAACAAAGCACTAAGAGGATTATGGAATAGTCTTACACTTTAGAATTTAAATACTCTCAATATTTTCATTTTTTAAATTGCTTTTCATTAATCTTGACCCCTAAATTTACTTATAGGGTATATATATATATATATGTATATATATATATATAAATTTTACTTTATTTATTTTAACATCTTTATTGGAATATAATTGCTTTACAATGCTGTATTAGTTTCCACTGCACAAAAAGTGAATCAGCCATATGCACACACATATCCCCATATCCCCTCCCTCCTTCATCTCCCTCTTAGCCCCACAATCCCACGCCTCCAGGTGGTCACAAAGCACCGAGCTGATCTCCCTGTGCTATGCAGCTGCTTCCCACTAGCTATCTACCTTACGCTTGGTAGTGTATATATGTCCATGCCACTCTCTCACTTTGTCACAGCTTACCCTTCCCCCTCCCCATATCCTAAAGTCCATTCTCTAGTAGGTCTGTGTCTTTATTCCTGTCTTACCCCTAGGTTCTTCATGACATTTTTTTTCTTAGACTCCATATATATGTGTTAGCATTAGGTATTTGTCTTTCTCTTTCTGACTTACTTCACTCTGTATGACAGTCTCTAGGTACATCCACCTCACTACAAATAACTCAATTTCGTTTCTTTTTATGGCTGAGTAATATTCCATTGTATATATGTGCCACATCTTCTTTATCCATTCATCCGATGATGGACACTTAGGTTGCTTCCATCTCCTGGCTATTGTATATAGAGCTGCAATGAACATTTTGGTACATGACTCTTTTTGAATTATGGTTTTCTCAGGGTAAATGCCCAGTAGTGGGATTGCTGGGTTGTATGGTAGTTCTATTTTTAGTTTTTTAAGGAACCTCCGTACTGTTTTCCATAGTGGCTGTGTCAACTTACATTCCTACCAACAGTGCAAGAGGGTTCCCTTTTCTCCACACCCTCTCCAGCATTTATTGCTTGTAGATTTTTTGATGATGGCCATTCTGACTGGTGTGAAGTGATACCTCATTGTAGTTTTGATTTGCATTTCTCTAATGATTAGTGATGTTGAGCATCCTTTCATGTGTTTGTTGGCAATCTGTATATCTTCTTTGGAGAAATGTCTATTTAGGTCTTCTGCCCATTTTTGGATTGGATTGTTTGTTTTTTTGATATTGAGCTGCATGAGATGCTTGTATATTTTGGTGATTAATCCTTCTCTCAGTAGATTCATCTGCAAATATTTTCTCCCATTCTGAAGGTTGTCTTTTCGTCTTGTTTATGGTTTCCTTTGCTGTGCAAAAGCTTTTAAGTTTCATTAGGTCCCATTTGTTTATTTTTGTTTTTATTTCCATTTCTCTAGGAGATGGGTCAAAAAGGATCTTGCTGTGATTTATGTCATAGAATATTCTGCCTATGTTTTCCTCTAAGAGTTTGATAGTGTCTGGCCTTACATTTAGGTCTGTAATCCATTTTGAGTTTATTTTTGTGTACGGTCTTAGGGAGTGTTTTAATTTCATTCTTTTAAATGTAGCTGTCGAGTTTTCCCAGCACCACTTATTGAAGAGGCTGTCTTTTCTCCACTGTGTATTTGCCTCCTTTATCAAAGATAAGGTGAGCATATGTGCGTGGCTTTATCTCTGGGCTTTCTATTCTGTTCCATTGATCTATATTTATGTTTTTGTGCCATTACCATACTGTCTTGATTACTGTAGCTTTGCGGTATAGTTTGAAGTCAGGGAGCCTGATTCCTCCAGCTCCATATTTTTTTCTTAAGATTGCTTTGGCTATGTGGGGTCTTTTATGTTTACATACAAACTGTGAAATTTTTTGTTCTAGTTCTGTGATAAAAGTCATTGGTAGTGATAGGGATTGCATTGAATCTGCAGATTGCTTTGGATAGTATTTGGATAGTATTTTGTCATTTTCACAATGTTGATTCTTCCAATCCAAGAACATGGCATATCTCTCCATCTGTTTGTATCATCTTTAATTTCTTTCATCAGTGTCTTATAGTTTTCTGCATACAGGTCTTTGTCTCCTTAGATAGGTTTATTCCTAGATATTTTATTCTTTTTGTTGCAATGGTGAATGGGATTGTTTTCTTAATTTCTCTTTCTCGTCTTTCATTGTTAGTGTATAGGAATGGAAGAGATTTCTGATTTAATTTTGTATCCTGCAACTTTACCAAATTCATTGATTAGCTCTAGTAGTTTTCTGGTACCATCTTTAGGATTCTCTATGTATAGTATCATATCATCTGCAAACAGTGACAGTTTTACTTCTTCTTTTCTGATTTGGATTCCGTGACAGTTTTACTTCTTCTTTTCTGATTTGGATTCCTTTTATTTCTTTTTCTTCTCTAATTGCTGTGGCTAAAACTTCCACAACTATGTTGAATGATACTTGTGAGAGTAGGCAAACTTGTCTTGTTCCTGATCTTAGTGGAAATCGTTTCAGTTTTTCACCATTCAGAACGATGTTGGCTGAGGCTTTGTTATATATGGCCATTATTATGTTGAGGTAAGTTCCCTCTATGCCTACTTTCTGGAGAGTTTTTAATCATAAGTGGGTGCTATATTTTGTCGAAAGCTTTTTCTGCATTTATTGGAGATGATCATTTGGTTTTTATCCTTCAATTTGTTAATATGCTGTATTACATTTATTGATTTGCGTATATTGAAGATTGCTTGCATTCCTGGGGATAAACCCCACTTGATCATGGTGTATGATCCTTTTAAAGTGCTGTTGGATTCTGTTTACTAGTATTTTGTTGAGGATTTTTCATCTATGTTCATCAGTGTTATTGGCCTGTAGTTTTCTTTTTTGGTGACATCTTTGTCTGGATTTGATATCAGGGTGATGGGGGCCTCATAGAATGAGTTTGGGAGTGTTCCTCCCTCTGCTATATTTTGGAAGAGTTTGAGAAGTATAGGTGTTAGCTCTTCTCTAAATGTTTGCTAGAATTTACCTGTGAAGCCACTGGTCCTCGGCTTTTGTTTGTTGGAAGACTTTTAATCACAGTCTCAAATTCAGTGCTTGTGATTGGTCTGATTATGTTTTCTATTTCTTCCTGGTTCAGTCTTGGAAGTTGTGCTTTTCTAAGAATTTGTTCATTTCTTCCAGGTTGTCCATTTTATTGGCATAAGTTGCTTGTAGTTATCCTTCATGATTCTTTGTATTTCGGCAGTGTCACTTGTTACTTCTCCTTTTTCATTTCTAATTCTGTTGATGTGAGTCTTCTCACTTTTTTTTCTTGATGAGTCTGGCTAGTGGTTTATCAATTTTATCATCTCAAAGAACGAGCTTTTAGTTTTGTTGATGTTTACTATCGTTTCCATCATTTCTTTTTCATTTATTTTTGATCTGAAATTTATGATTTCATTCCTTCTGCAAACTTTGGAGTTTTTTTGTTCTTTTTCTAATTGCTTTAGGTGCAAGATTAGGTTGTTTATTTGAGATGTTTCTTGTTTCTTGAGGTAGGATTGTATTGCTATAAACTTCCCTCTTAGAACTGCTTTTGCTGCATCCCATAGGTTTTGGGTCGTCATGTTTCCATTGTAATTTTTTCTAGGTATTTTCTGATTTGCTCTTTGATTTCTTCAGTGATCTCTTGGTTATCAAGTAGTGTATTGTTTAGCTTCCGTGTGTTTTTAGTTTTTACAGATTTTTTCCTGTAATTGATATCTAGTCTCATAGCATTGTGGTCCAATTTTCTTAAATTTACCAAGGCTTGATTTGTGACACAAGATATGATCTATCCTGGAGAATGTTCCATGAGCCCTTGAGAAGAAAGTGTATTCTGTTGTTTAGGGATGGAATGTCCTATAAATATCAATTAAGTCCATCTTGTTTAATGTATCATTTAAAGCTTTTATTTCCATATTTATTTTCATTTGGATGATCTGTCCATTGGTGAAAGTGGGGTGTTAAAGTCCCCTACTATGATTGTGTTACTGTCGATTTCCCCTTTTACGGCTGTTAATATTTGCCTTATGTATTGAGGTGCTCCTATGTTGGGTGCATAAATATTTACAATTGTTATATCTTCTTCTTGGATTGATCCCTTGATCATTATGTAGTGTCCTTCTTTGTCTCTTGTAATAGTCTTTGTTTTAAAGTCTATTTTGTCTGATATGAGAATTGCTACTCCAGCTTTCCTTTGATTTCCATTTGCATGGAATATCTTTTCCCTTCCCCTCACTTTCAGTCTGTATGTGTCCCTAGGTCTGAAATGGGTCTCTTGTACACACCATATATATGAGTCTTGTTTTTGTATCCATTCACCCAGTCTATGTCTTTTGGTTGGAGATTTTAGTCCATTTACATTGAAGATAATTATCTATATGTATGTTCCTATTACTATTTTCTTAATTGTTTTTGGTTTGTTATTTTAGGTCCTTTCCTTCTGTTGTGTTTCCTGCCTAGAGAAGTTCCTTCAGCGTTTGTGGTAAAGCTGGTTTGGTGGTGCTGAATTCTCTTAGCCTTTGCTTGTCTGTAAAGGTTTTAATTTCTCCATCAAATCTGAATGAGATCCTTGCTAGGTAGGGTAATCTTGGTTATAGGTTTTTCCCCTTCATCACTTTAAATATGTCCTGCCACTCCCTTCTGGCTTGCAGAGTTTCTACTGAAAGATCAGCTGTTAACCTTATGGGGATCTTGTGTGTTATTTGTTGTTTTTCCCTTGCTGCTTTTAATATTTTTTCTTTGTATTTAATTTTTGATAGTTTCATTAATATGTGTCTTGGTGTGTTTCTCCTTGTATGTGACTCTCTATGCTTCCTGGACTTGATTAACAATTTCCTTTCCCATATTAGGGAAGTTTTCAACTAGAATCTCTTCAAATATTTTCTCAATCCCTTTCTTTTTCTCTTCTTCTTTTGAGACCCCTATCATTCGAATGTTGTTGCATTTAATGTTGTCCCAGAGGTCTCTGAGACTGTCCTCAATTTTTTTCATTCTTTTTTCTTTATTCTGCTCTGCAGTAGTTATTTCCACTATTTTATCTTCCAGGTCACTTTTCCGTTACTCTGCCTCAGTTATTCTGCTATTGATCCCTTCTATAGAATTTTTAATTTCATTTATTGTGTTGTTCATGACTGTTTGCTCTTTAGTTCTTCTACGTCCTTGTTAAATGTTTCTTGTATTTTCTGCATTCTATTTCCATGATTTTGGATCATCTTTACTATCATTATTCTGAATTCTTTTTCAGGTAGCCTGCCTATTTCCTCTTTATTTGTTAGGCTTGGTCGGTTTTTACCTTGCTCCTTCATCTCCTGTGTGTTTTTCTGTCTTCTCATTTTCCTTAACTTAGTATGTTTGGGGTCTCCTTTTTGCAGGCTGCAGGTTTGTAGTTTCCATTGTTTTTGATGTCTGCCCCCAGTGGCTAAGGTTGTTTCAGTGGTTGTGTATGCTAGTGCCTGTGTTCTAGAGGATGGGGTTAGATCTTGTCTGCCTGGTGGGCAGGTCCACGTCTGGTGGTGTGTTTTGGGGTGTCTTATTGGGGTGGGCTTATTATGATTTTCGGCAGCCTCTCTGCTAATGGTTGTGGTTGTGTTCCTGTTTTGCTAGGTGTTTGGCATAGGGAGTCTAGTACTGTAACTTTCTGGTCGTTGAGTGGAGCTGGGTCTTGGCATTGAGTTGGAGATATCTGGGAGATTTTCACCGTTTCATATTACATGGATCTGGGAGGTCTCTTATGGGCCAATATCCTGAACATGGTTCTCCCATCTCAGAGGCACAGCCCTGATGCCTGGGTGGAACACCAAGAGCCTGTCATCCACATGGCTCAGAATAAATGGGAGGAGGGAGGGAGGGAGGGAGGGAGGAAGGGAAGGAAGGAAGGAAGGAAGGGAAGGAAGGAAAGAAAGAAAAGAAAAGAAAAAAAAGAAAGAAAGAAAGGGAAAGAAAGAAGGAAAGAAAGAGAAAGAAAGGAAGAGGGAGGGAGTGAGGGAGGAAGGAAGGAAAAGAAAGAAAGAAAAGAAAAGAAAGAAAAGGAAAGAAAAAAGGAGATAAAATAAAATAGAATAAATGTATTTAAAAAAGAAATAAATAATTATTTTAAAAAATTTGTTTAAGTAATAAAAAAAAAAGAAAGAAGGAAGAGAGCAACTAATCCAAAAAACAAATCCACCACTGATAACAAGCGCTCTAAGCTATACTAAAAAACAAACAAACAAAAAAAGAAACCAGACAGACAGAACCCTAGGGCAAATGGTAAAAGGAAAGCTATACAGACAAAATCACACACAGAAGCATACACATACACACTCAAAAAAGAAAGGGAAAAATATATATATATCGTTGCCCCGAAAGTCCACCTCCTCCATTTGGGATGATTCGTTATCTATTCAGGTATTCCACAGATGCAGGGTACATCAAGTTAATTGTGGAAATTTAATCCACTGCTCCTGAGGCTGCTGGCAGAAACTTCCCTTTCTCTTCTTTGTTTGCACAGCTCCTGGGGTTCAACTTTGGTTTGGGCCCTGCCTCTGCATGTAGATCACCTGATGGCGTCTGTTCTTCGCTCAGACAGGACGGGGTTAAAGGAGCAGCTGATTCGGGGGCTCTGGGTCACTCAGGCCGGGGGGAGGGAGGCATACGGAGGTGGGGCGAGCCTGCGGCAGCAGAGGCCAGCATTACATTGTACCAGCCTGAGGTGCGCCTTGTGTTCTCCCGGGGAAGTTGTCCCTGGATCACGGGACCCTGGCAGTGGCGGGCTGCACAGGCTCCCTGGAAAGGAGGTGTGGATAGTGACCTGTGCTCGCACACAGGTTTCTTGGTGGCTGCAGCAGCGGCCTTAGCGTCTCATGCCCGTCCCTGGGGTCCGCGCTGTTAAGCCGTAGCTCGCGCCCATCTCTGGAGCTCCTTTAAGCTGCGCTCTTAATCCCCTCTCCTCGTGCTCTAGGAAACAGAGAGGCAAGAAAAAGTCTCTTGCCTCTTCGGCAGCTTCAGACTTTTTCCCTGACTCCCTCCCAGCTAGCTGTGGCGCACTAGCCCCCTTCAGGCTGTGTTCACGCAGCCAACCCCAGTCCTCTCCCTGGGATCTGACCTCCCAAACCCGAGCCTCAGCTCCCAGCCCCCACCCTCCCCGGCGGGTGAGCAGACAAGCCTCTCGGGCTAGGGAGTGCTCGTCGGCACCGATTCTCTGTGCGAATCTCTCTGCTTTGCCCTCCGCACCCCTGTTGCTGTGCTCTCCTCCGTGGCTCCGAAGTTTCCCCCCTCTGCCACCCGCAGTCTCCGCCCGTGAAGGGGCTTCCTAATGTGTGGAAACGTTTCCTCCTTCACAGCTCCCTCCCACGGGTGCAGGTCCCGTCCCTATTCTTTTGTCTCTGTTTTTTTCTTTTGCCCTACCCAGGTACGTGGGGAGTTTCTTGCCTTTTGGGAGGTCTGAGGTCTTCTGCCAGCCTTCAGTAGGTGTCATGTAGGAGTCGTTCCACATGAAATGTATTTCTGATGTATTTGTGGGGAGGAAGGTGATCTCTGTGTCTTACTCTTCCACCATCTTGAAGCTCCTCCCTCCCCCTATTATAAATTTTCGATAAGAGGTTTCATTTTTTCTTCCTGAACTTATTTTTGTTCATGCATTCAAAATTTTTTACTGAACATAATATACTTCATTGATCTTATTTTAATGTGATGAAATCACATTATTTCTTAGATGGCCAGGATAATTTAATTAAAGTGATTAGCACAGTGCTTGAGTTATTAAGTACTTTCAAGCACAAAATTAAACATTTAAACATTTTCCAACACTTCCACTTTTGCTTTCTCAATGAAATTTTATAATTTTTCTTCCGTGCGTGTTACATTTGACTTTTTTGTTAGTTGTGTGACATATATATCTCCCTATTCTATATTTTTTCATGGCATGCCCATTTTTGTATTCCTTCCTCTCTTTTCTCTGAGATCACATATGATGGAGTGCATATAGCACTGCTTAATTTACATTTCCTGAACTCACTTTAACTGAGATATGTAGGGAAAAGGAAATAAAGTAACAAGTCAAAATAAATTTCTGGTTTTTCACTTTTTCTCTTCACACGCATACAAACATTTGTCCTCATTTTTAAAAAGAAGCGCAGTTGAAATAGAAAATGTTAGTCATAGAAAAAAGTAGAATTTAAAATTTTTCCCTAACTTTGTCTCTAAAACATTGGCACCATGGTACACTTTTTCCAAATCTTTTTTTTTCATTTTATTGTTACACAATTTTGATCATGCTTTTCTATCTTTTTTGTTTTTTTCACCCAGCCAAACTCTGATATGTCTTTTTTCATTTGTCACACTAATAGCAAAAAATAAGTAATGTTTTCCGATGGCCTTGTTTTGGATTTCCTCATATTTATTATAAATTAAAAAAGTCAGCTATGCCAGGGTTGATGAGACTTTGCTAAAGCCTGTTCTGGAAATGCATATTCAAAGAGAACACACTGTTCAGTTTATCCTTTCTATTACAGGGCACATTTATATCACTCTGCCTTTGTTCTTCTAATGCTAGTGACCAGAGGAACTCACAGGAGACTAGAGAAGATAAAGAGAAGATTTCCAGGGCTAATGCATATCTATTTGTGGACAAATAGGACACTGCTTTTCCAGAAAGTCCTAATTGTAATGCAATCCAAGAGCAGAGAAAGTTTCTCAATGTTTTCTCATAACTCTAGTTATAACTAAGTGAGATATGGAAGAACTGTACCAATTTTAAGAAAGAAAGAAAATAAAAGATTGGTATTCTTTTTATTGTGGAATAAGGAAAAGAATTGAAATCAGACAAATCTGAGTTTGGAACCACAGTGACCTCATTTAGAGCTGTGGAACATTAGGTAAATTTAACCTCTCTGAGCCTTTAAAACAATCTCTAAATGAGAATTAGAACAGAAACATAAAATCTCTGTGATCCATGAAATCTCATGTATGGCAATGCCTAGGACACCACTGGGCTTATAGGAAACTTTAAATGTTAATCTACATCATTACTTTTCTTTACTGATAGCTTTAATAAAACTAAAGTCATTTATTCATTAAGGCATTAAACAAATGTTTATTAAATCCAGGTGTGAACTTGGTATTTGCTCTACAACGTACAGCAAGATACACATGGTCTCTATTTTCTAGTCAAGTGGGCACTGTAACTTGAAGATAATGGTAAAGAGGATTCCAGACCAAGGGAACTACACATCTCGCAGTCTAAATAGATAACTGATTTCATGGATAATTGTTTTATTTATATATTTTATATAAATATATGTTGTATATATATACTTATATGCTACATAATTATATTTAATATTTATATAGTTATATAACTTTATAATATTTATATTTACAAACATATATGTGTGTATATATATATATATATATATATATATATACATACACACACATACAGAGAGAGAGAGAGAGAGCCAGCATATATTTATAAATACAGCCCAGTCCTGTCCTCTCAGTTTCTGATTAGTACATCTAACTTACTACTTGACAGTATCACTGAGTTAATAGTTTTGCCAGGAGTTACACTTGATTCTTCTTTCTTTCTTAACCCCCACATATAATCCATTACCAAATCTTGTTTTTAATTTATGTGTATTGTATCTGAAATAATTTTTTCTCTTTCCTGTTTTTCATGAACAGTTTTATTGAAATATAATTTACATATTAGAAAATTCATCCTTTTAAAGTGTATAATTCAGTGGTTTCTAGCATATTCACAGAGTTGTGCAATCATCACCATAATCTAATTTTAGAATATTTTAATCATCTCCAAAAGAAACCTTGTCTCCATAGCAGTCACTCCCCATCCCCTGCTTGGCTGCTATCTGCACCCAGTCCCCAGCCTTAGGCAACCACTAATCTACTTTCTGCCTTTATGGATGTACCTATACTAGATATTTTATAGAAATGGAATCATACTATATGTGGTATTTCATAAGTGACTTTCTTCACTTATTTAGAAGTTCATCCATGTTGTAGTATGTATCAGCACTTTATTCTTTTTTTATTACCAAATAGTTTTCACTGAATGGATAAGCAGCATTTTGTTTATTCATTGATCAGTTGATGGATGTTTAGGTTGTTTCCACTTTGGGGCTATTCGTAGTAATGCTGTGATGAACAATTATGTACAAGTTTTTGTGTGGACATATGTTTTCATTTCTAGTGGGTAGATCCCTATGAGTAAAATTTCTGGGTCATATGATAATTCTACCTTTAGCATTTTGAGGAACTGCCAAACTCTTTTCCAAAGTGGCTGCATCATCTTACAGTCTCATCAATAAAGTTTGACGGTTCTAACTTCTCCATAATCTTTGTTGACCTCTTACTGTCTGTCTTTCTGATTATTGTCATTCTATTAGGTGTGAAGTGGTATCTCACTGTAATTTTGATTTACATTTCCCTGAAGACCAATCATGTGAGCATCTATCTGTGTGCTATTGGGCCCTTGTATATCTCCTCTGGAGAAAAATCTATTCAGATAATTTTCCCACTTTAAAATTTGAGTTGTCTTTTTATCATCGAGTTATAAGAGTTCCTTACCTATTCCGGATACAAGTCCATTGTCACAAATAAGATTTGCAGATATTTCCTCCCGGTCTGTGGGTTGTCTTTTCCTTTCCTTGATAGTGTCCTTTGAAGCCAAAGTTTTTAATTTTTTCAAAGTCCAGTTTATCTTTTTTTATTTTGTTCCTGTCTTTTTGATATTGTTATCTCAGAAACCATTGCCTAATCCAAGATTATGAATTCCTATGTTTCCCTCTAGGTAGTTTTACAATTTAATGCTTATATTTAAGTCTGTGAACCATTTTGAGTTAATTTTTGTGTATGGTGTGAGGTAGGCATCCAAATTCATTCTTTTTCAGTGCTTAGTATACAAGTCTTGCATTTCTGTGATTAATTTTATTTTTAATTATTTTCTTTTTTATGCTATTGTAAATGGGATTGTTCTTAAAGGTCATTTTTGGATTGTCCCTCTCTGCCCCCTTTTTACACAGCCCCTTGTTTTGTGCCTGGATTACTGCAAGTAGCCTCTTAGCCAATCTGTATCCTTCCACTATTGCTTTTCAGCACATAGGAATCAGAGTGGTCTATTAAATATGTAAATTCAATCATAGCATTAGCCAGAATAAAACCCTATTATGGCCTTCCATTATATATGTAACAATTAGTAATTGTTGTCTACAAGGCTAGATGTTTTCTAGGCCTTGCCTATCTTTCCAATCTAATCACTAATCTTCTCCCACAGTCTCTATGATATAGCCACCTGGGTCTTTTACTTCCAGTTGATTACATCACATTTCCTAATTCTTTAAAGCTTTTCTACCTACCGTTTCTCTTTTAAAACTTAGTTTCTAGTTTTTTTCCAAATTAAACTTTTCTAGAAAATAATCCATTTCATTTAAGTTGTTGAACAGCTTTATTGAAACCTAGTTGACATATAATAAACTGCACATATTTAAATGAACTCAAAGTTTGATGTTTTGACATTTATTGAAAAGACCGTCTTTCCTAAACTAAACTGACTTTGTATCTTTGTCAAATATCAACTTGACCATATATAACTGGGTCTATTTCTGGACTCTCTATTCTGTTCTATTGATCATATTTGTATATCTTTATGTAAATAACCACACTATATTGAATACTGTAACTTTATAATAAGACTTAAAATTATGTGGTATAAACCTTCCAACTTTCTTCTTCTTTTTTCAAAATTGCTTTGGCTATTTTAGGTACTTTGCATTTCCATATGAATTTTAGAATCATCTTGTCGATTTCTGCAAAAAAAGTCCTATTAAGACTCTGATTGGTATTGCATTGAATCAATAGATCAATTTGGGGAGAATTGACATCTTAACAATATTGAGTCTTCTGATCTTTAACTATGATATATCTCTCAATTTGTTTAGGTTTTCTTTAATTTCTCTCAGCAATGTTTGTAGCTTTCAGTGTTCAAGCCTTACATATAGTCTATCTAATTTATCTTTACATACTTTGTATATTATCAAATTTTTAATATCTAATCAGATTTTTTGTTACATATAAAAACACAATTGATTTTTTATATTGCTCTTGTAATCTGCAAGCTGGCTAAAGTTACTTATTACTTCTAGTAGCTTTTTGTAGATTCCATAGAATTTTTTGCATAGACAGACATGTAGCCTGTGAATAAAGACAATTTTACTGCTTCCTTCCAAAGATAGATGACTTTTATTTATTTATTTTTCTGGGCTTATGACACTAACTAGAACCATGAGTGTGTTAAAAAGAAGTGGTAAGAATGTTTATCCTTGCTTTCTTCCTGACTTTAAGAGGAAAGTACAGTCTTCCCTCAATATCCTTGGGGGATTGATTCCAGAACCCTCTGCAGATACCAAATCCGAGGATGCTCAAGTCCCTTACATAAAATGACATAGTATTTGTATATAACATACACACATCCTCCTGTATACTTTAAATCATCTCCAGGTTACTTATAATACCTAATACCAAGTAAATGCTATGTAAATAGTTGTAAATACAATGTAAATGCTACATAAATAGTTGCCAGTTCATGGAACTGTCTGTTAATTCTATCATCTAAGTTATTTGTGTCTGTTTAGGTTGATTGATTTTTCTCCTCAGTATGGGTTGCTTCTTTGCATGCCTAATATTTTTTATTGGATGACAGACATTTTGAATTTTACCTTATTGATATTTGATAATTCTATTTCTATAAATATACTTTCAATTTTTATAAAGCAGTTTCTTTAAAACCTAGCTAAAGTGATTCAATCTCCTTCTACCACTCACCATATTATTTTCTTTCATGTCTTTTTCCTTTGTTACATGAATAATAATTTGTATGTATATATTTGTTGATTTACTTTCTTATTATCTATCTCATATCCAAATAGACCAGATTCAAGGAGGAAAGTGCCACTTTGCTCACTTTTTATCCCTAATATCTAACAGTATCTAGCATATCATAATTACTCAATAAATGAATGATTTTAGATTTTGGCTATGTTAATGCCATAGATAAACGTTTTGGTTTGGGGATTTAACATTTTGGCAGCATTTGAATTTCACTTAATAAATTTTAAAATATAAACCATCCTCAAGTTCATAATTCTGGTTATAAGGAATTATAATTGATTATCCTGGCTTTATTTTAAGAGATTTTAAAACAGCATATTTGCCCTAAATTTCTCTAATGAAATGTTCTACTAAAATGAACACTTCATGGAAATACGTTTATATGTACAATTTAGAAGAATGCATAATGTCTTTAATTTGAATTTTTAACATGAAATCTGTAGCTGTAAAGTTAATGAATAAGTGTAAGACCCATTATTTTCTTCAACTATATCCAGAGACTATTAAAATTAAGGTCTTGGTGTCATGTAAAAAAATTCTGTTTTCAGTTAGCTATAACTTCTCAAGTTTTCCCCCATGCCTGTGCAATTTACTGTCCATTAAAATGACACTTTGCATCTTAAACACTTTTTTAAAAAGCAAATATATCTTCCCACATATTTTTATTATTGTTTGAAAGTTTAAGTATTATTTATATTTGAGCCAGCTAGCTCCTTTGAATGGAGCATATTAGAAAGACCTAGCAATATAGATTCAGTTATTTCATGGGCCAGTTAGCTTGACACAAAGAATCCATTGTATTTAACTGCACAAAAATAAAATCCTCTTTAAAGACAGCTTCCTTATAAATACATCTCAGGGATCATAGGAGTCACCAGATAAGAAAACATGAATGGCCCATGCCAAATTTCTCGTGACAACTAATAAAAGAAAACAAAAATCTTTAAACTGTATTTTTAGTATTTTAATTCAGTAACATAATTTTATCTAAAATATTACATGTCAGAATATAATAATTTTCACATTTTTTTAGTCCTTGGTGATTTCTCTGAAAGTTAGATAAAATAAGGTCAAAATTTTGGGAGCGGGGGTGCACTCATGCCAACACCATGGAGGAATATATAGAAAATATTCTTTAGTTTGGAGCAATGATCTTAAATCTCATGTGAGTGTAGGGGGAAACATTTTTTTTAACCAGATCAGTAGCAGATCACATGACAGCCCAAATGAATGGGCAGCTATATTTCTCAGAAGAAAAAATAAAGATATTCCCTTTTTATTTCCAACTGATAGCCTGAGTAAAACATGTTGATGCTGCTTGAAACATAAACCTTCCTTTAAAAATTTGAATCAAGATCCCAGATTTTAGGGTAAATCATCAGAGAAACAGCTGTTAGTCTGTTATGAAGGGATGCAGAGAGTAACAATACAGAAAAAAATTCTGAACTAACTAAAGTTTTTATGTTACTACCCAGTGATGATAACAATTACCCTAAGCACAGGCAACATTTAACAGCACTGTTAAATCAGGTCCCTGCAACTTATCGTTTTGACCCAAAAGTTAGGTTGTATAACTTATTTTCTTTCATTACAATCATATTTTTAACCACCAGTTGGCTGGTTTAATGTATTGATTTTAATTCTAATTTTGAAATTTGATACCTGGAGTATCAAATGTATACATACTAAAAAGCTTGATAATGTAAATTAGAAATAACTTTATACATATTCCATGTCCTCTGTTAAAATAGCCTAAAACTCAGGCATTTATATAAATACACATATCTAAACACAGACATACCCATAGTTACCTGAGCTTCTGCGGGAATAGAGATTTACCTTACATTGACAGCCAGGCTGACCATTTAGCCACCATTCTCTCAGTCACTTATATCTAGTTAATGCTAATTTTTGAGCCAAGAAGAAGACTGCACTGAAGTGCAGAAAAAAAGTGCACAGAAAGGCCTGTCTACAGGTTATACTGTTCATAAGGAGGAGCTGGTTGTCCACAAAATCTCTTGACTGTGCTTCCAGGTTAATAGTAAAAAATGAACATTGTGACTGATAAAATCTATATATCATGTTATCAGGTTGTGCTTATAAAGGATTTTTCAACTCAAAAGGAAGTGAAGATTAAGGGGAAAAGTGGTCCAGTAGTTTTTAATTTTAATGTAGTCATAGTCATCTATCTTTTCTTCTTTGTACGATTTCTGAAGATTATCTCAATGCATTTTCTGAACTACATTATGTTAACGTTTTCCCCTTTTTCTCAAGACAATACAATATGTTAGGCTCATATTTGTTATCAATTTAACTAATATCTGCTGTCAATTTGCCATGGAACACTAGAAACAATCTGTTTATTATTTCTGCCAATCCATTTGATCTTAGTCCCTGCTAATCTGTTTTTCTTTAATTTACATTTAATTTTTTAATAAAATCTTCTTTAAAGCCCCATTAAAATAGAGAGATATCAGGACTCTAATTTATCCTTTAAGCTTGTTATCACATGAAAGAAATTAAATACAGCACAGTGGATGACATACACATTTATAAATTATGTAAGCCTATCTTTATTCCAGCAATTAATCTTGCTCTTTTGGAAAAAACCCAAGGGGAAATAACCCAAGTTGTCTTATATTTCCAAGAAACGACATGCACAAAACGCTGGAATTTTGCAGCTTACCCAATCTCAAATGTAAGAAATATATCATTAAACATCACTTTTCTCCCAAATGCAATTATTAGATAACTTGATTGATAAATGTTTACTTAGATTTAGAAAACAGCATAAAATTATATATATATTATAGAAAAAGTATGATATTTATGTATTTATAGAAAAAGTATCTCATGAGAGTTTTTTTTCCCAAATGCCATTAATTCATTTGGAGAATGCGGTGAAGATACCATAAATATATATGTGTGTGGTCTTTCCCCTTTTCATTGGTAACCAAACCTCTAAATTGTTAGAGGCAGCAATATGTCTGGCTAAAATACTATATATACTACTCAATGGGAGTTTAGCTTTATCAGGAATTATTCTGCAATGTTTTGGGTCTTTTTAAAGAACACTTTAGGAAATTTAGGGGGGACAATTCAAGATGGCAGTGTAGGAAGTTACTGAACTCACTTTCTCCCATGGACACACCAAATATACAGCTACATATTAAACAATTCCCTCTGAAAAAGACCTGAAATGTAGCTGAAAATCTCCTTCCACAACAGAGGATAAAAGGGCCACATTGAGATGTGTAGGAGAGGCAGAGATACAGTCTCCCCCAAAGCCCTACCCCTGGTGCAGCAAACCATAATTGGGAGGGATCTCAGAAATATGGAGCTTCTCCCTGAGGATCAAGGGGTTCAAGCCCCTGTGGGATAAATTGGGAGATTAGGATTGACATATATACACTAATATGTATAAAATAGATAACTAATATACCTGTTGTATAAAAAAATAAAATTCAAAGAAAATAAGTAAAGATAAAAAAATTTTAAATTAAAAAAAAAAAGGTTCGAGCCCCACATCGCACACCCTAAACCTTGAGACCTATTTCAGAGAGAAACCCCCAAGATATCTGGCTTTGAAAACAAATGAGGCTTAACATCCAGGAGACCAACAGGGCTGTAGGAAACAGAAATTCTGCTATTAAATGGCTTGTGCACAGACTCACTAGCTCTGGGACCCAGAGCAAAATCAGCAGTTTGAAAAGTGCCTAGACCGTATGTGTAGGAGATTAATCTGCTAATCTTAAAGAATCTGCCAGAGAGGCAGGGGTCTGTTGGAACTCTCTCCAGGGACAGAGGCTCTGTTGGGTGATGTTTAGCACTATCCTTTTATTTTGCTGGTGCCAGCAGGCCTACTTCTTCCCAGTACCCTCCTACAGTCCCACTAAAGCCAGCAGGCAGGTTTTCCCTCGCCTGGTGCCACCCCACCAAAGCCCTATGAAAGCCAGCAGGTTGGTTTGCCCTGGCCTGGCACTCCCCCCTGCCCTGCCAAAGCCAGTGGGTGTGCACAGTCCACACAGGGGATTCCCCCTGAATGCCTAGCTCTGGGCCCCATGGGACTGAAAAAACTGGAGAGACAGCTTTGCGCAGGCTACCACCCCTAGAGCATTGCACAAACAGATGACTGAAACACCCCCCCCCACCCCGTTCTTCCTGGGTCAATCCTTCAAGACTGGGGGAGTAGCTGTTTCACTTAATACATAGAAACGAATAGAGAGTCACACAAAATGAGGGAACAGTGGAATATGTTCCAAATAAAAAAATAAGGTAAAACCCCAGAAAAAAACCCTTAATGAAATGGAAATGAGTAATTTACCTGATAAGAGTTAAAAGCAATATTCCATTGTAGGTATGTACCACATCTTCTTTATCCATTCACCTGTCAATGGACATTTAGGTTGCTTCCATGTCTTGGCTATTGTAAACAGTGCTGCAATGAACATTGGATGCATGTATCCTTTCGAACCATGTTTTTCTCCAAATATATACCCAGAAGTGGAATTGCTGGATCATATGATAGCTCTGTTTTTAGTTTCTTAAGGAACCTCCATACTGTTCTCCATAGTGGCTGTACCAATTTACATTCCCACCAACAGTGTAGGAGGGCTCCCTTTTCTCCACACCCTCACCAGCATTTATTGTTTGTAGGTTTTTTGATGGTGGCTATTCTGACAGGCATGAGGTGATATCTCGTAGTTTTGATTTGCATTTGCATTTCTCTAATAATTAGCAATGTTGAGCATCTTTTCATGTGCTTCTTGGCCATCTGTATGTCTTCTTCGGAGAAGTGTCTATTTATATCTTCTGCCCATTTTTTGATTGGGTTTTTTTTTTTTTGATATTGAGCCACATGAGCTGTTTGTAAATTTTGGAGATTAATCCCTTGTTGGTCACATTATTTGCAAATATTTTCTCCTATTTTGTGGGCTGTCTTTTCTCTTTGTTTATGATTTCCTTTGCTGTGCAAAAGCTTTTGGAATATTGCTCAGCCTTTAAGAAGAATGAAAAAATGCCATTTGCAGCAATATGGATGGACCTGGAGATTATCATACTAAGTGAAGTAAATCAGAGAAAGACAAATATCATATGATATTGCTTATATGTGTAATCTAAAAAAAATGATACAAACGAACTTATTTACAAAACAGAAACAGACTCACAGACTTAGGGAATGAACTTATGGTTACTGGGGGGAAGGGGGAGGGGGAGGGATAGATTGGGAGTTTGGGATTGACATGTACACACTGCTATATTTAAAATGGATAACCAACAAGGACCTACTGTATATATAGCACAGGGAACTCTTCTCAATACTCTGTAATAACCTAAATGGGAAAAGAATTTGAAAAAGAATAGATACATATATATGTATAACTGAATCACTTTGCTTTACACGTGAAACTAACACAACATTGTTAATCAACTATACTCCAATATAAAATAAAAATTTTTAGAAAAAGATAATGAGAAAAAAAGTTAAAAGTAATGATCATAAAGATGCTCATTGATCTTGGGAGAAGAATGATGAGCACAGAGAAAACTTCAACAAAGAGATAGAAAATATAAGAAAGTACCAAACAGAAGTCACAGAGCTTAAGAATACAATAACTGAACTGAAAAAATACACTGTAAGCTTCCAAGAGCAGACTAGATGAAGCAATAAAAAAGGATCAGTGATCTAAAGGACAGAGCAATGGAACTTAGCAGCAAAAATAAAGAATTTTTAAAGAGTAAAGATAGTTTAAGGGACGTATGGGACAAAATCAAGCAGAACAATTGCATTATAGGGGTCTCAGAAAGAGAAAAGATAGAAAAAGGGACAGAAAACTTATTTGAAGAAATAATGGCTGAAAACTTTCCTAACCTGGGAAATGAAATAGACATCCAGATCCAGGAAGCTCGGAGAGTTCCAAATAAGATGAACACAAAGAGATCCACACCAAGACACATCATAATTAAAATGCCAAAACTTAAAGATAAACTTAGAGAATCTTTAAAACAACAAGAGAAAAACAACTTGTTATGTACAAGGGAACCTGCATAAAACTATCAGCAGTCTTTTTAGCAAAAACTCTGTAGGCCAGAAGGGAGTGGAAATGCTAAAAGCAAAAAAAATCCAACCAAGAAAACTCTATCTGACAAGGTTATCATTCAGAATTGAAAGAAAGAGTTTTCCAAACAAGCAAAAGTTAAAGGAGTGCACCATCACTAAGCAGTTTTGTAAGAAATGTTAAAAGGGCTTTAAGGACTTCCCTGGTGGCGCAGTGGTTGAGAGTCCACCTGCCGATGCAGGGGACATGGGTTCGTGCCCTGGTCTGGGAGGATCCCACATGCCGTGGAGCGACTGAGCCCGTGAGCCATGGCCGCTGAGCCTGCGCATCTGGAGCCTGTGCTCTGCAACGGGAGAGGCCGCGACAGTGAGAGGCCCTAGTACCGCAAAAAAAAAAAAAAAAAAAAAGCTTTAAGCTGAAAGAAAGAGCACTAATTAGTGTAAACAAGAAAACATATGAATATAAATCTCACTGATAAAGGTAAATATATAGTAAAATTACTGAAGTAATCACTTATAAAGCTAGTATGATGGTTAAAAGACAAAAGTAATAAAAAATAACTATAACTACAATAATTAGTTAAGGGATACACCAAGTAAAGAGATGTACAATGTGACATCAAAAACGTAAAATGTTGAGGAGGTAAAAGTGTAGTTTTAGAATGTGTTCAAACTTAACTTACTATCAGCTTAACTTAAAATAGACTGTTAAACATATAGGTTGATATATGTGAACCTCTTGGTAACCACAAAACAAAAACCTATTGTAGTTACACAAAAGATGAGAATGTAATCTAAACATAGTACTAAAGAAAATCATCAAACCACAAGGGAAGGGAGCAAGAGAAGAAGAAAGAAATACAAAATAGCCAAAAATAATTTTTTAAATGGCAGTAATACATACCTATCTATAATTACTTAAATGCAAATGGCCTAAATTCTCCAATCAAAAGGCATAGTGTGGCTGAACGGATAAAAATGTAACACTGATCTATCTGCTGCCTACAAGAGGTTCACTTCAGATGTAAGGACACACACCAGCTGAAACTGATAAGAATGCAAATTGGTGCAGCCACTATGGAAAACAGTATAGAGGTTCCTCAGAAAACTAAATATAGAACTATTGTAAAATCCAGCTGTTACACTCAGGGTATTTATTCAAAGAAGACGAAAACACTAATTTGTATGTGCACCCCTGTGTTCACTGCAGCATTATTCATATATATATATATATATATATATATATATATATATATATATGTATGTATGTATGTATGTATATGCCTTGTGTATATATGTATATACACAATGGAATACTACTCAGCCATAAATAAGAATGAAATTTTGCCATTTGAGACAACATGTATGGACCTTGAGTATGAAATATGCTAAGTGAAATCAGACAGAGAAATACAAATATACATATATGTGGAATCTAAAAAATGAAACATGAACAAACAAAGCACAACAAAACCAAACTCATAAATGTAGAGAATATAATGGTGGTTGCCAGAGGGAGAGGGGTTGGGGCTTAGGCAAAATGGGTGAAGGGGATCAAGAGGTACAAACTTCCAGTCATAAAATAAATGTCATGGGGTTGTAATGTACAGCATGGCAACTATAGTCAATGGTATTATATTGCACATTTTATTACTTTGTATGGTGACAGAGAGTAACTAGACTTATCATGGTGATTATTTCTACAGTGTATACAAATATCAAATAATTATGTTCTATATCTGAAACTAAAATTACATTATATGTCAATTTTACCTTAATTTAAAAGAAAGGAAATTTAAATATAATACTTAAAGTTTTTGCTAATTGATCAAAAATCTCTACTGACATCCTACAAATATAATGAGAAAATTATCACATTTAAACTTCCTTTTAATTCTACTCTAAAACCTCTCCCAATTTTAAAATTATATCTTATGATTTTTGAAAATATTTTCAAGGTTTCTAATATATGTACTTTTTCTCTAAGGCCTACAGTGGTTCAGCCTTGTAGTTCTATATATTTACATGGGTTCAATACTTAGCAGTTTCCTTCCTCCCTCCCTCCTTCCCTCCCTCCCTCCCTCCCTTCCTTCCTTCCTTCCTTCCTTCCTTCCTTCATGTTTTACCATGGGCTTCTCCATTCTTTAGTTCTTTATATTAATTCAATTTTATTTGGCTTGATTTTAACAAAATGTAGTCTTTTATTGTTTTGTTTTATTCCAGGAAGAGGTTGTGGGTGCTTTATTTCTTGAGAATATATTTTGATATCTTTAAACTTGGCTTCATATAAAACTCATGGATTACATCTTCTCTCAGAACTTTATAAGTATTTTTCTTCTTTTGTTGAAAGTTGTTTTGGAAAAACTGAAGCCAGCTCTTACCATCTGTTGGAAGTGATTTGGGTTCCTAATGGATGCTTTCTATATTCTTAAGTTCATTAAGCTTGTCATGGTCATGTGTAAGCTTGAGTAGACTACAATTCCCACTTATTCAGTCAAACACTAATCTAGATGTTGCTGCAAAGGTATTTTGTAGATGTGATGAAGTACATAATTGGTTGACTTTAAGTAAGGAAGATTATCTGTATTGGGGTAGGCTTGATACAATCAGTTGACAAGCCTTTAAAAAAGAGCTGAGGCTTCCCTGAGGAAGAAATGCTGCCTATGGATGGTAACTTCAGTCCCTGCCCAAGAATTCCAGCCTGCCCTTCCTGATGGCCTGCTCTATAGATTTAGGACTTACCTAACCACTCCCTAACTTATACAATTGTATAAGCCAATTCCTTACAGTAAATCTCTTTATATATATATATCTCTTACTGGATCTGCTTCTCTGGTTGAACACTGACTGACAAAGATTGTCTAAAAATGTAGAACTGAGCAGGTGGAGGTTAGAATACTGTGGACCTTCATAGGAAAAGCCTGGATTGCCTTCCATAGACTGTTAGTAGAATTATGGATGCTAATGATTCTGCTAATATGGACTCAGAAGGAAATGAGGAACATAGTAGAGAAATCCTAAATCACTTTAGAGAATACCAAAATCACAAACAGACTATTAGTAAGAATATGGATGTTTAAGTTGCTGCTACTAAGGGCTCAGAAGGAAATGAACATGTTATTGGAAACTAGGGGAAAAAGAGATCCCTGTTCTATAGTGGCAGAAAGCTCAGTGGAATTGTGTCTTACAGTTATGTAGGAAGTAGAATGTTTTATCTATGACCTTCAGCTGAGGAGTTTTCCAAGCAGAGTTGATACTGCAACCTGGCTACTTTTTGCTGCGTATAGTAAAATGCAATAGGATAAATTGAGGGAAGAACTGTTAAACAAAAAGAAACCAAGACTAGGTGATTTGGGAAATTCTCAATTCATTCCAATTATGAAAGATGCTAAAATTAACAAGTTCACTATCAGGAAAAAATGCTCTAGAGGAAAAGCTGAAAATGTGGCTGGACAATCTTTTGCTAATACATCAGAAAGATGAAATAAGGGAATTCAGTCACACAAAGGTTCTCTGAAGAGAAAAAAATACGTGACTCATTGAACTTCTCAGTCATCTAAGCAGAAGAATGGGGATGAGATTTTCCCGGAAAGATATCTGGAGAAGCCTCATGTCTAATGGAGTGGATCTCCATAACATATATGAGAGAACCACAAGATTCTTGAAAATTTTACACCAATGGAACATTGCCAGCTTGGACGAAAAAGGGACAGAGACAGTATGGAATGAAAGAAGGCTGCTGGACACCCAAAAGTGTATAGGCAGGAAAGAGACTAATAAAACTAGTCAGCTACAAATCCATGCTACCCTTCATGAAAAAGGAAAGATGATTCAGAGGACGGAGCTGAAAATCACAGAGGTTTATTTCCAGCCCTTGAATCTAATGGAGTTCTTCCAGCTGGATTTCAGAAACACTCCATGTTTTCTTTCAATTTTTTCCCTTTTGAATGGCGATACCTTAATTGTTACCTTACACTTGTTCCACCTTTGTATTTTGGGAGCAGACAACTTGTTCTTAAGTTTCAGAGGCCCATAGGTAGAGAGGAATTGTGCACGAAGATGGATCATACAGAGAGCTTCACCCATAACCAAGTTTAAGTGATTTAGGAACTTTTGAGCTGATGGGAATTTTGGACCGACTTGATGCTATCAGTGGTAGAGACTAGGGAACGCTGGGACAAAGTGGATGTGGTTAACGCAGGAGACAAACATGAATCTCCTTCCTTCAGCTCTGCCTCAACTGTCATTCTGAGGTGTGGCATGGACTGGATTTCCCAGTTACATCTTTTGTTTCTTCTCTGTTTCATCCACACACATAAGTCTTGTCACTTCCTTAACAGGTCCTTGAAGGGGTCTTTCAGGACTACGATTCTTCCTTTCAGACATGTCTGTATCTTGTCTGAGGACTGAGGAGGTTTGTGTCAGTTTTAGGCATTCTCTCACTTAGGTCTGAATTTTATTGTTTCTGTCACATATTCTTCAAAGTTATTGGAAGTTGTGGTAATTTTCATGTTTCATTAAAGATGTAAATATATTTGTATTTTGATAGATTAAACATGTTTCTTTGGGGTATCCTGGGAGAGGAGGAGAGGAAAAAATTCCTTTTGTTATACCATGTTTTTTTGTTTTTTTTGTTTTTTTTGCGGTACACGGGCCTCTCACTATTGTGGCCTCTCCCGTTGCGGAGCACAGGCTCCGGACGCACAGGCTCAGCGGCCATGGCTCACGGGCCTAGCCGCTCCGTGGCATGTGGGATCTTCCCAGACCGGGGCACAAACCCGTGTCCCCTGCATTGGCAGGCAGACTCTCAACCACTGCGCCACCAGGGAAGCCCCTACTATACCATGTTTAATGAGGGATATTATTACCTATTGATACCTGTAAATAAATTAAGCCAGGAAATTGGACATTTGTTAAATAAGTAAATTCTTCCACTTAATAATTAGCTTGTACCCAACCTTGTTGCATAAAGAATTCAGATTAATCTTAACTTTTCTATAATCAATAAACAGACCTCGAATTATAGACCCTTTACTGGTATTGGGAAATCTAAATTATTCTGGTGAATGAACTCCAAAAAGCTAGAGAATGGTTTAGTTCTAAAAGACAGCATCAACTGTTTAAAAAAATCAATATCAAATAATTTTCCAAGTGAATACCACTTGGTATTTGGTATTCACTTGGAAAATCCATCAGGAAAGATTCTTACTGATTTGGAGTTCATTTTTGCTGTATGAAATAGCATGGTATTAGTTTTGTCTCCAGAGTTTAGAGACAATCCTAAGCACATAAAAGGGAACGTAAATTTTTGGGGTTTTGTGAGAATATTTTTTGCTTGCAGGATGACATTGTTGAGTAAAGGTATAGAGCTAAGCCTGTTATAGTCATCTGCCAATTATTGCATTTTTTGCTCAGGGATTGAGATAATATGGGACAGTAATACTTACAATGTTGAATTGTGTCTTTAACTTCAAATTCCACTCCCCTCCCCCAGTATACCTTTTAAAACTCATATTACCAAGGAATAGCCTACAGATTGGTTGAATTTTCCCCAATCCTTAAGGATATGTATACATGTAGGAAAATAACCAAAACGATGGCAGTATGTGGCAAGAAAGACAAGAGGATTGGGTAATTCAAATGTAATTTAACAATTTAGAATAGCTATATTTATTTGGAATTTTTATGCTTCCAACCCTGAAAGGTGACTTTCTTTATTAAAATACTCTTCCAAACTAAGAGAAAAGAAATATGTTTTGAATTATGTATGGTGAGTCCAATAAAAACTGACACTGTGCTAAGTTTTAAGAATTTTTTGTGCTATTATATTTTTCTCAAAGTGAGAACATTTTAACTAAGGTGAGAGGAGCATTTGTCTTTAGTCTGTCAGAGTAAAGTCGTGTTAATGGATTTAATCTGGCTATCCTGAGACTCAGACCTTCAGAGAAAAATGAAGGGCATATTTTTAAAAGTACTTAAAATTAATCATAATACTAATCATTTATGAGACAATGTTTGCATTACTTCTAGTACACAGACACACACACACAAACACACACACAGGCTTTTATTATTGTTTTCAGCTGTTTTGTTTGCGATTTAAAATTTTTTTAATCATTTTTTTCTAGTATGTATTCTAACAAGTTTTTCTTGTATATAGAAAGACTGTTAATTTATATGTTTATTTTATAATCAGTAGTTGTATTTTACCCTCCTAAATTATAATAATTTTCAGCTTATCTTGAGTTTTATAAGTGTGTAATTGTTTCACCTGAAAATGATATAAAATTTTTTCTAATTACACATTATTTACGATATGATTAAAGATATCTTTTTCTTGACTTTTGCATTAATTAGAACTTTTAAAACATTAGATAATATTGATAATGATGAACATTGGTATTTTCTCACTAATTTTAATGTTATTGTGTACCATTGACTTGTTTTAAGTTGTATCCTTCTCTTCCTAGTTTACTAGATGTCTTTATGAAGAGTTTTAATTTCATTTTTATTAAATACTTTTTGAAATCTATGGAGACAGTTTACATTTTATTTGACCTATTGCATTCCCACCTTAAATCTTTGTTCCTCATTATGTGTATTTAAGTATGCTCTTGGGTATTTAGATGTAAAGTTCTTTTAGTCTTTGTTGTTTAATAACAAAGTGCTATTTTTAAAATGCAAATTTATCATTGAACATTTCTTTAGCAGTTTATTATAGGTTTTAACATATTTTTATTAACATCGCTTTTAAAATAAAAGAAAATGCCGCTCATAAGGAATCCTTATAATTTTATCAGAATTATTAACCAAAATTATTTGTTTTATGTAGCTACGTGACATGTTAATATGGCTTAATATGTTCTGGGTTTTTGTCTAAATTCCATGAAGACAGAAAAAGGGAAAGGTCTTTTAGCTTTCTTCATCCAACACTTGCAAATGTATTTAATTTGCTTATAAGTCTAAAAGGCAAAAAAAATCAATATGGAAATAAAAATAAATGTTAGCATATTTATGAACTCTGTATACTTATTCCACTGAAGAAGTGAACCTTTTGAAATAACTGTACTTTGATTATTGAACAATCAAGTGGCTGCAATCACCTAGTTTCCTATTTTATATTAGAAATTTGATTGGATTTATAAAGGTTTGTATGTGTTAATGACACAGTGTTCCCACATTTAACCTTTTGAATTATATAGTAAAGAAAGTTCTGGCGGAATTTATAATATGTACGTTTTTTTCATGAAATGAGGGGATTTAAAAGTAGTAATTGCTATATTTTACTATTCTATTTTTTATTTTTATTTTTTATTTTACTGGAGTATAGTCGATTTACGTTGTTTTAGTTTCAGGTGTTCAGCAAAGTGATTTAGTTATACATATACATATATTCATTCTTTTTTAGATGCTTTTCTCATATATGTTATCACAGAATATTGAGTAGAGTTCCCTGTGCCATACAGTAGGTCCTTGTTGGTTATCTATCTTATATATACTAGTGTGTGTGTGTGTTCATCCCAAGCTTCTGATTTATCCCTCCCCTGCCCCCACATTTCCCTTTGGGCAATCATGTTTGTTTTCGGTATCTGTAAGTCTGTTTCATAAATAAGTTCATTTGTTTATTTTTTTTTAATCGGATTCCACATATGAGTGATATATGATATTTGTCTTTCTCCTTCTGACTTCACTTAGTATAATACTGCTATACTTTAACAAAATTTTAATTAATTCATGTCCTTATTTTATATTCTTTACTCTGATTCAAGTGTTAATGAACGTTTTTGTTCTTCTTTAAATTAAACAATGTTGGTATTTAATTGTAATATAAGAGATCAATGTTCCTTGCATTTATTCTTACCGGTTGTATCATCCAGTGGCATGTTGTTTAACTGCCTTCTTAACCATTTTGCTCTTTGTTTTTTTTTTTTTCTTAACTTATTTATTTTATTTATTTATTTTTGGCTGCATTGGGTCTTCATTGTTGCACATGGGCTTTCTCTAGTTGTGGTGAGCGGGGGCTACTCTTTGTTGCAGTGCGTGGGCTTTTCATTGCAGTGGCTTCTCTTGTTGTGGAGCATGGGCTCTAGGCACGTAGAGCACGGGCTGTAGGCAGTAGTTGTGGCGCATGGGCTTAGTTGCTCTGCGGCATGTGGGATCTTCCTGGACCAGGGCTTGAAACCCGTGTCCCCTGCATTGACAGGCAGATTCTTAACCACTGTACCACCAGGGAAGCCCCGCCCTTTGGTTTTGATTCTTAACATTTTGCTCTTTCATCAGTGATCTTTAAGATCTCATATTTCAGCTTAAGATAAATTAAATGTAAGAAAGTTCCATTGATTTATGAATGGCGATGCTTTAGATTCACTTTCCCTTGTTCATAACATATGGAATTTTTTATACTGATAAATTGGCATTCTTCTTTTAAATTTACTGATGAATAGAGAAAGCGTAGATAAAAGTGTCATGACAAAAAAGTATGACATTCATCTAATTCAAATCAAAGAAAATGAATGCAGCATAAAAACATAAAGTGCTCTAACAGTGACAATATATTAAAAGTACAACATTTAGAAATTGGTCATTTACACTGGGTTATAGATTATTTGACCACCACTTTGAACTCACGTTTGATAACCCCATGCTGAAAACCTCATATGACTGGTCAGTGGCCCATGAGAGCTAAGTTTGCATTTTAATAAATGCATAATATTCACAATGGAAGGAAATCTTGATTATCTGTCACCATTGTTTTTAGCCTGTGAAGTCTTTGTTCATGTGAAGATTATGAAGTGTATTTTTACCTTGGTGATAAATTTAGTTACATAATAATGCAGGTACTGGGCAAAGGGAAAGGATTAGGCTATTTTTACCCATACTTGCAAATACTTCTTAATAATTGACTTCAAAAATGAGGTCTTCTATTCTGGTTTAATAACCCAGGGTCACTAGTAAAGCTTTATTAGCCATCTAACTCTCTCTTGATACACTTAGGACTGGTCCTCAACTTAACGATTTATATACGAGCCCTTTTTAAGTAGTAAGTCGGTGCTGGGGATTTGTGTTGAGGACAGGCCCATTAGGAAGAAATTCACACTTCCAAAATTCCTAGAAGCTCAATTTCTCATCATTTGCTGTAAAGTACATTTACTTGTGTACTGTGTACATGACTGAGATTAATAATAATTTTAGAAAGGAACAACTGCGACGATAGATGTTTTTTCTTTTTATCACACCTACCTATAATGTAAAGCTGACAACTTTATGTCTGTTTCCTAATTCTAAGAATGATCTGCCACCAAGTGTCCTGTTAGTACTAATGTGCTATTATACATTCTTGGGGGTTGTGGGAGAAAAAAATCACACACATGGGATTAGAGTTGGCAAATGCTGAATAATAATTATTCCTTATACTTTTTTGTATTTCCAGAATTTCCTATCATGAACATATAATGCTTTTATTTATTTTTTTAATATTTAAAAAAAAATTTATTGGAGTATAGTTGATTAACAATGTTGTGTTAGTTTCAGGTGTACAGTAAAGTGAATCAGTTATACATCTATATATATATATCTCCACTCTTTTTTAGCTTCTTTACACATATAGTTCATTACACAGTAAGAAATAATATTTTTTCACAGTAAAAGTATATCCCAAACATTTCATAGAATATGCTTATACTAAAAAATTGTTATTTTTTTAAACATCTTTATCGGAGTACAATTGCTTTACAATGGTGTGTTAGTTTCTGCTTTATAACAAAGTGAATGTTATACATATATATATATGTCCCCATATCTCTTCCCTCTTGCATCTCCCTCCCTCCCACCCCTCTAGGTGGTCACAAAGCACAGAGCTGATATCCCTGTGCTTTGAGGCTGCTACCAACTAGCTATCTATTTTAAGTTTGGTAGTATATATATGTCCATGCCACTCTCTCACTTTGTCCCAGCTTACCCTTCCCCCTCCCCATATCCTCAAGTCCATTCTCTAGTAGGTCGGTGTCTTTATTCCTGTCTTGCCCCTAGGTTCTTCATGACCTTTTTTTTTTTTAGATTCCGTATATATGTGTCAGCATATGGTATTTGTTTTTCTCTTTCTGACTTACTTCACTCTGTATGACAGACTCTGAGTCCATCCACCTCACTACAAATAACTCAATTTCGTTTCTTTTTATGGCTGAGTAATATTCCTTTGTATATATGTGTCACATTTTCTTTATCCATTCATCTATTGATGGACACTTAGGTCAATTTTGTTTATCTTCTCAAAGAACCAGCTTTTAGTTGTATTGATCTTTTCTATTGTTTCCTTCATTTCTTTTTCATTTATTTCTGATCTGAAATTTATGATTTCTTTCCTTCTGCTAACTTTGGGGTTTCTTTGTTCTTCTTTCTCTAATTGCTTTTGGTGTAAGGTTGGTTGTTTATTTGAGATGTTTCTTGTTTCTTAAGGTAGGATTCTATTGCTATAAACTTCCCTCTTAGAACTGCTTTTGCTCTATCCCATAGGTTTTGGGTCGTCATGTTTTCATTGTCATTTGTTTCTAGGTATTTTTTGATTTCCTCTTTGATTTCTTCAGTGATCTCTTGGTTATTAAATAGTGTATTGTTTAGCCTCCATGTGTTTGTATTTTTCACATATTATTTCCTGTAATTGATACCTAGTCTCATAGTGTTGTGGTCAGAAAAGATACTTGATACGATTTCAATTTTCTTAAATTTACCAAGGCTTGATTTGTGACCCAAGGTATGATCCATCCTGGAGAATGTTCCATGAGTACTTGAAAGTGTACTCTGTTGTTTTTGGATGGAATGTCCTATAAATATCAATTAAGTCTATCTTGTTTAATGTATCATTTAAAGCCTGTGTTTCTGTATTTATTTTCATTTTGGATGATCTGTCCATTGGTGAAAGTAGGGTGTTAAAGACTCCTAGTATGATTGTGTTAATGTAGATTTCCCATTTTATGTCTGTTAGCATTTGCCTTATGTATTGAGCTGCTCCTGTGTTGGGTGCATAAATATTTACAATTGTTATATCTTCTTCTTGGATTGATCCCTTGATCATTATGTAGTGTCCTTCTTTGTCTCTTGTAATAAATAGTCTTTGTCTTAAAAGCTATTTTGTCTGATATGAGAATTGCTACTCCAGCTTTCTTTTGATTTCCATTTGCATGGAATATCTTTTTCCATCCCCTCACTTTCAGTCTGTATGTGTCCCTAGGTCTCAAGTCAGTCTCTTGTAGACAGCATATATATGGGTCTTGTTTTTGTATCCATTCAGCCAGTCTATGTCTTTTGGTTGGATATTTAATTCATTTACATTTAAGGTAATTATCGGTATGTATGTTCCTATAACCATTTACTTATTGTTTTGGGCTTGTTATTGTAGGTCTTTTCCTTCTCTTGTGTTTCCTGCCTAGAGAAGTTCCTTTAGCTTTTTTTATAAAGCTGGTTTGGTGGTGCTGAATTCTCTTAGCTTTTGCTTGTCTGTAAAGGTTTTAATTTCTCCATCAAATCTGAATGATATCCTTGCTGGGTAGAGTAATGTTGGTTGTAGGTTTTTTTTCCTTCATCACTTTAAATATGTCCTGCCACTCCCTTCTGGCTTGCAGAGTTTCTGCTGAAAGATCAGCTGTTAACCTTATGGGGATCCCCTTGTGTGTTATATGTTGTTTATCCCTTCCTGCTTTTAATATTTTTTCTTCGTATTTAATTTTTGATAGTTTCATTAGTATGTGTCTTGGTGTGTTTCTCCTTGGATTTATCCTTTATGGGACTCTCTGTGCTTCCTGGACTTGATTAACTATTTCCTTTCCCATATTAGGGAAGTTTTCAACTAGAATCTCTTCAAATATTTTCTCAGTCCCTTTCTTTTTCTCTTCTTCTTCTGGGACCCCTATCATTCGAATGTTGGTGCATTTAATGTTGTCCCAGAGGTCTCTGAGACTGTCCTCAATTCTTTTCATTCCTTTTTCTTTATTCTGCTCTGCAGTAGTTATTTCCACTACTTTATCTTCCAGGTCACTTATCCATTCTTCTGCCTCAGTTATTCTGCTATTAATCCCTTCTAAAAAATTTTTAATTTCATTTATTGTGTTGTTCATCACTGTTTGTTTGCTCTTTATTTCTTCTACATCCTTGTTAAACGTTTCTTGTATTTTCTCCATTCTATTTCCAAGATTTTGGATCATCTTTACTATCATTACTCTGAATTCTTTTTCCGGTAGACTGCCTATTTCCTCTTCATTTTTTAGGTTTGGTGGGTTTTTACCTTGCTTCTTCATCTGCTGTGTGTTTCTCTGCCTTCTCATTTTGCTTATCTTACTGTGTTTGGGGTCTCCTTTTTGCAGGCTGCAGGTTCGTAGTTCCCATTGTTTTTGGTGTCTGTCCTCAGTAGCTAAGGTTGGTTCAGTGGGTTGTGTAGGCTTCCTGGTGGAGGGGACTAGTGCCTGTGTTCTGGTGGATGGGGCTGGATCTTGTCTTTCTGGTGGGATGGTCTGCATCTGGTGGTGTGTTTTGAGGTGTCTGTGGCCTTATTATGATTTTAGGAAGCCTCTCTGCTAATGGATGAGGTTGCGTTCCTGTCTTGCAAGTTGTTTGGCATACGTTGTCCATCACTGTAGCTTTCTGGTCATTGAGTGGAGCTGCGTCTTGGCGTTGAGATGGAGATCTCTGGGAGATTTTCGCCATTTGATATTACGTGGAGCTGGGAGGTGTCTTGTGGACCAGTGTCCTTCTGAATGTGTCTCTCCCACCTCAGAGGCACAGCCCTGACTCCTGGCTGGAGCACCAAGAGCCTGTCATCACACGGCTCAGAATAAAAGGGAGAAAAAAAAAGAAAGAAAAAAAGAAAGGAAGAAGAAGATTTAAAAAAATAAAGTAAAATAAAATAAAGTTATTAAAATAAAAAATAATCATTAATAATTTTTAAGTAATAATAAAAAAAGCAAAGAGAGCAACCAAAGCAAAAAACAAATCCACCAATGATAACAAGTTCTAAAAACTTTCCAAAAAAAAAAAAACAAAAACAAAAACGGAGAGACAGAACCCTAGGACAAATGATAAAAGCAAAGCTATACAGACAAAGTCACACACAGAAGCATACACATACACACTCACAAAAAGAGAAAAAGGAAAAATATATATATATATTGTTGCTCCCAGCGTCCATCTCCTCAATTTGGGATGATTCGTTGTCTATTCAGGTATTCCACAGATGCAGGGTACATCAAGTTGATTGTGGAGATTTAATCCACTGCTCCTGAAGCTGCTGGGGGAGATTTCCCTTTCTCTTTTGTGTTCGCACAGTTCCTGGGGTTCAGTTTGGATTGGCCACGCCTCTGTGTCTGGGTCGCCTGAGGGCATCTGTTCTTAGCTCAGACAGGATGGGGTTAAAGGAGCAGCTGATACGGGGGCTCTGGCTCACTCAGGCCAGGGGGAGGGAGGGGTACGGATGCGGGATGAGCCTGCGGCGGCAGAAGCCGGCATGACGTTGCACCAGCCTGAGGCGCCCCGTGCGTTCTCCCAGGGGAGTTGTCCCTGCATCACGGGACCCTGGCAGTGGCAGGCTGCACAGGCTCCCGGGAGGGGAGGTGGGGATAGTGACCTGTGCTTGCACACTGGCTTCTTGGTGGCGGCAGCAGCAGCCTTAGCGTCTCCTGCCTGTCTCTGGGGTCCGTGCTGATAGCCGCGGCTCGCTCCCATCTTTGGAGCTCTTTAAGCAGCGCTCTTAATCCCGTCTCCTCGCGCACCATGAAACAAAGAGGGAAGAAAAAGTCTCTTGCCTCTTCGGCAGCTCCAGATTTTTTCCCGAACTCCCTCCTGGCTAGCCGTGGTGCACTAACCCCTTCAGGCTGTGTTCACTCCACCAGTCCTCTCCCTGCGCTCTGACCGAAGCCCGAGCCTCAGCTTCCGGCCCCCGCCTGCCCCGCGGGTGAGCAGACAAGCCTCTCGGGCTGGTGAGTGCCGGTTGGCACCGATCCTCTGTGTGGGAATCTCTCTGCTTTGCCCTCCGCACCCCTGTTGCTGTGCTCTCCTCCGCGGCTCTGAAGCTTCCCCCCTCCGCCACCCGCAGTCTCCGCCCGTGAAGGGGCTTCTAGTGTGTGGAAACCTTTCCTCCTTCACAGCTCCCTCCCACTGGTGCAGGTCCTATCCGTCCCTATCCTTTTGACTCTGTTTATTCTTTTTTCTTTTGCCCTACCCAGGTACGTGGGGAGTTTCTTGCCTTTTGGGAGGTCTGAGGTCTTCTGCCAGCGTTCAGTAGGTGTTCTGTAGGAGTTGTTCCACGTGTAGATGTATTTCTGATGTATCTGTGGGGAGGAAGGTGATCTCCGCGTCTTACTCTTCCACCGTCTTGAAGCTCCTCCTCCTGTAATGCTTTTAAAACCATAAAATAATGTTAAAATAATCATGGAACCAAAATATTTACCAAACAAAAGTATGTCTTTAGTATGATTCCATTTACAATGTTTTTTAAAATCCCTGTTATTCTTGAAGTACAAGTCTGGTGACCACTGCCTTAAATATTCAAATTCAGGGCCTGCAGTAGGGAAGCAGTGAGACCTGAATAATACAATCGGCCTGTGCAGGAGAGGGAGGGACAGGCATCTTTGGGTCCTCTGAACACTCACCATCTATTCTAAATATTAAGCATAATGAGCCTTGCTTATCTGAGAGGCAGGAGATAACTATAGGTGTCTAAGGAGGTCCCACTGTGGGGTTTTATTCTGGCTTCCATCCTTAGCAAACTAAGAGGGTTATAATCAGTTGATGAACTGTGGTTTTGACCTGAGGGGTTGTCAATAGTCTGTAGAAAATAAATTCTTGTGGAGAAGACTAACATCAGAAAACCATCTGGAAAGAGCTATGAGTTCTTGTGAGAGAAACCATAGTGCTGACTATGCACGGACAGCTAAAGGATTTAGAAAGATTGGAAGAAGACTTCAAAGGGAGAGGCCACCAGAAAACTAGCAACCCCTGAAGGCGCTAACAGTCCCATGATACCAGGAACAGTGTGTTTAAAATGATATGGCATCCTCATTGAAAGGATCGACTTTCAAGTTAGAATTAAGATTATACTGGCCTCACCACTTACTGTGAGGCCATGAAAATGCTCTTTAACCTCTATATGCCTCAGTGTCTTGAGCTATGTTATGAGTATGCTAGTATTGAACTCATAGGATTGTCAGTAAGTCACACATATGTGATTTTAGGATTAATTTAGCTAATGTACATAACCTGCTTAGCACACTGCCTGCTATATACTAAGCTCCCAATGAATACTATTAATTATTGTTGTATTTATTTGTTAATTAAAAAGCCTTTTATTGACCCTTTCCCAGTATCAGGCACATGGCTAGGTGCTAGGAGATTCAATGGTTAGCAAACAATCATGGACCTTGTCTGCCTGTAACTGATAGTCTTGTGAACGAGGCAGATCTCAAGTAATAATAGGAATAATATAATTACAAACTTCAGTAAGTGTAATGGAGAAAAAGTACAGAGAACAATAACTCTGAGATGATATAATGTGAAAGCTTGATCTAGTTGGTGAGAGTTAGAGGACACTTTGAGAAGAGACATGAAGGTGTTGTAGACGTTGATGAGGCAACGGAGGAAAGGGTTTGGGAGGAGAACATACCAGCTACACAGAACATCTTATGCAAAGCTTCTGAAGTAGGAGGATGCAAGATGTGATTCTGAAACTGAAAGAAAGCCAAGGTTGCTAGAGTAGAGATGGAAGAGGAGGCAGGGGCCAGAATGTTCAAAGTCTTTCAGGGCATAGTAAGGACTTGGCATTATTTTAAGAGCATCAGGAAGCCATTGAGTAGGAAAATGAACCAGGGAAACTGCTGAGTAGGAAAATGAACTAGGGAACTGCTGAATAGAAAAATGTATTAAAAATACTTTAAAAAATATTATTCTGGAGCTTCCCTGGTGGCGCAGTGGTTGAGAGTCCGCCTGCCGATGCAGGGGACACGGGTTTGTGCCCCGGTCCGGGAGGATCCCGCGTGCCGCGGAGCGGCTGGGCCCGTGAGCCGCTGAGCCTGTGCGTCCGGCAGCGGGAGAGGCCGCGGCAGTGGGAGGCCCGCGTACCGAAAAAATATATATATATATATTATTCTGGCTGCTGTTTAGAGGCAAGATCCAAAGGGCCAAGAAGACTGTTTAGGAGGCAAAAATGTTTGTATAAAAATAGATGATAGTTTTTCTAGGAGGGTGGCAGTGGGTAGTGCGGTGTCAAGATCTAGTTTTCTAGGTTGTGCCATTAAATAGGGGCTATTTACTGAGACAGGGAATCCTAGAACAGGACAGACATTGGTGCCTATTTGTTAGCCAAGTGGAGTTGTCAATTAGGCAACTGGATATCATGATTTTGCCATATTTTGTTAACGCTAAGATGTATATTTTCATATTTTAATGTCTCTAAAATTGAGCTATATCTTATAATCAATGGTATGCCCTAGTTAAATTTCCAGTCTTTTATATTTCTTCGTGGTGTGTAAACTAACGGGGTCATCAACATCTATAATGTCTTAGATTCAACAAAATATGCTAATAATAGCAACAAGGAAGACCACCGTAACATCAGTTAGTAGCTCACAAGCACTAATTAACACAAAACTTCTGATCAGTATAGAACAGGAACCACTTACCCTTAGAATATCCAAAATAGTGTAGGAGTGACCAGAAAGAGCAACGACTTCAGGATGACTGTCCACTTTTCCACCCACCCATCCAGAAGACAAGTAAGATGGGGGACAAGACAGGAAACTGCCCTCATTATCTAAATAGGATAGAGGCTGTACCAGCATCTGTTAAATGAAGAGCATGATAATAATAGTAATAACACTTAAATAATGCTGGCCATAGACTAGGTGTTCTTCTAAAGACTTTATATCAGCTCATGACAACACTATTATGTGAACAGTTTTACTATGATACTGAGCTGGAAAGAGGTTAGCTAACTTGCTTCGGGTCACACAGATCATAAATGGCAGATCCAGGTTCACACCCAAGCAGTGGTCAGCTCTAAAGCCTCTGCTCTCAACCACTGCTGCTACCTCTAATGAAGATAATTAATTACTTGGTGACCTGGGAGCAATGGAGATTTATGGAACTATTGTGTGGGCTTTTGCCAGACCTAGACACATACATCTAAGATCTTCAGAGTTTTACTATGGACATGGCTTGGGGAAGAAGGCATAAGGAAGAGCTCTTATTCTTTTGAGTTCTGAGAACTGTATTATTACATCTAAATGTAGTGTGGCAATATTGACTTAGTGACTTAGCAGTGTATCAAAAGGAAGGTGCTTTATAAATAACACATTATCAATATCAGCAACAAAAATTAAATTCCTGTTTTTATCTTGGGATGACATATGTATAAAACAAAAAGAAGAGGACATGTTTTACAAGCCATATGTCTTCTAAAATGAAAAATGCTTACTTGTAATCAACTTTGATATTATGAAAGGAGGTACAATTATTCCAAAATCATTATGCCTTGTTTATATAAGCTCTAAGTCTCCATTTGTATTACCTGATGGCAAATGGTGGCATTAGCAAGATTCTGAGCTGAAAACCTTGAATGTGTGTCTGATACTATAGCTATCACGATATCACATTGTCATGGCAAGTTCAGCTTCCACAGACTTCATGTGTTTCTGCTTAAGTCTTCAATCAGGATAAGCCAGGAAGAGAAAGTGGCAGGTCTACATTCACCACTGCTTAGATTTTAGTGTAGGCATTTTATTTTTCCCCAAATGAAAACATTTGCCTTTATGGAAAATAAAATGCTTTATTAAAACTGATAAGCATAGGACTTCCCTGGTGGCGCAGTGGTTGAGAGTCCGCCTGCCAATGCAGGGGCACGGGTTCATGCCCCGGTCTGGGAAGATCCCACATGCCGCGGAGCGGCTGGGCCCATGAGCCATGGCCGCTGAGCCTGCGTGTCCGGAGCCTGTGCTCCGCAACAGGAGAGGCCACAACAGTGAGAGGCCTGTGTACCGCAAAAAAAAGAAACCCCAAAACTAATAAGCATAGCCCTATTAAATAACGTTACTAAACATCTTGTTTAAGCTAAAGGAATTAGAAAGATATAAATCTTGAAGAGGAGAGAAATCTAAGTGTAATTTGGTTCTTCACACTAAAAAGGCTGCTATTATTGCTAGATTTTTCTACTTTATTTTTTTTTCTTTATGGTTTTGAAGAGGGAAACTCTGATCTATTTTATTTCCTCACTTTGTGTGTGACGGAAAACTTCAGGATTGTATTTAATTTCACTCTATGATTTCTCATAATGTAATTAATGCTGCATCCTCCTTCACAATTCATCCTCCTTCACAAAACGCTGTCGCCTTCACAACTTGAAGAGACCTCTACTGCCTGAGGATCTCCCTTGATCAACTTCTTGAAGAAGTATAATCAGAATGAAAAAGTAAAGCAGGGTGACTCTTTAGCACTGCTTTGTAATAGTTCTGGCTTCCTTTCTTCTGTTGACAGATGAGAAAGGATTTAGAATTATTTAAATGAGATATATCTAATAACTGCATATTTGAGCACATATGAAGATGTCTGCTTTTTTAGTTAGAGGGGAATAATTTTGAACTTTTCCTTTTAAGAAGAGGCAGAAAACTTCCTAAGATGTTTATAATTGAAAGATGCAATAACTTTATTTCCTGGCTCTCTCATGGTTTTTATTAGTGTTGGAATAATACTAGATGAAAATTAAAACTAACACACTCATGTAGTACTTATAGACATGGTGCTATAAATTTTGATATATCTCTTATATCACTTAATCAATAACCCTATGATGTCAGTATTATCACCAGGAGATAAATGTGATTCATCTAATATTTCATAGCCTGTTAATGGTGGTTCAAGAATTAAAACCCAGGTCTGTTTGTATCAATCAGGATCCAGTTAGAAACTAAAACTACATGGTGACTTGAGAAGGAAAAGATTAATATAAAGAATTATTAACTATGATGGTGATTAAATAAGATTGGCTACGAAGGGTAAAAAAAAAACCTAAAGAATTGAGAAGAGCAGATATAAGGAGTGGCGCTAACCCTCGGTCTGAGGCAGAGCACTTAAGGAAAGAACAAATTTTAAAGAGTGCCCCTTACCCTCTCCCTTTACCCTGGGATCCAGCTCTTCTTGAAGAGGACATAGCTGTGACCCAGTGAGTGGCAGAGACGTTTGCTGAGGTAGCATGCTAGTGGAACTCCCAGGGAAGCCACTCTCTGGGGTTCTGGGGAAACTTCCCATAAGGAGGTGTCTCAGCGTGGAACCCATTCAAGGGAAGTTGGTGCCTCACGGAACGTGCTAGCCAGCTCCTAGAGTGTGAGTCAGGGAAGCCCTGTGGGGTGCCAAGCAACATGGCCCAGAAGGTGCCCTGCACTGCTGCTGGTCACTATGCACAGTAGGAGCTATCAGACAAAAGCCCCCGGAACCAGGAAGAGCCTCTTTGTCCTCTAGTTTCCTACCTTACCCTCTATGAAGGATGCTTAAAAATTTCCCATATGGCAAGGGAGAAATATTCTAGTCTCACAAATAGGACAATGAAGGGTGGATTTAGGGTGAGGCAATAGATGGATACTACCCGCCAACAAATCTGCTTTCTTAATCATTTAATCATTATGTTGTACTGCCTTATACTTACTGTACCACAAAATATGATATTTGAAAAAATAAAGGGGAAAAAAGGGAAGGAAGGTAGAGGTAGGAAGAAAAAGATAGACAATGTAACAGGATTATAAATGAAGATTTACATCAGTAGCTCTCTTTTCTTTGAAATGTTTCTAGGTAGAGTCACTTTGAATTAATTGCTCAGGAGACTGCCTTATTAAATTTTAGGATATTGGCTTATCAACCAAAAACTGAAGACACAAACTGCAGGCCCAAGGGCCATAACCAAAGATTTTTCACTCTACAATTTAAATTATTTTTTAATCCCAGCTTTCTCATCTACTGGTTAATGCAGGTCATGTTCACTTGACAAACATTTGTTTGCAAATAAGAGCTTCTCCTCAGACAATCCAAATCCTAATTGCATCATTTACAGACTGTAAGATTTAGGCAAGTTATTTAATTTCTTTGGGCCTCCAATTCCTCATGTAAAATGATGATAACAGTATCTACCTTACAGATGTGTTATGAATATTAAGTGTGTTAATATTCAAAAGCACTTGGGACCATTTCTTGCATATAGTAAGTGCTATATAAATATTTGTATAGATGTTATTATATTTTCTTAAAGACCATAGCCTAAGAATATGTATTCTTTCAGTAGTTCCAGTTTATGGAACTCTTCATTTAATCAACATTTTTGTCAGATTATTCTGATTTCATTGTTTAATGGCAATTAAAAAAATATGATTACGTTATAGTATGTATAATGTGAATGCTGTTAGTTGGTTATCTTACTTTTTTCTACAGCTATTAACAACAGTGCTTTAAACTGATAGTGTTTGAAGATTCTACTAGCAAGCCCGTACTCCTTAATTTTTGCTATGAATTATCTAAACGGCAAGATTTTTGGTGAAGTATTTTTGGCTAAAGAAAACTACGTTGTCAGCATAACCATTAGCATTCAAATTATTCAATAGTTTTAAATTTACATCCCTTAAAAGAAACACATTAGAAATTTTGTAAAAATGTCTAAAATTAAAAACAAATTAATGTTCTTTTTTTTTACAGAACACCATGCAAAATACTCTGATATCATCAAGAAGTCCAATGCAATTGAAATGTTATTTACACTCTACCCTCCTCAAGGTGCCCATGTGCGTACTAATATGAGGCTTAGGTCAACTTGGCTAAGACCCATAGTAAATGGGGAAGAAGGATATAAATATATAGGTAAGATGCTGAACCTTATAATTTCCTTTTATAATAAGGCAGAAATGACCTTGTACTTTATATAACCCTTATCCATCACTTAGATGATATGGGATGATAGGCCCTATAGAATATTCCCTTTCGTTCTTGAGTATTATGCTTGCAATTTAAAAAGTGGCTGATTTATACTTTGATGACTCCATTAAAATAGTGGAAACACTGTGTTTATCCATTTATCTGATGATGGATATTTGGCTTGTTTTTTAGAAAAAGTGATACTACAAGGAAAGCTGCTACGAACATTCATGTACTGGACTGTATATAGACACATGTATGCATTTCTCTTGACTAAACTGTTTTCCAGCATGGTTAAACCATTTCATATTCCCCATCAGTAGAAATATGAGAGTTGCATTTGTTCCATGGCCATATCAATACTCAGTGTAATCAGTTTTTCTAATTTTAGCCGTTCTAAGAGATAGCATTGATATTCCATTGTGGTTTTAATTTGCATTTCTCTAGTAGACAGTGATATACAGCATATTTTCATGTATTTGTCATTTGTGTATCTTCTTTGGTGAAATGTCTGTTCAAATTTTTGGCCAGTTTTATATTTTTTGCTGTTGTTTTAAGTGTTGAGAGTCCTTTAGATATTCTGAATATAAATTATTTAACATATATATGCTTCGCAAATATTTTCTCCCAGTCTGTGGCTTGTCTTTTCTTTCTCTTAATAATATCTTCTGAAGAGCAGAAGATTTTAATTTTGATGAAGTCCAGTTTACCACTGTATTCTTTTATGACTCACGCTTTTACTGTCATATCCAAGAAATATTGGTTAGACCTCTGGTCACAAAGTTTTCTTCTAGAAATATAGTTTTAAATTTTATATTTCAGTATATAATTTGTTTTGAGCTCTGTTTCGTGCACGACTCAAGATTGAAGTTTTGTCTTTTTTCTAACATATTGATACCCAAATGTGCTAGCACTATTTGTTGAAAAGACTATCCTTCTATGAGTTAACTTTGTATTTTGGAAAACCAGATAGTCCAAAGAAAATATATAGATGGCAAATAAGCACATGAAAAGATGATCAATATTATTAGTCATTAGGAAAATACAAATAAAAGCCATAATGTCATACCACTACTCATCTATTAGAATGACTAAAATAAAATTTAAAAATCTGACAATACCAAATCTGGCAAGAATGTAGAAAAACTGGAACATTCATACATTGCTGGTGGAAATACTAAATTGTACAACCCATTTCTAAAGATTTTGATACTTATAAATTAATATGCTCTAACCATAAAGCCTAGCCATCATACTCCTAGGTAATTTCCTAAGAGGATTGAAAGTATTTGTTTACACAAAAACCTATATATAAATATATGTAGCTGCTTAATCATAATTGCCAAGGGCTGGAAAAACACAAATGTTCTTCAACTGGTGAATGGATAATCAAAATTTGTTAACATTTGTACAGTGAAATAGTATCCAGCAATAAAGAGGAATGAGATACTGATACAATAACATGGATGAATTTCAAATGCATCATGTTAAGTGAAAGAAGCCAAACTCAAAGGCTATATATTGATTCCATTTAAATGACGCTTTGGAAAAGCAAAACTAGTAGGACAGAGTCAGCCCTGTGATTGTCAGGGGTTAATGCTGGTGGGAGGGTTTGACTACAGAGAGGTTGCATGAGGGAGTTCTTAGGGTGATGAAACTGTTCTGCATAGCTAAAACAAACTGTATGCCAAAAAGAATGAATTTTGCTGAAAGTAAAATTTTTAAAATAAACACAAAATAAAAAAAGAATAATTTAAGAATGGCAAACAAATCCAAAAATGATGCGCACTGCTATTAGTCATTAGGGAGATGTAAATTAAACACAGTAGGATACCACTACACACCTACCTTAAGGGCTAAATTAAAAAGTCAGAACACACCAAGTGCAGCAGCTGGAACACTAATATCCTGCCAATGCAAATGTAAAATTTTAAAATCACCATGCAAAATGGTTTGACATTTTCTTAAAAAGTTATAGATACACTTACTATATGACTCAGCCATACCACTCCTAGATATTTGTCCATGAAAAAGTATACGTACATACAGGGACTTGTACATGAATATTCATAGATTCTTTTTTTGTTAAAGACCCAAACTAGAAACAACTCAAATGCCCATCTACAGGTGAAAGGATAAACAAATTGTGATATATCCATGCAGAATACTACTCATCAATATAAAAGAACAAACTATTGACAGTATATAATACATATAACAAACAATATGGCTGAATCTCACATGAATTATGCTGAAAAAGGTTAGACAAAAAAGAGTACAAGAGTATGATTCCGTTTATATAAAAGTCTAGAAGTTGCAAACAAACTAGGCCTGTGACAGAATCAGATCCGTGGTTACCTGGGACAGAGGTGGGAAATAGAAGTGAGACCTGATGGATTACAAAATTTGAGGGATGCTGTCAATAGAAATGTTTATTAACTTGATTGTGGTGATAGGTGATGGTTCCATGGATGTAAACATATGTCAAAATTCATCAAATTATACACTTTAAGTACATGTAGTTTTTTATTTACACTTCAATAAAGCTGTAAAAATAAAGTTGGAGACATAAAGTTAAACAACCAAGATAGTTAAATTTGTATTTTGGGATTTTTTGAAAGATGACTTCTCTTTAAGTTTAAAAGTAGCATATTAGAACTCATCTGGAGAGTCACAAATTTAATGCAGTCTCATTTGGCTTGTGCATATAAAGATCTATTTAAGTGCTCAGTTCTGAAAGATAGCCTGGAAGAAGAAGCGGGAAAGAAAGAGAAAATTATGAAAAGGAGGTTGAAGGCTTTAGGTTCTATAAGATGAACCAAGACCCTGATTGCAATTTATTTTCTCTTTGCAATTTTCTCTCTGAAAGTTAACCTATCATTCTAAAAGATTTGTGTTCATTGTCTAAAGCCCATTTGTGAACATTTGGTTCAAATAAAACAAATAGGAAATACGGAAGTGGCCTTATAAGTTGAGGACTCCATCTTCTGAGGTTTTATGCTTTCTTTCTCTTTTTTAGTAGGTGGCCAGGGCCTTGCATCTTTTTGAATTATAGTTGTTATTAAATTGATTGACAATAGAGTTTGCAGCATTTACCTTGAAAAAGATTAGTCTATTATAGAAGTGCTTTCTGAAACTCAGTTAACTCCTTGACTATAAACATTTTAGGGAATATAGCTCTGGGAATTTATTACATGTTCCAATATTAATACTCCACAATGTAGGCACTCCTGTTTATTGATTTCACTCTGTAGATTTACAGATGTATCATCAGCAAGAACTGAAGAGTAGTTAACAGAGTTACTGAATGCTCTGTAAATGGCATGGGCTACTAACAAAGTATGTAGTATTAAGACCATACATACTCTAAAAATATTTCATATATCCATATTTTATATCCCAGAATTCCTAGCACAGTGGCTTGAATGTAAGTGGAATGCTGCATATGTCATAATTTCAAATTGCTTAATAGGCACAAAGTATTTATTCTGAATCATAATTTTGTAATCTTAGACCATCAATGAAGTTAAAAAAAAAAGTCTTTAAATTTTTTTCCGGGAGCATAGTCTTGTCAAACCTGTTTTCGGAAAGGTTATTTGGAGGGCTAGTCTTTTAATATGTCTTTGGTTATCTTTCCTTATGAGTTGTCTGTTTCTGAGCTCCCCTGACCTTATGGCCTATCACAGGTACACTGAACTTGTTCCTCTCCTTCATTAAGTTTTTGTGACTTTGGTGAATTTCCAGCCTGGAAGCTGTATATTACATTAATGAGCTCTTGGAATTCTAATAGGAATACCTTGAAAGGGGTAGGTTAGTCATTGCTTTCAGGGAAGTAATTTAGGGAATACAAATGAATGATTAAACTACTTTCTCAAACCAATGGTCCATTCTTAACTGAAATCATATTGTTATATTAATGTAAGTTTTCTAATCAGTTCAGATTCTGAGTAATGAGCAAAGACCTCTAGTTCTATTTCTTTTTCATACATCATTTTGAGCCCTTATGTAGTAAGTTTTACTTACCTTTATAACATATGGTTATTTAAGTTGTATAATTAATACTGGAACCTGATTTCCTGGCCTAATCACTATTATGTTACGTATTACGAGTACAAGGTATCTTTTTATGCCCTTCAGTTTATTCCACTGCCTTCAGGCAAGACCTGATATACATTAGCCAAATGGGAATCTGTCCCATCTTTAAAGACTGTGGCAATTACTCAGTCATCCTTGACAGCTCAGAATTTTCTACTTTGCAACATGACTTTCTTTTCTTATGCATCCTTTATTGCAGTTGTAGCTGTTTCACTCTCCACAAAACAAAGGCTATGCCTACAAGATTAAGACCTTTTCTTTTTTCTGAAAATATTCCTTTTCAAACATTATTCCTCAGAAGTCCCCTTTCTAATCCTTAATGTCTTTTGGCACTTCTCTCTAAACTTTCCCACATTTTCTCATTTGTTTTAAGTGATGGAACTCAGACTAATATATAATAATCCAATAAGTCTGATTTATTATGAATATAATCCTACTTACTACATGTTCTGCTTATATCTTTGTGCTTTTTTAGACCTTTAAAATACACATCTCCGGGCTTCCCTGGTGGCACAATGGTTGAGAGTCCGCCTGCCGATGCAGGGGACGCGGGTTCGTGCCCCGGTCCGGGAAGATCCCACATGCCGCGGAGCGACTGGGCCCGTGAGCCATGGCCATTGAGCCTGCGTGTCCGGAGCCTGTGCTCCGAAACGGGAGAGGCCACAGCAGTGAGAGGCCCGTGTACCGCAAAAAAAAAAAAAAAAAAAAATACACATCTCCGCATTTACTTGGATTTCTATCTATCATTTTTAATCTCCTTTTATGGACATATTTCTTGTAGCTATTTGATATATGTGTAATTTATTTTGCCTTCTTAAATTTCCTACCCTGACTTCTCCTGATTTTCCTTAACTTATTTAGAATATGGACATTTATTACTCTTGTCAAAACTCAGTTGACAATGTTGAACCCATTCTCTGAGGTGTTTTATAAGATTATTATATAATGTAAAACCCAAATAAATCCTGATTTGAAAGGAGCTCCATATATACATATATATATATATATATATATATATATATATATAAAATTAACATCTTTATTGCAGTATAATTGCTTTACAATGGTGTGTTAGTTTCTGCTTTATAACAAAATGAATCATTTATACATATACATATGTCCCCATATCTCTTCCCTCTTGCGTCTCCCTCCCTCCCACCCTCCCTATCACAACCCTCTAGGTGGTCACAAAGCACTGAGCTGATCTCCCTGTGCTATGCGGCTGCTTCCCACTAGCTATCTATTTTATGTTTGGTAGTGTATATATGTCCATGCCACTCTCTCACTTTGTCCCAGCTTACCCTTCCCCCTCCCCATATCCTCAAGTCCATTCTCTAGTAGGTCTGTGTCTTTATTCCCATCTTGCACCTAGGTTCTTCATGACCTTTTTTTTTTTTTTTTCTTAGATTCCATATATATGTGTTAGCATACGGTATTTGTTTTTCTCTTTCTGACTTACTTCACTCTGTAGGACAGACTTTAGGTCCATCCACCTCACTACAAATAACTCAATTCCGTTTCGTTTTATAGCTGATTAATATTCCATTGTATATATGTGCCACACCTTCTTTATCCATTCATCTGTTGATGGACAGGTTGCTTCCATGTCCTGGCTATTGTAAATAGAGCTGCAATGAACATTGTGGTATATGACTTTTTTTGAATTATGGTTTTCTCAGAGAATATGTCCAGTAGTGGGATTGCTGGGTCTTATGGTAGTTCTATTTTTAGTTTTTTAAGGAACCTCCATACTGTTCTCCACAGTGGCTGTATCAGTTTACATTCCCACCAACAGTGCAAGAGGGTTCCCTTCTCTCCACGCCCTCTCCAGCATTTATTGCTTGTAGATTTTTTGATGATGGCCATTCTGACCGGTGTGAGATGATACCTCATTGTAGTTTTGATTTGCATTTCTCTAATGATTAATGATGTTGAGCATTCTTTCATGTGTTTGATGGCAATCTGTATATCTTCTTTGGAGAAATGTCTATTTAGGTCTTCTGCCCATTTTTGGATTAGGTTGTTTGTTCTTTTGGTATTGAGCTGCATGAGTTGCTTGCATGTTTTGGAAATTAATCCTTTGTCAGTTGCTTCCTTTGCAAATATTTTCTCCCATTCTGAGTGTTGTCTTTTCGTCTTATTTATGGTTTCCTTTGCTGTGCAAAAGCTTTTAAGTTTCATTAGGTCCCATTTGTTTATTTTTGGTTTCATTTCCATTTCTCTAGGTGGTGGGTCAAAAAGGATCTTGCTGTGATTTATGTCATAGAGTGTTCTGCCTATGTTTTCCTCTAAGAGTTTGATAGTGTCTGGCCTTACATTTAGGTCTTTAATCCATTTTGAGTTTATTTTGGTGTATGGTGTTAGGGAATGTTCTAATTTCATACTTTTAAATGTAGCTGTCCAGTTTTCCCAGGACCACTCATTGAAGAGGCTGTCTTTTCTCCACTGTATATTCTTGCCTCCTTTATCAAACATAAAGTGACCATATGTGCATGGTTTATCTCTGGGCTTTCCATTCTGTTCCATTGATCTATATTTCTGTTTTTGTGTCTTGATTACTGTAGCTTTGTCATATAGTCTGAAATCAGGGAGCCTGATTCCTCCAGCTCCATTTTTCTTTCTCAAGATTGCTTTGGCTGTTCAGAGTCTTTTGTGTTTCCATACAAATTGTGAAATTTTTTGTTCTAGTTCTGTGTAAAATGCCAGTGGTAGTTTGATGGGGATTGCATTGAATCTGTAGATTGCTTTGGGTAGTAGAGTCATTTTCACAATGTTGATTCTTCCAATCCAAGAACATGGTATATCTCTCCATCTAGTTGTATCATCTTTAATTTCTTTCATCAGTGTCTTATAATTTTCTGCATACAGGTCTTTTGTCTCCTTAGGTAGGTTTATTCCTAGATATTTTATTCTTTTTGTTACAATGGTAAATGGGAGTGTTTCCTTAATTTCACTTTCAGATTTTTCATTATTAGTGTGTAGGAATGCTAGAGATTTCTGTGCATTAATTTTGTATCCTGCTACTTTACCAAATTCATTGATTATCTCTAGTAGTTTTTTGGTGGCATCTTAAGGATTCTCTAGATATAGTATCATGTCAACTGCACACAGTGGCAGCATTACTTTTTCTTTTCCAATTTGGATTTCTTTTATTTCTTTTTCTTTTCTGATTGCTGTGGCTAAAACTTCCAAAACTATGTTGGATAATAGTGCTGAGAGTGGGCAACCTTGTCTTGTTCCTGATCTTAGTGGAAATGGTTTCAGTTTTTCACCATGGAGGACGATGTTGGCTGTAAGTTTGTCATATCAGACCTTTATTATGTTGAGGAAAGTTACCTCTATGCCTAGTTTCTGGAGGGTTTTTATCATAAATAAGTGTTGAATTTTGTCGAAAGCTTTCTCTGCTTCTATTGAGATGATCATATGGTTTTCATTCTTCAATTTGTTAATATGGTATATGATATTAATTGATTTGCATATATTGAATAATCCTTGCATTCCTGGGATAAACCCCACTTGATCATTGTGTATGATCCTTTTAATGTGCTGTTGGATTCCGTTTGCTAGTATTTTGTTGAGGATCTTTGCAACTATGTTCATCATCGATATTTGCCTGTAGTTTTCTTTCTTTGTGATGTCTTTGTCTGATTGTGGTATCAGGGTGATGGTGGCCTCGTAGAATGAGTTTGGGAGTGTTCCTCCCTCTGCTATATTTAGGAAGAGTTTGAGAAGGATAGGTGTTAGCTCTTCTCTAAATGTTTGACAGAATTCGCCTGTGAAGCCATCTGGTCCTGGGCTTTTGTTTGTTGCCAGATTTTTAATCACAGTTTCAATTTCAGTGCTGGTGATTGCACTGTTCATATTTTCTATTTCTTCCTGGTTCACTCATGGAAGGTTGTGCATTTCTAAGAATTTGTCCATTTCTTCCAGGTTGTCCATTTTATTGGCATAGAGTTGCTTGTAGTAATTTCTCATGACCGTTTGTACTTCTGCAGTGTCAGTTATTACTTCTCCTTTTTCATTTCTAATTTTATTGATTTGAGTCTTCTCCCTTTTTTTCATGAACAGTCTGCCTAATGGTTTATCAATTTTGTTTATCTACTCAAAGAACCAGCTTTTAGTTTTATTGATCTTTGCTATCATTTCCTTCATTTCTTTTTCATTTATTTCTGATCTGATCTTTATGATTTCTTCCCTTCTGCTGACTTTAGGGGTTTTTTTGTTCTTCTTTCTCTAATTGTGTTAGGTGTAAGGTTGGTTGCTTATTTGAGATGTTCCTTGTTTCTTGAGATAGGATTGTTTGCTATAAACTTCCCTCTTAGAATTCCTTTTGCTGCATCCCAAAGGTTTTGGGTCATCGTGTTTCCATTGTCATTTGTTTCTAGGTATATTTTGATTTCCTTTTGATTTCTTCAGTGATCTCTTGGTTATTAAGTAGTGTATTGTTTAGCCTCCGAATGTTTGTATTGTTTGCAGATCTTTTCCTGTAAATGGTGCCCAGTCTCGTAGCGTTGTGGTCAGAAAAGATACTTGATACGACTTCAATTTTCTTAAATTTACCAAGGCTTGATTTGTGACTCAAGATATATTCTATCCTGGAGAATGTTCCATGAGCACTTGAGAAGAATGTGTACTCTGTTGTTTTGGATGGAATGTCCTATAAATATCAATTAAGTCCATCTTGTTTAATGTATCACTTAAAGCTTGTGTTTCCTTATTTATTTTCATTTTGGATGATCTGTCCATTGGTGAAAGTGGGGTGTTAAAGTCCCCTACTATGATTGTGTTACTGTCAGTTTCCCATTTTATGCCTGTTAGCATTTGCCTTATGTATTGAGCTGCTCCTATGTTAGGTGCATAAATATTTACAATTGTTATATCTTCTTCTTGGATTAATCCCCTGATCATTATGTAGTGTTCTTCTTTGTCTCTTGTAATAGTCTTTGTTTTAAAGTCTATTTTGTCTGATATGAGAATTGCTACTCCAGCATTCTTTTGATTTCCATTTGCATGGAATATCTTTCTCCATCCCTTCACTTTCAGTCTGTATGTGTCCCTAGGTCTCAAGTCAGTCTCTTGTAGACAGCATATATATGGGTCTTGTTTTTCTATCCATTCAGCCAGTCTATGTCTTTTGGTTGGAGCATTTAATCCATTTACATTTAAGGTAATTATCGGTATGTATGTTCCTATTACCATTTTCTTAACTGTATTGGGTTTGTTATTGTAGGTCTTTTCCTTCTCTTGTGTTTCCTGCCTAGAGAAGTTCCTTTAGCATTTTTTGTAAAGCTGGTTTGGTGGTGCTGAATTCTCTTTGCTTTCACTTGTCTGTAAAGGTTTTAATTTCTCCATCCAATCTGAATGAGATCCTTGCTGGGTAGAGTAATGTTGGTTGTAGGTTTTTTTTCCTTCATCACTTTAAATATGTCCTGCCACTCCTACTGGCTTGCAAGATTTCTGCTGAAAGATCAGCTCTTATCCTTATAGGGGTTCCCTTGTGTGTTATTTGTTGTTTTTCCCTTGCTGCTCTTAATATTTGTTCCATGTTTTTAATTTTTGATAGTTTGATTAATGTGTGTCTTGCGTGTTTCTCCTTGGATTTATCCTGTATGGGACTCTGTGCTTCCTGGACTTGATTAACTATTTCCTTTCCCATATTAGGGAAGTTTTCAACTATAATCTCTTCAAATATTTTCTCAGTCCGTTTCTTTTTCTCTTCTTCTTCTTGGACCCCATCATTCGAGTGTTGTTGCATTTAATGTTGTCCCAGAGGTCTCTGAGACTGTCCGCAATTCTTTTTTCTTTATTCTGCTCTGCAGTAGTTATTTCCACTATTTTACCTTCCAGGTCACTTATCCGTTATTCTGCCTCAGTTATTCTGCTACTGATCCCTTCTAGAGAATTTTTAATTTCATTTATTGTGTTGTTCATCACTGTTTGTTTGCTCTTTATTTCTTCTACATCCTTGTTAAACGTTTCTTGTATTTTCTCTATTCTATTTCCAAGATTTTTGATCATCTTTACTATCATAATTCTGAATTCTTTTTCAGGTATACTGCTATTTCCTCGTCACTTGATAGATCTGGTGGGTTTTTGCCTTGGTCCTTCATCTGCTGTGTGTTTCTCTGTTTTCTCATTTTGCTTAACTTACTGTATTTGGGGTCTCCTTTTCGCAGGCTGCAGGTTTATAGTTTCCTTTTTTTTTTTTGGTGTCTGTCCGCAGTGACTAAGGTTGGTTCAGTGCGTTTTGTAGGCTTCCTGGTGGAGGGGACTAATGCCTGTGTTCTCGTGGATGAGGCTGCATCTTGTCTTTCTGGTGTCAGGTCCACGTCTGGTGGTGTGTTTTGTGGAGTCTGTGGCCTTATTATGACTTTAGGCAGCCTCTCTGCTAATGGGTTGGGTTGTGTTCCTGTTTTGCTAGTTGTTTGGCATAGGGTGTCCAGCACTGTTGCTTGCTGGTCGTTGAATGGAACTGGGTCTTGGCCTTTAGATGGAGATCTGTGGGAGATTTTTGCTGTTTAATATTACATGGAGCTGGGAGGTCTCTTGTAGACCAGTTCCTGAACTTGGCTCTCCCACCTCAGAGGCCCAGCCTTGATGCCTGGCTGGAGCACCAAGAGCATTTCATCCACACAGCTCAGAATAAAAGGGAGAAAAAATAGAAAGAAAGAGAGAAAGAGAGAGAGAGAGAGAAAGGGAGAGAGGAGAGAGAGAAAGAGAGAGAAAGAGAGAAAGAAAGGAAAAGAAAGAAAGAAAGAAGATAAAATAAAATAGTAAAAATAAATTAAAGTTATTAAAACAAAAAATAATTATTAAGGAAAAGTTTTTAAAAGGTAATAAAATAAATGGACAGACAGAACCCTAGGACAAATGGTAAAAGTAAAGATATAAAGACAAAGTCACACTCAGAAGCGTACACATACACAGTCACAAAAAGAGAAAAACGGAAAAAAATATATATATCGTTTCTCCCAAAGTCCACCTTCTCAATTTGGGATGATTTGTTGTCTATTCAGGTATTCCACAGATGCAGGGTACATCAAGTTGATTGTGAAGATTTAATCTGCTCCTGGGAGAAATTTCCCTTCCTGTTCTTTGTTCGCACAGCTCCTGGGGTTCAGCTTTGGATTTGACCCTGCCTCTGCGTGTAGGTCGCCTGAGGGCATCTGTTCTTAGCTCAGACAGGACGGGGTTAAAGGAGCAGCTGATTTGGGGCCTCTGGCTCACTCAGGCCGGGGGGAGGGAGGGGTACGGATGTGGGGCGAGCCTGCGGCGGTAGAGATCATCATGACGTTGCACCAGCCTGAGGCACGCCGTGTGCTCTCCCCAGGAAGTTGTCCCTGCATCACGGGACCCTGGCAGTGGCGGACTGCACAGTCTCCTGGGAGGGGAGGTGTGGAGAGTGACCTGTGCTTGCACACAGTCTTCTTGGTGGCGGCAGCAGCAGCCTTAGCGTCTCATGCCCATCTCTGGGGTCCACACTGATAGCTGCAGCTTGCGCCCGTCTCTGGAGCTCCTTTAAGCGGCGCTCTTAATCCCCTCTCCTCGCACACCAGGAAACAATGGTCTCTTGCCTCTTAGGCAGTTCCAGACTTTTTCCCGGACTCCCTCCCAGCTAGCTGTGGCGCACTAGCCCCTTCATGCTGTATTCACTCAGGCAACTCCAGTCCTCTCCCTGGGATCCGACCTCCGAGGCCCGAGCCTCAACTCCCAGCCCCCGCCCGCCCCGGCTGGTGAGCAGACAAGCCTCTCGGGCTGGTGAGTGCAGGTCGGCACCGATCCTCTGTGCGGGAATCTCTCCGCTTTGCCCTCCGCACCCCTGTTGCTGTGCTCTCCTCCACGGCTCCGAAGCTTCACCACTCCGCCCCCCACAGTCTCCGCCTACAAAGGGGTTTCTAGTGTGTGGAAACCTTTCCTCCTTCACAGCTCCCTCCCACTGGTGTGGCCCCGTCCCTATCCTTTTGTCTCTGTTTATTCTTTTTTCTTTTGCCCTACCCACGTACGTGGGGGAGTCTCTTGCCTTTTGGGAGGTCTGAGGTCTTCTGCCAGCATTCAGTAGGTGTTTTGTAGGAGTTGTTCCACGTGTAGATGTATTTTTGGGGAGGAAGGTGATCTCCGTGTCTTAGTTTTCTGTCATCTTGAAGCTCCTCCTTCCATATATTTTATATCTCTTATATCTGCTCAAACATAGGAAATGGTCTATTATTATTTGGAGAAGTTTAAATGTACTATGGCTAGTTCAATGTTGCAATTTACCTATAGAGGTAAATCTTCTTGCTTGAGGAGAATAATGTGGTCACTTGAAATTTTTCAAGTCAACTGAACAGGAAAAATTGTTTAGGTGTATACCCATTGATCTCCCTTTACCAACTATAAACTCCCAACAACCTCTACTTTCATATTCTTTAATGTCTCATATTCTTTAATGTCCCTTTGATTTTCTTCATTAAGGGCAAATGATGTGAATGTGTTTTTGTGATAAGTGTAATTGCTGCTAGGAAAAGTGTCATTTTATTTTTATATGGTTCAGTTGGTTAAAACTTTCAACGTTTAGTACACTCACAAGAATAACCCAATGGAAAGATAAAAATGAACGCTATATTGTATCTGGTTAAAGTGTTTCTTAACTATTGTCAAATTACTAAAAATTCTTTAGGATGATGAAATATATCTTCCTCATTGTGTTCTTTGTGACTTCCATTTCTTTTCTTGGGCTTCAGTGGTAAAATCAGAGATGTGTTTCCCATTCCCTCAACCCCAGTTTTACCAAGCAGGTTGGAAGCATTGAGGAGGCAGACTTTAAGATAAGGCATCAGATCCATAAGTTAAAGGAAATGTGAGTTGCACATTTACAACCACCTACCACTCCATACTTTACTGCTTATCTTTGTAAAATAAAAATTGTAGGATCATTGTTTCATTATTTGCCTTCTGCATCTATTTATTTAACAAGCATGAATTAGGCGTCTACTATATGCTTGGCAACAGAGATTGAGAAACAATTAAAGCTTAATCCCTGCCCTAGAAGTGTTCACATTCTAGCAGATCCAAAACACTATGAGATTTTGGCTCAGTTAGTCTCAGTGAGCACCCCTATTGGTCCATGAGTCAAATAGAGTGATATCAAATGAGGATCTTCCAAAAATTTTTTGGAAGAACATCTCCAAATAACGAAGGTTGACATTAATACTCAGTATCTGAAATAAAAACTCAAAGCTGAGTTCACTGTCCATCTAAGTAAGGGAGAGTCATGCCTAGTGATGGTATGTGACTTCTCAGGCTAGGCCATAGAAGACTTTGTGGCTTCTCCCTTGCTCTCTTTTGGATAAGCTAGTCAGGAAAGCTAGCTACCATGTCATGGAGACACTCTAGCAGCTCTGTTGAGAGGTCTATGTGCTGATGAACTGAGGGCATGTGCTACAGCCAGTGAGGAACTGAGGTCTGTGTGAATAATGCAACATGGAGGTGGAACCTCCAGCACCAACAGTACGTCTACAACGATGACTGCAGCTCCAGTGACAGCTTGACTGCAACTTCATGAGAGACCCTGGCCTGACCCACGCAGAAAATCCAGTCCAGATTCCTAACTATTATTATGTGAGACAAATGTTTGTTGTTTTAAGCTTTTAGTTTGGGGGTAATTTTTTACACAGCATACAAGTCAGTGATTAGTGTTTTTTAACAGTGGAAGTGAAATGACATAGGATTGAGTGTAGTTCCTCAGGAAAGACTGGGCTGCTGGTTGACTGACCTTCAAAAAACTTTGTAACTAGAGTGAAACTTTTGTTCATTGGTTAACTTTCAAAAGTAGGATCTCTCACTGATTGGTTGGCTTTCAGAAGTGTGTTTACTGAGGTGAGTTCTTACCAGCTGATAAAACAGGCTTGATATTGGTTCTGGGGGTTACTTGTCAGCATGGCTATGGAACTATAATTGATTGGTTAAAGAGATATTAAAAAAAGTTTAAGTATTAACTTGTTACATAGCTGTAGAACTGTTAGGCTTCTCTTAATACTGTGGGGAAAAAGTTATTTTCAATAAATAGGCACAGAAAGAAACAAAGATTACATGGTAATTGATTTACTAGAAGCAATTAAGCATAATTATGAGCCTAGGAAAAGAGAATGGCTATATCTGGCAGTATTAGAAATGATTTTATAAAGATGATGATATATGAGTTTATCCTTACAGAATAGGTTAGAATTACTAAGTACAGAAGAGAAGAAAGATTGTAGGCAAAGGGAAGAGCATGGGAGAGTCCACATGTGGGAACTAACTTTGTTTTAAGAAGCTCTTTTTTATCAAATTCTCCTGAACAATTTAGCAGAAGGCTCTTCTTTTCTTATTGTGATATAATTGGCATATAACTTTATATTAGTTTCAGGTGTACAATATAATGATTTGATATTTGTATGTATTGTGAAATGATTAAAACAATTAGTCTAGTTAACATCCATCATAATACATAGCTACAAATTTTTTTCTTGTGACAAGAATTCTTAAGATCTACTCTCTTAGTAACTTTCAAATATACATTATAGTATTATTATATACAAACTATACATTACATCCCCATGATTTATTTATTTTATAACTGTAAGTTTGTACCTTTTGACCACCTTCTCCCATTTGCCCCGCCCCCCCCACCTCTGGCAACCACCAATCTATTCTCCGTACCTATGAATTAAGGGTTTTTTGTTTTTGGTTTTTAGATTCCATATATAAGTGCAATTGTATGGTATTTGTCTTTCTCTGTCTGATTTATGTCACTCACTCAGCATTATGACTTCATGGTCCATCCATGTTGTTGCAAATGGCAAGATTTCCTTCTTTTTATGGCTGAATAATATTCCACTGTATGTGTGTATATATATATGTACATATATATACAATATATATGTATATATATCCCTATGTCAATGAATAGAGGGATTAAAAAATGTGGAGCATGTATACATATATATATATATATATATATATATATATATATATATATATGTATACATGCTCCACATTTTTTAATCCCTCTATTCATTGATGGACACTTAAGTTGCTTCCATGTCTTAGCTATTGTAAATAATCCTGCAATGAGCATGGGTACATATATTTTTGAGTTAGTGTTTTTGTTTCCTTCAGATAAATACCCAGATATGGAATAACTAGTTGGTAGTTCTATTTTTAACTTTTTCAGGAAACTTCATATCTCTTTCTCTGGTAGTTCTATTAGTTTTTGAGAACATATTCCTTATTTCCAGACTAAAATTCTTTAGCACATAGTAAGCATTTATGCATTAACTATTTGTTTTATGAATGAATGCTTACGTGAAGTATTACTATAGCAGTTAAGCCATTTTTTTCATCTTTTATATATTAAAATTCCTTTTGTTTACTCTCTCTGGATTGCTTCAGAGATTACTGTAGTGTGATATGGATATAATATAGTATGGCACAGTTCTTTAATATTTAACCATTTTAATTTAATAAAATATAATTTAACCATAATGGAGGCAGAAATCCAAGGTAAGAAGAGCATTATTCAGTCACTCCACAAATGTTTATTGAGTGCCTTGTGTTCAATGTTTTGTGATAAATGTGAGGAAGTTTCAAAAGTTAATAGAGTAGCTTCCCTTTTGTGTGTTTATGATTTAGCCTGGGGAAATGATACATATGCATAATTAACTACAATAGAAGACATAAAGTGATGAGTCTTGTAAAACAAGCACATCTCAGCTGCTCTGCTTAACAGTCTTGTCAGGCAGGGCACAGAAGGGGCTTTGCAAGAGAGGAGCCTGAGCTGTGGCACAGACACTCCCGGCATCTTTGGAGAGCTGTAAGGATAACTCTAAAGTTATTTCATGCTCACATTCATAATGTGCATAGCCAGCCCTTCTAAAATAACAATAATTAAAAACAGTACACTTGTTGAAGTAAGTCAGAGAAAGACAAATGTCATGTGATATCATTTATATGTGGAACTTAAAAAAAGACACAAATGAACTTATTTACAAAACAGAAATAGACTCACAGACATAGAAAACACACTTATAGTTACTAAAGGGGAAAGAGGGGGAAGGGATAAATTAGGAGTTAGGGATTAACATATACACTACTATGGATAAAATGGGTAAACAACAAAGACCTACTGTATAGCACAGGGAACTATGTTCAATATTTTGTAATAAGCTATAATGGAAAAGAATCTGAAAAAGTATATATATATATATATATATGTGTGTATAACTAAAAAATAAAACAGTACATTTGTTTACTAAAGAGTAAGCACTACTTCAATATATAGTGATCAACTGTAGTGTATTATACATTGATATTGTTATGTATAAATTTAATATAAAGATGGCTTTTAGAAAATTTGTAAAATTATAAAAATAGGGAAGTATTACTAAGAATTCAGTTTCTTTAATATAACCACTTTTTATTATCTTGGCATATTCTTTTACAGTAATTTGTAAAACTACTTGTAACTAGAATATTTAAGCCCTGGAAGGGACACTACATATCATTTTGCCCAATTCCCTTTTCATTGTTATGGGGAGTCAGTTAGGAGGTATTAGAAAAGTATCATTTGAATTGAGAATCTGAGGATGCAGAGGCTAAGTCAAGGTCATGACCTTCACTGTAACTGTGAAGATGATGATTCAAGTTCAGAGTCGCATCAGGCCCATCACCCCCACCACTACCACACACAGACATACTTCCCAAGCCGTCCTGGCTTTTTATGAAAAGTAATTTTTCTGGACAAAGTAAGTACCACTGTATCTGCCTTTGAACTAGTCTTTTTTTTTTCTTTTCCTCAAGCTTTACAATTGCTGCTACTTTTGTCCTTTGAATATTTTCTGAAGCAAAATCTGAAAGAAATATACTCACTCCCCCTTTTGCTCTATCTTGGGAGTGGAGGTGAGGCAGAGGCCTGGAGTCCAGGCAGCCTGGCCCTGCAAAAGCTCTTATTGCCTGTGGACAGATTGGGTTCCAAACTCCTTGGAAAGCTCTGACCACGCATTTTTGGCCCCTCATATGTTGCTTCGCATGACTGTTTTAAGCTCAATTCCTTTCTTTTTCCAACCACACATATTAAATAGTAGGACATAGTATTTCATCATGAAACTTCACATAAAACAAAAGCTGATCCTTATTAGATGTAAATATTTTTTAAGCTGAAAATCATTTAATATCCCTGTGGGAGAGTGATGACTTTTCTCCCCAAGACTGCAGTATAATGAGGTAAAAATGTTTTCACAATACTTTGGAATTGTTATAATTGTCTTCTGTGTTGTTTGACTGTCAGTTAAATGAGAACATTTGATAACTGTAGGGAGCTGATAAGACTTTCTATTAAAGTTACGTCATTATGTTAATCTGGGTTCAAATATAGTTTGCCTGAATCCTATTTTGATTATATTAGAATAAATTAACCTATTAAATAAAATTACCCTAGAGGGCACAGAACATTTTAAATGCCTTTCAAGTTACAAGTATATAAAATCATGTACTACTAAATCTACAGTTGTCTTTCCTCCTTAAAGCCTTTATGATTTGGAGCATAGATATTTCCACATAAATACAGATTGTTTGAGACTTAACATCAACCAATGAACAAGATTATTTAGCTTTTAACTCTTTGCATATTGTGGGAAAATAGTGAGTAGTGAAGTTTAAAAAATGTAGAGGCTCCCAGATTGCATGTGGTATGCAAACAACCAGAGACTGGAGTTATCTAATAAATATATTGACAGCTGCTTGTACAAAACACATAACTTTATTTTAAAAGGTTGATCTTCGTGTCATGGTGCAGATAACAGAGGTCTTCCAACAATTTTAAGTGTAATTCCTTTATCCATGTATGGGAAGGACTCAGTGACCATGAGTACCATACATAAGTTTATAAACATTCACATAACAATTATATACTGTCCACTTTACAGTGATATGGCCTGCTTTTATTCAGAGTAAGTTTGACATATGTTTATGTAAAAATGAACTATTCTAACTCACCCAATTTAAAAGAAACTTCCACAACTTCATTTATTTATATATTCATTCATTCAATAGATATTCTGAAGTTCATGCTGTGGTACTATGTACCAGGAAACTGTCGCAATATAGAGACATAAAAGGATCATAGAGCAAACTGAACATTGAGTAGATTTCTTTCTAGTCAATATAGCTGACACCTGAGAGTCAACAGGTGGATTCTCAGGACCACTCAACTAAAAACTTGTTGGTGTTTTGGCACCATCAAATATTTGTGCTTTTCATGAGTATGCATATTAACCTCCATCTGACTGTCTAATGGGCTCTTATTAGAGATTTTAAGAGTGGGAAAAGGCAGGAGAGGGAAAAGTATAGATGAGATGAGTGGGAGAGGAATTTTGTAGTAGATGCCAGTGCCTAACTATTTGCAAAAACATCACCACACCATTACACACTGTCATAGGTACGGACAGAAGTCAAGAGAACTATTTCTGGCTTTTAAAAAAATTGCTTATATAATATACAATCTATGTATGTAAGTAGTAAAACAATTCTTCCACACTGTAGAACACACTAAGTGTGCTCTTCAATATATACTCCCTGTTTAAGAATAACCTGGTATTGTGATTTTGGTTTCTGGCTTTAAGTTTGAGGTTAATCAAAATTCTTTGAAGTCAAAGTAGATCAACATCTGTTTAGTGGACTAGAACTGTGCTCCAGATACTATATTATTTGGAAAAAAAAAGGAAAAATAATTATACTTCACATGTATTGAATGCTTTCTATATGCAAAGAATTATGCTAAATGATTTATCTGAATTCATTTAAATAATCTTATTTAATCCTCATAGAAACCCAATGGGCCATGCACCATAAGAACACTGAATCACAGAGAGGCAATATATCTAAAATGCATAGCTAGAAAGTGGTAGAGTTATGACGTGAAACCCCAGTGTTCTGACTTTTCAGCCCATGGTTTCAAAATATTTAAAGTAATGTAGGATTTCCAACATGTAACCTGTAAAAGAAGTAGATCAGAATAAAAGCTTCAAACAACAGTTCAAAAGCAAGGCCAACACTTATACACAATTATTTGGATGGGAATTATTGAATATTGTAAATAGTTATAATGTTTTACTGGCAATTTTAGGTGGTAATCAATAAAATCTTTTTTTGGGAGGACAGAGGCATGCAAAATTAGTTCTTATGAGCCAACATCAATTACCAACGTTGCATTTTATTGCCTTTTTTCTTAAAAAGACTGCAACACTTACTTATTACCAAAAACTTTTTACAATTAGAAAGGATAAAGAAGAAAATTCATTCATTTATTCAACAAATATTTATAGAGTGTTAAGATCACCTATAAAATAGGCCACCAAGAGATAACTACCATTAACTTTCTGCTGTATTTTCTAATGTTTTGTTTTTTAAAATACATATTGTAATGACAGGGTATACAAAAATTATACATACACATATGAACTTCAAAATCCGTTTTTCTGATTATAAACATAATACATGCTCATTGTGGAAAATTTAGAAAATGCAAATAAAAAGTAAATTTTTAAATAGTACCTGGAATATCTACCTCCTCAAAATAATCTCTGTTAATATTTGTGTGTATTTCATTAATTGCATAATGAATTATAAGACATTTCACTTACTGTATAGGTTAATAAAGTTAAACGCATCTGTATGTATTGATTTTTATCACAGTGAACTCAAGAATATTCATATGTCTGAATGAAAAATGATAATGGAAGAGTACAATGAAAACATACTATTAGCTTGGGAAAGTTTAGTAATCTTTCTTGATTGAATAATTGAGTGTTCAGGGTCATTCGACATGATTCAACAGATGCCGAAGAGTGTCAATCACGATTCTCCATAAAGAATATGGCCAGTCTGTTTCTCTATCCTCTGCTTATGTTCAAGGAAAAGAAAAATTAGTAGTACTCCCAGACAGTATCCAACTGTGTAAACAGTTTAGCCAATAAAGAAGTTCTAGAAGATAACAGAACCCATCATGGCTTTTGCTAGGCTCAAGTGTACGTAGGTAATGACCCTCACTGATCCCACAAACCCAGATTACTATTTATATGCTCCCACAATCTTCAAGTTTCTAGTTTTGCCCGTTTAAATTGCCTTTAATGAAAAACAGTGAGAAAGGAAATAGGGAATTTTTTTTATTGCTTGGCATCTGAACATATATACACCCAGTAGCTTGGAAGAGTCTAGCCTAAAGGGCGAATCACTGAAGAAGAGACAGGAAAGCACATCTCTCTCCTGTAGAGCAGAGGGGGATGACTCAGCTGTACAACTTAGATTGTACAACTTAGCTGTACAAGTATTAGATTGTGGACTTTGAGTCTAGCAGGTTTTGTGTACCAAACAATGACACACCCATCCAAAGTGTCCACCGTGATGTATAGTGAATTATGTTTCTAATTAGTCACGTTAGAAAACTGCTAAATTAAATTCCAGTGGACTTAAGCTAACAGAATGAGGTAACACCCAGAAATATCTTCAAATAAGATCAATTCCAGTGGAACCAAAGTGCTCCAGAACAACTAGCTGCAGAGTGCTGAGCCCACTGGAATGTAAATACGCTGCAGTTGCGATCTGACATGAGGTGATAAAACCTCATGTTCAAGGAGAGAAGCACTAAAATGCAAATTTAAGGGTGAGTCCTAAAAGATCTTATTAGTCATCAGCCTGGCAAGAAATCCCATCTAAAATTGTGGGTTAAAGGGTGTGGCACAAGAAATACATTTCCTGAGACAGGGAAAGCAGCAAAAGCAGAAACACTGCTAAGGACAGAATCAAATCAGGCTGCACCAAAGTTCTGACACATGTAATCCAACAGGACACTTGAGTTTGGGCTCCAAGCTGAATAAGGGCAAACCTATTATACACAACGTTTCCACCCTTAAGTGTAGTTTTGATTACTCCATCTGTTAAAATCCATCTAAAAGATTTTGAATATATGTCCTCACATAGCTGTGAAAGTTTGTCCCTTCAGAGAGCTAGAAAGCATATGAAGTTCGTGGGTCCAACTCTTTTCCCTCAAAGGCGCATAACAATTCTTCATTTATTCTACATATTTAGACTGCTTTTTATTCCCAGAAATTTTCAACATGCACAAAAATAGAGGGAATAGCCCAGGGGACCTCAGTACCAGCTTTCTCAGCTATCAGTGTTTTCTTGGTGTTCAGAACATACCTTGTTCTTTCTCCACTTCCTCCATTCTTACTCAAGTCACATTATTTCTAGTCTGGACTGGTTAAAGTCTCTCAATAATATTCCCTTTGCTCACCTACCAGTCTATTTTCCACACAAAGTCAAAATGGTCTATAACTGTAAATCAGATCTTGCCACTCCCCTGCCTAAAATCTCCTATGTCCTCTCATTTAAAAATCCCGAACACTTATGGTCTGGAGAGCTTTCTGATCTATCTCAGTTCAGATGTCACCTTTTTTTTTTTTTTTAACCTCCCTCACCACCCCATCAAAAATGTCCTGCCCCAGTCCCTCCAGTCCCTCTCCCAAGTGCAACAAGCTGTTTTGTTTTCATCATGGCTTTCATCACTATCTAAAATTTTATTATTTCTCTGCTTTTGCCCCAACTCTTACCTGGAGAACCCTGGCTCCAGGACAGCTGGAATCTTGTCCATGTGTTCACAGCTTTCTCCTCCACCTCTGGCCGAGTGGTTCTCAACCTTGGTGGCACATTAGAATCACCTGGGCAGCACTGACTAATATAATTTGCCTTGGGGCCCAGGCACCATTAGTTCTTTTCAGACCCCCCCCCAGGTGATTCTAGTGCATACCAGGGACTGAGAAACACTGCCTCCTGAAAATGCCTGGCACATAAAAGGTACTGAATAACCTTTTGTTTAAACAAATGAATGAGGACTTGCCTCCTACTTCAATTATATTTTGAATACAGCAGTAGATAATGTGTCAGGAATACGTTATTCCTCTGAGTCTTCAGGATCACTTTGGTTCTGTGGTATTTATTTTTAAGTCCATATTGGTAGAGAGATAGAGAGGGAGAGAGAGAAAAGAGGGAGGGAGAATGTGTAAGAGAGGGAGAGGGAAGCATGGGTTGGTGGGGAGGAGAGAAAGAGGAAGAGAGAGAGACTGATTGTGTTTCCTCTGTTTTCATCCCTGAATCTTTCTTGTACTAGTGTTAACCACTTGTTCATGGGTCATACTCACTCAGCCCTCTGATTAGGAGGCTTCTAAACTAACTCTACTAGCAGGCTTTTCCCCAGTCCAGCGACCTTACTGCCCAGCTCTTTGAATAGATGAGTTTGTGAAAAGCTGTCCTTTCAGAAGGCACTACTACTTTACCTATAATCTTACACATCTCAGAATGGAAGATGCTAGCATCTGTCCCTTTCCTGACGTTTTTTTTTTTCCTGGCTCATTTGCAATATGTGAATAGGTGTGGAACAAACATCACTGTTAAACTGGGAAATTTAGAAAAGTACTCTGGCTGTTCTGAAAAATCAGGAGCCACAAAGCAGAGTAACAGTCATTCAGCAAGCTTCTGCCGTCTTCCTTATGAATATTTGCAGTTGTTCTGTGGTTCACACAAAGCATTATAAAACTCACTGATCACTGTCACTGTGAACATTTCAATAATACCGAGGCAAGTATTAGGTAGGTAGACAGATAGAGATAGACACAGATAGATAAACCTTTTTTCATTTAGCAGAGTTGAAAACTGAGGTTTAAGGAAATTATGTCTTGCCCAAGATGCCACAGTCAGTTTATGGTAGACTCCTTTTCATATGGTGGTATCATCAATTACAAAGAATGATGAGCAGGAAATAGTGATTGAGCTTTCTTCACAAACCAATGCCTGCAATGTAATTTTTCTAGGTAACCTCAAAACTTCAAGCGTTCAAGGCCGTCCTTTTCCAATGCATTTTTAAATGTGATGAAAATGTGGCATGATGGCATTTTAATTGAAGTATCCATTTCTTTTTCCAACATAATTGACATTTTTAGAAGTTGTGTAAAATGAATTTATTTTCAACTAGATACAAGTACTATGGAATATAAGTGGAAAATAAGAATTATAAAAGAAAACATATAATTGAGTCCATATTATAAAATATATTTTTATTAGATTTGATGCAAATAATTTTCTCCATGAATCTACAAAACAGAAGAGTTGCTTTAATATTTCTGATATTTGCAGTTTTTTCCCTATGTGATTTATTGTCCTATAGGAATCCAATTAAAATTTTCTATTTTGTTAAATTTTACATTTGAAACCTCTGATTGTTATTCCACAAATGTGAGAATAAAATTCTTAGATAGGACTATTGATATTAGAAGAAGTCCTCAGTTTGTTAATATTTTTGGATTGTTATTTTTTTCATTTATAAAGATTAATGACAAACGTTAATTGTACAACTGAGAAGTATCTGCAAATATGGAAAATTCTCATGGGGCCTTTTAAAAGGGGAGAGGGAAAAGATTAAATGAAAGTATTAAATTTTTATCACAGAGAGCATAATGGACCAACTCTGAGTGCATCTATGATTATTTATTTCATGAATCTGTGATTCTCTCTATGCACTTTAAGTGGGTTCATACCTCACTTTCCAGCACGGCTTTTCCCTTGTAATTGAGAGTAAATGAATGTACCATGAATCAGAGACTAAAATTCACACCTCAGTATTATTACATAACATAGAAAATCTATCATCGTGAAAGCAATTCCCTTACTCCTGAGATAATTCGAGGTATCCGTTTTGGACAGGATCATCCTTTATGAAGAAGGTACAGAAGTATCGATTGAGTACTTTAGTGATATTCAGAATTTATTGGAGCTCCATATCCTTAAGTAGTCGGATGAAATGAAAATGCTCTGAATGTAATCATTAATTATTCCTCAGACCTCCCTTAGGAAAACATTCATTGTAAGATAGGACTTGGTAAGGTAGGACAGGGATTTTAAGTATGAGAAGCATCAAAATAATTACTCTATGTGGCATTCATCAGCTTTAAAAATGTGCATATTTTAAATCATTGGATTTCAGGCAAGACTTCGCAGTCATACCAGAACTAGAAATGTTTTTATAACATGCCTGGAGGAAAAGTTTTTGTTCCGCCTTCACTGAACACATTACTTTTGTATCAGAAGAGGGGAGTTGATAGCAATTTTGCGCCTATCTGCAGATGTATGAAATATTTAGTCATTTTAAGGTAAGAAGTGCTCACATGTCAACATTTCACTGAATTTAACAAAACTGCTTCGTTTCTGTAAGAAAAATGTAATGTTTAATAATCACAGGTATCAAAATTCTCTGTTAGTTAGTGAAGTAGATTTAAACATGTAAGCATGTAAATCTATTTTTATTTTAACATATTTCCCAACATAGAGAAATACAGCAACTAATATAATCAGCACCCACCTATTCACTACCCACATGGAACTCTTAAAATTTTGTTTATATACTTCTCTGTATTTTAAATTTCTATTTCATTTCTTTATCTTTCTTTAACAAGGTCTTGATATAAAAGGTGCAGAAGAAGAGTTCCTCTAAGAACTGTGTGTATATGGTTCTGAGTAGCCCCGGCAGATGGATAGTTAGACCCTCAGCGTGGTCCTGGCCCTGCCCCTCCCCGACTGCCTTCCCTGCCTGCTCCCTTGCAAGGATCTCATCAGTCACAGCCCTTGCTCCTGCTTCAGGTTGAACCCAGGTTCCCAGCAGCCCCCCTGCTCCATCGCTCTAGGCTCCACCTGATCTCTTTCAGTCCATTCTCCACTCAGCTCCCTGAGTTAGTCTCTTAAAAAAGCAAAGCTGATGGTTTTCAAATCTCTTGAATGTTCGTTGCCTACAAAAGTTGCTTCTCAAGTGGGGTGCAGAGACAAAGGAGGATCCACGGGGTTGGGAGAAGAAAATCTCAGGACCTTTATCTGCCTTTATTTTTTATATAGTATTTGAGATTCGTATTTAATGTGTGTTTTAGAATGTACGTAAGTTCGTCTATACGTAGATAAATATGCATATACTGGGGGAATCATACTAATAGAGGTGCAGAGTAAAAGATTTTAGAGACCACTGTCTTGGAGAACAAAATTCAAGCTCCTTCTTAGTCTGGCCCTGACATTTTTCTCCCTACCCCATCACCTCCTGCTTACCTACCTCCTTGGCACTTTGAACTTTTTAACTATCCCTGGACCTGCCTCAGCACAGATTCCCTTGTACAGAAAATCCTCTTCACATACCTCAACTAAATCCAATGGCACCATGGCATGAAAGTTAATATTTCCTTAATGACTCTATCCCCTGTGTTCCCATAGCCCTTTTTTTCAGATGTTGAAAATGCCTAGCACAATACATTATAATTTAGATCTATGCAGATCTGTTTCCTAAATTTGGTGGGAGTCATTTCTTATTAACCTTTGCATCTGCAGTACCTTGCACACTGTCTGGTACATCACAAGCGCTCAATAAATACTTCTGAATAAGTGTGAATAAGTGTACAGAAACATGGGCCTGTATTACAGAGATACTACTGCTTATAACCAACACTAAGGCAAATCAATATATGGCTGTAAATTTAGTTACATTGACTCCAAGAAGATATTAAAATACAAATATAGGAATTCTCTTTGGGAAGGCTCTAGGTATCCATAGTTGTATATTTTCAATGGTCAAAAGATAAACATATTATAATTTATGTACTTTTAAAAATTGGGGTATAGTTGCTTTACAATGTTGTGTTAGTTTCTGCTATACAATGAAGTGAATCAGCCAGATGTATGCATATATCCCCTCCCTCTTGGACCTCCCCCACCCCACATCCCACCCATCTAGGTCACCACAGAGCACCGAGCTGAGCTCCCTGTGCTACACAGCAGGTTCCCACATGGTAGTGTGTATATGTCAATCTCAGTCTCCCAATTTATCCCAATTTATGTACTTTTGAGGAGAAAACCTTACTAGCCTTGTTATTTTTAAGTCTTGAGGAATTTCTTAGGCTTAGGGTGACCTGGGCTCACATCTTCTTTTTTGCCTTAGAGCCCAAAGATATAACTTTTAGACCCTCATATCCACTGTGGCCACCATAATTGTTTTCCTGTTCTATTCTCCAAGACTGGTTGCAGAATGAGAGGCCAAAGAACAAACAAACTAACAAAACCAAAAAGTATATATATAAATAAATTTTATATGTATTAAGATATATATGTGATATATATGAAGATATATAAAATATAAATATGAAGTTATCTATAGGACTATCTAGTTTAATTGATTATATTTATAATAATAAAAATATATAGTAGAGACCTTGCATTCTGGAGTAGAACAGTAGAACACTTTGGGCTCAATCTTGCCTCCATCACTATCAATTGTGTATATTGGGACAAATTCTTTACTTTCCTCAGCACCAGTTTTCGTATCCATAAAATAAAAATTCTGAAAAGAATATTATGTGGTTTGAATAATGTAAGGTGCTTAAGTAACATAGCATAGTGCCTGATTTAAAAATACCTAGTAATTTTTAGCCACCTTCATTATTCTACTTCCTAGTAAACATAAACTACTTTTTTTAACCTAATAAAATGGATCTTATGGTGAACTAGAAACATACTAACCTAGTAAAAAACACCTCAGGAATTCCTTTTACTCCTCTTTCTCTGGGTGGAATATTTAAACAATAGATTCCATTTTTCTATAGAGTCAAAATGTGATTTACTTATTTCAGCCTCTGTTAAAGCTGCCAAATAAATTTTCATTCCAAAATACAAACTAGTTAATACAATCAAATCACCTAAAAGAAACCTTGACACATCGTGAGCACTCAAGAAATGTTAGCTACAATTGACGTTTCTACTGACAGGTTTTTAACCTATTTTGCATGACCACAATATGTGTAAAAATACAAACATATTTTGAACTGTTAAACAATTATGTTTTATCCAACAGAACTGCAATGAACAGAATCTGTATTTTGTTTAAAAATACACGAAAATATTAATCATTTAAAAATGACATTTGAAAAACATATTGTAGGAAAAAACTGCTACTAAAGACTCTATTGAAAGTAAAATATTGAGGATACATAAATTTTATAAATTTAATGGGACATTGCAATAGAAGTGTTACTTGGTAATTGGTGATTTTAATGAGCTTCAATTTCTTTGAAAAGACCCTTATTATAAATAGGACGTTTATATCCATGGTAACAGGGAGGATGCCTCTTAGCTTTTCAAAACATACTAAGAAAATTAATTAAGTTTTCTTCATTTCTTTTTTTTTCTCCATAATTTAAAAACAACAATAAAGTAGCGTTTTGCTCATTTGTTCGCCAGGATATTATACATAGTTCCAGTGTAAAAATTAAAATCTAGTGAGGTGAAATAAATCAATAAAGTTCACTCTGTTGGTGGATTGGGAATAGGTCCTTGGTCCACAAAAACTATTGGACAGTTGTAAGATAGCTTCCTTAAGACCTTCAGTGAAATCCACAAAATCTCCTCTTCATCAGCTATCACTAGATAAAGATGGAAATCTGACTTTGGCTAATTTTAGCCTAAATGTAATTGAAAATAGCTCTTTTTAAGGCAGAGATACATGAGCAATGTGCTTGCCTAAAAAAAACCAGTATAGACAATGTGAATGCTACTGTTAATATTCTAGGTCTTGAATTTCAGTCTATAAAAATGCAAATTTACCATCAACAACCAGTTGTTTATAAATTACAAAATGAAAATATTACATATATAAATTTTATTTTTATATATTGATGTATATCATATCCTCTGATTTAAAATATGGAAATATTACATCTGAAAATACTATATCTAGCAACTAGCTATGTATTTGTGTATATTTCCTTCCCCACAAGAAGGAAAGCTTATTATAATAATTTAGCGTTCCGTTTTATGCTATATAAATATAGTACTATAAACTATGATAGCTAAAATTGTGATTTCAAGGCATGCTAGGGTCAAAAGTGAGCATTTTGGTGCCTTTTGCTGTAGAACTGGCTCTCTTGGAGTACTGGCGTGATACAGGATGCAGTGTGGATAGCTGGCAAGGGAGGTATAGCCCAGTGAAAGGCTTTTGCTACTCCTACTTCCCCTCTCTGTGTTACTGCTCTGCTACAGAGATGCATGCATACTTCCTTTAGAAAAAGGGCAGAGGGTCTTCATAAGCAGAGAGGGGCCATTCCCTAGGAAAGAATAGGGACATTTTCAGGATTCCAGATCATTAAACACTCAGAGCTGTTCACAGGCCCTTTAACACACTACCAATGTTTTATAATTCATTAAAAAAAACCAGTTCTACTCTATGCCACCACAGAAATTTCTAATTGACTTCAAAAAGGGATTTGGTGGGAGGAGCTTCAAGATGGCGGAAGAGTAAGACATGGAGATTACCTTCCTCCCCACAAATACATCAGAAATACATCTACATGTGGAAAAACAACTACAGAACACCTACTGAACGCTGGCAGAAGACCTCAAACCTCCCAAAGGCAAGAAACTCCCCACGTACCTGGGTAGGGCAAAAGAAAAAAGAATAAACAGAGACAAAGAATAGGGATGTGACCTGCACCAGTGGGAGGGAGCTGTGAAGGAGGAAAGGTTTCCACACACTAGGAGCCCCTTCGGTGGGAAGACTACGGGTGGCCAAGGGGGGAAGCTTCGGAACCGCGGAGGAGAGTGCAGCCACAGGTGTGTGGGGGCAAAGTGAAGAGATTTCCGCACAGAGGATTGGTGCCAACTGGCACTCACCAGCCCGAGAGGCTTCTCTGCTCACCCGCCGGGGCGGGCGGGGGCTGAGAGCTGAGGCTTGGGCTTCGGTCGGAGCACAGGAAGAGGACTGGGGTTGGCTGCGTGAACACAGCCTGCAGGGGTTAGTGCGCCACGGCTAGCCGGGAGGGAGTCCAGGAAAATGTCTGGAGCTGCCGAAGAGGCAAGAGACTTTTCTTGCCTCTTTGTTTCCTGGTGTGCGAGGAGAGGGGATGAAGAGCGCTGCTGAAAGGAGCTCTAGAGACGGGCCCAAGCTGCAGCTGTCAACATGGACCCCAGAGACGGGCATGGGATGCTAAGGCTGCTGCTGCAGCCACAAAGAAGCATGTGAGAAAACACAGGTCACTATCCACACCTCCCCTGCCAGAGCCTGTGCAGCCCACCACTGCCAGGGTCCCGTGATCCAGGGACAACTTCCCCGGGAGAACGCACAGTTCATCTCAGGCTAGTGCAACGTCACTCTGGCCTCGGCCGCTGCAGGTTCACCCAGCACTCCGTACCCCTCCCTCCCCCGGCCTGAGTGAGCCAGAGCCCCCAAATCAGCTGATTCTTTAACACCGTCCTCGGACCGAAGAACAGATGCCCTCATGCAACCTACATGCAGAGGCGAGTCCAAATCCAAAGCTGAACACTGGCAGCTGTGCAAACAAAGAAGAGAAGGGAAATTTCTCTCAGCAGCCTCAGGAGCAGTGAATTAAATCTCCACAATCAATGTGATGTACCCTACATCTGTGGAATACCTGAAGAGACAACAAATCATCACAAATTGAGGAGGTGGACTTTGGGAGCAATGATATATTTTTTTTTTCCTTTTTCCCTTTTTGTGAGTGTGTATGTGTAGGCTCTGTGTGTGATTTTGTCTGTATAGCTTTGCTTTTGCCATTTGTCCTAGGGTGATGTCTGTCTGTTTTCTTTCGAAAAATTTTTATTAGTAATTATTTTTTACTTTTTATTTTAATAATTTTATTTTATTTTATCTCCTTCCTTCCTTCTTTCCTTTCTTTCTTTCTTTCTTTCTTTAGTTCTTTCTTCCTTCCTTCCTTCCTTCCTTCCTTCCTTTCTTTCTTTCTTTTTCCCTTTTACTCTGAGCCATGTGAATGACACACTCTTGCTGCTCCAGCCAGGCATCAGGGCTGTGCCACTGAGGTGGGAAAGCCACGTTCAGAACACTGGTCCACAAGAGACCTCCCAGATCCGTGTAATATCAAATGGTGAATATCTCCCAGATATCTCCATCTTAGCGCCAAGATGCAACTCCACTCAAGAACCAACAAGCTACAGTGCTGGACACCCTATGCCAAACAACTAGCAAGACAGGAACACAACACCACCCATTAGCAGAAAGGCTGCATAAAATCATAATAAGGCCACAGACACCCCCAAAACACACCATCAGCCATGGAACTGACCACTAGAAAGACAAGATGAAGCCCCATCCACCAGAACACAGGCACTAGTCCCCACCAACAGGAAGCCTACACAACCCACTGAATCAACCTTAGCCACTGCGGACAGACACCAAAAACAACGGGAACTATGAACCTGCAGGCTGCAAAAACGAGACCCCAAACACAGTAAGTTAAGCAAAATGAGAAAACAGAGAAACACACAGCAGATGAAGGACCAAGGCAAAAACCCACCAGACCTAACAAATGAAGAGGAAATAGGCAGTCTACCTGAAAAAGAATTCAGAATAATGATAGTAAAGATCATCTAAAATATTGGAAATAGAATGGAGAAAATACAGGAAACGGTTAACAAGGACGTGGAAGAACTAAAGAGCAAACAACCAGTGATGAACAACACAACGAATGAAAATAAAAATTCTGTAGAAGGGATCAGTAGCAGAATAACTGAGGCAGAATAACGGATAAGTGAGTGGAAGGTAAAATAGTGGAAATAACTACTGCAGAGCAGAATAAAGAAAAAAGAATGAAAAGAATTGAGGACAATCTCAGAGACCTCTGGGAAAACATTAAACGCACCAACATTCGAATGATAGGGGTCCCAGAACAAGAAGAGAAAAAGAAAGGGACTGAGAAAATATTTGAAGAGATTCTAGTTGAAAACTTCCCTAATATGGGAAAGGAAATAGTTAATCAAGTCCAGGAAGCACAGAGAGTCCAATACAGTATAAATCCAAGAAGAAACGCGCCAAGACACATATTAATCATACTATCAAAAATGAAATACAAAGAAAAAATGTTAAAAGCAGCACGGGAAAAACAACAAATAACACACAAGGGCATCCCGATAAGGTTAACAGCTGATCTTTCAGCAGAAACTCCGCAAGCCAGAAGGGAGTGGCAGGACATATTTAAAGTGATGAAGGAGAAAAACCTACAACCAACATTACTCTACCCAGCAAGGATCTCATTCAGATTGGATGGAGAAATTAAAACCTTTATAGACAAGCAAAAGCTAAGAGAATTGAGCACCACCAAACCAGCTTCACAACAAATGCTAAAGGAACTTCTCTAGGCAGGAAACATGAGAGAAGGAAAAGACCTAAAATAACAAACCTAAATCAATTAAGAAAATGGTAATAGGAACATACATATCGATAATTACCTTAATTGTAAATGGAGTAAATGTTCCAACCAAAAGACAGACTGGCTGAATGGATACAAAAACAAGACCCATATATATGCTGTCTACAAGAGACTGACTTGAGACCTAGGGACACATACAGACTGGAAGTGAAGGGATGGAGAAAGATATTCCATGCAAATGGAAATCAAAAGAATGCTGGAGTAGCAATTCTCATATCAGACAAAATAGACTTTAAAACAAAGACTATTACAGGAGACAAAGAAGGACACTACATAAGGATCAAGGGATCAATCCAAGAAGAAGATATTACAGTTGTAAATATTTATGCACCCAACATAGGAGCACCTCAATACATAAGACAGATACTAACAGCCATAAAACGGGAAATCGACAGTAACACAATCATACTAGGGTACTTTAACACCCCACTTTCAGCAATGGACAGATCATCCAAAATGAAAATAAATAAGGAAACACAAGCTTTAAATGATACATTAAACAAGATGGACTTAATTGATCTTTACAGGACATTCCATCCAAAAACAACAGAATACACATTCTTCTCAAGGGCTCATGGAACATTCTCCAGGATAGATCATATCTTGGGTCACAAATCAAGCCTTGGTAAATTTAAGAAAATTGAAATCGTATCAAGGATCTTTTCTGACCACAACACTATGAGACTAGGTATCAATTACAGGAAAAAATCTGTAGAAAATACAAACACATGGAGGCTAAACAATACACTACTTAATAACCAAGAGATTACTGAAGAAATCACAGAGGAAATCAAAAAATACCAAGAAACAAATGACAAAGAAAACACTATGACCCAAAACCTATGGGATGCAGCAAAATGAGTTCTACGAGGGAAGTTTATAGCAATACAATCCTACCTCAAGAAACAAGAAACATCTCAAATAAACCACCTAACCTTACACCTAAAGCAATTAGAGAAAGAAGAACAAAAAATCCCCTAAGTTATCAGAAGGAAAGAAATCATAAAGATCAGATCAGAAATAAATGAAAAAGAAATGAAGGAAATGATAGCAAAGATCAATAAAACTGAAAGCTGGTTCTCTGAGAATATGAGCAAAATTGATAAACCATTAGCCAGACGTATCAAGAAAAAAAGGGAGAAGACTCAAATCAATAGAATTAGAAATGAAAAAGGAGAAGTAAAAACTGATACTGCAGAAATACAAAGGATCATGAGAGATTACTACAAGCAATTGTATGCCAATAAAATGGACAACCTGGAAAAAATGGACAAATTCTTGGAAATGCACAACCTTCTGAGAGCGAACCATGAAAAAATAGAAAATATGAACAGACCAATCGCAAGCACTGAAATTGAAACTGTGATTAAAAATATTCCAACAAACAGAAGCCCAGGACCAGATGGCTTCTCAGGCGAATTCTGTCAAACATTTAGAGAAGAGCTAACACCTATCCTTCTCAAACTCTTCCAAAATATAGCAGAGGGAGGAACACTCCCAAACTCATTCAACGAGGTCCCCATCACCCTGATACCAAAACCAGACAAAGACATCACAAAGAAAGAAAACTACAGGCCAACATCACTGATGAACGTAGATGCAAAAATCCTCAACAAAATACTAGGAAACAAATCAGACAGCCCATTAAAAGGATCATACACCATGATCAAGTGGGGTTTATCCCAGGAATGCAAGGATTTCTCAATATACGCAAATCAATCAATGTGATACACCATATTAACAAATTGAAAGGGAAAAACCATATGATCATCTCAATAGATGCAGAGAATGCTTTTGGCAAAATTCAACACCCATTTATGGTAAAAACCCTCCAGAAAGTAGGCATAGAGGGATGTTTCCTCAACATAATAAAGGCCAAATATGACAAACCCACAGCCAACTTCATCCTCAATGGTGAAAAACTGAAATCATTTCCACTAAGATCAGGAACAAGACAAGGATGCACACTCTCACCACTATTATTCAACATAGTTTTGGAAGTCCTAGCCACGGCAATCAGAGAAGAAAAGGAAATAAAAGGAATCCAAATCAGAAAAGAAGAGGTAAAGCTGTCAGTGTTTGCAGATGACATGATACTATACCTAGAGAATACTAAGGATGCTACCAGGAAACCACTAGAGCTAATAAATGAATTAGGTAAAGTTACAGGATAAAAAATTAATGCACAGAAATCTCTTGCATTCCTATCCACTAATGATGAAAAATCTGAAAGTGAAATTAATAAAACACTCCCATTTACCATTGCAACAAAAAGAATAAAATATCGAGGAGTAAACCTACCTAAGGAGAAAAAAGTCCTGTATGCAGAAAATTATAAGACACTGATGAAAGAAATTAAAGATGATACAAATAGATGGAGAGATATACCATATTCTTGGCTTGGAAGAATCAACACTTTGAAAATGACTCTACTACCCAAAGCAATCTACAGATTCAATGCAATCCCTATCAAACTACCACTGGCATTTTTCACAGAACTAGAACAAAAAATTTCACAATTTGTATGGAAACACAGAAGACCCCGAATAGCCAAAGCAATCTTGAGAAAGATAAACAGTGCTTGAGAAATCAGGCTCCCTGACTTCAGACTATACTACAAAGCTACAGTAATCAAGACAGTATGGTACTGGCACAAAAACAAAAAAATAGATCAATGGAACAGGTTAGAAAACCTAGAGAAAACCATGCACATATGGTCACCTTATCTTTGATAAAGGAGGCAAGAATATACAGTGGAGAAAAGACAGCCTCTTCAATGAGTGGTCCTGGGAAAACTGGACAGCTACATTTAAAAGAATGAAATTAGAACAGTCTCTAACACCATACACAATAATAAACTCAAAATGGATTAAAGACCTAAATGTAAGGCCAGAAACTACCAAACTCTTAGAGGAAAACATAGGCAGAACACTCTATGTCATAAATCACAGCAAGATCCTTTTTGACCCACCACCTAGAGAAATGTTAATAAAACCAAAAATTTAAAAATGGGACCTAATGAAAGTTAAAAGCTTTTGCACAGCAAAGGAAACCATAAACAAGACCAAAAGACAACCTTCAGAATGGGAGAAAATATTTGCAAAGGAAGCAACTGACAAAGGATTTATCTCCAAAATTTACAAGCAGCTCATGCAGCTCAATATCAAAAAAACAAATAACCCAATCCAAAAATGGGCAGAAGACCTAAATAGACATTTCTCCAAAGAAGATACACAGACTGCCAACAAACACATGAAAGAATGCTCAACATCATTAATCATTAGAGAAATGCAAATCAAAACTACAATGAGATATCATCTCACACCAGTCAGAATGGTCATCATCAAAAAATCTACAAACAATAAATGCTGGAGAGAGTGTGCGGAAAAGGGAAGCCTCTTGCACTGTTGGTGGGAATGTAAATTGTTATAGCCACTATGGAGAACAGTATGGATGTTCCTTAGAAAACTAAAAATAGAACTACCATACGACTCAGCGATCCCACTACTGGGCATATACCCTGAGAAAACCATAATTCAAAAAGATTCATGTACCACAATGTTCATTGCAGCTCTATTTACAATTGCCAGGTCATGGAAGCAGCCTAAGTGTCCACCAACAGATGAATGGATAAAGAAGTTGTGACACATACATACAATGGAATATTACTCCGCCATAAAAAGAAACAAAATTGAGTTATTTGTAGTGAGGTGGATGGATCTCGAGTCTGTCATACAGAGTGAAGTAAGTCAGAAAGAGAAAAACAAATACCGTATACTAACACAAATATATGGAATCTAAGAAAAAAAAATGTCCTGTAGAACCTAGGTGCAAGACGGGAATAAAGACACAGACCTACTAGAGAATGGACCTGAGGATATGGGGAGGGGCAAGGGTAAGCTGTGATAAAGTGAGAGAGTGGCATGGACATATATACAGTACCAAATGTAAAATAGATAGCTAGTGGGAAGCAGCCGCATAGCACAGGGAGATCAGCTCGGTGCTTTGTGACCACCTAGAGAGGTGGGATAGGGAGGGTTGGAGGGAGGGAGATGCAAGAGGGAAGAGATATGGGGACATATGTATATGTATAAATGATTCACTTTGTTATAAAGCAGAAACTGACACACCATTGTAAAGCAATTATACTCCAATAAAGATGTTAAAAAAAATATTTGGGAAAGAAACAAATAATTTCCTGCCATCTCTTGTTCTGTTGTCAGTTTGGCCGTCACAAAGCAGAACAATAGCAACCTCATGAGTTTTACTTTGTGAAATGCCAGGATGATAATTTCTGGACGATTTGTCACATCCTGTCACTCAGTGTGCAGCCGTAGGGAGTGCCAGAATGTCTGAGCGGAGACCATTCTTCTGTGAGCCATGAATTTCTGGGCTCTGGGTTGACTAGCATGGGTGACAGACTGACCCCTGCCAGGTCTTTCTATACTTCAATTCACACACGACACCTTGGACTTGTCTTAGAGTCAGCTGTAATGTCTTTGGACGCCCCATCTTGACTGACCTTTTGTGAATCTTCTCGGTAAATATTTTCTCATCTGGCTTCTCACCCACTGGATAAGGGCCAAGGGCCCTGGAACTGGCTGAGGGCCACCGTTGGTGTGAGAGTCCATCCTTGTTTTCCAGAATGGCCTCGGACAGTATTTCTGTCATCTTCAGGAGGGTTGCTGAAAGTTGTTGATCACTTTACATAACTCTACCTCATTTGGAAAATAAAAGTAACTGCAGAAGTAATTTTGTCAAAGGTTGTGTTGTGTGCTTATATCTGACCAAAGTGCTGAATAGCTAGGTTGGAGCAAGGTTAGGTTTTTCTGGGATGGCATGAAAAACAAACTTCTAGACCTCCCTGCTTTTCTTTCATATTATGTTCTTTCTCATTAGCCTGAGAGCATCAGTTAGGAACACAGGCTCCTCTTAAAGAGGAACAGTTGTGTTTTGTACTATGGTATTATCTGAAAAAATAAAATTAAACATAGAAAAAGCTTTAAAGGATATTTTTTCGATTTTTTAAAACAATGTTACATGCACACACAGTTGCACAAACACAGACATACTATAGCTAGTAATCAAAGATGTATTTGGAACTAAATGGAATCTTAAATCTAAACAAATTTAAACAAAGTTCTTTAAGACTAACCTCCTGTTGTTACAGTAGCAAAGAATAGGAACTCAGTGACTGATAAAGTCACTTCTTAACATTTCCTGGTTTCTAGTGGGAATTTCTTATATGATAGGAAACAATTGCGTTGAAAGGCAAAAGAAGCAGTTCTGTTGTTTATTTGAGTACAGATGGCATAGTGTATCAGTTCAGGAGGGACTCTTACAGATTTTAGGATGGCATATCTTATCAGCATTTATTCTTCATCAATTATTTTCTAACCAGTCTACTTGTCTTACTTTTAACAGAATAATCATCTGTTGAATACATGCATCATTCATTTTCTTTATTACTACATATGTCACAATGAGTCGGTCCAATTTTAAGCAGAAAAATACCTGCTTTTCCTGGCATAGTTGAGAATTAACTGTTTCATGCAATCTAATTTTTTACATAACTGAAATCTACCACAGAAGCATCAATTTTTAAAACATATTCATTTTAATGGAAAACGCTGAAAATATTTACAGCTTCCAAAGTTCCAAGCACTCATAAACAGAATACTTTGTGTGTGTGTGATTATTGTGAATCTGATCATGTCACAGAGTCTGCTTCTGCTTAAAAAAAGTTTTTTGTTTTTTTTTGTTTTTTTTTTTTTTTTGCGGTGCGCGGGCCTCTCACTGTTGTGGTATCTCCCATTGCGGAGCACAGGCTCCGGACGTGCAGACTCAGCGGCCATGGCTCACGGGCCCAGCCACTCCGCGGCATGTGGGATCTTCCCGGACCGGGGCACGAACCTGTGTCCCCTGCTTCGGCAGGCGGACTCTCAACTACTGCGCCACCAGGGATGCCCGCCATTCATTTTTTTCACCTTGCTCTTAGAATAGAGACTAAAGTCTCTAGTATGACCTTAACCTCCTTGCCTCCTTCTCCAGCCTCATTGTACATTACAGCTCTCTGATGTTCTCATTGCTTTACCCATGTTGTTCTTAAGTCTCTTGCCATACTCTCTCCAGCCACAGGACCTTTGTGCATGCTGTTATTGCTACCTTGAACATTTTTCCTTCCCTTCTTTCCTAGATCATCCTACCTATCCTTCAGATCTCAGTTCAAGTGTCACTTTCTCAAAGAAGCATTTCCTTACTGCCCTGACCATTAATATGAGCTCAGAACTATCCCCTAGCATTTGTCACTATACTGAGCCTGTATTAATTATCTCCCTCTCTAGATAGTGAGTTCCATAGCTTCAGAGACCTTGTCTGTTTTGCTCACCATTAACCAGTTCAGTGCCTGGGAATCAAGAGCTGCTAGACTTGATTTTGTACCCCAAGAAATAGATACCACCTTCTCTCTGTGCATTTCTTATATTCTCTTCTACCTCTGTGTTCATAGATTGGAACTTTTTATAACATCTCTACCTCCTGTGTATATCAGTGTTTTTAGAAATGATTATTCAAACTCTCCCTGGGTATCTTTTCATTTGATAAACAGTCAAGAGCCCAGAAACTCTTCTCTGAGATTCCACCTGTTTAATATTTCCAAGCACCACTTATAAATAGAGGACAAAAGTCGACTATTCAGAATCTGGAAAGTTCTGAATAAATCCATGCTTTGACGGTGGCCATTTGCACTACTATACTAATGAGTTTTTTTGTGTTGATTGGCCAACAGAGATGTGGCAGCTGGAGTTGCCTCAATGTACTCAGTTTTTGCCTCAATATACTCAGTTTTATATCTGTAACTCCAGATAAATACCTGAGTGAATTGAAGCAATAGTGTGAGATGTTTCACAGGACGGGTGTCTTACTCATTTTGTCCACCTCTATATCTATTTTGCGTGACAGAGTGCCTGACAAATATTGGGCATTTAATAACTGCTTGCTGAACACTTGATGATGAAAAAAATACTCACTTGGTTGTTTGTCCATACTTGACTCATTTCTCTCCTTCGTCAGCACCATTTACTTTCTAACTAACTCATCTTTAATTCTGCCCTAGTGTTATGAATATTTAATAAATGAAAAATTGAAGATGTTTAATTACTTTTCCATAATGTATTATCTGTGACATCAACTACCTAATCAATATTTTACCTCTAATTGAATGTGCACACTAAGGACATTATAAATGATGTTGTACGCACTCAATTTTGTCTTCTGACTCCTGAAAGCTTTTCCTTTCTCCTCGATCTGTTCCAATATGCCCCCAATTTGATGATGATGCTACTGTCTGCAGGGGAATGTGTGTTTGTAGGTTGAGTGAAAAGACTCATGCAGGAGCTCATCACTAATTAGCCATGCATTTCCCATAGTGAAAAACTGGCCTAAAGTTTCAAGAAAAAAATAGAGTTCCTGAAGTTGAAAATTAGTCTGCCAGTTCAGACCCATAGCAAATGGTTATTGCTCTCAAACTTAGGATTTACAATAGATAATTGAAGATTCTCTTAACTAAGACATTGTAAATGGCATAACTATAATGATCCTATTTGGAATTCAGCCCTTGTTTTCAGGGATTTACTGTTTTGAAAAGTGTTTGATAAATTTGTAGCAGAAGAGAAAATACTTCTGCCAACTATGTAAGTGCTTTTGACATAATTTGTATTCCTGCTGTTACATGCAAAAAATTGTGCTAGAGGGGAGAAAAAAACAAGTAAAAAGAAATGTTGTTTGGAAAGAAACCAGCAGTCTAGAAAGGTAGTTTTGATCTATAAATATTTCTCTTAAGGAGATTTGAACACCAACTAATGTTGCTACCTTGAACATTTTTCCTTCCCTTCTTAAGAAATAAAATGCTTAAGATAATCAAAATATTCCATTCACTTAAAGATGCTTATACTGGATATATTTTTGATGAATTTTCAAATAAGAATGGCATGAGGATTATGATACATTATATCATAATGAAAAATGGAAAAACTTGTACATGTTATGTATCATGAAATGTAACTAACCATGTTATAATGGAGATAACGAGACAGAATTGAAAGACCTTGATTAGCAACTTGGCTTGCCATTTTAGGCATATGCCATTGAAAAACCTAGGTTTTCTCATTTATAAATGGAGGCAACTACTCAAAAGTTAAGAAGTTTAGATAAAACCATGTTTGTGAAAGTGCTTTGTAAATTGTGTAGCACCATACCAACAAAAAGGATTGTATGACCTGGGATACTCCAAATAGAGAAAATTTCTAATAAGTACTTAAGAAATATGTTATAATCACATAGTTCTACCTGTTGATCAAAGCATTGTTAGATAATTTCTAAATTTTGTTTACCGAGTACTGATCCCCATATGGGTATTTCATGAAAAAAAGGAACCGTGCTTACTGAATGTGAATAAGCGTCATTGAGTTCGTGGTCCTCTCTTCTCTCATTCTGCCTCAATCCTCTGTAAGCCAAGCTTCTCCTCACCTTGCCTTCAGGGACAAAGGAATCAATGATGGCCTAGAGTTTAATATCAGTTATATATATATATATCTATATATATATATCTATATATATCTTCTATTGATTTTCATTTTGTACAGCATTATCTTGTAAAGACAAGATACAGTGACAACTTCCAAGCTATTTGCATATCAGAGCTGAAACTGAAAGTATCTCCATAATTGAATTTTCACTTATTTGTAATAAGTTTATCCTTAGGAGGATACTTTCATAGTGTTTGATCACAGATGAGTTTGGGCATTGCTATCACTCAATAATGTTAAGCTTCTGTCAGGTTCTCTCCTATACTATATATTAATTTTTTCTCCATGAAGCAAATATTTATTGACGGCCTGTGGGAATAAGATACACCTAGGTCCTCTTTCCTTGGTATATTCACAAAAGCCTCTGAAACTAAATTTCCAAGTCAGGCCATACTAAGGCCTGGCATAATAAGTTTTCATCGTTAACAGGTTTTTTGTGTTTGTGGGGTTTTGTTTTCTTTTTTACATCTTTATTGGAGTATAATTGCTTTACAATAGTGTGCTAGTTTCTGCTTTATAACAAAGTGAATCAGTTATACATATACATATGTTCCCATATCTCTTCCCTCTTGCGTCTCCCTCCCTCCCACCCTCCCTATCTCACCCCTCCAGGCGGTCACAAAGCACCGAGCTGATCTCCCTGTGCTATGCGGCTGCTTCCCACTAGCTATCTATCTTACGTTTGGTAGTGTATATATGTCCATGCCTCTCTCTCACTTTGTCACAGCTTACCCTTCCCCCTCCCCATATCCTCAAGTCCATTCCCTTGTAGGTCTGTGTCTTTATTCCTGTCTTACCACTAAGTTCTTCATGACACTTTTTTTTTCTTAAATTCCATATATATGTGTTAGCATACGGTATTTGTTTTTCTCTTTCTGACTTACTTCATTCTGTATGACAGACTCGGGGTCCATCCACCTCACTACAAATAACTCAATTTCATTTCTTTTTATGGCTGAGTAATATTCCATTGTATATATATGCCACATCTTCTTTATCCATTCATCCGATGATGGACACTTAGGTTGTTTCCATCTCCAGGCTATTGTAAATAGAGCTGCAATGAACATTTTGGTACATGAATCTTTTTGAATTATGGTTTTCTCAGGATATATGCCCAGTAGTGGGATTGCTGGGTCATATGGTAGTTCTATGTGTTAATATCAGTTATATATTTTAAAAGGCATTTTCAGAACAAATAGATGTCCACCAAAATGATCTATAGACCTGCAAATACTAATTTCTGAGACACACATTTTCAGTTGAACACGTCTGGACATAAACTCCCTCATGTGTATTTTGTGCCCTTAGAGCTCCTCCTCTGCTTCTTCTGCCTTGAATTTTTACAAAGGTATGGGAAGAAGATCATGTGGAATAGCTGTTTTCCCAGAGCCCTACAATATAAACTAATGGTTTTTGGCAAGGGAATATAGAAAAATGAAAGCTGGTGGGAGAAGAGGAATCCAAGGACCTGAATATTGGTTTGTGCCTTAATAACATTCACCAAATGAGTCTTGAATTTCAAAGATTTTTTATTCTCTCTGCACCTAGATATGTGTGTCTGTCAATAGCAATAGCAACAACAAAAGAAACAGATTATCATCCAGCACAAATTGTCTATATAGTCATTATGAAAAATCACAAATTATGTCAGTGCATCCACCTTTCCCTTCCATAGAAGTGTTGTGTTAAGTGCATTTTCACATAATCCAATTGAACCATTATAGTTTTGCATTAAAATATAATTAATGTTCAATCAAAATTGCACATACAAAATGCTTTCAATATCCTGGAAACTATCGACCCTTGTAAAAGAATCCACTAAACTGTGCTAAGTTTTTATGATGTAATCATTGGAAAGTTGTCATTTTCATTAACAGCATTGTGATCATTTAGAAAGTTTCATCACTCTAAAGTTACCAATGAAATGTAATGTTTAACACCTGCATTTTAAAATATGCATTCATTGTATCATGATCAGCAGCATTGTTCCTGTCCTATTAAAATAAATATTTATTTGCTAGTTTATATGGGGACACAATCAGGTCATCTATTACATAAATATTGGTAAAAGCTTAGCTACAAATATATGGATCAAAGGTCCTTAACTAAGTGTTCCTGACCAAACTTCAGGGGAGTCCTTGAATCTCCTGAAATCATGTGCAAAACTATTATCTATGGATATAGGAGCATTTATTGGTAAGGATTGGATGCCCAAAGTGGCCCATCATCCACTGAAAGATAAAAACACTATTCTAATTAATACATATAAATTTAAAAATTATGTTTATGTTTGATAAACATAAACATTTGATAAAAACATAAATATTTCCCTCTGTCTTCCTTGATTTCATTTGAACACTGTGAATTCCCAGAATATTTTATTTTCATTCACCTTAAGATATTTATAGCATTCTGCTCATATTATAATTTTCAGAAGTTACATTGTCATATGCTCTTTTCTGGTTGTGAGGTTTCAGAGGTGGGTCTGTCTGATTCACGTACATTTTGTACATCCAGAAGCATCTAAAGAGATATGCATTCAATTACTTATTGTACATTTATTGAGCCCACAGCTATTTTAGGAGTTGGTGTTAAAAGACAAACAGGTCAGTACTTCTAACATATGTGAAAAGTGCCAGAGCAAAGTGTACAGCAACAGCACAGAACACGGTCCCTGGGTTCCCCTCGGCAGACATGGTCCACCACAGGGTTAATCTTAAGGCTTTACCTAAGAAGATGTGTGGACAAGTGTCTTTTTTTTTCAAATTAATGACTTCTTAAAAAATTATTGAGTTCTTTCCTTCTCCATCATTTGGTCATGCCTGATTTATCAAGTATTAGACTTTTAGATATTTATTAGACTTTAATACTCCTCCATTGATCTAACATTTATTTGTCACCCAGAGATATACTAATTTAGCTAATTTTGCTTCAAATGCATTTTAATATGCAGAAGGTCTTGTAGTATTAGTGTTCCTCCTCATTCTTTTTCTGAATATTCTTTGATATTCTGAACGACAAATTATCAAAAGTGGAATTTAAAATGAAAACATTATGTTTTCAGAAAAATTTTTATAAGATTTTGATTTCTATCTCTCTCCGTTAGGAATGCATTTGGTTGAAAAGACCAGAAACCAGACAAAAAATAGCTTTCAAAAAGTAAAAATTGTTCTCATTATAACAATTTAGAGAGTGCAGCAGCTCTGTGGTGACATAAGGAACTCAGGGTTTTTCTACTTTTCATTCTTCTATCCTTAAACTGTAAGACTTTGTCTTTAAGCTTCTTTTGCCTTAAGGCCTGAAAGTAGCTTATGTACCATTAGACCACAGGTCTGAGTTCTGGGTAGAAAGAGGGATGAAGGAGGGAAAACAAACAAACTCTAAAAGCAAACAAACAAAAAACACTATTCCCCATGTCCCAGTGATACTTGGCTTCTTTATGGGATGAGAAGGTCTGGGACTCTCACCTACTCTCATTGACCATAATAACGTTTCATGGCATCAAGAGCTGCAGTGGAGGATAGACAGTTGAGTAACAGAGGTTTTCAGCCTCTAAAGTGCAAGAGATAAGCAACAAAGGTGTTGCTACTGTGTTTTGGTAGCCAGTCCAAAGCCTATAATCGTATTTCATCAAATTAGTAAATATCTTGGAGTCAATTTACACGTATGTGTGTTTATTACCTTTCCCTAAAATCAGCAGGGTGTTTTTCTCAGTAATTCCAGGCTTCTTATATAATCTCTCTAAAAGGACAACAGTTAACATTTATGGAGAGCTTTCTATTTTATAGGCATTGTGTTAATAAGTGCTTTGCATACATTCACTCATATTCAATGTAACCCGTGAGGTAAGAGAAATGGAGATGCCCAATGTACACCGATATACAGAGATCACAGGTCTAAAACTTTAAGTGAACAAAGCTGCATACAGCATGCTTCCTTTCACAAGAATTTATGTATTTTTCTCAGTAAAAGAATTGGAAAGCTAAACCGAAGTCTAATTAAAAGAATTACCTATAGATAAGGTAAGACGTTTGGGGAGCAATTGTGGCAGTTTGATCATGGACTGGCCATTGTATGAGATTAGGATATTGTTATTTCTGTGTGAGATAATGGTATTATTGTTAGGTAGCATCTGCAGCTTTCAAACAATTTGGTAAATTAGGTATGTGTGCATTTGGGTGTGTGATAGATCATCAACTATGAGAAAAAGCTGATAATGCTGAATCCAGTTGATTACTTGGTAATGTAGGCGCTCCTTTTAGTATTCTTTGAATTTTCATGTTAAAAATATTTGTAATTAAAAGTTGTAAAAAGTAAATATTAGACATGACTGACTTGAACTCGATGTTGACCTTTATTCAGAAACATCAAAAATTTAACAAAAGCCACCCCAGTTTTTGCTAATTTACTACTTGTGAGGAAAAAGTAAAATGTGAGTTTTATTCGTAAAGGAAATCTGAAGAATAACATTAGTGTTTTCAGGGTTACGAGGATTTTTATAAGATGCAAAATGTCTAGTCATTTTCCCCTTCTGGGAATAGAGAACAGAATCTTAATACTAATTATAAAACTTGCATTTGCATAGCACTTTATTGTTCCCAAAATACTTTTCTGTCTCCTGATAGGCATGGTTGTAGGAAATCGAAATGAGCTACTTAGAATAATTTATGATTCACCCTCATTCTTTGGCAGAGAACAGACAACCCCATGACAGGTGGGTTGTACAATTCACCAGTGGTTGAAGAGAAGCAATGTGTAACCCCTTGGGATCCCTTTCACTTTATGCTTTTATATCCATCCTTTGTTATACAAAAACAAACTATGCTTAAATAAAACATTAAATCCAAAGTAAACATATGTAAACCATTCTCCAAAGAGCAGCACTTAATGAGAGCCGAGGTCTATTTATTCACATACTGGTTTATTTTTTGCCTGAAATCTGTATATATTCAGCAAATGATATTTCTATAATAGAAACAGTTATCATTACTGCAAAAGTGAACCTTTACAATTCATGTAAAGTGGCACTTGCTGAGTTTTAAAACACATACAATACCCCTAATACTTTGGATTCCAAGGCAGGTTAGCCCTTTAACTGCTGGCAATGAAAATATGATTTTCTTCCTAGTTGCCATGTGTTTCCCAGAGGAACGTGTGATCAAAACAAATGTTAGCTATAGATATGTTTATATGTTTTGCTTTGTGACATCTTTCCCATTTGAATTGGCCTCTTTTAAATTCTTAGATTTCACTGGGGCATATTTAGATACCGATTTGTGGACATGTGCTCTGCTCTTCCTGTTCCCTTAGCTAGGTTTTATTTGGTGGGAATTCCAAGATATTTTCTGTGTCAGTTAAATTATAGGCCAGTAAAAAGCAAAATAAGATTGTTTGGAGGCAGTGATGTGGACCTCAAGGCAGTGTAATTGCTTAATCAAGCAAATTCTCTAGAAACACTTGGTTCAAGTCCCTTTCTCTGACTTAAGTTAACGAAGAACTAGGTAAAAATATTCAAATTAGTCTTTTTCTCAAGATGAGGAGATTAAATGTGCAAAACTATTTAGAATAGTTCTTTCAGATTAAATCTTCCAAGTGTGTAATTGCTGCTTCAGAAGACAGATTCTATGAGCTTCAGGTTAGTTTGCAAGTAGTGGGATTGAATTTAGTTGGGCAGAACCTAGGCATCCAACCTGTAGGGACTCCCACCTTGGCATTCACCCTTGAGGCCATGGAACCCGACCTCACTCCAAAAAAGGCCAAGATAACTGCTTGTGCTAGGAAAGAAAGTGAGATGACCCAGTGGGACTTTTATAAAGTAAGTGATCAAGGCATCAGAGGGGGATGATGTGACTGAGCAAACTTAGGGAGGAACACAAATTAAGCCCAGAACAACAAACAGAGAACCAAAACATTGCTTAGAAACCAATAATATAATAAACATTTAAAAAAAAAAGGAATCTTTGCAAGATAAAGAAATATCTCAAAAGAAAAAGATGGAGTACATAAAAAATACAAAACAAATGAAAAATAACAACCAAATATAAGAAAATTAGAGGATTAATCTGTAAGGTACAACTCTGAAATATTAGAATTTCAAAAAGTAAAGATCGAAAAAAATGAAGGGAGAATATAGAAAATTTTCAAAGAAATAATGGAAGAAAACTTTCCAAACATTTAAGATCCCTCAATATAACCATCAAAATAAGTGCAGTAAGACACCCATCAAGATATGTTACTTTAAATTATTCAAAAGCTTACAAAGACAATAAAACAAGTAAAAAGAGGTTATATTCAAATTGTTATGAACAAAAATGGCATAGAGCTTGCCAAGAACAACACTGACTATGAGAAGACAATGAAGAAATACATTTGAAATCGAGCCTCCTGACTTAGAAACTATTATTCAGTGTTTTTAGGCCCACCTACTTACTGTTTATCCATTCAACATTTGTTTAGATTTTTTTGTGTTTTTACCAATTTCTTTGCTCATCAATTTTTCTTGAATCTCCAACTTCCTTCTGGGATCCTTCTTTTTCCAGACATATATCCTTTAGAAATTTTTTTATTTGATGGTAAACATTCTCATTTTTATTTCTTGGAAATTATCTTTGTTTCCATTTTAGTCATGAATGATAGTTAAGCTGGGCATTTAATTCTTCACCTATAGTCATTTTTTCTCAGTACCTTAACAATATTAATTTGGTCTATTGTTGCTGCCATTTTTATTGTCACTCATTTTTATGTAAGTATGTGCCCTCCCTTGATTCTTTTAAAATATCATCTTGGTCTTTGATTCCATACAGCTTCACTAAGAGGTGTTTAGATGTGGAAAATATATTTTTTAATTTCTAAAAAAAATAAAATTTTATTTGTTTTGTTTGGGATTCCAGAATCTTGAATTTCTATGTTTCATTATGTTCTTAAAATTCTCACCTACTATTCTTTAGAACATTTCATCTTTTCCATTATATTCTTTTCTTGTAAAGCTCCCATTAGGTTTATAATGGAACCTCTCATTCTTTCCTTCATATCTCATAACTTATCTTTCATGTTTTCGATCTACTCTATCTTCTTGCTAAGTTTTTCAACCTCTTCTTTTGGTTTACTCATTCTTCTTCAACACTATCTATTTTGCTATTTCACCAATATTGAAGTTTATCATTTCAATTATTATATTTCTCATCTCTAGCCATCTATTCAGTTATTTTCCACATCACTTGATATTTTGATAGTATCTTATTACTTGGTCATCTTTTTGATCCAATCTTATTACTTTAAACTTTAATTAATTTTTATTATATCATATATTTTTTAAAATTCAAAGTTCTCAGCAGTCAAAATCTGCAGTATGTTGTTCTGCTTTCAGTAATGTCTGCCTATTTCCTGGGGCATTATGTAAATTTTGGATTATGAGTCTATACATCTCTTGGAAAAGATTTGTTGTGGCTTCTTTCCAAGTTTCTGGGACATCCCTATCATGGAAAAACTATAAATTTATTTTTGAGTTTAGAGTTTTTTGGGACAATATGGTTAATGTAAATATAAATCCTAAACCCATGAAAGAACAGTGGTTATAATTTCTCAATGAAGGGTATTTTCTTTTTCTGTTTTTTTCTTTTCTTTTTTTCCTACCTAGTGTCCAGGTTATATCAGACATGTTTCTTTTCCCCATGGGCAGATTTTTGTCCAGTCCATTCTTTCACTGAAGTTGAACTATGTATGGATATAATATATAGAACATTATATGGAGAGAGTAACTCCAATTCTTCACTTTAAGTAAGCTCAAGGCTTGTCTTCTGCTTTTTGTTCACAGCTGTAGTTATTGGTTATAGAGGACAAAGTTTAACAAATGACCCCTGAGAAGCTATAGCTATGTCTTCAGCCTTTTAATTCCCTATTTCTATCTCCCTATTAATTTTTGCCCCATGTGCATTTTCATTACTTTAATGGGGGGGTCATAGAATCTCCAGTTTGCAAGGAACATGACTTTTCTACCTCCCTTCTCCCATTCTCCATAATTCCAATGTTTTAATAAAACACACTTGCAGAGTCTTCTTAGAGCCACGCTTGCCTCAGTTATCAGGCATGGATTCTTTTTAAAGGTAGTGCATCCTTCATTGTATGATCGCTTGTTGACTACATTTAATTTTTGCATGATTTTATCCAGATTAATCTTTATATTTGATAAGCTTTAACCATTCATTACACTGCCTCATCCTTAAAACTTTTATATCATGGTGGTATTTTGTACTTACATGTTAGTTTGATTATTTTAAAGAATCTAATTTGAAAAGAAAGGTTCAGTTGAACTGTGGTATCATATTTGTCAGAAATTAGCTTATTTCACAAATCCTAAAGAAATTTATTTCACTTGTGTATATAAATTTTAGATATGTAATAAAACCTCACTAATTTTTATTAATTGGGAAGAAAGTGATAAAGGTCAACAAGAAATATTAATAGAATCTAATAGGAAATTCAGAGTCATTGCTTTTAGTAAAACAAGCTACTAGCTGATAAGATATTGCCAAGAATATGTGACAAACATCTATAAACCATATTTGCCTGCTGACAAGCTGCAAACTCCATGAAGCAAAAAAATGACAGAAATAAAGGGAGAAATAGAAAATTCAAAAATAATAGTTGGAGGCTTCAATTCCCCACTTTCCATAATGGATAGAAAAACTAGGCAGAAGATCAACAAGGAAACTGAAAACTTACAGAAAACTGAAAACCAACTAGACTTTACGGACATCTGTAGAACACACTACTGAACAGCAGCAGAATACACAGTCTTCTCAAGCATATTTAGAACATTCTCCAGGATAGAGAATATGCTAGGCCATGAAACAAGACTCAATAAATTTACAGGTATTTTATTTATGCAAAGTCTGTTCTTTGACCACAGTGTATCTAAGTTAGAAATCAACATCAAGAAAATTTGGGAAATTCACAATATGTGGAAAATAAGCAACACTGCCTAAATAACCAATAGATCAAAGAAGAAATCACAAGTGAAATTTTAGAAAATACTTGGAAATGAATGAAAATAAAAACACAGCATACTGAAACTTATGGGATACAACTAAAGTAGTGTTTAGAGGGAAATTTATAGTTGCAAATGCCTATATTAAAAAAGAAGAAAGATCTCCAATCAACAACCTAACTTTCCACCCTAAGAAAGATTTCCAATCAACAACCTAACTTTATATTTTATTTAAAAAATAAATTAAAATAAGGTTTAAAGAGGGAATAATGAAATAAAGAATAGAAAAACAATGGAGAACTCACTCAAGTTGGAAGCTTCATGATTTTAAAACTTCACTACAAAACAGGAGTAATCATTTTTGTTTTTATTTCCATTTCTCTAGTAGGTGGGTCAAAAAGGATCTTGCTGTGATTTATGTCATAGAGTGTTCTGCCTATATTTTCCTCTAAGAGTTTGATAGTGTCTGGCCTTACATTTAGGTCTTTAATCCATTTTGAGTTTATTTTTGTGTATGGTGCTAGGGAGTGTTCTAATTTCATACTTTTACATGTACCTGTCCAGTTTTCCCAGCACCACTTATTGAAGAGGCTGTCTTTTCTCCACTGTATATTCTTGCCTCCTTTATAAAAGGTAAGGTGACCATATGTGCATGGGTTTATCTCTGGGCTTTCTATCCTGTTCCATTGATCTATATTTCTGTTTTTGTGCCAGTACCATACTGTCTTGATTACTGTAGCTTTGTAGTATAGTTTGAAGGGACCTAATGAAACTTAAAAGCTTTTGCACAGCAAAGGAAACCATAAACAAGACCAAAAGACAACCCTCAGAATGGGAGAAAATATTTGCAAATGAAGCAACTGACAAAGGATTAATCTCCAAAATTTACAAGCAGCTCTTGCAGCTCAATAACAAAAAAACAAACAACCCAATCCAAAAATGGGCAGAAGACCTAAATAGACATTTCTCCAAAGAAGATATACAGACTGCCAACAAACACATGAAAAAATGCTCAACTTCATTAATCATTAGAGAAATGCAAATCAAAACTACAATGAGATATCATCTCACACCAGTCAGAATGGCCGTCATCAAAAAATGTAGAAACAATAAATGCTGGAGAGGGTGTGGAGAAAAGGGAACACTCTTGTGCTGTTGGTGGGAATGTAAATTGATACAGCTGCTATGGAGAACAGTATTGAGGTTCCTTAAAAAACTAAAAATAGAACTACCATATGACCCAGCGATCCCACTCCTGGGCATATACCCTGAGAAAACCATAATTCAAAAAGAGTCATATACCAAAATGTTCATTGCAGCTCTATTTACAATAGCCAGGACATGGAAGTGACCTAAGTGTCCATCAACAGATGAATGGATAAAGAAGATGTGGCACATATATACAATGAAATAATACTTAGCCATAAAAAGAAACAAAACTGAGTTATTTGTAGTGAGGTGGATGGACCTAGAGTCTGTCATACAGAGTGAAGTAAGTCAGAAAGAGAAAAACAAATACCGTATGCTAACACATATATATGGAATCTAAGGAAAGAAAAACAAAAAAAGAAAAGGTCATGAAGAACCTAGGGATAAGATGGGAATAAAGACACAGACCTACTAGAGAATGGACTTGAAGATATGGGGAGGGGCAAGGGTAAGCTGTGACAAAGTGAGAGAGTGGTATGGGCATATATACACTACCAAACGTAAACTAGATAGCTAGTGGGAAGCAGTCGCATAGCACAGGGAGATCAGCTCGGTGGTTTGTGATCACCTAGAGGGGTGGGATTGGGAGGGGTGGGAGGGAGGGAGACGCAAGAGGGAAGAGATATGGGAACATATGTATATGTATAACTGATTCACTTTGTTATAAAGCAGAAACTAACACACCATTGTAACGCAATTATACTCCAATAAAGATGTTAAAAAAATTAATTAAAATTAAAAAAAAATTAAAACAACAACAAACAAACAGCAGTAATCAAAACAGTGTGATTGCTATGAATGTATTCTTCCCATATTCATATGTTGAAGCCCCAATCCCCAATGTGACTGTGAAACACACAGCATCACTTAAGTGTTCTTGGTGGGAGGAGATAGGAAGGACATTAAACCTGAATTTATTTAAAACTTTCAAAGTAACTTCCAATTTACAGAAAGTTTCCTGGTAAAATAAGTTAAATGAGACCACAAAGGAATCAAACTGAGACATTTAGGATATAGAGCATTCTATAGGACAGCTAACCAGTTTCTTCAAACTAATGGGATGAAAATTTTAAAAATGGGAAAAAGGACTGCTTCAGATTAGGATTTAGGAGACATCACCAAACACACTGTATGGACCTTGTTTGGATCCTGATTCTAATAACTGATATGTGAAAAAGACATTTTTTGATAAAATTTAAAATTTTTAAATTCAGCTTTGAATCAGATAATACCAAGGAATTCTTACTGTTTTTGTTAGGTATGATAATGACATTGTAGTTTGCAAGAAGGTGTGCATATTGTTAAAGATGCCTATTAAAACATTCTGAAATGAGGTGACATGAGGTTTAGCATTTCCCCTAAAATACTTCAGCTACAAAGAGTAGAGTATAAAATATCGATAATTGTTAAATGTATGTGTTAAATGTTTGTTATATATTCTCTATACTTTGTGTTTGAAAATATTTATAATCAGAAATTTTGTTTCAAAAAGTGTGTGCCATGTGGGATCACCACCTTCCTCCCCAATCTTTTCCCTCCTCTTGTATCCACTGAAGTATGGCAAACTCAGAGTTCCCAATTATTCAATGTGGAGGTTGACATCACAGTGCAAATCCTATACAGTGGTAATAAATTACAAGTACACAGACACACATTTCTCATCTTGTTTTGTGCAAGACAGAGCATTAACCAACCCATTCATGCAGGACCTTTTAAGCCTTATTAATTTTTTTTCTTTAAAGCCAGTGTGGTTTTTAAATAGGAGAATGGCATGATAATACTAGAGAGCTGAAAAGACCATTTTTCCCCTTGGAAAATGAATTAAAGGTAAGCAAAAGGGGTACAAGGAAACCAGTTGAGTCAATCATTTATTCAATATATTTACTGAGCATTTACTATGTACTAGGCATGCTTCTAAGTCCTTAAGTAATGCAATAGTAGAAGTGGTTGATGCTCATAGTTTGAATTACAGTAGTAATGGAGAAAATTGAAAAACTTGAACTTATTTGAAAGGTATTCTGTGGGTAAAATCAATAACTTGACAATGGTTTGATAATAGAAAGAGTCAAGTTTGACTCGAATTTCTAACTTGAGAAACAGATGGAATATCTATAGTGAAGAAGACCAGATTTGTAAGGAAAGATTTTAAGTTGGGTGTTAAACATGTTGAACTTGATGGATTTGTCAAGTCAGTTGGATATTTGGGTCTGTATTTTGGGGAAAACGTCTTGGCTTCTAGGAATCTTTGAGATGAATTTGTGATTGACTCAGTGTAAAAGTGGCATATCTTACTTATCACCTTCCTCTTCACAGGCAACTTTTCATGAGCTCAAGGGCCACCTTCTGTATTCATTTTTGTCAACCCATACTGTGATACAGTTATCTACTCTCGCCTTTGTCCTTCTGTTATTCTGGCAGCAGGCTACTATCATGGTGTCTGTAATCTCTTCATTCTACTCCTTGTTTTTTAAACTGTCTCCTCATGTTCGACTGTAAGCCCTCTAAGGATAGGCATCACGGCTTCCTCATTTTTAGCAAGTGTCTGATATTTTGTAAGCACTTAACTGTGTTCAAGGTATTAATAAGGAGGCAGATTAAGACTATTTAAAAATTAAATCCTGAAATATAGCTAGTGCCACAACTTTAAACCAGTAGGCTCTCTCTCCCTCTCATATCGTTCTAAAACAGTCTTTTAGGATGAACGGCAATAGCACCCACTCCCCGCATCTCCCCTTCTCCTGCAACACGTGTAGAAGATAAAAGGGATGGAGTTCTGAAGTGGATAGTGTAGGATGTACAATTTTTTAAGTAATAAAGCTAAATCACCCACAGCTAGATTATAAACACACTGTGGAAATAGCTGTTTCTGAGTAAATTCTTAACTCAGAAATAGCTGTTTCTGAGTAAATTCTATTTAACTGAGTGGCAAATAATCGTTTGTCATGTAGGGCAGGAAAAACTTTTCCTCTACCCTTTTAGGTTTATGAATGAGACTTGCAAGTTAAGCTGACAAAAGACAGACTAACAGGAAAAAAAGCATGCATATTTTATTGACTTTAATACTTTTACATGCAGTGTATGGGGAGGGGTTCACAGAGAAGAAGTGAAAGCCCCAAAGAGTCAGTTAAACCTGCGGGCTTATATACCATTTTACCAAGTAACATTAGGTTGTGGAGAAGTAACTAGACAAAGGAAAAGGGGTTTGGGCTTCTAGGTGTAGCAAATTTTGGGAAGGTAAATATATGGGGATACTAATGGAACATATGGATTGTTTAATAAGGTTTGTTATGCAGGCTCAAGTCAGTGACTCTGCAGTGAGATTAAAAGTCATTCTCTTCCAGTTACAGGAGAGGGGAGGAGAACACCTTCACAAAGGAAAATGTATGCCCTGCTTTTAGGCAGAAAGTGGAAGAGCAGAGAGTTCTTCCTGCCTCTGCTGCCCTTCAGTTGCCGTCAACTCAAAATAATTCTTTTGCCAGAGTGACGTATTTTGGGACTGCATATTATGATCCCCTTCAGTCACATAATGCAATTATAACTATTAATATGACTCCATATCATTTTCTTTTTTTTTTTTTTTTTTTTTTTTTTTTTTTTGCTGTACGCGGGCCTCTCACTCTTGTGGCCTCTCCCGTTGCGGAGCACAGACTCCGGACGCACAGGCTCAGCGGCCATGGCTCACGGGCCCAGCTGCTCCGCGGCATGTGGGATCTTCCCGGACCGGGGCACGAACCCGTGTCCTCTGCATCAGCAGGAGGACTCTCAACCACTGCACCACCAGGGAAGCCCCATATCATTTTCTTTACTGGAATTGAAGCTTCTTATCTGTAAAATGAAAGAAAAAACTGAGCTTAGGTGATCACCAGTGTTCTTCTCAGGTCTCAAATTTCATTAGAAGACATACTTTCCATCATCTGTCCTACATGATTTTCACATTCATAGAAACTGTAACTTCATAAGAAATTCTAATGTATAACATACTCCAGAATGTTCTATAGAGAATGTGAGGATTAATAATGGAGGAATTTAGCCCATCCTTTCAGTCGACATTTGGCCAAAAAGATCCAGCTGTTCAAATTTAATAGTCAATTTTGCAGCTGAATATTTAAAAATTTCTGAAATCAGCTACTCAGTTTGTGACATAACTTTAATTGTACACTTAAAAAACAGAATTGTGTCAACTGTGTTTTATTGAATATGCCAGAATGCTGTCCATCTGATCTCAGTGTCACATTCATGTGGTAAAAAATTCTAGTGTCTAATTTGGAATCTGCATTATCCTTAGAGGGCCATAGAGATATTCATTATCCACATATTTCAAACATAATTTAATGACTAGAGATCCTCTAAATTTCCTAGATTTATGAGCAAGTCAAAATATATGTATGATGCATTTTGTCTCTGGTTTCTATCACCTACATCATTTTTTAAAGTGTCTACATATGGCAATGGAAGCAATTACCAGTCTAACCAGACTTAAAAATCTTAGAATGTGAGGGCACAAGAGATTCAAGACAAGGACAATTAGTATTACTATTTTAGCCTGGGAACAGGCAGGGGTCTCAAGATACTTTTAATGCTGGTGTTGTCCCATTAGGACATATGTTTGTGTGTATTTCAGGGTATTGATACCACAGTATAATTTTCCTTTTTTTTTTTCTGTTCAAGAATATGATCAATAATGTCCAAATAAGACTAAAAAGAAAACTCAAGTTTCCATTTTTTTCATTTTGGTCTAAACTAGATGCACCAGCCATTGTTAATATTGATGAGCTTAAGTATGTGTCATTGTCCTAACTGATGTATCCAAGCCTCTGGGTGATTCTGCCTTTGGCATCACTGAAACTTAATGTGAACAATATCATTCAAAACAATAACATAATAGGGCCTTTATTGTTGGTTCATTAGCATATAGCAAGGGATTATTCCCTTCTGGTCTGCAGGAGATTTTTTTCCTTTCTTCTCACTGACTCTGTGTTTTTATCTGAGAAGATTGCTGTGAATGATCAGGTGCCAAATACAACATGAGCTTTTTATCTAAGTTTTGTAAAAAAATAAAAGGACCTGGGAAAGTACCCATTCTGCCACTAGAAAAACTTTATAGTGGAAATTAGAATTATAATATGGCATGGTGTCATATTAAAGCTAGGACCCACTGCCAATTTCATTGTAATCAGTTTACCAGGCATCCATGGAAACAACTTTTTCCCTGACTAAATTACTATACATCCCCAAATTTTGGAAACGAACTCTACACAGATGCAGAATCAAAATAGAACAAAACAAAGAGTTGGCAATATTCCATTGAATTAAGGCAGTGGAGGCAAATAGTTTGTGTAATTCAGCCATTTTTCCAACTTCACCCCCAGAAGTATTTTTATTTATTATCTGAATTCACTCATTCATTTATTCAAAGGTTTATTGAGCATCTACTATATAGTAGGCATCATTCTAGGCACACGGGGATACAGCTCTGATCTAAATAGTCAACAATTTCTGCCAGCCAAGAGTTTATATTCTAGTGGAGAGAAACAGAAAATAAACAAAATGAATAAAATACACACTGTGTTATATGGTTGTAAACTGTATGGCAGAAAGGGGCTAGAAGTGGTTAGGATGTCCTGGGAGTAGGTGGTGCTTCAATTTAAATGGAATGAGCAAGGAAATCTGCATGTAGAAGGTGCCATTTAAGCAAACACCTGAAGTGGTGAGGAATTGTGCCAGGGGGATCATTGAGGAGAAATTCTAAAAAAAAAGAACAGCAAAGGCAAAGAACCTGAAAGGAGAGTGTCTGGAGTGTTTCAGGACAGCAGGGGAGCCCGTGTAGTTGGAAGGAAATAAATGAAGAGGTGCATAGTTGGAGGGGAGGTTACAGAGCTAAAGAGGCAGGGGTCATTATCAAGTTTTTGGCTTTTAGCCTGAGGGAAATGGGAAGCTTAATGGAGTGTTGATCAGAAGAGTGACAAGATTTACTCTGGCTGCTGTGTAGAAAATAGACTTGAGGGGTGGGAGAGTGAGGCAGAGAGAGGCAGAAGCAGGGACTAATAAGAGCTATTGCAATAATCCAGGCAGGAGAGAATAATGGCTTGGAAAAGGGTGGTGACAATGGAGATGATGAGAAGTATTCAGATTCTGAATATATTCAGAAGATAGAGCCAGCAGGACACGCAATGGGAGAGGATGTAGTTATGTGAGAGAAAAGGAGTCAAAGTCTAATGATTTTAGCCTGAACAACTAAAAATGTTGGATTTACTGAGCTGAGGAAGAAGAGGAAATGTGAATGAAGCAGCTTTGGGGGAAATTCAGTTCAGTTTTAGACGTGAATTTTGAGATGACTAATGCACATCTAAGTGGTGATTGCAAGAGGTCAATTTGGTACCATATCTTGATGTTAGTGAGATATTTTTGTCTCAACTAAATCTTTAACGGCAATTTTTAATAAGAACTTTTAAGCAAAACGTGTTTATTTAAAAAACAGAATGTAGGCACATGAAACCCAATTGCAGACAGCAGAGCCATGCTACATGGGATTATGGGTTATGGAATGTCAACTTGCCTTCTCTCCCTCTTTCCTGAACCACAGGATCTCTTAGCACTGTTGCTCTTTGCATATTTGCTTTATTCTGCCCATTACTATCTCATTTCCTCTGCTCTATAACACATTACTCTTCACAGCAGCAATGTCAGGCAGAACATATACCTATGACTCTCCAACTCTGATGTTACTGAACAGAGAATTGGGAAGAGATATGTAAAATCTTCTCTAGTCAGTCCAGGATATCACTGAAAGTGTTCATTTTTCTTACCCTTGATATGCAGTGGATTTTAGGGTCCCCTTTCACATCAAATCTGGAGCTTAGAGAGCTATTGAAGCTGGAGATATCAATTTGATAGCTATTAACAAATGTATGATATTTAAGGGCATAATTCTGGGGAAGAAGGGGGATAAAGATAGAGGAGGTTTCAAGGCACAGAATTTGATACCAAGTCAGAGAGAAGGAAGAATAATCCTTAAAAGAATAAGAAGCAGCAACTCATTATGGTAAGAGAAAACTAGAGTATTGCCTTACCTAGAAATCCTGTGAACATCCTTCCAGATGAGACTTGAAAGGTAGGAAGGGGCCAGACCTTTTAGAGCCTCACAGATAATGTTAAGAAATTTTTTGTTTACCATAAGCCAACAGTTGGTTTGTGTCTTGAATTGGGAATGTTTCAAAAATTTCAATCTAAATATTTCATTTCCTTTCAGAAGGTCAAATGTTTCAGTCCTATCAAATTGGCCAATGTGCCAAAATATCTTGAAAATATAATTTTTAGTTAGACGATTTAAAATAATGAATTTTTAAAATTTTAAAACTAGAAAATTTCAATGTTCTGGAGAAAAAGAACAGATTATAAAGTATTATTCTAAACTTTAATTTGACCCAGTAGTTTAATGTGCTAATTCATATGTTTAAAAATTAGAGACTGACGTAAGCTAGTGTGAATGGTGGCATGATTACATTAAATCATAGAGATATTTTTCCCTACCTATTTTCCCTTCATTTATAGCAAATACAAGCTGTAAATCTTAACTAAAGTCTTGAATAGGCACACAATATTTAAACCCTTTTTAAAAAGCAGAAAGATTTGTGTTTATTGTTTTTTATGTACACATTAGGCTCAGTTAGATAAAAGTAAGTGAAAATAAACCCACAACATATTTTTAGTTCATTTTTTATTGCAGAAAAATGCATTTCTTATCTCTGTTACCACATAAATATTAATCTGGTATCTTGTTAGAGTCACTGAATGATCTTAAAGACTGAGCGGCCAGTGAGTGCCATTTGTGAATCACATCAACAATTTCAGATGGTCCCTATCATCTGTCACTGCACATTGTCATCTCAGCTGGGCAACCCTGGCAATATTGCAGCAGGCTATTGTTTATTGAGAAAGCTAATATTAGGAGTAGATGTGATAAGAATGCCTTTAAAAAACTAATTGAATGCTATCTGTTTTTGGCAATAGCATCTTATATCTCTCTGTAGTTTATCGCTTTAGAGTCCTTTATTCAGTCTTTTTATAAAATCCCATTATTTAAAAATCGAGGGCAGAGTCGTGACATGTAAGGAGCTTTATATATTACTCTGATACTCAAAGATAACCCTTCTTCCTCTACTGCTCAACAAAACCTGCATTATTGAAAAACATGGGAAAACCTGCCGAAAACGTTGAGATATGAGTCATAATCTCAGTGTTCATTTCAAACATCCTCCAAATGTTTATAGAAATGTTTAGAGAGGAAAAAGCAAAGTCAAAATGTTGAAAATATTAAGAGTGAGGGGATTTCTATTCAGTCATGCCCATGTTTTTCAGCTCATTCTTCCTATTATTTGATTACAAAATCCTTAAACAGGGCGGATAGATGGAAAGATACATGATAAAGTCCAGTAAATTATTAATTGTAGAATCTAAGTGGTTTTCATTGTATAATTCATTCACAGTTTTAGTATGTTTGAAAATATTCATAATAAATTGTTGGAAACAAAATACTCAAATATTACCCTCTGGCCCTGTCAATGAAAATGGAATAGACGTTTGCTTATTTCATTAAATGATTATTTATAGTAAATTTAAATTAAAATAATCTTGCAGCATCTAATACTATTTGCTAAGGAAATTCCATACTTCCAATCTGAATTTAAAGAGACATAAACTGGGAGGAAGAATCAATGAATTATAATATTTAGGAAAAACACAATGGAATAGCAAGAAGATGTAAATGGGAATTGTGTTTATGTTTTTGTAAAAGATCTGGAAAGAAACCAGAGTGCAAAAAGTCCCAGTTCTTTCCACAGAAGTGCATTAACCCGATTAACTTTCAAACTAATGTTTGAAATAATCTGAGAGTGGAAATTGTATTTTACTTAATTTTTTTTCTTTTTTTCTACAAAATCCTTGCCATCCATAAACCAAAAAGTAGGAGCTAACTTAGCTCCTGTTGACAAAGACTTTCTCCTTTGTTAGGATACTCCTCTGGTCTGGCCATGGCATTTTGGGACTTGGGCATAGTTTTTGGTCTCTCTGTCTCCTCCTTCCCTTCTTCAGAGAAAGAGGATGAAAGCAGAAGTATCAGATGGGCTGTAGGCGCCCATCTATGTAGTAGCACAAATACCAGCTGAACATATTTTTGGTCAGGTACAAAGAAACAAATGGCGGATGGTTTCCCCAAATGTTGTTTACCCTTCTGATAGTCTTCCCAACAACCATCACATATAAATATGTATGGTATTTATTTTAGTGTTTAGCTGAGAACAAATTCAGCAAGGTGCTCTGGTACCAATATTTATTGTTTGATATGAACTTACTGAGCTTTTTAACTGAATGGATTTGGGACTTCCTTTTTTTTATATACAGCAGGTTCTTATTAGTCACCCATTTTATACACATCAGTATATGTACGTCAATCCCAATCTCCCGGATTTGGGACTTCCTTAATGGCTATTCCTAGGCTAAATTTTGCTCATAAAGAATATTCTAAAAAAACTAAAATAAAATAAAAGATGGGATTTTCAGCACAAAGGATTTTGTGCAAAACTGTGGCAGAGGCAACGGACTTGGCATGATCTTGACCACTAATTTTTATACACACATATCTTGAAAACATTTCTATTTTGTGACAAATGCAAAATATCAAGTACAGTACCTACACTACTTTTCGAAACAGAATTTTCAGGGCAAGGGTGAAGCAGCAATAGTAGCAGCAGCAAAGGATGTAGCAGCAGTGGTGAAAAGTGGTAGGAGCTGGGGATCAGGACATATTTCCTGGTTTAAATATACCAGAGAAGAGAAAAAGAAACAAACAAAACTTCCCTTCATTCAGAACACTGTCATTTTAAATGCCTTAAAACAAACATTCTATTTCCTGAATTTTCTTTTTCTTTCAAAATGATGTTAACATTCCTAAACTGGAACCAAGGGATAAATTAAGCTTGATTGACAAAATAGTTTTCATAAATGGTTCTAAAGTAGTGAATGGACAGGGTTACTAAGGAAAGGAGGACTAGGTGAGGACGATGGACCAGAATGCATGAAAAGAAAAAACTGCAAGATGCAGCAGCTCCACAGTCTCTAAAAGGCATCAGCTTCAAGAACTTTTACCAGATAGCAGTAATACAATTCAGACAATGAATACTTTATCAGTCAAGGCTCAGCACAGGAAATGAAAAGCACACTAGAAATGTTAAGAAGAAACTGATTTGATGCCAAAAATTAGTACTTTAAAAAATGCTGAATGAAATAATGCCATTTGCAGCAACATGGATGGACCTAGAGATTATCATACTAAGCGCAGTAAGTTAGAAAGAGAAAGACAAATACCATATGATTATTATATGTAGAATCTAAAATATGACACAAATGAACCTATCTACAAAACAGGAACAGACTCACAGACATAGAGAACAGACTGTGGTTGCCAAGGGGGGTGGGTGGGGAAAGGATGTGTTGGGAGTTTGGAATTAGCAGATACAAACTATTATATATAGAATGGATAAACAACAAGGTCCTACTTTACAGCACGGGGAACTAGATTCAATATCCTGTGTTAAACCATAATGGAAAAGAATATGAAAATACTATATACATGTAAAACTGAGTCACTTTGCTGTACAGCAGAAATTAAATACAACATTGTAAATCAACTATACTTCAATAACATTTTTTTAAAAAGACCTGTAAAAAATTGTTGAATGGTGAAGGGATGGTTTCTAGTTTGAATTTCTAGGAGTGACTCTCAGAGCAATGAAGGTCTGACCCACTAGGGAAGTTACCATCTTGGTGGCTGCCACTGGAGCTATGAATACAAGAACACATCCCAGTAGCTGTTCCGGAAATCAGGATGTGAAGTCATGAAGATGTTTTTGTTGCTGCTGCTGCAAATACTTCTAGTCACCCAAGAGTTTAGGTAAGAGTCTTTGGAATACTTGAGCAGAACAAACTTGCCTTTCTTTGACCTTATCTACTAGCAGAAAGAAAAAAAAGAAAAGGGTAGAAAGATGGTCTCCACATCACTTTCCCTTCCAAATCTTATGAAAGTGTAGCTAGTTGGTAGAAGGCAATTAACATCCAGAGTCAGTTTCAAGGCCATCTCAGAAATACAGTTTTTGTATCTCCGGTTGCTCTAGATCGAGGTGGAAGGTTGAAGGGAGGAATCAATCCACTACAGAATCGAGATCCAAGAATAGAAGATGCTTATAAATGCTTGTATAATTTTAAATTTAAATTCCTAGAGCTAAAATCATAATGTGCATAAAATATTTGTGTACCATATAAATATATATCTCAGTTAAATATGTATGCAAATAATTAACATTCAGACAAAAGGCAAAAGTACAAAGTCTGTTGACCGGCTAGATTCAAATCTTGAATAGTAGTGTGTATATGGGCATTTTCTTATGATGAGTAAAAATTAGAATTCTTTATCATTACCCTAGATTATGTCAGAAACGAGATCACATGAACCCCTGAATTATATTGGGGTAACATTGTGGGATCTATAATCTAGAGTTTTAAACCCAACTTGCTGGGCTCAGCATTAAAATTACTCTGTAATTGAGCCAAGAGTACATTTCACCATTTTTTTTTTTTTCTGGTCAAAGGGAGCTGCAAAGGAGAGAGACATCCACGAAACTGAACTTGTGCTAATTACAGTTGTGTTTAGGATGACCTACTTAAGGCAAGAAATGCCAGAAAGAGAAGAAAACCTATTCAGCACCATATAAATTTACTAGATTAAGGAAGTACTTTTTAAAATTTTCAATTGGACATGAGTTTTAACCAAGTCTCAATGGAGACCTAATTTTTGAAGGGTTTAAAATTCTTCTGTTCAGAGAATGTTCATGTCAGATAAACTTGGGCCTCTGAGAATGTGTCCACTGCTGTGGAACTTGCAATTAAGCAAGTTTTTTTCTTGGTTCAGAATAATTACAATAATTTTTTAAAAACTTGAGAAATTCATAAGAAGCATCAAATAGAGAAAAAGGACTTGGTCATGATTAGAACATGCCACTAAATCTCTAGGGCTGGGCTTCTTTGTAAGTACAAAATGTTAAGTGTGATTTAGAATGCTTAGAACTGGGGTCTTTTCATGACCTCAGCTCCACAAAAATGTTTCTGGGGTGGACTTATTGAAAAACTGTTGCTGGAATTTATGTGTTCAGTTCTTGTGCATCTTTGAGAAAGAAAAATGCCCATTTTCAGCCTGAAAATTAACTTCCATGACCTGTCAGCAGTAGTAGAATGAATCTTGGAGAATCAGGAACAATTGGATCATGTTTACATAGGAGTTTTACATGGTAAAGATGTATTGGTTTTCATCACAAAATTGGAAGCTCATCTGAGTTCTTGCTAGTGACACCACAGTCTGGTACCATAGTGACAGCACAGTCTGTGGGGGTAAAAGGTGATTCCATAAGCCTCTGGAATGATGGAGTGTGGAAAGCTGGATACTGTTGGAGATAGAAACACTGCAGGTAGCCTTCAGCCCACTGGAGGTGGGAACCTATTAAATGAGGTTCTTGTTGGTGGAGATAATTGGATTTTCCTATCCTCATCAAGGCCAGACTTGGTCTTACATTGGAAATTATTGTTTGCTTCCAGTGTGACAAAGTCACTGTTACTGTTAGATGTTTCTCAGGTGCAGGCCAAGTGCCTACTGCAGAGCATTTTGGTAGTAGGAAGTGACCCCACATTTGCTTCGATATGACAAAGAGTGCCATCTAGTGGTAAAGTATAACTGTGAGCGAATTTACCCTTTGAACATACCCTGTTCTCAACCTTTCCGCAGATGTGGATCCTGTATGGAAAGGGATTAAATACCTTAATAAATATGCTTGCTCAGAAGTTGTCATTGCCTAGATTCAAGGTCTGGGAAAATGAAACTGGTGGAACTCTACCAGCCTGAGTCTTTCAATATTTCCAAGTTTTGCTCATAAAAGAAGGGAGAGGTGGGAGGGCAGGAAGTTTGGGCTGTGCATTGGTAGATCTCTTATACACACCAGATAGATTTATCTATCCGATTAATTGAAGAAGATTAAACAAAATGAAATTTCTATTCCTCAGAGTTTAACTTGGGAAATGTGTGTGGGCAGGGGAGCTAGTGTTGTGTATTGAAACCCAGTCAGAATGGAGAAAGAATTGTACATTTCAGTTGTCTTCACATCAGAATGTAGGCGCATCAGTGGTAAATAGAGAATATATAGGAAAAAGTTAGAGGAAACAAACTGGCGGTCCATTGGAAGAGGTTGTTTGCCTGTCTGGAAGTTGCATTCACATAGCAAACACACTTTTTTTTTTTTAACCTCAATATACCCAATAAATAAATATATACTAAGGCAGATGCTGATAAACTAATCTCCATCTCAGTAGAGGATGACTGAAAAAAAAAATGAGAAGGGCAATAACAACAGCTAAAATTTATTAAGAAATTATGATGTATTCAAATCTAAATCAAGTGCTTTGTGTGCATTTTCTCATTAAATTCCTATGCTAATCCTTTTAGGTTAAGTCCTCTTATTATCTTCATTTTACAGTTGAAGAAAGGCAAGCTCATCTTTCCTGAGAACACAGAGGCGCTAAGTTAGTAGTGCCAGTATTTGAATTCTATTCTTGCTGATCCCAAAATTTGCTTTGTGCTAAAAATGTCACAAGAATTTTTATCACTTCCTAGTGAGATATTGACCATCCTGCTTTGTTTGTCCTTAGCTAAATCCCATTAAGATCAATTGGATTTCAGTTAGAGCTCAGTAGGTTATAACACAGATGGTTGAACCATCTTTGCTCTTTTCCAGTGTACACATATATTGGAACACTTTAATTTTCTTGTGATTGTTTCTTCTCAGAGGCAATTCAGCAGTTTGAATCTTCACTATGCTATTGTCCTAATATAGACTAAAATAAATAATGAAGCACTTGTTTGAGTATTTCCTAGTGGATTTTTGTAATAATACCATACCACGTTCATTTTATGACAAGGAGATGGAAAACCAAGGAAGGTCAAGAGATATACTAAGTTATGGAGAACATCTGGGGTAAAATGCATTTGTACACATTTTTTCCTAGGATTTAAAAATGTGTTTTCTAGATGGGCCTCCTCCTCAAGTTAATCTCATATATTTGTTTGGAATGTTAGGATCTACATCAACTCAGAGAAATTTCTTATTTGTGTGTTTTACATATATTCTAAAGTCTTACGCTTGTGTTAATTTGTCTTTTTCTATCACCCCCTTAAAGAAATATGATGAAGGATTTGTATTTGAAAATTCTAGAATTGCTCTTGTATTTTCATCTCTAACGTCTTTGCTTCAAAGCCTCATTTCTTAGCCACTGGTCAGAGAATGAGAACCAGCTCATGGAAGATGCCCAGGTCACTTTTATGTAAACCTGGCTGAAGGGCTCTTACTAAGAGTTGATTTCTTGTAATTGGGCCTGAAAGATCCAAAACAGTTTCTGACAGGGTGGAAGAAGTTGGCAGTCTTTGCCTTAGTAGTCATGAGTACAGAGTACTTGGAGACAAGTAAGTTGTCCCAGCCATCGATTAAACATTCTGTTCCAAACAGAAGGATGATACCATATTAAGAATTAAGAATTCTATTCCCATAGTTTATTACATCAACATTTTTAGGGAGAAAAAAATCATATGATAATATCAATAGATACTAAAAGAGGCAGTTGAGAAAGCTGAACAACCATCTAAATAAATAAATAGGTATATAATTAAGTAACTAACTAAATAAATAAATCTGATAGGAAATCTAGAGAACTACATATTTAAGGTAGGAGCAGGAAAGATAGTACTCAAAAAGAATACAGAAGAAAAGAAAAATGACCTTGCTTATACATAAAACTTTCAAAACTTTTCTATGAAAAAACACCATAAGCAAATTTATTTAAAAAATTGATTTGGATTCAAAAAGACACATGCACCCCAATGTTCACTGCAGCACTATTTACAATAGCCAGGTCATTGAAGCAACCTAAGTGCCCATCGACAGACAAATGGATAAAGAAGATGTGGTACATATATACAATGGAGTATTACTGAACCATAAAAAGGGACGAAATTGGGTCATTTGTAGAGATGTGGATGGACCTAGAGACTGTCATACAGAGTGAAGTAAGTCAGAAAGAGAAAAACAAATATTGTATATTAATGCATATATGTGGAACCTAGAAAAATGGTACAGATGAACGGGTTAGCAAGTCAGAAATAGAGACACAGATGCAGAGAACAAACGTATGGACACCAAGGGGGGGAAAAGTGGTAGAGGGGTGGTGGTGGTGGGATGAATTGGGAGATTGGGATTGACATGAATACACTGATGTGTATAAAATAGATAACTAATAAGAACCTGATGTATAAAAAATAAATAAAATAAAATTCAAAAAAAAATTAAAAATAAATTTGATTTGGAGTGGAATTGCATTTTTGAAGGCAGAGGTTTAATACAGTGAGCTATTTAAAATCGGGAACAAGGGAACAATCATAGCAAAATAGACAAAAAATGTAGAGAAACCATTCACAAAACAAAAATCCAACAGCTATTGGATATATGCAATGATGCTCAAAGTCACTAGTGGATGAGGAAACTCAGTAGATTAGCAGCTTTTAGATTGGCCAAAATTAAAACAAAACAAAATAATTGCTATTGTTGGCTGGGATATGAGCAAAGAAGTACCATCACACATTGCTGGTAGAAATATGAATTTTACAGTGTTTTAGAAAGCACCTTGACAATATCAATTAAAATTAAAAATGTGTTTCTGCACTCCATCTTGAGAATCTATCACATAGAAATAAAACCACTACCTAACAAACAAACAAACATGCTTATTTTAACATTATTTTTCTTTGGAAAAACTGAGAAACAAAGTAAACATTAATCAGTAGAGGAATATTATGGTCTATTCATATCACAAAATACTATGTACCGCTTAAAATAATGAATTAGAGCTATACTAGTTAGCTTGAAGGAATTTCCATGAATTAATCCTTCTTGAGTGAAGAAAGCAAAATATGCATGGTACGATGTCATTTTTATAAAACAAAAATAAGCATTATCAAAATTATTTATTGAACACTCATCTATCTGCAAGACACACTCATAGAGATTAGTGCACTGAGAAAAAGAAGTGAATTATTGATATTTTGAAGATACAGGACAAATGTATAAAAAAAGAAGCAATAATATAATGTAACTTAGACCTACTTTAAAAATAAGTGATATATATAGAGTGCTATGTTTTCCAATGAGTTGTTATAAAAGGTTCTGCAGTCCATATGTAGATCAAGAATTATTTATCCATTGAAACATGTCACTGATATGAGTCTTAGTTTCCTATAATAATAATCATGATAGCATCAGGTATTGGTGGAAAGAGAAAGTAAGATAAGTAAAGTGCTCGGCACAGTGCCTGGCACAGAATGAATGTACATTAAATGACAGCTGTTATTCTCATTGTTATTGTTTTTTTAAATGCTGAGATTATACATTTTTTGAAAGAATGTCATAGGTGACGTGCCCTCCTCACCACATCATATCAGCAGGAACATGCTATCAATATGACTTATCCCCAGTGCTGTTAACCTTAATCACCTGGCCAAGGTAGTATTTGTCAGGTTTCTCCACTCACTATAAAGTAACTTTCCTCCCATCCACCTTCTGCAACCTATTTTTTGAAAGCATATATCTAAGTCCAGTTCACACTGGGGGAGGGAATGGGGAGGAATGGAGGAATTCAACTTTTTTCTTGGAGGTGGGAGTATCAACATAAATTATTAAGAATTATTAGATATTTTCTCCCCTTTTATTCAATCATTTATTTATATCAATATGTACTTATAAATATTTCTTTCCTACATATTTCTTTCCTACTATGAGTTATAATCTAAGACTACATTATTCTGTTGTTGTTGCTGAAATTATTCCAGCATTAGACTTTGGGAGCTTTTTCAGGTTGGTTCCTGAGTCTCTTTAATGTTACTTTACCCTTTCAGGTTTTTTTGTTTGTTTGTTTTGTTTTGTTTCGTTTTTTGCGGTACACAGGCCTCTCACTGTTGTGGCCTCTCCCATTGCGGAGCACAGGCTCTGGAGGCGCAGGCTCAGCAGCCATGGCTCACGGGCCCAGCTGCTCCGCGGAACTACATACATAATCACAAAAATAGTGGCACATAGAATTTTCTACCTACTCTTATGCAACTTCTGGTCTCTTTGAAAGCAATCCTGGTAGCTGCAGTTATTTCTAGAAGTTCTCCTAGGATATCTCACTTGTGCTCATAAATACACCGTTCTAAGCTGCAACATAGAAATTTCACCCCCCTCCCACCCACCCCCTTGCAGTGCTGTCTGCTGTTGTCACTCCAAAGCTCAGGAAGCCTGATGGAGGTGTCTTGCTGCTGCTATTGCCACTAGCACCTGTCCAGGCCATGGTGTGTGGATTCCATATGGGCCTAAGCCAACCTGCTGAAGGGAAAAGCCCATCGCTCTCCTGGCCTTGTAACCCAGTTCCCTTAATCTCAGAGCACTGATACCCTGTTCTCTCAGTATCCCGAGAACATGGTATAGGAAAATAGCTTTTTCAGCTCCATTATTTTCTCATTTGAGTCTTCCTTTCACAAGGCTATAGGCCAGAATCTCTTTGGCGGGGTGGGAGGGTGGGGAAGAAGGGAGTGCAGAGTCAAGGCAAAATCATCTTAGCAAGAGGTAGCTCAGAGCACATGAAACCACTCATCCCTGCCAACAGCCATCATCTTATTGGACCAAGATGAAAATATTCAGCTCACTCTTCTCATATTAAGAATTTTTTTCCCCAAGAAGATTTCTTGGTCCTTCTTTGCAGAGAGATCTCTAGAGCATTTATTCAGCCAGTCTTCATGGACGTAACTCTGTTTGAAATACTCAGATGCACAAAACTTGGGTTCAAATTTGTACCCTTGCAACATATAAGCATCAAATGTAACTACTTAAATACGTCCTTTATTGTTTGTCATCTAGGACGATATTTTTGCTTTGTATTCACTATGATAATCTTCTGGTGGGCAGGGCCATTATACCGCATTAGGTAGATACTTTCATTTTTTAAACTAAATGTTTATGAGTAGCATAATAATTGCAATTGTTTGTTTGTTTTTTTAATTGTTTCTGGATTAGGAAATGAAGACCCAGAAAGGTCTCAGCTAGTGCCTTTTATATCACCTCATAGCCCTTAGCAAGAACCTGAACAAATAGGACTCAATAGATACTCAACGACCTAAATGTGTATTTTATGTTCTAACACAGTCAGTGTTTGTTTTCTTTCCAAGTTGCTCTACAAAGATTCATTTTGAAGCACTGACAGGAAGTAGCCAATAGTGTAGAATAATACAATATATAACCTTGAGTGGGTCATGGAAATGGCATGAAAAATCATAAAATAGACTTGTGAACATAAAAACATAGAGATGGTTTAGAAGAAAACAGAGGACAAAAGCTTACTTTGAGCCTTTGAGGAAAATTTAGTATCCCTTTTCTGAAAATACAGCCTATTAAATGAATATTAACCATATTATCTATTTTTATTTGATTATTTTCCCAAGTTGAAATCATTTATTCAAATTATTGACTATCAACAAAGATCTAACTTCTGATTATTCATTATCTACAATAAAAATGACTTTCTACTGTATATTCCAATCTAGAAACTTGAACATCTCTAATACTGTTATTTTACATAAATAATATCTTCTGTCATAAATATGGATAAGTGAAAAGAACTAAAGCTAAATTATAATTCCAACCACTGTGAATATTTTGGTATTTAATACTGTACATGGTTTCCTATGCATATAACTTTTTTAAAAACTGGGATCACATTGTAGATCCTGCTTTGTAGCCTGTTTTTCTATTTAAAACTGATTGTAACATATAAGGGTTTAATAAAATATGTTTCTATGACATATTTTAAAGACCTTGGTTGAAGTTGCTTTCCTCTAGAGAGGTTTTTTCATTTGTTCTTGGGGCCCAACAAACTCTAAATTTATTTGAGGTATTTTGGACCACACAGGTGACATGAACCAGGGCATCAAACAATGGTGACTTTGAGGCTCTGTTCCATCTACCCAGCCTCATGGAAAAGGGAAAGGTTCCTTGCTGTCCTCTTCTTTGAAGTTTTCTCTTCTCTTCCCTTGCCTTCATTTCCCTGCCCTTCTCTCTCTCTCTCTCTCTTTCTCCTTCTCTCTCTTTATTTTGTGATATTATCCCACCTACTCTGATGTGTAGCCCTCTGGGGCCCCGCACTCCGCTGTGATCTCATGCCGGGCTTCCCATTTTGAGTGAACCTTATGCTTTACCTCCTGACCCCACTCCCCTCACAAGGCTGAAGCTCAGATATCCAGGGCTCAGCAGAAAACCTTAGAAAAAAAAACTGGCTTTAGCACTCAAATATTCACTAAGGTTACTGATTTTACTTTTTTTGGCCTTTGCATTTTCTTCCTTCTCTGCCAATTTAGCAATGCAGTTAAAATACACTTAATATTTTATTCAGGATTTGAGTTGTTTTAATCAAAAAGATTTTTCTCTGAATCTGTTCTGCCATATGACAAAAATGAAGGTCGAGAATACTTACTTTGAAGGGTTAAAAATATATCATGTATACTTACATTTTTATCCTTCCTAAAATTAATGATCCTTTATTTAATTGAAATATTTATGAAATTATATATTATGCAATTTAGGATTCTGCTCCCAGTCCCACTTCCGGTCACCAACTAAGATTCTGGTCGCCAATTCCAATGTGTGAGTTTTGTTTTTTCCCACGTCAACAAGCAATTCTCTGACACTAGCTGGGTGTCCTACAATTTTACTCAATTCTGACACAATCCACCTGGAGAGAGAATCAGATGCCAGTCAGATCTCCCAGGTTAAGTGCTCCATCCCAGGAGACTGTCCCCCACTTCAGATGCCAATTACAAGTAGTAGGTTATCAAGTTATCCACAACTTGTGTCCAACTTGGCTACAAATCAGAGGTTCCCATAACTCCCTCCTCAGGTTTTATCAATTTGCTAGAGAAGCTCACAGAACTCAGGGAAACATTTACTTCTATTTACCATTTTATTAAAGGATAGGATAAAGGATACCAACGAATAGCCAGTTGAAGAGATAAGTGGGGTGAGATCTGGGAGAGTCCTGTACTTCTGTTTTCTGTCCCTGTGGCATCACCCTTCCGGTCCAAGGATGTTTTCATCCACCTGGAAGCTTTCCAAACCCCGTACCACTGGGATTTTTATTGAGGCTTTATCACATAGGCATGGTGGACCATTAACTCCATTTCTAGCCCCTGTCCCTCCCTGGAGAAGTGTTGGTGGGAGGGGGCTAAAAGTTCCAAGCTTTTAATCATGGCTTGGTCTTTCTGGTGACCAGCCCCCATCCAGTAGCCCACCCAGAGTCACCTCATTAGAACAAAAGATGCTCCCAGTGCTGTTATCACTTAGGAAATTGTAAGCGTTTTAAGAGTTCTGTGCCAGGAACTGGGGACAGAGACCAATATATATACATTTGCTATTATCTCACACAATTATTAGTGATTTCTTTATAAAGCCTACATATATTATAACTTCATAGTGTAAATAATAATAATACAGCAACTAATTTTGAATACTTAATGAATTGTCAGGCACATATCTTTATTTTTAACTAATAGACTTTATGTTTTTGAGGAATTTTAGGTTTACAGAAATACTAGTGGAAAGTACAGGGTGTTCCCATATACCCCCTCACCTGCAACCCCTTCCTCCTGTTGCCTATTATTAACACCTTGCATTAGTGTGGTACATTTTATAATTGATGGGTCAATATTAATACATTATTCTTACACATATATCTCTTGACATATGTTTTTGGATCCTTTTAACAACCAGACAGGATAGATATTATCCCTGTTTCAAAAATAAGGAAACTAAGATTGAGTATTAAATTTGGATTCACTCACAAATGTATAAGAACAAGAGCTTGGACCATTATATTCACTTTTTCTTCTATTTTACCTACTTTGAGTAATCCTGTATTTCAGCTATTCTCTGCCTGATGAAATATATGGTTGGTATTGCATATTATCAAAAAAATTGCAGTAGGAAATCATTTAGTCCTAAGATCTCACCTTTAGAACTAACACACTTATCTTGTATAACTACTATATTGGGACATCAATTGGTGATTGCCTTTCCCTGTGATTACACCTGCAATGATAATTACTAATACTAATTATTTCATAAATATTCGGAATGTAGTCTAATTTAGTTTTTTTATTATAAGCCTTGCTCTTTTTCTAATGGCAATATAGATAAACCTGAAAACAACAATGCCCTGCTTCTCCTTTGACAACACATCAAGTCATTCATTTTCTGTTAGTAATGAGGATTGTTCTTCTCACAACTTTAACTGTTTTTTTGTAGTTGGTTATGTTTTTGTTTAATAACAACAATAGGTCTTAAAAGGCAAAGTATATGACCATATCTGTAAATTAGTACTGTCTAAAATGGTGTCTGCAGTAAATCTATGTTTTTTATTTATTTGAAGGCATTTTATACATAAAGATGAATCAAGTACAAGCCATCTATAAAAATAGTGCTTTGTATTGATTTGAATATCAGTATCAGAACTGATTCCATTGTAATGCAAAAATTTTCAATGCTGTTGTTCTTATGGTCAAACATATGTTGCATCTAATTTATTTATTTCAAGTATGCTGTAGATTGGTGGAATCCAGATTCTGCCATCCTTCCTCTCAACTCTTTGGTCCAACAGTAATTCTTGCTGAATCTCGTGGTATGATATATAATGTATCTCAATACACCTGAAGGAAATGTGCCCAAGTCAAATCTTTGTTTTAGCACAACCATAACTGATTTCCTATAATATTTTAAAATTATTTCAAAAGCATGATACATTGTGTCATATAATTTAAAATTTATTAATGTAATTATATATTTTGTCTTACAGTCAGGGGACATCCAATACTCAAAAGAGCTAACATCCAGATTGTTGGGAACCTGGTGGCCGGATCTATGAGAGAAAGGAAAATGAGACAACAGTATTCATCATGAGAAGTAAAATAGTATTTTCAATACAATGTTGAAACCTTAAGAGTTGAACCTATCTACCCAAAGACATAGATTAACATAGGCCATGGATTAATTCTGTATCAACAGGAAAAAAGGACAAGCATCTTTGCACATCCAAAGAACTTCAACAAGTCAGTCTATAATTACTAAATATCTTTGGATGAACCATTCATTGGACCTTTTTTTATAAACGACATCTCTTTTATCGTAATGAAGTTGAAATCACATAGTATCAAGAATTCCTTTCATTGGACTTAAATTTGGTTTGTTGCAGTACCAATAAATGCCATAAAGAAATGTTAAGATTCTTATTTCTAGAACCTCACATTTTTTTGTAAATGGTTTCTCAAAATGTGTTTTAAAATATTTTATTAGTGTAGTCATCATATTATGTTTTCCCTATTCTTATTGCTCACTTTAAAGTGAAAAACTGAAAGTTAATATATAGTATTCCTGAATTACCTACCTTAGTTCAGAAAAGATTTGAAGCACAGTGGCTAACACCAGTCTCTAAAGAATCTTGAATTTAATTTTATCTATCCATCATTCATCCATCCATCCATCCAACCATCTAACCAGCATTCATCCCTCTCTCCCTCCCTTCCTCCCTCCATCTATGAATGAGATTGTAGAAATAATAGTAGAGGGAACAGAATCCATGCACAGCACAGTGACTTGATATGAATAAAGAGACAGGAAATACATGACAGGTGTTCCATTTTCTCAATTCTTGCCCTGATCTATTACCTCTGTAATAGACACTTTGGTTTTAAAAAAAAAATCTCTCAGACTACTTCATGAACTGTAAATATGGAAGGTACTAGAATGAAATTTTTAGAAGGCTAATTACAAGAATCATGTTAAGTCAGGGCCTCACCAAAACCAGAACCAAGATGGACTAAAAAACATGCTGATACCCTATTCAGAAAATGTTAGCAGTAAAACGTTTGATAGGGGGGAAAAGTGATTACTGGCTAAAATATAGAGGTTAGCTTATCTGTGAAATTAAATGATCTGTATTATCCCAGTTGATAATTGAGAGAGCCTGATTTTAAAGAAAAACATTTTATTTCAGTACTGAAAAAAAGCTGGAAAATGCGCAGTTAAATAAAGGGAAAAAAATCACACATGAGTTGAGTCCCAGCATGATAACAGATCAGAAGCCTGTTCCTTTTTATAGCATTATTAGGATAAAAATTTCACTAGATTTCTGCCTTCAATATTCCAGAGAATTGGGAGCAAAAGCATAGAATATAATGAAATGCATTTATAAACTAAAACACAAGATTTCCTAATGAGTGTTGTGTAATGAGTGCCACTATTTCAAATGGCAAATGTATTTATAAGAGAAAACAATTAATATAAAAACAATATCAAAATTACCTTATAACAATAAAATATAAAAATTAAGTTATGATTATGACAATCGGGGGCAGGACACAGAAGAAATTTATTTTTCCTTTAAAAAAAAAGTGTGATTGTTCTTGTCTCATATTTTCTAGATTTGACTATTCTTCTTGATTTTTTAGCAAACTGAGGTAGGGCTCCTGAATGTCTTTTAGAGGTGTGATCCTACATTAAGTTCAGTGACATGTCACTCTAGACCTGTAGAAGACAGTGTAAGGTCAGTGAAAAAAGCCTTCACTTTTCAATAGTCAGTTTCTATATAAAAATTGGCAGTTGGTGCTCATCAAAGAACAAGAAATATTGGATATGCTCGAAATGTCCATTGTGTTTTTGAGCCAACTACCTGATGGAAGTCATCACTTATATGTAAATGAACTGTCAATGGCTTGCCACTGTTGGCAATCACTGGACTGTGAAGGGTATGTCTTAATAAGAACCGAAGCTCTTCACAGACTTTGATTTACTGGAAATAAATTAGAAAAGTCCTCTGAGACTACAAAGGACACTTGTTTCAGATAAAACGTCTAGACAGTAGCAATATATTTAGGGCTTTTATTATAGCAAAACTGCAAATTAGAATGGAGTGGTGAGAAAGTTCCTGTGACCCAGCTGAGTTCTACAACGCTGCTTCTGACTAGAGTAATACAATCTTTAAAATAGCTAAGCCAAATTAAATAAAAGTGCATTAAGAAAAAGAAAGCAGAAACAACAAAAGGTCAAGACTTAGCTTTCTTACATCTTTTAAATGATCTGTCTTATGTCTTACATTTTCTTATAAATTGATATTTTTCTAAATAAATGCAGCTATTAGAATAATTGAAAGCCAAACTTCCATGATCCTGCAACATGGACTACTTTTCAGAAAATTCAGATTTAAGGTAATTTTTCCTTGTTGATTCATTCCTTTCCCCAACTTCCATTCTAGAACACAAAATTGAAATACTGAATTCCTTGACACTATTAATATTTTTATTAATGTTGTTAATAACAAAAATATATTAAATTTGCAAAATGCTTTAGAATTTGCAGTATACTTTCACACAAATGTGAATTACGGAAACTGTGTTAAAAATGATAAGACAATCTAAGTGATTTCATGAAGTGGACAGTCTCCATTTAGAGAACTGCAAAATGGGGTGGAAGACAGGAAACTTTTATAGGATAAAAAAATAAAGAAAAAGGAAGAGAAAAATAGAAAATGTCTGATTGGCTGGGGCCACACAGGCAACCTTGTTTGGATGAAAAGGAACATGGAAATAAGTGTAGAGCCCAGAGTTGGCTTGGTGTTTGGGGATTGGCTGATGGGATTTACTGTGTTTCTGGTCAAGTGGAACATGTAAGGGATGCAGAAGTTATCTAAATTTTGGTTTGCTGTTGTGGCACCCTGAGTAGCAGCAGCTCTATCTTGGGCCTATTTCAACAATAGGTAGACCAAATTTTTATATTAACTGCTTTCTCCCAAAGCATATTATGTTCAAAGAAGTATATAATTCCAGGTAGGTTAATAGCTTTGAAAAACAATCCCCCAAATCCCATTAGCTTAAATAATAACTTCTTTTCTGCTCACTTCACAATCCAATGTGAGCCAGCAGGTACTGCCCCATGCACTCTTTTAGACATTCAGGCTTTTTTCATCTTAATAGCTTTGACATGCTTTAGGGCCTGTACTGTAGTCTTCACAGCCAGGCTGTAGATAAAAAAAAGAGTGTGGAGAAAGCATACCCACTTCTTATCTACTTCAGTCTGAACTTGGAACATATCACTTCTACTCACATTCTACTAGAGAGAATTTGTTACCTGGTTCCATCTAAATGCAAGGGGCCTAGGAAGTGTAATCTAGTTTTACATCCTGAAAGAGAATATGCCACTTTAAGGCATAGGGAGTAAATTGCACTCCTCGTTAGTTGAGGGAACAGGAAAAATTTCAAATGCCTTCATTTGAATGGTCATCATTCTGGTTTAAAATATTCTTATAAGGAGTCTGGATCAAGATGACAGTGTTGGAAGATCTTGAGCTCACCTCCTCTAATAGCCCACCAAAATTACAGCTACTGATAGAGCAGCTATCTCTAAGAATGATCTGAAGACTAGCAGAAAGGATTTTCCACAACTAAAGATATAAAGAAGGGGCCACAATAAAATGGGTGTGAGGGGTGTAGACATGGTCTACTTAAGACCAGACCATCAGCATAATGACTCGCTGCTGGAGGGATAACATAACCATGGAGGTCCTCTCCAAGGAACGATGGATCCATGCCCCACATTGGGCTCCCAATCCCAGGGTCCTGAACTGGGAAGACAAGCCTTTAAAAGTCTGGCTTTGAAAGCCAGTGGAGCTTTGGGTCAGGAGAGCCAGAGGGCTTTAGGAAACCAAGACTCCACTCTTAAAGTGGGCACATAACACCTCACTTGGTCCAAGTCCCAGTGCAGAGGCAGCAGTTTGAAAGGTGCCTGGATCAGACCCATTTAATGATCTTTGAGAGCCTCCTGGTGAGGCAGGAGGTAGCTGGGACTCCCCCTGCGGACTGAGAAGCTGATGGCAGCCAGCTAACAGCATACTCAACAGTGAAAAGCTGAAAGCATTTCCTCAAAGATCAGGATTAAGACAAGGATGCCACTCTGGCCACATTTATTGTTATTTTATTAATATAGTATTGGAAGTCCTAGCCACACAGATAAGAAAAAGAAATAAAGGCATCCAAGTTGGAAAGGAAGATGTAAAACTGTCAGTATTTGCAGGTGACATGATACTACTATATATAGAAAATCCTAAAGATTTCACAAAAAACTGTTAGAGCTAATCAATGAATTCAGTAAAGTTGCAGGGTGCAAAATTAATATACAGAAATCTGGTGCTTTTTTATACACTAATAATATATGAGCAGAAAGAGAAGTTAAGAAAACAATCCCATTTACAATTACATCAAATAGAATAAAATACTAGGGAATAACCAAGGAAGTGAAAGACCTATACTCTGAAAACTATAAGACATTGATGAAATAAAATTGCAGATAATACAAATAAATAGAAATATCAATATATACTGTGCTCAGGGACTGGAAAAATTTATAGTGTTAAAATGTCTAGACTACCCAAGGAGACCTACAGATTCCGTCTTCTCAGGCAAGGGAAACAAAAGGAAAAATAAAACAAAAATAAACAAATAGGACTACATCAAACTTAAAAGCTTTTGCACAGTAAAGGAAACCATCAACAAAACGAAAAGGCAACTTACTGAATGGGAAAATGTGTTTGCAACTGATATATCCAATAAAGGATTAATATCCAAAATATGCAAGGAACACATACAATTCAATATCAAAAAAAAGCAATCAGGTTAAAAAAGTGAGCAGAGGACTCGAACAAACATTTTTCCAAAGAAGACATACAGATGGCTATGAAAAGATGCTCAATATCACTAATTATCAGGGAGATGCAAATCAAAACCACAATGAGATATCAACTCACACCTGTCAGAGTGGCTATTATCAAAAAGACAAGAAATAACAATCATTAGTAAGGCTGTGGAGAAAAGGAAACCCTTGTGCACTGTTGGTGGGAATGTAAATTGCTGTAGCCACCATGAAAAACAGTATGGAGTTTCCTCAAAAAACTAAAAATACAGCTACCATATGACCCTACAATTCCAAATCGATGTATGTATCCAAAGAAGCAAAAACACTAATTTGAAAAGATATATGCACCCCTATTTTTATTGTGGCATTATTCACAATAGCCAAGATATGGAAGCAATCTAAATTTCCATTGGTCTTAACAATATATTTTATGATCTGTCTTCTCAGGCAAGGGAAAGAAAAGGAAAAATAAACAAATAGGACTATATCAAACTTAAAAGCTTTTGCACAGTAAAGGAAACCATCAACAAAGCGAAAAGGCAACTTACGGAATGGGAAAACATTTGCAAATGATATATCCAATAAAGGATTAATATATACATATATATATATCATATATATAAAATGAAATATTACTCAGGCATAAAAAAGAATGAAATCTTGCCTTTTGCAACAACATGAATGGATCTAGAGTGTATTATGATAAGCAAAATAAGTCAGACAAAGACAAATACCATATGATTTCAATTATATGTGGAATGTAAAAATCAAAACAGGTGAACAACAACAAAAAACCCAAAACAGAAACAGACTCATAGATACAGAGAACAAACTGGTAGTTGCTAGAGGGGAAGGAGGTGGAGGAATGGACGAAATAGGTTAAAGGGATTAAGAGATACAAACTTCCAGCCATAAAATAAACCAGTCACAGGGATGTAATGTACAGCATAGGGAATATAGTCAACAACATTGCAATAACTTTGTATGGTGACAGATGGTTACTAGACTTATTGTGGTGATTATTTCGTAAAGTATATAAATGTCAAACCACTGTGTGGTATACCTGAAACTAATATAATATTGTAGGTCAACTATATTTCAATAAAAAAAGACCAGCAAAAATAATTTATTATAAAAATATTAAAATAATCCAGTCTTTTTTAGTTTTTTAGCATTTTGATGCTAATTCCCTTCCTCATACAATTCATCAAGAATCCTGAAACATCTAGCATCAATTTAAAGGGAAACCATTTTTCTTTTTTATTTCTGACATATGTGCTTTTCTTTCTAGAAATTGAAGAACTTCGGGTTTTATTTTTGTTATTCAAATAAATATGTCAAATAAATAATTTTCAATAATATGTTGATAAGAATCATCTTTTTATATTAAAAAAACTTATTTCCAGTTTGAGAAGCAGTCTATCAAAAATTAATGCTTGCAGGGCAATAGAGGGAGACTTTTCTATATAAATAATCAAGAAAAGAAAGGATAATAAAATGGTACTAAGGCAAGACTCACTTACCATCTCAGAAGTAATTCTTTTTATTTCAATGGCAAGAATATTGAGGAATTAAAAAATCCCCATTTTTAAAGTATTTTTAAACAACTAAGAGGAAAGAAAAAGAGAAAACTTAAAGAAACAAAATTCTAAATAGGTTTGCTGAAAGTTTTGAACACATGTGCTAACTTGGGTACATTCCCTTGGGTATCTCTTTCTGGAATAAATGCTTGAAACTTTCAAGTTTGGGGGTTATTAAACAAATTCCACTTTGGACTTCTATTTGTGTTCTTCCAATTATTTTTAAAAGTCTGCACATTTTACTAGTTTTCCACATTGTAAAACATACATTTACAATGTAACAATAATAATAATAATGCATGCTATATTTTCAGCCTCCTCCATACAAAATTTTGCTTAGGAAATGAGCTATGTAGGGATAAAAGGTGAGCACAGAGCATTGACCCTACTAGAATACTTCATGGCAGTGTCCTGGCCTTGATCAGCGGGTATGGTGTAGCTTTCTGATTCAGAGTTTCCTAATTTTGTTAAGCCAGTTCCTGAGGTGATACAAGGGGTGATTCATGGAACTCCTGCCATCTGTTTTTTCTGCCATCCCAACAGTTTTTTTAGTTGTCTATATCTCTTAATAAATCTCTTCCTGATTAATATAGCTGGTGCTGCCATGTCATCTTCAACTGAGAAGCAATTACATATGTTGAATTATCAAATATATTCCTTTTTTTATTGAGGTATAGTTGATTTACTATATTATATTAGTTTCAGGTGTACAACATAGTGATTCAAATTTTTATAGATCATACTCTGTTTAAAGTTATTATAAAATATTGGCTATATTGCCTGTGCTGTACAGAATATAAAGCCCTTGTTGGATCCTGCCTCCCAGGCTAGCCAATGCAAAGTGTTTGAGGTAAAGAACCAAAGAATTAGAATTTTTTAAAGTTTCTTATGTAAAAATACTTTACCAATTCTCCTTTTTGTCACAATACTTCTTGGATTTGTCCCTTTCTTTTTCACTCTCGCATTCATTCTGTTAGGTCAGAACCTTATCAGTTCTAATCTAGACTACTTAATATGTCTCAGAATTTTCTCAAATATGGATGTCCATCTAGCAATGTATGCCCTTCCCACTCAAGTCCCTTGTCCATGAATTTCCAGACCCTCAGATGAAGTTCAGTTTTTACCTTTGCATTCTATGCTGCTTGCAACACACCTTCACCTTCTTGCCCAATCTACAGACCACCCAAGGAAAGACATCTTCCTGCCCTAGTTCATGGCACCTCTTCCATTTTCTCCTCATCCACACAAGGTTTAGCTAGTCTTCTCAGCAACCAATCCTAGAGTTACCTTAAAACCTTTCCCAGAAAACTGTCATCCTTAGTCTTTTTTTTCTCTTCTGCCAGAGTGGATTTGCACCATTTATTTGTGTTCTTGATGACGTTATTTTGCACCAATTTATACTGGTCTCAACCAGTTGTTTCATGTGCATGACTTTTAACTCACCAGAAAAAAGAAAAAAAGATCCCTGAGAGCAAGGATTATGCCATTATACCTAAACATAGCACACATTTTTGAGAAATGCTCATTTTATTAAGAGGGTTTTAAACTAGACGGCTCAATCAAACAGAAGAGGCTACCAAGGGTTTTACCAAGACATGAAAGGCACCAGTCTGTAATTATATAGCGAATGCTTGAAAAAATACAGACAGAAGCAGGTCACAAAAAAGCTAATGAAAAAATGTATCATCCAAACGGAAACAATTGTGAGAGTAAAGATGGTATTAAACATAGCTAAAATTATTTTTTTCAATGAACTCATTTTATTATATCGGTGGATCTATAAAATAAGTCAATTGAAGCTCTTTTCAAAGATAAAATTCTTTTTTAAAAAGTGAAAACAACCTTCATCTATATGCCTTAATGTAACATAGCAAAACATCTTTTTAGTGATTATTTGAACAATAAAAATGACAAGCAGAATGTTTGTTCTTGTTATTAATTCACATTTTTAAATCACATACTTTAATGAATTACATAGCTGTTTAATGCCATGACATTTGTATCTTTCTCAAATATGGTATCACTTTAATTTTTTCATAAAATTGCCTGAAGTATTCTTCTAAATTGCATTTTATGTTTAACAGATTTAAAATTGACACTTTCCATTGAATGTTCTCCATAGATTATATTATTTGGAATTGAGAAAACACTCTTTTTATATGTGCTGAGGTAAACTCAGAGCAAATTCTGCTAAGTGGAGAATATTCTCAATTGTAAATTTTTTGTATTGATGTATATAAATATTTCAACCCAAATATTTTTACCGTATAAAAAATTAATAAGCAGAAATCTCAATTACATACAGTCAGGAGGCCAGAGGGGGAGTTCTTGCTCCCTGTGATAATAGCAGAGCCCAACAGGAAGAAAAAAAGACTCCCCTTCTTTCCTGTCAAGGACTCACCCAATGAAAAGCCATGGACTCTGTGTTTACTATAGCCCTCCCAACTCCCTTTTCCCCTCTATAAAAGAGTTCTTCTTCCCTTGTGAGGTCTTGTGCATGGCTTGCCATGGTTGCAGACCCCAAACCCATGGTTGCAATTTTCTGCTGATTCCAAATAAATACGTCTTTGCTGGAGAAATATCTGGCAGTCTATTTATTTCAGGTCAACAACAGATAATCACATTTAGCCTCCAGTTAGAGACCATTCTTTAATATTTTTACATGGAAAAAGTGTATCACCTATGTTCTCAGTATGATTTTTTGAATGTTTTATTAACTTCAGATTGTGCAAAATTACGCACAATTTTTAATTTCACTGCATTCCATAACATAACTTATACAATTAAATATTAAAACTCCAATAACATTGTTTTCCTACTAAAGATACTCCAAAGTGAAACTATAGAATTTTAGAATTAAATCTTATATATCATTTAAGCTACTATTGCCTAATTTGCTCACTCCGTCTCTTGCTTTTATATGGATAAGTATCAGATATGAATAAAAAGCAGTCTTCCTGTTCACTAGTATTGTTTTTCAGTAATTGCAATGCAATAAAATCTTTAAAAAATGGCATTTTGTCAACTCCCGTTATTGATTATTTTTAGGAAAGATTTCATATTGAGGGCTTCCCTGGTGGCGCAGTGGTTGAGAGTCCACCTGCCCATGCAGGAGACACGGGTTTGTGCCCCGGTCCAGGAAGATCCCACATGCCGCGGAGCAGCTAGGTCCCTGAGCCATGGCCGCTGAGCCTGCGCGTCCGGAGTCTGTGCTCCGCAACGGGAGAGGCCACAACAGTGAGAGGCCCGCATACCTCAAAAAAAAAAAAAAAAAAAAAATTTCATATTGATTCTGAAGAAAATAACCCGCAAATACAGAGGACTCACAAAAAGTTTATTAGTAAAGTAGTTTAAAGAAAAAACACTTCTAAAATGGGCAGCAAAGAGAGAAATTGCATACTGCTATGCAGAAGTATTGCTTCATTTTCAATGTCCTCTTCATCCTGCAAACTTTGTATCCATAGTATAGTTATTCTAACTCTGGTTACAAATGTGTGTGTATGTGTTTGTGTGTGTGTGATGTTTAGCAACTGCAGTTTCTATTTCAGAATACTGCAGCTTGTTTGTATGCAATTATGAATTCTCTGTGTACTACAACCAATTCTAAGAATATTTCTGCCCCAAATATTTCTTAATATTGTAAGAACATTTTTTTTACCATAATCCCATTCTTTAAAATATATTTATTTATTTATTTATTTATTTATTTGCCTGCGCCGGGTCTTAGTTGCAGCAGGTAGGATCTTTGTTGCTGCGTGCAGGCTCATAATTGCAGCATGCGGGATCTAGTTCCCTGACCAGGGATCAAACCCAGGCCCCCTGCATTGGAGTGCAGACTCTTAAGCACTGGACCACCAGGGAAGTCCCCATAATCCCATTCTTAACAAAATTTATATTGATATTACTACTGCAAAAACAAAAATTGTATTTTCAATGTTGAACTTTTTAACTGAATTTACAGAAACATTTATAAAAATATCAGATTTCTCACCTTTCAAAGAATGAAATTTCAAAAACCTTTACTTTAATGACATGAAGTATATGAAAAAAATTATATCATTATTAGACTTACCTTAATTGATATCTTTGTAGGATCTGATGATATTAATATAATATGGTTTGTGTAATTATTTTCTGCTAATAGAGTTAGTACATTAATAACTATCATTTAACTTGGAAATTATTAAAAGAAAATTTTGAATTGAAAATAAGCAAAAATCCAGTTAGTAATTAAACCAGTGTTATACTTCACAGAATTATACTTAATGGCATCTTCTGAATCTACATTTTAAGTCATGATCTTTGGGCACGGTCTTCTTAAAATAACTACTGGAAAATTTTATTATTCATTTTTTCAAGAAATAAATTTAGTTCTTAATTTTTAATTGAATGTAGACATTGTTTCCTTGAGTTCATGGCTACTAGAAAGTGTTTGTTACAAAATTAAAATGTTACCATACAAGATATGGGCTAATGATTCTGAAACTATTTTACACCTGTACTAGGCTTGGACAAAGAAGTAAATATGTTTCAGATAATGAAACCTAAGACTCTCACTTTCTGAGAAGTTACAAATAAAGTGTAATTTTTTAGAATAAAATTTTCTAAATGCTAGAATGAACTCTAATAATACTATTGGATTTTAACCCCAAAATTAAAACCAAATCAAAAGAAAACAAAAAACTCCATGAGTTCATAATAATACACATAAATGATTGAAAAAAATAAGAGAAAATGTTATCAAAATAAATGTAAATTATAAAGCCACTGTGCGAGACTATTTAGATTACACCCTATGTTTGATTACTGACTGTTCAGCATCCATTTCCTCTACGTATTCCATATACATCTAACCTGTAACTTGCCATTATTTCCTATGGACCCCACAAACTCAAAATCTGGAAGTTCTGTGCATCTTGTGAACTGGGAGAGGGGCAATAGCACAACTGTCTGGTACATCATGTGGCTGGCAGAGGCAGCAGCATCAAATACATCTCCCACTTGGTTGTGGGAATCCTTCTGTAATGTATATGTACAGGCATACCTCGTTTTATTGCACTTCACAGATACTGCTTTTTTTTTTTTTTTTTTTTTTACAACCTGAAGGTTTGTGGCAACGCTGCATGGAGCAAGGCTCTATAGGCATCATTTTTTCAACAGCATTTGCTCACTTCATGTCAGGTTCACATTTTTGCAATTCTCGTAATCTTTCAAACTTTTTCATTATTATTATAATTATTATGGTGGCCTGTGATCAATGGTCTTTGATGTTACTATTGTAATTGTTTTGGGGAGAAGCAAACTGCGCCCATATAAGACGGCGAACTTAATTGATAAATGTTGTGTGTGTTCTGACTGCTCCACCAACTGACCGTTCCCCTGTCTCTATCCCTTTCCTGAGACCTCCCTATTCCCTGAGACACAACAACATTGAAATTAGGCTAATTAATAATCCTACAATTGCCTCTAAGTGTTCAAGTTAAAGGAAAAGTTGAGTGTTTCCCACCTTAAATCAAAAGCTAGAAATAATCAAGTTTAGTGAGAAAGACATGTCAAACCTAAGAAAGGCTGAAAACTAGGCTTCTTGCACCAAATAGTTAGCCAAGTTGTGAATGCAAAGGAAAAGGTTTTGAAGAAAACTTAAAGTACTACTGCAGTGAACACACAAATGATAAGAAAACAAAACAGCCCTATTGCTGATATGGAGAGACATTTAGTGGCCTGGATAGAAGACCAAAGCAGCCACAACATTCCCTTAAGCTGAAGCCTAATGCAGAGCAAGACCCTAACTCTATTCAATTCTATGAAGGTTGAGAGAGGTGAGGAAGCTGCAGAAGAAAAGCCTGAAGCTAGCAGAGTTGGTTCATGAGGTTTAAGGAAAGATGACATCTCCATAACATGACAATGCAAGGTGAACCAGCAAGTTATCCAGTAGGTCTAGCTAAGATAATGAAGGAAAGTGGATGCACTAAAAAACAGATTTTCAGTGTAGATGAAACAGTCTTATATTGGAAGATGCCAACTAGAACTTTCATAGCTAACGAGGAGAAGTCAGCGCCTGGCTTCAAAGCTTCGAAGGACAGGCTGACTCTCTTGTTAGAGGCTAATGCAGCTGGTGACTTTAAGTTGAAGCCAATGCTCACTTACCATTCTGAAAATCCTAGGGCCCTTAAGAATCATGCTAAATCTACTCTACCTCTGCTCTATAAATAGAACAACAAAGTCTGGATGATAGCACATCTGTTTACAACATGGTTTACTGAATATTTAGAACTCCAATGTTGAGATCTACTGCTCAAAAAAAGAAAAAAAAAAAAAGGATTCCTTTCAAAATATTCCTGCTCAATGACAGTGCACCTGGTCACTCAAGAGCACTGATGGAAATGGACAATGAGATTAATTTTGCTTTCATGCCTGCCAACACAGCATCCATTCTGCAGCCCATGGATCAAGGAATAATGTTGACTTTCGAGTCTTATTATTTAGGAAGTACATTTCGTAAGGCTATAGCTGTCATAAATAGTGTGATTCCTCTGATGGATCTAGGCAAAGTAAACTGGAAATCTTCTGGAAAGGATTCACCATTCTAGATGCCATTAAGGACATTTGTGATTCCTGGAAAGAGGTCAAAATATCAACATTAACAAGAGTTTGGAAGAAGTTGATTCCAATTCTCATCGATGACTTTGAGGGGTTCAAGACTTTAGTGGAAGAAGTAACTGCAGATATAGTGGAAATAGAACTAGAATTAGAAGTGGAGCCTGAAGATGTGACCAAATTTCTCCAAGAGATGTTAAAACATTAAGTGTTGAGGAGTTGCTTCTTATGGATGAGCGAAGAAAGTAGTTACTTGCAATGGAATGTACTCCTGGTGAAGATGCTGTGAAGATAGTTGAAATGACAACAAAGGATTTAGAATATTACATTGAACTTAGTTGATGAAGCAGTGTCAGGGTTTGAGAGGATTGACTCCAATTTTATTTATTTATTTTTTAAAAGTTAATTTAATTTAATTTTTTTATTGGAGTATAATTGCTTTACAATGTCGTGTTAGTTTCTGCCACACAGCGAAGTGAATCAGCCATATGTATACATATATCCCCTCCCTCTTGGACCCCCCTTCCTCTCCCCCCATCCCACCCAACTAGGCCATCACAGAGCACTGAGCTGAGCTCCCTGTGCTATACAGCAGGTTCCCACTAGCTATTTTACACATGGTAGTGTATTTATTTGACTCCAATTTTAAAAGAAGTCCTACTGTGGGTAAAATGTTATCAAACAGCACTGCATATTGCAGAGAAATTGTTTGTGAAAGGAAGAGTCAACTGATGTGGCAAACCTCATTGTTGTCTTATTTTAAGACATGGTCACAGCAGCCCCAGCCTTCAGCAACCATCACCCTGATCAGTCAGCAGCCACCAGCATGGAGGCAAGACCCTCCACCAACAAAAAGATTACAACTTGCTGAAGGCTCAGATGATGGTTAGCACTTTTAGCAATAAAGTATTTTTAAATTAAGTATGTACATTGTTGTTTAGGCATAATGCTTTTGCACACTTAATAGACTACAATATTGTGTAAACCTAACTTTTTCTTTTTTAATGAAGACTTGAACCATTCCTATTTGAAGATAGCAATGCTCCTCAACTCTTTTACTATATATATATATATATATATATATATATATATAAATTTTACTTATTTTTGACTGCGTTGGGTCTTCGTTGCCCTGCATGGGCTTTACCCTAGTTGCGGGAGCAGGGGCTACTCTTCGTTGCAGTGTATGGGCTTCTCACTGCCATGGCTTTTCTTGTTGTGGAGCGCAGGCTCTAGGCGTGTGGCTCAGTAGTTGTGGTGCGCAGGCTTAGTTGCTCTGCAGCATTTGGGATCTTCCCAGACCAGAGCTCGAACCCGTGTCCCCTGCATTGGCAGGAGGATTCTTAACCACTGCGCCACCAGGGAAGCCTGAAACCTAACTTTTATATGCACTGGGAAACCAAAAAATTCGTGTGATTCCGTTTATTGCAATATTTGTTTTATTGCGGTTGTCTGGAACCAAACCTGCAATATCTTCAAGGCATGCCTGTATATCAAATCATCATGTCATACACTTTATATATATTACATTTTAGTCAATTATACCTCAATAAAGCTGGGGAAAATACTATTAAAAGCTAGGATATTGCTAAAATAAATGAATGGAGGTTAATTTACATTTCTATTCCTAAGACAAATGGTAAGAGCTTCCATCTTGATGAGAGTCCTTAGTAAATAAAAATATGCTTAAATAAAAAAAATACATTCCCCAGTGTAACCGGAGACCAAAAGAAGTTTGCTGTCTCTAGCTGCTCTTGTTGGTACACACTTTGTTTTATCAGTGGTTATTCTGCATGTTGTTCTTTAATGGAAGGCGTAAGATGTATTACTTATGAAAAGTTTTGGGAAAAGGGAGGTGGGTTATTGAAGACTGATTTCCTGAATTAAGCTCCTGTTGAATGAAAACTGTTCACTGCACATATAGATCACATACTACTAGATGAAAACTATGATAGAAGCTGGACATACACAGAGGCATGTTACCAAACTAATTCTGGCTTATTTTTAATGTAATTATTAAAAATAATACTTGTTAAAAAATAAAACAATCTGGGGAAAATGCTAACCAGATTGGAAGCTGGGGCAATAGCTATAAGCCAGCACTGTTTTCAAGGAAAACAGAATTGTCTGTTAATGCCTTTAGCAAGGAGCACTTTCAAATTTTCCATAGTCTTTACTACATCTTTTTATTCTGCAAAGTGGTTTTATCAATTAATTTGCGTAGAACTGACATCTTTATAATATTCTCATTCATAATCATGGTAATTCAGGTAAGATAAGGAAAAGTACCCTTAATAGCTCTTAGCTGTTAACTGGCTTGTGACAGTTAGACGGTGGTGACTATAATATCACAGAATCCATCAGATAAGGCTCCTGAGACTGTGATGGAGTAAGACTAAAACAAGGCCATGACCTAATGACACAGAAGAAAACAAAAGCACCATGCTAGCCACAAAGATGACCAACCATGCCCTTCCCAGCTAACATGAGTGAGTGTTGCTTCTTTGCCAGTTACAGAATGAGCTCCACCCTGTTCCTCTCACCTCTTAAAGTTGTTAAGATCTCCAGTAACCTGTAATCTTTAAGCAATTACCTTTGTTTTCTCACATCATCCAGTCCAGAGCAGTCCCTCACTTCCTTAAGCCCTCTCCAAATCATCCGCACAAGCCCAAATCCTATCAGAAGCTCCCCATACACATCCTTATCTTACTGAGATACCCCACTGTTCCCCATGGCATGCAGTTCTCCCCACTGAGTCAAGTAATCTGTAGAATTGATGACAGGTCAATTTGAAGACAGGTGTTCCTGATGGTCTTTGTCTTCTGGACAGTGATACAGGTCTTCTATGTCCTTAAATAATAATTTGAATTTGGGGATTGTTATGCACTGAATTGTGTCCTCCAAAAGATACGTTGAAGTCTTCACCCCCAGTACCCAGAATATGACTTTATTTGCAAAGAAGATTGTTACAGTTGTAATTAGTTAAGATGAGCTCATACAGGTACAGAGTGGGGCCCTGATAGAATATGTGGTCTTTATAAGAAGATGACCGTGGACCATATGAAGACACAGACACGCAGGGAAAGCACCACAATTAAGATGGAGGCAAAGGTTGGAGTCCTGCATCTCCAAACCAAGGAGCCCCTGAGGCTACCAGAAACTGGAAGAGGCAAGGAAGGATCCCTTAGAGGGTTTAAAGAAAGTATAGCCCTGCCAACACCTTGATTTTAGACCTGTAGTCTCCAGATCCGTGAGACAAGATATTTCTGTTGGTTTAAGCCACTCAGCTTCTACTATTTTGTTAAGGCAGCCCTAGGAAATGAATACAGGGCTTACATATTTTTGTAGGTATTTTCCTAGGTACTTTATAATTTTCACTGCTATTAAAATCAGTACCATTTTCTATTATAATTTTAATTGGTTATTTTACTGATTTTATATATTTAATATATTAAAATATAAAAATTCCTTTTGATTTTATATACTGATCTTATACTAATCATTTTGCTAAACTTTATTATGTGTTCTTACTGTTTGTTTGGAAATTATTGTACATTCTCTTTATTGATAAATGTGTTCTATATAAATAAATATTGTTTTATTTACTCTTTACCAATCCTTATGCTTTATTTATTTTTCTGGTAGCCTTGCCTTGGCTAGGAACTTTAGTACAACGATTAATAACTATGAATGATGCATGATAGTGGGCAACACTGCCTTATTGATGTAGAATGGATATATTTCTTAAGTTTTACTTATATATATATATTTTTTCTTAAATAGTTTTTATTTGTCAATGTGTAAATTACATTGCAGTATTTTCTGATGTTGAATCACTCTTGAGTTCCTGTGATAAATCCCCCTTAGTTACAAGGTATACATTAACACTGCTGGATTTGATTTATAAAAATTAAATTTAGGACTTTTTCATCTATGTTACCACAGGAGATTATCTATAATTTTAGATTTTCTTGAATTCTCTGTCAGGTCTTATTTTCAAACTTATATTAACTTCCTAACATTAATTTGTTAACCTACTCCCTAATTTAATTATACAAAACTTTTTATATAACATAGAAATTAATAAAATGATTCTATAAAATTGCCTGAGCTTACTAATAGCTTTTTAGAGGGAGAGGTTTTAGACTGCCAGTTCTGTTTTTAAAAATAGGTATGGGGTTATTTAGCTCTTTTCTTCTTAAGTTACTTTTGGTAATTGACATGGACAAATTTTCAATGTAGTGGCAAAAATTGTCTTCAGAATTTACTACTATTTGTCAAATCTCTGTTGTATTTATAGCCATGTTCTCCTTTTCCCTTCTCTGTTAATGTTTATTTGTACTGACACTTAATAATACCTACCATATAGGTATTATTATTCCTGTAAGGATTAAACAAATTAATGTAATGTAAAGCACTCACATCAATGTCTTGCTAGAGGATAGTTCATTTTATTAGTCTTTTTAAGAAACATTCTATTGCTTTTGTGACTATTTTTTCTATTTTGTTTTAGTCTGCTCTTGTCTCTTTTATTTCCTTATTTCTGCTTTTTTAAGGTATAATCTGTTTCTCTTTCAATAGCTTCTATAGTTAATTTGTTTTTAATGTCTCTTGTTTTTAAAATAATTGCATTTGTGTAAAACTTCCATCTAAACAATGCTTTAGCTGCATCCTATTAGGTTTTTATATAATACTTTTATGTTATTCATTGTAAATATTTTGTAATCTTAATCTTATTTAATCTTTAATTTATGTATTTAGATTATTTTATTTTCCAAATATATAATTTAATATTTAAAGATTTCTCACTTCATCACATTTTAGACTGTTGAATTTGGAACTATCTCTAACATTTTGTGTTTTCTGTTTCCTATGCTTTTCCTTTGCTTATTTGTCTCCTTATCTGCCTTCTGTTGGATTGATAAGTTTGTTTTGTTCACTCTTTCCCCTCTACTGGTTTACTATCTTTAAAAAAGTTAGCATACATACTCAAATCATTTTTCTATCAGATTCTAAAGTTTTCATTACTTCTATTCTCTTGAATGAGGAACAAAACTTAGAAAGTTAACTCTTCATTGAACAGAATTTACTTTTAGAATTTTAGATTTGTACATATTTTGACCAAAAAGTAGTAACTCTATGGTAAATATTTTAATGTTTGTGGTATTTTTATTTCTGGGTTGTTTTATTCTTGTTAAATTGCATGCTTTAGTAGTTCTTCCAATGAGGTTCTGTGGGTAGTAAATTCTCCTATTTGTTTAAATATCTGAAAATATCTTTAATTCTCTCTCTTTAGAATGATACTTTATTTAGCTGGATCTAGAATTTGAAATTGCAAGTTATTTTCCTCCAGTACTTAGATTTTATTCCATCATCTTCTGTCATTCATTTTTGCTGATGAGCACACTGCTGTAAGTGTAATTGTCATTCCTTTGTAAGTACTTTTTAATATTCTTCTCAAAGACTTATAAGATTCTTTTTCTTTGTATTCTGAAATTTCACGAGAATGTGTCCATGGGAGTAGTTTGTTTTCATTAATCTAGCTGAGCTTTATATATACATTTAAAATTTTCTTCAAATGTGGAAAATACTCAGCCATATTGAACAAATATTGCCTGTCATTACCTCTATTATCAATTTTGGGAAACTTATTATACCTAAGTTTATTGGTGCCTCATTTTACCCTTCATGTCTCTAAATTTCTCTGTTGTGCTTTTTTCTTTCTTTATCTCTCAAAGTGATGTTCTGAAAGAATTTCTCAAGGCTATATTTCAATTCAGTAATTCTCTCTTTGACTGTCTTTCTAGAGTACTATTTTGTCCATGGAATTAAAACAATTTTTTTAATTAACATATTTTCATTGCAAAATTTATTCTTTTATATATTCATTTATTCTTGATTCATACCTGCCTAATTTTTCTGCATAGTATGTTTAAAAAAATATGTTTGCTCTTCTTCCCTTTTACTCACTTACAATCATTTGAAAAAATGTATTAGTAAATCCATGTCCTAATTACTGATCTTGTTGATTTGTTCCAAAGTGTTAGTTTTCTACACAGTCCTGTAGAATATAGACCCTTCTTAGTAGGAATTGTTTCAAATTGCTTACTGTTCCTTTTTCCTTTTCTCCCTCCTTTTAAACCATCCCTATGTATTTTGTGGTTTTGGATTGCCTAACTCGATCGCCATTTCATCCAGTGCAGCATCTGAACTAATAGTGGCAGCAGAATATAAATGATCTGAGAGCTATCACAGATCTGGTCATTTACCTAAATGGAGGCTTAACTCCAGTCTACACACACTATGCAGCTTTGTACAATCTACAGCATCAGGAGGCTCCTGAAATCTTTCAGTCTCCCATTACAGATGACCCTACTCCAGCTCCTGTTCCCCTTCGAGAAGCAACTCTTAGTTATCTCTGAATATTTCTGGGCTTGGAAACCAGCAAGCCTATAGCTTCAGGCCTTGATTTTTTAATGAGTTTCTGTTCAATTTGTGGTGCATGGAGACGTTAACCTGTTTTTCAGAGTGTGACTAAGATATATATATATGTGTGTTTTATATATATAAAAATAACTAATATATGTCATTAATATATATACATTATACAAACATCATACATATATGATATATACATATGACATGTATATATATGATATATACATGTCATATGACATGTATATATGATATATATACATGTCATATGACATGTATATATCATATATATACATATGATATATGTATATATTAATATATGATATGTACATATCATATATTAATGAAATTAATATATCACTAATATATATACATCATACAAACATCATTAATATATAAACATCATATATATAACATATATACATCATACTCTATGATCTAGAGTAGATAATAGAGTGAAACATTTTAAAAATATTTGCATATGAAAATAGTTTAAAAAGTAACAACTGAAATCTTTTATCTTGCTCTATATCAGAGAACTGTGAGAAAACAAAGAAGAAAAAACAGCAAGTTAAAAAAAAAAACTTAAAAAATCACATTTTAGGCGATTAGAACATATTGATAAAATCTCTGTGTTGAAGCAGATCAGGCATTCCTCTTCCCAAAGAGGGTTAGAGACTCTGAAACACAAAGAAGCGTATTGGGAAAGTAAAATAATAGTAATGTTGGGTGCTTACTATGCATCAGGTCCTTGCAGGTAGATGATCTTAATTTTCAAAATTACCCTATGAATATGTTATTATCCTCATGATATGGATGAAGAAATTAATGGGGCTTAGACCATGTGGTTAATTCAAGCTGAACTAGTGGAGAAGTTTAGGAGTGCCTAAATCTGAGCTTAATCTGTGCCTAAATTTCTACCCAATTACCTTCCTATATGGAAAATGTGATTCCCCACATATTAAATACATAATACACATAATAGTGGAAAAAACTTTTAAAAATCCATTAGGCTGAAATATCTTTTCCCCTTCACTGTAGCTAATCCTCCCATATTCCCCAGTCATAACTTTCTCTATCCAACACCTTTTCCCCTTATTTCTCATATTACTGAGAATACATGCATTAACCTGTGGGAAAGAGTATTTGTTCCTTGGCAAATTTAAAGTTTCATGAAAACCAAACAAAAAGAAAATCCATAGGGGATGGTGAGACCAAAAGTCTCAATTTCCTTTAATCACACTTCTGACTCTTTTTAGGTCCTTTAGCAGATGGACTTGGATTTATTTGGGGGATTGTTGAAATCCCAAAAAGATGGGTGCCATCAGGGTAAAGTTTTCCACAGGGACAGAGCTTAGAGCAAAACAAACGTCTTCCTAGGAACTGAAAATGTCAACAGGATAAGCTTAAAAATCAATCTGCTAGTTCACAGAAAGGATCAGAAAAAGTGTAAAGTGATCACAGATGCTCAATTTTCAGAGCAGACATGGTGTGGTGCAAAATAAAAAGGAGTACACATACTAACCATCAAAATTCAGTATTTCTCTAGATTAAGGAAGCCGTTCTTTTGGGGAGGCAAGGCTAGGGTGTATCCCTCAAGACAAAAACTAAGAAATGTTCACTTGTCTGGCATAGAGGTAAAAGAAATAGAACAATACTAATAATAGCAATAGCAAATATGTACGGAGTGTTTGCCATGTGTCAGGCATTGTTCTGAGCAAATTTAGAGTTTTATGAAAACCAAACAAAAAGAAAATCCACAGGGAATGGTGAGACCAAAAGGCCCAATTTCCTTTAATCCTTTTAACCCTAACCCTAATATGGAGGACACTGGAGCAGCAGCTAGTGAACTTTACCATTTACCCTGAGTGTGGGTGCTATTTATATAATGTCTCATTTAAACCTCACAATAATCTATGTGAGCTACGTATTATTATTCCCATTTTGTGGATATATAATTGATATTTAGGGAGGCTAGTAAATGAAAGAGTCTGGACTTCAAATCCATCTGGGCTTTTTTGAGTTTCATGGTTGCCACAGATCAAAGTTTCTCAACCTCAGTATATGGGGCCAGATAATTTTTTGTTGTAGAGAGTTGTTTTGTGCTTTGTAGGATGTTTAGCATCATCGTTGTCTTCTACCTAATAGATGCCAGTAGTACTTCCATAGTTGTGAAAACCAAAAATGTCTCTAAACATTGCTAAATATCCCTTGGGGAGCTAAACTGCCCCCAGTTGAGAACCACCACCCAAATCAATTCATCGCAAACAAGAGCAGAAGTAGGTAAAAATTAAACCTGCCAATAATTATGGGCAGGTTTGAGGCTTATTATATATTATACACTTTGCTTGGCTTAAAATGTAAAGTGTTTCAGTCATGCCTAATGAAGATCCATGTGCATTTGCTACAGACACTCAAAAGAAAACGACTTTACACCAAAAGTATTCACTTAGCTGGCTGGAGAGTCACAAAAAGCCAGGACATAATATAATACAGTAGAAAAAGAACAGGCTTTGGAGTTTGATGAACTTGGGGTTTGAATATAGATAGGTCTTTTATTTATAGTCCTATTTGAATGATCTTGGGAAAAATTACTTACACTTACCAAGCTTCCATATCTTTGTCTCTAAAGTAGAAATTTTTACTCTTTTCTACAAGGTTTTTAGAGGCTTATATGTGAACATGAATGTATCTGATATAGAGTGTAGTAAATTGTAACATTTGACATAAGTGACACCAAAATAACATGCAAGTAATTGTTCCATTTATGTTAAAAGAAACTGACATATAACCAAGAACATACATGAGCCTGCTTCCACATGTCATAACAGCCAAGATGAAGAATGATATTCTCATCAGATACTGTGTAACAAACCCTAACTAACAAATTCCAAACCAGAACTGCTGTTGTGTATCAGGAACATTGGCCAAGTTCCTCTAGATGATATATGATTCTAGAAGCAGAGTTCACAACAGACAATTGTGACTTTGAGAACAAGAGACGATGACATGGTGTCACCAAGACCTTGGGAAAGAGGCATCAAAGTTGGTTTTTGAGAGTTAAAGTGTAAAATCACAATGGATCAGAGCACAGATGGGCAAAATCATTTTATAGACTAAATGATTCCCAGACCAGCAAGACAAAAACATAACCTGACTAACCGTACTGGCTGGCAAGTCTAGGAAAACACTGTGTCACACCTTCAGGAAGTGGGGAGGGAATCTGAAAGCCAGAGAAGCACAGAAGGAGAATCATTTTGGTAATGCCACTCAAGTCTGTCCTGGGCAGAGAAAACTTGGCACCAGCAAACACCAGGAACTTCGGACTTATTAGCAAGGCTGTTTTTGGAGAAGGTTGCATAATTCCATCAACATATTTTATTCATTCAACAAATATTTATTGGATTTCTACTATGTATCAGACACTCTTCAACACACAGGAAAACACAACATTGAATAACAAAGATAAGTCTCTGCTTTCAGATATTACATTCTAGTGTAGAAGATAGACATTTAAAAATGACGAAATATACGGTAAAATGTGCTATGGAAAAAAAAAGTACAAGAATAGACACAGAAGTGCTATTTTTGATAAGTTATCAGCAAAAATTTCTCTGAGGAGGTGACATTTGAATGGAGACCTGGAGGATGGGAAGGAGTAAACCATCTAAATATCTAAAAGAAGAGAAAATTAGACCGAGGGAATAACACATGTCAAAGTCCTCAGGCAGGAGCAGGCTGAGGAGGGCTAGAGGAAGAGCAAGGAGACAAGATAGGATGAAATGCACTGGAGAGTAGATATGAAGTCAGACAGATGTCAGATATTACCAGCCAGATTATGCAGAACCTTATGGGCCATGATTAGGCTTTTAAAATTTAATTTAAATGGATAGGAAGCCATTAGAAGGTTTTGAACAGAAGAATGTCCTGGTATAATATATGCTTTTAAAGACTCAGTCAGTGGTGATCGGAGAATAGATCATGGAAAGCAGATAAAGGTGGAAGCATGGAGAATAGTCAGGAGTCTATTGCAATAATCCAGGTGAAGAATAATAATCTTGGATTTGTGTGGTAACCGTGAAAGTGATATGAAGCAGTCAGATACCAGATAATTTATGAAGTTGGAGGCTGCAGGACTTGCTGGCAGATTAGGTAAGGGGTGTGAGAAAAAGAGAGGAGCTAAGAAGGACTCCAAGAATTTGTGCTTGATCACTGGCTCAAGAGAATTGTATTTAGTTGAGATGGGATATCCTGAAGGGGAGGTGTGCACATCTAGAGAGTAGTTTAAATTTGAAATGCCTAGTAGACTTCAGAGAGTAAAGCAGGCTATTATTGCAAATGCAAATCTAGAGTTCATGGGGAAGGGTTGGGCTAAAGATATACATTTAGGGTCTTCAGTATGAAGATGATAGTTAAACTATTGGATTGGATGAGATGCCTAGGATGAGTGCATAGAAAAGAAACCAGAAGTATGGACAAGCCCTAGATTATTCCAATGTTCACAGGCCAAGAAATTAGAAAAAAAGAAAAAGATCTAGCTGAAAGGGATTCAAAAAATGTAACAATTTCAGCTTCAACACAAACGATGAAAGCAGTGAATTGAATAAACCCGTTGATCAACCTATTGAATACAATATAAATCCATGACTTCACACTGTTATGAAATATGATTCTCCAAATAAATGGGGGGAAAGAGGAAACTTTGCCTTACGGTGAGTAGGATGCCAACAAATGTAGCTGAAGCTAGGAAGTCACCATTTTGCAACCCTTATCATAATAATTGACTAAGACAAGAATCATCAGCAGGTGGCCTAGACTAGAGGCTGTAAGTTAATGTGAAGCAGAATTTATCCAGAGCCTCAAAGTATCTCCTCATTAATTACATATTAATTGTAAATGGAAACGTAGTAACTTTACAGGGAGAAACCCAGAGGACATCACTCTAACCAAATGATCAGAGATAATGTTACCATTAGTGGGACAAACCAAGCCAACACTGTGTGCCTCCTGATGAAGATGTGCTGAAGAGACACAGTGTCCTGTATGTGGTATTCCTACCAAACATGCAAACCTGAATCTAATCATGAGGAAGACTCATTCTACAAAATAGTTGTCTGATATTCTTCCAGAAGTCAATGTCATGGAAACAAATACAGCCTGAGGCACTTGAGATTAAAGGTGACATAATTGGAAAATGCAGTCATGATCCTGGATTGGATCCCAGACTAGAAAAAAGAAAATCCTATAAAGGATATTACTGGGGCAATTGGTAAAATTTGATTAATTCTAATAATGGAGAATACTGATAGTATCACATCAATGTTACATTTTCTGATTTTGATTATTGTACTATAATTATATTAAATGATGTCCTCCTTCTGAAGAAATACACAGAGAAGTAAAGGAGTCAGGGGGTCTGAGTGCTCCAATCTATGCTGAAAATGTTCAGGGGAAAAGATGAATGACTGAAACAGAAAATGATACAGTGTGGCAAAATGTTAGCAGTTGGTGAATCTGGGTGAAGGGTCTATGGAACTTCTTTGTACAATCCCTGCAACTTTTCTCTAACTATAAAGTTATTTCAAAATAAAAGCTAAAAAAAAAAGTCGTTAAGAACCAGTGTGGTGTTGGAAAACCAAGGGAATATGGTACTGGGCACATTATGGCTAGAAAACAAGTGAAAGGAATGTTTCAAAGAGGAGGATGGTGGTTGTACACTGCTGAAAGATCAAGTTAGTGTGGACTGAGAAATGACCACTGGATTTGGCAACATGGAAGGCTAATTGGAGTCAGTTCAAGAAAGAATGGAAGTTTCTGCTGTACAGCAAAGTCAGTTATACATACACATATATCCACTCTTTTTTAGATTCTATTCCCATATAGGTTATTACAGAGTATTGAATAGAATTCCCTGTGCTTTAACACAACATTGTAAATCAACTATATGTCAATAAAAAAAAATTTTTAAAACCTTTCTCGTACAGAAATTTTCTTTCAAGTGTTAGATGATCAGCTAGTGTCAGGGGTTGAATTGTGTTCCCTCAGAATTCGTATGTCAAAGTCCTAACCTCCAGCACCTCAGAATGTAATCTTATTTGGAGAAAAAGTTTATAAAATGGTAAACAAGATAAAGGGAGGTCAATAGGGTAAGCCCTAATCCAATATAACTGACTGCTGTCATCAAAAAAGGGAGAATTTGGACACATAGATCCTCATAGACTGAAAAGTATGTGAAGAGACACAGAAAGAAGTCAGTGTCTATAAGCCAAGGAGAGGCCTGCGATAGGTCCTTCCCTCATAGCCCTCAGAAAAAACCAACCCTGATAACACCTTGATTTTGGACTTTTAGCCTCCAAAACTGTGAGATAATAAATTTCTGTTATTTAAGTCAAAAAGAAAAGAAAGAAAGAATGGAAGGATGGGAGAGAGCAAGCAGAGACAGCATTACAGGAAACGCTTCTGAAGAGTTCGTTAGGGATTGAGAGCAGAGCCACGGGGTAATAACAGGAGGGAGATACATATTCAAGGAAGCCTATTGTTTGTTTGTTTTTAATTAGTTCTCTATTTTATACATATTAGTGTATACATGTCAATGCCAATCTCCCAATTCATCCCACCACCACCACCCCACTTTCCCCTCTTGGTGTCCGTACATTTGTTCTCTACATCTGTGTCTCTTTCTGCCTTGCAAACTGGCTCATCTGTAGCATTTAAGGAAGCCTATTGTTAAACACTGAATTGAAACAGTGTATTTCCACTCATCTATTTCCACTACACTACTCTTGGTCTGATTTCTGCTTTTCAAGGAAAACTTCTAATTTGTATTTGGCTTGCATTTAGACCTGCATGCCAGGATTCGAATACTTTGGTTTCATTACAGAGATTATTCACTGTAAATTAATGAGTTGGCATTTCAGTTTTATACATGAACTGGTTAATATGATTCTGTCCTTGAGAGATGAATGAAATTGTTTCTGCCATACACAATTTGGGGACAAGGAGGCGATATGTCTAATTTTGCAGAGTTCATTCAGAACTGTATTGATCTTTGAAGGGGCAGTAAGTCAGTTATATGCATTATATAGCATTAGAGTCGGTTCTACTTGTTCTGCACTATTGTAAAAACAACTTTTCAAGAAAAAAGAAAAATCTACCCCTTACCATAATTAAATCTTAGTAATTGTGACTCTCAAATATTTTAACCATAAAAAGCGTATATGTGAGCATGAAAATTAGATGGTTATTCCTTGCACCCTGGAGACTCAGGGGTCCTGAATGTCTCCCCATGAAGCCTCTTGTGACACCATCTGCCTAACCTTATCCTTTGGCAGTGCCAGTCCAGCTTTATCTTGAGGCTAAAATTTCAGGATTATTTTTCCACTCTAGCCATAAGGCACTTGCAACATCTTGCAAAACCTCACTTGAAACTTTCTGTAGTAAAGATTTCAAAAGAAACCTCACTGTTTTGTTTTGTTTTATTTAATGAAGAGACACTTCTAGCAACACCATAGTAAGTTTACTTTGTGTAATTGTATGATGTTCTTGTCCTACTGGATTACTTGATTTTAGGATGATCTAGTCATCTAAAAGAAAAACCTAAGTAAACTCAAGAAAATAATTCCCTACTAATAGGGAATTCCCTAATTCCCTACTATTGAAAATTTACAACGTGCAAAGATTCCACTGGAAGCTTTACCTATCTCATTACTCCTCACAAAAATTCTATGGGTTAGGCCATTATTATCGCATTACAAGAAATGAGGCAATTGTAGCTTAAAGTACCCAAAGCAGGATTTGAATTGAGGTTGAGCTGGCCCCCAAAGCCTCTGCTTTTTTCACTATGTGCATTGCTTCCCTGCCATAATCATCTGCTTATCCACCGCTTCATCTAATCCGATTTTACTTCCTTATTCTTGCTTCTTGTGAATATCCACTGAGATTTTTATATTCAAGGAGACATAGTCTAGGATTCTAATACTTTACATTTTTAAATGGTCTTTAAACCTGAATCTGAAGAAATTTGAGGGAAAGATAGTTGAAAGTGTTCAGTCAAAGCGATATACTGAAAAGGGAATCAAAGCTAAGATAAAATTGCTGTGATGTGTAGTATCTTCCACTGGCCACTTGCCTTCTCAGCAATATTGAGTTAATAGTGCTTCCGTGCAGGTGCAGATGAGTTGGACATTATTTGTAGCATCTACCTGATTTTTAGAAAACAGTCTATAATTAGCGAGTATTAGCATTCTGTATACCATGATAAGCACATCAAATCCTAATATACCTTTTCAATAGGGAAAGTAATAGCTAGAAATATAGTTACTAAAAATGGATGGTGACCTAGAATCATATTTATTTTTCCCCTTGTTAATAGTATCTAAGCTCCATAGTCACAGTATATTAACTCGTGCATTTTCAGCTTCTCTACTGGGGATAACAAAAGCTCAACAGATTCTCTGCTTCAATTAGCAAATTTTATTTTTATAAAAAAGAAAATGTTTGAAAAATTTCATCTTACAATTAACTCTTGCTGAGAGGATATAAAACTATTGGTAGACTTCTCTAAGCAATGCTTTTTACTCAATATATATTTTCTAATGTACTCTTTTTCCCATGGGAAGAACTTAATTACCAGAAAGCATCACTGTGAAGACGTAAAAGAAAAAAATGCATTTATAATTGGACTAAAGAAAAGTCAACTGGGATGAAATGACATTATCATTGCCATATATACATTTCTGTTTGTATTTGGTCAAATATGTTTCCATTTGAATTTAAGTGATAAAAAGAGGTCAAATCTTATGAATGAGGTTTTTAGATATGGACACAGTAAGAATTACTGATAGTTAAAACAAAACTGGGCTTATATGATTTTTAAGTTACAAACATAACAGACCAAGGCAGACTTGTGTTGACTACTTTGTAAACTTCCATTTTTCTGTGGTGTTTTAAATAACATCTTACTCATCTGAAAGCATTAATGTAGCTTTCAAAGATGATTAACTATTATTTAAGAAAAGTTTATACACTGAAAATGTAAAATTAAGAATTATATAAGATATAAAATCTTTATAGTCTCCTGATTTCTTATTTTTCTATAGCTACTTTGCCCAATCTGAAGTTATTATGATAGCTTTGTCATAGTAATTAATATAAATACAATGATTTGAGACATTTTAAAAACATGCTGTAAATGAACTGAGTAACTTTTTATTGGAAAGTGTGGTCAATTAACTTAAATTTAACAAATGTTTATTAAGCATCTACTATGCACTGTCCACAGTTCTAGGCACTGGGAATAGGCAAGTGAGTAAAAGACAACACTCCTTATTATTGTGGAGCTTACATTACAGTAAGAGGAGATAGTCAAACGAAAAAAAATGTACAAAGAAGTGAACTTTAGAGTATTCAAAAAATAATACATGCTATAGACCAAACTAAAAGTGCAGCCCATTGGGTGAGGACTGCACTCACTTGTGTGATCAGATAAACCTCATTTAGAAGGTGACATTGAGCATGTTTTAAAATGGTAAGACATTTCTGCAGACACGTGGGTTCTCGCATTCTGTGTTGAGGCAACAGGTAGGTCCAAGGCCCAGAGACAGAAGCGTGCTGTCATGGGTGGGTACAGTAAGGAGGCCAGCAGGGCTGCAGTGAAGCAGACAGTGGGTGAGGAGGCTGGGTGTGTGTGTCTTGGGGGTGGAGGCAGGATCATGGAGAGACCATCATGAGAATTTGACCTTTACCCCTAGTGAAACGGGAGCCATTACAGGATATTGAACAGAATAGTAACATGGCCTGACTCACAGTTCAAGAGGATCACTGTGGGTGCAGAGAAGAGCATGGACCATGGAGATACAAGGGCAGAGGCAGCAAGACGAGTTAGGAGGCCACAGCAGTCCTCAGAGAAGAGGTTTGGGCAGTGACATGGAGCGGTCAAAGTCATAAGGTCCTAGCAGACTTACTAATGAGCATTGTGGTCCCTTATGAGGGACAATAGAGCAGGAGGTTATAATTTTGTGAAAACAAAAGGTAGTCACATGAAATAATTTTTTAAATACCATGTAACTAATGATAAAGCATGAAATAGCACTAGTTTTGGGGGGATGTGTATGTGTGATATGATGGGAGGTAAATGAACAAATACGTAATGTCCACTGGGTTCCAGTCCCAGTTATGTGATAACTAATGGAGTGATTTGGGGCAAATTATTTAACCTCTCTGGGCCTCAGTTTCTCTTCATGTAAAATGTTGGGTTTAGCTCAGTTGATCTCTAAGACGCCTACTATTTTAAATGTTTTATAATATATGTTCTAAATTAATTCGTGTAACGTTTATTTATTATTGAATAAATTTGGCTTGTAACATTGTGTAAGTTTAAGGTGCACCATGATACTATGATACATTTATATATCTTGATATGGTTGCCAATGTAGTGATATTTATTGCCTTACACAGTTATAGTGCAATATTATTGTCAATGTTCATTCTACTGTACATGAGATCTCTATGGCTTATTATCAAATAAGGGATTAATATCCAAAATATGTAAAGAATGTAGGAAACTCAATAACCAAAAACTGCCCAAATAATCTGATTAAGACATAGGCAGGAGAACTTATTTATTGATCATAGTCTATGAGTAGAACACAGAGCTTACAGTTTTTATTAAAAATCTATAAATGTAAAGGAAATTTCAAGAACAAGAGCACTTAAAAACGACATTTTCATGCAGAAGCGATCTAAGTGATTTTCAGCAACTCTCCAGATTATTATAATTATATGGTTATATAAAAATAACATCTTAGAATTGTGTTGCATTTTGGTATTTTTCCAGTGTATTATATCATGTCAATGTAATTAACTTTGGTATGGTTCCAAAGAGTCATGCATGCACAGATTTTAGATTTGATTTTGTATACATACTAAAATCATGAAAATTTTATTAAAATTAGATTGTATGTTGATCTTAGGATATATTAATAATTTGATTCTTCTGTGAAATATGCATAATACCCACTAATCCATTGAAATTGCGTTTGGTAAGTTTTAAATTTAAAATTGTTTTCACAGCTTACCTTTGAAAAATATATATTCATTACCTCCATATGATATGTAGTAAAGTGTTTTGCATTATTTTGAAACTACATAATCACATAATATTATTTTTCCAAATACCTTATGCTAAATACAGTTTATATCAAGTGGTAAAATATTTAGTGGTAATAATGGAGGAAGTTTACTTGTTTCACATGTGGCCATATTCCAACTTTTAGGTCCATTTCTGTTAATATATAATATTAACATGTGTAATAATAACATTTATTGACAATTCCTTGTTCTCCTCTCATAAGCAGACCGCCTGGAGCTCTCTGACATATAAATTCGAGAAATCTGTATTCTTACAACTTCATGAGATGTTCAGAATTTCTTTATTCTTTCTTTTTCCAAAATTAGACTTCCCACACATTTTGTCCATTGTTTTTATTTTACATAAAAGAAGGCTACTTGTAGAAAATCCCTAATTTTTGTGTTTTCTTGATACTCTTCAGATTTGGTTCTTAAAAAAAAAAACATAAATGCTTCATTCGTATGTGAAAATTGTTTCTAATTAATATTGATAGTATGAATATATTTTGATTGGTAATTGATAATATTGATAAATTTTCTAATTTGTGTATTAGAAATTTTCTAATGTGTGAAATTAGAATTTGTAGACTCTTGAATTCTAGAGCTCCTGTAACTGGGCACACACTAAAGAAAAAATGTTTAGCCTAACCAGTAATTTAATAGAGTTTATTATAGCAACATTCTTCAGCATCACCTCAGAAAGAGTTTTGAATCCCTCTATCCAAGAAAAACATACAAGAATTAGTTATTACCTTGAATAGCACATGTATAAATACTGCACATGCACTCGTGTGTATGTATATGTGTATGCGTATGCATGTGTATCTATTTAGCACAATATATATATCACATCGCTTAGGGAAACTTTTCTGATAGTTCAAATTTTTAAACTTATATGTAAAATTTAATATATTTTTTTTGCTATTTTATTTCAATAAGTGTTTTCCATTTTTAAAATAGAGTATTAACAGTAATGAATACTTTTTAAGTTTCTTGTTTGTGCCTCTACACTAAAATATAAAAATACCTCTTGTTATCTTAATGCCTATCAGTGAAAGCTGATTTGTGTCTACATGCCAAGTTAATCTTTCAACTGGAATATAAAAATTTTTAAAGTGTGTGATTTATATCAATGACAGGTTCTTATTTGTCTAAGTTGAAAATATGGTTTTTCATCAGTGTGGAAATGGATATATTTCTTAGATATTATTATAAAACAAATCATTAAAAATTTTACATGTATGTGAGCAGAGTTTATATGTGTGAGTAATATATTGAAACCTGTGCTCACATATTTGAATAAGGAAGCTGTAAGACAGATGAAGATATTAATTTGTCCCATTTCCTTGACTACAGATGTAACCCTACTTGTGTATTGCCTCAAAAAAAAAAATCTTTAGGGCGAGATATCCTGTCTTTGATAAATCATGAGTTATAGTCAGTAATTTTCTCAAAATATCTAAAATTAACTTTTTCTGATGCAATTTGAATACTTTTTTCTCTTTACTGTAACTCCCACATTCTATATACTTTTAATTTAAAAATTCACATGGCCCTGGCCTCAATATCTTGTGACTACAGAATAGTTAGGTTTCCACAGATATCAGAAATAAGGTGATCTTAATTAAGCCTCCCCTCATCTGGGGTAGATTCTGCCTCCTAGAGTGCCCATCCTTTGTCTCACAGAATTTCTCAGAGTGTTGTCCCTCGTGTGCTCAGAAGACAATCCCCATTTTCCAGTTCTCTGGCCCCCTGCATAGACCTCCACCCCTTGCCTTGCTGCCCCAACGTGCCCATGGGTCCCCCGGGTACCACCATCGCCGCAGGGGCCACTGTGTAGAATACAACTCAGAATGCAAAAAAGGCACAAACGAGCTGGGGCATTCATCCACTAGTTTCCTATATATCAGTGGACAATGGATTTTTTTTTTTTTTGGTGGTATTACTTCCTAGATGCTTTTAGATTTGCTCTGCATATAGGCCCAGTGCCCACCCATAGCCAGGAGAAGAAAAGAAACTAGAAAGTTAGTCTCTAATAATGACTGTTATTGAAGCACTCTCTTCCTTTGGCTTCTATAATAGCACACTCTACTGGTTTGAGAGTACTGACTCCAGTATTTATTCTTCTAATTCAGTCTTCTTTCATGCTCCTTAGACCATTTGCCTGTTAGATATTATTACTTAGAGAGCTCACATGCATCTGAAATTCACCTTATCCAAAACTCAGCTACAACCTTCCCACCTTCTAAGATGGCTCCTTCCTCTGAATTCCCTGAATATATGATTGGCACCTTCATACGAGTTGCTTAAATCAGAAACCCAGGGTTATTCTAACCTTGTCTCTTTCACTCCCTTCCCTCATTTACCAGCCACTTGGAACCACCATCCTGTTTTCTAAATATCTTTTAAATTCATCTTTTTTTCCTCCACGCGCACTGCCCTAGTGCAGACTCTCATTATTCTTACCTGAATTACTGTTACAAAAGCCTAATTGATCTCCCTGCTTTCTACTCCAACCATTTTCCTCAGTGCAGCCACTATAATATTCCCAAGGGTAAGTTTGATAAATTGTTCCTATACTTACAACCTGAAATGATTGCTCATTGGGCTTAAAATGAAGACCAATCCTACTGAGGTAATGATCAAAGCCCTTTACGAGATAGCCCCTGCTTTTCTCCCTATCCTCAATTCTCGTCACTTCCACACTTAAAGACAGGACTTCAGCATCTTCACACATGTTTTCCCTGCCTGTAAACTCCCTTTCCACTCCCCACTCTGCCTTGACCTTATAACTGCTAATAATTCTTCAGGTCCCAACAGACATTTCCTCCCCAAAGTCTTCACTTCTTGATTAACGTGAGTGGTTTGGTGGGCAGTTATGTATTCCTCTTAGTAATCTTAACTTCCTTGTCAGTCTTTATCATATTTCATTGCAATTAGTTCTAACTGACTTCCTCTTATGCTACACTCTATGATCTGTGGGAGCAGTAATTATGTCTTTCTTATTCACTTTAAAATTTTCAGCAACTAGTTTTAGCCAAATTTTAGCCATAGTTTCTGGAACATTAGGTGCTTAATATATGTCTGCTTATCAAAAGGTTACTTACTACCTTTAGCTCTTTAACAAAGTTACTGGTTACAATAGACTGCCTTTTATGGATATTTTTCTTGATCGTCTCTGTTTCTTCAGTGCCTAGTACAGTGCTGAGTATGTAGAAGACACTTGATAAATGTTAGTTAACTTAAGAAATAAAGATCTTTATATCAATTAGCAATGATATCAAGCACACTACACATTACCAATACTAGACCAACACTCCTAATGAGAATCACCAGTACCATCATGTTTGTGTTCAAGGTAGGTAAGTCATTTTCAGTTTATTAATGTTATTCTCCTTTATAATTATATAAGCAATGATACCAAGCAAATATTATTTCTAAATGAATTCAGAATGAAAGAATACTTGGTAAATAGTATCTGTGAATATTTCCCTATTTTGAGGAAATAAATAATTCACATACTCAGACTTACGAAAAAATTGACAAATCCCTGTAAAAGTGATGAAAATCATTACCATTCCAAGATTCAGTGGTGTGTTTTAGATAGGAGTTAAAGAGACATCCTCAGGGAATTATCCTAGCAGGGAAGCAAAAGAATTTCCCCTATAAACTCTTTGCTCCACAGAACTAAATGTTAAATAGCTTCATGTTAGAAAATGTATTCTCCCTTCCACTAGCTAAATATTTCTCTGTGGCTTGGATGATCATTTCCTAAATCTGTTATGACACACTCCTTCAGAGTGCAGCTCCAAGATGCTTCTGTTCCTTTCCTTCGTCCTTGGAAGGAATGTCTAGTAACTTCCCACCAAATCCTTTATGTCTTTGTTTTCTATCCTGGAAAACAGATGGTCTGTTTCATCCAAAGAGAGTTTCTGTCAGGCAATTGAGAGACCAGGATATCCTGTTTTAAATTGGGGTTATCTGGTGGGAAATGCCATTTTTTGAAAATATCTATTATTCACTGTCTTGTCATGAAGATATCCATGAAACTTGATGAGAGAAGGAGAATATGGTAATACAGATACTGTTTCCTATTCTTCATCATGCTGTAGTCACCCCTTCCTCTCTCCCCCGCAAAGAAAGAAAGCAAATGTCTCTTTGGAAAAGTTCTAAAATAGTACTGAACAAAAACCTTTCAAAATGATTGATAAAGCCCTAAGACTTGGCTATTGGGTGATTGGAACAGGTAAGAGGAGTCAGTGCTGTTGAACTAGTCATTTAATAAGGGGTGGCCCATATTGGAAAGATATGTTTCTGCCATTTTGCATAAGGCAAAAATTCAGCAAGCTTGACTGAGCAAGAGTGTCTGCTGTCAGATACAGTATAGTTCTTTCATTAACCTTAGATTGAATTCTTAAGGTGGTCCAAGCCTTAGGGAGATCTACAAGAAAACCTGATTCACATTTGTTGAATTTTCCATGTATTCCTGAAAAGCTGCCAGATCTGATATCATTGGAAGTACTATGTATTAAAAGAAAACGCAACAAACTATCTTCCCTTGAGATGGGACCATCCCTCATACCTTGACTTTTTTTTTTTGGTTCAGTTGCATCAGGTGCTCTGAGAAAAACAAAATAATATCCTTTTGCATATTGAAATTACTACATTAATTTTCTTCCTGAAAACTAACAAAAGTGTAGAATTTCTCTAGGGTCCACATAGGACATTTCAAAATGAGAGTCCCCTTATTTAAATATGTATGCTTATAGTAGCATACATACTATACAGAGATAACAACTATTTTATATGAAAGAATAAGTGTCAATATGCAGGCAAAAAAAAGCTTTTATATTGTGGTGTTTTTAGGAAAGTTTTAGTTTGATTTTAAACTTGTATTTGATTTTAAATTCTTGTAACCTGCAGAGTTTTATATTACCATGATTACGTTGTTAATTCTTATATTCAGAGTTCTACAGCCCTCTGAAAGCACCCAGGCATATATTCAATGGCTTGTGGATTACCTTGTATTTAGTGAGTTAATATTTTTAGAGACCTTCAGAGAGTCCAATTCACTTCTTAGTATAATACAATACAAACTGCTAATGAGAGATAATTACTATTTTAAGCAGTGTTTTGTGTTAGGTTGTTTGTTCTTTTTTTGTTGCTGTTGTTTGTTTTGTCTTTTGTGTGTGTATGCATGTTTCGTATGTGCCTTTCAAAATACCAATACCTTTTCTTTTTTCATAGTGAAGTTGATATATGCCCACTGATGTACATTAAAGTCTTAAATTCTACTAATTTATATAAGTGTGAGCAATGTAGTCATAGGTCAAATTTCCATATGACCCTGCCACCTCAGACAAAAAGTAAATTTCATTGTGTTTCTATGCTAATGTGAGTTAAAATGCAATAAACCCTTCTTTCTTTTTTTCATTTTCTTGTTCTAATTTTAACAGCAACACCTGCTCGCATATTCACATAACTCTGGCATCCCATTTAAAGTGCATATGTTACAGATTGAAATTCAGTATAGAATAAGGGAGGAGAAATAGTAAGATGACAGAAATTCGAGGGGTGTCATAATTTATTAAGAAAGTTATATCAGCACTTCAGCTTTATTCAGTGTAAAACCACTGCTAACAAGCATAATTTTTTTTCTTCTAAGATATATCTGCTAATTCTGAACAGTGCTTAGACAGTTCAGTATGTTATTGACTAATAACATGAGAAGAAATAGTCTTGATCATTTAAAAGTATACGTGCTAAAGATTTCTGTCTTCAAATATATAATTAACTGGCCATATGGAAATTTTTTGTCAGTGCGTTGATTGGATAGACTCGCAATAGATATAATTTTAACTTTTTAAAATGTTCTCTAAATTCATCTACTGAACGTAAGAGATTCACATTGGCATTTATGTGTTGTGTTTAATAATTCATTGTCAACTCGAAAGTACTGAGTTTAAAATCTTCCTCTTTATTCCAAATTTACTGCATAGGAAAATATTGAGGAAAATGTTATCTCACATCAACATTGTAGACTGAAACTGTCATGCTCTTTACTTTCAAGGGACATAGAAAAATGCATGAATATTTCAGGAACTCTTTACTAAAGTACAGGAGAATAAGATTTGCTTCAGAATACTTATTTGAATTGAGAAAGAACAAAGATGAGATGCTTATTTACTTATACAGCATTTGTATACTACAATGAAAACCTACGTTATAATAGACAAAGAGGTATTCTATAAGAGGAAGTACTTCAGTTTCTGTATTGTCATACTTTTTGACTCCAAGGGGGTGATTCATTCCTTTAAATTTCATCTCAGAAAGATGTTCAAGATCTCAAACAGCTACCCTTGTTGGTCCGTTGAAATTCACACCATACTTGCAAGAAAAACCAATGACACATTTATTTCATGTGGGGCTTATATGGTTGGCGTGCATCCTGAGCCTCTTTCCTCACATAGTATTTTGGAGTATTACAGCACAGTCTAGGAATGTTATCCATTTCAATAGAAGCATCTAACAAGCTTGACCTCAGAATGAGCCTGAAATTTACAAGCTAAATAAAATAACTATATTCTAATCTTGGGAATAGGACCAAAACTATATGGATGATGCAGAGGAAGGAAGATGATTGCAGTTTCTTAGAAAATGCCAGGCACACATAAAGTCTGGTTTCAGCTGTGCTCATAATTACTGCTATTTGACTTTGGAGTTGGAGCCCACTGCTGTATTTCAATATAGGGAAAATGAGAGAGTTCACCTCAGTATAATTGGTATTCTGTTCGATTTTACTTCATTCTGTATTGTTCAAGCTAATAATAAAATAGTACCTGAGAGAGGTTTTTTTCCTCTTGGCATCGAATATATGGTGTTTGCCCAATACAATTTCTCTAACTTGAACTTTCTGACACCAACTAGATGTCCAACAATTCCATTCAATTCAGACACTAATAACTATCTGGAATTAGTGCAGACCCCATAGCTGAAGGGCTCAGTCCCACAAGACTGCTCTCACTTCAGAAGTTCATGGGAAGTCTTGGGCCACTTGTACTTTTGACCGACTGGCTATATAACTCAAGGATTCCCATGACCCCCTTCTCAGGTTCAATAATATGCCAAAATGGCTACAGAACTCATAAAGACACTTTACTTATGCTTAGCAGCTTATTATAAAGAATACAAAGAAGCCAGGTGCAGAGGTACATAGGGTGATGTCTGGAGAGGTCTCCAGGATCTTGTAGAACTGGGGTGTGTCACCCTCTTGAAGAATTGGGGTGTCAGCTTGGATGCATTCACCCATCCAAAAGCCCCCCATACCTTGTCATGGAGGGGTTTTTAATGGAGGTTTCATTAGGTAGGCGTGATTGATTCCATCATTAGCCTGATGATTAACTCAATTTCCAGCCCCTCTCCCCTTCCCAGAGGTTGGAGAGTGGGATGGCATGTTCCAAGTTTCTAATCAAGGATTGGTCTTTCTGATAACTAGCCCTCATCCTGAAGTTACCTAGGGACCCATCTCATTAGAACAGCAGACAATTCTATCACCCTTATCACTCAGGAAATTCCAAGGGTTTTAGGAGCAGGGAACAAAGGAATCAGGGACAAAGACCATGTAAATTTCTATGATATCACTATACCTATTATAAATCAAATGGGTAAATCATAAGTAAAAAGGAGTTAGTTGAAATTATGTTTAGTTTTCTATATGATTGCTGGTTTTAAGTCACTCATATTGAATACTGATTTTGCACATGGCAGACGCTTGACTATCTTAAATGCCAAGGTCTCTGGGCATCAGGCACAGTTTCCACACCCTCCAAAATGAGACTAAATTGACCACGTTTCCTGTGTGTGATTTTGTCAGTTGACACCTGTGGTATTAGCCACCACCCTCTGTTTCCCACAAGGCTTTATGTTCATGTCTTCAACTTTCTCCAACTCTCTGTGTCCCCTGGAACTATCCTTCCATAGTTATCAGCCTGTCTTCATAACTCAAACAGTTCTCCATGTGCTTCCTTCTCCATCTGCTTTAGTAAAACCTGCCTGTGCCCTGAGGACCCAGGTTCTGCAGGTGGTCTCTCCAGTGGTAGCACTTCATTCCCTCACTGCTCATGTACTTTGGTCGCAAGTCATGGGGTTACTACTCTCCTTTGCCTCTTGCAACCACTACCCTCTACTCTATTTAACATTTCTATATGACTCTTTCCTCTTTCAGCTTTTTGTCTTTCATACTCAGGTCAAGTCATCCTCTTTCATTGTACCTAGGGACAACCAGTTGCATTCTTCTCCAAATAAAATTCAGCTAGAATTCTGTGAGGTTCCAACATACCACCAAGCCTGGTTGTCAAACTCATGAAGTTTCTAGTCCACTGACCCTTCAGTCTCTCATTTAATCATTTCAGTCTCTCTTTCCTCACGTCTCTTTTTTTCTACCATGGCCCCTGGGTCTGATAACACTTTTCCTTATATCTTAAATGTCCTGTTCTTCTCTTTTAGTTTATTTACATGTGAGAATTTATTGAAGTTACATAACAGTTACATCTTCCATTTAGATCACATCATGTATGCATAAAGTTGCAGGAAAGTTATATGTTTCTTTTGACCTTGTCCATCAAAGTATTTAGTGATTTCAGTATGAGAACAAAATATATTACTCTTTATATACTTACCTTTAAAAGTGAGATACCATTGCCACAGTCTTCTGTACTTTGTTCTCATAAGTTATTCCCTCTAAGAAAAACTTGGGATCCAGGGCTGAATTTCTCTGTCCTGCATGCCTGAGTCTCACTCAGTTGGACAACTAGAAAGAAGTCCCTGGTTAAAATAAATTATCATAGCAAGGGGAAAACTTCAAGGTTAGACCTGGTCCTACAGGAAAAAACTGAGAGTAGGAGGAATCCAGTCTTAGGGGAAAGGGTGGTCAGCAATAGGACAAGAGCTTGAAATGGGGTCTGTGGACCTCCTATTAGACCCTGTCTACACTGTCTCCCCAATCCTTCCACGAGCTTCTCCCATCTTCCTTAAATCCCTTTGGGATCATCCAAATGTAGAAGAAATTCAAACTGGCTCCACAAAAAAATAGAAATAGACAATAAATATAATTTGCTCAACCTCACTGGTAACATGAGTACTTGGAATAAAAACAGTAAGATACATTGGATGGGTTTTAAACAATGAGGGATGCTTTTGAAGGAATATATTTTGTTCCAGTTAGAAATGTAATGTGGCATAAAATGCTATGGAGGCATTTTAAGGCAGCAATGATCCAGATTTCAGATTTTTAAAAATACCAGAATAACAATATTACAACAACGAAATACTGTTATTTAGATATTTAATAACATCTCAATATTCTGGCATCATGGAATACTGGAAGCCAGTATCACCCCACCTGCGGGCAGGGAAGAGTAGAGGAAAGTTTGTCTCAAACCATAGATTTGATAGTCTGGGGACTTCCCTGGTGGCGCAGTGGTTAAGAATCCGCTTGCCAATGCAGGGGACATGGGTTCGATCCCTGGTCCTGGAAGACCCCACATGCTGCGGAGCAACTAAGCCCATGTGCCACAACTACTGAGCCTGTGCTCTAGAGCCCGTGAGCCACAACTACTGAGCCCGGGTGCCACAACTACTGACGCCCACATGCCTACAGCCCGTGCTCCCCATCAAGAGAAGCCACCGCAATGAGAAGCCCACACAGTGCAGTGAAGAGTAGCCCCTGCTCGTCACAACTAGAGAAAGCACGCACACAGCAACAAAGACCCAACGCAGCCCCCCCCAAAAAAACAACCTGTAAATAAATAAATAAATAAATAGTCTGGTCTGTTTAACAGTGTCTGTAGATGTCACAGTGTCAGAATTTGAGGTATCATAGAACCAGCGCCTTTTTGGTTACCCCACTCTGATTTTACCTTGCACCTCTCAAATGATAAACAGTAGCGTTTCAAAATTCTTGCACTGAATGTATTGAAGTTGAATGAGACACAATCTTCTCCAGTAGATTATCTCTTTAATTGTTTAATAATAGTAAAAGTACGGTGTTTAATCAAGATCTTTAATAAAATGAAACATACATTTATACCAACCAGAGCTATAAAAATAAACTGTGGCACACAGAAAGGAGACTCAGAAGATAAAACTCAAATTTAATATGAACAATGAAGGAAAAGTTTCTCAAGTACTCAAGTGTATCCATACACACATAGTAATTTTAAAGGCTCTCTTGTCTAGGGAGGCAGAAGTCACAAAACTCTGCTAACCCTGAAAGGGCCAGACATGAAGACAATAGTGTAAACCTGGGAAAGCAAGGATTTCCCCTAAAAGGATCAAAATTAATTTTTCTTCAGACTAGCAGAGTTGGGAGAAGGAAAGCTCCAAGTCCAAAATGATTGGCTATTGTTAAAATGTTCTGTAACACAAAGAAAGTAAACTTGCTACTTCTCTGTCTGAAACCCATCATGCTGATATCCAAAAACTGTACCAAAAAGAAAATGAAAAACCAATCTCACTTAGGAATATTGATGCAAATTCTAAGTAAAATATTAGCAAATAGAATCTAGAAGTACATTAAAAGAGTACTTCAGCATGGCCAATTGGGATTCAACCCAGAAATTCAAACTGATTCAATGTTTTAAAAGGCATTAATAATATTCAGCATATTAATGAGTTAAAGGAGAAACAAGCAAAGGATGGCTTCAACATATGCTGATATGACATTTGAAAAATTCCATTACCCACTCCTGATTCAAGAAGAAAAAGTCTTAGAGAAATAGGAATAAAGAGAAATTTCCTTTACATGAAAAAAATGTGGATGCCAACTAAGTTTCATGATGAAGAGTGAAGCACTTGAAGTATTACAATTAAAGTCAGAAATATAACAGTGATGCCCACTATGATTGGTAGTGTTTAAAACTAATGATGAAACATGTGAAATGTTGGCACAAAGGGGAAAATGTTATTTCAGCCATTTATTCCACAAATATTGATAGACAGCCTATCAAGTGTTGGCCATATAATAAGGCTCTTAGGATATATAGTCAGTCCTCCATATCCAAGAGTTCTGCATCCACAGATTCAGCCAAACTCCAATCAAAAATATTCAGAAAAAGATTTCAGAAAGTTCCCAGAAGCAAAACTTGAATTTGTCACGTGCCAGCAACTATTTATACAGTGTTTACATTGTATTTACAACTATTTACATAGCTTCTACATTGCATTAGGTATTATAAGTAATCTAGAGATGATTTAAAGTAAACAAGTATATAGGACGATGTACATTGTTTAGCTGCAGATACTATCCATTTTATATAAGGACTTAAGCATCTGGATTTTTGTACCCGTGGGGGTCCTCGGATCAGTCATCTGTTGATACTGGAGAACCACCGTATAGCCATGTAAAGATGGACTGGTTGCACTCTTGGAGTTTATATTCAAATGGGGTAGATTATTTGCAGATTATATTAATATTATGACTGCAATGCCTGGAGGTATAAAAAACAGTATCAACTGCATTTTAAAATTTTAGTTGGACTTTAAAATTACCATACAAATGTTAATAAGCAGTTAGCAAAGATGATTAAATACAACTATTCCAGTTGTTTGTTCCAGTAAAGAAACAACAAAAAAATCTAGGCATATAGAAAAATGCATACTTTTAAGAAAATGATAAGTTTCAAGTGTGAGAAATAATGCCTTTTAAAAGAGGAGACAATTCCTATTCTTGCATAGGAAGATTCAATACTGTCATGATAAAAATCCTTCTTAAATTAATCTCTAAAACAAATAAAACCCCAATGTGAATCACAACATAACTTTTTTTTAAACTTCATGAATTTCATCTAGAAATATAAATATCTGAGACTTGGATGGGAAATGCTGGAAAGAAAGAATAATCTAGAGGAACTATTCATGTCAGATTTTAAATTGTTTTCATAAAGCTACAATAATTAAAATAGTGTGGTAACAGTAAGAGAATAGACAATCCAGTGGTGCAGAATAATCAACAAATAGATTAAAACATTTATTGGAATTCACTGTGTGATAAAGATGGCATTGCAAATCACTGGGAAAATGATAAGTATTCAGTCACTGATGTTTTGTACAGTAACATAGTCATTTAAAAATAATGATAATACAACTGGATCCCTACCTCAAAGTTAACAACAGAATGAATTCCAAATGAGTTAAAGGTTTAAATGTTCTTAAAAATCAGCAGAAGTATTGAAATGAGATGTGATTGAATATTATGATAATCTTGGATTAGGGAAGAATTTCCCAAGCCTGGCACAAAATCTAGAAATCATAAAGAGAACTGGTACATTTTTACTACATCCCAATTTAAAACTTCTACATGAATCAAGAAACTCCCCTAAATATTAATAACAAAATATATTCATAACATATAGTACATAAAATAAGCTTAATGTCCTTCAGATAAAAGGAGATCTTATATATTGATGATTAAATAAACATTTTTTAAATGGGCAAAGGCTATGTGAACAGGTAACTCATGGAACAGGAGGTACAAATACCCAACATCAAATAAAATATGTTAAATTTCACTAAACAAATAAAAGTTAAAACAACAAAGAGATGTAAATTTTAACCTATCTGATTGGTAAAAGGCAAAATGACTGGTACTCTCCAGTCTGGGTGAGAGTAAAGGAAATGAGCACTCAGAATACTGCTTGGATTGTAGATGAGTTCAGTATAACCTTTTTGGGAGCAATTTGTCAATATAAGTCAATATTTTAATTGCTAATGTCCTTTTAACTATAAATTGCAATTTTAGGAATAAGTCTATAGGAGAAAAATAGTATATAATGCATGTTTGGATGTTTAAGCATGGTATTTGTGTTACTTTAAAAGCAGAAATTTGGAACAACCTAAGTTTTCATCTTTAGGGGTTGGTTAAATGTTTCTTTACAATGCATATACTAGAATATTATGCAGTGGTTGAAAATATTGAAGTATATCTATATATTCTAATTTGGAAAATGTCCATGGTCAATTGCTAAATGAAAAGGTAATAGTATGTTCTCTACTATATAATCTAACTACTGTAATTCAACTGGCTATGGGGTTTATATTTGTAAATTCACAGGGACATTTGAGTAAGGCTATACATCAGATTAACAGTTCATCCCTAGAAAATTAGATTCAGAAGAAGAAAGCAGAGCAGGGAGAGGAGAGTATCATACGTTCTACTTTATATCCTTCTGTATTGTCTAAATTTCTTTTATAAGGAGCATGCATGACTTTTATAATATAAAATATCTACAAAGATCTAAAAGTTCTTTGCAGAAAATAAATCTGAAGATAGCCCTCTGTGTTTTCCAATTCCCTTTGAGAAAAAGTTCTTTTATTTATACTAGCATGCTGGATTTCTAGCAAAAGTTAACTTTATGAACAAGTTAATAATCTAAGTTTTGAATTATTTATTTGCATTTTGAAACTTTAAGGCAGAGAGGGCAGCTCCATATTTCCTCCCCTTCAGATCATAATCCTCCCTCTGCTACTACTGTCTTCTCCATATTGATGAGGTGCAGAGAGCGGAAAGAATGTTCCATTTCAGGTGGAGGGTGTGCCCTGCCCTCTTCCACACGAAAATTGTGAAGGGCAGCAGAACTGAATTCAGCTGACAAATGTTTAGCCATTCCAGGACTTAATAGTGAGGTAGCATAGAAAAGTACATTTACAGATATTGGTAGGATGGATTCCTGATTAAAGATTTTTTTCCTGCTTTGGCCTAGATTCAAGGATCTGCTTCATCTCCAACCCGCCTCCACCCACTAGCCTTACAGGCTGGTTTGGTCCTTGGGGAAATTTGGGATTTGATTCTAAGTCTTTAAGAGGACTATCTCTGGTCCTGGTTCCTACGGTCTGGAAGTCCATTTGGCTTCTAGTGTAACGCAAGAAATTTGTTTGTTGCGAGAAAGGAATGTGGGATTTATTTTGGCCAGTCCCCATGGAGTAAGCTCCAAAAAGCGCTCGTACGGATCCAGTCCCCTGGAGTGATTCTTGCTTCCTTGCAGTTCTCCTGACCAGTGAGCAGCACACCAGACCAGAGGTGCAGCCCAGGCCAGGCCCAGGGTATCATAGGTTCTTAAAAATGAATGTACCTGTATTTGTATCCATTGTGCTACTAATATTTGCCTGAGGACCAGTAGCTCTGTAATTTTCTATTTTCTAGACAGTGGCTCTTATCTATTGAGTTATGTTTTGTCTGTGTGCTGAGCAGATCTCAGAGTAAAGCAGTTTTTAATGTTTTCTAAAGATTCTCATTGTTCATTCATCACTATTCTGTCAAATACTTAGCACATTAATTGACCAAAAATCCGGCAGGTGTGAATGGCATTGGTTTGAGTTACTTCCTCTCTAATCCTTTGCCAGATCTCTGATACTGTAAGAAACATTACGCCATGTCTGATCTGTCCCCTGTATTTCAAAAACTCATTCTTCTAGAATGACCGAGTCCTTCCAAGGCTGGGAAAAAAAGTCAATGCTGCACTTCAAACATGATTAGGAAACAATAGAGCCACTGGCACAAAAAAGGAGAGCTGAAGAGAATTTACCAAGCCTGGCTTGGCATTTTACCATGCATATTCTGCCTGTTTTTAGTTTTGGCAACTAACCTACTGGTGGAATTGTGTGCTTCCAGGATGAAAGAGAAAAGACACATAGGCAGGAAGGAACAAATTCTATTTTAGCAACACACTTTGTTATTGTGGTCACACAGCAGATGCCGTGTTCTACAGCAACACTTCTCTAGCTCCTGATAAGCATTTAAATATTGCAAGGTTGCCTGAGATTTTATCTTTGGTGACCTGAGAGCCTTAAGCTTCAGGGAGGTAATATGAAACACTTTCCTTATCAAATTTCCTTTTTTTTTATATACCATTTTCTTACCTGAAACCCTTAACAGTTGTTTTAGTGCAGAGATCATCGGATGGATTTATCTCGAAGAAAAAATGCTGTGGCAAAGGCTTTTAGGTTTTCTTTCTGATTTCTGAAGATCCTGGAAAACCCTCCAACTGTGAAACTTTTATGTTGAGACAAAAACTACCAGGAAATGACAACAGTCCTGTTTTAAGAGTAGCATAATAATATTGAAGGAATAGGAAGCATGACCATAAGTTTTAAGGGGGTGTATTGTCTGCTTGGGTTGCCGTTACAAAATACCACCGATTAGGTGGTTTAAAGAACAGAGATTTATTTCCTCACAGTTCTAGAGGTCAGAAGTCCAAGATCAAGGTGTTGGCAGGTTTGATTTATCTTGAGGCCTCTCTTTGTGGCTTGAAGATGGCTGCTTTCTTGCTGACGTCACATGCTCTTCCCTGGTGCCCCTCTTCTTATAAGGACAGCAGTTATATTGGATTAGGGCTCCACCTGAAGGGCCCCATTTTAACTTAATCACCACTTTAAAGACCTTATCTCCAAATATGGTTACATTGAGGTACTGAGAGTTGGGACGTCAACATAGGAATGGGGTGGGAGGTGGGAATTCAGCTCATAACTGGGGAGAGAATGTGTTCCATAGAAAGGCACACGTGTAAATAGAAGGAATAGGCAGTGAGTAACAGCAAAGTTCACGGGCACTAAGGAGAAACTGTGATGACTGATTAGGGCCAGTGACTTGTAGAAGGAAACTCCCTGGTTTCTTTAGTCATAATATTGGCTCTTCTACTAACTATGATCCTGGAAATCCCTTAACCTCTTGAAGTCATACCAGATCCTTCTCTGTGACATAGGATAAAAATGGCCACTGATCCCATCATGCGGGGATCAAGTAAAATCTATAGGTTTTTTTTTTTTAAGTGAAATCTGTAAATGCAAAGCCTTTTTATAATCAGGGTGTCTCTGAGGCAATTTCTTGGTGGAGGTGGGTGTCAAAGAACATTCCTTTTTTTTTTTTTAATACAGCAGGTTCTTATTAGTTATCTATTTTATACATATTAGTGTATCTATGTCAATCCCAATCTCCCAGTTCATCCCACCACCACTCCCCCCCCGCTTCCCCCCATTGGTGTCCATATGTTTGTTCTCTACATCTGTGTCTCTATTTCTGCCTTGCAAACCGGTTCATCTGTACCATTTTTCTAGATTCCACATATATGTGTTAATATACAATATTTGTTTTTCTCTTTCTGACTTACTTCACTCTGTATGACAGTCTCTAGGTCCAACCATGTCTCAACAAATGACCCAATTTCATTCCTTTTTATGACTAATATTCCATTGTATATATATACCACATCTTTATCCATTCATCTGTCAATGGACATTTAGGTTGACTCCATGACCTGGCTATTGTAGATAGTGCTGCAAGGAACATTGGGGTGCATGTGTCTTTTTTTTTTTAAATCACACTGGATTAGTTTTATTTATTCCGTATGAATTTGATTTAAAAGCTGTCAAACATAAGTCTACATTTTTAACAGCAGAATAATTTCACAAAACCGGCTATGAGAGGTATTCAGGTAGAACATAGTTTTCAAAACAAAACAAAACAATGTCTGATATGTTCTAGACAGTTACCCTTTTGTTCACTCATGACAACTGAAACTAACCATCAAATGGATAAAGCAATCCAAGTCCAGTCAAGTAATCCTTAGGGCATATGAAAAGAAAGCCTTTTTATTTTTTATAATATCTTTATTGGAGTATAATTGCTTTACAATGCTGTGTTAGTTTCTGCTTTATAACAAAGTGAATCAGCTATACATAGAAATATATCCCCATATCGCCTCCCTCTTGCGTCTCCCTCCCATCTGCCCTATCCCACCCCTCTAGGTGGTCACAAAGCACTAAGCTGATCTCCCTGTGCTATGAGGCTTCTTCCCCCTAGCTATTTTACATTTGGTAGTGTATATATGTCTATGCCACTCTCTCACTTCGTCCCAGCTTGCCCTTCCCCTTCCCCGTGTCCTCAAGTCCATTCTCTACATCTGCATCTTTATTCCTGTCCTGCCCCTAGGTTCTTCAGAATCTTTTTTTTTTTTTTTAGATTCCGTATATGTGTGTTGCAATACGGTATTTGTTTTTCTCTTTCTGACTTACTTCACTCTGTATGACAGTCTCTAGATCCATCCACGTCTCTACGAATGACCTAATTTCGTTCCTTTTTATGGCTGGGTAATATTCCATTGTATATATGTACCACAACTTCTTTACCCATTCATCTGCCCATGGGCATTTAGGTTGCTTCCATGACTTGGCTCTTGTAAATAGTGCTGCAATGAACATTGGGGTGCATCTGTCTTTTAGAATTATGGTTTTCTCTGGGTATATGCCCAGTAGTGGGATTGCTACATCACATGGTAATTCTATTTTTAGTTTTCTAAGGAGCGTCCATACTGTTCTCCATAGTGGCTGTATCAATTTACATTCCCATCAACAGCTCAAGAGGGTTCCATTTTCTCCACACCCTCTCCAGCATTTGTTGTTTGTAGATTTTCTGATGATGCCCATTCTGACTGGTGTGAGGTGATACCTCATTGTAGTTTCGATTTGCATTTCTCTAATAATTAGTGATGTTGAGCAGCTTTTCATGTGCTCTTTGGCCATCTGTATATCTTCTTTGGAGAGATGTCTATTTAGGTCTTCTGCCCATTTTTGGATTGGGTTGTTTGTTTTGTTAATATTGAGCTGCATGAGCTGTTTGTATATTTTGGAGATTAATCCTTTGTATGTTGATTTGTTTGCAAGTATTTTCTCCCATTCTGAGAGGTGTCTTTTGGTCTTGTTTATGGTTTCCTTTGCTGTGCAAAAGCTTTTAAGTTTCATTAGGTCCCATTTGTTTATTTTTGTTTTTATTTCCATTACTCTAGGTGGTGGATCAAAAAAGATCTCACTGTGATTTATGTCAAAGAGTGTTCTTCCTATGTTTTCCTTTAAAAGTTTTATAGTGTCTGGTCTTACATTTGGTCTCTAATCCATTTTCAGTTTATTTTTGTGTATGGTGTTAGGGAGTGTTCTAATTTCATTCCTTTACATGTAGCTGTCCAGTTTTCCCAGCACCAATTATTGAAGAGACTGTCCTTTCTCCATTGTATATCCTTGCCTCCTTTGTCATAGATTAGTTGACCACAGGTGTGTGGGTTTACCTCTGGGCTTTCTATCCTGTTCCATTGATCTATATTTCTGTTTTTGTGCCAGTACAATATTGTCTTGATTACTGTAGCTTTGTAGTATAGTTTGAAGTCAGGAAGTCTGATTCCTCCAGCTTGGCTTTTCTCCCTCAAGACTGCTTTGGCTATTTGGGGTCTTTTGTGTATCCATACAAATTTTTAGATTTTTTGTTCTAGTTCTGTAAAAAATGCCATTGGTAATTTGATAGGGATTATGTTGAATCTGTAGATTGCTTTGGGTAGTATAGTCATTTTCACAATATTTATTCTTCCAGTCCAAGAACATGGTATATCTCTCCATCTACTGGTATCATCTTTAATTTCTTTCATCAGTGTCTTACAGTTTTCTGCATAGAGGTCTTTTGTCTCCCTGGGTAGGTATTTTATTCTTTTTGTTGCAATAGTAAATGGGAGTGTTTCCTTAATTTCTCTTTCTGATCTTTCATTGTTAGTGTATAGGAATGCAAGAGATTTCTATGCATTAATTTTGTATCCTGCAACTTTACCAAATTCATTGATTAGCTCTAGTAGTTTTCTGTTGGCATCTTTAGGATTCTCTATGTGTAGTATCATGTCATCTGCAAACAGTGAGAGTTTTACTTCTTCTTTTCCAACTTGTATTCCTTTTATTTCTTTTTCTTCTCTGATTGCCATGGCTAGGACTTCCAAAACTATGTTGAATAATAGTGGTGAGGGTGGACATCCTTGTCTTGTTCCTGATCTTAGAGGAAATGCTTTCAGTTTTTCACCATTGAGAATGATGTTTGCTGTGGATTTGTCGTATATGGCCTTTATTACATTGAGGTAGGTTCCCGCTATGCACGCTTTCTGGAGTTTTTTTTTTATCATAAATGGGTGTTGAATTTTGTCAAAAACTTTTTCTGCATCTATTGAGATGATCATATGGTTTTTATTCTTCAATTTGTTAATATGGTGTATCTCATTGATTGATTTGCATTTATTGAAGAATCCTTGCATCCCTGGGATAAATCCCACTTGATCATGGTGTATGAGCCTTTTAATGTGTTGTTGGATTCTGTTTGCTAGTATTTGTTGAGGATTTCTGCTATATTCATCAGTGATATTGGTCTGTAATTTTCTATTTTTGTAGTATGTTTGTTTGTTTTTGGCATCAGGGTGATGGTGGCCTCATAGAATGAGTTTGGGAGTGTTCCTTTCTCTGCAATTTTTTGGAAGAGTTTGAGAAGTATGGGTGTTAGCTCTTCTTTAAATGTTTGATAGAATTCATCTGTGAAGCCATCTGGTCCTGGAATTTTGTTTGTTGGAAGATTTTTCATCACAGTTTCAATATCATTACTTGTGATTTGTCTGTTCATATTTTCTCTTTCTTCCTTGTTCAGTCTTGGAAGGTTATACCTTTCTAAGAATTTGCCCGTTTCTTCCAGGTTGTCCATTTTATTGGCATAGAGTTGCTTGTACTAGTCTCTTAGGATGCTTTGTGTTTCTGCGGTGTCCGTTGTAACTTCTCCTTTTTTGTATCTAATTTTATTGATGAGTCCTCGCCCTCTTTTTCTTGATGAGTCTGGCTAATGGTTTATCTATTTTGTTTATCTTCTCAAAGAACCAGCTTTTAGTTTTATTGATCTTTGCTATTGTTTTCTTTGTTTCATTTATTTCTGCTCTGATCTTTATGATTTATTTCCTTCTGCTAACGTTGGGTTTTGTTTGTTCTTCTTTCTCTAGTTCCTTTAGGTGTAAGCTTAGATTGAGATATTTCTTGTTTCTTGAGGTAGGCTTGTATAGCTATAAACTTTCCTCTTAGAACTGCTTTTGCTGCGTCCCATAGGTTTTGGATCATTGTGTTTTCATTGTCATTTGTCTCTAGGTATTTTTTGATTTCCTTTTTGATTTCATCAGTGATCTCTTGGTTATTTAGTAACGTATTGTTTAGCCTCCATGTGTTTGCTCTTTTTACGTTTTTTCCCCTGTAATTCATTTCTAATCTCATAGTGCTGTGGTCAGAAAAGATGCTTGATATGATGTCAATTTTCTTAAATTTACTGAGGCTTGATTTGTGATACAAGATGTGATCTATCCTGGAGAATGTTCCATGCACACTTGAGTAGAAAGTGTAATCTGCTGTTTTAGGATGGAATGTCCTATAAATACCAATTAAATCTATCTGGTCTATTGTGTCATTTAAATATTTTGTTTCCTTATTAATTTTCTGTTTGGATGATCTGTCTATTGGTGTAAGTGAAGTGTTAAAGTCCCCCACTCTTATTGTGTTACAGTCAGTTTCCTCTTTTAGAGCTGTTAGCAGTTGCCTTATGTATTGAGGTGCTCCTATGTTGGGTGCATATATATTTATAATTGTTATATCTTCTTCTTGGATTGATCCCTTGATCATTATGTAGTGTCCTTCCTTGTCTCTTGTAATGTTCTTTATTTTAAAGTCATTTTATCTGATATGAGTATTGCTACTCCAGCTTTCTTTTGATTTTTGGAATGGCTTTTTCCATCCCCTCACTTTCAGTCTGTATGTGTCCCTAGGTCTGAAGTGGGTCTCTTGTAGACAGCATATATATGGATCTTGTTTTTTTAACCATTTAACAAGCCTGTGTCTTTTGGTTGGAGCATTTAATCTATTCACGCTTAAGGTAATTATCTATATGTATGTTCCTATCAGCATTTTCTTAATTGTTTTGGGTTTGTTTTTGTAGGTCCTTTTCATCCCTTGTGTTTCCCACTTAGAGAAGTTCCTTTAGCGTTTGTTGTAGAGCTGGTTTGATGGTGCTGAATTCTCCTAGCTTTTGCTTGTCTGTAAAGCTTTTGATTTCTCCATCAAATCTGAATGAGATCCTTGCCTTGTAGACTAATCCTGGTTGTAGGTTCTTCCCTTTCATCACTTTAAGTATATCATGCCACTCCCTTCTGGCTTGTAGAGTTTCTGCTGAGAAATCAGCTGTTAACCTTATGGGAGTTCCCATGTATGTTATTTGTCATTTTTCCCTTGCTGTTTTCAATAATTTTTCTTTGTCTTTTATTTTTGCCAATGTGATTGCTATGTGTCTCGGCATGTTTCTCCTTGGGTTTATCCTGTATGGGACTCTCTGCACTTCCTGGACTTGGGTGACTATTTCCTTTCCCATGTTAGGGAAGTTTTTGACTATAATCTCTTCAAATATTTTCTCTGGTCCTTTCTCTCTCTCTTCTCCTTCTGGGACCCCTATTATGCAAATGTTATTGCTTTTAATGTTGTCCCAGAGGTCTCTTAGGCTGTCTTCATTTCTTTTCATTCTTTATTCTGTTGTGCAGCAGTGAATTCCACCATTCTTTCTTCCAAGTCACTTATCTGTTCTTCTGCCTCAGTTATTCTGCTATTGATTCCTTCTAGTGTATTTTTCATTTCAGTTATTGTATTTTTCATCTCTGTTTGTTTGTTTCTTTAATTCTTCTAGGTGTTTGTTCTTTAATTTTTCTAGGTGTTTGTTAAACATTTCTTGCATCTTCTTGATCTTTGCCTCCATTCTTTTTCTGAGCTCCTGGATCATCTTCCCTATCATTATACTGAATTCTTTTTCTGGATGGTTGCCCATCTCCACTTCTTTTAGTTGTTTTTCTGGGGTTTTACCTTGTTCCTTCATCTGGTACATAGCCCTCTGCCTTTTCTTTTTGTCTGTCTTTCTGTGAATGTGGTTTTCCTTCCACAGCCTTCAGGATTGTAGTTCTTCTTGCTTCTACTGTCTGCCCTCTGGTGGATGAGGTTATCTAAGAGGCTTGTGCAGGCCTCATGGTGGGAGGGACTGGTGGTGTGTAGAGTTGGGTGCTGCTCTGGTGGGTAGAGCTCAGTAAAACTTTAATCTGCTGGTCTGCTGATGGTTGGTGAGTTCCCTCCCTGTTGGTTGTTTGGCCTGAGGTGACCCAGCACTAGAGGCTACAGGCTCTTTGGTTGGGCTAATGGCAGACTCTGGGAGGGCTCCTGCCAAGGAGTCCTTCTCAGCACTTCTACTGCCAGTGTCCTTGTCCCCACAGTGAGCCACAGCCACCCCCTCCTCTGCAGGAGACCCTCCAACACTAGCAGGTAGGTCTATCAGTGTCCTGTGGGGTCACTGCTCCTTCCCCCAGGGTCCTGATGCACACACTACTTTGTGTGTGCCCTCCAAGAGTGGATTCTCTGTTTCCCCCAGTCCTGTCAAAGCCCTGCAGTCAAATCCCACTAACCTTCAAAGTCTGTAAGTCTAGGAATTCCTTCTCCCGTTGCCAGACCCCCAGGTTGGGAAGCCTGACTTGGGGCTCAGAACCTCCACTCCAGTGGGTAGACTTCTGTGGTATAATTGTTCTCCAGTTTGTGAGTCACCCAGCCAGCGATTATGGGATTTGGTTTTACTGTGATCGCCCCCCTCCTACCATCTCATTTTGGCTTCTTGGTCTTTGGATGTGGGTATCTTTTTTGGTGAATTCCAGTGTCTTCCCGTCAATAGTTGTTCAGCAGTTAGTTGTGATTTCAGTGCTCTCACAAGAGGGAGTGAGTGCACATCCTTCTACTCCACCATCTTAACCCAATCTCCAAGCACCTTCTGAACAGAGGAGAAAGCTGGCAGAACAAAGTGCACATTGTCCATGTGAGAATGGTCCATGTACATAAGGCAAGTATTTTTTGAGTAAGGGGTAATTAGAAAATCTAGTTATTGGACTGGACAGCTCAAACAGAACAAATAGCGAAAGGTACACTTACTATCTCTTTCTCAGGACTTGCAGTCTTAATTTTGTTGTTGTTTTTGTTTTTGTTTTGCAGTACGCGGGCCTCTCACTGTTGTGACCTCTCCCGTGGCAGAGCACAGGCTCTGGACACACAGGCTCAGCGGCTATGGCTCACGGGCCTAGCCGCTCCGTGGCATGTGGGGTCTTCCCGGACCGGGGCATGAACCTGTGTCCCCTGCATTGGCAGGTGAACTCTCAACCACTGCGCCACCAGGGAAGCCCTGTTTGTTTTTTATACCCCGGGGAACTGGATAATTAGGTAATTGCTACATGACCTAGCCACCCCACATAGATCACAGTGCCCTAGTTTCCACATATATAAAAGTCAGAAAACATCTGCTTAGTTGATTCACAGAGATTCAATGAAATAATAGATGAGAAAGTTCTTTGAAATGATTAAAAGAAACTATCCAGTTGGAAAGTAACATTTTATATAACAAACTAGTTTTTATCTAACACCTAGCGTATGATCAGAGCCAAATAAATTGTCCATTGGCTGAAAATGATAGTCTAAACAAAACACTACATTTTTAAGGAGGGTGTAATTCCAAGATGATACTTTTGGAATTCAATTCTCAGCATTGTATAGGAAGGAGAAATGAAAGCAACAGGGTGGCTGACAGGGATGTTGTTATAGCACACCAGGCGTAATCCAAATAGGGCCAGTCCAAATATTGTGAAAATGGTGGGGGAAGTGATGACATACTTTGAAAATTGGTGACATCAGCAGATAAGTAAAGAAAGGAAGAAAGCTAAACAAACTGGCCAGTCCTGCAATGTATTGACATAAGGCAAGTTTCTTCTTTATAGAATGAAAAAGTGTGTTTCTACAAGCTTTTATCAAATCCTTATGCAATGCACAATAAATTGCTTTGTCTGCAAGATTATTCTATAGAATAATAATCTTTACTCTTAGAACTTTCATGGAATTCTGCCCAAGTTTTCTTTTTCTCAATTTCACTCTCCATTACTCCTAGATTGAAGTGCTCTTTATAATTTTTAGCATTCAGCATTTTCCATTTCTCCCTTTCACCATCAACAAAAGTGTCCCTCCTTCTGTATTTAGGTATTTTCCCCACATATTTTCTTATTCTTTTTCCATACTTGTGTAATTATTTTCCCAAACTTAAAATTGGCATAGAGTAACTTCCTGGATCTCATAAAATGGGTAGAGTAGATTGTTTGAAGAACTGGCTATATTATTCTCCTTCCTATAAACATACCCTTACCATGTTACTTGGCAATTCTGCCCATCAAGAGATGGATTCTACTCTCCTACCCCTTCAATCTGGGCTGGCCGTGTGACTTGCTTTGGCCAATAGAATGTGGCAAAAGTTATGGCATGCAAATCCAAGTTCAGGCATCAAGAGAGTCTTGATTATCTGCTCTGTTGAAAAATTCTGACCAGCCGATGTGTAGACTAGCTTGCCAGAGGATAAGAATTTGTGTTGTAGAAATGACTCATCCCAGCAGACTGTAGATACATAGGCAGCTGAGCCCAGAAGAACCAGTCAGTTGAGCTTAGCCCAAATTGCTGGCCCACAGAATCAAGAGCTAAATAAATACATTTTGAAGTGATTTCTTATGTAGCAAAAACTAACTATTAAAATGGGCTACTATGAGAAATATTTGTAGCAGTTTGATGCAATAAAAACTGTAAAAAACATCAGTGTGTTACTGAATAAATAATGAGAAATAAAATTCTCTCCAGGATATATCAAATTCTTTAATTTTATAATATTTTAACGTCCAGATATGTTCTTTATTAACATTTGGAACATCCCAATATTCTTAAATATGCCAAAGCAAAAAGTTGAGAAGGTGTACTATTTTCTTTTAACTTCATTCTTCCTAACATCTCCTATGAGTTCAAGTAGGAAGAGGATCTCACAGTGAACAGAAACCAGAAAAAGTTAATTTTCTTGGTGCTGTCAAGGAGAGGACATTGGCTTGATGCCATTGCTGCTTTGGGGTCATAGCCAACCTGGGAATGAACAGCTGTTGTTATTCAGAAAAATTCAGACAATATTTGGGAAGACATAATTCAGGGGAAAAAAGTAAAAGGAAAAATGGGAAAGAAAGCAAGCTAAATCAGAATAGCACTTTTAGACTTTAAAAATATCTAATGATTACAGAAGTGTTTAATGTACCTTTCAATATAGTTGGGGGTGGGGAGGATGGGAAAAGCAGAATTTGTGATGTCCCTAGCAAGGCATTTGGGAGGGAAATGATATAGTGAAAGAATATGTGATTTGGGATCAAGAGAAGTAGATTCTAGTTTTGGCTAAGACAATAATTTCCTTTTTTTCGCATACACAGAGAAATAAATATCTTTCAGTTCTGTTTTCAAATCTATCTATAATACACACCATTTAAAAACATATTAATGATATATAAAGATTCATTGATGGAGAAATTTTCTTGTCAAATATTTCTTTCTCCTTTTTCCTATTCTATAAAGCAGTAGTTCTTAAAGTCTGGTGTGAGATCCCAGGGGTCCCAGAGACCAGACACAACTATTAAAAAAATCCAGCTGTCTTCCATTAAGCTGGGCATTAGGACATTTGAAAATATTTTATACAATTTTATTATTCTCACCATTTTATTTAATTTGGAAAATAGTTTTTATAAAAAATGTTATTTGTGTTAATATGTAATAGTTTTGTTATTGTTATTTTTAAATGAGTTAATAGATATTTACATTTGTTCTGTTTCAGTTTCTAATATTGTAAATACTGATACATATAACCCATATAAATAAAAATTCTTTGACATTCTTAATAATTTTTAAGAACTTAAATGGAAATGGAGATTAAAAAACATTGAGAACCACTACTGTTCAGAAAGTTGTGCTAGGTATTATTATATCCATTTAATAGATTGAGAAAAATTAAAAATGAATTCACTTGATGAAGGTGATTTATTAGATGATGATATAGAATGAACTTCTAACCCAAAGTTCCTTTCACATTTTAAGTTTACTTTTCCCCAATGAGTTTTCATTTTTAGAAAAGTATTATTGCTCAAATTAAAATAAAATAAAACCACATAAAGAGTACAGTCCTCTCAATTTTAACATAAGTACACATTCATATAAAACGTCATCCCTGAAGGGTACTAGAATATGCCATTCCAAATTATGCCTCTTTGACATGTGAATTATTTTGAGCTAAAGGCCATTGAGAACCAGCAGATGCAGGGAAAACTCTAAAAACAGGGGACAAGGTTTCCTTTTGTAAAGGAAATTTCCCTTTGTAAAATGTGTCTCCTTCTTCCATTAGGAAGAGGAAGACTCAATAGCTCATACCAATGGAGAAGGCAAAGATTTGAATCTGCATAACAAACCTTACTAAACAACCTCTGTAGACCATACTTCCCCACCCCCCAACTTTTCCTTAGCTTGTCTTCCCCACCCCACCCAGAACACAAAACCACTTTTCCATTATTTAGCCTAATTAGCCCAAGTTCTAACCACCCATTTGGGTTACACATCATTGGATGTTTCCATGTGTACATGCACTATGCACATGTTGATAAATTTGTTTGTTTTTCTCCTGTTAGTCTGTCTTTGACAAGTCTAATTTATAGGGTCCCATCTGGAGAACCTAAGATAGGTACAGAAAAAGACTTTTTCCCTCTCCTACACCACCATCAGGATATAAAACATTTCCATACCTACGAAATATCCCATCATGCTATCCCTCTGTAGTCAGACCCTTCCAAAGGACTGTAGTTTGTCTTTTTGAGAATGTCATATACATGGAATCATACTATATATGACTTTCTGAGGCTGGCAAGTTTTCCTCAGCATAATGCCTTTGAAATACATCTAAGCTGTGTGTATTGAGAGTTTACTCCTCTTTATTGGGAATAGTAAATTCCCAATGTTCCACCATTTGTTTATTCATTCACCTGTTGAAGGACATCTTGGTTTTTTCCAGTTTGGGCCCATTATGAGTAAAAGGGCTGTAAACACTGTTGTTTAGACTTCTGTATAAACATAAGTTTTTAGTTCTCTAGGGTAAATGCCCAGGAGTGAGGTTTCTGGGTCATATGGTAAGTGTATGTTTAACCTTGTAAGAAGCTGTCGAATTATTTTCCAGAACGGTTATGACATTTTGCATTCTCACCAGCAACTAATAAAGTTCCAGTTGCTCTGCATTCTCACTAGCCCTTGGGGTTATCAGTATTTTATATTTTAGCCATTCTAATAGGTGTGTAGTGGTATATATCAACATAGCTTTAATTGAGCATGTCTACGATGTTGAACATCTATTAATGTGCTTATATTCCATCTGTATATTTTCTCTGGGGACGTATCACTTCAATCTTTTGCCCATTTTTAAATTGGATTTTTTCCTTACTGTTGGGCTTTGAGTGTTCTTTACATATTCTGAACTCAAATCATATTCCAGATATGTGATTTACAAATATTTTGTCCCAGTCTGTACCTTATCTTTAATTCTCTCAATAGTATCTCTCATCACACAAAAGTTTTTAATTTTGATAAAGTCTTACTTATCAATTTTGTCTTTGATGGATTATGTTTTTGTTGTCATGTCTAAGAACTCTGCCTAACATGATTTTGCCTCATGGGATTTTCTTCTACATTTTATCCCCCCAAAACTTATAGTTTTATGTTTAACATTTAGATCTATGATCTATTATGTGTTAATTTTTGTATAAAGTGTAAGGTTTAGGTTGAAGTTTATTTTTATTTTATATACAATTCTTCTAACACCATTTCTTTAAAATCCTATTCTTTCCTCATTGAATTGTTCTTGTAATTGACTGTGCTTGTGTTGGTCTATTTTTTACTCTGTACTCTTTCCCACTGATCTATAGACCTATCCTTTCATTAATAACACATTATCTTGATTACTGTCCTTTTACAGTAAGTCTTTTTTTTTCACATCTTTATTGGAGTATAACTGCTATACAGCAAAGTGAATCAGCTATATGTATACATATATTCCCATATCCCCTCCCTCTTGAGCCTCCCTCCCACCCTCCCTATCCCAACCCTCTAGGTTATCACAAAGCATCGAATTGATTCTCCTTGTGCTATGCAGTCTTAGAATTGGATATTATGATTCCACACAACTTTGTTTTTTAAAACTCGCTTTGGTTATTCTAGTTCCATTGCATTTACACACACACTTTTGAATCAGTTTGTCTATATCTACCAAAAATCCTGCTATGATTTTGATCAGAAACATGTTAAAACTACAGATCAACTTGGGATGTTGACTTAAAGAAAAACGTACAACATAAGAGTTGTGAGTTTAAGTTTTATTCAGTCTTACTGAGGACTATAGCCTGGGAGTCAGCCTTTCAGTAGCTCTGAGGGAACTTCTCTGAACAGATAGGGGAGAAACCAGCTTATATATGATTTTTAGCTACAGAATATGTATGCAGTCAAGCATACATTCTGGTAAAAGATTACTCTTACTCACAAGGAACAGACATCTCAAGTTAATGATTTCAGTGCTTTTCTCTGTATGGGGTGATTCAACTATCTAAGATGCCTGTTTTTCCAAAGCACAGAGTGCCTAGTCCTGTTTTTCATCCTAAATTCCTCTCAGAGTGCACCCTAGTTCAGTGACTGCAGTGGCTGATGACTTAATCTTTGTAGAACTAGGTGGTGAGCAATGCTCTTTGTTCTTCTTTGTTTATAGGGAGAACTGGAATCTTTACCATGTTGATTCTTCTAATCAATGACCAGGTGACCACAGTATGTCCCTTTATTAGTTTATGTCTTTGTTTTCTTTCATCAGTGTTTTGTAGTTTTTAGCATATAGATAGACAGCCAGAGTACAGTTTTGTTACATTTACATTTAAGCATTTCATTTTTTTGAGCTGGAGTCCATAGTATTATTTTCTTAAATTATGGTTTTTAACTGTTTATTACAGAAATACAGAAATGCAATTGACCTTTGTACTGCCTTCTCACTTGTGACTTTTCTAAACTCTATTTTTAGGAGATTTAAAAAATATATTCCTTGGAATTTTCTACATATACAATCATATTGTCTGAGTATAGAGGCAATTTTATTTATTTATTTAGATCTGTATGGCTTTAAATTTTTTTCTTGCTTTATTGCGCTATTGCAGTTTCATATTGAGTGTGAGAGTAGAAATTCTTTTCTTCTCATCAATCTTAGTGGGAAAGAAGTCAGTCTTTCACCAAGTATGAAGTTAGCTGTAGGCTTTTTGTAGATGCTTTTTATCAAGTTGAAAAATTTACCATTTATTCCTAGTCCACTGAGAGTTCTTATCATGAGGGAATTTGGAGTTTTGTCAAATGCTTTTTCTTCAACAATTAAAAATCATGTTGGTTTTCTCCTTAGACTGTAATGTGGATTACACTAATCACTTTTTGAACATAGAAACAGTCCTGATGTCCTAGGATAAATTCCACTAGGTTGTGGTGTTTATTCTTTTTATATATTGCTGGATTGGATTTGCTTATATTTTGTTGAGGATTTAAAAATCTATTTTAATGAAGGATATTGGCCTGTAATTTTCTTTTCTTGCTATTCTTCATCTAATTTCATCAGGGAAGTGCTGGCCTCCCAAAATAAGTTATGAAGTGTTCTATCCTCTTCTATTTTCTTTTAGAGATTGTGCAGAATTGTGCAGAATTTACTTTTTCTTTAAATGTTTGGTAGAATTCTCCAGGGAGACTCTGGGCTCAGAGATTTCCTTTCTGGAAGGCTTTAAAATATGAATTTAATTTCTTCAATAGTTATAGGGTGATTCAGCTTATCTATTTCCATTTGGATAATTCTTGGGAGTTAGTAGTTTTCAAGAATTTGTATCATTTCATCTCAAAGTTTGTGCTAGACTTGTTATAGTTTTCTCTTAATGTCTTCAGTCTATGGTGATACAACATCTTTATTCCTTTATTAGTAATTTGGGTCTTTGTTAGTCTTGCTAGAGGTATATCAACTTTACTGATTTTTTTTCAAAGAAACTGCTTGTTGTTTTATTGACATTTTTTCTCTACTGCTTGTTGTTTTCAATTTTATTGATTTTTTTCTTTTTTCTTTTATTCTTTCTGCTTGATATGAGTTTATTTTGCTTTTTTCCTTAAGGTAGAAGTCTATTATTAACTTTAAGCCTTTCTTCTTTTTCAAAGTAAGCATTGAATGCTATAAATGTACAGCTAAGCACTGTTTTAGCTGCCTCTCACAAATTTTGATATGTTCACATATTTTCTATTTTTTTCTTGAGAATTCCTCTTTGAAGCATGGATTATTTAGGAATATCTTATTGAATATCCAAATCTTTTGAGATTTTTCTGTTAGCTTTCTGTTATCTATTTCCAATCTAATTCCATTTTGGTCAGAGAGCCTACTCTATATGGTTTTAATTATTTTGTATTTTTTAACATTTGTTTTATCGCCAGGATATATGACCTAACTTGGTCAATGTCCTAGGTGCACTTAAAAACAAATGTGTATTCTGCTGTTGTTGTCTGTGGGTTTTGTAAAAGTCAAATAGGTCCGGTTGGTTGATGGTGCTTTTTGCTTTTTCTGTATCCTTGCTAATTTTCTGTCTACTGGTTCTAACAATTACAGAGTGAGGAGTGTTGAAATCTCAAACTATAATTCTTAATTTCTCTAATCATCCCTTCAGTTCTGTCACCTTTTGTTTCATGAATTTTGAAGCTCTGTTTTGATGCATAAATATTTAGGATTGTTATGTGTGCTTGGTAAATTTACTTCATCATTATGTAATGTTCTTTTTGTTCCTGGTAATTTTATTAGCTCTGAAGTCTATTTTGTCTGACATCAATACAGCCATTCCAACTGCCTCTACATTAATGCTTGTATGGTGTATCTTTTCCTATCCTTTAACTTTTAATCAACATCTATAATTATATTTAAAGTAAATTTTGTAGACAGCATAAAGTTGGATCATGTTTTTCTTTTCCTTTCTTTTAAAAAAATGCATTCTAATCTCTTTTAGTTAGCTTTTTAAGACCATTTTTGTTGGATGTAATTCTTGATATGATTGGAATTGTGTCTACCATTTTATTATTTGATTTATATTTGTTTCTTCTATTATTTCTGCTTTCTGTTTCTCCATTTCTGCCTTCTTTTGAGTTATTTGACCAATTTTTTTAGTATTCTGTTTTACTTTATCTATTGCATTTTAAAATCTATTTCTTTGTAGAGGATTTTAGTGGTTGCTCTAGAGATTATAGTATGCATTCTTAACTTTTCTCAGTCAACTTAAAATCAGTAGTTTACTGCTTCAAGTAGAATATAGAAACTTGATGACCATTTAGGTCTCTTTACTCCCCTCCCCCTTATGATATAATATTCTTATGTGTTCAACACCTACATACATAGGAAACCGTATCAGGCAGTGTTATAATTTTTGCTCTCTGCTATCAAACTTATTTTTAAAAACTTAAGAGAAGAACAGTATGTTATATCTACCCAATTATATGCATTCTATTGTGATTTCTTTACTCCTTGCCATCCAAGTTTCCCTCCCATATCATTTCTTTCTCTCTGATGAACTTCCTTTAGCAATTCCTTTAGTCCTGGTCTGCTGGCAATGTATTCTTTCAGTTTTCCTTCCTCTGTTAATGTCTTTATTTCACTTTCATTTATGGGTGATATTTTTTCTTGATATAGAATTCTGGGTGTTTTTTTCTTTCTCCTAGCACTTTAAAAAGTGTTGTTCTACTTCCTTCCAGACTCCATTTTTTTCTTATCAGAAATATGGTCATTCAAACCATTGTCACCCTATAAATAATGCAATATTTTTTTCTGGTTTCTTTCAGGATTTTTTCTTTGCCTTTAGTTTTGAAGAGTTTAATTATATGTCTGTGTGGGGATTTCTTTGGGTAAATTCTGTTTAGGGTTTGCTGCACTTCTTGAATCTGTAAATGTATGTCTTTTCCCAAATTGGGGGAGTTTTCAGTGATTATCTCTTCAACTATTTCCCAGAATAATGCTCTTTTTGTGTTAATGCTAATACTTTTTGTGTTAATGCTCCTTTTGTGTTTCCAATGATATAAAATTTAAAGCTTTTGGCATTGTATTACAAATCCCTGAGGTTCTGGTCATAATTTTTAACCTTTTCCCGTTTTGTCATTCAGACTGGATAATTTTTATTACTCTGTCTTCAAGTTCACTCCTTGTTTTGTTATTTCCTATCTGGTATTGAGTCCATCCAGTAAGTTTCAAGTTTTGATTATTTATTTTTCAATTCTAAAATTCCCTGGTTCTTATTTATTTCTTTTTTTCCTTTGGTGAGACTTATCTCTTTCCATTCATTTTAATAGTATTTGACATTATTTCTTAGAGAGTTTTTTTAATAGCTGCTTTAAAGTCTTTGTTAGATAATCCCAACATCTGTGGCATCTCAGTGTTAGCATCTCTTTGTTGCCTTTCCATACAAATTGACATTTTCCTGGTTCTTCATGTGCCATGCAATTTTGGATTGTATGCTAGACATTTTGAATATTATGCTAGGAGTCTCTGGGTTTTGCTTAACTCCTCTGGAGAATGTTGATATTTTAGATCAGCAGGCACTTGACCTGGTTTGTTTCAGGTTGCAAGTTCTGACAAGACTTATGGGAGTTGTGGTCCCAATGTCACTTCCTTTATAAATACCTTTGCAATATTATTTAGATCTGTCTTATGTGTGTGTCGCCCTGTGGCCACTCTTAGTTCTGGGTGGTGATCTGTCTTATAGTTCAGTTCTCAAAGTCGATGGTATGCTGTTTTCTGTCAAAGCTCTACATGGGCATAGTGGGAGTGCTCTCAGTAGTTAATAACTATTTTTTTCCAGCTACTCTCCCAACTCTTTCCTCTCTGTGACATCCTTAGAATGTTTTAGTCTCTCTGTGGCTCCTCTTTTCAGTTTAGCCAGAAAGCTTGGACTTTATTTTACCAGTTCTGTCATTCATTACCAATTGTGATCATTTCCTGAGCCTAGATGCAGCAGGAAAAGATGGAGGGAAAAGCATCAGGTGCTCACCCCACTTTCTTGGGGCCTCATCTCCTCTGATTTGTAGGGACGCTTCTAATTCCTCATTGTGTGTCCCTAAATCATCACTGTTGCTATTGCTTCCAGTGCCACCACCAATTGCACTGGATCGCTTGAGGACTGGGGGAAGAGAGAAAGGAAAAAAGAAAACAACAACACAGGAGGTTTTATCCCACTCTCTCTAACCATTAGAATATCCCTTTCCCATCTTGCAAGCCAAAATTTGGAACTTCTGGAACTCTCTCAGTCTATAAGAATGCCCACTTCCGGGTTTCAGACTGCACTGAGACTGGGTTTGGAGATAACAGAGACAGAAATGGTAAGATCATTGGTGGTTTAGTGGCACTTACAATTCTGATCTTCTTTCAAATCTGGCTGTTACTATTTACTTTTCAGATTTCCCAAATAGCTGCTCATGCGTTCTATGTTTTATAACTGCATTTAGTGGAAGAATGTGCTTATTCAATTTTACCAGACACCAGAACCCTAATAAACTTTTTTGTAATCACATCAGAGTGCTGAAATGCCCAAAGAAAATCTTCAGAGCTGGTATTAGTGAAAAGTGATGGTTGGACTTTATAACCTCAATTTACTCTTGTGACTTCTGTTTTCATATGTGATCTTTTACTTATTATTACTGTTATCTCTCTACTGGCTCAGGAGGAGCTGCCCTACCCTTAACCAGAAGTGCATTTTCCCTCAATTTTTAATAACATACTTAAAATATAATTGGAATGTTTATATAAAAATCTAATAAAAGTGCAGGGTCAAGAGAATAAGACAAGTTACAATTTGAGAGAACATATTTGCAAAAGACACATCTGATAAAGGACTGTTATTCAAAATATGCCAGGAACTTTTGAAATTCAACAATAAGAAACAGCCTGATTAAAAAATGGGCTCACGAACTTATGGACACCTAGCCAAGGAAGACATGCAGATGGTAAACCAGCATGTGAAAAGATGATCCACATCACATGTCATCGGGGAAATAAAAATCTAAACAGCAGTGAGATACTATTACATGCTTATTAGAATGACTAAAATCCAAAACACTGACAACATGAAATGTTGGTGAGGATGTGGAGCACGAGGAACCCTCATTTATATGTGATGGTAATGCGAAATAGTATAGCTACTTTGGAAGACAGTTTGGCAGTATCTTACAAAATTATACACATCCCAACGATGTGAGCCAGCAAAGGAGTTGAAACCTTATGTTTACAAAGAACCCTGAACACAGATGTTTACAGCAGTTTTACTCATAATTGCTAAAACTTGAAGGCAACCAAGATATCCTTCAGTAGGTGAACGGATAAAGAAACTGGTACATTCAGACAATGGAATATTTTTCAGCACTAAAAGAAATGAGCTATCAAGTCATGGAAAGACATGGAGGGAGGAACCTTAAATGCACATTACTGAATAAAAGAAGCCAGTCTGAAAAGGTCACATACTGTATGAATCCAACTATATTACATTCTGGAAAAGGCAAAACTAAGGTTACAGTAAAAGGATCAGTGGTTTCTAGGGAATGAGAGAGGGAGGGGTGAACATACAGAGTGCAGAGGATTTTTAGGGCAGTAAAAATACCCTGTATGATGCTAAAATAATGGGTACATATTATCCAAACATTTGTCAAACCCATAGAATATATAACATCAAGAGAGAAACCATGAAATTTGGATGATTATGATGTATCAATGTAGGTTCATAAGTTGTAACAAATGTACCACTCTGATAGGGGATGTTGATAATGGGGGAGGCTGTGCATGTGTAGAGGCAGAGGTATGTGGGAAATCACTGTACTTTTCTCTTAGTTTTGCTGTGAATCTAAAACTTCTCTGGAAAAATAAATCCTATAAAAAAGGATGAACTTCTGATTTATACTACAACATGGATGAAACCTGGAGACATTATACTAAGTGAAATAAGCTAGACACAAAAGGACAAATATTGCATGGTTCTATTTATATGAAGTATAGACAGTAGTTGAATTCATAAAGACAGAAAGTAAAACAGTGGTTACCAGGGGCTGGAGGGAGGAGGGAATGGGGAGTTATTGTTTAACTGGTATAGAGTGTCATTTTGGGATGATGAAAAAGTTCTGGAGATGCATAGTGATGGTCATTACACAACAATAATGTATTTAATGTTGCTGAACTGTTCACTGAAAAATGGTTAAAAAGGTAAATTTTTTGTTATGTATACTTTACCACAATCACAAATAAAATACAAAAATTACTTAAATTTTTAAAAAGTGTGTTGGTAAATAAAGGAAGTAGGGAGAAAGTAATATGTAACTAGATCATGGTTGGCAAACTATGGCCTGCCAATGAGCCAAATCCAACCACAGCAATTCTTTCACTTATTGTTTATGGCTGTTTTCATACTATAACAGTAGAGTGGAGTACTCCTGAGGAAGACTGGCCTTCAGTGCCTAAAATATTTATTATCTGACCTTTACAGAAAAAGTTTGACAGCCACTGAACTAGATGATCTAAACTATAAGGTATAGATCATCATGGTCATCTTGGGATATCCTGACCTAGGATCTCTGAATGGAAGCATATTTTCTGCAGACAAAATCGTCCAGAGTAATGGGAAGTCCTTTCCTTCTCTTTCCAAAATCCTAATTCCATTCCTTTAACTATTACTGATAGGATAACTATTATTTTTCTAGGCATTGTGCTCCATGCTTGGATACATGCTAAAAAAGATAGATGTTGTTCCTGCCCTCATGAAGCTGTAAATGGAAAGCAGTTTTGATAGATAGTTGAAAGCAATCTCTCTCCAACAACCTCTTATTGATCCTGAATTTATTTGATTAGGCAACATAGATTAAATCTAGCATCTCTTGTACATCACAGCATGTATGATCAGAAAACATCTTTTTATGCTTTCTTAGAATCTTCTTTTTCAGCTAAACATTTGCCCTCTTCATTTGTGATCAAGAAATTATGCTAAAAATGCAAGTCCTGTCACCAATACGTGCGTTTGCTATATCACTTTTGCATTATCTACAAATGCTATCCAGAAAGTACATCTAATTTGCTGGTATATTTTCCTACAATAGATATAGAACATTATCCCTGATAATGAATAAAAAAGTATTAGTTTCAGAACTTGAGAGACATTTCCCAATACAATTGCATTTCCATTTACTTTATAGGGAATAAATATGACTGCTCTTAAAAAGAAGTGGACATAAAGTAAAATTACACAAAATTTAAAATCAGTTATTTCAAAATTAGGGGGTACATTTATCAAACCTGTTGAGCAGCAGAATCACTGAGTTACATTTTTTCTACTAATTGATTTATCTAATCCCATGAAATCTAGTGAATGGTTTCTGGATTTTTCCTGGACTCCTCTTGTTGTCATTTTCTTCTCAACCATAAAATATTATTTTCTCTCTAGAAAATACCCATAATACAAATCAGAAAGAAGTTAAAGCACATTTTAATTTCAGAGGTGTTACAAAGTGATATAAATAGAAAATTATTATGGCTAATGCATGGAAAGTCTATAAATCATTTTGTTGGAGTGTTAGAGTCTAGATTAATGAGGCTATGCTTTATTTAATGGTTCAAAGTTTACAAAAATGCCAACTAGAATCTGGAATGGTAACAACTCAGTGTTAAGTAAAAATCCGATCAAAAAAAATAGTTGTGGGAAACAGCTGGAAAGGTGCTGTCTCTAAATACATGCTGTGTTGTCTGTAGTGGCTGGTGAGGTCTCTGGTTCTAGATAGAGGCATTTTCAGAACTTAAATAGTTTTTTTTTTGACAGGTGTGCAGCGTGATTTTGTGATCTATTGCTCCAAGAGGAAATAAAAATTTGGTCAATATTTTAAAGAAAACAAAACTTACCCCCCCCCAAAAAATTAGAAAAATGAATAGGGAGGAATGGACATAATAAAGATGTGAAAATAAGAGTTCACAATAGGGCTGACATGCACTCAACTGTATCTCCTAAAACATGTGCTTTCCAGAGATAATAACAATACAATTCATCATGCTTCCTTTTGGTGTCAGTGAAGTTCAGAGGCAAACCTAGAGTGTAATTGTACAGTTGAGCTAATCCTGCCATTTGGCTACCTGCATTCTTCTCTTTTCCTTATGTCTTATTTGCTGATTTTTTCCCCATCATATTATTATGCTTGCTATTGTGTCTTTTCTCTAAGTTGACTTAAATCACTTTGTAAGGAATGAGACAGACAAATTCAATGTTGAAAAAGCATACAATGCAGTGTCATCACAAGAACATGATTTAGAGGCCATGAGATCAACCATTTAGGTTGTTACTTTGAGAAATATTCTTAGTTATGAGTTTTTCAAGACTAAAGTTCTCTCTCTTCAGGCAAACAACAGTAGGAACTGAGTAGTACAAAATACAGCTGTGAAGGGTGACCTCAGAGCATTTAGAAAATTTTCTCTGATAATAACACAAATGCTAGCCCAAACAGAAAAGCATCAAAGCAAAATCCTATGACTGCATTGGTACCTTTCATTACCTGGGTAAGAATATATTCATCAACAAGTGACCAGAAATGGAGAAATGGCAAGTGAATGACAGTAAAACAAAGAATAACTCATTTCATTCCAACATTTTTATAACTTCTGCCTTTTTTGCCTATTAGACATAAACAATGGCAATGTGATAACCATGAAATCAACTAAAATAGTGGGATAGCAAGGTAGTTGTATGACATTATAGTCAAAATGACGAGGGTCTGTCTCTTGTCTTATGACCCTGGGAATTTTTCAACCCTTGAATGTAAGTTTTCTCACGGTAATATAGAGATGATAATATTACCTACCTTCATAAAATTGTTATGAGAATCAGTTGAGGTGATAGATAGATAGATATTGGACTATCACAATTATAAATGGTCAGTAGTATTAGCAGCAATCATCATTGTTTGTAAATACCAAAAGACATAGTCTGTTTTTCTTTTGTTCTAATGGAATCTAAAGATGTCATTTTGGGGTACAAAACAGAAAGGAAAATAAACAGCTCCATATGATTAATGGCCAGGATGACCACAAGTGAATTCTATAGACCAAGGGACCACACATGTCACAGGCTGGCAGTATTGTTCACATTGCACTCAGATGGGACTATCAGAGCAATTGATTAGAATACTGTCCCCAATTTTGTAGATCACAAGGCAGGGAAGACTAACTTCTCCTGAACTCAGATCTCTTGAGAAAGCTCTGATGCCTTTAAAATCAGACAGTGACTGGCAACAGTGTTTATGAAAAATAATTCCAATAATTTCCAAAAAAATTTAAAAAATAGGGACTTCCCTGGTGGTCCAGTGGTTAAGAATCTGCCATTGAATGCAGGGGACGCTAGTTTGATCCCTGGTCAGAGAACTGAGATCCCACATGTTGTGGGGCAACTAAGCTCATGCACTGCAACTACTGAGGCCAAGAGCCACACCAGAGAGCCCACGTGCTACAACTACAGAGCCTACATGCTCTGGAGCCCACGCACCACAACTAGAAAGGCCCGCGTGTCACAACGAAAGATCCCACAAGACACAATGAAGATCCAGTGTGCCGCAACTAAGACCCAATGCAGCTAAATAAATAAATATTAAAAAAAAATTCAAAAGGAGTATTTTTTATCGCAACATGCCCAGAATTCTTCTGTAACTAACTGGAAGTCCAGAATCACATGTTTTATTTCACAATTCTCTGGTTCCTGTAATTGTCTTCCTTCATCATGATTGTATTGACACCCAAAGACTCTTCCCTGTCACCCTCAGGGTCCTTTCCTTTCTCTGCACACTCTCTCCTGTCCTGTCCTTATTGACTTTTCTGATCCTATAAATGTAAGATTAGAAGCTAGAGTTACTTTCTTGTATTAAAAGCAAACATAATCATCTTCCCTGCTAAAGATTCCTGGCCAATATCCTTTCAGAAAGGAACATTCTCCTTTGAACTCATAGATGAGCCATTTCTGAACACTCAATCATTGGTACTATTTTACTTCCACAGTCATTGTGTAACCTCAGCATTCATCGTTCTAGAAACAGCTGTGGAGAACCTGAGTGTGAGAGGTGCAATCCAAAACTCAATATTATTCTTTCTAGGAATATCACTAATTACAATTTCACAGAAAGTGAATATCTAGCAACTGAGAGTGGAAAAATAAAAACTGGAAAGATTTACTGAGTAGAGAAAACCCACAGAAACCTTCTTTAAAAAAAAAATAGAGGAAAATCTTTAAATTATTTGACACAATGCAATATGACAAACCAGGTCCACCCATTAAATAAGAAGTCCCCATCACAGATCCTCAGATTATTTACGAACACAACAGAATGGGCTCAGCTATTTACAGGAAGCTGTGACTCTTATGTATGTCTTCCTAACAGTATAAAGGAGAGAAAAATCTGTTTTGGACCATTAGTTAGCTCACAGCTGGGTTTAATAATGAGGGTGTTTGGGATATCTGATGTAGGATGTTAAGACAAACCCAGAGAGGCTGACTTAATTGTGGTCCATGGCCAGAGGCAGCAAAGGCTTGGGGGAAATATCTATTTCATTGGAGTTCCAGAGTCTAGGGAAAAGGCTATGTTATAGAACCTACACTCATCTCAAGGAATCTTTTAGCCACACATCAACACTTTCTATTTCTTCTTCATGTTTTCTTATTAAAAGAATTGAAATTTGCTAGTAGGGGACCAAGTATCTCAGGAAAAGAAGAAAGATCCAAGGGAAAGAGTGAAGCAGGAGGACAAACAGGTAAGAAGAAAGGGTAGAGAAGGAAAACATTGGTTTTCTTCTTTTAGGAATTTTGGTCACTAAGCCAGCACGTAGTAGTCACTTAGCCCTGGGTTCTGTAAGATTAATTCACAGAGTATTGTCTTAAAAGTACAGTTTTACATTGTAGAACATACAGTAACTTGAATTCAAATAGTAATTTTATATTAGTGATTCTAAGTTGCTTTACTATTTGACATAAGAATCATTAACAGTTAATCATGTGAATTATTTACATTCAAAAATTTGCTCCTCATTTCTTGAAAAGCTGATCTTTCTTTGTGGTTAGAATACTCCTCAGAACCCCAGCAATCTTTTGCGCTCTTTTTCAAGATCTATTGACTTATTTAGCAAGGTAAAGTTCTGTCCTGGCCTTTGTGAATTATCAAAAATGATCAGAATTCTTATCAGATTGTACTTTGCTATTCTGGGTCTCAATTCCCTTAAGTAGTTGAAGAGCAAAATATTGTATCTTTTTTTTTTTTTTAATTGCCTTACACTTGGTTTTTCCTGTTTTCTTGTCAAGAGGCTTGTGTTTCTATCCCCTGCTTTTGGTTCCAGGAGGATGCTCTGCTCTACATCTTTTTGGTATAAACAGTGATTCAGTCTCCCTGCCCCCTCCTAGTTTTCGGCAGACATAATCTAATCTGTGTTATGCGACAAGACCAATTAGTCTCGCCCACTCTCCAGCCTTCTGTCCCTCCCCTGTCAGCTGCCACCCTCTTGGCACTCCGTCTCCTTTAGGAAGTAGCAATGGGAGCCAAATTTCCCAACTGAATTCATTAGATGAATATGCAGGTCCAGATTGCAGAAATGTGCTCACATCCTCAAGTAGAACTCCGAATCAAGACTTCTGACTCTTTTCTCTCATTGCATGTAATGTTTATCAGATTTCTAGCTACAAAACTTCCTCACTGGCTAGAAAGGAAGGAAAGCTGCATTTGACACAATGAGGCAAATGGAAGACCCAGAACGGCCCTGAACAAAATAAATGCAGAGAATGCCAGCCTTTTCAGGGCTGGGCTCAGTTATTTTCTACAAGTAGCAACCTGCTTACTTTTGACAAGTAGAGGTGGCCTGCAGAATCCAGATGATGGATGGGCAGGGCATGTCATTCATAATGCATGCTCAGAGCACCGGCACTGCAAACATTTGGATCAACGGGAATCAGAATGGGACCTGGAGGGCAAGACGTGGAACAGCTGGTGGTGTTCGAGTCTGATGAGTCTATTGTCACATAGCCAGACTGTGGTCACCACAGCTGGGGACAGCAGGTGCCCAGAAAGCTTGACCCATTAGATTTCCAGGGACCAAAGAGAGAAATCACTTAAGATTGCTTCCTTTTCTGTTATCAGAAGTCATTTTTAGATTTGTAAAATCTGTATCATGATTTTTAAAAATTTATTTATTGAAGTATGGTTGATTTACAATGTTGTATTAATTTCTGCTGTACAGTAAGGTGATTCAGTTATATATACATATATATGTGTGTGTATATATATATATATATACACACACACACATTCCTTTTCATGTTCTTTTCCATTATGGTTTCTCACAGAATGTTGAATATATTTCCCTGTGCTGTACAGTAAGACCTTGTTTTTTATCCATTCGATAGGTAATAGTTTGCATTTGCTAATCCCAAACTCCCAGTCTATCCCTCCCCCACACCCCCTCCCCCTGGGCAACCACAGGTCTGTTGTCTATGGCTGTGAGTCTGTTTCTGTTTCATATGCATCATTATTTTCAATATCATAACTGCTGAAGGAGGGATGAACGTTCTAAAATGTTCATAGCTGGTAGCTTACATTTCAAAACTGATAATCATAAATATAGTTTCACTTTACCTGATTAGGAAGATTGTAAGTTACTATCTCTGGGTCAATTGCTCAAATAGACATTGGGATTTTTAAAATATTTCACAGTGTCCATCAATAAAACCTGAGTTCCTTTGCAAATATGCCCATTAATTAGTATTCCTTACAGAATAAGGCTGGTGATCTGTTGTTTTACAAAAGCACAGGCAGATTTCTTGGATTAATTGAAAATTCCCTTATAAACACATAAGTATAAGAGTGAGTCAGAAAAAAAGTTTGGGAAAGGAACAGAGAAATAAAACAAATGTCAAAGCCTTAATAACAAATTCTCTCTAGGAATTTGAGGTGACAATATAACACCATTTCTTTTGTGTGTCAGTTTGCCCATCACTGCAAAGTCCTACAGAGTTTATTGTCATCTGCTGCCACGGGAAGCACAAAGGTACTTCATGTGGGTTCTCAGCCATGTCCTTGTGACAGAGAAAACCTTGGCTATGACGCTGTGAATTCTGTGTTCTCATCTGCCCTATACAGCATACTTGAATCACTTATGGGACCAGTTAGGTGGAAATTCCCAGTAATATAGGCAGGAAAATAAAAAGAGTAAGAGAGGATCCCTGGTCAATTTAGATGCAGCCTGAGAGCACAAACATAGCTGCTTGGACACGAGGAAAACATTTCAGAGAGATGCCTCTTTTTCTAACACACCTTGACAATGGAAACAAGACTCAGAACTATTTCCTTTCTCTTCTTCTTCAACTGAGTTTTAATGTCCTGTTGCTCTAATTTTAATTTAGTAAATTCCCAATATCACCTGTGCAGTAAACTTTGTATGTAATCATGGGAATCAAGAACAGCAGTCTGGGGAGGGAAGAGACGTTCTCCTGAAAGACCTCTTACATTAACTTGCCATTTCTCAGCATCTTCCACACTGTGACTGGTCCAGAATTACAGGAGTTACTGAAACGTCAGAGGGATTCTTTGTCTTCCCTTGACTTCCAGCCAGCTTCCATTCATATTGCTGCTACCAGAAGATTAAAAGAGAAAAAAGAAAAAAAAAAAAAAAGAACTCATAGGGTTAAGAAGTCTTTACAACTGTGGTAGAAAATACATCTGAAGAATGATCAATCTATTAATGCCTAGTAAGCTTCTAACTTGGGTTACATATGCAAAGCACATAAGGGAAAATAAAAATGTATACAGGCAAGTCTTTGCCTTCATGGAAGTTTCTATAGTTGGTGAGTTGGGGAAATAATTCAAATTTATCATGTATTTGAACTTCAGTAGAAGTGTCACATGTCTGCAGGTCTTAGAGAATTACATTGCACACTTGAGGGTGTACAGATGGGGAGTCTTTCTGGAAAGTAATCATCAACTTTTATCAAGTGTCTTAAAATGTTCATACTCTTTGACCAATAATCCCAATTCTAAAAACCAAACAAAAATCAATAATGTACAATATACAGAAAGAATTGTATATAAGGAGAGTCATCATAACACTCTTCAAAATACTAAAAAAATAAAAGCAAGAAATTAAGTGTAAAATAATTAATAGCACAAGAGTTAAGAGTATGGTTATCCTAGTATGATATTTCAGTACATATGTCTAGTCTGGATTTTGAATTAGAAATATATAAAGATATGAACTTAAATTACTAGATGATTTTTAATAACATAATTTTAAATGACTTCTATCTTTAGACTCTGGTCTAGGTTGAGGCAAAAGAAGTACCTTGGTAGCAAAATTTAAGGAGGCTCTCACTCTCAGACGTCTGCAAGAGCAGTGTGGACATTGGCACAGCCCTGAGAGTGAGTGATTCCTGAAATCATGTGCTCTGAGCTTCTCCTTGTCCCAGTCCTGCACCTGGTATCCTATAGATGTGCCGTGATATACATAATCAGTGCTGTACTTTTGGACATTTAGGTTGTTTTTAATGTTTTTCTGTTATAAATAACATTCCAATGTACGTGTAACACAGACATATTTGATTTTATCATTGGAATACATTTAGAGTAGTTGGATTTTTTGTCTTTAAACGTTTAAGGATTTGATCCAGATTGACACATTTCCTCTGGGAAGTTGCTATGGCTCTCTGCTGATTCTTTTAGTAGTATGTATTTGAGAGTTTTCATACATATTTTTTCCTACCTATTTTAATCTTTTCAGTATGACAGAAAAAAATCTGTTTGTTTCTATTTTCAATTTTTAGTCATTTCATTTAGTTAGTCATTAAATATTTTAATACTTTATTTCCTATGGCATTTTTCTGTATGTATATTATCTGCTATGCCTCTTAGCAATTTTTCCACTAGGGTCTTTGTTTTTCCTTAAAGATTTGTAAGCTTCTCATAAATTAAAACCATATGCTCTGCCTCTCAGATATGTTACCTTTTTTCTCATCTATATTTATTTGTTATGTGTTGGTGTGCTAAATAAAAAATAGTAAAAAAATAGTAACAGTTAACACTTTTGAGTGTTTGCTTTATACCAGACACTGTTTTAATCCTTTATAATTATTAACTCACTTAATCCTAATAAGAGATGTGAACAATTATTATCTTAATTTTATAGTGGATGAAACTGAGGTACAGAAATGTTCAGAGGCAGAGTAACATGCCCCAAATTATTCAAGTCTAGTGACCAGATATCTTACTCAGAACTTAGGCTCCTGGGTCTGAATTCCTATGGGCTACCCTGTACTACCTCCTATAGCAGAATGGATGGCAATAAAATTACAAATCAAATCTACTGATCATTTGTTTTTTTACTATCTCTAATGTTATGTTATTTTCTTTTATTTTAGGATTTTCTCTATTTAAATCAATAGATTAAAGATGAATTATATAATAGATGATGTTTGAGATATCAGATATTAGAGATATTCCATAAACAAATATTTTTTTAAAAGTCAATGCCTCTATCATATTATGTACTAAAGTTTATTCCAGAAAGATTGAGTTAAATGCCAAAAAATTAGATAATTTGTGTTTTCTTAGAAAATCATTTATTACATCAACATTATCATTTAATTATATATAGTATTTTCTTATAATATTTTGTGACCTCTTGATCTGTGTTTTATACCTTTCCTAATTTCTAATTTTCTGTATTTTAAAAATTTTTATACAGGTTGTCCAGTTATTATCTTTTCCTTAAAAAATTATTTCAACCAATTAACCCTGGGATTTACTTGGCTGAACTTTCCTGAGTTGCTTGGAAGAATCATTAAATGTTGTTAAATAAATCCTGGCTCCTATTTAGTCTGTAGCCTGCTACATAGAGTTGTACAAGTGAGATGCAGAGCAATTATAAATCAATGCCTGAAATTTAGAGCATTTATGTATGTTTAGAGACAATTCTCCATGGGTCTCCCTCACTTCTGTATATATTGTGAGCAGAGGCATAGGTGGCCTTTGTCCTGGACTATCTTTTCAAGGATGTTTCAAAGGGAATAGCCTTGGAAGATAGAGATAATGTCTCCCTCTGGAGAAAAGGGCAGATGTGTTTACTGCCTAGCTTAAAAAAGGTAATATCCCGCTTGGGCAAAAAGGTCAGGCAGATTTGCCTGCAGTCTATTTTAAAAGATTTGGGTTCTTGCTGAGGATTCCTCAAATTCCTTAGCTGTGATACAAATCCACTGTGTGCACAGCATCTACCTGGCTTACTCCACATCACCCCCCTAGGACTTGGGGTGAAAGAAGAACTGATACAAACATGATACAAAGTCTTTTGTCTCTGACCCATGGGTTTTGTGTAGGCAAACTTAGTTTGAAAGTAGGATAAATAAAATCTCACACCCTTCATAGTTCTTGATGCTGATTTTTTATTCTATACTTATAATGAAATGCCTTTTTCTTTCTTTATTATGTTTTAAGACATGTGGCATTATCTCTTCTATTTTGTGGTCTGAGAATCACTCATTGTGCTGCAGCTCTAGTTGTTTGTGAGATTACGACCTTCTCTTTTAGCTATGCCCATGGGCTCCCAAAGTGAAGTTCATGTATCCCTCATGGCCTTTATTTGACTGCAGACCATCTCACCTGTTCTCAAGATTAGGTGAAAAATTCATCTCAGTTTTAGCTATATTGAAGTATGAAACATATTTCTTTGAGTTACTCAGAAATCTCTAAAATTAATTTTGAGGTGTCCATGTATCCAATATTTTAAATCAGGCAATCTCAAACATAATTTCATGTTTTTATTAACATCTGTAAGACCATTCTGAGTGATATAATAGAAGGAATTTCTTTTATTTACAGATTCTAATCATTTTTTGCTTATACTTGCTTCTATATGTAATTTCATTAATCCCTATTTCTACTTTCTTTTGAACTATTTTGTTATTTTGTTTATTGCATATCTTCATTCCTTCTTTTAATCATAGTATTTCATGGTGTAAATTTGCTTTTAATTTCAGCTTTGGCCGGGTTCCATGGGTTTTAGTATTCAGTGTTGTCATTATCATTCCCTATGCATTTGATAAATTCAGTTTTGATGTGTTTAATCACCCACAGTTTATCTGGAAGAGTATTTAATTTCCCAGGGTTTCATCAATATCAAGAACAAAATGGTATTCACTGGCTTCCTGTGATGCAAGATGAAAATATTACCATACTTTACCTTCTCACCCACATCCTGGTTTTATTTTCATATAATCTAAGTTTTTAGTTCCAGTTTTTAAAATTCTCACAGTATCACACATTTTATTTTCAAAATTAAAGTTATCACTTTTGCAACCACATGTATAACAATTATTCAAACTTTTCAAATTGGATTCGATGCACACCTTTAGTCAGTTATATACAACTTTCCTAGTCTTTAAATCTATTATGTTAGCACTTTGTAGCCAAACAGAGCTGAGTTTAAATCTTGACTCAAAGGTCATTAACTTTCTATGTTTTCTTGTATAAGTAATAGGCAATCTCCTAAAGAGGAGTGTGGCCTTGGCACTGTCTTTTCATAGTGGTTGATGGTACCAGTGTGGCCTGGGAGAGGCTGCTCATCGCTCATCCATGCCCTCTTCAACCACAGACCTGCGGCTTCAAGGAAAAGCCCATCATAATCTTCCTGTTGTGTATAAATGCTCATGAACCTGGGCATACCTGCTTAGTTTCCCTCAAGTATCCTCAACACAACTGCCAAAGAAACTCCTTTTGCCCTATAGCTCACCTTCATTTCCATTTGGAGAGCTGAGCTCTCCAAAACAGAAGGTGTTGTGGGGGTCCCTGACCTCGTCTACTTGGGATCCCACGAGGCCACCTCTGTGGCATGGGGAAATGAGTTGCCGTAAGCCTCCGAGCATCTTTTCCCAGTATGATTTTCTTGCTGTTGTTTCTATCAAACAATCTTGAGAACTCCATAATGACGATGATATCTTTCCCATGTCTTTTTTTTTTTTTTGTAACAGATACCTCACACTCCCCATTTTTACACATTCTTGGTCATTTCCTTTATTATTAGAAGAGCAGTCATATGTTTGTATACACAAGCATTCTACCCAGACATCTAGGTAACTTTTATTTTTCCTTGTCTTGTATCCTGTTGCAATTGAGAGTAAAGTTCTTATACATGCACCCCTGTGTTCATAGCAGCACTATTCACAACAGCCAAGACATGGAAATGGCCTAAATGTCCATCAACAGATGAATGGATAAAGGAGATGTGGTACATATATACAGTGGAATACTACTCAGCCATAGAAAAGAATGAAATCATGCCATTTGCAGCAACATGGATGGACCTGGAGATTATCATACTAAGTGAAGTCAGTCAGAAAGAGAAAAACAAATACCGTATGATATCACTTGGAATCTAAACTATGACACAAATGAACCTATCTCTGAAATAGAAACAGACTCACAGACATAGAGAACAGACTTGTGGTTGCTAAGGTGGGGGGAATGGGTTGGAGTTTGGGGTTGGCAGATGCAAAATATTATACAGAGAATGGATAAACGACCAAGTCCTACTGTATAGCACAGGGAACTATATTCAATATCCAGTGATAAACCATAATGGAAAAGAATATGAAAAAGTGATATATATATTAAGTGATTATATATAACTGAATCACTTTGCTGTACAGCAGAAATGAACAGAACACTACAAATCAATTATACTTCAATAAAATAAATTTTAAAAAAGAGTAAACTTCTTATGACAAAAAAGGGCAATATACATATTTTCTAGGTGATAATTTTCTAGGTGATAATAGTTGTCACCATTAGGAACCGAACGCAGTGCAAAGAATTTTGTACACATCATCTGGGAGACCCAAAACCACCTGTGTCTGTTGTTCATATTTAACAGATGGGACAACTGAAGACCTGGGAGACTATGGCATTAGCCAAAGCCACACGTATGCTAACTGGGAGATGCAGGTTTGAGGCAATAAGTGGCAAGGGAGAAACGAGTGGAAACAATAGCGCCATAGAGATTTAGAATGAAGGAGCTCGCTGTGCAGTAGAGTGATCTAAGGAAAGAAAGGGGGCTTAAAATTGCCTCAGTAAGTGTTATGTGGGAATTCCCTAGCAGTCCAGTAGTTAGGACTCCTCACTTTCACTGCCAAGGGCCTGGGTTCAATCCCTGGTTGGGGAACTAAGATCCCACAAGCCTCATGGTGCGGCCAAAAAAAAAAAAAAAAAACGGGTTATGTTTGGAATCAAAACATGAGAAGTGTTTGGGGCTTTTAATCAGAAAGAAGGGATAGGAATCTGCTAATAGCTAACTTCTCAATAAAGAACAGATGAAAACCAGATGAGACTCTGGCTAAAGAGGGACCTGGGCTCAGGGAGGTGAACTGTCTTCTGTGATCATGGGGCCTCTTTGAAGTTGCTGGAGCTGCAGCTGATGCAATTTAATCATGGTTAGAGGAGACCAAAGGTACAGGATGAACTAGCCATTAAAGACGAAAGTAGGAAAGATGTTTAAGAAGCCTTTGTGTTGAAGTCTGAACCAAGAGAGTGGCTGGAAGAGATGCAGAGACATTATCAGGAGTCATTGTGGAGTGACTGATGATGGGGCCCTGGAGAAAGGAGGAATCCAAGATTGACTCCATGGAATACAAGAAATGATAGAGAAATGAAATAATCCAGTCCACTGCCCTCACTTTATAGTAGCATAAGCTGTAACGGAGAAGGGAAATATATAGAATCTTCCAGTCTGTTATTAGGAAAGCCCCCTCACTACCAGCCATATTTTCACTCTATATTGTACACAGCAGGCTTCTGGGTTTAGGGAAATCATGCAATGTTCATCCAAAGTTGTAAACTCTGTCTGAAGTAAAACACTAGACTAGATGTTATTTGATCACAGTATCCACAGATTTTTCTCTCCGCTATTTAGCAGATTTCCCTGGGACTGATTAGGACTCTTCTCTGCGCGGAATACTATAAATGTATTTTCTCAGTGGAAAAAATAAGAGATCCAGAGTGGTGGAGGGAAAATCTTGCTTTGGAAGCACCTCTGCTTAAGAGTGCATAGGAAATGAATTACATTTCCCAGGGAAAAAAATAGTCATAGAGACCTTCGGTCCCAATCAATGACCAATCTAGTTTTTTTTTTTTTTTTTGCGGTACGCAGGCCTCTCACTGTTGTGGCCTCTCCTGCTGCAGAGCACAGGCTCCGGACGCACAGGCTCAGCAGCCATGGCTCACGGGCCCAGCCGCTCCACGGCATGTGGGATCCTCCCAGGCTGGGGCACGAACCCGTGTCCCCTGCATCGGCAGGCGGACTCTCAACCACTGCGCCATCAGGGAAGCCCACCAATCTAGTTTTTATAAGATCCTGAATATGGTCAAAAGAAGAATATAAAATTAAAACAATTCCCTTTCTTCCACATCTTTCACAGGCAACTTCAGCATTCTTTGGTATTCCTCACTATAACTTAGTCATTATGACAGTTCTTACTGCAATGCCTCAAATTTTCTACTTTTTCCTAGGTATTAGACTATCTATAATTTATATCATCTGAATATTGCCAGAGCAATCCTTTACAAAGTTTATAGGAATGTTTCTGAAAAATATACAGGTTAAAAGTGAAGTTAATTGGGATATAAGATTAAGAAAATGAAAGTAGGCATTTTGAGCTGCTTGGCTGGGAGCTAACAGCAGGCGACTTGTCTTCTTAGGAGTGTTGTGCTTATGACGAGTTAAGTGGAAAATACCCACATTGTTTAGTTTGATTTCTCAGATACAAAGGAATAGAGCTGTGCCCTCCTGTACACCTGCCTTGGTGATGAAGTTCGGTTAAAGTTGTGTGATACGTGGTGTTCTAGAGGATTCTAAGCACACAGCAGTGGGAGGTGAAAGATTCCACGCCCCCACTCCACACACATTAATATCAACGAGTATTTTTGGAACCCTCGTGACCTGCAACACATTTGGTGAAGTGCCATGGAGGATACTAAGATATACAAGACGAGGTGTCTACCTGTCCTAAAGTAATTTGTGAGATAGTTCCAGCAATTCATTGGAAAGGCTATGAGGGAGAAAGATGTGTTTCCAGATTCTGAAATAAGTAATGGGCAAAGAAAGTAAGGGGTGAATGATGGTGTGTCATTGTGAGACTAGGCAACTTTTTTTTTTTAATTCATTATTTTTGGCTGCGTTGGGTCTTCGTTGCTGCACGCGGGCTTTCTCTAGTTGTGGAGAGCGGGGGCTACTCTTCGTTGCAGTGCGCAGGCTTCTCATTGCGGTGGCTCCTCTTGTTGCAGAGCGCGGGCTCTAGGGCGCTCGGGCTTCAGTAGTAGTTGCACGCGGACTCAGTAGCTGTGGCACACGGGCTTAGTTGCTCAGTGGCATATGGGATCCTCCCGGACCAGGGCTCAAACCCGTGTCCCCTGCATTGGCAGGTAGATTCTTAACCACTGCACCACCAGGGAAGTCCTAGGCAACTTTGAAATTGCTGCTTTTACTTTAAACCATACTCATTTTCGTAAGACACTTAAAAGTGAATATTACTCAGCCATAAAAAGAAATGAAATTGAGTTATTTGTAGTGAGGTGGACCTAGAGTCTGTCATACAGAGTGAAGTAAGTCAGAAAGAGAAAAACAAATACCGTATGCTAACACATATATATGGAATCTAAAAAAAAAAAAGGTCAAAAAAAAAAAAAAGGTCATGAAGAGCCTAGGGGCAAGACAGGAATAAACACACAGACCTCCTAGAGAATGGACTTGAGGATATGGGGTGGGGGGGGGGAGGGTAAACTGGGACAAAGTGAGAGAGTGGCATGGACATATATACACTACCAAATGTAAAATAGATACCTAGTGGGAAGCAGCCCCATAGCACAGGGAGATCAGCTCGGTGCTGTGTGACCACCTAGAGGGGTGGGATAGGGAGGGTGGGAGGGAGGGAGATGCAAGAGGGAAGAGATATGGGGACATATGTATATGTATAACTGATACACTTTGTTATAAGCAGAAAGTAACACACCATTGTAAAGCAGTTATACTCCAATAAAGAGATTTTATTAAAAAAAAGTGAATATGGAGAAAAATATATTACAGTCAGATACTTAATGTCTTCCCAGTGTTAAAATGAAACTATTTCTATGATGTTTCATTAGCCTGCTTCATAAGAATGAAAGACTAGGGTCTTTCTTAGTAAACTTGGCTGTTTTATTACGTGAGACTCTGGAATAGCTAAGGCAGTCCCAAGCAAAATCATGCAAAAATGCATATAAACTAGGCGATCATATGAACAGATGTTTTTAAAACTGGATTTCTCTTCACTATCGTATTTTACTTGATTTTTCATGGTTAATTCTTTCTCACGCGCTGTCTCACGCACGCACGCACACACACACACACACACAGCCAAAAGGGTTTGTGGTCTGTTACCTTAGCCATGTGAAGAAAGATGGGAATGGGTGGTCTTGTTGGAAAAAGAAAGTGCTGACACCCTCAAATACAAGAAAGCAAAATACCTAAGTGGTGAAAATGTGGCAGGCAGGGTGCAAAGATTCTTGGAATTTTTTTTGCAAGGCTTTGAGCAGCTATGTCTATATTCACAATGATGTTTCTGTCTTGTCAGCATTTTTCCTTTATTTGTGTTGGACTTTATGACATATCTAAGAATAATAAATAATTTATAAGATGCAATAATGGCCTGGTACATTTCTGGCAGATTTTTAAAAAAATTCTTTTCCAGTAACTCATTTGATAAACTCTTGAGTTCTTTTCTCTAGAACATTTCACACAACAATGCTTTGTTTTAAGGGTTGTCTATCAATGAGTTGCAAAGCATTCATTATGTATTCAAGCCTCCTTTTTTTGTCAATCCCTTTCTTGCCTCCTTTTATTTTTCCCGTTTAAGTGGCATTTTTCTGGGAGTAATCTGATTCTTTGGGATGTAAAATGAAATGATGCTAGAAAAAAATATTAACTCTTTAGACTCAAAAGGACAATTACAGTCTTTTATAGTAATCTTCACATTTCAAAATGCAATTCCATTGAATACATGTTCTTTATCATTTGCCTACTCATCCCTACCCAGATGCATGAACATACACACCCAGTGGCTGGACTGCTCTGCAAAGAAAGAGGAAAACTAAACAGCATTTTCCACATATATTCCTAAGAAATAAGAATGTCTTCTTGTTCTATCAGAGACTTCCTGAATATATATACTTAAGTGGCTGCCCTGGCCATTATCCAAAATTAATGCAGTGTGTGAAGTCTCTCTTCTATTCACTTTTATAAACCTTATGGATAATCCCAAAGTAGGCAGCAGGGTATCAGAGAGGATTCTCTATTTTTTTTTTTTTCTTTTTGGTTCTCTATTCTTGATTATTTCCTGCCCTGCCAAGCAGGTAGCTCAGCCTCCTGCTCTCGTGATTAAAATTGTGCTCACATCATACTGTCAGCACATCTAGTGCCAGGGAATGTGTTTCTAGTAGTAGAATTCTAGGTACACTATGTGATGCACATTTCCTGTTCCTTCCTGGACCTCTTTGTAAACAAGGATTTAATTTGCAAACTGACAAACTGTTGTTTGGCTGTGGACCCATGATTTTACATATCCGAAGTAACCAGTGTTTATTGTGAATGAGAAAGTCCAGGCAAAAGATGAATGAAGACAGAAAGGAATGGCAGGGCTTATTAAGTGATGCAATTATACTTAAAGATGGGCATGAATCACAGTGATACTAGGGGCCTGGGAAACTAACAGATTCACATCTGAGGACAAAATAATGCAGGAAGAACAGTGAAGAATAGCTCTCTTTTAACACTTACTTGGAGTTTTTCAGAGATCAGTACGTCATCTAGTCAAAGCAAATACTTACTAGTTTCACTCCAGGCATGCAAGCATAGAGCAAAAATTCTACACCTCACTGGAAGGATGAAAATTTCTTTTTCTCACATTTAACCATGCACTCTCTCATGGACACATGAGAACCCAGTAACTGATCTTGAAGTTAGAAGTTTTGACCTGTATTCTAGTTTCTCAACTACTAGAGCATGGACTTGAGGATATGGGGAGGGGGAAGGGTAAGCTGGAACAAAGTGATAGAGTAGCATGGACATATATACACTACCAAACGTAAAATAGATAGCTAGTGGGAAACAGCTGCATAGCACAGGGAGATCAGCTCAGTGCTTTGTGACCACCTGGAGGGTTGGGATAGGGAGGGTGGGAGGGAGGGAATTGCAAGAGAGAAGAGATATGGGAACATATATATATATATAACTGATTCACTTTGTTATAAAGCAGAAACTAACACACCATTGTAAAGCAATTATACTCCAATAAAGATGTTAAAAACAAAAAACAAAGATGCTATTCGTTCTAAGATGTGATATTGATTAATAACTGCTTCCCCCCCAACACAATCAACAGTGACAATATTAAATGTACCTATCAAAAGTAAGAAGTATTCTGACTTCAGAAACATTATAATTAAAAAGTATGCGTCTAAGACTCAAGAATTGGTTGTTAGTATCCAGATACAGAATTTTAACTTGAATGCCCTTGTATTAATGACATGGGCCTTATTCACTCATGTAGGCATGCATGCATACACTGGGACCTTTCTATAGGTAAATCATGCCCTAAATGTTGGAAGTGTTTCAAAAATAAATTAAACTTGATCTCCTTTCCTCAAATACCTTATGGTTTAGAAGAGGACAAAATATATTCTGTTCAGTTCCAAAGTGGAGATGATAAGCACCCCAGTGTGGCTGAGAAAAAAAAAATCCTTGAGAAATAAACACCATGTTTTGGGTATTTATCTCAGGGAATCATTGCTTCTAGTTTGGCTGGGGAGGGGAGGGGACTGGATAAGGAAAGTATTCCTGGAGAAAGTGGCGTTTTTTCCCTACCTCTTGAATGATGAGTAGGAGTTTTACACAACTTTTTCAAATAATCTTTAAAAACTAATTCAGGGCTTCCCTGGTGGCGCAGTGGTTGAGAGTCCACCTGCCGATGCAGAGGACACGTGTTCGTGCCCCGGTCTGGGAAGATCCCACATGCCGCGGAGCGGCTGCGCCTGTGAGCCATGGCCACTGAGCCTGCGCGTCCAGAGCCTGTGCTCCGCAACGGGAGAGGCCACAGCAGTGAGAGGCCCGCGTACCGCAAAAAAAAAATTAATTAATTAATTAATGGTTCAAATCATCTTTAAAAATTAATTTTATCAAATCACAGTGCATTACATGTTTCAGCTTGAACTTTCACACAATTTATGACCGACACTTCATAGTTTACACTTGTGTTGTTGACACTGGGCTTCATTTTTATTATGCTATCGTATCATTAGACTAGCTTTGAACCAGCGTTCTTTAAACTCAAATTTACTGAGCACTGGGGTGTGCTAATGCAATGCTCTGGGTAACTGCTATGTGACAAAATCCGTGATATGACTCCTGTTCTTCAAAAGACTCAACCTTGATTAGGAATTGTGTCTGTGAATTAAAAACATAACTAATGATACAGGATAACGTGTACTAATAAGAACTAGGAGAATTGGGGGAAATAGTAAATGCCTCAGGAAGGGAAAGGAGAGAAAATTTGTGTTTTCTGGGAAACAACGTCTCATAGACTATATCTTATAAAAAAAGGAAAGAGTGAAAAAGTAAAGAAGAATCAGAACCTCCTAGAAGGACACAGGGTATAAGCCAAAGCACAAAGGAGGGGATTTTCAGTGTCTGGGGATGTAAGCTGATCATCTGGGTTCAAGATATGTTTATGCTGAGGCATTTATAATGAGAGAATTAAATGAAGTTCAGCAATTAGTATTGAGCACTTGCTTTTTGTCAGGAACCTGACAGACATAAAAATTTATGACAGACATAAAAACCTGACAGACATAAAAATCTCTAGGACCTGGAGACATAAAAATTACTAATATACTATTTTGTTCTTTAACCTCCAATCTATTGGGAATGACTGCCCAGTCAAAAGATAATGTCGATATCTCAGGTATTGATATTATCTTAGGTAATATCAATATCTGAGGTACCCCATGGACAAAGAGGACCTGTTGAGGGTCTTGGGTTGGGGAAGATATTTGCAAAGTAGTATTATTGAGAGCAGAGAAGTGAATGCCAGATGTTAGGAAACAGCTATGAAACTCATGCAAAATCCATTTGCAATGTTTATTTCTTTTCCTAACTACTAGATATGAATATTAATATATGAGTAAGATATTCCGTATATAGAATTCTAACTAAATACTAGCTTTAAGCTAAACAGCAAGCTTAATGGTCTGTTTTCAGCAGATAACTATTATTTATAAACCGACCTGGGTAAAGCTGCCTCTTGGGGGATACATTTTCCATATTTTTGGCTGACATTTCTAGGTCCTTGAGCAGATCTTATTAGCTTGGTGATTTTAATCTCTGCCTTTTAAAAATGAAGGTCTTTGGCTCAGAATTTCTTCAGTTGATTTATACCATCCTTATCCTTTTCATCATGCTGTTATCTCCCCAGTGATATTAAAGAGTGATTATTGGGCTTGATCAACACCACAGGCTCCCTTTTGATTTAACAGTTGAAGATATACATGTTTCAGTGATCAGTTTAAAATGGCTTGTAAACTGTATTTGTATGCTGAGCTCTTGAAACAGAATAAGCAACTTCTTAACCTTGAAAAGAGATTGATGCCACTGTGTTTTCTGTCATTTTAGGCAATATTAATTTTAATGTTTATTGGCCCAACTAAAACTCATTTAGGGTCTAAAAGGAGGCTCTGGAAATGGCAGTATCAGTTCTTTTCTCTGTCTTCTTTTCTGTGTTACATACTCCTAGTTTACAAATAAACTGACATTTGTATTAATCAGCTCTCTAGAGCAAACGTAGTTGAAGAAGGGCTAATATATCATCCCAAAATTGCTACCTAAGTTCTAACTCCAAAATCCTTATTGCTGCTGATAATAAATGGCTTAAAGAAAAAAGGAAATTTGAGGTTTTCAGTGGTCTGATAACTGTAGGAAAGAAAATGTTCTGCATTTTGAAATACATTCTGAAATAAATTTTTAAATGGCTTTGATGAACCAATAAAGATTAGGCATTATAAAATCCATATTTACTATTTTTCCCAGGAGGTTATTTTAGATGAATACAACATTGATAAGTCTCAGTTTTGCTCCTGGAATGGCTCCAGAACTCATTGCCCAAGTCTAAGAATGAAAGCAACTGTATAGCAATGACCAAAATACTTACTGCCAGAATCAGGATGATATCCATAGACTTACATAGGCTTCTTTTAAAATAGCCTTAAATTTCAATAGTTTTTCACAAGATGAAATATCATAGCCAAAGGACAAAAAACTTCCTGACAGGATCTGAGAAATGTAAGCTTATACCTACAGGTCATAATGAAGGTAAGACATGAAGTAGACTGGTCTTCAATCGTTTACAGCACTGAAACCTGGGACTGTCTAATGATTTTAAAGCAAGATGCTTAAAGCTGCAAGAGCTTCCATCAGCCTCTGAAACATCACCTTAATTAAATTTCAAGGCTGTGCTCCACAGATCACTGGAACAGATATTAGAGTTGAAAAGGTCTCATTGATATGAATGGCATAAGTCATCTAGATGCCCACTAAGAGATGCCACTTTAAATATCACCCTTTGATTAACTCTGAAAGAAATCTATCTACTAGGAGGCAGTGAAGGGCCACCTGAAGGTCTACTGAGAAGTAGGTGGTGCTTTTGATGAAAAGATTATAAACAGTAAATCTCAAGACAGGGCAGCAGAGCAAAACACGAAGAGATGGTGTTGTGTATATGTAAATACAAGGTCTGAAGAGAAAACAAGAAAAAAACCACATGCACCAAACTTTAGGAATGCACTGCCCTGTCCACCAAGGTTTCCCGAGCCTTTCTTCAGATGCTATCAGGAGAGACCACTGCTTTATAAAGTGCCACCTAATTCAAAAGACCACTTCCTGCTAAAGCTAAACTTTCAATCTAGCTTCACCTGAACCTGCTTCATTTCATTCTAAGCAGAGGGGGAAACAGGATCATTGTGAAGACAACACACAGATTAGTGACAGAGTCTTTATTTGAGCTTCAGCAGCACCATTTTTTTCAACTTTTTGAGCTTGAGCAATTTCTCTAACCTACATGAGTTTCATTTTATATTTGTGAGAAAAGCATAATATTCATACCCCTCTTGTGCATCGCAGAAGAATAGGACTTTGAAAACGACAGCGTTATGCTGATTGAGAATTGTTACTATTAAGAATCAGTTTGTACATAAAGCAGTTCATTCTTATTGAGAATCTATTAACTATAGATATTAGAAATATCAATGAGAATAATTAACAAGTAACTTGATCTTCAACTTTGACAAACGTTCCTAAAGACAGTGTATTTACTCATTTTCCGTTGGGTGGATACCTCAAGGTATACGACTTTGGGAGTCTCTCTGGAACCCAGGGACCCTGTATCTGAAATTTGCAGCATTTGCCACCAGATGGCGCTATGTAGCAAGTAAACACCTCGTGCCTCTGCCTCTGGTAGGGAATTGCCTGTGCTCCTTTCAGCACAGGGAAAAATAATTTACGGAAAAATACTCCTGATGGTTCTTTGCAAACTGTACACAATAGTTTTAAAGCAATAGAAGTAGAATACTATTGAAAATACCATGTAAACAACCAATATCTAATGCTGTATGTGTGTCTTCTGTGTCTTACCCATCTTTCTGTGATTTTAAGGGAGTGAACGCTTCTGTGGCTAGCTCAGTACCCAGGTTCTCAAGGGTGTCTACCTTGAGTAAAAGTAATCATCTACATTCAAGATAGTCTTGAGTGAATATAATGGAGATATGAACTATGTAGAGTTTGTTGAGTTTTGTTGTTGTTGTTTTTATCTTAGAGGTGTGAATATTTCCCCCATGCCATCTTGTCCTGATTTAAGCCTCGCTCTTTACAGTGCTACTCCAAAGCCTTCAATAATACTATATCTGCTCTGAATTCTCTTAAAGTGGCAACAAATGTGTTACCAACAGGAAGTGGACAGCATTTTTTAAAAATAACAACAGCTGCCCCAAACTCTTTTCTACCCCCCTCAACATTTTGACACCCTCACCTCTTTTCTTCCTTTCCAGATCTGTTTGGTTTTTTTTTTTTTTTTTTTTTTGTCCCTCAGATTATGCCTTGTTTCTTAGGTAAATCTTAGGTTTCTTCTGGTTCTCCTTTCCTAGCTAAACTCCATCAGCAGCATTGCAGAACCTAAGACCTGAGTGGTGCAACCTTGGATTCTTCTAAGAATGGTATATTTTTGTCCCTAATGAGCAGTCTAAGTAGTTACAGGTAACAAGTAATTACAAAAATCCAAGTGGTTGAATTTTATGGTTAAGAAAGATCGGCAAGTCTTGAAGTCATCTGGAAGTGCATTTTCCCCACACTGACAAATCTCACCAATCCTTAAAATGATCAGGAACCAGCTCTTTCTGGACCACCTAAGCTGCAGCGATCACCCGTCTTCTGGACTCTATCACAGTCCTCTATGATATGTTACTCTACATGGCTCAATATCCTTTAATAAACATATGTTTCAGAAAAGCTAGTTTAATTTATCAATTACTAAAATATAGAGTTTATAATTACGTAATAAGGTCATCGGGGCAGCGGTTCAGTAACTCACTTGGAAAACTCATGAACCCTATTTCTCCTTCTTACTGGCTCCACATCAGATGTGGTGGCTTGAGCTACCATCTTGGATTATAAGGCAGCTGCTTCTAGCAGGGAAACTGAATAGCAAGAGCCTGGGTTGCTAACGCACTGTGGAGAGTCATATCAGCCTTTAACTCTTTGCCTAGATTTTACAAGAGAGAGATAAACTTCAATCTGGTTGTAGTGGGTTGAATTATGACCCCCCAAAAGATAGGTCCACATCCTTATCCCTGGAACCTGTGAATGTAACCTTATTTGGAGAAAGAGTCTTTGCAAATATAATTAGAGATGAGATCATCTCAAATGGTCCAGGCGGGCTCTAAATTCAACTCTAAGTGTTCTCATTGCAAACACACAGAGGAGAGACACACAGACCATGGAAGAGAAGGCTCAGAGACATGGAAGAGAAGGGGAGGTGAAGACAGGCGGAAAATTGGAATGATCTAGCTGCAAGGAATGCTGGAGGCCACCACAAGTTGGAAGAGGTAGGAAAGGAATCTCTGTTAGAGCCTCTAGAAAGAGCATGACTCTGCCAACACCTGGATTTTGGACCTCTGGCCTTCAGAACTGTGAGAGAATAAAATTCCATTGTTTACAGTCATGAAGTTTGTGACAATGTTGTACAGCAGTACTAGGAAACACATACCCTTGTTTAAGCTGCTATATTTTGAGTTTTCTCTCACTCATAAAGTAACCTAATCCTAAATAACATTGTCCCAAACTGCATTATAACCATCTTGAAATCAAAGATTGTAGCTTAATTATTTATCTCTCATATGGACTAGAAGAGAAAGTGTGTGTGCATGTGTTATTATTAGTGGTACTATATTTGCATTTCTACCAATTCATAAGGGAATTGGTGTATAGCAGAGACTGCTGGTTTCAAATAAACCTTGGAGGAATTTCAGGAAGAGGTATTATTAATGATCATTATTACTGCCTAGCAAAACATGTAAGCTTAGCAAAAGATGGGTGAAAGTAAAGTAAAACCTAGAGTGATGAATCAAAGTTTTGGATATGCTAATATTTTGATGTCTATTACAAGGTCTGATTTACACTGTGAATGGAATAGATATTTCTCTCAAACTCACCAATACTAAAGACCCAGCATGCTGTCTGCTGTGCTTATGTTTTACCTGCTTCCTGAGTTAATTTGTTTTCTTCCAGTTTTAGCATCTTGAATACTTCCTCAGTTTTCTATCATGCTCGTTTGTGTTTATTTCGCTTGAACGCTAACACACATGCATGTGTATATATATATATTTGTTTTCATTATAGTACTTAATCAGATATAGAAATAATTAGAGCAACTTGATTGTTTTCAGAATGGAGCATTAGAGGGTTCTGCTGATTTACTGTTATTTATGAAGATCGCATTAACTAGAAGGAACTTTAGAAGATCTGTCTTGGATTCAAACCTTATTATGCTATTGAAGAGCTATGTGTTCCTAGGAAAGTAAATTCGCGAGTCAGGGTCTCACTTTCTATATATGTAAGGGAGGAAAAAGTACATATACCCACACCCACACAAATACACACTCATACACACAAAAATGTTCAACTGCATATGTAAGTATATACTGTATGTGTTTTCTACGAACCAGCTACTTTTCATAAATTATATTATTACATTCTTTCCTCTCAGTTCTAAAGGGTAGGCATTCATATACACTATCTCCAGGGCAAACACAGAGCTTTGTTTAAATCATTTGTCCATGGTTGACACCAATAAGTATTAGAAAAAGGATTCAATCCCAGGTCCAACTAACTCCAAAACATGACATTACAAATTTATTCTTAAAATTTTCTCTTGGAAAAACTTCCTTGATCTACCGTTTTGCATAAATATAAGCTATGACAAACTTAATATTACTAGATAATTCTTGGCTTTTCTACTCTAAATTTGTTCTTTATCACTATCCCTGTTTCACATTTTACCAATTTAATTCTCTAAAAATTCTTGGGGTTTATCCTATTACTACTTATCCCTCATTAAAAAATGTAGAATACAAAATTTAATGAACGTTACCTAAAGCTTGTGATTTTAAACACGGACAAAAATTAGCTTACATTGGTATTTTCTAATATATTTTACTTTTAAGACCATCTGGGCATTTAAAATCTATCAAAAATGTAATACTGATTTAATAACTTCCTTCTAAGATTACGCTTCATGATGACAGGATAAAACTTGGGGCCCATTATTTTCTGAAAATGGATCAGTCTTGAAGTGCCAGAGATCTTATTTCAATGAAAAGTGCTGCTTAATTCAAGCTCCACCCATCATTCCCCAAATTGTCTACATCTAGGAGCAGCTAGGTAGCTAGAAACTTCCATGAAATTAGAAAAGTGAACTCCATTCACTTTTTCTAGGAATGGAGAAGAAGTCCTGTGGTGGACAAAAAGTTACGGCAAGTATTTCGGATGTCCCTTTCCCTTGGGAACATCTCTTTTGAGCACTTCAGAAAATGCACATTATCAAATGCCAGCTATTTGAAGGGCATCCATTTCCCTTTTGATGGTATTGAATGTAACAAATACAATGCTATTGAAAGTCTACATTAATATCTAAACTCTCAAGAGATCCAGGAGTTCAGCTGTCAGGCCAATAATGGACATCCAGTGTACAAACGTTTGAATCCATTTACATTTAAAAAAATAATTTCTTGTGCCAGTCTAGATGAATAGAAAAAGTGCACTGGACAACACTCAAACCCTTTACATAAATAACACATTGAAAGGGTTAAACCCATGAAAAAGTAGAAAGGAAATTAATAACAAATAAGAGGAGTTCACCCAATGTGCAGCTATTTCTACACAGCCCAAGGTGGCTTATTGGAAGGGCCAATAGTTGTCTGGATAACAAGGAGCTCTCTTTGCCCTGGTGCCAGGCCAGTCCTAAGGAGGGCTCTTCAGGGGGTGCATTCATTCTTCAAGGCATTAGGAACTCATTTCATACCCTAAAATGGACTCATGATTTTCTAAAAGCAATGCTACAGCCCACCTAAAAAGTCTTTCATACCAAATCCCACAGTTTAAACTAATTAAATTCTGCATTGTTTAGTTGAATGCACATCATTAAAGTCTTTTTTCTTCCTTGGGGGTGTGCTGAATTCAAATAAAAACAATGCCTTGTATTTGTAAAGAACTTGACTTACAGAGCATTTTCCCCTTTATTCTGTCGCTTGATCCTTAAAACAAGTATATGAAGTTGTCTGCATGGCTGACAACTCCACCGCAAACTGAGACAAATGCAAGGGCAAATCTGTCTTCTTCCCCATCATTGGTGGAGGGCCAGGTGCGATAGTGCAGTCAACACCCACTGTGTGCTGGGCACCGCTGCAACCATTTGTAAGAACCCACTCCTTTAATGCTCAGAGCCTTCCTAAGAGGCAGATCCTATTGTTTTCCTCATTTTACAGATGAGGAAAGTAAGGGGAAAAGGCGCTGAGTACCTTGCCGGATATCATGCGTGGGAGGTTGTGGACCCACGACGTTTTACCATGGTAGGAGTGTTTCCCGTGGTGGGACACGAACCTAGCCTGCCTTTGTGAAGCAACGCAGGGAGGTGGTGAACAGGCGCTGTATTAATACCCACAGTTTAGAGATCAGAGCACCAAGGCTCAGAGTGTAATTTCCACAGTTGCACAGCTGGGAGCTAAACCAGGTCGCCTGATTCTACCCGATATTTTTCCACTCTACCTTTTCTGCCTTTCTCTCCTGGTTCATCTACGAGCCACCTTTGTTATTGTTTTGTTTTGTTTCTGGTGCTTTCACTTGTGAGTCCTATTCAGCTCATTATGGCCCAGACCCGATACACTGGGTTGTTATTCCACGTGGCTAATGCTGACCTCCTCAGACACCAGAGTCACTCACAGTCCCCTCAGCACAGAACAGCATTCTTATTCTTTCCAAGTACATTAGAATAGATCCAATGCTAGGATCTCAAAGCCTCTCTCATTTGACACTGTATCTTTAACTCAATTTGATGTTGCCTGGGAACAAGAAATTATCACTTCCTAAAAATAAATTGAAATTTAAAAAAATGCTTAGGAAACTGTTTGTTAATATTTCCATTCAAAAGGAATTTTTTAAATTTCCAAATAAATTCAGCAATGAGAACGCCTACTGCACAGGATCCCTCACTGGGAGTTAGCAGAACATTTTCTAAGACAGTTTGAGTTTGGTTTGTGGGGAGGGTGGAAGCTCTTTCCCTATCTGTACATTTTCACAGTCATATAATGGAATTCTTTAGCCTAATTCTACTGAATAAATGGAGACCTGCACTCAGAATGATGTAGGTTACATTATAACTCTATTTGGAGGAAAGCTTTGATAGGACAAGTTTTCCCCAGCCAACGGAGAAGCAGACCAACCTCCTGGCCTCTGGCATCTTCTTCTCCCAAATGAGGGTCATGGTGCTTCTGTACACACATGCCCATTAGCAGAGATACACAGCACAAAGGAGAATTAGAATTTTGGCTTCAGAATGACTGTTGATAAGGACTTAGTAATTCTATCATTTGTCACAGGTCTGGCCTGAATGAAGAATGATGGTCTATAGGTAGCAAGTTTCAATGTTTGAAGGGCAACGACCACATTCAATGTTTTCTGTTTTTTCCTCTGTAGCAAAATGTGAACAGAGACCAGCAGTGGCAGGTTTCAAAGTCCCAATTCTCAAAGGGAAGCAAAGACAAAATTCATTTTCCCCAATTACCAGCTTAGGCTCCCAAGAAGACACTGAAGAACTGGCCTGTGGACATTTCATGTTATGGGGAAGATATCACAGAACAAGACACAGGAACAGAGTGTGGTCCTCATGGATGGGAAGGGCCCCCTGGCTCTCTCACTCTATGACATCCTGAATCTAATGTCAGCCCCTGCTCCTCCTGTCAGAGGTGATAAAAACTTAACCAGAGTTGTTTCTGTGGAGTCTTGTGGACAAATTCTGGATTGTGGTGAGCAGATGCAGAGCGATGAGGAAGAGGACACAGTGAGCATAGACACCTCTTTGGAGGGTTTTTGCTGTAAAGGGGAGCAAATGAATGGGCAAGAGTTAGCGGGGCCCCTGGGGGGAAGTGAGTTCTGCTTGTTTTATTTTGTAGTTTAGATTGGAGATAATGCAACTTGTTTGTATGCTGATAACATTAGCCTGGAAGAGATGAGATAGGTGAGAGAGAGAGATAGGTGATAAAAGAAGGAAGGAGCAGAAGCCTTGAGAAGGTGAGAAGGAATGGAATCCGGTGCAGCTTGGAAAAGGTGGTGTTAGATGTGCTCAGGGACAGGAAGCAGGTGACCACTTTTAACCAGAGGTGCGAAGGAGATGGGGACAGACCTACACATAGATGCACTGCTAACTGGTGCTCGGGCCTAGTTCCCCAGTCATGGAGTTACTTCTTCCCATGAATTGCTTTGCTTCTGGCCACCCCAAGTCAACAACTCTCCCTGTTCTTCCTGGTCTTGGGACCCTCCTACCCTGGCATCACCTCTGACACCAGGAGCAGGGGCTGATCTCAGATGCAGGATGGCAAAGAGTTTGAAAGAACAAGGAAGCCCATCTTGACCAGGATGCTGAGACTGTTCCTGAGTCTCTCTTTTGTTCTGGGATATCTTTCCCATAACAGAAAATGTCCTCAGGCTCTATTGTCAGTGTTTTCAGTGGTGTCCATGTTGCCAAATCCAATGGTCCACTCCCAGCCTCTCTTAGTCTCTCCCACAATATTTGACACAGCTGTTTACTTTCTCTACTTGGGCACACTTCTTCCCTTGGCCTTTGGAAGACAGCACCCACCTAGTTTTTCTTCTATCCTGCTGCTTCTTTTTCTTCTTAACTGGTTCCCTCTTCCTTCTGAATGCTGGAGGACTCAAGCCTTGGTCCATTTCCTCTCATTGGTTTCCTTCCTTTCCTCTCTCTTCTGTTTCCCTGTGTATATATAGTCCCTTCAGCATCCATGCCCACAGCCTGGGTTGGTAATGACACTTGCATGGAAATGAGAGGTATAAAGAAAAGGGAGTTGTATTCATTTTCAGCATGTCACATTGGGTGATGCCAGGGCACAGGCCAACTGTGACATGGCCTCCGAAGATCCAGGCAATTGAAGTAACATGGTTTCCCAACATACATATTGAACCAACATTGTAGAGGAAAGTTAGAACCCTAATTATTACCCACTGTGTCTCATTTACTGAGTGCAAGGCTGTCCACCCACACTTTGTTTGATGGACACCAAGTGTTTTACAAACTTAAGAGTAGCTTTTTGGAAACATACACTTTGATATATTTTCCTTTAGATCTTTTGTGTGACAGGATTCAGATATTACTTAGAAATCCTGTGTTTCATCAGTGAACATACACACGGTACGGCAAGGAGATAACATAGATACCCAGTTCTACTTTATTTTTTTAAGTAAGGGTGGATTTATCAGGCAATTTCTTATAAATTTTTGCAATGATTAAATAACACATTTATACTTAACTTAGAGTATCAAAAGAAAGATAAGGACCTAAGAAGTCTTATTATAAAGAATGCACAGATAGTGAGCTGATTTTAATTTTATTCATAATTTTCCGAACTGTGTATTCACACTTTCTTCAGGGATGCTAACTTGTCACAAAATAGGTTCATTTGAATTTCATTATCCATTACCTACCTTCTGAAACCTACATAAATTAGCTCCAAAATAGTCAAAAGGCTAGAAGTCATGAAGAAGAAGATAAAGAGACTACAGGATTGAGTAATCCCTGAGTAGGGTTAAAGATGCTCTGTGACCTGAGACCAGTTTAGGGGAGAGGTAACTTCCCTGCACCTGACATACCCACACCAGTGGAATAACAAAGCATCCATTGAAGGGATGGGTAACATGGAACAAAGCTAGTATTTTCTAAGCTCTGTGGTCTGGAGGTAAGGAAATGGGATGAGATGAACTATGGCCTTTCTTGGTGAGATTTCAAAAGAGTAAAAATACTTTGCATAAAAACCATAGAGAGAGATAGCTTTGTGTGTTGGTAGAGCATGGATTTTAGACACAGACTGCTTAGTCTTACACACCAACCTTGCCACTCATCGGCTGTGTGACCTTGAGCCATTTAGTTAACCTCTCTGTGCCTCACTTTCCTTATCTATAAAATGAACATAAGAACAGCACCTACTCTATAGGGCTGTTATAAGGATTAAGGAATTAATAGAGGGTTTTTCAACACTGGTGCTATTGATATTTTTGGCCAGATTAATTCTTGGTTTGGGGAGAGCAGCTGTCCTGTGCATTACAGAAGGTTTAGCATCATCTCTGACTTTTACCCACTAGATGAAGTAACAATACCCCATCTCGAATTGTGACAACCAAAATTATTTCCAGATGTTGCCCCTGGCTGAGGACCACTGAGTTACCATTTGTAAAATTCTTAGAGTAGTGCTCCGTATATAGTTAGTGCTATACAAATATTTGTCAAATAAAACTACTAATAAACTGCTAGCAGCATTGCAAAAGTAAATGATAAAAATAAGGCATAGGGAGGGACTAGATATAAGCAACAGGCAGAAAAAAATAAGGTGTTTGTCTTCCTCAGTTCATGCATTCCACCCTTAACAAATGATAAAGACATGATTTATTTAGAAATAATTGCCTAGGGATCAATCTCTCAAACCTATGACTGCTGTTAGCATTGGAACTTCTCCTAAAGCCACCCACAGTTCTTGATTCCTTTATACCACACTCTTTCTCTTCCATCCAGGTGCCCGCTTGCTGTATCATCCACCTTGCCTTGGTGAATGTCCCGTTATCTTCATGCAGCAACTCTGTAGAACCTCACCTTTTGAATAAGTTGCACTTCCTCTTATGTGTACGGTCACTTTGTTCCACTCTGTGGAGGTAAATGCAGAATCCCCAAATCTAGTGTCTCAGGGGCAAAGAAACTCATCAGAAATGGCAGAAGTGGGTCCAGGGTGGACCGTGGTGAACTGAAAAGGCATGCCTGTCAGAAGGGACCACCATTGAGCTCCAGCAGCCCTCAGCATTGGTGACGTGGGCCCTGAATCCAAGTCTTCTCCCTAGAACCTAGAGAACTTGTGGGACACAACTTGGTAGTGCATCAAACAAGGAGGTGAGGTTTTTCCAGCATTTTTTTCATTGAATTTTCAGAGAATTGTAGACTTGACACCAGCATGTTTTGAAACTTTGAAGCAACTGTGTGGGGCATTTCGAATAAATGTGCAAAGATAATTCTACTACTATTTTCCATATGCCCATGTAGTCCTCTATTCCTGATAAAATAACTAAGGAGTAAGTAGCATTTAACTAATGCTTAAAACCTAGAACTCAGAGAAGCCAAGGTACTGACATGCAGAGACATATTGCTTGCTTTGATACAACCGATTTTTTTAACCAATATTTTAACTTTGGGTTTTGGGGTAGGGCATATTGATTTAGAAATTACATTAAACTACACTATAGCATTTTAAATAATAAAGGCATAGCCTGCCTAATAGTCTTTCACTAGAAGGAGTTCCATTAATTTTGAATAGATTGATAGTAACTAATTGTGCAGAACTAATGGTTAAATAAAGCCAAAATAAGCAATTCAATTACACTTTGGCTGATTTTAGGCTTTGCCATTCATATAAGATCTCACAGTCAGTAACTCTGGCCACGCCTTCTCCACTTGCCACCAAGCAATTCTGTAACCTTGTAATTGTCATGTTCCATGAATCTAAATCTCAAAGAGAGAATAAGATAAACTCTACCATTTTGATAATATTTATTGAGCGTGTACTAGATACCAAAGATTGTACTATATACTTCAGGTATATTACCATGGTTAAATCTCACAACAACTTGTGAGATAGGCATTATAGTTTAATAACCTATAAGGGAAAAGAATCTGAAAAAAAATAGATATATATGTATGCATAATTGAATCACTTTGCTGTACACCTGAAACTGACACAACATTGTAAATCAACTATACTTCATTAAAATTAATTAATTAATTAATTGAAAAAATTTTTACAAGTGAGAAAATTCAAGCTCAAAGAGGTAGATTATCTTGCCCCATACTATCATCTGCTAAGTTGTGGGAATTATTTTTAGGTCAAAAATTTTCCTACTATGCAGAACTAAATTTCTTCTTAAAGTTAGAATAAACACAATGTTGGAATGTTAGTAAAAAAAAAAGAGGCAATATACTAGGTGTATGTGTGCTTATACGTATTTAATTTATATATGTAAATTTGTCTGTAGGCTACATAAAAGCAAATGTGTGACAATCACACAGAAAAGCCCAGAGTTACTACCATCATAGAAGATAGATCGTTCACACAGAAAAGATTTAGCACCATCCAGGAACAGGAAGTTCAGAAGTAAACAAAATAGAAGTCCTGCCTTTAGAGAACCGATGTTTTAGTGAGGGAGCAAAGCAGTGCCAGAAAAATCAAAGAAAAGGACTGAAACTTACAGAGGCCAAAGTCAATCTCTTTAGCCAAATTTACCTAAGAATGTCACCAATTTAAGAAAGGATTGGATTGGATGCTGAAGTTGGAACCAGTGTTCATTAGTAATTAAACCTAATTAAACCTAAGTGAAGCACATGGAGTTCCCAACCCACAGCTACCTCTTTGTGGTTTAAGGTTTAGTAAAGATTCATTCTATTATTTTTATAAACAGGTGCTTAAATCATAGGGCAACTGAAAATTGCCCTTAGGATTCTGGTACACAGAATGAACACACTAGATTAGAAACACTCCTTACATAATAACACCTTAGCAGCAATCGATCTCTTCTAGAGGCCAAAGGAAAAATAAAAAATACATGCAAATATACATATAGTTGTAACTAAAGGGAGTAAAAGGAAACATACACTGACATACAAACACACTTGATTTATGGACAAAGAATAATTCCCAGCTTGTACAGAGACAACATAAATTGGAGCATGCTCAAAGTCTATGATTTTGAAAATTGATGGCTCTCTGCAAGACTTCTACTGGATCCTATTTTAAACTTTATGGACTTTTAACCTCCCTCTGGTGACATACCATTGCCCATGGAACTGTGCCCACTGGAACAAGAGAAAGTGACACAGTCACTTCTCCTATCCATCTCAGTAATATGGTCACTTTCAAACCTAATTACAAGCACCTAAATGTCAGCTCTGTTAAACATTTCACTTCTAATCATTGTAATCACTGTTAATAAGTTCATTTTGTATAAAGAAAGGGAAGAGAAAATGACTTGTCAGGTCCTGATAGTCTCTGGGCAAAAAGACAGTAAAACTTTATGAATATTCATGAGTTGAGTTTGACTAATTGAGATCCTTTACATTCTGTAATTATGTTAAAATATACTGTTTTGAGGAATATACATGTACTCTGGGTCCTATGGGTTTTTTCAAAGATGGTGAAGGCAGTTTGAATTAATGAACAAATACCCTATAAATGACCCTCCTTGTAGGTATATTTGGTTTTAAAATTTGAGTCCTTGACTCAAAGGAGTATATCAATAAAAAATATTACCTGTTTGTCTTCAATTCAAGTATATCCCAGTGTGTAATTTTATTGGAGATTCAACCAATAGCATTGCCAAGTGATTTTTAGGTTTTAGTATATTTAGACAGTGATCTGGGGCTAGCAGACAAACTGAAACTTATAACACCATCCTGCAGCTTATCAAACAGACACTAGATGAAACTGATTGATGGAGGGCCTGAGGCCTAAGGGAATGACAGGAAATTAAAAACAGAAAGGGGGTAGGAGAAACGAATATGGATAGAGGATATGGTGAGACTAATAGACTTGTGATGCTAACTCCACCCCAAAATGTGTACTATTTCAGTAGTATTAAATAGCACATATATTGTCAATAAGGAAATGAAGTATTAAAACTAAATCCATTATTCATAAATAAACATTTTTGTATTATGATTTATGTATCTGTCTTTCTCCATTAGATGGTGGGCAGGGACAATGTCTTCTTCATCTTTGTGTCTTGAGGGTTTAATTATAAGTGCTCAATATGTGTTAGTTTAAGAAATCAATACACCTAACTATATCTTCCACCCTTTGCATAGAATGCTGAGAAAACATTGGAGCATGCCTTCCTAAGTCATAAACCAACCATCAGCCTCATAGCCCATATAAAGAGAGCCTCCTCCCAGGGTACCAGCCCACAGTTTTCAGAAGGATTCTTTGGAAGATATCTGAGGAGAAAAACCCTTGAGAGTTATACTTGCATTGGAGCACAACATTATGAAGAAATGAGTGAGGAATAATCTGTTTTAGACCCAACTGGGTAATATACTCAAGAGTGAGTTCAAAGAAATATTCACTTGTGCAAGGATTCCGCTTTAGAAGAATGCAATTTATTGATCTTTGCTCTTTTGACTGGGCTTCCATACAGAGATCCTTGCATCCAACATCTTGTCTCTTTGTGACTCCTACCAATAGTTTTCAAAACTAACATAAAATACAAATGTAGGTCAGATATATCTGCAAGGGCATGTGTGGGTCATCAAAGTCCAGAATGTATAGAAAAATCACAGTTGGGGACAAACTGAGATCAATACTTGAATTAATAGCAGAAGATATCAAATCTGACTATAGCACATCATGAAAAAAGGGGGGGAAAAAAAAAAGAGTGAGGATTGCTCTGGCCTCAGAGCCAGCTGGGAGTGAACAAGGAGAAGCCAGGCAAATCCTGGAATCATGGGCTGCTTGTTGGGATTTTTTTCACTCACAGATGCACTTTCTGTAATATTAAAAAGGAATCTGTTTTCCATGGCAGAGTTGAAGTGATCTCTGACCCCCTGGAGATTTTTCTTCCCTAATAGCTTGGAAGGTGAACCAAAGCACTGACTCAGATGCACATGGAAAAATCAAGTCCAATTATTTCTACCACTTATATCACTGAAATATGGAAACAGCATAGAGTCCCTACACAAACATTAAACTTTGAGAAACATAGCGTGTGAGACTTAAGGTTCATTATAAATTTCTTCTATGCCCACCAATTTATTTTCATTAAGCTCACTCTCAATTTCACTTAAAGAGGGGAAAAAAAAGAAAAAAATAACTCAAGTAGGTTGAATGTGGTACCAATATACAATCCAGTTTTTGGACAAATAGACAAGCAAGTTTTTAACCTTCTGGAAATGAAGCGGCTTACACCTTCCAAATATATCCCTCACATCAGGCTTCCTGAATAACATCACTAATATACATGGTTTGGATGGATAAAGAAATCTTCCAATGAGTGAGCCTTAGACAATGTCAAATAGCAAGATGGCTGCTCTGTGAAGAGGACCTTGAGATACAATCAATGCAGGAATGAAGGGATGCAGGATGCAGCACACCTGAGACTGTGGCAGCAGGACCCTTAAGCACCTGTTCTGTGAAATCATGGAGCAGGAATGCCCTGGGCAGAGACAGAAATTGCCTCACAAAGAGAAGAGAAATGCAACACAATGAAGAAAGGGAGATACCTACAGGAAAACCACAGAAACTGGGGAAGAAGGATGGGAACAAATCTTTACTGAGTTCCTATCATGAACCTGGAACTACACCACTTATTGTTCAAATGCCATCCTCTGATGTACTAATAACACAAATCACCATTAGTGGTTTCCTATGTCCCAGGCATGAAGTTAATAGCTTCACATACCTTATCTCTTGGAATCCTCCCAACAGCTCTCTTGCATATGAGGAAACAACATAGAGAGTGCAAGTATCTTGCCCAAGGCTATGCAAGAAGGAAATGATGCAGGTGGGATTTGATCTCAGGTCTCTGACTCCAAAGTAGATATTTCTGCAGTGTCTTCCTATGTGGCCAAGAGGCAGAGTCATACCTAAGAAATGAACCCTGAAAACGGTTGAAACCATCAAAAACTCATTATCAGTTCTTTAGAACAAACAATGTGTACATCAGCAGAGATAACATCTTACAAACAGTTTTCTATAGTAAGTGGCAGTGACATGCATCTATATGCCTGTTTTTGTCTAGCATATGAATTCCAACCCTCCTAATCAGTCACCAACTTGCTTTGCTTCCTAAAGGACCTCAACTTTGAGTCAACTCTAGAACACTTGCATTGGACTCATTCCGAGTTAGCACAGTTTTCCTCACCCACCCCACTTGTCACCCACAATATGCACTTGCGAGATGTCTGGCCAGGTTTAGGGGTACAACTAGTGAATGTACAGTAGGTTGGTTTTTCTCTCTGAGTCCTTTTTCCTGGTTTCTATGGGGAAAGAGCCCGTGCTTTTGGCTTTATTAGCTCCACACCAACTGAGCTCACTGACCCAGATAAATATTGTCTATTTGACATGTGCTAGAGAATAATAAATATGCAAAGCTATGGCCTCTGCTCTCAAGGATTGGTATTCATGGAGAGAATCAGAGATTAGAATAAGCCCCAGCACCCGATAGTCCCAGACTTCCCCAAAATATCATTCTTACTTGCCTTTTGCCTATACTGTAGGATTTATTTTCTGTGGTTTGAAGATTCTAATAATGGTTTGGTGAAGCTAAGGTTAAAATTAGTTTTCATTTCCTGCCCACACAGCAACTGATGGCAGGGAATTTATCCTGGGAGCGTGCTGCACAGTGGGAGAAGCTGGCTCAGGAAGTGCCTGAGGTAATCTGGGAAATGGAAAATGCCTGTGATGATAATTGAAAGGCAACTATAGATCACTGTGATCATAAAAAAATCCTCTTCCTGTCCAAACACAGGGCAAGAAGGGCTAGAAGACAGGAGCTCGCAACTATAGGGGAAAAGATGGGAGAAAAGTTTGTTACATAAAATGCTGCTGGTGTGGTCGCCGTAGGGAGTAGATGCTCAGTGAGAAAGATGACAAGGGGCCAATCTTCTTCAAAAGAAAAATCCAACTATTGTTATAGATTTTCCATAAACGATATCTTTTCCTAGTGTAACTTATTCATCTGGAAGCATAAAAACCATGTCACTTTTCTTCTTGCCTTATGAGACTTCTATTTCATTTCTTTTACTCAGGAGAATTTGTAACTTAAGAAAAGTTAGAACGCTTCTAATTAACCTGCTTTGTTCATCATTCAAGGGATGTCACTGCCAAGGCCTTCATTTTGACTTAATAATGAAACCATTGAAGTTCCAGGAATAATGCAAGGAGTTAAAAATGTAAAGAATGGCTGAGTAATATTCCATTGTATATATTTGTGACCACGTAGAGGGGTGGGATAGGGAAGATGGGAGGGAGGGAGACGCAAGAGGGAAGAGATATGGGGATATATGTATATGTATAAATGATTCACTTTGTTATAAAGCAGAAACTAACATACCATTGTAAAGCAATTATACTCCAATAAAGATGTTTAAAAAAAATGTAAAGAATGCCACCAAAAGTGATTTGCTTCCCTTGGACCCTTTTTGTATATGGCCTGGATAACCACTGGAAATATGTTTGTGTGTAGGTAATTTTGTAATAGTTTTCCCTTCTTTTTTTTTTTTTTTTGAGATACGCAGGTCTCTCACTGTTGCAGCCTCTCCCGTTGTGGAGCACAGGCTCCGGACTCGCAGGCTCAGTGGCCATGGCTCACGGGCCCAGCCGCTCCGCGGCATGTGGGATCTTCCCGGACCGGGGCACGAACCCGTGTCCCCTGCATCGGCAGGCAGACTCTCAATCACTGTGCCACCAGGGAAGCCCAGTTTTCCATTTTTAGGAGAAATGTGTTTCTTTTTGTTAAGAAAGGGGTGATATGAATGCTAAAATTTGTGTTTTTCAAGCTCAGAGTACTAAAATGCAGCCAAAAAATTATGAAAAGCATAAGTCATCTGATATTTCAGAGTTGCTTGGTGTGTGAGACAGCAAAAGTGTCAGTCACCATACACTGAAATGCATTTTAATAGTCATTTTCACTTAATGTAAAATTCTGGTGTCATGAAACTGTTTAGCAGGTAGGAGACCACAAGATGTGGTTCTCTGACTGTTGTATTGCTAATCATAAAGCAGCTAGGAAACAAACAGGCATCTGACAAAGGTTCTTTATCTTGGCAAGTTTATGAGCAACTCATCTCAAACTAAAGCACTATAGCCCGCTACTACAGAGACAGACAAGGTTTAAAATGTTGAAGGCAGCACTTTCCCCCTTAGTACACTAAGCTCTTCTTGGTTGACAATAACTTAACCCGCAAGTTTCTGTGCTTCCATGCATGTCTTTACTTGTGTTCTGCTGGTAGGTTTAGGAAGATCCAGTCTCTGCATATTCGGGGGCCAGGGGCAGTACTTGTTCCTTTGAGCCTCAAGGAACACTTTAGGGAGGATTATCAGAAAATGGCTTGCAAATTGCTCTGGAGCAAGTGGCGGTGTTTTCTTCCTTTCATTCTGGTAACCTCTTCCAAATGACTGTCACATTTGCCCAGAGTACCCTGGAAGGACCGGAGTGGGGTATTGGGCAGTGCTCAAGCTCAGAACTCTGAGCTAGACCACGTTAGTTCCTGAACCAAAGGTAGGGTAGCACGTGCATCTTTTTCACCCTAGAAGTCAAGGAATAACTTCCACAAATGTGTACAGGTGACTGATTAGATGAAACACCTACCTTTGGCTACCTGCTGGAATTGGAGCAGACCCTTGCCCCACACACCAAAAATGGGACAGCACGTAGGTGAGGAGAGAGTGAAGGTTGAGGTGGCCAATGCAGCCCATCACTAGCAAGCAAACTATAGACTACAAGTACCCTGAGCTGCCATGGCTACTTCTTCATGTTGCAGGTGTTGATTATTTGGACCATGGAGGGGTAGGAAAAATGCTTTCCCTCAGCTCTTACGTGCAGATATTCCGGTAGCCTGGTGATTTGGGTTTTTACCTCAGTGCCAAGATATAGCTGGCGATACTAACAAGTGAGAGCTCAAAGTCATCAGTAACAAGCTGATGTTTAAAGAAATAGTCTAACAGTTTAAAGCATAGCTTGAGTTCAACATATGTATCATGTAGTGTTGAAATCAGCTGTTATAAAAACTTGATGAGCAATAGGATGAGTAAAATTGGTGATTATCATTCTCATGTAGCAGAAAGTTCAGAGGTAGGAGTTTCAGGGCTGGTTTGATTGTTCAAAGATTTTATCAAAGACCTGGGCTCCTTCTAACATCCTTATATCTTTTTGGTTGCAAGATGGCTATTGAACTTATGAGACATCCTGTTTTTGTCCCAGTAGGAAGAAGGAAGATAGACAAAGGGCAAAAGATCAAGGATGAAAGTCTTCTTTTTGTGAAGTTTTGCATTTTTGTTTGAGAAGGAAAGCCCTCCCTAGGGACTTGTGCTTCCATCTCCCTGATCAGGATTATTTCACAGAATTATGCCACCTCTAGAGGAAGGAAAGCTGATATCTATCATATATATTGTATATAGCTAGCATCTATCATATATATTATACAGGAAAATGAAGAATTAAAGTGTTGCAAAGATTGTTGAATGAGCTGACCACAAAAAAAATACAGAGGGAGAGACCAAACTGAAAACATCAAGCACAGAACATGAAAGACCACCTATAACTATAAGATAACCAAGTAAGACAAAATAGAAACTGATTAACCTTATGGTGACCTAATGATCTTGATTTATGTAAAGCAGACTCTTCATGAAATGTACATTTTGCACCTTAATAATAATCAGTAGCAGCTTACTACAAAGATGACCTAAGAAGATCTGATTTCACTTTTCCTTTTTGTAATATAGATACAGTCTCTCCTCCCTAAATTATTTCTGCTTGCTTGTCCTCTGTTGTTCTCATAACCATATGCCATCATACCTTGAGTTCTCTGTAAAACACTATAAAATTTCTAGGGCAATTAAAGTTCTGATTTGTGCATGCTTCATATGCAGTGCTCATAGATGAATGAGGTTTGCCTAGAAAACCTCAATAGCATCCTTGATCCAGTTACCGAGAAGCTGAAACTGTTTGCAAGGTATATCTCATCACAGAGCTAGGTACAAAGTACAAAAGACACGGTCGACCAGCAGATGCTGGAAATTAGTGGGCATGTTCACTAAGGAGGGACAAGCACCATGCTGTGTGTGGGAAGAGGCAGATTCAGTTTCAAGCAATTTGAGGAATCCAGTCCTGGTTCCATACAGCAGTAGTTCTCAAAGTATGCTTCCTGGATAAACACCAACGGTGACTCCTGGATATTGCTGGAAATGCAAACTTAGTCCTGCCTTGGGGTAGGGGTTCAGAGAAGGCCCCCAGACTCAACAGAAAGTTTAGCAAGAGCTAAGTATTTGTGGTGTCTGAGGTGAGCGGAAGGTGGTAAAAGGAACTTGGGTAAAAGTTTTGAGACTTGGTATCATTGACAAAGCCAAAGCTTAATTATTCTATGATGAGCAGAGTTTAGAAAGGGACTACTAACAATGGCGATTGGCAGCCGTTTCCCATGACGATGGGATTAAAGCTTCTTGAATTTCCCCTAAACAATTCTGGCAGCATATTAGAATCACTTGCGTCATGGGTTTTAGAAACCCAAACCAACTAAATCAGAATTTCTGAGGGAGGTTTCCAGGCTTTGATAATTTTAAGAAGCCCGCCAAATGGTTCTAATGTGCTACGGAGGTAGAACACCACTGCCCAGGGACTCTCTAGGTGAGAATCAATTACGTCAGTGTGAGGAAGTTCAGAGCTATGGAGACAGGGCATTATGACACGGAGCTAAATGATTATCGTTTTCTCATCTGAAACTGGATAGAATGATAGCACCTGCCTGATGCATGCCAGAGATAATATATAAAGAACACTTAGAGGAGTTTCTGGCACAAAATATATATTCAGTAAATGTTTGTCAGTCCCCCCTTCTTATAATAATGTAGGCTCCATAGGAATGGGGACAGTTTGTGACACTAACCACAGCACCAAGTCCATCATAAAGAATCAACAAAGAATGAATATTTGTTAAATAAACACATGGGTATTTCAACTTTGGGGGATTAAACATGAAAGTTAAGTGTATTCTCACCCTTCCATTATCACGGAGATGGAGTAAAGACAGCTGAGCTCAAGTTCATAAAACCTATTTTTTTGTGCTTCTTAAAAAATTTCTGTCTAAAACAGTGCTGTCAATGCAGTAGCCACTAGCCACATGTGGATATTGAATCTTGAAATGTGGCTAGTCCAACTTGAAATGTGCTAGAAGTATAAAATACACAAAGGATTTTGTAGGCTTAGTATGAAAAAAGAATGTAAAATATCTGATTAATAATTTTAAAATTGATTATACTTGAAATGATACTATTTTGCACGTTGGATTAAATAAAATACATTATTAAAATGTTTCTTCTGTTTCTTCTCCTTTGTTAAAAAAATGGTACCAGAAAAAAATATTTTTAATTATTTTATTTTTGGCTCTGTTGGGTCTTCATTGCTACACGCAGGCTGTCTCTAGTTGCGGTGAGCGGGGGCTGCTCTTTGTTTTGGTGTGTGGGCTTACTGTGGTGGCTTCTCTTGTTGCGGTGGCTTCTCTTGTTGCAGAACACAGGCTCTAGGTGCACAGACTTCAGTAGTTGTGGCTTGTGGGTTCTAGAGCGCAGGCTCAGTAGTTGTGGCGCACGGGCTTAGTTGCTCCGTGGCATGTGGGATCTTCCTGGACCAGAGCTCGAACCCGTGTCCCCTGCATTGATGGGCGGATTCTTAACCACTGAGCCACCAGGGGAGCCCCAGGAAAGTTTGTTTTTTTTTTTTTTTTTTTTTTTTCTGTATGCGGGCCTCTCACTGTTGTGGCCACTCCCGCGGAGCACAGGCTCCGGACGCGCAGGCTCAGCGGCCATGGCTCACGGGCCCAGCCGCTCCACGGCACGTGGGATCCTCCCGGACCGGGGCACGAACCCGTGTCCCCTGCATCGGCAGGCGGACTCTCAACCACTGCGCCACCAGGGAAGCCCCAGGAAAGTTTTATATCACATATGTGGCTTGCATTTTTGGCTTATATTTCTGTTGGACAGTTCTGGGCTACAAGTAGACAGCACTATAAGGTTTCTGTTGCATTTGATGACTGTGACACAGGGAAACATTATTAGGAAGACAATGAAATCAGCAAGACCCTGATATTTTGAGACAGAGTAGCCCACTTTTAACTGTGTGTCAATTATAAGGAAAGTTCAGGCAAAAGTATGAAGACACTTAAACCAGAGAGGTAGGTTTTATGAAGTCAGGCATCTAATCTCAGCACACCGCTTACCTTGAAAATAGTTCTCATCTGAACTAAGTTTAGTGCCTACTTAGTTATGTGTGTGCTATCCATTCCAGGCCTTTGGCAAGGAATTATTGATTGCATATTGTTTCTCTGAAACTTCTACATCAACACTGTTACTTTGACAGCTGTGTTTCTTAATCTGTTTATAACCATGGTAATATTCTTCATAAAATTTGCTTTTCACTATCTAAACATTTTTACTAAATGACATTTTGCCAAATATTAGATGTATTTATATATTGATATATTATCAACAAAACTTCCCCCTTCTGTCCAAGAAAAGTGCCAGGAACTTTTTAAATTGGATCACTGATAAAGACGTGTGTGTGCATGTGTGTGTGTGTGTGTGTGTGTGTGTGTGTGTGTGTGTGTGTGTGTGAGAGAGAGAGAGAGAGAGAGAGAGAGAGAGTGCCTTGCATACTGTACAGGAGAATGAAAAATAAAATAGAGCATTATCTGGTTCATTATTTCCTTGAACTCCTACTTATTAGTAAAGACTGTAGGTTTTAAAATTAGTATTAAATTAATTGAGTGGAGGAACTGATCACATGCTTTTAAAATCACAGTATGTTAGACTGATAAAAATAAACCTTGAAAATTCACTATGAGAAGAACCTACTTCTCTCTCAATCTCTACCTTGTAGGTATTAGAAAATGAAACAAAGTGTTAATAACAATCTAATGCTCAATAATGTAAAGAGAGACAACATATCATTATCCATCTGCAATAGAATTATCATTCAGGAAGACTTCTGTAACGAGGCATATATCCATCTCTCTGTTCATTCTATTCATGGATAAGAAGACCTATGTATTCTTAAGTACTTAAAATTTGCTGTCAAAGATCTTTTTAGATTAAGCAAATAATTTTATGTGCTTTGAAATACAAGCTATGAACTTGGGAACTCCATTTTCTCAGATGCAAAGTAGAAATCTATGCTTTTAGACTAAAAAGCAAAATGAAATAACTTTGTGGCCTTATATCCTGCAAGATACACTATTGACTAACCCATTTTTTAATTGGCTCTATTTTCTTAAAGTACACTGTTCAGTTTAAATCACACCTTGTCAACCATTCCTCCTTTGTTTCCTCCAAGGAAGCTGGATTTTATGCCAAGTCAAAAAGAACTCCATAAAAGTTTGACATGTTCACAGTGTCATGTGAAACACTGTGAAGAGAGTGAAACTAGGATCCAGGTGAAAACCCACTTGAGGGCTAAACTTAGGATGCTGTAGGTGGGACAGAGAAAAGGGACAGATTCTATAAATATTAAAAAAAAATAGCTGTTTTCTATGTATACCAGTATGGTAGACTGGTTACTCTGAAAAATTATACTGCAGAAAATTACTAATAATCTGGGCTAAATTAAAATATTTTTAATATCAAATTTTAGTATACAACTGAGGTAGCAAAAAAAAAAAAAAAAAAAAAAAAGAAGGTTGGAATCTACAGAGGCCAAAAAATGAAGTGAAAGCCTGAACTCTGGGAGGTAAGCCAGAGCCTAAGCCATTCAGATGATATCTGCCAAACCCTAGTGACCTTGAGTTTTAGTTTCAACAGCTACAGCATGTGTGAGAGACTCAACATACAGCCTCCAGCCAGACACAAATATGGAGTCTAATACAACTCTCTTGCAGAAACCTGGGGCCCAAAGGTTATATGGGCAGTGTCAGGTTGCCTAGCAGAAGTGGCCAGCACGCAATCTTTCCTCTCTTGATCATGTTATTAGAAGAATATGAAAAATTCTCCTTTGAGATGTTACAACACAATCCTCCCATCATGTGAGTCTATAGCACAAATTCATGCCAACCCAGGTAAAGTGAATCCAGATTAGTGGTGCTCCTAGGAATAAGCAGAAACAAACTCAATTCTCCTCTAGAGACTGCACCTCAAACTAGGCCTCAAAGAATTCTATAAATAAAATGTTCCAAGGGACAAAAGTTCAGAGTTAAAAGTCATAAAAAAACAGAGATATGACTCCATATAAGGGTCAGGAAAAACAACAGAAGGTAGCATCATATCCCTGATAATATTTAAATTGTAAGAGTAAAAATTAAATAGCGTTAATAAATTTGAATTAATAAAAGTGATTAAATATATGAACAAAGAAAAGAGCATATGAAACTTATCAAGCAAATTTGAAAAACAATCAGAAAGAGCTTCTATGCATAAAAGCAACAATCATAATTTTAAAGTTAATGCATAAGTTAAGTTACATATTCAACTCAGGTAAAGAAGGAATTAAAGAATTGGATGAGAAATCAGAAGTTATTCAAAAAGTAGCCTAGAAAGAGGTATTTATTATCTATAACCAGATAGAGAGAAGAGGAAAATGAAATTATTCAGAGACAATCTTCCTTAGTTTTGGAAAAACAAAATGAGAAGCACAAAATAAAAGGGTAGAAATAAACAAATTGACAAGTATTAACAATAACATAGATGGACTAAACTCTTCAATTTTAAGGAGAAAGACTGTCAGTTTAGACTTTTTTAGTTGAGCTAAGTACTCTTAAAATATAAAAATATACAACTCTTACAAGAAGAAATATCAAAAAGGTACAAGAGACAAATACTAACCAAAAGAAGATAATGTAGTTATATAAATAAGAGAAAAAAGAAACAAAAGTTTACTAGTGACAAAAAAGAATCACCATATATTGATGTTAAGTTCAATACCAGAAAGATATAGTTGTATGAAAGTAATGATATAGTCTCAAAATATATTAAAAAAAAATTCCAAATAAGAAGCTGAGTTTGACAAGGCTATCAATTTCCATAGTGCTTGTTTTATTACCAAATCCAAATTATAACTGATTACAGGTGAATAAAAGAATTAATGTTCAATAATTGATAGATCAAGCAGACAGGAAAAATCAGTAAGGACATGATTTTGAAGAATTTGATTAGCAAACTCAACCAATGAATATATAAAACACTATATTCCACAAATGAAGAATGCACTTTTTTTTTCAAGCACATATATTATATTTAGGAAACTTAACCATAACTTAGGTATATACAATGGAATATTACTCAGCCATAAAAAGAAACGAAATTGAGCTATTTGTAATGAGGTGGATAGACCTAGAGTCTGTCATACAGAGTGAAGTAAGTCAGAAAGAAAAAGACAAATACCGTATGCTAACACATATATATGGAATTTAAGAAAAAAAATGTCATGAAGAACCTAGGGGTAAAGCAGAAATAAAGACACAGACCTCCTAGAGAACAGACTTGAGGTTATGGGGAGGGGGAAGGGTGAGCTGTGACAGGGCGAGAGAGAGTCATGGGCATATACACACTAACAAACGTAGTAAGGTAGATAGCTAGTGGGAAGCAGCCGCATGGCACAGGGATATTGGCTTGGTGCTTTGTGACAGCCTGGAGGGGTGGGATAGGGAGGGTGGGAGGGAGGGAGACGCAAGAGGGAAGACATATGGGAACATATGTTTATGTATGACTGATTCACTTTGTTATAAAGCAGAAACTAACACACCATTGTAAAGCAATTATACCCCAATAAAGATGTTAAAAAAAATAAAAATAAAAAAAATAAACGTTCCAAGATGTGACAACCAACTATAAAATTTGCCATATTATCAAAATAAAAAGATACATAATATTGATACTATCAGTATTTTCTTTTTATCCTATTTTCTCCAAAAACTGCAGAAAATCATTTGATAAAATTCAATAACAAAAAGATGACCAGAAAAGATGCCATACTGGAATTTAGAAAAACATATGTGCGTGTAACACATATTAAAGAATAAATAATAGTGGAAATTGGTCAATATTTAGTAGTAAGTTTTAATGAAAATAATTCATATCAAAACTTTTGGTGTGCAGCTAATAGGGTGCATCGGGGAATGTAAACTTAGACTTAAGTGCTGACATGTTTAAAAGAAGGGCTGAGAATTAAAGAATCAAACATCCTAATTAGGAAATTAAAAAAGAAGAGAATTACCCTGCCAAGAATAGGAAAAATTAATAATAAAAGTATAAATAAATGACAAGGAAAATACAGATACAATGAGATCAACAAAGTTGATCAACAAAGTTGATACAGATCAACAAAGTTAAGAGCTGAGTTTGAAAACATAAGAACAGAAAACATGATGGCAAGACCAATTAATTAAAAAAAAGAAAAACAAAAAATATTAGGAAATAATCGAGTTCATACTTACAGATGCAAGAAAAATTTAAAGGACCACTGGAAAAAATTAGCTAATGAATATGAATAATCAGATAAAATTGATAAATTTCTGGGAAAATATAATTTATCAATCTTATACCCAAAGAAATAGAAAATTAGAATTTCCACATGACAATTAAAGAGAAAGAATCAGGAGTTAAAAATCTTCTCAAAATATACCACCAGTCTCACACAGCTATATGGCTGAGTTTTACCAAATATTTCAGGTTTAGATAGCTCTAATATTTTATAAAATTTACCAGAGAATAGAAAAAGTAAGAACATATGCTATTGCTAATTTATTAAGTTAGTAAAGCTCTTGAAAGGTGAGTACAAGAAAGGAAAATTAGAGCAATCTTTATCATGAATACAAGGGCAAAATTATAAATAACAATAATTTTAATTTACATTGTATTAGATGTCAAGCACAATTCTCAGGATGTTACATACATAAACACATTTAGGCATTAAAACAACCCTATGGATCAGATACTAATATTATTCTCAATTTACAAACAATAAGACTGAGGTACAGAAAATAACTTGTTCAAGGTCATACACTAAATGTTGATGCCAGGGTTCAAATTCTGGCAGTCTTACTCCAGAGTCTATTAAAAAGGCTGGCAATAATAAGTGTTGTCAAGATGTAGAGGAACTGGCATGATCGTGCGTTGCTGGCGGGAGTGAAAAATAATGTAATCCTTTGGAAAACAATTTGACAATATCTTATACACATCCACCTGCCCTATGACTCAACAATTTTACTCTAGGACTTAGTCCAAAGCAATGAAACATACAACCATAAAAGATTTGTGGGCAAGAATGTTCAAAATAGCAGCTTTATTCATATTATCCCCAAGCTGAAAACAACCCAAACATCAAAATCAGGTGAAGAAGTAATCAAATTGCAGTATATTCACATAATAAAATACTTAGCAGTAAAAAGAACAAACTGCTGATACACACTAAAATATGAAGCAAAAGGCCAGACACAAAATATTTTATTTATATATGTGTTACAATTTTTATGAAATTCTAGGAAAGGCAAAACTAAGATATGGTGATTGAAATCAGAACACCCTCTAGGATATGAAAATTACCTGGAAAAAAGCAAGAGGAAATGTAGTAGTTTTCTATCGCTGCATAACAAGTTACCAAAAACTTAGTGGCTTAAACAATGTCTGTTTGATATCTCACAGTTTCTGTAGGTCAGAGTCTGGGCATCGCATAGCTGGGTCCTCTACTCCGGGTCACACAAGGATGAAGTCCAGATGAAGTCCCCATTCCTTTTCTAAGTTCCTTGGATGTTGGAAGGCTTCAGTTCCTTGAACCTGTAGAACTAAGATCCCTGTGTTTCACAGACTTTCAGCCAGGAGTCATTAAAAATACCTAAGGGTCAGCCTCAGGTTCTAGCCATATGCAATCCCACCCCCATAGGCAGTTCACAACATGCCTAATTGCCTTCTTATGGACCAGAATAAATAAGAGTGTCCACTGGTGCTGCTTCTTTCTTTTATGGCTATCTGACTAGGTTAAGCCTTCCCAGGATAATCTCTCTTGTGATGGGCATAAACTGGTAAGGTACGTTAATTTAATCTGCAAAATCTCTTTGGCTATAGAACATAACGTAATCAAGGGAGCAATATCCTAACATATTCACAGGTCTCACCCTCTCTCAGGGGGAGGGGATTATAGAAGATGTGTGTCCCAAAGAATGGAAAACTTGGGGGCCATCTTAGAATTGTGTCTACCACAGGGACCTTACTGGGGTCTGTGTACATTTGTGAAAACATCTATATTATATTTAAATTATGCTTGAATAATAGCAATAATAATATAAGAAATGGTAATGACATGGAATTAAACATTTCATTTAATGATAAAATTTTGAAAGCTTGCTGCCTGATCTAGAAGAAGAAAAAGATGTTTGCTATTTCCAATTCTACTTAATATGTGTACAAGCAGCTATCTTGGTCTTCTGCATCATTCCCATGAGGTTTGGGGATGCCTGTCATGGGGGAAGAAGGGAAAGTGACACAAACTTTAATATTCATGCTGCTTGCTGTGGCATGAGAGATAAATTATTTATCTCTGACCCAGGAGTCTCCTGTCTTCTTCCATGAAAGAGTCATAGACTAACTTACTAGCTTTTAAATAGGGAAAAATAAAATTCTAGATCTAACAGGTACATACCAGTTAGAAATGTAAACATATGTGCACCAGGATGGATACAGAAAAGTTCGTAACTATACTGTTACTAATAAACAAAAACTACACATCAATGGTTAGAATAGAAAATTAGATTGTGGAACATTACAACAATGTAATATTATATGGAATGAAAATGAACAAGCTAATGCTACATTATTACACTGATGAATCTCACAAATATAATGTTGAGCTGAAGAAACTAGTCACATATTGCATGATTTTACTGAATTAAAGTAAAAAAAAAAACAAATAAATTTTTGAATTAGAGAGGATAGTGGTACTTCTAGGAAAGGAAAATTTTGAGATGCATCCTGCAGGGATTTTCTGGAGTTCTGATAATGTTCATATTTTATATCTGTTTGTTAATTACATGGATGGGTTCCCAGTGTCATAATTTATTGTTTTATATACATGAATGTGAACTTTTATGTATTATATTATTCTTCAGTTGAAATTTTATCATAAGAAAGGAAACATCTACATTATCAATAAATGCATATAATACTTTAAAACTAATATACAAAAAAGGCAAGCTTTTTGTAGAGAATATTATAACACATTATTAAAAGACAAAAGAGAATTTAATAGATCAAGAGATATGGCATTTATATATGTAGGAATATATAAGTTCTACCAAAATTTTCTATATAAAATTAAACTTTCAATAAAATTTCAACAAGATTATTTTACATATTCTGTATAAGATTTTCCAAAATGTATGTGGAAGGACAATGGTCCAATAATAACCATGGCATTTCTGAACAAGGTAGAGGTGGGGATGGGGACTTTCCTATAAAACATCAAGATATCATAGAGTTCTATTAATTAAGACAGTTTGATATTAGTGCACCATTAGTCAACTGAACAATGGAACAAAGTAGAGAATCCAGGATTATATTCATGCACTTGTGGAAATTTAATTTGTAATAAAGGTGGCATAAATATTTTTGAATGAGGGATGGATTGAGTATCCATGTGGAAAGTCTGGAATACTAAATAAATGGTAATGGAACACTGATTATGCCCACTGGGAAAAAAGTGAATTTTCTTTCCTGTATCACACTATACAAAAATAAATTACAAGAGAATTAAGGCCATTATATAAAAAGCTAACCTGTAAAAGTTTTAAAAGAAGTTAGAGAAGAATTTCTTTATATTTTTAGAGTGATGTAAGATTTCTTAAACAAGATACAAAAGGCACTAAAAAATAAAGGAAAAGAACAGTATATTTGAATACATTAATGTAAGTACTTTGGATGATCATAAGACACTAAATGTGAATAAAATCATAAGAGAAAAACTGGGAGAAGATAAACATATATAATTAACAACAAATTAGTAAGTTTAGTTAACATCCATCACCTTACATAATTACAATTTTTTCCTTGTGATGAGAATTTTTAAAATCCATTCTCTTAGCAACTTACAAATATACAATACAGTATTGTTAATTGCATCATATATATATATATATATATATATATATATAAATATATATAGTCACCATGCTGTACATTACATCCCCAGAATTTATTTATCTTGTGATTGGAAATTTGAACTTTTGACCACTTTCACCCAATTCTCCCATCCCCACTTCCTGCCTCTGGCAAACACCAATCTGTTCTCTTGGAGACCCAAATCCAGAACTAGAGACTATTAACAAATGTTAACAGAGTATAAAAAATTTGTATTACAAAGTTGTAATACAAATAAAATATCATTGCACAAGGCAATATTGAAAGACCTCAAATACTTTGAAAAAATGTCATGTTACAGAGGATGCATAGTATACTATTATACTTATATAAAGTATAAAACCAGAGAAAAATAAATATATATTATAGAGGGATACATACATGAATATTAAAACTTTAATGAAAAGCAAGTCATTATTAGAAACCTCAGGATGTCAGTGACCTTTGGAATGAGGGAGTAGAATGCCTTGTGGGGAACAAATAGGGCACCCTATGATTCCTTAAGCTGGGGTGTGGGTGCTTACACACATTCTTTACTGTACATGTACATGGTATAAACTCTTATGTATGTGTGATAAAATTAGTAATTTTAATCAAAGTGCGTTAATGATATGTGGGTAGTTGCATGCGTTAAGGGAGAAGTGTGTGTTGACTTTCAAGTTTTCTGGCTGTTGTGGGCCTGCGGCTTCAGTATTTTCCTCTTGGGCTTCTCCACATGCTGCCTGAGCTTCCTCACAACATGGTGCAGGGTTCCAAGATTGAGCATTTAGGAAGTGAAGCAGCTAGTTTCTTAAGGTCTAAACCCAGAAACTGACACAGTGTCATGGCGGTCAAGCAGTTACAACCCAGATTAAGGCAAAAAAGATATAGACTCCACCTCTTGATAGGAAAAGTGTTAAAATATGTTGGAGCCACTATTTAAAACTGCTACAGTCCACCCATGACCACAAATTAATTTATATCCAACCCAAGTGCAAAATATACTCACACCTTCCCAACGCACCTCCACTCCCAAGCATCTCATTTCATTATAGGATCAGGCTCAGGCTTGAGCTTTAGGAACATGTCATGGGTGTCAGGTCCAGGTATAAATAAGTTTCCTTGGGCACAGCTCCTCTTAAATTGAAGACCTGTGTACTAAATAAATAGGCTATTTTTCCCCTACTACCCATACAACCAATATACAGTGTTGGAATGGGCATAGGATAACCACAGTAAATATTCCCATTCAAAACTGGAATTCAGGGCTTCCCTGGTGGCTCAGTGGTTGGGAATCTGCCTGCCAATGCAGGGGACACGGGTTCGAGCCCTGGTCTGGGAAGATCCCACATGCCACGGAGCAACTAGGCCCGTGAGCCACAACTACTGAGCCTGCGCGTCTAGAGCTTGTGCTCCGCAACAAGAGAGGCCGCGACAGTGAGAGGCCCACGCACCGCGATGATAAGTGGCCCCCGCTCGCTGCAACTAGAGAAAGCCCCTGCATGGAAACGAAGACCCAACACAGCCAAAAATAAATATATAAATAAAAAACAAAAACAAAACTGGAATTCATTCAAAGTGGGTGAAAATGGATGCAACGCTGGCTGGTCCGTAGTGATTCTTTAAGCACCCCTGACATATGTTGCCACTTCCTTGATTAGCGCCCAGTCCTGCTCGCAGTCCTGTGAATGATTCTCTGTTGCACTTAGCTCTACCCTCCAAGCTCTTGGTCCTGACCACTAAATCATTCTTCCTTTTGCATAGGAACAAAGTTTGCCACTGAATTGCCTCCTCAGCTGCTTCTTGCCCATAAGAAGGCATAGGTTGAGGGTCTAAAAGCCCCTTTTCATTTTGTACTGCCTCTGTCCCTTTTAGTAGCAGTACTTCTTCCAGAACCATTATCCTTAAACCTGTGTAGATTTTTCTATAAACCTTACTGGAGTTCACTCAACCAGAAAAAAAGTTACAACCAAAAATGTATTTGAGATAAACCCTGCTCTACTATGCCCTACTGAGGGGCCATATTTTTAATTTTCTTAGAAGCCCTGTTGTTCAATAGGGAGGGTCTGTGAGGCATGCCTTTAATATTTTTAGAAAGTCTTTTGTCTGTTTGAAAGGCTCTGTAAAGTGTTGCCTTACATCTTCATAATGTCTTAAGGAAGGAGTTTGGAGGCCCACTGTGGATTTGACCCTTTTGTGGAAGCCATATTTTAATTTGAGAATAGCTTGTCATCTAGTGAGCCTGGGAATAAGACACTTTTATTTTTGAGCCTAGCAGATCCTGAATCATTTATATTTCCTCTAAATTTTGCTCCAAAACCCAACCGTTCTTTTTTTAGCTCATCTTTCTCCTCTTTAATTTTATAATAAATAGCCAGAGGAAGCCAGGCAGGACTTTCAACACTAGAAAATCCCCTTAGCTAGTATGCAGTTGAATCTAATGGGTAGATTCCTATTTCCATGTTTCTGCAGGTGACGGCGTTACCAAATTTCTGCCACTAGACAACAAAAGTCCCTTTTCTTCCAGTTTTCAATGACACTTTCCTTATTTTAAACCATCGCCAGCAGTATTATGGAGCCCTTTAGACTTCCTCTAACATTCTCCTCATCCCTTGAGGCTTTTATTAGCACTCTCCTTGAATTTTCTAGGCTTCTACAAACAGGTTTCTCAATGTCCTTCCAACTTCTGGTAACTGTCTAATTCTAAAGTCGATGATTTTTGTTTTTTTGTTTGTTCGTTTTTGGTTTTTGTTGTTTTTCTTTTTTTTTGCGGTACGCGGGCCTCTCACTGTTGTGGCCTCTCCCGTTGCGGAGCACAGGCTCTGGACGCACAGGCTCAGCGGCCATGGCTCACGGGCCCAGCCGCTCCGCGGCATGTGGGATCTTCCCGGACTGGGGCACGAACCCGCGTCCCCTGCATCGGCAGGTGGACTCTCAACCACTGCGCCACCAGGGAAGCCCCAGATTTTGGGGGTTTTCTTAGAGCAGCATATCACTTCCAGCACAGACACCTGCATCGGCCGTCCAGTGCTACATAACAAACCATCCCCAAACTTAATGGCTCAAAGAAAAATAATCATTTATTTTGTTCACAAGTCTGCAATTTGGGTAGGGCTCAGTGAGGAAAGATCATCTCTCACCATGTCAACTGGGGCAGATCAACTGGAGTTGGAAGATCCACCTCCAAGATTGCTCCCTGAATGGCCAGAAAGTTGGTGCTGTCTGTTAGCCTCTCCACAGTATGGCTTTGGTTTTCTCAAAGAATGGTGTCTATTTTGCAAGAAACAAGAAGTAGAAGCTGCCATTTTCTTAAGACTCAGTTCTGGAAACTAGCACAGCATATTTTGTTGTCAAGCATCCCTAGAATGAAAAATTCTAGGGATGGGGCATAGACCCCAGCTCTCAATGGAGAAGAGTCAAAGGAATTTGGGGCCGTAATTACTTTCCTATCTGTCTTCTTTTCACTGTCAAACATTTGCAACCATTTTAGATCTTTGCTTTCTCCACTTCCTTATCACTCCCTTACTCTTTAATTCAGTAATCTGGCTTCCATTAATCCTCAGCTGCACTGAAAACTACTCTTTACCTTGGTCATCAGCAATCCTCATCTTACAATCAAAAGGGCATTTTTAGTTCCTTCTTTCTTTGGCATCTCAGCAGCCACTGACACTGTTGCATTCTTTCTTAAAAACCTCTCCCTACTGTTTCTGTGTCTCCCAGGCTCTCTCTACTCATTTCTGAATAAAGAGTCATACTCTTCTTTCATTTTTGAGTCTGGTTCATGACTGAGCCTAGTCAAAGTAGTGTGAAGTATGCAGGAACATTAATGACAATTTCAAGTAGAAAAATTTTTATATCATTTAACTCTAAAACCTGGGAAAACATTACTTCCAAGTCATCTTCTAAAAGACAGGCCAATATTTAATAACTCCTTTGTCTATTCCTGTCTTGTCATATTATTTTTGTTTGTGTGCTAGTTAGGTAGTCAAGTTTAATGACAGTTTTTAAATTGTCAGAAATACATTTGATTAAATTCTAAGGTCTTTTGATTTTAAAATCGTTCTCTTCTAACAGTAGGGGTTGAGAGAAGATAGGAATTTTCCTGGACCAGAGTCCTCACCAGCAGGGCAGGGGCTCACACAAGCCTCGGAGCTAGTCACTAAGCTATTGAACAAGAACTTTGAGAGGATTTGGTACTAACAATGGATTTTAGTGACATTCGTGCTGAAAGAGGATACAGAAGTTCCACTTCTATTTCACGCTTATTAAATGATTTTTGTTTGCTTGTGTATTAACCTGTTTTTCCCCATAGTAAAGACTACATACAAAAATAATAATGTGTCATGGAGAAAATAGTGCATATTATCCAAAAATGTAGTAATCCATAATCTTTATTAAGACAGAGTCTGTGTTTCAGAAAGAAGTATTATGTTCAATACAAGATAAATGTACACAAGATTATGATTTATTGAAGGCTATGCTAATTTACTATACTTAACAAGGGACATCATTTTGATCTTGAATGATATATCTTCATTGGCACTGTAACCCATTAAAAATATTTATACCTTACAATCATTCAACACAGTTTTTATTGAACATCCCAGTCGAGTGCTGGGATACAATGAACAAATGTTTAAGATCCTAACCCTGTAGAAACTCCTATGACAGTCATTAGACATTCTTTGCCTATATAAATAATTAACTAAGTTCTGGACTTTGATATAGACTTTAAAATTTTTTTATTTTAGAGGTGGATAATTATTTGTGGAATGTTCTAATTAATTAATGATCCATTTTGAAGTAACTCTTATATGTTATCTTTTTAAAAATTGTTCTTTTCTTTTGATGTTTGCTTTTGCAAATTTACTCTGTGGTAGGAAATCAAGAGTATAAAATAAAAACAAATACTACATTAATGATATTACTGTATGTCACAAGACTTCTCTTACATGTTTAGAGACAAGAAATACAACTACGTGAAATATTTTCCAACTCAAATAAATTTATATTAAAATAGCTTCGATGAATTATTAGCATTATTTCACCTACTTCATGAGCCAGAGATGAGGTCATTCTGTAGAGGAAAAAGGCCAAAATATTATCCTAGATTCTTCAAGGAGACTAAAATAAAATTCTAAGTATTAGCTAGCACTCATGCTGATTTAGGGATCCATAGTTCAAAGCAGGTAAGTTTTCTTGATTCTATTATTTATGGCCTAAGTAAAATGGAACCCCCTCTTCCTTTAAAAGTTTGTCCAAAATTAATCTGGAAACATTCTATTTCAAACATAAGGGAAATAGTATAACTATAACTAGGTTATAATGTCAAAAGTATCCATGCAGAAATTATATTAGCTTTACAGTTTGTAACTTAAAAGAATCATGTCCCATTTTGTCTAAAAATCTATTAATCTATTAATAATAGATTAATAATTCTGCCTTCCAATATCTGTTGTGAAAAAAAAATTTTAGTTTTTAATTTAATACATTGTAAATTGATTTAACACGTATTTCAAGAAAATTATGAAAATATTAACTCTTTAGCTAATCTGGAGGTTAATCTTTCCAAACCTAAATTCACCTCAGGAAATTCATGTAACAAATTACTACATTTGAATAGTGATTCAAACCCCATCTCTTCCATATACATTTGTTTTTCTTTTAGATATCAGGTTTCAACATAATTCAGGTTAGTCAGGTTGTTCCAGAAACTTATACTGAGAACAGTCATCATCAAGACAAACAAAACAATAAAACAAAATAAAATGAAGACCTTGCATAGTAAGCTTGAAATGAATCAAAGAGATCTAGCTTTCATTTCAATTTTTGTCTTCTAGAAACATCTACCTGCCTGATGACTTGTTGGTCTATTGCTATGGGGAAAGTGGAATATCCTGTGAAAGAATAAGAACCAGTGAAAGGAAAACCTGTCCCAAAATAGACCTAAGTACTTATATTAATTACATAGCTCTTGTGAGAAATAGCATCCATATAGATTGGGATTAATATCTGACAATGCAATACTAGCATTTGTGAGGATTTAAATATTTTAACTACAGTTAATTCCTGGAAAATGTATTAGCTTTTTTTTTTTTTTTTTTTGCTATTACAATATAACTCTACTACTTTCTATGCTCGCCCCTCTTTACAAGACCTGCAGGTTATAAACTATATCTCTCAGATTCTCTTGCCTCCAGGATTCTAGCTGCAATTTACATTCTGCCAAAGGGAGTTGCTTAGCTGGGCAGAAGCATGGGCCTTGGGAAACAGAAGATTTTGCAGCAGCTTCCAGGCATTGCCTGCCTGAGTACTCCAGACGGCTGGCACCTGTGGTCAAAGTTTGCCACAGTCCCTAACTTGGGTGTTCAGGGTAACTTCCTAATTCAGTAGAAATCAGTGGTATTCTAGAGAGACAGTGTTGGCTTTCCTGTATCTTCATTCCAGTCTTTTCAATGATTTTTTTTTTAAGCACACAAAACTCCTTATTAATTACCCCTCTGCTTCTAATATCTAGAATGTGTCTATTTTCCTGATGGAACTCTTTTTTTTTTTTTTTAGATTTTAAAAACATATTGATGGAACTCTTACCTAGAAAAGTGTCCTTATGACTTGAGTATGACTTGATTATGGTTTATCAACAATGACTTCTTTTAATGAATCATTTTACCAGAAGCTTAACTAGAAATATGAGGACTAGTCACAAAGAAATGACCATTTAAAGGTATGCTCCTTCATGCCTTCTAAAGATGAATCAACATTCTAATTACTTTAAAAACTCTTATTCATATAAAACTCGCATAACATAAATTCACCAATTTAACCTTTTTAAAATATACAATTCAGTGATTCTTAGTGTATTCACAATGTTGTATAACCATCACCACTATCCGATTCCAGAAGACTTTCATCACCCTGAAAAAACCACATATATTCCACTCGCCCACCCCCACTATCCCTTGGCAGTCTCTAATCTAACTTGTGTCTCTGTGGATTTGCCTAGTCTGGACAGTTCCTATAAATGGGATCATACCATATGTGCCCCTTTGTGACTGGCTTCTTTCACTTGGCATAATGTTTTCAAGATTCATCTATATTGGGACATGTATCAGTGCTTCATTCCTTCTGTGGGTGAACCATATTCCATCTTACGGAATGGAACAAAACACATTTTGTTTACCCATTTATCATCTGATGGACATTTGGATCGTTTCCACATTTTGTTTACAATAAGTAATACTGCTGTGAATATTTGTGTACAAGTTTTTATGTGTACATGTGTTTTCAGTTCTCTTGGGTATAGATCTGGGAGTGGAATTACTGGGTCATATGGTAAACTTACACTTAACTCTTTGAGGAACTGTCAAATTGTTTTCCACACTAGTAGCACCATTTTATATTCCTACCAGCAATGTATGAGGTTTCCAATTGCTCCACATCCTCACCAACGCTTGCTATTTTCCCTTAAAAAAATATGTAGATATCCTAGCATGTGTTAAGTGGTATCTCATTATGGCTTTGATTTGCATTTCCCTAATGACCAATAATGTTGAGCATATTTTCATGTACTTATTGGCCATTTGTATATCTTTTTTAGAGAAATGTCTATTCAAATACTTGGCCCATTTTAGAGTTGGGTTGTTTTCAATTGAGTTATGAGAATTCTTTATATATTCCAAATTCTAATTTCTTATCAGATGAATTATTTGCAAAGATTTTCTCCCTTTTCATGGGTTGTCTTTTCACCTTCTTGATAGTGTCCTTTGATGCACAAAGTTTTTAATTTTTATGAAGTTCAGTTAATCTATATTTACTTTTGATGCTTGTGCTTTGGTATCATGTTTAAGAAATTATTGCCTAACTCAAAGTCATGAAGATTTACACCTATGTTTCTTTCTGAAAGTTTTGTACTTTTAGCTCTTGCATTTAGGTTTATTCTAATCCATTCTGAGTTACTAATTCCTTTCTAGATAATGCTACTTACTTTTGCTAGTATTATTTTTGTTTTCTATTCTTATTCTCCCTATTAGTGCAGATAATTGAGAATTAATTCTATTTTGAAGTCCTGCTGATTAAGGAAGCTTTCAAGAATGCAGGACCGATGCCAAGAAAAGGAAATTCTAGCACAATAACTTTAAGAACATAAAGTGTTGTTTGAGTCAACTTGGGAAATAATATTGTAACATCCGGGGTCTGAGTTACATTGTTGCCCACTATAAATTTTTGACCCAATTAAAAAACACATTATAAACATTTTCTATATATGCTTACACCTTCCTACTACTTGTGTCCTCTACTTTAACCTTCTTCCTTATCTCCTTACCAAAATATCTTGTTGGAATGCTTTTGTTGTAGTTGCTTTAAAAATTATCTGAATTAAGGTCACATTAGAGCTGCTTAGAAGTATAACACTTAATCACAATAGTCCTGTAGTCAATATTGAAATGTGCTATCACTTGTGGACAGAAGGTATGAAAACATAAGATTATATACAATTGCAGAGCTTCCTGAGAAATGACATCATGAGAACTCCATGAATATTCTAGGCCAGGGATTATAACAGATTTTTCAGGGTCCATGTTCAGGGTGGCTGAAACTCTCTTCACCTGATTTTAGTCTCTGGAAAGCCCTAGGGGACTTGTCAAGTTCCCTTTACAAGGGAATTTTGTTTTAACAAATGATATTATGAAAGTCAGTTCTGTATGAGTTAGCTTTCTAATCTCAAATTCTAGTAGGGATTAATGCTGCTTTGTTGCATAACTAAAAACACTTCTATTTTTCTTTTTGAATGAATAGCCTTTGTTAAAGCAATTTTCAAAAATCCCCTATTTGTTGGTTTAACAATGAGATTCTTTCTAAAAAATGTGTCTACATATTAGGAAACAGATATTTCTCAGGCCTTTAAAATCCTTGCCCACTTTTGTCAGACATAAAAATCCAAAGTCTTCATTTAATGTCATTTGAAATCGCAAAATAAATATTTGTTTTTCATTGATAATACATAATCATAATATTTGAAGCATTTTTTCAAACTAGAGCTACAGCCCAGAGTGCTTCCCTCCTTATTCCTATCCCAGCTACAAGATTCTAATATATAGTACCTAGAAATGATATGTTTCCCAGGATACTGGGTTGAAAATTCATTGCTCCATACTAGATAAAATATCTTTTTTTTTTTTTTATAATTAGGAGTAGAATGGCTGAGTCATATAGCTGAATGTTTAACTTTATTTATTTAGTTGTGCTGGGTCTTAATTGCGGCAGGAGGGCTTCTTTGTTGCAGCTTGCCGGCTCCTTAGTTACAGCATGCAAACTCTTATTTGCCGCATGCTGTGGGATCTAGTTCCCTGACCAGGGATCAAACCCAGACCCCCTGCACTGGGATCGTGGAGTCTTATCCACTGCACCACCAGGGAAGTCCATACATAAAATATCTTTCTTCCCATTTTTGTGAGTCCAGGAATTTCCATCTTGAGTCAGACCTAAGATTTATCCAGTCAGTGTTCTGGGAATAGAGATTTTAAGATTGTTCCACTGGAGGGCAATGACACAGTTTATTTCAATATCAGCTTAGGTATACCCAAATTTCTTATTTTTTTTAACATCTTTATTGGAGTTTAATTGCTTTATAATGGTGTGTTAGTTTCTGCTTTAAAACAAAGTGAATCAGTTATACATATACATATATCCCCATATCTCTCCCCTCTTGTGTCTCCCTCCCTCCCACCCTTCCTATCCCACCCTTCTAGGTGGTCAAAAAGCACAGAGCTGATCTCCCTGTGCTATGCGGCTGCTTCCCACTAGCTATCTATTTTACATTTGGTAGTGTATATATGTCCATGCCACTCTCCCACTTTGTCCCAGCTTACCTTCCCCCTCCCCATATATTCAAGTCCATTCTCTAGTACATCTGCGTCTTTATTGCCGTCTGGCCCCTAGGTTCTTCATAACCATTTTTTTGTTGTTTTCAGATTCCATATATATGTGTTAGCATACGGTATTTGTTTTTCTCTTTCTGATTTACTTCATGCTGTATGACAGACTCTAGGTCCATCCACCTCACTACAAATAAATCAATTTCGTTTCCTTTTATGGCAGAGTAATATTTCATTGTATATATGTGCCACATCTTCTTTATCCATTCATCTGTTGATGGACACTTAGGTTGCTTCCATGTCCTGGCTATTGGAAATAGAGCTGCAATGAACATTTTGGTACATGACTCTTTTTGAATTATGGTTTTCTCAGGGCATATGCCCAGTAGTGGTATTACTGGGTCGTATAGTAGTTCTATTTTTGGTTTTTTAAGTAACCTCCATACTGCTCTCCATAGTTGCTGTTTCAATTTACATTCCCACCAACAGTGCAAGAGGGTTCCCTTTTCACCACACCCACTCCAGCGTTTATTGTTTGTAGATTTTTTGATGATGGCCATTCTGACTGGTGTGAAGTGATATCTCATTGTACTTTTGATTTGCATTTCTCTGATGATTAAAGATGTTGAGCATTCTTTCATGTGTTTGTTGGCAATGTGTATATCTTCTTTGGAGAAATGTCTATTTAGGTCTTCTGCCCATTTTTGGATTGGGTTGTTTGTTTTTTTGATATTGAGCTGCATGAGATGCTTGTAAATTTTTGAGATTTATCCTTTTGTCAGTTGCTTCATTTGCAAATATTTTCTGCCATTCTAAGGGTTGTCCTTTCGTCTTCTTTACGATATCCTTTGCTCTGAAAAAGGTTTAAGTTTCATTAGGTCCCGTTTGTTTATTTTTGTTTTTATTTACATTTCTCTAGGAGGTGGGTCAAAAGGATCTTGCTGTGATTTATGTCATAGCGTGTTCTGCCTAGGTTTTCCTCTAGGAGTTTGATAGGGTCTGGCCTTACATTTAGGTCTTTAATCTATTTTGAATTTATTTTTCTGTATGGTATTAGGAAGTGTTCTAATTTCATTCTGTTACATGTAGCTGTCCAGTTTTCCCAACACCATTTATTGAAAAGGGTGTTTTTTCTCCACTCTATATTCTTGCCTCCTTTATCAAAGATAAGGTGACCATATGAGTGTGGGGTTATCTCTGGGCTTTCTATCCTGTTCCATTGACCTATATTTCTGTTTTGGGGCCAGTACCATACTGTCTTGATCACTGTAGCTTTGTAGTATAGTCTGAAGTCAGGGAGCCTGATTCCTCCAGCTCTGTTTTTCTCTCTCAAGATTTTCTTCGCTATTCGGGGACTTTTGTGTTTCCATACAAATTGTGGCATTTTTTGTTCTAGTACTGTGAAAAATGTCAGTGGTAGTTTGATAGGGATTGCACTGAATCTGTAGATTGCTTTGGGTAGTATAGTCATTTTCACAATGTTGATTCTTCCAACCCAATAACATGGTGTATCTCTCCATCTGTTAGTGTCATCTTTAATTTCTTTCATCAGTGTCCTATAATTTTCTGCATACAGGTCTTTTGTCTCCTTAGGTAGCTTTATTTGTAGATATTTTATTCTTTTTGTTGCAGTGGTAAAGGAGTGTTTTCTTAATTTCACTTCCAGATTTTTCATCATTAGTGTATAGGAATGAAAGAGATTTCTGTGCATTAATTTTGTATCCTGCTACTTTACCAAATTCATTGATTAGCTCTAGTAGTTTCCTGGTAGCATCTTTAGGATTCTCTATGTATAGTGTCATGTCATCTGCAAACAGTGACAGCTTTACTTCTTCTTTTCTGATTTGGAATCTTTTATTTCTTTTTCTTCTCTGATTGCTGTGGCCAAAACTATGTTGAATAATAGTGGTGAGAGTGGGCAACCTTGTCTTGTTCCTGATCTTAGTGGAAATGGTTTCGGTTTTTCACTATTGAGGATGATGTTGGCTGTGGGTTTGTCATATATGGACTTTATTATGTTGAGAAAAGTTTCCTCTATGCCTACTTTCTGGAGGGTTTTTATCATAAATGTGTGTTGAATTTTGTCGAAAGCTTTCTCTGCATCTATTGAGATGATCTTACAGTTTTTCTCCTTCAATTTGTTAATATGGTGTATCATATTGAATGATTTGCATATATTGAAGAATCCTTTCATTCCTGGAATAAACCCCACTTGATCATGGTGTATGATCCCTTTAATGTGCTGTTGGATTCTGTTTGCTAGTATTTTGTTGAGGATTTTTGCATCTATGTTCATCAGTGATATTGGCCTGTAGTTTTCTTTCTTTGTGACACCTTTGGTTTTGGTATCAAGGTGATGGTGCCCTCGTAGAATGAGTTTGGGAGTGTTCTTCCCTCTGCTATATTTTGGAAGAGTTTAAGAAGGATAGGTGTTAACTCTTCTGTAAATGTTTCATAGAATTTGCCTGTGAAGCCATCTGGTCCTGGGCTTTAGTTTGTTGGAAGATTTTTAATCACAGTTTCAATTTCAGTGCTTATGATTGGTCTGTTCATATTTTCTATTTCTTCCTGGTTCATTTTCGGAAGGTTGTGCATTTCTAAGAATTTGTCTGTTTCTTCCAGGTTGTCCATTTTATTGGCATAGAGTTGCTTGTAGTAATCTCTCATGATCCTTTGTATTTCTGCAGTGTCAGTTGTTACTTCTTTTTCATTTCTAAGTCTATTGATTTGAATCTTCTCCCTCTTTTTCTTGATGAGTCTGGTTAATGGTTTATCAATTTTGTTAATCTTCTCAAAGAACCAGCTTTAATTTTATTGATCTTTGCTATCATTCCTTCAATTTTTTTCATTTATTTCTGATCTGATCTTTATGATTTCTATCCTTCTGCTACCTTTGGGGTTTTTTTGTTCTTCTTTATCTAATTGCTTTAGGTGTAGGTTAGGTTGTTTATTTGAGTTGTTTCTTGTTTCTTAAAGTAGGATTGTATTGCTATAAACTTCCTTCTTAGAACTGCTTTTGCTGCATCCCATAGGTTTTGGTCCATCGGGTTTTCACTGTCATTTATTTCTAAGTATTTTTTGATTTCCTCTGTGATTTCTTCAGTGATCTCTTGGTTATTACATAGTGTATTGTTTAGCCTCCATGTGTTTTTATTTTTTACAGATTTTTTCCTGTAATTGATATCTAGTCTCACACCATTGTGGTTGGAAAAGATATTTGATTTGATTTCAATTTTCTTAAACTTATGAAGGCTTGATTTGTGACCCAAGATATGATCTAACTGGAGAACGTTCCATGAGCACTTGAAATGAAAGTGTATTCTGTTGTTTTCGGATTGAATGTCCTATAAATATCAATTAAGTCCATCTTGTTTAATGTATCATTTAAAGCTTGTGTTTCCTTACTATTTTCATTTTGGATGATCTGTCCATTGGTGATAGTGGGGTGTTAAAGTCCCTTACTATTATTGTGTTACTATTTCCTCTATTATACCTGTTAGTAGTTGCCTTATGTATTGAGGTGCTCCTATGTTGGGTGCATAAATATTTACAATTGTTATATCTTCTTCTTGGATTGATCCCTTGATCACTATGTAGTGTCCTTCTTTTTCTCTTGTAATAGTCTTTGTTTTAAAGTCTATTTTGTCTGATATGAGAATTGTTACTCCTGCTTTCTTTTGATTTCCATTTGCATGGAATATCTTTTCTCATCCCCTCACTTTCAGTCTGTATATGCCCTAGGTCTGAAGTGTGTCTCTTGTAGACAACATATATATGGGTGTTTTTTTTTTATATCCATTCAGCCAGTCTATGTCTTTTGGTTGGAGCATTTAATCCATTTACATTTAAGGTAATTACCAATATGTATGTTCCTATTACCATTTTCTTAATTGTTTTGGGTTTCTTACTGTAGGTCTTTTCCTTCTCTTGTGCTTCCTGCCTAGAGAAGTTCCTTTAGCATTTGTTGTCAAGCTGGTTTGGTGGTGCTGAATTCTCTTAGCTTTTGCTTGTCTGTATAGGTTTTAATTTCTCCACCAAATCTAAATGAGATCCTTGCTGGGTAGAGTAATCTTTGTTGTAGGTTTTTCCCCTTCATCATTTTAAATATGTCCTGCCACTCCCTTCTGGCTTGCAGAGCTTCTGCTGAAAAATCAGCTGTTAACCTTATGGGGGTTTCCTTGTGTGTTATTTGTTGTTTTTCCCTTGCTGCTTTTAATATTTCTTCTTTGTATTTATTTTTGATAGTTTGATTAATATGTGTCTTGGCGTGTTTCTCCTTGGATTTATCCTTTATGGGACTCTCTGTGCTTCCTGGACTTGATTAACTATTTACTGTCCCATATTACGGAAGTTTTAAACTATACTCCCTTCAAATATTTTCTTGATCCCTTTCTTTTTCTCTTCTTCGTCTGGGACTGCTACCCTTTGAATACTGGTGCATTTAATGTTGTCCCAGAGGTCCTTGAGACTGTCGTCAATTCTTTTCATTCTTTTTTCTTTATTCTGCTCTGCAGTAGTTATTTCCACTATTTTATCTTCCAGTTCACTTATCTGTTCTTCTGCCTCTGTTATTCTGCTATTGATCCCTTCTAGAGAATTTTAAATTTCATTTATTGTGTTGTTCATCACTGTTTATTTGCTCTTTAGTTCTTCTACATCCTTGTTAAACGTTTCTTGTATTTTCTCCATTATATTTCCAAGATTTTGGTTCATATTTACTATCATTATTCTGAATTCTTTTTCAGGTAGACTGCCTATTTCCTCTTCATTTGTTAGGTCTGGTGGGCTTTTACCTTGCTCCTTCATCTGCTGTGTGTTCCTCTGTCTTCTCATTTTGCTTAATGTACTGTGTTTCGGGTCTCCTTTTCGCATGCTACACGTTTTTAGTTCCCATTGTTTTTGGTGTCTGCCCCCACTGCTAAGGTTGGTTCAGTGTGTTGTGTAAGCTTCCTGGTGAGGGGACTAGTGCCTGCATTCTGGTGGATGAGGCTGTATTGTCTTTCTGGTGGGAAGGTCCATGTCTTGTGGTGTGTTTTGGGGTGTCTGTGCCCTTATTATGATTTTAGGCAGCCTCTCTGCTAATGGGTGTGGTTGTGTTCCTGTCTTGTTAGTTGTTTGGCATAGGGTGTCCAGCACTGTATCTTGCTGGTCATTGAGTGGAGCTGGGTCTTGGCATAGAGATGGAGATCTCTGGGAGATTTTCACCGTCTCACATTATGTGGAGCTGGGAGGTCTCTTGTGGGCCAGTGTCCTGGACTTGGCTCTCCCACCTCTGAGGCAGAGCCCTGACACCTCGCTGGAGCACCAAGAAACTGTCATCCACACGGCTCAGAATGAAAGGGAGAAAGAAAAAGTAAAGAAGGTAAAATTAAATTAAATTAAATTTAACAGTTATTAAAATCAAAAATAAAAAGTATTTTTATAAAGTTTAAAAATGTAATAAAGAAAAGAAAGAAAGATAGAAAGAAAGAAAGAAAGAAGAGAGCAACCAAACCAAAAACAAAATCCATCAATGATAACAAGCGCTAAAAACTATACTAAAAACAAAAAAACGAAATGGACAGACAGAACCCTAGGACAAAAGGTAAAGCAAAGCTGTACAGACAAAATCACACACAGAGGCATACACATACACACTCACAAAAAGAGAGAAAAGGAAAAAAATTATATATCGATGCTCCCAAAGTCCACCTCCTCAATTTGGGATGATTTGTTCATTGTCTGTTCAGGTATTCCACAGATGCAGGTACATGAAGTTGATTGTGGAGATTTAATCCGCTGCTCCTGAGGCTGCTGGGAGAAATTTCCTTTTCTTTTCTTTGTTCACACAGCTCCTGAGGTTCAGCTATGGATTTGGACCCGCCTCTGCGTGTAGGCCACCTGAGGGCATCTGTGCTTTGCTCAGACAGGACGGGGTTAAAGGAGCAGCTGATTCGGGGGCTCTGGCTCACTCAGGCCGGGGGGAAGGAGGGGTACGGATGCGGGGGGAGCCTGCGGTGGCAGAGGCCAGCGTGACGTTGCACCAGCCTGAGGCGCGCCGTGCGTTCTCCCGGGTAAGTTGTCCCTGGATCCCGGGGCCCTGGCAGTGGCGGGCTGCATAGGCTCCCGAGAAGGGAGGTGTGGAGAGTAACCTGTGCTCACACACAGGCTTCTTGGTGGCAACAGCAACAGCCTTAGCGTCTCATGCCCTCTCTAGGGTCCACGCTGACAGCCGCAGCTCGCGCCCGTCTCTGGGCCTCCTTTAAGCAGTGATCTTCATCCCCTCTCCTTACGCACCAGAAAACAAAGAGGCAAGAAAAAGTCTCTTGCGTCTTCGGCAGCTCCAGACTCTTTCTGGGACTCCCTTCTGGCTAGTTGTGGCGCACTAACCCCTTCAGGATGTGTTCACACCGTCAGTCCTCTCCCTGCGCTCTGACCGAAGCCCAAGCATCAGCTCCCAGCCCCCACCCGCCCCAGCGGGTGAGCAGACAAGCCTCTCGGGCTGGTGAGTGCTGGTGGGCACTGATCCTCTGTGCGGGATTCTCTCCGCTTTGCCCTCTGCACCCCTGTGGCTGCACTCTCCTCCGTTGCTCTGAAGCTTTTCCCCTCCGCCACCCGCAGTCTCCACCCACGAAGGGGCTCCTAGTGTGGGGAAACCTTTCCTACTTCACAGCTCCCTCCCACTTGTGTGGGTCCTGTCCCTATCCTTTGGTCTCTGTTTATTCTTTTTCTTTGCCCTACCCAGGTACGTGGGGACTTTCTTGCCTTTTGGGAGGTCTGAGGTCTTCTGCCAGCGTTCAGTAGGTGTTCTGTAGGAGTTGTTCCACATGTAGATGTATCTCTGATGTATTTGTGGGGAGGAAGGTGATCTCCATGTCTTAGTCTTCTGCCATCGTGAAGCTCCCCAAATTCTTTTTTTTTTTTTACATCTTTATTGGAGTATAATTGCTTTACAATGGTCTGTTAGTTTCTGCTTTATAACAAAGTGAATCAGTTATACATATACATACGTTCCCATATCTCTTCCCTCTTGTGTCTCCCTCCCTCCCACCCTCCCTATCCCAACCCTCCAGGTGGTCACAAAGCACTGAGCTGATCTCCCTGTGCTATGCAGCTGCTTCCCACTAGCTGTCTATTTTTACTTTTGGTAGTGTATATATATTCATGCCACTCTCTCACTTTGTCCCAGCTTACCCTTCCCCCTCCCCATATCCTCAAGTCCATTCTCTAGTAGGTCTGTGTCTTTATTCCCGTCTTACCCCTAGGTTCTTCATGACATTTTTTTTTCTTAGATTCCATATATATGTGTTAGCATACAGTATTTGTCTTTCTCTTTCTGACTTACTTCACTCTGTATGACAGACTCTAGGTCTATCCACCTCATTACAAATAGCTCAATTTCATTTCTTTTTATGGCTGAGTAATATTCCATTGTATATATGTGCCACATCTTCTTTATCCATTCATCTGATGATGGACACTTAGGTTGTTTCCATCTCCGGGCTATTGTAAATAGAGCTGCAATGAACATTTTGCTACATGACTCTTTTTGAATTATGGTTTTCTCAGGGTATATGCCCAGTAGTGGGATTGCTGGGTCATATGGTAGTTCTATTTTTAGTTTTTTAAGGAACCTCCATATTGTTCTCCATAGTGGCTGTACCAATTCACATTCCCACCAGCAGGGCAAGAGTGTTCCCTTTTCCCCACACCCTCTCCAGCATTTATTGTTTCTAGATTTTTTGATGATGGCCATTCTGACTGGTGTGAGATGATATTTCATTTTAGTTTTGATTTGCATTTCTCTAATGATTAATGATGTTGAGCATTCTTTCATGTGTTTGTTGGCAGTCTGTATATCTTCCTTCGAGAAATGTCTATTTAGATCTTCTGCCCATTTTTGGATTGGATTGTTTGTTTTTCTGTTATTGAGCTGCATGAGCTGCTTGTAAATTTTGGAGATTAATCCTTTGTCATTTGCTTCATTTGCAAATATTTTGTCCCATTCTGAGGGTTGTCTTTTGGTCTTGTTTATGGATTCCTTTGCTGTGCAAAAGCTTTGAAGTTTCATTAGGTCCCATTTGTTTATTTTTGTTTTTATTTCTATTTCTCTAGGAGGTGGGTTAAAAAGGATCTTGCTGTGATTTATGTCATAGAGTGTTCTGCCTATGTTTTCCTCTAAGAGATTGATAGTTTCTGGCCTTACATTTAGGTCTTTAATCCATTTTGAGCTTATTTTTTGTATGGTGTTAGGGAGTGATAGAATCTCATACTTTTACATGTAGCTGTCCAGTTTTCCCAGCACCACTTATTGAAGAGCCTGTCCTTTCTCCACTGTATATTCCTGCCTCCTTTATCAAAGATAAGGTGACCATATGTGTGTTGGTTTGTCTCTGGGCATTCTATCCTGTTCCATTGATCTATCTTTCTGTTTTTGTGCCAGTACCATACTGCCTTGATTACTGTAGCTTTGTAGTATAGTCTGAAGTCAGGGAGCCTGATTCCTCCAGGTCTGTTTTTCCTTCTCAAGATTGCTTTGGCTATTCGGGGTCTTTTGTGTTTCCATACAAGTTGTGAAATATTTTGTTCTAGTTCTGTGAAAAATGTCAGTGGTAGTTTTATAGGGATTGCATTGAATCTGTAGATTGCTTTGGGTAGTAGAGTCATTTTCACAATGTTGATTCTTCCAATCCACGATCATGGTATATCTCTCCATCTATTTGTATCATCTTTAATTTCTTTCATCAGTGTCTTATAATTTTCTGCATACAGGTCTTTTGTCTCCTTAGGTAGGTTTATTCCTAGATATTTTATTCTTTTCATTGCAATGGTAAATGGGAGTGTTTTCTTGATTTCACTGTCAGATTTTTCATCATTAGTGCATAGGAATGCCAGAGATTTCTGTGCATTAATTTTGTATCCTGGTACTTTACCAAATTCATTGATTTGCTCTAGTAGTTTTCTTTAGCATCTTTAGGATTCTCTATGTATAGTATCCCCAAATTCTTGAAAGTAGATATTTTTAGCCTTTTCAGTTGTAAATTCTTCCCAATTTTTTCAAAATTGTTTAGCTATGTTACTTTTTTAAGTACTGAGTACACAAAGACCTTTTTTTTTTTTTTCTTAAACTTATTCTGAATACTCTCCCTCTTTGTAGGTTCATGTTTGGAGGAAAGGATTCATCTAACTTTACACATGTTGACTTGGAAATACCTATGTAATATTGATGGGGGGTATTTCAAACCATCTATGGAAATGAATATCATCCCAAAGGAATAATATCTGAAATGAGGAGAGAAAAATACCAAGGAAAAGTCTTGGTCAGGGATGTTATGTACGTAACAGTGGGAGGGAGAGAAGCAAACAACAAGGCAAAGAATGAGACACTGAAGTAAAGGAAGGAAACCAGGGATGTGAAATATCCCAGAATCCTGAGAAAAAAGAAGTATAAAACAAGCTCAGATTTTCAGAAAATCAAAACAAAGTGGTGGTCAATTAAACATGGATAATTTCCTCTAGACTTTGGGAAATGAGATTATTATTGGTCGTTACCCAAATTGCTTATGGTGAAATTGTAGAGGTAAATCCTCAACATGAGTGCAAAATAAGAAAGTGGAGACAGCACACATAGACTCTTCATCCTAGGAGCTTACTGAGAGAGGATGCAAGTGCTAGAATAATAACAAAAAGGAGAGGTAAGTTTGAGGGGGGCTATTTTTTAAGGTATAAGAGATTTGACCATATTTATAGAATGCAAGGGATAATTAGAAATGGGTAAGAGAAAGGGATTATTTAGAAAAACATATTTTTGAAGGAGGATGGCCAAGATGGGTTCACAACTAAGTGGTACTTACAGGCCTTGAAATGAAACAAGACATCCTCTTCCTCCAATCCTTGAGGAAAAATTGTGACAGTGGTTGAATTTTCATAAAATGTGTGTTGATGATTATGGCAGGTGGGGAGTGGAGGGGGTTCCCCTGTGATAATCTCTAAGAGGAAAGATTATCTCTGAAAAACTTAGGAGTTATTTAGAAGTCTGGGGGCATATTGAAGGTAAGAAATGGCAGGTGAGTGAAATATATACAAGTGATTACCAGGGACAAGCTGAGAAGCTAGGTGATCTTTTTTGGGCATATCAATCAGAAGTTTATTTATCTCTTATAAAAGTAAAATACAGTGTGTGTGTGTGAAAAAAAAAAGTTTACTGATATTTTTCCCCCAGCAACTTTAAGACAACTAAAGTAATGGCAGTTGGATTTGAGGGAAAGGGACAGACTTTAGATCTCTGGTTTGAAGATGTTCAGTTCCAAATGGTCACCAGTGCCTTCGATTGATTTTTCCAATTTATTTGTATCTTAATAAAATTAACTTTATTGTACTAAGCCTGAGAATGCTGAGTAAATTCTGGATTACTAGACCTCGGAAACTGAAAGAGCCTCAATACTTGATTTACTTCTGTCCCCACAATTTAACGACATTAAACTCTTTACAGATGGTATAATCAAGCCTCAAAGATTTGCTCAAAGCCAATAGGTAGTTAATGGCTGAATGGGAAGTTCAGGGTGTCAGGAAGGAAAATGCCACCTGGAAAACACGATGAACACATTTCCAAGAATGATGAATGGCTTGGGATTCATTTTGCAAAATGTGGTTTGGAAAGTTGGAGCTGAGCCATGGCTTATTGTGTCTAATATAATGCAAGGTGATTGGACACTGATCATCTAACACTCGTTTGCTCTTTAAAGATGTTAAATGCCTTTTTATTCCCATACTTTTGTTGTAATAATATGTTGGACTTTTTCAAATCTAAGCATTTACCTCCTCATTTGAAAAGGTGTTGTCTACCATAGGATGCACAATGAATCTAGCTATCTGAGCTAAACACCTCTGGTAATCAGCCAAAGTGAAACCGGAAGCAAAAACAAAATAAGCCCTTCATGATGATTATGGCGCCACAATAGAGCAGCTACTTGAGCTTCCATGGTTCTGTTATACAAGGTCTTTATTAGGTCATAACTAAATATATATTAAAGATTTTCAAGAAAGAGCAAAATGGAATAAACTCAATGGGCTAATTCTACACAGTGGAAGAATCCAGCTTTCAAAATTCATAAAATATTAAAATAATCTAGAAATCTCCTTGTAACAAGATGGCAATTTCAGGGTAGCTACTTCCAGGACTACATTAAATTTCATCCACTCTGCACTGTGTGTATACTGGGGTTGTATTCTGCTAAGGGGATTGGCTTTGGTTTTAAGACACATTGGTTTCTTAAAGCAACATGTGTATAAGTAAACTCCTGCTGTTTTCAAGGCTTTTGCCTTTTTTCCCCGTTGGAGATCTTTGAAGAAAGCCTAAATAATGAACACATAGAATATGCATATACCTGAATACATAGCATAGAGAAATATTATTCATTGGTTCAACATTATTAAACTTCTCCCATATGCAAAGCACATATTTGACATTTTAGGGTTATAGATTCATTCAGTTAAACAAATAACTATTCAACTCTAAAATGTTGCAGACATGGGTATAGACATGATTAATCATGGCCTTTGATCATAGGAATCTGATTGTTTCTTTTGCATGTACTAACTGAAAAGGAAGAAAGTAACACAATAATAATTGTAGATATGCATACAATAATCTCCCCAGGGTTGTTTGTTTGCATAGCATTTGCGAATGACTAATTCTCTGAGGAAGATTGTAAGCACCTCTCTGCTGGTGGTGCAAAGAGTAGTTTGGCTGCGATTATATTGGTCCAGGCAGGATATTACAAATGCCTGAACCAAAGCAATAGAAATGGAAATAGAGACATGAGGGCACATTCATTTTATACTTATGGGTTATTATCAATAGGGATTGATATTGGATTAGATGGGGACAGTGAAGAGAAACAGTTCCTGTTTTGAATTTCACTAGCATTTGTGGGCTTTTTGGTCAAAATGGTCAAATAGTGGTCATTTGGAGGCTCATGGACTACTTTAAAATATGGTAACAACTATATATAGTCTCCCAGAAAATGTATGTGGACACAGAGAAATTTTGCATGTAACGTGATGGTCTTCTTGAAATCCGTCTATGACCAGAACAGACGTGATGTCTTTGTCATAAAGACTGCAGGATGATTACTAATGTAAATTGTGCTCTGAAGAGAAACAGGGTGCTATGAAGATATTGTCAGCCTAAAGATGGAGATGGAGGTAGGAAGGTAACAATGTCAGGGAAGGCTACTCTGGGGAAGCGAATATAATATACATGAATGAAAAAACAGTAAGTGATAAATGGATAAATTGGATTTTAAGCCCCTAAGGTTTCTTTAAAAATATATATATATAAAACAAAGCTTTATTTATATGTAATTTACATACCATACAATTCACCCATTTAAAGCGTGTGAGTTAATGGCTTTTAGTATATTCATAGAGTTCAACAACCATCACCACAATCAATTTTGGAACATTTTTGATATGCCCCAAAGAAGTGCATCCCTATTAGCAGTCACTCCACATTTCCCTGGAGCTTGTTTCTCCCACCCCTACAAGCCACACACAAGCACTAACTGCTTTCTTAATCTATAGGTTTACCCATTCTGGACACTTCATATAATTGGAACCATAAAATATTGATCTTTTGTGACTGACTTCTTTCTTGATATAATGTTTTCAAGATTCATCCATGCTGGGGCAGGTATCAACACTTCATTCCTTTTTATAGCTGAATAGTATCCAGTTGTATGGATATATCACATTCTATGTATCCATCAATTGAAGAACATTTGAGTTATTTCCACTTTTTTGGCTATTTGAATAATGCTGCAATGAACATTTGTGTGCAAATTTTTGTGTGGATATATGTTTGTTTGTTTTCTTCTCTCTTAAGTGTATAGCTAGAAGTAGAATTGTCATATGGTAACTCTATTTTTAACTTTTTGATGAACTGCCAAATAGTTTTCCTTACTTTTTATTTTAAATTTTATTACATTTGTCTTATTACTCCATCTCTTGCTTTGTGTAATAGATGTTTCCTGGAAAAATCCCATTTAGGTTGAATTATTTGTTAATGAAATCAGGTTTTATGTGTTCAAAGGGAGCTTGATATTTAATGGCATCTGGATTTTTTTTTTTTTTTTGTGGCACGCGGGCCTCTCACTGTTGTGGTCTCTCCCGTTGAAGAGCACAGGTTCCGGACGCGCAGGCTCAGCGGCCATGGCTCACGGGCTCAGCCGCTCCGCGGCATGTGGGATCTTCCCGGACCGGGGCACGAACCCGTGTCCCCTGCATCGGCAGGCGGACTCTCAACCACTGCGCCACCAGGAAAGCCCTGGCATCTGGATTTTTAACACTTATGTCAAAGCTCTGAATTAGGAAACAGAAAACCTGGATTCCAAAGCTGAGCTTTAATATTAACTCACTATGTGACCTGGACATGACTATTAACCCATGAGAAAAAAGGAACTTTCTCTAAAGAAAAATTATCTAGCAAAATATGTAATGGCTAGTGAAATATATCAGAAAGCTAAACTACATCAGGTTTAGATAAGGATGACCAGAAAAACAAACAAAATAATAAAGTTTAGATAAATTCAGATTACTTAAGGGAAAGATCTGATTCAGATATCTGTCATTTTAATTTAACTTATAATTGAAAGACACAAATAATTGCAAGTGAGAATTTCATTTTTCAACCCCTTCTTCCCTATATTATTTTTGGCTAGAGCTTTAGTTTCAGCTTTTCTGTTGCCATTTTTTAACTAAGACTTAAGCAGAATATGGAGGGAAGTAGGAACCTGAATGATCAGTTAAGTAATCGCCTCTTAACGCTGATGTTCAGAATTTTAGTGTGGAATCAAACATTCAACAGCTCTGAGATTCCTGTGAAGTTGGATTATGCTGAATTCCTGGAGCTTAAAATGTATAACAGCTAGTTTATAGCTGCCATTATCAGGAGATTTTTTTTTCTCAGTTTTTTTCTTTTTTTTTTTTTTAGTTTTAGATAGGCTGAATCTCCAGACTTTTATTTTATAAAGGAGACAGACTGGCTAGAAATGGAAAAAGATACGCTGCCAAACTGTGTAATTTTTGAGCTATCCCTTCCTTAGAAAAGAGAGCAATACTATTCAGTTATTATTCACTATGCATATATTGACAGCCTATTGCATGCAAAACATTCGTATGGTTAAGATGGAGGATATAAAGATAAATAGCACCTACAACTTCCCAAAAGTTTACTGTCTAAAGTACATAGATAGCTGTTAAATATGTTGAAAATATTTAAAGATCTTTAGATCTCCAAATAAGGATGCTGAGGAAATTCAGAGGAGGGAGAAATGACTCCTATGGGAAGAATTCGAGAAAGCTTTGGAGAGAGGATTTGGTTCCATTTGCACTGAGCCTTGGAGGATGGGGGACTGTATTCCATATGGCAGAGGACGCAAACACATTCTAGACAGAGGGTCCATTAGGAACAAAGGCACGAAGTGAGAAAGTACGCCAAGCCTGTTTGGGGAAGAATAGTTTTATCCAAAAACATTCAAGAAAAGCCTTAGATAGGATCTTCCACAAATTCCCTAGATATTTCAAATAAAATCTGAGTTGGACAGCCTTCTATGACTCTTGATACTCTTTCTCTGCATGATTATTTTGGGCTCTCTTCCTCCACACTTATCCCACTGGAGGAAAACAGAACCCCCAAAGCTCCAAAGTGTCATGTTTAGACTTGTCGTATGACTTTATGTAGAGAGAAGAATGCTTCTGTCCAAGGACAATGTCCATATAATTATCTGTGAATAAATGAATGAATAAGTGAATGGAGAGGAGACCAGCAGACCCTTGTTTATGGTGTAGGGGAAGTTTAGGGGAACATTTTTAGAAATAGGTTGTAAAATGTTCTGGACTCTGATGCTGTGAAATCTCTTCAAGAACTCTACTCAATACTCTGTAATAACCTACATGGGAAAAGAATCTGAAAAAGAATCTGAAAAAGAATAGATATATGTTTATGTATAACTAAATCACTTTGATGCACACCTGAAACTAACACAACATTGTAAATCAACTATACTCCAATATAAAATAAAAATTTAAAAAAAAAGAATGCTTTTGGGTACTCATTGCTCTGTTATACAACTTCTCGCAGAGACCATGGATTCACTGGAAGCTTGAAGCATGTGGAGTCCAGGATAGAGAACAAAAATATATCCCCAATTGCTAAATAGTTGCCAATGAAATAATTTATCTCTAAAGGTGTAAGGGTCAACATGTGAGATTAAGCGTTGATAGTTTGTCTGCTTACCATTTGTTTGGCATTGCTATTTATATATTCAGAAAATCAATGGAAGTTTGTTGAACTTTTGAAATTTTAATTTATAGTCCAAGAGACAACAAATAAATTTTTTTCAATGAATAAAATCTAGAATATAATATGTGTCAGGATGCTTTCAATAGTCTGCAAAGTACTTTGTCTATGAAAGAAGCTAAATAATATAGAGAATTAGAATTATTTGATAAATTTAATCAATAAAGTGTTTTCATCTAAATAATTTGGACTCTCTCTAAAATCAGGATGGGCTTGAATAACTTAAATTAGACAAATATACCACTAAATATTAAAGCTTTGACTAACTGTATTGTATAATCTGAAACTGTCAATTATAGTTTTCAATCTGAAAGATATGATATAAAGAGCAACAACTATAAAAAGTGATTCTCCTGACCATTTCTGATTAAACTGAGACATAGACATAGTTTATAAGAAAGAATTCACTTAAAAAAAAAAACTAACCTTAAAGGACAAGGCAAGAAGGAAAACAATTTTATATTTTTCTCTGTGTGAATCAAAGCCATTTATAATTTTTAATTGCATGGTATGTGCTCTAACAAGTTGTGAAAAATATTTATTATATCATACCCTGCAACTGTTTAACTGTGACTGAACACAGTTAAACACAGTTTTTCTGTTTTTTTGTTTTGTTTTGGTTTTTGGGTTTTTTTGTTTGTTTTTTTAGAGCTCAACATTTTGGCATATTTGTATCAGATCTTTTCTGAGGGTGATATTCCAGATACAGGTGATACCGCTCTGTAATCCTTCACAGTTTACTCCTATCCTTCCTCTACCCAGTGGTACCCAGTAACCTGAGTTTAGTGTTTCTTATTTTCATCACTTGTTATTCATTTAATAAATATTTATCAAGTGCCCCTTATTGGCCTGGGACTCCTTTATGTGTGGGGAATACACACAGCAGTGAACAAAACAACAATTCCCATGCTCATGGACCTTTTATTCAAGTGTGGGAGGGAATGGGCAACATGCAAATAAACAAGCGAATTATGTGGACAGAACTGATCATTTTTTCTGAAAGAAGTTTAGCTCTAAACTTTACCCTGATAGGAAGTGCATGGGTCCATTATATTTGTTAGTACTCATAGGGTTGTCTGTGAATACACCTAAGCACCTCTTTTCCTTTGTAGTAAAATTTGAATCCCTCTGACAATTCCTCAGCTTTCATAAGTAGTTTAATCTTGGGTATATACACCAATTATGCAGTCACATGAGGCACCAAACTCATGGTACAGTGTCCAATGTCAGTGAATTCACTTGGCTTGTTGTCAGCAGTCGACATCGGATATCAAGCTCCTGGCAGGAGCTTGAATGAAGTCATCTCTTCCACCTTCACTTGACCTCAGCCCAGGGACTGTAGAGCTCAGCTGTAATGTTTCATAATACATCGACACATCAATTCCACACCAGTCCTGCCCTCCAGCCTTGCTGAGCTTAACTAATAAGTAAAGAAAGTTCAGTTATGAGAAACAATGTTTTCACAATGATGTTTCATCATTCAGATGTTTATTAGATTTCCTATTGAATACGATTTTTATTTGAGGAAGCAACAGATAGGATCTGATCTAAAAATCTAACTCTACTTTCAGCTTCTAAAAAAGTTGTTTTATCTAAGTCAAAGGTTTTTATCTATTTTTACATACTGATCATTATCAGAAGCAATGTCAAACCTATAATGCATAAAACAAATATAAGAGATGTTTTTGTCCTATTTATGGCCTGTTAAGAAATAGAATATACTTAAAATTTGTATATAAGAAATTTGTATATTTCAGACAGGCTTAGAAAAAAATGTACCACATCTAACAGACACATATGAAGTTTCATTCATTGAAAACTGTTATTCAATGTCATTCTAAACAAACGAGTACAACAGGACTAGATTTAGGGCTATGAATCTTAAAATCAATCTTAATCAAAGGAAATTGAGATGACTTTTAAAATAAATGAATAAAAAGCAAAACCCCAAACAAAAAAACCTAACCCTAACAATTTGAACTGGTTTTATGATGTGTCTTTTCTCTTGGAGATAATCAGGCATGAACCAATTTTATTAAGAATTTACTTTGCATGTGCAAGTCATTTTGCTAGATGGTGAGGGTCAGCTATTGTTCATACTTTAAATTCCATCTTTGGCTGGAGGATCAAGAAGGCTGAACCAAAGATTCTGGAATCTCGGAAGCTTTTGTCTTTAAAGAGACCACTTCTGGTTCATAACGTTCTTTGGCTATTCACTGAAACAACAGGACCACGCCACAGGCTCTGGGAGGGCTGAGTTTTGGAGAACACAAGCAAGGACTTTCTTCTTTCATTTGGTCTGTCTCAGCATTCTGAAGGTTGTCCAACTCTGGGACTTATCAAGTTTCATTTCTTCCATTAGGCCTGGAATAAAGAACAAACCTGCAAATTCTGTCAAAATGGGTGATGTATGGCTGCTGAGAAATTCAAATTGCTTCAAGTGTGGGAGCCAACAAAATAATGTCCCACTACAGGATGAGATCACAGCATCATGCGCTCATTCTCTGTGTGAGCTGCATTCTATATGCATGGGGGAGAGCCAAAGCATGAGTTCATTGAAGAAATGATAAAGTGCTTCTCCTTAACCCTCTGTCTTCCAAGAGTTCAACCAGATCCAACATGGCCGTGGATTCCACCTCAGATACTCCTGGGTATTGCACTGCACTCCGCACAGTAATGATAGACAGTAAAACAGACACATGGAGAACATAGTACAAATCAAACTTAGGTTACTCATTGGATTGAAATTCCTGAGTGCACTATTGGCTGAAAGAAAAATGCACATGTAAAAGTTGTGAGTTAAGTTTTATTTGGGGAACTTACCCAGGACTATAGCCTGGGAAACAGATAGCTCTGAGAAACTGCTTTGAAGAGGTAAGGAAGGAACAAGGATATATATATATTTTTTTTTGGCTAGGGAAAAACATGTAGTTGAACATCATCCAAAGATTGTTGCTAATTGTAAAGAATAGATATCTCAAGTTAATGAATTTAGTGCTTTTCTTTGTATAGGAAGATGCAAATCCTGCGGTCATTGAAATTTTTCCTTAGATATGCATCTTAACTACCTAGGGGCAAGTGTATCCAAAACACAGAATGCTTCCTATTTTTCTCCATCCTAAATTCCCCTCAGGGTGCACTGCAGTAGCTCATGGCTTGATTCTTGTAGAACTGGAATGGCAGGCGACTTTTTTTTTTTTTCTTTACAGCACCATCATCTTATCAGCCATGATGGCTGAAGCTCTCCAGGTTGATAAACTTTGGCTGCCCTCCATGAGTTTAAGAATGTCATAGAATCACAAGATTCTGCCTTGTACATAGCATCTGCCTTGAGTGAGTTATCCCAAATATGTTTGCTATACGTGATGGTGACAAACAAGTTTTAGGTGAAAAGTTGAACTGAGGTGTTGGTTTAGGAGGAAAGTTAAAATTCCCTCGAGATTTTTTATAAAAGGATTCGGCAGATGTAAGAGCATGGATCTCAAGCTTTGGAGGCTTCCTTTCTCATTGGCCCCAATTATTTCTAGGTTTTCAGGAGACAAACTGTATGTTTCCAAGAGTCAAATACAGAATTCAGACTGTGTGTGGTCTCAGGAGGAGGTTCTAACAAGGCAGAAGCTCACAAAGAAGTAGTTTGGAAAACAAATTAGTAAAATATATTTGTAGCTCTTATCTCAAAGCAGGCTTTCAAATTTCTAAGAGAGTAGAAGACAACTCATGAGGAACATTCAGCATGGGCCTCAGGTAGAGGTGGAGAGAAAGGACCCCTGAGAACTGGGATTAATGAGAGGCTGCTCTGGTATGACCTGGGCTATCCTGCATCCCCTCGTCCCTTCTTTTTCACATGCTTATCTTCTTCCATGTTTTCTTCCCAGATCTAAAGTTGCCTGATCAAATGCAGAATGGATGATTAAATTTGTATTTCGGATACACAACAAATAATTGTATTCGTTGTTTATTTACTTTTTTAAAAAATCCATTGAAAAATACATACATTGTTTATCTGTAATTCAAATTTAACTGAGAAACCCTGTGCTTTTATTTGCTAAGCCTGGCAACCCTATCTGTATGCCACCCAGTCCATCCCACTGGAGCCTAACAGCAGACAGAGAAAAGGATTGTAATTGACAGCAGCGGCTAAGGAAAACATGGCCAAATGAAATGGGTTGGCCTTGATATTTCCGGCTATTTATAGGCTCCATTTCACGGATGAAACAGTTGTTTGCCACGGGCCATTCTACTCAGTCCTCACATCCCTAGCCAGGCCTTCTGCTCCAACACTGACTGCTTTTCATTTAAGTTAACCATTTGAGTAAAGAACTGGATAAAGTGGGAAAACTGTTACTGGAGAACTGTCCCAGGTGAGGTTCCTTCACCATCTGTGGGAGCACTTCTCCTTGGTGGGAGAGGTTGCTAGGTTCAGTCTACAGGTTTCTGTTCTCCAGCAGAATCTTTGGTAAACACCCCTATTAAATTACCCACTTGCTTTGGCTCACAGATTTTTGCATATGAATGCTTGAGATATTAAGTAGAATCTTGAAATAAAAAGGAAAACATTACTGTGTTGCTGCTCTCATGCATTCACTGTGGAAAAAAATGTTTGCCTCAAATATGTATTGCCTTAGACTGGTTTAATGAGAGAACTATAAGAGAAAAAAAGATATTAAGCCTTATGTATTTCTGCGTAATCACTGAGAAACTGTAAAACTGAAAACTCTTGCACCAGAGAATCCTCAATTGATTGGTGAAGTCATGGAAATCTGTCAAATTTAACAGCTTTCAAGCACTATCTTACACATTGCACATATTTTCTCTCTTATGTAAAGATTTCAGTTGGCAATGTATTATATCTGTTTTAGTCTCAGTGAATTACATAAATAGCTTGCATGATATACAAAATTTCTTGCTTACCCGTCAAGTGTTACATTTTCATCTTGACTCCAAAGATCATATATGGAACATAGAACACACCTAGAATGCAAACTATAAAACAAATACTGAAACTTAGCACATCCTAGAAAAATAGGAAACATTCATTTATGTTGGAAGCAACATCTTCCAAGTGGTGAGACAAATATATTCACAAGTCTGCTAATAAATATGCCAATAAACTTTCTTTCTAAATATATTAAAAGAGAGACTAGTTACTTTATAGGGAGAAATGCATGTATATTTGGCTGTTTATAAGGACTTGGAATATAGCCTCTATGGACGTCTTTAATGTTCAAATACAATTCTACCTAATTTTAAGTAATTTTTAAATTTGCTATGAATTTATTCTTTTCTTAATTGTCAGGCTGTCCCAAGTGTGTCAGTAACTATTTTTTTTTTTTCTGGATCTTTAACTAAAGACCAGTGTTCCTCATTAGGGTTCATCCTTACAAATTAAATGAAAACCTTTTTTACTTGTCTTGCTAACAGAAAAGAACCAAATTATTTATTTTGAAACTTCTCATTTCTAAGTATTTTACTTAGAAAAATATGTATGGTACATTGAACACACCCTATTTATTGCCTGTGTTAAACTTCTTTTCATCTTGGTTTTTATATTTTAAATTTAAAACTTAAGGCTCTGTTTAAATGTACTTTAAAATTGTAAAATACTTTAGGAAAAATGATAAATATGAAAATTTCAGAAAGCTATTTCACACCTGGAATTAGTTATGTGTCAGATATGGCTACAAAGCTGAGGTAGGAAAGAGACAATGATTTTGTCTAATTAGGAAGAGTTTTATGGTCTTGAGACAGGCTGGGACCTGGGACACTTTGCTGGGACCTGGGGCCCTTTGCTGCAGTGCTGCAGTGCTTGCACCTGGACATACCTCTCCTCAAGCAACAAAACACAAAGAAACTGTATGGGAGTAAAAATAACTACGTGCATGCGCAGCTGGGACAAATTCTGGACAAAAGATACACAGAGACTGGAAACCCAACTGCCGCTTTTGAAGAGCCTGGAGCAAAAGCAAGGGGTCGGGAGCAAAAGCAGGGTACTGTGCATGATCCCTGCACCCAACACCACCTAATGGGTGGGCAAAACACCTAAGCCATCCCTTCAGCCCAACCCCTGGACACACCCCTACCCTCACCCCATATAAGGAACAAGCTTGCCCTCCCTCAGGGAGCGAGCAAACAAGGGAACCTGTTATTTGTCCTTGCTCCCCTCTACCTGAATTTCTTGTCTGGCCTCTAGTCAATTTCTATTGATTGGGGCAGGCCAAGAACCATGATCTGTAACAGTCTCATGGTTACAAAAATGTAGCACATGTATTGAGTTTTAAATTTTAGTTTTTGTAATTCTTCTTCACCCCAGGTCTAAAAAAAAGCAAGAAACTCTAAGATCAGAAGCAAGCCCAAGACAGAACCCTTAGAGCAAAGAGAATACTAATAATAAAAAAAAAAATGCTTCTTGTAAAGTGGGTTTAGGTGGGTAGTTAGGAAGACCTTATTGATAGGGGTTAATGAGAAAAAAAGAACTTTAAAAACTCACTCTTCCAGAGCCAGGACACTCTGGACTCTGAGGCTAACCTCACCCCTAATTTTTCCCCTGAGGAAAAGGCCTTTGACACCTAAAAATGATTGTATTTGAGGCATTTTGTGTGGAAAAGCTAAAGTTAGATATATAATAGGTGATGACAGTTAAGGATTAATGAAAACAGCTCTATTGTACTTGGATGATTTTATTTCTTTAAATCTTTCTCTGCTTGCATACAATCTTGTATAATACAGTTGATATGATATGTTTACCTAAGCTCATCAAAGCATCCAAGAGAAATATGCAGAACTTACATCCTGAGTTCGCAAACCCAAATTTCTGTTTAAAATCCACCCGCAGAAATAACTGTTCAGATGACTGGTTAAGTCCATTACGCCTCCACCCCGCCCATACCTCCCCTTCCCTCTCCCAGAGTCCAGTTCTATTCTTCCATATACCCTTCAGACATCTCTGCCTAATTCTAAAATGTCTCAAATTGAACTCACATCTTTGGTCTGTCACCTGATTTTCCTGCAATGCTTTCTCCCTCACCCCTGATACCTCTATGCTGTGTGTTGCCTCACTGTGATGGTTCTACAGCAACCTCCCCCTTACCTTACCCTCCTTACTTTCTCATTCCCATCACCACCCCACCCACCCCCCGCGATTTCTGGTCCTTATGAGATGTCTCTTGAACTATCCCAGTGCCTTCTACTCTATCTTCCTGAGTCCGGTCAGGGATGTGAACGTTCTGGTTTGTTTGATTAAAGAATCAGGCTCATTACTATATAATTAAACTGTATGTGCCTTTTATAATCACTACCTTTTAAGCAGATATCAATATAGATTTTTTAAAAATTAGTTTTAATTGGAGTATAGTTGCTCAGCATAGAGTCTATTTACAATTATTTCTCAACAAATAACTACTGTGCGTTAGGAATTTTCAAGGTGTTATTTGTGTGGGTTCTTAATGAGTTTTTCCACTTGGTAAATTTGTCACATCCTATTTCAGTTCACCCAATTTTATTTAAAACAAACCTAAACCAAACAAAAAAAAAATCTTTCTAATATAAGATTTTAATGAACATCATCTCTAATAAGAATAAATAATATTATTTGTAAAAAGACCCCATATTTATAAGTCTGACATGATAGGAAGGGAGAAGAGATAATATATATTTTTTTAAATATTGGTTAGTCCTATTGAAGGATGAACAGATTTAAATAATAAGCAAGAGTCTGAAAGACTGACATAAAAAATACAAAGATCAATAAAACAGGAGAAATTGTTATGTTGTGACTGATGAAGGGTTTCTACAGTACAGAGAGTTGAAGAAAAGAAACATTAGTGTTAAAATGCACAAAAATACAGAGTAGATTGCCAACTTGGGATGAATATTGATTAGAGAGAAGTATGTGGCTGTTGGAATCTGTGCAGTTTCTGTTCCAAGATCTGAATGAACATTGAGGAATGACTAGTTGTATTTTAAACTTTAAACTTCAAAGACTCTTCATAAAATGGAAGATGTAGACAGGTCAATAATTTACAGGACATATGTAACTAATAAGAACCTGCTATATAAATAAATAAATAAAATAAAATTCAAAAGTTCAAAAAAATGGAGAAATGTTCTATGGAAAGAATGCCAGTGAATATTAATTAAATTTAAAATTAGAAGGAACCCAAACAACTATAGAAATTATGACTAAAATCCATAATATAATTGATTAAAAAGTCACATAACATAAAGATAATAATTCATGGATGATACAGTAATCCCAGAAAGTAGAAAAAAAAGCAGGAAGGGAGTGAAAAAAAAAGAAAAGTTTTCTGGTCTCATTTTAAAAAGTTCCAATAATCTGTCCTTCTGCATATAGGAATTTCTTATTCTCATTCATAATGGATATAAAGCCTGTTAACATTCAACTGGCACACAATTGCAAAGTACTTTGCAAATATAAAATATTATGTAAGTGCCATAGAATCCATTACTTCATACTCAACCTTCAAGCAACAATTACTGAACAATGCAGTATTGTAGAATAGCCTTACTGATGGAAATTTAACTTCCTTATAGCTTTAAAAGATTTCAGAACATTATATAATTGTTTAAAGTCAAATTGAATTTTAATCCATACATTATTTATGCTATTTGGTCACCTGGCTTTAAATAGATACATATATAATATCTTATACATAAAATTATATAAGAATTCATACAGAAAATCTTCCATTTCTTGCATGAGGTAATAATTTTTATTCTAGGATTCATATATTTATTGACTCACGACAAAGCACTTTTTCAAGCACACTCACTCTGCTGGGCATTATGTGTAATTTGCAATAGACTCAGCCTTTTAGAATCTGGTGATGTTAAATGACCCTTTATTTGAAGAATCCTAATTTTTTTAAGTCAGATTTTTGGGAAAAGAGTCAAGGAAAGCAAGCTGGTTGCATTCTATTTATAGAAAGAGTCTTGGGAAGTTTTCAAAGCTGAAGTTGGTGTGACCTGAGGCTCCAACACACAAACCAGGCAGGGGTTACTGTTACATCACATGCAGGCTGATTGTATCATTCACTGTTTTCACGTTGAATGGACAGAGGAGATTAGTCTCAACAGCTACACCTATTTTCAGTGTCTGGTGCTTTCAAGATCCTCCCTTTTTTAAGAAATAAATGAGAGAAAGTAGGCATAAAGAGATTTTATTGTTTCTCAGAACTGCCAAGTTTCATGCAGGTGGATGAAGTAAAGGTGAATTTCAACAACGAATATCTTGATGTATGCTGCCCTTGGAGTAGACTGAAAAGATTTCAAAAGGTGTGGGTCTCATCATTTCCAACAAAAAGTCATTCTCGTAAGGTCTAAGAAAAAAAGAATTTGATTATCTACTACTGATTTTGGTATTTTTTGTTGTCAAGTAGATCTTTAGATACCTCTAAAGATAGGAATTTGGTTGGAATTTAGTTGGCTTTGCTGGTAAATTGAACCTCAGTTTAGGAAAACTTTAATAGTCTCTTCAAGCTACCATTCCAGAACTCTCTAGAAGAAAGGAAGAAATAAAAGTATTTTGTTCAACAGAGCCCTGAATATTTCCGCAGCATGTGACCCAAGTGCTTGTTGTATAATTTACTCATTCATTCTGCCATTTATTCATTCAAAAGTCATTTATGAATTGCTACTATGTGCCAGCTCTTATGTAAGAAAGTGACTACGATGGTGATGTGTTAGAGAGTTCACAGTGGAGATCAGAAAATAAACAATTATCATACAATTGGATAGCTGGTGGGATAGATTTATGTACAATGAGGGGTCTCTAAGAGTCTGAAAGTTCAGGTGGGTCAAGACAAGTTACTCTGAATAAGTGAATTTATTTCCCTGAATAAGGAAGGAAAGGATATTCCTGGTAGAAGGGAGAGAAATGCCAAATTTCAGGCTGGAGACAAGATCATAGTGCATGCAAAACTTGTGATTGGAATATAGAAGATGTATGAATGAGTACCAGAAAATATAGCTACAGAGAGAGGAAGAGATAAGATCAGGAAGACACTTACTTGTAGGCAATACTAATGAGCTTGAACTTTATCAGGAAGGCATTGAAGAGACACAAAAGAATAGGTGCTGAATGGATGAGTGAATAAATATGCAAATAAGAGGAGAATACTTTTAATGCCTTCCCAAATTGGAATTGAAATCTTTAGCAGTCTATGATATATGTATATATCTGGCCATGTATATATAATACATACATAGATATATATCTTTGTCATAAGATGGATACATCTGTAGATACAGGTTTCCCTCATTATCCAAAAGTAGAATGCTTCTATGAAACCTTTCCTAAGCCTAAGTAGTGTAAAGCTAAGAGGCAATTACCTTAGGACACATTTTGCTGACACGTGCACAAAATCAATCGAGATAAGCGCAGATGCTCACAAACACCGTTCAAAGCTTTGGTAACTTGGTGCTGAGATGCTGGGTGTAGTTCCTGGGAAAGAAGTTTGGTGGTGTCATTCTTGCTGCCAAGGGGAGCTAGCTGCCTCTATCACGACTCCTTGTGAAGCAAACACGGAACAGTATTCTTGATTTTCACCTTTTTTTTGGTAAAAGCGAATATCCAATTCTGATTTCTTTCAGTTAGCAAAAAGAGGTACTAAGGTAGGTCTTTCATAAAAGCCAAATGGTGTAAAGTGAGCCTTCAAAAATCCAGATTACCTGTATGTCATAGATCTAGATATATCATCGTAGATATAGATATATCTTTGTCTACGTATAAATACACGCACATACATGCACACATACGTATGTGTGTGCTCATATGTGTCTATATATTTAAAGGGCACGGTCACCGTAGTGTCCTGGGCCCTGGAGCAGGGCCTGGCACATAGCAGATGCTCAATAAATACGTGTTAATTGAATGCATGAATAAACAGATTTTAAGCAATAAGGAAGCCATCTCTCAGACTACAGAATGGGAAACATGCTGGAGATGATCATTATGTTAATGTAGTTAGCGATATGGAGAAGAAATGATGAAAACTTGAATTACAAAAACTGAAGATTGAAAGGCTGGGAGAGAGTTAAGACGTTACTCTTAGAACTTGATTGACAGTGAGGTGGCTGGGGTTAGGGAGTGATAGGAAAGAAGGATGACTACCAGGTTTCTTGCTTGGGCTAATGCAGGCTATCCCTCAGAGAGGGAATTTAGGAGAAGAAACAGTTTTGAGATGTGAAAATACAATTTCATTTTAGCCATCTTGATTTTGAACTCTTGGTGAGGCATCCAGAGGGTGTTAAGAAGGCAGTTTGATAAGTAATATTGGGGAATCTGAATTTTAGGTGGTAGGTGATGCTAAGAGGATAAATATTTCTCAGGAAAAAAATGACTGAAAAAGAAAAGAAAAAGATTACCACTACTGGGCATATACCCTGAGAAAACCATAATTCAAAAAGAGCCATGTACCACAATGCTCATTACAGCACTATTTACAATAGCCAGGACATGGAAACAACCTAAGTTTCCATCAACAGATGAATGGATAAGGAAGAAATGACATGGAATATTACTCAGATATAAAAAGAAATGAAATTGAGTTATTTGTAGTGAGGTGGATGGACCTAGGGTCTGTCATACAGAGTAAAGTAAGTCAGAAAGAGAAAAGAAAATACCGTATGCTGACATATATATATGGAATCTTAAAAACAATTGATTCTGATGAACCTAGGGGCAGGACAGGAATAAAGACACAGACGTAGGGAATGGACTTGAGGACACGGGGAGGGGAAAGGGTAAGCTGGGATGAAGTGAGAGAATGGCACTGACATATACACACTAACAAATGTAAAATAGATAGCTAGTGGGAAGCAGCAGCATAGCACAGGGAGATCAGCTTGGTGCTTTGTGACCACCTAGAGGGGTGGGGTAAGGAGCGTGGGAGGGAGACGCAAGAGGGAGGGGATATGGGGATGTATGTATACCTATAGCTGACTCACTTTGTTATACAGCAGAAACTAACACAACATTGTAAAGCAATTATACTCCAATAAATATATTAAAAAAAAAAGAAAAGGATTAAGCACAGTACCTGCAGTAGGTGGAAGAGGACTCCATGTAGTAGATGGAAGAAACCCTATATTCAATATCCTGTGATAAACCATAATGGAAAAGAATCCAGAAAATAATGTGTATATATATGTATAACTGAATCACTTTGCTATACGGAAGAAATTAACACAACATTGTAAATCAGCTATATTTCAAAAAAAAAAAAAAAAAGAAGAAGAAGAAACACTCAAAGTGGCGGGAGGAGACCAGGAAAGTGTAGGCCCATTGGAGGTAAAGGAGAAAATAGGTGAATTTTGCTATCCATGAGAAGTGTTAAAAAATCTGTAAAATACAGAATAAAGACATGAAGAAGAATAAAGCAAAGAATTAAATATTAATTGGTACCTTCCTTTCTTTGATGATTTAAAGGGTCCTAGATTAGATAAGGCATCTAAACAGATCTTGACTTGGAAAAGTAACCCAACATGGATATTTTCTTATCTTTAATTCAAGAGTTCTTTTTAGTTCCAGGTCCCTCTAATATATGCACAAAGAGCATGATGATAAAATCTGTGAATTGTGCATAACAAGGAGACAACAACATCCCTATCCTAGGGGCTATAAGATCCAATTCTCCTCCCTAGACCACACCCCCTTCCTACCTGCACACACTTCCCTCTCAAGACAGGTTTTTTCCCTTGCTTTAAAGTCATTTATCAAGTAATAATGCCCTTATTCCTTGAGTTCTTGTCATGTTACAGGCTCTGAAAACTTTATACAAATCATGTCATTATGTCTCTTAGTCCTGAAAATATTTTTTCCCCAAATAACTACTTTATTCCCCATTTTATATGAAAGGAAGCCAAGGCACCGGCTACTTAATTGGCAAGTGAAGAATTTGGGATGTAAATGCAAGCAGTTCAACTTTAAAGGCCATACCCTTCACCATCACACTATAATTTCTCAATTTCTACAAAGTAATGATTAAACACCCTTCCAATCAGAACTAGTTATTGAAATTTGTAAAAGGTGCATCTATTTAGTACAATAGTGATCTATGTATAATTATACTCTTTCATGGACTGGAAGATTTACTTGGGAAGTGCCTTAGCTAGAGCTGTATTTGTTTTCTGCAGCCAGAAGAATAAACAGAAGGTTTGAACTGCCCACTAAAGGGTAGTATGGAACTCGTCATGCTTTCTTATTTAGTGTCCATTTACATTATTTAAATTATGGTTTGCTAAGCATGCTTTTATGTCAAATCTGGCAAAAATGATAGATTTGTATAATAAATTATATTCTCTAATTATTATTATTGCCTAACGTTATTTATAATTGAAAGCTACTGTCTGATTTGTTTTTCAAGATTGGTACAGTTCTGACAGACAGGAAGATAAAAATCATAAGCAGAAACTAAATGAATTCATTAGTACCCATATTACACTGGAAATCTTTATCAGTATAGAGTTAGAGATGTTAGAAGCTGTTGGAAATTGGTTCTAGAACTAAGGAGAAGAATATTAAAGGGACCTAACTCCTTCTTTATCCATTCATCTGTTGATGGACACTTAGGTTTCTTCCAAGTCCTGGCTATTGTAAATAGAGCTGCAATGAACATTTTGGTACATGACTCATTTTGATTTATGGTTTTTCTCAGGGTATATGCCCAGTAGTGGGATTACTGGGTCGTATGGTAGTTCTATTTTTAGTTTTTTAAGGAACCTCCATACTGTTCTCCATAGTGGCTGTATCAATTTACATTCCCACCAACAGTGCAAGAGGGTTCCCTTTTCTCCACACCCTCTCCAGCATTTATTGTTTGTAGATTTTTTGATGATGGCCATTCTGACCAGTGTGAGATGATATCTCATTGTAGTTTTGATTTGCATTTCTCTAATGATTAATGATATTGAGCGTTCCTTCATGTGTTTGTTGGCAATCTGTATATCTTCTTTCGAGAAGTGTCCATCAACAGATGAATGGATAAAGAAGATGTGGCACATATATACAATGGAATATTACTCAACCATAAAAAGAAACGAAACTGAGTTATTTGTAATGAGGTGGATGGACCTAGAGTCTGACACACATATATGGAATCTAATAAAAGAAAAAAATGGTCATGAGGAACCTAGGGGCAGGATGGGCATAAAGATGCCGACCTACTAGAGGGTGGACTTGAGGATATGGGGTGGGGGAGGGGTAAGCTGGGGCAAAGTGAGGGGGTGGCATGGATGTATATACACTACCAAGCATGGAATGGATAGCTGGTGGGAAGCAGCAGCAGATCAGCTCAGGGCTTTGTGACTGCCTGGAGGGGTGGGATGGGAGGGTGGGAGGAAGGGGGACACAGGAGGGAGGAGATATGGGGACGTATGTGTATGTATGGCTGATTCACTTTGTTATAGAGCAGAGGCTAACACGCCATTGTGAAGCAATTGTACTCCAATAAAGATGTTAAAAAAAAAAGTTTAAAAAAAGGGACCTAACTCCAAAAGAAGTTAAAACATCTGGAGAATAATTTCTTAGCATAACTTTAAGTAAGACGATAGGTAATACACGAAGACACAAAATGTTTAGGATTGTCCCATCTCATAGACAAATTAAGACATCTTCAATGGATCTAAACACAGATGAGAAAGAATAAGAGAGTGATTCAAGAGGAAGAACTGCCAGTATGAATTGGTAACTATTTAAACATGAATAATACGTACATCACAGGTGATGAATAATGAACTGGTGACTCTCGACATGAATAGAAATAGGAGAGGAATTTGTTCATCCCAAGGAATGAGGTGACATTCACCATCTTATAACTCCAGGTGGTACCACTTGCTTTTACATCCTGCTAATGGGGATGTGAAGCCACACATAGCTCCTTCTGTTTTCAGTGAGGTAAGAATCCTGAAGATAAAGCCGTGTGGATCCTGCTGCTGTGATTTCATCTGAGTTAGATGTTGTAACTCTGAATAGTAAAAGGCAAGCGTCCTCATGATCTGCATCTTCAAGGAGGGTGTTTCAAATCGTCAGCATATTTAAATGGAAAAGCCCACATAGTGTCACCCTCTTAACCTCTCTGCAATCACTACATGACTCACTCTCTGATTTAACTCATGACTTCTTGGAATAGATAGCCATCTGATTCTGGCTTATGACTCTTTTCTTTAGACACAGTCTTCTTTTCTCTTCTTTTCCTTTCTATTTATTTTTTAGAGAGTAGGTATCTCTTTCTTTGCCAATGCCCTTCTGCCTTGTCTCTGCCCTCTGCTCACACCTCTATGGTCGGTCAGAACTTTCAGCTTCTCTAGAGGTAGAGACAGCAGGTGATAGTGATGGAGAAGCTCTGTTCTTATTCAGAATGGGATGAATTTTGGAGCCCTTTTTTCTCTGTCTGAATATTTTGGAACTGTTTCCCATAGTTAGGAAGGAATTTTGCTTCCTGGCCCCCACTCCCTGACATTTCCCCTACTCTCCATCTGTGAGCACTGCTTTGTTTCTGTGATCACTGAACTGAAACCAGTTGAGTGTCAGCACTTAACCCATGTATTCATTAGCAGTGAATCTGTAATTAATTTCTTACGGTTTGAAGTTAATGAGACTGTTCCCTGTGTGTGTGTGTGTGCATGAGCACTGTGTTTATGGGTTTTTAAATGATTGTTTAATTATTTTTCTTAGTTTTGCTTGCATTCATAATGAAGGGACCTTGTTTTGTTTGGCTATTTACCAACATAATTTTTGCATAAATCTACTATGTACATATTACATGTGAAAAATAGTCTCACTTTTGAACTGCCTTGTTGATTTTTGAGACAAGAATAGTTTACTGGCACAACAGTAAAACTTATTAAGCTATTTCTCGGGTAGGTTTAGACCTAGTTTCACATGTTCCTCACCAGAAAACTGCAGCAAAATTAGACTACGAAAAGTTTACAGATTAGCCATACCATATTCAACATTGTTTAGAAAGTTCTTTTAGTTGGATAGTAGCTGATATGTAATCAAATGAAAAATTAAAAAATTAAAAACAGTGCACCAGCATAAGCCCGTTTTATATGTATATACATGTATATTCTATATGAAACATATCAGTATTTTCTATCTTTTCTATAATTGTTACCAAGGCTGCTGCCCCAGAATCATACTCCTGTCCCTCCCTCAAATGAAAACCAATTTCTCTTACGTAAGTTTCAGGAGGAAGCTACAAAGAGAAAAATAAGAACTAGTTAGAACCGGCTAGGCCCAAGATGGCAGAGGATTTGACTTCCAGTGGATCTTGAGCCTCATTTTACACTCAGTGTAATATATTAGCTAAATAACCCACCCACCAGTTCCATAAGAGTTGTCAATTGCCATGACAAGAACAGGAAAAGCCCATATAAGGACTGAAAAGGAGAGTTGCATAGGGTTCTGGGTCTAAGTCACACCCCTGTTCTCAGATAAGTCATGAATATTCCTCCCACTCTTTCCAATTCCCTCCCTTTTACCTCAACCCACCAATTATTTGGTGTCTCTGCCCAAATTGGGTTGAGAAGTTGATTTGTAAACTAGGTTCCCACTTCTCCATTCTTTGGCCATTGAATTAAGCTTGTGCTGTTCCAGTCCCATAATCAGTTTCCTTATTGGATGCTCGAATCTGATTGGAAAAAGAACCTCCCTGGTCTAGACAAGGGGTTCTGGTAGACCAATTTGGTAACATAATGATCATGCAATTGTATGTGTAACCAGAAAATAAAAACAAAAAAAAAATGCTCTCAATACAAGTAAAACACACATCATGTTATAATTTTAAAAGATATTAATACTTGGTGTTCTTCCATATATTTTCAACCACATAGACACTATGCAAATATGAATTCACTTATTTAACAAATATTTGTTGAAAGCATACTATTTGTAAAACAATATGAGAGATTCAAATACAAATAAACTTGGTCTCAGAGAGCTGATAACTGGGCAGTGGCCGTCTGGGGAAGGAGATGCTATTGGAGAAGATGTGCATATCCTCATGATCTCACAGCACTTATAATTTTTGAGAACATTTATGTTTAACATCTATATGGTGAAAAAAGATTAATACATATTCGATTTGCTTGTCATAAAAAGACAAACTATATACTCTATAATTCTAGATATTAGGGAAATTAGTAAGTGAGCATGGAATTTTTAACCTGAATATTTGTATTTTGATGAATCAAAATAAGCAGAGGATCAGTATTAACCTTTTCTTGTGATGAAGAGCATGGGATAAGGAGTTAGAAATCCATGAGTTTGAATTGGCTCACTGTTTATTAGCTGCATGACCAGAAAGAGGATGTACTCTTTCTATTGCTCAGTTTCAACAACACTTAATGATTCCAGCTTTATACATTCGTGGTGAGGGTTAAAAAAATATTTGAAAGAATTTATCACAATGACTGGCCAAAAAAAGGAATAATTAATAAAGACTCTCCATATCACCAGTATTCGTATGGCTTAGAGGCAAGTGCCTCATAAGTCAAATAATTATAATTTTCCCTTTATGCTCCTGAAATAAGTTTTCCATTCTCACAGAGAAAAAGGAATGATGTAGAGAAAATTTGGTGGAGAAGTCAATTTTGCTGACTATAAAGAAGAATTAGGGTGATGACTTTCCTCAGTGGTACTCCCTAGACCAGTCTTCTCACTTAAACAGGGAAAAGATTCACTTACTCATAGCTTATTCCATCCATGCCAAGTGCCTCATCCTGTGGGTTCTGAGTTGTGTGAAATGTATATCATTCTGAGTTCTGGTCCTGGAGAAGGTTCTTTGACCTAGGCGACTCCAGTTTGGGGTAATAAAGCCAAATCTAATCCAGAATGGCCAGCAAACAATCATCACTGTATCAAGAGCCCAGATCAATTAGGTCTGTGGGTCTGTGGGTGTTTAGAACTATGTCAGATAAATGAAGTTCCTGCTTGCTAGTTGATGCCAAGACTCTGGAGTTCTTGCTTCATTATTCCTAAAGAAGAGAGAATGTCTACCATCTTCTTATGCTTCTATAAAGCAACAAGTCAGAGTTATCATGGCTCAAGAATTTGGTAGGAACATTTGTTTTCTCTTCTCAGACACATAAGAAGACAAAATTTCCTAAAGTCTCTTGTTGGGCTTTTGGTCCATACGACTGAGTTCATGTCCACAAGATATTGGCAGATGCAATATAAGCCATGTTTAGGTCTGGCCCTTACATCTTACATGACCTTGCAGTCTTCTTTCTTTCTTCTTGTGGCATCCTTGGGGAGTACACGTTCTAAGTCATGCAGCTACAGGATGAAGGAGAGACTCCTGATCTATATGACTTTATTTGAGGGAGAGATAAATCTTTATTGTATAAAACCACTGAAATTTCAGATTTTATAACTATTATTTCAACATAACCCAGGCCATCCTGACTTACATAGGGAGAGTGCTAACTCTCTACGAGTCGTGAAGGATGGTCACAAACACTCTCTGTGGAATAATATTTTTGAAAGTGTAAATCAGATCATACATTTTCCATACTTATAATTCTCCAGTGGCTTCCTCTTATAATTACAGTAAAATCTAAACTCATGGCATAGCCTAGAAGACCTTACAAAACCTGACACCTGTACCCCTGAGTGCTTCGTGGCCTACATGTCCCCTTTGTTCACTACATTCCCCATCAACTCATCTATTTGAAACCCCTTGAATATGCCAAGGGAATGTCATAACTCAAGGTTTTACAATTGGCTATGATTTCACCCTCAAAAGTATTTGCTTGAAAATTCATATAACTGGTTGTTTCCAATCTTCCAAGTCTCTGCTCAAATGTCATCTCCCCAGTGCTACTGCCCCTGGTGAGTTTCTCTCCCTTCATCCTATCTTTAGTTTCTTCCAAATATGAAATGACAGTACTCAATTATTTACTCATTTATTGTCTGTATCTCTCACTCCCACACTAAAATATAAGCCCCATGAGGTCAGGCACCTCACTGCTGTATCCTTCTGTCTAAAAAGGTACTAGATATATAGTCCATATTCACTAGTAAATATTTGCTTAATTAATTTTAAAAAAAGATTTTAACAAATCTTTAGTCCTAGTGGCAATATGACATAAGTTCTATTATTCCATAGGTTTGTGTAATAAAAAAAGCTACCATTTGTTCCAGCAATCCTACCCCTGGGCATATATCTGGAGTAAACTCTAACTCAAAAAGATAATTGCAACCCAATGTTCATTGCAGCACTATTTACAATAGCCAAGACATGGAAGCAACTTAAATGTCAATCAATAGATGAATGGATAAAGAAGTTGTGGTATATATATATACAATGGAATATTACTCATCCATTAAAAAAGAATGAAATAATGCCATTCACCTCAAAATGGGTGGACCTAGAGATTATCATACTAAGTGAAGAATGTCAGAGAAAGACAAATATCATATGATATCACTTGTATGTGGAATCTGAAAAAAATGATACAAATGAACATATTTATAAAACAGAAAGAGACTCACAGACATAGAAAACAAACTGATGGTTACCAAAGGGGAAAGGTGGAGGCGGAGGGATAAACTAGGACATTGGGATTAACATATACACACTACTATATGTAAAATAGGTAACAAGGACCTACTACACAGCACAGGAAACTATACTCAATACTCTGCAATAACATTTGTGGGAAAACGATCTGAAAAAGAATAGATATATGAATTTGTATAACTAAATCACTTTGCTGTACACCTCAAACTAACACAACATTGTAAATCAACTATACTCCAATATAAAAAAAATTTTTAAATAAAAAGCATTAAATATTTCAAAAAATAAAAATAAAAGAAAAGGTTAACCTTCTTGAAATTCTTAAAAAAAAAAAAAAAAAGGCCAGAAGCACAATGAGATACATTAGAATATACCTGTGTTGGGTTGAATCCTGTTCTCCAAAATGTTATGTGCATCTGGAATTTGCGAATGTGATCTTATTTGGAAATAAGGTCTTTGAAGATGGAATCAAGTTAACATGAGGTCATTAGAATGGACCCTAAATCCAATAGGACTGACATCCTTATAAAAAGAGGAAAATTGGATACAGACAGACATACACAGGGAAAATACCATGATAGGATGGAAGAGGACATTGGAGTTATGCTTTCAGAAGGGAAGGAATGCCAACGATTGCCCACAGCCACCTCAAGCTAGGAAGGAGTGAGGAAGGATTGTGTCCTGGGGACTTCAGAGAGAACACGGCCCTGCTCTTATTAATTTCAGACTTTTTGCCTCAGAACTGTGTGAGAATACATTTCCATTGTTTTTAGTCACCATGTTTGTAGTACTTTGTTGCAGCAGCCATAGAGAACTAATACAATACTACAAAAAAAGAAAAAAGCATTATTTAAAGCAGTGTTATACTGTTGTAAAGAAATTAGGATCACAGAAAAGAAAGGAAGAAATTAATTCTGCTCCATAAGAATTTTATAAGACAAAGTAAAATACAGAAAGAGAAAAATAAATATTGTATAATATCACTTATATGTGAAATCTAGAAATATGATACAGATGAACTTATTTGCAGAGCAGAAATAGAGTCACAGACGTAGAGGATGTATGGACCCCAGGGGGTAAGGGACAGGTGGGATTAACTGGGACATTGGGATTGACATGTATACACTACTATGTATAAAATAAATAACTAATGAGAACCTACTGTATAGGACAGGGAACTGTACTCAATGCTCTGTGGTGACCTAAATGGGAAGGAAATCCAAAAAAGAGGGGATATATGTATACATATAACTGATTCACTTTGCTGTACAGCAGAAACTAACACAATATTATAAAGCAACTATATTCCAATAAAAATTAATTTAAAAAAGAAACTAATAAAAATGAACTATAATAAGTAAATAAATAAGAAGGGGTGTCTATTTAAAAAATTGTGTCGCTAGAGCTGCATAGCAATTGGTAAAAGAATAAATATGGCCCATGTTGCATTGTACTTAATTTATATGTATCCTTCAGGAATTACCCTCCCCTTTAAGTAACAATAAACTGAACCTCATCCTGTCTGACTTCAGGAAAACGAATCTCTTGTCCAAGTACTTCTGAATATTTGTAGGGCTCCCTTACACAGATTTTAGGAGCCAAGTATTTTGACTGATCTAGCATTCTTGACCAACTTCACCTCCAAAGCAGGAAACTGGACATTTCTTTATTCCTCAGATTTTAGTTGCCTGGATAATACTTAAGTTAAAATAACAGATTGACACCACTGAATGTCTTTTAATATTAAAACTGAGTATAAAATATTCTGGCTCCCAGCCTCCATGGGTCATATGTACCAATTCACAGAGGATTCTCTTACAGGCTGCCCTTCTCCATAGTGTGAAGTCAGTTGTTATATTTCTGGGACATCTTACCTCCCCCAGATGAGGATTCCATTTGCTAACTCATGACATCTTGTCCGCAAGTTAGGATCCTCCCAATCAATTCCAGCCCGAGCACCAGATGTAAAGATCCCACCTGTGAAAGCCCCAAATCATTTAATATCATGAAACATCTCAGCAACAGAAATATACATCTTCTAGAGCAAGTCCCAGAGAACATGGCTTTCCCCCCTACCCAATCAAAACTAAAATCCTCTAACTGAAACTAGCACAGAATTTTCTTTTAAAAGCTATGGGTGAAAGGGAATTTTTACAATTTGACATAATAAGATAAATCATAGAAGGAAACTGAAAAGCTATTATACGTTAAAAATGCTTATGCAATTAAAAAAATACCATAAAAAGAAAATGGGTGTAGGAAATCTTTGCAGTGAAGTTGATAAGGCTTTGCTATCTGTCATATCAAAAGAACTAGTATCAAAATACCAGTAGTAGAGCTGCAAACAAACTTGTGTAATGGTTCCTCAAATAAGCATGACACAGAAATCTGGGGGTTTATCCATAAGAATGGAGACTAGGGTACAACACCAGAAGTATTGTAGTGAGGGAGGATGAAGATTTGCAAGCAAGAGAATTCCCAAGTGAGGCACAGATGAACTCTTTTCTCTGCACAAAGCCAGAGACAGGAAGAAAGAAGTCCTGAAGGAGAAGGGAAGAGGACAACGTGCAACCCTCTTGTCTCAAAATCAATGGGGGTGTCCAAGTACATGGCCAAGGCTAGGCTACTGAAATCTATGCAGTTCACCAAATAGTATTTTGAGGATGGGAACAACAGGAGTGTGACCATCTGGGACTTACTATTGAGGCTAAAACAGTAAAACTTCCTATTTTCTCAGCCATAGCAAGCAAACTGAAACACCGAAGACATTGTGAATGGACATCACAAGGAACAAAAGGGGAAAATACTTGACTTATTATTTGGCTCACTTTTATAATTTTCCATATTTTTTTTCATATTTTTATAACATTTTCCTGAATTATAAAATAGTTGATAGTCATTGTAAAAGTTTCAAAGAAAATGCAGGAAATAGAAAAACAAGAATGACCCAAAATCCCATTACTTAGAAATAGTCGCTGGTAACTTTTTGGTGTTTCACGTTTTTTTCTATTAGTTTCTACTTACATATCACTATCAGCACCTATCTGCATATATCTGAATGATGTATCTGTATAATATTCCATCATAAGGATATAGCATGGTTTGGTTATTCACTTTCCATTCTTTTATTATTATTATTTATATTTTTTAAAAATTTTATTGGAGTATAATTGCTTTACAATGTTGTGCTAGTTTCTGCTGCATAACAAAGTGAATCAGCTATATGTATACATATATCCCCATATACCCTCCCTCTTGCGTCTCCCTCCCACCCTCCCTATCCCACCACTCTACAAAGCACCAAGCTGATCTCCCTGTGCTATGTAGCTGCTTCTCACTAGCTATCTATTTTACATTTGGTAGTGTATATATGTTAATGCTACTCTCTCACTTGTCCCAGCTTACCCTTCCCCCTCCCCATGTCCTCACGTCCATTCGCTACACCTGTGTCTTTATTCCTGTCCTGCCCCTAGGTTCTTCAGACCCATTTTCTTCTTGGATTCCATATATATGTGTTAGCATATGTTATTTGTTTTCCTCTTTCTGACTTACTTCACTCTGTATGACAGACTCTAGGCCCATCCACCTCACTACAAATAACTCAATTCGTTTCTTTTTGTGGCTGAGTAATATTCCATTGTATATATGTGTCATATCTTCTTTATCCATTCATCTGTCGATGGACACTTAGGTTGCTTCCATGTCCTGGCTATTGTAAATAGCGATGCAATGAACATTGTGGTACATGACTCTTTTTGAATTATGGTTCTCTCAGGGTATATGCCCAGTAGTGGGATTGCTGGGTCATATGGTAGCTCTATTTTTAGTTTTTTAAGGAACCTGCAAATTGTTCTCCATAGGGGCTGTATCGATTTACATTCCCACCAACATTGCCAGTGCAAGAGTGTTCTCTTTCCTCCACATCTTCTCCAGCATTTATTGTTTCTGGATTTTTGATGATGACCATTCTGGCTGGTGTGACGTGATACCTCACTGTAGTTTTGATGTGCATTTATCTAAAGATTAGTGATGTTGAGCATCCTTTCATGTGTTTGCTGGCAATCTGTATATATTCTTTGGAGAAATGTCTATTTAGGTCTTCTGCCCATTTTTGGATTGGGTTTTTTGTTTTTCTGATATTGAGCTGCTTGAGCTGCTTGTATATTTTGGAGATTAATCCCTTTGTCAGTTGCTTCATTTTCAAATATTTTCTCCCATTCTGAGGGTTGTCTTTTTGTCTTGTTTATGGTTTCCTTTGCTGTGCAAAAGCTTTTAAGTTTCATTAGGTCCAATTTGTTTATTTTTGTTTTTATTTGTATTTCTCTGGGAGGTGGATCAAAAAGGATCTCCCCGTGATTTATGTCATAGAGTGTTCTGCCTAGGTTTTCCTCTAAGAGTTTGATGGTGTCTGGCCTTACATTTAGGTCTTTAATCCATTTTGAGTTTATTTTTGTGTATGGTGTTAGGGAGTGTTTTAATTTCATTCGTTTACCTGTAGCTGTCAAGTTTTCCCAGCACCACTTATTGAAGAGGCTGTCTTTTCTCCACTGTATATTCTAGCCTCCTTTAACAAGGATAAGCTGACCATATGTGCTTGGGTTTATCTCTGGGCATTCTATCCTGTTCCATTGACCTATATTTCTGTTTTTGTGCCAGTACCATACTGTCTTGATTACTGTAGCTTTATAGTATAGTCTGAAATCAGGGAGCCTTATTCCTCCAGCTCCAATTTCCTTCCTCAAGATTGCTTTTGCTATTCAGGGTCTTTTGTGTTTCCATACAAATTGTGACATTTTTTGTTCTAGTTCTGTGAAAAGTGCCAGTGGTATTTTGATAGAGATTGCATTGAATTGTAGATTGCTTTGAGTAGTAGAGTCATTTTCATGATGTTGATTCTCCAATCCAAGAACATGGTACATCTCTCCATCTATTTGTATCATCTTTAATTTCTTTCATCAGTGTCTTATAATTTTCTGCATACAGGTCTTTTGACTCCTTAGGTAGGTTTATTCCTACATATTTTATTATTTTGGTTGCAGTGGTAAATGGAGAGTTTTCCAAATTTCACTTTCGGATTTTTCATCTTTAGTGTATAGACAGGTGAGAGATTTCTGTGCATTACTTCTGTATCCTGCTACTTTACCAAATTCATTGATTAGCTCTAGCATTTTTCTGGTAGCATCTTTAGGATTCTCTAGGTATAATTTCATGTCATCTGCAAACAGTGACAGATTTTCTTCTTTTCCAGTTTAGATTCCTTTTATTTCCTTTTTTTCTCTGATTTTTGATTTTTGTGGCTAAAATTTCCAAAACTATGTTGAATAAGAGTGGTGAGAGTGGGCAACCTTGTCTTGTTCCTGATCTTAGTGGAAATGGTTTCAGTTTTTCACCATTGAGGATGATGTCGGCTGTGGGTTTGTCATATATGGCCTTTATTATGTTAAGGAAAGTTCCCTCTATGCCTACTTTCTGGAGAGTTTTTATCATAAATGGGTGTTGAATTTTGTAGAAAGCTTTCTCTGCATCTATTGAGATGATCATATGGTTTCCTCCTTCAATTTGTTAATTCGGTGTTTCACGTTGATTGATTTGCATATGCTGAAGAATCTTTGCATTCCTGGGATAAACCCCACTTGATCATAGTGTATGATCCTTTTAATATGTTGTTGGATTCTGTTTGCTAGTATTTTGTTGAGGATTTTTGCATCTCTGTTCATCAGTGATATTGGCCTGTAGTCTTCTTTCTTTGTGACCTCGTAGAATGAGTTTGGGAGTGTTCCTACCTCTGCTGTATTTGGAAGAGTTTGAGAAGGATAGGTGTTAGCTCTTCTCTAAATGTTTGATAGAATTCGCCTGTGAAGCCATCTGGTCCTGGGCTTTTGTTTGTTGGAAGATTTTTAATCACAGTTTCAATTTCAGTGCTTGTGATTGGTCTGTTCATATTTTCTATTTCTTCCTGGTTCAGTCTCGGAAGTTTGTGCATTTCTGAGAATTTGTCCATTTCTTCCAGGTTGTCCATTGTTTGGCATACAGTTGCCTATAGTAATCTCTCATGATCCTTTGTATTTCTGCAGTGTCAGTTGTTACTTCTCCTTTTTGATTTCTAAGTCTATTGATTTGAATTTTCTCCCTTTTTTTTTTGATGAGTCTGGTTAATGGTTTATCAATTTTGTTTATCTTCTCAAAGAATCAGCTTTTAGTTTTATTAACCTTTGTTATTATTTCCTTCATTTCTTTTTCATTTAATTCTGATATGGTCTTTATAATTTTTATCCTTCTGCTAACTTTGGGGTTTTTTTTGTTCTTCTTTCTCTACTTGCTTTAGGTGTAAGTTTAGGTTGTTTTTTTGAGATGTTTCTTGTTTCTTAAGGTAGGCTTGTGTAGCTATAAACTTCCCTCTTAGATCTGCTTTTGCTGCACCCTGTAGGTTTTGGGTCACCGTGTTTTCATTTTCATTTGTTTCTAGGTATTCTTTGATTTCCTCTTTGATTTCTTCAGTGATCTCTTGGTTATTAAGTAATGTGTTGTTTAGTCTCCATGTGTTAGTATTTCTTACAGATTTTTTCCTGTAATTGATATCTAGTCTCATAGTATTGTGCTCAGTAAAGATACTTGATAAAATTTCAATTTTCTTAAATTTACCAAGGCTTGATTTGTGACCCAAGATATGATCTATCCTGGAGAATATTCCATGAGCACTTGAGAAGAAAGTGCACTCTGTTGTTTTTGGTTGGAATGTCTTATAAATATCAATTAAGTCCATCTTGTTTAATGTATCATTTAAAGTTTGTGTTTCCTTATTTATTTTCATTTTGGATGATCTGTCCATTGGTGAAAGTGGGGTGTTAAACTCCCCTACTATGATTGTGCTACTGTTGATTTCCCGTTTTATGGCTGTTAGTATCTTTCTTATGTATTGAGGTGCTCCTATGTTTGGTGCATAAATATTTACAATTGTAATATCTTCTTCTTGGATTGATCCCTTGATCATTATGTAGTGTCCTTCTTTGTCTCTTGTAATAGTCTTTGTTTTAAAGTCTATTTTGTGTGATATGAGTATTGCTACTCCACCTTTCTTTTGATTTCCATTTGCATGGAATATCTTTTTCCATCCCCTCACTTTCCGTCAGCATGTTTCCCTAGGTCTGAAGTGGGTGTTTTGTACACAGCATATATAGAGGTCTTGTTTTTGTATCCATTCAGCCAGTCTCTGTCTTTTTGTTGGAGCATTTAATCCATTTACATTTAAGGTAATTATCAATATGTATGCTCCTATTACCATTTTTTAAATTGTTTGGGGTCTATTATTGTGGGTCTTTTCCTTCTCTTTTGTTTCCTGCCTAGAGAAGTTCCTTTAGCATTTGTTGTAAACCTTGTTTGGTGGTGTTGAAATCTCTTAACTTTTGCTTGTCTGTTAAGGTTTTAATTTCTCCGTCAAATCTGAAGGATATCCCTGCTGGGTAGAGTAATCTTGGTTGTAGGTTTTTCCCCTTCATCACTTTAATTATGTCCTGCTACTCCTTTCTGGCTTGCAGAGTTTCTGTTGAAAGATCAGCTGTTAACCTTATGGGGATTCCCTTTTATGTTATTTGTTGTTTTTCCTTTGCAGGTTTTAATATTTTTTCTTTATATTTAATTTTTGCTAGTGTGATTAATATGTTTCTTTCTGTGTTTCCCCTTGGATTTATCCTGTATGGGGCTCTCCATGCTTTGTGGACTTTATTAACTATTTCCTTTTCCATATTAGGGAAGTTTTCAACTGTAATCTCCAAATATTTTCTCAGTCCATTTCTTTTTCTCTTCTTCTACTGGGATCCCTGTAATTCAAATATTTGTGCATTTAATGTTGTCCTAGAGGTCTCTGAGACTGTCGTGAATTCTTTTAATTCTTTTTTCTTTATTCTGCTCTGCAGTAGTTATTCCCACTATTTTATCTTCCAAGTCACTTAACCATTCTTCTGCCTCTGTTATTCTGCTATTGGTTCTTTCTAGAGAATTTTTAATTTCATTTTTGGTTGTTCATCATTTTTTATTTGCTCTTTAGTTATTCTAGGTCCTTGTTAAATGTTTCTTGTGTTTTCTCCATTCTATTTCCAAGATTTTGGATCATCTTTACTCTCATCACTCTGAATTCTTTTCAGGTAGACTGCCTATTTCCCCTTCATTTTTTTGGTCTGGTGTGTTTTTACTTTGCTCCTTCATCTGCCGAGTATTTCTTTGTCTTCTCATTTTGCTTAACTTACTGTGTTTGGGGTCTCCTTTTTGCAGGCTGCAGGTTAGTAATTCCTGTTGTTTTTGATGTCTGCCCCCAGTGGGTACGTTTTGTAAAGTGGGTTGTGTAGGCTTCCTGGTGGCAGGAACTGGTGCCTGTGTTCCGGTGCATGAGGCTGGATCTTGTATTTCTGGTGGTCAGGACCAAGTCAGGTGGTGTATTTGGGGGTATCTGTGAACTTATTATGATTTTAGGCAGCCTCTCTGCTAATGGGTGTGGTAGTGCTTCTGTCTTGCTAGTTGTTTGGCATGGGGTATCCAGCATTGGAGTTTGCTGGTCATTGAGTGGAGCTGGGTCTTAGCGTTGAGACAGAGATATCTGGGAGAGCTCTTGCTAACTGATATTATGTGGCACTGGGAGGTCTCTGGTGGTCCAGTGTCCTGATCTAAGCTCTCCGACCTCAGAAACTCAGACCTGACACCTGGCTGGAGTTCAAGACCCTGTCAGTCACATGGCCAGATACATGGGGAGTTTCTTGCCTTTTGGGAAGTCTGAGGTCTTCTGCCAGAGTTCAGCAGGTGTTCTGTAACAGTTGTCCCACATGTAGATGTAATTTTGATGTATTTGGTGGGAGGAAGGTGATCTTCACGTCTTACTCCTCTGCCATCTTGAAGTTCTTCTTTAGTCTTCCTTCTTGCTCAGAAAAAAATGGTGGAAGGAAGAGGCAGAGCTGGGACTGAGCATTGCTTTGTCAAATCATCAAGTTCACCACCCCATTGTTGAAAAACCTTGATTGTTTCAGCTACTATTATAATTGTAATTATATACCACATATACAGATTATATATAAAAGTATAAAATTTCATTATAATTAAATTATATGTAAATCTCTATATAGTTCTCCATAATTGAAAAAATAATTTCCTAGAACATTTACAGATAAGTTTATGGCATAAATATTTTGAAGGGTATTGATAAACATTGGGGAATCACTCCACAAAATTTGCACAAATTTAAATAACTACCTTCAGCAAATAAGAGTATCTCTTTTACTGCAAACTTTCCAACACCAGATATTAATATTTTGCTTTTAGTCTTTGCCAATTTGATAATTTAAAAGTATGCAATTTTAATTGTCATTTTTTTATTACTAGTGAGGGGGCACATGTTAAATTCTTTTTTCTGTTAATTAAATTCTCATTATAAGTCAGTATTAGGAGAAATTATAATATGTAGTACATTAGGAGAAAAAGAAAGAAAACTACTTAATTTGATGTAATGGATATTCCCAAGAGTACCATATAAAAACAAAATGGGAAACTTATAAGAACTACAATCTGAACCTTTGTTTCTGCTATATTCAGCATAAAAGTTACCCACGAAAATATTGAATTCTCTAGTATCAATAATATACAAATTCATATAATAACAAGTTAATATTTATACCAAAAGGTGAATTGGCCATGGTTAAACATCCATTGTTGTGATATTTTTGAGTTTCTGCATTAGGAATTGTGTCTAAAGGGAGGGAATGGTATGGGTGATAAATTAATAGAGTATTGTTGTTGGAGAATGGCTGGTTCCAAGTGCAAATGAATTATTCAGCAGTTACAGATTTTTTCAGCCATTGAAGGGAAAGAGATTATATACTGTCAAGTTAAGACAGAGTCAGGTTTATTCATGTAGTATGCACTTACTTCCAGGATTTACTAGGGATAAGGTTCAAGAACAAGTGTACTGTGTAGGAAGCTTTAGGTTAGGATATTTCCCCAGGCATGGCAGGGAAAATGGCTAGTTGCCATCACTGATCACAGATAATTTTGTTTTCAATATGATGCCATAGATATCCATGCCTCCATGCCTTTGCTGAAAAGGAGGAAAACTACTTGCAAGTTTGTCTGAAAGGAGGTAGCAATGTGACTGACAGAAAGAAGCCAATGGAAATAGGTAATAGTATATAATTTACTTTATTGTCCATAAGGATACATAAACTTCACTGCATTGAAATTAGCCCTACAATGCAAGGAACACAGCAGCACTCTTGCCCAAGATTCATGATTCCCTGGTATGTAAGTCTTCAGACTCATAGCCCTCTCTAATCAGGAAGGGGATCCCATTCAGTCCTTCAAGATGCTTCTTGCTTTTTTAATTTAAATATACTGCTAGGTCCTTTCACCCACGCTGGGAAATCTGGTTGTGGGCCTTTCTTTCCAGAGGATGTAAGTGACTGACAACAATGGCATGTTACTATCTACTGTGTGATGGGACTCAAAGGCCATTTCCCAAGCACACTATCCCTAGCAGCCCTACTTTTCTGGCTTTCTGGGGGTCTAATCCTCAAGTTATAAAATAACAACTGTATGCTGAAATGGATTAATTTATTCTAGCTGTTTTTTAAAAATACAATCAGAATTTAAAAACTCACCCTTCTCTTAATATTATTATGTATTTCCAGCTGTAGACATTCACTGGACATGACCTAAAATTTAAATGTAATTGTCTTCTAGCAATGGCTGCAATTTGTATTTCCTTACAATTAGAATCATTGTGATTAAATTCAATGTAATTCATCTGTGGTAACTACATGATAATGATAATGCATACAAGCAATCTTTGCAGAGTTTTTATTAATAGTAGTTAATGGTCATAAATAAGTTTGTGACATAGATTTTTTATTTTGATACTCAAGAAGTCAATAGTGGATCCTTCAGTTCAAGAGAACCACCAATGGATAGCAGTCTACTGTATTCAGATTTTGAAATCAAAACTTACCACTGATTTCTAGGCTTGAATTAGTCACCTGGTAAAGTATAATCTTTTAAAAATAAGCTGACACTTCAAACTTGTCACTAATAAAATTTAGAAAATATTTCTTAGCTACTCAAGACATTTGCAATTGTTAAATTATAGACTGACGCTTGCAAAAGGCTCCCTGACAAAAGCATTCATATGGTCCATGAGTTTTGATTCTCAGAAGGCAGTTTAATTTCCATAACCTGTCAGACAATTCAGGCAAGTATCATTAATATATAAAATGTATTTTCATTTGAAATAATAAATCAATATATATTGAAAACATTTTAAATATATGCCTAGGTTTTAAATTATAAAGTTTAATGATACAGTAAAATCTACAAAACAGTATTTATTTTCTAAAAGGAAAACTGGAGAATAGAGAGACTAAAACTATCTACAAAAATTAGTGAAGTAAAATGGAGAGATCATGTTGATTCACTAAAATAAGCCATGCATTATAGGACAGATAAAATTCTCTTGAACAAGGTGCATAAAACCTTTACTTATAGGGAAGAGGAGCAATGAACATATACTTTCCCTAAAATTTAAGACATTTTAAAATACAGTAGAGTACAGAAAAATGGACTCACAAGGTCAGCAATTATGGTGTGATGTAATGAGATATTTGAATGAGAGAAAAAAGAGCTTGAATAACTAACATGGAAGGTAATTGAGAGTGGTAACTGGTCAGGGCTAATTAACGGACTGCTACAGGGATAAATATTATTTGTTCACTTTATATGTCAATGACTTGAAAGAGGGCATATGCATTAAGAGGATAAAATCTGCTGACACAGGGATAGTTGGGGTGTTGAAGGGGCAATCACAAAAGAGTGCTTAGACTGACTTGGACAGGCTAAAAGCATGGAGTGATAAGTGGCTTACTCAATTTAATTCCAAAGGAAAAATTCCAGGAACTTAAAGCCACAATAAAAAAAGGAATATATACTCCTAAAATCTCCAGAGGATTGAGCTCTGAAAGGAATACATTGAGGTAAATCTTTCGAGATATGCTTAGAAGTAAAATATAGGGAAGAAATAGAAAAGTAGGCATATGGAAATTATATCTGTATCACAGAAAATTCTACTTCTGCCGTAATATTCATGTGTCCTAATTTTTCATCCCTGACAATTTTTTCTCCTTTGACCCTGTAACATGCAATCAATTCTTAATGTTGAGACTGTCCCTACTCTTTTTTCCTTCAGATATTCTGGAGAGTATTATTCAGGATAGATAGTGAACATCCATCCATCCTGACTGTATATGTGTGCATGGAACTGTTGTTAACCAAAAAAAGGCTCCACCAAGGTGGCCCAAGGGTATTTTGCTTCTATCATTTTTCACAGTTTCTGTGGACATTTTTGTAAATAAGAAACTAAAAAAAGTAGAGGAGAGTGCTTAAGTAACAGGACAATATTTCCTAGCCAGCCCTCATTCCACTGAAACTCTCAGAAGACTAGCTGGCCCTACGTCCAGGGGGAAGGGATTAGACCAGATCTTCTTAAACCCTTGATGCTTGGACTGTGAACTTCAGAATGACCTGTGTTCCTCAAGTTTGAACAGCAGCATAGAAATAGAGCACTAAATAATATATATCACTAGCTACTGACGAATTCTTTAGTTAAGTAAAAAACAAAACAAACAAACAAAAAAAACCAAAAAACAAATCCAAGTCTCTATTCTGCTCTATACAGAAATCAGAACCAAGATGTAGTATCGACTATGCTTCTCCCTCACCTAGAAATCTGTAGTAGCTTTGCATTGGTTGAAGGACAATATTGATACTCTTAGATAAATACTATATATTGAGCAATATTTATGAATCAAGGCACTGAGGTTAGACCTTATTTAGTCCTCATAATAATTCTTCAGGTTAGTATTAGTCTATTTTTACAGCTGAAGAAATCAAGACCCAGAGATATCAAATGATTTTTCTGAGATCTCAGAGCTACAGAGAGATGGAGCCTGGATCCACACCTGGGTCCATCTCATGCCAAATTCTTTGTTCTTTCCATCACAACCAGATGCGTTTGTCTTTACACACATATCACAATAAATAGATGGTTAATAGGAGGCTGGATGATGGAAGGATAATGCATAGAAGATAAGGTGGTGTCGCGCACACACACACACACACACGCACATGCACACACCCCTTCTTTGCCTTATCTTGGCATTCAAGACATTCACCAATAGGGCCAATATCTTGAAATTCTTCATCTGCTTCATGCAACGCATACACAAGTTGAGCCATGCTATTCTTTGTTTCCCTCAAGTTTCCTGGCTTTCTTGATGCAAGTTGTCTCCCAATCTCCACACATCTAGCTCCCCACAGAGGAACAACTCTGTCCTTTTCCCAAATCACATCGCACTCTCTGTACTCGTCTGTTATGAGGCAGCCATTCATTCACCTTTCCCTGCCCTGCAGGTCTGTTAGTGGTTTGATTGCTGTAGCATGTCCGGTCCACATCACTAGCACGTAGATTTGCATATGGTGGCTGTTCGATATCTGTTGAATGAATATACTCGTGTGCTCACGTTAAGTGCTTACTGGTACATAGTTCACCTATAGTACTGGACTTGTTGTACTTGATTAACTCTAGTAAAAAACATTTAAACAGAGTTACTATCATCAAATCCTAGACTTTGCTTTTTTGTTTTCAGTATTATACACATTCGCAAAATGTGTGAATATTCTTTTAAAACTTTTCCCCTTATCTTAGTGACTTTTGTAACTTAGTTTGATATCATAATATTCTGGAGGAAGCTGACTCTTGGGTTAAGAGTGCAGTTTCTGTAATTAGATTACTTGGTTCAAATCCTGGCTCTGCCACTTACTAGCATTGTGACTTGAACTTTCCATGCCTCAGTTTCCTCATCTGTCAAATGGGGTAAATAAGAGTACCTACGTATCTAGGAAATTGTCTGGACTATTAATAAGCACCTAGGGCTTCCCTGGTGGCGCAGTGGTTGAGAGTCTGCCTGCTGATGCAGGGGACACGGGTTCGTGCCCTGGTCCGGGAAGATCCCACATGCTGCAGAGCGGCTGGGCCCGTGAGCCATGGCCGCTGAGCCTGCGCGTCCAGAGCCTGTGCTCCGCAACGGGAGAGGCCACAACAGTGAGAGGCCTGCGTACTGCAAAAGAAAAAAATAATAAGCACCTAGAAATTATTAGCCCAGACTGAAATAATTATAAACCTGATTATCTTATTTCCTCTCACATTATTCTTCTTTCACTCTATTTATCATCTTTCTCTCCTTCAGGGAGATGGAAAGCTAATTTAAGATTATAATGAACATTAAGATAGACTGGTTTTCCACATGGAGTTAAATTAAGCTCACAAACAATTATTAGTAACATATTTTGGGCCATGTACTGGCCTGATGCCCAGAGACACAAAGCAGACTATACATATGCAGGTTCTGGTGATCCCTACGAGCTCATGGTATAGGAGAAGAGAAACCCCTTTAAAATCACACTATGGTGCTCTAAGTATAGAACTGTTTACAGTATGTTCTCCAGACACCAAAATAGGACTTATTACTCGGACTCAGTTTGTTATTCTTGGACAATAAAGTGCTTTGTGAATCACTTTGATACTTTCCACCCAAATGACAGCAAAGAGCAGAGAAAAACCCTAAGATATTGTTGCCTTGACCTGACAGCCCCCACTAGCCTCCAACTCCAGCACAGCCCACCCCCCCAGAGGAACCAGAAACATTGCTCTGCCGAGGGCAGGCACCAACTTGGCAAAAAGTTTTTCACTCCTCAACTCAGAACTCTAGATTTTAGTTTCCCTAAGTTTTGGAGCAGCACTATGATGATTCTTTTGGAAAGATTCTGTATGAAACACATTAAACCTGTTCAAAAATTACTACTCAGTGGATGTTTTAAAAGCATTGTCAAGGATAGTGTATTTAGAGAACAATATATACATTTATTAGTAGAACCAGTTCAAATAATAAGCTGTTTAAATAAAGTATACTGAATGTATATGTATATATAATATACATATGTAATATACATTATGTAATATACCTGTATTAATATGGAACACAATTGTAATTGAATATACCAATAATTTCTTATACATTTTCTCAGATTCAAAACTAAATGTAATGAAATATGTATTGGGTGTGTACATAATCCCCGTCATATATATATATATATATATATATATATATATATGTATAGGTGGATTCCCATTTATTTTAAGGAGTAAATTGTTGTGTATTTTATTATGTTATTGAAATAGATATGATGTTTTGAAAATTGTGAAATGCAGGAAGTGAGACAAATTGTACATTAGCAAGTCTCTTGGTGACCTTCCAGCTTGGCTGTCCTCATCTTCCACTGACATTGTAGGGCAACCAAGAGTGACCTTCAGGTTCCAGATCCAAGGCCTCCTCTTAGGAAAAGAGGTAGCAGAAAAATCTTTTAAGGTTCCAGGAGCTTTTTCCAGAAAGGTTTCATCATGTTTAATGCCATTTAGTAAAATTTTATGTCTCTTGTATGATTGCATTAAAAAAGCAGCAAATACCGAGTCAAATTGCAAAACTCTTTTATTTTTATTCTAAGCAATAAAAAGTAATCCACATTAATGTTCCCATTAAAAAAAGAGACACACATACATGAGCAAAGCAAATTATTTTAGTTGATCTCAAAACATGATGTCCAGTGACTGCATTTAATTTCTGGAAGTGAATAGCAATGGTCAGATCTATATTAGCCATGTGATCACATTGGTTGATGCTTCAGTATAGTCCAGATATCATCACCAGTGTGCATTGAACATGATTTACTTTAATGAGAATTTATTGAGCAATATATAAGGCCAGGAATATACTAAGTACAGGACAGATTAATTAAGATGAATAATTCACATACTCTGTCTCAAGAAGCTTACATTTTGGTGCTTTGGGGAGAAGGAGGCACAGATCTCAAAGCAGGAAACTGTCACAAGCAATAGTGATATAGGTGCTTTAAAGTAATATGAGCTGAGACTTTCAGATTGAGGAAGGGCAATGATCCCAGATCAATACAAAAATATTCTGGAACAGAAAAAAAGCTAGAAAGGAAAAGAAGTGGAAAATAGAAGACAAAAGGAAGAAGATAAGCTGCTTCATCAGAACGTATCTTGAAAAATAAGACAACTACTTAGAAAATGAACTCTTAATTTGTGTTCCCAATAGGCTGTACCATGAGGGGAGAGAAAATGTTTCTTTTTAGTCCCAGTTTGATCCCCAGCACCTTGGCATGTAGAAGAAATAGATGCTTATGAAACATTTGTTGAAAACTAACACAACATTGTAAATCAACTATGCTTCAATTAAAAATAAATAAGTAAATAAATAAATACAATGTTTGTTGAGTGACTTCTCCCTGTTTCCTCCTCTCTCTCACTCTGGCTCTGTCATGCTTCAGGATCATTACCATTCTAAATTAGGATTATATTAGGTTAAACCAGATGGAATCAAGCCTTTAAGTCAAAATGGTTAAAAAGCAACAATTTCATATTATTGAACCAAACAATGCAACTAGTACACAGGAGTTAATCTATTCACTCCAAGAAGTTAAGACCAAACAACTGATTACATTGAACTAACACAACATATGATAAGTTATCTCAGGAGCAATCTAACAGGAAGCCTTGGAACCGTAATCAAATGGTCCAATGACCAAGTGATGCATAGACTCCAGATATGGGGCTTTGAGTATGTAACTGGGTCCAGCACTAGAAATTGACCTCCAGCATCTGGATGCTCAGTCTGGATGCTCTGCTTCCCACTATTTATCTTTCCTCACTAGAAATGGCTTAAAAATGTAAAAGCTTTAGATTTGATTTAGTGGACGAATCCCACTGTGGTTCTCCTCCTTCTATTCCTACATACCACTTTTTTTTTGGCACCAATCTGATAGTCATTCTCAGTTTTACACTCTCTTTCACAAAGAGCCCTAATCTCTGGGAGGTGGATTGTGACAAGGAGTAATGAACTCAGATAATCGAAGTGATTGTGATGCCTGGTATTGGGTTAAGAATTATGGCAAAGCCCAACCTACTCTCATGACAGGGGCTCATGTCATTAACTGGTAGAGTGAACATATAATTTATCATCCAAATATAGACACTTTTTGAGAGTGAAAAGATTAACCATTAATAATTACACTAGGATAACAAACCTAAACAGAGACTATCTCAGGCAGAGACTTATAGTTACACTATAATTTGAGCATTTCCTCAGAACACATCTGTTAGATGCTCTGTGTGTAAAAAGAGTAATAAAGTCAAATAAGGAAATCACCAGAGAGTGATATCAATATAAAGAATGAAAGGTCATTGTGTGTTATTGTCTATACTCAATCTTCAATCTTCATATTCTAGATCTTTGTTTTCTGTGAGACTTTGCAAGTAGTTTCTACACATTTTGTCTCATGACTTATGGCAGATAATACTGACTTTTCGGATTTTCCTTGTATTTTCTAAATTCATTTGGAAGGGAAGAAATTTCCTTTCCTGAGATCATATATTATTTTGTTATTCACATAAAACATTGTTCTAGATCATGTTTCTTCAACTAGAATCCTTTCTGCTTTGAATGGAAAGTGAGAAAAGTAAAGTAAAATTATGTGAGAACATTTGCTGAATTATCTTTAATTGTGAGGAGCAAGGTATGGAGTGTAAAAAATTCAAGTCAAAAGTCAAAACACTCATATTTTAATTTTATCTTTGTTATTAAATAAGCCCCATATTCTCAAAGAAACAAAGTAGAAGAAAGAGCATTCTAAGTGCCTTCTTTGTGCTGAGATTGTGTGAAGCTGTGTATAAATCTCATTCACTCCCTACAATAGTCCTGTAAAGATCACTCTACATTCTGCATTTGCAAGTTCATAACTGAGGCTCCGGGAAATTGAGTAACTTGCCCCAAACCCTCACCTAGTGGATAGTATGATAGGATTCAAATCCACGTCCGTCTTCAAAGTCCGTGCTGCCAGCCAGTCATTCATTTACTTATCTTGAAAATGGAAATCTTTTCCATGATTCAAAAGATGGTTGGGAAGATTCAAAGAATAATTGAATGCTAAATATTTAAAAATTTTTATACTATCTACGTATTTGGGTATTACTGGAATCTTTCCCTTATATTTCTCTAGCCATTTCTTGATACTTTAATTCAGTATTTAAATAGAACTTTTGAAATCCTGAGATCACACTTTACAATAAGGAAATGGATTGCAAATATTTTTCAAAGTAGTGTCTCATTTCCTTAGATTCCAAGTTTGGTGCAAGACCACCATGCTGGGACATTGTCTGTTGCCAGGGATATTTGCATCTCTTATTATCACTACCCTCAGTCACCCTAACATTTCAAAACAATTGCTTTGCCTTGTATTTATATTGGGATCATTTTTTAAAGTAAGGTAAAATTTGTTTTTAATTATTATGTCATGCCACCTTCATCTACAAGATGACATTCCAGCTAATCGACAAGAGAAGAGGGTGAAAGGAGACCCAGGCAATTACAAGGTTAGTCTGTACTTTCAAAGCATCACCTGAGGCTTCATTCAGGTAATTTCAATTAACTTCTATGGCGGTTACTCAGCTAAAACTCCAGCAAATGCTACTGGAACTAGATTCAGTGTTCTAGAGCTACACAGCTGCTGAGGACTTCAAACCATAATCTTTTCAAATGTACCAGAAAATATTGCTCCCAAGACTGACCTCTGTGACATGTTCCCCACGGCCTAAAGCAAACTAAGATGACAGTGATATAAAGATCTCTGAAACCAGCGTCATAACAGAGACATTAGCAGACCCTTCACTACAGAAGCCCTGCAGGGCGCCATTAGGATATTCTATGGAAGTGCTCGTGTCAGCCCAAAAGCAAATGACAAAAAGCAGGAAACACAAACAACTGTAAAAAGAAAACAAAGTAAAAACTCAATGAGGGACAATGAAGACATCATTAAAAACATAAAGGTAATGAAAGTGCCTATGGCATATTTTCCATTATCTGCGACCTTGGGTTTCCATTGTGCCTCTGTGTTCATTATCTGTTTAAGAAAAATACTGCCTTATACTCCTAGGCTCACACATTCTTTGCATGATTCCTTAGAAGAGGAGGGGCAGAGCTCTAAGCTAGCTGTCAAAAAACAATTTACTGTAGATTGTAAAACATCCTGGGAGAGTTTTCCCTCTGCACTCTTCATTATTGTCTCTCAGGGAACCCACCCAGGATGACAGAAAGATAAAAATTAGATTGAGACATTTTATGCTGTTTTGACTGTTCATATCTTCTCAGTGTGTTATTCATATTAAAAAATTCTGTTTTCTACCTCAGGAAGGCAGCTGGTTAGCAAAACATCATTCAACAAAAGAGACCTCTTAGCCACAGTTAAACTGTTATCCTAGATTAGAATCAAAGAGAAAAGTAATCTAGCTGCAGAAATATGTTACTCAACATAGATTGTGATCCAAAGTTGTAAGTGATTTCCAACAAACCCTCTCTAAAAATAATAATTAATAGTTTCCTTAACCCCTAATGTATTTAGCTTTTCCTTCTGTAGATATTTTTTCTTTTTCTTTAGCATAAGACCAAAACAAATAATTTTGGTTGAAATGTAAATGAAACAGGTATTATTTACTCTGAATGAAGGAAGAAATAGGGGCTAATTCCTTAACTACTTTCCATCATAAGACATTTCATTCCAGGTATCCCAAGTTTAAATTTGATGTCAGCACAGACTACCAGGAAAATAGCCCCATTCCTTCTATTTGCTTTGCATATGTAAATACAATCTTTACATAATCTTTTTTTTTTTTGTAGAACACTAAATTAAATGTGACCACAAAGTCTGTATTTTTCCAATTTTTAGTTGATATTTGATGAAAAGTTTGGCAACTTAATTCTCATAAAAATGATTAAGTAGAATTATTCTGGTAAGCCTCAACTATCACGTAATATTTGGGAAGATAGTGAGCAGAAAAGTCTCCCTCTCTCTCTCATCAAATTACATTTCTATAAGATATTTCTGTAATAATATTTAAGTCCTAAATTAAAGAATTAAGCATGAAACATATTGGGATTCTTTTCCTTAGAAATAGTTACTTTCCAGGTAAATTAAATTACACTAATAATTTTTTGTCATTGCCAGTACTTTATTTTTACTCCATTTTCTACAGCTACAACTTTAAGTAAAATATTTACTTTAAAAAAATCATTAGATATGAACCAGAAAATAACAATTATTTGCATGGATTATTGTATTCCTTTTCATTTTAAGAAGCTTTCAGAACTGACCCATAGCATTCTTGAGGCTTATATTTAGTTAACCTTTGAGGATTTCCTTTGTATTTGATGGGGTTCAGGACACGCTAACCCAAAACATGACACTTTAGCATATTGAAAATTTTAAGCTGAAGGAGTTTGACAAAACTGCAGAAGCAGGAAGGGCACTCTGACCTTTACCCCACCCTTCTCCCCTAAATCAGGCATAAAACCCTCACGTGAGAGGTGCCCCCCCATATCTGAGAAAAAAGAGCATCCTTATCTCCAAAGACAAAGGGATTCCAAGAAGAATGCTTACAAACAGACCTTGCTACATTTCTACCAGTGTACTACACTAACTTAATACTCTCTTGGGGGAAAACTTTAATACTCTAATAAAAGACAAATGGAGAGACATCCCAGAGTCCTGGCTACAAGTTCCTTATATTTTATAGATGATAATACTACATATATTCTTCTACAAATTAATGTAAACTCAAGAATTATTTAGATCATTGAGGAACTCTATAAAGTTATTTAAAAAGTTATTTGGAAAATAGAGGTCCACAAACAACAACAATCTCACAAATGAAGAATAAACACGGGAACTTGCCCTACCAGATTTTTTTTTTTTTTTTTTTTTTGCTGTACGCGGGCTTCTCACTGTTGTGGCCTCTCCCGTTGCGTAGAACAGGCTCCGGACGCACAGGCTAAGCGGCCATGGCTCATGGGCCCAGCCACTCCGCGGCATGTGGGATCTTCCCGGACCGGGGCACGAACCCATGTCTCCTGCATCGGCAGGCGGACTCTCAACCACTGCGCCACCAGGGAAGCCCCGCCCTACCAGATTTTAAGACATATTCCAAAAGGCAGGCCCTGGATCCTGAGCCAGGTTAATTTTCACATGGAAAAAAGACCAGCTAAGAATTCCACTAACTTTCTTTCAGGTCCCGAAAGCAGGCAGCCCAAGGAAAGAGAAAAAATGAAATAAAGGCCCCAAACTGTGTCCCCACTTGTGAAGTAATTCCACACTACTGAAAAAGTAAGCTAATGAAGATCATCCTCTTGCCAATAAGATTAGCAACTCCTCCATCCTTGAGGAATAACAGAGATGGGGGCAGAGGTTCCCTTACAAGCCAAAGGGTGGAAATGATGGTCTTCTGTGGGAGTGAGACTGAGAGCATGGAGACTGGGGGAAATGGGCTCCTTTCTACAATAATATTCAGTCATAAGGATATAACATAAATCATTGAGCCATGTTCAGATTCTTGGAAAATCAATGTGTGCCTAATTTTTAGCATAAATAATACTGATACATATTGGTAAATTTAAAGCATTTGATATTTGTCTCTATCTATTGATCTGTCTACCTATCTATCCATCTAGTTATAGAACTATGTTTGCAAAAATACAAAAAAAAAAAAAAACAAAACAGAAACAAACCTATACGTCCTTTCACATAAGTACTTGTAAGGTGGATATTTACTTGCACAATGAGGAAGCTCACACTTGCCCTCAAGAAGATTAGTGTGGTTCACTTTGCCAAGTAGCTTTCTTTTCATTTGTTTTTCATTATTATTGACTCTGAAGTCAATAGCATAGAGTTGACAATCAGCAGGCACAATTTTGATTCAAACATTAACCTTTACATAGACCACTGAGATCTGCTTGGAGCCTCAAAATGTTTGCCATGAGAGGACTGGCTTCACAGGTAAGAAACTTCCTTGAGACCAATTTCCAGATAAGGATTTTGCTATTCCCCATACTTGTTCCAGAGTCTGATTTAAAGATGGCAAAACTGATTTTTTTAAAATATTAAGACTATTCTGTCTCCAACTCAGTATGGAATTTGAGCTTAATATATGAGGGCTAGATTGGAGCAATTGTAACTCCCATACTTAGGCAAACTCTCTTCCTCCCTTTTCCCAATACTTCTACCTAAAGGCAAGCATTCTTAGCTTGGTTGTCTGGAAAAATAATTTTTAAATATTCTAGAGATTGCCTCTTTGCCTTCTCAAACAGTGTTTGTAGAACTAAAAAAGGTGGTTACTTAAGTTATTAATACCTTTTATTTCATTCCTTCACTCATTCATTCAATGGGTATTTATTGAGGACTTTCACTCTGCCATTAAGAATGCTTGATCCAATAGTGAATAAAATAGGAAGAGTCTGTGTCCTATGCAGTTGATATAAACAAATAAAGTAATTACCAATTGTGATGGGTGAGTTCTATGAAGAAACCTAAAAAGGAGTTAAGATAGAAAATAATGGAAAGGAATGATTTTGGATGGGGCTTTTTCATTGATAAATCTCAGTGGGAAAGACCATGTGACTTTTTTTCTGATGTAAATAAATACACTCATGTAAAGTTCAGGAACAAATCATCAAAATACAAATATAGCACATGACTATTATTTAATGAAGTAGTAGAGAGAAGTTTATCACAATTCTATGAAGTCACCTTGATGCATCAAATAAAAGTTCCAGAGTTCTAGACAAGGACTTGCCTTGAGGGTATTATCAGTAACTGACAATGGCAGATCTGGACTGTCACATTTTAGTCACCTCACCAAGTGAGGCAAATTTCCTTGGAAGCCATGCCAGCTAGCACCAGGTCAAGAAGATTGAACTGCTCTGGGAAGGAATCCCAAGAATGGCACACCCAAGGACTAGGATCCCAGATGTTCAGCAGAGAAGCTCTACTGCAGAACAGCCAAGTCACTAGCCTCTATTTCTTAATCAAGAACACAGAAGGGTGTGTGTGTGTGTGTGTGTGTGTGTGTGTGTGTGTGTAGATAAGCCAATGAAACTTACTCTGTAAGTGTAATATGAAAACAGTGGAAAACTGATACAATTTAGAAAAGACAATGTTTCTCTAACTATTTTAGCAAAACAGTCATTTATAAATAAATGCATTATATCCTTCATGATTAATTTCTCTATCTAAATACTAAACATGAAGCACAAAAGATACCTTAGTGCTTGTTAAGGACAAAATTTTTGTAAAGCTGTATGATGTCATTTTTGGAAGACAAACTACATTTGCTCTGGAGGTTTGTACACACGTGCAAAAACACCCCCAGCAATGCCTGCAGCCACTGGAATATATACCGCCTTCCATGGCTTCTTCATAGATCAAATGCAGCTCAGGTGATTTAAAGATTATTTGTGAAGAATGCAACTAGGACTTCCCTGGTGGCATAGTGGTTTAGAATCCACCTGCCAATGCAGGGGACACAGGTTCGATCACTGGTCTGGGAAGATCCCACATGCCGTGGAGCAACTAAGCCTGTGCACAACTACTAACCCTGCACTCTAGAACCCACGAGCCACAATTACTGAGCCAATGTGCCACAACTACTGAAGCCCACGTGCCTAGAGCCTGAGCTCCACAACAAGAGAAGCCTCTGCATTGAGAAGCCCATGCAGCACAACAAAGAGTAGCCCCCGCTTGCCACAACTAGAGAAAGCCCGAGCACAGCAACGAAGACCTGATGCAGCCAAAAGTAAATAAATTAATTAATAAATTAAAAAAAAAAGAATGCACCTAGCCCACATTTTTTAAAATATAAGTTTTAACCAATAGAGGAGCTAAATGACCCTTTATTGCCACACAGCTCTTATAAACTCTCCTAGAAATCAGCTGTGTAAATATTCCACCCTGTGTCAACTAACACAGAAACTGGTGGAGCTAGGTTGTTGGAAACTTGGCAGGATGTATAAATTCACAAGAATCCATCAAGCTCTTCTATTATTTATACTGTAAAATGTGTATTCTGTAGTGTAACAGGTGTAGTCCCTGTGGGTCAACGATCATGTGAATTATGCATGGAGAAAGGAAAGCAAAACCATATAAACTAGTTTGGGATTGTTCATTTTTGGAAAATAACTTTTCCTATAATGACTGCCTGAAAACTCTTCCTTAGCAGTGGTCTGCATGCTGTATGGTCATGTGTGATGGTTAAGGCCACTTCCTTTGTGCTTGACAGATCTTTAATCCTGGCACCACCTTTTACTATTTACTGCTTTTTTATTTTGGCCAAGACATTTTAAATGTAGTTAACCTAAGTCTCAATTTTATTATGTGAAGAATAAGGAAAACAATACCTAGGTAATTCATATTTAGTGAGAAGAGCACTAATAACTGGATTCTATTATTATTTAACATGTATGAAAGTCTTCATTATTATTAGGTAGAAAGGGCAAGACTAGAGAGGAAGTTATTTTTATTTAACAATTACTGAGGTCAAAACTATGTGACTCTATGATTGGTTGTATAATTGGTCATTGTCAGTATGTTTTAATTTAATGTAGAGTCTGAATATCATCAACAGTAATAACAAAGAATGCAGTTGTGTGATGATGAGAGAAAAGGAGCAGAAACATGGCACCCAGAAGTTCCTTTTCTAATTCAGACTTCTGACCGTAGAACCTTGGTTATGATGTCGTAACTCTGCCTCTGTGCACTGGTGCCAAATCGAATCTCATACACAGAATTTTGGGTGAAGGAGAAAAGAATAGCTTTATTGCTTTGCCAGGCAAAGGGGGATACAGGGGGCTCGTGCCCTCAAAAAACTGTGTCCCAACCCAGGGGGATTTAGTGAAGAGTTTTATAGCAATGGTTGAAGGGCAGGATTGTTGATAAGGATCAGGGCCTGCACTCCTTTAATCTGGCCTCAGGTGGTCTCCTGATGACCTTCTGCTTTCTCGAGGTTATCAAACTGTGACCTTCTCTCTGGAATGAAAAATACTTCATCAAGTAGTTAGCATCTTCCATTTGTTGAGGGTTTTATTTCTGCAGAAGAGCTCAAAGATATTGTTATGTGTATCCCTTGAGAGGGAACCAGGACCCTGCCCCAAGGCTGCACTGTTGTTTCTTGACTGCTCCTCCCTTGTCTCTGCATCCCCTCCCTTCCCTGTTTGAACCTGCCTGTGAAACTCAGGGAAGAGCATGGAGGCTGAATGAAGCCTGTTTCCTACAAATAAGAAATGAGGGACACAGAAAGGTTTCTGTGCCCGGGAGGCCCCCAGGGTCCTGCTCAGTTTCAGTTTATTGAATATTATCATTTGGACAAAAATTGCTGATCTAAAAATAACTTATTGAGGGTTAAGTATTATAATCCATGATATGTAAAAGAAGCCTCATATGTAAAGACATATGTGAAGGATTAAGAAGGCTAGGTCACTTGACCCAGATTTCTAGTTATTTATAGAGGAAACTATATCAATATACTGATATTCAGAAGTCACAATAAATGGAAATGCACAGTGGTCATACCAATACCATTAATATTTACTGAACATTTACTGTGTCAGTTGTGCTATTAAATGTGTTTGTGTGTAATTTCATCATGTAATTCTTACAATAACCCTAAGAGGTAGCCACTAATATTATTTTTCAGATAGGGAAACTGATACATAATGAGGTTAGGTAAATTGTGTAAGGCTGCACAGGGAACAAGGTGTAAAGCCAGATCTCTTTGACTCCAAAGTTCAGAATTATGTAGCTCTTAAAAATTATCTAGTATAAACATAACAGGATTATTTGCTTCTTTGTAAACAACAAGATGAACATTTTTGTTATGGTGCCCAATGCAATCGAGACAATGACATATGAGAGAGATGAATGCCTACCTTTTTCCAATAAAAGTGTTCTTTTAAACATAATGGAATGAAATTTCCATAAATCTTGTCAGCTCTGTTTTGAAATTTTCTTACTATGACTCATAGGCATAAAAACCAAAGCTGCCATGAAAGATGGGAGATCTAAACAAGTTTGGAGGAAAAAATGTATTTTTTGAGTCTCAATAAAACTGTCAATTCCCTTTATTTTTGTGGCCTTGATTTCCCTAAAACAGAAATATCACATTTATGTCTCTGTGGGTGGTACTGCAGAAGGTGAGCCATGTTCTTTATTTAAAAAGTTCATTTTTCCCTCCAGTGATAAATTATCTCATTCTTAGAATTCTGTTGTGGGCCCAGATGATTACTCATAATCTCACTACTCTTTGAGTTTGAATACACTAAAGATTTCTTACACAGCTTATGATGATATTTAGATTTAAAGAGCTGAGTTCCAAAGCACCATTTCTGCCATGACTTTACACTTGTGATGTCTGGCCCATGGACACTAGATGAGTCTTAAAGGTGGGGAGAAGGAAGGTGCAAGGGATTGTTGGTTTGCTTACTTCTTGTGTGTTTGTTTACTGGAGATAAATGCCAAGAAGTCAATTATTTCCCTTCCTAAAAACAGCCTTAGCTAATAAATGATAAACAGCCCCTCTCATTGTGTGGAAAGTTGGTGAAAATCCTGTAGAGATCTATAAGAAACTTGAGTCAAGGAACCCAAATACAAATGCTGGACATGATAAGGAAAGGAGAAGGAGAAGGAGAAGGAGAAGGAGAAGGAGAAGGAGAAGGAGAAGGGGACGGGGAAGGAGAAGGAGAAGGAGAAGGAGAAGGGGACGGGGAAGGAGAAGGAGAAGGAGAAGGAGAAGGAGAAGGAGAAGGAGAAGGGGACGGGGAAGGGGAAGGAGAAGGAGAAGGAGAAGGAGAAGGAGAAGGGGACGGGAAAGGAGAAGGAGAAGGAGAAGGAGAAGGAGAAGGAGAAGGAGAAGGAGAAGGAGAAGGAGAAGGAGAAGGAGAAGGAGAAGGAGAAGGAGAAGGAGAAGGAGAAGGAGAAGGAGAAGAAGAAGAAGAAGAAGAAGAAGAAGAAGAAGAAGAAGAAGAAGAAGAAGAAGAGAAGGATGGGGGGAAGAGGAAACCCTAAGAGAAGTAGAAGTGGCACAAGTAAAATGATGAAGGAAATGAGAATATGAGGTGCTTCAGGAAGGGAAGTGGGTCTCAGTATCCTTAAAAGATTTGCCATTGTGTGGTGCCTGAACACTCGTGCCAAAAACAAAGACAGAAACATAGAGAAAATGGGCACTGCAGGAATCACAAAGATGGCATGGGACCTCTGAAGAGTTCAGGAGAAATTAGCTGAATACTAAATATAGCCAAGGAGGCTATAAACAATCATTCACTCATGAAAGCCTGAGTCAGCAGGCAAAATTTAACTCTGCCTTATAATCATTTATAGATGAAATTAGATAGCTAAGCTCTGGAAAGAAAGCAGTCAGAAACCACATTTGTTTTAACCAAAGGAAACCTGTGATAATAAGAGAAATAATGAATTCATCAATAAGCAAACAAATAAATAGATAACTATAGATAGAAGAGTTCTGACATAATGGGCAAGAATCTCCCATTCAAACCAGAAAATAACGTTTTTCTCTTAATGCCAGGGTAATCTGTAAAATCTCTACCAATAAAACTATAATATAGGGCTTCCCTGGTGGCGCAGTGGTTGAGAGTCCGCCTGCCGATGCAGGGGACGTGGGTTCGTGCCCCGGTCCGGGAAGATCCCACATGCCGTGGAGTGGCTGGGCCCGTGAGCCATGGCCTCTGAGCCTGCACGTCCAGAGCCTGTGCTCCGCAACCGGAGAGGCCACAACAGTGAGAGGCCTGTGTACCGCAAAAAAACCCCACAACTATAATATACATAATAGAGAAGACTTTTTATTTTAATTTTTGTGACTCAGTTTGCAAAAAAACATTAAGAGAAGACATTCAAGTTAGGGGAGAGACACATTTCCCAAGGCTCATGTTTTTGCTTATATTACACAAGAATAGAATATTAAAAATACAACTGGAAAAGTCATAATTGAAACCAATCATTACATAATTTCAGGCAAGGAACTGAGCAATTAGCACCTTTGTTACCAGAAAGCTAGTACAAGTGGACTGAGGAGAATAAAAATAGGATCTTTTGAAAGAAAATTGTATTTCAATGTTGAATTAAAACCGATTGACATTGAATTAAAACTGATTGACAAGGCTCTATCACTGTGGCTATAGCTATATTATTCTAGCCCAGGTTTCCAGAACAACCTACCACAGACTGGTTGGCTTACACAACAGAGATTTATTTTATCACAGTTCTAGAGGCTAGAAGTTCATGCTCAGGGTGCCAGAATATGGTCAAGTTTTGGTGACGGCTCTCCTCCTGGCTTATAGACAGCCACCTTCTTACTGTGTGCTGACATGGCCTTTCCTTGATGTGTGAGTACAGAGGGGGAAAGACCTTCTCTCTTCCTCTTCCTATAAGAACAGAAATTCCATTATGAAGGCTCTACGCCCATGACCTAATCTAACCCTAATTACTGAAGTCTCCTTCTCCAAACTCCATCACGTTGTAGGTCATGAGTTTAACATATTAATTTTGGGAGGACACAAGCATTCAGTCCATAACGTATATGTATATTTATAGTCACTCAATGAAAGCTAAAAGGCCTTTCAATGGTCTCTATAGTGCCCTACATTTCTACCTGATTCACCTCTCACTCCCCATACTTCTTGTTCTCCTCTTCAACACCTTGTCAGCTCTGCCTCAGCCACAGTGATGTCTTTGGGCCTCTGAACACACTAAGAGAGTTCTCATCTCACTGTGTTTACACTTGGCTCTTCCCCTATCTTGAACAGTCCTCCCAGGTAGCTACCTGATTCACTCTGAAGATCTCTACTCAAATGTTACTGCATCAGAGGGGTTTTTCTGAGCATCCTGTATAGAATTGCAAGTTCTCCTGCCCACACTCACCCAACTTTGGCATGGTGTCCCCCTTACCTACTTCCCTTTTTTTCTATACTGCTCAAGAATCAGAAAGAGATATATCTGCTGATTATCTTAGTGTCCCATCAGGGACCAATGTGTTTGTCCACTTCAAGATCTCCTGTGTCTAGTCCTATATTGACACATAGTGACATTCAATAAATAATTGCTGAAGTACTGTTAAATGAATAAATTATGTGCTATGTATATTTCACTAACTATAATTGACCCTTGAACAACACAGGAGTTAGGGGCACAGACCACCTGAGCACTCAAAAACTCCCATATAAATTTACATATGGCCTTCCATATCTGCTTTTCTGCATCTATTCATTCAACCAACTTCAAAACATGTTCTACTTGTTTATTGAAAAAAGTTCATGGGTAAGTGTACGTGCACAGTTCAAACTTGTGTTGTTCAAGGGTCAACTGTATCATTACATAAAGGCTCTGGATTTTACTTACTGCAAACATACCATTCTGCTCTGGGGAAAAAGTTTCAGGCAGTAGTCTTTTTTCCTACATGCTGATCTTTATAATTATAGCATGTTACTCATCTAATCAAAAAGTAGCCCAGGCAAATCAGAATTTTGTAAAGAAATTGTTTATGGGTTGTACCCCTTTTGGGGGCAACAGGTTCTTAACCACTTTTGTTATTTAAAGTTGAACATTCCATATAGTGAACTAAAACTCTACTCATACTTCAAGGGTCTTTTAATTCAAAATTGAATAAGGACTGCCAAGAGAATTATTGAGAACACCTAAACCTACACATACTCTATTAAGGAGGTAATAAATGATAGAAAACAATAAATAATACAAAATGGAGTACTGATAAAAACTTCCAATTCCTCCTTGCAAAGGAACTGCAGAAACTCAGCTAGCTCTGGTTAGGTAAATAATACCTTTCTGGTCCTGTTCTGGTTATCTATCACTTCATGACTCCTTCCCCCACCACCCCGCCACTGCCCCTGATGCCAAAATTTAGTGGCTTAAAACAACCAACATTTATTTAGCATAGAATTAGGCAGAACTCAGTGGGAAAGACTTATATCTGTTCCATGTGGCATCAGCTCAACTGGACATCGGAAGGTTCGCTCCCAGAATGACTCACTCACGTGGCTGGAGATTTGATATTGGTCATCAGCTGGAGCTCAGGAAAAGCTGAGGGCCCAGGAATTAAGTTCCTCTCTGTATGGGTCCCCTTTTGTGAACTTTCCAGAGGCTTCTTCTTGTCCTCCTCATGTCAAGGTTTCTGGGTTTACGGAGCAAGTGTGCCAAGAGAACAAGGTAGAAGAACAAGGCATTTTTATAATAGACTTGTAAGTCACCTAGTCTTACTTCTGCTGTATTCTATTGAGCAAGGCAGTCACAACTCTTGCCTGGGTCCAAGGGGAGGGTACAGGGATCCTGCCCCTTGATGGAAGGGTTGTTAATGTCATTGTAAATGGAGCATGGGAGATAGACTCTTTCGTGGGGTTCGTCTTTGGAAAATACAATCTACCTTAGGACCTGTCCTAATGTTTCTTCTTGCATTATCAAAATTCTCCTAGCTCTCCTTGGGAGTTTAGGGTCATTCTTTTCCCACACCTATCTGCCCCGGGTTATTGTTTTCTTGTATCTCAGCCCTTATTATGAGTTACAGACAATCTTTTTCTGCTTGTTCACTAAGGCTTTATCAACAGTGTTCCTTAGAGGTTTGTTTTCTATAAATAACTGGCAAGATTTCTCCCATTAATTACTTACTACTCTGAGAATTGCTTCTTTCTTTTTGGTGACCCTAAAGTTGTACTTGAACTTTCCCTTCTTAGGCATTTTGTGTACTTTGGCTACCTGCTTCTGGGTTCTGTATTTTCTCGCCTATTATAGCAATAAAGAAATCCTTTGCCTACTTTGATGGAAAAATAAATAAAGAATATTAGGCTATTTGCTGACTGGAGCTTGAGAAGAAAATGAATGTTTCCCTTAATTGGGCAGAAATGTGGGTGACATGACATTGTCTGTGAAATTCTATTATCTCACCTTTATTCAAATACTTACAAACACCCCCACAGGACAGTCTTCCTTTAGTAGATTGGGTACCACAACTTCTCTAAATTGACCCTTAAGAGGTTGGCCCAGCAGCCATCTATCAGTGCCAAGACCCATCCTTTTCCACTACCTTCATGATCCTTTCCATGTAGCTATGGCAACCACTGGAGTTCTGGTCACATTTTGGAGGCTCATGGAAAAGCGGGATGGAGTAGGGTCACTACCGTCTTCTTCCCAGTACACTAGACTATCATTCCTTTAAGGCTTGCTATGATATGTGTGTCTGTTTACAGAAAGCACAAGACCACAACCCAGGTCCACGTATATTTTCAAACTTCAGGAACACATTTATTCTTCCTCATAGTGGAGGAAGAAGACTGAAAAGGATAATGAAAAGGATATATGCTTCAGAAACCCAGACAGTCTTCTAGAATCCACTCTCTCTATGTTCGGCATTAAAGGTGGTGCAGAAGGGGAAGTTTGTACTCTGCCACCCTGCACACATCCTGCTAAGATTCGGGTTTCCAGGCTCCCCTTGCAAGCACTGTCAATCTTTATGTGATCCTCTCGGAGTTCTCCCATTGAGCTTTAGGAAAGGAAAAGCAGTGCTTTCATTTCTTACCCAAACTCTGCTCTCTCCACAAGGCTTACCTCCTCTCTCCCCACTCAACCCTCCTCTTTAATTGGGATAATGATGGGTAGTGGGGGGTGTTGGTGGCTAGACATTTTCTGAACTGGCTCTTTTTACTAATACCTGGTAGGAAGGTGGTGGGCTTTCTGAACACAGAACGTGAGGTATATTTGTTCTTGGCTTTGTATCTTAGCAAAATTTCTGGAACCTGAACATCCTATTTGACATTCCATTAGATGCACTATAAAGTTTAATACATGGATACTATTCATCTATACATTTTCTATTAAGAATTTGGGCTACAAAAAAGATACTAGAAAGTCTCAGACAACGTGGATCTTTAAATACTCAATTGCATCTCTCACAATGGTAATATGGGATTCTCCTACCTAATTCCATAAACAAATGCTTTGTCATGTAAGCTGCTTCCATGGTTTCACGTGTTCCCCCTGAGATGGACACATCCTCGTTCAAAGTGTTTCTACTTCTCATCCATAGAGATGACTCCTGCAAAAAAAAAAAAAAAAAAAAAATTCACTTCAGAGAGAGGAAGAAATACCTCTTTGAGATTCACCCAGGATCTACCAGCTCTCTTCTTTAAAACTGCCAACTTCATAATGTCTCTTTCTCATATTTTTTCCACACAAAAACTGAAAAATAGAGAATCCCCTTCAGCAGAAGGGTCATAAGAAGTTACAATTTTCCTAACAGACCTAGTGAATTCTTACTACTATATTTCTCTTGTATGGCATAAACATGGACATAGATATAAAGTTATGGATAAAGATATAAATGTAGATATACAAAAAATAAACCATGAAACCAAATGTTGTATAAGCTCTATATAGTTCGTCACATAATATTGATTTGGCTTTCATTTATCCTATTGCTATTTTGTCTATTGCCGCAAAAATCCCTTCAGTCTTTTTCACAGAGAACTAAATGAATGAATTGAATTCATCCAACATTGAGCTCTGAGACCAGGCAGCCTCGGATTGGAATTCTGTTTTGTCTCAGAGCCTTCTCCACCTGATGAAGAAGCAGGTAAAGAAAACAGTTACTTGCATGCAGGTGGTTGTATCAATCTCACTGTGAAGAGCTCTCTGTGAAAGTAGAAAGTGCGCTGGATTAGATGTGATTCATTTACTCAGCAAATAATGATCAAGTGCCTTCTAAACGTCAGGCACACTTCGAGGGTTGAGGCTACAGCAGTGAGCAAAAGACACAAAAACCACTTCTCTCAGGGAGAGCACATTCTCATAGGGGGAGGCAAATCACAAATGAATGAAAGAGGTAAAATATCCAATGTGTTCCATGAAAAGGAAGCATAAGACCTTCAGCAATCAATAATGTGAAGACCTTGTGGCTATCATGATTTTGTGTTTCCTCCTCCATGAAAGAGAGTTCCTGTGGATGATCTCTAGGTGGCCTTTGGCTTTGACGCTGACATCTGGGGAGACTCTTCCTGAACTCTTTTCTGGTTTCAGTTTGGTTTTTGGTTTCAAATCAGGATGGTCTCCACACAGGCAACACTCCAGTTCCACTCACTAAGGGAGGGAGAAATTTAGGTCAGGAGACTGGTGTCTGGGCAACTGGATGTGATTCATAAATTTGCAGGAATTGCTTTTAATCTACTACTTTTTGTTTGGTCCTGAGACTCAGACCTGAATAATCAAGCAACTCTATATTAACTTTACCCAGCAGACCTTGGAACACCTGTCTGTTTCCTGCTTTCCTCGCCAAGTATCCCTTCTGGGAAAAGCTGATTGGAAACACAGCAGGATAAAACTCATTTCTCCCCTTCTTTTGTTCCATCTGTCTGTCTTCTCATCTGGAAGAGCACTCGTTCCCTTCCCCATTACTTCTCAATGTTCAAGACTGAATTCTCCACCTGTGCTCTTGACCCTCTGCCTGCCCATCTTCTTCCAGATGTTGCTTGCACAGTAAGTCCTACTCTTTCCTATCTTTCCAGTATTTTAGATTTCTCCTACCACTGACTCTTTTTGCACAAGCAAAAAATATTGCCATGTCTTTTCCATTGAAAAACCTTTCATTCTCTCTGGCTGATGCTCTAACCGTCACTTTCCCTCCACCAGCAAACCTCCTTTGAAAAAGAAAATACCCTTCACCTACCCTCCTACTCCTATGGACTTTTTGAAGCACAGATGCAAGTTTCTAACTATAACTGCATTCGAAACTGGTTTTGTCAAGGTCTTTCATGATATACCAAGTAGTTTTACTACTCTCTGTAGCGTTGGACACTATTGACTACCGTGTGTGTTCTCAAGGCTCACTCTTAGGTCATGTCTCAGACATTCCTCTCTCATCTACAACCACTTTGATATTTTCTCAGTATTCTTTTCTGGACCCTTTCTCCCTCCCCTCAGGACTCTTTCTTTCCTATCTTCCTTCTTTTCACTGTAAATCTACTTGCACAATTTCCACTGCTACCTTCATAACTCTCAGCTTTCCAGATGCAAACACCTTTTTTGAAATCTTTGTATCTGATTGCCTCCTAGAGGTTGTATCTATAATTATGGGACATCGTCCTTGTTCTTTATCTTCACTACAACCTACTCCCAACTGAAGTCACAATGACTCCCTCTCCCTTGACAAACTTAGTCTGTTTTTATTCTGTTTATGTTGAAGAGCTGCCATCTACTCAAGATTAAGTTTTTAATATTTTCCACATAGATACTTGGAGATCTAATTAGTTAATTTTAACTGCAACTTAAAGATTGTCTGAATTCAAATCATATCTCTGTCACTTAATAGCTTTGTAACTTTAAGTTATTTAATTTCTTCACTCCTCAGTATTTTTTTTCATCTGAAAAATTAAACTTTTATAGTGGTATATGAGGTTTCTATTTCATATATCTTTACATAATGTATATATGCAGGTACATACACACGACACATGTATCTACAACATTGGTTATTACCAGACCTTTTAATTTTTGTTGGTCTTATGGCTATGAAACAGTATGAAATTGCTGTCTCAGTTTAAATGTCCAACCCCCATTAGGTTTTGTGATGGAAAAATGAATATATATTGGCCAAATGCTCAGAAGAGTGACCAGCACATAGTAACACCTCAATAAATGTCACCTATTACTCTTGTTAGTACTATTATATAGTGTTCTATTATAACGCTATAATATAAAAGTGCACCCATTTGTTTATTGATGAATATAATGTTTCTAACATTTTGCTACTAAAAACCTTGCTCCAATGTTTTCCATTCTCTTTTCCAATAATTGGTATGAGAATGGGCACATGACCAATGCTGACCAAAGGAGCATGAACCTCTGGAAGTGGTTTCCTCACTCCTAAAAAGAAGTCATAGAAACATAGTGGTCTTCTTTTTCTTCTGGATGTTGTCTGTCTGGATGAGATCCATGGAATAGCTACAATGCTCTTGCTACCAAGAAAGAGGCCAGTCTGTGATATACTAAGAATAGCAGAAGGAGAATTTGAGAGAACTGGGTTCTTGAAGACTGTTGAGCCATTATAAGCCTGGTTTGCATCCAAACCCTGGACTCAGGTGATAGAAAATGCTCATGTTAATTAAGCCAATTTGACATAAGATTTTTGTTGCTTACAGCCTAAAGAATTCTAACTAAAGTCATCCCTCAGTATCCATAGGGGATTTGTTTGAGGAGCCCTGTGAATACCAAACCTGTGGATGCTCAAGTCCCTTATATAAAATGGTGCAGAATTTGTGTATAACCTACACACATCTTCCTGTATACCTAAAATCATCTCTAGATTCCTTATAACACCTAACATGGTGAAATGATGTATAAATAGCTATAAATACAATGTGAGTGCTATGTAAATGGTTTCCAGTGCATGGCAAATTCAAATTTTGCTTTTTGGAATTTTCTGGAATTTTTTTCCAAATATGTTCCATCTGCATGTGGATGTGGAACTCACATCTATGAAAGGTCACTGTATATACTCACCAAGATAGTTTAAAAAAATTTATACTACCACTAGAAGTGTGTGAGAATTTGTATTTTTTCAATGACTTTATCAGCATTTGGCATTATGAGACCTTTTAATTTCTGACAATTTTTTGGGTGTGAAATTGTAGCTGATGGGTGTTACAGTATAAATCTCTGTGATTTGTATAATTCTCCAAACTTCAACTTATGTATATTTATTTATAATTGATATCTCATTTCTTTTTACTCTCTCATTACATTTGCTAGTATTTCCCAATGGAGTGTTGAGAAGAAGCAGTCATGGTAAAAATGGCTTAAACAAAACAGTTTATTTCTTTCTTAGACCTTAAGTATACTGGAAGCTGCAGTTTGGAGATGCCCTGGTGCGCCATGTTGTGAAGGACTCAGACTTTCCAGTTTCCCACTTCAACACCCTTGATGCATAGCAGCCTTCATGGCAGTGGTGACAGGAAGGAGGAAGAGTAGAAAGAGAAAGGACAGAAGTCATGGGCCAGATATCTCTTAAGGAAGTCTCTTGGAAGCTACCACATAAAACTGAACTTATATCTCATTAGTCTAAACTTAGAGGTAAAATGTGGAGGGATAACTAAGGTAGGGAATGCTTCTAACATTTCACTGTCATTGAATTTGCCTGCTTTTTCATAGATATGAACCATCAGATTAGGAAACTTACCTCTATTATTACCCTATTCATTGTTTCTTTCATAAGTTGGTTTTGAGTTTTATTAAATGACTGCTGCATTGATTGATATAAATTTTTTCTTTACATCGTCAATGCATTCTATCAGTGTATTTTCTAAATTTAAAGTATCTTAATATTCTCAAGATTTAAAACATATTTAGTCATGAGCTTGTTTTACCCATGTACACACATGCACAAACACACACAAGAGTGTAAATCAGCTTACTATTTCATATAGTATTTTTGCATCTATTTCATAAATGATAACCATTGATAATTTTCCTGGCTTTATTTATTAGCAGAATCATTATCAAGCTCATACTAGTTTCACAAACTTAGTTGAGGAACCTTATATTTTTTCTAAACTCTGGAAGAGTTTTATAAGAAAAGGGTAATCTATTTCTTGATAACTTGGTAAAACACACCAGTTAAAACATCTGGGTTTGTTGTTTTTCTTGTATGTGTATTTTTCTGTAATGATTATATAGGTCTATTTAGATTAATTAATTAATATAGGTCTATTTAGATTTTTAAATTTACAATGAGTACATTTTTTTAACTTACATATTTCTAGATAATTAACATTTTGTGCTTTTAAATTCATTATCAATCATTATTCATTATCATTCATTATTCATTATGTGCATTAAATTCATTATCAATAGCTTCTCCTATTTTTAACATTTCAAAAATCCTCAATATTATCTATAGTTACGGTCTTCTTTTCAGTATCTATTTATCTATCCATCCTTGCATTGCTTTTCCCTCTCCATTTTTTTCCTTGATCAACATTTTGTCTACGTTAATAGTATTTTTCTACAACTGAGTGTTTTTATTGCTCTCTCTTTTTTCTAGTTTGTTCCTCTACATTCATTTTTCCTATTTGTTATATTTTTCCTACTTTCTTCAGTTTTACTCGATTATTTTTCTAAGTCCTTGATTGTAATGTGGATCATTAATGTTTAATCTGTTAATTAATGTTTAATATGTTCAATTCCATATTAGTTAGGATATGCTGTAAGCTAATATAATGAAAGAATCCAAAGTACATTTTCAGAAATATTTTGAATAGGAGTCCAGCTCTCTGGTGATAACTTAAAAGCTTTGGGACCTGAAATCCTTCCATTTTGCTTGTCTCCCAACCTGAGGGAACTGGCCTCATGTGTAAAGTAGATCACTCAATGGCACGGCAGCATTCCGGCCCCAAATCATAACTTCACTTCCATTCACTTATATTTCATTTTCCAAACTGAGATATTTCATTTTCCAAACTGAAGACAAAAGAACCGTACTGTCATCTGCTCTGTTGGCTGGCTTGCATAGGCTTCCCTTTGCCCCCCACCACATGCACACAAGTGCATCTATGTAATTTACAAAATGAAACAATTTGTCATAGCATATAGATCTTCACCTTCAGCTCCAGATTCAAATCCTGGCTTCAAATCCAAGGCATAGTATCCAGCAAGTCATTTAAATTTTCTGAAACTTGGTGCTCTCATTTGGAAAACGAGGGTAATAAAACATACCTTCTGAGATTGCTGAAAAGTTTCAAGTAAGTGAAGCGCACAGTTCAGTGTCTGACACCAAGTAGCAGTCAGTAAAGCACACCTCTGCACACTTACAGGAAATGCCTCAGTAAACTTAGGATCATCAAATGCAGTTCCCAAGAAGTTCAGAAGAAAATGCTTTGTGATTTTCTTGTTATGTTCTTCTCTGGGGACAAAGAACATTGTTTTTTAAAGGTGACAATTCTCTAATCATAGTAAAGAGAGATAAATACTTTGTTTTCCTGCAGGGAGAAAAAGAGATGCAGTAAATGCTTAATGGGATTTTCTTCAATACCACAAAGTTGGTGGCTATAAATCTTGAACACAAGTTGAATTATCATTGACTTTATATTTCCTCAGGGTGCTTTTGACCACATCATTAAACTGTATCACCTCCATTGACCCAATTTTATCATGGAGTCCAAAGGAGTAAAGCAATACTTTACAAAGTAAAATAAGATAAAATAAAATAAAATAAAAGATTTATTCCATGAGGTCAATCAGATATCCTTGCTAATTCCTATAAATTGCTATTAATTCATTTGTGTTGCTTGGAAGAGTACACATAAAGCTAAATAAATTTTGGCTTTCTTTTATGACATATTTCCATAAAAGGAGGGAAGCTGTAAAGAGGTGAGCTCAGTTTTTCTTAATATTTTATTTAATATTTATCAAGAGCAATAGCTAAGAATACAATGAGAGATGTTATTCTTCACAAACTCATTTAAATGCATTTTCAACATAAAAGTTCAACAATTCCAGTTATCAGCTTTTGCCTCACGGATTGGTATACTTGAATCGTAGAATTCAAATGTCATCCCCCACCCACTACCTAAAACAAATGATTACAACACAAAACAGAAATCAGTCAGGGTATGAATTTTTCCCCCTTGACTGAGTATGAAATGAGACCTGAGAAATGTATCTTTATACAGCCCAAAGAGCAAATAATATAATTTGTGTTATATCATAAACCTCAAAAACCTCATCTAGAAAAAAAAGTCAGTTAATTCTAAAGTTAACAATATTACTGTAGGGGAGAGATGAGGAGAGACTGTGGAGGAAAGAGAAACAGAACAGAGAGAGAGAGACAGACAGACAGAAACAGCCATACAGAGAGGGGGTTGCGAAGCAACAGAGAGGCATTGTCCCCCTACATCTAAGTGAAGTCATCTGCTCACTGGGTTTGTGTCTCTAAGATATGAATTCCAGAATGGGAGACAGAGAAAGCATGAACAAATTAACTTCACAAAATATCCGGAAACTCGTCTTAGTCAAAATTTAACTCTTCTGTCAAAACTTTTTTCTTCTTCTTAAGACTAGTGATACACAGCATTCGAAAAACCAAGGCATTTAATGTTTGCCTTCTTTTCCTTCCTTGATTTGCTTCTGGGGGAGGTGCTATCGGTCAGAGAAAGGAGCTCAAAGCCCCAAGAGGAACAAGCAGGGTGGACCCTACACAATGCCACACTCTAGATTATTAGCATCTTAAAATGAGGTTGGGTCTTTTTCCCAATCAAATGTATCTGACCTTTAAATTGGAAATACAGATTTATATAAGCAACAAAGGTGCTCTATCTTTTTCCCTTACACTACTTTTCTACTCTCAGGCATCATTAGTTGATTGCCCAAGCAAGCCAGTTTTTCCCAAACTAAAAGTTAACCTTTGTTGAATGCTCTCTTAACATAACATAAGTAGGGTATTATTGCAAATATAACTGATTGTTCCAGTAGTGATGGAGGTAGCATGAATTCAGAAAATAAAAGTATATTTTGTGGTAATATAGAAGAGGGAACACCCTGAAGGAAGCTGGTAACTTTCTTAATTTGCATTGCTCCTTTGTGCCGCTATTTGCAGCTGAATAAATAGTTTCTCTCTCCTAGCCATGATTTCCTTCTGTTCATCCCTGCAGTGCAGGCAGAGTCCTGTGTGCGACACTGCAATCTGTCACATGGCGGGATTGTAATCCCCCCACATTTGGAATTAGCCACACCAAGTGTACGGAAAGGAGAACAATATCCTCCAAGCTCAGTTAAAATGTCATGGGAAACTGTGAAAAACACACACACATAGTGTTTTGTGGGTCCATTTTTCAGCGTTATGTATTTTTAGTTTTCTGCAGCCTGCAAGTCTTAATTCAAACCAAAGAAAAATATCAATGGGCTGCATATGGTACACTCCTCAGCATCTTTAAACATATTTGAAATAAACAACATCATCCTTACAGCACTTCCGGGATTAAGCTATAGCTGCTCACATTTATAGTGCCTCCAAATCAGGGAATGTTAAGGTATTTGGAAGAACCATGGCAGGGTACTTCTCCTATCCTTCTGCAGGCTCTTTGTCAGGTCCTTCCTCATCTCCCACACCTCTAATTGATGGAGTGTCCCAAAGTTGTTTTTTTTTTTTGCAGGTCCTTCCTCATCTCCCACACCTCTAATTGATGGAGTGTCCCAAAGTCCTTACCTTGGACATCTTCTCTTTTATGGTCTTTCATATTTACATCCACTCCTTAGACTGGGGTCCCCAACCTCTAGGCCACAGACTGGTACCGGTCTGTGGTCTATAATGAACCAGTCCACACAGCAGGAGGTAAGTGGTTTCATCTGTATTTACAGCTGCTCCCCATCACTCACATTACCACTTGAGCTCCGCCTCCTGTCAGATCAGTGGCATTAGATTTTCATAGGAGCATGAACCCTACTGTGAACTGCATGTAAGGGATCTAGGTTGTGCACTCCTTGTGTGAATCTAATGCCTGATGATCTGAGGTGGAGCTGAGGGGGTGATGCTAGCACTGGGGAGCGGCCATAAATACAGATTATCATTAGCAGAGAGGTTTGACTGCACAGAGACCATAATAAATCAGTTACTTGCAGACCCATATCAAAACGCTATCAGTGCAGTGAGTGGCAGGTGACAATTAAGGAGCAGTCTGAACATAAGCAACACACTTTGGGTATCACTGTCTCCCATCACCTCCAGATGGGACCATCTAGTTGCAGGAAAACACACCCAGGGCTCCCATCGATTCTGCATTATGGGGAGTTGTATAATTATTTCATTATATATTACAATGTAATAATGATAGAAATAAAGTGCACAATAAGTGTAATGCACTTGAATCATTCCCAAACCATCTCCCACTCCCACCCCTGGTCCCTGGAAAAATTGTCTTCCATGAAACCAGTCCCCAGTGTGAAAAGGTTTGGGGACCACTGCTCTAGACAATCTCATCCAGACCCGTGTCTTTAACTATCTTCTACTAACTGATGACTCCCAAATTCATCTCACTAGTGTGAACCTCTTCCTTGAAATTTAAATTGACGTAACCAGCCACCTACTTGACATCTCCCCTTGGATATGTAAGAAGCAGCTCAAACTTAAAATGTGAACTATGTCCAGCAACCAATTTCTAAACTTGCTTTCCCATCTGAGTTCATGGTAACTTCATTTTTCTAGATGTTCTACCCCAAACCTCATTAGTTCCTTTCTTTTTCTTACAACCTATATCAAATCATCAGTGAATCTCATTGGCTTACCTAAAAATATATCAAAAATGTATCCATGTCTACTCACAACTGTGCCATTTGGTCCCACTGATCTCTCTGCTTTGCCCCCAACCTGCCCAAGTCTGTTCCCATCACAGTAATCAGTAATCATTTAAAATGTAAGTTAAAACTTGTCACTCTGATGTCCAAAACCTTCCAGTCACTCCTCTGTCAAAGTAAAAAAGTATAGTCCTAACCCCTCACGTTATTTTCTCTCACCTCATTGCCTTTCTGGCTCTTCCAGACTCACTGGCTCCCTGGTGTTCCTAAGAAATATTCCCCATGTTAAGACCTTTGCTGTTCCTTCTGCCTGGAATGCTCATACCTCAGGCATCTGGAAGCCAGTCCCCTTATTTCCTTCAAGCTTTCTCCCAAATGTCCTGTCAAAAGTCACTTTCCCAGTGAGGTATTTTCTTACCAAGCTATTTCAATTCTGCCTCAATGCCTAGAAATTTTATATCTTCATTTTCTTTGTATTTTTCTCTTCAGCCCATATCACTGTCTAACATACTTTATGTTTAAATTTATTTTAACTTATCTTGTATGCTGACTATGCTTGTCACCAGAATATACGCAACATGAAAGCAAAGATTTCTCTCTCTCTCTCTTTCCCTCTCTTTTTTTTATACCCAGCTCCTAAAATAGAACTAGAATAAAATGAAAGGGGGCAGAAAGAATGAAGAAATACAAAGAAAGGAAGAAACAGAGAGAAACAAACGAAGCATGAATTAAAATTTTTCCTTCAGTACTTGAAAAGTAGCCCACTCTGGAGAAATGACTTTTTTTTTTTTAAACATCTTTATTGGAGTATAATTGCTTTAAAATCATGTGTTAGTTTCTGTTTTATGACAAAGTGAATCAGTTATACATATACATATATCCCCATATCTCTTCCCTCTTGTGTGGCCTCTCTCCCAAACTTCCTATCCCACCCCTCTAGGTGGTCACAAAGCACAGAGCTGATCTCCCTGTGCTATGTGGCTGCTTCCCATAAGCTATCTATTTTACATTGTAGTGTATATATGTCCATGCCACTCTCTCACTTTGTCACAGCTTACCCTTCCCCCTCCCCATATCCTCACGTCTATTCTCTAGCAGGTCCGCGTCTTTATTCCCATCTTGCCCCTAGGTTTTACAGGACTTTTTTTTTTTTTTTAGAGTCCATATATATGTGTTAGCATACGGTATTTGTTTTTCTCTTTCTGACTTACTTCACTCTGTATGACAGACTCTAGGTCCAGCCGCCTCACTACAAATAATTCAATTTTGTTTCTCTTAAAGGCTGAGTAATATTCCATTGTATATATGTGCCACATCTTCTTTACCCATTCATTGGTTGATGGAAATTTAGGTTGCTTGCATGTCCTGGCTATTGTAAATAGAGCTGCAATGAACATTGTGGTACATGACTCTTTTTGAATCATGGTTTTCTCAGGGTATATGCCCAGTAGTGGGATTGCTGGGTCGTATGGTAGTTCTATTTTTAGTTATTTAAGGAACCTCCATACTGTTCTCCATAGTGGCTGTATCAATTTACATTACCACCAACAGTGCAAGAGTGTTCCCTTTGCTCCCCACCCTCTCCAGCATTTATTGTTTGTAGATTTTTGATGATGGCCATTCTGACCGGTGTGAGATGATATCACATTGTAGTTATTATTATTATTTTATTTTATTTTTTTGCAGTATGCGGGCCTCTCCCATTGCGGAGCACAGGCTCTGGACATGCAGGCTCAGTGGCCATGGCTCACGGGTGCAGCCGCTCTGCGGCATGTGGGATTCTCCCGGACTGGGGCACGAACCCGCGTCCCCTGCATCGGCAGGTGGACTCCCAACTACTGCGCCACCAGGGAAGTCCCGCATTGCAGTTTTGATGTGCATTTCTCTAATGATTAATAATGTTGAGCATCCTTTCATGTGCTTGTTGGCCATCTGTGTATCTTCTTTGGAGAAATGTCTATTTGGGTCTTCTGCCCATTTTTGGATTGGGTTGTTTGGTTTTTGATATTGAGGTGAATGAGCAGCTTGTAAATTTCGGAGATTAATCCTTTGTCAGTTGCTTCATTTGCAAATATTTTCTCTCAATCTGAGGGTTGTCTTTTTGTCTTATTTATGGTTTCCTTTGCTGTGCAAAAGCTTTAAGTTTCATTAGGTCTGATTTGTTTATTTTTGTTTTTATTTCCATTTCTCTAGGAGGTGGATCAAAAAGGATCTTGCTGTGATTTATGTCATAGAGTATTCTGCCTATGTTTTCCTCTAGGAATTTGATAGTTTCTGGCCTTATATTTAGGTATTTAATCCATTTTGAGTTCATTTTTGTGTATGGTGTTAGGGAATATTCTAATTTCATTCTTTTACATGTAGCTGTCAAGTTTTCCCAGCACCACTTATTGAAGAGGCTGCCTTTTCTCCACTGTATATTCTTGCTCCCTTTATCAAAGATAAGGTGGCAATATGTGAATGAGTTTATCTCTGGGCTTTCTATTCTGTTCCATTCATCTATATTTCTGTTTTTGTGCTTGTACCATACTCTCTTGATCATTGTAGCTTTGTAGTATAGTTTGAACCCAGGGAGCCTGATTCCCCCAGCTCTGTTTTTCTTTCTCAAGATTGCCTTTGCTATTCGGGGTCTTTTGTGTTTCCATACAAATTGTGACATTTTTTGTTCTAGTTCTGTGGAAAATGCCAGTGGTAGTTTGGTAGGGATTACATTGAATCTGTAGACTGCTTTGGGTAGTAGAGTCATTTTCACAATGTTGATTCTTCCAATCCAAGAACATGGTTTATCTCTCCATCTGTTTTTTGTGTCATCTTTAATTTCTTTCATCAGTGTCCTATAGTTTTCTGCATATATGTCTTTTGTCTCCTAGGTAGGTTTATCCCTAGAAATATTATTCTTTTCATTGCAATGGTAAATGGGAGTGTTATTTTTAGTTCACTTTCAGATTTTTCATCATTAGTGTATAGGAATGTAAGAGATTTCTGTGTAATAATTTTCTGTCCTGCTACTTTACCAAATTCATTGATTAGCTCTAGTAGTTTTCTGGTAGCATCTTTAGGATTCTCTATGTATAATATCATGTCACCTGCAAACAGTGACAGCTTTATTTCTTCTTTTCTGATTTGGATTCCTTTTATTTCTTTTTCTTCTCTGATTGCTGTGGCTAAAACTTCCAAAACTATGCTGAATAATAGTAGTGAGAGTGGGCAACCTTGTCTTGTTTCTGATCTTAGTGGAAATGGTTTCAGTTTTTCAACATTGAGGACGATATTGGCTATGGGTTTTTCATATATGGCCTTTATTATGTTGAGGTAAGTTCCCTCTATGCCTACTTTCTGGAGGGTTTTTTATCATAAATCGGTGTTGAATTTTGTCGAAAGTTTTCTCTGCATCTATTGAGATGATCATATGATTTTTCTCCTTCAATTTGTTAATGTTGTGTATCATGTTGATTGATTTGTGTTTTTCCTTGGATTTGTGTTGTGTGGGACTCTCTGTGCTTCCTGGACTCGATTATCTACTTCCTTTCCCATATTCGGGAAATTTTCAACTATAATCTCTTCAAATATTTTCTCATTCCTTAGTTTTTTCTATTCTTCTTCTAGGACCCCTATCATTTGAATGTTGGTGCATTTAATATTGTCCCGGAGGTCTCTGAGACTGTCCTCAATTCTTTTAATTCTTTTTTCTTTATTCTTCTCTGCAGTAGTTATTTCCACTATTTTTTCTTTCAGGTCACTTATCCATTCCTCTGCCTAGTTATTCTGCCATTGATCCCTTCTAGAGAATTTTTAATATCATTTATCGTGTTGTTCATCAATGTTTGTTTACTCTTTAGTTCTTCTCAGTCCTTTTTAAACGTTTTTTGTATTTTTTCCATTCTATTTGCAAGATTTTGGATCATCTTTACTATCATTATTCTGAATTCTTTTTCAGGAAGACTGCCTATTTCCTTTTCATTTGTTATGTCTGGTGGGTTTTTACCTTGCTCCTTCATCTGCTGTGTGTTTCTGTGTCTTCTCATTTTGCCTAACTTACTGTGTTTGGGGTCTCCTTTTCACAGACTGCAGGTTCGTAGTTCCCATTGTTTTTGGTGTCTTCCCCCAGTGGCTAAGGTTGGTTCAGTGTGTTGTGTAGGCTTCCTGGTGGAGGAGACTAGTGCCTGTGTTCTGGTGGATGAGGCTGGATCTTGTCTTTGTAGTGGGCAGGTCCACGTCTGGTGGTGTGTTTTGGGGTGTCTGTTGCCATATTATGATTTTAGGCAGCCTCTCTTTTAATGGCTGTGGTTGTGTTCCTGTCTTGCTAGTTGTTTTACATAGGGTGTCCAACACTGTATCTTGCTGGTCATTGAGTGGAGCTGGGTCTTGGCATTGAGAGGGAGATCGCTGGGATATTTTCACTGTTTTATATTACATGGTGCTGGGAAGTCTTTTGTGGACCAGTGTCCTGAACTTGGCTCTCCCACCTCAGAGGCACAGCCCTGACACCTGGCTGGAGTACCAAGAGCCAGTCATCCACCCGGCTCAGACTAAAAGGGAGAAAAAAAAGAAAGAAAGAAGGAAAGAAGAAGATAAAATAAAATAAAATATAATAGTTATTAAAATAAAAAAATAATAATTATTAAGAAAAATTTTAAAGGTATTAAAAAAAATGGAAAGAAAGAAATAAGAGAGCAACCAAAGCAAAAAACAAATCCACCAATAATAACAAGCACTAAAAACGAACTAAAAAAAAAGAAAACCGACAGAGAGAACCCTAGGACAAATGGTAGAAGCAAAGCTACACAGACAAAATCACACTCAGAAGCATGCACATACACATTCACGAAAAGAAAAAAAGGGAAAAAATATATATATATCATCGCTCACAAAGTCCACCTCCTCAATTTGGGACGATCCATTGTGTGTGTTCAGGTATTCCACAGGTGCAGGGTACATCAAGTTGATTGTGGAGATTTAATCTGCTGCTCCTGGGGCTACTGGGAGAGATTTCCCTTTCTCTTCTTTGTTTGCACAGCTCTTGGCGTTCAGCTTTGGATTTGGTCCTGCCTCTGCGTGTAGGTTGCTTGAGTGTGTTTCTTCCCCGCCCTGACAGGACGGGGTTAAAGGAGCAGCTAATTCAGGGGCTCTTGCTCACTCAGGCCGCGGGGAGGGAGGGGTACGGAATGCGCTGGGCCCCTGCAGCAGCAGAGGCCGGCATGACATTGCATCAGCCTGAGGTGCGCCATGTATTCTCCAGGGGAAGTTGTCCCTGGATCACGGGACCCTGGCAGTGGCGGGCTGCACAGGCTCCCAGGTGGGGAGGTGTTGATAGTGACCTGTGCTTGCACACAGGCTTCTTGTTGGCTGCAGCAGCAGCCTTAGTGTCTCGTGCCCATCTCTGGGGTCCACGCTGATAGCTGCGGCTTGCTCCCGTCTCTGGAGCTCCTTTAAGCAGTGCTCTTAATCCCTTCTCCTCGCGCACCAGGAAACAAAGAGGCAAGAAAAAGTCTCTTGCCTCTTCGGCAGTTCCAGACTTTTTCCCGGACTCTCTCCCCACTAGCTGTGGCGCACTAGCCCCTTCAGGCTGTGTTCACACCACCAACCCCAGTCCTCTCCCTCCGATCCGACTGAAGCCCGAGCTTCAGCTCCAAGCCCCCTCCTACCCCGGCGGGTGAGCAGACAAGCCTCTTGGCCTGGTGAGTGCTGGTCGACACCGATCCTCTGTGCGGGAATCTCTCTGCTTTGCCCTCCACACCCCTGTTGCTGCATTCTCCTCCGCGGCTCTGAAGCTTCCCCCCTCTGCCACCTGCAGTCTCCACCAGAGAAGGGCCTTCCTAGTGTGTGGAAATCTTTCCTCCTTCACACCTCCCTCCCACTGGTGCAGGTCCTGTCCCTATTCTTTGTCTCTGTTTATTCTTTTTTCTTTTGCCTTACCCAGGTAAGTGAGGAGTTTCTTGCCTTTTGGGAGGTCTGAGGTCTTCTGCCAGGGTTCAGTAGGTGTTCTGTAGGAGTTGTTCCACATGTAGATGTATTTCTGATGTATTAGTGGGGAGGAGGGTGATCTCCACGTCTTATGCTTCCACCATCCTGAAGCTCTTCTCCGGGAAATGACATTTTATTTTTAATTTGGGTGTACTTTTCTTCACTTTTGCTCTTTATGAGAATATGCATGCAGTTTTTAAATTACTCTATTAAATTTCGTTTTATTTGTTTCTCTACTTCCCTCCTTTTGTCTTTCTCTCATTTGTTTTTTATCTGCCTCTCACCAGCATCTCTCAAAATATCCAGTGAAAGATTTTGGAGGATGAGGAGGGGAAAGGGAAGTACAACATGGAAAATGGAGCCAGAGGAATGAGATTAGAATGGCGTAGTAAACACACACACACACTGATTGGTTTTTTCCACTAAGGGAAGCCTCACTGGCAGTAAACCATATAATAAGTCCCAAGTGTCATGTTGTTCTATTTCTAAATCTAGTATAAAGTCACGGTTTAAAAAAGTATATTTTTAATAATCCCTAATGTTGAAAGCACTGGAGTCATTTGTTGTGTGTTGAAATGGAAACCACAAACTGATAGAATGAGCAAAGAACCAATTCTTAACACCACTGTGTCCATTCAGGGGGGCTCAAAGAATGACATGATAGATGAATAAAAAAAAGGAGTGTGGAATTTATAATTATTAATGTGAATATTTAAAGTGTAGTCACCATTTGACAACATAGAATATTGACGTAAAAGTGGAGTAATTCAACTTCTAACCCTTAATCCAGAAAATCAAGTTCTTTTTTTTTAAATTTTCTTATATAAATTTTTAAAAATAGAAATATAATTGGCTTACAATAGTAAAGGTGTTTCAGGTGTGCAACATAGTGATTCAATATTTTTATACATTACAAATGATCACCACTATGTCTAGTTACCATCTATCACTATATAGTTATTACAATGTTATGGACTGTTTTCCCCATATTGTACATTACATCCCTATAACTTATTTATTGTATTTTATTTATTTATTTAACATCTTTATTGGAGTATAATTGCTTTTCAATGGTGTGTTAGTTTCTGCTGTATAACAAAGTGAATCAGCTATACATATACATATATCCCCATATCTCTTCCCTCTTGCATCTCCCTCCCTCCCACTCTCCCTAACCCACCCCTCTAGGTGGTCACAAAGCACTGAGCTGATCTCCCTGTGCTATGCGGCTGTTTCCCACTAGCTATCAGTTTTATATTTGGTAGTGTATATATGTCCATGCCACTCTCTCACTTTGTCCCAGTTTACTTTTCCCCCACTCCATGTCCTCAAGTCCATTCTCTAGTAGGTGTGTGTCTTTCTTCCCATCCTGCCCCAAGGTTCTTCATGACCATTTTTTTTTTTAGATTCCATATATATATGTGTTAGCATACGGTATTTGTTTTTCTCTTTCTGACTTACTTCACTCTGTATGACAGACTCTAGGTCCATCCACCTCACTACAAATAACTCAATTTCATTTCTTTTTATGGTTGATTAATATTCCATGTCATTTCTTCCTTATCCATTCACCTGCTGATGGAAACTTAGGTTGCTTTCATGTCCTGGCTATTGTAAATAGAGCTGCAATGAACATTGTGGTACATGACTCTTTTTGAATTATGGTTTTCTCAGGGTATATGCCCAGTAGTGGGATTGCTGGGTCATATGGTAGTTCTATTTTTAGTTTCAGAAAACCAAGTTCTTTACTATTATCTCCCTTAATCCTATGTTTTGAAGACTTATCTGGGTAAATTGCTCCAAATAAATACAAGCTCTTTCAAGTTTATAGAATAGCTAGTATAAAGTTAGTGAGTAAAAAAAGAAATTGTTAGAAAGAATATTCCTTTTTTTCCTTCAAAATGTGCAGTGCATATATTGCGTTAACATTTAATATTTAATTAATTAGTTAACATTAATATTTAATTTAACATTTAATATTTAATGCTTATGGTCACCCTCATTCATTCAAAATATACTTACTGAGCACCTACACCTATTGTTCATCAGTAAATTAGCTTACAAGGAACTATTATTTATCAGTGTGTGGCCATTAAACTCATACTATAGTATATAATTGCATAAAAGTTGTAGTAAATGCTCTAAAGTGTCCCTCTGTCAAGGTAAGTGTTCATCACAAATATGGACAAAATATGTTGGTGACTATTCCAAACTCTAATGGTTGGTTTATCCCAGAAATGTTTGCATTTTGCAGACTGGAAAAGTTAAAAGATACTGATTTCGAATAGTGTTTTTAATACATAAAATAATGCATAGCATTATATAGGAAATACATTATATTGAAATAGTATCAAAATTTTAAGAAAATATTTGTGATAAATAATGTTTCTTTATTTAAACATTAAGTAAAAAACAGGATCTAGCACTTGGTCTTATAAACACCATAATTTCAAAATGGTGATGATTATAAAATTTCTAGATACCTACAATACATGAAAATATGGCCTTATGAAAATACCTGTGATTTCTATTGGGGACAAAGTCATAGATATTGCTTACAATAATGTGGTTGGTTTCCTAAATTCATAAAAGAAGGAAATGCTGAAATTTGAATTACAGTTCAGTAAAAATAAAAATGTATTTTTTTCCCACTAAATTTACAACTCCCCTTGAATTCTAATACCTCTTTAGGGTGAGTGGTCCTGATGTAAGGGTGCCTGGTTTAGCACCACTCCTGTGTGGTTTTAGTGCATCAAAATAGGGTTTTTTGAGCCTGTCAAATCACACTTATATTTTTCTTTTCCTCCTTGAGAATTGATGTTTGGATTAAAAAATATATATCCCTTTTGTAAATATTAACTGTTACCTTTACCTGTGATAGATATTCGCCTATCTCAGGGTAGCACATCCATACATACACTCATGTTTCTTTCCGTATTTCCCCCCAGGTCCTCACTAAAAATGTTAGTCTCCTGTGCATCCTCCAAATTAGTTAGCAGAAAGCATTTGCTTAAATAAAATTCTCATTTGTGATGCTTAATCAAAAGTGGAATGTTTCCCCCCAGCTTTTTCCAACTTGACACAAGAAATAGCTTAAAGTATTTTCAATGAGACTCATTAGGTGGCTGCTGATTAGTTGCGGGCTGCTTGTTTGGGGTGATTGATGTTCGCTTCTGGAGTGCCAGGAGAGGGAGCTTTGCCAAATTTAGAAATCGTCCCACCCTCATAAGGATCTGTAGTTTTGAACAGAAAAAAAAAAATGAGTCTTTGGGTGTTTAAATGGGTTTGCTCTTGGCAAAATATATCTCAAAAGGCTTCCTGGAGATCCTATAATTCTTAAAAATTAAACGTGATGACTTCAATATCTCAAATTGTATTAGAACTTTCAGAGTGTTTTTGCTTTCAATGAAAACTAATCTCTTGGCAAAATATGTATGGGCTTAAAGCAAACCTGGGATGTGTATTTGCTACGTTGAGATCTTCAGGACCCAACCCAGATTCTATGTCATTAATGCAGGGTTTATTTGGATCACAAAGAAATACCCCAGAATTAGAAAGCTAGTGTATCTTCTTAATTTTACCTCTGATAGTCTGCAGGGCTTGTCACTTAATTATAAGGGTTTTATATTTCTTTGATTGTAAAATGCTCCTTAAAAGGTCTGATACTAACTCAATTTTCTTTAGGCAGCTCATTGAGAAATAAAAAGGGAGAGGATTTTCAGCACATACATCAGGGAAAGATGGAAGTTGAAATCGAATGAATACTCTACAACATTTAATTTTAAGTCATTCATGTCCTGAACACCAAGAGTATACAAAGTTCTAATTGGTACTTTGGGATATAACTTAAATATGTCACAGATATCTTTCCAATTTATTTATCTAGGATTGGGTCCATTTAAAATATTTAATGCTTATGGTCACCCTCATTCATTCAAAATATACTTACTGAGCACCTACAATATCATGGCATTATGCCAGGTAAGCCAAACATAAAAATGGCTAAATCATGGGCCTTACTTGCTCTTTCTATTTTAAGGTAGTTCCCTTCCATCTCTAAATGTTATATCCTTGTCCCTTGGAATCAGATAGGAACTACTGAATAAAATTAAAGATACTCTTAGTATTTCTACATTGTTTATTTCATAAGCTAATATTAAAGAAGTAAGCTTAAGAAATTATTTCTCATTTTTATAGAATGTTATAGAATTTTTATAGAATAGAATCAGTATTGGTGTAAGTCAGAGACTGAAAGAAAAAATTTTTATAGAATCTTAGTATTGGTGTAAGTCAGAGACTGCAAGAAAAAATATTTTACCTACTAGAACACTTTATACTAAAAAGTTCTTTCTCAGTGTGTTAGCATTTTTCCACCGCAGTCACTGGTAACTTCTACATTCTGAAGGAGGAAACTATCAAGCAGGAAAATGAGTCAAAATTTTAATAAATTCAGTTCTTATAAGGAGTTTGCCAATGAGGGCAAAAACCTTGAGAGGAATACTGTACTATTGAGAGTTGGTATACTGCTGCTTTATTTAATCATGCTTCGCTTTGAGTTATTTCTTATCAAGAGAGTTAATTAATAATTACAGTATTCAATTCAGCCTTAAAAAGAGTCATTAGCTCACTCATCCAAGAAAGACTGACACACTGTTCTTTACTGTGTATGAATTCTTGTTTATACCACACAATGATACTCTCCCTTCTCTAACAGGCTAAAACACTGTGAAAGGAATTATGGGTGAAAATGATTTTGGAAATGCTTAGAATGGATCCCAGACATATAGACCAAAAAAGAAAAATAAAAGGGGAAAGGGAGAAGCAGAAGACTAGGTCATGGGAAAGAAATGATGGAAATAAAATAGGAATACATGGAAGGCATGATAATTGGAGAAAAGTATTGCAAAAAACAAAAACCAAAACGAAAAACAACTACTATTAAAATTTTCAAAGTGTCTGGAATTAAGTAGTAAAACAAATGATGGAGCTTGAACAAAATTAATTTGGGCTCTGTTGACTCTTACAGACTTAAAGAAGTCTTATAGGACTGGAAGAAATTAAGGCGATTAAAGTTTAGGAGAAACAACTTTTAGTGCCCCTTTTGTGAAAAAGTATTTGAGGAAACCATTTTTTTAAAACTAGATAAAAAAAAAATATAGCAGTCGCAGTGCTTTTAGAATAGAAGACCATTAAGAGGGTGAGAAAGCAGTGGGGGGACAAAAGAGCCTGTGTCTCAGTAGCTGTTGAAAGTTGAATTGTTTCAGGGAAAGAGTCTAAATGAAGTTCACTTCCAACTTCATTATGAAAAAAAGAGAGAGTAGGTATGGGTTTGAGGAGGCTCTGAAAATACTGTGTGCTTTAAAATGAATTCAGTTTCAGTTAACATTGGGCCACTATAAAAAAGTGATTAATTTGTTACTTGTATAGGATCTTAATTTTTAAGTTAAAGGAATGCAAACTCCATTTATCAAATCATCGGCTGTGAAAGTATATATGTGACATGTTTTACATTGATACAACCTACATTTCACAGTTTTACTCCATTGTTTTCCTGCTCCTTGTTTATTTCTATTCCTTCCTATAATTTTTAGAACTAAAAAAAAAGTCTCCTGTAAACACACACGCACACAGGGTTCTCTGTCAAAGGGTTTCTCAAGTACAAAGGGAAAGAAAATATGACAGAGAGCATATTAAACTTAACTTAGATCCATTAGAAAATTTCCATTAATTTTTCAGGGTCATTTCATCAGCTTTCCCACAAGCACTTCTGGGTGCTGGCCCTGTAGAGTGGCTATTATTTTGAGTGTATCAGTCTCCTACAATGTTTTGTTCTCCTTTTATGTATTATGTGATGAACATGAAATGGATTAAGTGCACGGAACTTTATCAGCTGGGAGGGGGAATTTTAATTACTTCTCCCAGAAAAGAAATCCAACTGAGTGCATTTTCAGGGACAATCACTGGTGTCCTAGTCTGGGATTCTATAAAGAAGTGACACAGATGATCCACAAGCCAGCTTTCTCAGAGCTCTGTCTCCCGGGGATCTGCTTGAGCCAGCAACTTGCCTTGCCCTCTTGGACAGTCCCATTTCTAAAGGAATGGCATCTAAACTAAGTCAAGTTGGTGTCCTGTCAATCTCAAGGATTGGGGAGGTTATTAGCATAGTTGTTGCTTTGGGTAAGGTTGCCAAGAATTTCGTGTGCTTACTTTTGATCATATCACATATATTAGGCTTAAATCCATGTTTTCGATGGATTTGAACATTAAGAGCAAAGGCTTATTTAAGGGAGTGGGTTTCTGGCTAGAGAGTAATTTCTAGGCCAATTTACTCATTATCCAAGTACAGGGAAGTTAGAAGTTCATCTTGTTTGATGTGAACATTTTTACATCATCCCTGGAGTGAGTCTTTTCACTTAGGCTCAACATTGAAGCTCAAACAAGGAACAACTGACACAAATTCTAAACCAAGAATGTTCTTATGTGCAGTGGACAAGAAACATGAGAAGTTTACCCCACTCCTTGCTTGCTCAGTCTTCACTGAGGGAAACTTTCCTCTGACACAAAAAGCTGTCTGTTTCTTTTCAAAATCAATTTCCCTCAGTGTCTTTCCCACCCTCATATTTATAATTACATCTGGTTCATTAAGACATGGAAATAAATAGAGGGTGTGCTGTTTTTCTCAGGAGGAAGGCGACCCCGTGAGATGTGTAAACACTGTTCTCTCTTTGTTCCCACCCTTGCCTTGCAGTGAGGCTCTGATAGTTAACACCTCTTTTGTAGTACGCAGCTTCTCCACTCATAATTTGGCCTCCATCCCTATAAATCATAACTCCTAAGATGAAACATAAAATAAGGTCTGTGGAGTTCTGGTCTATGAAGGAAAGCATTCTATAGAGGGATACATTCTATATAGCAGGGATGCAGGGTGAGCAGATATTTGAGAAGATGTCTATGTATTTTGTTAATTTCAAACGTGGTTTTCCAGTGGAATAAGGACACCCATAAGCTGTCTTGCAATCCAAGAACTGTTGGACAACAGTCACTCAACAATTCACACAAATATTAGGCCTATTATTTGATGATTGTGGGAGTGAATGGACGAATGGCCTCAGTCAAAATCTGAGCTCAGGAGGAAGTTTGAGGTGGCCTGAGGACTTTCTCTGCCAACCCATCCTGAGATAGATGATCCAGAGAGAAACAGAGACTGAAGAAGACAAAGGCAGAAGAAGATGGAGAGATCCCCTCCCCTCAACTCTGGGCAGCTAGGAATTAGGTGTCACAAAACGCACATCATTCATACAGTCCTGAGCCCTTGTACCTGTGAGGACAGATTTCAGCAATTTTCAGCTCTTAGAAACACACATCCTGGAGGACGGCAGGCCTAAGGTAACATTAGTTTTATTCCCACCTTAGCAGTCCTGTGACCCAGGCTGAACACGATCTAAGAAATGCGAGTTCATCACATTTATAACACAGCTGTGCATAAAATGGGGCCAAGGCTTCACACATCCCAGTCCCAGCCTCTCTCTTTGGAGGTCTTTTCTCCTGTTCTCATATCTTCACCTTTGGTCCCACCCACTACTCCCCTGAGCCATCTCAACAACAGCAGGACCACGTCTTCCCACATGGAAGACCTTTTGTCCAGTGGAAGAATGCTGCATATGCCATGACTTTGCTTTTTTGTTCAGAGATGTGGAGATATAAGGTGACATAGCTTTCTTGAATTGAATTGTACAAGAGGGTGGATAGTTTCAGAGACATGTTACCCAAGACAGACTCTTTTTAATAGACAAGAGAGGAGGAGAGTATTTGGACTATGCTACAAAATGTATAGCATGACCTTGCTTGTGAGTCAAGGGCAGTGGGCTCCGGGGGTGTGGGGGGTGTGTGGGGGGCAGTGGGCAGTGTTGGAAGGAGGTTACGGCTCCCTCAGCCTTTATAATACAGACCAGACTTGAATCCACACAGCATCGTGGCAGCAGTCATTGTGGTTTTGTTTTGCTCTCCAGCCATTTCTGATTTTCACAGGGAAGAAGTGTTTCTTTGATGGGTGGGGCCTTCCTCTTTTCTGAATCTTGGGCCATGTATTGCTCATCAAATAGTTGAAGAGATGGAAATGTTTAGATTTTGCTCAGTTTTCATCAAAGAGTTGAAGCTATCCAAAACCTGAAAAAGCCTCCTTGTTCTTACAAAATGGGTTTGTTTCAGGAAGAGCTGGGAATTTTCAGCAAAGGATGAGTAAAAGGTGACATATTAAGGGGCCTTCTTTTTGAGCTTTCCTCTCCCCAGATCCAAAGTTTCCATCACAAAAACCAGTCTTTTATTAAGTCAGATATTTTCAGAAATATTCTCAGCGTGATCCTAGTGTATGCCTTGGGTAACAGGTAACAAGGTACAAAGTCAAATCTCTTTGTCCTTCTCTTTTGCATCCTGATATTTAAATAGGTAAAGAGGCTATAGGGACTCTTCAGCAAAATTTATGGAGATCCTGTACAAAGATAAGAAAGGTAAAAATAGGATGTCTGGTTTGCACAGTTTCTAAAAACACTTATTTAAAGAATACTATATTCTAAATCAGGGTAATACATTCTGGGTTATTTGAAGATTGAAACACTGATGGAGCCATGATATCACATAAATTTCTATCCTGAGACTCATTCACTTCTTGGCCTTTTGAATCATTTTGTCATACAATTCCTGCTACTCTCTCAGGGAATAGGAAGGAGTAGGTACAGAAAGGGAGATGGCGTAGTTGAAAAAAGCAAATTCCACAAAGTCAGCAGAAAGGAAGTGTCTACAGTGGGATTGGGAGAATGGAGAATTCAACAATGATGGATACGGGATTGTGAGCCTCTAATAAAAAAAAAAACAATTAAGCTGGAAATAAAATTGCAGTATAAGTGTTTTTCCAGAAATCTTTAATAGAAGACTAGAAAGTAAGAGTCATAGCGGGTAGAGGAGTTTCACAAAAAGAACTGGGAGGGCAAGAGAGCCTTCAAGGCTATCTTTGCTCACTTAGTTCTGCAAGGCCCTGGGAAGTTGGCAAGTACAGACTAATGGCTTGTTTGAACAGAAAAGGTTTTCCTGCTTCAGAGCCCTCTTCTTCCTAGCCCCAACTCAATTTCTGAAAAAGAATCAAAATCACACTTAGTAGTTCTTTTAGTTATTACAAAAGCTGTGTTCATTGCACTGATTTAGACCAAAGTTATCGGACCCCGTCCGAAATTTCCTGGTGAAGAAACAAAGTCCTGTGACTTTAGGTATACAATTAAGGGAAAATGAAGATATGGTAATAAAAGTGGTTCAAAATCCAATTCAAGTCCTTTAAAGGCCCTCAAGGTTTAGCAAGATGGTGTAGCCTTACAAAATGCAAAGACTTTTTTTTTCCTTCACACTTCAGCCAGAACTGTGGCTATTCTAAAAGGGAAAATAATTGTTTGGTAAGAAGTTATTTTCTTTGCCATGAAATCAAGTCAAGTGAAATTACAGTTCTGTATAAGGAATGGAATCCCTCTAACACACGTGATGTTGGTTTTGTATGTTGTATACCCCAAATATTTGAGTAACTTCATTCATGGACTCCTGACTAGGTATGCTGCTATTTGCTAAAGTATGGCAACATTAATTTGGAATATTTTAACTGGAACTATGAGAACAAGAAAATGTCTGGCAGGTAAACGCACTTCTTTTTCTCTTCATTAAGAAAAGGAAGCGGGGTTTGAGAGGGGAAAGGTAACCCTGATACTCGCCACACTAAGAAACCTGAGTAGGAGCTCAATGTCTGATTACACCTGCAATCATGATGCCTTTGTCAGTGTACCACTGAAAGGGCCATGTTTGAATGTGATGACTCTGAAGATCAGAGTCAAAAGGTATGGGCATCAGTCTACATTTTTAGCAGATAAAACACTGGAGTTCTGTTTATGTATTACAAGCACTGCCAAATTTCTTACTATCCAACAATTCTCCTCAATAACATGTAGAAGAAGAGGTGTGAAAATTAGTGGTACAAAATAGCTCGCCCTTGACCTCGGTAAATTAAATGGATGCAGACCTATATTCAGGAGGCCCATAATTCATTCCTGTGGGCAAGCACATTCATACCCATCTATTTTTTCATGCATCTGGTAAAGAGTATTGAATATCTGAAACCTTAGATGAAAAAATTGTGTGGGGGGTGGAGGAGGCTGCAGGATAATAATCCTAAGGGCTAATGAGGCAAATAAGATTAGTTCTTGCCCTGAAGGCTAGTAGTAGAGATTCTGTATTAGTTTCCTAGGGATGCCATAATAAAAGATCACAGGCTAGGTGGCTTAAACAATGGCTATTCATTTTCTCTTGGTTCTGGCGGCTGGAAGTCTGAGATCAAGAGGTGCAGGTTTGGTTTCTCTTGAGGCCTTTTTCCTTGGCTTACAGATGACCATCTTCTCACTGTGTCCTCACATGATCTACATGATCTTTGCTCTGTTTGTGACCACATTTCTGGTGTATCTCTGGGTGTCCAAATTTCCTCTTCTTACGAAGACACCAATAAGATTGGATTAGAGCCCACCCTAATGGTCTCACTTTAACTTAATCACCTCTTTGGGACTTTATCTCCAAATACTTCACATTCTGAAAAACTAAAGTTTAGGACTTCAACATATGAATTTACTGAGGTGACACAATTCAGCCCACTATAGATATTTAGACAGATAAATATAAAAGTGCAACATAATATTAGTGGCAAAATAATATAAAACTGAATGGGCGATTGGAAAAAATGTCAGTTCTATCAAGTGGCCTCAGAAAGGAGGTAAATTTTAGATCAACTCATGAAGACTGTCCAAGCAAGGGATGGATGGTAGGTGGGTGGTATATGGAGTTGAAGAGAAGAAAGGACATTTGGGGAAAACATTGTAAGCACAAGAGGATGTATAAATACAGGCATGGAGTTAGGAAACTGGATTTTACAGAAGAAGGTCAGTCAAAGGGGGCAAGAGACAAGTTTGAATGATAAGCAAGTGTCAGATCACCCCAAGACTTAGACACTAATGCCTTAGAGTCATGACAGCACATTCTGGAATTAGTCAGACATAAGTCCGAACTGTGGCTCTTCCTCTTCCAAGTATTACCTTGTTCACATTACTTAATTATTTTTCCTTCCATTTCTTTATCTATAACACACTATCTCTATGGAATAATCAATCAGTCAGTCATCCCAGTATCAGGATCCTTTGTGCTTAGCTCAGTGTTTTGCACATAGTAGCTCTTGAAGACCCATTAACTACCATTATTCTTCTGCATTTAAAGAGTTGGAACTTTATTCTGCAGGATATTTGGAGACAATGAATATTTTTAAGTGGAGAGGTAGTATGATCCGATCTTAAAAATCATTCTGGTAACTGCGGATCATGGATCAAAAAGGTGAAAGGCTGGAAGGGAGTAAAAGTATCAGTTTGGAATTTCTTGCAATATCCATGTAAGTGACCAAAGAACGTAATCATAGGAAATTCAAGTGAAGAAGAAAAGGAAATAGACTTGAAAAATATGAGAACAACTTGATAGAATTTGATCGGGGGGTTAAAAACAACAGAAATTTAGGATGATTTCCAGATTCTTGGTTCAGAGAACTAGGTGATCCATCACTTAGGAAAGAATAAAACACAAGAACCAGGTTTGGAATACAAGCTTATGAATTCAATTTTGGGAATGTTTATCCACCGTACCACTCATGATGACTTCCATCCTTCCTTTCCAAGCTTCAGTTCCATATGATCCATTGTAGTCTTTCACTAGAGTCTTTCTTTGAAAATTCCCTCAACAGCTTTGCCATTCTTCTGTCTATCAACTCACATAAGAAAACACCAGCCATAGTTAAAAATGCATCCTCAGAGTAGAAAGTGGCTTTAAAAATGTCCACAACTGTGATGACTGGTCTTGCTTCAAAATTACAACTACAATCTGTAGTATTGCCCAGAAATCCTACTTTATTTTCCTTGTCAATTTGCCTTCCATGACCATTTCAATCATTCCTTTTGCTCAAACACATCTTCTCCAATCCTCACTTTCAGCTGATAAAACTTGTTTGATGTTTTACCTAGAAGTTGGAAGCAACCAGAAGCCAGTGTCCTCATCTTCCCACCACAAAATCCATTCTATCTGTATCTGTCACCATAGACTCTGCCTTTCCTCCAATCACAACGAACAAGGTGTCTCTGCTCCCTCTGAGACCAACCCCTTCACTTGTGCACTGTATTCCCATCCCCTCTTAAATATGCAAAGCCTTTGCTCTTGCATTGAATCCTGCTTTCTTCTTTAATTTCTTCTATTGGATGATTTCCATCAGTGGACAGACAGGATGTAATGCCTCATCTTTAAAAAGCAGCCTCTCTCTTGACACCAGCTTTTCCTTTCAGCTTCCACCTATTTCCCTGATCCACTTTATGGCAAAACTTCTCGGAAGAAATGTGACCTTCTGTCTCCTCCTTTCTCTCCTAACTTACTGGATGCTCTTTTCCTTCAGTCGACTGCTCTTCCCTTCAGTCCGCAGACCTCATCTCTTCAATTCTACACCCTCTTCCTTATGTGACTCCACCCAATCTCACTTTTTAAAGCAATATCTTTCTTCTGATAAAGCTCTACTTCCAGTCTCTTTTTTGAGTTTCTGACTTGTATACCCAGTTATTCACTCAACATCTTAAACTCAGCAGATACAAACCAGAATTCTGGACATCCTCCCACCCCACATTCAGCTCCTTCATTCACCCAGACCCTCAGGCAATTTCAGAGTCATTCTTGACTTTTTGCTTTCTCTCATAACCTATGCCCAAATCCACCAACAAGTCCAAATCCACCAACAATTCCTAATCATGTTGTCTTCAGGGTGTATCTCAAAATGCATCACTAGACATGAAGCTGATAATAGAATTATTAATGGTAGCTTACTATTGTCTAATTATTGGTGACCATCTCCTACAACAAAACAAATAAACAAACAAATTTGCATGTGTTCTGCTATACAATTGGAGTAGGTATGTAAAAGAGATAATACCTTTATCCTTATTGTTCTGTCATTATGAAGTTCGGCTTTTGCAATTCAATCTATTCTCCGTACTCAAAAAAGTCACCGCCGCTTAAAATAGATGTATTCTAACAATGGAAATGCTTTTTTAAAAAGGAAAAAAATGAAGGAGATTTAGTATGTTTATCATTATTAGTCAATGAATCCAATAATCCTAAACTTACTGTTTTTGACAATGATATTTCAGGAAAAGGGATATGTAATAATCTTGCACTCATAGAACTGAAGTCCCCCAGTTTTCACTTTTTTCCTAGATAAATGCTGATTTCATTGTGCATGTTAAACCACAGTATAGGGATAAGCAAATTCAGAAGTCCGACTCTTTATTTCTATATGAATGTTCTGTTTGAAATCTCTGAACAACATTTTGGCAAAAGATAACAACATTTTCTTTCTGGCCCTTATAAAGCAAAGGTTAATTATCATTCACATACTATAGAATCAGTGTTTTCCACACAAAATTACTTTAAAAAATATGAACAATTTCCTTTGACAACCACATCTTTTCTTAGGCTAAAGGCATACATTTTACTAACAAAAAAAAAAACTCCTGACACTTTTCTTTAAAACAGTAATAGCAAACAGAAAGGGTCAATTTAAATCATACTTCAGCCAGCACTGGTGATTATTGTGTTGTTTCCAATGTTGCTACAATAGCAGAAACCATGTCTTACTGGTGTGGTGTTCATATTTTCTCTTTTAGAGGCTGAAGAGTTAGTTGTTTCTCTTATCATTGAAAACTATTATTGACATGACAGCTGAAATAATTAAGAATGATTATTTGTGCATCCAAGGAGAAAAACAAATTATTTTGTCTAAAATTTGTTATATGGAAAATGTTCATATCATACCAAGATACACTGTCAGCCTGGAGATTAGCTGATCAAGATGGTGCCAGATTTAAAATTATTAGTAGTTCAGAGGCAGAACATGTGAGGTGCTTCAGCAATGGAGAAATTACAAGGAGGCACCTGAATATTGAGGTAAGAAATTAAAGAAAAAAAAACAGTAATGATGATGTACTAGATGTATTTTCCCTGTTCTCTTCATCCTTGAGGGTATTTCAATGATTGGATATGGAAGGAAATCACAAATTGCATTTATAATTGTGAAATTGTAATTCAGTGATGAGCCCATGAATGTATTATGTTCCTTTTTCATACCAAGGCATTTCTTTAGTTTTTGTGTTATTATGGTTTAATTCAAAAGTGTAGTCTTTGTTAATATAACATGCAAACAGTTAGGTAGTAGAAGATGCACAGGGGTGACTTGGAATTTGAAAAAAAAAGAGATAATATATGAATGTTTTGGATCCTGTGGGACAAAAAAGCATTTGGACACATAGTTTCAAAGGGAGTCAGGATATCTGTCTGTTCTGGGCAACCAGGTGCAGAATAATAATCCAGAGCGCCATTTAAGCAACAGTGGACATTAGAGCCCCAGGCAACCTATATACCTACTTATATAGAGCAACGATGTTTTCAAGTTAGTGGGATGGCCAAAGGAGAGGGAAGAGACCTTTCCCAGCTGAGGGATTCTAGTGGGAAACTGTTTTAAGTAAAAGTGACTGTCAACTGGTGTTACTTTCTGATGAAGCAAAGAATTGGCTTTATAGCAGCACTGGCATCTCTTACAATCTCCCGTGCTTTGATAAATCTACACCACCAGCTGAAATAATCTTGTTGTTCTCTGATGACACGATCTTGTGCTCTCTTTCCCTCTTCCTTTCTCTCTCTTATCTCTTTCCCCTTCCCTTGCTCCCTTCTCTCCCTTCTTTCCTCTCTCCATTTATCTAATCATAATTATTATCTATCTAATTATCTATCTAATCATAATTTAAATTTCAAAGTGTACAGTGGATGTCAAGATAACTAACCCCAAATATTGGGGCAGTGATCTTATCGATGTTCTTCAGAAGATAGCTATCCTAGCTACTCCCAAAAGCCTTCTCTCCAAGAAAGGCCTCAATTACACTTAGCTGCCTGCTGATTTTTACACCTGCTTCTTAAAGGTTTCTGGGTGTTGAAAGGAAGGGGGAAATGGTGAGATTTTTTTTTTAAATCTAATAAATCGATGTTAAAAGAATTTATTTCAACCTGCCAAGTTTCTAAGAAAGATGGGGTAACATTTTATAGTAGGCAACAAATTATATTATTTCCCTGGTGTTGCTTGTGATAGTCACATTACTTCCCAGCAACTCTCCAGGTATTCCTGTAGCTGTGAGGTGGAATTCCATAGCAGCTTAGACACTCCATTATAATTTATAGTAATATGAATTAATATCCATTTACTGTGACATGTTAATGAGAAAATACATGTGGCAGCTTCCTGTATTCTCTTACTTTAGGGAACAAAGAAAACCTTGCACAAAGTACCATCCATATTCCTTGATTATTCACAATGAAAATTTACTGAACTGTCATTTTACAGGCAAATAATCTGAGGTTACCAAAAGCTAAGGACACAATAACAAATGATGAAATATTGGCAACTTGGTCAAAATCCCTCAATTCATCACATCAATCAAACAGTGGAGAAGGAGCAAAGCAGACTAGATAAAATGTTTCCAGGATATATTTGATCACAATGACTTGGGTACATTTTATGTATCTTTTTCATGGCTCTAGCTTTGCATTCAGTAGCCAAGAGCTTATACATCTCCTACCTATATGCTCCTACCCTATTGACATACATCACACCGGTGACTTGATTTGGCCAATGAAATGAGAGCAGAAGTAACAATGTGGCTTTGTGTTTCCATCTGCCATGGACTGAGCAACCTAGATTGGGGCTGTTCAATCAACCCTGAATAAGTAAGAGATGGAGCAGAGAGGTCTCACATTTGGGCCAACCCACAGTGAATATGTAATAAGAACAAGCGGTAAACACTTGTTGTTTTAAATGACAGATGATTTGGGGTCATTCATTACTGCAGCTCAGCTTGGCATATGGTAACTAACACACATTATTTCAGAGATGAAAATTTTCTCCATCTGAAAAAAAGAGAAATTAGGTTGCAATCATGTTATTCTGCTTACAGTACAAAGACTATGTAAGATCCTAACAAAACTTAGCTGCCTGGGAAACCTTCGTAATATTGACATTTCCAAGATTACAAAAATTTCCTTTTGGTAATCTGTAAATTGTCATCTTTATTTCAACCAAAGTGTAAAAGGAATACAATTAATTGATATTTGTGATGTTCTCTTGGTAGGGTATTGGGTGTAGCTAAGAATTCAAAATTAGATTTTTATGTTAACAATGGAATTTGCAAAGAGATTTCATTGACTTGCGTGAACAAAGAGCTGAACACTGGGATGATTTACTTTGCTTTTTAGACAAGAAGGACAGTCATTAAAAACTAAAGGAAAGCAAAATAAAATCATGACTATTCTCAAAAGGGACAAAGCTTTTTGTTATTCTGAATGCATAATGTTGGGTGTGTCTTTTCAGAGAGGTTCGTACCTTACAATGTTATAACTCGAAGAAATTCCACGTGCTTCTTCTACCTAATAACAGATTATAGTAATTTTTGAATTAGTTGGAAAAGTTATGAAAAATAGCTATTCCATTGTACTCCAACAGGAATGACTTTTCACACAAGTTACCTAAACTAACTCAATGCGATTGCCTTACTCAATTTGGCATCCTGCAAGCAAATTTGCTGAGTAGTTTCTAGAAAATAAATATTTGATGCTATGTCAAGATGTATAAGCCCTGATCCTTAGGCACTTTTGCAGAGTGAAGGGAATTATACTGCTGATGATTGAGGAACCAGCGTGCAGGATACATTCTCACTGCAATCAAATCTGGACTTGCCACTGAGCTATCCTAAGATTTCTCTCTCTGTTTCTTTATTAAGCCCAAACTGTTTATCAAGGAAATCAAACAAATATGGATCGTGTTTCCAGTGAGAATATAAACTATAGAATTGTAGTCTTTCATAGAAGGAAACTTTAAGCATGAGTTATTTCCCACCCTCTTTCCCCAAACCCAACACTGTAATATCTCCCTAGCTTGGACACTCCGTCTCTGCTTATACCTCCCTAGAGATGAGGAACGTAATGTCTCCCATCTCCTCAGAGCTGTAGCTATTAGAAAGTGTTTTGTTCTACTTAGCTGTAATCTGGCTGCCTCTCATTTCACTCATGACACTAGTTCTATCCCTAGAGTCACACTGAATAAGTGTGGCCCCTCTTCCACATGAACGGGGTAAAGTAGTTAACATCATCCAACATGCCTTGACCTTTCTCAGGGCAGAACTCCCTGCCTTCCCTTTTCTAAACAAATATGTTAACATCTCCCTACAACTTCTTATTTGTCAGAGTTCCTTATCCACTTGACATTTTGACACTCTCCCTGGAGTAGACTAAGATTTGACACTATTTCCCTTAAAATAGTTACCTAATAATGGTCTAATAGGAGGGTACTGGCTCCCAGGACTGAGCCCAATTATCTGAAAAATGTAGAGAAAAACACAAGCATCAGCCTCTCACTCTAGGGATTTCATCAATGATGAGCAATCATACCACATTATTGATCCATTAGTGCTACTTATTAAGGAAATTCTTTAAATCCAGTTTATATGTGTGGTTCCTAAACCTTCTCCATTCTAGGGTAGAGCTACGGGAATATTTGGGACCTCAGTTTCAAATCTTAATTTAATAACCTTGCTAGCATTGTTGAAGCAATCAAAAAAGATTGGATAGATAGTGATAATTCCTACCAAATAAAGGTCATTTGAAGATAAACTTTTAATATTATGTTCTTTAATAGGACAGACCTATCCCAATGGGATGGTGGAAAGCAAAGCATTGAGAAGTGTTGCCACAAAAGGGTTTTGCTCCATCCTTTTCCAAACCCCTTGTACCCAGTATAAACAGCACTGTGGACTTTGTCTGTTTCAGTCCCCTTCAGTGAAACAAATATTGTAAATGACTGTTAAGTCATCTTCTAAAGCATTTGGTTAAGACAAGGAAATCCTAGCAACAGCCACAGCACCACCAGCCCCTACTCCACAGAGAGAAAGATGAGATGTTATTCTAAAAATACTCCTTAGCATCTTATTTCTTACAGAATTGTGTAGATACCGACTGTGATGTTGTAAACATGACAGTCTCCTCAATGTGAGCTGAATTAATCAATTTATCAGGAGCCAAATAGCTATGTGGGCTGGACTAAAGTGGCTTATTGAGGATTCAACTGCATTAATTGCTTGCAGAGTGGGCAGAGAACAAAGGAAGGAGGGAAGAAAGAAAGAAAGGTAAGGGTTTACCAGAGGGATTCTCACTAGTCAGCCCATAGGGTAGGAGAATGACCTACACTTTGGTGGTGTGCATAAAGTCTTCTGCTAGGAAAGGGGAACTTGGAATACCATGTGACCCTGGATGAAACTCTAAAGAAAAATCTTATTGTGTTAGGACTCAAAACTGGCAGAACAGTCACTTGTCCCATCCTGTCTGCACACATGTTTAAGCACACTGAGATGAAATGAGGCTTTTCTTTCTCACTTACAGAAAACTAGCTTCTCTGAGATAAAAGGAATCTTGGCTCCGAGCTGAGGGAAAGCAGGAAGATCACGGGGTGGCTAGGAAATATGTGAAAGCAAGTTCAGACTTTCCCCAGGGCACTGGGGTTATGGAGAGGCCATGACAACAGCAGTTTAGTCATCATTAAAAGCATAGATTTTGGAGCCAAAGAGAGCTGGGTTCAAGTTTCTGTTCTACTCTTTCCTGTGTGTGCGTTCTTCAGCAGTTTATTTAATTTTCCTGGGCCTTGGTTTCCATACATGAAGACTATAACTGCCTAGATCACAGAACTTTTCTGAGATGCAGAGGAGAGTGTATATGAAGTGTACTGACTGGCATATAATAAACATTCAATAAATGAAATCTTAAAAGAAATGCCTCCATGATTGTCAGAAGGACAATTCTATATAACCCACTTCAGAATCTCTTCCTGATCCAAAATTCTATCAGTCTCCATCTGTATAGTTAATTAAAATCACAAAATGTTAGAGTTAAAAGGGGCCGTCGAGACGATCTATTTCAACCTCCTTGTATTACAAATGGGAAAATCAAGGTCCAGACCAAAGATTAAGTGTCTTGCTCAAACTCCCTTTAAAGGAATTCTTAGTAGAAGGTGAACCTCAAATTTTAACTAATTAGAATTGTATTAAAAAAAATATTTTGCATGGACCATGGGCTGCAGCTTTCATCCGCAGAGCTCTGCAGGCATCCATCAACTAAAGTGCAAATCACCACTGCACTGTAGATAAGTATTAATTCTCATGACTTATAGTTAATAGGTATTAAGCACCCACAAGGAAAATTCAAAACAAAAAATTACCCTTGCTTCAGTGAAGTTTGCTTGTAGATCTTTCTGGTTGACTTTGCCTCCTTCCCCTACCCACCCTACTAATACTCATCTCTATATAAATGAGCCTTGATATCATCAGGGCTGGTGGCCTTTGTACTGATCATGTACTGTGTGCATTTCACTGCTGGTGCAAGACTATGGATGGGAGGGAAAACCCTCTAGCCTTGCATTTAGCTGTGAGTTTGCACTGCTCACCTGTCATAATTGGGCCTGGATGTGGTTATATAAATGGAGTCAGTAGAGTAACTTTTGCCCATACATCATCCTCTTCAGGACTTCCGTGTCCATTTAGGAAATTGCCCCTATAGCATCAGGTCCATTGTGTTAAAACAGTATTTAAAAATAACTCGAGGGGAGATTACTCAGGGGATGGTGACCAGCTGTTCTCTTTCTCTGTTGAGAGAGGAATCTTTTTTTTTTTTTTTTTTTTTTTGCGGTACGCGGGCCTCTAGCACAGGCTCCGGATGCACAGGCTCAGCGGCCATGGATCACGGGCCTAGCCACTCTGCGGCATGTGGGATCTTCCCGGACTGGGGCACGAACCCGTGTCCCCTGCATCAGCAGGTGGACTCTCAACCACTACGCCACCAGGGAAGCCCGTGAGAGGAATCTTTAAAAAGCTGTTTGATGATGGCAAAAAGGATTTCAGACAAAACTAGGTAAATCTCTTGACTGGAAGAGCTGCAGAAGTTGTGGAAACTTCATTCAGAACTATAAAACCAGCTGTTTTTTGTGTCTTCTTGTGCAGTGGTTTGTAAGCAGCCTGTCGAGAGGCAGAGGATGGACCTTGTTTCCCTTGAGGTTTCCTTAAGCACAATGATCACATGACAGGTACAGTATCCCAGGAGATTCTGCATAAATCAAACTACGTCTTGAAAAGAATTTCCTTCCCCCTGCTCACACGGAAGACAAACATGTCAACTACATCCTCCCAGAATATGCTCCTTCCTTTTCTGAAGAAAAAGAACATGAGAAGAAATGATACTTTTCCCCCAAAGAGAAGGGCTTCTTGGTATACTAAGCAGAGTAGCAAAGAAGGTACTTATTATGTAAGACCTCTCAACCGGAAGAGAGAAAATGAAGACCTGGGCTCTGATGTTTCTACTGCAGGAATCCAACTCAGACCCATGGCTGGTGACCCGGCCTCACGAACTCCTCCATTCTGGGGGATTGCAGGAAAAATTACAACAGAAAACGAAGGCTGGGTTTATTTCAGGGATTATAATGGGTTAGAAATAAGCTGGTGTTTATGTTGCCTCCAAAGAGCTTAATAGCTGTAGAGCTTGAACTTTTGTGTTTGTTTAAAAAATGCCAGGGGACATTTTTTCATTTTCCTTCTGCAGTAACTGTTGGTTGCTTCAAATCCCTTCATGAATGTATTATGGAAAACTGGGACAGAATTTTCCCCTTGTTAGCCAAGTGCATGCCTGCTGAGGTTTTATGTTAGAAAAGAGTTTTCTTTAAATGAAATGTACAGTAGAAACCTAAGCCATTAAGTACAGAATCATGCAGCCTAGAAACGTGTGCTTTTCCTTATTTTTTTGTCCAAACTCTCTTCTACCTTCCACTGATTTTATACACACTATAAGCCAAACAATACCAGTTTTAGAGATATAATATTTTCATGGGTTCAACTTTAAAGTTTTTATCATTCTGTGGACCTAAAATGAATTCATTTCACCAAAAAACCTTTATTAGGTATTTATATGATTTTTATTTTCTTTTACTCTTGTTTATGATTTGATGCCCAGAGTATTTTGAAACAGAATATATTAAAATGAATATTCTGTTTGATTACCTATGTTAACAAAAAAAAAAGAAAAAAATCCTCTTTTTCTATAAAGTGTATTGAAAATACATAATAAGCTTTCTAGTCTCTTATAATTTATAGACGCTCTTAGTTGGACAACCACCTTTTGGTTTTAGTACAAAAGTAGTAAGTATTAGTAAAGCAGCTCTCCCAAAAGCATGCATCAGTAAGGGAAAGTAAATTGTTTATTTTGTCATCCATTCCAGCTCTTATTGAGAGAGGTCCTGTTGCATTGTGAAAAATGCATAACGTTTGGAGTTAGATTGAGGTTCAAATCAAGTCTTGGTGCTCACATAATCTTGAGTTCCTGATCCATAAAATGTATATACTAATACCCATCTCATAAGGTTGTGGTGAGTATAATCAAGTAACTGGCACAGAGTTCCAAGCCCACTTACTGGTACTTAATAGGCTCTTAATCAATACTAGTCATTTTTAATATTTTCAAAGCTTTACTCCAAGGATCTACTCAGAATCCTATGTATATTTCTTCTGTCTGCACAAACTCAGCCCTGCAATGTGATGGCGAATGATCCATTAAAATTTTCAAGAGTTCTTGACCTTGAAAAGATTTTCAGTGATGGGTATCAAGAAAAAACATCAAATATTTAAAGACTGCTTTTCTATATTGGTTCCACTAACTGATGAATGCAAAACTTTTAAATTATAAGCCACATATCTTCTAGCCAAATATCTCAGGAGAGCAACAGTTGCAACAGATAATCTTCTGTGTTGCTATTCTGTGATGTTTTTATTTTTCTGGTCCTTGGACATGTTAATATAGTATACACCATAAATATTTGTTCATGGAATTTTCATCTATCCAGAAGAGGAGTGGACTTGTAATTGTCCTGTGCTTTGCAACCAGTAAGATTAAAGAAAGTAATCCCATGATGGGCTACTTCATCAATATAAAAATATGTATAAGTTATCAGTTGTCCTCCCACCTTAAAGAATGATTGGGATTTGACAGAAATCTAACTTTAGCCAGCAGAAGATTTCATCCTTTGGGGCAAGAGGTTGCTGTCATGTTTGAAATCTTTAAAAATATTTTAACCTTAATGTTGTGTACATTTCACATAACCTCTGACATTTTTGAATCTCTTGCCTTCAGGAAAATAGGTGGATTGGTAATTGAAAAGAGAATACAACGTGATTAAAAAAAAAAAATTCCACTTTCCACACATCCCAAAGACTTGCCCCTCTAGAAATCATGATCTTTTCTCTAGAATGTAAGTTCTCTGAGGGCAGGGATCTGTTTTATTTACTGATGTCTCTCATGTACCTATAGCAGCAGTTCCTGGCACATAATAGGTGCTCAAAAATTGCTCATTGAGTGGATGACTAAATAATCATTTAGATCATATCACAACTAAATATTGTGTGTAACTTACTAATGGTCTGTTAAGGTAGGGCTACAAGTTTCTTTATCTCTCTGTTCTTTGAAATTTTCCTGCTATTGCTCTTAAAGATTAGCCAAAAGGAGATCTGGAAAGTGCCTTCTTGGTGTGATCACACAGCTGGATCACACTCCAGCTCATTTGTGGAAATCACACTCTGCCCCCCCCCCTTTCATCAGCCTGGGATTTAACCAACTTTTTTCGTTTATTTTTTTAAATCACAAATTCTCAAATACTCTAGGTCTGTTAAAACAAAACAGAAAGTTGAAAAGCAAATTTGAGGATCTAAAACCACCAGATGCGAATTGAACTTTAAAAGGTTTATTTTTTAAGCTTCATCCTGTCTACATTCCACAAATCAATTTACCATTTGCTGAAAACCAGATATCCACCAAGTATTGTGTTAGACAGAAGTGAGCTCATAGAATCTTAGGTGGGGAATTTTCTAAACACTTATAACAGGTAATTCTCAGTTCTCTTCAGTGTTGACTTGTGGTGTTTGATGGCTCCTTAAATGTGTGTATTTGTATTCAATAAGTGTATGTATATGTATAATGTAGATTTGGGGTTTTTTTCCTTCCAATTCTGTCATCTAAGAACAAAGAACAGTGGGTTGTCATGTTTCTTTTAATAAGGGTTTAAGGTCTCCAATTTAGAAAACCTCAGATATTGAAGTGTAAAGATGTAGTGAAAAAACCTCTTGCAATAATCCAGGGGAAGTCATTTCACCAGCAACGTTCTGAAGTCTTAATGTTTAGGGTCTCTTTTTCCTTGGTCTGCAAGACATTTGTATTCTTCTCACAACCTCACATAATTCCTGGTCCTCATCCTCTGTACTACCAAGCTGAGAAATTTTGGGAATCCAGAATCATTAGGCAAACCACACAGCTGCTGCCACATCTCTTGCCTCTATAATTTCCACTGATTGATATATTTGTGCTCAGAATGGATAATCCATCCCTTTAAAAGGTTAATATGAAATGCTCACAGTGGCAATTTTCTTTGTATTTGGTTTAATTCTATCTTTTCCTACCCTCCGTTATTTTGTTCTGTTCTTTGGGATTGGGCTTATTTACCCCTTTCCAAAGAGCACCGTTGGAAATGTTTGCCTGTTGCCCGTGGTTGTAGTAGAAACAAAGGACATTCAGCCATAAGGATGACTGGGACAGACACAAAGACAAATTTCTAATGCATCTGGACTAAGAACAGAACAGAATGAGACCTTTTTCCAGATAGATTATGATTTATAGTCAAACACTCAGAATACCCCCTAGCATCTTTCTCATCCTTCAACATGAAAATCTCAATTCCTCATGTATTCATTAATAACTTCTGCAAAATTTTATGAAGCACCTCACTTGTGTCAGGACCTGTGGAATGTACTGGGGACTATATATACATATATTTCTTTCATATATATATGAAATATATATATGAAAGATAAGTGTTCTACCTTTGAGGAATAAAAATTAGTGGGAGAAATATATCCATAAATAGATAATCAAAATATAATTATATAAATGCAATGACACTATAGTCAACTATAGGGACATTGCACGAGAAAAAATGAAATCTTCCCAAGGAAGTCAGGGAAAGTACCAGAAAAGAGGTGGTGTTGAGCTTGGCTTTACAAAGAGGGCAGAATAATATTGCAGGTAGAAACAGTGCCGGTCCCAGAGTGCTGAGAAAAGGCTAGCTAGCCCATGAGTGGTGGGGGAAATGGAGAGAGGGAATGCCAGGAAGATGGAATGAAGCAGAACTGCAGTGCTAAGGCATTTTGACTTAGTTGTAAAATCAAGAGTTTTGGAGCAAGGACCAATTTTGCCTTTTCCAGAAACAGCTCTAATCCTGGAAGGAGAAGAGATGGAAGGAATAAGAAATCTCTGGGAAGTGAAAATGTTAGAAGTGATTTTTTTCTTTTTCCAGTGTTACCATTGCATTCTCAGTGTTGCTTTACCACCTCAGCTCTTAGACCTTATTGTAGAAGAAAAGCAGGATTGTCATATTTAATGCCTAAGTCTGTCATGGAAGAATGAGTTGTCTCCTTTAAAATTCAAATCCCAAGGTCATATGTGTGTCCATGAAGAACGCTTTACAGATATTAGTCCATTCTTCTTAGATAGAACCCTCTGGAAGGAGCAGCACAGATCCTGTTTCTGCTCCCTCATAACTCCCTCAGGTAGTGTCTGATGTTCTCCAGGATGATCTGCAAATTATTTTCACATAGTTTCCAGAATTTTCTCAAGGATCTCAAGAGACTCATTGCAGGTTTAAATCATTCCTCCTCTCCATCTGCTCTCTCCTCTCCTTTCCCTTCTCTTCTCTCCTGTGAGTCTTCTGTCCTTTTCTCACAGAGTTGGAGGTGCTCCAGCTTTCTGTTTTGTATTCCTTTGGGAACTCTTGATTGAGTTGAGCCTTAAGGCTTGGATAAATGCAGCATCCATTGGGTAAAAAAATGTTCTTCCCAGGTACCTTTCTCCTCTCTTCATATTTCTAGCCCAGAGAATGCAGTAGTGGTTTTGCCAGAGACTTCTGATAAATGACTATTACTTCTATGAAATGTAAAATGCTCCATATTTGCTATGTTTCTTCATATCTGCCAACGTCTGTTAGAAGATTCTTTGACCTTTCCTTGGGATTAATTGCTTTGCGCATGCTCTGAAGTAGGGTATTTCTACCTACAAAATGTGCCCAGGTGTCTGTTTCAGTATTCTGGGCTCCCAAGAAGGGCACCTCTCTCTCTGTCTCTGGACAAGGGAAGAAGGCCTTTGATCTCTTTCACCATGCTCCTGAGAGCAAATCCTGAACCCTACGAAATACTAAATGATGCAGTCATTTTGTCCATGAAATTTTCCTAAATTGATCATTTATATTATTTATTTTCCTATTTATTTATCTTTTATTTTTTTACTTTTTGGTATGTGGGTGTCCAGTTGTTTTAGCACCCCCTATCGAAGGGACTATCTTTGATCCGTTGTATTACCTTTGCTCCTCTGTCAAAGATCAGTTTATTTATACCCATGAGGGTCTATTTCTGGGCTCTCTATTCTTTTCCATTGATCTATTTGTCTATTCTTATTTTTATATTTATTAACCTTTCTTTAAAATAAATTTATTTATTTTATTTATTTCATTTTTGGCTGCACTGGGTCTTCATTGCTGCATGTGGGCTTTCTCTAGTTGTGGCAAGTGGGAGCTTCTCATTGCGTGGCTTCTCTTTGTTGCAGAGCATGGGCTCTAGGCACGTGGGCTGCAGTAGTTGTGGCACACAGGCTCAGTAGTTGTGGCTCACAGGCTCTAGAGCACAGGCTCAGTAGTTGTGGCACATGGGCTTAGTTGCTCCATGGCGTGGGGTATCTTCCCAGACCAGGGCTCAAACCCGTGTTCCCTGCATTGGCAGGCAGATTCTTAACCACTGTGCCACCAGGGAAGCCCAATTTGTCTATTCTTTTGCCAATACATCATTGTCTCTCTCTCTCTTTTTTTTTTTTTTTTTTTTTGCCCCCATGGGGCATGCAGGATATTAGTTCCCCAACCAGGTATGGAACCTGTGTCCTTTACAGTGGAAGCTTGGAGTCACCCACTGGACCACTGGGAAGTCCCTAATTTTTCTGTTTTACATTAAGGACACTTCACTATCCTATTTGCTGGAGAAACAATGTTCTAGTAGAAAGCTGTAGAATTTAATCACACTAATTCACAACTTACTTCTTTTTAAATTGTTGTTTTTATTATCATCAAAATTACACATGAAAATAATTATGAAAGTCAAATAGTTCTACCAGGCTTATAATGAGAAACAGCAGTTTCCTGCCCCCAAAGCTCCTAAAGCCTCATTGTCATTCTCTGGAGGAAGCCACATTCACTGTTTTCCTTTCCCTTCATATTTCTGAATAACATGCTTATAATCTTATTTCTTGATTATTTTCATTTTCATATATTATCTATTGATTTTCTGCTGTAGAAGATAAAGATGTAGCTCTCTGAGGTCTTTCTGCTCATCTCCCACAAACACAATCATCTCACAATTCTTAAGTCCACTTTCAAGTTTACTTTATTATTAATGTATAAGTATTTATACTGAGCCATGTAGAATACTATTATTATATGTTGCTTTATATATAACTTTTTATCATCTCAATTTTTATGGCTTAGAATTCCATATACTTATCATTAATTCATCACTAAACTCTCTGCCAGAAGGGTAAAATCCCCTCACAACACAGTTTTAATTTCTTATTGCAAAGTCTCCTAGATCATTCAGCTCCATTTTTATAGCCAGAAATGATTATTCTCCGGGGTTTTTCTTTCATTCTCATCACGGATCTATGTTTACCACCACCTTTTATCTGTCTTCTGGACTAAATCCCTAATTCCTGGATCATGGAATTGTTTTTTTAATTGATTGATTACCTCCTAGTTTTGATGAAGCACATCTATCAGGTGATTCCTTAGAAATGCATGTTAGATACATTTTTTCAAAACTCCCACGTCTGAAAATGCTTTATTCTCAGATATTGTTGCTATTTCATTGGAAATAGAATTATAAGTTGGAAAGCATTTCAAATCAGAATTTAAAGGCACTGCTCTTTCTTTCCAGCCTCCATTGTTGTTGTGAGAAATCCTATGTAATTTATATTTCCAATTTATTTGATGGGACCAGTTTTCTTTGAAAAAATATTAAGATTTTCCCTTCATCAACAGTTATGAAATTTCCTCTTAATCTAGAAACACATTTCCTTCAGTCTGAGAAATGCATTTCCTTCAGTTATCATACGAGTCTATATATATAAACACACATATGGTAACTTTCTACTCCCTCTTTTTATTTTCCAGAGCTCCTTATATTTATGATCTAATAGTTTCTTTCCTATTTTATAGGACCTTATTTTTTATTGCATTTCTGGAGCGTTTCTTTAGCCTTACATTGTAAACATTTTACTGACCATCATCTGACTAAGTGCCAGTAATATGTGAAAATTCCTCTCTCATGCCCGTAAAGAGAAAGAAGATGGTCTTCTCCGCCCCCCACCCTGACCTTTCCTCTTGGTATATGAACATGAAAATGAGTTATCTTACATCAAGATGAACGTGATACCCTGAGGATGACAGAGCAACAAATTAGAAGAAGACTGGGCCCCTGGTAACTTGTGCAGAGTCTTTTTTTTTTTTGCGGCCTCTCACTGTTGTGGCCTCTCCCGTTGCGGAGCACAGGCTCCGGACGCGCAGACTCAGCGACCATGGCTCACGGGCCTAGCCCCTCCGCGGCATGTGGGATCTTCCTGGACCGGGGCACGAACCCGTGTCCCCTGCATCGGCAGGCGGACTCTCAACCACTGCACCACCAGGGAAGCCCTGTGCAGAGTCTTTTGAAAAAGAGAAATTTGTTTCTCATTTAAGGCATAGTAAGTTTTCTTAGGTTTAGTGTTTTTATGGTATATCTTTTTCTGCCCTTTTAATTTTAATTTATCTGCATCTTCAAAAAGTCCATGTCTTATAAAAAGCAAATAATTGGGTCATGCATTTATATTCAGCCTGTCAACTGGCTTTACATTGAAATTTAAAAGGTAGAAAAAATATAACTGCTGTAACTATATTAATATCAAATAAACTTGAAGAGTTTTCTCTGGCATTTATTACTAGGGACAAAAATTGATATTTCATAATGATAAAATATCAATTCACCAGAAAGATATAACAATAATGAATGCATATGTACTTAAAAACAAGGGACTTTAAAAAACATGAAGTAAAATTTGGCAGAACTAAACAAACAAATCCACAAACATAGTTGGCTCTTTTTTATTTTTTTTAACATCCTTATTAGAATATAATAGCTTTACAATGGTGTGTTAGTTTCTGATTTATAACAAAGTGAATCAGTTATACATATACATATGTACTCATATCTCTTCCCTCTTGGATCTCCCTCCCTCCCACCCTCCCTATCCTACCCCTCTAGGTGGTCACAAAGCACCAAGCTGATCTCCCTGTGCTATGCGACTGCTTCCCACTAGCTATCTATTTTACGTTTGGTAGTGTATATATGTCCATGCCACTCTCCCACTTTGTCCCAGCTTACCTTCCCCCTCCCTGTATCCTCAAGTCCATTCTCTAGTAGGTCTGCACTTTATTCCCATCATGCCCCTAGTTTCTTCTCACCATTTTGTTTTCTTTTTTTAGATTCCATATATATGTGTTAGCATACGGTATTTGTTTTTCTCTTTCTGACTTACTTCACTCTGTATGACAGTCTCTAGGTCCATCAACATCACTACAAAAAACTCAGTTTCATTCCTTTTTATGGCTAATATTCCATTGTATATCTGTGTAATATCTTCTTTATCCATTCATCTGTTGATGGACACTTAGGTTGCTTCCATGTCCTGGCTATTGTAAATAGAGCTGCAATGAATATTTTGGTACATGACTCTTTTTGAATCATGGTTTTCTCAGGGTATATGCCCAGTAATGGGATTGCTGGGTCGTGTGGTAGTTCTATTTTTAGTTTTACAAGGAACCTGTATACTGTTCTCCATAGTGGCTGTATCAATTTACATTCCCACCAACAGTGCAAGAGGGTTCCCTTTTCTCCACACCCTCTCCAGCATTTATTGTTTGTAGAGTTTTTGATGATGGCCATTTTGACTGGTGTGAGATGATATCTCATTGTAGTTTTGATTTGCATTTCTCTAATGATTAATAATGTTGGGCATTGGTTCATGTGTTTGTTGGCAATATGTATATCTTCTTTGGAGAAAGGTTTATTTAGGTCTTCTGCCCATTTTTGGATTGGGTTGTTTGTTTTTTTGATATTGAGCTGCATGGGTTGCTTGTATGTTCTGGAGATTAATTCTCTGTCAGTTGCTTCATTTGCAAATATTTTCTCCCATTCTGAGGGTTGTCTTTTCGTCTTCTTTATGGTTTCCTTTGCTGTGCAAAAGCTTTTAAGTATCAATAGGTCCCATTTGTTTACCTTTGTTTTTATTTCCATTTCTCTAGGAGGTGGGTCAAAAAGTATCTTGCTGTGATTTATGTCATAGAGTGTTCTGCCTATTTTTTCCTCTAAGAGTTTGATGGTGTCTGGCCTTAACTTTAGGTTTTTAATCCATTTTGAGCTTATTTTTGTGTATGGTGTTAGGGAGTGTTCTAATTTCATTCTTTTACATGTAGCTGTCCAGTTTTCCCAGCACAACTTATTGAAGGGGTTGTCTTTTCTCCATTTTATATTCTTGCCTCCTTTATCAAAGATAAGGTGATCATATGTACATGGGTTTATCTCTGGGCTTTCTATCCTGTTCAATTGATCTATATTTCTGTTTTTGTGCCAGTACCATACTGTCTTGATTACTGTAGATTTGTAGCATAGTCTGAAGTCAGGGAGCCTGATTCCTCCAGATCCGTTTTTCTTTCTCAATAGCTTTGTCTATTCGGGGTCTTTTGTGTTTCCATACAAATTGTGAATTTTTTGTTCTAGTTCTTTGAAAAATGCCAGTGGTACTATGAGAGGGATTGCATTGAATCTGTAGATTGCTTTGGGTAGTAGAGTCATTTTCACAATGTTGATTCTTCCAATTCAAAAACATGGTATATCTCTCCATCCTTTTATATCATCTTGACTTTCTGTCATCAGTGTCTTACAGTTTGCTGCATACAGGTCTTTTGTCTCCTTAGGTAGGTTTATTCCTAGGTATTTTATTCTTTTTCTGCAATGGTAAATGGCAGTGTTTCCTTAATTTCTCTCAGATTTTTCATCATTAGTATATAAGAATGCAAGAGATTTCTGTGCATTAATTTTGTATCCTTCTATTTTATACTTTGTATCCTGATAATTGATTAGCTCTAGTAGTTTTCTGGTCGCATCTTTAGGATTCTATGTATAGTATCATGTCATTTGTAAACAGTGACAGCTTCAGTTCTTTTCTGATTTGGATTCCTTTTATTTCTTTTTCTTCTCTGATTGCTGTGGCTAAAACTTCCAAAACTCTGTTGAGTAATAGTGGTGAGAGTGGGCAAACTTGTCTTGTCCCTGAACGTACAGGAAATGTTTTCAGTTTTTCACCATTGAGAATGATGTTTCCTGTGGGTTTGTCTTATATGGCCTTTATTATCTGGAGATAGTTTCCCTCTATACCCACTTCCTCAAGGGTTTTTATCATAAATGAGTGTTAAATTTTGTCAAAAGCTTTTTCTGCATCTAGTGAGATCATCATATGGTTTTTATTCTTCAATTTATTAATATGGTGTATCATACTGATTCATTTGAGTATACTGAAGAATCCTTGCATTCTTGGGATAAACCCCACTTGATCATAGTGTATGATCCTTTTAATGTGCTGTTGGATTCTGTTTACTAGTATTTTTTTGAGGATTTTTGCATCTATGTTCATCAGTGATATTGGCCTGTAGTTTTCTTTCTTTGTGACATCTTTGTCTGGTTTTGTTATTAGGGTGATGGTGGCCTTGAAGAATGAGTTTGGGAGTGTTCCTCCCTTTGCTATATTCTGGAAGAGCTTGAGAAGGATAGGTGTTAGCTCTTCTCTAAATGTTTGATAGAATTCGCCTGTGAAGCCATCTTGTCCTGGGCTTTTGTTTGTTGGAAGATTTTTTTTTCTTTTTTGTTTTTTTTTTTTTGTGTTACGGGGGTCTCTCACTGCTTTGGCCTCTCCCATTGTGGAGCACAGGCTCCAGATGCGCAGGCTCAGCAGCCATGCCTCACGGGCCTAGCCACTCTGTGGCATGTGGGATCCTCCCAGACCGGGGCGTGAACCTATGTCCCCTGCATTGGTAGGTGGACTCTCAACCACTGCACCACCAGGGAAGCCCTGTTGCAAGATTTTTAATCACAGTTTCAATTTCAGTGCTTGTGATTGGTCTGCTTATATTTTCTATTTCTTCGTAGTTCAGTCTTGGAATGTTGTGCTTTTCTAAGAATTTATCCATTTCTTCCAGGTTGTCCATTTTACTGGCATATAGTTGCTTGTAGTAATCTGTCATGATCCTCTGTATTTCTGCAGTGACAGCTGTTACTTCTTCATTTCTAATTCTATTGATTTGAGTCTCTCCTTTTTTTTTTTTTTTTTTTTTTTGGTGAGTCTGGCTAGTGGTTTATCAATTTTGTTTATCTTCTCAAAGAATGAGCTTTTAGTTTTATTGATCTTTGTTATTGTTTCCTTCATTTCTTTTTTATTTATTTCTGATCTGATCTTTATGATTTGTTTCCTTCTGCTAACTTTGGGTTTTTTTGTTCTTCTTTCTCTAATTGTTTTAGGTGTAAGGTTAGGTTGTTTATTTGAGATGTTTCTTGTTTCTTAAGGTAGGATTGTATTGCTATAAACTTCCCTCTTAGAACTGCTTTTGCTGCATCCCATAGGTTTTGGGTTATTGTGTTTTCATTGTCATTTGTTACTAGGTATTTTTTGATTTCCTCTTTGCTTTCTTCAGTGATCTCTTGGTTATTAAGTAGTGTATTGTTTAGCTTCCACATGTTTGTATTTTTCACAGATTTTTTTCCTGTAATTGATATCTCGTCTCATAGCGTTGTTGTCGGAAGAGATAATTCATGTGATTTCAATTTTCTTAAATTTACCAAGGATTGAATTGTGAAACAAGATATGATCTATTCTGCTGAATGTTCCATGAGCCCTTGAGAAGAAAGTGTATTCTGTTGTTTTTGGATGGAATGTCATATAAATATCAATTAAGCCCATCTTCTTTAATGTATCATTTAAAGCTTGTGTTTCCTTATTTATTTTCATTTTGGATGATCTGTCCATTGGTGAAGGTGTGGTATTAAAGTCCCCTACTATGATTGTTTTACTGTTGATTTCCCCTTTTATGGCTGTTAGCATTTGCCTTATGTATTGAGGTGCTCCTATGTTGGGTACATAAATATTTACAATTGTTATACCTTCTTCTTGGATTGATCCATTGATCATTATGTAGTGTTGTTTGTCTATTTTAATAGTCTTTATTTTAAAGTCTATTTTGTCTGTTGTGAGAATTGCTGCTCCAGCTTTCTTTTGATTTCCATTTGCATGGAATATCTTTTTCCATCCCCTCACTTTCAGTCTGTATGTTTTCCTAGGTCTTAAGTGGGTCTTTTGTAGACAGCATATATACTAGTCTTGTTTATGTATCCATTCAGTCAGTCTATGTCTTTTGGTTGGAGCATTTAATCCATTTACATTTAAGGTAATCATCGATATGTATGTTTCTATTACTGGTTTCATAATTGTTTTGGGTTTTTTATTGTAGGTCTTTTCCTTCTCTTTGTTTCCTGCCTAGAGATGTTCCTTTAGCATTTGTTGTAAAGCTGGTTTGGTGGTGCTGAATTATCTTAGCTTTAGCTTTTCTGTAAAGGTTTTAATTTCTCTGTAGAATTGAATGAGATCCTTGCTGGGTAGAGTAATCTTGTTTTTAGGATTTTCCCCTTCCTCAATTTAAATATGCCCTGCCACTCCCTTCTGCGTTGCAGAGTTTCTGCTGCAAGATCAGCTGTTAACCTTATGGGGATTCCCTTGTATGTTATTTGTTGTTTTTCCCTTGCTGCTTTTAATATGTTTTCTTTGTATTTAATTTTTGATAGTTTGATTAATATGTGTATTGATGTGTTTCTCCTTGGATTTATCCAGTATGGGACTCTCTGACCTTCCTGGACTTGATTAACTATTTCCATTCCCATATTAGGGAATTTTTCAACTCTAATCTCTTCAAATATTTTCTCAGTCCCTTTCTTTTCCTCTTTTTCTTCTGGAACCCCTATACTTCAAATGTTGGTGCATTTAATGTTGTCCCAGAGGTCTCTGAGACTGTCCTCAATTCTTTTTATTCTTTTTTCTTTATTCTGCTCTGTGGTAGTTATTTGCACTAATTTATCTTCCAGGTCACTTATCCGTTCTTCTGCTTCAGAGATTCTGCTATTGATTCCTTCTAGAGAATTTTTAATTTCATTTATTTTGTTGTTCATCATTGTTGATGTTTACAGAAGGCCATATAAGACAAACCCACAGGAAACTGTCTGTTTAGTCTGTTTTGAATTTCATAAGAATAACGTCTTATCTAGATATAAAATTTGGGGTCTTGTTATGTGGGGGTCAGTATTATGTATGTAAGAATCATCTATATTATTTTATATGCTTTAAGTTTATTTTTAATTTTATTGGTTACAGAACTGTGCCTTATTAAAAATAGCACAATTTAATTTATTTTATTGCTGATGTACAGTTAGATTGTCTTCAATTTGGGGATACTACAAATAATGTTGCTTTGAAAATTCTTGTACGTATTTTTACATGGAGCTGGGAGTCTGTTGTAGACCAATGTCCTGAACTCAGTTCTCCCATCTCAGAGACACAGGCCTCACACCTGGTTAGAGCACCAAGACCCTGTCATCCACACACCTCAGAATAAAAGTGAGAAAAAAAGAAAGAAAGAAAGAAAAGTAATAAAATAAATAAAATAAAATAATGTTGTTAAAATAAAAAATAATTATTAAAAATTAAAAAGTAATAACAATAAATAAAGAGAGAATGAAAGAAGAGAGCAACCAAACCAAAAGAAATCCACCAATGATAAGAAGCGCTAAGCACTATACTTAAGAAATAAAAATACACTCACAAAAAAAGGACAGACAGAACCCTAGGACAAATGATGAAGGCAAAACTATACAGACAAAATCACACACAGAAGCATACACATAAACCCTCACAAAAAGAGAAAAAGGAGAAAAATATATATCGTTGCTCCCAAAGTCCACTGCCTCAATTTTGGGATGATTCATTGTCTATTCAGGTTGCAGGGTATTCCACAGATGCAGGGTACATCAAGTTGAATGTGGATATTTAATCCGCTGCTCCTGAGGCTGCTGGTAGAGATTTCCTTTTCTCTTCTTTGTTTGCACAGCTCCTGGGGTTCAGCTTTGGATTTGGATCTGCCTCTGCATGTAGGTCTCCTAAGGGTGTCTGTTCTTCACTCAGGCAGGACGGGGTTAAAGGAGCAGGCAATTAGGGGCTGTGGGTCACTCAGGCCAGGGGGGAGGGTGTGGTACGGAATGCGGGGTGAGCCTGCCGTGGCAGAGGCCGGCGTGACGTTGCAACAGCCTGAAGAACAATGTTTGTTTTCCCGGGGAAGTTGTTCCTGGATCACAGGACCCTGGCTGTGGAGGGCTGCACAGGTTCTCGGAAGCGGAGGTGTGGACAGTGACCTGTGCTTGCACACAGGATTCTTGGTGGCTACGGCAGCAACCTTAGTGTCTCATGCCCGTCTCTGGAGTCCGTGCTGATAGCCGAGGCCCGCACCCATCTCTCATTTAGGTGGTGCTCTGGATTCCCTCTCCTCGCACACCACGAAACAAAGAGAGAGAAAAAAGTCTCTTGCCTCCTCGGCAGCTCCAGACTTTTTCCCGGACACACTCTCGCCTAGCGGTGGTGAACTAGCCTCTTCAGGCTGTGTTCACGCAGCCAAACCCAGTCCTCTCCCTGGGATCTGACCTCCAAAGCCTGAGCCTCAGCTCCCAGCCCCCAACCGTGCGTCCCGGCAGGTGAGCAGACAAGCCTCCAGGCTTGGTGAGTGCTGGTCGGCACCGATCCTCTGTGCGGGAATCTCTCTGCTTTGTCCTCTACACCCCTGTTGCTGTGCTCTCCTCCCTTGGTCCGAAGTTCCCCCCTGCCACCCCCATCTCCCCAATCTCTGCCAGTGAAGGGGCTTCCTAGTGTGTGGAAATCTTTCCTCCTTCACACCTCCCTCCTAGGTCCCATCCCTCTTCTTTTTCCTCTGTTTTTTCTTTTGCCCTACCAAGGTACATGGGGAGTTTCTTGCCTTTTGGGAGGTCTGAGGTCTCCTGCCAGCGTTCAGTAGGTGTTCTGTAGGAGTTGTTCCACATGTAGATGTATTTCTGATGTATTTGTGGGTAGGAAGTGATCTCCACGTCTTACTCTTCTGCCATGTTGATGGTCTTCTCAAAATATAACTTTAGTAAAAATTTCCTATTCTACAAGTTTTTCTTTTTACTTAGGTATGATTGTAGTTGTGTTTTGAATTCCAGGAACAAAAAGTGCCTCCCAAAAAAGCATTAAATCATACTATAAAGTCTTTCTTAATATTTTTCTTTTTAACTGAGAGAAATAGTATTCACTCAGAAAAAAAGGCACAAAACATAAATATACAGTTAAACAAATAATTATAAAGTGAACACCCGTATGCTATCACATAGCTTAAAAAATAGATCATTGCCAGCACCCCTAAACCTATCCAGATCCACTCTCTGAGTTACTATTTCATTGTCTCCTGTACAGTAATAACCACCTCCTTGACTTTTGTGATATACATACATTTATCTCATGTCATCCGTCAGTAAAGAATATAATTTTGTTTAGTCTGTCTTGAATTTTATAAGAATAAAGTCTTATCTAGGTATATAATTTGAGGTCTTGTTATGTGGGAGTCAGTATTATGTATGTAAGAATCATCTATATTATTTTATATGCTTTAAGTTTATTTTTAATTTTATTGGTTACAGAACTGTGCCTTATTAAAAATAGCACCATTTAATTTATTTTATTGCTGATGTACATTTAGATTGTCTTCAATTTGGGGATACTACAAATAATGTTGCTTTGAAAATTCTTGTACATATTTTTAATATTTAGGTGTGCATTTCTATTAGGTATTTACCCATGGATGGTACTGTTTGGTTATAGGTCACTTGTACCTTCAACTTGGTAAATAATGTGAAACTACTGTCCATTGTGGTTCTGTGTTTACAGTGCCACCAGTAGTGTGCAAGAAATCCATTGATCCACATCCTCACCAGCACATGGTGTTGTCAGTTTTTTTTTTTTTTTTTTTTCCGGTACGCGGGCCTCTCACTGTTGTGGCCTTTCCCGTTGTGGAGCACAGGCTCTGGACGCGCAGGGTCAGCGGCCATGGCTCACGGGCCCAGCCGCCACAGCATGTGGGATCTTCCCGGACCGGGGCACGAACCTGTGTCCCCTGCATCGGCAGGCGGACTCTCAACCACTGTGCCACCAGGGAAGCCCTGTCAGATTTTGTTTTACCTTAGCCAATCAAATGGTCACATGGTATTCTATGACACTTTGATTCAGGAAGAGCTGGAAAGCACATACAGGTCTCTACATTGCCTGATGGTTTGACTGTTTTCTCATAAAGATCTCTTGCTAAGGTGGTGTTTATTCAGATCTTCCTTGGGTAGTTTTGTCATGCCCTCTTTTGAGTGGGTTCCACCTTTAAATATTTTCTGTTGCTTATATTCCTTTTACTGAATGCATATTTTGTACATGAATTAGTTGAAGGGGGAAGTCAAATGTTTGATGAGGGGGGGGACATGTTCCTGGTTATTCCCAATTCCGCCCCTTATGCCAATCCTCTAGCTGTGCCCCCAAAGCAAGGTATAATATTGGTCCAAAGCAACATCCCAAGCACAGTATATCTTTCCCTTTGAAACTTCCTCCACCATAGCTAATGTAGGGAAGAACTTCAATTTCAAATTCTACCATTTAGGTTTTAGTCTTTAGAAAGTCTGGTTTCATACAGCCAATGTAAGATGTTAACCAAGCAGTTAATTTCCCCTGGCAGGTGTTAACTGTCTGTAAATACTTGAAAGCAAGACTTGCCTCAGATAAACTGCAAGAGGCAGACAACTTGCCCGAGTCTGAGTTGACTAAGCAAATAATACCCCAGGACAAATACAATCCCTACCACAAAGTTACCAAGGGTGAAAAAAGAAACAATACATTTTGCTAGTCTCTGAAATTTTCTATCACTGATCTCTAGAGTTCTGTTAACACTATAGTGCAGCTGTTGACACAAAAGATAATAATTGCTTAGAAAACTTTATTCCCCAAGGCACCCTGCTAGTGATAAAATTGTCTATGCATAGTTCTACCTAAGAAGGAAATTTTTTTAGTGTTTAATATTTTACAGTTTCACTTGTATGCATATTATATTCATCATATATGCTGATAATTTGGGGAATTTCAAGGAAGAAATATGTCATAGATAATCTGGCTCATAAAAAGTCATCATCACAAAAAACATAATTAAAAGGAAGCAATATGTTATTAGGAACAATAATTTAATTGTACAGTGCCTTTATTTTTTCTGCACTATCATTCAGGCTTGACTCTAAAGCTATTCATGCCTATTAATAATAGATATCTTTTCTCCGTGAAACCACAGAAATTAAGTTTACATTCTTTAAAATGTGGAACAAATTACTCCAGCAATCAAAATTTTTATTGATTGATTGATTTTCCACATCATGTCCACTTCATAACCTCTTGTTCACACCTTCAACTACTCAACTACATTTGAGATGTTCGGTCTCTTCAGGATCAGAAAGGAAAATGCAGAAATTACCTAAGTATTTCTTTTTTGGCTTTTGAGGAAAGCCTGACTTTGTGTAGCTCTATGATATGTTTATACACTACCAAACTATTCTTCAACTCAATGACAAAAACATCACTAAAATTTATATTTTTTGTTCAACTAAATATTTCAGTTAAAAACATCAAGATATTCAAGTAGTGTGCAAAAATTAGCATAGAATTGGGAAGAGGTAAAACCTCTTCCTGATGCCAAGAAATTACACAGGGAAGCAGCATCATGACACCCACCCAGCCTAATTTTTGTAGGTTACCCAGGATTGACTCAATCTTATTGCTGGTTTCACTTCTGTGAATAATTCTGTAATCCTTTAATTGTCCAGTGGTTTTGATTCATTTTCACAAAGCTTTGCAGTTCTCCTATAAAATGATTTCTATGACGTAGATGTATACAAAAATCATCGGAACACACATACATAAGATTCTGGGATACATAAAAATGATGATGACATATTTCAGCTATTTATTATTTTTTAGAAGTGAGGAGGTTTTTCTAAGCTAGAATATAAATGATGGAGTGTATACATAAAAAAGTCTAAATGTGTTTTTTAGTGAGGCGTTTCTGTATTTCCCATGGTAATTTGAGATAATCACTGTGTATAATCTTTTAAAACAATTTTCCACATTTATTTTTAATTAAACTTGAGTAGGCTGCAAAATCCCTCTATTTGCCTTTGAAAGAACATTATTGAATTCAGCTCTCCCTCCCCTCCCTCACTGCTCCCCCCCTCACTCCCAACCAAGCAATAAGGTGAACAATATTCTCATTATTTGGGTTTTTTTAAATTAATTAATTAATTTTACATTGAGGTAAAATTGGTATATAAATTTATATTAGTTTCATGTATACAACACAATAATTTGATCTTTGTGTACACAACAAAATGATCACAATAATAAGTCTAGTTACTATGTGTCATAAAATTAACCCCCTTCACCCATTTTGTTCATCCTGCAAACCTCTTCTCTGATAACCACCAATCAGTTCCCTGTATCTATGATTGTTTTGTTTTATTGGTTTGTTTTGTTTTTCAGATTCCAAATAAATTGAAATTGTATGGTATTTGTCTTCACTGTGTGACTTCTTTCCATCCATGTTGTCGCAAATGGCAAGATTTCCTTTTTTTATGGCTGAGTAGGATTCCACTGTGTGTGTATATATATATATATATATATATACACATATACATATATATATATATATATATGTATATACATACATACACACACACACACACACACCACATCTTCATTATCCATTCATCCATTGATGGACATTTAAGTTGTTTCCATATCTTGGCTATAGTAATTAATGCTGCAATGAACACTGAGTGCATATACCTTTTTGAATTAGTGTTTTTGTTTTCTCTGGTTAAATACCCAGAGTTGATAGAGCTGGATCATTTGGGAGTTCTATTTTAAACTTTTTTGGGGGGGAACTTTCCTACTGTTTTTCCATAGTGGGCTGCACCAACTTACACTCTCACCAGCAGTGTATGGGGGTTCGCTTTTCTCCACATCCTCTCCAACACAGGTTACTTCTTGCCTATTTGATAACAGCCGTTCTAATAGGTATGAGGTGATATCTCGTGGTTTTGATTTGCATTTCCTTAATGATTAGTGATGTTGAACATCTTTTCTTGTGCCTGTTGGCCATCTGTTTATCTTCTTTGAAAAAATGTCTATTTAGATCTTCTGCCCATTTTTTATTTGAATATATAGGTTTTTTGCTATTGAGTTGAGTTCTTTATATATATATTTGACACTAACCCCTTATTAGATATAAAATTTGCAAATATTTTGTCCCTTTCAGTAGGTTGCCTTTTCATTTTGTTGATGGTTCCTTTGCTCTGCAGAACCTCTTTAGTTTGAGGTAGTTTCACTTGTTTATTCTTGCTTTCATTGCCTTTGCTTTTAGAGTCAGATCCAAAAACTCAACACCAGGACCAATGTCAAGGAGCTTACCACTTACATTTTCTTCCAAGAGTTTTACAGTTTCGGGTATTACATTTAAGTCTTTTAATCCATTTTCAGTTAATTTTTTGTGTATTATATAATGGTCTAGTTTCATTCTTTTGCTTGTGGCTGCCCAGTTTTCCCAACACCATTGTTGAAGATATTGTCCTTTTCCCATTGTATGTTCTTGCCTCCTTTGTCATAGAAATCTCTTTAATCCTTTGCATTCCTGTGATATCAGTTGTAACTGTTCCTCTTTCAATTCTGATTTCATATATTTGAGCCCACCTCCACTTTTTATTTTATTTTTTGTTTTTGGTGAGTCTAGCTAAAGGTTTGTCAATTTTCTTTATCTTTATAAAGAACCAGCTTTTACTTTCGTTGATCTTTTCTGTCTTTTCAGTCTCTATTTCATTTATGTCTGCTCTGTCTTTATTATTTCCCTCCTTCTACTGACTTTGGGCTTCATTCTTCTTTTTCCAGTTCCTTTAGGTGTAAAGTTAGATTGCTTATTTGATATTTTTCCTTTTGCTTGAGGTAGGCTTTTATTACTACAAACTTCCCTCTTAAAACTGCTTTTGCTGTATCTCATACATTTTGGTATGCTGTATTTCCATTTTCATTTCTCTCAAGATGTTTTTTGAGTTCTCTTTTGATTTCTTTGTTGACCTTTTGGTTATCCAGTAGCATGTTGCTTAATCTCCACATATTTGTGGGGTTTTTTTTTTTTCCAGTTTTCTTCCTGTAATTGATTTCTAGTTTCATACCTTTGTGGTTGGAAAATATGCTTGATATGATTCAATCTTCTTTAATTTGTTGAGACTTGCTATGTGGCCTAACGTATGAGTTACTCTGTAGAATGTTCCAAGTGCAGTTGAGAAGAATGTTTATTCTACTGCTTTTGAATAGAATGTTCTATAAATATCTATTAGATCTCTCTGGTCTAATGTGTCTTTCATCCTGACTTTTCCTAACTGCTTTTCTGTTTGGATGATCTATCTATTGGTGTAAGTAGGGTATTGATGTCCTCTTCTATTATTGTACTGCCATTAAGTTCAGCCTGTAGGTCTGTTAGTATTTGCTTTATATATTTAGGTATTCCTATGCATAAGTACAGTATTTACAAATGTTATATTCTCTTGTTGGATTGAATCCTTTATTATTATACAACGTTTTTTTTTTTTTTTTGCCTTTAGTACAGTCTTTGTTTTGAGGTCTACTTTGTCTGATGTAAGTAAGGATGGCAGATTTCTTTCTATATCTATTAGCATAGAATACCTTTTTCTCTTCAATTTCAATTTGTATGTGTCCTTAGGTCTGAAGTGAGTCTCTGGTAGGCAACATATAGATAGGTATTATTTTTTATTTATTTTTTTTGTTTTGTTTTCGTTTTTTTTGTGGTACGCGGGCCTCTCACTGTTGTGGCCTCCCCCGCTGTGGAGCACAGGCCCCGGACGTGCAGGCCCAGGGGCCATGGCCCACCGGCCCAGCCACTCCGCGGTTTGCGGGATCCTCCTGGACCGGGGCACGAACCCGTGTCCCCCGCATCGGCAGGTGGACTCCCAACCACTCTGCCACCAGGGAAGCCCAGGTCTTATTTTTTTTATCCATTTAGCTATTCTATGTTTTATTATTGGAGAGTTTAGTCCATTTAAATTTAAAGTAATTATTGATAAGTATGCACATATTGCCATTTTAATTGTTTACTGGCTTTTTAAAAATTAATTAATTAATTTTTGGCTGCATTGGGTCTTCATTGTGGCACACGGGCTTTCTCTAGTTGCAGCGAGTGGGGGCTACTCTTCGTTGTGGTGTGCAGTCTTCTCACTGCAATGACTTCTGTTTGTTGTGGAGCACAGACTCTAGTCACGTGGGCTTCAGTAGTTATGGCACATGGGCTCAGTAGTTGTGGCTTGTGGGCTCTAGAGTGCAGCTCAGTAGTTGTGGCACACAGGCTTAGTTGCTCCACAGCATGTGGGATCTTCCTTGCCCAGGGCTCAAACCCATGTCCCCTGCATTGGCAGGTGGATTCTTAACCACTGCACCACCAGGGAAGTCCCTCTGGCTGTTTTCATAGTTTCTCTCTGTTCCTTTCTTCTTCTCTAGTTTTCTTCTGTTGTAGCTTGGTGACATTTTTTAGTGTTATGATTATATTCTTAAAAACACTACATTTTGACCCATTCCCCACCTGTTACATTTTTGATGTTATATATATATATATATATATATATATATTTTTTTTTTTTTTTTTTTTTTTTTTTTTTTTTGTGGTACATGGGCCTCTTACTGTTGTGGCCTCTCCCATTGCAGAGCACAGGCTCTGGACGTGCAGGCTCAGCGGCCATGGCTCACGGGCCTAGCCGCTCCATGGCATGTGGGATCTTCCCGGACCGGGGCACGAACCTGTGTCCCCTGCATCGGCAGTTGGACTCTCAACCACTGTGCCGCCAGGGAAGCCCTGATGTAATATTTTATATAGTTTTGTGTATCCCTTAACTAATTATTATAGTTAGAGTTAATTTTACTACTTTTTCTTTTAACCTTCATCCTAGGTTTGTAATTGGTTAATCCCCTAGCATTACCATATACTTGCCTTCAACAGTGAGTTTTTACTTTTGTATGTTTTCTTGTTACTACTTAGTACTTTTTCATTTTAGCTTAAAGAAGTTCCTTTAACATTTTTTGTATTGTCTGTTTAGTGGTGATGTCCTCCTTTAGCCTTTGCTTGTCTGGAAAACTGTTAATCTCTCCTTCCATCTGAATGATAACCTTACGGGGTAGCATATTGTTGGTTAGAAGTTTTTTTGTTTTTTTTCCTCTTGTCAGTACTTTGATTATATCATTTCGCACTCTTCTGGCTTGCAATGTTCTGCTCAAAATCAGCTGATAGTCTTATGGAGGTACCCTGTATGTAACAGCGTTTTTAAGATTCTTTTTCTTAAAGTTTTGACATTTTAATTATAATGTGCCTTGATGTGGATCTCTTAGGGTTTACCTATTTGGAACTCTGCTTACTGGACTTGGATGTCTGTTTCTGTCCCCAGATTAGGAAAGTTTTCAGCCATTATTTCTTCAAATAAAATTTTTGCCCCTTTCTCTCTTTCTTCTCCTTTTTGGACCCCTATAATGTGGATGTTATTCTGTTTGATTTTGTCCCACAGGTCCCTTAAGCTGTCTTCACTTACTAAAATGTCTGGGGTTTTTTTGTTTGTTTGTTTGTGTTTTGCTTTTCTGTTTGTGTTATTTCTACTGCCCTGTCTTCCAGATTGCTAATCCAGACTTTTACTTCATCTAGTATGCTGTTTAACCCTATTTGTATTTTCCAGTTCAGCTATTGTATTCTTCAACTCTGTGATCTGTTTGGCACTGTCCCGTATTTTACATGTCTCTGTTGAAATTCTCACTGTTTTCATCCATTCTCCTGAGTTTGGTTAGAATCTTTATCACCATTACTTTGAACTCTTTATTAGGTAGATTATTATCTCTGTTTCATTAAGGTCTTATTTTATTCTTTCTTTTGGAGAAGGTTTTTCTGTCTCCTCATTTTGTTTGACTCTCTGTGTTTGTTTTTATGTATTAGGTGAAAGAGCTACTTCTTCCAGTCTTGAAGTAGTGGCCTTGTATAGCAGATGAACTGTGAGGTCCAGAAACGCTATCCTCTGTAGCTGCCAGAGCCAGGCACTCAAAAGGCATTCCATGTGTGAGCTCTGTGTGTGACTTCCTGCTATGGTGGGGTCATGGCTGTGGTGCAGGGGTGTGGGGAGCCCTCACTGTCACTGGCAGGTTAGAGAGAAAGGGCCAAAGTGGTGCCTGCCAGTGCCAGCACTAGCAAGGCAGAGAGAGAACTCAAAGATGGTACCTACCAGTGCCTTTGTCCCTTTAGAGAGTCCCAGCTGATTCCTGCCTTCCAACAGAAGCCCCAAGACAGCAAGTGAATCTCCTTCACACATGGTCCAGGCACCCTTCAAATTGTCTCTCTTTTTTTTTTAAATATATTTATTTATTTTTGGCTGTGTGGGTCTTTGTTTCTGCGTTTGGGCTTTCTCCAGTTGCTGCAAGTGGGGGCTACTCTTTGTCGTGGTGCACAGTCTTCTCATTGCAGTGGCTTCTCTTGTCGCAGAGTATGGGCTCCAGGCATGCGGGCTTCAGTAGTTGTGGCACGTGGGCTCAGTAGTTGTGGCTTGTGGGCTCTAGAGCACAGGCTCAGTAGTTGTGGTGCACGGGCTTAGTTGCTCCGCGGCATGAGGGATATTCCCGGACTAGGGATCAAACTGTGTCCCCTGCATTGACAGGCAGATTCTTAACCACTGTGCCACCAGGGAAGCCCCCAACTTATCCCTCTTGTGACAGATACTGGGGCAAGTGAGTCTGCATGTAAGCCTTTTAAGTGGTGTTTTAAGTGTTGTTAATCATTCTTATGCATCACAATATTTCAGTGAAATAGAAATAAAAGCTAATTTTATAGGTGAACCAAATGGTAGAGAGCAAATTTGAAGTTGACACCTATTGTTCAGAAACAAAGTTTGAGGACATAAGATTTTACCATGATCCATCCCTGTGGTCCCTGTGGCTGCAGTTGGAATACTCTTCCTGTTTCTCCCCTAGGAATTATTGCCCCAATTAGCTTAACCCTTTGAGAGTAAATTCTATGATTTTTGTAGGCTCTCTAATGGTTCAAGAGAAAACTAGAGGTAGAACACACAGCTCCAGAGTTTGCAGCCCATTGCATAGTCCAGAAAATATCACCGGCTCTCCTCTCCCCTTGTAAAACAAAAAAAAAAAAACATATCAACCTTTGCCTCACAGGTAATCAATGAATAATAAAGGGCAGAGAAGGATGGCTGTGACTGATCAGGAGCTGCCCTATGTGCTCTAGGACATGGATTGAGACCATTAATCTGATTTTTCTACATAACAACAAGGCTCCACTTTGCATTCAGAGAGGCTTTTTATCCAAAGCTTTCCAAGTGCACCACTCCAAGGAAATGGCTCATAATTATTTCCTCATTTTCACTCCTGTCCAGAGAAGATTTGAGTCATGATCAAAGAGAAAGCAGGTTGCTGATTAATCCATATCAACCGTCATCCAACAGACTCATGGTGTAAAATATTACCTGAACTTTTAAAACAAATAACTAATTTCCATTTAATTGATTTTTGACCTTGAGCCATATTTTTCTATTGTAATTTTAACTTAAAACAAAACTGAGCTATCACGTAACTATCAACCAGCAGAGAGGGCATGGCAAGGAAGAAAGAACTCGATTTAATGCAGGGTAACTTTTATCAGCTTTAACTATTATTCTAACATGCTTCCTTCTTTTAACAAAATATCTACATAAAAATTGTCTGATGTCTAATAAATGTCTAATCAAAATTGTCGTCCAAGACTAGAACTAAAACAGACCATATAGTTGCCTGATCTAAACCTTAAATCTGACAGATGAGAAGACTGAGACCCAGAGTTTTGTGCAATGTGCTCAAAGTTATACAGTTAATAAGTGATAGAAATAATGCTGAAACTAAATCAGGCACTTACTTTTACAAATACAAAAAGTCGGACCCTAAGATTTTAAGTCATTTTTTCAAGCGTGTGCTGGTTGGTGGAAGGACCAGAAATAAAGTGTGGGTCACTTCCAGGCTGTCCCAAATATATTCTGGACTCAAGGCAAGAGTACCTATGGAAGCTACATGACATGTACACTTAGACCTTATTAATCAAGCTCAAAAATTGTTAAATAAAATATGTTGTATACTTCTACTTTGACAAACATACCTCATCATAACGTGAAATGTTTGGTTTGAATGAAGTTCTCAGTTCTTGTGCTCCTTGGAGCACTTGAAAAGACCTAACTGTTAGCATACAGCCCTTGGTCTGCAGCTCACCACCATTTTTTCATTCCCGGCTCCATCTCACACCACTACAGGCCTCCCAGGCGTAACTTTGGACAGCCCAGTCTGCAAGTCCAGGCACGTCCAAGCCCCATCTACACTCCTCATACACTCTTGGCCAACTCTAAGGCCTAAGGGTGCACTTTCTAGAGATGGAGTCTGCCTTTGGGATCACAGACCAAGGCAAGAGGCCTGCTTGGGTGGAGAAGCTGGCTCATAACTGTTGCTCAGTGCATTTCAGAATCCCAGCAAAGCAGAACTTGGTCTAGTGGTGGTGGTGGAGAAGTGGGTGCTGCCTCTGGCTGGGCATGTTCTATTGGCCCTGCAGACTGCTTGTCATAGTAAAGTATAGATAGGGGAGGACCAGAGTTGGGGGCTTGTAAAATGCAGAGGCCTAAAGCAGGGGTCTCTCTTGCCCTGATCTAAAGGAAACAATTGTCTACCCCTTAGTTCTGTGTTTTTCTGACTCTACCAGGATAACCCTTTGGGATGTAATTGTTCAAAACACTTCATTGTCCTTCAAAAAGAAAATCTTAATTTCTCATCCCATTTTCTATTTTAATCAAAACAGATAGATCAAGTGTTGGGGTGTTAATAATTCTCTAACTCTTCTCAGACTAGAATTTATTTCAGTTGTTGACCATCTTTGTAAATCCCAATTATGTATACCATTCTCAGTGAACACATCTTCTTTCTGTTAGACTCCTATGAGAAAAGTATGTTAATTCCAGACTCCAAGGAAGTAGAGGGATTTATAAAATTTGGATGTATTTTAGGACTATTTACTAAAGAATTTCAATATAGTATATGGTGAAAGGTTAAAAAAAGTGGTACTTGCTTTATCTTAGAGATGACAGTGCTAAGAGATAAATTAACAATCATCTTCAAGTTTATGGTTGATACTAAATGAAGGAAGACGGCCAATTGTCTCTCTGGCTTCAACTGTGAGTAGTGCCAAAAATTTGAAAAGTAAAAATTGAATACACAATCTAGATTTTTCTGACAGTATAAACGTTTGTTATAGACATCACCCACGCATCCACACACACCCACACACATACACACTTTTCAGTAATTTAATCTGTTGTTCTTTTTCTGAATATTTTCTCAGACATACTTTCACTGTTGCTTTTCAGATACCATTTCTTTAAACCACCCCACTTCCTCTTCATCTAGAGGAGATGCAGGAAGACAAAAATGTAAGATTTTTTAAAGGTCTTTTCCCCATTTCTTCCTTAATTTTATGATAATGTAAGAAGTAAATATTATTATCCCTACTTCACATATGAAGAAATTGAGCATTAATGACAAAAGAAATCCCATAAGCTACAGAATAATCACGTGGGAGATATAGGGCTCAAACCCAACATATGAGTACATACCTAAGGCCCCTTTGTCTATATCAAGTATCTTCCAAACAGAAATAATCAGTTCCAGACTGAACACCAATGATTAGGTCCAGCAATAAATGGGGAAGAGAAGAAAACTCTCCCATACAGAAGAATTCCAAGTAATTTATATAGTTACACTGCTTCTAATGAAGTGACTCCCCACTCCTCAAGTGTGGGCTGTGCATAGTGACTTTTTCCAAAGAGGACAGTATGAAGAATGGGAAAAAGAGTAACTTTACAGTGGAGAAGGCTGACAAACAGGGTAAAAAATTTTATTCATTCACTCACTAGACAATATTTATTGATAGCCTTTTGTTTTAGTTTTAGTTTTTGTTTTGCGGTACGTGGGCCTCTCACTGTTGTGGCCTCTCCCGTTGTGGAGCACCAGTTCCGGACGCGCAGGCTCAGCGGCCATGGCTCACGGGCCCAGCCGCTCCACGACACGTGGGATCCTCCCGGATCGGGGCACGAAGCCGTGTCCCCTGCATCGGCAGGCAGACTCTCAACCACTGCGCCACCAGGGAAGCCCCATAGGCAATATTCTGAAAGAGCAAATATGGCAACTTTTGCTTCTAGCCATGACTGAATAACTGATGCCAGACTTGCCTTCTCACCACAAACAACTATAAAGTTGGAAAAACTATATGAAAAATACTTGTTTTTAGGGATTGGATAATATGCAGCCCATAACTGTACTCCTTTAGAAAAGGAAGGAGTTGAGCCCCATATTTGTTTTGGCTTTTTGCCTGCGGGTAATTTTTAGAGGGGTAGTCCAAAGTAAGATGAGTGGGACAAAAGTCAGAGTTCAGGGCTACCAAAGTATTGGAAACGTGTCGGGAAGGGCACCAGAACGTAGAGAGCCATGTAGAAACTGTTCCAAATCCACATGAGGCTTCCCTGTGGATCTTTGGCCAAAGGCTTGGCTGTGCATATACAAGTCCAGATAATTTTAAATCTAGTAGAGAGTAGTTGCTCTGAGGCTGAGAACTGAGCAAAGACTGCTGAGGTATAAAAGATAGAACAGATAACAGAATTTATTCAAGTCTAGGAGATATTGGACACTGCAGCTCAATCAGAGTGCAGGACTACTCTGAACTCCTTGGTCATTCGTCTTAGATCCCAAAAAGACCATATCTTAACAGTAAAAACCACACCCTTGAGTAAGGGACTCACCCTTGGACTAAGAACAAAAACTAAAGAATCCTATCCAAATAAATAATAAAGCAAATCCCGAGGGACTCTAAATGAGCTGGCAGTCATTTTTACAAACTTTTTTCAGTTTAATTGAGATATAATTGACTGTAACATTTGTATTTGTGTAAGGTGTACAACATAATGATTTTATATATGTATATTGCAAAACGATTACCACAACAAATTTAGTTAACATCCATCACCTCACATTGTTACACTTTTTCCTTTTGAAGAGAACTTTTAAGATCTACCCTCTTAACAACTTTCAAATACACAATACAGTATTGTTAAATTATAGTTATAGTTACATATACATATACTGTTATATTTAAATGTTTGCCAGAACAAATTCTACATTCTTTAAGAAGACAGCATAAACCAGACTTCCTCCAGTGCATGTTTCATAGTATCCAGGATAAAAATTTTAAATTACTATATATTCTCTACTTCTATGAATTTGATTATTTTAGATACCTCATTTAAGTGGAATTATGCAGTATTTGTCCTTATTTCAGTTAGTCTAATGTTTTCCAGGTTCATTTATGTTGTCATAAATGACAGGATTTCCTTCTTTTTTAAGACTGAATACTATTCCATTGTATGTATATAACATATTTTCTTTATACATTCATCTATCAATGGACATTTGGGTTGGGGTTGTGGGGAGAGGGGAAAATTGGAATTGTTATTTAATGGGTATAAAGTTTTAGTTATGCAATTTAATACATTCTAGAGATCTGCTGTATCAATAGTTAACAAAACAGTATTGTACACTTTAAAATATGTTAAGAGGATAGATACCATGTTAAATGCTATTACCATAGACACAGATACACATGCACAAACACAAACACAAAACAGAAAAGAATGCAAGGAAATTTTTGTAGGTGATGAATATATTTAGTACCTTGATTGTGGTGATAATATCATAGGTGTATGCATATATTCAAACTCAGCAAAATGTATACATTAAATGTGTGTAACTTTTTATATATCAATTACAACACTAAATCTTAAAAAAAGAAAAAAATACTATATAGCTGAAAAAGGAGCAAAGTGAGACTCACAATCAAAAAAAGTAGTCAATGCAAACAGACTATAAGGTGGTCCAGAAATTAGCAGATAAGGACTTTAATAAATATGTGCAAGGTCTTAATGAAAAATGATGGACATAATGCATGCACAGGTATGTAATTTCAGCAGAGAAATGGAACACATTTTTTAAAAAGCCAAAAGGAAATTCTACAACTTCAAAGTACAATATCTGAAATGAAAATGTCATTGAATGGGATTAACAGATTAGAGATAGCAGAAGAAATGTTTAGTGAACTTGAAGGGAGATTAATAAAGACAATCACATTTGAAAAACAAGGAGGAAAAAGAATGAAAAAAGAAAGAAGGGAACAAAAAGAGCCTTAGAGATCTGTGAGATGTCAAATGGTCTAGGATACACTCAGTTGGAGTCTCAAAGGAGCGGAGAGAGCATCTGAGGGGAAAGTTTTTCGAAGAAGTAATGGCTGAAAATTTCCCAAATTTTATGAAAAACATAAACCTACAGATTCAAAAAGTGCACTAAACTTCAAGCAAGAAAATTCTAAGAAAACCACATTTAAGGATATCACAGTCCAACTCCTGAAAACTGACAATAAAGAGAAATATCTTGATAGGAGTTTATTAGTTTTCTACTGCTGTGTAACAAATCACTACAAGCATAGAGGTTTACAACAATACCCATTTATTATCTCTCAGTTCTTTGGGTCAGAGGTCCAGGTGGAATGAACTGGGTTCTCTACTCAGCATCTGAGAAGTTTGAAATCAAGGTGTTGGTTGGACTGGGCTCTTATCTGGAAGCTGTGGGGAAAAATCCACTCCAGATTCATTCAGGTTGTTGGCAGGAAGCAGATCTTTGTGGTTGTAGGTCTGAGATCCTTGTTTCCTTTAGAGCTGTCAGTCAGAGGCTACTGTCTGCTCCTAGAAACCACCTACATTTCTTCTCACATTGTCCCTTCTATCTCCAGTACCGGCAATGATGTATCAACTCCTGCTCACATCGAATCTTTCTTCCTCTTCCCCTCCCAGCTGGAGAAATTCTCTGTTTTTAAAGGTCTCACATATTTACATCAGGCCCACCCAGGTAATCCCCCTTTTGATTAACTTAAAGTCAACTGATCAGTAACCTTAATTACATCGGCAAAATCCCTTTTGCCTTGTAATGTGGTCAGGGCACAGTATCTCATCATATTCACAGTCCCAAGACTTAGGATAGCAAATCTTGGTGGGGAGGAGGTACTTCAGGATTCTACATACCACAAGGAGCCAGCCAGAAAAGAAACATTGCATAAACATTACATAAATTTGCCTTATTTCTTATCAGAACAATGTGTGACAGTAGACAATGAAATGACACTTAAAAGACAGAAAGAAGGAAAAGAAAAAAAGAAAGAAAGAAACCCAGATTTCCCTATCCAGCAATATAGCTTTTGAAAATAAGGTAAAATAGAAAACATTTTCAGATAACTAAAAACAGGGAGAACTCATGGGACCTGTAGTACAAGAAATGTTAAAGGAAGTTATTCAGGCTGAAGGAAAATAAGGTCAGCTTAAATTGACATTTACTTCAACGAAGAAAGAGCATTGAAAAGGATAAATATAAAAACTTATCTTTTTTTTTTTACATTTTTTTTTTAAAGACAACTGACTTACTAAAGGAGAAGCAGGCAAATTCCATTGTCCATGGGCCAAATCCAGCTCACAGTCTGTTTCTGTATGGTCTGATAGTTAAGAATGCAGGATAGGAGGAAAATAGAAAAAAAAAAAAAAAAAGACTAGAAAAACTAGAAAACAAAGAGGAATATAGTAGAATTAAATCTAACTAAAATGATGATTTCATTAAATATAAATAGACTAAACACTCCATTTAAAAAGGAAAGATTGTCATACTGCATAAAAAGGAAAGATTGTCATACTGGATAAAAATATAACTGGTGTCCTTATAAAAAAAATGAAGAAACACCAGAGACTCTCTCCCTCTGCCACAGGTGGACAGAGCAAGAAGGTGGCATTTACAAACCAGGAAGAAAGTTATCACCAGAAACTGACCCTGCTGGGCCTTAATCTTGGACTTTCAGCTTCCAGAACATGTCTGTTGTTTAGTCCCCAGTCTATGGTGTTTTTTTTTTTTTTCTTATATAAGCTTGAACAGACTAAGAGAATTGGGAAAAGGTATCCAATGCAAACCATAAGAATAAGAAAGATGGTGTGTGTAGATTAAAAACAGGCATCAAGGGCTTCCCTGGTGGTGCAGTGGTTGAGAGTCTGCCTGCCGATGCAGGGGACACGGGTCCGTGCCCCGGTCCGGGAATATCCCACATGCCACGGAGCAGCTGGGCACGTGAGCCATGGCCGCTGAGCCTGCGCGTCCGGAGCCTGTGCTCCGCTACGGGAGAGGCCACAGCGGTGAGAGGCCCCAGCGGTGAGAGGCCCGCATACCGCAAAAAAAACCCCCCAAAAAACAGGCATCAAGGCAAATTGTGTTACCAGAAATAAAGAAAGGCATTTCAAAACAATAAAAGGGTCACTTCTTTGGGAAGACATAAAATTATAAATGTGTATACACTGAATACGAGAACCTCAAAATACATGAACAAAAAAACTGACGAAACTGAATGGAGAAATAGATAAATACACAATCATCATCAGGAATTTTAATACCCTCCTCTTAACAATGGATAGAACAGGTAGGCAAAAATCAGCAAGAATATAGAAGATTTGGACAACACTACGAATCACCTTGACTTAATTAACATCCATAGAACATTCCATCCAACAACAAAAGAACACATTATTATTTTTTTTTAAGAACACATTATTTTTAAGTGAACATGAAAAATTCACCAAGATAGGCCATATGCTGGCCCATAAAACTAGTCTCAATTAATTAAAAGTAGTAAAATCATAAAGAATATGTTTTCTGACAAGAGTGGAATTAAATTACATATCAGCAACATTATTTCTAAAAAGCCCCAACTATTTGGAAATTAACTACACACTTCTAAATAATTTAAGGTTTAAAATAAAGTATAATAGAAATTAGATGTTTTGAATAGAATGATAATTAAAACACAACCTATCAAAATTTGGGAAATGCAGCTCAAGCAGTGCTTAGAAAGATATACATAACATTAAATGTCTACATTATCAAAAAAGCATGGCATAAAATGATCTAAATTTCCATCTAAAAAAGTTAGCAAAGGAATAAAGAAGGAAATAGTAAACATAAGAGAAATCAATGAAAAAGAAAATGTAAAGTAAGGAAAGAGGGGCTATGAGTGCTACAGACATTAAAATGTAATAAGGAAATATGATGAGCAACATTATGCTAATAAATTATACAACTTAGATAAAATAGAAAAACGTCCTGAAAAATACAAATTACCAAAATTAACATGTGGATTTAAATATCCCTGTATCTACTAAAAAAAAAAAAACCCCAAAATAAAAAGTCTTCTTTCCTCCTCCCCCTAAAATCCAGACACAGATGGTTTGATTAGTAAATTTAATAACATCTTTTAGCAAGAAATAGTACCACCCTTATACAAATTCTGTCAGGAAACAGACAAACAGGGATTATCTCCCAACTAGTTTTATGAGGCCAATGTAACTGTGATACCAAAACCTGACACAAACATTACAAGGAAAGAAAATTACAGATCAACATCTCTTAAAAGTATTGATAAATCATCAGCAAATTGATTCCAGCAGTTTATGAAAAGGATAGGATGATGATCATGTGTCATGATCAAGCAAGGTTAATTCCAGAAATGCAAGGTTGGTTTAACATTTGAAAAACAATCAGTGTAATTTGCCAAATTTATAAAATAGAAGAAAAAAAAAAGATCACCTTGGATAGGTACAAAAAATATTTAACAAAATTCTACACTTATTTTTTTTTTTTTTTTGCGGTACGCGGGCCTCTCACAGTTGTGGCTTCTCCCATTGCGGAGCACAGGCTCTGGACGCGCAGGCTCAGAGGCCATGGCTCACGGGCCCAGCCGCTCCGCGGCATGTGGGATCTTCCCGGACCGGGGCATGAACCCATGTCCCCTGCATCGGCAGGTGGACTCTCAACCACTGCGCCACCAGGGAAGCCCTACACTTACTTTTCATTAAAATAGAATCCCAGTCAAAATCCCAGCAGGCCTTTTTAATTTTTTTTAATTAAAGGAAACTTACAAGCCAATTCTAAAATGTATATGGAATTGTAGGAGCTTGAATAGCCAAGACAAATTTGAAAAAGAAGTGAAAAGCTGAAAGATTTATACTACCTGACTTTAAGACTTATTGTGAAGCTATAGTAATCAATACAATGTGGTACTGACATATAAGTGGGCTAATAGATCAGTGAACTGAAAAGAAAGTTTAAAAATAGACCCACACTTACACAGTAAATTTTTTCTCTATCAAGGTATCAATCTTTTTAATAAATAGTGCTCTAAAAATGGATCAAGCATATGGAAAGCAATGAAACACAAATCCTACTTCCTATCATAACCAAAAGTTAATTCAAGAAGGATTAAAGATGTAAACATACAATCTAAATCTATAAATCTTTAGAAAATAAACACAGGCAAATATCTTCACAGTACTGAGGTAGGCAAATATTTCTTAGGGAGCAGGAAGAAACCAGTAACCATAAAAGAGAAAAATGAGAAATTAGACCATGAAAGTGTAAACCTTCTGCTCATCAAAAGACAACATGAAGACAATAAATAGACAAGCCACTGACTGGGAATATATAAAGAGCTGAGAAAGCAGTTTTATCCAGAATATACAAAGAAGTTTTACAAATGGAAAATAAAAAGGAAAATAACAGAATAAAAAAGTGAAAAAGAGACTTAGACACTTTGCAAAAGAAGACATTCAAATGGTGGAAAATGTACACAAAAATGTTCCCAGCATTATTAGGGAAATGCAAATGAATATCATACCTGCTAGAATCACATTCTGCACACCTGCTCCAAAAGGGAAGAATTAAAGAGAGATTATACCAAATGTTAGTGAGAAAGTAGAAAAATTGGACCTTTCATACACTCCTGTTAAGAATATTAAATGGTACAGTTTTTTTTGAAAACTCTTTGTCAGTTTCTTACAAAATTAAATATACACTTAGTCCATGACCTAGCAATTATACCCTTACATATTTACCCAAGAGAGTTTAAAACAAAGGTCCAAAAGAGACTTCTATATGAATGTTCATAACAACTTTATTTATAATAGCCCCAAACTGGAAACAACCCAAAAGGTCCATCAACAGGAGAAGATATAAACAAATTATGGCATATTCATACAACAGAATACTTCTCAACCATAAGAAAATAATAAACCACCAATATACCCAATAACGTTGATGAATATCAAAATTGTCAGAACTGAAAGAAGCCAGACACAGAAGAATAGATATTGTTTGATTAAATTTATATGAAGTTCAAGAATGTGGAGATGGAATTCAAAACAGTGGTTGCTTATGAGGTGTATGAATTTCTTGGATAAAAGTGGAAGAAACATTTTGGGGTGATGAAAATATTTTATATCTTGACTGGAGTGTTTAATTTGTTGGAATTCATTGAATTGTATAATAGGATGCATATATTTCTCTGTATGCAAATTTTACCTAAATTTTTAAAATTGACAACATAGAAGTTGAATTAAAACTATCCTCCAGGGCCTCAGTAACATATTTAGACACATGGGTACACGTGAGCAAATTAACAAGCAGAAAATCTAAAAAGAGTAGGCAGAAAAGTTAGACAGTGTCATGCCAATACCACCCAAGCTGTTTACAGCCTGTCTGTAATAGGTTTCTCACAAGTGGAAAAACAGACAGCCCCATATTTGCACTGTCAACTTTGATTATGGAGGACAGCATGGGGATTGGACTACTGCCGCCATTATTATCCATCACCAGCAAAACACTTCAAGGATATCCAGCAGGTAATCTTTGAATACAAAACAAATATTGCAGAGAAACTTTGACAGCTCTGGACCCATAGGAGGCTATATAAAGAACCACTCAATAGGGAAAGCTGTTGATGAATTTGAAAGACTGTTCAGGGTATCTGGTGAGAACAGAGTGGGAGTCCAGACGGAAGAAGTAAATCAAAGTACACGACCAGATTGAGATTTTTAAACTCTGAGCCATGAAGATGGCCTGAATCTTGCCTTTCTTTAGGAAAAAAATGCTGTAACCACAAAGGCCTCTGAGGGAAGTTAAAGGCACACATGAAACTCCAGAGAAAAGAATTCGCAAGAGAAAAATATTTTACAGTTATTTTCAAATAACTTTACCAGTGACATAGTCATATATTGTTGCTTCAAAACTAAATGAAGGAAATAAGGAACTTATTTGTGGATGAGCTGTATGTCAAAAGCAGGACAATTCTGAGACTGAATTTCATTAGTGCTGTGGTCAGGAGAAGAAAATGATGCAAAACATCAAGAAATGGTGGAATGATGCAATCAAAGCATTTTACTAAGCTAATAAAGAGTGGACAAAACAGAAGACAGTGACAAAACAAGTACAGTTTGCACAGATTTTAGTAACATTATCACTCATTCACTGATGACGGGAGCAGTTGTTGATATATACTGGACAAGCATGTGATCTCTGGTTCTTGGATTCTTAGTTTGATGAGCAGGCTGAACCTCTCATTGACCATGTTTGGAAACATAATTCACAGGCAGTATACTAGTTTCGCTGAAGCTGTATTTCATAAAAAGAGAAATTTCACATCTTTTTGCATTGCAAGAGAAAACAAATCAGTATATTTGCAGATGTAATCAGTACCAATCAGGTTCAAGTAACACCTCCCCTCTTCATTTAAAAAAAAAATCAAAGAGAGTAAGCTTGACATAAAAATTGCATTTGTAGTTTAATGTAATTGTATTGCTTTGTAATGTATCAAAATCACATTCTCTCCTTTTTCTTTCTTTTTTTTTTTTTTTTACTGTAAGCTCAAGAGCCGCTGAGGAAGGATGGCTATACCTGATTAAAATCTAAAAGCCACTAAGCCACAAATGCATTGTCAACACAGTGACACTGTAGTTTAAAAAGGGCATATGAACTTCAGACTAGGAGAGTGAGAGAAACCCAGCAGCCAGAATCCCTGCTGATGGAGAATGAAATATTTTATAGAATGAAGGTAATTTTTTTTTATTAGGGGTAGTGATTGAGAGATGACACTCAGAGATCTTAGTAACAAGCCCCTGCCTATCCTTTCCCTGAGAATTCCTGGTCAGAAAAAGCTAGAGTGCCATGGTATGTCTGTGACAACCTGGATGTTCCCAGCCAGCCCATGGACTACCGAGGCCTCCAGGAAAAAGACCTGTAAGGCTTATCTCCCAGTTTTCTCCAGTCCCAAGAAGGATGAATGGAGCTCCGAATTGCTCAGGATAAAGAATATTTTTAAACAGAGGCTGTATCAGTGGATAGAAGCTTTCACTATGTGAAGATAATAAAGCAAAACAGCAGGGAGCTGGGAAGAAGGGCGATCTTTCTTTCCTTTTCTCTCTCTTTGAACTGCTTCTCCTATGCTTCATGAGAGGTAAGACAAGACCCCAGATCTGTTCTCTCTTGGGCTTCACTTCCATCACTGTGTTTCAGGGTAATCCGTGTTGTGATGCTTTCCAGAACCCTTGTAGGAAGAGCTCTTGGTATCTGGGTTTTCTCTCCCTCAAAGCATTCTGTTTCTCTGCCATCATCTGAGAGATGCATGCCTCCTGCACCATCCTCCAAAAACATTGATTATGATGATGATAATGATAACATAATAATAATAAATAATATTAATAAAATCCCAAGGCAAGAAATTGAGCTAGCTCTGAACTAGCCATTGAGAGGGAACTTTCTGACCTGCTCTTTCTCCAGCCTCTTTTCTAGTCTTCTGCATGTATCTAGACTAGGTCACTATCAAATTGCATTGAGACTTAGGACCCAAGCCCTTAACTACTAAAAAAAGTATTTCTTGGCCAAGGGCAATCTCTAGTCTAGACTTCTCCTCTGAACTCCACAACTCCAAGGCCTGTCTCATCCTTGGTATCTCCATTTGGCTGTCCCATGGGTGCTTCAAACTTAATATGTCCAAACTAAAACTCTCATTCTCCCCACCCAACCTATTTCTATTCCTCTCCATTTTAGTAAAGGGCATCTAGTTGTTAAAGTCAAATTTCGTTATATTTGATCTCTTTCACTTCCTTACTTACCCCATATTTAATCCCTCAACACATCTTGCCAATACCACCTACAAACTTTATCTTGAATTCTCCACTTCTAGACCCGGCCAACCATGTATTATATCTTGTCTTGATTATGAGATAATAAGTGTTGTTTCAAGCCATTACATTTTGTGGTAATTCATTATACAGCAGTAACAAATGCAGTTCCATTATATAAAATGTGTATAATGATACTTAACATGCAGAGCTATTTTGAGGATTAAAAGTAATATAACATGAGCATCTCACATATTATAGGTATTCAATAGAGAGTTGAACCTAAAAATGGAATATATTACTATGGGAAATGGAAACCCACAAAATCTGGGGGTAATCAATAAATGCTTATTGATAGTATGTAAATATTTTCCATCTGGAAAGGGAAATTTAGAAAGTTTCCTGAAAATCTCAAGGAAGAATATATTTTATACACCATCCATGTGTTTCCTATATTTTATATCAGAAAATATAAAAGAATAGTAATACTTTGAACATTCCAGGTTGGAAGAGACTAAAGGCAGGTCACAAGTAAATGCAACATGCGATTCTGGACTGAATCTTGGAAAAAGAGACACCGTAGAAAGATTTGGAAAAATTTTAATGTGTTTCATTGACTCAAAGTTACTATTACATCAATATTGATTTGCTGATTTGGATGGTTGTATTATGGTTATGTAGGTGTCTGTCAAGTCTCTATACTATGTTTTGGAGATTTATATACCACAGTATTTCGGGGAGAATGAGGTATTATGACTGCAACTTGCTCTCAAAGAGCTCAGGAAAAGAATAATAACAATAGATTGAGTGAGAAAGAGAGAAGAAAGAGGGAGGGAGAGAGAAAAGGTGATAAATCTGATAAAGTGTTAGCTGAGGAGTCTAATTGAAAGGGATACAGGAGTTCTTTGTACTGTCGTTATAATTTTTCAGAAAATATAAAGTTACTTCAAAATAAATTATTAAAGCATTTAACATATTATTTTAATTATTCATTCTTATATATTTGATTCATATGACAAGCTGCCGTTGCAGGTTATATAGTGTTTCCTAAAAATTCATATGTTGAAGTCCTAACACTCAGTACCTCAGAATGTGGCCTTATTTGGAAGTAGGGTCAATGAAAATGCAATTGTTAAGTCAAGATGAGGTTGTACTGGAGTAAGACGGGCTCCTAATCCAACATGGCTAGAGTCGTTGTAGAAAGGAAATTTGGTAATAGTCATGCACACAGGGAGAATGCCAGGTGAAGATTAGGACAGAGATTGAGGTGATGCTTCTAGAAGCCAAGGAAGGCCAAAGATTGCCAGCAAACCACCAGAAAGGAGGACAGAGGCATGGAACAGATTCTTTCTTATAACCCTCAGAAAGGACCAACCCTGATGACACCTTGAACTCAGACTTCCAGCCTCCAGAACTGTGAGAAAATAAAGTTTGTTGTTTAAGTCACTTAGAGTATGGTTTATTGTTATAGCAGCCCCAGGAAACTAATAACACTATCTGTAAATATTTAGGGAAATAAAATGGGGAAACTAGAGTACTGCAGTGAGATGAGATGATTGGAAGGGGCATTAAAATTTTTCTCTGGATCAGAAAAAGAGGGAGAGAAGTATCTGGTATTTCCTTACTTGTTCAATGTATATTTATTTTTTATAATGTGACAGGCTCTGTTCTAGCCACAGAGACATAGTAGTCAACTGTCCAGCCAAAGCTCTTGCCCTCTTAGAGCTTATATTCTAATGGAGGGAGATAATAAACCAGTGGAAATAAATGTTATGAAGAAATGTTGAAAAAAATAGGGTGAAGAGATAAAGAGTAATATAGCCTCTTATTTTAGAGGAGTGAATCTGAGAAGATCTCTCAAAGACAATACAATGAGGGAATGTAAAAGACTTTTCAGAGCTTTGAGGAGAGCAAGTGCATAGCAGAAAGGAATTTGGAGTGTGAAGGAAAAGCAGGAAGGCCTTTGTGGCTGGAGCAGAATAAGAAATGGGAAGAGTAATTAGAGATTGCATTGGAAAAGTAGCCAAGGATAAGATAATGTAGGAACTTTAGATCATGATAAGGATTTTAAATTTTATTCTAAGTGTCAGGCAAAGCCACTTCAGTGTTTTAAGCACTGGGCTGACATGAACAGATTTATATTTTCCTTTTTTTTTTTTTGATGTAGACTACTTTTAAAGTCTTTATTGAATTTGTTACAATATTGCTTCTGTTTTATGTTTTGTTTTTTTGGCCGCAATCCATGTGGAATTTTAGCTCCCCAACCAGGGGTTGAACCCGCACCCCCTGCATTGGAAGGCAAAGTCTTAACCATTGGAACACCAGGGAAGTCCCCAGATTTATATTTTCAAAGGGTCCCTCTGGTTTCTCTGAACAGAAATTAGGAGGGGTTGCACAGGGGTGCGGATACCCCTTAGGGAACTGTGCTCCAGAGCTACTCTACTTCTTTCCATCCTGGGTCCCTACAGCCTGACCTTTCTGTGCTGCATCAAAAATTTCTTTGACTTCTGGCTTCCAGTTGTGTTCAGCCAGTGGGAGCCACTGAGAGAAAACTGAGAGGAGAGTGAAGTCTGTATATTTAATTCCTCAGCTTCCTACTTGCAAAGTTTCTGAAGATTGACTGCATCTCTCTATCAAGGGCCACAACTACTGTCAAGTAGCCCCTAATTTCTCTAATTTTGGTTCCAACTCCCTCTGTTTATCGACTCAGGTCTTTGAGTGGAAATGCTTCCCCATTAATAACTAGTTCTGAGTTATAAAACTTATCTCTGTTGTTTTCCCTAACCCACACTTTACCTTTCAAAATAATCTCTTTAGGGCTACCCTGGTGGTGCAGTGGTTGAGAGTCTGCCTGCCGATGCAGGGGACATGGGTTCGTGCCCTGGTCTGGGAAGATCCCACATGCCGTGGAGCAGCTAGGCCTGTGAGCCATGGCCGCTGAGCCTGCACGTCCAGAGCCTGTGCTCCGCAACGGGAGAGGCCACAACAGTGAGAAGCCCGCGTACTGCAGAAAAGCAAACAAAAAAAGACACAAATTGTTCTTTAAAATAATCTCTTTATTAAATTCTCTCCTAGTTCATCAGTTTGAGTATACTGTCTTTCATGCATGCCAGACCCCTGCCAGACAGAGGAATGTTACAGTAATCTGATGTTGTCTTAGAGTAGAGTGGTCTCAGTTAAGGTAAAAAGAAGTTAGATCTGGAATGTATTTGCAAAGTAAGTTAATGGTATTTTTCTTAATTTATTTATTTTATTTATTTATTTTTGGCTGCATTGGGTCTTTTTTGCTGCACACAGGCTTTCTCTAGTTGTGATGAGCAGGGCTACTCTTCACTGCAATGCACAGACTTCTCATCACGGTGGCTTCTCTTGTTGCGGAGCATGGGCTATAGGCATGTGGGCTTCAGTAGTTGTGGTGCATGGGCTCGGTAGTTGTGGCTCAAGGGCTCTAGAACGCAGGCTCAGTAGTTGTGATGCACAGGTTTAGTTGCTCCACAGCATGTGGGATCTTCCTGGACCAACGCTCAAACCTGTATCCCCTGCACTGGCAGCCAGATTCTTATTCACTGTGCCACCAGGGAAGCCTGAGTTAATGGTATTTGATGAAGGCTAGACTGAGGGAGGTGTAAGAGAACTGAAAAAGGATGATTTTAAATATTTGGCTTGAATGTCTAGAGCACAGAGGAGAATTTAAAAGCAGCTTTTGCAAGGAGGAAATAGTTTAGTTGCATGCATGACACATTTGGAATGTTTGTTATATATTCAAATTCGAATGCTGAGTGTGTAGTTTGAGCTCAAGAGAAAGGTCAGTGTTGGAACTACAGAGCTTCTAATTCCAGGCAAAGTGGAGTAACAGGGGCTGAGTTTACCTTTTCATCTAAACCAACAAACATGTTGCAAACATATCTGAAGCAACAATTTTTAACACAGCTGATACCAGGCAATGAAGGACAGCAATACTGGAGAGACAAGAAACCAATGAGCTGAGTTGTGTTATTTCCATAACTTACGTTCTTGGGAGAGTTTACATGCTGTGGTACAAGGAGGGGAAAACAAGTAGAGCCTGGCTGACTCTCTGAGTTGAGGAGATGGAGCTGAGAGTCCTGGAAGATCAAGGAGGTAGAGTTCACAGGACAGCATATTGAAGAGGAGAAAGCTGCACAGAGAGGGAATTTCAGAGATATGCATAAGATCCCCTCAAATATTTAGCAAGGTACAGATTAGTGTATGTATGCGAGGAAATTTTCTAAGGCTGGGGAAAGAAATACTTGAAGGGTACTTGAAACTCATACAGGGCAAAAGTAGTGTGTGCCCCCACTAACCAGGTTGAAAAACCCTCATGATTCATGGGGCATGGGTAGACTACTCAGAAAGGTCTTACCTCAGCAGCAAAGATTAATAAACCCTTGGGTGAGCTCTGGCTTGGCCTTACCTAACAAATCTTAAAAGCAGGATTTGAAAGGATCAAATTGTTTGCAAGTAACTGTGTCCCAGAGCAAAGCTCAAGAATACTCGTAGGAACCCACAGACATAGAAAACAAACTATGGTTACCTAAGGGGAAAGATGAGGGCAGGGATAAATTAGGAATTTGGGAGTAACGTATACACACTACAAGTATATATAACTGAATTGCTTTGCTGTACACCTGAAACTAACACAACATTGTAAATCAACTATACTTCAATAGATAGATGATAGATAGATAAAAAGAATAATCGTAGGAATAAAATATATCCAGTACCCAACAAGTTAAAATTTACAAAGACGCCTAAAGAGCAGAAAAAACAATCAATCTAAACCAACTAAGATAGACACATATGTTAGGATTATGAGACAAAGACATTAAAGCAGTTATTTTAACTGTATCCCATATGTTCAAAAAGTTATAGAGACACAGAAAATTAAGGAGGACTCAAATAAAACTTCCAGACATATAAACTACTATGTCAGAGATAAAAATTACACTGGATGGGATTGATGACAGATTTGATATTATAGAAGAAAAGATTAGTGAACTTGAAGCCATAGAAACCATGAAAAATTGACATGTACACATTGCTAAATTTAAAATAGATAACCAACAAAGACCTACTATATAACATAAGGAATTCTGCTCAATATTCTATAATAACTTGAATGGGAAAAGAATTTGAAAAATAATAGATACATGTATATGTATAATAACTGAATCACTTTGCTGTACATCTGAAACTAACACAACATTGGTAATCCACTATACTTCAATATAAAATAAAAATTTTAAAAAAGAAACAAAAGAGAAAAAATTAGTGAAAAGAGAATTATTGAGTGGAATACTTTCAAATGGCCTAATTTACCTTTAATGGAAGTCCCTAAAGGTAGTGGAATAGAAATAATATTAGAAAAAATAGTGGACAAAAAATTTCCAAATTTGATGAAAATTATATAAATCCATATATTGGATAAGCTCAACAAAACCCTAAGTGCAAGAAATATGAAGAAAAATACAGCTGTGTACATCATAATCTAATTGCTTAAAACCAAGCTTCAAGAAAACATCTTAAACATAGCTAGAGAAAAAAGACCTATTAACCACAGAAGAACAAATATAACAATGACACCAGATTTTTCATTAGAGACCATATAAAGGAGAAGACAGAGGAGTAACATCTATAAAGTGTTGAAATGAAGTATGCAAACATAAAATTAACAATCAACAACTTACAGATAATTTAAAACTATGGAACCCAGGAAGCAAAAGGAAAAGGAAAGTCAAACAGGGGAAGAATAAGTATTAATGTAAAAAGGCCAATAGTAAAGAAGTGAAGTTGATTGGAAAGACTTTGAAACTGACCTTTGAAGAACTAACCACTGCCTATTTATGTACTTGGGCAATAAATGAGTGATAATATAACTTAAGTCAAAGTAAGACATATTGGTATGGGATCAGTTTACAATTATTGCGGGGGAAAGATTTCACTAATACTTTCATCTTCATGCTCAGAGGGGCCATACTAGGTAGTCTTTGCTGTTTTGGCCATTGTTAGAGAGGACATTTTCCTTTCGATTTTTTCTCTCTCACATCTCCACAAGGTTATACAGTGTTCAGCAGGTCCATGGAGGCCTTAAAATGGTTTTTATTTGAAAATTATTCCTAAAAATTCCTAAATTCATTCAGTTTGCTCAAAGATAAAGTTTTCTATTTTAAGATAATTTGGAATTTGTTTTGCAAATGGTGAATGGTGTGACTTAGAAGTAAATTCTGAAAGGAAAAGCAATTGAGAAAGATACTTGAGTTCATTGTGATTGTCCCTGGGGTGTGAGATGTTGAAAAAGAGAAGAGTAAGGGACAGTAAGGGAGAGAGAAGAGAAAAAATAACACAGGCTGGTGGGTACCACAAAGCCATACTTTGCACTACATAATTAAAACAAGAACAAACAGGAAGATAAGGTCTGTGGGTCTTGCTTCGGTCTGTGGCTTAAAGAAGGAAAGAGGCTGGAGTAGAAGAAAAAAACAATGATTTTAAGCATATCGGACTCCTTATTTTCAAATTTGAAAATGTGAATATGCTATTTTAAACTACTCTTCATACTGAGTGAAGTCAAAACAGAAACTTACCTGTATTCTCTATTTACTTTCTCAGTGTCCCGAATGATAGTTTTGTTTCTCTGAAATTATACTATTCTTCTCTAATTTGTCTGACAATAGACATATTTTATAGCATATTTTTAACCATTCCATCACTAGGGAATTCTACCAATATGTAATTTGAAAGCAAAGCAATTATATCACTTTGCCTGTGACATATTATACCTTTCTCTTCTTTGTCTAATTTTCTATTTCTCCCTCCCTCTCCTGCTCTCTTTCCCTCCCTCTCCCTCTATCTCTCTGATCTCTATGTCTTAATTTTACAGTGAAAAGAAAATCATTTATGTGACATTAGAGCCAAAACAGGTCTCTTGCAAGAGGTCTTCCCGTTGCAAGAGGATGCAAAGGGTAAAGAACAGGGCTAGCAATCTCCCATTATATTATGTGAGTGTAACTCTTCACAGAGTTTCCTTTCTTTCACTAGCAGCAAACATGACCAGAATTGTAGAGACTTGTACATTTAGAGACCATCTCTAAAAAGAGTCACGCTTTTATTGGTTCAGCTGAAAAGATACCACATTAGATTCTTTAGTGGTAATTCCCTAAGACAAAGAGAGGAAATTCCACTTTTTAAACACTGAAAATAGCTCCAGGATGAACCTATTTTAGAAAATTATGGTTGTTTTAAAGCATTGGAGGTTTTTGTTATTGTTGTTTGTTTGTTTTTTGCCTTACCACACAGCTTGCAGAATCTTAGTTCCCAGACCAGGGATTGAACCCAGTCCCTTGGCAGTGAAAGTCTAGATTCCTAACCACTGGGCCGTCAGGGAATTCCCTGAAGTTTTATTTTTTTAATCATCCATTGTTTAAATCTAACCTCTGGAATTATTGTAGAGAAAATTTCTATAGTCTGTTACACATGGTGATGGTACACCCCACCAGATGTCCTCATGGCCAAATGTTTTCAATAGCAATTGCAGGAGGCAGGGGTATATAGATTACCACTGGGCAATCTCTCAGTCATCTTGTGTGTAACTCATGATTTGTTAAAATAAATTGGATGTTTTACTGGGTACCAATTGTTTTAAAGCATTGAAATAAAATTGTGCAAATGTATACTGTGTCTAAATATACACATTTTCAACCATTTTAGTCTTTGGGTTAAAAATACCTGATGTCCCAAAATAATTTCACGTCTCAGATATTTTACATTTTGAATTCATCTCTAATGAAATATAATGAACAATTTCCTCCATGCTGCCTTACATAAACAAACTCTATTGATTATTTCATTGGAAACAGTGCAACCAGCTCTAACCCCCTGCAGAATTTTTCTTTTTTTTGGTGGGGAGGGGAAAGTGAGGACAGTTTTCACTGGAACAAAATGAACCATTGAGTTGTGAATCTGAACAGTGCTTCTTGTGCAGACACTACGATGAATGTTCTAACAGAACCAGGGCTAGACTTCCAAGACAATATACCCACCAGCAAGTTCAAAGTCACAGTGTCACTTTCAGAGTTAAAATGAGATACATGGATACACAAGGGTAACTCATAATTTGACATTTGTTCAAACTGATATTCTTTGAATACAAACATGTATTAGCAGATGGGTGGAACACTGAGAGGGCAAGAGCAGTATTGGTTCAGAAATCAGCGTCTTCTCAAATGTTTAGAGTCACTTAGCTTGCATTCCCCACTCAAGGAACAAAGTCTCTTTAGCAGGCATTTTAGAAGAAAAGAAATGTTCCTTAGAGGGACCCCTCTTTACAAAGCATTTTAGAGGCTATCAAGTGGTCATTTCCTCCTTAAACCAGTCTTCTGGAGGTCATGCTTCCTATCATTTCTGGTTCATGAACATTCTTTCATGAATATTATTTATCACCTACTTCATTTCAGGCACCTGTTTGTCTGGGGCTACAGGGGTTAACAAGGGGCATATCATTGGCATTTCTTCCAGTCATCTGCAGTTCCCTCTGTAAGGAGTTCTGGAAGATGCCATTTGCTACAGCTCCAAGCATTTTCAGTCACGTTGCAGTGGCCTCGTGACATTTTAGTGCCAGGTGCTAGTTCTGCTGGTTTATTCCTTCTTCTGTCTCTGAACATACTAAGTCCCCATGGACAGAAAGAACTTGACCTTCAGAAGGCCATTCACGTATTTCCTCCCTGCCAATCTAATTTGAAATGAGCTCAAACTTTAAGATTGGCAGCCCTTGTTTCTGGTCCTCTTTCTAGTGTGTCATCTTGGGGTCTTTTTAAGACACAAAACTTAATAGAAATTTTGTTTGTAGTTCTTATGGTCTCAGTATGAGCTGAGCTAGAACACACTGCACCACCCAGAAGCAGCCCAGTTCTGGGGGCTGGGAAAAGGGGGCAGTCAGAGTGCACGTCCTAGGAGACCCATTCTTCCTTAGTGCTTGGGGGTTGGGGATGTCACCTTCTTCCTCTTCCCTCCTCTGGGATCCAGGAGGGAGAGCAGATGGAATCTTAGGCTTGGGGCTTCTCTTCCACACCACACACCACTCTGAGTCCCCACGTTGGAGGAGAACTAAGGCATCTCAGGAAAGAAGGCAACAGAGGAAGGCAAAGATGTCAATCAAGAAAGATGAAGGCCAGAGGTGAGGGCTGAAGGACAATCTGAGGCAAAACACCCATTACAAGAAAAAAGCAGGGGACAAACAACGTAGAAATGATCCACAATTCCTGTGTTTTACTAACAACTTGAAGCTGGCCTAGTAAAGCTCCATGATATCAGATGGCAAGGAAGGCACCCAGGGTTCAGGAAGGCTTGAGATCTGAGCTTCTCTTGACTGTGTGGTCGGGCTGTGTGGGGCATGAGGGTTTGCAGACTTGTACTGCATCTTCCCTTCCCCGAAGGCATGAAAAGACAGGTGGGATTTTCTGTGGCCCCTGTTGAACTCACCTCTGGTCAGCTGCTCCTTTGATAACATCAGTATTACTGGGGAAAGATTTGCAATAGGTTTATAGATTTAAAATCTGTCACTTCAGTGAAACTCAGGAACAGTAAAACAAACATCAATAAACAAAAACTGGAAGCCTGTTCCGCCCTTCTATTTTGAAGAGTTCAGAGCAGATAGACAGTGGTCTGCATAGCAGGTGTTTCAGAGGTGGTAGAAATGCTATTTACTGAATCATATTGTTTCTTTTATAGATTATAATACCGCCAGACACTTTTTTTTTTTTTTTTTTTGCTGAGAATGAACCAATTTTGGAGCTTTCTCAAGCAGTCCTTTAGCACAAAAATGCATTGTTTTATGTTTTGTTGTTTCAAGAACTAGTTTCCATGCACCATTTTAACCTTAAAGCAAAGGTTAATTTACTCCATTTAGATCATGTACTAATAGTAGCTATTTTTGATTACCTGGACTTAATGGCAGAATCATAAAACAAGTTTTAAAATCTGAAACGTAAAAAAAATCTTCATTCTATAAAGGGAGGCTTTTTTTTCACATTTGTTTATCTGTACTTCTTGGCTGATTTGAAGAGAACAAAAGTGCAGCGCACTTATAAACTAGCAAAAGTGGACTTTCTTTCTTCTTGAGAAAGTAAATCAAAGGTATTCTTAGGCCCGAGGGAAATGTGTTCTGTATAAATTTTTAGCTAAAGCATACCTCAGTTATTGGCCATTTATAAAAAATGCAATAAGACATGAATATTAGAACTGAGTCATCTACTCATGTCTTCCCTCCTGACTTGCACTCATTGTCTCTCGCGATACCCCTATTCTTCCTCTCTTCCCTGACTCCAACCAAATAGACTTTTCCCCCCTGAGTTCACATTCATCACTACATTTACCTTGAACTAAAAGGTTAAATACAAAGGTGAAGATTTAAAGGCTGGGCTGGGCCACAGCATTGGGAATATAAATTATCAACCACATGACAACTGTTAAAAAGTTTCAAAGACGTCGTGTCTGTTTAAGAGCTAGGTAGCTAACTATACTTATCTAGACATGCCTGGGGTTTTTATTCTTTGTTGTATATAAACAGGGATGGGGACTGGGGAAGAGAAGTATTTTCAATATGGCAATTATTCTTCAATCCTTTCATTGTTCTTCCATATGCTGTGATGTTCTGCCTCCTAAATTCTGGAAACAACTATAAAGATTTGATAGGAATGCCTTTCATGCAAACAGATGGAGTTACTGAAAGAATAAATAAAGATATTCAGTGAAAGTTTCATGCAGAAGCAGCATACCTTCTTGAGATAACCAGGATGGGCTGATGAATATTATTAACACCACAAATTACAAAATCTTGTAAAAACATCAATATTATATTCTGCTTTAAGATAAGAAAAATCTATTTTAATCCTGTGGAGTTTAAGGGGTGTAGTTAGTGAATTCTAAAAGTTTAAGAAAGTATACCTATGAAACTGACACATGACCTCTGAAAATAAAGCAGCCAAATGATCCCAGTATCCTTCTGGCTCCATGGCATAAATGCTGAAATGTAGTGTGGCTGGTAGAAAAGCTTCTATGCTCACCAAATATTGTCTCATATTCACAGATGAACAGAAGTTCCTGCACCCCAGAGACTGTTGGACCAATAAGTCAGACCTATACTATGGGCAGATTGCATTAGGTTGGTGTGTGCGTGTGTGTATGTGTGTGTGTGTGTGTGTGTGTGTGTGTCTGTGTGCATGCACACATGCAATATTATTGACTCAAATTGTTTAATTAAATTTAAACCATTCCATGCACTCACCACAGTGCCATATTCCCAGTATGTTAAGAGAAAGTAAACACCAATTAAGGTTGATGAGATGGATGGATACCAAGAAATGATTGACTGCTTCCATGATGTGGAAAATGGTGTAATCAATGCATTGATATCTCTGCAAATAGATATCTGGAAAAAAACAAATATTTCTGTGAACATCCATGCCTAAGAGCTCAAGTTAGAATCAGGATATTGTATAAATGCCAAATGGTATGTAGTTCATTTTCAAATTTTACCATGAAAGTAAAATATCTGAAATTCACAACTGTCTTCTAAAACTACATAGGCATATAAGAAATGAAAGATTTTGTCATTTTGTAATTATTATGCTACTGAATGTTAACAAATGAATGATATAAACAAGATGTACTTTTTCAATAGTTTTTGTCCCAGCCTGATAAATTTGTATGCATGCCTCTCCGTAGTGTGAGGGAAGGAAATGTTCAAATATTTCAAAGCATAGAAAACTCACATCAAATAAATAATGAAGAGAAGATATTAAGATTGTGAATTAAAAGTACGAGAAATATACTTTATGAAAGGAGAATATTTCTTGGATTGCCTGAGCATATGTGGGTAGAACCTCATTTTCATGGTTACTCCATACTATGTAAAACAGCAGGTTTTAAAGACAATGTAACTGCATTGATCTGTTTCCATAGATACATGTAATTGCCATGTAGTATTTTTTTATTGAAGTATAGTTGAGTTACAATATTGTGTTACTTTTAGGTGTACAACGCAGTGATATATATATCACTGATATATATATATTTTTTTCAGATTCTTTTCCCTTATAGGGTATTACAAAATAATGAGTAGAGTTCCTTGTGCTATACAATAGGTCCTTGTTGGTTATCTCTTTTATATAGGGAGTGTGTATTTTAGAAAACCCTTCATATGTAATTGTCTATGAACTGACAAACAATCACATAATGGGAGAATTTTAATACATATATTTATTTTACATAACGTTCCTAGATTAAAAAAGAATATGGGCACCGGAGTGATATGTTTGTAATGTTCACTTGTGATCCTATGAAGATTCTTGTGTATTTAACAGGGTATAAATGCGAGTTATGCTAACACACCACAAAGAAACCATGGCAACGTGTATCTGTATTTAAGGAAGGACTCCCAATATTTGCAACTGTAAATATCCATTGGCAAGAAATATGGAGGATGGAATATCCTATAATTATCAATTAAGTCCATCTTGTTTAGTGTATCATTTAAAGTTTGTGTTTCCTTATTTATTTTCATCTTGGATGATCTCTCCATTGGTGAAAGTGGGATGTTAAAGTCCCCTACTATGATTGTGTTATTGCCTATTTCCCCTTTTGTGGCTGTTAGTATTTGCCTTATGTATTGAGGGGGTCATGGAACATTCTCCAAGATAGATCATATCTTGGGTCACAAATCAAGCCTTGGTATACTTAAGAAAATTGAAATCATATCAAGTATCTTTTCCGACTACAATGCTATGAGACTAGATACCAATTACAGGAAAAAATCTGTAAGAAATACAAACACATGGAGGTTAAACAATACACTACTTAATAACCAAGAGATCACTGAGGAAATCAAAGAGGAAATCAAAGAATACCTAGAAACAAATGAAAATGAAAACACGGTGACCCAAAACCTATGTGATACAGCAACAGCAGTTCTAAGAAGGAAGTTCATAGCAATACAACCTACCTCAAGAAACAAGAAACATCTCAAATAAACAACCTAAACTTACACCTAAAGCAATTAGAGAAAGAAGAACAAAAAACCCCAAAGGTAGCAGAAGGAAAGAAATCATAAAGTTCAGATCAGAAATAAATGAAAAAGAAATGAAGGAAACAATAGCAAAGATCAATAAAGCTAAAACCTGGTTCTTTGAGAAGATAAACAAAATTGATAAACCATTAGCCAGACTCATCAAGAAAAAAATGGAGAAGACTCAAATCAATAGAATTAGAAATGAAAAAGGAGAAGTAACAACTGACACTGCAGAAATACAAAAGATCATGAGAGATTACTACAAGCAACTGCCAAAAAAATGGATAATCTGGAAGAAATGGACAAATTCTTAGAAATGCACAACCTTCCAAGACTGAAACAGGAAGCAATAGAAAATATGAACAGACCAATCATAAGCACTGAAACTGAAACTGGGATGAAAAATCTTCCAACAAGAAAAGCCCAGGACCAGATGGCTTCACAGGTGAATTCTATCAAACATTTAGAGAAGAGCTAACACCTATCCTTCTCAAACTCTTCGAAAATAAAGCAGAGGGAGGAACACTCCCAAACTCATTCTACGAGGTCACCATCACTCTGATACCAAAACCAGACAAAGATGTCACAAAACTACAGGCCAATATCACTGATGAACATAGATGCAAAACTCCTCAACAAAATACTAGCAAACAGAATCCAACAGCACATTAAAAGGATCATACACTATGATCAAGTGGGGTTTACCCCAGGAAAGCAAGGATTCTTCAATATACACAAATCAATCAATGTGACAAACTATAATAACAAACTGAAGGAGAAAAACCATATGATCATCTCAATAGATGCAGAGAAAGCTTTCGACAAAATTCAGTACCCATTTATGATAAAAACCTTCCAGAAAGTAGGCCTAGAGGAAACTTTCCTCAACATAATAAAGGCCATATATGACAAACCACAGCCAACATCATCCTCAATAGTGAAAAACTGAAACCATTTCCACTAAGATCAGGAACAAGACAAGTTTGCCCACTCTCACCACTCTTTTTCAACATAGTATTGGAAGTTTTAGCCACAACAATCAGAGAAGAAAAAGAATTAAAAGGAATCCAAATCAGAAAAGAAGAAGTAAAGCCATCACTCTTTGCAGATGACATGATACTATACATAGAGAATCCTAAAGATGCTACCAGAAAACTACTAGAACTAATCAATGAATCTGGTAAAGTAGCAGGATACAAAATTAATACACAGAAATCTCTTGCATTCCTCTACGCTAATGCTGAAAAATCTGACAGTGAAATTAAGGAAACACTGCCATTTACCATTGCAACAAAAAGAATAAAATATCTAAGAATAAACCTACCTATGGAGACAAAAGACCTGTATGCAGAAAATTATAAGACACTGATGAAAGAAATTAAAGATGATATGAATAGATGGAGAGATATACCATGTTCTTGGATTGGAAGAACCAACATTGTGAAAATGACTCTACTACCCAAAGCAATCTGCAGATTCAATGCAATCCCTATCAAACTACCACTGGCATTTTTCACAGAACTAGAACAAAAATTTCAAAATTTGTTTGGTAACACAAAACACCCCGAATAGCCAAAGCAATCTTGAGAAAGAAAAACGAAGCTGGAGGAATTAGGCTCCTTGACTTCACACTATACTACAAAGCTACAGTAATCAAGACAGTATAGTACTGGCACAAAAACAGAAATATAGATCAATGGAACAGGATAGAAAGCCCAGAGATAAACCCACGCACATGTGGTCACCTTATCTTTGATAAAGGAGGCAAGAATATACAGTGGAGAAAAGACAGCCTCTTCAATAAGTGGTGCTGGGAAAACTGGACAACTACATGTAAAAGAATGAAATTAGAATACTCCCTAACACCATACACAAAAATAAACTCAAAATGGATTAAAGACCTAAAGGTAAGGCCAAACACCATCAAACTCTTAGAGGAAAACATAGGCAGAACACTCTATGACATAAATTACAGGAAGATCCTTTTCAACCGACCTCCTAGAGAAATGGAAATAAAAACAAAAATAAAGAAATGGGACCTAATGAAACTTCAAAGCTTTTGCACAGCAAAGAAAATCATAAACAAGATGAAAAGACAACCCTCAGAATGGGAGAAAATATTTGCAAATGAAGCAACTGACAAAGGATTAATCTCCAAAACATACAAGCAACTTATGCAGCTCAATATCAAAAAAACAAACAACTCAATCCAAAAGTGGGCAGAAGACCTAAATAGACATTTCTCCAAAGAAGATATACAGATTGCCAACAAACACATGAAAGAATGCTCAACATCATTAATCATTAGAGAAATGTAAATCAAAACTACAATGAGATATCATCCCACACCAGTCAGAATGGCCATCATCAAAAAATCTACAAACGATAAATGCTGGAGAGGGTGTGGAGAAAAGGGAACCCTCTTTCACTGTTGGTGAGAAAGTAAATTGATACAGCCACTATGGAGAACAGTATGGAGGTTCCTTAAAAAACTAAAAATAGAACTACCCTATGACCCAGCAATCCTACTACCAGGCATATACCCTGAGAAAACCATAATTCAAAAAGAGTCATGTATCAAAATATTCATTGCAGCTCTATTTACAATAGCCAGGAGATGGAAGCAACCTAAGTGTGCATCAATAGATGAATGGATAAAGAAGATATTACACAGATATACAATGGAATATTAGCCATAAAAAGGAATGAAACTGAGTTTTTTGTAGTGATGTTGATGGACCTAGAGACTGTCATACAGAGTGAAGTAAGTCAGAAAGAGAAAAACAAATACCATATTCTAACACACATATATGGAATATTAAAAAAAAGAAAGAGAAGAAAATGGTCAGAAGAACTTAGGGGCAAGATGGGAATAAAGATGCAGACCTACTAGAGAATGGACTTGAGGATACGGGGAGGGAGAAGGGTAAGCTGGGACAAAGTGAGAGAGTGGCATGGACATATATACACTACCAAATGTAAAATAGATAGCTAGTGGGAAGCAGCTGCATAGCACAGGGAGATCTGCTTGGTGCTTTGTTACCACCTGGAAGGGTGGGATGGGGAGGGTGGGAGGGAGGGAGATGCAGGAGGGAGGAGATATGGGGAGGTGTGTGTATGTATGGCTGATTCGCTTTGTTGCAGAGCAGAAACTGACACACCATTGTAAAGCAATTATACTCTAATAAAGATGTTAAAAAAAAAAAAAGAAACATGGAGGAATGAAGGAACGAGGCTTGTTTACAATTAGATATCTTCATAATTCCATAATCATTTATTCCACAATCTAGATGGCTGCAGAAAGAACCATTTCCTGAATGGCACACAGTGTCTGAGTGTGAGAAGCCCCTGGGTTAGCGATGCTGGAAGTTCAGATCACACAGCCCATTTACCTGCTTTTTCACTGTTTTCCCTTCAGCTGTGTGAGCTATTTTATTTTGATGTTTTAAATACCAGCCTCCTTAAGATAAAATGTGACTGGGTCTTTTGGGGTGCTTCCTGGCATTGATCCTTTTTACAAAATGGATGTGTGTTAATAATAGATGCTATCAATATTATAAAGCTACCACTGGGCTCCTACCTTTAGCGACAGTTTAGGAAGAATTACTGACCTCCATTTTGGTAGCCTCCCAAGCTGAGTACTGGCCAACCTAGAGGGGCAAGTGGAAAGAAAAACTATTAAATAGAGCCTGAAACTATTGCTATATAAGACCAAGTTGCTGCTGCTATCCAAGTCAGCTTGTAAAACTAAATAGAAGCAATATATTTTTAGTCTTTTCATTTGCTTCTGCCTAGTAGTTGCGTGAACATTCTCCTGTTTGAACCACAGAATAATCTCCACGTGCCTCACTGGGAGGTCTGGTAATATTTATAATTTAGAACATCATATTAAGAATAACGGCCTGCTGACATTTTTCTCGTAACACCCGTTGCCATACTTTCTGAAATATAAGTCCTAGAGAACCGGCTGCTGGAGACGGTATCCAGGGCTTCTTATGTGAAGATGACAGATTGCTCTAATACATAACTGACATGCAGTGTAATTTCTAAAAAAAAAAAAAAAAAAATCTAATCTCATGCTGCATGTGAAAGGCATATACAGGACTTCCCCAAAGGGCAAACAAAAAAAATTTCAAAGAGGGAAAAAAAGAAAATCTTATGAAACATTTTTCACAGCATTTTTCTGAAGCCACAGCAAGGAGAAAAAGTTATCATCCTGTCATGAAAAATAGATCTAAAACAAGCAGTGGCTATAGAAGGTTGTGAAAATGTGATGGAGGCATCCAAAGAGACTAGGGCAACACTTTTGGAATAGTAAGCAGATGGGTTAGACAAATTAGACAATAGTTAACGTCTAATTGAAGACTGCTCAGAAAAGCCATCACTGGCTTGCCTCCAAATTGCACTGCCCCTTTTTACAGAGCACGCACTCACCCATTAGTCTGGGCTGAGCAGCCCTGACACTCAGATCTAACTTCGCCCCCCTCAACTTTGAGAGTCACCCTAAGGATACTAATACCAGATAGGATTAAGGAGGATAGGGCATCCACATCTCACTGTCTCTTCTTCCTCTTGACACAATAGGTTAACACTAGAAGATTTTATGACCTCACTTTTCATTTGGAAAGACGTGGACTATTTGTAGCTGTATGAAAACACAGTGCTGCTTTTCTATTATAAATACAACATAGGCAAATGTTTAAAATAGGTATATGGATCAGCCTTAAATGGATATTTTAAATGCAGCCACTGAGGGGAAAGTGTCTGTATCTGTAATATTGCTTCGATGCAAATTTCCAAATGTTTCTCAAGGACAATTTTGGGTTAACAAACATAAGAGGAAGATAGCAGAGAGTGTAAGAACCAGGCATAACAGGCAAGAACTATGCAAATCTACCCCCACTCAGGGATCTGCTGGATCTCTGAAACCCAAACTTGAACTTTAAAACCTATTTATTTCCCATAGTCTCATGGACTGACACCAGAGACTGGTGACGTCACATATATTACCAACAACTGATGGAACTGTGGGAGGATAGAAATGGAAGCCACAGACCTCTCAACCTCTTCAACCACAAGGCTTGCAATCTGTTGAGGGTTGAGCTTGTATCTTTCCAGCTGTCTCCTTGAAATGAAATTATTTTCATCAGAAAGTAGAAATGTTCAGTGTTTGCAAGGAGTACAAGGTGACTTGTGGGAAGTGTTTTTCTTTAAAAAAAAATTTAATCTAACAAAAAAAAGATAGGTGGATCAGAGGACTTTGATAACAATGACAATAAAGAGGTTAGGAAGCCTCTTCTAAATACTAAAGAAGTTATGAAAGGCATGACATTTCCCTCCAAACTAGACCCCAAGTTTACTTTTGATTCCCTCCTTCTGGTGTGGTCTCTCATTAACAGAGGAGAAGCCAACTGTGAAGCCCCAGAGCTAAGTTTCGTTTGGCACCTGAATTCAATGCAGATGTATGTCGAGCCAATGTGCCTGGCGGCGTGGAGGAGATGGAGGAAAGGCAGCCACAAAAGGGCAGGAAAATAGACAAGAAAGAAGGGGCATGATTAGCAACCTCATGGATAGATAGACCTCCGGCCAGACGTAGTGGAGTCCTCTTCACGTCCAGGTGTGTCAGCTCCCTTCTTGACCAAGCCTGTACCTGGAACTGTTGATCTGGGTTCATCTTTAGATTCCTGTTCACCTCAGAAGCAAGTTCCATCATGAACAGCAGGCTGTGAGATACAAGAGAACTAAAAATCCTGCTCATCCATAAACCTGACAAGCAGTATTGCAATATTTAAGACATTCACAGCTACTTTTTCCCAAAATAATAATATCAAAAAGGAAACAGTTTTCACATTTCACAGACACAAAGTTTAGATGACCCCTTTGGGAAAATCCATATTGTAACGATGCCAATTCTTGCCAAATCAGTTTGTATCTTCAAAATGCAATCCCCAAACAAAATCCGTGTGGAATTTATTTCATAACTTTGAAAAAATGATTCAAAAATACATTTGAAAAAAATAAACAGTGGGGAACTGTCCAAAATAATGAAAAAGAAGAATTAAATGCTGAAACAAGTAGGCTTATTCTATTCGAAGAGCCAATAACTAAAAAACAGTGTGATATTGGCATAAGAATCAAGGGAACAGAGCAGATAACCCTAAAACAGATCCTGGAATTCAAGAGTCAGAAAACACCACAAACTACTGGTGTTGGTTAATTGGTCATTGGGGGCAAAATAAATTGTGTTTTTACTTTTCATCAGATAGATAGATAGATACAATCTGAACCGTATTACAAGAATTAAGTGTTACAAATAAATCTTTAAAAATTATAAGAAAGTACTGGTGAATGCTAAAGTAATCTCAGGATGTGAGAAAAAATTTAAAGCACAAAAGCAATTGAAGAGTTTGCCTCTTGGAACTAGATAGCTGAGCATTACATGTTATTTGTTGTCATAAAAATAAAAATCACTATGAGAATTTGAATAACCAAGTGAAAATGTGTAGCATGCTAGGAATCATCAACTAGCCATAACATAGAGGTGAAAAGACTGACCACATGCCTGACCCAAAGGCTGTATATACAACTGGTCTGTGACTGTCATGTTATGAAACTAGCCAAATTTGAAACACAAATGAGAAGCTCAGATTTTTAGTTAGTGATTTTCTCAGAGTCATGGAGATCACCAGTTGTAGGACCCATACTCTACAGTAAAAGTAGATACCTAAAGGAAGCAGAGATTAAAAGCAGGGCTGAATTCCGTGGTTATTAATTGTTCACCAAGCATTTCTGAATAATATCCTGAAGTCATTGATAACTGAGTCCAGGATCCAGCTTAGTAAATTATTCAAAGTTTCCTACTGACTTACAAGGTTTTAGTTTGGCAGGAAAGAGGTCCAGACTCTATAATCTGATGTTTAAATATCTGTTAAACCTATAGGTTTAACACATATTTAGCACTTGAATAACTTTTTTTTAAAAAATATCCTATATGTCAAGTTACTGCCTACCTTGTACAAGCCTAAAATTTGCATCAGTTTGAACTTGATTTATAAAATGCAACACACAGAGAAATGATGACACTTACCAAGCTTCCTCTCCTCAGAAAAATAGAAGGAAGGAAGGAAGGAAGTGAGGGAGGGAGGAAGAAAGAAAAAAGAAGAAGAAAGAAAAGAAAGGAAAGGTATTATTATAATAATGATTCTTAGGATGATTATTATAAAACTCAAGCATCTAATTCCAAACGTGGCACATTATAAATGCTCAGTGATAGCTGTCCTTCTTATTAATGAAACAACAGACATTTATGAAGTCTCACCTTTCAGCCATCAGTATCTATCACCGATCTAGTCAACTTGGGGAAGCCTATATAATGTCAAAGGGACTCTGCATTCACAGTTCTCATCACAATCTTAGTTTATGAAATATAAAACATGACCTGAAAAATTGATTCAGCAGAATAAAATAAAATAAAAATTCAACCTAAGAAAAGGATATGCCATTGGATGTTCTGAAGAAAATAACAAACAACACCTCTTGGATTGTTGTGACTATTTAGAAATATGCACAAAGCTATGACATGTGACTGAGGGAAGGTGGGAGAAAGCTATTCCTATTGAGGAGAAAGGCCTGAGAAATGTGAGAGAGAGGTGGTGAGTTCCCCAGGGAGAGGCAGCCAGTGAATGGGTCAATCCGGCTGAAAAACAGAAGTGGGAAGCAAGGGAGAGAAGTGAGGAGAGGGAAAGAGCTTGGATGCCCATCAAGCTTTTTATCTTTCATCCCAGTGAAACTGGGCAGGCTCTGCGGGTGAGCATGGAGGGGAGGCCCGGGTGCAGGTGGGATGATGAGGATTTCCTTAGCTGCCCCGTCCCCAAATTTCCCTCAGCATTTTATGTGTTGTTTTTATTAAATATAAAATAGATGACTAATAAGAACCTACTGTATAGCACAGGGAACACTACTCAATACTCTGTAATGACCTATATGGGAAAAGAATCTAAAAAGAGTGGATATATGTATATGTATAACTGATTCACTTTGCTGTGCACCTGAAACTAACACAATATTGTAAAGCAACTATCCTCCAACAAAATTTTTTAAAATATTGAAAATACAAATAAGAAAATACAATTAAAACTATCAGCATTTTAATCAACCAAGCAAATCCTTCTCTGCTTATATGTTAAAGATCTCGAACAATGACTTTTTCCAGTAGCCTAAGTATATGGATATGCTCTGTTCCCTGGAACATTATTCTCTTCTATCTCAAATGCATCTTTCTCTTCCTGTTCAGTGTATTTACTAAGATTTTATAAATATTCCCTTCCTGTGTTCATCTATTTGCTTTATAATTTGCTTTTCCCCCCAAATCATTCTTTATCCTAAACTCTAAGTCTTAAAGATTTTAGTGTTATTTTTCTTTATCAAGTACACTTGCCTTTTTCTTCTTGCCCCTCTCTTCCCATAGCCTCTTTTACATAGCTTTATGTTCCTAAATGAGATTTTATATGCATATAAAATATATATTTCTTATTTTTTCAGATTTCTTTTGTATTTGGATCACTGCAAACCCTACAGGCCCCATTTTATACTTCAGTGAATTAATTCAGGGATGAAATAATTCTTGGTGTTTTATGTTTTATGTCTAATTCAAGTTCACTATTGAGAGAAGTATAAAAACCTTACCTTTTCCTCTAAAAAGCAGTGGCGGGTAAGGCAAACCATGTTTAGGAACCAGGGCAGCAGTGAACCAGAGGGCAGTGGTACTGTTATTTTCTGGAGGTCAGCTCTGGGGTAAGTTCCCTGGATCTTGCTGTTGCATTTCCTCCTCTGCTCTCCACCACCTCCTGGTACTTGCTGACCTTAAATGTCCCCCTTGATCCATGTTTTATGATATCTCTTCTCAGTCACCCCACACTGCTTCAAACCTTAATTCCTGTCAAGCAAAGAATTCATTTTCCACAATTTTTCTCTTTATCGAGGCCAATAATTCAGACAATTCTTAAAGGTGTAAAGGAAAGAATATACTATGGATGAGAAATAATTTTAGAGAATTAACCCAGCCTCTCTGCCACTCGACAGCAGGAATAGTTTCCAGATCCACTTTATTTCTATAGTCGTGGAAGATACGGTACACACACACATGCACATACACACACACACACACACACACACACACACACATCATGGAATGGAATGGAATATTACTCAGCCATAAAAAGAATGAAATAATGTCATTTGCAGCAACATGGATGGACCTGGAGATTTTCATATTAAGTGAAGTAAACCAGACAAAGAAAGACAAATATCACATGATATCACTTATATGTAGAATCTTAAAAAAGAATGATACAAATGAACTTATTCACAAAACAGAAACAGACTCACAGACATAGAAAACAAACTTATGGTTACCAAAACGGAAAGGGTGGGAGGGATAAATTAGGAGTTTGGGATTAACAGATGCACACCACTATATATAAAATAGATAAGCAACAAGGACCGTATAGTACAGGGAACTATACTCAATATCTTGTAACAACCTATAATGGAAAAGAATCTGAAAAAGAATATATATATATATATATATTTCAGATATATATATATATATATATATATATATATATATATATATATATAACTGAATCACTTTGAGGTACACCTGAAACTAACAAAACATTGTAAATTAACTTCAATTAAAAAAATGTTTTCATAAGAACAGCCAATGTGGCTGTAAGTCAGTCTTTAGTGTAAGAGCTGGTGTGAAGTATACATAGATACTTGAAAGAGTCAAGTTTGAAATACTAGTGACTCAAGTGTTGCCTCAATTCTACAATCCCAAATAGAGTTCTCATCTTAAACTTTCATTTTCCTTGCACTAAATAGAAAATACTCATCTCAGTCTGTCAAAGGTGCACAATGTCTGAACCATGCTGAACGAAGAATGCGAGTGTGCACCTGACCAGGTATATGCCACATGCGTAGAAGAGTGGGTGGAAAGAACCAGCATTCTTATTTCTGTAATTGTGGTTTACCATAAACATGAAGCTACACAAGTCCTATGTGCACGGAATCCTGCTTTGTTGAGTAGATCAGACTTGGGCAGAAAGACACATGTGTGTGTACAAGTGAGTAAGATAGGTTAACCAGTTTTCAATATACATTCCTTTAAATAATTTGTAATTTAATATCTCCCTATCTTACACCAAGAATTTCTTAATTTTCTTACAGCATTGAAACAAATTGTTTTGTCTTTGTCCTGTTGTGTAAACAGAAGCCACATCACTAATTATAAATTTATATAGATAGACATAAAAATTTCCACCATGCCCAGTGGAAGAATGTCTCATCTTCAACAACACAGAAAGGTTAAGACCAGAATTATGTCACATGCACAGTTATTAATCCAGGTTGGCAGTTTAGAAAGACAGTGTGGTCTGACTGGTAGAACACCAGATGGTAGGGCATAGGACCTGGTTCTATTCCCAGTTGTATCACTGTTAGCGATTTGGCAAGGCATTTCTCTCTGTGTCTGTCTTATTATGTCAAAGTGCTCATAATCCCTACCCTCACATTCCTTGCCATGAAAGCCTGTGCAGAAAGCGGGTAGGGGCTCTCAAAACTATATTTATAAATGTAGAGGTGTTTAGTGTTTTTATCTGAAGCTACCACTCACTCTCTTTGAGCTCCAAATGCTTCCTTACCGCAACAGGTGGGTAGCTAATTCACTTGCCGTTATTGACAAGCTTGGTCATAGTAACAATGGTGCAGGATTGAAATAGTTTTCAAAACTCTAATCTTCAGATCTGACTCCTTCATTTACTTTTCACTGTTTTTCTACTGTCTTCCTAACTCAATTTTTTTTTTACAGTATCCACAGTATCCACTTCCAACCAGGGGAAGGAAGGTATCTTTATCTTGCATTCAACACTACACTTATTAGGTTTTGCTACGACTGTGGCATTGTTGTGGGTACAACAGGTGATACAGAGGAAGTCTAATATATATTTCTGTGAGGAAGCATAGAGTCAAATTTGGGAGGTAGATTTAACACACATGAAATATTGAGATTAATGAGCTGAGATCAAATATAAAATATAAGAGGAGTTCATAGAAACAAAAATTTGATATGGGCTAAATAAAAAGAAGGCTCCATGGAGTATATGGAATTTGATGTGGTCAAAGTTAGTAGGATTTGGATCAGACAAGAGCAGAGTGGAGGGCCATTCTGGAAAGGGTAATAGCAGCAGAAGTAAATTCAGGAAGACAGGAATGGGGCCAATAGTATGATTGTAGTCAAGATTCAATATTAAGGATTGGAGGGAAACAGGTTGTATATGGATACTACAGCTTCACTACAGAGTGCCTTGTTAGATGTGGGTAATAATATATTTATAGGCTCTAAGACAATATGAAGTTTTGGAAGGTTTCAAAAAGAATGCCCTCATAAAAGGATGGACTAAGGCACATTAGCCGTAAAATAAATATTAGGCAGGATGGCCTTGGGAAAGCCTGAATGTAAGGAGACCAAGGGCAAGGGATATGAAGAAGAAAGAGCATAATTAGGGGACATATTTTTTTTAAAGAAATGAACCTATGATCAAGAGCTGTTTCAGTAGAATGTGGGTGCTAAAAAAGAAAGCATGGACATAAATGTCATAGATTCCAAAGCAGGAAGAATAGTCTTTCCACATTAGGGTGATGATATTTTAGATGACAGTGTGAGGAATTGAGTGACCATAGGCACATGGAAAACCCAATTCATAAATTTGATGAGAAAATGTGACCACTGGCATATTCAGAGAGGAGAAGTCCAAGGAAGTGTTCATGTGAGGAAGATGCTGTGTGATGGTCCACAGAGGAGTCACACAAGTATGCAGCCGTCAGCATAAAGTAGACAGGGACTAGCAGACACACCACGAGATGAAGGATCTAGCATGAAGTCATTAGGGGAATTGACAGGTTTTTCCATGAGTCTGGAAAGCAAATCAGGATGGAAGAGAATGAAGTAAAGTCTTTGGTTGAAATATTATTAAATTTGGTAATAAATTGCTACCTCGATTTTTTTACATCTTTATTGGAGTATAATTGCTTTACAATGGTGTGTTAGTTTCTGCTTTATAACAAGGTGAATCAGTTATAGATATACATATGTTCCCATATCTCTTCCCTCTTGCATCTCCCTCCCTCCCACGCTCCCTACCCCACCCCTCTAGGTGGTGACAAACCACTGAGCTGATCTCCCTGTTCTATGCGGCTGCTTCCCACTAGCTATTTATTTTACGTTTGGTAGTGTATATATGTCCATGCCACTCTCTCACTTTGTCACAGCTTACCCTTCCCCCTCCCCATATCCTCAAGTCCATGCTCTAGTAGGTCTGTGTCTTTATTCCCGTCTTACCCCTAGTTTCTTCATGACCGTTTTTTTCCTTAGATTCCATATATATGTGTTAGCATACGGTATTTGTTTTTCTCTTTCTGACTTACTTCACTCTGTATGACAGACTCTAGGTCCACCCACCTCACATGGAATATTACTCAGCCATAAAAAGCCATCTCGATTTTATTGAGTTTCTTTTATTTCCCTTACATTCTCCTACAGGAGACTAAGTATATTTTGGTGAGAACACTGGCTGAACTGATTCTTTGCTGCAACAAACAGTGAATAGAATTAAAGACGAGAGAAAAAATTTTAAGAAGTTTTGGGCATCCATTCATCCACCAATCTTTTCAAACATTCACCATCTATCCAACTCTTCACTTATTTGTTAAGCACTTGTTACACTCCAGAAATAGAGTAGTAAATAAGAGAAACATAATTCTGCTCTCATGGAGCTTAAATTATATGGCAATAGTATTTATTAAAGGTTAAGTGAAGATTGATATGAGAATATGTCAGAGGATGTCAGGGTGACAGTTGAGAATCACTGTGGCTCACTCCCAATTAAATGCATATGTGATAAGAACACGAGTTTCTGTAGGTTATTGATTTAGGAGGAGCAATAGAAGACATCTGGGAGAAACAAGAGGAGACAAGGAAACTTCTGAAAGGACAGAAGTTCAACTACAAAAAATTAGTTTCCAGGAAACACAGCAGAGGAAGACTGGGGATGCACAATACAGGGAAATGTGCATTGAAGACTTCTGGAGGAATAGCACAGACACTAGACCGGCAGATAGGGTGCTCTCTACAGGGGAATGTGCACTGAAGACTTCTGAGGAACAGGAAAGGGAATAGACCTGCTGACAGAATGCGTTGTGCAGGGAAATGTGCATTGAAGACTTGTGGAGGAATAGGACATGGACTAGACCTTTTGATAGGGTGCTCTGTACAGGGAAATGTGCATTGAAAGCTTCTGGAGGAATAAGACAGAGACTAGACTAGCTGATGGGGCATTCTACACAAAGGAAGGTGCATTGAGCACATCTCAAGGACTAGGACAGGGACTAGACCTGCAGATAGGGAGCTCTATACAGGAAAATGTGCATTGAAGACATCTGGAGGTAGAGGACAGAGACTGGACCTACTAATAGGGCACTCTATACAGGAGAATGTGCATTGAAGATGGAGGAATAGGGAAGAGACTAGACTTTCTGCTAGGGTGCTCTGTACAGGGAAATGTGCATTGAAGACTTCTGGAGGAAGAGGACAGAGACTAGACCTGCTGATAGGGCATTCTAACAAGGATAATGTGTATTGAAGACATGTGGAGGAACAGAACAGGGATAGATATGCTGATAGGGTGCTCTATACAGGGAACTGTGCATTGAAGACATCGGGAGGTAGAGGACAGACACTGGACCTCCTGATAGGGCGCTATGTACAGGGAAATGTTCATAGAAGACTTCTGGAGGAATAGGACACAAACTGTACCTTCTGATAGGGCTCTCTAGAAAGGGAAATATGCATTGAAGACTTCTGGAGGAATAGGACAGAGACTAGACATGCTGATACAGCATTCTATACAGGGGAATGTGCATTGAAGAGTTCTGGAGGAACAGGTCAGGGGAAGACCTGCTGAAAGGGTGCTCTATAGAGGGAAATGTGCAATGAAGTCTTCAGGAGGAATAGGACAGGGACTATACATGCTGATAGGACACATTATACAAGGAAATGTGCATTGAAGACTTCTGGAGGAATACGACAGAGAGTAGACCTGGTGATAGGGCACTATATACCGGGGAATGCACACTGAAAATTTCTGGAGGAAGAAGACAGAGGTTAGTCCTGTTAATAGGGTGCTATATACAAGGGTGAGTGCATTGCGGACTTCTGGAGGAACAGTACAGGGACTCGACAGGCTGACAGGGTGCTTGATACAGGAAAATGTGCGTTGAAGACTTCTGTAGGAATAGGAGATGGAATAGACCATCCCTAGGACACTCTGTACCAGAAAATGTGCATTGAATTCTTCTGGAAGAATAGGACAGAAACTAGACCTGCTGATAGGGGACTCTGTAAATGGAAATGTGCATTAAAGATTTCTGGAGGAATAGGTCAGAGAATAGACAAGCTGATTGAGCCTTCGGTACAGGGAAATTTGCATTGAAGACTTTTTGAGATATAGAAAAGAGACTAGACCTGCTGATATGGCTCTGTATACAGGGGAATGTGCATTGAAGACTTCTGGAGGAATAGGACAGGGACTAGACCAGCTGATAGGGTGCTCTGTACAGGAAAATGTGCATTGAAGACTTCTGGAGGAATAGGACAGAGAATAGACCAGGTGATAGGGCACTCTGTATAGGAGAATGTGCACTGAAGATTTCTGGAGTAAATAGGATAAAGACAAGACCTGCTAATAGTGAGCTTTATACACGGATATGTGCATTGGAGACTTCTGGAGGAAGAGCACAGAGACTAGACCTGCTGATAGGGCACTCTACGCAGGAGAATGTGCATTGAAGACATCAGGAGTAACAGGAAAGGGATAGACCTGCTGATAGGGCACTGGATACAGGGAAATGTGTACTGAAGAAGTCTGGTGGTAGAGGACAGAGACTGGACCCACGGATAGGGCGGTATGTACAGGGAAGTGTGTATAGAAGACTTCTGGAGGAATAGGACATGGACTAGAGCTTCTGATAGGGCTCTTGGCAAAGGGAAAAGTGCATTGAAAACTTCTCGAGGAATGTGAAAGAGACTAGACCTGATGATAGGGAACTCTGCAGAGGAGAATATGTACTGAAGAAATCTGGAGGTAGATATCAGTGACTGGACCTACTGATAGGGTGCTCTGTGCAGTGAAATATGCATTGAAGACTTCTTCAGGAAGAGGAGAGAGACTAGACTTCTGGATAGGGCTCTCTATACAGGAGAATGTACACTGAAGGCATCAGGAGGAAAAGGACAGGGATAGACTCGCTGATAAGGCACTGCATAAAGGGAAATGTGCATTGAAGACATCTGGAGGAATAGGGAAGAGACTAGACCTTCTGCTAGGGCACTTTTTATAGGGAAATGTGCATTGAAGACTTCTGGAATAAGAGGATAGAGACTAGACCTGCTGATATGGTGATCTATACAGGAGACTGTGCATTGAAATCATCTGAAGGAATAGAAAAGGGAGAGATCTGGTGGTAGGGCGCTGTATACAGGGAAATGTGCATTGAAGACATCTGGAGGTAGAGGACAGAGGCAGGACCTACTGATAGGGTGCTATGTATAGTGCAATGTGTATAGAAGATTCTGGAGGAATAGGACATGGAGGTGACCTTTTGATAGGGCTCTCTGCAAAGGGAAATGTGCATTGAAAACTTCTGAAGGAATAGGAAACAGTCTAGACCTGCTGAGTGGGCACTCTATAGAGGAGAATGTGCATTGAATACATATGGAGGTAGAGGACAGAGATTGAGCCTACTCATAAGGGTATCTGTACAGCGAAATGTGCTTTGACTTTCCAGAAGAAGAGGACACGGACTAGACCTTCTGATAGGGCGCTCTCTACAGGGAAATGTGCATTGAAGACTTCTGGAGGAATAGGACAGAGAATAGACCTCGTGATATGGCGCTCTATACAAGGGAATATGCATTGAAGGCTTCAGGAGGAAGACAGAGACTACACCTGCAGATAGGGTGCCTTATACAAGAAAATGTGCATTGAAGACTTCTAGAGGAATACGACAGGGAGTAGATCTTCACATAGGGCACTCTATACCGGGGAATGCACACTGAAGTTTTCTGGAGGAAGAAGACAGAAACTAGACCTGCTAATAGGGGACTATATATAGGGGAATGTGCATTGAGGACTTCTGGAAGACCAGAACATTGACTAGACTGGCTGATAGGGTGCTCGGTACAGGAAAATTTTTTTTGAATTTCTGTAGGTATAGGACAGAGAATAGACCGGCTGGTAACAAGCTCTATACAGGAAAATGTGCATTGAAGATTTCTGCAAGAATATGAGAGAGACTCGACCAGCTGATAGGGCACTCTGTAAGGAGAATGTAAATTGAAGAATTCTGCAGGAATAGGAAAGAGACCAGACCTGCTGTAGGGCACTCTAGAGTAGAATATGCATTGAAGACTTCTGGAGGAATAGGAGAGCAACTAGACCTGCTGATAGGGTACTCTTTACAGGTAAATGTGCATTGAATACATCTGAAGGAACAGAACAGAGACTAGACCTGCTGATAGGGCCATCTATACAGGAGAATATGCATTGAAGACATGTGGAGGTAGAAGATAGGAACTGGACCTACTGATAGGGCACTCCATACCAGAAAATGTGCATTGAAGACTTTCGGAGGAATAGAACAGGGAATAGACCTGCTGATAGGGCGCTATAAAGAGTTGAATGTGCATTGAAGAAATCTGGAGGTAGATATCAGAGACAGGACTTACTGATAAGGCTCTCTGAGCAGTGAAATATGTATTGAAGACTTCTGGAGGAAGAAGAGAGAGACTAGACCTACTGATAGGGCACTCCATACAGAAGAATGTACATTGAAGACATCAGGAGGAAAAGGCCAGGTATAGACCAGCTGATAGGGCACTGAACACAGGGAAATGTGCATTGAAGACATCTGGAGGAATAGGGAACTGAAGTAGACTTTCTGCTAAGGCGGTTTTTACAGGGAAACGTTCATTGAAGACTTCTGGAGGGAGAGGACAGAGACTAGACCTGCTGATAGCGCGTTTTATAGAGGAGAATGTTCATTGAAGTCATCTGAAGGAACAGGACAGGGATAGACCTGTTGGTAGGGTGGTCTATCCAGGGGAATGTGCATTGAAGACTTCTCGAGATATAACACCAGGACTAGACCCTCTTATAAGGTGCTCTATACAGGGAAATGCGCATGGAAGACTGCTTGAGGAATAAGACAGGCACTAGACACTATGATAGGTCGTTTTATACAGGGAAATCGGCACTGAAGACTTCCTGAGAAACAGGACCAAGATTAGGCTTGATGAGAGTGTGTTCTACACAAGGAAATGTGCATTGAAGACTTCTGGAGGAATAGGACAGTTATACACCTGCAGGTAGGGCGATCTAAACAGGGAAATGTTATTGAAGACCTGTGAAAGAATAGGACACCAAGTAGACCTGCTGATAGGGCTCTCTATACAGGGAAATGTGTATTGAATACTTCTGGAGTAATAGAACAGTGTCCAGACCTGCTGATAGGGCGCTCTCTATAGGGAAATGTGCATTGAAAACTTTTGGAGGAATAGGATAAGGACTAGACCAGTTGAAATGGCGTTCTATGCAGGGAAATATGCATTGAACACTTCCGGAGGAATACGACAGGGACTAGATTCACTGATAGGGTGCTCTATACAGGGAAATGTGTACTGAAGACTTCTGGAGGAATAGGACAGGGAGTAGACCTGCTGATATGGCAGTCTATACAGGAGAATGTGCATTGAATTTTTCCCAAGGAATAGGAAAGACACTATTCCTGCTGATAGGGCTTTATGTAAAGGGAAATGTGCATTGATGACTTCTGCAGGAATAGGACATGGACGAGATCTGCTGCTAGGGAGGCTGTAAATTGGAATGTGCAAGGAAGACTTCTAGAGTATAGAACATGGACTAGAGTTGTTCATAGGGCCTTGTATACAGGAGCATTGGCATTGAAGAGTTTTAGAGGAATAGGACAGAAACTAAAACGGCTGAAAGGTCGCTCTAAACAGGGGATTGTGCATTAAGGACTTCTGAAGCAATAGGTCAGTGACTACACCTGGTGAGAGTGCGCTCTGTAGGGGGAAATGTGCAATGACGACTTCTGGAGGGATAGGACAGGGACTAGACCTCTTGATACGGTGCACTGAACAGGGGGATGTGCATTGAAATCTTCTGTAGGAATACGATAAGGACTATGCCAGTTGAAATGCCGCTCTTTACCGGGAAATGAACATTGAAGACTTCCGGAGGAATAGGACAGGGAGTAGACTCACTGAGAGGGCGCTCTACACAGGGAAATGTGTACTGAAGACTTCTGGAAGAATAGGACAGGGCGTAGACCTGCTGATATGGTGCTCTATACAGGGGAAAGGGCATTGAAGATTTCCCAAGGAATAGGAAAGACACTATAACTGCTGATAGGGCGCTTTGAACAGGGAAATGTCCATTGAAGACTACTAGAGGAATAGGACAGAGACTAGAATTGCTGATACAGTGCTCTATACAGCGGAATGTGCATTAAAGACTGCTGGAGGATTAGGACATGGACTAGACCTGATTTTAGGGAGCTCTGTACAGTTGAATGTGCAAGGAAGATTTCTGGAGTAATAGGACACCGACTAGACACGTTCATAGGGCACTGTATACAGGTGAATGGGCACTGACGATTTCTGGGGGAAAGGTCAGAAACTACACCGGCTGAAAGGCAGCTCTCAACAGGGGATTGCGCATTAAAGACGTCTGAAAGAATAGGTCGGTGACTAGACCTGCTGCTAGGGCGCTCTGTACTGAGAAATGTGCACTGAAGACTTCTGCAGGAATAGGACACGGGCTAGACCTCTTGATAAGTTGCACTGTACAGAGGATTGTGCATTGAAGACTTCTGGAGGAATCGGACAAGGAGCAGACCTGCTGATAGGACGAGTGTACAGGGAAATGTGCACTGAAAACCTCTGAAGGCATAGGACAGGGACTAAACGCGCTAATGGAGTGCTCTAAACAAGGAAATGTTCATTGAAGACTTCTGAAGCAATAGGTCAGGGACTAGACCCGCTTATAGGGAGATGTATATGAGGAAATGTGCATTTAAATCTTCAGCAGGAATAGGAAAGGGATGAGACCCGCCGATAGGGTCCTCGATATAGGGGAATGGGCATTGAAATCTTCAGGAGGAGTAGGGCACGGAGTAGAACTGCTAGTAGGGTACTCTATAAGGAGAATGTGCACTGAAGACTTCTCTAAGTAGACAACAGAGAATAAACCTGCTGGTAGGGGGCTCTATACAGGGAAATGTGCATTGAAGACTTCTGGAGGAATAGGACATGGACTAGATCTACTGATAGGGTGCACTGTAGAGGGGAATGTGTATTAAAGACTTCTGGAGGAATAGGACAGAGAGTAGATCTGCTGATAGGGCACTCTATACAGGGGAATGTGTATTGAAGACTTCTGGAGGAATAGGACATGGACTAGACCCCCTTATTGTGAGCTCTATCAAGACAAATGTGCATTGAAAGCTTCAGGAGGAATAGGAAAGGGACGATACCTGCTGATAGGGCCCTGTATACAGGGAAATGTGCATTGACACCTTCTCAAGGAGTAGGACAGGGAGCAGACCTGCTGCTAGGGCACTCAATACAGGGGAATGTGCATTGAAGATCTCTAAAGGAATAGGACCGATACAAGACCCACCTGTTGGGTGCTGTACACAGGGAAATGGGCTTTGCAGACTTCTTGAGGAATAAGACAGGGACTAGACCTTCTGATAGGGTGCTCTATACAAGGAGATGTGTATTTAATACTTCCGGAGGAATAGGACAGGTAATAGACCCGATTATAGGGCATTCTAAAACGAGAAATGTGCAATGAAGACTTCTGGAAGAATAGGACAAGGACTAGCCCGGCTGGTCGGGTGCTCTCTATGGGGCAATGTACAATGAAGACTTCAGGAGGTATAGCACAGGGACTAGACCTGCTTATTGGGCACCCAATAAAGGGAAATGCGCATTGACAACCTCTTGAGGAATAAGACAGGGACCAGACACTATGGTAGGTCGCGTTATACAGGGAAATGGGCACTAAAGACTTCCTGAGAAATAGGACCTAAGTTAGACATTCAGATAGTGAATTTTACACGGGGAAATGTGCATTGAAGACTTCTGGAGGGATAGGACAGTTATACACCTGCTGGTAGGGCGCCCTATACAGGGAAATGCTTATTGAAGATCTGTGGAGGAATAGGACATGGAGTAGAACTGCTGATAGGGCTGTCTATACAGGGGAATGGGCATTGAAGATCTGGCAAACAGGACATGAATAGAACTGATTAAAGGGGGCCCTATACAGGGAAAGGCAGTTTGAAGACTTCTGGAGGAATAGGACATGGACTAGACTTGCTGATAGGGTGCTTTGTACAGTGGAATGTTCAAGGAAGACTCCTAGAGTAATAGGACACGGACTAGACATGTTGATAGGGCACTGTACACAGGTGAATGGGCCTTCAAGAGTTCTGGAGGAATAGGAAAGAAACAAAACCAGCTGAAAGGGCACTCTAAACAGGAGATTGTGCATTAAATACTTCTGAAGGAATAGGACAGTGACTAGACCTGCTGATAGGGTGCTGTGTACAGGGAAATATGCACTGAAGACTTCCGGAGGAATAGGACACGGACTAGACCTCTTGATAAGGTGCACTGTACAGGGGATTGTGCATTGAAGATTTCTGGAGAAATAGGACAAGGACCAGACATGCTTAAATGTGAGTGTACAGGGAAATGAGCATGGAAAACTTCTGAGGGAGTAGGACAGGGAGTAGAACTGCTGGTAGGGCACTCTATACAGGAGAATGTACCCTGAAGATTTCTCTACGTAGAGGAAGGAAAATAAACCTCATGCTAAGGTGCTCTATACAGGGATATGTGCATTGAAGACTACTAGAGGAATAGGACAGAGACTAGACCTGCTGATATGGTGCTCTATACAAGGGAATGTGCATTAAGGACGGCTGGAGGAATAGGACATGAACCTGACCTGCTGATAGGGGGCTCTGTACAGTTGAATGTGCAAGGAAGATTTCTAAAGTAATACAACACCGACTAGACATGTTCATAGGGCCCTGTGTACAGGGGAATGGTACTGAAGACTTCTGGAGGAATAGGACAGAATCTAGACCGGCTTAAAGGGAGCTCTAAACAGGGGATTGTGCAATAAAGACATCTGAAGGAATAGTTCACTTACTAGAGGTGCTGCTAGAGCGCTCTCTACTGAGAAATGTGAAATGAAGGCTGCTGGAGGAATAGGACACGGACTAGAGCTTTTGATAAGTGCACTGTACAGGGGATTGTGCCTTGAAGACTTCTGGAGGAATAGGAAAGGGAGTAGACCTGCTTAAGGGACCTCTGTACAGGTAACTGAGCATTGAAGACTTCTGGAAGAATAGGACATGGAGCAGACCTGCTGACAGGGCGAATGTACAGGGAAATGTGCACTGAAAACCTCTGAAAGCATAGGACAGGGAATACACGCGCTGATGGGGTGCTCTACACAAGGAAATGTTCATTGAAGACTACTGGAGCAAATGGTCAGTGACTAGACACGCTTATAGGGCACTGTATACAAGGAAATATGCATTTAAGTCTTCAGGAGGAATAAGAAAGGGATGAGACCTGCCGATAGGGTCCTCGGTACAGGGGAATGTGCATTGAAATCTTCTGGAGGAGTAGGACAGGGAGTAGAACTGCTGGTAGGGCTCTCAACACAGGAGAATGTACACTGAAGACTTCTCTAGGTAGAGGACAGAGAATCAACCTGCTGATAGGGGGCTCTATAAAGGGAAATGTGCATTGAAGACTTCTGGAGGAATAGGACATGGACTAGATCTACTGATAGGGTGCACTGTAGAGGGGAATGTGCATTAAAGACTTCTGGAGGAATAGGACAGAGACTAGATCTGCTGATATTCTGCTCTGTACAGGGGAGTGTGTATTGAAGACTTCTGCAGGGACAGGAGAGGGAGTAAACCTGCTGTTAGGGCTCTCTGTAGAAGAATATGTACATTGAAGAGATCTGAAGGAATACGACGGGGATAGACCTGCTGATAGGGCGCTCAATACAGGGAAATGTGCTTTGAAGACTTCTGGATGAATAGGACAGGGGGTAGACATGCTGATAGGGCGCTCCATACTGGGAAATGAGTATTGACATCTTCTGTAGGAATAGAGAAGGGAATAGAATTGCTGATAGGCTCTCTATAAAAGGGAATGCGCATTGAAAACTTCTGGTTAATTAGGAAAGGGACTACACACGCTGAAAGGGCGCTCTATAGAGGGGAATGTGCATTGAAGACTTCTGGATGAATTGGACACGGATCAGACCTCCTGGTAGCGTGCTCTTTACAGGGGAATGTGCATTGAAGACTTCTGGAGGAATAGCACACAGACTAGACCTGCTGATAGGGTGCTCTATACAGGGAATGTGTATTGAAGACTTCTAAGGGAATGGGATAGAGACTACACCTGCTGGTAAGGCACTCTATACAGGGGAATGTGCTTTGAAGACTTCTGGAGGAACAGGAGAGGGACTAGACCTGCTGTTAGGGTGCTCTATAGAGGGAAATGTGCATTGAAGAAATCTGGAGGAATAGGACAGGGATAGATCGGCTGATAGGGGACTCTCTAGAGGGAACTGTGCATTGAATATTTCTGAAGGAATACGACAGAGACCGCATCTGCTGTTAGGGTGCTCCATACATGGGAATGTGCATTGAATAATTCTGGAGAAACAGCACAGGGACTAAACATGCTGTTAGGGTGCTCTATACAAGGAAATGTGCACTGAACATTTCTGGAGGAATAGGAAAAGGATAAAGCTGCTGTAGGGTGCTCTATAGAGGGAATTGTGCTTTGTGACCACCTAGAGGGGTGGGATAGGGAGGGTGGGAAGGAGAGAGATGCAAGAGGGAAGAGATATGGGGATATATGTATATGTATAGCTGATTCATTTTTTTTATAAAGGAGAAACTTACACACCATGGTAAACCAATTATACTCCAATAAACATGTTTAAAAGAAACTTATAGAAGAATTAGACACAGACAGACCTGCTGATATTACTCTCTATACTGGGAAATGTGCATTGAGAGCTCTGGAGGAATAGTAAGGGCCTAGACCTGCTGTTAGGGGGTTCTATACATGGGAATGTGCATTGAAAAATTCAGGAGGAATAGGAGAGGGATGGACATCCTTGTAGGACGCTCTATACAGGGGAGTGTACTAGACTTGCTGATAGTGCAGTCTATACAGGGAATTGTACATTGAAGATTTCTGGGGGAATATATCAGGGAATAGACCCGCTGAATGGGTGTTCTATACAGGAAAATGTGCATTGAATCCTTCTGGATGTATAGGACAGGGACTAGACTGCTGATAGGGTGCTCTATAGAGGGAAATGTACTTTGAAAACATCTGCAGGAATAGGACAGAAATAGATGCGCTTAAAGGGCACTCTATACAGAGTACTGTGCATTGAAAACTTCTGGAGGAATAGGACACTGACTAGACCCCCTGATAGGGTGCTCTGTATAAAGAAATGTGCATTGAAGACTTCTGCAGGTATAGGACAGGTACTAAACCTGCTGATAGGGCTCTCTATACAGAGAATTGTGCATTGAAATCTTCTGGAGTAATAGGACAGTAACTGTACCCGGTTATACGGCGCTCTATACAAGGAAACGAGCATTGAAGTCTTCTTGAGGAATAAGACAGGGACTAGACCATCTTATACGGTTCTCCATAAAGGTGAATGTGCATTTAAGACTTCTTGGGGAATAGAACCGAAATTAGGCCACCTGATAGGGTGCTCTATACACATTTCTATACATATTCTAATACGTATAGAAAACCTATGGAGGAATAGGACAGAGACTACATCTGCTGATGTGGCGCTCTATACAAGGAAATGTTCTTTGAAGACTTCTGGAGTAATAGGACAGTGAATAGACCCGTTCATAGGGTGCTCTATAATGGAGAATGTGCATTGAAATCTTCAGGAGGAATAGGACAGGGACTAGACCCCTGATAGGGGCCTCTATACAGGGAAATGTTCACAGAAGACTTCTGGAGGAATAGGAGAGGGATAGACCTGCTATTAGGGGACTCTATACAAGGAAAAGTGCATTGAAGTTTTCTGGAGAAATATGACATAGACTAGACCAGCTGTTACAGCGCTCTATTCAAGGTAATAGGTTTTGAAGACTTCAGCAGGAACAGGACAGGGACAAATCTTGCTGAAAGGGCTCTCTGTACAAGGGAATGTGCTTTGAAGACAGCTGGAGGAATAGGACACAGAGTAGACCGGTTAATAGGGTGCTCAATAAAGGGAAATGTGCATTGATGACTGCCAGAGAAATCGGGCAGGGACTAACCTGGCTAATAGGTCACTCTCTACAGAGGAATGTGCATTGAAGACTTCCGGATGAATAGGACAGGGACGAGGCCTGTTGAAAGGGCGCTCTATACAGGGAAATGTGGATTGAAGATTTCGAGTGAATAGGACAGGGACTAAACCTGCAGATAGGGCACTCCATACAGGGAAATGAGCATTGAAAACTTCTGTAGGAATAGGGACGAGAATAGAACTGCTGATAAGGCTCTCTATACAAGGGAATACGCATTGGAGAATTATGGTTGATTAGGAAAGGGACAACACCTGCTGAGATGGCGCTCTACAGAGGAGAATGTGCATTGAAGACTTAGGATGAATTGGACACGGTTCAGACCTCCTGATAGGGTGCTCTGTACAGGGGAATGTGCATTTAAGTATTCTGGAGGAATAGGACAAGGACTAGAACAGCTGATAAGGTGCTCTGTACAGGGAAATATGCATGGAAGTCTTCGGGAGGAATAAGACAGAGGCTAGACTGGCTGATCGCACACTCTATACAGGGGAATGAGTTTGAAAGACTTCTGGAGCACCAGGAGAGGGATTAGACCTGCTGTTAGGGCTCTCTACATAGGGGAATGTGCCTTGAAGAAATCTAGAGGAATAGGACAGGGATAGATCTGCTGATAGGATGCTCTCTACAGGGAACTGTGAATTGAAAACTTCTGGAGGAACAGGACAGAGTCTAGTTCAGCTCTTAATGTGCTCTATACAGGGAATGGCATTGAACAATTCTGGAGGAACAGCACAGGGACTACACCTGCTGTTAGGGAGCTCTATAAAGGACAATGTGCACTGAAGAATTCTGGAAGAATAGGACAATTATAGACCTGTTGATAGGGCGCTCTATACAGGGAATTATGCAATGAAAATTTATGGAGGAATTAGACTGGGGTAGATCTCCTTATAGGGCCCTCTATACAGGGGAATGTACATTGAAAATTCGAGAGGAATAGGAGAGGGATAGACCTGCTGATGGGGCTCTCTATACAGGGGAATGGGCATTGAAGGTTTCTGGAGGAACTGGAGAGTGAATAGAGCTGTTGATCAGGCCCTCTGTACATGGGGATGTGCATTGAAGACTTCTGAAGGTATAGGACCGTGACAAGACGTGCTGAAATGGCACTCTGTACAGAGAAATGTACATTGAATACTTTTGGGGGAATAGGACAGGGACTAGACGTGCTGATAGGGTGGTATATACAGTGGAATGTGCATTGAAGATTTCTCGAGGGATAGGAGAGGCACGAGACCTGCTGCTAGGGAGATCTCTACAGGAGAATGTACACTGAAGAATTCTGGAGGAATATAAGAGGAACTAGGAATATATGAGGGACTAGACTAGAGCCTGCTGATAGGGCTCGCTATACAGTGTAATGTGTAATAAAGACTTCTGGTGGAACAGGAGAGGAACTAAACCTGTTGTTAGGGCGCTCTATAGAGGGGAAAGTGCATTGAAGAAATCTGAAGGAATAGGACAAGGATAGACCTGCTGATAGGGTGCCCTCTACAGGGATCTGTGCATTGAATTTTCTGGAGGAATAGGACAGAGATTAGATCTGCTGTGTAGCACTCTATTCATGGGAATGTGCATTGAACAATTCTGGAGGAACAGCACAGGTGCTGCACCTGCGGTTAATGTGCTCTATACAGGGCAATGCACACTGAAGAATTCTGCAGGAATAGTAAAAAAAAATACACCTAGTGATAGGGCGATCCATACAGAGAATTGTGCAAAGAAAATTTATAGAGGAATTAGAGAGGGATAGACTGGAGATAGCTCGCTCTGTACAGGGAAATGTGTATAGAGAATTCTGGAGGAATAGTACAGGGACTAGACCTGCTGTTAGGGCGCTTGATACTCAAGAATGTGCATTGAAGAATTCGGGAGGTATAGGAGAGGGAGTAGACCTGCTGATGGGGCACTCTGTAAAGGGGGATGTGCATTGAATACTTTTGGGGCAATAGGACAAGTATTAGATGTGCGGACAGCGCCCTCTACATGGGAATGTACATGGGAATGTGCATTGAAGACTCCTGGAGGAATAGGACAGTGACAAAACATGCTGAAAGGGCGCTCTGTACAGGGAAATGTGCTTTGAATGTTTCTGGAAGAATAGGACAGGAACTAGATATGCTGATAGGGCGGTATATACAGGGGAATGTACATTGAAATCTCGAGGTATAGCACAGACACTAGACCAGCTGCTAGGGAGTTCTATACAGGAGAATGTGCATTGAAGACTTCTGGAGGAAAAGGAGAGGGACTAGGCCTGCTGATAGGGTGCTACATAGCGGGGGATATGCAGTGAAGACTTCTGGAGGACTAGGACGGGGACTACACGTGCTGATAGGGTGCTCTGTACAAGGAAATGTGCTTTGAATGTTTCTAGAGGAATAGGACAGGGACAGATATGCTGATAGGGCGGTATATACAGGGGAATGTACATTGAAATCTCGAGGTATAGCACAGACACTAGACCAGTTGCTAGGGAATTCTATACAGGGGAATGCACATTGAAGACTTCTGGTTGATTAGGACAGGGACTAGACCCATTGATAGGGTGCTCTATACAGGAAAATGTGCTTTGAAGACTTCTGGATGAATAGGGCATGGAGTAGACCCGGTAATAGGGAGCTCTATATAGGGGAATGTGCATTGAAATCTTTGGAGGAATAGGACATGGAATAGACTTGCTGATAGAGCGCTCTATACAGGGGAATGTGCATTGAAGATTTCTGGGATAATATGGCAGAGACTAGACCCGCTGAATGGGCTCTCTATATAGCGAAATGTGCACTGAAGACTTTTGGAGTTATAGGACGGGTACTAGACCGGCTTATAGGGTGCTCTATACAGAGAAACGTGTATTGAAATCTTCTGAAGGAATAAGCTAAGGATCTGACCTGTTGGTAGGGCGCTCTATACAGGGCAATGTGCGTTGAAGACTTGTGGAGGAAAAGGACAGTAACTATACCTGCTTATATGGTGCTCTATACAAGGAAATGTGCATTGAAGACTTCTTGAGGAATAAGACAGGGACTAGACCATCTGATAGGGCTCTCTATAATGGGAAATGTGCATTGAAGACTTCTTGGGGAATATAACCGAGATTAGGCCAGCTGATAGGGTGGTGTATACCCGGGAATTTGCATAGAAAACCTCTGGAGGAATAGGACAGGGACTACACCCGCTGATTGGGCACTCTATACAGGAGAATGTGCACTGAAGACTTCTGGAGGAATAGGACAGTGAGTAGAACTGCTGAAAGGGTGCTCTATACAGAGATATGTGCTTTGAAGACTTCTGGAGGAAAAAGACAGATAATAGATCTGCTGATAGGGCCTTCTATACAGGGAAATGTTCATTGTTAGTTTACTCTTTTAAATATAGTTGTATGTACATGTCAATCCCAAACTCCCAAGTACACTTACATAAAAAAATTCAGTCTAATATATTTTTCTACCTTTATCCAATACACTTTAGGATTCCCTAACATACACATTCCCAGGTGTTGCAATATAAGTTGGAAAAACTTTGTATTCTTTTGTTTTGTTATGTTTTTTGTCTTAGTGGCAATAATTTTGCTGTTTTGTTGTTATGGGTAATTATTTTGTTTGTGGATGGCCCTGAAGCCTGCCAAGCCTGGATTCTGGTGATGAGTCTGAAAGTAAAGAGAGATGGTTGAGCCAGTTTCTGAAGAGGATCAGGTGTCCCCAGACAAGCAAGTTCCACAGGGGAGGCCAATACAAGTTTTCAGGGGAGGGAGGCTGACCGGTTTCCTCAGTCAGAGAACTTGGTAAATGTGGGTTAGTCACAGAAGAAGCCAATATCCTTTGCCATGAACAATACATGACTCCTATTCCAGACCTGGAAGAGCTAAAGGAGGAGATCAGGCAAGAGCTGGAGCAGCTGCAATCCCTGCTGCTTCCCCAGATGCACCCAGTGGGCCAGCAGATAGTGAGAATTTGTGTCATCATCCTCTGCTGGTGTACCCAAGGTCCACATGAATATTTAGGGTATAATGGGTTCTTCTGCCTTTCCAATCTCATGTACATTTCTCCTAAACTGAACCACACAAGGAAGAGAATTCAGGAAAACATAGCCCCAACTTAACTAGGTTGATACAGTAAGGAAAAAATATCAAAATTTCATATCCATATTAATGTGGGCTTATACCCACATACACAGTGATATTAGAACCTTTTTTTTCTGTTTGGTTTGAACTTGATTCACATGAAGTATCAAGTTCTGGCAACTCCTTTCTCAGTGTCACACTGAATTCTGATTTAATTCTTTTATTTTCTTACTTGATTATTGGATCCAGCATTTGTATGGTTTCAGAAGAAATAATACAAAGTTTCAGATTTGAGCTGCCAATGAAAATCTTTGACTGTGGCCAAGGTTTTCCAGATGAATACGTGGCCTCAGTCTTCTTCAGAATTCTCATCAATCTACATCATGATCATTTTTGCATGTGGATTTCAAAAGCACATTTATGTGCGGACATAGCATGCTGAGGAGAAAAATTTCTCAAATATACGATTCATATTTTAACACCATCAGTGAGATCCCTTGCTGCATCCTCATGCAATGGCTGAAAAATTACTGCGTGTTTTATTTATTCAAATCAAACAAAACTCTAGTTGGTCCCTGATATTTTCTTTCAAAATCTCAGAAGATGGGAAACTTCTAGGTCTGATGTCAGGTCCAATATTTCTGTGCAGGAGAAAGCTGATTGGAAGAGGGAGTCTGTAGCTTCTTGAAATGGCATTTTACATAATATTGAGAGAAAACAAGATCAAGGGTAAGGAAATTATAGAGGTGATGAGTGACCCTAAATTTGCCATTGAACCACCCTGGGTTCTGCCACTATCTTTATTCTTGGTTTGCTATTGTCTAAGCCAATAGCCTTTTAAATATCCCATTTAGTAAAGAACACTGACTTGTCCCCAAATGGGCTAGCAATAAGAAGCAAGACAATCCACATCTAAATCTCTTCACTTATATTTTCTCAGCAAAGTTGGCAGGAGGGAAGGAAGAAAAAGAAGTTATCAGGAAGGAGATGGTCCATGGTTGTAATGCTTTATCAGACCTGTGACTCTCCAATATTTTTGGTTCTATGCTTCTTACAAGGCTTTCCAACAAGCCTGTAAAAGAAACTACTTTCAAAGCAGAAATAGAGAAACAGACGTAGAGAACAAACGTATGGACACCAAGGGGGTGTGGGTGGGATGGACTGAGAGATTGGGATTGACCTAGGTACACTACTATGTATGAAGTAGGTGGTAGGTGAGAGCTTACTGTATAGCACAGGGAAAAAAAGAAAGAATAAAAAGAAGGTACAATCTGTTTGCAGGACATATTAAGTTAACCTTAAAAATGCATTCCAATCTACCTTAGGTGTAGACAAATACTGTTTGATTCCACTTATACGAGGTGCCTAGAGTAGTCAAATTCATCGAGTCAGAAAGCACATTGGTATATGCCAGGAGTTGTGGGGGGTGGAGGGGTGGGGACAGAGTTTCAGTTTAGGAAAGTGAAAAACTTGGGAGATGGATGATGGTGAGAGTTGCACAGTAATGTGAATGTACTCAGTGCCACTGAATTCTACAGTTAAATATGGTTAAAATAGTATGTTTTATATTATGTGACTTTTACCACAATAAAAAAGAAACATTAAAAAAAAAAATCTCACACCGGTCAGAATGGCCATCATCAAAAAATCTAGAAACAATAAATGCTGGAGAGGGTGTGGAGAAAAGGGAACCCTCTTGCACTGCTGGTGGGAATGTGAATTGGTACAGCCACTTTGGAGAACAGTATGGAGGTTCCTTAAAAAACTACAAATAGAACTACCATACAACCCAGCAATCCCACTACTGGGCCTATACCCTGAGAAAACCATAATTCAAAAAGAGTCATGTACCAAAATGTTCATTGCAGCTCTATTTCCAATAGCCAGGAGATGGAAGCAACCTAAGTGTCCATCATCGGATGAATGGATAAAGAAGATGTGGCACATATATACAATGGAATATTACTCAGCCATAAAAAGAAACGAAATTGAGTTATTTGTAGTGAGGTGGATGTACCTAGAGACTGTCATACAGAGTGAAGTAAGTCAGAAAGAGAAAGACAAATACCGTATGCTAACACATATATATGGAGTCTAAGAAAAAAAAATGTCATGAAGAACCTAGGGGTAAGACGGGAATAAAGACACAGACCTACTAGAGAATGGACTTGAGGATATGGAGAGGGGGAAGGGTAAGCTGTGACAAAGTGAGAGAGTGGCATGGACATATATACACTACCAAACGTACGGTAGATAGCTAGTGGGAAGCAGCCGCATAGCACAGGGTGATTAGCTCGGTGATTTGTGAGCACCTAGAGGGGTGGGATAGGGAGGGTGGGAGGGAGGGAGACACAAGAGGGAAGAAATATGGGAACACATGTATATGTATAACTGATTCACTTTATTATAAAGCAGAAACTAGCACACAATTGTAAAGCAATTGTACTCCAATAAAGATGAAAACAAACAAACAAAAAACCATGGAGGTGATTTGCAAATGTCTGAAAGGGGATGGTTTATTTTTAGGATTTCACATTCACAGTTTCAGGTTTGAATCTCTAATACATTTGATAGAGGAGAAGACACACATGACCCTGTTAACCCTATTTCCACAAGTTAGATGGAAGGGAGTTAAGAAGGAAGGGGATAAGAAGTGGTTTGCTGAGACTGGGAACTAACTAGCTTTCTTTTCACTTGCCAGCCAGTCTGCTCACATGGAATTTTTCTAGACAGTTATTGGTGAAGACAAGTCATTAATTCTTGTCAATTGTGTTTTTTCAGTAGAGCAAGTACTAAGTTTCTTGCACTTAAATACTTTCTAAATAAAGGTAAATGTGAATTATTATATACTCTTATGTCTGCATGTAGTCTAAATGACCACTTCAGTGCAAGTTTTCATAAGTGTTATGACCTAAATTTTACACATAAATAAAAATGTATATTAAGGGTTATATTGTCTAAGGTTTTTTTTTAATGAATTATCCAAATCAGTGAGTATTCAATGTCAATTATCACATATGTATGAATTTGGATGGTCCAGAAAAGTAGCAGATAGAAATCATTTGCAGGAATTCCTTATAAGGTCATCCCTGATTCATCTCCTCATGTATATTGCTCTTTATATTTTGAATTTCAGCATCTTTCTGCTTTGGAGGATGAGTAAAGTTTATCTTGAATCAAGGATTGTTTGAATTATTTAGATGCTTACTGAAAGTCAAAATATAGCTGAAATTTTAGACACAGTAAGAAGATATCTTCCTTATCTCTTTGTGGCTCAGCCACCTGAGTAAATCTACATTCTTCCAAAAAGAGGTTGTTTTGGGGGAAAACTGATATCTGGGTCCCTATCTATGACTTTCTTTACCCATGTGACCAGATCAACTCTTATGATCCTTAAATTCCTTTAGAAGATAAACTAGTTCAGACTGAAAAAATTTAGTTAAACCAACAGTCTGACTTAACTGACTTATTTTATTATGCTTTTCTCCAAGATTGAATTGTACAGAGAACATATTTTGGAAAAATGGCCTGATGAGTAATAACATGGGTTCTGTCAAGAGCTCTTCCATATAACAAACATCCTTTTGCTAAACAGAGAGTTTTGCCTTGATTATTATTGTTTCCATTCTCTGAAGTAAATGAGCAAAACTATCCAACAATCCAAATCTGTGCAGAAAGTCGACACTCAAGACGTCTCTAAGCCATTACTGGAGCCAGTGAGGGTTGTCTTAGACTTTTCTCCTCATGCCCCAGCAGCTCTCCTGCTTAAATCCAAATGAAGGGAAAGAACTGCTGGATCCTCAGGAGCAGAGTGACATCTAATAGGGATTGGGGAATAAAATGGATGCTACAAACTATGATAACTCATGTGTCTGGATTAGCTCCTCAGAGAGTTTTCTTTCTCTAAATTCTGAAGGGGAACTCCCCCAAGGGTAACAGATGTTCACAAACCGCAGATCTTTTAAAGACATAATTACTCTGCCCATAGAGACCTAAGAGAAATTTCTGTCTGTCTCTGCTTGGAATCACTGCCACCTCATGGATTAATGAATTCTGTGTCCTCCAATCACCTCATTATGTACCTCTGTTTTATATGAGAAGCCAAATGTATCAGAATACACTTTAAAGAATGTGAGTCGTTCCTTATTTTTTATGATTTAGACTCGCTGGTTTGTAAGTAAGCCATTAACTGGGCTAAAAATAATAGATACTACCTGCCAGAAAACCTGTGTAGTAATTGGGCTCGTTGCCAAGAGCATCAAAGAAAGGGGTGGAGAGAAGAGGGACTATGATGATGGGAAAAAAAGGAAAATACCCCTTCAATTTTTCTTGTTGTTTTTCTTTTTGCGGTACGCGGGCCTCTCACTGTTGTGGCCTCTCCCGTTGCGGAGCACAGGCTCCGGACGCGCAGGCTCAGCGGCCCTGGCTCACGGGCCCAGCCGCTCCGCGGCATGTGGGATCCTCCCGGCCCGGGGCACGAACTCGTGTCCCCTGCATCGGCAGGCGGACTCTCAACCACTGCACCACCAGGGAAGTTCCTCCTTCAAATTTTAAGGTTTAAAAAAAACAGTCCTTTTACCAGAAAGCTTAATTTTATAGTGCTGTGGATTCACACAGCCAAAAATTTTGCGACCGTATTCAGAACCACACTCAGTCTATTTATGGTAGAGAATTCAAAATATCCATGTTTGTTTTCTCATAGAAAAACAAGTCTCAGTCTTTCTGGTCATGATACCTCTCCCAAATTTTGCAGTTAAGCATCCCCAAGAGAAGCAAACAGGAGTCTGTGGTCTGAATTAGGTGTTTCAGTATTTTAGCAGCTTCTTCTGTTAAATAATATTTTCTTTTTAATAGCTAGTTTCAAGCTAAATCCAAAGTTCACAAAACGCATTTATTTAAAGGAGAGTCTTTCTCTCTCTCTGTATATATATATATTGGTTTGGTTTAATACCTGTCTACCCTCCTTTAGAATGTAAGTTCCATGAGAGCAGGGACTTTGTTTTCTGCTCTATCTTCAGAGCCCAAAACAGAGAGAGTTTGCCCCTCAATAAGCTATCAATAAATATTTGTTAAATAATTGGCCAGAATATGGAGTTAAAATATGAAACTAACTATAGAAATAATTTTATTAAGGCATAAACCTAGGAACTGAAGTTTCCCATAACTAGACGGTATGACATGGTTATTAAACATAGAGTTTGTACTTAAAAAGCAGAGAAATGAATTTCATGATTTTCATTTGAAAAGTGTAATTTAAGTGGACTTCTAAGCTCAGATTTATTTTTAGATAAAAAGCCATGAACTTCATCTCATTATACTAATTGGCTTCTTTGGCCAACTAGCATCTGAAATGGTATAAGTCAAATGCATTAGCAGGTTCATTCATTCAACAAATTAGTATTAGCACCCCTGCTATGAAAGGCTCTTTGCTAAGTATTAGGTATACAAAGCTGAAAAAGATATGGTCTTCTCCTGAGGTCACCTTGTGGTCCAAAAGAGAGACAATAAATCAAAATTATAACAGCACACATTTCCTATGCTAAATACTCATGCAGAGTGCTATCTGAGCTAAAAGGCGTGTACACTAAGGATTGGGGGTGGGCAGAGAACGCTTTCTTGAGGAGATGATGTTAGACCTATGTCTTGAAAGATGAGTAAAATTTGATAAGATGAAGAAACAGAGAAGGACAATTCAGGCAGAAGGGACTGTATGTTGAAGGTGGAGTGACTTGAGACATCATCATGCAATTTCTTTTTCATGCCTTATGCTTCTTTATTAATTATATTTTTTGTTTTTTTCATGGTGAGGCATTTTATTTTAAATATAGCCACGTGTACTTGTCAATCCCAAACTCCCAATCGTCCTGCAATTTGAATACTGTTCTCTATGATTGAAGAAAGGTCAGCTAGAATGAAACAAGGAGATAACCTCATGCTATCATTTGTGTCAACAATAAAGGAAAAACATGTGTTTTTTCATTTTTTGTTTTTGAGATGACATTTTATGTCTGAGGCATTTTATCCGTATCATCTGTTGAATGGTCATTGTCAGGGATTGACTTAGAGCAAATAAACCTACATAAACTAATTCTACTGCCAGAGCAATTAACTGTACATTTTGAGGTGGGCTTCACTGATAGAATATTGGGCTAATCTTGCCACATAGGAATTTTTCGAATCCAAATGAACAGTGTTCTAATCATGAACTCGTCACAAACTCCAGTTTTTAAGTTGCAGTTACAACGGCAATTTATATGCAATATAAATGAATGAAAAAGTTAATTATCTTATTTGTAAATCATAAAATTATAAGGTTATATTCAAAGAGAAGGGTCTTAAAGCAGGAAAGAATGGGACACATATAGAAAATTTGTCAGACACTGCAAAAAACAAAAAGGAAGAAAAAAGGGGGAAAAAAAAGAAAAAGAGAGTGGAGAGAATGGATGGCAATCTGCATCTTGTAGCCTGGAGTTAAGGATATATGTAGTGAGGACGAGGGGAAGATGGCAGAAGAGTAAGATGCAGAGATCACCTTCCTCCCCACAGATACACCAGAAATACATCTACACATGGAACAACTCCTACAGAACACCTACTGAAGGCTGGCAGAAGACCTCAGACCTCCCAAAAGGCAAGAAAATCCCCACGTACCTGGGTAGGGCAAAAGAAAAAAGAAAAAACAGAGACAAAAGGATAGGGACGGGACCTGCACCAGTGGGAGGGAGCTGTGAAGGAGGAAAGGTTTCCACACACTAGGAAGTCCCTTCGCGGGCGGAGACTGCGGGTGGCAGAGGGGGGAAGCTTCAGAGCCGCGGAGGGGAGCACAGCAACAGGGGTGCGGAGGGCAAAGCAGGGAGATTCCCGCACAGAGGATCGGTGCCGACCGGCACTCACCAGCCCGAGAGGCTTGTCTGCTAACCCGCTGGGGCGGGCGGGGCTGGGAGCTGAGGCTCGGGCTTTGGTCGGAGCGCAGGGAGAGGACTGGGGTTTGCGGCATGAACACAGCCTGCAGGGGGTTAGTGCACCACGGCTAGCCGGGAGGGAGTCCGGGAAAAAGTCTGGACCTGCCGAAGAGGCAAGAGACTTTTTCTTTCCTCTTTGTTTCCTGGTGCACAAGGAGAGTGGAATAAGAGCGCTACTTAAAGGAGCTCCAGAGATGGGCGTGAGCTGCGGATAAAAGCGCGGACTCCAGAGACGGGCATGAGACGCTACGGCTGCTGCTGCCACCAGCAAGAAGCCTGTGTGTGAGCACAGGTCACTATCCACACCCCCCTTCTGGGGAGCCTGTGCAGCCCGCCACTGCCGGGGTCCTGGATTCCAGGGACAACTTCCCCGGGAGAACGCACAGCACACCTCAGGCTGGAGCAATGTCACGCTGGCTTCTACCGCCGCAGGCTCGCCCCGCACTCCGTGCCCCTCCCTCCACCCCGGCCAGAGTGAGTCAGAGTCCCCGAATCAGCTGATCCTTTAACCCCGTCCTGTCTGAGGGAAGAACAGATGCCCTCCGGCAACCCACACGGAGAGGCGGGGCCAAATCCAAAGCTGAGCCCTGGGAGCTGTGAGAACAAAGAAGAGAAAGGGAAATCTCTCCCAGCAGCCTCAGAAGCAGTAGATTCAAGCTCCACAATCAATGTACCCTGCATCTGTGGAATATATGAATAGACAACGAATCATCCCAAATTGAGGAAGTGGACTTTGAGAGCAAGAATTATGATTTTTTCCCCTTTTCCTCTTTTTGTGAGTGTGTATGTGTATGCTTCTGTGTGAGATTTTGTCTGTATAGCTTTGCTTCCACCATTTGTCCTAGGGTTCTATCCGTCTGTTTTTTTTTCCTTTAAAAAAATTTTTTTTTCTTAAAAATTATTTTTTATTTTATCTTTCTTTATTTTATTTTATCTTCTTTCTTTCTTTCTTTCTTTCTTTCCTTCTACTTTTTCTCCTTTTTATTCTGAGCCGTTTGGATGAAAGGCTCTTGGTGCTGCAGCCAGGAGTCAGTGTTGTGCCTCTGAGGTGGGAGAGCCAACTTCAAGACACTGGTCCACAAGAGACCTCCCAGCTCCACAAAATATCAAATGGCGAAAATCTGCCAGAGATCTCCATCTCAACACCAGCACCGAGCTTCACTCAACGACCAGCAAGCTACAGTGCTGTACACCCTATGCCAAACAACTAGCAAGACAGGAACACAACCCCACCCATTAGCAGAGAGGCTGACTAAAATCCTAATAAGTCCACAGACACCCCCAAACACACCACCAGACGTGGACCTGCCCACAAGAGATACAAGATCCAGCCTCATCCACCAGAAGACAGGCACTAGTCCCCTCTGCCAGGAAGCCTACACAACCCATTGAACCAACTTTAGCCACTGGGGACAGACACCAAAAATAATGGGAACTACGAACCTGCAGCCTGCAAAAAGGAGACCCCAAACACAGTAAGATAAGCAAAATGAGAAGACAGAAAAACACATAGCAGATGAAGGAGCAAGATAAAAACCCACCAGACCTAACAAATGAAGAGGAAATAGGCAGTCTACCTGAAAAAGAATTCAGAATAATGATAGTAAAGATGACCCCAAATCTTGGAAATAGAATAGACAAAATGCAAGAAACATTTAACAAGGACCTAGAAGAACTAAAGATGAAACAAGCAATGATGAACAACACAAATGAAATTTAAAATACTCTAGATGGGATCAATAGCAGAATAACTGGGGCAGAAGAATGGATAAGTGACCTGGAAGATAAAATAGTGGAAATAACTACTGCAGAGCAGAATAAAGAAAAAAGAATGAAAAGAACTGAGGACAGTCTCAGAGACCTCTGGGAAAACATTAAATGCACCAACATTCGAATTATAGGGGTCCCAGAAGAAGAAGAGAAAAAGAAAGGGACTGAGAAAATATTTGAAGAGATTCTAGTTGAAAACTTCCCTAATATGGGAAAGGAAATAGTTAATCAAGTCCAGGAAGCACAGAGAGTCCCATACAGGATAAATCCAAGGAGAAATACGCCAAGACACATATTAATCAAACTGTCAAAAATTACATACAAAGAAAACATATTAAAAGCAGCAAGGGAAAAACAACAAATAACACACAAGGGAATCCCCATAAGGTGCAGAAACTCTGCAAGCCAGAAGGGACTGGCAGGACATATTTAAAATGATGAAGGGGAAAAACCTACAACAAAGATTACTCTACCCAGCAAGAATCTCATTCAGATTTGATGGAGAAATTAAAACCTTTACAGACAAGCAAAAGCTGAGAGAGTTCAGCACCACCAAACCAGCTTTACAACAAATGCTAAAATAACTTCTCTAGGCAAGAAACACAAGAGAAGGAATAACAAACCCAAAACAATTAAGAAAATGGGAATAGGAACATACATATCAATAATTACCTTAAGTGTAAATAGACTAAATGCTCCCACCAAAAGACACAGATTGGCTGAATGCATACAAAAACAAGACCCGTATATATGTTGTCTACAGGAGACCCACTTCAGACCTAGAGACACATACAGACTGAAAGTAAAACCAAAAGAAAGGTGGAGTAGCAATTCTCATATCAGACAAAATAGACTTCAAAATAAAGATTATTACAAGAGACATAGAAGGACACTACATAATGATCAAGGGATCGATCCAAGAAGAAGATACAACAATTGTAAATATTTATGCACCCAACATAGGAGTACCTCAATCCATAAGGCAAATACTAACAACCATAAAAGGGGAAATCGACAGTAACACATTCATAGTTGGGACATTAACAACCCACTTTCACCAATGGACAGATCATCCAAAATGAAAATATAAAAGGACACACAAGCTTTAAATGATACATTAAACAAGATGGACTTAATTGGTATTCATAGGACATTCCATCCCAAAACAACAGAATACACATTTTTCTCAAGTGCTCATGGAACATTCTCCAGGATAGATCATATCTTGGGTCACAAATCAAGCCTTGGTATATTTAAGAAAATTGAAATTTTATCAAGTATCTTTTCTGACCACAATGCTATGAGACTAGATATCAATTACAGGCAAAGTTCTGTAAAAAATACAAACACATGGAGGCTAAACAATACACTACTTAATAACGAAGTGATCACTGAAGAAATCAAAGAGGAAATAAAAAAATACCTAGAAACAAATGACAATGGATACACGACGAACCCCAACCTATGGGATAGAGCAAAAGCAGTTCTAAGAGGGAAGTTTATAGCAATACAATCCTACCTTAAGAAACAGGACACATCTCGAATAAACAACCTAACCTTGTACCTAAAGCAATTAGAGAAAGAAGAACAAAAAAACCCTAAGGTTAGCAGAAGGAAAGAAATCATAAAAATCAGATCAGAAATAAATGAAAAAGAAATGAAGGAAACAATAGCAAAGATCAATAAAACTAAAAGCTGGTTCTTTGAGAAGATAAAAAAAATTGATAAACCATTAGCCAGACTCATCAAGAAAAAAAGGGAGAAGACTCAAATCAATAGAATTAGAAATGAAAAAGGAGAAGTAACAACTGACACTGCAGAAATACAAAAGATCATGAGAGATTACTACAAGCAACTCTATGCCAATAAATGGACAACCTGGAAGAAATGGACAAATTCTTAGAAATGCACAACCTGCCAAGACTGAACCAGGAAGAAATAGAAAATATGAACAGACCAATCACAAGCACTGAAATTGAAACTGTGATTTTAGATCTTCCAACAAACAAAAGCCCAGGACCAGATGGCTTCACAGGCGAAGTCTATCAAACGTTTAGAGAAGTGCTAACACCTATCTTTCTCAAACTCTTCCTAAATATAGCAGAGGGAGGAAAACTCCCAAACTCATTCTACGAGGCCACCATCACCCTGATAACAAAACCAAACAAGGATGTCACAGAGAAAGAAAACTACAGGCCAACATCACTGATGAATATAGATGCAAAAATCCTCAACAAAATACTAGCAAACAGAATCCAACAGCACATTAAAAGGATCATACACCATGATCAAGTGGGGTTTATTCCAGGAATGCAAGATTCTTCAATATAAGCAAATCAATCAACGTGATACACCATATTACCACACTGAAAGAGAAAAACCATATGATCATCTCAATAGATGCAGAGAAAGCTTTCAACAAAATTCAACACCCATTTACGAAAAAAACCTTGCAGATAGTAGGCATAGAGGGAACTTTCCTCAACATAATAAAGGCCACATATGACAAACCCACAGCCAACATCCTTAATGGTGAAAAACTGAAACCATTTCCACTAAGATCAGGAACAAGACAAGGTTGCCCACTGTCACCACTCTTATTCAACATAGTTTTGGAAGTTTTAGCCACAGCAATCAGAGAAGAAAAGGAAATAAAAGGAATCCAAATAGGAAAAGAAGAAGTAAAGCTGTCACTGTTTGCAGATGACATGATAGTATACATAGAGAATCCTAAAGATGCTACCAGAAAACTATTAGAGATAATCAATGAATTTGGTAAAGTAGCAGGATACAAAATTAATGCACAGGAATCTCTGGCATTCCTATACACTAATGATGAAAAATCTGACAGTGAAATCAAGAAAACACTCCCATTTACCATTGCAACAAAAAGAATAAAATATCTAGGAATAAACCTACCTAAGGAGACAAAAGACCTGTATGCAGAAAATTATAAGACACTGATGAAAGAAATTAAAGATGATACAAACAGATGGAGAGATATACCATGTTCTTGGATTGGAAGAATCAACATTGTGAAAATGACTCTACTACCCAAAGCAATCTGCAGATTCAATGCAATCCCTATCAAACTACCACTGGCATTTTTCACAGAACTAGAACAAAAATTTCACAATTTATATGGAAACGCAAAAGACCCCGAATAGCCAAAGCAATCTTGAGAAGGAAAAATGGAGCTAGAGGAATTAGGCTCCCTGACTTGAAACTATACTACAAAGCTACAGTAATCAAGACAGTATGGTACTGGCACAAAAACAGAAAGATAGATCAATGGAACAGGATAGAAAGCCCAGAGATAAACCCACGCACATATGGTCACCTTATCTTTGATAAAGGAGCTAGGAATGTACAGTGGAGAAAGGACAGCCTCTTCAATAAGTGGTGCTGGGAAAACTGGATAGGTACATGTAAAAGTATGAGATTAGAACACTCCCTAACACCATACACAAAAATAAGCTCAAATTGGATTAAAGACCTAAATGTCAGGCCAGAAACTATCAAGCTCTTAGAGGAAAACATAGGCAGAATAATCTATGACATAAATCACAGCAAGATCCTTTTTGATCCACCACCTAGAGAAATGGAAATAAAAACAAAAATAAACAAATGGGACCTAATGAAATTTGAAAGCTTTTGCACAGCAAAGGAAACCATAAACAAGACGAAAAGACAACCCTCAGAATGGGAAAAAATATTTTCAAATGAAGCAACTGTCAAAGGATTAATTTATAAGCAGCTCATGCAGCTCAATAACAAAAAAACAAACAACCCAATCCAAAAAGGGGCAGAAGACCTAAATAGATATTTCTCCAAAGAAGATATACAGACTGCCAACAAACACATGAAAGAATGCTCAACATCATTAATCATTAGAGAAATGCAAATCAAATCTACAATGAGATATCATCTCACACCAGTCAGAATGGCCGTCATCAAAAAATCTAGAAACAATAAATGCTGGAGAGGGTGTGGAGAAAAGGGAACACTCTTGCCCTGCTGGTGGGAATGTGAATTGGTACAGCCACTTTGGAGAACAGTATGGAGGTTCCTTTAAAAACCACAAATAGAATTACCATATGACCCAGCAATCCCACTACTGGGCGTATACCCTATGAAAACCATAACTCAAAAAGAGTCATGTACCAAAATGTTCATTGCAGCTCTATTTACCATAGCCAGGAGATGGAAACAACCTAAATGTCCATCATCAGATGAATGGATAAAGAAGATGTGGCACATATATACAATGGAATATTACTCAGCCATAAAAAGAAACGAAATTGAGCTATTTGTAATGAGGTGGATGGGCCTAAAGTCTGTCTAAAAGAGTGAAGTAAGTCAGAAAGAGAAAGACAAATACCGTATGCTAACACATATATATGGAATTTAAGAAACAAAAATGTCATGAAGAACCTAGGGGTAAGACAGGAATAAAGATGCAGACCTACTAGAGAATGGACTTGAGGATATGGAGAGGGGGAAGGGTAAGCTGTGTCAAAGGGAGAGAGTTGCATGGACATATATACACTACCAAATGTAAAATAGATAGCTAGTGGGAAGCAGCCGCATAGCACAGGGAGATCAGCTCGGTGCTTTGTGAGCACCTAGAGGGGTGGGATAGGGAGGGTGGGAGGGAGCGAGACGCAAGTGGGCAGAGATATGGGAACATATGTATATGTATAACCGATTCACTTTGTTATAAAGCAGAAACTATCACACCATTGTAAAGTAATTATACTCCCATAAAGATGTAAAAAAAAAAAAAGGATATATGTGGTGTCCTGAAGGGTGGCTGGGCTGGAGATGGAGGCCAGGACCAGGGACCTGAAAACCATGAGGATAAGTTAATCATTGTAATGACATGCTCAACTTTGCATTTAAAATTCTAATGTTGAAAGAGAATGTTACAAGCAAAACATAAAACCTATATTTCCACTAAATAAATTTTCAACATTTTCTTTCACTAACGTTTAATGCTGTCAGATAGCACTTGCCATTATACACTACTTTCTAAAGAATATAAAGTATGTCTCCACTGTCTTCAGTATCATTCTTGGCATCAATAGCTATATACATATATAATAGAGTAATACCTTTGCATAATATCCTCTTGGATTAAATTTCTTTAAGCATTCATGAGATTTCAAAATAAACAGGAGAATTTATTTTTTGGTTGTAGCCTACATTCATGCCTCCAGATACATATACATTTGGACCAAAGCAATATCACCAGTTGATTTTGTTTTCTTTAATGCAGGAGGAGTTGGAAGGGAAGGCTTGCCTTCTTTTAGCCAGATAGGTGCGTCTGTACTAAAGGACACTTGCTGAAGCATTTATAAAATCTTATGTTTAAGTAGGCCCTTTTTTGTCACAATGAGTGAAACAGCAGAGGCAGGGTTTTCAACCTACGGAAAAGTAAGAAAATAATACATAAAAACATCAATAGAAAAGCTGGTCTTCTATCCACCCACCTCGGTAGAGAACTAAAACAAACAATGGCAAATAATTAGTGTTGGCCCTGGCAGTGTTCTAAGAAGCCAAAAATGAAACACCCACAAAAGAAAATGGTCCCTTATTCACTGCACAAGTTTGTTTTTACTTTTGAGTAATGAATAAATGAGACTCAAAAGATAATGCAGAAAATATGAAAGTGGAGTGGGTTTGTAACAAGAAAGTGTTTAGACCTGTCCTTAGTCCATAACAAAACCTGTAAAAGTTTTAATTGAAAAATTTAGAATGTTCTTCTAAGATTATCCAAAATGAATATTTGACACCTCCCTTTATCAAGTGATTTAGCAGAATGAATAAAATATTTTAACTAAGTGAAAAAAAGGAAAGGAAATAACATTATCTCTTCCAGATGACACAGCAAACACTGATGGATTTTGCCTGTATCTTGAGGCAAGAACCCAGTTACATTAGGCACCCTCCTAACAGACCTCACAAGTATTTTATTTCCTGCTTCCTTTGTCAACAAACTGACATGCCATGGGTGGCACACACATGTTCTCTGAAAAGCTGAATTCTGCCTATTGAAATGGGCCTATTTTCAAAAAACATAATATATGTAAAACAAAAAATGTATGCCCCATTTGCTCTGAGGTCCCAAAGCAAAGAGATAGATTATCTAAAACAGATCAAAAAGAGAAAACGATTTCAGAATATGGTAGCATTGTAGAAAGAATATAGCTAGACTTCCAATGGAATTAGTGTAAAGAGAACAAAAATTTTGATGCTGATTAGTTTGTTTAAATAATAAATCAGTTTTCTCTAAATATTTTTGGTCATGTCTAATATGGAATAGTATTTACATGTTACTGTCCATGATACATTGGTGAAAAAGTTAGCTGGGATACTGAATTGCATGATTCCATTATGACCACAATAATAACAACACTAATGCCACAGCCACACATGCTTCTTTGTGGTACATGTACTCACGTGCATGTACATGTGTGCCTGTAGGTGTGCATAGAAAAAAAGGGCTTAAAAGGTACACATTAACCCAATACCAGTGACTAGCCCTAAGTAGGGCAGAAAGAACAGAGGTTCCATTGTGTTGAGGACACTATGTATACACCTTGATGTTGTTTCAAATGTCTGCAGTGAACAAAAGTGGTTTTGTAAATTTAAAAGTAACTATAAAGGTGTTTCCTTAATTTCTGAAGCCTCCAGCTGCTAAGTCAGAGAGGCAGAAGAGGGGCAGCAATGAGTAAAAGAGGGTATTACCTCTAGTAGCTGCCTTTTTCCTCCACTCTACCTGATACCAAGCTTTCTCCATCTTATATTGAGAAGATTTTTTAAAAATTTGGATCCACCTTCTATATAAAAAAAAACAAAAAGAAAAGAAAAGGAAAAAAAAGAAAGATGCTGGGGGTGTTATACTCTTTGGGCATGGGATGTCCTGAAGGCCAATAGAGGTAGGATTTTTCAATCCTTTATGAAAACTCTTCCCATTGTTGGAAATAGAAACTGGTTTGGCCACTGAATGAAATAGAGGATTATGAACAGTGGAAACTCAGGAAACCTGATAGGTCATTGAACATTATTTGAAAACCAATGGTCTTTAAGTTACAACTATATATTAAGACTTAATAACTAACTAACCTCCCTAATCACCAAGAATTTATCGACAAAAATCTTAAACAGAAAATCAATTTTCTTGTTCAACGTGGAGAGCTTGTTTAATTAGAATGAGCATTTAGTAAGGGATGAACATTCACAACTTACACAGGACTATCATTTTTTAAAAGACAAGCCAACTGAGTTGATTATATGAACTTCCTTTCCAAAGGAAAATAATCGAAAAAGGGACATCTTTGTCATTAAGCATCTTTATCATTGAAGAGCTAAAGCTTTTCCCTGAGATAGTTAGGGGCACTTTAGAAAAAGTGTCTGTGTGTCCAGTGGCTGGGGCTGTGAGTCATATTTTCAAGACTTTTGCCTTTTCCCACACATAACACTCCTCACCCTCCCCAGAAACTCATAGGTAAACAATGTGGCCAGAGGACATGTCTCCAGAGTTCATATTTGCCCTTTGAATATAAATGAGATCGGCAAATATTTTAAGAGGGATAAATTCTTAACTTAGGTGCCAGAAAGAAAAGGAAAGGCAGATCCTGTGAAGGTATTTACAAAGTGGGCAAGTTTGAGTAAAGCACAGTGTCAAACACCAAGAATGCAGGTGGAATGGCTTTCCCCTTGGACACTACAGAAACAGAGGGAGCCCAGAAAGACGTAGCTACCACTTAGGTGTGATTCTGGAGAATTCCCTGTAGAGTAGCCCTTCTGTCACTGGAGCTCTGTTACCTTTGATATTGCATCTATTTAAAGTCCTGGACCCATCAGGAAAGTTCCCAGAAATTATGGAGTGAATATATTCAATTAGGCACTTTATAAAGAAGCCTTGGCTCATACACATCTAAGCAAACAGGCTGTAAAGAAAAGGCCAAGGTCATACAAGCACGAGGTAGAATTAGCCATAAGCAAGAAACATGAAGTTTTCTTTTTTAATTAATTAATTTATTTATTTATTTTGGCTGCATTGGGTCTTCGTTGCTGTGTGCGGGGCTTTCTCTAGTTGTGGTGAGCGGGGGCTACTCTCCGTTGCATTGCGCGGGCTTCTCATTTCAGTGGCTTCTCTTGTTACATGCAGAGCACAGGCTCTAAGCGCGCAGGCTTCAGTAGTTGTGGCATGCGGGCTCAGTAGTTGTGGCTGGCGTGCTCTAGAGCGCAATCTCAGTAGTTGTGGCGCGCGGGCTTAGTTGCTCCGAGGCATGTGGGATCTTCCCCGACCAGGGCTCAAACCCGTGTCCCCTGCATTGGCAGATGGACTCCCAACCACTGCACCACCAGGGAAGTCCAGCATGAAGGTTTTGTTTACAGAACACAACGTGGAGCAACAATTCCTCATTTGGGGGACTGATATGACCCATTTTAATATATGCACGTCTCCATGAGCCAAATTAACCATACATTTTCCAGTTCCTTATATCACTGGACTGTGTGCAGCCAAAGTCTGAAAGAGAGCAAGTTAATTTATGTATCCTTCTCTTGCCAAGTGTGATTAATTGATGTAATATGTCAATTCCCTTTATATAAATGTTAAAAGTGCATCTTCATTTATATCCATATATATTTTAGATAAATGCTTTCAGCAGGATGATCTCATTGGGGCATTCGTAGGCAGTAGCTTCTTCACAGTTCAATTTAGGTGATATTTATTGCACTTATTACTCAAAAGACGCTGTGCTTTGTGCCATGGAGGAAATAGGTAAAACTCTTCTCTGCTCTCATAGAGCTTAAAATCTGGTAGAAAAGATCAGCTTTGCCCCTTCCAGATCTGTCATCCAAATCCTCCTGTCTTCTTAACCTCAGTTAATGGAGCAACTCTCTACTTTGTTACTAAAGCCAAATATTTAGGAATCATCCTTTATTCCCTCTTCTTAATCCATACATCCATTTCATGAGCAAATCTTATACATTGTATTTCCAAAATGTATCATGAATTTGCCTTCTTGTCACCTTCTGTGTCACCACCCATTTCTTATCTATTGCTAAAAAAAAATTACTCCCAAACTTTAGTTGCATCAAACGACATTTTTCTTTTTTTTAATGCCCACAGATTCTGTGGATCAGGAATTCAGACAGGGCATGATAGGGACACGCTGGAAGCTAAAGCCATCTGATCAACTCACACATTGAGTGGTTGATGCTGGCCGGGTGCTGTACGTCTCAGTTCCTCTCCATCTGGGTCTCTCCATGGGGTCTCTCCACAGAAGGTAATTTGGGCTTCCTCACAGCATGGTGGCTGGCTTCCCACATCGTGAGTGTCCCAAAGAGAAAGAGCAAGGAGGAAGCTGTATTCTTTTATTGTCTAGTATCCAAGCCATGATGCCACTGCTGCCACAATCTACGGTTTAGAGCAGTCACAAGCCTCTACTCAGTTCCACTGGAAGGAACATTGACCTCACCCTTCCATGGAAGCAGAGTCAAAGCTGCTCTGCTTTGTATGTGGGATACAAGGTATCCTAAATCTGGATTACTGTAACATTCTAACCACCTTCCCTATTATCCTCTATTTGCCTCAGTCCATTTTCCCTGCCAAGGACCGAGTAATTGTTCATTTTACATGACAACATTTAAAACAGAAACTGTCATCTCCTCATATAGAGCCCTCCAATGGCTTTCCATTGCACTCAGAATAAAATCTAAACGTCTTTCCTTGGCTCACAAAAATCTGCATGCTCCCCTCTTGCTTTATGCATAGTCTTCTATTTCCTCGAGAATGCAAGCTCTTTTCTCCTCCTAAGGATTTTGATATGCCTTTGTCTCTGCCTGAAGTGTTCCTCCTCCACCCTTTCCACAGCTGTATTCTTCATAACCTTACCTCTCAGCTTAAGTTTCACCTTCTCAGCAAGGTCTTCCCTGACCACCCATGATGGTTAATTTTGTGTCAACTTGACTGGGTCATGAGATGCCCAGATATTTGACTAAACATCATTTCTGAATGTGTCTGAGATGGTGTTTCAGATGAGAAGAACATTTGAATAGGTGGACTCTGTAAAGAAGATTGCCCTCCTTAATGTGGGTAGGCTTTATCCAATCCACTGAGGGCCTGAATACAACAAAAGGTGAAGGGGAGAATTCACCCCGTTTCTGAATAACCAATTAAGCTGGGACACGGGTTTTCTCCAGCCCTTAGACGAAGACTTCCTCCATCACTCCCTGGTTCTCAGGCCTTCAGACTCAGAATAAACTACCCCATTGGCTTTCCTGTGTCTCCAGCTTCCAGAAGACAGACTGTGGGTCTTCACCATAATATATGGCTTAATTCCTCTTAATTTCTCTCTCTGTTCTGTTTCTCTGGAGAACCTTGACTAATATAACCCCTATGTAAAATTCCTCAGCTTCTGTGATGGTTTTAAATCAGCCCCTTGTTTGTTTCTTCTACGCATAGCATTTCTTAAAACATATTATTTATTTGTGCTTATTTGTTTCTTTTCCTCTCTCTCTTCTTCTCCTTCTCCATCTCTCCTTATTTCTATTTTTTTATCTATTCCTCCTACTAGAATATGAAGTCCGTGAAGTTGTTCTCTGTCCTGTTCTAATACCAGGATTATGCCTGGCCTATAGTAGGTGTCCAAGAAACATCTTTGAAAAAACAATCCATAAGTATATTTTACAAAAATTATAGAAGAATCTATCATGTGAAAACTCTAAAGAAAAGTATCAAGTTCAAAGTGTGATGGGTTGCATTTAACCAGAATTATCAGGGAAGGTTTCATGAAGGCAGATTTGCATTGTGTTTTGAGGTATGTGTGTGAGAGGAGAAAAAAGATGATAGGGAAGGAGAGAGTCACTCAGACAGGTAAAGCAGAGAGTATTGAAGGAAATTCCAAGCAGCAATTGTAGACAGAAAATAGGATGCTTAAGAAGTTAGTAGTGGAAAGGACTGTGGAAGAGTAGTGTGGGCAAGATGATGAACACCCTTCAGTGTTGTATTTAGGGATTTTGACATTATTCTACAATCAATAAGGCCCTGTTTAACGGTTTTCAGCAGAGATTGAGACATGAAGTGAATTGTATCAAAAAGACTGTCCTGGCAAGAGCATATACTGTAGAGGAATGAAACTGATTAAATGTTATGTACATTTTTTTCCCTAGATACGTTATCTGTCAAAGGTCTAAATGATCCTATAGAACTTTTAGCTAAAATCCAATTCAGAAAACTGAGGCAATTATTCTACCCTATAAACTAGAATTATGATACCATTTCTACTTCTTACAAGCAGAGACACCAGAGATATTCCCAGGTAGAACCTTATTTTCTCTGGAATTTACACCTAATTACTAAAATTCCTCTTCCGTAACGTACGTACAATTGGGTTCTACAGGTAAATATCAACTTTCCTCTTAGCAATAACATGGTTAGTAATAGCATGATTTGCCTAAATGAAACATTGATTCTAGGAAATTACTTCTCTCAACATTAAGGTTTTAGGACCTAATTAGGGAGAAAATCATTGTGGTTAAAATAAGGGTGATGCTGACAGTTATATTAATTAATTAATTAATTTTAAGGGAAATGATCTCTAAATACAGAAACCATTCTTCTGTGAGTTTCCTAGTTCACAGAATAGCAATTTGGTATTCCCATTTTTATTAAGCTACCCCAAGAAATGCAGATGGCATTCCTTCCCGAAAGGGGCACAAGTTTTCTCTATTGCAGCTTCCAATATAAAAGCCATCTCACCTTTGTAAAATCTATTTACCTGATGGCAGGAGACCTGAAGGCTTGGAGCAATAATGGCAATGCCAAAGGTATAAATCTTCTCAGCCAGGAGGATTTTGCCCCATGGTGCTTTTTTTTTTTTTTTTTTTTGAGGACAGATATAAATCCAAGAGGAAAATAGCTACTTAAATACAGGTACGATATTACACTTGTGAACAGCAGTCCAGGAAAAAACCCTGTTATTGATCTGTTAATAGTTAGACAATTTCTGTTTAATGCTACCATTTGGATGGACATTTTTAGATTTGTCTTCCTCTTGATCCTCATTATAGCTGCCGCTGTACTTGCTTTGACCCAAAACTAAACTCATAGCATCATCAGATGGAGCCAGTTAATACCTAACGAATGGTTTTTGCTTGAGAAAATCATTTCAGTACTTTCTCCTGAGAGAGGTTTTTATTTGTATCTCTTATCAACTAGATTATTGAGAGGATAAATTCTGAATGCCCCACATTCTGATTAACAAAGTCCTTACTTGCTGGTTGTTGTTTTGATGAGGATATTTTAGAAGCAGAGGGAAAAATCTGATTAAGTTAGCCATGTGGCACTTAAATTGGAGTATAAAAACTTCCTAAGAATGTGTTGAGTTTAACAAATGCCTTATTACTTTAAAAAAATCACAAAACCTGGAGTATAATAAATTCTAGTGGGAGGCCCTGGATTTGGCAGTTAGGATTAATAATTATGGTAGATTTGGGAACATAGTTGCTGACAGCATGGCTCTGGGTAAAGCTTCTCTGTGAGCACAGATCTCTATTGACATATAGGAGGCTCATTCTCACAGCTCTCTGCCCCCGTGGCACCCCACACATTGCTATTATGACATTATTATAGCACTTTTAAAAATATAACTGTTTATTTGTCTATCTTCCCCACTAGACTGTGAACTCTTTGAAGCTAGATATTTTTTCCCCATTTTCATCTTATTCATCACTGTAGTCCTAATAACTAGCATATAAGTCTGATCCATAGAAAAATTGTTATATATTTATTGTGTGTATGTAGTTTTTTAAATAATCAGGTACAATTTTCTCTAAAATGATAGACTAAACTGCCTTTTCTAGGTGACATCAGTAACATCTTGAGTCATTACTAGGCATCTGATGAAATAAGGATCCAGGTAAAATTCTTTTGCCCTCAGATTTGTTTAAACTTCAGTGGATTTTAATCTTTGCCAATTACTTCAATCAGTTCCTCAGGCACAATAAATTCTGTATTCATTTTGTTACCAAGTCCAGTACAGTACTGCTCGCTACACTACTGGCCAATAAATCGAGGAATGAGCTGTTGAGGCAAAAAATAGCAACCTTATTTGGAAAGCCAGCAGACCTAGAAGATGGTGGACTAGTGTCCCAAGAACCATCTTGCCCAAGTTAGAATTCAGGTTTCTTTTATACTAAAAAGGGAGAGGGTGTGGTTTGTTGCTGCAAACTTCTTGGTACCAGAATCCTTTGTACTTGCAGCTGTCCATGTGTGTCTGGTCACAAGGTTCCTATAAACTCTCAACATAATGACCTGTATGGGAAAAGAATCTAAAAAATAGTGTATATATGTATAACTGATTCACTTTGCTGTAGAGCAGAAAGTAACACAACATTGTAAATCAACTATACAGTACTCTAACAAAAAAAAGAAGAAACTTCAACAAGACAAATGTTATTGTCTGTTCTGCAACTTTTAATCTCTATATGAATGGAAATGTTATACCTTTAAATATAAGAGTCTTGAGGATGAGCTATCCTGTATATTTCAGGTTATAGGCAACATTCTTAACTTGTAGCAACAGCAATAGAATACAAAGGTTAAAGTAAAAGAAGCAGATCCAATAGAGAGTCAGATTTGTTCTTCCCTATTACAATTCCATGAGTCCTTCTTATTCTATATATTTGCTGTATATTCCCTTAAGAGATTAATCTGTTTCCACCTTCTTAAAAAATAAAATGAAATATTTCAAATGCATTGACAAAAATAGAGAATAAGCAAAATACTAGTGTACCAACCACCCAGTTTTATCAAATCTTAACATTATGTTACATTTATTTCTCATAATTTTTAAGAAGTTAAACATCATGTATATAATTGAGGGTTTCTATGTACCTCTCAGTAAGTCACATAAAGTGACATCTAAAATTTGGCTATTGGAATGAGCAATGTAAAGGTTATTGATAACGTTTGACAAGAAATCTTTCAGTGGGATGGTGGGGAGAAATGTTGATTGGAATGGGTTCAAAAGAGAAAGGAAAATTTCTGGTAGAAACACAACTGTGTAACTCAGCATTTCCCTACTTGTCTTGGATAAAATACATTTTCTGAAAATAAGGAGCTCATCCTGAATTATAAAACCCATGTCATTTGCTTTCAAGTATGATAACTGAAATGAACAAGACTTGGGGCAGTACCCTCTTGGATGTAGTTAGTTCATAAGATCAGTGGAGACACAGCTAGATAAAGATGAGTGTTATTTATCAGAAACAGCCTGCCTATGTAGAAACAAAACCAAAAAAAGAGACCTTTGGGTACTGTTTCCTAGAAGACTACCCTCACCTTATTGAACTCCTCACAGAAAATTTCTACCAATAGTTATTAGTCCAGGAAACTACAATTCATTCAATGAAAAGTAATGACACAGTATCAATAAAAGCCTAAGAAAAAAATTTGATTAAAGCTGCAAATGTTATCAGCAGGTGAAGAACACTCATAAAAATGTGGTGCCGTGGACTGATACAAATTATCTCTAAGGTTTTTCCCATGGAAATTTTCAAACTTGATGAGGTAATTACATCTCTGAAGGAATATTATAAAAGAGAAATGCAAAAATCTAAAGAAACAAATGATAAACAATAGAAGACAAAATGTGATCTGGCAGAACTCAGAAATGAAATATATAAATATATCTTAATTACAGAAATAAAGTGCAATTAAAAATAACATGAAATAGATCATACATGGGGAGCACAGTAAGGGACAGACACCAGAAATGAGAAAAGCAATCAAATTGAAATTAAGGGTTAAAGAGGATTAGAGATAAGAGCAAAGTAATGGAAAAAAGTATAACACTGAAACACTGAAAAAGTATAACTCAAAAAACTTTCTTGAAACCCAAAAACACTCGAATCTACACTTTGAAATTTCCCATGTGCCTTAGAAACTGGAACACTTAACACAGAATATTCAGCACTGAGATATATTTTAAATAAAGTTGTTAAACTTTAATTGTAAAGAAATAAATCTTGGGTAACCAAGAACAGAGAAGAAATCATTTACTGTTAGTGTACCATATATCTCAGGCTTGTTTTGGTGAGGGGCAGATGTTGGGAGGGCAGTCCCAGTTTATGGCTTTTTTTCCAGTATAATTACTGATAGAATACTCCTTTACTCTTAGAATTGCCACTGTCTGAACAATACGTTTTACAACCATCATATTTATAAGCAAGGGAAACATCAAATTAGAATCATGTCTCCCTATAGTAGTAAGTAAAGGATTACTTACAAATTTATATTAAGCCAGAATTATATCCAATTTTAAAGGCTACAGAGAAACAGTTCTGACTTTCAAGAAATCAACAAATACTGTTCCCATAAAGCTATCTTGAGTAAACTTTTCAAAGATGAGTCAAACATGAGGTAATGAAAATGAATGTAGATTTCCTTAATACTATATGTATTAACTATATCAATCAATAAGCCAACATCATACTTGATGGGTAAACGCTAGAGATATTGCCACAGAAGTCACGCACAAAAAATAAATAAATAAAAAGCCCACCATAATCATCAACATAATGAGAAAAGAGGAAATATTTAGAGACATAAAATTTGGAAAGTAAGGGGTAAAATTATGACTTTTTGCCAACGTTATTATAAAAAGTTATAACTTTTTGCCAACGTTATTACCTGTAAAAGCCAAGAAAATCAACTAAAAACTAATACAAACAAGATCATTCCATCAGATGATACAGTATAAATTAATATTAGAAGTATAGATTTCGTATAAACTAACAATAAACAATTTGCAGCTATGATAAAAAAGACTCATTTTTCATGAGCAATAAAAAAATAAAATAAAATACCTAGAAATCAAAGGAAATATGCAAGATTATATGAAAGAAACTTGCCAGAACAAACATGCAAAACCATATGAAAGAAATCCTTCTCAAATGAATAACATACCAAGATCTTGGGTTAGAACCTCAATGTTACAATGATGTCGATTCTCTGAAAGTTAATTTCTAAAGTTAATTTATAAATGTAATGTGTTCCCAATAAAAATACCAATGGGATTTGAAGCACTAGAAAAATGGATGCCATGTTCATCTGGAAAAATAAACAATAATAGCAAAGAAATTCTGATGAAGAAGGGCAATGATGGAGAGGTTAGCTTGATCAGATATTAAAACCTTGCATTTAAAGCCTCAATCCTGCAATTAAAACAACGTGATACTGTACATATATAGGCAAACAGGCCACTGTATAAGTATAAAGAAATATAGAAATAGAGCTCACATGACACAACTAGAGAGAGAAAACCCACATGCCACAACTAGAGAGAAGCCTGAGTGCCGCAACTAGAGAGAAACCCGAGCAGACAGAGCACCGTATCGAAAAAGATCCCACATGCCTCAACCAAGATCCCGTGTGCTGCAACTAAGACCCGATGCAGCCAAAAAATAAACTAAATAAATAAATAAAAGTTACAAGGATTTAATATACAGCACAGGGAATATAGTTAACATTTTATAATAACTTTGGAGTATATTCTATAAAAATATTGAATTACTATGTTGTACACCTGAAATTAATATAATATTGTAAGCCAATTATACTTCAGTTAAAATAAAAAATAAACTTCTGCATGGGATAAAAAAATTCACAAAGTTAAATGCCAGTGACAAAAAAGGAAAAATATGTGAGAGAAAATGACTAATATCTCCAATATTTAAAGAGCTCCTAGAAACTGATAAGAACAATAACCCAACTGAAAAAATGACAAAGGATAAAAATGGACAATTCACAGAAAAATAAATACAAAATTTTCAACCTATGAAAAAATATTCAACTTTGTTTACTTAAAGAAACATAAGTTAAAACTACTTACTATTTTCTACTTGAAATAATGAGGGAAAAATTGTAATAATTTGACAATAGAATTTCTTTGAGAGTCTAGGGAGAGCAGGTACTCCCACATATTACTAGAAAAGAAATTTAGTAATATCTTTCAAAAATAAACACATTTTTTGCTTTGAACTAGGAGTTTAGCTTCTAGAAATTCATCTACATATGTTTAATCTACACACATGCAAAATGCACATATACAAGGTCATTTATCACAGCATTGCTTGTAAATGTAAAAGTGTGGAAACTCGAAATGTTCATCAATAATAATGTGGCAAAATAAATTATATGGTATCTCCATTCAATCAAATACTAGACGCATAAAAAATAATTGAAAACCTCTTATGTGCTGATGTGAAATGGCCTCCAAGATACATCAAGTGAAAAAAGAATTCTGCAGCAATCAGCCAGTATAAATAAATTTGCATTTGCTTGTGTGTGCACAAGTAAGCTGAATAATACACAAGAAATAAATAATAGTTTGGCGAGAGGAGTAAAAAGAGTGGAGAAAAAAGAGTAGGATAGAAAAGTGTTTTCACAACATATAAAATATATATTTTTTTAAATTTAGGAAACATTTGACTCTATTATCTATTGAAAATATAAAATTGATAAAAGAAGCAGACACAAAATTTGGGAATAATATTTTGAGGCATCTGCTGTTGAAATGTGAAAGAGAATTTAGAAAGATTAAGAAAGAGAAGAGGGGGAGATTCCCTAGTGGTCCAGTGCTTAAGACTCTCTGCTCCCAAGGCAGGGGGCATGGGTTCGGTCCCTGGACTGGGAACTAAGATCCCCGCATGACACGGGTGTGACCACCGCCCCCTCCCCCCCACACACAAAAAGGGAAGAGGGCAGGGGAATTGTAGATATCAAGTATAATCAACCCTTTCAAAGAATTCTGCTGTAAAGTAGCAGGAAATTGGATGGTAGCTAGAAGGGAACATAAGAAAGGGTAAGGATAGCAAGTTGCATGCTCATGGGGATAATCCAGTAGAAATGGAAAATTTGCTCATGCAGGAAAGAAAGAAATTCTTAGAGTGGTATGAGTAGGTGAGAAGAGATGGGATGTAATGCAGCAAGTTGTGATTAACATTACATTTTGATGTTTGTTCATGTTGATAGACGCAGCTCTTGTTCATTCATTATAATCATGTGTAGTAGTTTTTATATGGCAATAACACAGTATCATTTATCCATTCCTCTACTGAAAGATATTTAGTTTGCTTCCGCTAATTTACTATTACAAACAATATTGTTAAAAATAGTTTTGTACATGTTTTTTTGGAGAACCTTTATTAAAAATTTCCTAGGGTTTATATCTCAGAAGTACAATTGCTGAATTGCCTAGTATAATCATCATCAATGTTCCTTGATAATGTCAATTATTCTCAATATTGGTTGTAGCAGTTTACATTCTTACCAACAGTTTGTGGGGTTTCTACTACTCCATAGCCCTACACTTTGAATTATGCCAATCTGATGAGCATGAAATGGCATCTCACTGTATTTTTAATTTGTGTTTCTCTGATTACTACTGAGTTGATCACCTTTTCTAATGTTTTTTGGACATTTGGGTGTCCTCTTGAAACACTAGTATTTGCCCATTTTTTTCTATTAAATTGTCTTTTTCTTACTTACTTTTAGGATTTCTCTCTATATTTTGATACTAATCCTTTAAAATAATTGCTAAAATTTATTGAATGCTTATGATATGCTTCGTCCTGTTTGGGTAATCTTATATTCAATAACTAACTCATTTGATCTTTACAACAACCCTGAGTTGGAGAAACTTATTATCCCTGTTTTGTACATAGGGAGCTAAGGTACATAGATGTGAAGTAACTTGCCAAAGGTCATCCAGCTAATAAGTGGTGAAAACTCAATGTTAAGCTCCAGAGACTCTTCCTTACTGTTTCTCAATCCTGTTTTGATTTTATCTATTTTTAAAAAATTCTTTGCCCAGTTTCTGGCTTCCCTTTCCACTTTGCTTATATTATCTGTTTGAATGCAGAATTTGTTCTCTTTTCTTAAAATAAATTTTAACATAGTCAAATCTATTAACATTCTTGCTTGTTTTTTTTTAAAAAAATCTGTCACTACCTCAGCATTATAATGGTATTATCCTTTATTTTCTTTAAAAAGTTTTAAAGTTTTGTCTTGAATGTTTTGATCAGAACCTCTCCCTAGGAATAATTTTTCCTCTTGGATATGGTTTGATTGAGGAATCCATTATTATTACTAGTATTATACATTCCATGTGGATTACCAATTTTCCCATCATCATTGATTGATTAGTTCACTGGTTTACAATGTTACCTCTGTCATATATCAAGTTTCCATATACACTGATTCTATTTCTGTGTCTCTATTCTGTTCCCTTGGTCTGTTCATCTCTGCATTCATACACACTGTCATTTCCACAGCTTTCTAAATTTTGCTTTCTAGTAGGACCTGCCCCTCTCCAACTTATTCTTTTTCAAATTTGCCTAATTTTTGCTTTTACCTTTTGCTCTTCTGTATTAACTTTAAAAACAGCTTGTCTAGTTCCATGAAACACTTTGGTGAGATTTTTATTGAAATATACTGATTCCTTTGCATAGAATTTCTATCATTACAATAGTGAGTCTACATTTAAATTAATGCCATATATATTGCTCCATTACTTAATGTCTTACTTTCATGAATTACTTTCATGTCATTAATTTTTTTTTGTAATTTCTTCATAAATTCTTACAGAATTTGTTATACTTATCTTGACATGCCCTTTATATTTTATAATTTAAAAAATGAGATTTTTTTTTCTATTATGCTATCTAAAGGGTTATTGTGTATGAGAAAACCATTGATTTAGGTATGTTGGGTTCATATCTAGTGACATTATCATTCATATTAGTTCTGCTAGTTTGTAAATTGTCCAATTAAATGATGTTTATATCATCTAATAAAGAATATTTTATCTCTTCTTTTCCAATTCTTATAGTTTTTCTCTATCTTTTCCTTTTGTAATAAGTAGGGCCTCAGAACAATATTAAATAGAAATGTTGAGTGCAGGAATTAACATTTACTCCTTACTATTTTCTGCAGTATGCGGGCCTCTCACTGTTGTGGTCTCTCCCGGAGCACAGGCTCCGGACACGCAGGCTCAATGGCCATGGCTCAGGGGCCTAGATGCTCCACGGCATGTGGGATCTTCCTGGACCGGGGCACGAACCCGTGTCCCCTGCATCGGCAGGTGGACTCTCAACCACTGCGCCACCAGGGAAGCACTACTCCTTACTTTAATGGAAATGCTGCTAGAATCTTAACATTAAGTATGATGTTTACTGCAAATTTTTGAAATATGTATTTTAACATCAAAATCTATTTTGTCAGAAATTAAAGTTAAGAAACTTATGAAGTTTCTTTGCATTCTTACTGAGAGAAACATTTTTATCATAAATTTGTTAAATTTTATCAACTTATTTTTTCTGACTTCTTTGAGCTTATATGTGTTACATTAATAGATTCTTCTGATATTCTATCTTCCTTTTCTTTCACAGATACTTTGTCAGAATGTATTTTTAACAGACTCTTGAATCTGACTTTCTGATTTTTAGTATTTTGCAATTATATTCAACAACTACATTGTTAAACGACAATGGTTTATTTTTTTCTTGTGCTGTTTTTTATCCAGGTTATTGTCCTTTTCAAGGTTATATTTGCCTTGTAAAATGTATGGAATAGCTTACCCTGTATTGCAATTATCTGAAGTAGTTTATTAAAATTGAGAACTACTGTTATATAAAAGTCTGATAAAACTCATATATGACAGTGGAAATGGTGACTATAGAAGCAGTATACTTTTACTGTTCAATTTTTAGTTACTATTGGTTTATTCATTATTTTTAATCTTGAGTTAGAGTTGATAATTAATATTAATAAAAATAATAAACATTACTATAAATAAGCTCTTAATGTTTGCCTGGTAGTATTTCATGCATATTGCAAACATTATTTCAACCTTTATATCAATGCTACAAAGTACTATGATTATTCACATTTTCCAAATGGAAAAATTGAGAGTTTAATTGATTTGCTCAAGATCATAGCCAGAGTAAGTGGTAAGCTGGGATTCAGACTCAGGCAGTATGACTCAGATGCTACACTCTTAATCATTATGTTATGCTACTTCTTAGAAAAACAAAAAACAAACAAGCAAACAAACAAAAAAAACCTTCTTTTCCAGAAAATTTCTTCTAAGTTTTCAATAAATTTGAAATAAGTTGTCCATGATATAGTCTTAAGATTTTTAAGGCCCAGTGTATTTGCACTTGTAGCCTCCTTTCCATTCCTAATCTTATTTTTGTTTATTTATTTTAAATTAGACTTGCTTCAAGTTTGTCAATTTAGTCATCTTTTCAAGCAACCAGGTTTTGGTTTTGCTAATACCTGCTGTTATTTCTTTGTTTTCCACTTTATTAAAATCTGCTCTTATCTTTATTATTTCCTTCCTTCAAATTCTTTTGGTTTATTCTGATGTTCCCTTGTAGATTCTTAAATTGAAAGTTTAACTTTTCTTATTTCTTTTCCTTTTTTAATAAATAAATTTAAAGTTGTACATTAACTCCTAAGTATTGTTTAACTGTATCCCTAGAGTCCTAATATGTAGTAGCTTTATAGTCAAAACATTTCCTAATTGTCACCATATTTCCCTCTTTAACCCAACAGTGAGTACTTAAATTACTAAAGGTATGTGGGTTGAGGGAGATAAATTTCACTGTTGTTTTCTAGTGATCAGAGAATGTAATCTATGTAATATCCATTCTTGGAATTGTGTTGTGGTTGCCATTTTTACCCAATACATAGTCAATTTTTACAAATGCTCCATATGTACTTGAAAAACATATACATGCTCTGTTTTTGTAGGTCATTTTTAATATATCTGTTATATCAAACCTATTCTTGTTCAAGTTTGTTTGTAGACATGTGTCTTCATTTTCCTTGGGTAAATACCTAAGAGTGGAATTGCTGGGTCACATATAAGATGTGTTTAGCTTTATAAGGAACTGCCACACTGTTTTTCCAATGTGGCCATACTATTTTTCATTCCTAGCAGCAATGTATGAGATTTTCAGTTCCACATCCTCATCAACACTTCATATAATCCTTCTTTATAATTTTAGTCAGTTGTAGTTCACTGAGGTCTTATTTTCCTTATCTTTACTAATGATGTTAAACATCTATTCATAGGCTTATTGGCCACTTGCATATCTTGTTTGGCACAGTATATGTTGAAGTCTTTTGCCCTTTTATAAATTTGGTTGTCTATATCACTCTCTTCTCTAAATGTTTGATAGAATTCACCTGTGAAGCCAAGAGTTCTTCATATATTCAGAATAGATGTACTTTTCTCCTAGCCTGATTTTCTTAATGGTGTCTTCTGATAGCAAAGATTTTTAATTTGTATAATGTATAAATATTGATAAATCAACCCCTAGGGTGCCAAGTATTCTCTGAGATTTTGTCTTAGAAATTTTTTTTGAATTTTATTTTATTTATTTTTTTATACAGCAGGTTCTTATTAGTCATCAATTTTATACACATCAGTGTATACATATCAACCCCAATCACCCAATTCATCACACCACCAAGCCAATCCCCTGCCACTTTCTCTCCTTGGTGTCCATAAGTTTGTTCTCTACATCTGTGTCTCAATTTCTGCCCTTCAGACCAGTTCATCTGTACCATTTTTCTAGGTTCCACATATATACGTTAATATACGGTATTTATTTTTCTCTTTCTGACTTACTTCACTCTGTATGACAGTCTCTACATCCATCCACATCTCGACAAATGACCCAATTTCGTTCCTTTTTATGACTGATTAATATTCCATTGTATATATGTACCACAACTTCTTTATCCATTCGTCTGTTGATGGGCATTTAGGTTGCTCCTATGTCCTGGCTATTGTAAATAGTGCTGCAGTGAACATTGTGATACATGACTCTTTTTGAATTATGGTTTTCTCTGGGTATATGCCCAGTAGTGGGATTCCTGGATCATATGGTAATTCTATTTTTAGTTTTTAAGGAACCTCCATACTGTTCTCCATAGTGGCTGTATCAATTTACATTCCCACCAACAGTGCAAGAGGGTTCCCTTTTCTCCACACCCCCTACAGCATTTGTTGTTTGTAGATTTTCTGATGATGCTCATTCTAACTGGTATGAGGTGATACCTCATTGCAGTTTTGATTTTCATTTCTCTAATAATTAGTGATGTTGAGCAGCTATTCATGTGCTTCTTGGCTATCTGTATGCCTTCTTTGGAGAAATGTCTATTTAGGTGTTCTGCCCATTTTTGGATTGGGTTGTTTTTTTAATATTGAGCTGCATGAGCTGTTTATATATTTTGGAGATTAATCCTTTGTCCATTGATTCATGTGCAAGCATTTTCTCCCATTCTGAGGGTTATCTTTTCATCTTGTTTATGGTTTCCTTTGCTGTGCAAAAGCTTTTAAGTTTCATTCGGTCCCATTTGTTTACTTTTGTTTTTATTTCCATTACTTTAGGAGGTGTATCAAAAAAGATCTTGCTGTGATTTATGTCAAAGAGTGTTTTTCCTATGTTTTCCTCTAAGTTTTATAGTGTCCAGTCTTACATTTAGGTCTCTAATCCATTTTGAGTTTATTTTTATGTATGGTGTTAGGGAGTGTTCTAATTTCATTCTTTTACATGTAGCTGTCCAGTTATTCCACTTATTGAAGAGGCTGTCTTTTCTCCATTCTATATCCTTGCCTCCTTTGTCATAGATTAGTTGACCACAGGTGCGTGGGTTTATCTCTGGGCTTTCTATCTTGTTCCATTAATCTACATTTCTGTTTTTGTGCCACTAGCATATTGTCTTGATTACTGTAGCTTTGTAGTATAGTCTGAAGTCAGGGTGTCTGATTCCTCCAGCTCCGCTTTTTTCCCTCAAGACTGCTTTGGATATTCGGGGCCTTTTGTGTCTCCATACAAATTATAAGATTTTTTGTTCTAGTTCTGTAAAAAATGCCATTGGTAATTTGTTAGGGATTGCATTGAATCTGTAGATTGCTTTGGGTAGTATAGTCATTTTCACAATATTGATTGTTCCAATCCAAGAGCATGGTATATCTCTCCATCTGTTTGTATCATCTTCAATTTCTTTCATCAGTGTCTTATAGTTTTCTGCATACAGGTCTTTTGTCTCCATAGGTAGGTTTATTCCTAGGTATTTTATTCTTTTTTTTGCAGTGGTAATTGGGAGGGTTTCCTTATTTTCTCTTTCAGATTTTTCACCAGCAGTATATAGGGATGCAAGAGATTTCTGTGCATTAATTTTGTATCCTGTAACTTTACCAAATTCATTCATTAGCTCTTGTAGTTTTCTGGTGGCATCTTTAGCATTCTCTATGTATAATATCATGTCATCTGCAAACAGTGACAGTTTTACTCCTTCTTTTCCAATTTGTATTCCTTTTATTTCTTTTTCTTCTCTGATTGCCGTGGCTAGGACTTCCAAAACTATGTTGAATAATAGTGGTGAGAGTGTACATCCTTGTCTTGTTCCTGATCTTAGAAGAAATGCTTTCAGTTTTTCACCATTGAGAATGACGTTTGCTGTGGGTTTGTCATATATGGCCTTTATTATGTTGAGGTAGCTTCCCTCTATGCCCACTTTCTAGAGAGTTTTTATCATAAATTGTTGAATTTTGTCAAAAGCTTTTTCTGCATCTATTGAGATGATCACATGGTTTTTACTCTTCAATTTGTTAATATGGTGTATCATATTGTTTGATTTGCATATATTGAAGGATCCTGGCATACCTGGGATAAAGCCCACGTTATCATGGTGTATGATCCTTTTAATGTGTTGTTGGATTCTATTTGCTAGCATATTTCTGAGGATTTTTGCATCTATAATCATCAGTGATATTGGTCTGTAAGTTTCTTTTTTTGCAGTATCTTTGTCTGGTTTTAGTATCAGGTTGATGGTGGCCTCATAGAATGACTTTGGGAGTGTTCCTTCCTCTGCAATTTTTTGGAAGAGTTTGAGAAGGATGGGTGTTAGCTCTTCTCTAAATGTTTGATAGAATTCACCTGTGAAGCCATGTAGTCCTGAACTTTTGTTTGTTGAAAGATTTTTAATCACAGTTTCAATTTCATTGTTTGTGATTGGTCTGTCCATCTTTTCTATTTCTTCCTGGTTCATTCTTTTCTAAGAATTTGTCCATTTCTTCCAGGTTGTTCATTTTATTGGCATAGCATTTCTTGTAGTAGTTTCTTAAGGTGCTTTGTATTTCTGTGGTGTCTGTTGTAACTTCTCCTTTTTCATTTCTAACTTTATTGATTTGAGTCCTCTCCCTCTTTTTCTTGATGAGTCTGGCTAATGGTTTATCAATATTTTTTTATCTTCTCAAAGAACCAGCTTTTAGTTTTATTGATCTTTGTTATTGTTTTCTTTGTTTCTATTTCATTAATTTCTGCTCTGATCTTTATGATTTCTTTCCTTCTGCTAACTTTGAGTTTTGTTTGTTCTTCTTTCTCTCATTGTTTTAGGTGTAACATTAGATTGTTTATTTGAGATTTTTCTTGTTTCTTGAAGTAGGCTTGTATTCCTATAAACTCCCTCTTAGCACTGCTTTTGCTGCATCCCATAGGTTTTGGATTATTGTGTTTTCATTGTCATTTGTCTCTATGTATTTTTTATTTCCTCTTTGATTTCTTCAGTGATTTCTTGGTTATATTGTAACGTATTGTTTAGCCTCCAATGTGTTTGTGTTTTTTACTTTTTTTCCCCCTGTAATTGATTTCTAATCTCACAGCATTGTGGTCAGAAAAGATGCTTGATATGATTTCAATTTTCTTAAATTTTCTGAGCCTTGATTTGTGACCCAAGATGTGATCTATCCTGGAGATTGTTCCGTGCACACTTGAGAAGAAAGTGTAAACTGCTGGTTTTGGATGGAATGTCCTATAAATGTCAATTAAATCTATCTGGTCTATTGTGTCATTTAAAGCATCTGTTTCCTTATTTATTTTCACTTTGGATCATCTGTCCATTCTGGTAAGTGAGGTGTTAAATTCCCCCACTATTATTGTGTTACTGTTGACTTCCTCTTTTAGAGCTGTTAGCAGTTGCCTTATGTATTGAGGTGCTCCTATGTTGAGTGCGTATATATTTATAATTGTTATATCTTCTTCTTGGATTGATCCCTTGATCATTATGTAGTGTTCTTCCTTGTCTCTTGTAAGAACCTTTATTTTAAAGTCTATTTCATCTGATATGAGCATTGCTACTCGTTTTCTTTTGATTTCAATTCGCATGAAATATCTTTTTCCATCCCCTCACTTTCAGTCTGTGTGTGTCCCTAGGTCTGAAGTAGGTCTCTTGTAGACAGCATATTTATGGATCTTGTTTCTGTATCCATTCAACAAGCCTGTGTCTTTTGGTTGGAGCATTTAATCCATTCACATCTAAGGTAAGTATCGATATGTATGTTCCTTTGACCATTTTCTTAATTGTTTTGGGTTTGTTTTTGTAGGCCCTTTTCTCCTCTTGTGTTTTCCATTTAGAGAAGTTCCTTTAGCATTTGTTGTAGAGCTCATTTGGTGGTGCTGAATTCTGTTAGCTTTTGCTTGTTTGTAAAACTTTTGATTTCTCCATCGAATCTGAATGAGATCCTTGCTGGGTAGAGTACACTTGGTTGTAGGTTCTTCCCTTTCATCACTTTAAGTATATCATGCCACTTCCTCTGGCTTGTAGACTTTCTGCTGAGAAATCACCTGTTAACCTTATGGGAGTTCCCTTGTATGTTATTTGTCATTTTCCCTTGCTGCTTTCAATAATTTTTCTTTGTCTTTAATTTTTGCCAATTTGATTACTATGCATCTCGACTTGTTTATCCTTGGGTTTATCCTGTATGGGACTCACTGCACTTCCTGCACTTTTATAGCTATTTCCTTTTCCATATTAGGGAAGTTTTCGACTATAATCTCTTCAAATATTTTCTCGGGTCCTTTCACTCTCTCTTCTCCTTCTGGTACCCCTATAATGTGAATGTTGTTGTGTTTAATGTTGTCCCAGAGGTCTCTTAAGCTGTCTTCATTTCTTTTCATTCTTTTTTCTTTATTCTGTTCCACAGCAGTGAATTCCACCATTTTGTCTTCCAGGTCACTTATCCATTTTCCTGCTTCAGTTATTCTGCTGTCGATTCCTTCTAGTGCAGTTTTCATTTCAGTTATTGTATTGTTCATCTCTGTTTGTTTGTTCTTTAATTCTTCTAGGTCTTTTTTAAACATTTCTTGCATTTTCTCAATCTTTGCCTCCATCCTTTTTGCCCGAGGTCCTGGATCATCTTCACTCTCATTATTCTGAATTCATTTTCTGGAAGGTTGCCTATCTCGACTTCATTTAGTTGTTTTTCTGGGGTTTTACCTTGTTCCTTCATCTGGTACATAGCCCTCTGCCTTTCCATGTTGTCTATCTTTCTGTGAATGTGTTTTTTGTTCCACAGGCTGTAGGATTATAGTTCTTCTTGCTTCTGCTGTTTTCCCTCTGGTGGATGAAGCTTGTGCAAGTTTCTTTATGGGAGGGACTGGTGGTGGGTAGAGCTGGCTGTTGCTCTGTTGGCAGAGCTCAGAAAAACTTTAATATGCTTGTCTGCTGATGGGTGGGGCTGGGTTCCCTCCTTGTTGGTTGTTGGCCTGAGGCAACCCAACACTGAAGCCTACCCAGGCTCTTTGGTATGACTAATGGCGGACTCTGAGAGGGCTCACACCAAGGACTACCTCCCAGAACTTCTGCTGCCAGTGTCCTTGTCCTCATGGTGAACCATAGCTGCCCCCCACCTTGGCAGGAGAGCCTCCAGCACTAGCAGGTAAGTCTGGTTCAGTCTCCCCTGGGGTCACTACTCCTTCTCCTGGGTCCCAATGTGCACACTACTTTGTGTGTGCCCTCCAAGAGTGGAGTCTCTGTTTCCCCTCATCCTGTCAGAGTCCTGCAATCAAATCCTGCTAGTCTTCAAAGTCTGATTCTCTAGGAATTCCTCCTCCCATTGCCAAGCCTGATGTGGGACTCAGAACCTTCACTCCAGTGGGTGAACTTCTGTGGTATAAGTGTTCTCCAGTTTGTGAGTCACCCACCTAGCAGTTATGGGATTTGATTTTTTTGTGATTGCAACCCTCCTACCATCTCATTGTAGCTTCTCCTTTGTCTTTGGATGTGGGGTATCTTTTTTGGTGAGTTCCAGTGTCTTCCTGTTGATGATTGTTCAGCAGTTAGTTGTGATTCTGGTGTTCTCATAAGAGGGAGTGAGAGCATGTCCTTCTACTCCACCATCTTGGTTCAGCCTCTAGAAATTTTATAGTTTTAACTTTTGTATGTCTATTCCTGACCCATTCTGAGTGATTTTGAGGGGAGGCAGATACAATAAGAAACGATTCCTCCACCAATCTCTCCACAATTTGCAGCATGGAGAATCTAATTATCTTAAATGTGAATTATCTCCTAGGCAAAACACATGCAGAAAATAACTTGCTATACAAACCTATGTCTAGAAAAATCAAAACAAAAAAATATACTAATACAATTGTTGTTACTGCTGCATTTTCTTCATAATAGTACACAAATCTTGATAGCTCTCAAAGCTTAGTTCAAAATCTACCTCTGCCATAAATTTTTCTTTTATCAACAGATTCAAGGGATGATGCCATCGTCTGAGCCCCCAAAACACTTTATCCCTATGTTTCAGGCATTTATTCCTTTATAACTTACAGTGGAGTGATTTAATATTTATTCTATTTCCCCTACAGAAGAAAACTTCTTGAGGACAGACTCTTGTATTATTTATTTTGTACCTCTGAAGCCCTGGCAGAGGATATATTTTGTCAATTTTTGCTTTGATGCATGGATATAGTGGCAATTGATATTCTGTGGGTGACAACGGCTGGTATTTTCTGGAGGGAAAATAAATCTGCATTTCATTCTTTACTTCACCATTTAACTTCTCTTACTTATATTTTTAAATAAGAAAAGAATTTACTTTATTAACCACAGAGATAACATCTAAGTGTTTAGAGTAAGATGCGCATAGGGAATATTTAGAAATGAAAAGAAAATGGTCATATGGCCTTCAGAAATAGGAGTTGGCTTTTATAGCATATGTAGCTTTTAGTTCCCTACTCACAAACATACCCTTGGAAATCATGGTAGTCAAGAGCCACTAGTTAATGAACATTTACTATCATCCAAGCACTGTTCTAAGTATTCTATGCATATTATCTTTTCTTCAATTCTCACAAAAATACTGTGGAATAAACAGTATCATAGCTCTTATTTTATTCCTGAGGAAATTGATGCTTAAAGAAATTAAATAATAAACCTAAAGCCACACAGCTAGTTGGTGGCCATCTAACTCCAAAGTCTGTGTTCTTAACCATTATCCATGAGGAACTCATATCATTGTCATGTTAGCTACCCAGCAATCACACATGCTAAAATCAAGCCTGCTGCACAATCATTTCCATTATTTTTAGTTTTGTCATATATGCTTTTAAAGATTTGGTGCATGACCTTGTAGGGATAGTTTCTTCTTCTTAATGAAAATTAAATTATAGAGGTATACTTCAGTTATGCTACCTTCTCTCCTGAAAAAAAATTTTTGCAAAATTAATCCTTTAATATACTTTTTCCTGTGTTAAATTCTAAACTTTACTTGCTCCCTAAAACAATCCTGCCACCTTCATGACATAAATTTCCTTAAAGTTAACCTTATCATGGCCTCTACATAGCTACACACTATTTTTCTTTGTGACTGTCAGATATAAGGTATAACTCAGAGTGCAGAAGGTGAGGAGTTCGCTGTCTCAAACTGCAAGTTAAAGTGAGCCATCAAATATCTGTTATTAGAGAAAGTCTTTACTGTTTTGTTCCTCAGACCTGTGGATCCAAGGGAGAGGGATAAGAGATACATCATTTCAAATCAGATATCCTATGTTTGATGGAAGGTTTTTCTTCTTAATAAAAAAACAAAACAAAACAAAAAGGACTTCATGTCTTACATTATTTATTGCTAAGGATGTCTGAATAGTTAGGGAAATAGTACACATTTATTATCTAATAAGAGGTCAGTTTGAATATATTACAAAGAAAGATCCATCTAAGGAGAATGTAGTTGCCTGTGAGGGGCATCTACTCTTGTAAAGTGTTCTGATGCTGTAGTATGTCCAAGTGCACACTTACCCTTGTGCAATAAATAGGTCGCCTATATCGTTGATTTTTATATTACTCGGCTTGTTGAGAATATCATCAGATGCAATGCCTGATCTTAGGAAGAAAGATGTTGAACTGTGAGAATAATGTGTTTACAGTTGCATCTAATGGAGGCTATGAGAACTGTTTAAAAGCATTTCCCAAGGCTACACAAGACTCTATAGATTCGTCCTCAGATCTTGGTGGGACTTTTCACCACAAATCTGGTGGAACAAGTAGCGTGTGGTTGCACAGCAGCCTGAAATGCCAGATCAGGGACAATTTAATCACAATAGATGGCTTGCATCATATAAAATTCAGGGGTCCTAGTCTATATATGAGTAAGCAGTGGAAGAGTTGAGTGTTTGCCTGTATCCTCATGAACAGAATGTGACCAGTCTGTGAGATTATTGTAATTGGTTTCTAACTTGGGGCCAGGTTAACAATTTAGAAAATTATATATAGATGATGACTTCTTAGTAGTTAATTGGCTAATATTCTTTCTGGAGACTTTTCAAAATGGATGTCCCTAGAGAACATATGGTTTTCCATTCTTTTTTCATAATAAGCTAAACAGTTATTAATCTGAGTTCTTTGATTATTGCCCTCCCCCATTCACCCTAGATGAACTGTAATTGAATTCATGCTGCCCAGACCAACACCATCACTGTGAATAGACAATGAACAGTATCAGGAGAAAGGAAAAAAGAAGACATAGATTTAAAAGTCCCAATTCTTGAGAATTTTACATAAATGTATATTTTAAGTCATAAAGCTACTATATGCTTATTGTAGACAAGCTGGAAACTATTAAAAATGTTTAAAGGAAAATAAAAATCACCCATAACTCCACCACTTAGAATAGATGCTCTTTATATTTTAGTATATTTCCTTCTGCTTATTTAAGTATTTTTACATGGTTAAAATCATATAGTTTAATTTTATATCATTCGTGTCATTTAAAATAGTGACATATAAACCAAAAAATTCTTTATGAATACAATTTGTAATTATAAGATATTATTTTACTCTATGGATTTACTATAATTTGCTCATTCATTTTCCTTTTGAGGGATATTAATTTCTGTATTATCAATTTACCAGTTCATCAGAAAAAGAATTTCTTTTTCATGAATTTGCAGGGGAAAATGATAACAGACCCCAACTTTACAAAAAGATTGCTCTTGTATTTGACAACAACATTTAACAGACACTTTGGTTTACAAGTTAAGATAGGCCCCAGGCAAAGTTTCGAATGGGGATGTTAAAATTAAGGAATCTAAACTGCTCTGCAAAATAAAGTAGAAGTGTATTTCCTCCGAGGGAAAATCGTTTTGAGATTTAAAAATAGTTTGAAGCACCTCTGTTTGATTCTTGGAGAAAGGAGTTGAGGCTGAGGGAGTGGGGGTGGGGGGTGACAGGAGGCTGGGGTGGCAGGACTCAGAGAAACCAGGAAATGGGAAGGAGGCTGCTTTGAAAGGAGAGACCAGTGCCATCAACAGGGTGACAGTCTAGAGCCTGAGAGCCAGCCAGGAAGGGACTCTCCGGGATGGCCAACTACCTTTAACAACACAATGTGACCAAGATCCATTTTTAAGTTACTTTCTATCCTGTGCTGTAAGTCCTTTCCACTATTCCCAAACATTCAGTTATCTTAGGGGTGCTGGGAAGAATGATGGAAATGGCATGAAATGGACCAGTAAGACTTGAGTGACACGGAAAGGCAGAAATGAGATACCCCGGGGATTCAGTAAAGGCCTGGTGCAGGAGTTTGGAGAAGGCATGAGAGAAAACCAAGGTAATATACCTTGTCCCTACCCCCTACCCTCCTATTCTTAGACATTTTAGAAAGTCATTGGACCTTCTGAAGTTAATGTGGGTGACTTATTTACTTGGATATTAAAAGCAAAATAACATCCCAGATAGTTGGGGGACCCGGGGATCCTCAGATTACATAAAAATCAACAAATTGATCTATTTATTCTATATCTGGTACTTTTTTCTTATGTTATATTCTAAGAAGAGGAATGGTTAGCTCAAGGGATATGGTTTTAAGATTCTTACAATATATTGCCAAGCTATTTTCAAAATGCTTGCACCAATTTTAATCACACCATCACTGAACAAGGATGCCTAAAGACACTGACTATTGTAACTGAAGTCTGACAGAATGGAGCTGTCAGCAATGATATCAATGATGGTCTAGATATCTTGAAGGTGTTTACCTTCTGTCATCTGAGGTTGACAAGATACTCATCAGACATTAATGAAACACAATTATTTCTTAATCCTGAATATCTCACAAAGAATGAAACCATACCAAACAATTAATGCTGAGAAGGGGAAAAAGTCTGTATTTAACCACAGTGGATCAGTTCTGTTTTTAGTTTACCACTTTTCACACCTTTTGAATTTACCTTAGACATGAGTAAAGAGAATATAAATCTTGATCCTTTCTCATTGTAATTCAAGATAGAGTAAGATTTGTCTAGAATTCTTAACTGACCTGTTCTTTTTGCCAGGTTTGAATCCACATATTCTACAGTTTTCCTTTGGTAGTTGAAGAGGTTATAAATGTCTATTTGGTCAACCTGGTGACAAGATGCAATTTGTACCCCAGACCAGGACAGAGATTTTACTAACACAGTATTGAGAAATTTATGTTTCCCCCAGATGCTCTTACTTAGAACAGCTTTCAGAAGAAAAGAACCAAAGAAAGTTTTTGGGGTTTTTTTTTTTTTAACACAAAGTCTAAATAGAAGGGGAAAAAATAACAAGAAAACAACATTCTGTTTTTGAAACAAATTTTTTTTTGTTCAAAATCAGTATGGTAATACAAGATAATGTAGACAGTTTTGTTTTTGCAAGAACAATTGTCAAAAGTTTAGCAACTTTGAACATTCATAAATCATTTCAGTTCCCTAAGGCTTTTATAAGTTTTGATTGTTCAAAGATAAGAAAGATCTGGCTCAACTCTAGAGACATTTGGTGTTTTGTATTTTATTTTGTGTCTGAATGATAGATGTGTGAACATGGGTGGTTACTAGAAGTCCCTAATCACGTATTGGGACACATGAATGGGATTTAACAAATTGTCTGGCACAGGATGGGCAAATTCCCATGATGCCAATCCAGCCAATCCAGTGATGAAGTTTCACAGGATGCCAGCTGACCCACCTCTGCATATACAGAAATTGAGGTTACCCCATGGAAGAGGAGTCACCTTGTCTTACTCTCTGACTCCCTTTTGGGGTGTGACTTGGCAAACAGAGACCCAAATAATTTTGTATATATCTGGACTTTTCTTTCTTAATATATATCCTCCTTCTACTTCCAGCCATCCTTCAACTTCTTAGTTTCTTTGCTATTCAGACCCCTCAAATGTCATTTACACCAGCAAAGCCTGCCTTCCTCATTTAAAAACAAACATTCTTATTAATCTATTTAAAGTCAGGAGCTTTGGAGCTCCAGGTTACTGTCTTACAAGCTACTGTGTTCTCTTTGCTTTTGCAGTGTGAATCGGAACCCATACCCAAAGTTTGTCTGCATAGAAATGTTTTCTGCTTCTAGCTTCTTATTACCTGTTTTGTACAAAACTCAGTAGAGTGATTGCCACTCTCATGTAATTTAACTCTCCAGCCCACCAGAGTTGACTGTTCAGACTTCCTTATGCCACCACATCCAACCTCACATCAACTTGTCTAAATCCAGCTTTATGATATATTCCTGGAAAAGATGAGAATGATACCCACATTTCCAAAACCAGGAAAGTTGTGCAAAAGAGAGTAGAATTATAACATTTTTGGTACATGTTTAGCTTTGTTTTGTGTTGTTTTGTTTTTTCAGACTACCTCAAACAGAAAATATCTTATTCTTTCATTTACATAATCTGTTCTAAATAATTCAGTGTTTTACCTCTGGTGTGCTTGCTCTTGTTGAAAGCCACCGTTGATATTCAATCTGAGCAGAATGAATACAACTGCTAAGGTAAGTTGTTTAAGTTCCTCTGACATTCTTGCTTTGGGAGGAGGGAAGTGTAGGCATCCAGGGGTTAAAGGAATATGCTCTGACGTAGAAAGATAGGCTATTCAGATAAGACTGTCAGCTTTAGAAATGCATGATACATAAGCCAGTACAGTAAATACACTCGGTTCCAATTTCCTCACATCATGCAACATCCAGTCTCAGTCTCAGATGATCTTCAACACCATGCTAGAAGTGCCAAGGAAATAATAAAAGAGCTAGAGGAAAGAAAAAAAAAATCCCAACACCAGCAACAGTATAGCACAGTGCAGCCTGTTTGATTAAGTCTTTAATGAGTTCTCTTCCAGGCGTGGGCGTAACCATCTGGGAGTCTGGGACTTGACATGGTGGTTTACAAGCACAACCAGCTCCCTCGCTCACGTTCTGGATCCAAACTGAAAGAATGGGAGAAACCCTAGATTTGAAAGACAAATGCAGAGAAGGACAAAATGACAGGTTGTGCCACCTTCAGACAGTACAACTAATCAGAATCCCCGGAGTGTTATCTAAATTCAGTTGGAGCTTTTTGGCAGTACACAGAGAAAGATCTCCAAGAACAATTCAACTGGGGATGAGAGAAGCCTTATTAGACAGATCACACTGACTGGAGAACCTGTACAGAGATAAACAGGGCCAAAATAGTGGTGGATATTGCTTCTATTTCTTCTGGAGATGGAAGCCCTTCTAAACTTCAGAAAGGTCAGATGTTAGTCTCCTGATTCACACCAAGAGAACTTACGTGTGGATATCTCCTCACCTCTCGCCCACGTGTGTGAATACACACAAGCACACACCCACACACGTATACAAGCACATTGTTTTTATTTTTACTCTTCTCTATCTCGAGTGGTGAGAAACTGTCATTTTTTTAAATCAAATTCTCTTTTCAATCAACATACAGAAGTGTTCAAAGAGATTGAAAGGTGAGGTGTTTTTTGGTTGCTATTTTACACATATTGATATCAACAAGAGCAAGACCATTTTAGATTCTTCTGGAGAGGTAGGAATTGCCATAGGCACTGGTTCATGGTTATTATCTCTCCCAGTGTTTCTATTTCAGTGCTGCCTGGAATCAGCAGCCCAGAGACTCCTGAAAGCCAAGAGTTTGCGATTCATTTTCACTTCCTTTCATTTTACTTAAATGTGGTTAAACAGTTGAATAGAATAAACTGCTAGTTGTAAAAATCTGAGGACTTTGACCCAGAGTTCTCTAACTATTTTTCCCTATCACCAGGGAGAAAAATAGAAATACTAAAACGAAAAATATTGTTATACTGGCTCTCACAAGCTTGCATGGGTTTTCATTTGTTTGTTGAAGGGAGAGACCATAAGCAGAAAATCTCAACATACTAACAAAATTAGATCGTATCTCTTCAAATGACCTGACACCAGATCTAACTGGCCAGAGTGAAGAAATAATATGGACTGGCACCAGGAAGTAGATTCATCACTTGTACTTAAAGAAAAAACAAAACACCTAAGCAGTATAACAATTTTACATTTGAACTTTACAAATATAACAAACCAACAATTTTGGTCTTCAAGATAATAAAATAAAAGTTGTAGGCACAAAAGAAAACCCAAATAATTCTTTGTACAGAATTGCAGAACTTTTCCATCACTAAAAGAAATTGGATTCACCCACTATTCACTGCTGCTCAGTGCTCTTGAGACTTAACTGTATTTCTTAGGAAGATGAATCAGAATCATAAAAATGCAGAGTTAAAAGGGAACCTGGAAGTCAGCTATTCCCTTCCTCTTCAGCTGGTCAGCAGTGGAGTTTGCATTAGACTTCAAGTCCCCAGACTTCCGGTCACCAGGGTGCCTTTCTCTCAATTACTTACATTTGTTTGTTTGCATTGTTTTGTTTTAAATAGCTGTGTCCATTCTTCATCTTTTGGTTTTACCTCCCATTACTGAATATCATGACTCTTTATCTGGATGGAATTAGCATGGATGTGTTTAAGTCTTCATATGGTAATGTCAAAAACAGTTAAGACTCTGACATCCTTAGTAAAGCACAGCATAGTTCTAATTTGGTTCATTTACATTGAATCGGGATAAGAGTCATGATTGTCTCTTCATTAGCTTGGTACAGGACTGCTTTTTCCAGGCAACATTTTGGTCAAATCAATAAGATTCAGATGCTGAGGGTGAGGAAGAGCTGCTATCTTCACAGTTGATTTCCTTCTTTGAGTCACACTTTGGGGTCTTTGTTTTTCTCATCTCTTCTTGATGTGGATAAGGTGCACACTTGGGCACTTCCTTCATTGAGGTTCACTGCCTGCATGACTCTCAGGGCGTGGAGTTCCCCATCATACATCAATGGCCATCACTGACAAGGGTCCATCTGTCATGCTTATTCAACATGGAAATCCTCAAGAATGCCAGTGACTAGCAAGGTTATAGTAAAAGAATACTTTCAACTATCCAACAATGCCCCATAGTTCACTTAGTTCCTATTATATCTAAAGGAATTAAAATATATTTAAGAACTTAAATTTTCAAAGTATACATATCTGAGAAATGAAATTTAGCACGATAAGGAAAAAGCACAAAAGAACAAGGATTCATTTGTAGTACATAAATTATGTCTTCGCAATTTTAAAATTTGCCTGTGAAACAATGTAATATCTTGGCTCCTCTCTTTTATATTCAAAACATCTTCTCCATTCATTCCAATCTTAAACACCCCTTGATAAGTCTTCTGTCCTCATTTCTGTTTCTCTTGGTTTCGGCTTTCTTACACTCTCCTTCTCTTACTACCTATATTTATGCAAGAGTTCTCTGCCACGTGGCACTGTGATAGCTTATAAATTCTGCTCCATAAGTAAGGCTTTCAGGTCAAGATTCCCAGGCCCCACTCAGACAGGTAGACAAGCATCTGAGTCTTCTGAATATCTGCCCCCACATGATGATCCTCTAAACTCCTGACAGGGTCAGCCGGTTATTAGAAAATGTTTCCTGTCGGTTCTCCTCACACCCCTCTGTTCCTCCTGATGTCGTTTTTGTAGACTAGCCAGATTTTCAGCTTTAGAAACATGTGTGACCTGAAGAAAAACTGGGCCTGAGTTCAATTGCATGTCCCCCCTCCCTGCTCCCTGATTCTCTCTATCCTGACAGCTTGACAACCATCCGCGCTTTCTCTTTCCGGAAGAGTCTGCTCACTGCAACCCAGGACCAGGCTAGGATTTGGTCGGGTGGTATGGCAGAGCTCCCATCCTGATTCCCAGAGAAGAGATGCAGGATTTTCTCTATAGTCAGGCTTCCCTTTACTTCACTGCATGAACAGCTCTCATCCTAACCTATCCCAGAAGATTCTGGAAAGTTTTTGGCTTTCCCAAAGGAAAACAAAGCATGTATAAAACATTCTTCCTGGGCTGTCTGAGTATCCTTGACTCTCCTGAGCTACATTTTTTCAGCTACTGTCAATCAGTGCCCATGGTAGCCCATTCTTTTTAAGGAAAAGCAATGAATGAAGGAAGGAGAAAGGGCAGAATCTGAAACCTGCCAAAAAATAAAGACACTGCTTAGAACATCTTAATAAGGGTAAGTTAATGAAAACAATTCACTGAGTGTTTTCTGAATGTCACTACTGATGAGGTTTTATGGGTGTGATATCATAATTTGGCTGTCTTTGACCTGTCCCTCCTGGCCATTCTAAATTCTGCAGACATTATGCAGATATCTTGCCAGCTAAGAGAGCTGAATGCCAAAGGCCAGCTTTATTTGGGTAGGAATCAAAGGCCCTGTGGGTTTAAGGAAAAGAAGGCATAGTTACTTTCCCCAGCTCCAAGCTGTTCGGCTGTGGCTAGAATCTTGTTTGTAAATATATCTGGAGTTTGAACCAGCCTCCCCCCAAAGACAAATGAATTTCTAAGCATGTTTGTACTTGCAAATGCACACTTCATGCTACCTTAATCCTTATTAAACTGATGGGAAGTCATGTCAGGCCAACCTTCCACAGTCAAATGGATTAGACAAGCTAATTGATTAAATATAGGAAAAAACCAAGAGCTTTTCCTGTCTGGCAAGCATGGATTTAAAGCATCATTTTCACACCAATGTTTGTTCTTTTCCATTCTTTTGAGTTTCATCATATTCGCAAATGAAATCAGTTCCTTGAGAATGATAGCTAAAAAAATTAAGGCAGAGTCTAAAATTTATATATTTGTTAAGTACATATGGGGAAAATAAGAATGTAATAAAACCCTTAACTGGGTTTTAAATAATGACTGACAGCTCAAGAAAAAAACTGGAAAACATTCAACTTAAAACAATGTGGCACCTACCTCTGTATTTTCCTTTATTCTTGCTATGCAGGACAATGGGAATTTACAGGGATTTGGCAAGATTGGTGGTGACTGGATCCAAATAATACAATATTTTTACAGTAGTTCCTTTGTGTTTGTGTTCTGCATTGACTATTTCCCTATATGTTAATGCCAGCATGGATCAGAAACCACTTATTTGTTTCATAGACTACAAATGGCATTACCAATGCTGGAAGGTGTCAGTGTCAAAGCAATACGTGCCTTGCCACATCTCACATTTCAAAAAAGAAATATTTACTGGGCTTTTATTTAAAAGAATACTGTACTCATCTTTGCCTCATACTAGCTCCTGCCACCTGTTTATTGTGTTTTTTTTTTCTTCTGGTTTTCCAACCTCTAAGTTCTCCTTCAGCCAGTTCAATCTGCTAACAAAATATTTAACTGCTGCATCACCACCCTCTCCCAAGTCCACTCATGAGGATCCTACTTTGAGGTTAAAACTATATTTCATGAGTAACTATATGCGTGTGTATATCCATTGAGGCCAATCTTATTCCCTCAATTATTTCTAAACCTCTTCTTTTCCATCTTTCTTTTCTATACCCATTCTCAAAAGAAAGCTTCCATACATTATTATGAGTTTTGTCATTAACTTTCCAGACAGTAAGATCTTTGTAATGACTGCGCAAACCAGGCAATATGGATAATCATAATTATTTAGGGAATGAGGGGGGGGGGGGCTACACCAATGATCAATATGTTAAAGAGCCAAAGAAAAATATTTTTAGACAATTGCTAAACTCATAGAACCCCTCCCAAACACACACCAAAATTAGTCATGAAATGGTTAAAGCACAAACCCCAAGTCAGGCTGTTAGTGACAGCTTTAAATGCCCTGCTACTGACAAAGAAGCTGTTGAAGAGTGCAGCCTGGGAGGTGCCTGGAAAATAATGGTATTTTACATATTTTATGTGGTCTAGGAAACCACCTCTATGCTGAGGTGGCACTCGGCATAGAAGTTACATTCTCCTTGCAAAAAGTTAAGAAGATACTTGAAATCACTCCCATCACTTCAGTGTGCAGACCAAAAGGATATTCCCAGGCAGCTTTGCCAGACATATTTGGCAGGGCAGGCTCTGGGGGAGAGCTGTACTCTTCCAGGCTCAGCATTTGTTCAGTAGGAGAAATAGCTACAGCTGGAGGACTTTAGCTGATGAAAACTTTGTATTTAAAGCCTGATTCTTGAGCAACTGTTGACGGATATTTAGACCTCCGAGCAGTGGATCTATCAAGCAGGAAACATGAAAAGGGTGAGGGAGATCTGGTTGGGACACACTTTATCAAAGGCTCAGAAAAGGAGTGAATGGCAAGACAGAGAAAGAAATAGTTTGTTCCAGAGCCTTGCAGACACACCTTCTTCCTCTGTCAGTCCTGCCTAAGTGAGTCACAATATCTTGGAAGAAAGGGTTGGCCATTAACACTGGAATCATATATTCATTTCTTTATTATTTGAAGTTGTAATAGATTTTTTTGATAAACCATATATGGTTCACTCCATAATGCTGACTCAGATTTCAATTTCTTGTTTTCTTCACCCCTTTTAAATCTAGTTTTAAATTGTCTCCTTCACTACAATTCAAGACAGAGTACACTATTTGAGTTCAAATTCTGATTCTGCTACTTAAAGTCTATATGACCTTATACAAATAATTTAAGCTTGTAAATCTCAAATTCCATAAAACTGAGATAATAATAGAATCTGCCCCATATGTTTGTTAGAGGATTAAATGGGATAAAACATGTAAAGTGCCAAGTATTGTGCCTGGATGAAGGTAAGTATTCGTTCAATGATGTGACAAATATTTATTGAGTCTCTTGTATGAGTCAAATACTAAGCAAGGAACTGAGCTTAGTGAGCCAGACATACTCTCTGACTTGACAGAGTCTACTCATAGGGAAGGAGATAGATTTTGATCAAAGACACATTACAAAGGTTATGTTATAAATTGTTGTACATAAATGTACATATGTAAAAGTACTATACATGTGACATCTACAGTATTATATAACAGAAAGAATTGACCCAATTGGGGGTCAGGGAATTCTATACTATAAAATTTAAGATTGAGCAGAGACTTAAAGGAAGAGTAGGATACAAATATGTAAGTTGGAGGGAAAGCCATTCCAAGACAAAGGGGAACCATGTTTAAAAATCCCAGAAGTTGTACTGGGAAACAGGGAGTATTTAAATCTTTAACAGGTTGGTGTTCCTGAAATACAGAATGCAAGGAAGATGGAGCTGTAATATAATAAAGTTGTGGTTGTGGTCAGTCTATAAATGGCCTTGCATATCACATTAAAGAATTTTCTTTTTATACTGAAAGAAATGAATAGTCTTAAGCAGGTAGGAAAATCCAATTTGTGTTTAAGCAAACAAGCAAACAAACAAACAAATATTCTGGATGCAACATGAAAAATAGACCAGATGTGGTAAGAGTGAATCCTGTAAGTGCAATTAGGAGGTTATTGTAATAACGGAGATGGTGTCAATGGAGAGAGAGAAAAGTAAAGAAAGAGGAAGATATTCAGGAGATAAAACTGACCAGAAATTGTGATGGATCTGCACTGAAGTTAAGAAGGAGGTACAAAGATGACTGCCTGAATTTTGACTTGAGTAATGGATTCGATGGTGATCTCTTTCATTGAGACCCATGGCACTGGAAGAGGATAAAATCTAGAAGTGTTGGGGGCAAGATGGAAGGAAGGGGAGAAATGAAAAGAAATGTATGCAGTTTGTCTTAGCCACTTCAAGTCTGAGGTTCCTTTGAGACATCCAAGTAGAGATGTCAGGTGGACAGTTTGATATGTGGTTCTGGAATTCAGAAGGACAGTAGAGGCTGAAGATATAGATAATGGGCGTCAATCACTAACAGAGAGGTGGATACTGTAGCTTTGAGGAGAGATGAACTTTTCAGGCAAGAGAGTCTTTCATGAGAAGAGAAGAGCACCTAATTTCCTAACATTTTTGCACTGTGAAGATCAAGAAGATATTTGAAAAGACTGGAAACAGAGATGGCTTCATGGGCATATGATCTGGGCAGTCACACAGAACCTGATGGTCAGAACGACCTCATGTTTGGTTTTATGCTTTGTGATCACGGTCTTGAAATTCTTACTGATTTTGTTTTTGGACTTGTGTTTGGAAAGTGAAAGCTGATAGAACAATGTAGCATAACTCTGAGCAGAGGAGATAGATGCCTTATGTGGCATCTATCTGTTCCACATAGAGTGTGGGTGATGGCCATGAACACAGAATGGTGGTGGACTTACTTCCTGTAGGAATTCAGGGAGACTCAAAGCAACTAAGAGGTGAGCATGTACTGTCTTCCCTGAGTAAGCTGACAGCCCAGATAGGGCACACTTTCTGGTGCAACCAAAATTTGCTGCAAATGTGGAAGAAGGCAGTGTCATTCCAGGAAATATAAACGGCCAAGGAAGTTTATCGTTTCTTTTCTTGCTGTGTTGCTTCCCTGTATTAGCCAACAATTTAGGCTGAAATTGATGGCACAGCAGGAAGGGAAAAGGTAAAGCAACTGAGAGGTCCTCTTCCTTTTCAGTCTTTCCTTACTAATGAGTACCTCAAAGTAGAGAGTATTAGGAGAATGTGTACATATCACGAAGTGAGAAAAAAGATCAGCTGAGTTAGTTTTGTGCGGCATTTCTACCGTTGTGCTAAGTACAAAATAAGTTTACACATATGAGCCACAAATCAAGAATTGTGCAATTTCAGTGATTACACATATGAGTTCAAGGTTTTTTTATTTTTTAACATCTTTATTGGAGTATAATTGCTTTACAATGGTGTGTTAGTTTCTGCTTTATAACAAAGTGAATCAGCTATACATATACATATATCCCCATATCTCCCCCCTCTTGTGTGTCCCTCCCACCCTCTCTATCCCACCCCTCTAGGCGGTCACACAGCACCAAGCTGATCTCCCTGTGCTATGTGCCTGCTTCCCAGTAGCTATTTTACATTTGGTAGTATATATAAGTCCATGCCACTCTCTCACTTCATTCCCAGCTTACTCTTCCCCCTCGCTGTGTCCTCAAGCCCATTCTCTACGTCTGTGCCTTTATTCCTGTCCTGCCCCTAGGTTCTTAAGAATTTTTTTTTTTTTAGATTCCATATATATGTGTTAGCATACAGTATTTGTTTTTCTCTTTCTGACTTACTTCACTCTGTATGACAGACTCTATGTCCATCCACCTCACTACAAATAACTCAATTTCGTTTCTCTTTATAGCTGAGTAATATTCCATTGTATATATGTGCCACATCTTCTTTATCCATTCATCTGTTGATGGACACTAAGGTTGCTTCCAAGTCCTGGCTATTGTAAATACAGCTGCAATGAACATTGTGGTACATGACTCTTTTTGAATTATGGTTTTCTCAGGGTATATGCCCAGTAGTGGGATTGCTGGGTCATATGGCAGTTCTAGTTTTAGTTTTTTAAGGACCTTCCATATTGTTCTCCATAGTAGCTGTATCAAATTACATTCCCACCAATAGTGCAAGAGGGTTCCCTTTTCTCCACACGCTGTCCAGCATTTATTGTTTGTAGATATTTTGATGATGGCCATTCTGACTGGTGTGAGATGATACCTCATTGTAGTTTTGATTTGCATTTCTCTAATGATTAGTGATGTTGAGCATTCTTTCATGTGTTTGTTGGCAATCTGTATATCTTCTTTGGAGAAATGTCTATTTAGGTTTTCTGCCCATTTTTGGATTGGGTTGTTTGTTTTTTTGTTATTGAGCTGCATGAGCTGCTTGTAAATTTTGGAGATTAATCCTTTGTCAGTTGCTTCATTTGCAAATATTTTCTCCCATTCTGAGTGTTGTCTTTTTGTCTTGTTTATGCTTTCCTTTGCTGTGCAAACACTTTTAAGTTTAATTAGGTCTCATTTGTTTATTCTTGTTTTTATTTCCATTTCTCTAGGAAATGGGTCAAAAGGGTCTTGCTGTGATTTATGTCATAGAGTGTTCTTCCTATGTTTTCCTCTAAGAGTTTTATAGTGTCTGGCCTTAGATTTAGGTCTTTAATCCATTTTGAGTTTATTTTTGTGTGTGGTGTTGGGGAGTGTTCTAATTTCATTCTTTTACATATAGCTCTCCAGTTTTCCCAGCACCACTTATTGAACAGGCTTTCTTTTCTCCATTGTATATTCTTGCCTCCTTTATCAAAGATAAGTTGAGCATATGTGCATGGGTTTATCTCTGGGCTTTCTAGCCTGTTCCATTGATCTATATTTCTGTCTTTGTGCCTGTACCATACTGTCTTGATTACTGTAGCTCTGTAGTATAGTCTGAAGTCCAGGCACCTGATTCCTCCAGTTCCGTTTTTCTTTCTCAAGATTCCTCTGGTTATTCGGGGTCTTTTGTGTTTCCATACAAATTTTAAAATTTTTTGTTCTAGTTCTGTGAAAAATGCCATTGGTAGTTTGACAGGGATTGTATTGAATCTGTAGATTGCTTTGAGTAGTATAGTCATTTTCAGAATGTTGATTGTTCCAATCCAAGAACATGGTATATCTCTCCATCTGTTTGGATCATCTTTAATTTCTTTCATCAGTGCCTTATAGTTTTCTGCATACAGGTCTTTTTCTCCTTAGGTAGGTTTAATCTTAGGTATTTTATCCTTTTTGTTGCAGTGGTAAATGGGAGTGTTTCCTTAATTTCTCTTTCAGATTTTTCATCAGTAGTGTATAGGAATGCAAGAGATTTCTGTGCATTAATTTTGTATCCTGCTACTTTACCAAATTCATTGATTAGCTCTAGTAATTTTCTGGTAGCATCTTTAGGATTCTCTATGTATAATATCATGTCATCTGCAAAGAGTGACAACTTTAATTCTTCTTTTCTGATTTGGATTCCTTTTTCTTCTCTGATTGCTGTGAAGGTTTTTATATTTGCCTTTAAAACTAGCATTGTACAATATAAAGATTAACTGTATTATTTACACTGATAATTTATATGTTAATTTTTCTTTACCTAGAATGACATTAAAAAGCAAATAAAAAGAGTCATGACAAGTTGAGAGGGATTCTGCTGCAAAAAGGAAAAGCCTTATATTTTAGAGTCTTTAATGCATTTTTTTTTTTTTGCTGTCTTTGAATGAGGGGCTTCAGGTGGAATTTACAAAGAAAAGATGGGCACCAACTACATGAAAATCATATAAGGAATCTCCAAAGTTAAAAATTTTGATGGAGTTTAGTGTGGAAGGTCCAAGGCTTTAATTAAAGTACTTCCAGAATGGTGGAAAGGGAATTTATGCCATTTCTGAGAAAAGCTGAGATGATAAAGTAATCAACTCACCTAATTAAACAAATGATGGGTGTGAGAAGTTGCATTAAAAAACCAAGTCAACATGTGCAGTAGTCTATACTAATGCAAATAGCCTAAATAATGAAAAGGATGAGTTTTAATGCTTGGCAGCAAAGAAAGCCTTGAAATAAATTGTCACTAAAGACTTGATGCATGAAAAGACCCAGTTAGACATGGTGCCAAGTATTTACAAACTCTAAAGAAATATTTGAAAAAGTTATATGCAAAGCATACTTCTTATTTGGATCATTGATGTTTTCCTACATTTGAGGGGTTTTATCTCAGTACACATATGACGGCAGACTCTCAACCACTGCACCACCAGGGAAGCCCTCCCCATTTTTTAAAAGAAAAACTTTATAATATTTACCTCATTTGGTAAAGATTGAGTGTGACAATTTATTTTAATAAGACAACAGAATTTTATGGAGCCATGCATGAGGAAGTCAGCTAGCTCACTCTCCAGCCAAGTGATTCATTTTCATGCCAGCCTTGAGGCACTTATGATCCTCTTTTAGGAAAAAATGCACGCAGAAATTTGTTACAAGGATATTCATTGTCACATTATTTTATTCACAATAAGTAAGTAAAGAGATAATTAAATATCTAAACAAGTAATCAATTAAACAAATTTTGATTCATCCATCATAAAATGAAATTCTATGTCTTTATAAAAATGATATTGTAGATCACTAAAGAAGATATAATAATAATACTTAGTGATTTCACAAGACTTAATGCTATGTTGAATGTAAAAATAAATCACACAACATTTTTATAGTATGGACGCCATTTTTCTTAAATAGAGTTTCGTTAAAAAAAAAACCCAAAAGACTGTATGTAAGTATATATGCCCAAGTGTAAACAGGAGATTATCTCTGTTGGTAGATTGTGATTAACACTTATTTCTCTTTTCTGATTTTATATGTTTTTTTAAATTGTATACCATAAACAAATTTTTATTTCATAACTTTACAAAGGATAAAAAAATTATTTTATATTTTAAAAAATCAACAAAAAGTGACTCAGTATAGTTACAAATGACTACATGTCTTTCAGGGTTATTTACAGATACCACAATTGCAATATTAAATCCACAATGGCACAGTTTCCTACAGGAGTTGCAAACCTGAATACCTATAGGGGTTGGACAAAGATAGTAAGTGATAAGTGTGGAGAACTGAAGAGAACATGCCCTTTCAAAGGCATTTGAAGGGTAGCAGAATATGCCACCCCAAATTATGCTATTTTGGCATAAGGATTATTTTGAGCTGAAAGCAATCGAGAAGAAATAGATACAAGGAAAGTTCTTTGCTCTTCCCATATTTCCCTAAAAGCAGAACATAAATTTGTAAAGGTGTCTCCCCTCCCTGCTCTTCTAAGAAGACAGAAGTTATTCACCAGAGATAACTCTAGACCCTTATCAACCCAGAGACAGCACCAGAGGAATTTACATAACAAAATTTACAACTTGCCCTTGTCTTTCATTAGTTCCCTCATGTATTTACCTTCCCACAACTTGCCACCATAGAAACAAAACCTTTTTCTTTTGTTTGGTCATTTCTCTAAAAATTTATTGTTTTTTCTTTAAGATAAGCCCAAGTTTTAACCACCCCTTTGAGTTACTCATCATTGAGTACTCCTATGTGTATATGAGGTGCACATGTTAATAAACTTCTGTTTGTTTTTCTCTTATTAATCTGTCTTTTGTCAGTCTAATTTACAGGGCCCCACCCAATGAATGTAAGATGGGTAGAAGAAAAAGAAATGTTTTCCTCCCCTACACAGTCACATTCAAAATGTGTTAAAACAGGGAAGACTAAACAAAATGTCTCATCTACAGTGCTAATTCTCCCATCTTTAAAAATAAGTCCTTGACACCCCCCTTTCCCTCCAGGTCCTTTCCCATATTTCTGCTCCTTTTACTTTCTTATAAAGAGTTTCCATAGTTACATGTATTTATTTGTCTTCTCTTTCTTGTTCTATCAACAACACACAACAAAATTGATCACTCTTCCTTGAAACAAGTTTTCATGGCTTCCTGAGATTTCCTTCTACCTCACTGACCATTTCTGGTTCCTTTACAGGTTTCTTCTTTTCTCAGTTTTACATACAAGTGCCCCAGGGTACAGTCCTCAGACCTATTCTCTACCCTGATGTTCTTTCTCTTCTTAATGTCACCACTGGGAAAACTATCTATACCCTGAAGACTTGAAAGAGTTCTATCTCTAGCCAATCATTTTACTAAACTCTAGTTTCTATATCCAATTGCCTATGTAACATCTCCACTTGTCTGCATAATAAACATCTTAAGCTTACCATGTACCAAACTGAATGCCTAACATTGATGCCATACAGTTGATAGCAACTCCATTATTCCAGTTCCCCAGACCAGTAAACTCTGAAGTAATCCTCAGTTGGTCTGATGCTCTATCACCGTTCATCAGAAAATCTTGCTGTCTCTACCTTCAGAATATATCTATTGATGACTGTTACCACCTGGTCCAAGCCGCTATCACCCCTCACCTGAATTATTGCCACAGCGTCCTAACTGATCACTCAACTTTACATAGCTCATAATTGAGTCAATTCTCAACACAGCATGTTACTCATCTGCTTCAAACCTCCAATATCTCCCTGTTTCTAGCAGAGTAAAAGCCAAGGTACTGACTCCTTTGGACAACTCTTATCTCTTACTGTCCCTTTGTTCACTCTACTCTGCCATACTGACCACCTTGCTGGTAAGCAGGGCCATCAGATTTGGCCCTGCTTCAAGGATTTTGCTCTGTCTCTTCTGCATGAAATATTCTTAACCCAGAAACTGGCATGACTTACTCCCATACTTCCTTCAAGTCTGCTCGAATATCACCTTTTCAGTGAGGTCCACCCTGCTCTTCTAATTTAAAATTGCACGTATATAACACCCAGCACTCTGCATCTTTGTTACCCTCTTTTATTTGTCTCCAGAGTGTTGATAATCTCCTAATATCCCTTACATTTTTCTGGTTTATTGCCTTGCTCTCCCTCTAGAATATAAAATTGATAGGGGCAGAAATATTTCTCTCGTTCAATGCTTTATCTTAGAGCTGAGAACAGTGCCTGATACATAACTATTTAATATACAAGTATTCAAGAAAATACTTGAATAATAAAGGAATTCACCAACTTGTGATACTCAAACTACTATAGCCATAGCCTAACTCCCCATCCAGATATTCAGTTCCTTAAGAAAAGGATGGATAGTTCATATCTTTCTCTATCTCCCAGCACAGTGCTGTGGAGGTCTTAGACCTTACTAACAGCATATGCTGTTGATGAAAATAACAGTGGAGATGATGCTGAAAGATAGTAATAGTGAAACAATATTTTCATGACAAAGAAACAACACGAAATTGCTGTTGGTGAAAATTCCATACTTAAATCATATGCGTGTAATAACAGAGCTAGAAGTATTTAACAGGAGTGGGAAGGCTTCAGAGTTTATCTTAGTGGTTATAATATATAATTTTAAATTGGAAGTAAAGTAGTTGATTGCTTCTTGTCAAAGCAAAAGTAAAGAAAATGTACTTGACTTCCTAAGTAGTAAATAGAAACCAACAAATCATTTAATTCTTAATTTACAAAAGTGTTTCAAAGAATATTACAGGTTGGATGTTTGGATTTCAGTAAGCATCTGGATTGCCATCATTTGGCCAATTCTCACAGCTCTATTGCTAACCCTATCCACTATCATTTATCACCTGGATTGTTACAACAGATGGGTGATGTTAGAAGCAGCAATTTAATTTTTAGGATAAAAAGAATATTGTGGATTTGGTGTTTGGATCGCAGTAAGCATCTAGGTCTCCATTATTTGGCCATTTTTCATAGTTCTATTGCTAACAGTATCTGCTATCATTTCTTATCTGGACTGTTACAATAGATGGGTGATATTAGAAGTGGTAATTTACTTTTCAGAACAATATTGTTTCCTGGAAAAATCAAACAGTGCTATTAATAAAGGGTAAAGAAATTACAGCTGAAAAAAAGTTGCAGAATAATATGTATGGTATGAGTTTAGTTTGGTTGTGTGCATTTACCTATACATGAAAAGGTATGGAAAGACAAACCCTAAGCTGATAATAATAGTCCCATTGGAGATTGATGTAGTGGTGACGGGGTAAGAAAGTAATTCAGAAAGAGGGGATAAAGGTTTTTCACTTTTTACTTATATATGTCCAAACTGTTTAAAGGTTTAACAAGGAACATGGGTTACCTTTGGAAATAAATGTAAAATAATATAAAAATGTCAAGGTCATTCATCTAAATAGTGCTCTAGACGTTCAGAATAAGTCAGGAATGTGGTCCAGCAGGCTTAGGCACCTTGAAGTCAGGTAGCCAAATAAAGGTAATGTTCTTGGTTGTAGCATTGTTTCAGTGAACCTTGACTCTGGCAAGGTTCAAAACAGCAACATTTTCTGAATCCAGGGTTGTCACAGCCTGGTGTGGTAGGTAACAAACACTGTTCCAGCAGTTCCATGAACAATTCTGTTGCTTCTTCATCTTCCTGCAAAGCTGATGCCTCTGAATTTGAGTCTTCACCTGTGTTTACCTAGGCTCCTCAATAGGTACCTCTGACAGGACTGTCTTCTTCAGATTGTGTAGTGAGCTGAATGGTGCTCCACTCCCCCCCTACCAAAAAAAAATACATGTCTATATCCCAATCCCCAGAACTTGTGAACATTACTTCATGTGGCAAAAGAGGTGATTAAGTTAAGGTTCTTGAGAAAAGATGCTTAGCCAGGATTATCTTCCTGAGCCCTAAATACAATCGCATGTTTCCTTATAAGAAAGACACAAAGGAATTTTGGGAACAAGCACACACAGAGGAGAAGACAAAGACAGAAAATGAGGTGATGTAAAAATGGAGGCAGATATTGGAGTGATGCAAACACAAGCCAAGGAAACCAAACCAAAATAGTCCCTATGTATCTTTAGATGCTGTAGGAGATTGAATAATGTCCTCCAAATTTCATATCTACCTGGAGACCTAGAATGTGGCTTTATTTGGAAATCTACTTACAGTAAGAATTGAGATGAGATCATACTGGATTAGGGTGAGCCCTAAATCCAATCCAATATCTATAAGAGACAGAAAAGGATAAAAAGAGACAGAGAAAAAGGTCATGTGAAGGCAGCTGTAGGTAGACAGTGGAGGAACACAGCCCAGTTACAAGCCAGGGGATGCCTGGGCCAACAGAAGCTGGAAGAGGCAAGGAAGGATTCTTCCCTAAAACCTCTGGAAGGAGTATGGCCCTGACCACACCTTGCTTCAGATTTATGGCTTCCAGAACTGAGAGAATAAATTTCTGTTGTAAGCCATCAAGTTGATGATAATTTGTTACAGTAACCATAGGAAACGAATGCTGATGGGCAGTGGAGAATTACAGAATCAAATACCAAGCCATCACATGTTTAGTTCCAAGCCTCAGGTTAGTTAAGGAAATAAGTCGCTCACATCTTCCATGCATTGAGCTTAACCAAAGACCACAGACATAGGAGTAGACTGTTTCTAACATTCTCTCAGCTCCACAATAAGTGTGTGATATCCTCGATCCTAACCACAATCTTAGGTACTAGCATTTCCCCATTTTACACATAAGGAAACTGAGACATAGAAAGGGTAAACAATCTGCCCAAAGTCACACAACTCATAAACAATAGAGGCTGGAATCAAATCTATACAATCTATCTTCAGAAAACAGGCTCTAACACACAAATATTCAAATAATTAACACTAAAAACATAAATAAATAAATCAGAAAGCAATACTATTGTCCACCAGAAGTAATCAAACAAAGCAGAAAACAAGTAAAGTACTCTAAAATGTTTATCTCTTTACTTTTATGTGTTCAAAGAAAAGGAACAATATTAAGAAAAAATAAAGAAGGTAGAAGAAGAAAATATTAAGGGTGATTTTGAAATAGAATTTAGAGTATTTCAGGGGATTTTGATATTATTTCCTTTGAGTCTCTTTTCTTTCAAAAACCCTTTTTTTTAGGGAAGGCTGGGTGGGTCATTATTCTGAAGTTATATTCTTAAAAAACTGTATTCTAGATACTTCTGGTGGGGTTATCTAGGCTAATTCCTCTTCAGGCTCCTATAATTACTCTTCCTCTTATTTGAGCTTATTCTTCGACCCTCATCTCACTCAAATTCCAGCCTCTTCTATTTTACCTCTATTTATTTTTTTCCACCAAAACAAGATATAGGGCTTCCCTGGTGGCTCAGTGGTTGAGAGTCCACCTGCTGATGCAGGGGACACGGGTTCATGCCCCAGTCTGGGAAGACCTCACATGCCATGGAGCGGCTGGGCCCATGAGCCATGGCCATTGAGCCTGCGTGTCCGGAGCCTGTGCTCCGCAACGGGAGAGGCCACAACAGTGAGAGGCCCGCGTACTGCAAAAAATAAACAAGATATAAGCAAGACATTTTTAAATGTCTTGAGGACATTAAAACAATTTTTTTTATTTTAGAAAATCTCAAACACATACAGAAGTAGAGAAAATAGTGTAATAGACTCAACATACATGTTATTCAGCTTCAACAGTTATCAATAAATTTATACTTTGCTGATCTTGTTTCATCCCTACTCACACCCACTACCATCTTTCATTATTTTGAAGCAAATCTCAAACATTCTATTTTCTATTCTGTATTTCACTATTTATCTCCAAGAGATAAAAACAATGACCATACTTTAAAAAAGTGATACTTATTTCATAATAAAATTAAACATCAAATAAACATTCACATTTCCTCAATTGAAGTGTATTAAATTTATACATTAGGTAAAACTGACATCTTTACGGATGTTGAGACTTTCTATCCAAAGTAATGATATATCTTTCCACTTGTTTAAATCCACTTCTCTGTTGTATTTTTCAGTTTTGCCTTCTACTTTGTTCTGTTTTATAATTTCTATTTCCTTGTTGAGATTTCCTATTTTTTCTATTTGTTTCAAGGAAATTTGTAACTGCTTGTTAAAGCATTTTTATGATGGCTGCTTTAAAGTCTTTTTCAGATAATCCTAATATTCAATTCACCTTCGTGTTGGTATCAATTGATTATCTCTTCTCATTCAATTTGTGAATTCCTGGTTCTTGGTCTGATGGAAGATTTTCAGTTGCATCCTGGACATTTTAGCTGTTATGTTAGAAGTCTCTGGGTCCTACTTAAATCTTTTATTTTAAGAGGTCTTCACCATGTTTAGGTTTAGCAAGCAGATCCTGATCTAATTTCATAGACTGTGGTTCCAACAACAGTATCATTTCCAGAGCCTTTGAGGTGCTATTTTTGATCTGCTTGATTTATTTAGTGCTATGAGGCTGCTACTAGTCTTTGATGAATGCTGCTTGAGACAGAAGGAGCTTCTGAGGGCTGGGCCAGGCACTTGGTGCCATTAGGTAGGGGAAGGAAGTCTCTAGTCCACAGAGATAAAGAGATTTCACAGTCTGCTTGTTATGGTGAGATCCACCTTATGAGGGAACCCAGCCACCAGTGTCTCTTGGTAGGAAAGGGGAGTCTCAGGAATGCAGAGAAAAAGTCTTTGTGGGCTGAGTACTTGTTGTAGATTATCCTTGTTGATAACCCTTGGTTTCCTGGTGTCTCTCCGTGGGGAAGGAAGGATGTGGAGTAATGTTTTAACTACTTTCTCTACTTCTCCTTTGATAATCAGTGAAATTCTGTTTCAAGTAAAGGTCATTTTGAAGTTTGCTTTTTCCAAAAAGAAAACTACTGCTCTAGGTCAGGTGGTCCCCAAACTTTTTCTGTAAAGGGTAAGATAGTAAATATTTTGGTTTTGCAGACGATGAAGTCTTTGTCACAACTACTCATCTCTACCATTTTAGCAAAAGTAGCCATATACAATGTATAAAAGAGCAGATGTGTCTCAATAAGACTTGACTTACAAAAACAGGCAACTGGCCAGATTTGGCTTGATGAAATAAAAATTCACATTTTAAGGCAAGACAAGAAAAATTTACACATAAAACATATGCTTTGGCATCTACCCTCCCCTCAAGTTGCTTTGTGCATCTGCAATATGCATTAACCAGACCTCCCTAATGGCAGAAATACGTGATCAACCATAAAGATAACTTTTTCTCCTTCTAGCACCAACCATGTGACTCCTCACAAAATAACATTCCTTTTGGGACTTCCCTGGCAGTCCAGTTGTTAAGACTCCATGCTCCCAGTGCAGGGGGCATGGGTTAGATCCCTGGTTGGGGAACTAAGAACCCACACGCTGCAGGGCATGGCCAAAAACAAAGAAACATAACATTCCTTTCTCAATCATGTAAGGGATCACAAAGACCCACCATTCACCTTGTACATGCAGATATCTCTGGTGAGCTTTATGTGCAATGCCAATATATCATTCCCTTAAACATGGTGATTGGTGCTGAACAGACTGGCTAGATGACCTGGGGAAATACTGGGTGCACCTAATGAAAGCTCTTGGCTTAAATACTTACTTATGACCTTATTATTGTTACCAATGATATTACTTGTATTCTGCCTGTTTTACAAGATTATTGTTTCTTGCATTAACAAATGTGTGACTGAGTCTCAGATAAAATTAATGACGATTATATAACTTGAAACAATTGACCAAATATATAGTTCTATAAGATCAGTAATTGTAATAGCGTAATCTCTAGATGTGGGAAGAAGCAACAAGAGGGAACCATTTCCTGAACCATAACAGACTAGTAAGATAGGTGGCCCAGAGGCTCTTGGTTACTGTTAACAGGGCCTCGTCCAGTAATTGCACATTGAGTGGCCTACCAACAAAATCCTCACCTGACCTGGGAATAAGCATTCCTAGACATATGGGACAAATTGGTCACAAAATGTCTCCAAAACCTTGGTTGAAATTAAGACTGAAAAGGAGGGGATCGTAAAATAAAGAATGTTGCCCATCACCCAGTTCTACAAGAATCAAGTCATTAGCCACTGTAGGCACTGAACTACAGGAATTCAGGGTGAAGATCAGGATGAGGTGCTCTGTGCCCTGGAAAAACTGGCAAAATTGGCCCTCAGATATTTTCAGGAGAAATTTTTTAAATGAAATTATTGCATCTTCCCATATTTAGAAAAGCCCTAAAGCCATTAAGTAAGATGTCTGTTCCCGGCAACTATCAGTAACCTTTTACAGAGATGTGTGCTTAATTGTATGTACCCCTTTTTCCAAAATCACATATATACTGACACACCCCCTTACCTATTCGTAACAGTTCTCAGAGCTCTCCGAGAGACTGTCTCCCGGGCCAGAATCCTCAGTTTGGCTTGAATAAATTTTTCTATTTCTTTCTTAGACTATTGATTAATTTTTTGTCAACAGGCTCATAGCCTACATTTTACAGAACCTTGCTCAAAGTTTTACAGCTTATTTGATAAAGTAATAAAAGTAGTTTCTCATAATTCTTATTTTAAATTTCTTTTGTTATGGCTATCATTTTGCATATTTGTACTTTCTCCCTTTTGCTGTTACATTATATAATGGTTTGCCCATTTTGTTGAGGTTTTTTTCCTGAGAACTACCATATAATTTTATTTAATAATTTCACTTCTTTCAGTTTTTTAATTCACCAATTTTGTTTTTATCTTCATTAATTCTTTCCCACTTTGTTTTGTTTTCTCTTTGTGTGTTTGTTTTTCTTTTTCTAAGATTTTGAGGTGGGATGTTTACATTGCTATTTAGTTAATAATTAATTCTATAAATTCCCTCTAATAACTTCTTTGTTTCCCACAGATTCAGATATGTCATGTTTTAAATCATAATTTTAAAGAAATTTTGTAATTTAATTTTTCACTTCCCATTAGTTGCTTAATAGGATTTTTAAAAAATTCTAAATAGAAGCATCATTTGGGTTTTTGATTTTGTTATTAATTTTTAGTTTTTTTATTATGGTCTAAAATATTGTTTATATTATTTCTAGTCTTTGGAATTTATTGAGTTCTTTTTCTGTACATTGACATAGTCAATTTTCATAAATGTTCCATGTGTACTTCATAGAAAGTGTCTCTTTCATTATTGGGATTGATTTTGGTATGAATCACTAAGATCTACTTTACTGAATACACGGTGCTTTTCTATAGCTTTACCAATATCTTGTCCACTCGGTGGGACTTGAATTTAGAGAAGGGTGTTAAAGACTTCCCTACTGGTGTAGTTTCTGCTTTATGGAAGTTGGTACTACATTATTAGATGAATTGTAGCTCTTAGCACTGTAAAGTCTCATTTTGTATCTCTTAATGCATTTGGTCTTACTTCTACTTCCTCTGATATCTAGTATTTATCATAGTGTTCAATTTATAATTTGTTAATTAGTCTGAAATCGTTTTTATTTCAATAGGTGAGTTAAGTGTATTTACATTTATTGACATGATCAATATGTCAATGTGTTTTGCCTTAGTTCCATTTCATACATAAATAAATATGTATATATACATATATATGTAAACACATTAAACTAATACCTTAAAATATGTACTAATATCTTTTTATAGTACCCTTAGTTTTATTTTTGGCTATTTTTTATTGATTCTCTACTATGAGCTATGTTGAAATTAACTAGTAACCTTTCCTTCCCCCTTCCTCTTTTACACAATACCCTACATGGAGTAACACTTCTTTTACTCCCAGTTAATACCTTTAAAGCAATCAGCAAGTTTATTCTTCTTTTCATACATGCTCCCTATTTTCTCCCCATTTTTGATCATTGTCCCATATCTACATTGTCAGAAAGTACAAGCATTACCTTGCTAACTTCAATGTCTCTCCAATCTTTTGGTTGGCTGAAGCTCATTCTTTAACAAATTACTCAGATAGAGCTCATAGGAAAAATATTTTCTGAATTACTACAGGTTCATAACCATTTGTTAGCAGTCTTTATGTTGGCAGTTTGTCTACATAGGAAATGTGGCTCACATTTTCTTTCTTTTGAGTATCTTAAATGTTATTCTATTGATCTACAGAATAAAGTGTTGCTGTTGAAAATGCCAATGACAATCCTATTTTCCTTTATTATGAATGGCTTTGTTTTTATCTCAATGCCCAAGGGATTTTTTTAATCCAATATTTTTACTAGACTATGCCTTGATGTTTGCCTTTCTGTTTAGATTTTCCCAGGTATGTGACATACACTTTACTAAGTTTCAAATAAACTTTTATTTCAAGAACTTAAAATTTTTTTAGTTGTTAGAGTATATTTTGTTTCCTTGACTTTGCTTTCATATAAGGACTCCTATGATAAATATGTTGAACCTTCTCTATGAACCTCTATTTTACTACTCCAGTGGACACATGAATGATAAGAAAGCAAAACAGCCTTATTTCTGGTATGGAGAAAGTTTTAGTGGTCTGGATAAGAGGAACAAACCAGCCACAACATTCTCTTAAGCTAAAGATTCATCCAGAGCAAGACTCTAACTTTCTTTAATTCTGTGAAGGTTGAGAGAGGTGAGGAAGCTGCAGAAGAAGTTTGAAACTAGCAGAGGTTGGTTCATGAGGGTTAAGGGAAGACACCAAGTCCATAACATAAAAGTGCAAGGTGAAGCAGCAAGTGCTGACGTAGAAGCTGCAGCAAGTTATCTAGAAGATCTAGTTAAGCTAATTAATAGAGGTAGATGCACTAAAGAACAGATTCTCACTGTAAGCAAAACAGCCTTTATCAGAAGAAGATGCCATCTAGGACTTTCATAGCTAGAGAGAAGTCAATGCCTGGCTTCAAAGATCCAAAGTACAGGCTGATTCCCTTGTTAGGGACTAATGCAGCTGGTGACTTAAGTTGAAGCCAACACTCACTTATCATTCTGAAAATCCTAGGGCCCTGAAGAATTATGCTGTCTACTTTGACTATTCTCTTTAAATGGAACAACAAAGCCTGGATGACAGCACACCTGTTTACAAATTGTTTGTATTGTTGAGACCTACTGCTCTGAAAAAAAGATACCTTTCAAAACATTACTGCTCATTGACTACGCATCTGGTCACCCAAGAGCTCTGATGGAGATGGACAATGAGATTAATGTAGTTTTCATGCCTGCTAATGTAAAGCTCATTCTGCAGCCCATGGATTAAGGAGTAATTTCAATGTTCAAGTCTTACTTTGTAAGAAATACATTTTGTAAACCTATAGCTGCCAGAGATACTGATTCCTCTGATGGATCTGGGCAAAGTCAATTGAAAACCTCTGAAAAGCATTCACCATTCTAGATGTCATTAAGAACATTCAAGATTCATGGGGAAGTCAAAATATCAGCATTAAAAGGAGTTTGGAAGAAGCTGATTCTAGCCCCCATGGATGACTTTGAGGGATTCAAGCCTTCAGTGGCGGGAGTAATTGCACATGTGGTGGAAATAGTAAAAGAACTAGAATTAGAAGTGGAGCCTGAAGGTTTGACTGGCTTGCTGCATTCTCATGGTAAAACTTGAATGAATAAGGAGCTGCTTCTTATAATGAACAAAGAAAGTGGTTTCTTAAGACAGAATCTATTTCTGGTGAAGATGTAAAGATTGTTGAAATGACAACAAATATTGTTATAATACTATATAAACTTAGTTGAGAAAGCAATGACAGGGTTTGAGAGGACTGACTCCAATTTTGAAAGAAAGTCTACTATGGGTAAAATGTTATCAAACAGTACTGCATGTTGCAGAGAAATTGTTTGTGAGAGGAAGAGTCAATCGATGTAGCAAACTTCATTGTTGTCTTATTTTAAGAAATTGCCACAGCAGCCCCAACCTTCAGCAACCACCACCGTGATCAGTCAGCAGCCATCAACATCCAGGCAAGATCCTCCACCCGCAAAAAAATTACCAACCGCAGAAGGCCCAGGTGACGGTTAGCATTTTTAGCAATAATGTTTGTTTGCTTGTTTCAGGTTTATGAAATAGGTTTTTTTAAAATAGATCTTTATTGGAGTAAAATTACTTAACAATACTGTGTTAGTTTCTGTTGCACAACAAAGCAAATCAGCACTATGCATACACATGTCCCCATATTCCCTCCCTTTTGAGCCTCCCTCCCATCCTCCTTATCTCACCCCTCTAGGTCATCGCAAAGCAATCTCCCTGCACTATGCTGCTGCTTCCCACCAGCCAACTATTGTAAATTCAGTAGTGTATGTATGTTGATGCTACTCTCACTTCGCCCCAGCTTCACCCTCCCACGCCATGTCCTCAAGTCCATTCTCTATGTCTATCTCTTTATTCCTGCCCTGTAACTAGGTTCATCACTACAATTCTTTTTTTTTTAGATTCCACTTATATGTGTTAGCATACTGTATTTGTTTTTCTCTTTCTGACTTACTTCAGTCCGTATGACAGACTCTAGGTCCATCCATCTTACTACAAATAACTCAATTTCATTTCTTTTTATGCCTGAGTAATATTCCATTGTATATATATGCCACATCTTCTTTATCCATTCATCTGTCGATGGACATTTAGGTTGGTTCCATGTCCTGGCTATTGTAAACAGTGCTGCAATGAACATTGTGGTAATGTCTCTTTATGAATTATGGTATTCTCAGGGTATATGCCCAGTGGTGGGATTTCTGGGTCATATGGTAATTTTATTTTTAGTTTTTTAAGGAACATTCATATTGTTTTCCATAGTGGTTGTATCAATCTACATTCCCACCAACAGTGCAGGATGGTTCCCTTTTCACCACTCTCTTTCCAGCATTTATTGTCTCTAGATTTTTTGAAAATGGCCATTCTCACCAGCGTGAGGTGATACCTCGTTGTAGTTTGCATTTCTCTAATAATTAGTGATGTTGAGCATCTTTTCATGTGACTCTGGGCCATCTGTACGTCTTCCTTGGTGAAATGTCTATTTAGGACTTCTGCCCATTTTTTAACTGGATTGTTTGTTTTTTTGATATTGAGCTCCATGAGCTGTTTGTATATTTTGGAGATTAATCCTTTGTCTATATTGTTTCATTTGCAAATATTTTCTCCCATTTTGAGGGTTGCCCTTTTGTCTTGTTTATGGTTTCCTTTGCCATTCAAAACTTTTTAAGTTTAATTAAGTCTCATTTGTTTATTTTTGTTTTTATTTCCATTGCTCTAGGAGGTGGGTCATAAAAGCTCTTGCTGTGGTTTATGATCAAGAGTGTTCTTCCTATGTTTTCCTCTAAGAATTTTATAGTGTCTGGTCTTACATTTAGGTCTTTAATCCATTTGGATCTTATTTTTGTATATGGTGTTAGGTAGTGTTCTAATTTCAATCTTTTACATGTAACTGCCCAGTTTTCCCAGCACCACTTATTGAACAGGCTGTCTTTTCTCCATTGTATGTTCTTGCCTCCTTTGTCATAAATTAGGTGACCATATGTGTGTGGGTTTAGGTCTGGGCATTCTATCCTATACCATTGATCTATATTTCTGTTTTTGTGCCAGTACCACACTGTCTTGATTACTGTAGCTTTGTGGTAATGTGAAGTCTACTGTAGCTTTGTGGTAGTGTCTAGTGTGAAGTCAGGGAACCTGATTCCTCCAACTCCGTTTTTCTTTCTCAAGGTTGCTTTGGCTATTTGGGATATTTTGTATTTCCATATGAACTGTAAAATTTTTTGTTCTCATTCTGTGAAGAATGCAATTGGTAGTTTGACAGGGATTACATTGAATCTGTACATTGTTTTGGGTGGTATAGTCATTTTCACAATATTGATTATTCCAATCCAAGAACATGGCATACTTCTCCGTTTATGTCATCTATGATTTCTTTCATCAGTGTTTTATAGTTTTCTGAGTATAAGTCTTTTGCCTCCTTAGACAGGTTTATTCCTAGGTATTTTATTCTTTTAGTTGCGATGGTAAAGGAGAGTGTTTCCTTAATTTCTCTTTCTGATTTTTCATTGTTGGTGTATAGGAATGCCAGAGATTTCTGTGCATTAATTTTGTATCCTGCAATGTTACCAAATTCATTGATTAGTTCTAGCAGTTTTCTGATGGCATCTTTAGGATTTTCTATGTATAGTATCATGTTATTGGCAAACAGTGACAGTTTTACTTCTTCTTTTCCAATTTGTATTCCTTTTATTTGTTTTTCTTCTCTGATTGCTGTGGCTAGGACTTCCAAAACTATATTGAATAAGAGTGGTGAGAGTGGACATCCTAGTTTTGTTCCTGATCTCAGTGGAAATGCTTTCAGTTTTTCACCACTGAGTATGATGCTTGCTGTGGGTTTGTCATATATGGCCTTTATTATGTTGAGGTAGGCTCCCTCTATGCACATTTTCTGGAGAGTTTTTATCATAAGTTGATGTTGAATTTTGTCAAAAGCTTTTTCTGCAACTATTGAGATGATCATATGGTTTTTATTCCTTAATTTGTTAATGTGGTGTATCACATTGTTTGATTGGCATATATTGAAGAATCCTTGCATTCCTGGAATAAATCCCACTTGATCATGGTGTATGATCCTTTTAATGTGCTATTGGATTCTGTTTGCTAGTATTTTGTTGAGGATTTTTGCATCTATGTTCATCAGTGATATTGGTCTATAATTTTCTTTTTCTGTGATATCTTTTTCTGGTTTTGGTATCAGGGTGATGGTGGCTTCGTAGAATGAATTTGGGACTGTTTCTCCCTATGCAATTCTTTTGGAAGAGTTTGAGAAGGATGAGTGTAAACTCCTCTCTAAATGTTTGATATAATTCGACTGTGAAGCCATCTGTACCTGCACTTTTGTTTGTTGGAAGATTTTTAATTATGGATTTGATATTATTATTTGTGGTAGGTCCATTTATATTTTCTAATTTTTCCTGGTTCAGTCTTAGAAAATTGTATCTTTCCAAGAATTTGTCCATTTCTTCATGGTTATCCATTTTATTGGCATATAGTTGTTTGCAGTAGTCTCTTATATTCCTTTGCATGTCTGTGGTGTCATTTGTGATTTCTCCTTTTTCATTTCTAATTTTATTGATTTATGTCCTCTCCCTTTTTTTCTTGATGAGTCTGGCAAAGGGTTAATCAATTTTGTTTATCATCTCAAAGAAGCAGCTTTTCATTTTATTGATCTTTGCTACTGTTTTCTTCATTTCTATTTCATTTATTTCTGCAATGATTTTATGATTTCTTTCCTTCTACTGACTGGATTTTCTCTGTTCTTCTTTCTCTAATTGTCTTAAGTGTAGGGTTAGATTGTTTATTTGAGATTTTTCTTGTTTCTTGAGGTGAGATTGTATTGCTATAAACTTTCCTCTTAGAATTGCTTTTGCTGCAATTCCACAGGTTTTGGGCCATTGTGTTTTCATTGTTATTGCTTTTATGTATTTTTTTCTTTCTTCTTTGATTTCTTCAGTGATCTCTTGGTTATTTAATAGCACACTGTTTAGCCTCCACGTATTTGTGTTTTTTACAATTATTTTTCCTGTAATTGATTTCCAATCTCATAACGTTGTTGTCAGAAAAGATGCTTGATATGATTTCAATTTTCTTAAAATTTCCGAGGCTTGATATGTGACCCAAGATGTGATCTATCCTGGAGAATGTTCCATGTGCACTTGAGAAGAAAGTGTATTCTGCCACTTTTGGGTGGAATGTTCTATAAATATCAATTAGATCTACCTGATCTATTGTGTCATTTAAAACTTGTGTTTCCTTATTTATTTTCTGTTTGCATGATCTATCCATTGGTGTAAGTGGGGTGTTAAAGTCCCCTACTATGATTCTGTTACTGTCAATTTCCCCTTTTATGGCTGTTAGTATTTGCCTTATGTATTGAGGTGCTCCTACGTTGGGTGCATAAACATTTATAATTGTTATATCTTCTTCTTTGATAGATCCTTTTGTAGTGTCCCTCCTTATCTCTTGTAACAGTCTTTATTTTAAAGTCTATTTTATCTGATATGAGTATTGCTACTCCAGCTTTCTTTTGATTTCCATTTGCATGGAATATCTTTTTCCATCCCTTCACTTTCAGTCTGTATGTTTCCCTAGGTCTGAAGTGGGTCTCTTGTAGACAGCATATATATGGGTTTTATTTTTGTATCCATTCAGCCAGTCTGTGTCTTTTGGTTGGGGCATTTAATCCATTTACATTCAAGGTTATTATCAATATGTATGTTCCTATTACCATTTTCTTAATTGTTTTAGGTTTATTTTTGTGGGTCTTTTTCTTCTCTTGAGTTTCCCACTTAGAGAAGTTTATTTAATATTTGTTGTAAAGCTGGTTTAGTGGTGCTCAATTCTCTTAGCTTTTGCTTGTCTGAAAAGTTTTTGACTTCTCCATCAAATCTGAATGAGATCCTTGCTGGGTAGAGTAATCTTGGTTGTTGGTTTTTCTCTTTCATCACTTTAAGTATATCCTGCCACTCCCTTCTGGCCTGCAGAGTTTCTATTGAAAAATCAGCTGATAACCTTATGGGGATTCCTTTGTATGTTATTTTTTTTGTTTTTCCCTTGCTGCTTTTAATATTTTTTCTTCGTATTTAATTTTTTATAGTTTGATTAATATGTGTCTTGGTGTGTTTCTCCTTGGGTTTACCCTGTATGGGACTCTCTGTGCTTCCTGGACTCTCTGTGCTTCCTGGTCTCTCTGTATTTCCTTTCCCATGTTAGGGAAGTTTTCAACTATAATCTTTTCAAATATTTTCTCAGAACATTTTTTTTCCTCTTCTTCTTCTGGGACCTCTATAATTCAAATGTTGGTGAGTTTAGTGTTGTCCCAGAGGTCTCTGAGATCGTCTTCAATTCTTTTCATTCTTTTTTCTTTATTCTGCTCCACAGCAGTTATTTCCACCATTTTGTCTTCCGGCTTACTTATTCATTCTTCTGTCTCAGTTATTCTGTTATTGATTCCATCTATTGCATTTTTCATTTCAGTTATTATGTTGTTCATTTCTGTTTGTTATTTAGTTCTTCTAGATCTTGTTAAACATTTCTTGTATTTTCTCAATCTGTGCCTCTGTTCTATTTCTGAGATTCTGGATCAACTTTATGATCACTACTCTGAATTCTTTTTCAGGTAAATTACCTATTTCCTCTTCATTTATTTGGTCTTAAAGGTTTTTACCTTGCTCCCTCATCTGTGGCATATTTTTTTTGCCATCTCATTTTTTTTTTTTTTTTTAATGAGTGAGATTGTGTTCCTGTCTTATTGGGTGTTTGGCCTGAGGCTTCCAACACTGGGGTTTTTAGGCTATTGGGTAGACCTTGGTCTTAGTGCTGAGATGAGGAACCTTGTGAGACCTCACTCCAATGAATATTCCTTGGGGTCTGAGCTTCTCTGTTAGTCTAGCAGTTCAGACTTGGTGTTCCCACTGCGGGAGCTTTGGCCCAGCCCTGGGCTCATGAACCAAGATCCTGCAAGCCATCTGGGGTGGCAAAAAAGAAAAAAATAATAACAATAACAAAGTAAAAAATAAAAATAAAATTAGACTAGGAAACTAACAGATATATTAGGAAGAATATAAAAATAGAAATATAGAGGAATCAACAACTGGAAGGTCCAACTGTACCACAATATTAAAAAAGAAGAGGAGGAAAAAAAAGAGGGAGGAAAGGCCTTGGCTGTGGATGGCGGGGCCTAAGCAAGGGTGAGGTTTGGGTGGTGGGTGGGTCCAATGCTCAGGTCCCACAGGACTGGAAAAGGCTGTGGGGGGTGGGGCTTAGACTCAAGGAACAGAAGGGGCCCAGGCATGCCCCCTTCCCCTGGTCTCAGAAGGCAGGGGACCTTACCTGGGAGCCCAGCAGCCTTCCTGGCTCGAGTAGGTGGGGCAAATGCCCTCACCTCCTCTCCTCCTCCAGTCTGGGAGGCCCCCTCCTGGCTGTCTCTCCTGATATCTGTGGCCTCCCTCCTATGCCCCCAAGGACCCACGCAGCCTGAAGGGGGTTTTGGAGGGCAGGGGATTTGCCTGGGAGCTCAGCAGGCTCCCAGGCCCTGAGTGGGTGGGACAATCACCCTCTGCTCCTCTCCTACTCCTCCTGGATGGCTCCCCCCACCTGCCTCTCCTGATCTCCCCAGGCTTCCTCCTATGCCCCCAGGAATCATGCGGCCTGGATGGAGCTTTGGAGGGGTGGTACTGGCCTGAGAGCTCAGCAGGCTCCCCAGGCCTGAGTTGGTGGGGCAATCGCCCTCTACTCCTCTCTCATTCTTCCCACAGAGTCCCTCCCACCTGCCTCTCCAGATCTCCCCGGCCTCAGGGGCACGAATCCTGTCTAGCCTCCACTTCTCCTCCCTGCTCAGTTCCCCTACATCCTACCAGTTCACTTTGGGGTTCCTCCCATCTCCTTGGGCATCAGAGTACCCCACCAGCGGCCAGCTGGAGCCTTGGTTGTGTGGAGCCGCTAACTCCACGTCTTCCCACACCACCATCTTGACTCTGCCTCGTCCAATAATGTATTTTTAATTAAGGTTTGTACATTGTTTTAAGATATAATATTATTGCACACCTAATAGACTACAGTATAGTGTAAAGATAACTTTTATATGTACTGGGAAACCAAAATATTTGTGTGACTTGTTTTATTGGAGTGGTCTGGAACTGAAACAGCAACATTTCAAAGGTATGCCTGTATATGGGTCTTTGGTTTTGCTATAGTCATTGCTTTGTTTATTTCAATAGGTAATCAGAAATATGCAAAATCTATGCCACTGCCATCTTCCAGATGTCCTCTACCTTTTAAGGATATCAGCAGAAGAACTAGGTATGGCAGGTCCAACTCCTTTTGAGCAATACATAATAGCTCTGTAGTAGATACAGGTTAAAGTGAGGAAAGAACATTTGTTGCTATGGAGCTTGTATGTCTTCAACCTTGTCTCTTTCCTTTAAGTGAGGCATACTAAGGGAGGAGGGTAAGACTAGACAACCATGGAGAGACAAAAAGTTCATTCAGAAGGACCACTTATCTGACTTAACCTCCCCCTTTTCCCACCGAAGTAGTTCGTGACCCAGCTCATAGCTTGTCTTCATTCATTAATTTTCTAATTGTTCATTTACTCAGGCATTTATAATATAATATTTATAATATTATAATGTACTGCCCATGTGCTAGGTTCACTCCAAGAGGTAGAAAGATGGCTGGACCCTATTCTCAAATATCTTGAGTCTAGGATGGAAACTAAAATGATTCTACAAATAACTGTAACAGAAATGCTATAAAGACATGTCCTCAGGGAAGGGGGCTAATGAATCTGAACAAGGCCAAAGGAAATTACAAAATAGCATTTTCTCTTCTACCTTATTTCCATCTGAATCTTCCCTCAAGGGTACACTTTAGGTAAACAGACAAGCCTTGGTTTTCAACCACCTCAGAAGAGGGGTGGTGATGGCCCTGCTCCTCCATAGGGAAGTTCATAAGAGAGATACTGTCCCCCAAGTAGTGCCTGGATAACAGCAATTATTATGTGATTAAGTCCAACATCCTGGCAAGAAAGGAAACCAAAAATATTCCTCATGAAGCTAGTTTTAGAAAAGGGAACTATGACAAGATATGGGCTTTTCTTAGGGCAAAAAACCTGAAAGAAATAGTTTTGAAAGTAAATAACCATGAAGAAGCCTGGAGACAGCTTAAGAACAACTTATTGGAAACTCAGGAAAAATGTTTGACTCAACCCGAAAAGAAAAGGTATTTGAAAATAAACACTAAATGGCAAAAGAAAGAAGGCTGTTTTCAAAAAGGAGGAGGTGAGGACAAAGAATCTTTTTAGGGAGGAAAAGAATTTTCCAGGAAGAAGAGTGGGAATCCTATAAATGTGACAGGTCAAATTTAAACAAAATTGAATAGGTCAAAACTGCTTAATTACAAGGGCACCTTGCAAGGGAATCCAAAATCAAACACTAAAGTGTTTGACAAAGAAAGGAAAGCAGATAGAGTAATAACGGAACTACTTGAGATTTAAGTATATTCAAGTGTCATCAAGATATGAAGGCAAAAGCAAAAAAAGAAAAACAAAAAAAACCCCAAGAAAAACAATAAACAATTATTTGTCACAGTATTTAACTTTAAAAAGTAATTTTATGGAGATCTCCAACTTTAAATTGTATTTTAAGTGAAGAATCTGGATCAACTATCTTTTACTACCTAACAAACCACTCCAAAACTTAATTGCTCAGAAAACAATTACTTAATAGATTATGAGTCAGTCCATGGGCAATTTGGGCTGGGATCCACTGAGCTGTAAAGCTGGTCTTCTCTGGGTCTCACTCAAGTGTCTGCAGTCAGTGGGTGGCTCAGCTAGAGCTGGATGGTCAAGACAGCCTCACTCACCAGCCTGGCAATCCTGGGCTTCTTCTCCCTTGTTCTCCTCCATGCGGTCTCTCCAGCAGCTAGCACAGGTCCTTGCATCCTTGCTTGAGGATGACGTGTGCAGACACAGACAGCACATCATAATGTGCAACTATTTACAAACCTGGGCTTTTGCCTTATTCCTTCATGTTCCATTGGCCAAAGCAGGTCACTTGGCTATGGCCAGATTCAAAAGAGCAAGAACCAGACTCCACCACTTGGGAAGAATGACACAGTCACAATACTAAGAAATGTGTAGATAAAGATAGCAGGAGTTATTATGGCCATCTCTGCAAATAATCCAACACAATTTGCCCTCTGACCACAAAATAAACTTTCTTCTCACATGCAAAATACATTCTCTCTCTTCCTCAAAAGTCATATCTCATGATGGTACCAGCCTTGAAGCACAAGATATTCATCTAAATCAGGTCCAGATCTAGATGAAGATCTTCAGATGCTGCTCCTCAGGTGTGGCTCCTTCTTATCCAAAGATTTATACACTAAAGTTATCCATCTACTTCACACACACACACACACACACACACACCATATAATAGTGAGAGGGGACAGGTAACAGCAATAAACAGTCCCACTCAAAATGAGAAGTACAGAGCAGTCACACCGGTTCAGAGCTATTGTGAAATCCTAACAAGCAAATATTAACAAAGGCCCAACTCCTGGAGCAGGGTATGTTCCCTAATTGGGACCCAATTCTAATCCCCAGGAATGGTTCCCAAGTCCATTGTTCTGTGTTGTTCTTGACTCTTCCTTCTTGAATCCAAAGTTCTATCCACAGGAAGTTGGGGCCCAGAGGCCTCCTTTGATATTGACTATTTCTGTTCTTTTTAGCAAGATCTTGCAGTGCTTTCTCCAAACTTTGTGAAGATGAATCACATCCATTCCATGCCCCCAAAGCCATATCTACAATTTCTTTGGAAACAGACATCTCTCTGTTTAGGCACCATCCCTCTGTCAGGATGACATGGGAAGGTACCCTTAAAATTACTAACAGCCCTTTCGTCTAGCTGAAATAGTCTACTAGACACCACCTTCAATCTTCCAGAGAACTTTCAAGAGGACCTGATAGCCATACCCTCGATTTACCCTTTACCAAGAAGCCATTTCTTATTTTGAGAATCTTTTGCTGTGTGGAAAGACTAGAGATGAAAAACAGGTTTACCTTCCAACTCAGGGAATTTGGCTTCCCTGTACATCTCTAAATTCTGCTTGCCAAATCATTCTTTCCTTAGCTCATCTTTCTCTCACAGTATCATAGCGGGAGAAGCTAATGACTGCTTTAACCACTGGCCATAAAATTGTCTTAGGCATAACGACCAGTTTTTCGGGTACATTTTTTTATCCTGTGACAGTTTTGTCAATGGTTTTGCAGCTACATAACATGGATTACCATCTTTTCCTCCAACTACTGCTGCTTCCTCACCATTCTCCTAGGCTCTAGTAACAGCTCGTTTGCCTTTTCTTCAGGTTTTGCCAGCAGTTTCCTCACTGCTTTTTCAGCCTCCATGTGCTATCTCATCCCAAAGCAATTACTACGTGTTTTGAGTTTTGTTAAAGCAGCCTGTCACTTCGGGTACCCATGTCTATTTTACTGCAGAGTAAACCACTCCCATAGGAAACTGGCAAAAAGAAAACAAACATTTATGTGCTGAACATGAGTCTGTGGGTTGACTAGACAGTTCTGGTTGGAATTGGCTCACCGGGCACTGGAGAGTCTAGGATGGCCTCCCTTGGATGCCTAGGGCTGAGCTGGCCTGACAGCTGGGCCTCTCTGCACCTTGTCTCTCATCCTCAAGGAGGAAAATCCAGCTTGTTCACATGGCAGTAGCTTTCCCAGCACAGGAAAAGAAGGCATGCCACAAGGTGCAAATATTTTTCAAACCTCGGTTTGTACAACTTTGCTAATATCCTATTGGCCAAAGCAAGTACATGCCAAGCCCACATGCAAGGGTGGGGAGAAGTAAACTCCATATCTTAATGGGAGAAGCTGCCAAGCCACATTGCAAAGGGGTGTACTTATAGGAATGAGAAGAATAATTGTGGCCCTCTTTGCAAACAACCTACCACAGAAGCTAATAATTATAGTTCTAACATTAGAAAATGCACACGTGCAGTAGACTGAGTGATCAATTAGATAGAGATAAGTCTCAGGTCTTTAGGACAACTTCAGAGATAGAGTCAGTGACCATAATATATAATTTGGCAGAGATGGCCACAGGGCCTGAGGCTGGTGATCATACCTCCATTGTGTGTGAACATCACCAGAGAAAGTTCTGGGGAGTGCCGAAGATGAGTATCAACTGATGGATTCATAAACTGATAGAATCAAGTCCACACTTAGCAGCCCATAGGATACATGGAAAGCAGTATTTTACATGCCTCCACTGTACACACATCCCCTTAAAGGTATTCAACTGAAATAGATCAGAAGCAATATCAAGGGTATCTTGAAGGGAAAAGAAGACAACATTTCCCAAAATGACCACTTGAAACTTAGGGACTGAGATGTGAGGAAAAATAAGTTAATTAAAGGAAGTCAAAGTCCTGACTCCTCTGACACCCCTCACACATCCAAAGTATATCTGCTGAATGTCATCATAGGAGTGTCTCAGGTAATTTTAACCCCCATTTGGGATTACATACTCCTCTTCTCTTCCAGTTATTTCCCAAAAGTTTCAAGAATTTGGTCTCCATTGAATTATGGATCTTCCCAGAGCACAAAGTCTGGAGTGATGACCCCAATTACTATAAACCAGAAACAGTTCTGAGTGGGAGCCACAATAAAAAGCTAGAATGTCTAAAAATAACCTACTGGAGGAAGGGCACCATTTGTAACCAGTCTAAGAAAAAAAGAATATAAGAATACATGTAGCTTTTTTTTTTATATCATGGCTATATGAGAAGACTAGAAAGAAATACATTAAAGGAATAACATGGTTTATCTTTGTTGTTTGGGCTTTATGGTAATTCAATTTTTCTTTATTTTGTATGTTTTATATTATAAACATTTCTTTATAAAATAAAAGCAGATTACACATTAGAAATGATAATAATAAAATATGAACTGATTTAATATTGTCATAATTAATTTGCTTCAAATACTTTGAAACAAAAGCAGAATATAAAACATACATATATGCACCATTCTGGGATTATCCTTTCTAAGGTTAAAATAAATATCATTCCTTTGATTGTATAAATAAACAGTCTTTCACCCAGGAATTTTCCCTAGGAAACAAATTTTGTTTAGCACTTTTATAAATGCTTAGGAATGTAGGGGAACATTTTTCAAGAGTGTAGATGGCTCAGAATAGTTTGCACAATAGAAATAAAATGGCAAAGTGATGGGAAGAATTTGCAGAATGATCACACAATACTATGACATTGGCAGAAAAGTGACCAATGACTTTTAGGGTAGGCAATGTAAAGGAAAGTTGAGGTAGGATTCACAGTGCTTATATAGTCGCTGCCATTAAAGAAATTACAATCTAAAGAAGATAAGGCCTGGGACGCTAATTAAGTCAGCGTGATGCCTTCGATCTTACTATACAAATACATTAACAGATTAGGCTAATGCTATATTTACAGATGACAGATATGAGTCTGAACGAATTTAGTATTCTCTAGAAAGATTTCATTTTCACTTTGAACAGTATCTTTACATAAGCTGCCAATTAAGCACACTTATTCTTTAACTCATGTTTTCCAAAAGGTAGGGGATGGGGCAGGGAATAAATAGACCTACTACACTCTACATCCCTTACTTAATGTATTTTCATTACTCTCCTCTCCACAACTGTGTTAACATCTATTATAGTGTAATGCAACTATTAAACATTTAGACAATGAAGCCATCTGGAAGAGCTATATGAGAATTTCTATGTTGCCAAACATACTAGGAACCATTTGAATGACACATGTAAGAAAAAAAGGAGGGGAGAATTATTCAATCACACAAACCAATTTTATATTCCAAAATACAAAAGCAAGTATCAAACAACATCAGAAAATATTTGCTCTATCTACTAAAGTTCAATACTTCTCTGGTTTTTTTTTTGTTTGTTTTATTCATCACTATACCCCCAGCCCCTGAAAAAATAGATGGAATATAGAGTAGCCACTTAATAAACATTTGCTAAATGAATTAATGAATACATGAAAATGATTTTTGTATATGAGAAACTTCCTAACTAAGAAGAGGTAGCTCCAGGCACCCATGGTGCCAGCTATTAGTCTATTAATAGGAACATCTTATCTTTACCTTTGGGTCCATCCAAATTCTACCATTCTTCAAACTCCTGTTGTGATCTGTATCTTTTCTTAAGATTTCCGACCACTCCAGCCTTCATTGGTCTCTCAACTAGACTTTACTAGCCCAACACATAGCTTTGTTTAGTTTTTTCCCATTGTTTACTGTTGATACACATTTTCTGAATGGACTATAATCCTTTCAAGATCTGTCTTCTCCCTAATTTATTGATTTTTGTGTTAATAAGACATGGCCCCTGTCTTTGTGGGGGCTTACAGTCTGGTAGGAACATACATGTAGAATAAATAAGTTCAACATGTTAAGCATTGTACATAATATGGTAGACATTTGGATTAGCCCTCCTAACTGCAATCCCACTCTCCTTCTATGTGAAGAGATTGAAAAGGTGATCCCCATGTTTTCCATATGTAACTGAAGCGAAGTCTCTACATTTGAACAAGGACTCACCAGGTGCACTTGAATGATAGTTTAAAAATGAACATGAGGTGACAACCATCTTGCTGCCTCTCTTGATACTGGCAAGCAAGATTATAGAGATACATTTGTGGTGAATGGACTCCATGCCCCAGAGCCCAGTCACCAGCTTTATGCCCATGGGAGAAGGTGTGGCAGCAGCACCACTTTCTGACCTCTGGGTAGCATTTATGGTGGTGTGACCTTCAAATCAATGTCCAGTAGAGCTTTCTAACTTCTGTTCTTCTTACCCTATGAGCATCCAGCTACCTGATTGAAGCACTGCTCAAAAGCACTGGTATTTTCTATCTTGCGCTGAACACTGGTTGATCCACAGGTTATGGTGCAAATACATAGAGAATCGAGTAAAGACACTAAAATGAGAGCAGGTGCCTCTCCCAGAGGTAAAGAGTAGTTAGGAAAGTATTAATGGAAAGGTAATTGCCCAACTGAGCCAGGCAGATGAGGGGTGGAAGAACTTAGTGTAATCCTGAGAGCATTGTAGTGACTCATAGAATCACAGAATGTTTATATCAGGAGATGTAGAGAAGATCCACTCTAACCCCTTTACTTTAAAATAAAGAAAAAGACTCTCAAAGAGGGAAAGGGACTTTACCTGACAAAGAGAAGGTGTAAGTCCAGAGAACAGCAGAGCTGAGGGCAGAACCAGACCTTCTGATGTCCAATCCATTGATCATTCAACTTTAGTGATCCTGTACTTTTTATTAAACAAAATTACTCAGGGAGTTCCCTGGCAGTCCAGTGGTTAGGACTCTGTGCTTCCACTACAGGGGCCTGGGTTCAATTCTTTGTCGGGGAACTAAGATCCTGGCAAGCCACGAGGTGTGGTCAAAAAAAAATTACTTGTAAGAAGTATCTAGTCATTTCACTTCTTATCTAAAATAATCACCACAAATGTCAGTATGTTACAGTTGTACTTCTGTTGATAGTTTTTAAAGGATTAACGCAATAGTTAAAAATGAGCAGAAACTACTTTCAAAGGTATATTGAAATGGGTTGCCTCAATGATAGTAGATGAGAATCAAATTCTTCTAACCACTAAGTAAGTATTCATTCTCCTATTGCCTATTTTTAATAAACACTTATTGGTTACCTCTATTCTCAACAAATCTCCTTCTCCCTCTGAACACATGGGACAGTCCCAGCATTGCTCCCAGACAACACAAAGCTCGTGAAGGCAGCATTTACATCTGTTTGTTCTGTCAAGTTCCTTCAAAGATACTCACTTTTGAATCAACCACACCTCTTTAGGAAAACATTCCACAGCCTAATGTTCTCCTTGACACTCCTGAGTTCATGAATAAATAAAGTTACCCAAAAATGCTCCTCCTTCAACTTGGAGTAGGAGATTTTAACTGTCTTCATTTGAAGAGTCAACTGTCCCTTCCTTTGCAAACATTTAACTTACTGAACAACACTGAGATCTTGCAATGGTGTGTCTTATTTCTGGAAGAGATGTCAAAAGATTTCCTGATCCAAGACCCTGATTTCAAATAGTTTAAGTGTTATTGGCTTCATTTTACTGGGATAAATAATGCTTATGAGATTAAATTTCTCTTATAAAGTCGTCAAGTTAGTCAGAGGCAGGAACGGTGTCAGTCCAGTTTCAAACACAGAGGAATTCACTCAGATTCAGCCTCATCCAAATCCCAAGCCATCCCTAACTGATGTTGACAGCACATTGGGAGCTCTGTCCAGAATCCAAGTACCAGTTTCGTAGCATAGACCCAAGTACCAGCAGATCCATAAACTTCAGATTTCTCCCAATCTTTGTCATAATTGTTAAATCATTACAGGTGGACCCCTGCCTTTATATGTATCCTGTCCCTTCTGTGTGATTGAAGCCTGTGTCAGTCCAGTTTCAAACACAGAGGAATTCACTCAGATTCAGCCTCATCCAAATCCCAAGCCATCCCTAACTGATGTTGACAGCACATTGGGAGCTCTGTCCAGAATCCAAGTACCAGTTTCGTAGCATAGACCCAAGTACCAGCAGATCCATAAACTTCAGATTTCTCCCAATCTTTGTCATAATTGTTAAATCATTACAGGTGGACCCCTGCCTTTATATGTATCCTGTCCCTTCTGTGTGATTGAAGCCTGGCCTGAGTCTCAGTTTGTCTTTGGGGTTGAGGGGCAGTGCTGACACTTGGACATCACTTGTCATCCCAATATCCCAGGGGCTACTGCTTGCCTCTTGGATCCTCAGTTCTGGTTGGGGTGTTGCTCCAAACAAAAGACACATCTAGAACTATGACATTGCTCCCAAGGCTTTGAATGTAACAGGTATCTAGACAGCATTCTTGCAAAAGAGGATGACTTGCATAAAATGATAAGATCTGAAAGACAATATTAGCACTTTAATTCCTGTTTATTTTTATTATATTGATTCTTTTTAAAGTCATATTTTGGATGTGTTGTATAATATACATATGTACTAGTAGAGTGGCTCATATAATAATTTAATAAATAAATACAGAAATTTATATTAGAAGTGCATGCTGAAAAAACTATGCATGATCAAGTAAATGTGGAGATCAACACTTTACGAACATGTACAGCAGAGTCCCATCCACCTGAGTGGACCCCTTTGGATGTTTCTAGACTGTAAGCTCCATAACAGTATGGTTCATGTTTGTTTGTAGCCAGCATCCTCATACCTAGCACTGAGCTGCTGTAGATCACATTTTTGATAAATCTTTGTTGAATGAATGAATTATGGATCGATAAATGACTTGAAATTGGCTTAAATCAAGAGTTACCATGTATCTTTAAATATTGTGGTCAGTGGAATAGTGTCCCCCCAAATTCATATATACCTGGAACCTAGAATTTGGTAATAAATAGAATTTAGAAACATTATTTGGAAATAGGGTCTTTGCAGACATACTTAAGAACTGAGATGACATCATACTAGATTAAGGTGGGCCCTAAATCCAATGAGAATGCCTTTATAAGAGATAGAAAAGGACACACAGAGACAGAGAAAAATTCCTGTGAAGGCAGAGGTAAGGATTGGTAGTGGGAGATTGGAGTAATGTAGCTCAGCTATAAGCCAGGGAACACCTGGGGTCACCAGAAACTGGAATTGCAGGAAAGGCCCTTCCTAGGGCCTTCTATAGGATCATGGCCCTGCTGGCACATTGATTTTGGACTTCTAACCTCCAGAAGCATGTGAGAGTACATTTCTGCTACACTAACACCAAGTTTGTGGTCATTAGTTTCCACAGCCCTAAGAAACTAATGCAGATACTATATTTCAGCTATCAGGCCTTTGTCCCAGCAAGTTTAGTCCTGTTGGACCTGACTCCCATGCCTTTCTCCACTGGTCTATTGTAATGAATCCAACACACCCTCCAGGGGAAGCCATTCATGATATGAAAGGCAATACTAGACTCTAGTTCCCCTGACTCACAGGGTAGCTTCTGTCCACTCCACTTTACTATTTATAGCCAGAGAACTTACCTGACAAGAAAAGGTTCTCAGAAGGTCTAAGGTACACATTGTGGGTAAGTACCTAAGAATTTACGATGTAACCTGAAACTCTGCTCTTAAAATTGTTCATGAGGATAAGCCTCTGACCTCTGATATATACTGGTCCCAGCCAGTTAACAATCACAAGACATGTTATAGTTTTATTTGGCACTTGATCTTCTGGTCATGGCAAAAAACAGGAAATGAAAAGTTTGTTCGTTTTAACTCACCTTTGTCATCAGTTAATATTACTGAGCACGCATCATGTGCATGTATTTACATAAATAAAATTTACTTAAATTTTAAAGCAATCAAATTGCTTGAAACATTCAAAAGGAGAATTCAATTTCATTCTACTTGTGGAAAATATTTATGATCTACCTTTCATCTCTCTAATTAGCCTGTACAAACAGGACAATTTTGCTTAAAACAATAGATGACCAGAATGTCTTTCATATACTTTAAAGATAACTTATATGAACATATTAGGATGGTGCTTGGCACAGAAGAGGCACTCAGGAAGTGTTAGAGCTGCTTTTTTTCTGGATTAAAAAAGAAAATTAACATTCAGAACAGCTCCTTTGAATTTAATCATTCATTAGCTTGTTGGTATTAGTTAATATGAATGTGGCTGAAACTATCATTCCTTGAGGATCTTGAGCTTATTCACAACTGTCCTTGATTTTGAGCATCCAGAAAGAACATTATTGGTGATACGGAAGTGTCAGGATTCTGCGGACATGATGGGGTAACGCTGGATGTGACGATCAAAATGAAAGGGAGTTTCAAGCCAAGCGAAATGGACTCCAATCTTAAAACATAAGATTTTAAAAGAGATGAAGAAGAATAGCAGGTGTCTTCCTAAGGGTACTAATTCTGAAAAGGAATAAATAAGGATAGAAGGGTCTAGAAGTAAAACTCTGATGAAGACAATCACAAGTGATCAGAATTCAGTTAGGCTGAGATCCACAAACCTGTATTGAGCACCTCTTATGAGCAAAACAATGGGTGAAATAGTCCTGAGACATAGTCTAGAAAACACTTAGAATTTCTTTGAGAAAGAAAAGAGGGAGGACTTGTTTATGGTTTCCTTTGCTGTGCAAAAGCTTTTAAGTTTCATTAGGTCCCATTTGTTTATTTTTGTTTTTATTTCCATTTCTCTAGGAGGTGGGTCAAAAAGGATCTTGCTGTGATTTATGTCATAGAGCGTTCTTTCTATGTTTTCCTCTAAGTGTTTGATAGTGTCTGGCCTTACATTTAGGTGTTTAATCCATTTTGAGTTTATTTTTGTGTATGGTGTTAGGGAGTGTTCTAATTTCATACTTTTACATGTACCTGTCCAGTTTTCCCAGCACCACTTATTGAACAGGCTGTCTTTTCTCCACTGTACATTCTTGCCTCCTTTATCAAAGATAAGGTGACCATATGTGCGGGAGTTTATCTCTGGGCTTTCTATCCTGTTCCATTGATCTATATTTCTGTTTTTGTGCCAGTACCATACTGTCTTGATTACTGTAGCTTTGTAGTATAGTCTGAAGTCAGGGAGCCTGATTCCTCCAGCTCCATTTTTCATTTTCAAGATTGCTTTGGCTATTCAGGGTCTTTTAAACAAGACCAAAAGACAACCCTCAGAATGGGAGAAAATATTTGCAAATGAAGCAACTGACAAAGGATTAATCTCCAAAATTTACAAGCAGCTCATGCAGCTCAATAACAAAAAATCGAACAACCCAATCCAAAAATGGGCAGAAGACCTAAATAGACGTTTCTCCAAAGAAGATATACAGATTGCCAACAAACACATGAAAGAATGCTCCACATCATTAATCATTAGAGAAATGCAAATCAAAACTACAAAGAGATATCATCTCACACTGGTTAGAATGTCCATCATCAAAAAATCTAGAAACAATAAATGCTGGAGAGGGTGTGGAGAAAAGGGAACCGTCTTGCACTGTTGGTGGGAATGTAAATTGATAGAGCCACTATGGAGAACAGTATGGAGGTTCCTTAACAAAGTAAAAATAGAACTACCATTTGACCCAGCAATTCCATTACTGGGCATATACCCTGAGAAAACCATAATTCAAAAAGAGTCATGCATCAAAATATTCATTGCAGCTCTATTTACAATAGCCAGGAGATGGAAGCAACATAAGTGTCCATCAACAGATGAATGGATAAAGAAGATGTGGCACATATATACAATGGAATATTACTCAGCCATAAAAAGAAATGAAATTGAGTTATTTGTGGTGAGGTGGATGGACCAAGAGTCTGTCATACAGAGTGAAGTAAGTCAGAAAGAGAAAAACAAATACCGAATGCTAACACATATATATGGAATCTAAGAAAAAAAAAAAAAAAGTCATGAAGTACCTGGGGTAAGACGGGAATAAAGACACAGACCTACTAGAGCATGGACTTGAGGATACAGGGAGGGGGAAGGGTAAGCTGTGACAAAGTGAGAGAATGGCATGGACATATATACACTACCAAACGTAAAATAGATAGCTAGTGGGAAGCAGCCGCATAGCACAGGGAGATCAGCTCGGTGCTTTGTGAGCACCTAGAGGGGTGGGATAGGGAGGGTGGGAGGGAGCGAGATGGAAGTGGGCAGAGATATGGGAACATATGTATATGTATAACTGATTTACTTTGTTATAAAGCAGAAACTAACACACCATTGTAAAGCAATTATACTCCATTAAAGATGTTAAAAAAAATTTAAAAAGAGGGAGGAATCTGAAGATCTTTTGTGTCTATGCATGGTGCAACTGACTGAACTCAGCTTTAATAAGAAATCCCAGGGAACAAGACTTTGGTGTATTTATAAGTGTGCAGAGTACCTGGCCTGTACTTTTAAATACACATTGAAAGTCTCCAGTAAATGAACATGTTTTTGTGTGTTTTACTTAACCTGTGAATTAATAATATGTGAACAAATGGGCTGTGAAACCAAAGGTGAATATCACACACAGAGAACCTAGAACAAAGAATAAGTCAGAATAGTGGCATGAAGTTGAACATCCAGATATGACTTTAAAAACAAAACAGAAAAACTAAAGATCACAAGAAAAAGATGGCTTAAGTGGTATCTGAAGACAGAGGCATAGGTTTTGGGGGAAGCCCCCATTTTTTTGGAGGGTTCAGGATGACTCAGTAGACCCTATATGACAGCCAATCTGATGGGCTGACTTGGAGGGGAAAGCCCATGGGGTCATGTTCTAGAAATTTGTTTTAAGTATGGCCTAGTTTGACATTTACATCAATTACTTCACTGACAATAGAGAAAAAAAAATTCTATGAAATGTAGTGATGTCAGAAAGATGTGGGGGAAAAGAGAGGATTCAAGCATCAAATGATGGAAACATATTAAAAATTATGTTGATTGGCCAAGTTGGTGTGTTTAAACTGATACAAAGAGTGTAAAGTTTTATGTTGGGTTCAAAAAGTCAGGATAGTGATTCAGGTCCTAGAAATTTATGTTGCCATTTATTTTTTACTTGATCCTAAACCTATATAATTCAGGCTCGCACATACATACACACACACCCACACACTCACTATCATCTGAGTTTACATGTAAAAAAATATAATGCCCAAATTAAGTACTCTTTTATTCTATACTGGTTCAGATTTTGTACGGGCTATTGTGCCCTGTAGTAATTTCATTATGAAAGACCCTGAAGCAAGGAATTGGAAAGGTTTCACCCAGAGGAAAAATCAATTTAGGGTGTCAGTAGTGTCCTCAATCAGCTGAAGGTATAACATGGAGGAAGATTTGACTAATTATGTTATTATAAAATGTAGAAGAAAGGCAATGGGCAAAAGTATAGGACATGCTTCAGTTGTAATATAATGAATCATAGTCTGTCAATAGAGCTGTTCAGCAATGGTCAGCCGGCCTCAGGATGTGAGGACCGCCAGCCTCTAGTAAAGGCTGGATGACTATTGATAATGAAGGGGAGTGGATAATAGATTCTTTAAGTCCTTTTCTGCTCTAGGGTAAATAGCACAGATAATAGAAAAAGTGTAGAGTCAGAAAAGCATGTATCCACATACACACCATCTCTATAATGTCAGACAGCTCTTTAAACCTCTGTGAAAACTGTTTTCAAACCTACTTTACTGTTGTCAGGACAGTTAGATTGAATAACCTGTGTAAGCCACCTGTCACAAAGTGGATGCGAAATAAATCATGGAAAAATATATAATTCTTATGATAGTAGTGATATAGTCTCTACCGAGTAAAACTGGCAAACTTCTTAAATATCTGCCACTAGATAGAAGAAAAGAAACACAGAGAAATCAAGTAATATCCTTAGTGCTTTCTGATCCTATCTCTGTAATGCAAAACTACAGGTCACCCTCTGATGACATTTGACTGCCTCAGCAAGTGAACCTCCATCTGTAGAAAAGATTTACTTGAATTAAAATATTCATACTTCACAGATGAGTCAGCTTGCTGGTAGAAAGAAAAAGAAAACCAATAAGTTAATTAAAATTCAAAAATCTAGTTTCAGACAAGTACTATAAATTTACAGGTGTAAAAAAATACACAATTGAAAGTGGAGATTCTTTTTTCTTAACATTTCATTTTCCTTCAGATATTATCTGAAGAAGGGGCCTTTTACAGAAAGAAAAATTTATCATTTAAAATACTCTTTAGAGGTTAAACCATGAAAGTTGATGCTTGATCAATAACTTTGGAAATTGCTTTACCTTTCAACTTTCTCTTTACAAAAAACTGGAGAATCTTTAGGTAGTTTAGCTTATAGACTAATTTTAAAAATTCACTGAAATGTCTTTTAAGTATTAGTGAATTAAGATTTGCAATTTAAAGTTTGTATCCTAAAGTGCAAGAGAAATTGTGCTGTGTTCTCATTATGAACTTACCCGATAAATCACAACTAAAATACTCAAGAAAAGCGTTTGTTCTAGAGAGAAACTTGCTTGAACATGGTGCTAGGGAAAAAAAAAGAAAAAAGAAAAAACAAAAGAATGCCCTGGTGTAGACAGAGTGAGGAATATAGCTTTACTTAGAGAACTTCACAAAACAGTCCAAACTTTATGGACAAAAATTATTTTGAAGACACTTTACATAGACTTTTTTTTTTTTTTTCAATTTTGAGATCAGATGAAAGACATTTGCTATACTAAAAGCAATAGCTTTCACCTGATCTGTGAACTCTGCCAATTCCAAGGATCTGGGTAAAACCAGTGTAATGAGAACTGGTTCCTGGACAACAGGAGAAATGAAGCTTATGCAAAGATGTTAGAAACTTAATCCAAATAATGATCACCAGAGACAGGCGAACAGAAAGAAAATACAGAGGGAAGGTACAGGCGGGAGGGGGCATGGGGGGGAGGGGAGAAGAACAGTGACATTTGGTGATGAACCATATGTGCGTGGTTTGAAAGACATGACTGAATTGTTTTTGGTGCAGTATTATTCTGACATTTAGAATGAGGCAATTTTCCATTTCCATTAATGTACTGCCAAATGGAAGGGGAACTGTCACGAATTAAAGACTAAAGAAAGCTGTTCCTCAAAGTTGTATTAAATCATTGCTGGTGAACTCATTAAGATCAAATTAATGAGGTAAATTGGACTAGGGTTAACCACAAGAAAACCCAAGTAAGATTATACAACTTCACTAATTCTAAACGGCCCGACGTGGCGCACCGTGAGCACATGACATGTAAGTGAGAGGTCTTCCTTACTCTCTGCAAATCTCTCAGTCTCCTCAGAAAGGACTCAGGATTACTTCAGAGATGAGAACAAATTTGATGTGTTTTCTCAACAGACCTCCTAACAACCAGAAGACATTAGAGGAAATAACCCACCATACTCACCTACCCCAATTTTCAAATAGGAAAACAAGCTAAAAATTGCCAACTTTGTGTGAAGTTAGATAAGGGGCAGAGACAAGTTGTCTGTGATCCAGGCTATGCATTCATCACCTCCCCTTTCTAATCTCTGCACAGAGAAGATCATTATAACTGTACAAATGAGTCTCCTCATTTTACTTGAAGTCAGGTAGACATGATATATTTGCCTTCCCCATATGGGGGTGGAAAAACCTCTCTGTGGTCTTCAGACCCCTCTAATGAATTTCATGTTTCAGAAGGAGGACCTGAAAAATTATCTTTAAGTTTTCCAAATCCTCCAAGGTGATCAGCTCCTTATATTACCTGGTTACAGAGCAGCTCAGGCTTTGTATTTCTATATTATCCTCAGCATTGAAGTTTTAAGGGTTGTAGACAAGCTGGAAAAAACCAACCAACCAACAAACAGAAAGGCAGCAGCAGAATACACATCACAACATGCTCCTTAATTTGTCCATTGGCCACACTCTATGTCTTCTTATCTTGAGTCCATAGTCTAGAACTCACCATTAGAGTCCTGGAAACTTTTTATATGATGATGCTCTGTCCTCTCATAACCTGTTCATCAGTGGAATTTTGATAATTCTTCTAGCTGCCATGGAAAATGGAGACTCAAGTCAGAGCTCCATGACGGCCTGGGTCTAGGCCCAAGACCATCTCTTTTTTCCTCCCCGTGGTATTCCCAGTGCCTAGCAGGTTGCTTGGAACACAGGAGGCACATAAATTTTGCTTTCGAAAAATTAAAAAAAAAATTTTTGGCTGCATTGGGTCTCCATTTCTTCTCACGGGCTTTCTCTAGTTGCGGCAAGTGGGGATGACTCTTCATTGTGGTGCATGGGGTTCTTATTGCAGTGGTTTCTCCTGTTTTGGAGCATGGGCTCTAGGCATGTGGGCTTTAGTAGTTGCAGTGCGCAGGCTTCAGTAGTTGTGGCACATGGGCTCAGTAGTTGCGGTGTGTGGGCTCAGTAGTTGTGGCATATGGGCTTAGTTGCTCCGTGACATGTGGGATCTTCCCAGACCAGGGATTGAACCTGTGTCCCCCGCATTGGCAGGCGGATTCTTAACCACTGCACCATGAGGGAAGTCCCATAAGTGCTTTTTTTTTAAATGGAGGAACTAATAACAATATTATGCACTTATATTGCAGAATTCTTCCCACATATCAACAGTCATTTAAAACTCCTAGAAATACTGGCTCTAACTTGAGGTCAAGACATAACAGAAAGATATGGTACATATATACAGTGGAATATTACTCAGCCATAAAAAGAATGAAGTTGGGTCATTTGTAGAGACGTGGATGGATCTAGAGACTGTCATACAGAGTGAAGTAAGTCAGAAAGAGAAAAACAAATATCGTATATTAACGCATATATGTGGAACCTAGAAAAATGGTACAGATGAACCGGTTTGCAGGGCAGAAATTAAGACACAGATGTAGAGAACAAACGTATGGACAGCAAGGGGGGAAAGTGGTGGTGGTAGGGTGATGGTGTGATGAATTGGGAGATTGGAATTGACAGACATACACTATTATGTATTAAATGGATAACTAATAAGAAACTGCTGTATAAAAAATAAAATTCAAAATAATAAAATTTTAAAAATAAAATAAAATAATTCTTATTTGGAAAAAAAAAAAGACAGAACCATGTCCTAGATGAAAGTTAATCTATTGACTTTTCTCTATTTTTTTTTTCACAGCCATTAGAATAAAGCTCAGCTTCCTAAAAGTACTTCCTTCAGAGTATGTTGCTATATGGTTTTCAAAATTTCAATTCATTGAATTCATATGTAAAAACCCTTTTAAAAAGTAAAATTTCAGTTGGATTCAATTTAAATGACTCTTTATTATTCATATTTATACAGCATTTTTAATCTCATGATCTCAATGTCCATTTACATGTTATTTTTTTCTAACATAGGGCAGGATGGAATTATTGTTCCCACTTTATAGACAAATAAATACTTGTAAATATTCAGTAAATCACTCAGTCATGGGAAATTTGAGACTCAGGATCAAATCCATTATTCTTTTTCTAACAAATCACAACATATCCATCCTTTTGTTCTTAAAAATTTAATTTTCTATTATAACTTAGTCTCCTTCATAAAGCATTTAACTTCTGCTTACTAAACTTTAAATGAAAATGTTCATATGAATTGTTCCACCTACTCCCCACCAAATAATTTTCAAGATCATTGGATATGGCCAGTTGCTGTTAAACCAGTGCTAAAATAAGTTCTGCTGAAGTCAACAGGAACCCAAGACAGGCATTTGATGAAAACTTTGAAGCCTCTATAGGTCTCTGGCTCAAAAATTTGTAGCCCCTTTAGAACAATTAAAAGGACTATTGAATGCTGGCAAGGGCATGCCACCTAGCCATTTCCATTTGAAAGACTGCAACATGGAAAATTATTTTGTCTAGACATGTTACCCCAAATTGTTTATAAACACTAAATTCAATGTATTATACATGAAATGTATGAAATCAAGATGAACCAACTTAGCCTTCTAAATCAGACAATTCTATTTGCTTTTGCAGTCTTTCATGGCTGCAGCTTACTGACCTGATAATATACCCACAGAAGAAGTGACCTTAACAAAGCAGAAGGTTCCAGAGAAGAAACTTAAAAATTCCCTTGTTTTGCTTGTTTATTGTTATTTTTCAAAGTATTTTTTTAATCATTTGTTTTATAGATGAACCAAAAATGTTTGCTGAAACAAAACCATTTAAATTAAAGAACATAAGTCAACTTGTTTGAAAATGTTTTGGCCTATGGGGGCATTTTTCCAGCTTCATTCCTTGTCTGCAAAAGGTCATGCCTCCTATTGAATGTTGTTTCCTGAAATCAGGATGCTTCATTTGTAATCTAAGTAAAGTCACCAAGGACCATAAATAGTTTCCTGATCTCATTGGGGCTGAGCTCCATGCTCTGTTAGCTGGCTAAGTAGAGCATAGTGAAGGCCCATCTAACCCCGGATACGTATTTCCAAAGATTGCTGCCTGCATTCATGCTTACAAGACTTACCAAGATACGGAAGGAGTATCCTGTTTTCTGTCCTCTGACTTTACAAATGGCATCGTCAACAGTACAATACTATGCTTAGAACCTTTTCTAATGACCCCCTTTATGTTTTCCTCCCTGATTTACATTGACATTTTCTTACTTTACCATAATGACATTCACAATTTTAACAAAAATAAAGATATTAGATTGTTTTTATTTAAAAGTATATTTTGCTGGCAATCTGTATATCTTCTTTGGAGAAATGTCTGTTTAGGTCTTCTGCCCATTTTTGGATTGGATTGTTTGTTTTTTTGTTATTGAGCTGCATGAGCTGCTTGTAAATTTTGGAGATTAATCCTTTGTCAGTTGATTCATTTGCAAATATTTTCTCCCATTCTGAGAGAGGGTGTGGAGAAAAGGGAACACCCTTACACTGCTGGTGGGAATGTGAATTGGTACAGCCATTATGGAGAACACTATGGAGGTTCCTTAAAAAACTACAAATAGAACTACTATACGACCCAGCAATCTCACCGCTGGGCATATACCCTGAGAAAACCATAATTCAAAAAGAGTCATGTGTACCAAAATGTTCATTGCAGCTCTATTTACAATAGCCAGGAGATGGAAGCAACCTAAATGTCCATCATCGGATGAATGGGTAAAGAAGATGTGGCACATATATACAATGGAATATTACTCAGCCATAAAAATAAATGAAATTGAGTTATTTGTAGTGAGGCGGATGGACCTAGAGTCTGTCATACAGAGTGAAGTAAGCCAGAAAGAGAAAAACAAATACCATATGCTAACACATATATATGGAATCTAAGAAAAAAAAAATATCATGAAGAACCTAGGGGTAAGACGGGAATAAAGACACAGACCTACTAGAGAATGGACTTGAGGACACAGGGAGGGGGAAAGGTAAGCTGGAACAAAGTGAGAGAGTGGCATGGACATATATACACTACCAAACGTAAGGTAGATAGCTAGTGGGAAGCAGCCGCATAGCACAGGGAGATCAGCTCAGTGCTTTGTGACCGCCTAGAGGGGTGGGATAGGGAGGGTGGGAGGGAGGGAGACACAAGAGGAAAGAGATATGGGAACATATGTATATGTATAACTGATTTACTTTGTTATAAAGCAGAAACTAACACACCATTGTAAAGCAATTATACTCCAGTAAAGATGTTAAAAAAAAAAAAAAAAAAGGAAATGGCCCTCCCCCAAATCTGCCCTCCAAGGCCACACCTGGGAGGATTGGCTGTGTCCATTCATGCTGCCCAGGCAAAATTTATTAAAAAAAAAAATGTATATTTTGCCTCTAAATAGTATGAGATGGGCAGCTTCATTTGCACATGATTGTTTCTTTATTTGCCCTGTGAAGGGAGAAAGACCTTCCTTCTAATGCTGGACTTGAGTTTTATAAATTTAAGAGTCAAAAATTATTGCTTTAATCTTTATGGTAGCTTAACAATGACACTTTTCCCAATGGAGTATGTTAGTAAAAAATATCCAAGGAGAAACATATGTCAACTCAATTTGCCCCGACCACTTTGGTCTCTCCTAACCCCTTCAGGCAATTGCCAAAGCTTGCTTTCCAACATAATATTCTACAGGTCTTTCTACTCTGACATAATAAATCTCACCTTCTACCTCTTCAAAAGACTCGACTCTTGAGTCTTCTCAAGAGTTATAAGAATCCCCAGAGACCTTTTTATTCTTTTTCTTCTATAGTTTTCTTTGGCAAGTCATAGCTATTTCCATCCTATCTGATTATCATGTTTGATAGGATCTAAATTTGAACTTCTTTACCAAAAAATATATTTTCTCTAATTTCATGCTTGGGGAATTTTGTTTAATTTTCTACATAAGTTGCCATAACCTGAAGGTAACTTCAGCACACAGTTTCCCTGCTGGCACCTCTCCAAGTACAAACATTCCCATTGAATGTTCCTTATGATGGGATGGCATCTTGACACCTCACCACCTGAGACTGATGAATCTCTTTCCAGACATTTTATTCATGTCTCTTGAGAACTACCACGAAATTCTTTCCCTCAGACTTGGCTTGTTTTACATCATCAAGACAACTCCACACCCAATTCTCTAGCTGCAACCTCTAAGTCTTCTGATCAGCACATACTGTCTCTGCTAAAAGAAATCTTTCAGATTTAACATTTATTTCCTTCCCCAAATCCTTGCATTATCTTTCCAAAGCTTTCCCCAAGAAGCAAGACCAGTACAAGTGAGACTACGTTCTGCTTTGTATCTGCAACCTACTGTCATGTACTATCTTCCCAAGTGCCATTCGTGTACTTATATGTTTCTGTATCTGTCATATTTGCCCCAGAGCCACAGAGATATGAAAGTAACATCCTTAAAGACAGGAAAACTGAACTCACTAATTGTTTACTATTGCTAAGCATAGTGATATTGAACTAGGGCATCTCCTTCTTTTAGCTCTTCTGAAATTCAAGGCTTTGTCCTTTAACCAACATTCTCCTTCCATCTCTCATTCTAGACCCTTTTAGGTGAGTAACACATTCAGTTAAGAACCCAAGCCAACTCCTTCAACACACATTAGTGATGGACACGGGAAGCTCACCCTGCATCCAGAAGCTGTCTTAAAAGAAGGAGGTGCAGGATGGCGAGCGCTTGTTGGTGTCAGAGAAATTTCAGTTTGCATCCGTTTTGCTACTTACTAACTATATGATATTGTGCAAGTGACTTAAACTTTCTGAGCTTCAATTTCTCCATCTATAAAGTGAAGATAATAATAAAGCTACCCTATTGCCACTTACAACAAGATGGATAAACCTCAAGGGCACTATGCTAAGTGAAATAAGTCAGACAGAGAAAGACAAACAATATTGTATGATCTCTCTTAGAAATGGAATCTTAAGAAAACAAGCTCATAGATAGAGAGAACAGATTGGGGAAAAAAAAACTTTTTAAATAAATAAATAAATAAAAGTATCTTACATGCTGACATTTTGCATATGAAGCACATTTAGTACAATACCTTCCATAAAGTAAGTATAAAAACTACCAATAGAATTTCACATACTACATTTGACCACATACTGTAGATCTAAAATCAGATTATATTTTAGAGTAAAATAAAATATTATGACCAAGAATATTCCCAAAGGAATATTTTAAATATATCTATGTTAATAATCAGAATATCATGGACAATTTCATAGGTGAAAGAGGCTCAAAGCGACTAATTAGCTGTTTGAGGCTTCACAGTTGGTTTGTTACAGAGTCATGGACAAGAACTCAAAAGTGCCTGACTCCTAGTTCAGTGCTCTTTTCTTATACAGAACTGGAGGTGATCAAATCTTCTCTGAAAATTAGTAATCGTTTTCATTTCAGGAAAAGAAATGCAAATTTTGGAAATAAAAGTAATTCTGTATGCTTAACTTGGAAAGCCAACTGAGCTGCTTAAGAAGAAAAAGAGTTTGAAGGGAATATGCCCATCAGCTGCCAAGGCACCTTCAGCTACAACCAAAGTCAATGGTCTGGAAAAGTCTCACTGTACCCCCTCCACTCACTCTGTCTCGTAATAACCGTTTCTTCTCATTGAGCTTTTCCTTTATTGTTATTACTGAGCACTGCAATTAAACATGCTTCCTGAATCTGCTTGGTGGCTGCCACTGTGTCCTAAGGAACCATTCATAGCCCTGGGTATAATCCCCTATTATAAAGAAAACTATGCCAAAAATCAGATACAAATACTGAAAAGTCTTTACATTTTGTTTTAATAGAATAAGTATTAATCGACATATTGGGGGTGGGGATGGGTCCAATTCTTTAAGACACCAGGACCTCTGTTAGGTTAAAATAAGCATGCAGTTTTGAGTTCTACTTGAGTTATATTCAGCTTATGTGTTAACTTCAACATAGCTTGGGAAGCATTCACTGTACTGAATATTCATATGGTGTGCATGATACAGACACTGAACCCAATTTAGTAAATGAATACTTGTAATTTCACCAAATCCCCACTAAGAGATTATTATGCAGATTTATGAAGGAATATCACTGAAGCAATTCTTGGCTATGTCTTCAGTCACCAAGGACTCAAAGTATATAAGCCTCAAAAATTTTCCAATGTATTTACTGCTACCGGTTTCATCTTCTGAACTTTTCTGACATTGCCTCTTATTCTCCGTTTCATCTCTAATCTTCCTTTTGTTATTCTTGCCCTTGAGCAAACAGCCAGCATCATAACACCTACCAGCACTGCCAAGTTCCTCCTGACAATATCCTGGCTGCCATAATGTCAGCAATCTGTTCCAATCCTGTCATTGCAAACTCTCATTAAAGGCGAGAGGATGCCCGAACACAAGTATATAGGTACACAGTAAGAGCAGGCTCACATTTCCAGGAGTGGCTATGCCCTGTGCTGGCTTCCCCTGGTGCCTTCCAAGAAGTCACATATTGGCAAAGAGTTGGCCTCAGAGAGCAGAAGTTGTACAAATTGCAGAGTAGAGACTTAATATACCCACTCCCTTGAGAGATGTTTAACAGGTTATAGAGACCAGGTTCAGAATCAGCCATTTTCCCAAAGGCAGGTGCAAAGGGAGATACAGCACAGGCTGGTTGAATAAAACCTGAAGTGCACACCAGGAGACCTGGATTCTGAGTCAAGCACCACAATTATCTCCTGGTCAGCATGGAAAAGTCACTTAAACTCTCTGCACCTCACATTCCCAGGCCACTGGGCTATCAGATCTTCAATTTGATGTTGATTTTCTACAATTTACAAGTGGAAAAAAAAAACCCTCACAATTTTATAAGTGACAAACCCCAACTCATACCACAAATTAGCAGAAATATGTGCTTCCAGGAACACCAGCTCATGAAATACCAGACACTTAAGTCCATGCAATAGTTCAGTTCAGATCTAAAAATTTATCACCGCATCTCTGTGAATGTGTATGGGAAGTTTACAGAAAGCTCCAGTTAATTGGGGGTAAATCTCTTCATTACAACTTGCAGAATTATCTTACTAATATCCACCTCTCTAGCCTTACTTCTTTCTGCAGCCCACTGGAATTATCTCTATTTTTGGGGGGGTTAAAACAAAAAAGAAATTTCTGTAGCAATATATACCAGCTCCCAGCTCCTAGCTCCCAGACATAGGGTTATGGTTAACAGCTTGGGCCTTGGACTGAAGCAGCTTATAGTTCTAATCTCAGCTTCTTTACTTTCTTAACTTCTTCAAGTCTAAGTACCTACCTCTTTGGGTAGATGTGAAAATTAAGAAGATATTGCAGGCAAATCCTCAGCACTAGGCCTGGCACTTAGTAATGCTTAATAAACTTCAGTTATTATTATTATTATTATTATTATTATTATTATTATTATTTTTTTTTTTATTACAGCAAAGAAACTCCATGGCAGTTTTTGGGAAAACTGGATCAAGGTGTGAGATACTGTTGGTTTAAAAATAACCCTTGGGGAAAAAGTTGAAGAGAGATTAGACAGAACTAAGTTTTTTCCTTAGTTTTATATATATAGCTATGTAAGCTTGAATGAGTTATTTAACTTCTCAAAGCTTCTGTTTCTTCATTTGCAAAACAAAGATAATAACACTAATGTTTATGTGAAGATGAACTAAAGTAGTACATGTGAAAGAAGGCATGCAGGGAGACTTTTGGGTCAACTGAAGTTGACAATGGGCCCCCAGTCCAAGGACCAAAACTTAGAACCACATATTTGCAGGAGTGCAGTCAGCAATCAGGTCCACAAAGTCCTCCAGGGCCTCCCAAAAACTGTCTGACCACAATCAACTATAATAATTAGACCTCTGTTAACATGTGGTTCATAAATCAGCAGCAGCAACCTCACCTGGAAACCTGTTAGAAATGCAGAATCTCAGGCTCTACCGCAGAACAGTGGAGTTAAAATCTTCATTTTAATAAGTTCCCTGAGTGACTCATCTCACATGTGTATTAAGGTTTGAGAAACACTTGCCCAGACCATCTATAAACTGTAGTCTATACAAGCAAAAGAGAGGTAAGGAAAAAGAGAAGAAAATCTTCGGAGTAATGAGTTGTCATCTTACTGGGAGGAAAGGAGATGGCATGACTATAGTTGTTTTTCCTCCCACCAAGGGACTTTAACTAAGTTGGGGAGGGGTTAGGTAGGTGGGACACTGCTATGAACTGAAAGTTTGTGTTCCCCAAAAGTTCATATGTTGAAACCTAATCCTGAATGCAATGTTATTTGGAGGTGGAGCCCTTGGGAGGTGATTAAGGCATGCAGGCAGAGCCCTCATGAATGGGATTACTGCCCTTATAAAAAAGACCCAGAGATCTACTTCACTCCTTCCAGCATGTGAGGACACAGTGAAAAAACGTGATCTGTAAGACAGAAAGTAGGTCCTCACCAGACACTGAATTTGCAGGGGCCTTAATCTTGGTCTTCTCAGCCTCCAGAACTGTGAGAAATAAAATTCTGTTGTTTGTAAGTTACCCAGTCTGTGGTATTTTGTTACAGCAGCTCAAACAGACTAAAACAGTATCAAATGAATCACTTGAAAGGACTAGGGATTTCTATAAGAAGGGGAAGTTGGCATTTTGAAAGCTAATTTTTGATCAATTTGTGACTACCTGACCCAAGAAAGAAGAAATTGGAAGTAGCAGAGTAGAAGGAGAAAGAGGCAGCCAACAAGGCAACCTGCATACCCTACATTCTGAGGGGCCCATATGCCTGAGTGCCCCACTCCAGAGTGCTGCCTGGGAGCAAAGACTTTAGGAGGTAGGAACTGAGGGCTTGGAAGCTGCTTGACCAGATTCAATCTCTTGCTCTTCCATAGCAGGGAACGCCATCCTGGAGTGGTCCCTATAGGGCCCTCTGAAAAACTCTCTGGACTCAAGTTTGAGTTTTAAACTGGGCAGATGTTTAATAACTAAAAATGATGAGTGCAAGGCCATATCATTACTGCTTCTCAATACCTTTATGTATAAAGATGTTTTATGTTTGTAAAACTTTATCTGATTTGCCTTAGATTTTCTAGTTCTAGAAACACCAGACTTGGATGATTTGACCCCCATTTCCTGTTTCATCAATAAAACCTCCTCACCTCTCTTCTCCTTCTTTTTTGCAGAAAGACAAGCTGTGAGTGTAGAGTGTTCCAGGCTAAGAGGGACTTGGAAGGAGCTGGGAGCATTTTCTACCGGGACTTTGCCTCTGAACGTGAGGAAGCCAAGGTGACTTCCCCTGAGTTTTCTTACTTTGTTATGTTTGCTCATTTCCAAGATCTCTAGCTTGCTCTCCCTATACTGCAAGAGGATGCTGTTAGAGCTGAGACCATGTTTTGGTTTTTATTGTGTGCTTCACCACACCTGGCCCAGTGTCTTAGGCATACTAGAGGCTAAGTCAGTGTGAATTGAATTGAATTCTGAAGTATGTGAAAACATTAAAACTTTGAAAGTTCATATGACGCTGCACTAAAACAGATAAAGACCAGTATACACGTATGGAAGGTCAAGAATAAAAAGAGAAAGAGGTTATTACAGAGTAAGGGTGCAAATAACATTTTTATTCATGTAAAAATGTTTTTAGTTTCTTCTTTTTATAACCAAAATTTGGTTCTATGTCTGTGACCTTTAGAAGTTGAATCCTTCAACATCGAGTTACATCATTGCTCGCTGTCTTATGTGCAGACAAACACATCTAGTATGAAGAACTCAGGAACATAAAAAAAGGGAATCTGTATTTTCACAAGGCCTCCATCACTCACTTTCTGTTTCCTTCCAAATCATAGATCCTAAATTTTGAATTAACAGTAGAAAGGAAGGAGTAAAATTTGGCTCTACAGCAATAGTTCTAATAACCTTTAGATAACAGCCCATTAATCAACCTATGTCATGTTGACCGGCCTTCTGATACATCATCTCCAAGAGTAAGTATGCAGGAGGGTGGGCATGAGTCAGAGACAACCCACACAATCACTCTGCATGACACCACTTGTAAGCATTTCCAAGTCTGTGGGGGCATAGGAAATACACATTCCATTTTCAACTACTGTACTTTTTCTACAGTTCCTACCCTTTTCTCTCTACAGCAAACTGTAACTTCCACAACCTCACTCTCTCTTGTCACTGTCCCTAACTGGCATTCCATGATAAAACAGTAAGATCAGAATGGATGTATTTGCATTCTATTTTCTCCTACCCTCCAGACTGGAGCTTCTCTTTCTGCAGTAATTTCAGAACATACTCTTGATAATTCCTCTTCTTCCTTTGTATTTACTCTGCTGTGTGTGATGGGGTGTGTATGATGAGTTGGTAGAGGAAGGGGACATGGAAAGCTCCCAGGAAGCTGCTCTCAATTCCTCTGCCAGCCACCTTCTCTGGCAGCATTAAAAAGACCAGCATTAAAAAAGAAGCAGAAAGTGCTTCATTTTCAAATGAATGCAACCTACTTGTTCCACACTGCACTTTCTGGCCAGCCCGCCCCACCCCGGCCCTGCTAATGACTCTAGACTTTCAGAGCTCGTTTCCAAGAGATGTCACAAGGCTTACACACTTCGCTAAATACCACATGGATTCATGCCCTTAGTGTCACTTCACTAACCAAATGAGAAACAATCACTGGAAACAGAAGAGTGTTTTAAGAGTGGTACAAAAGGGACTTAGGGAAGTCCATAAGGAAAGGAGTATAGTTTACACATCTAGGGATATTGGACACACAAAAAAATTCTGGGAAATACGCAAGAAACTAATGAAAAGAAGACAAAGGAGCAAACACGTAACATTTCAAAAAAGGAGAGAGTGGTGAGAAAATTTTAAAAGTGGTGAGAAAATTTTAAAATTTGAGTGACAAAGCAGGATATATTAGTTTAAAAATTAGCATTTATATATAGAGTTCTTGGTCTAAAGAAAATTGACACTAAGTGATGGAAAACAGTAAAATAGGGAAAAAAGAGAAAAGAAACAAACTTTCAATCTGGGATATTTATTTATTTACACTTTTATTATTGACATTTTTCTTCACTTCTAGAATGCAACCAGAATGAATCATCAGACAAACCCAAACTGAGAGACAGTCTACAGAATAACTGACTTGTCCTCGTCAAAAATATGAAGGCTAAAAGAAAGACTGAGAAATGTCCAGATCAAAGACAACTAAAAAGACATGGCTCTTGAAGGCAAAGCATGATTTAGTAGTTTCTTATGTTACAAATGACAATATTGGGACAACTAGCAACAGCTAATAAGGTCTATAGGTAATATTATTGTGTCCAGGTTAAATTCCTAAGTTTGATATTTACATTATTGTTATGTAAGAAAATGTCCTGATTTTTAGGAAGCACACAGTAAAGTATCCAGAGATAAAAGGTACTATATCAGCAACTCTCATAAAGTTCAGAAAAATTATGCATTGTAATAGATAGATATAGATATAGATAGATACATCCATCTGTATGTGTATAGAAAAAAAGAAAGAGAAGGAAAATAAAATGTTAACAACTGGGTGAAATATATATTGGAATTCTGTATATTGTTTGGGTAACTTCTCTGTAGGTCTGAAGTTATATAAAAAGTTGAAAGTAAAAATAGAAGAGAATTGAACATCTTACAACCCCCTTTTTGGTTTTCTAGCAGCTTCTGTTGGAAGCTTCAGGAAAGACACAGAAACTCAAAGTTCCTGTCTTACCTCCTACCCAGGACCTAAACTGTCCAACTGCAGCAAGGGTTGAAAGTTGATTGGCAACACGTGCCAGAGATAATGCAAAAATACCCTTTCCTCCAGTCGCCTCTCTGTTACAGAAGGCTGTGGGGGGAGGCAGGGAGGGAGGGCCAGAAAGGATGTCTCAGAAGTAATAATTATAATAATATGTTGTTAAGTATGTAACATATATAAGTGTAATAAAAACAAAAGAGAGGGGAAGGCATACAGCTCTATAAAAGTACAGTTTCTGTTTCTCACTGTAATGAAATGGCTGCCACCATGCCTACATGTAAGGCAATTGTGTCCTCAAATTGTAAGTATTCTTGAACTCTTGGTGCCTCTCCAACACAACGCACATGGCTAAATTTCCACAAGTAAGTTCACTAATATACCACAAAGATCTCCCTAAACTTTTATTAAATGTAATGCAAAGTTAAAAAAAAAAAAAAAGAAAGAAAGGATGTCTCTTGTTCAGATAGGACTCATCCTGGCTGCTGCTACAGCTTTTCCCGAGCTAATCTCTCTCTCTGCAAAGAGGGAAAATTAGCCTCATTTTGTACTAGGCTATTTCCATTTTAAAAGTTCCCCAGTTAAAAATCTACAGGTTTCACAGTGGTGTACTCACTTTGCACGTTCTCTCCAAAAGTGAAAGCAGCTGTGGAAAAGGAATAGGAATGCCAAGCTTTGTTTCAGAAATACTGTGTGCCTTTTTGTCCCAGCTCTCTATTAATGAGCTGTCTTGCTTTGAGTAAATCACTTAACCTTTTTAAACTCATTTTCCATATCTGTAAAATAGAGGCATCCATGCTTGTTGTTGCCAAGATAAAATCTACAAGTGAAAGTGAAGCACTTTCATGTAATGTTTAGTAAACATTAGTTTACTTATTAGTGAAGGCACACTAAACTGTAATGTACTCTATGTTATCATTTATTTATGTGTGTACCAAAGAAAGAAAACTCATCTTCTGACTCGTCTTCTCTTGCTGTCACTTCTTCTGTATAGTTAAGGGGGATGGTACTGCAAACCAGGTGTCCTAAAATACTGGCTCTGAATAATTACCTTGGAGCTTCAGTCAGTCTTTTTATGTCAAGAACAAAAGAAGCAAATCATGATTTATGTAAGTTACAAGCAATGTACTCCCTGGGGACTAGTTTCCTCTCCTCTCTTCCCCTAAGAGTGGAACATGTCCTGGCACACAGCTATTGCTCATAAATGTTATCCCTGGAGCTAACAATTGTCTGAGTTGGTCATCAGGTGGGCACTGGTGTGTTATGGCTCACCAGCTCACCTTGTGAGGGGCCACAAAATGGCCTCTGCTGTCCGAGACAACAAAGGTTAGTCCAAGTTCAAGTCCACCAAAGACTAAAGCCAACCAGGAAAGATATCTTCAACCCGGAGGCCCAGTGGGCAATGGTGAGCCATTATGATTGACACTGATATCATTCTCTGGCCCTCCCTCTTTCAACTTCTGTACCCACTGGGCCCTTGGGAAAAATGATTTTCCCCAAAATGATTTTCTTGCCTCTGCCTAAGAGTTTTCACAAAAAAGCTGCAGTTTCCAGGCAAATAAATAAATAATGTCAAGACGGAAAACTGAGTGAGCTGGAATTGGCAGAGTCCTATGACCTCAAAGAGCCCCAGTTCTGCTTGGTAGATTGTAGTGCCCCATGCTTTTTCTGAGTGCATTTGCATTATCATAATGGTTGTTTGGTGAGAGTGGGGTGGGGCCGAACCTTCTGGGCAGCTCAGTCTCTGGACCCCTGCCAGCCAGCTGGTCAGCCAGCAGTATCCAGGTCCTAGGACAGGAAGCTGCGCTGGGGATTTCAGTCCTATGCAAAGTCACCTAAGGTGAAGTCAGATGATTCAGCTCTTTTCTTGGCTGCATTTCTCAAAGCCTTTTCCATAGACACATGCCTCTGACAACATTCTTCCTACTAATGGTTTATGCTGGCATAACTGCAAGCCCACCCCTTCGAGCCCGATGGTATGGGCATACACATTTTCTCATCTTGTTCAAGCTCCCTGGCTCCTGGGTTTCCTCCACAGCAAATCGTCCCAGCAGACTGTTTAAATGAACTGTCATCCCTGTCACACTGCTCAGACAGGGAACCTCTACTAGTTGGACTGGAGACACACGGGTGTTCCAAGGTTTGGCATAAAACCTTGTAAAATGAGGCCAAGTTTGTATCTCTTTGACTTTACATATTCTATTTGGATATCCTCCTCTCTCCCCAACTGACCCCCCAAATGGAATACTGCTGAAGAGACCATCTGCCACAAAGGCCCATACCCAGTGATCAAAATATTTTAGCTTCTTTCCCAGCTTGGTGTCAGTGACAAAATATGTGAAGCTTGCAAACTGGCCTTTCAGTATTTAAGCCTCTTTAAAAGCCAGGTGACATTGCCATCTTATTTGGCTCTCCCAGCCATACCCAGAAGACATCATGTTTTATGGTAAATTTCTCCTCATCAGACAAAAACCAAGTCCAAATAGGAAAGGATTTGAGAAGAGGCACAGCTGTGGTCTTATGCATTGCCATATTATCTCAAAAAGATGAAAACTGAACAAATGACAAATAATAGCCCTGGCAAGCCCACAGAGCCTGGGAGGAATTTGGATGTTGGGGAGAACCACCAGCTTTAGAAAGCCAACACCTGTTCTCAGATGGCCAGCGAGTCACACACATACCCACATAATGTTATGCTTGGGGACCCAACAACAAACAAGTTGCTCTCGTGCCCAACAAACCCAGAAACACATCGGAGCCTTTCTGCTTCTCTCAGTGGTTGGTGAATGCCAAACTATGGAGTCAAGATCATCTCTAACTGGGCTCCACTTTAACGTTGCTCTCTTTTGTTTAAAATATCTGGTTCTGGAACAAGAACTGTCAGTTTGAACTTTGATACCAGGAACTGGTCATTTAGGGTCATGACACAGCTCTGACAGGCCCTAATTACAGTCCAGTGCATTTCACTCAGTAACATTTGAGGCTTCTCTAGCGTCTTCTCATTTAATCACAGGACAGGCCCTCAGAGATTGGCCTCAAAGAGCATAATTTTTGACAGTGAAAGAATCTACACAGCAACAATTCAAACTATATTTACTACAAACTATCTGCACCAAACCCCAAAAGGTATGATGTTCAGCATTCTCTGTCGGTTCTACAGAGAGGCTTCCAATGTGTAAACCATCATTTATGCTGTCTCTGATTCTCTTCCAATGACCTTTTTTAGAGTAGTGGCCTTATAACTCTCTTACTACAGCAATCTCCATCAGCATTTGAGGACAGGCGTCATAAAGTCAGCCTTTCACATTAATCGATCACCTTATTATGAGAGTAAATCAAAGGAGTTAAGCCCAGGTTTCCCGGGAGTTGAAGGTCAAATGTGGAAGGGAGGGTAACTTTATCCTAACAGAAGTTCTATGAAATAATTCTTCCAGACCTTTTCCCCCCATGTCCACTAGCTTTAACAATATAATGTATATGTGCTATAACCATGTGTCTCAGATATTCTGGGTCACTTTTCATCCAGCATGAAGAGGAATTGAGGTGCCACATACGTCAGGCCATACATCCTAATGCTTAGACCAGAAAACATGATTATCATACGGGTTGTGTGTGTATGTGCCAACATACACTTTTCAGAAAAGTAAAAGCTTTCCACAGTTAGAACAATCCCTTGGAATTCAGTTTTGACAGTCAGCTCCTACATTTCCCAAACAACCTCCAAAAGTCCATGATGTATAACAAATTATCATTTTGCTGAGGTTGAAATTTGAATCTTACGATGAAAAGAAGTTACTCGGGGACAAGTCACTTAGCTACTGAGCGAGCCTAGTGTTTGCTCCACATCTCAGCTCCAAGAGGTTTTATACTGGAAGGCAGCTGAGAGCAGTGGTTAAGAGCATAGATTCTGGAGGCAGACTGTATTGAAATCCAGTGCTGGCACAAAGTAATTTCATGACCTTGGGTAAGTCATTGAAGCCCCTGTGTCTCAGTTTCATCATCTTTGAAATGGGGAAGAATAGCTACCTAGTAGAGTTCTTTTGAGGACTAAATTAGTTGATGTATAGATCTGAGCTGGGGTCCTCTGGAAAGAAGATCCAGAGGCAAACATTATGGTGAGGATAGTTCATGTGGGTGGCCACAGCGAGGGTAAAAGGAAAATGAAACAAGAGAAGATTAGACGCAATGCAGCATGAACTCCTACCATATTTGATCCTCTACAAACAGCTAAGGAGACACAGCACATGGCTCAGCAGGTGTTCACTGAACACAGGGGACTTTAAAGGGATTTCTGTGGAAGGGCTGTAAAAAAAAGAGCTGGGCTATGTGGACCTCACAGCAGTTCACAAATGAGATCATGGAGGGGGTTCACCTTTCTGGCTCCTTTCTGCCACCTGAATGACACTGGTTCACTCTGCAGAGAGCCAACTCTATTATTCTACTAATAGCTTGTCTGGTCCCTTGGCAGACACCCTGGAAGCCACACCCTATGTCTCAGTCAGGTCTCAGAATGGAGAGATGCCTGGCGCAAGCTTCATGTTGAAAGAGAAAGATGTGGTTGAGGGATGTGAGAAGGCACATATGATTTGTACCCCAAGAAGAGTGGGCATAGTACTTAGAACAGAGTCTGGCAAATGAACAGCTCTGTGAAGTGCTGCCTATTCTTGTTCACTGCTGCTTGTTCCTGGGAGTAAACCATTGAGAGATTAGAGCTGTGTTTCATTGAGAAAACAAGCTCAAAAAAGACAGTCAACTGAGTGTGCTGGTAATAAAAGAAAATAAAAATTAAGATCTAGGAAAATGACTCATTCTTGGTGAGTAAAAAAGAAATTCTGGATAAACTAAAGAGGACATAGAAATCAGTAGCTGCCCAGCTCTATGATAGGAGCAAGTCAATTACATGCTTTACATGGAAATAAAAAGAAGCTACTCATGAAATTCTATTAGTAGCTTCTCCTCCACACAGTGATGTGCTGTAGTGGTATTTGGAGAAGTCTGCCTCTCAGAGGAAGGTTAGGAGGAAGAAAAGTGGCAAGATGGCCAAAAGGAAGTAGAAAGTAGGCTGTAAATAAGGAAGAAACCTATATTCTTTCAAACAATTCCATGAGAAAAGATTTGAAGATTAAAAAGTTGAAAGAAAAACCCTCCTCAATTTTTAAGTTTTATTATATAATTACTAGAAAATATTTTGAGCTGAATGTGGAGAATTCTTGTTTGGGGGAATGAAGGAGGAAGTAGATGAAATATTCACCCATTGATCAATGTAAAGCTCTTAGAACAATTCCTGGCACATACTGATGTCATGGAAATATTTGCTACTGGTATTACTCTTAGTTTACTCTTCCTTTAGTTGATAAAAATTCTCTTCCTAAACCAAAAACAATGAAGCACATATATTTAGATTCACAGGATCTTAAGAAAATAAGCACGTTCTGTATAGTGATCAGTTAACTAACACTTATATGTAGGGGAATTTGGCAATATCTATCAAAATAAGTGCACTTTATGCCATCACTTAGCAATTCTACTTTTAGGAATTTATCCAAGTGAAATGTGTTTTCACATATGAATGAAGCAACCAATGTAGAGAGTTATTTATTTCAACCTTTTTGTAATAACATGTTGAAAAGAATATCTAAGTGCTCATTAGTAGGAGACTGGTTAAACAAATTATAATATATCCACAAAATGGAATACTCTGCAGCCATGAAAAGAATAAGGAACTACTTTACAGACTTATAAGGAAAGAGTTCCAAGCTATACTATAAAATGAAACACTCAAAGTACAGAAGAGCATGTATAGAGTGCAATCATTTTGGGGACTTCCCTAGTGGCACAGTGGTTAAGAATCCATCTGCCAATGCAGGGGCCATAGGTTCAAGCCCTGGTCCAGGACGATCCCACATGCCACAAAACAACTAAGCCCGTGCGCCACAACTACTGAGCCTGTGCTCTAGAGCCTGTGAGCCACAACTACTGAGACAGCGTGCCACAACTACTGAAGCCTGCAATTCTAGAGCCTGTGCTCCACAATGAGAGAAGCCACCGCAATGAGAAGCCTGCCCACTGCAACAAAGAGTAGCCCCTGCTCACGGCAATTAAAGTCCGCACGCAGCAACGAAGACCCAACGCAGCCAAAAATAAATAAATAAATTTATAAAAAAAAGAATGCAATCATTTTTGAAGAAAATATGAATAAACATAAGTATACATATATGTACACACACACACACATGCACTTGTATATGTACAAAATAACTCTGGAAGAATGTATAAGAAACCTAATCTGCCTACAAGGAGAACTGGCTGGCAAAGAGATAAAGACAGAAGGAAAAATTTTCCCTGTATACTTTCTCCTATTTACTTTTGAATGTCTTTGAATCATGCAAATGTATTACTAAAATAAAATAAAATAAAATAAAATGGAAGCGACTTAAATTGTTTATTTTTAAAGAATTAAAGTAGAACGTGCTTACAGCTGCCTCTTTTCACATGAGATTCTAAGTTTCTGGGGAGTTCTGAGTAGGGCCATGGGGCCAAGGAAGCCCATGATTGCTTTGCTCATGAAGCTGGAAAGCTGGATGAGGCATCCGAAATGTGCCGGAAATGGGGCCAGCAAAGGGAGAACACATGTATTTTATAAGATGGTTAAAAACTTTATTGGCAAGTGACTGGACCAGTCTCTTAGCCTCCCTCAGCTCAGCTTTCCTCTTTTGCTGAGTTGAGATGCTGGGAACAAGTAAGAGCACACTCTTATTATCAAAGAATCAATCACAGACTCAATGGTATGTTCTTCCCATTAAACACACAGCAAAACCAAGCTTCTCTCCACCATTTGTCCAATGCTCGGTTAGAGTCAAGTGGGTAAATTTTGGGGTTTTTTTAAACTTTTTTTTTTTAATTGGAGTATAGTTGATTTACAATGTTGTGTTAGTTTCAGGTGTACAGCAAAGTGAATTTGTTATACATAGACATATATCCACTCTTTTTCAGATTCTTTTCCCATATAGGCCATTACAGAGTATTGAGTAGTGTTCCCTGTGCTATACAGTAGGTCCTTATTAGTTATCTATTTTATATATAGTAGTGTGTATATGTCAATCCCAATCTCCCAATTTATCCCTCCGCTTTCTCCCCGGTAACCATACATTTGTCTTCTACATGTGACTCTATTTCTACTTTGTAAATAAGTTCATTTGTTTTAGATTCAACATATAAGTGATATCATATGATATTTGTCTCTTTCTGACTTACTTCACCTAGTATGATAATCTCATGTTGCTGCAAATGGCATTATTTTGTTCTTTTTTATGGCTGAGTAATATTCCATTTTATACATGTATCACATTTTCTTTATCCATTCATCTGTCAATGGACACTTAGGTTTCTTCCATGTGCTGGCTATTGTAAATAGTGCTGCAATGAACATCGGGGTGCATGTGTCTTTTCGAATTATGATTTTCTCTGGATATATGCCCAGGAGTGGGTAAGTTTTATTAAGTCTTGAATTAACTAAGGGTGCTGGGCAGGGACTCCTAAAACAGAGTCTCTCTCTGTCCTGACCCTGTCCCAGACCCATTGGCTGACATCAGCAGGTCACCTACTCTTCTTGACCTCAAGTTCTTCATTTGAAAAGTGAGGGGATCAGATTGCATAAAGTTTCCAACCATTTCTAAACTTCTAATTTTTTGAGATACTTTTATTTATTCCTTCAGCCAGTATTTAGTGAGGGCCTATGTGCACAGCACTGCTGCTTTATAAAACTCAACTCAAAGTGATTCAGGATTCTGAAGACAATTCAGTTAGTAGCAATTTTAAACATCAGTATTTGAGTTTACCATCTTTTTTTAAGTTCTTTTGAGAATGGAACATCATATAAATGAGATTAAATTAGTAAAAAAAAAAAAATCAACTACTCCATTATACACATAAACCAAACTTATTTTTAGGATATATTTATTATTATTATTATTACATTTATGTTCCTTAACTACTCATTTTAAATATCCTGAAAAATCTGCTCTCCCCTCATTTTGGCTAACAGTCACCCTCACTCCTATTTCCAGTCTGTAAGGCTGAAAAGGCTGTTCTTCTGCCTGTGCCTTGCTTTCTGATTTAGTAAAATAAGGCCCACAGGTGACATGAAAGGCTTTGTTCTAGAGTCATTCATCTAACCTGGGGACATATACTAGACATGCTGTGTGTGAGAGGAGATGGGGCAGCAACATGGTTGTTAGACATGTCAAGTTATGGAGCGTTTTACAGTTTTATCAGCTTTGTACTCATCACGTACCAAGAGATCTCTTGTGGCCTTAAATGTATGGCATAAACAATGTCAAGAGACAAATAAGAAACTGAAAACAATACAGTTAGTGGAAAAATGTGCAACACCCCCAGTATACAAACAGCTCCTATCAATTGATAAAGAAAGTTCTAATTTTTGAGAACATTTTTATTCATTCAACCGGTATTTATTAAGACCCCATGTACAGAGCACTGCTGCTTTACGAAAGGGATATGAACAATCAGCAAAGTAGGGGGGTAAAAGGCCAATAAATGTGTGAAAAGATGCTCAACCTCTCTAAATTACAGAGAAATACCATCTTAACATAAAATGAGATAACATTTTTAATGTTACCAATTGGCAAAATAATTAAGAGTGATTAAGTGCTTTTTTAAAATTAATTTTTATTGGAGTATAGCTCATTCACAATCTTGTGTTAGTTTCAGGTGTACAGCAAAGTGAATCAGTTATACATATACATATATCCATTCTTTTTTAGATTCTTTTCCCATACAGGTCATTACAGAGTACTGAGTAGAGTTCCCTGTACTATACAGTAGGTTCTTATTAGTTATTTATTTTATATATAGTAGTACGTATATGTCAATCCCAACCTTCCAATTTGTCCCTCCCCACCTGCTTTCCCCCTTGGTAAACATAAGTTTGTTTTCTACATCTGTGAGTCTATTTCCTTTTTGTAAATAAGTTTATTTGTGGCACTCTCATTTTGGTGGGAATGTGAATTGCTATAAAACATTTTGGAAACTTTTCTGCTAATAGGTATTAAAAGTAAAAAACACATAAAAAGTAAAAATACACATTCTCTGACCTATGTCATTTTTTCTAATGTAACATATCTAAATATGTAATATTTATACAAAATAAGAATATATAATAAATAATAATATAAATATATCTATTTAAATAATAAATATATATGAACAAGTGTGTTAATTACAGCATAATTTTCTAGTGGTTTAAGAAAAACTATAAATAGGCTGAAAGGGCATAATAGGTAGAGCAAAAAGTGGTGTATTATGAAGTTATTGGACAGGAAAACTGTCCAGAATGATTTTTTAAATCTTTATTGATATGTAATTGATGTAGAATAACTTGCATATGTTTAAAGTGTACAATTTGAAAAGTTTGACATATACACACACAATTGTGAATCTATCAACACAATCGAGATAATGAATGTATTTTTTACATGCCCCAAATTTTCTCACGCTTCTTTGTAATCTCTCCCTGGGGTAACTCCCCATAATCTCTTCTCCACCTCCCTTCTCCCTGTCTGTGGGCAACCACCATCTGCTTTCTGTCACTGTAAATTTGCTTACATTTTCTACAGGTGTATATAAATGGAATCATTATGTACTCTTTTTAGTTTCTAATTTCTTTCATTCAGCATAATTATTTTGAGCTTCATCCATGTTGTTTCATGTATCAGTGGTTCATTCCCTTTTTGTTGATGAGTAGTATTCCACTGTATGGATATACCAAAGTTGTTTATCCATTCACCTGGTGATGAACATTTGAATTGTTTATAGCTTTTGGCTATTACAAATAAATATGAAAAGATATGTACCAGTCTTTGTGGGGTCATATGCAGTCTTTTCTCTTGAGTAAATCCTGCAGTGGATTAACTGGATCATATTTTAACTGTTTAACTGTATGATTAACATGTTAAGAGACTGCCAAATTGTCTTCCAAAGTAGTAGTAGAATTTTACATTCCCACCAGCAGTATATGAGAGTTCTGGTGTCTAACTGAGATTTTATTTTCAATTTTGTAGTTGAAATTATACACAGAGAACTATATTCAATATCTTATGATAAAGGAAAAGAATATAAAAAAAGAATGTATGTATATGTATAACTGAATCACTCTAACACATTGTAAATCAACTATACTTCAATAAAAATATTAATAAATATAACTGAAATTACAATTTTAATTATGTTGAGCATCTTCCCATGTGTTTATTTGATATCAATCTATCTTCCTTGTTGAACTGCATATTCAAGTCTTTTGCTCATTTTTTTAAAAGTTGGGTTGTTTGTTTTCTTGTTATTTAATTTTTATGTCTTTATATATTTGAATTCAAGTCCTTTACCAGATATATACTTTGCAAACATTTCTCCCAGTCTATGGCTTGTCTTTTCATTCTCTTAACAATGGATTTTGAAGAATAAAAATGTTTAATTTTAGTAAAGTCTAATTTACCAATTGTTTCTTGGATCATGCTTTCTGTGTCATATCTATGACATCTTTGCCTAACTCAAGATCACGAAGACTTTCTCCTATGTCTTCTTTTAGAATTTGTGGTTTTAGATTTCATATTTCAGATCCATTTCATTTAATTTTATATGGATCAAAGATTATTTACTTTGCATATCCAATAATTCCATTACCATTTGTTGGACAGACTATCCTTTCTCCAGTGAATATCCTTTATACTTTGTAGAATGATCTGGGAAGAGTCAAGGAGGAGATGGCATTTGAACTGCACTTTGAAGGATAAATAGTTTTGGTAAAGGCAGTCTCATCCCAGTAGCTTTTCAACTCCCACTCAACCACCTAAGAATGCGCCTTGGGCCTTACCAATCGTTAAAGAACCCACACAGCCCTGTGCTGTGTTTATTACCTTGTGTGGGAATATCTTTCCCAGTTTCAGGCATAATGAGTAGTCTTGTCTCTACTTAAAGTGTGTACGTCACATGACACCTGGCCAACCCCACTGTTATATCTGTCCTCCATGAGGAGGGGTAGGTTTCCTTCCACTGTGGCACTGTGGCACAGGAGGGGTGCATGTAGGCAAATTTCCCTGCATTGGCTGCTGGGAGAGACCAATGCCCATGATTGAGGCAGATCTTGCTCTGTCTCTTTTCTATGTAAGGAAACTGCTTTTCCACCCAATGCTTGACTGAATATTGTTTTCCTTGATAAATCTGAAACCAAAATACAATGGGTAGAATTGTTTAGAGTTCTCTTCTGGGATTGCTAACCAGTGCACAGCTAATAACAAGTGCATGGTACTCTGCTTGACAACTAGGACCGTAACATTTGGGTGAAAGGAGAAGTCAATGACCAGGAGCTCAGACAATGTAGGACTCATAGGGCAACAGCAGAGCTCTGTGCATAAGACCCATAAAATCAAATCTGGTACTAAAGATGTTTCTACAATGCATCTTCTCTTGTAACACTCTGGTTTAAAACCCTCCATTGGCTTCCCATCACCTGAAAAGTATGTATCAGCACCTTCATGATCTGGCCTGTCTTGTATTGCTCAGATTCATCTTTTGCCAGATCCCTCAACCCTACTGCTCAACTCAAGCTTCAGATAAACTAAATGGTTTCTAGTTTTCTGTAGGATTCATGTTCTCTTTAGACTGTAGGACTTAGTACATGCTATTCCCTCTGCCTGTAATGTCTTCCTCCATTTCCCTCAACTCACTTTTCCCAGCTACTTCTGATAGACCCTTAAGATTCAGCTTTTGAGCTTTCTTCAATCTCCAACTCAATGTACTCATAAGATATGTTGCTAGGCAGCGTTGGTTATATAATTTTCAGAGCCTAGTGGAAAACAAAAACATGGGGGCCCTTGTTCAAAAAGTAGGGGGAAAAGGTGCTATTAAAGATACTACCAATGTAAAGCTATTGCTTTACTTCCACAGTCTCTTGAGTTGTCTATTTGTTTGCTCTTTGCTATTACTTGCTATTGTCATTCTAAGCAAAGAAAATTAAAATTTTAAATGGTAATTAACATGACTTTTACCATTTACCTCTCTATTATGCAATGCCAGTTTCTTTCCCTTTTCTTAAGTTGAGGTAAAATTGATCTATTACATTATATTAGTTTCAGTTGTACAATATAATAATTTGATATCTGTATACACTACAAATGATCACCACAATGTCTAGTTACCATCCATCACCATACAGCTGACCTCATTCACACATTTTATCCACCCCCCAAGACCCTTTTTTTTTCTAGTAACCATCAATCTGTTCTCTGCATCTGTATCTATGAGTTTAATTTTGTCTTGTTTTGTTTCTTCATCTGTTTTATTCCTCATATAAGTGAAATTAAACAGTATTTGTCTTTCTCTGTCTGACTTATTCACTTAGTATAATATCTTCAAGGTCCATCCTTGTTGTCACAAATGACAAGATTCCTTTCTTTCATATGGCTGAGTAGTATGCCATTGGTGGGTGTGTGTGTGTGCTCGCGCATACGCACCATATCTTCTTTAGCCATTCATCCATCAATGGGCATTTAGGTTGTTTTCATATCTTGGCTATTGTAAATAATGCTGGTGGTGCGTATATCTATTCAAGTTAGTGTTTTCATATCCTTGAGATAAATATCCAAAAGTGAGATAGCTGGGTCATATGGTAGTTCTATTTTTAATTTTTTTAAGAAATCTCCATACCATTTTCCATAGTGGCTGTACCAATTTACATTCCCACCAATAATGAATGAGGATTTCCTTTTATCCACATCCTCTCCAACACTTATTATTCTTATCTTTGTGATAATAGTCATTCTGACAGGTGGTTTTGATTTGCATTTCCCTGATAATTAGTGATGTTGAACACCTTTACAAGTTCCTAATGGCCATCTGTGTGTCTTCTTTGAAAAAATGTCTATTTAGATCTTCTAGCCATTTTTTAATAGAACTGTTTGGTTTTTTACTCGAGTTCTTTATATGTTTTGATATATGATTTGCAAATATTTTCTCCCATTCGGTAAGTTGCGTTTTCATTCTGATGGTTTCCTTTACTGTTCAGAAGCCTTTTAGTCTGATACAGTCTCACTTGTTTATTTTTGCTTTTGCTGCCTTTGCTTTTAGAGTCACATCCAAAAATTCAGTGCCAAGACCAATGTGAAGTAGTTTACTTTCTATGTTTTCTTCTAGGAGTTTTATGGTTTCAAGTCTTAAATTCAAGTCTTTGATCAATTTTGAGTTAATTTTTCTGTATGGTGTCCACTAAGTATGATGTTAGTTATGGTTTTATAATATATGGCCTTTATTGTGTTGAGGTACATTCCCTCTACACCCACGCTGTTGAGAGCTTTTATCATAAACGGAGGTTGAATTTTGTCAAATACTTTTTCTGCATCTATTGAGATGATCATATGATATTTATTCTTCGTTTTTTAATTATGGTGTGTCATGCTGATTAATTTGCAATGTTAAACTGTCCTTGCATCCCTGGAATGAATCACACTTGACCATGGTGTATGATTCTTTTAATGTATTATTGAATTCAGTTTGCAAATATTTTGTTGAGGAGTTTTGCACCTATGTTCATCAGGGACATTGTCCTGTAATTTCCCCTTTTTTGTGGTATCTTTGTCTGATTTTAGTAGCAAGATAACGCTGACCTCATAAAATGAGTTTGGAAGTGTTCCCTCCTCTTCAATTTTTTGCAAAAGTTTGAGAAGGATAAATACAATTGACCTTCCTCATTCCCAGGTGTCACATTCACAGATTCAACCAACCATGGGTCAATTTCAATACACAGTGGGTTTAATCTGCAAATATGAAACTCACAAATATAGAGGGCTATATGTACTACACCATTTTATGTAAGTGATATGACTGGGGTGGATTTTGGTATCCAAAGAGAGTTCTAGAACCAATCCCCTGCAGATACTGAGGGATGATTATATTAAATTTTCTTTGAATCCTTAGTAGAATTCACTAGTGAAACTGTCTGGTCCTGGGTTTTTGTTGGTAGTTTGTTTTTGTTTTTGTTTTAATTCATTTATTTTTGGTTGCGTTGGGTCTTCATTGCTGTGTGCAGGCTTTCTCTAGTTGCGGAGAGTGGGGGCTACTCTTCGTTGCGATGCGCAGGCTTCTCATTGCGGTGGCTTCTCTTGTTGCGGAGCACGGGCTCTAGGTGCACAGGTTTCAGTATTTGTGGCGCATGGGCTTAGTTGCTCTGCGGCATGTGGGATCTTCCTGGACCAGGGCTCAAACCCCTGTCCCCTGCATTGGCAGGCAGATTCTTAACCACTGCGCCACCAGGGAAGCCCTGGTAGGTTTTTTTAATAACTGACTTGTTCTTTTTACTAGTAATTGGTCTATTCAGATTTTCTATATCTTCACAATTCAGTGCTGGAAAAGTGTATGTTTCTAGGAATTTATCCATTTCTTCTAGGTTGACCAATTTGTTGGTCTATAGTTCTTCATAGCAATCTCTCTGATACTTTGCACTTATGTGGTATCAGTTGTAATTTCTCCTCTTTCAATTCTGATTTTATATACTTGAGCCCTCTATCTTTTTTCTTTTGGTGAGTCTAACAAAGGTTTGTCAATTTTGTTTATCTTTTCAAAGAATCAGCTCTTAATTTCATTGATGTTTTCTGTTGTGTATTTACTCTCTCATTTATTTCCTCTCTCACCTTTATTAGTTCCTTCCTTCTAACTTTGGGCTTTGTTCTAGTTCCTTTAGGTGTGAAGTTAGATCATTTATTTGAGATTTTTCCTGTTTCTTGAGGTAGAATTCTATCACTAAGAACTTCCCTCTTAGAACTATTTTTGCTGCATCCAATAGATTCTGGAATGTTGTAGTTCTGTTTTCATTTGTCTCAAGTTTTTTCTTTAATTCTCCCTTTGGTTTCTTCCTTGACCCATTGGTTGTTCAGTAGCATAATGTTTAGTCTCCACATATTTGTGACTTTTACAGCTTTTTCCTTGTAATTGATTTCTAGTTTCCTACCATTGTGGTTAAAAAAGATGCTTGATAGGACTTTAATCTTCTTAAATTTATTGAAACTTGTTTGTGGCCTAACATGTGATCTATCCCAGATAATGTTCCATGTGCACTTGAGAAGAATGTATATTCTACTGCTTTCTGATGACATGTTCTATACATATATATATATATAAAGTCTACCTGGTCTAATGTGTCATTTAAGGCCAATTTTTCTGTATTGATTTTCTTTCTGGGTGATCTATCCATTAATGTAAGTGGGGTATTAAAGTCCCCTACTATTATTGCTGTCAATTTCTCCCTTTTAATCTGTTAATATTTGCTTTATATATTTAAGTGCTCCTGTGTTGGGCACATAGATATTTACAAATGCTATATCCTTTTCGATTGATTCTTTTATCATTATGTAATTCTCCTTTGTCTTTTATTACAATATTTGTTTTAAAGGCTATTTTGCCTGATGTAAGTATAGCTATACCAGATTTTTTTTGTTTCAATTTGCATGAAATATCTTTATCCAACCATTCACTTTCAGTCTGTGTGTGTGTGTTTCCTTACATGTGAAGAGGGTCTCTTACAGGCAACATATTGATGAGTCTTGTTTTTTTAACCATTTGGCCACTCTATGTCTTTTGATTGGAGAATTTAGTCCCTTTATACTTAAAGTAATTATTGATAGTTATGTACTTCTTGCCATTTTGTTAATTGTTCTGTTTGTTTTTGTAGTTCCTCTCTGTTCCTTTCTTTTTTCTCTTACTTGCTTCCTTTGTGGTTTGACGATTTTCTTACTGTTTTGTTTAGATTCCTTTTTCATTATCTTTTCTGTATCAACTATCAATTATAGGTTTTTGCTTTGTGGTTACAATGCGATTCACATATAATGGCCTATATATACAACAGTCTATTTTAAGTTGATAGCAACTTAAATTTGAATGCATTCTAAAAACTCTATATTTTTATACTTTCCCCCATGTTTTATGTTTTTGATGTTGTATTTTACACCTTTTAATTTTCTGTATCCCTTAACTAATTATTGTAGTTATAGTTAATTGTACTTTCATTTTTAACCTTCATACTAGCTTTATAAGTGGTTAATCCACTACCTTTACTGTATATTTGCCTTTACCATTGAGATTTTTATTTTCATATGTGTTCTTGTTGCTGGTCAATGTCTTTTCTTTTCAGTTCAAGAAGTCCCTTTAACATTTCTTACAAAGCTGTTTAGTGGTGATGAACTCCTTTAGCTTTTGTCTCCAAAACATCACCACTTCAATTCTGAATGATAACCTTGCTGGGTAGAGTATTCTTGGTTGGAAGTTTTTCTTTCAGTACTTTGACTATATCATGCCACTTCCTTCTGGCCTTCAAACCTTCTGATGAAAAATCATCTGACCATCTTATGGGGTTCACTTTTACATAACAAATTATTTTTCTTTTGAGGTTTGTAAGATTCTCTCTTTGACCTATCCTTAACTTTTGATATTTTAATTATAATGTGTTTTGGTATGGATCTTTTTGGTTTCTTATTTGGAACTTTCTGGCCTTCCTGAACCTGGATGTGTATTTCATTCCCCAGTTAGGGAAGTTTTCAGCCATTATTTCTTCAAATAATTTTTCTACCCATTTCTCTCTTTCTCTTCTCTTTTTGGGACCCCTATAATGCAAGTGTTATTCTGCTTGATGTTGTACCATAAGTCCCTTAGGCCATCTCTACTTTTTCTTTTTTCTTTTTGCTGCTCTGTTTGGATGCTTTTCACTGCTCTGTCTTCCATGTTGCTGATTCGTTCTTCTGCTTTATCTAATCTGCTGTTGAATCTTTCTAGTGTATGTTTTGTTATCGTATTCATCAGTTTTGTGATTTCTATCTGTTACTTTCTCATATTTTCTATCCCTTTGATGAAGTTGTCAATGTGTTCATCCAGTCTTCTTCTGAGTCCTGTGGAGCCCTGGAATGGAAGCATTTCTGGCCACCAATGCCAGGTGATCAAGGGGCATCCCCTGTGTGAACGATTCTCATCAACTTGTTGTGAGAGCATGCTGAGTTTGGGGCATGCCTCTTGTTTTAGTGACACAGAGGAAGAGCATTGGGGGTGGGGCAGGGACATGCCCATGGCTTTGACAAGGCTGTATGTGGCCCTTGGGACCCCTGGACATAAGCCCTGTTGGTTTCCAAAGTCAGAAATTTGGGGGGCCTTTTTCTCCAGCATAGGTCCCAAAGGTTAGGTTGCCCGATGTGGGGCACAGATCCCTCGTTCCTCAGGGAATAGCTCTATACCTGTGAGATCCCTCCCTATTGTAGGTCAACCCTGTAACATCAAGGTTGGAGTTTTTGGTGAGATCATGTCTCTGCCTCTCCTAACTGTCTCCATGTGGCCCTTTTATTCCTTGTTGTGGAGGACCTGTCCAATCAGTTATCAGTTCTTTTCCAGTGGTAATTGTTCCATATGTAGTTATAGCTTTGGTGTGTTCCTTGGAGGAGGTGAATTCAGGAACTTTCAATGCCTTCATCTTGGTGGTCCTCTGAATCCATAATGATTTTTTAAGTAACAAAAGCAAATTGAAGCATGATGTGTTTAGTATAATACAAATTTCATAGAAGTAAAAACAGCCAAAAATGTACATGTGCATATACATTTTTCTGTACATATAGATGTGTAGCATGAAAAGAAGAATGCAAAGATGCACACAGGCTGTTAACATCACCACTTAGTAGAAGTTGATGTGATATGGCCATCAAGAACAGGGGTACAGAGTGAGAAGGTGAGGGAAGATTCTTGATTATTTTTCTCTTTGTATATTTACATTGTTTTATTCATTACAGGAAACATGAGTTACTCTTAAAATTTTCAAGGGAAATTTGATTTAAAAAAAGACAAAAAAATTGCACCAGAAGTCATCAGAAGGGACAGCAAAGTAGAAAAACAGAAGGAAGTGGGGTTAAAAGAGTTCAAAGGCAAAACGGAACCAGAAATAGCTCTCATGTGTGTTGCCTTCTCATGCAAGATCAGCCAACACTCACGTACTGAACATGAATGAATACTGAGCAGAGATCCTTGCCTTACTATATATGTATATAGCACTTTTATAACATGTCAAAATGACCTCCAGACTGTCAGCATCTGATTAATGAAAGAGAGGATTCATTTCCTGCTGAAATTTTCATATACATCCAGATCTCTTTAGTTATCCCTTATCATCATCCTTGCTCCATCTGCAAATATATCCAACAGCATTACATCTGCAGTGGAAGTGCAGAGTCCTAACCACTGTACTGCCAGGGAATTGCATTACATCTGTAAGGTTACAAACTGCTTTCATCACAGTCCTGTTCCTATGTGGGGATAGACACTATGCTTCCTACTTTATAAATAAAACTTAAGCTCTTATTTAACATCCTATAAATAATAATTGAGTTATAGTGAAACATTGCCATTTTTTTTTCTTTTTTCTCCTTAGGGGCCAGGAAACACAGCTTTGCATTTCAAGCACCCAAGTATACTATGATTTTGACCACACAGGAAATGTGGCAGGGTAAATTAAAGAATAAATGGGGTGAAATCCATCCGGAAAGTCTGCTGGTTGAGCAAGTTCAGATTAAAATTAATCACAGATTATTTAACAAGTGACTGTAATTTTTCCCCCAAAATATTACCCAGATAATTGCCTTAAATTTCTATTTCATTTTGTGCATGTGGACATAGCCTCAAAAACTCTGTAACAAAGATGGGAAGCAAGCCTTCCAAGTTAATATATTATTTCTGTGCAATTGCCACCATGAACAGAGCATATTAGTGCATTCATTCACCATCTGTGTCTGTCGGTACCATGGCCAGTTACCCCAGAGGACTAAGACACCCTATTTTGTAATAGACATTTGGACAATCACAGGGACTCCCAAATGAACAATGTGAGGTCTATAGTCTGTGCAGATGGAAGACAGATAAAAAGGCAAACACGGCAGGTTCAGCAATTTGCTTGGAATTCTCAGTCCTGGAGGATTAAGATAAGCACACAGAAATATGTCAAAGCCGGTCTCCATTCTTATAAAACACTAAAAGTGAAGGTTAGAGATTTTTATGCTAGTTTTTTTCATTTGTGCCACCCAAGAAAATTGTCAGTTCATTTAAGAAGTACTCTTTCTTGGGAAAAGCCCTATTATCTGCCCATTCACAATATCCTTGAAAAGTTCTATTTTGTTTTCTCTGTGGGCAGCTTCAGGTTGGAAAAAAAATAAAACAAAAAACACGGATTTGAGGCATGAATGAAAGATTGGAAAACAAAATGGCTGAGTAGTTCTTCTTTTTTGGCATTCAGGAAACACGAGTACCTACTTTAAAAACAAAATTACATTTAAATTTAAGTAAGTCACTTTTGGGCACATTCATCACTTTAAAAAATAAACATGAGGATAATCGTCACGTTTGTATAGTATTTTTTTTGTCTTGAAATGGTTAATTTCTCTGCTCTAGAAACAACATGTTGTCCTACTTAGTCATTCATCATTCTCATTGACTTCCCAGAGAGTTATGTACAGATCCTTGAGACCCAAAGAGCTCTAAACATTTTTCCACTGACTTCATTGTCCTTTACTCAGTATACATAATTCACTATTATATTACTTGGTCCATAGCTCCAAGAGCTCTCTGTTATTTTGCTGCTATTCTAAGAATTTCATATAAGGTATATTATTATTTTAGTAATACTTAAATGTACTTTTCATATAAAAATGGTAAAGGAAATCCTTGAGATTTTGCAGGTATCTGGATAGAATGTTATGGAGTTCATCTGCTGAATCCTCAATCTAAAACAATGACCCCTTCTTCTCCAAATATGTATCTATTCCGAATAGCTTAGTTCTTCATTTATTCATTAAGCATTTATTGAGTACTTACTATGTTCCAGGCACTGTAAAATGTACTGGGGGCAAGTTGGTAAATGACTCACTCCTTACTCTGGAGTATCTCATAGTCCAGAGGAGGACAAAGGAAGCATACAAGATAAATTACAACTCAATGTGATAGGAACAAAAATAGAGTTCCATATAAAGTACTATGAAAGCACTGAAACAATGTGACCAATCACAACTCAGGGAGTTTAGGAAGGCTTCATAGGAATGATGAAATTTCACCTAGGTCTTCAAGAATGTACAGAGGTTGGTCAGGTAATGAAAGAATAAATGGGTGAATGAAGTGTTCGACAGGATGACAGAAGAGACAGTTATCAGCATCTGCTGTGCTCTGGGCAGCTTTGGGAAGGGTTTTCCAGATGAAAGGAGTAGCATTTGCAAATGCAGAGATGTAGGACAAAACATGGCAAGCTTAAGGAATGACAGGATACTCAAGTTACCTGAACAAAAGGTGTGTGCAGAGGAAGATACAAGGAAAGGAAGTAGAAAGCTAGGTTGAGGACAGCATGCAAAGTTTCTCAAATCCAGTGTTAAAGTGTTTGTACTACATTCTGGAAGAAACAGAAAGGCAAGGTAGATTTTTAAGCAGAGGATATCAAACATTCAAATGTACTTATTGAGCACCTAGTATATGCCAGGTCTCTTCTAGACCCAGTATTTATGGTCATGAAGAATCAGACAAGAACTCCTGATTTCAAGGGGCTGGCAGTCAAATGGGGAAGGGCAGATAATAAGCAAAATGAATAAGAAAAGTATCTAGTAAATTTAAAGGTGGTAAGTGCCAGGGAGAAAAATAAAATAGGAAAGAGTGAAGCGAGCAATTAGATTTGTATTTTAAACCAATTCTGGATTATTTGAAGAGATTAGAGATTGCAGACAAGGATACAAGCTAAGGTTCCATTAAAGCAGTCATGGCAGGTATTATGAGGCTGGGAACTGAGATTATAGAGGGAATGAAGAGAAAGAGTTAGATTAAAAAAATCAAGAGGACTCCATTGGGGATGAACTGTGTAATAGATTGAAGAAGAAAATGAAGGATAAAGATTATGCTGAGTATTCTCATCAGAGTTTGAGTCAGTATTAGGAAGGAAAGATAAAGAATCAAGTTGTATAATTTTATTACAGTCATATGTCTCTTAACCACTCTTAGACCAATAGAAGATTTTACCTCTCTTCATTCTTTGAAACAAGAAGTACTAAATAGATTAAATTGCCTGAGATAGTTCAGTATAGCCAGCAATATCATAGCAACTGGGAAATGGTTTCTTAGCATCTGAATAGTCAACCAGTGGGTCATTCTGGGAGAAAACAGTTGGAAAATGTCTGTACCTTTTTCTGATTTTACCGTGAATCCTAGAGTTAGAGACATTGGCCACCAGAAAACACATTCTTCATCCTATCTTAGCTCCACAAGTCAAAAGAAGCACTGAAGTCTGGTGGTTTACAGTGAAAACTTATAGTAAATTTTTTATGAATGGTAACTGATATTACATTTGTTCATATCTCTGAATGTGATGGACACATTTTTGGAGTCAGTGTCCATCACTTGTCTCCAATTTTTTTAGATCAGGACGGTACTGGGTTGCCTTGAGTTGCATCCCACCCCAACAGTGAATGTGCTGGTCTTCTCCGAGTCTCCTTGGTGACTCTCAATGCTCCCAACCACTTGTGTCGTCTGGCATCAGTGCCTGTTGCTGCAGTCCTGGCTGCCGCATCAAGGACGACTCCATCCTTGTGTAGGCAAGCTGTGGAGACAGATGGTGCCTCAGAACAGGGTAAGGACTGTCAGCCATGGAGAAGAGGGCTAAACGTGAGGCTCCAGTGTGGATCAAGAGCATGCCTCACGTGGGTCCAATATCAGAAGCTAAAATGGATCAACTCCATGTCTATTCACCCTCAGGGAGTTCCTCAACCCATGAGAAAGACTGCGGAATTTTCTTTTTAAAAAATTAAAGGGAAATGAACAACCAGATGGGGACTACCCTGTTCATTGTGCCTCTCTTTAGCCATTATCCAGTTTGGATAAGTCATTGATTGATCATTGAATAAATGTTATTTCTAATGTAAAAGTACACTCTGGGTGGGTACCAAGACCACCTGCATTTCTTCTCAAGCAGCAGGGAACAGCCATTCCCCTGAGGTGAGACCAGAATCCAGAAAGCAGTCACAGAGTTGAAGAGGAGAGGGTGCCCTTGGAGGCTAACCACAACAGTTCTCAGAGAAAATTCTGGAAGATATATATGCCCCAGCAGTAGTAATTTATTCTTGAGAGGGAAGAGTAGTTTGTAGTGGTAGAATAAGGAAGAACTTTTATTCCTTTTACTTAGGAAGAGGGCTTTATCCAAATTTCCTTTTATTTTGAGCATATTTTTTTACTTTCTTGCTTTTCTGTATTAGTTCTGGGGATAAGGAGAAGAGAAAGATTCAGGGAAATCTAAGGACATCTTAAGTGGGAGTATAGAACTGCATCTGAGAAACTTCATGCTTGCTTCTGGGTCTTCTTGAAGCAGAATGAATAAGTGAAACTCATCTTCAGTCCATGGGAGATGAAAGGAAGTTTCTTCAAAATACCTCTTTGTTCTCTGTCACCTACTGGTTGTCTAGTTGTTGGTGTAAAAGAAGGCCTGTCCAGCATAAGGTGGTTTTCCAGAGAGAGAGAGAGAGAGAGAGAGAGGAGGATCTTGAGGAGAAGCCAATTATCAAAGTAGCACAGTGTTGTCCCCTGGCTGGGCTTCTATTTTACCCTCATTTGAGTTTTATCATCCTTATTTTGACCTTTTAAATAAATATCCTTCTCTCTCATACAGAAGCCACCCACGGTGCATATATTTTGCTTACACATGTGTAGGCAACCCCTTACCTGCACACACGTGCAAACAGAAAGGGGAACAGGCACACAGAAAGAAATATACTGGGTGGGCACACAGCCATGTGGACTAATATATACTGAAGCCTCTGCCAAGACCAGAAAAACAATAGCCAAACCTGTCCAAACAAAGCCCAAAGCCCTGCACTTTACGCCATGTTGCAGGTAAAGGTAGAGACAAGAAAGGTGGACCTAGAGGCAGTCACATTCTTTCCTCCAGCTTGAAATGTATTGCTGGCAAAACCCTAAAATGTAATCATTCAGCATTTAGGATTATTTTCTTCCCCGAGAGATGAAGAGAGAGATCAGATGCCTATGGCACCGATCCCCAAGAGCAAGGGAAGAAAAGGACAAAGGCAAATTTGGGGCAATAAAGACTGGCAAGGAAGAGGTGAAAGGGAGGAAGCCAGTACTTTATTGATCTCGGGACTCCCAGCAGCATTCCCCAAACCGATAGAACAAACGGAGGCCTCCACAATTCCTTTTCTTGTGTTTATAAGTGTGCAGAACCCAGGGCACGATTTTGGGGGTATTGTCAGTCTAGATTCAACAGAAGGGACAAGATAAAATACAACCCACTCAAATGTTGGCAAAAGGGCCAATAAGAAGTCTCCCTGAGATTTGCGGATGAACTCATCCAAGACCTCTGGTTCTGGCTGCTCTGTCCCCCTTCCCTCTCACCCTGTAAATGACTAGGAAGGCAGAACTTCAAGGATCTGGACTCCTGAGTTCTACCCCTGGAAAATACTCAGACTTCAGTTGCTTCAAGGTGACAGAAAAGAGTACTGATGAGTGTTTATTTGGTTTAGGCAACCCTTCTGAAGAACTAAGTCCAAATTCTGTACCAACTATGTTAAAATGTTACATTACTAATTTCAGAAAATTACAGCCACGCACCCCATTTTCTGTGCCTCGGTCACTATCTCGTTTTCCCAGCCTTTCAAGACTTTTTAAAAGGCAGGGAGCTGCATATCGTCTGATCCTGAGATAACCTTTACAAGTCAATCTCTCACACAAGCTTCTCCCTTCCTGGTAGACAGATGCATCGTGGAGAATTTGGCAAGGTTCAATCGATAACTGAAGTAATGCAAGTAATGACACCAGTGTGAATACTGCTGGCTTAGATATTTCCTGTTTTTCAGAAGGAACAAGTACCCACTATTCCTGTCATTTTAAAGGAAAGAAACAAGGACCATTATTTCCTTGGCTTGATATTAATATTAAATGAATGCCCACAGAATGTTGTCAATGAAAATCTGTGTTTAAGCGATAATATATTCTAGAACGCTTGGCCCGGAGTTTTCTTAAGAAACAGCTCTTAAAATAATGAAGTTTATGACATTTCTGAATATCCTCATGTTTTAGGATTAGGGGTGGGAGGGGGAGATTCGGAGAAAGACCAACAGGTTACCTGATATGCCTTTAATGTGGCTACTGATGAATTAATAAATCCATGAAGATCCATTTCACATCTGCATCATTCTCATTGATTCAACAGGGCTTACAGACGGCTCACTGTTGAAGGCAAGTTGGGAAGAAAGAGTGTGTGTTATTATAAACGCTCGGCCTGCAGGGGGGCTAGCTGTAGTCACAAGCCAATGTTATTTTAATAGTTTTCAAAGTCATAAGAATGGGTTTTTTCCATGACGGATTTTTACTTTCTTTGTGGTTAGAAAATCAACTTACAAGATCGTCAGAAAAATGATTAAATTCACAAAGAAGGAAGTTGTATGAAAGGAGGTCAGCATTTAAAATTGACACAAGGTTGTGAGTTTGTTTTTGTTTGCTTTTTTTCTTTTAGAAGATAACTTTTTGGAGATAAACAGCCGAAAATTTCCAAGTTTGCAATAGGGTTTTCTTGGTTCTGTTCGTATTTCAAACATGGCTGGGTTGTAATACAGAAATAAACAGATATAAACACAAAACCAAATGTGCTTATTCTAAGTGGGTGGGCAGAAGAGATGGTGGAGGGGCCACAGTGGATGATTGACAAGGTGACCTAGGATGGACCTGGAGCCTTGCTACTCAAACTGAGGTTTGTAGAAAAGCTGCATGAACATCATCAGGGAGCTTGTGAGAAATGCAGAAGCTCAGGCCCTATACCAGACCTACTGAATTGGACTCTGCATTTTAACAAGACCCCCAAGTGTCTTGTCTGCACATTAAATTTGTGAGAGTTTGATTCTAGAGTTAGTGCTGTTGGCACAGAAGAGCCAAAATTTTCATGTGGTGTACAAATTGGAGTCACTACTACCTAAAAAATATCTAATGAGAGAGAGATGGCACATTCCTAGGTAAACTTATGACAATAGCAGGTACTTTGCAGAGCACATTTTGAAAGAAAGCTGATTTCTTGTTCTAACTGCATGAATCTGTTCAGCAGCATTAGTAGCTGAGAGGATGATAGGCATACAGTTAATGCAGACATTTATTTCTTTGTGGTGTGTAAACGTTTAACAACGAATAACACAGAACCTGAGTGTCTCTGTAAATTAGTGTAAAAATCAGTTCAAGATTCGGCGATGACCAATAACTGACACAAAAGAAAAGTAAAATAAGATAAGGAACCAAGCTGTACCGGTGCAGCTCTTTAGCCAAACTTGGTTGTCAAGTTTCTCCAATTTTTGGTTGAGGAGGGACTATAAGTGAGCATCAGCACCGCACTACATTTTAAGCAAAAATGAATTAATAGGTAAAGGGCATCTGCTATAAGCTGGGTCCAATGCTGGGCTCCAGAACAGGTTTTGTCTTTTCAATCTCACAGCAACCCAAATGAGGAATGAATTCTCATTTCCGTTTCACTAATGAGGAAAATGTGGCTTAGCAAGGATAAAATAATTGCTCAAGGTCACAAAGCTAATAAATGAAAGAGCTGGGATTTAAAATTAGTTTAGTCTGAGTCTGAAGGCTCTCCCAACCATGCTGTGCTGCTAAGTATAGATATTGTCTAAGTAAGTTAAATATTTAGTAAAATATATAGTTATTACGATTGTCTGATTTATGCTAAACCAAATGCTTCTTTTGCCTTTATATAGTCTTGAATTAAAAGAAACTTTTAGTGTATTGTTAAAAATAGATATCTGAACAGGGTGGGCCCCAAATGGTAATTTTAGTAAAAATTCCAGCACCCACAGTCAGTGGCACAGATAAATGACATCCGTTATAGGATTCTGCCTGAATCAGGCTTGTCTGCAGTTAGATGTGCCACTCTTTATTTATAGAATCATGACCTCCAGCACAATTTCAAAGGATTGTTATCATTCACCACATCAGTATTAACCCCCTTTAATCATAAAATGTCAGGCGAATTACCTTGAGGAAACAGAATGTGAAACGCTAGAGACCATTGTCATGTGTAACCCACACAGATTGTGTATTGGCTGAAGAAATAGCTAATGATTTAAGGTGCTGAATAGATTGGTGATTGTGTGCTGACTGTGTGGAAAGTTGAGATTCCATGTAAAGTTTGTTGGTGTTATTGAAAAGCTTTTCTACTGCTTCAAAAATAAGAAAAATAAAACTTGAAAATGATTATGTTATAGATGAAACCCCTCACTTCATGGATGAGAAAACTGAGAAAGAACCCATGAGTACCTTGTGTGTGCCTGCTGGCTGCTAGGTACCCTGCCAGAGATTTCCAAGGATGTCTCAATTCTTTGTCCATACACTAAGAAAGTAAAGCTCATAGAGATGAGTTAACTTTCCTAGGTCTGCCTTGACTACTTGGTCAAGACAGATTGACTACTTGGTCAAGACAGACTGAAGGTTAGAATCCAGGATTATTAACTATCAAGTTCTATGCTTTCCCCAGAAGACCTTACTGTTGGCCAAAGATAAGACACTTTGGTCTTTCCATTTTATTCCCAGGTTGGATCATTGAACTCTGTTTTCATACTCTGCTCTTCTTTCTACATGAAGAATATAATATTAAGCAACAACCCTATATATATATATTAAGCTCTTCAATAGATGTTGCTTAGAGTCACACTTGTCTACTTTTTCCCCTTCTGGCTAAGAACACCAACAAATAATTAGCTGGTGTTCAAGCTGCCATCTTGACTCTGGAACATTTTTCTTTTACCCGAATATGTTAAGATATACTAGGGGAATAGGAAATTCTTATTATTTCAGTAGACCTCAACCCACAATAAAGTGGGCAATAAAATGTATCTTATCACTTTGTTTTACATTTGAGCAGAAATAGTGATTATCCTCCATTCGGTTACAACATTAAATGCTCACAAATCTACTTTGCTCATTCACTTCACATGTGGGAAATAAATCAAAATATCATGTGAATGAACTTCAATATAGTTTTAAACTTGACCTGTGAACTTGATATTACAATGGATTAAATTTCTTCACATTATATTTTTCCATAATTTTTTCCCACCAAAATTGCAAGATAGAGGGCAAGAAGATGTGGTAGAGAACGTGTCCTAGTTAACCACCACTTTAGGTAATCATCAATAAATTCTGAGATACAAGTTAATGAGGAAGTGTGGTCCACTCAGTGTTACAGAGTGAATTCCTGGCACATTTTCCTTCCTTGCAGTGGTGCCTTGCAGTTTAAAGGAGTAGGATGTTGGGACAGAGAAATAGAAAGAGGAGGAAGAGAGAGTTCTAGAGCAGATAAAATATGGACTTGACATTTAGGGTTCCTTTTCTTTCAAGTTTTAGAAGACTGAGCACTTTTGGCCCCCCAGAATGTCTGGGTGGTTGACGAAATTCTAACTGTTCGATCTATGTGATTTCACCAGGGTTAGAAATGTATTTGTGAGCTAATAGTCCTTATATTCTGCCCAAGGGAAAATGAGGAAAACAGATATGAGGGGAAGGATAATGACAATAAGTAGATGAGATTTAAGAAAGTAAGCAATGACTTGCTCTTCCCTTTCTGAAAAATATCCCATGCTCAGCACCAAAAACTTTAATTTGACCCTTTTTCTATGATGACATTGACAAAGCATGATCCAGCTCATAGAAGCTTCTGGTGGCAGCAGTAATTCCTATTTCAAAGAAGAAACTAGAGAATTATAAAGAAAAAACTTTTTTCCTTTTTTCTTATTCGTATTTTCAGTAGGAGAAAATCTATGCAAAAAGTTAGATAAGTTAGAAATATTTAAGTTAATGTAATAGATACCAAAACTATAAAATCATTGGAATTTTATAACTTAAATTTGCCATCATTTGCTAGTAGGCTCCACTACCCAACGTGTTTGTGTTTCCTCAATGAAAAATAGGTTCTTGCAGGACTTTCATTTATTCCTCAGCCACTAGGAAAATAGAGAATCATGGAATGCTCCAGTAGGAAGGAACCTTTAACATCATCTAATTCAATTTCCTCATCTTCAGAGGTAAGGTAACTGAAACCCAGAGAAGTTAAGTAACTTGCCTGAAGCCAAACAATATCAGTCTTCAAACTCCGTTTCCTGTTCTTTTTCTACCTCTGTCCTACTTTTTATACTATTATCACATGAAAGGTTAGAGTTGGAAGAAATATTAAAGATGGTCTATTTTACCATTTTCTCCTTCCCAGTGTGTCGCTATCAAGCATTTGCTTGAATACCTCCAGTGACAATAAATTCAGTATAAAAAAATTGTAAGGCAGTTTTTACTAATACATTAAATAATTTCTAAGAGGTTTCTAGTTTTCTTTAAATATAAAGGTATTAGAAAAAGTAATTAGTTGACCAATTGCCAAATTACTTTTAACCATTTGATTAAGCTAAGAGCGGAAGTTGTCAACATTAAGATTAATATTATAATATTGGAGAATCCAGTGAAACTGATCAAGTTCAGTAATACATTATAAGGACCCTTATCAATTTGAAAGAGTTCATTTTCTCTCCTAAAGTATGACTTGGGCCCTAGGGTAAAGAGGGCTAAGTTAACAGGATTATTTAATTTCCCATTTTTTTCTTATTCCTAGTCAACATTAACAGTTTCTGTTTCTCTCCTAATTGAACTATGGAAGGAGCAACTGCCTTGGCAACAGATCAATATCTAATTTTTGGAAGTTAATTTTTTTAAAAGAAACTTGGGTTCTTTTAGGGAAAAGGGGCATAATGATGCATAATGAAAAATACTGTAACTATCCTGGCAAATTTTTTATGCGAAATTTCAACAGAATCCATCAATTATAGAAAACGACCAGTAAAAATGTTCAATCAAAAACTCATTTTAAGATACATTGTTAATGAACTGTGTATAATGATGCTTAATCAAAACTCGACATGATCGCATGGGAGAAAAGTTCCACAGGACCTCAGGAGCACTATTGTTCGGAACAAAAGATAATAATAAAACTGTATAATTAATAGCCTACAGTCATGTGGCATTTTCTGGGGAAACTCATTTTCATAACAAACTCTATTGTTTTTCAGAACAGAGGAATTGTGTTCCATAACAGCACTAATGCCGTAAGCAGAAAACATCATTTTTCTGGCTGTTTTTATTTGGCATGGAACTTTTTATGGTTGTTCCACACTAAAGTATAACTAAGATGCAAAATCAGTGAATGAAGCTGCTGACCACAAAGATGGAAAAAATTGAGTTCTGCCTCTATTTTACATCTTCACAATCTAGAAAGGACACACTATCTTTAAAAAAATTTCCAATAAGATATCTGTATCAAATAAATGTATGGAACAGTTGTCTTTTCCTGGCATGACAGTATAATGGTAACAGATAACATAGGCTACTCTAAGATCCTGAGATAGAGTCCTCAAAGTACAAATGAAAATGCTTATGGAAAGTTTAGAATAAGAAATATGGTAGATTGTGAAAGCCACTTTGTTAAACCAAACATTTACTTGAGCAGCTGTGTTAAGGATAGTGTGTGAGTTTAGATAGCTGTCAACCTTCCAACTTCAGTGTACTTATTATTAGCAACAATATTTTGCATTTAATATACATGCAGCTGATATATGGCTCCCCTCCAATGTAATTCTATGCCAATTTTATTAACAGGAAAATAAAATGAGGTATACTTGCCAAGAACATATTGGAAGGCATGCGGTCCATTTATGAAGGTTATCAGTCAGAAATCAGTGTTGCAATATATTACTGCTATAAATTAGGGCTAAGGCCATTGGCTCAAATGCTGATGTATAGTTTATTTTTCCTAAGTATGCATATTAAATATGAGACCTATTTCTTAAAACTAAAATGTATTAATGTCTCCTTTTTTAGCTGCATCCAAACTCAGAATTAAGGACATGGTAAAGCCAATGTATATTTTCAAGCCAATCACTTTAATCAGAGTCCCGTGAAAGTTAGTGTTCAAAAACTCTTTCTATAAAGCAGATGGCCCCTTGATCCAACCGGCAAGAAAATCATAACTGAAGAATGGAAAAATCTTATATTTTCCCATTAAACCTCATAAGCAATATGAGAATGGCTAGTCAATTATTCTCAGAATGGTTACTCATGAAAACATTAATACTGGATACACACAGCACTTACTCAGAAAGACTCTTCATTGAGAGCAGAAAACCATGGACAAAACCAATCCCAGTGACTCTGAATTGTCAAAAACAAAATAAAATAAACAAAAGTTAGAGTCTGTGATTTCCTCCAGAGAGACCCTGATTTTGTGTGTGTGCGTGTGTGTGTATATATATATATATATAACATTTAGGCTCATATATATTATATATATATATAATTTAGGCTTTCCCTGAAATATCTATCTATATATACAATATATACATGTACATATAAATGTATATGTAATACATATTAATCTATACATATAGATTTATATATTTCCCTGAGGTGATAGATAGATAGATAGATAGATAATCAATCTCAGGGAAAGCCTAAGTCTTAATCAAATGTCTGCAGATAGGATCCAAACAGATACTCTAATCAACTAGAGAAGGGGAGAAGGTGAACAAAGAAAGAACCAGAAAGACAAGCTGAAGTAGGAAAGACTTACTGGTGAACGCCGCCTTTTAATGAACCCCTCATTACTTCCAAGTAGTTCCACTCAGAACTGCCATTTCTAATCTATCTACAAGGAAATGGGTGAGGATCCTTATAAGAGCCCTGTCTCTCCTGCAGACACCTTCTAAAAGCAGAGTAGGTTCAGGTTTTAGTAAACCCTCTGTTTTGGACCAGAGGGTGAGTCAGTCAGGAGACAGAAACTACACCAACCAATCTGAACAGAAAAATTTTACATAAAGAATTATTAAATAGGCAAAAGAGGAATAATACTTAAAAGGGGGTAAAGAGAATCCTAAGGATTACTGAAAGAGCAGATGAAGGGACTAGCTGCTACTTGTAGAAATGAGAGAGAATTCTCAAGAAAGAAGCAAACTTGGAAGTCCCGATTCGTCTCTCCTCAAGACTGAGATGTAGACCTTGTTGGAGAGGGTGCTGCTGCAGACCCCTGGAAGACACTGAAGTTCACGGAGGTACCACAGGGTGGGACTGTCAAGCAGAAGACAGCCCGCTGGAGTGCCAGAGAAACTCGCTGGGGGTGGGCACTGACATGGGTGAACACTCATGAGTCTCCCTGGCTGCACTGTCAAGGAAGCTGCCCACTGGAGTGCTGGTACTCATTGAAAAGCCCCTTGCTGACGTGCCTGCAAAACTCACTGAGAAGATGCTGGCTAAAGTGCCAGGAAAACTTGCTGGAGAATGTGTATCATTTGGTCTGTCACATGAAGGTACACATGAAATTACCTGCCAGCCACTGCACTGTAGAAGCAAGAAGAAAGGCAACAGAACCAGGGATGCATGCTGAGTCCCTCTAGCATCCTCTACTGATAAAGCTTAACATGAAGCTAGTTGGCAAAAGAGAAATCTGTATAGGATCCAGATTCAATATCAAAAAACAGTGCAAAGGAGAGTGGGTTTGGAGTGAGACGGCAATAAATTGATAATTGGCATATGGGGATAATGAATCTGGGAAACAAAATTCTAAGTCTAGTCTTCTGAATCCTATCTTTCCAAATCTTCAAGTTACTGGGGTTATCTTCACCGAAGATAAATCAGGATGGCCAAACTTCATGAAATTAAAAGACTAAAGTTTGAGACTAGGAAAACAGTGTAGGGAACAATAAAAAAAAAAGCAAAAAGCAAAAATCTTGAAACAATAGGGACATTGGTTGTTATCCATGACTTTGATGACACAGAAATGACTCTGGAAGAAGACAAGCCACTCACAGAATGGAGATACTAGGTCTCAGGGTGAGAACCAGAGTCAGCACTTTCAGGAACCTGGGAGAGAGCATTTGTGCCCTAGGTAAGTTTCTTGTCTCGCACTATACCCAGACCTTTTAAGTCTATAATTATATGGCTCCCAATTTTCACACTGTTTCCCAGCAACTGACAACTGTGTGCATGTGAACATGTGTGGGTATGTATTCTACTATTTGCCTTAACTGTTAAACAATGACCTATGAATTGAAATGTAAAGGGTATAAGTATTTGAAAGTGTGTGTATGCCCCAGTTCTAAATTTCAAGAATATTAAAATAGATGACCAAACAACAGTTTTAAAAGAAAATGGATATTAGGTGTCAAAATAACACAGGTATATTAGCCCTGCTGGTACAGTATCCAAGTATGTAAATTAATTCATTGGGAAGGAATGTTAACCAATGATATTGTACTCTAAAACTTAAAGACTGCTGGAAATGAGGAGAGTAATTGGTAAAAGATTGATAGACTTTCAATGTTTCCTAGTGCCAGTTCATAGATTCTGAATTTCATGGGTTACAAAGCGTATTATAAGTTCATGTTGGATAACTATCTACAGAACCAGCCTAGGCTTAATTTCAAATCCTATAAGCAAGGAAACATCAAAGTGGACAGACATGGAGTGACAGTACCCATCCAAGCTTTCCCTACAGGCCTGTTGACCCAAATTCCCCCTCCCCTCTCCCACCCAGGCTCGTCTTCTGGGATATTATTCTAGAGCCTCTGGAGCATTGTTATAGCTTTAATAACTCAGAATTGAGGGAAAGATCTGTTAGAAGGGAGGGGGAAGGCTATGGCTCTTGAGTCAACACAAATACCTGTGAGCAGCTTGAGGAATTTTCCTCAAAATGTAGGAATTTATCCAGAAAAGATTAGGAGGTCTGAGAAAACAATGGATCTGATCATAGAGCAGAAGAGGTACTGAATGGGAGACATTCTCTAGGGAAGGGCTGCAAAACCTTTAAGGTCCATATAAGGGGATCATGTCAAAATGCACTCTGATGAAGTACGCCTGGGGCACAGACAAGAGTCTACGTTTCTAACAGGGTCCCAGGCGATGCTGCTGCTGCTACTTTGTAGACCACATTTTGAAGAGTAAGTCTCTTGAGAGGATTGGTTCTCAACCACAGGTGATATTGCCTCCCCAGGGACATTTGGTAATGTCTGGAGATATTTTTGGTCATCATAACTGGGAAAGTGCTATCAGCATCCAGAGGATAGAACCAAAGATGTTGCTAAACACCCTACAATGCACAGGGCAGCCCCACAGCAAAGGACTGTCTGGCCCAAAATTTCAATGGTGCTGACATTGAGAAACCCTACTAGAGAGAACTTTCTCTGAAGGGTTTAACTTTTGAGTGCTTTTCCCCTAGAAAATGGATAGAGTTTTGGTAAATGTCATATTTAAAGGAGAATTTAACATACTCTTCCTAAGTCACTGCTATGTTCTTTAACTTCCCTAGATTTTCAGTAAACATATATTCCCATGCAACTTTGTTTGGTGATATATTAGAGATCAGCAGAAAAAGAGACAATAAAGGAGGCAAGGACATTTCACAGGTAAAAACATCAGCTCAGAGAAACCAACAGAATAAAACTGCTGGCAGTAACAATGAGCAGTGGATAAAGAAGAGCTTTACAAAGCAGACAAGAGTCCATGAGTTCCCAACAAAGTGAGAAGTGGACCCCAGCAGAAGGGAAGTGTTAGAGCTGGGCATGTTATTCAAAGGACAGTCCAGGAATTCTGATTCTAAACCTCCCATTTGTACCAATAGGAAGTACTAAGAAATATCTCCTTTTTCCCAGATATGTATGATTTGGAATGCTAATGTGAAATACTAATGAACTAGGCTATTAGTCAGTCAATACCAAGTGGTTTGTTAAGGCCAGTGCCCACGGTTCACGGTGTACCAGGTTAAATGTTTTGAAAATGTGCACAAACATATATATGTGTGGTTATTTGGTAGTTTGGTAAGAATGGTGAGAGGCTGCCTGGAAATGGAGAAGGAGATTGATAATAGTGGAACTCTCTGGCATATAGAACACACCAGATCATGAAAGTCATTCATGTCAAAGGGCATTTAATCTTAGGTTTCCAAGTAGGGAAGATATAACTCAAGATGGATCAGGATACATCAGTAAAAAGTCCAGCAAACTTTACAGGAAAATCAGAATAGGGTGAAAAACTTGTAACAAGAACATTCTTAGAAAGGAAATTCCCTTCATGTTTCCACAAGAGAGGGTTTCTCACTCTGCATTAAGAACACCTTAAACATCTCCTTCAGAAACAGGCCATTGGCATTAAGTGCAGCTTCTTTTCCCATGATACCAAACTAGATGATCAACAGGTAGACAGCCCTTGATTTCCTTCAAGACAAGCAAGAGTGAATTGACTTTCAAATCTCATCTTGGAGAACCAGACAGGAAGTGCAATAAACATGAAATATTTTCATATGACATATGAAAATGTGGCTTCACTACACTGAGGATATAAATTGGAAAAGAAATTTTCAATAAGCAGGTTAAGTTATAATTAATAAGGAGTGGAATTTTGCATGAAGAAAGAGCCACTGGCTCTTGAACTTGGTGGCTATAATGGCCACCTTATCGAAGCTGGGTTTCAAAAATGAAAGCTTAGGCCAAAGATGGTAGGTAGCCCCAGCCATTCAAAAGTTGCAACTGGGTAGATAAAATTCACCCTAAGAAATTAGTCACTGCCCATCCAACCTGCACTCCCTGACGATACCAAATCCAGAGCCTTATCCATTTAAATATTCTCATTTACTTGGTACTCCATTGTCTCAGATTTGCCCATTTGACCTTGGCTGTCTCTTGTTCCAGCTTTGCAGATAACTTATCTCTTGCCACATTTCCTTGACCTCTATCAAATTTGGAGTTCTAATCCCTTCTGATGACTCCAGTTTGCCCACCACAGCAGTATCATACTCACAGGACTGAGGAGAAGCAGCTTCTGAAAGAAAGTAGTTGTATGGGAACTTGAAAGAAAGTAAACCCATACTTTTCTTATTCCTTTCTTATGTCGCCAATGATGTGTAACCTGTCTGCCTTCCCTACATTTATCCAATTCACAGTATTCCCAAAGGTGAGAGGGGGAATGACATGTATGAAATAAAGTGTTAGGATCCTCCCCCAAGCTTCTGCAATTGCCAATCTATCTGTCTAAAATACCTTCTACTCGACTCTGCTTCCCTCCATATAATGGCTCAGACTTTGGAGTCAAGGACTAGATATGGTATGTTGGGCAAGTAAACCTCATCTATAAACTGAGACTAATAGTCCCTGCCTCATAGAGTTGTTGAGAAGATAACAACTGTAATGAATGTAAAATGCTTTGCCTTGTTCAGGAAATGTAGGAGGCATTGCCGAAATGAACGAATAAGAGAACGGCCAAGTAAATTGGCCGTGCTTGACAGAAATTGCCACTGAGTCTTTAATCATAATATTACCAATAAAAATGATGGCCAACTATGTGTCAAGTACTGTTCTAGATCATTTCATTCTCACAGCAATACCAAGAAGTTAGCATCATTAGTATCTTTTTACAGATACTAATACACTATGCCCTGTGCTAGGTGTTGGTGATGGCTCATCCCTCCTAGGGGTTACAGTCAGCCTGTTTGATAGAGCACAGATGCTCTGCTGTGTCTCTTCAGGCCCCTTAATGCAGAGTGGTTCAAACAGAAGGCACAACCAATTTAATATGTAGAAGAAAAAAAGAGACAGAGGAAGGAAGGAAGGAAGGGAGGGAGGGAGGAAATAAAATGGAATGGAATGGGAAAATTAGGGAATCTTGCACATAGCTAGGGTAATTATTGTTTCATAAAAATCTTTCATGTGTTTGTATGGGTGTGTGTGTGTGTGTGTGTGTGTGTGTGTGTATAACGTATCTCAATGTAAAATGTGTTAAGTGTTGGTCACCAACAAAAAAGGTGAAAGTCTCTGCCTTAACAAGCTGCACACCATCTACATAATCCTCCCTGAGCTACCTGTGGCAACGCTTTTCACATGAATGGTGTTCAATTTGTCTAACAGGTAGCGTTTTGTGCTTAAAACACAACTTAATGGGGGAAAGTTGTAACGCCATCCCACATATTGCCTAAGTTCTGACATCCAAGTAGTCATTTAAAAGTTGTATTGCTGACGAAATTAAAAAGACACGTTGCTTCCCTCTAGAAGCCTACCCTCAAAAGCAGATATTCCCACAGATGGCCAGGAACATTTGGGGGCTATCAGATTGCTGTAACAGAAAAGCAGTGGGCTCTCTTTCCTGGCCTTGTTTCACATCCCAAGCCTGCTGGGCTTGATTTATTCTGTGCATGAACATGCATACGTCTCCCATAGATTATGTGCTCCATATCAAGAGATGCAGGGAGGAAAAAAGCCATATATTTGCAAGTGCTGTAGCTTTCACACGAGGCACGTTTTTCACTGACATAGGTTTCATCCATAACTCATTGTGAGACCAGAACGTGTTCATTGTCACTGTTGCCACTGTTATATTCTGTAACAAATTCTCCCAAATGGTACCCCTTTTCTATTTTCTGGCATCAATGTTTGGGAAGAGAAAGTAAGGTTGTCTCTCTTTTGTCCTAATTGTTTTTTGTAGACTTATTTAGGTCCACGTCAGGGTTGCTATTTTCAGCCATCACCTTTTTCCTCCCAAGGTTTTTATTATTTACCCACAGTAACCAAGGGTGATGATTATTTTCAATTCCAGGACTCATCACTCCTGCTCCTCCTTTTTTCACCATTACATTTGATTCTTTCTGTACCCTGCAGCATCTTATGAAATATAAAATATAATGAAACATTCAAACCATTGGCATTCCCCTTATGGATTTTCAGAGAAGCATCAGCATGCACTCCCTTTAGCTCTCATTTCAACAGTTACCCTGGTACTCGGACAACATTCTCAGAACAGCAAAGCAGATCCACCTGAAACCTATTTTCATCCTTGTCGCCAGCATCAACAGCATCATTCTACTTCCACTTTCACGGTGGATTATACAAAAGCCAGATTAGCTGCACTAACAACCATTCATTCTGAAGCCTGCCTCCCCTTCTGGAACTGTCCTGTTCTAGGTCAGCCTTAGAGGGAGAAAGCCAGGAGGTGGGCAGTAGCAGAGGGAGGAGACTTAGCTCCCAGGGATATGTAACATGTTTATGTGCTCTCTCTGAATTTCCTGCTATGACTCGTAGATTTTCCCAGGGATGAATAATTTCATAGTAAAATTAGTGTGCATGCACGTGATATTCAGCAAATTTAAAAACAACTAGTACAAAAATTAAAATGGAAAATTCCTCAGTTCGTGTCCTGGCAATAACCTCATGACCTGGTGCTTGGGGACATTTGTCCTCCTTCTGAGAGTGAAGGCTGTGTCCTTCTCAAACCATAAATGCCTAGGAAGTTATATGGGTCCTCTCTAGAGATAAGGTCATTTTGTAACCATTTTGTAACCGAAAGTGGGGTCCGGCTGCTCACCGTTCAAAAGCCAATAAAGAGGCAAGTTTGGTGGAAAGGAAAGTTTGCTTTATTTTGGATGTTGGCGACAGGTGGGGAGGGCAGACTCCTGTCCAAAGGCCAACTCCGCCCTGACGATCAGTGGGCAAGAGCTTTTCTAGACGGAGGGGGCCACATGTGGAAACAGCACAGTCAGCTCCTACAATCATCTTGAAATTGGTCAGCAGTGGTCTGACCAGGGTCATCTTGATTGTTTTAAGTATAATTAATCTTCAGTTCAATGGTTGGTTTGTCCCCATTTCTTTGAGGCCAGTTCTCAGAATTGTGGCAACTTATGTCATGGCTACAGTCTGGTCATCATGTAGTTGACTTCTTTCACCTGGTGAGGGTTTCAGTAAGACAGCTCACGGGATATAGCTCAGAATATTATCTATAGCCCTTGAGGAGGGACTAAAGGTCCTTGACTTTGCTTAATGACTAAACTATTATTATTTAGTCTTGTTGGATTATTTTCCTTTGTTTTTGCATTTTCTCACTTCTCTGATTAAATCTATTCTTTGGCTAAAGTTTTTCCACAGACAAAAGGCAGGCAGAGGACATGGGGTGAAAGACCATAGGACCATTTCAATTTGTCAGAGGCAGGATGGTGTAGAGAACAGAAGAAATATCAGGAGCCAGGGAACTCCCATGTTTGAGATTATTTCTGCCACTGCAGTGTTGTTTCACCTTGAGGACCTTCAGTTCCCCTGTGTATAAAGGAAGAATGGACTTTTCTACTAAAACGCTGGGATCTCAGCTACCGTCCCATGGTCTCAGGCCTCTCCCTCAGCTTTCAGCCACAATGAAAATGTTTGCAGAGCCTAAGCTGGTATGCACCACTGCCCTTGTCTCACAGTTCCTCTTACTTTCTCAGAAAAGAAAGCCTTACTTTACTTGCTGCATTCCTGGCTGGTCTGTGGGTAGCAGGGATTTCCCAGTAGCCCCCAACTATGTTACAACATTTCATGTGGCCATCCAGGTGACCTTCCAGCAGTTCATCCTTCAGGGTGGCTTGAGGTTGCCATGAAGGACTCTGCAGATGGTGTGATTTTCCTTCAGGACTGGCCATTCGTGTCACTGAAGGCAGTACAGGGTCTTAACACTCACCCGTGTCCTTCGTAGCATTTGAACTCCCTCCCTCATTACCTGAAAGAGTTCACAATTTAACACCTCCAGCCAGTTTGTTCATCCTCATTTTTTTTCCTAGCCAGAGTTGACTGATAACACAGAGCATGTCTCCACAATTTTTCAACCAAGCATCTTAAGATTCAGAAACAGTCAGCAGCCTTTTTTTCTGACCAGGCTGCTGCCAAATCAGTGAGAAAGATTGAGGCCAGAGCTAGAGAGAGAGTGGGACAAGAGTGAGAAAGAGAACAGAGTAAGTCAGAGGGAGGAGAGGCGGGAGGAAGGGGAAAAGAGAGAGAGAGAGAGTGTGTGCTCTGCCCTACTTGAGTTTCAGTGTTCATCCTTGCCACCGCTCATATGCAACAGTTCAAGCATTCTTTCAATAAATTCCTCTTCTACCTAAGAAGGAACTATTTGGATCTGTTTCTTGCAACTAAAAGAATCCTAAACAAAACATAATCCGGAAGAGATCCTAAAATCATCTTGTCTAAAAAGCCACTCAGTGCTTGGATTTCCTCTACCAAGTATTACAGTGAACGCCATTTGTGACAGGGAACAACCACTTCCTAAGGCAACATTTTCAATCAACTCCAGCGATTATGATTAAATTATTAGACCAAACTGAAGCCTTTCCCATGGCACCTTCCTCTTATCAGCCCTCGAACCACCTCTTAGACAAAACAAATTTACTTTCCAAATGGGAGTCTTTTAAACATTCCAAGGCAGTTAAAATGACATCTCTCACTTAAGGTGTTAATGTTTGTTTTTTTCGCGAGCCCCGAATATCCAATTTCTTCCTCTCTTTCTCAGATGATGCCTTTTTAAAATCCCTTCACCTTCCTGACCACAGTTTTCTGACTACCTAATGGTATGGATCCCAGAACTGGACACAGTATTCCCAGTAGGGTCTGAGCAGCAAAAGAAAACAGACTTCTCTCTTTCCCTGAGTCCAGGACTATACTTCGGGCTAACTTTGCACTCACTTTTTGACACTCACAAACTTATTGAACTTACTGTCGACTAAAATTTCTAATTGTTTTTTATTCATGCTACACATATGTTCCTACCTTCTCAGCCTTGTGCTTATGAAGTTGGCTTTTAGATCCAAGTGTTAGATTATATGTACTGTTCCTACAAACTTTCATATCAAATTCAGTGAATCAAAAATTGAGGATGGGGCTTCCCTGGTGGCGCAGTGGTTGGGAGTCCGCCTGCCGCTGCAGGGGACACGTGTTCGTGCCCCGGTCCGGGAAGATCCCACATGCCGCGGAGCAGCTGGGCCTGTGAGCCATGGCTGCTGAGACTGCGTGTCCGGAGCCTGTGCTCCGCAACGGGAGAGGCCACAGCCGTAAGAGGCCCGTGTACCACAAAAAAAAAAAAAAAAAAAATTGAGGATGATGATGAAAAAGTTCTAGAGGTGGTTGGTGGTTGATGGTTGCACAACAATGTGAATGTACTTAGTGCCACTGAGCTGCACACTTAAAAATGATCAAAAGAGTAATGTTAATTATACATATTTTACTGCAATAAAATTTTTTTTAATTTGAATATGGACTGGATATTATGAACTTAGGGAATTGCTATTAATTTTCTTAGGTATGATTGTTAGAGTGATAGAGAAGGATGTATTTTTAGAAGATAGGGACGTAGTTAGCAGTCAGATTTTATGAGGTCTGCAACTTGCTTTCAAATTGTTAAAAGAATAAATATTTAGAAAGATAGGTAAATAAAACCGATAAAATATTAACGATGGTTTAACCTAAGTACTCAGTACCTGAGTATTCATTATAGTATTCTTTCAACATTTTTCATGTATGGAATTTTTCTTATCAAAAAGTTGGGGAAAATTGAGCCCAATATTTTAGCTTGTTAAGATCATTTTGAACTATGAGTCTGTCATTTTTGTTATACCTCTGGCATTTGTGTGACTACAAGCTAAATAAATATTACCCATATATCTTCATTCCAGTCATAAACAAAATTGCTGAGGAGGACGTAATTGAGGACTTAACACTGGGTTAGCCATGAGGCATCTTGCTCCAAGCCCACATTGGCTCATCCATCAATGCCTTTATATATGGTTGTTCAACAAGTTATGTACCCATTTAATTATCCTGGGTCCACATCGAATTTCTCCATCACTCTACCAGAGTATGGAAATGACACACACTGCTGGCTTCTTTTTTGAAGTTCATGTTAATTATGCCACTGCAAGCAGCGCATCATGATAGAATGACAAGCCTGAACTTTGGAGGCCAAGCACCTCCCTTTAAATCCCCGCTGGGCCACTCAGCAAGTATATAACCCTGGATAAGCTTAATAATCTTTCTTCATCTCTAAATTGGAACAAGATAAAGTGGTTGCAATGATTAATTAGATTTTTGTGTTGGTCTAATACTGCATCCCAGGCAAGGTGCCAGGTGCTGGATATGAAGCACAGACTGTGGTCTGGGGAAGGTACAGAGTCATTGCATGTTCACCCCCCGCCCGGGCCCTGGTGAGAAGATGCTCCTCAGAAGGAGCAAGTTCTTTACCAGCTCTTCTTTAGCAGAGAACAAGGCCTCTATACGGGTGACCAGGGATCTGTGATGAGGAAAAGAAGGGAGGACAGTAAGACCAGACCATGTCATGTGATGCCCCGAGGGGCAGGAGGGCATCCTGGCCCCAGGATATGGCCTGAGAGTCTCGGACGATTGGAAGTTACAACAGGAGGGCAGAGAGGTGGGAAGAGCCTCCAAAGAAGCCTGCACTCATTTCCTAATCAACTCTCAATCTGCCTGAAGCCGTCCTTTGCATAAACACAGTTTAAACGATGTTATCACTTATGCAAAATCTAAAAAATTATCACAAAGGAGAAATATAACAAAGCAGAAACAGATTCACGGATACAGAGAACAAACTGGTGATTGCCAGTGGGAAAGGGAAAGCGGAAGGGACAACATAGAGGTATGGGATTAGGAGATACAAACTACTATGTATAAAATAAATAAGCTACAAGGATGTATTGTACAGCACAGGAAAATACAGCCATTATTTTGTAATAACTTTAAATGGAGCACAATCTATAAAAATATTGAATCACTATGTTGTACCCCTGAAGTTAATATGATATTATAAATCAACTACACTTCAACAAAAAAGTCTTATGTGTCACTTCCTTATAAAATCCTCCAGAAAACTCCCTCCCCCTGCCACCCCACTGCCTTCAGGATAGGGCCCAGAGCACAGCTTAGAAATTTCTTTGGGATCTGATGCTCAATAACCCTTCAGTCTCACCACCTTCAGTCCGATTTTTCAGGTACTAGGAACTAACTTGCAATTGCCTGAACAGCTGTGTGCTTCTGCACCTTCCTGGGCCTGGGAAGCCTCCCCAACTCCCACCCCCCACGCCCCACCCCATCCTCAGCTTCACAGCTACCTTCTACTGCCCTCCTTGGGAACTTCCCCTAACCCCCAGGCTTCTGTGCCAAGTTTATCGATTCTATGCAAATTTACCATTCTATGCAATAATTTTCTGTGTAACCCAAATATTCGCCACCCAAGAGTTCCGAAGTCCTCATTCCCTCTGGAGTATCACCTTTTTCCTTTAATACCTACATAAGATGGCTCAGGGGGAAAGCCCCCCGCAGTCTCCTCTATTTGCTTGCATTTCCAAGGGGCTTATATCCCCGCCACTGCTCACTCTGATTTCCTGTTCCCTTTCACTGTCCTACCTCTGTGAGCTACAGGTCTCTTTCTAGCATTTCACCCCCAGAACAGACATTTCCCTTTCTTCTGTGTGCCTCTAATTTACCAGGAATACAGGACTGTTGCACATAAAAGATTTTTTCAAAATAATGTCATAAATAATAGGAGATAATTTCCAGCCCGGGGCAGGAAATAACTTTACATCCCAGTTCCTTGAAAATGGCTTCTCTCTCCCTAGAACCCAGTCCGCCTGCCATATTGGGCCCCTCTGCTTCCAAAATGCTTCCCACTCCTCCCCCTGCTTTATTCCAAGTCCTGGAGGCCAATATGAAAACCCCAAATTCCTGACATTTTATTATCCAGATCAGTTTTGCTTTTCTGTCCAAATCTCTACCATCACACTACCCCCTTAGAGACCTTATGTTTTATAATTTAAAACAGTCCATTCTAGAATTTTCCTAAACATGGATTTTTTTTCCCTCAAAGAACCTCTGTTGGTTCAAACCTCCAGCAGCACTAGTTAATTTGTCATCTCCATCATGAAACTGGAAGATCCCTGAGGGTTGGAACTCTTGTTTGGATCACCAGCACCCAGCACAGTGATGGATGGGTGACAGATTCTCAGTAAATGTTTGATAAACCAAGGAAGGAAGCAGAGAAATACATCTCTAATGGTGGAATTCAAATCATAGGAACTTTTCCTACACTTCTGAAATTGTATAGTGTCACTTCCTACTTAAAACTCCTCCAGTGAGCCCTTTGGAATAGATGACCTTCCAGCATGCCCTTTCTGCTTTCTTCCCCCATGTGTCTATAGGGGTAGACCCTCCACTTGTCCACAGATATAACCCACATTCTCCAATATTTGTTTTATTAATAATAAAGTTGATAGTTTAGTCACATTCCAGCAAATATCAACTTCATCAGGAATAATGATCCTTCGGTCACATTCTCCAATATCAATTTAACAGTAATAAAGTCGATATTTTGGTCTTAAAAAAATAATTGTTGCTCTTCAGCAAATGGCATCCCACTACACTAAGAATAAAATTCCCATTCTGTGCCATGCCATGGCCTACATGATCAGACCAGGTCTTTCTCTCCAACTGCATCTCCTTCCACTCCTCCCTCCCCATACTCTCTTCCTACCTCAGAGACCTCTTTAAACTCATTTCTGCTTTAGGCCTTTGCATTTGTTCCTGCATCAGCCACCCTCCAACCCCCCACTGCCAGCTGACTTCTTTCTTGTCTTTAGGGTCTCAGCTCTAATGTCACCACCCCAGAGGAGTCTTTCATTATTACCCAAGCCTCACACCACCTCATGACTTTTTATCACATCATCCTATTTTATTTTCTGTATCACACATATCATGACTTAAAATTATCTTGTGTGTTCAATAACTTATTTCTTCTTATTTTCTACTCCTTGTCCACTACCAATGGAATGTCAACTCCATGGGAGCAGAAGCTTTATCTTTCTCTATTTTCCCAACACCTAGAATATGACCTGGCACACAGTAGGTACTTAATAAAAAACTGTAGAATAGATTGAAGAATAAATGAATTAAAGAATACTACCAGTGTTGGCCTAATCTACTCATAGTTTACAGTATTAGGAATTCCAGGAATAACCTGAAGAACTATGTCTGCTTCAGAAACAACTTATTTACATAATTCAAGTAGTAACAACTAGTGCTCTGTGCTATACTTATAAAGTCTTCCCATGTCTACCCAGCTACACTTTCCCATAATGCACAATAATCTTAAATTTTCCCATCAATACACACTAATTGATATCATCTTGGAAAATATGGCCACTTTTTTGTAATTCTTCACAGTCTACATTTGAATGAAAGATGACACAGACAGTGACATATAAAGGCTCCAAGAAGCACACAATACCAGACAGTTGATTCATTTCCCACATCATCTGCTCCACTCTTCTTTCAGACTCCTCTTTAGGACTTAATTAGAAATTAGTCTTTGCCTGGGTAAAAGCTTGGATTGTTTTTTACATGGCCTGTTTTAAAGACATGCTCTCCAGATTCCTTGTCCAGTGTCAGAGTCCAAAATAGACTGTCCCCATGGGGAGTTCCCATTCACTCCATAGAACCAGTGCTCAATCTAGGTCACAGTATAAAATGTTCCCAATTCCCACTTTCTTTTCCTGGTGACCTCTGGTTATATTTTCAGGCTCTATTTGCTTCCCAAGCTTCATCCATATTACTGTTACTCTTCTCTGTCTAAGCTGTTTCCCCTCCATCTCTTTATCCTTCCCTCTGCCCCCCAATTCCTAGACCCCTGGTTGAGATCTGATTCCCTCAAGTTTCCAGGAAGAAAGTTTATAGTCATTACCATCACCAAGGTAGCTTCTCTGATTAGTTACACTTCTCCCAAGGGTTTAGAACAGGCAAGTAAACCTTGAAGATACTATGCTGAATGAAATAAGCTAGTCACAAAAAAAGAGAACTACTGTATGGTTTTGCTTATATGAGGGACCAATAGTAGTCAAACTCATGGAAACAAAGTGTGTGCCCAGGGCTAGAAGGCAAGGGAGAAAGGAGCAGTTGTTGTTTAATGGTTATATAGTTTCCCCATTCCCCGAGATGAAAAAGTTCTGGAGATCTGCTTCACAAACAGTGTGAATATACATAACTGTACTGAAAGGTACACTTAAAATTTTTATGTTATATACATTTTATCACAATTAGAACAAAACAAGCAGTAAATTGCTGTAATTCCAAGCAGTATTCCCAAGAACGGACACTTTCCTATCATTTTCGTCTTCCTTTCAATCTCTAGGAAGTAAGCCTCTCTCACAATCTACCAGGGTACCCTCTGACTTCAGTAGTCCCCTTCCCTGCACTGTGCCCATCATTTTAACCATGGAGTACACTATTTCACTTTGGAGTCGTCTATTACACTTTGGATTTGGATGAATCTATTTAATCACTGCTCCTTTATCCTTCATTCCCCTTAAATTCCTTTATCCCTCTGTGGAGCTTAACTCTGCTTCTATAAGCACATGTGCAAACAGCCTTCTTCCTATTTGCATTTCACTTCCACCCACAGCCAAACCTTCTCCCAAGCTGCACTCTAAACTCAGAACAGCCTCCCTATCTAAACTCATCTACTTTTCTCCCTCCCCTTACTTAAATAGCTCATAAAAGCCTGTTTTTCATAAAGTCTTTCTAGAACAATTAATATTATATATTTTATAGTTTATTTCCCAATAGCTTCCAAAAAAGAATTTATGGCAATATATGATCACTGGGAAAACATTATTCTTCTTATATATGACACAAATTGTATCTCACCCACTGCACTTATCTCTCTGACTTAAGTAATTTAAAATTTTCACTTGATTCTATTCTTAATATTTATTACTAGTACTACTATAATCCCATATTAAACATTTTGGAAGACACTGGAAATAATAAATACCACTTATTATAAATATTTACCATGTGTGAAGTACTTATACCATGTACTACGAAGTATCTCATTTTCATAATAACCCTTCAAATTTGGGAGAAAGAATTAAACTACTTCATCATATATCTCCCAACTTAAAAAAAAAGAAAGAAAACTGTGTTAATATTTAAAATACAAGTTGACAGTAGTGTCTGGATTAGACTTCTGGAGGACATAGTTTCCCCTGTTTTGCTATCATTGTGTTTAGTATCTAGTACAGTTGTGGGCACATAATGAACACTCATTTCATATACTCATTCTATATCTGATGGATGAATGAATAAATGATTGAAGAAAGTTTTTTGAGGTTACATAAAGGGTAGATCCTAAAATTGGGGTTTAATTCAGCCCTCACATACATGAAAGCTAATGTTTTTATTTCTTTTTCTTCTTTTCAGAAGTGAAAGAAGCCCTAGCTCTTTCCATTATCACATTCATTACTGCATCTACACATTTTCACATTGTGATTACTATCTTTAATTTTGCAGTTAATGAGTTGAGTTTAATAATGACTCAAACAGAGGGACCAGACAGGTGAGCTTCCAAAAGGTGGTAGTAGAGTGTCAGTCACATGACCCAAGCTGGAAGGCTTTCAACTACTGGTTAGTTAGCTTATCATAGAGACAAGTAGACTTTATCTCCTTTTAGCTCCAAAAATCATGTTACTAAAAAATTAACTTAACCCATATTAACTATTATAGCAGAAAACATTTTAGATACACTTTTGAAAGGAAAAAAAATCTAAGGTCAAATGTAAGAGCTTCATCACTAGTTCTACCTCTTCAGACAGTCAAAATCACTTCTCAGCAATTTGTTCTCCAATGTAAAGCTTGTTCCATCAAAGTTTCCCTGAGCAGCTTGTTTTTTAGAAGATTTGGTCTCCTCTTTTTCTCAGCCTATTCACTTTTCCAACTCTGCATACTAATGAAAGAGATACCCTCTGTTTACCTTTTCATCTTCCTTTCTCCCAGAGTTTGATCTTTTTATTTATTTGCTTGGTTGTTTCTATGCATCACAAAATCAAAAAGTGGAAGAAATATCTGCAGGGTAGCATGATGTTGCTTAGATAGCTTTTAACCAATCAAAGAATGTATTTACACTTTATTCATGTTAGTTTTCTCCAACCCACTTGTCAAGATTCTATTTCCCCAACTCACAATGAGCACAGCTCATTGAAAGCATGCATGGGCAAATGCCAAGACAGAGTTCCATATTGAAAGGGGTTTTGGAGGTTCACATCAAGGGAGTAAGCTTATTTATTGAGCAAAGTTCAAGATACATCAGAGAAATGAAACAGGAAAAATCAGTATCTACAAAGACCCAGAGAAAAGAAAGATCATATCACTTTCAAGAAGCTGGAAGTAGTTCAGAATGTCAAGATGAACATATGATTTCCATCAGCACCTACTTGTCCACGAACACCTGTTAGTGAAATTTCCATGCCTCGGGTCTCTTGCTGCCACAGCAATGTTTTCTATCATAAACATTTGACCTCCATTGACACAGGGCTGGCACTATCTCAATAACAGCCAGTCTTCCTGCTTGCTAGTGACATATGATCCATGGCTTGGCACTGGAAAATAAAGTGGACTAATAAGTTTCCTTTCTCTTACATTTGAACTAAGAACCACTATGGAAATGAGCAAGATATGAGTGAGAATTAAAATATATGATGAGACAGATACACAGTAAAATCATGAAGGAATGGATGTTTTTAGTGACGAAAAAAGTCAGTTAAGGTGAGAAAAATGTAACAGATATGGAGAAAGCAGCAAAGCATGCTCTTCTAAGAGCTTTTTTAAAGTACAATTTTGTTTCTTGGAATCTGTCCCACAGTTTTACCCTCATAAGCATTAAGAACAAAGCAATGTGGTTAACCTGGCCATGGTCCACTGCATTACCTTTGTTTTTCCTACTACTATTACAGCCATATTCTCAAAGTGCCTCTTCTCATTCCATTGTGCAAATGAGCCCATTTTACAGATTATAAAATTGAGGAACTAAGAAGTTAAGTGACTGGCCCAAGTGAGGCTTTGGTGACCCTTCAACTAGACCTTACATTGTTTTATTCCTTTAGCATAATGTACCTCAATGTACCATGAATGAATCATAGGACTATACATTAAAATCAGTCAGATCTTTCATTTACACTGGCCAGAGATATTTTGCAGCCACTCCCTGCTTCTCATCCTGATTGTCAGTTCCACACCATAAATTATTTACATCCCTAAAAGTATAAAACAACATTGTTAATATTTAGCTTAATGACTTTCTAGTGTGTGCCATTATTCTGGTGCTGCCATTCCATCAAACTTAGTGTAAATGACATTATTAAATTGTACTAGCAGCATAAAATCACATTCTTTAAATTGTGCACTTCAGAATATTTTATTTTAATAAAGTCTTTGCAATAGAATTCTTCCATCACTCACTCTTCTTCACAAAACAAAATTTGCTTTAGGCCTTTAAATGAGGGCCAATTGAAAAATTAATCATAAAATTGCTATAGCAGTGACAAAGTTGCTTTGGAATGCTTTTAAATATTTAATAGACTATTCTTTGTTATAAGCATCAAGTCCTAAAAGTGTGGTCAAAAGAGGAAGAAGCTAAGTAAATATCAATACATACCCTGGTAAATTTCAGAATGGCAAAGGGTTGGTTAAAATAATTTGAAAAATTTTGCTAATTGCTCTATTTGTCTCCTATTGTTGTCATGGAAAAATACATACATAGTTACAAGACACAGACGTACATATACGCATACACACACACACAAGTTCACAGGATTTTTTGTACTTACACATTTGTCCACATTCTCATTATGTTCAATACAAATGAAATATTCTGAGTAGTCTCATCGCTGTTGCTCTCAGAAGTCTATAAAAAGTGAAGTAAAACATGCAACTGGTAAACAATAAACTTTTCCAATCTAGCATATCCCACAAAACCCAGATTTTTAAAATAAGAAAGTGAGATTCCAAATCATGTTCTATTCAGATAACCTAATCAGAGACAAGTCTTTGTGAGTAGGTGGGATTTAGGTTACAGCCTTTGTGTTTTCCAGCTGCATCCTTGCTGAACTTGAAGGTAACAAATAGGTGTCAAAGACATCCAGGCCCCTCCACTGCCGGCATTATGAGTTCTTTGTGATCGTGCAGGAGATGCATTAGCATGACGTTGTAGCTACAGGACTGCAGGGGAACCACAACCCACCCTTTGATTATTGCATTACAGCTGTGGCTGACACTCCAAGGCAGGGAGCCAATGGATAACAAAATACGTTATACAATTTCCCAAACTGCATTAAGAATCCCAAAGGAAGAAAGTTCTGATTGAAGAACGAACCACAGCTGTCCCTTTCAGTTGTCCCTCTGGACTTTCAAGGAAGCAGCTGGTAAACTGGCCTGTCCTCACACTTTCAGTTCTCAGGAACCTGGGCAATAGAGCAATTCAAGTTATTGCTGTTCAGGGAAACCCTGGCTACTGCAGCCCAGATGACCGAGCCAGATATGGTCTTCCTGGTATGGCTTGAGAACCTCAGTATTATTTTAACCCACAATTGCAGATAACCATTTACATATCACTTACTTGGGGGTCGGTAATGATTTTTACTTGGAGAATTAATTTCATTTTCCTTAACACTGAAGCCTCTTGGCTATGGGGGTGAGAGTCAGGAAAGGAGGCTGGAGGATAACTTGTTCTAAAGGTCTGGAGCAAGTTTATAAATTAAAGACACTATTAACCATGCACCTGTCTCTGTCAATTTCTCTTTCTCTCTCAGTCTCCTTCTCTCCCTCTCTCATCAATTCTCTCAGAATCTAAGGCTTCTAAGAATTTTTAATTTTTTAAGAATTTATTACAGATTAAATACACCAAATTGTCCCCCAGAAAGACTGTGCCAAGTGACATTCTCACCAGCAGGACCTGAGCTAGCCCACCTGGCAGCAATCTCGCCAGCTTTGTAACCAGGCTTTCCCCATCTTTGCCAATGTCATAAAGGAATATATTCCTCTCTTTTGTTTTATGAGAACCCATTTTGTCATTAGTTTAAATGATCATATTTGTAAATCTAACATTTTAAAGTGTTTATTAATGTGCTTCATAGTAGTAAATCAACCTTGTATTCTTAGGATAAACTCTAAAGATAATGATGAATGACTCTGTGAATATCTTGCCAGCGTCAGTTTGATCTCTGTTATTTAAGATTTCAACATGTATGATAATCATGGACTTTGGTCTCTGACATCTCTCTGGTAGCTGAGAACTTGAGCATACACCAGTGCTCGGAACACTAGGGGGCCAAACATTGCAAATAGTTATTAGGTGTACAGTGTGGTAAAGAGGAAATAAGGGAGGGCATTTCTTATTTTCAAGTAAATTACAGAAGCTTATAATGCATTTTAGTATATAATACTGTGCTAAAGTACTCTGTTAAGATTGGTTTTATCCATGGTTTATTAAATTTATTTGGCTAAATACATAGAAAATTTTCTGTATAGAATAACTATTAACTTCTGACAGGACATTCGCGTGTTTAACATTTTGAAGACGGCATAGTTTTCTTTTGTTCTATATTTGGTGTTAAGTTTTATGCTAGTTTAACAAAATTAGACCATCTTTTCCTGTTCTCAGAAATTGTTTAAATGTAAAGCACGTAATTTTTCCTTGAAAGTTTGAAAGAATAGTCCTGTGAAATCAATTAGTCTCAGTTATTTTTGTTGATGATTATTATATTGATTTTTTGATTTCTTTTATGGTTATTTATATATTTTGGTTTTCTATTCTATTCTTTTGGAAATTCTTTTTTCAAAAGAGTATCTGTGCAACTAAGATTTTTAAATTAATAGGAAAATTGTATATACACAGTTTAAAAAACTTTGTCACTTCTTGGTATATTCACTTTTATTTACAATATTTTATTAGCATTTTGTCTCCCTTTTTTCAATAAACTTTCCAAAGTGTAAATTTTTCATTTTTTTCCCATTTTATTGAGATGTAATTGACATATATCACTGTATACGTTTATGTGTACAAAATAATGGTTGACTTACTGTATTGTGAAATGATTACCACAATAAGTTTCGATAGCATCTATCATCTCATTTATGTTTTTGATTGAAGTATAGCTGAGTTACAATATTATATTAGTTTCAGGTGTACAACATAATGATTCAATATTTTTATAAATTATACTCCATTTAAAGTGATTATAAAATAATGGCTATATTTCTCTGTGCTGTACTACATATCCTTGTTGCTAATTTATTTTATACATAGTAGTTTGTATCTCTTAATCCCTTGCCCCTATCTTGCCCCTCCCTCTCCCCTCTCCCCACTGATAACCACTAATTTGTTCTCTATATCTGTGAGTCTATTTCTTTTTTTTATATTCACCAGTTTGTTTTATTTTTTAGGTTCCACATATAAGTAATATCATACAGTATTTGTCTTTATCTGTCTTACTTATTTCACTAAGCATAATACATTCTAGGTGCATCTATGTTATAGCAAATGGCGGAATTTCATTCTTTTTTATGGCTGAATAATATCTCATGTGTATACACCACATCTTCTTTATGCAGTCATCTGTCAATTGTCATTTAGGTTGCTTCCATGTCTTGGCCATTGTAAATAGTGCTGCTGTGAACAGTGGGGTACATGTATCTTTTTGAATTAAAGTTTTCCTCTTTTCCAGATACATGCCCAGGAGTGGGATTGCTGGATCATATGGTAACTCTATTTTTAGTTTTGTAAGGAAACACCATACTGTTTTCCATAGTGGCTGCACCAATTTACATTCCCACCAACAGTGTACAAGGGTTCCTTTTTCTCTGCATGCTCACCAACATTTATTATTTGTGTGTTTTTTGATGATAGCCATTCTGAGAGGTGTGAGGTGGTATCTCAGTGTGGTTTTGATTTACATTTTTCTGATGTTGAGCATCTTTTCATGTGCCTGTTGGTCATCTATATGCCTTCTTTGGAAAAATATCTATTCAAGTCTTCTCCCCTTTTTTTAATCAGGTTGTGTGTATTTTTGATATTGAGTTATCTGAGCTGTTTATATATTTTGGATATTAGCTCCTTATTGGTCATTTCATTTGCCAGCATTTTCCTTTATTCAGTAAGTTGTCTTTTCACTTTGTCAGTGATTTCTTTTGCTGTACAAAAGCTTTTAAGTTTAATTAAGTCCCATTGTTTATTTTTACTTTTATTTCTTTTGCCTTAGGAGACAGATCCAAAAAAAATATTGCTAAGATTTATGTCAAAGAGTCTGCCTATGTTTTCTTCTACTTTTAGTGTTTTAGGTCTTACATTCCAGTCTCTAATCTATTTTGAGTTCATTTTTTTATATGGTGTGAGAAAATGTTCTAATCATCTTTTACATATAGCTGTCCAGTTTTCCCAGCACTACTTATTGAAGAGATGGTCTTTTCTCCACTGTATATTCTTGCCTCCTTTGTCATAGATTAATTGACCATAATTTCATGAGTTTACTTCTGGGCACTCTATTCTGTTCTATTGATCTATGTGTCCGTATCTGTGTCAGTACCATGCTGTTTTGATTACTGTAGCTTTGTAGTATAGTCTGAAGTCAGGGAGCTGATACCTCCATATTTTTTCTCAAGATTGCTTTGGCAATTTGGAGTCTTTTGGGGTTCCATGTAAATTTTAGGATTATTTATTCTACTTCTGTGAAAAGTGTCATGAATATTTTCATAAGGATTGCATTAAATTTGTAGTTGGGTAGTATGGATATTTTAACAATATTAATTCTTCCAATGTAAGAACATGGGATATCTTTCCATTTGTATGTATCATTTTCAAATTCCTTCATCAATGGTTTATACTTTTCAGAGTATAGCTCTTTCACCCCCTTGGTAAAGTTTATTCCTAGGTATTTTATACTTTTTGATGCAATTAAATTGGATTATTTTCTTACATTCTCTTTCTGATATTTCATTAATAATGTATAGAAAAGCAACAGATTTCTGTATATTAATCTTTTATCCTGCAACATTGCTGAATTCATTTATTACCTCTGATAGTTTTTTTGTCATCTACAAATAACGAGAGTTTTATGTCTTCCCTTCCAATTTGGATGCCTTTATTTCTTTTTCTTGTCCTATAGCTGTGCTATGTAGAAATGGTAAGAGTGGGCATCCTTGTCTTATTCCTGAATTTAGATGAAAGGCTCTTAGCTTTTCACTGATAAGTGTGATGTAAGCTGTGTTTGTCATAAATGGCCTTTATTATGTTGAGATATGTTCCCTCTATACCCACTTTGCTGAGAGTTTTTTCATGAATGGATGTTGAATTTTGTTAATTGCTTTTTCTACATTTATTGAGATGATCATGTGATTTTTATCCTTCCTTTTGTTAATGTGATGTACCACATTGATTGATTTGTGAATGTTGAACCATCCTTGCATCCCTGGAATAAATCACACTTGATCATGGTGTATTATCCTTTTTATATATTGTTGAATTTGGTTTGGTAATATTTTTTGAGGATTTTTGGATCTATATTCATCATTGACCTGTAATATTCATTTTTTTAGTTTCTTTGTCTGGTTCAAGTATCCGGGTAATGGTGGCCTTGAAGAATAAATGGGGGTTTCCAATCCTCTTATTTAAACTTTTGGGAATAGTTTGAGGATAAGTATTAACTCTTTTTTATATGTTTGGGAGAATTTCCCTGTGAAGGTGTCTAGTGTTGGACTTTTGTTTGCTGGGAGTTTTTCATTATAAACTCAATTTCACTACTAGTGATTGGTCTATTCAGATTGTCTACTTCTTCCTGATTCAGTCTTGGAAGGTTAGATATTTCTAGGAATTTGTCCATTTACTCTAGGTTGTCCAATTTTTTGGCATATAACCGTTTGTAGTATTCTCTTCTGAGTTTTGTATTTCTGTGATATTGCTTGTTATTTCTCCTCCTTCATTTCTTATTTTGTTTATTTGAGTCATCTCTATTTCTTGTTGATGGGCTTGGCTAAATGTTTATCGATTTTGTTTATCTTTTCAAAGAAAACAGCTGATGGTTTCATTGATCTTTTCTATTGCTTTTTTGGTCTCTATTTTATTTATTTCCTCTCTCATCTTTATTATTTCCTTCCTTCTGTTGCCTTTGAGCTATGTTTATTCTTTTTCTAATTACTTCAGATGGTAGTTTAGGTTGTTTACTTGAGATTTTTCTTGTTTCTTGAGGTAGGCTTGTATCACTATAAACTTCCCTCTTAGAACTACTTTTGCTGCATCCCATAGATTTTGGAAGTTGTGTTTCCATTTTCATTAGTCTCAAGGTATTTTCTGATTTCCTCTTTGATTTCTTCATTGACCCATTGGTTTTTGTAAGATGTTATTTACTCTCCATGTGTTTATGTTTTTTCCATTTTTTTTTCTGTAATTGATTTCTAGTTTCATACCATTGTGGTCAGAAAAAATGCTTAATATAATTTTTATCTTCTTAAATTTATTGAGATTTGTTTTATGGTCTAGCATGTGATCTGTCCTGGAGAACATTCCACGTGTACTTGAAAAGAATGTACATTATGCTGTTTTTGGATGGAATGTCCGTGGCTATCTAAGTCCAACTAGTCTATTGTGTCATTTAAGACTATTGTTGCTTTATTGATTTTCCGTCTGGATGATCTCTTTATTGAATAAGTGGGGTGCAAAAGTTCCTAGTATTATTGTATAATTGTTAAATTCTTCTTTTATGTCTGTTAATATTTGCTTTATATAATTAGATGCTCCTCTATTGGGTGCATATATGTTAGTGAATGTAATATCTTCTTCTTGTATTGATCCCTTTATCATTATATAATGCCCTTCTTTGTCTATTGTTATAAACTTTGTTTTAAAGTGTATTTTGTCTGATATAAGTATTGTTACATCCACTTTCTTCTTTTTGCATGATGAATCATTTTCCACCCCCTCTGTTTCAGTCTGTGTGTGTCTTTAGCTCTGAAGTGAGTCTCTTGTAAGCAGCATATAAATGGGTCTTTTTAAAATTTCCAGTCAGCCACCCTATGTCTTTTGATTTAGGGCGCTAAATAAATTTTGGAGCATTTATTCCTATTATTCATAGGTATGTCATTTTGCCATTTTAATACTTATTTTCCAATTGTTTTTGTAGTTCTACTCTGTTCTTTTCTTCTTCTTTTTGTGTCTTCCCTTGTGGTTTGATAATGTTCTTTGGTGGTATGCTTGTGTTCCTTTCTCTCTTGTTTTTGTGTATCTATTGTAGGTTTTGATTTGTGTTTACCAAATCAATTTGATTTTTGGTTGAACTATAACTATACTTGCTTTAAACAAATAGTCCTTTAAGTTCAAAGACATTGTAAAAGATCTACAGTGTTTACTCCCCTCCCTCACATACTGTATTTTTGATGTCATATTTTACTTTTTCATGTTTATCCCTTTACTGATTATTGTAGTTATAGTTGATTTTACAATTTTTTGTCTTTTGATCCTTGTACTAACTTATTTAAATGGTTGATCCTCAGCCTTTACTATATATTTGCCTTTAGTTGTGAGATTTTTCCTTTCCTATAAATTCTTACTTTTTGTTATAGTCTTTCCTTTTCCACATAGAGAAGATCCTTTAACATTTCTTTCAGCATAGGTTTAGTATTGGTGAACATTTTTAGTGTTTGTTGGTCTAAGTTCTTTATCTTTCCTTCAATTCTAAATGACAATCTTGCTGGGTATAGTATCCCAGGTTGCAGGTTCTTCCTATTCAGCACTTTGTATGTATCATGCCACTGCCTTCTGTCATGCAAAATTTCTGCAGAAAAATTAGCTGATATCCTTATGAGCAACCCTTGTATATGACTCTTTGTTTTTCTCTTGCTGCCTTTAGAATTCTCCCTTTAACTTTTTCCAGTTTAAAGATAATATATGTCTTGATGTGGGTCTAGTTAAGTACATCTTGTTGGGGAACCTCTTTGCTTCCAGTGCTTGGATATATGTTTCCTTCTTCAAGTTTGGGAAGTTTTCAGCCATAATTTCATCAAATATGTTTTTTAACCCCTTCTCTCTCTCTTCTCCTTCTGGGACTCCTAAAATGTGGGTATCAGTATGTTTAATATTCTCCCACTGGTTCCTTAAACTGTTCTCACTTTTTGGTTTGTCTTTCCTTTTGCTGTTATGATTAGGTGATTCCATTATTCTATCTTCCACATCACTTATGCAATTGTCTAGTATTACCCAGTCTGCTATTAATTCCTTTTGGTGTATTTTTCATTACAATTATTGTATTTTTTTAGTTCTGACTGGTTCTTTTTTATATTTTTTAGTTCCTTATTAACATTCTCACTGTGTTCATATATTCTTTTCCTTAGTTTAGTTAGCATTCTTATTATTAATGCTTTGAATTCTTTGTCTGGTAAATTGTTTAGTTGTTTTTCCAGCGGGTTTCTCTTGCTCTTCCAATTGAAACAAATTCCTCTGTCTTATCACTTTACTTAACTTTCTCTTTCTCTAATTAAGTGAAATGTTTACCTATTGCAGTCTTGAAGGAGTGGACTTATGTGGGAACATCTCAATACAGTCTGTATGTGCCCAGTGGTTTTGGTGGAAGAACTGGATTTGATGTGAAGACTAGTCACATTTTTCCTCACAGTGTGCTGGCAGCTATTACCTTGGTAGGAGGTGGTGCTGGAGATGAAGGGCCTAGGGCCATAGCCAGGTGTAAGCTGGGGCTTCTCCTCTGCTAGGTGGCTGTCACCACCCTATCAGGGACAATGGTGGGCCTCAAGTTGCTAGAGCAGAAGCCCTGTGGGTCGGGTCTGAGCTTCCTCTGTTCCCTTTAACAGAGGAACAGAGTTCTCTCTCCCTTCTCAACACTGACACCCTCGTCCCAGAGGGGAGCAGTGCTGGAGCAAGAGGGGCTGGCATGGGCACTCAGCATGTGTCAGGATGTGGGCTGTGGCCGTCCAGCCACGGTCAGAGATCCAGAATGGGTCTGATGTGTTGCCTGTGTAAGCATCAATAATGGCTGCCCCTACCCTGCTCAGAATACCACTTTGGGGCTGAATCCCCTCTGTGTCTCACAGCTGAGCTCCCAAGCAGAGATGGAGCATTCCCTCAGCTCAGGTTGGAGAATTCCCTGGAGCAGTTGTGGGAAAATAATCAGTCACATGTGCAGTTTTCAGTCCACTTTGGGGGCAAGCAAGTTTGCACATGCACATCATGAACAGAGTCTAGGCTTCCCACAGCCCTTTTGTTGGTCCCACCGCCCCTTTAACCAGCCAAGGAAGTTCATCTTCCCTGTGTTAAACCCCAGCGCTAGGATGCCCAATACGTGGTTCAAACCACTCACTACCCCAGGAGGATCTCTGCCCATGTAATCTCCCTTTTCCTCTGAGTTCCCTCCCAGGAGAACAGGTCCTGAACTGATCACTTCTCTTCCCTTCCTACCCAATTCCATGTGGATATTTCTTACAACCTTAGTTGTATAGTAGTCTTTTTGCCAGTCTCCAGTTCATTTCTCAGTGAGAGTTGTCCCACATGTTAATGTATTTTTGATGTGTTCATGGGGGGAGACGAGTTCTGCATCTTCCTACTTTGTCATCTTGATACGCTCCCCATCATCTCATTTAGATACAATAAAAACAGAAAGCAAAAAAAGAAAAAAAATTCTCCTTCTGAGGAGATCTCTCCTAATAACTTTCCTGTATATCTTACAACAGGGTTAGCTATAGTCATCATGTTGTACATTACATCCCAAGTACTTATATATCTTATAGCCAGAACTTTGTACCTTTTGACCATGTTCCTCCAATTTCTTCTCTCCCCCACTTCCCTCCTCTGGTAACCATAAATCTGATCCTATTGTCTTTGACTTGTAGGTTTTTTGTTTGTTTCTTTTTGCTGATACTACATATAAGTACTATATGTAAATGAGATCATATAGTATTTGTCTTTCCCTGTGTGATTTATTTCACTTAGCATAATGCCTTCAAGGTCCATCTATGTTGTCACAAATGGCATGATTTTCTCATTGTTATGGCTTAATCATATTCCATTGTGTTTATATACCACAACTTCTTTATCTATTCATTCATCAGTGGACAATTAGGATACTTCCATGTCTTGGCTATTGTAAATAATGCTATTGTGAACATAGGGGTGAAGATATCTTTTTGAGTTAGTGTTTTCATTTCCTTTGAAAGCACTTTTAAAATATTTCTTTTTCTATAATTTTATCATTTAATTTTCACTACTTAACTTAAGCTTACCTATTGTTATTTTTTCTTTTCTGAATGCTACAAAGTTCCTTCACATTCCCTCTTTATTGGTTAATTAATAAAAAAGCTAAGGGTCTGGATTTGCTTTTGAGTAAGACTTTGTGAATCTGTTTTTGTCATATAATGTTTTCTTATTTGTTATTTTCTAAGTTTTTATTAATGTAGTATTGGTTTCTTTTATGATTCAAGAATTATTTAGAAGAATGTCCTGTAAATTTTATTCTATTTCTTCATTTAATTTACATAGTTACTTTCTAATTTTATCGTATTTATTCAAAGAATGCAAACTGCATTCCACTCTGAGATCTAGCATGATATTTCTAAATGTTCAACAAATGCTTAAAAATAACTTGTATTTTCTGTGTACAAGATATAAAGTTTTATATAGTCAAAATAATACCTTCTCCTTAAAATGTGTATATCTATATTACTGTGATATTTATCTTCTAAAGAAATAAAGAGGTATAATATCAATACTTTCTTCAAATAAAAATGCAATGACTTTAATGTATATTTCCAGACTTCTAAAATATATTTGAAAGCTGTGTTATTTGGTATATAAAACTTAGAGCTATCATAATTTCATTGGGTGAAGGAGAATTTGTCAATATGAAAATACCCTTTTGTCCTTTTTAATGTATTGCCTTGAATTTTACTTCATTTGAAATTTAATATTGCCACTCATAGTTTGTGTTTGATTGTCTTCACATTCTAGATCAGTGTTTCTCAAATGTGGTCTAGGGACACCTGCCAGTCCTTGACACCCTTTCAGAAAGCTCATGAGTTCAATATTTTCAGAATAATTCTAAGTTGTTATTTTTTTCTTCACTCCCAGGAGATGTTATTTTCTTTCTTCACTCTCAGGAATGTACAGTGAAACTTTCCAGTCTATGTGATGTATGGTTCTGATACATACATACATCACAATCTGATTGCTAATAGTATGTGTGCTTGTGTATTTTGTGTTTTAAAAATTTCTCAGTTTTTATAAAACATCTAGAGGAAAATATAGGAGAAAGTCCAGTGACCTTGAGTTAGGCAAAGTTTTCTTAGACAGGATACAAAAGATTGAACCATAAAGTAAAAAGTTGATAAATTGGACTTCATCAAAATTTAAAACTTCAGCTCTTTGAAAAAGATTGTTAAACAAAAGAAAAAGAAAAGACAAGCCACAGAATAGAAGAAAATATTTTGAAAAACATATCTAACTAAGGACTAGTATCTAGAAGATATTGAGAACTCTTAAGATTCAATAATAAGAAAACAAACAATTCAATGGGTAAAAGATTTGAACAAACATGTTACCAAAGAGACACAGGGAGCAAATAAGCACTGAAAACATGCTCAACATCATTAGTCACTAAGAAAATGCAAATTAAAACTACAATAGGATAATACTACAATTTATTAGAATAGCTAAAGTAAAATTTTTTTTAACTGACAAAATCAAGTCTCAGCAAGAATACTGGATAAGTGGAACTCTTATATGTCATCAGTGGAAATGCAAAAGCATTCAACCACTTTGGAATTGTTTTTTATAAAGTTGTTTCTTACACTTATTGTCTGACATAACAATCCTACTTTCTGGGTCCCAGAGAAATGGAGACATATGTCCACACAAAAACCTATACAAAAATGTTCATAGCATCTTTATTTCTAATAACCCAAATCTGGAAAACCCCAAATATCCACTGACTGGAGAATCAATAAATAAATCATGGTGCAGCTATACAATGGAGTACTACTCAGCAATAAAAAGGACCTAACTGCTGATACATATAACAACATAGATGAATCACAAAAGCATTATGCTAAGTGAAAGAAACCGGACTCCATAGGCTATATAATGTATAACTCCATTTATATGGTATTTGCCAAAAGTAAATAGGGCCAGAAAATAGGGCTGGGAGAGGAGGGAGGGATTTGACCTCAAAAGGTGGTGGAAACATTCTGTATCTTAATTGTAGTGGTAGATATACAACACTATAGATTTGTCAAAATTCATAGACTTGCACTGTATATAGATAAATTAACCTTACTAAAAAAATAGTTCAGTTTTAATTTGTAATGCAATCTATATAGATAAGTATAATCCACACACACACACACAAACTCTTTGAATTCTCAATAATGTTTTAGAGCGTAAAGAGATCTTGAGATCAAAAAGCATGAGGAACATTATTATAGGTCATGATGAGTAATATAATTTTTATTTCTTTTTTTATTTAGTTTATTGTATTTTGTTAAAGCAGCATACTATTGGATTTTTAAAATCTAATCTGAATATCTTCAGCTTTTATTAAGATTATAATATGTAATTACTGTTAAAAGTATTTTTTGCCTTACTCTAGTCTTATTTTACCTTTTTAAAAACTTCACATTTTGCTACATGCAACTTAAATTTTCTCCAGTCAGTTAGAAACTATACTTTGTGCCTACTTGAATTAACCTTTAAGTTTTCCAAGCATAAATATAGCTTTTTCTAAATATCAGAGTGGAAAATAAAATAATGCATTTTACCTTTCCCATATATCTTGTGAGATCAGAAATTAATCAATTTATCCATCCTATCTTACTCTAATCTGTGGTCTTGAGACACAGGCTATAATAATAATTTAAATTATTTTATATATGTTTTCTATTAAAAATCATGCATTCTGTTTTAAAATATATTAAGAATAATCATAACTATATAAACAAATATTTATTAAGCCTGGTATTTCACTCTTATTCATTCATTCCATTCATTCTTTCTTTTTAATTCCTCCCATTATCAAATGTTGCATGATTTTTTTGTGTGTAGGGAGGTGGATTACTGTGCCAAGTATCTTTCATCTATTCATCACTCCCTTCTCCATGCTATTCTCTGTCCTGAGGGGTTGGCCTGAATAACTTACACCATTGGTATCCCTGCTCTGTGTTTCCTGTTGGCTTTAGCTTATGGGGCCAACAGTTTGTAGGAGAAAGGAGAGTGAGATTAGCTATTTTTTGCCCTCATGAGGTTGCCTCAAGCAAGTATATATATATATATATATATATATATATATATATAGGTTGCCTCAAGCAAGTGTGTATATATATATATATATATATATATATATATATATATATATATATTTTTTTTTTTTTTTTTTTTTTTTTTGGTAGTATGCAGGCCTCTCACTGTTGTGGCCTCTCCCTTTGCGGAGCACAGGCTCCAGACGCGCAGGCTCAGTGGCCATGGCTCACAGGCCCAGCCACTCCGTGGCATGTGGGATCTTCCCGGACCGGGGCACAAACCCGTGTCCCCTGCATCGGCAGGCGGACTCTCAACCACTGCGCCACCAGGGAAGCCCAGCAAGTATATTTTTTAACAGAAAGTCACTGATCATCTCAAGGTGGCCTGCTCTATGTAACATACTCACAGTTTGGATTCTATAACCTCTCTCTCCACCCTCTTTTCCCCTTGGGCCTATGGGTAGTGACAACTGGCTGCAGCAAGTTCTGAGCTCTTACCTAATTCCTTTCAGTTCTCTTACATCTCACCCACTCCTTTGTAATTAGTCTCTCTGTAAATAAATTCTCATGTTAGCCTAATTTGAGTCTCCATCTATTTTGTGTAGGGACACAGATGTCACTGATTATTCATAAATTTGGCTAAGATATAGCTGGCATAGGGTCTCTTTTCATAATTTTTTTGGAACATGATGAGCTTTTTCAATCCACGTTCACCAGTTTTTTTGTTGTTGTTGTTTGTTTTTTTTAGTCCAGAAATTACTGCTCAATTTGCTTTTGCTTATTGCATTGCTCCCATTGTTTGGCATTTTCTTTAAGTTCACGTGGAATTTCTATGTTGGATCTTTGTTCTCTGTCTTCATTATCTGCTATCTTCTCTCCCATTACTGTCATTTCTTTATCCTATGCCTCTGCCTGCTTGGAGCACTTACACACCCACCCTTGACATTACCCATTTGGTTTTCTGCAACATTAATTCTTCCCTTTACCAGCAGACTTTCATTCTGTCATTACATGATTAGTTATTGGTTGTTTTCAAAAAAATTAATCCCACACCCCAATGTTTATTTTTATAGCACTGCTCTTCTGGATGGCTTTTTCTTCTGTTTCATAAGAATTTTAACTTCTTTTAAACTGGGTGTTTACCCAGTAAAGTAAAAGTATTAAGACAGGGTGTTTTCATTAAATTTGTATTAAATTTTTTTCTTTTCCTTGCACAAATTCACTTTTTGTGTTCTATTATTTTAATTATAAGTCATTGAGATGTTATTTCACTTCCATATACTGTAATACTTAACATTTTTTTTTATTTCCCTAAGAAGTCATTCATTATCCAAAATTTCTCAGCTCCATTTCCTATTTATTTTTGGGTGAGTAGACTCCCAGGCTCATATACCTATCTGAAGAACAAGATTATGTGTACAACTTTTAGCTCCATTCTTCTATCTTCCTAGCCATTAGGTAGTGTGGATGTGCTGATCTTCCACTCCTTAATTCTGTATCGCTTAGAGTAATTGGAATCTATGGAATAATCTAATTTGCAGTTTGTCTTCCTATCAGGGCTCTTCCTGATCTCCCTCTATTTACAGCTCTTTGCCTCTGTGACATAATGAGCCACTCCCATTTTCATTTTATACCTGCCTATTATGTGTTCTCTTTTCATTTTGCTTTTTAGTTCTAAAATGTGTATGAAAAGAGCTACTACTGATGGTGAGAAAAAGTGGGGAATGGTGCTTCAGCAAACGTCTAAGAAAATATCTGTGTAGATGACACACAGCTGCCCATTTTAATGTCTTGGACAAAGCTTAGGGACTTGGAGCCATTGGCTTAATAAATAATAAATTAATAAAACTGAAATAATTCCACTTTCCTGAAGATCCTATATGAGTTCTACTAGAAAAAGCAAACTGTGTGTAGACTATTGTTTCAATGCTTCTTTTCTAAGAAAAAAGTAATCTAGGGATTGGGAACCATCAAAATGAGGATAAGATTCCATATATATAAAAAATGGTCATGAAGAACCTAGGGGCAAGATGGGAATAAAGACACAGACCTACTAGAGAACGGACTTGAGGATATGAGGAGGGGGAAGGGTAAGCTGTGACAAAGTGAAAGAGTGGCATGGACATATATACACTACCAAATGTAAAATAGATAGCTAGTGGGAAGCAGCTGCATAGCACAGGGAGATCAGCTCAGTGCTTTGTGACCACCTAGAGGGGTGGGATAGGGAGGGTGGGAGGGAGGGAGACGCAAGAGGGAAGAGATTTGGGGATATATGTATATGTATAACTGATTCACTTTGTTATAAAGCAGAAACTAACACACCATTGTTAAGCAATTATACTCCAATAAAGATGTTAAAAAAAATAAGGATAAGATACAGGCAAGGAAATAAGATGACTTAGGTATATGGAGGTCACTGGGAGACCAGCACAACTGCCAATCCCCTGGAATTTCTTTCAAAGATCTGAACCCAGTCAAGCGTGATGAAATCCTCCACCATAGGATGCCAATCTTTTCTATATTTGCTTCCACTGTCTTCCAAAAAGCTTGGATCTCTAGTTTCTGAAGACTCCTTCCACATCCCTACCTCCAAACTTTTCCTCACATACTATGAGCTCCATTCTTAAACGTTCCCTTTCCTCTGCTCTGCTTTTCCAGATCAAACTATTCTTTGGAGTTCTAATTGAATTATATTTCCTCCATGAAAAGACTCAATGGCTGCTATTAAAAGAAGTGGGCAGAAGGCACTCTAAATGCTCTACCTTGTTTGAATCACAGCAAATATGTTTTCTCTATTTTCTATATTGGGTCCCCAATCTCAAATATTTTTCTGTAGCTTAAAAAAAAGTTGGAAATCTACTATTAATTTTGGTCAGATTCTTTCCATATATTTGTTTAACTCTTATCAGCTACAAGGTTGACTTCTAACTAAAAAGTAAATTCTTAGGAGGCAGGTATCATTCATAACTTACATCTTTAAGCAATGTCCAGAGTACTCAGAACCATGTTTTATATATTTTGAGTACTAAATATACTTTAATAAAGATATACTTGAGAGTTGGTCTCTGTTATGGATAGAACAGTGTCTCCATAACATTCATATGCTTAAGTTCTAACTCTCAGTACCTCAGAATGTAACCTTATTTGGAAAAGGGTTGTCGCAGAGGTACTCATGTCTTTATAAAAAGGGGAAATTTAGGCACAGATATGCACACAGGGAGAAAGAATGAAATGTGAAAATGAAGGTAGGGATCAGGGGTGATGAAGCAGAAGCCAAGAAACCCTGAAGATGTCCAGCAAACCACCAGAAGCTAGGAGAGGGGCCTGAGACAGATTCTCCCTATTGCACCCAGAAGGAATCAATCTTGCCGACACCTTGATCTCAGACTTCCAGCCTGAAGAATTGTGAAACAGTAAATTTCTGCTGTTTAAGCCACTCAGTTGTGATACGTTGTTATGACAACCCTAACAAACAAATACAGTCCTTAATGACAGAAACAGATGAGGGACAAAACTAATGTGATTCTCCACCTTCCTGCACAGACTTGCAGCTTCCACTCAGCAGAACCCAGGTTTTGCTGTGAAGGAATGTGGTCCCTGGCAGGCCAGCACGTTAGAGCTGAGTCAGTGTGTTCATTGTGATTTTAGAAAAGCCAGAGTAATGAGAGGGCTCTAGGACTCAGCCTTGTGTCATTCATGTAACACAGTTCAAACGGCAGGAAGCAGAGGTCTGACCTCTGTTGGGATCACCATGGAAACCATAGCCATGGTCAATGCAGAGGGCTTGGGGCTCTCTGGTCTCCTTTTCCAAGACACAAACACAGCAGGATTAAATCCACATTGGCTGCAGGAAACACTGAGCAAGGTTTGGTGGTGGTAAACCTGGAATGGGCTGGCTGCATCATCCACACCAATATAATCATGCCTCAGAAATGGGCTGTTCCCTTAGTCTTCTCCTTAGAACATTTCCAGGGCATCAAAGTATAGATTGAGAAGAGGATAGTGACTGCTGTGGGCCCTGAAGAAAAGCAATAAACAACCCCACAGAGGAAATGTGTGAAATCATAAGACTGGAATAAAGCCTCAGAGAGCCCAAGACCCATTCCTCTATCACTAAGCCTTTGCTTAAAGATAAGAAGCTACTTTATAAAGAAAGGTGAGAAGGCAATTTTTCTATCTGTCTTCTCTGCTATCTGCTATTTGGAATTGCAAGGGAGAGAGGAAAGACATAAACAGTGAGGAAATACATCGATAATACTAAAACCCCACGTTCATATTTACTCTACATGTTATAAAATGAATTTTGGACCAGTTATTTTATTTTATTCTCTCAGCAGCCCTATGAGACCAAAATTATTCTCTTTCTTTTACACTGTAGGAGATATTTATTCATTTTTTTTTCCTAAAAGTAAAACTGAGAACTGGATCAAGTTCATACACCTAGTCATTACCTGCTGAAATCTCATATTCAGAATTTCTAGTGCTGAATCTTCTATTATTTCCACAGATACGCTGGAGAGAAGCAAAAGCAGAGGGGGAGGGTGTGTAAGAAAGAGCAGGAAAGATGGACATATGGGAAGGGACTTCTTCTTCAGGGAAGTAGGATTAAAGACCCCAAAGGATGAGGAGGGGTTTTTCTCGCCTTGTCTGAGTCTGACCTGGCCTTGTCTGAACATAAGGCCACCATGCTGCACAGCTGAGTTTCAACTCTTTTTATGAATTTAGTGTCATTTTTGTCCAAGCTTCACTCCAGGCTTTATAATCACTACCCTGCTAGCATTTCCTCCCAGGCTTCACCCTGCAGCCTCTTGGCATCTCTGGGTCTTTTCGCCGAACCTTCCACATACTGTCTGTATTTCCCCTCAGTTGTAGAAGCCAGTGCTGGATGAAGTCTTACAATTCAGTTTTTACCTTCTATCTACCACTCTCTACTTCACAATGAAGGCATCCATTAAAAGACTAAAATATGATTTCATGCACTGCACATCAGCTTTTTTTTTAAATATATCATTATTGGAGTATAATTGCTTCAAAATACTGTGTTTCTGTTGTACACCAAAGTGAATCAGCCATATGTATACACAAGTCTCCATATCCTCTCCTTCTTGATCCTCCCTCCCACCCTCCCTATCCCACTGCTCTAGGTCATCGCAAAACACTGAGCTGATCTCCCTGTGCTATGTTGCTTCTTCCCACTAGCTATCTATTTTACATTTGGTAGTGTATATATGTTGATGCTACTCTCACTTCGCCCCAGCTTCCCCCTCCCAACCCATGTCCTCAAGTCCATTCTCTATGTCTACATCTTTATTCTTGCACTGCAACTAGGTTCATCAGCACCAGGTTATTTTTTGTTTTGTTGTTTTTTAGATTCCATATACATGTGTTAGCATACGGTATTTGTTTTTCTTTTTCTGACTTACTTCACTCTGTATGACAGTCTCTAGATCAATCCACATCTCTACAAATGACCCAATTTCATTCCTTTTCATGGCTGAGTAATATTCCATTGTACATATGTGTCACAACTTCTTTACCCATTCATCTGTTGATGGACACTTAGGTTGCTTCCATGTACTGGATATTGTAAATAGACCTGCAATGAATATTGTGATACATGACTCTTTTTGAATTATGGTTTTCTCAGGGTATATGCCCAGTAGTGGGATTTCTGGGTCATATGGTAGCTTTATTTTTAGTTTCTTAAGGAACCTCCATACTGTTTTCCATAGTGGTTGTATCAATTTACATTCCCACCAACAGTGAAGGAGGGTTCCCTTTTCACCACACCCTTCCCAGCATTTATTGTTTCTAGATTTTTTGATAATGGCCATTCAGACCAGCGTGAGGTGATACCTCGTTGTAGTTTTGATTTGCATCTCTCTAATAATTAGTGATGTTGAGCATCTTTTCATGTGCCTCTTGGCCATCTGTATGTTTTCCTTGGTGAAATGTCTGTTTAGGTCTTCTCCCCATTTTTTAAATGGGCTTTTTGTTCTTTTGATATTGAGCTCCATGAGCTGTTTGTATATTTTGGAGATTAATCCTTTGTCTGTTGTTTCATTTGCAAACAGTTTCTCCCATTCTGAGGGTTGTTTTTTTGTCCTGTTTATGGTTTCCTTTGCTGTGCAAAAGCTTTTAAGCTTAATTAAGTCCCATTTGTTTATTTTTGTTTTTATTTCTATTACTCTAGGAGGTGGGCCAAAAAAGGATCTTGCTGTGGTTTAAGTCAGAGTGTTTTTCCTTTAAGAGTTTTATAGTGTCTGGTCTTACATTTAGGTGTTTAATCCATTTGGGGTTTATTTTTGTGTATGGTGTTAGTTAGTGTTCTAATTTCATTCTTTTACATGAGGCTGGCCAGTTTTCCCAGCACCACTTATTGAAGAGCTGTCTTTTCTCCATTGTATGTTCTTGCCTCCTTTGTTGTAAATTAGGTGACCATATGTGTGTGGGTTTATCTCGAGGCATTCTATCCTGTACCACTGATCTATATTTCTGTTTTCGTGCCAGTACCACACTGTCTTGACTACTGTAACTATGTGGTATAGTTTGAAGTTGGGGAGCCTGATTCCTCCAGCTCCATTTTTCTTTCTCAAGATTGCTTTTGCTATTCAGGATCTTTTGTGTTTCCATAAGAATTGTAAAATTTTTTGTTCTAATTCTGTGAAGAATGCCACTGGTAGTTTGATAGGGATTGCACTGAATCTGTAGGTTGCTTTGGGTAGTATAGTCATTTTCATAATATTGATTCTTCCAATCCAAGAACATGGTATATTTCTCCATCTGCTTCTGTCATCTATGATTTCTTTCATCAGTGTTTTATAGTTTTCTGAGTATAAGTCTTTTGCCTCTTTAGGCAGTTTTATTCCTAGGTATTTTAATTCTTTTTGTTGCAATGGTAAAGGGGAGTGTTTCCTTAATTTCTCTTTCTGATTTTTCATTGTTGGTGTATAGGAATGCCAGATATTTCTGTGCATTAATTTTGTGTCCTGCAACCTTAACAAATTCATTGATTAGTTCTAGCAGTTTTCTGGTGTCAACTTTAGGATTTTCTATGTATACTATCATGTCATTGGCAAACAGTGACAGTTTAACTTCTTCTTTTCCAATTTGTATTCCTTTTATTTCTTTTTCTTTTCTGATTTCCATGGCTAGGACTTCCAAAACTATGTTGAATAAGAGTGGCGAGAGTGGACATCCTTGTCTTGTTACTGATCTTAGTGGAAATGCTTTCAGTTTTTCACAATTGAGTATAATGCTTGCTGTGTGTTTGTCATATATGGCCTTTATTATGTTGAGGTTGGTTCCCTCTATGCCCATTTTCTGGAGAGTTTTAATCATAAATAGGTGTTGAATTTTGTCAAAAGGTTTTACTGCATCTATTGAGATGATCATAAGGTTTTTATTCCTTAATTTGTTAAGGTGATGTATAACATTGATTGATTGGCATATATTGAAGAATCCTTGCATGCCTGGGGTAAATCTCACTTGATCATGGTGTATGATTCTTTCAGTATGTTCCTGGATTCTGTTTTCTAGTATTTTGTTCAGGATTTTTGCATCTATATTCATCAGTGATATTGGTCTCTAATTTCCTTCTTTTTTTTTTTTTGTTTTTTGCTGTACGTGGGCCTCTCACTGTTGTGGCCTCTCCCTGTGCTTTTGCGGAGCATAGGCTCTGGACACGCAGGCCCAGTGGCCATGGCTCACGGGCCCAGCCACTCCACAGCATGTGGGATCTTCCCAGACTGGGGCATGAGCCCATGTCCCCTGCATCGGCAGGCAGACTCTCAACCACTGTGCCACCAGGGAAGCCCTATAATTTCCTTTTTTTGTGATATCTTTTTCTGCTTTTGGTATCAGGGTGATGGTGGCTTCACAGAATCAATTTGGGAGTGTTTCTCCCTCTGCAATTTTTTGGAAGAGTTTGAGAAGGATCTGTGTTAGCTCTTCTCTAAATCTTTGATAGAATTCGTCTGTAAAGCCATCTGTTCCTGGACTTTCGTTTGTTGGAAGATTTTTAATTATGGTTTTGATTTCATTATTTGTGATAGGTCTGTTTATATTTTCTAATTCTTCCTGGTTCAGTCTTAGAAAATTGTACCTTTCCAAGAGTTTGTCCATTTTTTCGTGTTTGTCCATTTTATTGGCATATAGTTTTTTGTAGTAGTCTCTTATAATCTGTATTTCTGCAGTGTCAGTTGTGATTTTTCCTTTTTCATTTCTAATTTTATTGATTTGCATCCTCTCCCTTTTTTTTCTTGATGAGTCTGGCTAAGGGTTTATCAATTTTGTTTATCTTCTCAAAGAAGCAGCTTTTAGGTTTATTGATCTTTGCTACTGTTTTCTTCATTTCTATTTCATTTATTTCTGCTCTGATCTTTATGATTTCTTTCCTTCTACTGACTTTGGATTGTCTTTGTTCTTTTTCTAGTTGTTTTAAGTGTAGGGTTAGATTGTTTATTTGAGATTTTTCTTGCTTCTTGAGGTGAGATTATATTGCTATAGACTTCCCTCTTAGAGCTGTTTTGCTGCATCCCATAGGTTTTGGGTTGTCATGTTTTTGTTGTCATTTGTTTCTATGTATTTTTTCTTTCTTCTTTGATTTCTTCAGTGATCTCTTGGTTATTTAGTAGCACACTATTTAGCCTCCATGTATTTGTGTTTTTTACAGTTTTTTTTTTTTCCTGCAATTGATTTCCAATCTCATAGTGTTGTGGTCAGAAAAGATGCTTGACATGATTTCAATTTTCTTAAATTTTCTGAGGTTTGATTTGTGACCCAAGATGTGATCTATTCTGGAGAATGTTCCATGTGCACTTGAGAAGAAAATGTATTCTGCCACTTTTGAGTGGAATGTTCTATGAATATTAATTAGATCTATCTGGTCTATATTTTCATTTACAGCTTGTGTTTCCTTACTTATTTTCATTTTGGATGACCTGTCCATTGGTGAAAGTGGGGTGTTAAAGTTCCCTACTATTATTGTGTTACTGTCGATTTTCCCTTTGATGGCTGTTAGCATTTGCCTTATGTGTTGAGATGCTCCTATGTTGGGTGCATAAATACATATAATTGTTATATTGTCTTCTTGGATTGATCCTTTGATCATTATGTAGTGTCCCTCCTTATCTCTTGTAAGTCTCTGTTTTAAAGTCTATTTTATCTGATATGAGAATTGGTACTCCAGCTTTCTTTTGATTTTCATTTGCATGGAATATCTTTTTCCATCCCTTCACTTTCAGTCTGTATGTGTCCCTAGGTCTGAAGTGGGTCTGTTGTATACAGTATATATATGGGTTTTGTTTTTGTATCCATTCAGCCAGTCTGTGTCTTTTGATTGGGGCATTTAATCCATTTACATTCAAGGTTATTATCAATATGTATGTTCCTATTACCATTTTCTTAATTGTTTTGGGTTTATTTTTGTGGGTCTTTTTCTTCTCTTGTGTTTCCTGCTTAGAGAAGTTTCTTTTGCATTTGTTGTAAAGCTGGTTTGGTGGTGCTGAATTCTCTTAGCTTTGGCTTGTCTGAAAAGCTTTTGACTTCTCCGTCGAATCTGAATGAGATCTTTGTTGGGTAGAGTAATCTTGGTTGTAAGTTTTTCTCTTTCATCACTTTAAGTATATCCTGCCACTCCCTTCTGGCTTGCAGAGTTTCTGCTGAAAAATCAGCTAATGACCTTATGGGCATTCCTTTGTATGTTAATTTTTTTTTCCCCTTGATGCTTTTAGTATATTTTCTTTCAATTTAATTTTTGTTAGTTTGATTATAATGTGTCTTGGTGTGTTTTTCCTAGGGTTTATTCTGTATGGGACTCTCTGTGCTTCCTGGACTTGGGTGAATATTTCCTTTCCCATGTTAGGGCAGTTTTCAACTATAATCTCTTCAAATATTTTCTCAGTACTTTTCTTTTTGTCTTTTTCTTCTGGGACCCCTATTATCTGAATGTTGGCACATTTAGTATTGTCCTAGAGGTCTCTGAGATTGTGTTCAGACAATCTTTCTTTTGTCTTTATTCTGCTCCCCAGAAGTTATTTCCACCATTTTGTCTTCCAGCTCATTTATTTGTTCTTCTGCCTTAGTTATTCTGTTATTGTTTCCTTGTAGTATATTTTTCATTTCAGTTACTGTGTTGTTCATCTCTGTTTGTTCTTTAGTTCTTCTAGATCTTTGTTAAACATTTCTTGTATTTTTACAATCTGTGCCTCCATTCTATTTCCAAGATTCTGGATCATCTTTTCTATCATTACTCTGAATTCTTTTTCAGGTAGATTGCCTATTTCCTCTTCATTTATGTGGTCTGGTAGGTTTTACCTTGCTCCTTCATCTGTGACATATTTTTTTGCTGTCTCTTTTTTTTTTTTTTTTTTTTTTTTGATGAGTGGGATTGTGTTCCTGTCTTACTGGTCATTTTGCCTGAGGCTTCCAACACTGGAATTTGTAGGTTGTTGGTAGAGCTGGGTCTTGGTGCTGAAATGAGAAACTGTGAGACCTCACTCCAATGAATATTCCCTGGTCTGGGGTTCTCTGTTAGTCCAGTGGTTTGGACTCGGAGTTCCTACTGCAGGAGCTTTGGCCTGACCCTCTGGCTCATGAACCAAGATTCCACAAGCTGCATGGGGTGGCAAAAAGAAAAAAAAAAGAGCAATAACAAAGTAAAATATAAAATTAGACTAGGAAACTAACAGATATGTTAGAAAGAATATAAAAATAAAAATATAGATGAATCAACAAGAGAAGGTATAGCAGTATCACAACAGTTAAAAAAAAGGAGGAGAGAAAAGAAAAAAAATGGGGGGAAAAGGCCTTTGCTGTGGAGGGCGGGGCCTAAGCAAGGGTGAGTTTTGGGTGGTGGTTGGGGCCTATGCTTAGGACCCACAGGGCTGAAAAAGGCCCTGGGGGTGGTGGGGGCTGGGGCTTTGGCTCAATGGAACAGAAGAAGCCCAGGAGTGCCCCCCACCCCTGGTCTCAGAGGGCAGGGTACCTCACCTGGGAGCCCAGCAGGTTTCCTGTGCTCGAGTGGGTGGGCCAAATGCCCTCCTCTCCTCTCCTGCTCGTCTGTTCCCTGATGGCCCCTCCTGCCTGCCTCTCCTGCTCTCCTCAGCCTCCCTCTTATGCTCCCAGGACCCACGTGACCTGGAGGAGGCTTTGGAGGTGAGGCACCAGCCTGCGAGCTCAGCAGACTCCCTGGCCCGAGTGGGCAATGTAGTTGCCCTCCGCTCCTCTCCCACTCCTCCCAGAGGGCCCCTCCCACCTGCCTCTCCTGATCTCCCCGGCCTCAGGGCTGCCAGTCCTGTCTGACCTCCACTTCTCCTCCCCCCTCAGTTCCCCCACATCTTACCTGTTCACCTGGGGGTTCCTCCCATCTCCTTGGACATCAGGGTCCCCCACCAGTGGCCGGCAGCTGCCCTAGTTGTGGGGAGATGCTAACTAAATGTCTTCCCACATCACCATCTTGTCTCTGCCCTGCAGGTCAATTTTTAAACTATATTTCAAGTAATGAGACTTATGCCTTAGAGCCTGTGTTTTATTTAGCTGGTGAATGTTTAGGCTGTTTCTCTATTTACTAATACCAGCTGATAATTAGCAATGAAAGAGGAAAATAAATTATGTTGATTCTAAACAACACTATTCTTTTCCAAGTTGCCACTCATCTTGGGGTATCATTTTCCATTTCAAGCAACAATTCATCTAGTAAAAGGTAAGCAAAACTTTCCATCAAATGATGATGGGAAAGGGAAAACATGGCTATCTACTTCTAGTGACTATCATCTATCACCACTTGGAAACAAGATGGAGCATTAGTTGATAATTTAGTATGTATCACTCACCATGTGCTAAGGACTTTGTGTTCATGGTAGCCTTTAATCCCTGCAACCTTAGAAAGTAGATATTGTAACTTCCATTGCAAGAAAGAGGAACATCAATACAGGCCCATTTAACTCTAAAGCTTTTGGCTACTGTGTTATACCACCAGAATACTTGCAATATTCTTTACTGTGTAGATAAGCACATGTGTGTGTGTGTGAGAGAGAGAGAGAGAGGGAGGGAGGGAGGGAGGCAGGATGTTGTAAAGAAAGGGGAAGAGTATGTTTTACATATTTCTAAAATAAATAATGTTAACTGTATTTATTGACAATACAAATGACAGTAGAAAAAAGTGGTAATGGAAAGATATTCCTTGGAGATGGAGTTTTGATGGCAAAACTGAAATCGATATTTCAGAGTCTGATCACCTTCCCAGATTAGTGTCTCCATCATCCTATTTTTGCTGTCTGTCTGAACTAGGACAGCAGTGGCCACATCTATGTCTCAGTAAACCAGAGCATAGTACAGTCAGGCTGGATATGTCAATTAACTTCAGTTGCTAAATGGTGGATCAGATCAGTCACTAAACAATTCAATTAATAGATGAGAGTAAGTAACAGACTGAATATGCCATGGCTAATTTCATCCACACCTGTTGATTCTTTAGTAATTGATCTGATCCACCACACAGCTAACCCATGTGGTTCTTAAAATGCCTAGAATACTGTGTGTGGTGTTCCAGCTATTTCACTAGTACATTTATAGCCTTCAAATGCCACGTCCTCAAAAAGAATCAGACTTAGGTTGAAGACACATACAACAGGACTATCTGATTTTTTAATAGATATATTTTCTAATAATGGACTCTCTGAGCTAAATATATACTTTATCTTTTACATGTAAATATAAAAATATGTAACAATTAAAAAATTGCCTTTAAAAGTGATTAGTTTGTGCACTAGAGTTCTTTAAATTGTCACACTGATAACTAACAAGTAGGACTGGTTATTATTAACTAATAGTTTAGAAGGTTTTACCTGTTATTTTAGACAAAACATTTTAGTTTTACTGTTTTATTTTTCCTTAAGACATAAAAAATCTCCACTGCCAAAATTTTATCTGTTACAGCTTCTGTACAAATAAAGAAATTATTAATAAATAATCAGAAAGTGACTGGTTGTGTGACTAAGACCCCTAGTCTACATTCAGGGAATCTACATTATAATCCCAGCTACATCAGAGATTCACTGAGCTAAGAGAATCCAGAGTCAGGCCATTAAGTTCAAAGCCTCAAAGGAGAGGGTCTGAAGACCAGAGGAGCTCATCACAAATCTCCTGATTCCTAGCCGTGTATCACCTCAACCTCTACAGTCTAAGTATTTTTGAAGAAAAACATTAGAAAGTACAGTTCACAACTAATTAGATTACGGAAATATCTCATGTCTTGATTTTACTGAATCAATCTTCAAAGTACAGTATGATAAGATTATATAGTTAGTGTTAGCCTTTAAATTTTGAAATATGATTGCAAACCTATTTTGTAAAGATTTCTTGAGTGAGGCCAATTATAACACATCATTGAATTTTTTTTCTAGGCCATGGTAAAATGTATGGATTTTTATTCTAAAAACAATAAGAAACAATAGATGGATTTTCTAAATTTAAATGTATATATACTTATTTTATTTTATTTTTTTCAAATCATTGAATTTTGACCCATATACCTTCATTACATATTCCACTGACTTTTTTGGGGGGGGGGCCTGATATTACTTTTTAGCATTAATAACAAGATGGATTGAGTCAGTGTAGTGGTGGTGGGTGGAGGGTATAATTTGTGAATCCATAGCTTTATATGCCTCTATCAATTATTCATTCAGTCACCTAATTATTCAACACATATTGATTGCCTGCTTATAGACTCCAGGATACAGAAATGAAAAGACATGGCTGGTTCCAGACCCTATGATCCAGGACAAGATGAACATGTCAGCCTAGGATTATAGTGCAGTACAGGATGTGCTGTGAGCCACGTAAGAACAAGGGATAGCAAGGACACAGGATGATGCAGATGCAATCTTCTTGGCAAAGGACAGGCTACCAGGAGGAGATGGCATATAGGATTAAATATTTATAATTATAATAATAGATAATATTTTATTGATGCTTACAATAGATAATATTTTACCCCTTTAATATTTACAATAATTTATTTACATGTATATTGTTGATAATATTTATAATAGATAATATTACAATAGATAATATTTTATTGATGCCAGGTGCTATTCTAAGCCCTTTGCATCGATTAGCTTACTTAATCCTCACAACAACTCCTTGAGATAGGTACTATTATTATCTCCATTTTCCCATGAAGCAACCAAGATTCAAGGTCACAGAATTAGAAAGTGGCAGAAGTGGAATTTGAACTCGGACTCTAGATTGTGACAAAGAAAAGGAAGTGAGAGTGAACAAAATGATAGGATAAGATCACAGAAGTCAGCAACGGCAAATCATAACAGCTTTGTGTGATGTATGAACAACTGTGAATTTGCCCTAAAGGCTATAATTATGCAAGGCTCTTCAGTGTGTCAAAGACCAGTACACATGTTCTCACTTCCATCCCTTTGCTCACATAGCTACCAGAAATGTCCTTCCTTTATCCCTGCTCTCCCTTAATTCTTTCCTATCCTTTAAAACCTCTCTCCTCTGTGAAACTTCCAGCCCATAAAACCACCATCCAACTCTTCCAGCACAAATTGCCCATATCACATTATTCAGTAATTCTGGCTGATACTGTGCAATAATTTTCCACATGTATTTATCCAATCACCCCATAGATGTCACACACACTCTTAAAGGCTTAGAAACCATGACCTATTCCCTTTCTGTACTCCCACAGCATCTAGTCCAGCTAGTGAGCATCTAGAAGTTACTTATAGAATAAAACTTGTAGGGACAGTGGAATCTGTTGTTATTACTGTTCCTCAAAACAGAAATTTCCCCACCTGTCCATCTGGTCTTTCTGGCTGCTTGTTGTATAATCAAGAGATTTAAATCTCAACAATAGATAATTATAACTTGCTTGGCAAATGCCCAAACTTCTGCCCAGATTAATGGGGGAAGAAAGACAAAATAATAAGAATACAGCACAACACATATATTAGCTCTAACTGATTTTCTAATATCTTACTTCATAACTAGTACTATTTTCAAGACAGTCAATCTATTTTAAGATTAGAAGGTCTCTTCAGTGTTTATGATGTTCTCCTACACCTCCCAATTCACCAGTCTCCAGTCTTACTGTTCAGGCAGGATTTAATTTTTAAATTAGCCTTGACACATGAGAGACTATTTTTAAAGATCTACCAAGTAGGAAATTCCATATCCTTCAATAGTAATTCATCCCACTCAGCCAGTTCTTCCCTAGGTTTAATCTAAATCCCACACATTGCAGTTGGGGCTCATTTCCTCTTGTTTTGACCCCTGCTGTGTAAAAGAATAGTTGATTTTGTTCAATTATGACTAAACCATTCTTTTCTCTTTTTTTTTTAAAGTACTATTAAATAACCCAGGCCTCTCTTGTTTAGTTGAATCATCATAGCTATTTTAACCTATACTCATAGATCTTATTCCCTAATTATTTTTATCTTCACTACTAAATACTTTCTAAGTCCTCTACATTCTTAGTGCAGGATCTAGAGCTTAAAAATGGGACCCAGGGACTGTCTGGCTAGGGGCAGGCATAACTGGAAGATGACCTCATGGTTCCTGATTTCTGCTCTTCTATTACTGACTCTCATTGTGATGTCTCCACTCCTTGCAGGGATACTTTCTAGCTTCATTGCCTGATAATCACCCCTAAAATATCCATCAACCAGACTAAAGATTAGTAATTATTGCTCTGTCACAGCTACTTGACATTATTAATTGAAATTCTTTGTGAACGTCTTATCATTTGTTCACATTAGTAAGAAATCTACATAAATAGTGCTGAGACTAGGCTCTAAATCTACCCTATTATTAGCAGCAAGTTTAATGAGTGTTTCTTTTTTCTTTTTCTAGATTACAGACCATTTTGTCCCAACCAACACCTCTTTCCCAAGTTGGTGTGTATTCTCATAAGCATGCTCTGAGTTTCGTCCCCAATCCAGTGAGCCTCCATAGGATGGTTGTAATCTCATTCCTTAATAGAATGATGAAGCTTTCTTATTGAATATAATTTTAAACAGGTTAAAGTCAAAACAGACTGCATCAAAGAATGGATAAGTGACCTGGAAGATAAAATAGTGGAAATAACTACTGCAGAGCAAAATAAAGAAAAAAGAATGAAAAGAAATGAGGACAGTCTCAGAAACCTCTGGGACAACATTAAATGCACCAACATTCGAATTATAGGGGTTCCAGAAGAAGAAGAGAAAAAGAAAGGTACTGAGAAAGTATTTGAAGAGATTATAGCTGAAAATTTCCCTAATATGGGAAAGGAAATAGTTAATCAAGTCCAGGAAGCACAAAGAGTACCATACAGATAAACCCAAGGAGAAACACGCCAAGACACATATTAATCAAACTATCAAAGGTTAAATAAAAAGAAAAAATATTAAAAGCAGCAAGGGAAAAACAACAAATAACATACAAGGGAATACCCATAAGGTTAACAGCTGATCTTTCAGCAGAAACTCTGCAAGCCAGAAGGGAGTGGCAGGACATATTTAAAGTGATGAAAAGGAAAAACCTATAACCGAGATTACTTTACACAGCAAGGACCTCATTCAGATTTGACAAAGAAATTAAAATCTTTACAGACAAGTAAATTTAAGAGAATTCAGCACCACCAAACCAGCTTTACAACAAATGCTAAAGGAACTTCTCTAGGCAGGAAACACAAGAGAAGGAAAAGACCTACAATAACAACTCAAAACAATTAAGAAAATGGTAATTGGAACATACATATTGATAATTACCTTAAATATAAATGGATTAAATGTGCCAACCAAAAGACATAGACTGGCTGAACAGATACAAAAACAAGACCCATATATATGCAGTCTACAAGAGGCCAACTTCAGACCTAGGGAAACATACAGACTGAAAGTGAAGGGATGGAAAAAGATATCCCATGCAAATAGAAATCAAAAGAAAGCTGGAGTAGCAATTCTCATATCTGACAAAGTAGACTTTAAAACAAAGACTATTACAAGAGACAAAGAAGGACACTACATAATGATCAAGGGATTGATCCAAGAAGAAGATATAACAATTTTAAATATTTATGCACCCAACATAGGAGCACCTCAATACATAAGGCAAAAACTAACAGCTATAAAAGGGGAAATTGACAGTAACACAATCATAGTAGGGGAATTGAACACTCCACTTTCACCAATGGACAGATCATCCAAAATGAAAATAAATAAGGAAACACAAGCTTTAAATAACATGTTAAACAAGATGGAATTAATTGATTTTATAGGACATTCCATCCAAAAACAACAGAATACACTTTCTTCTCAAGTACTCATGGAACATTCTCCAGGAGAGATCATATCTTGGGTCACAAATCAAGTGTTGGTAAATTTAAGAAAATTGAAATCATATCAAGTACCTTTTCTGCATACAACACTATGAGACTAGATATCAATTACAGGAAAAAATCTGTAAAAAATACAAATACATGGAGGCTAAACAGTACACTACTTAATCATCAAGAGATGACTGAAGAAATCAAAGAGGAAATCAAAATATACCTTGAAAAAATGACAATGAAAACACGATGACCCCAAACCCATGGGATGCACCAAAAGCACTTCTAAGAGGGAAGTTTATAGCAATACAATCCTACCTTAAGAAACAAGAAACATCTCAAATAATCAACCTAACCTTACACCTAAAGCAATTAGAAAAAGAACAAAAAAACACCAATGTTAGCAGAAGGAAAGAAATCATAAAGATCAGATCAGAAATAAATGAAAAAGAAATGAAGGGAATGATAGCAAAGGTCAATAAAACTAAAAGCTTGTTCTTTGAGAAGATAAACAAAATTGATAAGCCATTAGCCAGACTCATTAAGAAAAAAAGGGAGAAGACTCAAATCAATAGAATTAGAAACGAAAAAGGAGAAGTAACAACTGACACTGCAGAAATACAAAGGATCATGAGAGATTACTACAAGAAATTCTATGCCAATAAAACGGACAACCTGGAAGAAATGGAAAAATTCTTAGAAAAGCCCAACCTTCCAAGACTGAACCAGGAAGAAATACAAAATATAAACAGACCAATCACAAGCACTGAAATTGAAACTGTGATTAAAAATTTTCCAACAACAAAAAAAAGCCCAGGATCAGATGGCTTCACAGGCGAATTCTATCAAACGTTTAGAGAAGAGCTAACACCTATCCTTCTCAAACTCTTCCAAAATATAATAGAGGGAGGAAGACTCCCAAACTCATTCTACAAGGCCACCATCACCCTGATACCAAAACCAGACAAAGATGTCACAAAGCAAGAAAACTACAGGCCAATATCACTGATGAACATAGATGGAAAAATCCTCAACAAAATACTAGCAAACAGAATCCAACAACACATTAAAAGGATCATACACCATGATCAATTGGGGTTTATCCCCATGATGCAAGGATTCTCCAATATACGCAAATCAATCAATGTGACACACCATATTAACAAATTGAAGGAGAAAAACCGTATGATCATCTCAATAGATGCAGAGAAAGCTTTCGACAAAATTCAACACCAATTTATAATAAAAGCCCTCCAGAAACTAGGCATAGAGGTAACTTACCTCAACATACTAAAGGCCGTATATGACAAACCCACAGCCAATGTCATCCTCAATGGTGAAAAACTGAAACCATTTCCAGTAAGATCAGGAACAAGAGAAGGTTGCCCACTCTCACCACTATTATTCAAGATACTTTTGGAAGTTTTAGCTACAGCAATCAGAGAAGAAAAAGAAATCAAAGGAATCCAAATCGGAAAAGAAGAAGTAACTGTCACTGTTTGAAGATGACATTATACTATACATACAGAATCCTAAAGATGCTACCAGAAAACTACTAGAGCTAATCAATGAATTTGGTGAAGTAGCAGGATACAAAATTAATGCACAGAAATCTCTCGCATTCCTATACACTAATGATGAAAAATCTGGAAGTAAAATTAAGAAAACACTGTAACAAACAGTAAAATACCTAGGAATAAACCTACCTAAGGAGACAAAAGACCTGTATGTAGAAAACTGTAAGACACTGATGAAAGAAATTAAAGATGATCCAAACAGATGGAGACATATACCATGTTCTTGGATTGGAAGAATCAACATTCTGAAAATGACTATACTACTCAAAGCAATCTACAGATTCAATGCAATCCCTACCAAACTACCAATGGCATTTTTCACAGAACTAGAACAAAAAATTTCAAAATTTGTATGGAAACACAAAAGACCCCGAATAACCAAAGCAATCTTGAGAAAGAAAAACAGAGCTGGAGGAATCAGGTGCCTGGACTTCAGACTATACTACAAAGCTACAGTAATCAAGACAGTATGGTACTGGCACAAAGACGGAAATATAGATCAATGTTAACAGGATAGAAATCCCAGAGATAAGCCCACGCACATATGGTCACCTTATTTTTGATAAAGGAGGCAAGAATATACAATGGAGAAAAGACAGCCTGTTCAATAAGTGGTGCTGGGAAAACTGGACAGCTACATGTAAAAGAATGAAATTAGAACACTCCCTAACACCATACACAAAAATAAACTCAAAATGGATTAAAGAACTAAATGTAAGGCCAGACACTATAAAACTCTTCGAGGAAAACATAGGAAGAACACGCTATGACATAAATCTCAGCAAGATCCTTTTTGACCCACCTCCTAGAGAAATGGAAATAAAAACAAAAATAAACATATGGGACCTAATTAAACTTAAAAGTGTCTACACAGCAAAGGAAAACATAAACAAGACATAAAGACAACACTCAGAATGGGAGAAAATATTTGCAAATGAAGCAACTGACAAAGGATTAATCTCCAAAATTTACAAGCAGCTCATGCAGCTCAATATCAAAAAAATAAACAACCCAATCCAAAAATGGGCAGAAGATGTAAATAGACATTTCTCCAAAGAAGATATACAGATTGCCAACAAACATATGAAAGAATGCTCAACATCATTAATCATTAGAGAAATGCAAATAAAAACTACAATGAAATATCATCTCACACTGGTCAGAATGCCCATCATCAAAAAATCTATGAACAATAAATCCTGGAGAGGGTGTGGAGAAAAGGGAATCCTCTTGCACTGTTGGTGGGAATGTAAATTGATACAGCCACTATGGAGAACAGTATGGAGGTTCCTTAAAAAACTAAAAATAGAACTACCATATGACCCAGCAATCCCACTACTGGGCATATACCCTAAGAAAACCATAATTCAAAAAGAGTCATGTACCACAATGTTCATTGCAGCTCTATTTACAAAATCCAGGACATGGAAGCAACCTAAGTGTCCATCGACAGATGAATGGATAAGGAAGATGTGGCACATATATACAATGGAATATTACTCAGCCATAAAGAGAAACGAAATTGAGTTATTTGTAGTGAGATGGATGGACCTAGAGTCTGTCATACAGAGTGAAGTAATCAGAAAAAGTAAAACAAACACTGTGTGCTAACACATGTATATGGCATCTAAAAAAAAGAAAGAAAAAACTGGTCATGAAAAACCTAGCGGCAAGCCAGGAATAAAGATGCAGACCTACTAGAGAATGGACTTGAGGACACAGGGAGGGGGAAGGTTAAGCTGGGACAAAGTGAGAGAGTGGTATGGACATATCTACACTACCAAATGTAAAATAGCTAGTGGGAAGCAGCCACATAGCACAGGGAGATCAGGTGGGTGCTTTGTGACCACCTAGAGGGGTGGGATAGGGAGGGAGGTGCAAGAGGGAAGAGACATGGGGATAACAGGGTGTTAAAGTGAACGGAAGGATTCAACCCCTTTTCAAGGAGGGTGTCTCCATGTGGGCAGAACTAGAGATTAAATGGGTCCTTAATTAAAAAAAAAAAAAAAAAGACTGTATCAAGTCTTCCAAACCCTAACGTCATAATGAATGAGTTTGACAGGTTCTTTTCTTCATGAGTACTGTTATCTGTCCACATTTAAAAATATATATATATGCTTTTATTTAGGTCTCCCATCTTTAACTTTAAAAACTGTATTAGTCTCCTAGAGCTGTCCTAACAAAGTACCACAGACTGGATGGCTTAAACAAATTTATTTTCTCATAGTTCTGGAGGCTAGATATCCAAGATCAAGGTGTTGGCACAGTTGGTATCTTCTGAGGCCATTCTCCCTTGGTTTATAGGTGGTCATCTTCTCCTTGTGTCTTCACATGGTTACCCATCTGTGCATGTTTGTGTCCTAATCTCTTTTCATAAGGACAACAGTCATATTGAATTAAGACCCACCTCAATGACATCATTTAATCTTAATTACCTCCATACAATCCTATCTTCAAATACAGTTATATTCTGAGTTATCGAGGGTCAGGATTTCAATGTACAAATTTGCGGGGGGACACAATTCAGCCCATAACAAAATATCCATTACTATCTTTCTTCCTCCACTAAGTGTAATATTGTTAATAAATTGCCAGTATTGCATCTATATCTTGCTTTATTTTTTTCCCAAACTATTTCCTAAACCCAATCTAGGATGTTTTGTTGTCCTAAAGACTTCACTAATTCTCTATATTTCTTTTAAAATAATCTCTTTGATTTTGCTCTTTTGTTGACAACAAAGCAGCTCATCAATTCAGTCAAACTGGACAATTCTCTGAGGAAAAAAAAATTAAACTACATGTTTAGTGCAGTTGTTTGGTCTATATTGCCAAGATCACTTAAGCCAGTAGCCTTATATCTAGCCTTGGTGGTATTCTGCCTTATTTCCATTTCAAATGTAGTTCTGTGTACAGAAACTTCTCTTTTTTTCACCTTTCATTATGTTTTATGATATTTTCCAAGAGTATGTTTAGCTCCTTTGGACAGCTTGGCTCCTTAAGCTCTCTTAGTATAGAAGAGAACTTCTAAGCTCTCTTAGTATTTTTTTTAAAACTAGTTACCTAAGATTATTGAAATCTGATTTCTTTTTTTTGTTTGTTTGTTTTTTGTGGTACGCAGCCCTCTCACCGTTGTGGCCTCTCCCGTTGCGGAGCACAGGCTCCGGACATGCAGGCTCAGCGGCCATGGCTCACGGGCCCAGCCGCTCCGTGGCATGTGGGATCTTCCCGGACCGGGGCACGAACCCATGTCCCCTGCATCGGCAGGTGGACTCTCAACCACTGCGCCACTAGGGAAGCCCTGAAATCTGATTTCTGAAACACGTTAACTTTACATCACTGATAGAAAAGAATCTATGAGGTAGCTACAATCACCAAAAACATGAATAATTGGATTAAGAGATGAAGAGTCAAGATTCCCCAGTCTCAGATCCAAGTGGAACTGCTGGGTTAAAATGTTGGGATGTATTTCACCAACATTGTCTTAGATTCTCTTCCCCTTTTGACCAGGTTCCCACATGAGTCATTAATTCCTTTAATGCTCCCTCTGTGTAGATTATTTTTCAGTCCAATTAACATACCAACGTTCTCAGCTTTACCTTGGGAACCTCTACCTAAATAGCCCTCCACGTCATTAATGACCCCTTCAAATCTGCTCCTTCTCCATTTCTCTTGACCCCTATGCTCCTAGTTACCCAGGCTGGAAACTTTATAAACAGACATGTGGTTTTTCTCTTCCTTCACTAAACTGTCTTCCACTTTGCCTTCATTACCTCTGACTTAAACCATTCACTGATCATGTAAAAAGCATCTTAATTTATTGAATTTCTCTTCCACCACCCCCACCACCCATTCAATCCCAGACGCAATCTACTGCTAGACTGGTAGATGTAACAATACAATAACAAGCTGTGTAGAGAAAGGAATGGAAATAAGGAAAGAGCCACTTTCTTAGAGATAAAGAAGAGAGATGTTAAAATAAAGGAAAAGTTGCCTCCCTTAATTAAAGAACTCCCAATTCAAATATATATATATATATATATATATATATATATATATATATATATATATATATATATATATATATATGATGCCTTCCAAGGCCTACTGAGCAAAATTCAAATTCTTACCCTAGGTAAGGTATTCAATGCCTTCCATATTCTGGTGCTAATTTCCCCACAATTCTCCTCTGATACTCTAAAATAATGGAATTTCATTATTCCTTCCATATACCCTGTGCTTCCACAGCAGTACTTACTCTCCTCCAGTTTCTACTCAACATTCAAATTTAAGTTCCTGTGTAAAGCTTTCTCTAATGTGTTCAGGTATGAGGGACTCATATTCAAACCATCCTCCAACCTAGAAGTCCCCAAATTGGTATACACACACTCCAAGAGAAGAGCAAACCATCTACTGGAGTGTGGAAAGAAAATATGTGAACGTCTATGATAGTTCCTTTTAAAAATAAGAAAGAAGTTAAAGGCTACTATTATTTAATATACATATTGACACTAGGACCCTCACTAGATCCATGCATCAGATGTGGATTCCATGGAAAATTAGCCTTCAAATGTCTGGAGTTCCACAATGACAAAACATTTGCTGTGACGCATATCCATCATTCATTTTCAGTATATTATGACATATTGCAGTTTATATAGGTTTTTGGATAGTCTTATCTAGTTTCTAGTTAAATTAAGCCTCACAACATGCTTAATATTTTTTCTACAAGACCCTACGAATTAAAAATAATATAAGCACCAGCAAACAAGAATTAAATGACAGATATAACATTCCCCTCTCCCAATATGAGCTTTACATCAACCACACTGGATGCAAAAATCAGATCTGACCTATAAATCACATTCTTACTGCCAAAAAATTATAAATTGTATACTTAAGAAAGTAAGAAGAGTTTTCAATTGTTCAACAAAATTAAAATCATTTCAAAAAATACTGACTGTTTCCTCTTAAAATTATCTTTTTAATTTCTAATATTGTTTATGATTATAATGTATGTAATATATTAGTATGGAGTGCATACATGTAACATATATAAATATCATATATCTCCAGCAGGCATGCAAAAAATCTTTTTAATGGGCTGCACAAACCAAAAGTGTGGGGACCAGTCTTCCGAACTGACATAGCACTGTTCATTACCTCTTAAGTGGAATTCATTACTTTCTTACTTGTATTCTAGTCACTTACAAAGAGGCACTTTTGGCCCCCCATGTCTTCTAAACTACAGTCTCTTGGAGGAAAGGGATATCTTATTCACATTTAATTGTCCACTGTGTTAAACATATTTATTGAGCACATTAGTGACTGATTATTCAATAAATGTTTGGTAGGAGGATAAGGATGAGTAAATGGGAGTGTTCCCAGTGAATTTAAGGTTCTTGCCTTGTCACGGAAAGAATTCGGAGAAGAGGCAGGGAAGTTAAGAAAGTGAAGTGGGAATTTACTTAAGCAAGAATACGCTCTCGGGCTTCCCTGGTGGCGCAGTGGTTGAGAGTCTGCCTGCCGATGCAGGGGACACGAGTTCGTGCCCCGGTCCGGGAAGATCCCACATGCCGCAGAGCGGCTGGGCCCGTGAGCCATGGCCGCTGAGCCTGCGTGTCCGGAGCCTGTGCTCCGCAACGGGAGAGGCCACAACAGTGAGAGGGCTGCGTACCACAAAAAAAAAAAAAAAAGAATATGCTCTCAGAGGGAGAGCGGGCAGACAGGTGAGGAGCTGCTGCCCTGGGTTTCTCTGGCAAGCTGGTTATGAGGGGCATACAAATGAAGGGGTGGAGTATTCACTGGGGCAGGAGGAGTTTGGGGGTCGTATTCCCTGATTTTCATCCCAGCTCCACCTTCCCGAGGGCAAGATTTTTGTCCTTTTTTAGCTTAGATCATAAGTGTCATGGCGTTAGTGCATGATGGGTATTTCTTATCTGCAAGGCTAATTTTATTGTAATGACAGCACAATAAGCAACAGGTTACATTCGGATGTGGGAGATTCCTGCCTTTCCTCACCTTTCTTTGTCTGCCTCCTGGACACTTGTCACCCAAGACGTGTGGTTTCCTGTCAGTCTGGAGGTTCCTGCTTTTCTTTGCCCATGGACCCCTGCTGGTTACCAGATGCTTCATTTCCTGCCACCTGGCCCCTGCCCCCATTTCTCTGCTCATAACTAGCTGCCTGCCTGCTGTAACAGGAGGATGAATATGTTGTGGTTTAAAGTGCTATTTAAATTGTCCCCGGTTGGATGACCAAGAAAGAACACTTCTGATAGCCCTCCCCGGGCAAGAGGGGTTAAAGAGCATCTTAGGTGGAGCTACAAGAACCAACCTAAGACCCCAGATTTCCCTGAGAAGAATGTCATATTTCAGGAAGTAGAAAGAAGGCAGAGTCGAAATCAGTAGCGGCAATGGCTTTCCTCTTTGAAGAGAACCAGGGCTCCTGACACATTCTCCAGGCTGCTGTCATCATCAGCACAAGTTTTCTTCTGACACGTTTTCTGTGAACGTGCTACAGGCACTATAACCCAGGCTCTGGTTTGTTACCTAAAATGAACTGACTCACCAGGAAATGCATTTTTACTGCTCTTTTTTAGATGAGTATCACAGCTCTGTTTAAAGTATAAACGTTCATCAAGGTAGCCACATTAAAAATATCATGCAAGACGACCACCAATGATAAAACGTTTTAATCACAAAAGTCCTTCACAAGGCGAGCACTGTAATTACCCAAGTGTTAGTATCACTTGCATTTAAGGAGACATGCTAGGCAATAATAGATGATAATGCCCTATGACACCAATAAACCTGAAAAGGAAGAGTAGGAATGAGTCTGAAGGCAAGGAGGTTGCTGGGGAAAAGAAGTGTCTGAATCTGATAAGAAAACTGTAGCACATGCTGCATTCAAAGCAAGGGATGAGATAAGATGATGAACTGATGTGGGGAGAGAAAATCCAACAGCATCCACAGAGATGGAGAAAGAGCAAGGTAATGCATACTCCCCATGTTGTGTAAGTGCTATTTTGGGGTATAGATGTTTTACTGTATTTTGGGACACTGTGGAGTTTCAAGCACCTTAGCCATTTTGTTTCTGACAATTCTTAGCTAAACACAGAGCTCATGAAGTCCAGATACCACGAAGCCTAAAGCCAGGTTCAGCCACGAAGTTGCCTCCAATTGCTCAGCCAGAAGATGACTAAAAGAACAAAGGGGTCAAATCAGCCAACAGAGAGGCCCTGCCCACCCACCCACTCCTCAGCATCACAGCATCTCAGGGCTTGTAGAGGATAAGGTGAGCTCTGAAAGTACAAAGTCTCAGGGAGTCCTGGGAGGGGAAATACTGCCCCTTGCACATGTCAGATCCAGCTGCAGCTGAAGTGTGACAACTCCACTAAGTGTTAAGAACTGACTAGTTGCACAGTTGAGAAGGGGAAGGGAAATTGGAGGCATACCAGAGACTTAGAGTTGAGAATGTAGGTTTGTTACCACTTCCCTGAAGCTCAGCTAGAAGCCGGACTGGCCTATTCCAAGCAGTTCAGAGCTCCCTGTGTGCCTTCAAACCAGTCCAACACTAGAGCCCTTCCTATGGAGGGCACTCATACAGTGGGGGAGGTCAAAGCCCCACACCAGGTGCAAAAGAAAGGTGTTAAAATGAAGTAAAAAACAGATTGGAGGCGCACTTTGGTAAAAGGTTGAGCAATTCCTTATAGTGACATACATACCCACCCATGCCACAGCAACTCCATTCTTATGCATCCAAGAAAAATGAAAACATACATCCACACAAAGACTGGTACAAGAATGTTCAAAGCAGCTTTATTCATAATAGCAAAAAACTGGTAACATGCCAAATGTCCATCAACAGGAGAATGGATAAACAAATTGTGGAGTATATACATATAATGAGACAATTCTCAGCAAAAAAAAAAGAAAAAGCAAAACAAAACTATTGACATGCACAGCACATATGCATGTTACAGACATTATGCTGAGCAAAAGAATCCCAATACTAAAGAATACACATTGTGTTATTCCATTATATAAAGCTGTAGAACAGGCAAAACTCATATATAATGAAAAAAATTAGAACTGTAGTTGCTCAGGGGAGAGAGAAAGAATTGCCTGGGAGGGGGAAATTGTTGGGATGATGGAAATGTTCAATATCGCTCTTGGGGTGTGGATTGTACAAGGTATGCATTTATCAAAATTCACTGAATTGTGTGTTAATATTTATTTTACTGTATATAAACTTTACCTTAAAAAAACAGTAAACAAATGTTGAAGCCTAGTTAGAGGGTTTCTTTTTTACCCCTCCACAGTGTTATGGGTTACCAATTCCTACACTAATCTCTGTGTATTCTAATCTTGAGCAAATGAGTAAATGTATTAAGGGTAATGAGATTCAAGTTTCATGTAGTTGTAGAAGAGTTACAAATATGGAAAACAGAGAATGAGAATGTACCCTGTAGTGTTAGATTGGAATTGAAAGCACCAGTATAAGATCATAGTTTTAATAGATGAATGAATATAAACAGAGATAGATAGTTTCCCAGCTCTATTCATGTGAGAGGACCTAGAAGCAATGACATCCATTAACAATGAGCATATGTAGTACTTATGATATTTGGCTTCTAATTTTTTTTAATTAATTAGTATATTTATTTATTTTTGGCTGTGTTGGGTCTTCGTTGCCGTGTGCGGGCTTTCTCCAGTTGCGGTGAGCAGGGAGTACTCTTCATTGTGGTGCGCGGTCTTCTCACTGTGGTGGGTTCTCTTGTTGCGGAGCAAGGGCTCTAGGCACACGGGCTTTAGTTGTGGCACATAGGCTCAGTAGTTGTGGCTCACGGGCTCTAGAGTGCAGCCTCAGTAGTTGTGGTGCACAGGCTTTGTTGCTCCGTGGCATGTGGGATCTTCCGGGACCAGGGCTCAAACCCATGTCCCCTGCATTGGCAGGCAGATTCTTAACCACTGTGCCACCAGAGAAGCCCTTGGCTTCTAATTAATAGTGGCTTCTCCTTTTAAAAAGAAGCCAGAGATCCATGGGAAAGGTTGATTATAGAGATGGAACAGAGAAAGTACAAGATAATCCTGGAACATCTCGTTATACAGAAATTCAGAAAGTGGTCAAAGAATGATGGGACTATATCAAAAGGACACAAAATCCTAATTTCTGCTTCCACTTCAACCTTAATATCAAAAATGAGCTTAATAACCTACAGTCATAGTTTTTTGTAAACTCATCAGATAGTTGAGGATAAAAAAAGTCAAAATGAACTAAAACCTAGAAAGTGGCAAGCCCTTTGTAGGAAATGCCCTACAGCTTCTATCGTCTTTTGTAGGGCCGTGGGACTAGGAAGATGACACCATTAATGGGTTTAAGGAAAAACTAACTGAACTCTGTAAGAACTTTAAAGACTAAGGGACAGTTGGTGTGATGTTTGAATCCTGAGGAGCTCTGTCTATACCCACTCATCAGATCTTTCTCATAGATCCTCACTTAGTGCTCATGCAAAAGATTATGAGCAGAGCAAGAGAGCTGAGACAGAACCCCTAAAATACAGGTGCTTGCTAAATGCTAGAGGAGGACAGGAGAAATGAGAGAGACTGTTCAAGGCACTGCAGGTTCTTATTCCATCCTTCTCAGAGGTTGCCCACAGCTGGAGGAAGAATAGGAGAGCCAGGAGAGACCCCTTTGAGAAGCAGGTGCCCAGGGCCTGAGAGTGTCTTTCAGCTCTTTTGCCCTGCCTGTCAGAGACAAGCCATGCTAAATCCCTACAGACATTCTCAGCATTCACTGAATATACTTCTCAGCACTCCAAAGATGCAAGAGCAAGGCAGGAGAGCAGAAAAAGATCTCTTGAACCACAAAAGTCAGGAGGCAGGGCTCAATATCAAAGGGAACTCCTTAGCAACATAAAAAGCTGGAAGCCAGTTTATAAAGCAGAACGAGATGCCTATTAATTCAGAAAGCTAAAGATTGTTTGTACAAAAAGGTCTTGCCCTGCCGAAGGTAAAGTACTAACTCACCCCTGAATCATTAACCTAATGGTGAACTAAAACAACAGTAAATTCCAGTCCCATCTCAACAATGGTCTAGATGGACTACTGACAGGAATAAGGGTGTTCCCTTTCCCAGGCAGAAATGTTATTTACTTCAGTCTCTACTGTTTTGTTTTTTAGTACACACAGTGTCCTGCATACAATCAAAAATTACAAAATTCATGAAGAAAAATTTTTTAAATTTTAAAGAAATAATAGCAGACTTAGAGATGGCCCAGAAGTTAAAATGATATGACAGGGACTTTAAAATAACTTTGATAAAAGGAAGCATGAGGTACATAATATATGTAAACAGATGGGTAATTTGGACATAGAAATAGAAACTATTACAAAAGAAGAGCCAAATGAAATTGATAGAAACAAAATATATGATATCTTAGATAAAAAATTACATAATCAGTGTATCAACAGACTGGAAGCAGTGAAAAGAATAACTACAACAGATTAATACTGACAACAGGTCAATAGAAATCTAAATTTCAGTACAAAAAAAGTGAAAAAATGAAGTAGGAATATCAAACAGTCTAAAGCATATGTAATTAGAATCTCATAATGTGAATTAAAATTTTATTAATTATAAAGAGAAAAATCATAAGTTATAGTAAAGAAACCTAGCAGACACCACCTTAACCAAGTGATCAGAGTTAGCATCACTAATATTGGGATAAACCAATATCATGTGCCACCTGATATGATACATTGAGAAGGACACCACACAACTCCAATGGTATAACTGCCCCACAAAGAGCATAATCTGAATCTAATTATAAGAAAACGTTAGACAAACTGAATTTGAAGGACATTCTACAACATAATTGACCTGTACTCTTCAAACATATTAAGATCAAGAAATAAAAAGGAAGGATGAGAAGCCATTCCATATTTAAAGAGACATCACAGCTCAAGGCTATTAGTGATTCTGGATTGGATCCTGGACGAAGGAAAACATCCATTAAGGACATTATTAGCGTAATTAATTAAAATTCAGTATGGGGGCTTCCCTGGTGGCGCAGTGGTTGAGAGTCCGCCTGCCGATGCAGGGGACACGGGTTCGTGCCCCGGTCCGGGAAGATCCCACATGCCCGCATACAAAAATAAATAAATAAATAAATAAATAAAAATAAATAAAATAAAATTCAGTGTGGACTATGTATCAGATTATAATATATATCTATGTTAAATTTTCTGGTTTTGATAACTGGATTATGGTTATGTAGGAGAATGCCTGTGTTCTTAAAAATTATGCAGTAAACTAAGGATAAAAGGTTACAACATTCTAAACTTTTAAACTCTCAAATGGTATTCCACCTATATATATATATATATGTATATATATATATATATATATATATATATATATAATACATATACACACACAAAGAAAATAATTAAGCAAATGAACAGAATGTAAATACTTGGTAAATCTGGAAAAAGTATTACTGGAATTTCCTATGCGATTCATGCAGCTTTTTTGTAAGTCTGAAATTATATCAAAATACAAAGTTACCCCCAAAGGGCATCCTTGGAAAAAAAAAATGATACTGCCAGAGAATACCAGATTGCTTGAGAAGTGATTATAGAGCAGGCAGGGAGATGCTGTGGTCAAGCAAGCAATGTAGCATTTCACTGATGATCAAAGACATGTGTCAATTCTGCACAGATTCTGAAATGACATTAGTTTAAAACCTAGGGACTTTAAAACAGGAAGGAACCTTGGCAGTGCCCTGGTCTACCCTCCTCCTTTTAGAGAGAAGAAAACTGAAGTTATGTGTGGAGCCCGAGCTTCTTTGAGGAAGATCTCAGCCTTCTGAGTCTCAGTCTTCATTTCTCAGGCATTCATTCTATAATCATTCATCATGCTTCCTTCTCAAAAATGTTAAGGCTCTCCCAGCAGCCTTGCCATGACTTCCTTCTCTGTGAGCCACTCTGAAGCCCTAACCCCTAATCTGGGCAATTGCCATAATTTGCCATGGTGGAAGTAAGTGTGTGTCTGCATCATGTCACGGCATTCCTTATAGAGGGAGGTATTGGAGTTCCAAGGAACATGAGGGCTTTGTTCCTCCTGGGAGCAGCAGAACTCTTTACCACACTTCCCCCTTGCAGGTTACCTCCTCTGAGTGCAGATTCGTCTTAATTACTGTCCCTTCTATTTTTATTGACTGGCTGTAGAGATTTATTGAACGATCAATGTGTACTTACCACTCCCCTATCACATTGATAATATGACTTATTACTGCCCATTTAGTCATTCCCTGATTAAGCATTCCTGAATTAAATAAGGGTGTGGTGTATATGCGGGGAGGAGTAGGAAAAGTTGGCCCTTCCTTTCTCAAGAAAGGCATTCAGTAATATGTAACTATGTGACTTCTGATGGGCACACCAAGCTAATAAGGAGAAATTTTGGATTCCAAACTCATGCTCATCTAGGGGTAGCCTGATTAGTCTCTGTGGCCACAAGGAAAGCCCCAAACCTCACAGCCATGTCATAATGAGAATCAACAGAATTTCCTCCTTCCCTGGAGAAATATTTTATAGCAATGATCCCACTGGAGGCCCTGATAATCTCTTCTTCCTAGGTGAAGCCCAGTTTGGCCACAGCTGTAATCATTATTTTGGCCATAAGTCCCAGAAGCTGCAGTGTTTTTTTAGTACGTCATATATAATAGGTATTAATATCTGTCTCCTGAAAAATGATTCATTGATAGCAATATCTTTGCAGTCACCCAGACACGATGGGCTGGGAATAAGGGGGCTTCCTCTGTCTGAAATCATCGTGACCCTCCACTTCCTCCATCTCCATATCGTCAGTAACCATACCCTTTTGCTACTTTTAAAAGTTTCCCCCATCTTCCTCTACCATTTAGTTCCTACTAAGGGCTCTCTGGTGTAGGCCTGCTATTACTTGAACTTGAAAGAAAGAGTACCTTGATGGAATTAAATGAGCTGATATTTAAAAAAAAAAAATACACAGGAAGGAAGCAATGAACAAGAAATAATTAGGTGATATAGAGATACTGAGCTGGACATTTCCAGCCACCAGCTGGCACAAAGTAGAGCTGACCATTGGCTTTTTATATCCTATAATGTTTTTAGCACTATTTTTCACAAATCTCTATGAGATATATTCTCAATAATATTTAGAATGACCTCTACTATGTATGTACAGAAGTGACAGCACACAGCTTTTACTGAAACTAAAAGAGGAAACCACTTTATGTTTTTTTTTTACTTTATTTATTTATTGATTTATTTTTGGCTGTGTTGGGTCTTCGTTGCTGCACGGGCTTTCTCTAGTTGAGGTGAGCGTGGCCTACTCTTCATTGCGGTGCGCGGGCTTCTCATTGCGGCGGCTTCTCTTGTTGTGGAGTATGGGCTCTAGGCATGCAGGCTTCAGTAGCTGTGGCTCATGGGCTCTAGAGTGCAGGCTCAGTAGTTGTGGCACACGGACTTAGTTGCTGTGTGGCATGTGGGATCTTCCCGGACCAGGGCTCAAACCTGTGTCCCCCGCATTGGCAGGTGGATTCTTAACCACTGTACCACCAGAGAAGTACCTATGTTTGGTTTTAAAAAATTTTACTCAGCACACTCTTTACACCCCCCAGCGCACACACACACACACACACACACACACACACACACACACACGGTAATATATAAAGATCTAGGACTTTGGGATCAGACAAACTTGATTTTTAATCCAGTTCTGTCCTTATTACATTTGTGACCTTGAGAAAGTCACTTCATCTCTGTAAGGTCTAGTTTTCTTGTCTATAAACACAATTAGATGAGATAATGTAAAATTCACTTACAAAAGTTAGATATTATTCTACTTCTAGTATTTTATTTATGTTTATGTAAATTATTCCCTGAAAAATGTTAGTATGATTTTATATGGGCCACATATAAAACATGTTGAAAACTTTCCAGAAGTTAGTTTTCCATTAAGCACTTGGCCACACGGATACTCTTCTCATGAGTAAGATTGTGCCACTATCCTCAAATAATCTCACCTCAATTTTCAACCATGGCTGCCTGTACTCAGAGAAGGTGCACACACATGGGGAAAATATTCTACTCAATGTTTTCCACAGTTTTGCACTCATCTTCCTTAGATCACGTGGTGTATATCTCAGTGACCCAGGAACAAATTACCACCAATGGCTAATATCCTGCATTTACTGTGCTGGAGACAGCATCCACCTTTATCCATGGGATGTCCTCAGGGCTTCACAGAGCCACTTTGGGGGCTCATTCCTATTCCAGAGAACCATAAAGAGATGGTGAGAGAAAGCAACTTTACTGACTCACCCTGCTACCAGTATGTTCCATCCCTCAGAGTAGTTAAGGCCAAAGTGTCTGGAGCCAGATGCCTGAATTCAAATCCTGGCTCTGCTCATTACTTCGTCTATGACTTTGGGGAAAATTGTTTAGTCTCTCTTGTGCCTTAGTTTTCTTATCTGCAAAATGGGGATATTTGTAGAACCTACCTCAAGGTAGGTGTATTGTAAGGATTACAATATTACAAGGTAGGTGTATTGTAAGGATTACATGAACCAATATATTTAAAGCACATAGTCCACACCTGGCACACTGGAAATGCTCATTGCAAGGTTTGGTAGACTTGGTGAATGTCCTGAGAAAGACCAGGCTCTACATGAAGAGACTTAAAATCCTGGCCCACTATTGACTCACAGCACAGGCTGGTCATTTCTTAGCTCAAGAAATGAGGGTGTTAATAAGTCTGTGGGTGTTAATAAGTACCTGTATCCATACCAGGAAGCATTGCTGTGTCTGCCTAATCTTCTCACCTTTTGTTAATATATTTCTGGACCACAGGGACCAGCACAGAGCACAGGGTGTGTCATGGATATTAGTGGCACCAAATACCTATGCAAGTTAATTCATTCGCACAAAGGACAGAGAAATACAAATACTGTAGGTGCAAACACGGGTCTCTAGGGCTGACCTAATTTTCCTTTTCTTTTTTTTTTTTCCAAAAGTTGTGTATTTAGGTTTAGAATAGAGATTTGTGGCCTGAGGGAAGGCCATGCCCAAGGAAGTTGGTTGCTGGTGTTCACTGGCTGGTAGGAAGGTCTGACCACCATGAGTCTCTTCTGGCAAATGTGACAGAAAATTGCTGTCTTTCCCTTCTTCTCAACATCATGACACTATACTGCACACATTCATGAGTATTAGATGGGGACTGTCCCTTTATACTCAGGAGAGTTGCTACTCAGAGATGGCTCACAGAGCCACAAGTCAGATCCTGGCAGTCCTCCTCTAGAAGGGTGTTCGAGGGGGAGGTCAAGTTTTTTAAAAGTTCATTTTGGATTTTGAATGTCCTCCCCACAAAAAGAAAAATGTTCCTTCATTTAGAGGTAAATGATAACTATACTCATATTTGAATTCGTTTTTGAAGAGATAAAGATAGATAATAGATGCATTAGACAGATAGATAGATAGATAGATAGATAGATAGATAGATAGATAGATAGATGATAGTTAGGTGGACAGGTTGGTAGGGAGATAGATACTAGATATACAAAGTCTACATTTACATACTCTTTAGGATGCATGTATGTATACATCTATGTATATTATGCATATGTTAATGTTATTTATAGCTATGTATGTATTTCAGAATGGGAGAACTACACAGTTATCTAGGGTTTGGTTGATCCTTGGTCTACGAGGCCTTTAGTATTCAACAACGGGGTGTTTCATAGAGAGGACCTGACCTTAATGAGGAAGAATAGGAAAACAAGGAAAATAAAACATAAGCAGGCAATGCAAAAGCCAAGAGAAAGTGATGGAGTCCACATTCAGACAGGAAATGTGAAGTGTTAACTGCAAAATCAAGGTCACAGGCATCCTACCACAGCATTTTGATACTTCATTTACCATTGCCCACTTGTGAAGTGGAATAAAGAACAAAATGGCTTGTGACTGGTATTGCTGGAAGTAAAATGGCCTAGAACATATTTTAATAAGAAAAAACAGACTCTAATAAAAGAAAAATGTAAAGAGAAAACCCAAATCACTCAGTAACTAACCACAGTAAATAAGCTCCAGCCAATGTGGATAATTCTGGGAAATAAGGGGCAAAAGAGTAAAGAAAAACATACAAACTTGTTCAAGAGAAAATGCCATCCTTTATTATCAGAAGAAGGGGTTGGGCATGGGAATTGAAAATCCAGAAAGTTCACTTGTCTATTTTTGTTGTTTTAATCCAGGACAAAATAACCCCTTAGTTTAATGTAGTTCAACTAACAGATATCAAACAGTACATATAAAAAGCGAGAGGCTACAGCTTTTGAAGAAAACATGAATAGATAACAAGAACTAGACACTTAAAAAAGACTCCTGGGGAGAGGAAGTGACTATATCCTTCTTTGAAGGCAGCTTCTCCTTTTATTTCATTGAGTTAGTAGTGTTGGGAGAAAACACTGTAAAAACTTTAATGAAGCAATAAAACTCACTTTGAAATCTTCTGCATATGCTTTGTTTTTCTCACACAGCAGCTCACAATAACATCCATGTAAAAAAGAAACAGCCCCGGTAACTGACCTATGATTGCTTATTAAACATTTACCTTAGTGACCACATATAAAACAGTCAAATATAAAAGGAACTCTCAATTTCACAATTTATCTAGTGCACAAATGGCAGCTCCAAACTGCTAAATGGGCAAGGGACCAAAAGAGAAGTGCTCCCTGAGACTTTGAAATCCAACGTCCCCTTGTCTTAAAATGCTTTAAGAGTATAAATTGGCAGCGATCTACACATGGCCTGAGAGCACTCCACCTTCACTCCAAATCTATGTAGATCACCTTTGAGCACACCTTCCTCTCCAGGTTTATGCTCCTACCAAAGCCATGCTCTCCTAGGTCACAGTGCTTTCCACATAGCTTTCCTTCTTGCTGCAACGTGCAGCTTCAATCCCATCTCCTCTACAAGGATTCCCTTTGTTTAATTGAATGGCAATGATATATTGGGTTGGTCAAAAAGTGCCTTTGGTTTTTAAGTAAAAATAAAAGACAAATTGTTCATTTTGACCAAGAACTTTATTGAACAACGTATTCACCGTTTTGTTCCACTACGTTCTGCCATTTTTCAGGCAACTTCATAATTCCATCTTCCCAAAACTTTTTATCTTTTTGAGCAAAGAACTGTTCCAGTTGCATTTTACAGACTTCCAGAGAATTGAAATTTCTTCCATTAAGAGAATTTTGTAAAGACCAAAATCAATGGAAATCTGAAGGTGCAATGTCTGGTGAATACTATGGTTGAATCAGAACTTCCCAGCCAAGCTGTAACAGTTTTTGCCTGGTCATCAAAGAAACGTGTGGTCTTGTATTATCCTGATGGAAGATTATGCGTTTTCTGTTGACTAATTCTGGACGCTTTTCATCGAGTGCTGCTTTCAGCTGGTCTAATTGGTAGCAGTACTTGTTGGAATTAATCGTTTGGTTTTCTGGAAGGAGCTAGTAATAGAGGACTCCCTTCCAATCCCACCATTTGGATAAAGACCAGCCTTTGGTGTGGTTGGTGGTGGTTCATTTCACTTGCCCCACGATCCCTTCCGTTCCACATTATTGTACAGTATGCACTTTTTATCGCCTGTCACAATTTGTTTTAAAAACAGAACATTTTCTTTATGTTCAAGTAGAGAATCACATGTGTAAATACGGTCAAGAAGGTTTTTTTCGCTTAACTTATGTGGGACCCAAAACATCAAAGCGATGGACATAACCAAGCTGGTGCAAATGATTTTCAATGCTTGATTTGGATATTTTGAGTATGTCAGCTATCTCCCACGTGGTATAACATTGATTGTTCTCAATTAATGTCTCGATTTGATCGCTATCAACTTCAACTGGTCTACCCGACCGTGGAGCATCATCCAGAGAGAAATCTCCAGCACAAAACTTCACAAACCACTTTCGACACGTTTGATTAGTCACAGCACCTCTCCATACACTGCACAAATCTTTTTTTTGCGTTTCAGTTGCATTTTTCCCTTTCTTGAAATAATAAAGCATAACATGCCGAAAATGTTGCTTTTTTTCTTCCATCTCCAATATTAAAATGACTACACAAAAATGCACCAATTTTGAGGTCTTTTTTTAAATGCATGCTGATATGACAGATGTCACATGCAATGTAACAGAACTGTTTTGAATGAAGTTAAAGACAACTTAGTGACTACAGCCATCTTATGGAAAAAAACGAATGAACTTTTTGGCCAACCCAATACATATTTCTAACAAGCTAACATAAGCAAGAACTTTTAGCTGTCATCACCAGTAAGATGACCCACAGGATAAATTACTATTGTATATTTGTTTATCTACCATGAGGACAGATGCTGTTTTTCTTTCAACTCTACAAAGAAGGTAGTATCAGAGGCCCTCGATGCCAGATGATGATGTTAAATTTCCTCTGGTAATGGGTAATAAAGAAGGAAAATAGGTGGAGGGTGGGGGAATTGGACCATTAATTGATTAAAAGTGTAGAAGTAATATATACATGACATATATCATAAGACACACATATATATATATACATCTTAGTTTTCTAGCTATAATAGATTACAGTCTATAAGTTATTTAATTTTCATATCACAAACCTCAATTATATTTCTAGGTGTAAGTTTATAGTTTTCCATTTTTGTTTCACTAAAAATGATCTTGATCATCATTATATTGTGTAGGGTCAAATACTAAGTATCCTAAAATAGCCATTGGTAGACTTTCCCCCCACTCTTGTAGTTCTCTTCTCTATGAAGTCCTATTGGCTTAAAGTTAAAAAGGACTCTCTTGACTATTTCTTTTTCTATTGGCTCTTTTCCTGTCTAAACTTACCTCTATTTTTTTTCTCATTAGGAAAGCAAGATTCCCCTTTCCTAGTTACTGGGTACTCCAGATAAGAAATAGAATTTGGATTGGGAAAATATGGGCTATAAATGGGGATTCATGGATTTTTCTCCCTTGAAATTTAAGTTCTTCAGACAAAACACAAAAAGGTCTTTATTTCCAAGTTCTTTAAGGATTTTATTCCCTGGACTTATATTCTACGTCTATATTTTCAAGACAATAGTTGTGGCTCTCTTTGTCAAGTCCTATGATATAATTGACTAATATTATTTCCACTATCTACTTAAAGTGTTCTTTGAAAGTGTCATGGCGTTTCAAGTATCCAATATTAGCTATTGATTTAAGGGAAATTTCTGGCACTCTTTTTTTGCCTTAGTGGTTCATTACCAAGTCAAATTTACAAACTAATACCATTGAATTTACCACACTTCTATGTTGGGAATTAATAACATTCCCTTCTATTTGAGAAACCATTTCTTCCAGCTACTTGACAATTGTGGTTGCTGCTGTGTCCAGTGAAATACCACTAAACTAAGAAAGTATGTTTCTATCTCTAAATTAAAATTCAAAAAAACCCTTCAATCTAGAAAAAAAAAGATAATAGAAATGAGAACACCCCCCGCCCCAATTTTTTCTTTCTGCATTCTGCTGAAGAGTTTCCCATCCTTCACAATACTGTCAAGAGCTCTGGCAATGCTACATGGGTTAACTTGTTTCTACTCTAGCTCTACACTTGATTTTAGAAAATAAGTGAGCAATGGAGGAAGCCACTAGTTTTGTCTTTCAAAATGGTCTGTCTCAGAGGTGCAGCCACACCCAACATGAGAGCAACTGTCTGAAAATGGCAGCTGTTTTGAAGTGAGATTCAGCTGAATATTCTCTTATGAGATTTCGTACGAGTGTTATTTACTTATACGGTGAGGAAACGTGCAAGAGGAATTCTGCAGCATGTGACCTGTCAATCCTTTTACTTCACCTGACATATTCACTCCATTTGGGGCTTCTTGACCTGACCAAGAGCAACATCAACCAGTGTTTGATTTTTCCAAATTCTCTGATCATTTTTTCCAGTCTGCCTTATGTCCCATAACTTTTGAAAGCTCAAAAGACCAATAAACCTTTTCTCTAATTGTTTATGATCTTGTCCTTGCTGATTGCATTTAGGACAATAAAACTTTATGTTTCCCATAGTATTGGTACTCCCTGACAAGTAATGTTAAGCACTCAAGAAATATACTAGAAAAAGCTGTGTAGAATATTTATAAAAATAATCTCCAAGTTACTAGCAAATGGACCAGTTTGGTTTGATATGGTTTCAGAACATAGGAAAAGTTATAAATCCTATATGAAAGAACACATAGAGGAGGCCAACAATGAAGATCAAGAACTAATTTAATTAAGAGATACAAACCTCCAGTTACAAAATAAATGAGTCACAGGGATGAAATATACAGCATGGGGAATATAGTCAATTATATTGTAATATCTTTGTATGGTGACAGATGGTAACTAGACTTATCATGATGATCATTTTGTAATGTATAGAAATATTGAATCACTGTGTCATGCACCCAGAACTAACATAGTATTGTAGGTCAATTATACTTCAATTACAAAAAAAATATGTAGACACTGGGAAGAAATGTATCAACATGCTAATGGTGGTTATCTCTGGGGGTGGTGATTACGGGTGATTGTTATTTTTTATTTTATGCTTTCTGTATTTCTAGTTGTCTGCAATGAACATGTATTGCTTATAAAAGTAAAAATCAATGCATCATTAAAAATGAAAAAAGAGACCTAATTGAATTAGAAGGAAAAAGGAGGAGAAATGGAATCGTTTATAGAAGACAGGCCTAATCAGTGCTACTTGAGACACGCACTCCATGTATGTGTGAAATCACACACAATCCATGTATGTGTGAAATGTATTTCTTCACAGAATCATAGAAGAAAACTGTGCAGCTAGAATGCTCCTTTGAGTTCTGCTAGTCCCAACTATTTAGGCACCAAGGAGTTACATGGGTTGTTTTTTTAGCTATGTTTGGGAACTCTCAAATCAACTCTGATTATCTTTGTGATTTGCCATCTCAGGGCAAAATGTACTTTCCCTATTCTTTGGTTAATGTATACTTAAGGGTTTTCAAAAGAAAATCATAAAACTAATAGACCCACTTAACTGAATATTGTGCCTTTCCTCTAAAGAACCCAAAAGATTTTCTCCTCATTTCTCCTTAAACAAATAACATGATTTAATATATGAGAAAAAGGTACCACTATTGTTTTTTTATAAATGTAGCAAGAACTAAGGCCCAGGGAAATGAAGCAAAAATCATGCCACTCTTTTTTTCAGAAAATGAATCTTCTCACATAAAGCTATACATGCACTTTTAGTATCTTCCTCAGTCATTGTCATGAATTTATAGTGAATTTCATAACTATGCTAACACTCTCATCCTTACCTAATCCTTCTTGGATACTTTGGATATACTTTGATGTACTATATTATACATACACATGTATATCAATACATGTGCGCACACACACACATATAAATGACCTTTTGGAATTTGCACTGCTGTGTTCATACTGACCAACTTCATCAGCATTCTCATTTTGATCATTATAAATCCACATAATGACTGGCAAGGATTAGGAGTTCAGTCTGTGATCAAGAAACAAAGAAAAGCTTACTGGCCCACACTGAGATCAAATGGGTAAACTTAGTCTCATTAATGTCTTTGTTAATAAAGCTAACCAATTGCCCTAAGACAGGAACACAACAAAAGGTAAATTCAATGCATCTAATATCTAACTAGTAGCTCTCAAATTTATCGAGTGGTACCATAAACTATACATTGAGATTTACCACTAATAATTACTAAATTTGGTGGATCATTCATTTCAAGACCTCAATCTTTAAACAAAATTAATTTATATTTTGTTACAAATCTGCTACTTATAATTCTACTCATTGGTCTGTTTCAAACTGAGTTTCTCTGATTTGAGGATTTTCACGCTACAGACAGGGGTAACTAAGGCATTTAGAAAATGTAAGTACTTACTCAAAGTCAGACTTTAATAAAATGGTAAGCTGCCATAATTTGAATCCATTTTAGTTTGATTTAATTTAAAGTTGTTCATTTTAGCTCACATACAATTAATTCCCAAGAAATTAGTAAATGCTAATGAATGATTACTATGTGTTAAGCACAGGCTAAGTTCTAAGTAATTTTATTATCTTATTTAGACTTCATAAATACCCCCCCCCATTTCATAGATGAGAAAATCAGTAACCTGGAGTTAAAGATACAATGTAGTTCATACCTATAACTAAAACTTGGCCTATATGTAGGCAATTAGCGGATCACCTACAGAGTTTAAGGGCATTATTTACGAGCACATGCTTCCACACACCTGCCTTACATGGGCATGCTATTCCATCACTAGAGAGCAAGTCCTTTGAGCTAAAGCATCATGTCTTCTGTATTCACAGCTAAAATATAAAGGATAATAAAGCAGGTAACACACTATCTTAAGTTAGGCACACCAGAAGCAGAGCCCAACAAGAATTTATGCGGAAGAGATGTATATGTTTCCAGGGGATATCAGAAAGGATGGGGGGACAGGAGAGGCACAGGGAGGATGCCAAGCACTCTGCATGCCTGATCGACAGGGGAACCCCGAAGGGTAAGCTTTGCCTCAGTGTTGTCTGACCCAAGCTGAGAAAGCTGGTCTTTCATAATTCTATACTCCTCAGCCGTTCTTTAAAGCCTACTCCAGAAGAGTGTAAATCCCTGCAAGGTCTCCCCACTGCAGAATTCCCTGAAATTAAACAACAAAAAAAGAGCCAAAGACCTTAACAGACCCCTTACCAAATAAAATGTACAAATGGCAAGTAAGCATATGAAAAAATGCTCCACATCATATGTCATCAGGGAAATGCAAATTAAAACAAGATACTACTATTTACCTATTAGAATTGCCAAAATCCAGAACGCTGACAACATCAAGTGCTGGTGACAGTGTGAGGCAACAGGAACACTTATTAATTGCTGGTGGAAATGCAAAATGGTACAGCCACTTTGGAATATAGTTTAGCAGTTTCTTATAAACTAAACATACTCTTACCATGTGATCCAGCAATCATGCTCCTTGTTATTTACTGAAAGAAGTTGGAAACAAGTTCACACAAACACTTGCACACAGATATCTATAGCAGCTTTATTCATAATTGTTAAAACTTGGAAGCAACCACAATGTCCTTCATCGTGGATAAACTGTGGTACATCCAGAAAATGAAATATTATTTAGTGCTCAAAAGAAATGAGCTATCAAGCCATGAAAAGACAAGGCAGAAATATAAATGCATATTGCTAAGGGAAAGAAGTCAATCCAAAGAGACTATACACTGTATGTTTCCAATTACATGACATTCTGGAAAAGGAAAAATTATGGAGATAGTAAAAGGATCAGTGTCACCAAGGGTTGAGAGTGGGGGAGAAGAATGAATAGGTGGAGAACAGGGCATTTTTAGGGTAGTGAAACTAGTCTGTTTGATGCTATAATGGTGGATACCTGTCATTATACATTTGTCCAAACACATGGAATGTACAATACCAAGAGTGAACTTTAACACAGTCTATGGACTTTGTGTGATAATGATGTATCAGTGTAGGTTCATCAATTGTAATAAACGTACCACTCTGGTGGGTGATGTAACAATGGTGGAGAATAGGAGTTATATGAGAAATCTCTGTACATTCTCCTCAATTTTACTGTGAACCTTAAAATGCTCTAAAAATTAATCTCAATTAAAAATGTTAAAAACAACCCAAAATTCAAAAAATTGCTCTTTTTCACTTTCAACTAATCTTAAAAAAATGTTTCCTGGCCAAATATATCTATAATAACTGCTCTTCTGAGAAGTCAACATTTACGGCTGTTTGTTTCCTTACTCTTGAAATCTCAAATTATGGAAATGTTATAGAGTTTACATGATGGTGGGAAAAAATATACTTTGTATCTGCTTTCAGAAACTCTGTTCCATGTTCACATTAATCATGTTTGGGATGATTTATTTCTGCATTCATGCTGGCCAATTTTATTAGTGTTTGGTTTGGCTGAATGGAAGAAAATCTGCTTTCTATTTCACCTCTGTAAAAAGAAGCTCTGTAAAAAGAAGAGTTAGATTTGGGCTAAATTATATAGTTTATAGCTCTGCTTTGTCCCCAGTATCAGGCACTTCCACATTCATCTTTCTTCTATATTCTCCCTCTACAGCATCCTCTAGAAAAAGTCTCTTGATCTAGGTCTGTTCAAGTAATGCCTTTGGTTTGTTTTCCAAACTCTTCAGAATCTTTAGCACCTACAACAGGAACATTTCATGTTCACCATATGGATCTTGTCACAACCATTCCCCACTTTAGTACTTAGTGTTCAGTGCTGGCCGCAAATACTTTTACTATTGAGACTGCTCCCTTCACGCTCACCATCTTCTACCCTGCCACCATTGGCCTGGCCCCCTGCACAGCCCCAACAGCCACCTTCCTTTGACCACAGACACACTAATGGCCCATTATTCCCAAATACAGCCACATTCTTTTATACCACAAAGCGAACGCCCTTCATCTTTGCAACTGCTGTTCAACTCTAAACATTCAGAAAGTTTTCCCAACTCCCTCCCCAAAAATATTGCCTCAAACTTTGCAAAATGGTCAACAGCACGTTTCTTTCATAACCACTACTACTCCGGCCTCCCTGACGGCAGGAGTTCACATTCAGCAATTCCTAAATTCCTAATACCAGATAAGAGTCCATCAGCCTGAGCAGTAAATTACTCTTGGATTTACTATGTCATTTTGGTCATACTATTTTGATTTTCTTTGTCAGGTGGGAGTACTTCTGAGACAGAATTTCAGAGGTTCCCACCCTCCACTTCCAATGTTCAAACTTCCACCATTTTCTAGCACTTCTGCCGAACAGCAAGTAGTTTAATGAAAATCCCATCTCTCTGCTATATATTTGTATACTTACAATGTTTCAACCTTGTGACAAATATTTGGCTAAATTTGGTCCCTACCTTATAGTAGATCCATGTGAATAATCAAAGGTAGGTCTAGCTTCAATTAACTCAAAAGTTATAAGCTATGAAATTGCTGGCCAAGTTACTGACTTTAAATGGTTCGGGCTATTTTAAATCATATGGATGAAGTGTAAGACATCAATCTTCTGGATACTTAGTCTACGAGACAGCAGTGGTTGAGATTTTAAGCTAACTTTTTTAATATTCTCTACAGATATCCCTGCTGCTATAGACTCAACTGTATATGGAGATTTGAAGTTTCCAGCAGCACATTGAATATGTTTTCCTTTTCTCACATTCCTTTATGTCCTACTTCATCTGGCAAATAATTGGGGACAAGAACTATTATTCTGTGGTTGTGTAAGAAGCTGGTTCTTGTAGAATGGGTAAGAGGAGAGGGCCATGGATTTTATTGTTTTGTTTTGGAGCTTAGACTTTGAAGTTTGATGCGACCTAAAGTCCTGACTCTCACCCTTAGCCCAGGGCAAGTTCTTTAGCATCTCTATACTTTTGTTTGCTTACATGTTAAATGAGGACAACACTAGTACCCATTTCATGAGGTTTTATAAGTATTAAATGAGGTAATGGATTTAAAGTATGTAACTTGGTGCTTAGATAAATCAATGATTAGTAAATGTAAATTACTATTATTATTGTCACCACCTTTATTCCATATGCTCTATATATTCAAATCTCAGTGAAGCTCTAAGTAAAACATGGTGGAATAAAGGAACTATGAAAACTGTTGATGGAAAGAAAACCCAACCAAATAAATAACTTATTTCTACAAAATAAAGATCAGAAGCTTGATATCTACTCATTAGGTAGGTTGACTATATAATTTATTGTCCTAATTGGGACCCTTTGGAGACTGAAGGGAATGCTTTAATAATTACTCCAGGACAAATGCATAAACAAAAACCATCAATGGTTGAACCAGGAGTTAGGGTCACCCTTTTGTTAGCACACTCTGATTTCTGGTGTTCTAAAATGAAAGAGACAGGAAAAACAACCTTCAACTCTGAGATTTTCTATGTGTTATAATCCTTGTATCCCCGGGTAGTAGAGAAAAAATAGTCGAAGCCCCCCCAAATTACCAAGATACAGTTAAACATCTAGAAACACAGAATGAAATTCAAAATAATGAATTTGTAGAAAGGATGCAAATTTTAACATCAAAACTGTGGGTCAAGTTCTAGTTCTGCATTTAAATTGCCATGTTACTTGAGGAAGTCAGAATCTCTGACCCTTTCTCTATCACCTGTGGATAGGAATGATGGCAGTGATAATAATAAATCTACCCAGTCATTAGGGTATATAAAAAGCTGCATTATATATTATAAAGCAATAAACAACAGTTATTACCTGAATGAGTTATTTGGGGGAATTTCTTGAAAATCCTAACATGATTCTCTTCCTTTGAGATATGAAGAGAAAAGCAAGAAGCTTGTTTACGAAATGCAAGAACTCTAACAATACAGAAGTCTCTACCTTGCAATGGTGATTGTTGAGCTGATCCTAGAATCGTTTAGTTATTATTAAAACTTTATGTCCTTCAACAAAATGTGGCAACTGACTCAGTAAATATCGTGGATTCACTTTTTCTTAAAGCAGGTCTTAAAAATAATTAAACCAATAAGAAATAAATCCTTTTTAAAGAGACTGGGTTTTCAGTGGTTTAATTCAAACAGAACCTGTGGGTAGGTTAGGCGGAACTAGGTAGAAATGTTTCCTGTGCCTCTATTTCTTCTAATTCCATGGTTTTCAATTCTACAAAACATTTGAATTGCCTAAGGGGGCTTTTATTATTTATTTATTTATTTTGTTAACACCTTTATTGGAGTATAATTGCTTTACAATGTTGTGCTAGTTTCTGCTGTATAACAAAGTGAATCAACTATACATATATCCCCATATCCCCTCACTCTTGTGTCTCCCTCCCATCCTCCCTATCCCACCCCTCTAGGTGGTCACAAAGCACCAAGCTGATCTCCCTGTGCTATGCAGCTGCTTCCCACTAGCTATTTTACATTTGGTAGTATATATAAGTCCATGCCACTCTCTCACTTCATCCCAGCTTACCCTTCCCCCTCCCCGTGTCCTCAAGTCCATTCTCTACGTCTGCATCTTTATTCCTGTCCTGCCTAAAGGGCTTTTAAACACTGAAGATACCCTCCCTAACCAGTTAAATGAAACCAATTAAATCCTAATCTCTAAGCTATGGGGCCTGTGTTGATATTTTGTGAAAACTACTGAGGTGATTCTGATGGGCAAGGGGAGGCTGATGTCTTGATTCAGTGGCTGCATGTGAGAAGAAGACACCTTGGAGGAACATTTTATCCCTGTATCCCTCAAGGCATTACTCCTTAAATCCACCTCCATCAACTCTTTCTTAACCCCTCAGGCCCCAGAATTCCAGCACCTTAAACTTCTCTTTCTCTTTACTTTGTTCTAATCAAATCCCATGAACAGTAAAGTCTCTGATAAATCCATTCACATCAAAGGGTAATCGTTGATAAAACAAAGTATTCATCCTCCTAATGGTGTTTACATTTTAACAATGAATTGAACTTAAAGGTAAAGAAAGAACACAAAGGTAAAGAAAGAACACATGGAAGGTGAAAATAGAGACATCAGGCCAGTATGTCAGGAAGTGATTTCTGAGCATTTCTGGACCTCTCCAGGATTCCAGAAATCACAAAAAGGATGTGCTACTCCATTTGCCTGGGCTTAACTCTAAAAAGTTGATGTAGGTATCAGTTCATAACAAAACAAACAGTCCAACTTAATGAACTAACAGAATATTGATTCATACCTTTCATTTCCCAAACACTGTTGTGTGTTTTCATGTTATCGTCAATCCCATAACTCCGATGGAAAGTTAGGAACTGTTATTCTCATTTTACTTATGAGAAAATGAGGCCAGAGAGGTGAAGTCATTCCTGCAGATACAGATAAAGGGTTGTCACCTCAATCTGACTTCACGCCCCAGCTCTTTCCAGGTTTCTTCTCCAAAGGTGATCATTGCTTTAGAAATGATTAATGCCACAATAAAGGGAGTTCAGAACAAAAAAAAGGAAAACCTGTTAGAGAGGTTGGTAACCCCTGTAGAAGAAATTTAGAGCTTTTTCTTTTTTTGTTTTCTGTATTTTAAAGCCAGTTATCATGGGGAAATGCAAACAAGTTCAATCCAAAAAATATTTACTAGCGTATTCAACCTCTACTGTTTCTGCTGTCACTTCAGATGTCATGGGGACATCAGTAAGTACAGTAAGTACCCACAAGCTGCCCTTGGCACATTTAGTGCAATCTTGTAAGGGCAGAAGCAAGAATCTGCATCATCTCAGGAGTAAAGAGGGAAGTGAGTGATTTGTATATTCTATATATCTACGCCAATCTGTTAAAGAACCTCTGGGTACACTTAATAATGTATTGGTTTGATATTTTAGAGAACATATCATCCATTCGCCCAGGTGAATAGTTTATGCCAAACAAGTCATCTAGAATCTTGGCATATTGATCATTTTTAAGGATAACTCAGTGACTGGAAAATGAGTGGATATAATTTGTTAGATGGCAAATTGTGTTCTTAGTTTTTAATGATGATTTAGAATTTTGTATTTAGGCACCTGATACTGAATGTCTTAGTGTCCGTTGCTAAAAACTTAGATTTTAAAATAACATAAGATGAACTATGTTTAGGTGCTAGATTACATTGTAAGATTAATGTGCACATATAAGGATGGAAATTGCTAGAAGGAATTATTTTGAAGGAAGAAGGAAGAGAAAAAGAGACAGAAAAGAGAAAGGAAGAGGAATAAAAAAAGAGTACCTGTTGAGCAAAAAATAAGTTTCTCACATTGTACCTTCCTTTTGTCCAAGAAAGATAAAAGTTAAGTTTGAAGAAGAAAAAATAGCTTTGATCTTGTTTCCAGTAGGGAGAAGGTGGATAGACAACCTAGATGGAAGACCCAGAGACCGAGTAAGCTTTACTCTCAAGGAGAGAGGAAAAAGATGGTATAGAAAATGACAAAATTTAAGCAGTCGATACAAGTAGATAGAAATGGAGCGTGTGGCAAATCCACAGAGTTTTGAAATGAGCAGGAAAAACAATTTCAAATTGTATAAAGACATAAAAAGACAGTAAAGTGGAAGTAATGTTGATTCGTCATGATGTAGCATAAGCTACATCACTGAGCATGAGCTCGTAGCAGCAGCTAGAGGAGGAAACCATCGAGTAAGCAATGACAGAAATCTCAGTGATATATCGCAAAGCAAATGGCCTTAGGAAGGACCAGATGAGAACCAGACATCAGGGAGGATACTGGAATGAACAAGTGGCAGGGGGCCAGCCGCAAACGTGTTTAGTCTTGGTGGCAGTTGAACCCTCAGTGACGACTCACAATCTTTATATGGGGGCAAAACATGAGCTTGATGCCCTTAAAAGTCAATTAAGTTCTTCAGCCCAAAGAAAAAAACACACGTTACCCAATACGCAAACAGTGCTGAAAGTTCACTTCCTCTTAAAGCTACTCACTGAGGATAGCATTACTCTATGGCCAGGCACTGAGATCAGGAAGTAGTTTATTTTCACTGAAACTGAAGGAGGAAGTTAGAAAAACGGCTGCAACTAGATCAGTTCGGGAAAGCCAGGTACGAATAAAGAGAGCAAGTTTTTACTTTCTCTTTTGAGAAGGCCAGCTCAGATTTGCTGCGAGCTAAATTTTGCACACCAATAAAAGACAAAAACCCCAGCGGTATTCATCTATACTCAGTATGAAAGACGGAAGCTGAATTGGTAATGGAGGCTTTTCTGTGTCGGAGGGCAAAGTTAGCTGTAGGAGGCTATGGGGCTCTCAGTGAGACCACTTGAAAAACCAAAGAAAAATAGACTGAATAGATTGAATCACTGGATTTCTCCAAGTAGGAGTGGGTGAGTGAGGACCAGGGCCAGGGGAGGCCAGAGAGGGGAGGAGAGAAGGGAGAGTTGGGGGGAGGGGGAGGTTTTGAATGGAAGGCAGGGAATGGGGACAAAGGCAGAAAGAGCTGCTTGTTTAAAATCAGTAGTTTTCAAAGCGGATGTCGTCTTTCCCCAGGGATATTCCGAGGGAGTCACAGGACCAGAGCTGCAGCATTCCTAACATCTGTTCAGCAAGGGTGGCTTTAGATTTGCAGCAAAACCTCTTCCTCTGCATCACCCCTTCCTTCTCTTATTCTGGAATCATAAGGCCTGATTTCCTGCCCACCCTACATTCCAATCCCTTCCCACCTTCCCCTGAGTGCTTCCCTCCCTTCTTCAGTGTCCAGAAAAGTAAAAACGTCACCTGCTTCTCCTCCCAACAGCTGAATTATTCTTACACACTTTTATTTCGATAGCAAAGTGGTTCAAGGTATGTTTCAGGGTTGTGGAAAGCCTCAAAGGGATTATGGAATGAAAAAGTTTTAAGAACTATGCTCTAAATAAAGAATTGGAGATGAAAACCTGTCATAATGAAAAATTAAACTACCTCAAATAAAGCAAAGGATCAACCAATGCCTTGGCAAGCAAGGAGAGAAATTCATATACCGTGGGGCTGGTAATGAGCCAGTTTCTTGCCAAAGTCTAAGCCTCTTTCTACCTGGCTAGGGAAATGCAAGGAAAGAATTTATAGCCATGAAATAAAACAGGCAAGAATCAGAAAATAGAAGTTTGAATATGTTTATTTCTAAGTTTGAAATTTTTTGTCGGTAACTTCTACCAGGGCCAACTAAACCTACATGAATGAATGGGTATGATAACCTATAGCTCAGCAGACTACAAGGCCAGTCTGTTGAAAGGTAATCATTCTCTATAAGCATTATTTAATTTGTTAAAATGGAGATAATACCTATATCACAGAGATGTAGTGAGGATTATGGTTAAAAACTAGGTATTATTTTTAAGTGTTTTCTATGTTTCAGGTAGTGTACTATATACTTTACATGCATTATCGCATTCCTACAACTAAATAACTGCCCTCTACGTAACTGCATGAAAGCATGAATGCATGCATGGATGCATGGATGGAACAAATTATCAGTTCCCACTTCTTCTTCTTCTTTTTTTTTTTTTTACTTTTCAGCTGCGCTACAAGACATGCAGGATCTTAATTCCCCGAACAGGGATCGAACCTGTGCCCCCTGCAGTGGAAGTACAGAATCTTAACCTCTGGACCACCAGGGAAGTCCTCAGTTCCTACTTTAGAGATGAAAAAATGAGACCTAGATTAAATAATTTATACAAGGTTCCATGGTTATCTGGTTATCAGAGGAAGAGACAGATTCTACCTAACTCCAAATTCTTGCTCTGTATTATACCATTATTTTATTATTCTGCTTTTTGTATCCTATACTTTCACTCTCTTTTTATTCTCTCCCTATCCTGAAAGTCCTACTGGCTAACTCTTATCCCTAACACAAGCACTAGGATTTTCAGATTGTCTTTTTTTTCTCTTCCTAAATCTTTTCTGATAAAAAGATCTGAAAATCTCTCTTATTCAACTCAGCAAAAAATAATGGGATAAGAGCAACATGTTAGGCACTGGGTTAGAGGCTAGAGAAGTAGAATGAAACATGGTTCATTTTCTCAAATGATTCAGAAGTAATACATGAAGCTTAAAGTCTTGAATTTCGTCCCATCTCTCCAACTCCCCACCTCCTCAATCGTCAATCTCCAGCTTACTCTCCTCACCCCTTCTCCCCCAAAACCCTACCAAATTTTCTGTAGAAAGTAAAGAAATGCAGTAGGGCGATTGTTCAGCTTTGATAGACATGTCTATTTCTTTTGACATAGGGTCTTTTTGTTCTTCGGAAATCACACTCCTGAGTTGGGCTCTTTCTCTGCCTGATTGGAAAAGATCTTATTTTCAAGGCTAATGGCCTGTGTGCTTCTAACTACCTTTGAATCAGAGCAATCATGTTTTTCTACCGCCCAGTGTTCAAAAGTCATGAAGAAATGTCCCCAACATATTTAGAAGCATAGGGTTTTCTGAATGAGGACTATACATGCACAAGGAAATCATGGTCTTCATAGAAGTAAAGCTGCTTGGGACAGAGGAAGACTTCAGATTCAGAAAGCCTGCTTTTTGAATGTCAGCTCTGCCTCTCACTAAGGGTGGGATTGTGGACAAACTGATTAACTTCTCTGAGCATCATTTCCCTGTCTGTAAAATAATTGCTATAATACCTTTGTCTCAGGGTTTTTCCTAAAATCCAATAAGATAATTATGTACAACACTTAGACACATAAGTGGTCAATAAATGGTAGCTGTTATCACTAGTATTTTCTATGTGGAAATCAAGTAATCAAAATTCTGAAAAGAGATTTAAGATAAACCTGTCCTTTTTGTCTTTCTAAGTCCTTCTACACACGTGCTTTCTCTGCATTTTTACATCACACTTTTTTTTAAGCCCATGGTGGACAGCTAACCTCTGTATCCTGACACAGCCAGAATGTTTTTCTGCTTAGTGGACTTTAATTGGTACTGCATTACATTAGGATTCCCATGGAATTACTTATTATAGCCACACAGTGCCAGAATGAGTAATCATGAAATCTATTAGAATGGCTACCAAGGAAACTACATATGAGTTTCCATCCTGTAAAGTATTTGGTCACATGAAACCAACATCCAATGTCTAACATGAGTAACATCCCAGGGATTTTATGGCATCATAGATAGTGAGTAAGTAGTTTTACATAACAAATAGAAGCTTAAGTGACAATATAAATTTAGGTCCTACAATGTACTTTCTTTTTCAATAAATTAAAATTAAATTAAAGATATAATTTTTATATATCTTTAATCATTCATATATATCTTTTGATTTTAGTGAAGCCATAGAATAAATGAGTAACTAAAATTCATTGATGCAATCTGTGATTATGTAAAAATGTTAATTAGCTTTGTAATCTACACAGCAAACATAGAGTACCAAGTCTACCATATATTTCTGCAAAAAGCACTGAAATAATGAATAAAATGTTAATACCTCCTCCTCTGATTGAATTGTTTCTTAGAAAATAATTTTAAAAATCTATAAATATCAATATATTCTATGGGTCTATTTCAAAGTTAGCATATAAATTAACATTGCACTGATGGTTTCATATCTTGGGATTCAGAAATAAGAAGTAATAAAAACTAGTACCATGCCGTGTATTGCTTGATTCCATAAAGATGTAAAAAGTATCTTCACATTTCAACAATATTGCAATTGGGTTTGTTCTGGTATGGCATCACATTTTACTCATGTCCGATTCCCTGAATTTTGGTCCCCATTTACCTGTGCTGCATGGCGACACTATATCCCCTGAATCACAGGAAGAGGCAGGTGAGCATCCAGAGGCAGAATGGGAGGGATTGGAAGGGATTAAAAGAAAACTCCATGAGAAATTAGGTTTGTTGGGTCAAATGCTGGTGGAGCCATTCTACAATTTTATTCAATCTGAAAAATGTATAACTTCAATGCACTATATTTAGAAGGTACTATTTTGTGAAGTGGGTCAAGATCAGGCAACTCCCTGAATGTTTTGGTTTTGCTTTTTTTTTTTGTTTTCCAGGAGCAAACCTCCTCCCAGAATTTACAGGATAGCACAAATATAGATTAAGACATTTCATACTTTTATGACTTCAGTTGGCTCTACACATCATTTACTCCATTTTTTTCAACTTCATGTACAGTTGTTTACATATCTGAAGGCACTGAGCTTATTCTGTGTAATCATGAAATATTATTTCTTAAAATGTCATTAATATAAATAATTTTTCTAATGTCATACCGTATTTATATTATTTATGAATGTGAAGGATATTATTTCCATTTGTTTTAAAGGTGACAGAAACTGAGGTTAAGCATTTACAGCTGTCAAGTGAACAAATAGCAGCTAAAAGCCCAGAAATCTTTCCTTTAATCCCTCTCACTCTGTTATTAACATAAGGAAAGACTCAGTCATTTTCAGCTTTCTTCCTTTTCCCCCATTTGTGAACGGGGTGCACCTGTATTCTTGTCTTTCTTACACTTTCTGCATCCCCATCAAATTTCAAAGCAGGAGACAGGAGGGGAGTATGCTAGTAACTGCGGAGGTTGGAGGGGTGCAGAAATTGCACTCAGTGGAGAGTAGATCTCTTGGGCATGTTGGCATTTCCAGTAATTTTCTCACTCTATTCTCCCGTTTAATTCCTATCATTCTGCTTAAGCAAATCTCTTTGAGGGAAACCCTAGGACTCATGAAAGAGAGCCTAGGTCTTCACGTTGGAGATATCTGTCCTAGAGTCTCAGAGCCACCCACTTCCTCATCTTTAAAATGAAGGTAACATACTTATTTCTTACAAGCACTATTACAAGCACTAAATATCATAACTAGTTAGGCAGCAAAAAACACCCAATCCTCACTCATAGTAAGAACTTAACAAATGCAGTTGTTAAATGGCTCATAACTGTTATCTTCACCCCCATCTCCACAACCCCCCACATACCCTGACCCACCTGTTCTCCCCTCACAGAAGGCCACTCTCCATACATCAGCCAGGCCTCTCCAGTTGCGTCACTTTTTCAACAAATATTTGTCAAACATTACTATGTTCAAGGCACCATGTAGAGAATTGCAGAAAACACCACTGTGTATGGAACCTTTAAATAGTCAACACACCTCTATGCCAGGTCCCAGACCAGGTGGTAGCTGAGCTTAGGCAAGTCCCTTCACTTTCCTGAGACTGACTCCACAGATTTACATTGATCTTAACACTATCTTTGTTTTAATATTATCTTTTCTATTTCATTACATTATTATATACATCAGATGACATAAATTATGAGACTAGATTGTTCAAAACTATAGCAAGTAAGGCATGAAACGTTTGGTGTAAATGTATCATATATATCACAACTGTGATTAGTCTGGGAGAATTTTGCCCTCTCTATAGAGATATGTAGCTCATGCTTATTTAATTTCATCTTTTTATCCAAATTCTAATTCTTACTCATACAGGGCTTTTGAAGAACTGACCCTGCCTCAAAATGTGGGACACTCTCCCCTCTTATCATCACCTCATGAAAGTCTAATGAGGTATGGAGGGAAAAAGGGTCATGTGTTGGCCTTTAGATCTATTCCATATACATTGTTGGAAGCAGTGTTTTAATACCAGAATGAAGACGAGCTTGAAAAATAAAGTTACTTTCTAAAATTCTTTAAAGAATAGGGCTTCATGGACTTGAGGATATGGGGAGGGGAGGGGTAGGTTGTGACGAGGTGAGAGAGTGGCATGGACATATATACACTACCAAGCGTAAAGTGGATAGCTAGTAGGAAGCTGCCACGTAGCACAGGGACATCAGCTAGGTGGTTTGTGACTGCCTAGAGGGGTGGGATAGGGAGGGTGGGAGGGAGGAAGATGCAAGAGGGAAGAGATATGGGAACATATGTATATGTATAACTGATTCACTTTGTTATAAAGCAGAAACTAACACACCATTGTAAAGCAATTATACTCCAATAAAGATGTTAAAAAAAAAAAGAATAGGGCTTCATGGGATGAAATTTGAGTTTCACTCTTTGTATGTCACTACATTTTCCTTCTGATTTTACCCAAGTGTTCTGCTGTTGGGCTCCAGTTAGCATCTGAATCCAACACCAGTCCATGTAGACTGGTTGGATTAGGTGAAGGGAAGTCCCATCAAGATAAAGTTGCCCTAAGGGGCACAAAAGGGCATTACAGAGAAGTCAGGTAAGCCATGAATGGAGTCTTCTGTGTGAAATAAATTAACTACAAAAGGCCCCAGGTGGCTTTTCCTATCTTCCAAGAATTAACAATGTTTCACTGTTATTGAAAACTTATGGGATTTTTTTTTTTTAATGACAGAATGAATGTTAAATATACAACGTATAATTTATTCCATCCTGGCAGGAAATTGCCTTCAGTTTTCTCTGGGGAACTGTGCAAACATCTGGATAATATTGAAATCTTTTAATATAAAAAAGTAGTAATTACCCCCAAACTTACTACTTCCCACATTTATTTCCTCTTTTTCAACAATTAGGAATTTATTTCTTTCTCAATGAGGATTTAAAGACTGCTTATGAAGGAATTAATTTTGCAATGCATCCGCAAAGAACACAGTTCTTTTAGCCTGGTCTCATGGAAATTCACAGAAAGTTAATTTTTACCATTTTTCTTCAAGGCAGCCAAATTTTTTTATTTTACAGATGTTCATTTTTTAAAAATTTTGCCAACATAGTTTCCTTTGGTTTTGAATGTTGTGCTGAAATGCCTTTTTAATGTAATGAGCAGTATTACATGGCTATTTATATTTAGCTTTGATTCTCATTCATCACCAACCTATGGAAGAATTTTGACAAGCAATGTACAAATGTGACATGGGTACAAAAGCATATCTCAGAGGTCTGGAATCTCTGGGTGAATGCCATGCTCTGTATAGTGCTGCATAACTCTGGAGGAGAATTTCCAGTAAGTTACATGGGATATGAAACTAGCCCTGATATTTTGCTCCATAATACTACTTTTTTGCTTCTCAGAAAGCAGTGTGAGTTCTTTCCTCTCACTTTTTCCCTATATTCCTTTCTTTTCTTATGTGTTCCTGAGTGTTGGTTCTTCATTCTTTTACTCAACTCACTCTATTTTTTTAAATAGTTTAGTTGGTAAAATGTTAATTAACCTCAAGTAATTTTCTTTCTTCTATTGCTATGTCTGAGCATTTTTGACTTTTGTTTTGTCTCCTTATTAATAGTATACCTAGAGCTATATTATTTCCCCATATAGCCTACACTTGAGTTCATTTATTCTCCTTGTGTTGGTTTTAGTGTTCTATGTTGAATTACAAGGACCTTGAAGGGAGAGAAAAAGCTGAGTAGTGCAGTTGGTTGCTGAGTCACCAGCTTCATTTTGTTAAGAATGCAGTTTTTGAACTTTGGCAAGTCTACCAATCTTTTTGAACCCAATTTCTGATCTGAAGTAATAATTTATATGTTCTGTCAATGGGTTCACTATGGTAATTAGTCATTCCTTCTAAAGTTTCTGAAGATGTAAATTGTATTTAATGCTTACTAGCTTAGAATATTTAATGATCCCAATATATGTCTAACACTGTGCTGTGTGCTGGGTGTACAAAGATGAATTGGGATCCCTTTCCACCAGGACTGTTTTGAGAAACAGTTTCATGTAGAAGGATAGTTTGAATAGACCATAAGAAAGGCTTTACATTACAATTACACCACATTACCAGTTAGTGTTAAATATGTTTGTGTACCATGACATGATTTTTAACATTCTATATTGCAATAATTGTAAACTAGAGAAGAGAAATAAATTTCCAACATAATCTAGTCTTTCTAGATTCAAGCACAATTATCCAAACAACTCTGAACAAATTTTACCCAGTTAATACCAATCAACAAATTTATATTTTTAAAAATTGTCCTATATCTAATAAGTATTGACTTCTGCTTCATTTTAATTCACATATCATCTGTTTTAAATAGAGAGAAGGGAAGAAGGAATTAACATTTGCTGAACACCTATCACATGCCTACTATGATGCTAAGTGTTTTAAGAGCATTATTTCAATAAGTACTCAGAATAATTCTCCAAGGTAGATATTGTTATCTCTAATTTAAGAATATGAGAAGTTAGACTGAGAGATCAGGTGATCTGTCCAAGGTCACCCAACCAGAAAATATTAGTCAATAGTCACACCCAGGTTCATTCACTCCAAAACCCATGCTTGCTCTGCTACACCACATCCCTACCCCAAAGGAAACCCAGAGAATAGGAGTTCAAACAGTCCTTTAAAGATATTGTAGGACACTGGTGGCCTCTGAACTAACTGCCTCACCATACCGATGAAGAATATGAGAACTGGAGAGTTAAATGACTTGCCAGAATTCATTCTGCTAGTTGATGTCAGAGACTGGAGTGGGCATTATTTTTTTTCTAGGACAAGTCTGTGCTCGGGAATATTCTGTCTGAAAATGAAAGAATGAACTCCCTGCTTCAAGAAATGCTTAAACAGAAATGTGATGATCAAAAATATTATAGAAGCACTTTTCAATGGCTAGAAGTTTGGACTGGAAGACCTAAAAGCTCCCTTCCATCTCTCCCATTCACTGAGGCTGTATAATTAAAGATACTTTTCCATTATCTTTTCTTCAATTAAAAATAACTTACTAAATAATTTTCCTATTCTCCTCAAGATATATACTTTTTAAAATAGGCTTTATTTTTTAGGGCAGGTTTAGATTCACAGCAAATTTGAGCAGGAAGTACAGAGATTTCCCATATACCTTCAGCTCCCACACATGCATGGCCTCCTCATTATCAACTTCCCCTACTGGAGTGATACATTTGTTATAACTGATGCACCTACATGACACATTATGATTACTCAAAGTCCATAGTTTACATTACAGTTCTCTCTTGGTATTGTGCAGGCTATGGGTTTTGACTAGTGTATCATGACCTGTATCCACCAGTATGGTATCATACTGATAAGTTTCACGGCCCTAAAAATCCTCTGTGCTCCACCTATTCATCTCTCCCCCTCCACTCCCAACCTCTGGCAAACACTGATCTTTTTACTGTCTCCATAGTTTCTCCTTTTCCAGAATGTCATACCTTTGGAATCCTGCAGTATATACAGCCTTTTCAGACTGGCTTCTTTCACTCAGTAACATGCATTTATGGTTCTCCATGTCTTTTCATGGCCTGATAGCTCATTTCTTTTCAGTGCTGAATAATATTCTATTGTCTGGATGGACCACAATTTATTAATCCATTCACCTACTGAAGGACTTCTTGGTTGCTTCCAAGATTTTACAATTATAAATAAAGCTGCTATAAACATCTGTGTGCAGGCTTTTGTGCAGAGGTAAGTTTTCAGATCCTTTGAGTAAATACCAAGCATTGTGATTGATGGATAAAATGTAAGAGTATGTTCAGATTTGTAAGAAATTGCCAAATTGTCTTCCAAAGTGGCTAGACCATTTTGCATTCCCACCAGCAATGAATGAGAGATCCTGTTGCTCCACATCCTCGCCAGCACTTGATGTCAGTGTTCTGGATTTTGGCTGTTTTAATAGGTATGTAATGGTATCTCACTGTTTTAATTTGTATTTCCCTGATAACATACAATGTGGAGCATCTTTTCATGTGCTTATTTGCCATCTATATATCTTCTTTGGTGAAATATCTGTTAAGGTCTTTGGGCCCATTTATAAATTGTGTTGTTTTCTTATTGTTGAGTTTTAATATTCTTTTATATATTTTGGATAGCAGTCCTTTATCAGATATGTCTTTTTCAAATATTTGATCCTAGTTTGTGGCTTGTCTTATTCTCTTGACATTGTCTTTTGTAGAGCAGGTGTTTTTAATTTTAATGAAATCCAGCTTATCAATGATTTCTTTCATGGATCATACCTTTGGTGTTGGACCTAAAATGTCATCACCATACCCAAGGTCATCTAGGTTTCCTCCTAGGTTATCTTCTAGAAGTTTTATACTTTTCTGTTTTACATTTAGACTACTTTGAGTTAATTTTTGTGAAAAGTGTACAGTCCAAGTTAAAATTCATTTATTTGCATGTGAATGTCCAGATGTTCCAGCACCATTTGTTGAAAGTACTGTTTTTGCTGCATTGTATTGTCTTTGCTCCTTTGTCAAAGACCAGAGAACTATATTAAATCGTTCTATTTCTGGTCTCTCTTGCCAATAACATACTGTCTTGATTAGCTTTATAGTAAGTCTGAAGTCTGGTAGTGTCAGTCCTCCAACTTCATTCTTCTCCTTCAATATTGTGTTGCCTATTCTGGGACTTTTGCCTCTCCATATAAACTTTAGAATTCATTTGTAGATATTCACAAAATAACTGGCTGGGATTTTTATTGGGATTACATGGAATCTATAGATCAAATTGTTAAGAACTAATATCTTAACAATATTGTCTTCCTATCCATGAACATGAGATAGCTCTCCATTTTGTAGTTCCTCTTTGACATTTTTCTTCAGAGTTTTTGGTTTTCCTTATACAGATCATGTACATATTTTGTTAGACTTATAACTAAGTATTACATTTTGGGGGGGTGCTAATTTAAATAGTGTTAAGTTTTTAATTTCAAATTTTACTTGTTCATTGTTGTTGTATAGGAAAGTGATTGACTTGTATGTATTAACTTTGTAACCTGTAATCTTGCTATAATCACTCTTTAGTTCCAGAAAATTTTTTATTGATTCGTTCAGATTTTCTTTGTAGATGATCACATCATCTGTGTGTGAACAAAGTATCATTTATTCCTTCCCAATCTGTATACATTTTATTTCTTTTTATGTACTTGTTGCTGTATCTAGGACTACCAATATGACATTGAAAAGCAGTGGTGAGAGAGGACATCCTTACCTTGTTCCTGATCTTAGTAGAAAATCTTCAAGCTTCTCCCATTAAATACCATGTTGGCTATTAGGTTGTTTTTGTAGCTATCTTTATCAAGTTAAGGAAGTTCCCCTCTATTTCTAGTTTATTAAGAGGTTTTATCATGAATGGGTGTTGGATTTTGTCACGTGCTTTTTCTGCATTTTTTTCATATAATCTATGTAAGTTTTCTTTCTTTTTTCTTTTTTTTTTTCGGTACGCGGGCCTCTCACCGTTGTGGCCTTTCCCGTTGTGGAGCACAGGCTCTGGACGCGCAGGCTCAGCAGCCATGGCTCACGGGCCCAGCCGCTCTGCGGCATGTGGGATCCTCCCAGACCGGGGCACAAACCCGTGTCCCCTGCATCAGCAGACGGACTCTCAACCACCGCGCCACCAGGGAAGCCCCAGTTTTCTTTTTTAATCTATTGATGTGATGAGTTACATAAATTGATTTTCAAATATTGAAAGAGCCTTGCATACCTTGATTATGTCCCACTTGATCATGGTGTATAATTCTTTTTGTACATTTCTGATTACAATTTGCTAATATTTAGTCAAGGATTTTTGCATCTATGTTTAAGAAAGACGTTGGTTCATGGTTTTCTTATGTTTTTGTCTGGTTTTTGGTATTAAGGTGATACTGGCCTCATAGAATGAGTTAGGAAGTATTCCCTCAGCTTCAATCTTCTGAAGGACAATGTAGGAAAATGGTACAGTTTTTTCCTTAAATGTTGGTAGAATTCACCAGTGAACCCAGCTGGGCCTGGTGCTTTCTGTTGTAGACGTTATTAATTATTGATTAGATTCTTTAATAGTTATGTCTATTCAGATCGTCTACTTCTCCTTTGTGTTTTGGCAGTTTGTCTTTGTAGGCATTAGCCCATTTCACCTAAGTTACCAAATTTGTGTGCATAGAGTTGTTCATACTATTCCTTCATGATTCTTTTAATGTCCATGGGATCTGTAGTGATGTCCCTCTTTCATTTCTGACACAATTTGTGTCCTCTCCTTTTTTCTTAGATCAGCTAAGGAGGCTTATCCATTTTGTTGGTCTTTTCAAAGCCTTTGATTTTGTTGCTTTCCTATATTGATTTCCTGTTTTAGGTTTCATTAATTTCTGCTCTAATATATTTTCTTCTGCTTATTTTGGATTTAATTTTCTCTTCTTTTTCTAGTTTCTTAAGGTGGAAACTTTAATTATTGATTTTAGAGTTTTCTTATTTTCTAATACATGCATTTACTGTTATAAATTCCCCCTCTAAGCACTGCTTTTGCTGTACACCATAAATTTGGTGTTGTACTTTCATTTAGTTTAAAACATTTATTTTATCTTGAGATTTATCTTATGCTAGTTAGAAGTGTGTTGTTTAATCTCCATATATTTATGGGTTTTCCAGTTATCTTTCTGCTATTGATTTCTAGTTTAATTCCACTGTGGTTTGAGAGCAGGCATTCTATGATTGCTATTCTCTTACATTTGTTAAGGTGTGTTTATGGCCCCAGATGTGGTCTATCTTGGTGAATGTTCCATGTGAGCTTCAGAAAAAAAAAAGAGTATTCTGCTGTTGTTGGATAAAGTAGTCTATAGAGGTCAATTATGGCTAGTTGATTGACAGTGTTTTGAGTTCAACTATATGTTTATTGATTTTCTGCTTGCTGAATTGGTCCATTTCTAATACAGGGGTATTGAAGACTCTAACTATAGTAGTGGACTCATCTATTTCAACTTGTAGTTCTATCAGTTTTTGCCCCGATGGTTTGATGCTCTGTTGTTAGAAACATACACATTAAGGATAATTATGTCTTCTCATAGAATTGACCCATTTAGCATTATGTAATGCCCCTTTTTATTCCTGATAATTTCCTTACTCTGAAGTCTGCTCAGTCTAAAATTAATATAGCTACTACTTTATTTGGCTACTGGTATCATCAAGTGCCTTTCTCTACCCATTTAATTTTAATGTACATGTCTTTATATTTAAAGTGGATTTCTTGTAGACAGCATATGGTCAGGTCTTTTTTTTTTTTTCCCAAGCCTTTATTGAACTTGTTACAGTATTGCTTTTGTTTTATGTTTTGGTTTTTTGGCCATGAGGCCTGTGGTATCTTACCTCTCCAACGAGGGATTGAACCCACACCCCCTGCATTGGAAGGTGAAGTCTTAACCACTGGGCCACCAGGGAAGTCCCTAGTTGGGTCTTGTTCTTTGATCCCCTCTGATAATCTGTCTTTTTTTTGGTGCAATGAGACCATTGATGTTCAAAGTGATTACTGATAGGGCTGGAAGAATATCTACCATATTTGTTACTGTTTTGTATTTGTTGCTTTTGTTTTTTCTTTCTATTTTTGCCTTCCACTTTATTTGATCTTTGTGGTGTTTTTTTCTAAATACCTTTATTGGAGTATAATTGCTTTCAAATGGTGTGTTAGTTTCTGCTTTATAACAAAGTGAATAAGCTATACATATACCCCCATATCTCCTCCCTCTTGTATCCCTCCCACCCTCCCTATCCCACCCCTCTAGATGGTCACAAAGCACCGAGCTGAACACCCTGTGCTATGTGGCTCTTCCCACTAGCTATCTATTTTACATTTGGTAGTATATATTAGTCCAAGCAACTCTCTCACTTTGTCCCAGCTTACCCTTCTCCTTCCCCGTGCCCTCAAGTCCATTCTCTACATCTGCATCATTATTCCTTTCTGGCCCCTAGGATCTTCATAACCTTTTGGGTTTTTTTTTTTAGAATCCATATATATGTGTTACCATACGGTATTTGTTTTTCTCCTTCTCACTTACTTCACTCTGTATGACAGACTCTATGTCCACCCACCTCACTACAAATGACTCAATTTCATTTCTTTTTATGGCCGAGTAATATTCCATTGTATATAAGTGCCACATTTTCTTTATCCATTCATCTGTCGATGGACACTTAGGTTGCTTTGATATCCTGGCTATTGTAAATAGAGCTGCAATGAATACTGTGGTACATGACTCTTTTTGAATTATGCTTTTCTCAGGGTATATGCCCAGTAGTGGGATTTCTGGGTTGTATGGTAGTTCTAGTATTAGTTTTTTAAGGAACCTCTATACTGTTCTCCATAGTGGCTGTATCAATTTACATTCCCACCAACAGTGCTGTATCAATTTACATTCCCACCAACAGTGCAACAGTTCCCTCTTCTCCACACCCTCTCCAGCATTTATTGCTTGTAGAGTTTTTGATGGTGGCCATTCTGACCAGTGTGAGATGGTTTCTCATTGTAGTATTGATTTTCAGTTCTCTAAGGATTAGTGATATTGAGCATCCATTCATGTGTTTGTTAGCAATCTGTATGTCTTCTTTGGAGAAATGTCTATTTAGGTCTTCTGCCCATTTTTGGATTGGGTTGTTTGTTTTTTTTGATATTGAGCTGCATGAGCTGCTTGTAAATTTTGGAGATTAATCCTTTGTCAGTTGCTTCATTTGCAAATATTTTCTCCCATTCTGAGGGTTGTCTTTTCATCTTGTTTATGGTTTCCTTTGCCATGCAAAAGCTTTTAGTTTCATTAGATCCCATTTGTTTATTTTTGTTTTTATTTCCATTTCTCTAGGAGGTGGGTCCAAAAGGATCTTGCTGTGATTTATGTCATACAGTGTTCTGCCTATGGTTTCCTCTAAGAGTTTTACAGTGTCTGGTCACCTGAAATTTAGGTCTTTAATTCATTTTGAGTTTATTTTTGTGTATGGTGTTAGGGAGTGTTCTAATTTCATTCTTTTACATGTAGCTGTCCAGTTTTCCCAGAACCACTTATTCAGGAGGCTTTCTTTTCTCCATTGTATATTCTTGCATCCTTTATCTAAAGCAAGGTGACCATATGTGCTTGGGTTCATCTCTGGACCTTCTATCCTGTTCCATTGATCTATATTTCTGTTTTTGTGCCTGTACCATACTGTCTTCATTACTGTAGCTTTGTAGTATAGTCTGAAGTCAGGAAGCCTGACTCCTCCAGCTCCATCCTTCTTTCTCAAGATTGCTTTGGCTATTTGGGGTCTTTTGTGTTACCATACAAATTGTGAAATTTTTTGTTCTAGTTCCATGAAAAATGCCATTGGTAGTTTGATAGGGATTGCGTTGAATCCGTAGATTGCTTTGGGTAGTAGAGTCATTTTCACAATGCTGATTCTTCCAATCTAAGAACATGGTATATCTCTCCATCTGTTTGTATCATTTTTAATTTCTTTCATCAGTGTTTTACAGTTTTCTACATAGAGGTCTTTTGTCTCCTTAGGTAGGTTTATTCCTAGGTATTTTAATTTTTTGTTGCAATGGTAAATGAGAGTGTTTCCTTAATTTCTCTTTCAGATTTTTCATCACGTGTGTATAGCAATGTAAGATATTTCTGTGCATTAATTTTGTAATCTGCTACTTTACCAAATTCACTGATTAGCTCTAGTAGTTTTCTAGTAGCGTCATTAGGATTCTCTATGTATAGTATTATGTCATCTGCAAATAGTGACAGTTTTACTTCTTTTCTTATTTGGATTCCTTTTATTTCTTCTCTGATTGCTTTGGCTAAAACTTCCAAAACTATGTTGAATAATAGTGGTGAGAGTGGGCAACTTTGACTTAGTCCTGATCTTAGCGGAAATGGTTTCAGTTTTTCACCATCAAGAATGATGTTAGCTGTGGGTTTGTCATATATGGCCTTTATTACGTTGAGGTAAGTTCCCTCTATGCCTGCTTTCTAGAGGGTTTTTATCATAAATGTGTTGCATTTTGTCAAAAGCTTTTTCTGCATCTATTGAGGTGATCATATAGTTTTTCTCCTTCAATTTGTTAATATGGTATATCACATTGATTGATTTGCGTATATTGAAGAATCCTTGCATCCCTGGGATAAACTCCACTTGATCATGGTGTATGATCCTTTTAATGTGCTGTTGGATTCTGTTTGCTAGTATGTTGTTGAGGATTTTTGCATCTATGTTCATCAGGGAAATTGATCTGTAGTTTTCTTTCTTTGTGACACCTTTGTCTGGTTTTGGTATCAGGGTGATGGGGGCCTTGTAGAATGAGTTTGGGAGTGTTCCTCCCTCTGCTATATTTTGGAAGAGTTTGAGGAGGATAGGTGTTAATTCTTCTCTGAATGTTTGATAGAATTCACCTGTGAAGCCATCTTGCCCTGGGCTTTAAACAAAAGATGGAAGATTTTTAATCACAGTTTCAATTTCAGTGTTTGTGATTGGTCTGTTCATATTTTCTATTTCTTCCTGGTTCAGTCTTGGAAGGTTGTGCTTTCTAAGAATTTGTCCATGTCTTCCAAGTTGTCTATTTTATTAACATATAGTTGCTTGTAGTAATCTCTCATGATCCCGTGTATTTCTGCAGTGTCAGTTGTTACTTCTCCTTTTTCATTTCTTATTCTGTTGATTTGAGACTGCTCCTTTTTTTCTTGATGAGTCTGGCTAATGGCTTATCAATTTTGTTTGTCTTCTCAAAGAATCAGCTTTTACTTGTATTGATCTTTCCTATTTTTTCCTTCATTTCTTTTTCATTTATGTCTGATTTAATCTTTATGATTTCTTTCTTTCTGCTAACTTTGGGGTTTTTTTTCTTCTTTCTCTAATTGTTTTAGGTGTAAGGTTAGGTTGCTTATTTGAGATGTTTCTTGTTCCTTGAGGTAGGATTGTATTGCTATAAACGTCCCTCTTAGAACTGCTTTTGCTGCATCTCATAGGTTTTGGGTTGTCGTGTTTTCATTGTCATTCGTTTCTAGGTATTTTTTTTTATTTCCTTTTTGATTTCTTCAGTTATCTCTTGGTTATTAAGTAGTGTATTGTTTAGCCTCCACGTATTTGTATTTTTTACAGATTTTTTCCTGTAACTGATGTCTAGTCTCATAGCGTTGTGGTCAGAAAAGATACTTGATATGATTTCAATTTTCTTAGATTTACCGAGGCTTGATTTGTGACCCATGATATGATCTATCCTGAAGAATGTTCCATGATCACTTGAAAAGGAAGTGTATTCTGTTGTTTTTGGATGGAATATCCTATAAATATCAATTAAGTCCATCCTGTTTAAGGTGTCATTTAAAGCTTGTGTTTCCTTATTTATTTTCATTTTGGATGATCTGTCCATTGGTGCAAGTGGGGGTGTTCAAATACCCTACTATGATTGTGTTAGTGTCAATTTCCCATTTTATGGCTGTTAGCCTTTGCCTTATGTATTGAGGTGCTCCTATGTTGGGTGCATAAATTTTTACAATTGTTATATCTTCTTCTTGGATTGATCCCTTGATCATCATGTAGTGTTCTTCTTTGTCTCTTGTAATAGTCTTTATTTTATAGTATATTTAAATAACTTAAATAAGAACTTATCTGTTCTTCTGTCTCAGTTATTCTGCTATTGATTCCTTCTAGAGAATTTTTAATTTCATTTATTGTGATGTTCATCACTGTTTGTTTGCTCTTTAGTTCTTGTAGGTCTTTGTTAAATGTTTCTTGTATTTTCCTCATTTTTTCCAAGATTTTGGATGACCTTTACTATCATTACTCTGAATTCTTTTTCAGGTAGACTGCCTATTTCCTCTTCATTTGTTTGGTCTGGTGGGTTTTTACCTTGCTCCTTCATCTGCTTTGTGTTTCTCTGTCTTCTCTTTTTGCTTAACTTACTGAGTTTTGGGTCTCCTTTTTGCAGGCTGCAGGTTCATAATTCCTGTTGTTTTTGGTGTCTGCCCCCAGTGGCTAAGTTTGGTTCAGTGTGTTGTGTAGGCTTCCTGGTGGAGGGGTCTAGTGCCTGTGTTCTGGAGGATGAGGCTGGATCTTGTCTTTCTGGTGGACAGGACTGTGTCCAGTTGTGTGTTTTGGAGTGTCTGTGACCTTAGTATGATTTTAGGCAGCCTCTCTGGTAATGGGTGGGGTTGTGTTCCTGTCTTGCTAGTTGTTTGGCAAAGGGTGTCCAGCAATGTAACTTGCTGGTTGTTGAGCGGAGCTGGGTCTTGGCGTTGAGATGGAGATCTCTGGGAGAGCTTTCGCCATTTAATATTACATGGAGCTGGGAGGTCTCTAGTGGACCAATGTCCTGAACTCAGCTCTCCCACCTCAGAGGCACAGGCCTGACACCTGGCTGGATCACCAAGACCCTGTCAGCCACACCACTCAGAAGAAAAGAGAGGAAAAAAGAAAGAGAGAGAGAAAGAAAGAAAGAAAGAAAGAAAGAAAGAAAGAAAGAAAGAGAGAGAGAAAGAAAGAAAGAGAGAAAGAAAGGAAGGAAGGAAGGAAGGAAGGAAGGAAGGAAGGTAGGAAGGAAGAAGGATAGAAAGAAAAAGGAAGGAAGGAAGGAAGGAAGAAAAAGAAAGGAAGGGGAAAGAAAGAAAGAAAGAAAAGGAAAGGAAAGGAAAGAAATGTTATTAAAATCAAAAATAATTATTAAAGAAGAAAAAAACGGACAGACAGAACTGTAGGACAAATGCTAAAAGCAAAGCGATACAGACAAAATTCACACAAAGAAGCATACACATACACACTCACAATAAGAGAAAAAGGAAAAAAAAAAAATATATATATATATATCTTTGCTCCCTAAGTCCACAGCCTCAATTTTGGGATGATTTATTGTCTATTCGTGTATTCCACAGATGCAGGATACATCTAGTTGTTTGTGGAGATTTAATTCACTGCTCCTGAGGCTGTTGGGGGAGATTTCCCTTTCTCTTCATTGTTCACACAGCTCCCGGGGTTCAGCTTTGGATTTGGACCTGCCTCTGCATGTAGGTCGCCTGAGGGCGTCTGTTCTTCACTCAGGATGGGGTTCAAAGAGCAGCTGATCGGGGGCTCTGGCTCACTCAGGCAGGGGGAGGGAGGGGTACGGAATGTGGGGCAAGTCTGTGGTGGCAGAGGCTGGCATGACGTTGCAAGAGCCTGAGGTGTGCCATGTGTCCTCCTGGGGAATTTGTCCCTGGATCACGGGACCCTGGCTGTGGTGGGCTGCACAAGCTCCCGGGAGAGGAGGGGTGGATAGTGACCTGTGCTCGCACACAGGCTTCTTGGTGGCAGCAGTAGCAGCCTTAGCGTTTCATGCCCATCTCTGGGGTCTACGCTGATAGCCGCAGCTCGCGCCTGTCTCTGGAGCTCGTTTAGACGTTGCTCTGAATCCCCTCTCCTTGCACACCCTGAAACAATGGTCTCTTGCCTCTTAAGCAGGTCCAGACTTTTTCCTGGACTCCATCCCTTCTAGCTGTGGTGCACTAGCCCACTTCAGGCTGTGTTCATGCAGCCAATCCCAGTCCTCTCCCTGGGGTCTGGCCTCCAAAGTCTGAGCCTCAGCTCCCCGCCCCAACCCACCCCAGCAGGTGAGCAGACAAGCCTCTCGGACTGGTGAATGCTGGTCGGCACCCATCCTCTGCACAAGAATCTCCTGGCTTTGCCCTCTGCACCCTCTGTGGCTCCGAAGATTCCCCCCCACCACCACCCCTGTCTCCGCCAGTGAAGGGGCTTCCTAGTGTGTGGAAACTTTTCCTCCTTCACAGCTCCCTCCCAGTGGTGCAGGTCCCATCCCTATTCTTTTGTCTCTGTTTTTTCTTTTTTCTTTTGCCCTACCCAGGTACATGGGGAGTTTCTTGGCTTTTGGGAAGTCTGAGGTCTTCTGCCAACATTCAGTAGGTGTTCTGTAGGAGTTGTTCCACATGTAGATGTATTTCTGATGTATTTGTGGGGAGGAAGGTGATCTCCACGTCTCACTCCTCTGCCATCTTGAAGGTCTCCTCCTCTTTGTGGTTTTGATTAAGCACTTTATATGATTCCATTTTCTCTCCTTTTTAGCATATTAATTATGCTTCTTTTTTTAATGGTTGCCCTGGAGTTTGCAATATACATTAACAATTCATCCAGGTCCACTATCAGATAACACTCTACCACTTCACAGGCAATGAAAGTGCCTTATAATAACAAAATAATTCCTCCTGTCTCTTCTATCATTGTCATTCATTCATTTCACTTACAAGTAAGCATACATATACACACAAGCATACATAGTCAAATGCTATGGTTATTTTTGAACAAACTGTTATCTGTTAGATAAATTAACAATAAGAAAAGTAAAAGTTTTATTTTACCCTCACTTAGTCCTTCTCCAGTGATCTTTCTTTTTTTATCTGAGTTTCTGACCCATATCATTTTTCTTCTCTTCAAAGAACCTCTTTTAACATTTCTTACAGGTTAGGTCTACAGGCGAAAAATTATTTCAATTTTTGTTTGACAAAGTATTTCTCCTTTTTGTAAAGGATAATTTCACGGGGTATAGAATTCTAGGTTGCTGGTTTTTTGTTTTGTTTTGTTTTTATCTCCAACACCAGATATTTGATTCCATTCTATTCTTGCTTATGAGATTTTTAAGAAAGGTCAGATATGTAATTCTTAGCTTTTTTCCTCTATAGGTAAGGTGTTTTTTCCCCTCTGTATTCTTTCAGGAATTTTTTTTTTTTCTTTTTTTGCGGTATGCGGGCCTCTCACTGTTGTGGCCTCTCCCATTGCAGAGCACAGGCTCCAGATGCGCAGTCTCAGTGGCCATGACTCACAGGCCTAGCCACTCCATGGCATGTGGGATCTTCCTGGACCAGGGCATGAACCCATGTCCCCTGCATCGGCAGGTGGACTCTCAACCACTGCACCACCAGGGAAGCCCAGGAATATTTTCTTTATCTTTTCCATAGTTTGAAAATGATATGCCTAGCTACAGTTTTCTTTGTGTTTATCCTACTTATTGTTCTCTGAGCTTCCTGAGTCTGTGGGTTGATGTCTGACACTAATTTTGGAGAAATTCTCATTCGTTATTGTTTCAAATACTTTTTCTGTTTCTTTCTCTCTTTTTTCTGCTTCTGGTATTCCCCTTACAAATATGTCACATCTTTTGGAAATATCTTGCAGTCTTTGGATATTCCAGGTTTTTTTCCCAGTGCTTATTCTCTTTTTTTAAGGTTTTCATTTTTAAATGTTTCTAATGAGATATTCTCAGATCAGAGAGCCTTTCCTCAGCTGTGTCCATTCTACTAATAAGCCCATCAAAGGCATTCTTCATTTTTGTTATGTTGGTTTTGATCTCTAGCAGTTTTGTTTTTTCTTAGATTTTCCATCTTTCTGCTTACACTTACCATCTGTTCTTGAATGCTGTTTAGTTTATCCATTAGGACCTTTAGCATATTTATCATAAATATTTTAAATTCATGGTCTGATAATACCAACATCACTGCCATATCTGTGTCTGGTTCTGATGTTTGCTCTTTCTCTTTCAATTGTGTCTTTTTTGCCTTTTAGTATATCTTGTAATTTTTTCTTGATATCTGGGCATGATGTGTTGGGTAAAAATAACAGCTATAAATAGGTCCTAAATAGAGTCAGCCCTTTGTATCTATGGGTTTCATATCCACGATGCAATCAACTTGGATTGAATTTTTTTTAATTCCAGAAAATTGTAAAAAGCAAAACTTGGATTTGTTGTGCACTGGCAACTATTTACACATCTACATTTTATTAAATATTATAAGTACTCTAGAGATGATTTAAAGCATATGGGAGGATGTGCAGGTGTGCATATGTTACATGCAAATACACACCATTTTATATAAGGGACTTGAGCATCTGAGAATTTTGGAATTTGTGGAGGGTCCTGGAATCAATCCCCCTCAGTTACTGAGGGACAAATATAATGCAGCAGTAAGGTTTAGGGGGAAGGGAAGTGTTTTGTACTCACATGATTAAGTCCCAATATTTCAGTGAGCCTGTACCTCTAGACTGTGAAGTTCACAAGTACTTTTCAGTTCTCCCCATCCCATCCCCCTTAGGTGGGAAAGGATGGCTAGACTTGGGGACCATTGCATATTTCCCTTCTCCCACATGGAAGACTAGAGGGGGCTGGAGGTGGTATTTTCTTTCCCCCATGTCAGTTAGGTGTTCATTAAACCCCAGCAGGTTAGGCTCTCATTAACTAGTTTCTCCTGATGGTAGACCTTATTAAGAAGAACAGAATCCTCTGGCATATTTCAAAATGGTTCCTTTTCCCTGTCCTCTGCCAGAATCGCAAGAGATTTTTCTGCAGTATGTACTCTGAGAACCTTATAGAGCTCCAGGAAATAGAACTCACAAGAGCATGGGTGCCCTCTCCCCATGGCTGGGCCCCCCTGGGTATTTAACTCTCAGAGTTGTCCACACTGAGACATTTATTACAGTTTAGGTTTTTCTATCCCATCACTGGTTCCCAAGGGGCTTTCAGTTCATGTGTTTCTATTTTGGTAAGCCTTGGTTCCCTGTATTCACCTGTCAGTCTCTCCAATTTGGGGGGGAACAGCAGTTTTCCCTGTGATCTCACTACTCTTATGGATCTAAGGAGAGTTGTCAATTTTTCAGTTTGTTCAGCCTTTTACTTGTTGTTAGGACAGAGTGGCAACATCCAACCTTCTTACATGCTAGACCAGAAGCTGGAAGTCTCAGGTTTTTACTTTTTGATAACTTTTATCATTTTCCATGTTCTAGGTTTTCTAAGAGTTTACCTTCTCTGACCTTACACCAGAATACAGGTCATAAGCAAGGAGAAGTGAACTTTGAGAGGTAAGGGCAATTCTCTCTCAATATCTCTCTCTCTAGTTCTCTTTTCTCTCTCTCTCTCTCCCTTCTTCCCTCCCTCCTTCTTCCTCTCTCTCTTTCCTTCCCTCCCTCTCCTCCTTCTTTCTTTCCCCTAACACACACACACACACACACACACACACACACACACACACACACACACACACAGAGTTAATATATTCTGTGTCTTTGTCCTTAGGCAAACCATGATCACCTTTATTAAAATAACAAAAAACATTTGTAAGCCTGACAATGGTATGCCAGGCACTAGTTTTCCCCATATCCTATCCCAATATTTAATTTACTTCTTGTACACAGAGTCCTTTGTTATACATTTGGTTTCTGAGCTATTTCCCTTTGAACAAATATCCCTTTAAACCTTAACTATAGTGTATGATGAATTGGGAGATTGGGATTGACATAAATACCCTAACATGTATAAAATGGATAACTAATAAGAACTTGTTGTATAAAAAATAAATAAAATAAAACTCAAAAATTAAAAAAAAACCTTAACTATAGTGTAAGAAAAGATTTTCCCCTTTTCTTTAAAAAAGTTTTTATTTAATGCAAATTGATAACATCAGTTATTAAATTGTTTAGTTACTATTTTAATCTTGGATATTAAAATGTAAATTGGCATCAAATTGAGTCTATGATTCCAGGGCCATTACATTAATTTTTATCATCAGATTCCAGGATTATGGATGGGAGGTGGGATAGATATGAAATATTTCTCATTTTTTAATTTTTTAAAAAATCAATAAGTGACATAATTAAAGCAGATAAAGTTAAAACTCAGTTTCTACTTGATAAGTTTTATATATTTTAATTATCATAAGATTTCATGCTCACTGTAAATCATTCAAACATCACAGAAGTGTATTAAATAAAAGTGAAAGTTTTATTGCTCACATGCCCCCAGCCTCCACTGCTCCAGGATAACCACTATTAAGAGATTAATTGCCAGACTTGTAGACCTTTTTGACTTTGCACACACACACACACACACACATATGTGTGTGTGTGTTCATACACAAAAGAACTGCTCATACTATACATAATGTTCTTCAACTTGCTCTTATAGAACCAATATTATAGAAAATTTTTATACAACTATATATAAATATACCTCATTTATTTTAATGTCTACCTAGTATTCCATCTTATGGATGTGACATAATTTATTTAACCATTCTCTGGTTGATAAACATTTAGTCTGTTTTCAATTTTTCACCATCACACATAAAGCTGCAATAAACATCCTTGTACGTAAATTATTCTGACATGTTTATTTTTACCATTTACCCTAAAAAGTCTGACAAACACACAATCTAGAACTAGACAAAGATTTCACTGTCTATCTCCAAGGTTAAGAGGCAGAGTTCAGAGTTGGGAAAGTCCTACAGGGGAACAAAACAACACAGAGCATGGACCTTAACACAGGGGGCTACAGATGACTTCAAGATTGTGAAGATCAATGGATCTTAATACACTCTCAACAAGGAGAGAGCCCATTTAGATACAGGCTAGGATCCAAGTCCATGTTTATAAAGGGAGGGGATGATTGGAAGGAGAAAAATGCATGTCTCAAAGGGTAGTGTCTGAAATATTAGACACACCAAAGGGCATCTGAGGTAAGATTCAGGGGGAAAAAAAAAAACCTGACATTTTCCAAGTGCTTACAGGAAGCAAAGGTCAAAGCTCAGATAAGTTTACTGGCTCTTTAGGGGTTACACACCCTCTAAATGGCTATATTCATCCCTTGTCATGAGTGTTAAACTACTGCAGTAGAATCTAATAGGAAGTGCCATATACAAAAGTAGCAAATATGCAATGTCACATGCAAGTAACACCTTGATCCTTGGCAGAATATTCAATCTCCTAGCACCACTGCATTTCTATCATGTTGGAAACCTCCCCCCAAACTTTATTTCTCCTTGCTTCAATACCATATCTCTTTCTCAACATCATAGTTTAAGCACAATTTTTGAGCAATTACAATGTGCCCAGCACTATGCTAAGTACCTTTTGGGTGGTATTTCATGTAACCTTCACAACAGTGCTACGAAAAGAATATTATTACTCCCATATGCAGACACAAAGAGATCACAGTGCCAGTATAGTGGCAGAACCAGGGCTCAAATCCAGGCAGGCACACTCTGAAGCCCATATTGTCTATTTTATTCTGAATATTCAAGGAAGAAATCTTCAGATGGAAGTGATAGAACCCTATTAATGCATGGTAATGAGACTGGAACTGTTCAGTTTCTATCAAGTTCTATCTTAGTTGCCAGGGAACATAATTCTCAAGTTTTTGGGAGCAGAATATTGGTGAAAAGGCCCTAAAGCCCAAAGTAAGGAAGAAAAATTAGCCCTTCGAAATGTGTTTGAGACCTTTCCAAAAATTCTAAAAGAATACCAAACAAGACTGTTGAATCAAATTTTAAACCTTTGATAAATCATGGAGAATGAAATAAATGCATGATAATAGGAAACAGACAAATATCGATTTGAAATTCAAAGAAGAGAAAGTAAATTTTGAAAATTTATATCTAGGAGTATTTATAAAACATGAGGAAGATTCCAGGACTGATTATTAAAAGCATTTTTTATTTGAAAATAAAACAAAAATCTCTAGACAGAACTACGGATTTCAAAGGGAGAAAATGTTTCTTCTTTTTCTTCTTTTTTTTTTTTTTTTGATGGACTGATGTATCTGGACTTTGCTAAAGTCTCTGATTACCATTTTTCAGGAAAGTATTTAGCAAAAGCTTTCATGATGGAGGTACACATGACAGAAAAATACAAGGTCAATGACATGGAGTTTGGGGAAGAGCTGATTATTTCAATCATCAGACCTAAGACTGTTGGTTAACTGTCCAAATATTTCCAAAATAAGATCTCTGTTAGCAAGTTGCAGCAAATCCAGTAGGTAGCAGAATCAGAATTTAAAGTTTTCTACTGGATGTTCAGGCCTAAATCTAGAAAGATAAAATTTAATGTGGAGAAATAAAACTAAAATATCTGAGACAGTTTATTTCTCCAATAACTTTGGATACTACTTCCTAATGATATGATTAAGCATTCCTGATAATATCTGGAAAATGGGACAAGCAAAACAAAGTTCTACCACAAAGTTTAATTAAATAGCTAACACTACATTGGGCATTATAAAGCCTTAGAGTACATAAAGATGTAAAAACATTTGGGCAATCTCAAGCTGCATGACTCAGCCATCTTACCGCATCCAATGTTGTTTCATTTCTTTCCTATGTTGGAAAAAGTTTTTATTACTTTTTAGCTCACATTTGCTTCTTTCTCTATTAACCCTACTTTACTGAAAACCTACTGCAAATGCTGACTTCTGCCCCCACACAAAATCCCCTGCTCTGACATTTAGGGCAGACCATGTGTATTACCAACCCACTTGCCTCCTTTTCATGCTGCCAGGGTCCCGATTGGTTCTGGAGTTTACCCTTCTCCATTCAACTCAGATAAACTCTGAGGGGTCACAGTCAGTCACAGGGTCTCATCGTCCTTGTCTATGACTGGTTTGGGGAAAGTGTGTGCAATCCAGTTTGGCCAATAAGACATGTATACATATATTTATTCATTAATTTCACAAACATTTACTGAGCACCTACTACATGGCAGACACAAGGGGAAAGAGAAGTAGACAAAACAGAAATATCTCTGGCCACATGGGCCCTAGATTCTATTTGGAGAAGGAAAAAAATTAATAGAAAATATGAAGAATATTAAAGGACCTTTGGGAAAAGACTCTTCATTTTCAATATTTTTTAATGCCAAAGGAAGAAACTGTTCTTAATCTTTCTCTGACACTGATGTATAGGACATGATGTTTGGAGCTTCAGCAATGTGGAGAGGAGCTAGCCCACCTGGACAGGACAGCAGTGCAGAAAAATGGAAAGAACGACCACTGAGCTGCTAAGCTAATCAACCTGGTCACTATAATGCTTAAGGGTTTTATTACATTCTGTTGAGTGTATCCTAACTGATATGATATGGTATACAGGGTTGGCAGAAAAGACTCCAGAGCAAGCTACCCCTTCTCTGACCCTTTCTTTTACAAGCAGAGTTGATTAGGACATCCATCACCACCTTGGTAATAGAGGACATTAAACAAGAAAGTGAATATATGCCCCGCTTTCTTGTGCATTGGCGTGGAGGAAAAACAAATATATAGAATGAAGGTGCACAGACAACTAGACCACTAATGTAAGAGTATACATCCTTTATAAGTATACTTCAGAATAGGTTTAGATTGCTGTTTTCTGGCACTGAAATAGTAGGTATTTATCATCACAGAAAGATTAAGGTTATTTTGAGGCTTTACTTATCTGTGTTCTTAATGTAACAATGACCCATCCATAATCAGTATCTGTTTAGTAGATGAAAGAAAAATATTCTTTTTATGCAGATATAGAAATGGAAGACGTAGCTAACAGATATTCCCAAAAACTTGGTGAGAAGAAACTGTTATTCTCCCGAGTGTTGCGATGAATGAGGCTAAGAGCTGTGCGATTCTTCCTGTGATCCCAGAGAGCAAAAATCCCTCATGGATACAGAAAAGGAGTAACTTAATAGATACTGATTGAATGAATGAATATTTAAGCATCTCCAATTCTGAAATGCATATTCATGGTTTCTTTTCACCCAAAGACATAGCCCTTATCTTTCAAAACCTTACATTCTTATTGGGACAGGAGACAAATCTTTTTCTCTCTCTCTCTCCCTCCCTCCCTCCCTCATTTCCTCTCTATTTTCTTTCCTTCCTTCCTTCCACTCTTTTTCAGCAAACAGTGTGTGCCTTCTATGGAGCAGGTATTATGTGCAGTATATGAATAAGACAGATAAGACAGTTTTTGCCCTTAAGCTTATTATACTCCAAGAAAATAAAAAGATACATTTAAAGTTTTCATGTATTTGCCTGGTGAATGTTATCTAATAAATAGTGAATGCTACTGAAATCCAAAGTAAGGAGAGACAGAGAGCTATAAGCAGAATTCATGTGGAGATACTTAAAGCAAAGAGTGATTTTTAAATTGGATTTAATAAGGTAATGAGTATATATAAAGGGAAAGGAAAGACAATGAAGGCTAGAGAAAATGTAAAAAAGAAGTACTCATGTACAGATGTATATCGGGTATTGTAGGGGCAGTGACTAGATTGTTTTGTGAAAATTACACGTTTCCTGTGGAAGAGTCAGGAGAGTGAAGTTCCAAAGGGTAGCATGTGGTCATGTAAGAGAAGTTTTGAAGGACAGGCTAACACTTGATCTAAAGCTACTGGCAATGAGAAGCTTATTTAAGCAAGGCAAGAAACACAGAACAGAGCTGAAGCAAATTGTCTATCGTTGATGTAGTCAATGGAAAACAATTCTTGTATCATTACTGGACTATGTTTGAGTTTGACTATGTTTGAGTTTGACTATGTTACTATGTTTGAGTTGAAATAAGATTTCTAAAAAGGAGAAAACAATTGTGGGCCAGAGTACTTGGGACACTGTGATTTAAATTAAGAAATATGTATTGGGTCTTCATCCTGGTTCCTGTGATGAGGACATAAGTGTCTTCTGTTATGTTAATGAGGTGACTTTTGGAAAGCACCCAAGGATAGAGGCTGGTTATCAGTAGAGCCAACCCTGCCATTAGAGAGTTAGAATCCTCCACCATGCCCCCATCCCCACCTCTGGATAGGAGAGAGGGAGTAGAGATTGAGTTCAGTCACCACCAATGGCCAGTGATTTAATCAACCATGCTTATGTAATAAAGCCGCCATAAAAACCAAAATGGACAGGAGTCAGAGAGCTTCCAGGTTGGTGAACATGTGGAGGGGCTGGGAGGGTAAGGCACCTGGAGAGGGCACAGAAGCTCTGCGTCCTTTCCCTGTACCTTGCCTTATGCATCTTTTCCATCTGGCTGTTCCTGAGTTTTACCCTTTTATAATAAACCAGTAATCTAGTAGTAAAATGTGGTCTCTAAGTTCTGTGAGCCACTCTAACAAATTAATCAACCCCGAGGAGGCAGAGTCCTTGGAACCTCCAATCTAGCTGGTCAGTCAGAAGCACAGGTGACAACCTGGACTTATGACAGTGTCTGAAGTTGGGGCAGGGGAGTGGGGGAGGGGTCAGGGCTATAGGACTGAGCCCTTAACCTGTGGGATCTGACACTATCTCTGGGTAGGTGGTGTCAGAATGCAGTTAATTGCTTGGTGGTACTGGAAAACACCCTCATTGGAAAACAAGAAGGATAAGGTGAATATTTAAACAGTTCACTGAATCTAAGATCCCCATAATAATGGTGAATAACAATATGAATATTTTTAACTGTTAAATTTGATTATAGCATGGATAAGAGTAGGAAATAATTTAAGCAACAGAATCACCAAACCCATCATTACTCCAAAAAATGTGGAGTTTTCAATTTCAAAACTGTAATCAAAATGTTAGTCTAAAAATGCACACTCTAACTCATTTATCAACTGTTTCAAAATATAATATTATAAATGCTAATTTTATAATAAAAATCCTATTAATGAATTGAGCTGTCTCCTAGAAAACCTTTTATTAATCCAATCATATTCTATAACCATTCAAAAAGCTTGGGAATGCTAATAAGAGAAAAACTGTTTTAAGGAAATGAAACATCCTAACTTAAAGCTACCCAGATTGTGCTACTTAAGAGTCCCAATGGAAAAATGCTAAATATTATCAAAGGTCTCTCCAAAACCAAAGCCCTGGGGCATAACACACTCCTCCAAGAATTATGTTCTAAATTAGCTCATGTTCTCCTAGATCGTTCATTAGAACTTTATAACCAGATCTGGAAATTAAAAACCATCCATATTACACACTCTGTCAATATTTTATGCATTTTATGAAGAAGGAAAACGGCTACAGTTTAAATTTCTCATTGGCTCCCCGCCTCCAAAAACAGCAGTTTGGAAAGTATGACTCAGATTCTCACCTGGCAGGTAGAATACAAAATGTTCTCTTTTCACTCATGAAGACAAGCCTGGATTCATGCCAGGAAGAATCTCTCTAGCTAACAGATGAACATTCATTGATAATATTTTAAACACAGGCCTTTGTAATGAGATGACTTTTATTTTAATATTTAGTGAAAATGAGTACTTACTTGGCTTAAGCTTACTTAAATGACTCCCTTCACCTTGAAAACAGTGTGAAAGTTTCCTCAACTGCTAATGATTACATCCCAAAGGAAAGCTAAGGATGAAAGGTGATGACACACTGAATTTTGCAAAGGTGAAAGAGTATACCTAGTATAGAGATAAGAAAACTGAAAAGAACTCACAGAGGAATATATTAATATTCTACTCAATTCACCCCTCAAAGTGTATAATTATTACACCCACGTAAACGAAAAGAATGGTGATGATCTTCTTTTTATACCCTGCCACGTTTCCCTTCTAATGTGCTTACCCCTGGGTCAAGAAGAAAACTATTCAGCTAGAATTAACAATTAATGCAGCTTTGAGATACAATGCAAGTTTAAGCCTTTAAAATAATCTGCTGTAAGGGAGGGGATGAGAGAACAGGTAACAGCCCTTTCTGGATCTGGCCACTCCTCCAGTCACAAACTGTGAATATGCACAAGAGTATGCAGGGCACTGCCCCTGCTGGTGGAGTTTCTTCTCCACTTCCTGTTTCCTCCTGCATAAATGGGTTTATATGAGTCCCTCATCCACGGCTAGAGTGTAATTTTAAGCTCATTCAGCAATGTTAGCACCTCATGTATCAATTTTAGGCACCACCTAAAACTGAATATACCAACTCAAGGATAGATGTGGCACATATTACAGGACAAAGTGAGACTGCAATTTTGCACAGAGAGTACACCAAATACTTTGCTTTTAATATCCCCTGATTTTTTTTTAAAGAGTGATTATGTCATCATCTTTTTTTTTTTTTTAATTAAACTTTACAACTACCAGTTGGTCTTAAGGGAATTTTTAGGTACTGTGAAATTAAGGGCAAATTCAAAAAGAAAAATTTTCAGATAGAAGTTGAGAATATGGAAGACATTTACTCTTTAATAGAGAGATGACATTTAATTAAATTTTTTTCTTGACTTGTTTTAACCTCTTTAACATTATAAGAGATTGTCCGTAAGCTCAGACAAGCACAGATCTCAGAGACTCTACTCAGCAATCTCTGTAAAGCTCTAGGAAAGGAACTAGGAATAACTGAAGCTCCAATCTGGACACTTACGTGTTGTGTTGTAAGCGGGGGGGCAACACAGTATTCTGTCCACCAGAAACAGCTGAGATGGCTGAAGACTGAGAGAATAAGACCAACGGCAGAGTTGTGAAACTAGGAAGAGAAGAAAGAAGATAAAGTAAAATTTTTTAGAGAAGAGTAAGCACATAAAAAGCCTTTGAAAAATAACCATCTGATAAATAAAAATGTGTTTAGCTTTTTCCAAAAACCAAGATACGACATATATTTAATCAATCATTTCTTTAAGCCCTATCAGGAAAACAAAGATACATCCCAATAATACTTATTCCAACAAACCAGTTCAGCTTTTTACCCACTTGCAGTCATTTTAATTATTCTCTGTACATGTTGCCTTTAGCATGTCAGGAAAAAGCCTTTAATATTCTCATTTAAAAATATTTACATCATTGCCCTCACTCCCTAGGATGCTGTCATTTTCATATACCCATCATTAAATGAACACCGCATCCCCAGTTCCTTTTTCATTTTCAAAGGAAGACTGGCCTGGGCTTTATTAACATTTAAAATCTATTTTTCTAAAGGGAAAAAGATACCAAAAATCAATGAAACTTTTCCTTGTGATATTAAAAATCACTAAGTGGTCTTAAATTTCCTGCCTTTTTATGCTTCTTTCATGTCAGGAACTTGAGACATATTTTGAGTTGGCTTTTACCCAAAGAGAACTTGAGTTGGCTCAAATTTGAACAAGGCGAACAGTGGCTTCTTAAAAAAAAAAAAATCTTTTTGTAACACTTTTACCTGACAATTCACCAAAAAAGAGTGTTAATTCAAATTACTAATCGAAGACACGGAATAAGTGAAGGAAGTATATTGCTTTCTTAACTTTATGCATAGAAAGGGCTGAGACCAAAAAATTTATCCAGAATCACACAAATAGCCAAGGTGAGTAAACCAAATTGGATGATAGACTAGATTGCATAGATCCATCAGAAAAATGATGACAAGAAACATGAAGCTAGAAGATGATTATATATGGCAGACCAGTTGGTTTCACCCAGTTTGCCACAGATAACTTTGTGGCAGGCAGCCGTCATACAAATTGGTAGTCTGTGACACCAGGAGCCTCCAAGTGAGAATGGAGACAGCAAAACGAAATTGAGTTATTTGTAGTGAGGTGGATGGACCTAGAGTGAAGTAAGTCAGGAAGAGAAAAACAAATACTGTATGCTAACACATATATATGGAATCTAAGAAAAAAAAAAAAAAGGTCATGAAGTATAGGTACTTACCTATACTTACCCCCCTAGGGGGGTAAGACGGGAATAAAGACACAGACCTACTAGAGCATGGACTTGAGGATATGGGGAGGGGGAAGGGTAAGTTGTGACAAAGTGAGAGAGTGGCATGGACATATATACACTACCAAACGTAAAATAGATAGCTAGTGGGAAGCAGCCGCATAGCACAGGGAGATCAGCTAGGTGGTTTGTGACCACCTAGAGGGGTGGGATAGGGAGGGTGGGAGGGAGGAAGATGCAAGAGGGAAGAGCTATGGGAACATAGGTATATGTATAACTGATTCACTTTGTTATAAAGCAGAAACTAACACACCATTGTAAAGCAATTATACTCCAATAAACATGTTAAAAAAAAAAAACCTTAATGTCTCTGGAAAAAACTCAAAGCACACACCTTCCTAGGTCATTAGCTTCAAGTCTACATGAAGGTTTCTTTTCAATATCATCTATACAACATTCAAGAACACTGGCCCAATTATCTTTTTGATCCAATGCCGTGTTCTTCATGGAAAACACTCTTAGCAATAAATAAATTTGTTAGACTTGATATGGTGATGTAAATGCTAATTTCCTTTATTTGTATGTGTTATTCTAATACCAGATAACAGAGTATAATCATAACAAACCTAACAGTTCATTTGCTCTAAAATTGCTATAGATTAAGTTGAGCGTGGTTTAACACATTGAGATGACTTTTATTTTTGTTGTTCTCAGTATTTTCTTTGGGAGTAAACTAAGAAATATGTACCCTTTCCAATCCTGTATTTATAAATGAAAGGCTTTGTTACCAAGCATTAGATGTATTCCTATCCAAAAAAAAATCTACTTTTGAAATCTGTTTAAAAACAGACTTCCTAAAAGTAAAATCACCTATCTAAAATATATTACATATTCACAGTATATAGATTTTTTTTTTTTGTTCAGGTTGAAAGTCTTGCTTAGAAGATATCCAAAATGCCATAAGAGACAGTACTGGGTAATGAAAACAGGTACTAGATTCATCCAAACCCGGGTTTGAGTCCTAGCTGTGACTTTGGAAGATTTAATTAATCTTCAGTTTTATCATATGAAAATGAAGATAATAATCTCTATCTTGGCAGGTGCTTATGAAGATCTTATGAAGATAATTATAACGCCAATTATAGGGCTTCGTCATAGGCAGTGTAGCATAGCAATTAAGAGCACACAAAGTCTAGAGCCAGACAACCTGGGTTCACATCCCAGCCCCGCCATTTATAAGTTGTAACCTTGGGCAAGATACTTGAATTCTCTTTGCTTCAGGCTCCCTATCTGTAAAATGGGAATAAAGATAGTATCTACCTCATAAAGTTGTTATGAAGATTGTTGAACAATGCATATGGATTATTAAATAATACACTTGAGACAGTGTCCCGCAAAGAATACATAATATGCAAATATTAACTGCTACTTTTAAAAAGTCTAATAAATGACAGCTATTATTATGATGAGGAGGAAGAGGTAGAATGTGAGAGGAGAAACAGATCAAATGGCTCCGTTCAAGAGAGCTAGAATGATCCAAAAACCACTTGTGCCACTGTGAAAATGTTTAAAACAGCTCTATCAAAGTGATTTCCAGGGTCCAGAACCTGAAGAATTTCTTCCAATCAATCATAATTCTGACACATGCTTTTGAAATTGCCCCTTTTGTACAACTAATGGTCTAATATGAAATTTTGAAGCTTCTTGATTCCTTATTCAAACCATGTTTTATACTTTTAATGATCCTTTCTTTGTTTGTTTCTTTATTTTTCCTGAACACACCTTTTCCCCTCAACCAGATTATCAGTTACTTTGATAACAAGAATTTTATGTTATTCACGTTTATAGCCTACTCTGTCCCAAGCCAGGAAGAACGTTGTTAAACATATACATTATTAAACTTACATATGTTATTAAACCTAAACAACTAATCACCTCCATGGCTAATATTTTAGATTCCTGTATGGGACACAAACCTTTATCACTACTATTCATGTTTAATAAATCAATGCTTTATCTAGTGTTTTAATTCAAATTTAACTCAAATTTATAAATCAACCTAGATGAGATTTTAGTCATGTGTTTAAACTTTGCTTGGTGCATGTCTGTGTACTAGGCACTGTGCCAGACATTTTAGATGTATTGTCTAATCTAATGCTCATAATGATATGAAAGAGGTACTGATATACTGGTTTTAGAGTAATGGAACCAAAGCTAAAGAGGTTAAATAATTTGCTCTAGGTTACTTAATCCCATGACCAAAATCGATGTCTTCATCATTTTACTCTCCACTTCTGCATCATTTTCTCCAAATTCTCATAGTTTCCCTTCATTAAATTAAAATCAACACACAGCATAAACAGATTCATATTTAAATAAAAGAATGATTCAGTGAAACTGGTAATATCCACCAGCTGCCAACCAATTTCATTTCCTATAAATTGAACCAGATAAGTGAGAAAAAGACAAAATTATTCTCAATCAAATAGATACAAATATATTATGAGCTAGAAATGAATAGTTTAAGGGAAAAACAGAAAATTTATTAAAGAAGTACAAACATACAGCCTTGGCTTCTCTTCTGAACAAACCAGGTTTCCCTGTAAAACTCTCTTAATTTTCTTGTATTTCCACTCATTCAGTTCCAGTAGTAATTGCAATTGCTACAGAAATAAGGCTTACAACCTCTAGGTACTCTATTTTTATAAGAACTGCAACCAATGTTTTTCTTTACCAAGGGAACCAAATCAACTTTTAAACTCATTCCCTTAGAACAAGGGTCTATAAGCATTTTCTGCAAAAGGCCAGGTAGTAAATATCTTAGGCTCTATATACCATATGGTCTCTGTCACAACTACTCAACTCTGCCATTGTAGTACAAAATTAGCCCTAGACAATACACAAGCAAGTGAGCATGACTGTGTTCCAATAAAACTATAATTATGGACACTGAAATTTTAAATTTTATATATTTTTACATGTCACAGAACATTCTTCTTCTTTTGAGTTTTTCAATCATTTAAAAATGTGAAAGCCATTCTTAGTTCACTATTTTCCTTTGTAGCATTGTTCATACTCGTATGTAAGTAACTGGTTTTTGTATTTACTTGAATAATACTATGTTCCCCCATTAGACTATAAGTTCCATGAGGACAGGGATCATAGCTGTCATTTTTATTGCTTTCACCACTACCTGATAGGATAGTGCCTGGCATTCAATACATAATTGTTTAATCAATTAATCAATTAACCAGGATTCAAGCAGTTTAGCTCTTCTGACTGCTTGAATCTTGGTCCAAGCAGTTTAGGTCCAAGATTCAGCCTTTAGGTCTTCTTTTTGTTTTCCAGGCCAAGTCATGAATTCTGTATTTTGACCCTTTTGCCATTTTGCCTCAATTTGTTTTGGAGGAAAATAACTCATTTTTGCCTCAGTTTTAGAAAGTATTTGTTACATTGTATTAACCTACATACACTAATTCTTCCTGAGGGTTTTCATCCCCTTGGAATTTCGTCAAGTTACTGCTTCACATCACAAAAATTCCTGATTCCTGGGTGTGGAATCACGATAACCACAGAATCTATAGTAGAGGGAGAACAGTTGAAAGGCCAAGCCATCTGATTACCAAATATAAGCAGGGAAGCTTCAAATGTTAACTGAAAGTTGGGGAAACAAAGGCATGAAAGGGAGACTATTGGTTTTAAATCTTTACTTTCACTGTCCTCGAGAATTTAGGGGGAACCACATTCAAAATTTTACTGTATTGCAAAAGACAGGTGTAAGTATTATTACCAAAAAGCCAACGATAATGTAGTTTAAAAACAAAAATAAGCACAATTCTCTACAACTCCAAAATGGAAAAGACATTGCAGGGAAAGAAAGTATATTTGATGATAGAATTATGTGCTTTTTTTTTTAAAAAAAAAAAAAAGCTATTGAAGCATCAAAAGAAGAAGTGCATGTGAAGGGACTGAGAAACATGAATATTACAAAATGGACAATCCCACCAAATTAAATATAATGTTCTGGAATACCCCCTCTCCCTCTATTAGCTCTAGTTCTATAACCCTTCAGAGGAAAATGGAACTGCAAAAGAAAACTCCAATTATGTCTCTGAGCCTAAGGCATATTCAAGCCTTAGTGATCCAACTGGAATGGCTTCATAATTCAAAGGTAATCTGGTGATGTCAGCCAGGGCTTTCTCATCATCCTGTATCTTTCCTCTATCAAAGAAAGGAAAGAAAAATGCCTGAATATGATACAGCTCTAACAAAGAAACCTTTAACACAGAGGAAATGCTATTTCCCCTTGACACACTGTCATTAACCAACAGAGGGCCAACTGGAGAGGCAGGTGTTTCCTAGGGAATAGGATAGATCAGCAAGGGCATAATCAGATTTAAACAGGAGGACGACTTTACCTAGAGGTATGTGTTTTGTTTTGTTTCTTTCGTTTATTCCCTTGAAAAGAACCTGAAAGTATGGTGTTCCTTCTAATCTTTCCTGTCCAGGTTTCAATGAAAGTAAGAGATGTCTTGGTTCATTTTTGTTTTCCACAGTCTTTGGGGACAGAGAAATGTGTGTGTGTAGGATCAAACTTTTATGAAGAAGACATTCCATGAAGCATCAGACAGATATTTGAGAACATGGAAAGGTAAGCCCCTTAGCTGGGGAATTTTGATGGATATGATTCATTTCAATCCAGGTTGTAGTCAGTGAAGGATAAGAGCAGACCTGGTCTTGTTCAGTGGCTAGAATTTGCTTGAAATCAGTGTTCTCGAGGGCAGGGAAATAAGCTCCAATTATAATGTGCAGATGAATGAATTTGATTCCATTAATTCATGCTTAATTAGGTACCTGTTTTGCTTTTTAAATTGCAACTTGGTCTTTCCCACCACTGTTTTGGTCCATGCCTCCCTGCATGAGGATAAAAGGAAAAGGACCATTCCCCTCTGACTGGACACAGAGCATATGACATTGCATGTTCCCATCAGAGAATCCGAGCTTTCCCAGCATGTGGGTTCCAGCAGTCAAAAAGATGCTGAATGGTAGACACAGTCCTGGTGAAAGCCTCATCCATCTTCCTAAGAAACCACTCCCTCCAAGCTTTACTTCCTCCAGGCAGGGCCCAGAGAAACCATACAGCAAGACATCCCTCTCTTTGAAAAGATTTCATTAATCATTCAAACAGGCTTAAGTGTGGCTTGCTTTTCAACCAATCTGAGGCCCATTCTTTTGGATGTCTTTGCATGTTAAAATAGGAACTTTAACACTGATCGCTTAGTTCTTTCCTCTGAGTGTTAAAAGGTATTAAAAATTGTAAAGCTTTATTAACTTTTTGATGTAAAGCACTCTTCACATCAAATATGCTTACTTATTTTGAACTATGAAAAGCAGGCAAATGTGTTTTCTATAATGTTTACCACTTTCCAAGACATAGATTTAATATTACACAACCTTCAACACCCAAGACAAATTGATCTCTTCGAGTATAACTATAATAATTATAGTATATTCCCATAATGGCATGAAGATAAATCCAGATTGATATGGATTTCATTAATCAGATAATTGCTGAGACACGGGTTGATGTTCACCTTTGCACTTTCTCTTGAAAAAAGGGCTAGCTAAGCAAATTACTATGGCATGGGCAAACCTATAAGTAGAATGCTTACCAAAGTGAATCCATTTATATACAAATTATGTAATTGCAATGCATGAGCTGGCTGTTTTGATTCATTACTTCCAAATCATTTGTCTTTTTAGTGTAAAGGTTCCCATAGACCAGGGGTCCCCAACCCCCAGGACTGCTACTGGTCCCGTCTGCAGCCTGTTAGGAACTGGGCTGCACAGCAGGAGGCGAGAGGTGGGTGAGGAAGCGAAGCTTCATCTGCTGCTCCCCATGGCTCGCATTATGGCCCAAACCATCCCCCCACCCCACCGTCTGCAGAAAAAATTGTCATCCACCAAACCAGTCCTAAAAATGTTGGGGACCGCTGCCGTACACAACACTTGTTTAGTATACTATTAGTGACTATGAGAACTTGAATAATTTAATTTCTAGGGGAAAAAAGGATTCAGATGATGTTTTTTCCTTGAAACTTGGAGCCAGGAGACTCAATTTAAACCCTTGGGCAAGGAAGCTCTAGCTTACTGATGTTCATTTTCAACATCTGAAAAGAAAATAATAATATTTTTTATAGTATCACTGTGGGGATTAAACTGGATGAAAAATAAAGCAACTGCTGGAGTGCCTGGAACATGGTAGGTTCTAAATCAACACTTTTTGAATAGGACTGTGAACTTTTAACTAAATCAGGCTTTTTCCTCAATACTGTAATCACTCAAGGGATTTTATTCTAGAAAGTATAGAAAATTTCTCTTACATTCATCCCTTGATAGTTATTTTAGTAATATTCCTTTATTTACAATATCTTTTTTTAAAAAAACTCTATAGTACTCTATTAAAATACTATTTTTTAATATAGAGGGTTTTTTTTGTTGTTATGAACACTATTTCAAGGGTCTTGTGATGATGGGGGATTTAAGAGTACATACTCTAAACTCCATTCCCTATATACCTACAATCCAGAAATATGAAGTTCAAGAGCATGCTGGCTTTGGAATTCCTGGGGAGGGAAGAAAAGCAGTGAAAAGGTGGAACGGTTTCATTCCAGATGTCCACACATTCTCAATGCTACCCACCACGGCCCTTCTAGAAATGTCTTCCTGATAGTTGAGAGTGAATGGCTTTTTACAATTTGAATGATTAAACGTGGAATTCTTGAAGGCTCTAGTTTAGCTAAATTAAAAATACTTTCATAGACGTTTACTTCTAACATCTTAGTTAATTTAAAGTTAATACTTTGGTTAGGGATGGAGAATTTTAATTACTATAATCAACATCTGTGGATTATAAATTCCCAAACCATAGAATATTAGGGTTTTAAAAAACGGCTAAAACATCTAGTACAACATTCTTATTTGTCAGAATGAGAAAATGGGGGCCTGGAAAAGTTTACCACCTTGTCAGACATCTAATGAATGGAAGTTCCAATTCTAGAATTTATATCTACTGACTGGAGACTAAGTATCATTTAATAGCACCATGTTTCTTCTATGAATATAATCCCTTGAAGACTTAGCTCTCAAGAATAACTTGTGAATAGCTACCTGAAACGTAAGGCTCTGTCCTTTTGTCAAAATGACACCATTAATAATTAATTGGGATTCTGGTTTTATAAATGATTACAGAGGTAAGGGACCCCAAAAAGCAAAGAATAAAGAAATAGTAAATACATAGAATGAGGAAGAAAAAAGCCTAGTTTGCATGGACATTTTATCAAGTTTTAAGACAGAAATTTCAATGTATGAAGAGAAAGTCACTCTTCATAGTTACTCTGAGGATGCTGAAAGGGGGGGAACAAGGGCAGAGAAATGTTTGGTGGAAAACATAAAACAATCTCCTTTCCAACCAACAACAAAACAGCTCAGACTCCTTTTCATTTTTTCCTGTTTGGGAGTATTTCAGCTACCTACTCTGAATCTTGGGATACCTAGCCAATATCCACATTACAAATCGAGAGTCAGAAATAAAATCTCTGGAGAAAAACAAAATATTTAACAGAACCTGTTGAGGATACAGCTGGTTGACCAGCCAGCACAACAAACCCAAAATCTCCCTCAATTTGTTTGTCAGAGTGTTGGAAAGAATTCCATATCTGGAGAAGGCATCTAAGTCCTCTCGGCCTGAGCAATGAAATAAGGAAGAAGAGACGCACTATTTCTGTTTTAATTTTAAAATACAACTAGGACACAGCTCAAGAACCCATTTTGAGAAGCTGTAATAAGTAACTCAAAGCTCTTAATACGGATTACTCTTGTGTTGACGTTTGGTACCAGTTAAATGCTACATTATTATTCATTTTACATTAAATGTCTCCTCATAGTTGCTTCAGTACCCACCAAGTCATCATGCCTAATCGTCAATCATTTCCATAAACCTCCCTGAGAATGTTTTCCAAGGAGGCTGAAAATTTTCCAAGGAGGCTGAAAACCTCTACAAAGCTTCCTTGGAGGTGAATCCCCACAAGTAACTTCCTGTTCATGTGGCCAGGAATAAATTTCATATGGGGTTGCTTCAAAGAGGCTTGATAGTAGTGTGTGTGTGTGTGTGTGTGTGTGTGTGCGTGTGTGCGTGTGCGTGTGTGTGTGTGAAGGTGGGGTCTCTAAGGCACACTACCTGCTGTGTAAAACCCTAAGAGGCCTACTAGGCTTCCCAATATTCCCCTTTCTGAAGCTGATTAACACCGTTCATAGTAACTATCCTCAATAAACAAGGAGATTGACATAGTAAAATGTTAGGGCTGTAAATATTGCAATCCAAAGTGGTTTTGCAAAAAAAATGTACTTCTAATAATTCAGCCAAATCTCTCGCAATTGAGATTTTCTCCATTCCATGAATGGGTTCACCTCCTTCACACTCTGGCTCCCGTCCAATTCTAAGTTAGTAGGTGTATTACTGTCACAAGCAAACACAGAAGCACAGTCACTGCAGCCTAAAATGACAAAAAAAAAAAAAAGCAGGTCAATTTTACACTGCACTTTCCCTTTTCACATCCTTCCAGAAAGAAAAGTAACCTAAATAATATCAGGATGAACTGAAAAGGCAGAAGGACCCTACTGAAATCAAAGAGGCAAACCTATCTGAAGAGCCTAAATACTGAACAATGTGTTATCTGGGACAAAATAAAAACTATCCCACTTTGCAAAGGAAAGCAACTGGCATCTATTAAAATTCACCCAGATAGCTCTTTAAAAATCTCTGACTTCTGAAATTCATTGTTGAAATACGTGTCCAGTTTTCAATGGCTTCTCTTCTTTTACTGTCAGGACAGCAAGATTTTCTGCCCATATTCAAGCCTGGAGATTGACATTTTGCTGAACGCCTGACCAAACCACTCTAAAACAACAGAAAGAGGATGAATACATCTCCATCAAGATCTGGTACTGACCAGTTTACCTAAAACCCTGAGCTTTCCTTGGATCGCTTCCTGCACAACAACAAAATCAGGTTTAAAATGTGCTTTGTACAAAACAGCAACCCTTGTCCAAAAGCTGGATTTGCAACCAAGAAAAAAACCTCTTCCTTCCAGAGAGTGAACCAGTCAGCTTAGTTCATGCCATGAATATCTTTCTCCTTCAAAGTATGAACTCATTAGTAATGAATTATAACATGAACTTCCCTATTTCAGTTCCAATTTCAACACAGCTGCAATTACCAAGGGAATTATCTTAAAACGAGGGAGAGAGAAAAGGGGGGTTAAAAAATCATCTATAAATATATTGTCCTGAGGATAAAAAGAGAACATAGTGAAAAATGAACTTAAAGAAGACACAAGGACACACGAGATACAGTTTAAAATATATAGAAAACTGTACAGAGTAAGCAATAGGATTCTAGTTCCAGCCTCTAAGATCACTGAAACATCTAGAGTCAATCATCACCTCTCACACCTTCAACCTTTCTCTTAACAACAACAAAAAAATCGGCTCTCAGCCACAGTCAAGTTCTTTGGAAAACCTAAATAAAATATCTAAAGAAGTCTTTCATAGCTTACTCTTTCATCCTTGGAAAGATATTGATCATCTGACTCAACTCCCCAAGAGGGAAGAGACCAATTCATCTTTGTATTTCCAGAACCTAGGAGAGCACTTGGCATACAGTAGGCTCTCAATCCATACTAGGGAGATGAACTCAACTAAATAAGCCTGACTGCAGACCAGCCCTTCACCCAACAGAGCCTGAAGACCCAGCTCCCCATCCAGCCCCGGAGAGAAAGGCACGGCCCAGGAAAGGCATGCCCTCTGTCAGTACCAGCGCTGTTAGTGCTAGCTATTGCAACATCGGAAGTCTTAGGGCTCAGTTGTCTGGTGCCAATGACAATACCAGTGCTTACCAAATAAGTTATAATAATAAATATAACTTTACAGGTCTCACAGATTCCTTTGTACCAGCAACTCTAAACCTGCTTCCAACCCCCAAACTCCAGAAACCCAGCTAGCAAGTCGTCTGGTGAAAATAGCAGTGGGTGTCAGGGGTGTTCACTTGTGAGTGGGGCAAGAGGGTGGACTAGAGCCTGGACCTTAATGCAGCCCTCCTGTGTTTTCAACGGGAGCCTGAGTCAGGGGTACAGTCATGAGAGAATTGTTCTTCATAAAAGAAGGGTACGAAGAATATCTTACTTCCAGGAGATGTAACACAGATTTCCTGTAACCATAGCAATCAGTTCAGCTGTGAGCACCCTCATTTGTTCAAGGCACAGAGGCAGCATAGGAGAGAAAATACTGTGACAAATAAGAACAATACGGTTTAATTTCAGATGCCAAAACACGATTGCTTCAGTATTGGACTCCCAGCCATAAGAAGTACATTATACCTTCTGGGTTTCATCTGCTCTCTTCTGGTCCTCAAGAGTAATATTAATTTCAGTTTCTTCCAGAAATAATGATTAACTTGCTTCCAGGACTATCCTGAGAGTGAAATAAAAAATTTGGTAAAACATATTCTTGGCAATGCGCTGTGTGCAGGAGAGCAGAGATAACCAGCCAAGGACCATAAAACAATGTCAATGTACACTTTTTTTCACACTTTTGATGCAGTTATTGTCAGGTTAGTATCCAATTTCCCTTGGTAAAGTAATAAAGTTTGTGCTCCATGATTACTGCTGCTTCTCTCTATTTTAGTCTCCTTACATTTCTGGAATTAAAAAAAATCTTATGGAAGCTGCTTTACCCTATTCTAGACACTGAGTGACAGAAGAAGTATTCTTGATTTTCAAAGCAATTACTTACAACTCATTAATTAGCTAAACTTCAGCGATTCTAAAGTTTTAACTGTATCCTTGTATTTCCACTGACAAAACTCAATGTTATTTCAAAAGTACATAGATATCAAACATTTGGGAGGAAGAGAGAAAACTACAATAGAATTTTGCTGTCTATGAGGCAAGCATTGCCATTTTCTCAGTTAGTTATGGAGTTCCTACCATGCGCAAACAATGTGAGACTTACAAAGATGGGGCAGATGCGTACCCCAAGTTCCTACCATGTGTAAAGCAATGGGAACTATATAAAGATGTGACAAAGGTCTTTATTTCAAAACACTTCTGCCTAGAAAGGAAAAAGTCATTGGAAGCCACAAAGGAAATATTTTATCAAAACAAAGAAGTCTGGAAATAATCCGTTTAATCAGAAAATTATTAAAGTTGTTACTTTTAGCTTAGTGATAATTGAATCGGTTTGATTAAAGTGTCTAAAATTTTCACTGCAAAATTTGAAGCTTCATAAAGCTCTGATTTGAAGATAATTTCACTTCCCTAAAGCTCAGCCCATCTATCATACTTTCAAATCAAAGAGGATTTTAAAATAATAAGAAGTAATTTCTTAAATGTACTGAATGTCTGGTTTGATTGTTTTTCTTTTTCCCTTGTGGTCCTGTGCCTCTAGCAAAAGCTTCCTTTCTCAAACTCCTTGGTCGGGGCTGTAAGTGACCACCAGCCAATCCCAGCACCCGGGTTGTAAGGTGTTGGAAGAAAACAAATTCAAGATAACTTTGCCCCATGACCACTTGAAAGGAGAGATAGATTTTAGGACAAGAGTTAGAGCCATGCAAGATTTGCTTATACTCCTAACCACGAGAAACCGTCACTATTTTTTTTTTTGTAACATCTAATTGCTTTACAATGGTGTGTTAGTTTCCACTTTATAACAAAGTGAATCAGTTATACATATACATATGTCCCCATATCTCTTCCCTCTTGCATCTCCCACCCTCCCACCCTCCCTATCCCACCTCTCTAGGTGGCCACAAAGCACTGAGCTAATCTCCCAGTGCTATGCAGCTGCTTCCCACTAGCTATCTATTTTAGATTTGGTAGTGTATATATGTCCATGCCACTCTCCCACTTTGTCCCAGCTTACCCTTCCCCCTCCCCGTATCCTCAAGTTCATTCTCTAGTAGGTCTGAATCTTTATTCCCGTCTTGCCCCTAGGTTGTTCTGACCATTTCTTTTTCTCTTTTTTTTTTTAGATTCCATATATATGTGTTAGCATATGGAATTTGTTTTTCTCTTTCTGACTTACTTCACTCTGTATGACAGTCTCTAGGTCCATCCACCTCACTACAAATAACTCAGTTTCATTCCTTTTTATGGCTGAGTAATATTCCATTGTATATACGTGGCACATCTTCTTTATCCATTCATCTGTCAATGGACACTTATGTTGCTTGCATGTCCTGGGTTTTGTAAACAGAGCTGCAATGAATATTTTCGTACATGTCTCTTTTTGAATGATGGTTTTCTCAGGGTATATACCCAGTAGTGGGATTGCTGGGTCGTATGGTAGTTCTATTTTTACTTTTTAAGGAACCTCCATACTGTTCTCCATATTGGCTGTATCAATTTACATTCCCACCAACAGTGCAAGAGGGTTCCCTTTTCTCCACACCTTCTCCAGCATTTATTGTTTGTAGACTTTTTGATGATGGCCATTCTGACCGGTGTGAGATGGTATCTCATTGTAGTTTTGATTTGCATTTCTCTAATGATTAATGATGTTGAGCATTCTTTCATGTGTTTGTTGGCAATCTGTATATCTTCTATGGAAAAATGTCTATTTAGGTCCTCTGCTCATTTTTGGATTGGGTCGTTTGTTTCTTTGATATTGTGCTGCATGAGTTGCTTGTATGTTTTGTAGATTAATCCTTTGTCAGTTGCTTCATTTGCAAATATTTTCTCCCATTCTGAGGGTTTTATTTTTTTCTTGTTTATGGTTTCCTTTGCTGTGCAAAGCTTTTAAGTTTCATTAGGTCTCATTTGTTTATTTTTATTTCCATTTCTCAAGGAGGTGGGTCAAAAAGGATCTTGCTGTGATTTATATCATAGAGTGATCTACCTATGTTTTCCTCTAAGAGTTTGATGGTACCTGGCCTTACATTTAGGTGTTTAATGCATTTTGAGTTTATTTTTGTGTATGGTGTTAGAGAGTGTTCTAATTTCATTCTTTTACATGTAGTTGTACAGTTTTCCCAGCACCACTTATTGAAGAGGCTGTCTTTTCTCCACTGTATATTCTTGCCTCCTTTATCAAAGATAAGGTGACCATATGTGCATGGGCTTATCTCTGGGCTTTCTATCCTGTTCCACTGATATATATTTCTGTTTTTGTGCCAGTACCATACTGTCTTGATTACTGTAGCTTTGTACTATAGTCTGAAGTCAGGGAGCCTGATTCCTCCAGCTCCGTATTTCTTTCTCAAGATTGCTTTAGCTATTTGGGGTCTTTTGTGTTTCCATACAAATTGTGAAATTTTTGGTTTTAGTTCTGTGAAAAATGCCAGTGGTAGAATGACAGGGATTGCATTGAATGTGTAGATTGCTTTGGGTAGTAGAGTCATTTTCACAATGTTGATTCTTCCAATCTAAGAACATGCTATATCTCTCCATCTATTTGTATCATCTTTAATTTCTTTCATCAGTGTCTTATAATTTTCTGCATATAGGTCTTTTGTCTCCTTAGGTAGGTTTATTCCTAAATATTGCACAATTCTCATTGCGGTGGCTTCTCTTGTTGCAGGGCATGGGCTCCAGGCATGCGGGTTTTAGTAGTTCTGGCACATGGGCTCAGTAGTTGTGGCTTGTGGGGTCTAGAGCACAGGCTCAGTAGTTGTGGCGCACAGGCTCAGTTGCTCTGTGTCACGTGGGATCTTCGTGGACCAGGGCTCAAACCTGTATCCCATGCATTGGCAGGTGGATTCTCAACCTCTGTGCCACCAGGGAAGCCCTATCCCTTTTTTTTGTACACAAATCTTCATAGCAGCTTTATCTCTAACAGGCCAAAATTGGAAACAACCCAAATATCCACTAACAGGCAAATGGATAAAAACTGAATACTTCTGGGCATCCTTCCTATATGAAGTCTTAGTAACTTTACCAACCAAACTACAGCAGCTCTTTGCCCCCATCTTCGTAACTGTAGGACCTAGTGCTCCCTCAACCTACTTTCTAGTAGGCATCTAGGCATCTCATGATGGTTTCTCCTGAGCACTTAGGAATATGTCTGCTCATGGTCCTGTGTTCCCACCCCCTCCTCCAGGAACCTTGACACAGACTGTTCCCAATGCCCTCTATGGAAACAGCAAGGTCCAAGCCAAGGACATGCATTGTCTCCAGAGCCACAGTCTTTGGAGAACCAGAGCCACTGGCAAGTGTTCTGTCTGTGGGGACTAAAGCAGGACTGTGCTCTCACAGTCCCTCCTAATAACTGTTCTGCTTGCAGCTAGCTCTTTTCCTTTCTCAAAGTGGCCCCAGGTTCATCTTTCAGACCAAGAATGTAGACTTTATGCCAGTTCTGTCTATTGTCTCTATATGTGTAAAGCTCATTCTTCGTGCTTTAGCGCAAAAAACCAAAATCAACTCATAATCTTATGTCATGAAGGAATGCCAGCCCACTGGTCTTGCAAAGTCAGACATGAAAGGCCAGTTTATTTATTTATGTATTGTGTGTATATACACATATGTGTACATACACACAATATACACATAGGTACACACATCTATATATGTATATATACATATATATGCATGCATATATGTGTATAAACACACATGTATGTATATTTTAGGCATATATATTATATGCAGGCTCATATTATATATGCTAAGACCCATATTATAATAAAGCAGGGACTGAGTATGATAATTCAAAAAAATGAACAGCTGTAGACGAAAGTATATTCATATGGCCAAAATTGTTAATTAGGCTCATTGTTGCCTTTAAACAAAACCTAAGAGTAAGGCCATCATTATGAGGAAATACTTAAGAATATTATAGCTACAAACACTTGTTATTGGGTTAATGAACAAAGGCTTGAGCAAATTACCTACTAAATCCTCAGAAATAATATTTATGCCAAGCAGGTATTCACTTGAACAAAACTTATAGAATACCTATTACTTATAAGGCACTAAGAACTCAAAAGGGATTAAATCAACAGGACAGCCTTGAAAGAACATGACATTTGCACTCAGACAGAGCTAGGTTAAGAGTTCTCGAGAGGCACAAGTATGCTGATATACATGGAGTTTCTTGCCATCAGCACAGTGTCACACAGATGTTTGTATATATTCATTTGTGAGTAAGCCTTTATTGAGTACCTGCTATATGCCGGGCATTGTCCCAAGTATTAAGATTACATCAGTATACTAGAAAGAAGATCTGTGATTTCATCAAGCTTATATTACAGTGGAATCAACCAGGCCAAAGGAAAGATCTCCTGCCCTGTGCCACCGCATACAAATATCAATGTATACCTTTTAAATTTACAAAAAATAGATTAATCAGGCCAGTATCCTAACCTAAATCATTATTCATTCCAGTTGGAGGAAAGATGAATCGGCACCTTAACAATCTATTTATCTCACCTCACGCCTCGTTCTGCTCTCTGCTCTCTCCCTCAATTGGTTGTTTCTGTCCTTGCATGTCAATGGTGTTTGCTCCTTCCACACACTTTTGTGTAGACAAATTATAGTGTGTGTGTGTGTGTGTGTTTGTGTTTGTGTGTGTGTGTGTGTGTGTGTGTGTGTGTGAGAGAGAGAGAGAGAGAGAGAGAGAGAGAGAGAGAGAGAGAGAGAGAGAGAATAGGAGGGAGCCTGTGAGAATGATGGTAGAAATCCATGCTCCTTTGAAGAAACATAACCTGATGTTATATTTAACATAACCATAACATAACCAAAATCTTTACATTCAGAATCTTCTCTATTCAAGCTTTCTGATCTTCTTGTGCTCCAACAGCCCATGTCAATACTTGAACCCCCTTTTTTTTAATTTTATTGAGGTAAGAACACTCAACATGAGATGATGTACCCTCAACAGATTTTTTCAGAATCGTTTAGGATTTACAGAAAAGTTGTGAAGATTGTAGAGTTCCCATAGATTCCACACCCAGTTTCCCCTCTTACCAACACCTTACATATGTATGGCATAATTTTTACAATTAATGAACCAACATTTATAAATATAAAGTCTATACCTTGTTTAGATTTCCTCAGTTTTTCCCAAATGTCCTTTTTCTGTTCCAGGATCCCTTTTGTTGTTGTTGTCATGATATTTTGTTGTCATGTCTCCTTACATTTTGGCTGTGACAGTTTCTTGGACTTTCCTTGATTTTGATGATCTTGACATTTTAGAGGAGCAATGGTCACGTCTTCTGTAGAATGTCCCTCAACTGAAATTTGTCTGTGGTTTTTCTCATGATTAGGCTGGGATTTGGAGGAGAAAGACCACAGAGGTGAAGTGTCATTCTCATCACATTATATGCAGGGTATGTACTGTCAATGTGACATCATCGTTGATGTTAAACTCGATCACTTTGGTGAAGTACTAGGAACTTTTTTATTTTATAGAAATTTTTAGCAATTATTGTATTTGTATTCCTAAAATCACTCCAAAGGTATTTATAAGGCAATCTCAAAATAGCTTATATTTTCTCCAAACTTCATTTATTCTTTAATTTTCACTAGGAAAATACATTGACTATATACTAGTCAATGCCAGGCACTGAAGATATAGGCATAAATAAGACTCATCCCTACTCTTAAGAGCTTTTGTTCCAGTCTAGTGTGAGAGAGACTTGTAAAAACACAAATAAGGCCTGCTCTCACCACTTCTACTCAACGTAGTACAGGAAGCTCTTGCCAGAGCAATTCAGCAAAAAAAAAGAGAAATAAAAGGTATCCATATTGGAAAGAAAGCAGTGAAATTATCTCTGTTCACAGATGGCATGCTTTTAGATGTAGAAAACCTTAAAGATTATATTTTAAAAACCTGTTAGAAATAATAAACAAATTCAGCAAAGTTGCAGAATACAAAATCAACACTCAAAAATCAATTGTGTTTCTTTATACTAACAATGAACAATCCCCAAAAGAAACTAATAAAATTAGTCCTTTTACAACAGCATCAAAAAGAATAAAATACTTTGGAATAAATTTAACCAAGGAGGCAAAAGACTTCTATATTAAAAACTATAAAGCATTGTTGAAAGAATTAAAGAAACAAATAAATGGAAAGATAGACCTTGTTTATAGATTAGAAGACTTAATATTGTTAAGATGTCAATAATACTTGTATCAGTTTGGTGGGGCTGCCATAACTTTAACAACAAAAATTAATTTTTCCATAGTTTTGGAGACTGGAAATCCAAGATCAAGGTGTCAGCAGGTTTGGTTTCTCCTGAGGCCTCTCTCCTTGGCTTGCAGATGGCCACCTTCTTGCTGTGTCCTCAAATGGTCTTTTTTCTAAAGCATGCATCCCTGGGGTCTCTTCTTCTTTTTCTTCTTATAAGGAATTAGTCATATTTGATTAGGGCTTCACCATTATCATCTCATTTAACCTTAATTACCTCTTTAAAGAATTTATCTCCAAATTCAGTCACAATGGGGGTTAGGACTTCAACGTATGAATTTTGGGAAGACAGAATTTAGTCCATTACACTAACCAAAGTGATCTACACATTCAATGCAATACCTATCTAAATGACATTTTTGGCAGAAATAGAAAAACCCATCTTAAAAGCCATATGGAATCTCAGAGGGGCCCCAAATAGCCAAAATAATATTGAAAAAGAACAAAGTTTGAGGTCTCACACTTCCTGATTTCAAAACATATTACAAACCTACAGTAATCAAAACAGTATGGTACTGGCATAAAGGCAGACATACAGACCAATGGAACAGAATAGGGAGCCCAGAAATAAACACTAATGTATATGGTCAAATGATATATGACAAGAGTGACAAGACCACTACAGTAATCAAAACAGTATGGTCCTGGCATAAAGGCAGACATACAGACCAATGGAACAGAATAGGGAGCCCAGAAATAAACACTCATGTATATGGTCAAATGATATATGACAAGAGTGACAAGACCACTACAGTAATCAAAACAGTATGGTACTGTCATAAAGGCAGACATACAGACCAATGGAACAGAATAGGGAGCCCAGAAATAAACACTCATGTATATGGTCAAATGATATATGACAAGAGTGACAAGACCACTCAATGGGAAAGAACAGTATCTTCAACAAATGTTAGGAAAACCAGATATCCACATACTAAAGAATGAATCTCCATCCTTACCTTATTCCTTATACAAAAATTAACTCAAAAGTGAATTAAAGACCTAAATGTAAGACCTAAAACCATAAAACTCCTAGAAGAAAACACAGGGGAAGCGTTTCGTGATGTGGGATTTGGCAATGTTTTCTTGGATGTGTCACTAAAAGCACAGATAACAAAATTGAAAATGACAAATGGGACTATATCAAAATTAAACCTTCTGTGCATCAAAGGACACAATTAACAGAGAGAAAAGGCAATCTGTGGAATCGGAGAAAACTCTTTGCAAGTTGTATATTTGATGATGTGTTAATATCCAGAATATACAAAGAACTTCTACAACTCAAGAACAACAAAAAAGCAAACAACGCAATTCAACCCAATTCAAAAATGGGCAAAGGACTTGAATAGACGTTTCTCTAAAGATGATATAAAAATTACCAACAAGCTATGAAAAAATGTTCAACATAACGATCCGAGAAAGACAAATCAAAACCACAAAGATAATATCACTCACACTCATTAGGATAGCTATACTTTATCAAACAAACAGAAAATAACAAGTGTTGTTGAGAATGTGAAGATATTGAAGCCATTGTGTACTGTTGGCAGGAATGAAAAGTTGTGCTGCCTTTATGAAAACCAGTATGATGTTTACTCAGGAAACTAAACATAGTATTACCATATGATCAAGCAATCCACTTCTGGGTATATGTCTGAAAGAACTGAAATAGAATCTCAAAGAGATATTTGTTCACTCATGTTCATAATAGCATTATTAACAATAGCCAAGAGATGGCTAACCAAATAACCCAAATTGCTATTGATGAATGACTGGATAAGCAAAATGTGGTAAATATATACAGTGGGATATTTCCTTCCTTTTCATCCTTGCTACGTCGTAGATGAACCCTGAGGACATTATGCTAAGTAAAAAACCCTAGCCAGTCACAAAAAGACAAATATTGTATGATTCCACTTATATGATGCATCAAAAGTAGTCAAATTCATAGAAACAAAAAGTAGAAGGGTGGATGCCAGGGGCTGGGGGGAGGGGAAAATAGAGAGTTGTTTAACGGGTGCAGCTTCAGATTTGCAAGACAAAAATTCCTGGAGATTTGTTGTCCAACAATATGAATGTACTTAACACTACTAAACTGTACACTTAAAAATGGTTAAGATGTTAAATTTTATATTTGTTCTTGACCACAATTAAAAATTCATTATATGTTTATACACATATGTGTGTATATACATATATGAATCCAGTGGGTTACAGGAAGCAGTTTACGGGATAAGAGGAATTTAAGGTGGCATGAGGATCATGCAAATGTGGTTCTGGGAGAAGAGGAATTCTCCTTCCTGGACAAAGTGACTCGTGAGCTGGTTTGAAAGATAAATAGGATTCTGACAAGCAGACAAGAAAGGAAGGAGACCACAGGGAAAGTGGGCAGCTGTGAAAAGTAGTCCTGTGTTCATGGAACTGTAGGTACTTTGGTTTTAGAGAAGTGGTGGGAGGAGGATGGAGCGGAGGGCAAAGAGCTTAGAGAGCCCAGGTGCATCGTGAGCAGCTTGGCCACAACTCTTTCAGATGCTGGAGGCAAAGTCCTAGAAGGCAGAGGCAGGCTTCTGGCAGGCTCCACCTCTGATGCAGGGGTGGTATTTCCTGCAGGGTGGGAGGCCAGGCACTGTAGTGCCACAAACCTACCTATGGGAAGGATCTGTGCCTCTGCTCTAGCTGGCTCCTGATCTCTCCCTGTCCGCACCTCTCATATACACACTCATGGGCATGCACCACTGCTCACTCCCTAAGAGCGGCCAACCCACATAGCTTACGACTTCAGATTTGACCTCGTGGACTCTTTTTCTATAGCTTGGCAGTGGATCGGGAGACTTCAGCCATGGCTCATGCATGCAGCAGCCTACTCTACTGTTATCAGAAGGCATTCCTGCGGTTACGCTATTCCTGCTTATATATGGCCCTTGAGAACAGAGTCAGCACCCAAGGGGAGCCAGAAGAGCCTTCTTGGTAGATGCCTGTCACGCACTGTGAAACTTGCCTGGATCTAGAGGGAAGCTGCTCTTTCTCAGAAAAGCCCTGCTCTTGGCTTGTATTGGACACTTTAGCGTAAGAATCCACTTCATGGGTTTCATATCCAGAGGCATGATCCTCTAATCTTTTTGTATGAAAATTTCCCACTGATTCCAGCAGGACCTTCTCCTAGGACATCACTAGCTCTAAATAAGACGTAGTCAATGAAGTCTGCACACTTTATTAGATGATTAAAAAGTCATTACATTCTTCATGTTCTCCTTCATCCCAACATATCTCTTTCTCTCCAAATTCTGGAACTTCTAGAATATAATATATAATGTAAAATATCAGAATAAAGTGCAAAATCCTCAGTCTAGCATAAAAGTTGTTTTAGGATCAGGCTGTTATCCCCCTCTCTAACCTCACCATTGATGTTCTGGCATTTGTTGCTCCATCTTTCCTAAACTACCTGCCAGTATTCAGCAATCAGGCCATGTTCTCTGCCATTGCTCTGTCTTTGCACGTGCTGATCTCTCTCGTGAATTCCTTTCCTTACAGGATTTTTCTACCTACCTTGGTCTGAATAACTCCTGATCTGCCTACTCCACCTTTTGGAATTCTGAGATGGGTATCCCACACTCATTCTCTCTTAGTCCCTTAGGCATCCCCTATATGGCATATGTAAGTGTATCACCATTGTCTATACTCCCAATCTCACTAACAGGGACCATCTCTTTTCCTGGAGGGTTATAGTTCCATGTTGAATGCAGCAGCTCAGCTCTCCTGCTCTGCCATCCACAGTGTGTAGACTTTCATCCTCAGGCTTGTTACCCTATGAATGCAAGACAACTAGTGTAGTTTGAGGAATCACATCCTCATTTCAGTATCTCACACAAGGAGGAAGAAGGCAGCAGATGGAAGAAGGCTACTATTTTCTTAATTAGAGAAGGGGAAAAATAGCCCCTCAGAATTCCCTTTGTGCCTCGTTGGCCAGAACTTGTCCTGTGGCATCTCTCAGTGCAAGGAAGCCTGGGAAAGCAAGAATCTGATGAAGCAGAAAGGATTGTCAAAACTGGTCCAATCATGATTCATTTCCTGGAGATGGTACGTGGCCTACTTAAAAAAAAAAACTTGGGATTTTGTTAGCCAGAGAGAGGCTATAGCTTTTGGACAGTCAAGTAATAGTATATGCCACACTTAGATTTTACAAAATAAAAATATCAAACACACTCTTGAATATTATACCAACAGGAAGTCAAATATAAGGCGCAAGAAAAACTATATATGTGGTGATAAAGTGTTATATTTATTTCTTGGGGCTCAGATGGGTGTTTTATTCCAGAATTATCTCAGATTATCAAGACTTGTTTAATACTGTTTACCTATACTTATCCATGTAGTCTGACTAGGATAATACATGGTAAAGATGGGCCTAGCTTCATAGAACCACATGCATGTAAAGCCCTGTTTATACAATATAGATTGGAAATTATCCTTATAGGTTAATCAGTTAGTTTTGATATGTGTGGTTAGGAGTTTGGCATAACCTTAGTGATAGGTTTGGGAAAAAAAGAGTCAGAATTGTCATAATTATTGTATCCATTAGCCACATATTTAGAAAATATTTGTTTCAGGTGTTTTGTGAGTGACTTCTCCGAAGATACTCAATCTCAAATTGCATGTCATTTCCATTACAATGCATGAAGGATATGGTCAGATGTGACTCTTGAACATTTCTTTTATCCTTGTCTTTATTGAAATGATTTCACCTAATGTTAAATAGATTGAGGCTACTTAACTCGGATGAGTGCACTGGATGAGTAAGGACATCATCGTGAGTTGGGTGTGTCCATGAAATCAATGCATACTGCTCCCTGATAGCTAAGGGAAACTAACAGCTTCCCTACCCGCCTCTGTACTAGCCTATCTCCATTTCCACTATCCTTAATCCATCCACTACAGAAGTTTCAAGAGATAAGAACATTGGTCCCTGGGCTAATAATTATCACAAGGTTGGACAGGGGTTAAAATTTGAGTGTGCCAGAAGGTAAGGATTGGGGCACACAGGGCTCTAGGACTTTTTTTTCAGAAAGAACACAAACACCTGTCTCTTTGGGTGTGCTTCCTCCGGGCATGGTAAAATAGAATCAGGCCTTGTCCGCACTGAAGAACAAGTGTCTTCCTCTCTACTCCATTTCCCCTTAGAAGCCAATTAGGAACCAGAGAGAGGCAGAGGGAAAAGGAGGCAATTTGGGCAGCACCTGGTCTAAGCAAGAGTTTAGAGGTTCTCCACAAAGTCCAGCTTAGATTCCCAAGGAAATGCACAAAGCTGACATGTGCAAAAAGCACAGATGTTAGTAAAGTGACAGACCTGATCTTCTGTGCGTATATATCCATCAGAGTTCTTTCAGGCGACTGTGGTAGGGCAAGGGCTAGATTTGGGAGTTCATACATCACCTAACCAATTACTATTTCTTTCTCAACAATTTATTCCCAACTCTCTCCTCCCCCAAGGCCAGACATCTTGCAGTGTATGTCCTTGATTATAATAGGGGAAGGTCACATAGCACTCTGATTTAAAGAAGCATGTACAGATAATGCAATAAAAAGAACACAGCTTAGCAACCCACAGATCTGGGTTTGAATCTTAGCACAGTTGCTTTCTCATTCCATGAACTTAGGTAACTTATTTAGTCTCTCTGAGCCTTGATTTCCTTACTGAGTTAGTAATACTTATCTCAGGAAGTCATTATGAGGATTAAACATATAAATAAAGCAATTAATAATTTATAAAATGTGCCAGACATCTAATGTATGTTCACAAGTGTAAATCTCCCAAGTGAAAATTATTACTAGAAAACTAACTCAAAACTCTATTGATGATAAGTCAATAGTAAGATATTCTTATAAAAAGGTATTTGTTTTATTACATAAACAATAGGAAAAGATGTAGATGATGAGCTTACGTTTCTAGGCTAGTTATGTCACCATAATACAAATTCATTGAGACAGAGTAGATTAACAAGGTATTTATTATCTTTATTTCAGCATTTTAAAAAGCAGCAGAATTAAGTGCTGACCATATTTGAAAGACTCTAGAATAGCACAGTATTGATTAAAGGTCTGTCACCACAGATTGGATGTGTTGATTTCTTTTCCCCAAAAGTATCCACACAGCAACTTGGCAGTACACAAATATTCTGAAAATTCTAACAGTTTTTTACAGAAAATAATAATTGCACCCTTATCTAAAATGTTAGGTCCCATTTTCATTTTAAAGACTCAAAATGATTTTCATAAGCTAACAATTTTGTTCATTCCAAACCTGTCACTGTGAATTTGAAAGAAGGTCACAACAAATAGCTACTTAACCAAAGTAGGGGCTTTCTCTGTTGGCTTCATAAATCTAAACCTATTGATTGAAGGCATATGATTCAAAATCAGGAACTCAAGGAAACTACTCTCAATTCTACTGTAATCACAGCTCATTTTTTTTTGATCCTCCTATTACAGTTAATTTAAGGTCACGCCCTATGCCTTAAAATCTCTTGTATCCTTTGCAGCACTTGTCAGGAGGCCTTGTATATAGTAGGTGTCCAATGAATATTTGCTGCATTGCACTGAGTTGATCATCCATCTTATGCACTAGACTTGGCTTTGAATAAGTTACACTTTTTTTTCTTTTTTTTTTTTTTTTCAAGAAATTAGGTCCATCCACAAAGGAAAAAGGCAGAAGGAAGTTGTAGCAAAAATGCTAACCTGAAAAACAGATCTTGGTTCTAATCCCAGCTTTATGTGACTCTGGACAAATCACTTGAACTTTCCAGATCAAGTTTCTCCGTAAAAGGAGGACGCTAGACACAATGTATATGCCAGACTGTAAGGCCCACGATAAGACATTCAAAGTAATGTACATGGAACTATAGATCTTGCAGAGAGACTGTAGAAAACTGATTTTGAATAATTTCAGAATTATCAGGTTAAGTACTAGCCTTCCAAAATGACTGCCCCAAAGGAAATAACACATATTTAGTTTTTCTTGTATGTTGTGAGGGTCTTCTGTTTGTTTGTGTGTTTTAAGTTACATTACTTTAGAGGTACATGTTATATAGTCATTAGGATACAATTCAAGAGAGCAAATGTCAACAAAGTTCTGAAGTTGCTTGGCATGTTATCAATCATTACTTAGAGTTTCCTCTTTTATTTTTTGCCTTAATATATTTGGTCAGGGACACAGACGTTTGTATGGTGTAATGAGAAACAAATAAAGGAAGTTTAATCTACTGCTCCTTCAACCTTAGCCACTCAACACATACCTTGTGACAGACCCTGACGCTCTTAATGAATTCCCAAGGTTACTAAAGAACTTGGAAGATCTTCGATTTCTACAAGGTGATTCCAGGGGCTCACATTTTGCCAAGTCACAGGCAGGTGGCTAAAGAGTAAGTTTTCTTCCTATACATTTCATGTCACACTTGTTCTTTTCTATGAATGTTTTTTAGTAGTCATGCAAGCACTCAGGGGGTCACTCCCCAACAAAATGGTTGTTACATAGGCAACCCTGCAGCAATATAAGTTCATGTCATCTCAGACCCACCTCGGAGAAAAGTCCGAGTTCATATAACCCACTCTCCAGCAGCTGGTACACAGTTTTAAAAGTGTGGGCCCTGACTATTGTAAAGAGAGCTGCAATGAACATTGTGGTACATGACTTTTTTTGAATTATGGTTTTCTCAGGGTATATGCCCAGTAGTGGGATTGCTGGGTCGTATGGTAGTTATATTTTTACCAAATGTAAAATAGATAGCTAGTGGGAAGCAGCCGCATAGCACAGGGAGATCAGCTCAGTGCTTTGTGACCACCTAGAGGGGTGGGATTGGGGGGGAGGGAGATGCAAAAGGGTGGGGATATGGGGATATGTGTATACGTATAGCTGATTCACTTTGTTATAAAGCAGAAGCTAACACACCATTGTAAAGCAATTATACTCCAGTAAAGATGCTTAAAAAAAAAAAAAAGAACCAGACAATACTGGCATCTTAATCTTGGACTTCCGGCCTCTAGAACTGTGAAACATAATGTCTTTTTTTAAAAAAAAAAAAAAAAAAGTGTGGGCCTTTACATTGTAGGGGGTTTTGTTTTGTTTCCTTTTGTTTGTTTTTGAACACTGCACCATAAATGCACTTCCTTTCTCCCCTCGTAACGTATAAGAGAAATGGAATTCTTAGCTCACTTACGCAGATCTCACTGTAAACCCAATGAATGGCACGAATCCGACACAAACACCCACACACTTCCCTCCGTCATGGATCCGTGCTCAAGACCAGAAGTCGGCCATGGCTATGCTGAATATATATGTCTGTTGGATTTCCACGGAATTTGGTTTCAGTCAATTGTACGTTCAATGTGTTAAAAATAAATAAATAAATAAGAAAAAGTTTCAGTCTTCCTACCTCAAGGTTAGGGTGAGTCAGAGAGGTTGCAAAGGGAGGGGAGCTGCCACGTGAATGTTCTGACACCAGAGAGGAGCCTCTCAAGCCACCTCAAAGCAGCCGAGCCCCAGCCTGCTCCGGATCACTGTGGAGCAGAACCAATTTTTAAATGTCTTCATCTGGTCCCTCCTACTTTCATGGTTGCTCTGGGGGTGGTGAGAATCAGGACGCACTGAAAGCTGCTGGGACATCTGACTCTTTATTTTCTTGGCTCTACGTGTCTTAACTCTGCACCAGCCCTCCCGACTGTGCAGCATTTCACTTTTGAGAGCAGAGGCAAAAGGAGACATGCGGCTGGGGGTGGGGGGTGGCAGGAACCCTCACTGCTGTTTAGGGAGAGGAGAGCCACCACCCATTCCCCACCGTGCTCCAGGTGTCCTGCCAATCGAGGCCACCTTTCCCACCTGAACTTCCCCTCCACAGTGATGGGGGGGGCAGGGAGTGCTCCTAAGAGGAAACTGATTTTAAGTATCCTTGCATTTTCAGAAAATACTTCCTGGTTCTCTCTTTCTTAAGAGTGCATTTGGATTTCATGGATAGATGTGGTGTCTGGGGAGCAGGGCTGTGCAGAGAGATAACAGACTCCAATAACAGAAAATTAGTTGCATGATTAGACCTGCTCCTTGCTGCTCCTTGCTGTCACATGGTGGAAGACACGGGGTAGGTTGGGCTTCATATGAGAGCTTACTACCAGGATCATGAAACACAACGGGCTGCTAGGGGCAATGTCCAGCTTCTGAGGGTACTCAAGAAAGTTCTGAGAGTGACTTGGTTTGGAAATTATGCAAAGGATTCCACTGTCAGGAGGGATGTGTGTTGTTGGGTTAGAGGAACATTTCCCCCTCCCCTCCTCCAAGAAGAGGAGACAGCGGCCCATGCTTTAGCCCCTCCCACCGCCCCATGGAAGGAGAACGTTCCAATCTGATTGGACAGAGGCTGACATCTCTGGCGCCCATTTTAACAGAGGGTAGTGTTACTGTAGCTTGAGAAAGACCTGGCGTGTACTGCTTCCTTCTTTCACTTCCTGTATCCACTTAGAGCAGGTCATTCCCACTTTCTCTTTAAATTTTTGCTTCAGAAGTCCTTGCTCCCCTTCCTGACACACAAGGAAGTCAAGGCTGGCAGTGGGCTAAGCAGCCTAGGCCAGCGTGAAAGGAGCCGAGAGTAGAAAGGGGACTGCCCTTGCTGCCTTTCCCACTTCTCCCCTGGCACAGGGAGGTACAGCAGATCGGCCTTTGTCACATCGCAGGGTTGAGAGCCGTGGGATGTGAAACTTCCTTCAGAGGAAGCTAGAGGCCTCACCTAGTCTTCAGGATTAAACTGTGTTCTCAAATCTATCTTTGAAGAAAGCCCAACAAATAGGGGTGATTCTATTTGTCCTGCCATTAACCAAGTTGGTTCTTCCCTTCCCACTCAGGTATTATTTTTAGATGTACAATCGAAACCCCAAACAAAACACAATCAAAAGTGGCACACTTACTCAGAGTGGTCTAAACGGAATAGAGGTTTTCCATAACATCACTAAAGCATAAACAGAATTTTGTAAGTATATACAGATTATCTTCAGGAAAGAATCCAAGTGTTTTCACTGCAAATTGTGAGATAGAATATATAGCAATGTGAGGAACATGATACAATTCATAATGTCTTTTAACACTAAGGCCTTAAAATTCAGAAAAATATGGTGTTTTCTATTTAGCTGAACACTTTCTCAGTTCAATCATCATCTATTAGATTCAAAACTACAACTAGAATTTCTACAGATTCACAGATAGAATTGATTTTATCTGTTGGTAACTTCTATCTGTTGAATCAATCAATGAGAATTCTTTGGAACCTACTGTAGAAAGTGTAAATTCCAAATAATCCCCAGAAATAAGTCATCAGCACAACAATAAGACTGGCTTTAGTAAACAGGAGTCCAGTTGCCATGTGTCGCAAATAAATAATAAACAGATAGTCTCTGTACCTTCTGACGGAAAGTTCTTCCTTACCTGAAGCAACTATTCCTATAAAAACCTCTGAAGTACTTTCTTGGCCTGTTTCTGATACCAGTACCATCAGGAAGCAATGAAAGTGTTCACTGAAAAGCCAGTTTTCACCGAGCTCTGCAGGCCAATGAGAATGAAGATTAACTCAAATAAACTCTGGAGTGCCAGCCAAACCCCTGAAACTTGTTAGCAATTCACCCACTAAGTTGGTTCTGCTTTTGTAGTACTACCTTGTCCTGAAATGACCTGATAGAAAAGCCAGTGCCGGATGATATATGACATCAAATGCTCAATGAGAATTTTGCTGGCATAATATCCCACTTGACTTCTAGTGCTCTTTGGCCTTCCTCAGAACTCAGGGAGGATTGAGTCCCTTTTCAACCTCCAGCAAAACTTGTAAGACTGAAATTTAATTCCTTAGGGAAGTAACTCAATGGCATTCATAGATTTGATTTTGGATTGGAAAACTGTAAAGCCCTAATTGAAGTGCCTTTTTTTTTTCTCATAAAGAGTCTTTTTTGACATTCATTTCACTCATATATGAGAACCATTTTACATTTGGTTTTGTTACCGAAGATACAAAAGGGCCTATATTTCATTTGAAACTGGAAGCATTTAACTAGTTGAGTGTTCTCTTCCTCCCAACGAACATTAGCTCAGTATTTTACCTAGCTTGACTTTTCAAATATGATGTTTTATAGCGCCTTGATTTATAGCTGGGTATGTGTAAAGGTTATGTCACCACTTACATTATAAGGCCATGTTTTTGTGGGTTGATAACTAGGTCGTGAAAAATAATTCTGACTGAAACTTGCAATGCCAAGCGTCCACCCTGAAACGGAAGTTTGTTCCTAAATGTAGTACACACACATACACACACACACACACACACACACCAGAATTCAACAACTACTGTTTTGAAAAATACATTCATTCAATATGTTGCCTTGATGAAAATGAATTGAAAGAAAGTCAAGGCGAAGAAGTGAAATCAAACATAGCTGTCATCCAATGGTAGCCACTTACATCCTAAGATATACGTAGTAGGTTTGAAAGATAATTTAATGACAAAAGAATTGATTATATAATTGTAAATAGTTAAAGATGAAAGGGCAGAAAGATGAAGTAAAATCTCCACAAAAAATTAGCTTTTTCGTAACCAGAAATGTTTGCAACTTTCTTCCACACTCTATAGAAGATATTCTCTGAATCTCTTTGCAGATGTGATCTGATGACCCTGAACACATTTATTAAAATTCATCATCTACATAGCAACAGACAGGACTGGCGCTGGATCTTGTAAGTTATTAAGCAAATATATCCCTAAGTCATATGAGGCTTGCGTGCTCACTGCCCTCCTGTAAACAGAAAGTAGGATTTCTGATACACAAATTACTTTTAAGACTTGTAAAGCGATTGTCTTTAATTGACATCTTGTCCATTTTTGCATGATTTGACTATTTTCAAATGCTAAAATATACCTGGATAAATTTTTCATGGTTGTCTTTAAGATTACTATATTTTTCATTGCATTGTCTTGAAATCTGTTAGCAAGTAAGAAACAGAAATATTTTCACTGAGACTTTTTTATTAAATTAAGAATTAAGGGGAAAATCTGAGACAACATCAACACCAAAGGCTAATCTTATCAAAAAGATAAGGCAGGATTTCCCTGGTGGCGCAGTGGATAAGAATCCACCTTCCAATGCAGGGGATATGGGTTTGATCCCTGGTCGGGGAACATCCCACATGCCATGGAGCAACTAAGTCTGTGTGCCACAACTACCAAGCCTGCACTCTATAGCCCGCCAGCCACAACTACTGAGCCCACGCGCCTAGAGCCCATGCTCCGCAGCAAGACAAGCCACCACAAGGAGAAGCCTGTGCACTGCAACGAAGAGTAGCTCCCACTAGCCACGACTAGAGAAAGCCTGTGCACAGCAATGAAGACCTAATGCAGCCAAAAAATAAATAAAATTAAACCTTAAAAAAAAAAAAAAACAGATAAGGCAGTTGGTATGTCTGAAAAATCACTCTATAATCACCTAATCATAGAACTGATATACCCAAATAGGACTCAAGAAAGAATAAAGTAATTTAATAGAAATTAGCAATAGTTCTAGTATGAGTCTTATTTAGTTGGTGAAAAAATGTTATAACTCAGAGGTTAAGAGCATGGACTAAAGTGCTAGGTTGCCTAATTCAAATTGTAGCTCTAATACTAGGACTAGCTGCATTACCTTGGACTGGTTACTCAACCTCTCTGTGACTCAGCTTCCTCATCTAGAAAGTGGATTTAAAATAGTACCTGCATTATAGAGAGGTTTTAAAGTTTAAATGCATTAATAAACTGAAAGTCCATACAATGCTTGGTACATCATAAGTGCTACATAAGTATTAACTATTATTATTAATATTGTTACTATTACTATTTGACCAAACTCAGAAGAAAAATTCTGTAACAAAGTAGTAACATTGTTTAGTGTATCAAAATCATAAATCATCCTCCAATCCTGGTTCTTTACATTTAAGAAAATTTAACAAATAGAAAACCTATGTACTCAAGGGAAAATGGATAAGAACAAAGGCAATATTGGCTTACTTGTTATGACCCTAGTAAAATAAAACTGTTTGAAGAAACATACAAACTGTGTAATGTTTAACACTGACCCATGATTGGCTTTACTGGGCAAAAAGTTTGTGACTTGGTTAGTGTCGCATGTGAAAATACAGAGGAACTAATTTGTCTCAACCTCTGATGTTGCTTAAGAGACCAAAGAAGAGTAAGATCTTAGGTATCCTCTAAACTGAGGAGCTGGTTTCATGACTGGGGAGGTGAGAAAGGCTGAGGTTATTTTGTTCTCAGAGGAAGTTCCCAAGGTGTTGAATGTCATCTCGGCTACATTAGAAAATGGAGACCATCATCCTCTCTTCTCTGGGCAGAGAGAAGGGAGGAATTTGAGACTGCACAGTTCAGTGAAGAGAGGAATTCAGGATGATTTTTGTGCCACCCAACCTCGAAGCAGGTAGGGAAATTATATCTTACTTCTCTTTACCATAATGGCTTGGTCTGGACCTTGCTTGCGATTAGCTCAAAAGCATGTTCCAGAAATTAGGAGGAAGTCAAGACATAGAGTAATTTGATTAAAGTGTTCCCAACTGAATTAAAACAAAAAACAAAACCTCTTCTTTTCACAAAGTTTCAGAGTAGTTTGGAGGTACATTTGAATTAATGCACCCTTCAGAATGCCAGTAATGTTGCTTCCTGGATACAGAAAGACAAATCTTACCCTGCTATCCACTCAAATTTTCCCGTCAATCCAGAGTCAAGTTGAGAATAGGTCTCTGGGTGCTGACAGTAACCACTACCAAAGAAGTTTTGGTATGACCACTTCAAATAAACAGAACTCCTTCCAGGGAGGAGCCCAAGGGCCGATGTTGATCCAACAGAATTACTGCGGCAATATGGGTCACTCCACCCTTGTGCTACACTCCACCTGCAAAACTGAGCCTTACATGTGTGAAGTCACTTGAATACACCCTCTTCCCCAAGGTTCTCTGAGCCGTGCTGAATGAAAGCAATGGCAAAAAGAGGCAAGCCTGTGTTATTTTCTGTGCAATTTCTAAGCCTGTTGTGTTAAAAATTAAATCTGCGGTTGTTCTTCCCTGCCCCAGCCCCTTATTCAATTTCACTGCATATTTTAGGGATTAAAGTATTCAGTTCTCTTTCCCTCTCTGCTGTGTCATTAGAAAATAAGAGAATCGGTTTTTAAATATTAGAGTTTTGAAAACCCTGCTTGAGGCTAGGATATGGCAATGAAATCAGTTCTAGAGTGAGGATGCCTCACTACATCTCTTTAGGTGTCAGATACACCTAAAGCCTGTGAATCAGTCCTCTCCCAGCTGATGTGATGTCTGTAACAGCAAGTGTGTCTTTCATTCCAGCACTAAATGACAACAGTTGGTCAATGTCTCAATGAAGCTGCTTCTGTAGAGAATGTCTCTCCTATTTCAAGTTCAGTTGACCTCATAATGGTAATATTAAAAGAAGACAGATTTACTAGAAATTTGCCTCTGCTTCAGATGGTCTGAGGACCAGCATCAGTATCACCTTTATGCCTTCTAGGTTGGAAAATCTCAGGTTCTGCCCCAGACCTTTTGACTTACAATAGAATCTGCATTTTAATAGGTCCTGGGCTGATTAATCTACATACTAAAGTTTGAGATGCAGTGGTTTTTAAAACAGTCAGAAATTCTACTAGAAATCATAACAAGGCAGCTTCCCAGTACTGGTTTTGGAACAAATCAAGATAATTTCAATGCAATTTAACCCCCCAAAATTTTGATGACTTTTTCTTTTTGTAATATGAAGTTAATCTATAATATATGTTAATTAGTTTGAAGATGTTTTAACGATTTTGATGGCCACGATATACAGCTTCCACAGAATATGTAAACTCAGAATTTTAAGCAGTTATTTGCACATAAATTATAATTAGTTTTGAGCATCGTTGCTAGAAAAACTGAAATCTGCAGAAAATTCTTAATTTGGCATGCTTCTAAAAAGCCTTTCATCTTTCCCCCCCAAATTTGGATATACATTACAGATTGTTAGTAAATTAAGGTAGATATTATATCATATTGAAAAATTAATGAATATGAATTTTTAAATTATTTCTATAAGCCATATGTATAATTATATATATTTATATTATATATAATTTAGTATATATTTATTTATTAAATACTAAATATAGTATTTAGTAATATAATAAAGCCATAATGCTATATGGCTTTATTCTATATTTTTCTAATGCTGATTTTCATTCATTCAAATATGTGCTAGGATCGTTCAAGGCATAGGGGATCTATGCCTTGCAATGACCAACAGAGACAAAATCTTTCCCCACTCTACAGGAGGGGAGATAGCCAATTGATACCAATAAAGAAATCAAAGTGTCTTGTATTAGATGGTATAAGTGCTATAAAGACAATGAAACATGGGGTGGTACTGGGAGTGATGGAGAAGGGGTCTGTGATTTTAAACAAGTGGTCCAGGAAGCCCCTATGGGCAAGTGCCATAGCATCAAAGACCCCGAGGGGATGAGGGGCCCAGTCTTGAGGCTACCCAGTGAGGTGAAGCAGCAGGTAAGATGGCCTGAGCCAGGAGTGTGCATGGTGTGTTCCGGGAGGAGCAAGAAGGCCAACCTGGTGGAGTGGAGTGAGCAAGGGCCAGAGTCAGTGGTGAGTTCAGAGAGACAAAGGGGCGACAGGAAGGGCAGGCAGAGCTGATAGGCCACTGCAAGGACCTTTTGCTTGGAGTCAGATGGAAACATACTGCAGTGATATGATCCAGCTTATGTTTGAAAAGCATCACTTGTCAGCTGTCTGAGGGCACGTGTACCTTCCACTACAGGGGCAAGGATGAAAGGCAGGGGTGCGTACCTCCCCTCTCTCCAACAATATCTGACCACCACCCTTTCCGGCCACAGACACATTTCTCATCATTATTATGTACTTTCATTCTAATCAATATGAACAGAACTATAGATCTGAAGTGAAGTTAAATTTCAGAAAAGACAACCATCTCATTTTAGAGATAAGGAAACTGAGGCCTGGAAATGTATATGATGTGTTCAAGGTCACAAACTGAGTTTATGGCCCAGGCAGAACTAGAGATGTGACTTCTATTCTCACACAGGGACTTAGTGGGGAATAGCTGAAAGACAAGGGCTTTGGCGCCAGATAATCTGGGTTCTCGGCTTGGTCACACACTAGGACTAGCTCTATAGCCTTGAGGAAGTTACATAAACTCCCCAAGCATCAGTAAACTGGGAATGATAAGAGTGCCTACCCATAGGATTGTGTTGGTGATTAACTATGTGTAAAGCAAACCAGTAGAGTGTTTGGGAGATAGCTGGTGCTCCAAAATATGGGAGTTTCCACTCTCCCTTCCCACTATCACAGCATCTGCGAGTCAGAGTGGCATCTTTTCAAACTGGTGTTTAGCCCACCACAGAGTACAATGCTCATGGCAGCACTGATGTTATCAGACAACTCTAATAATGATTGAAATAGAGAAATAATAAATTCACAGATATAGCTAATTTGTTCATGGCCCACTATTCTTTTTTTTTAACAACTTTCTTGGAGTATAATTGCTTTACAGTGTTGTCTTAATTTCTGCCGTATAACAAAATGAATCAGCTATACATATACACATATCCCCATATCTCCTCCCTCTTGCTTCTCTCTCTCACCCTCCCAATCCCACCCCTCTAGATGGACACAAAGCACCGAGCTGATCTCCCTGTGCTATGCGGCTGCTTCCTACAAGCTATCTATCTTACATTTGGTAGTGTATATATGTCCATGCCACTTTCTCACTTTGTCCCAGATTACACTTCCCCCTCTCTGTGTCCTTATGTCCATTCTCTATGTCTGTGCCTTTATTCCTGTCCTGCCCCTGGGTTCTTCAGAACCTTTTTTTTTTTTAGATCCATATATATGTGTTAGCATACAGTATTTGTTTTTCTCTTTCTGACTTACTTCACTCTGTATGACAATCACTAGGTCCATCCACCTCACTACAGATAACTCAATTTTGTTTCTTTTTATGGCTGAGAAATATTCCATTATATATATGTGCCACATCTTCTTTACCCATTCATCTGTTGATGGACATTTAGGTTGATTCCATGTCCTGGCTATTATAAATAGAGCAGCAATGAATGTTGTGGTACATGACTCTTTTTGAATTATGGTTTTCTCAGGGTATATGCCCAGTAGTGGGATTGCTGGGTCGTAGGGTAGTTCTATTTTTAGATTTTTAAGGAACCTCCATACTGATCTCCATAGTGGCTGAATCAATTTACACACACACCAGTGTGCAGGAGGGTTCCCTTTTCACCGCAACCTTTTCCAGCATTTATTATTTCTAGATTTTTTGATACTGGCCATTCTGACCAGCATGAGGTGATACCTCATTATAGTCTTGATTTTCATTTCTCTAATGATTAGTGATGTCGGGCATTCTTTCATGTGTCTGTTGGCAATCTGTATATCTTCTTTGGAGAAATGTCTGTTTAGGTCTTCTGCCAATTTTTGGATTGGGTGGGGTTTTTTTTTTTTTGTGGCCTCTCCCGTTGCAGAGCACAGGCTCTGGACGCGCAGGCCCAGCGGCCATGGCTCACAGGCCTAGCCACTCCGCGGCACGTGGGATCTTTCCGGAATGGGGCACGAACCCGTGTCCCCTGCATCGGCAGGCGGACTCTCAACCACTGCGCCACCAGGGAAGCCCTGTTTGGCTTTTTTGATATTGAGCTACATAAGCTACTTGTATATTTTTTGTAGATTAATCTTTTGTCAGGTGCTTCATTTGCAAATATTTTCTCTCATTCAGAGGGTTGTGTTTTTGTCTTGTTTTTGGTTTCCTTTACTGTGCAAAAACTGTTAAGTTTCATTACATCCCATTTGTTTATTTTTGCTTTTATTTCCATTTCTCAAGGAGATGGGTCAAAAAGGATCTTGCTGTGAGTTATGTCATAGAGTGTTCTATGTTTTCCTCTAAGAGTTTTATAATGTCTGGCCTTAAATTTAGGTCATTAATCCATTTTGATTTTATTTTTGTGTATGGTGTTAGGGAGTGTTCTCATTTCATTCTTTTACATGTAGCTGTCCAGTTTTCCCAGCACCACTTACTGAAGAGGCTGCCTTTTCGCCACTGGATATTCTTGCCTCCTTTCTCAAAGATAAGGTGACCATATGTGCACAGGTTTATCTAGGCCATTTATCTATATTTCTGTATTTGTGCCAATACCACATTGTCTTGATTACTGTAGCTTTATTGTATAGTCTGAAGTCAGGAAGCCTGATTCCTCCAGCTCCGTTTTTCGTTCTCAAGATTGCTTCAACTATTCGGGGTCTTTTGTGTTTCCATATAAACTGTGAAATTTTTTGTTCTAGTTCTGTGAAAAATGCCATTGATAGTTTGATAGGGATGGCATTGAAACACTAGATTGCTTTGGGTAGTATAGTCATTTTCCTAATGTTCATTCTTCCAATCCAAGAACATGGTATATCTCTCCACCTGTTTCTATCATCTTTAATTTCTTTCATCAGTGTCTTATAGTTTTCTGCATACAGGTCTGTTGTCTCCTGAGGTAGGAGAGAAGGTATTTTATTCCTAGATATTTTATCCTTTTTGTTACAATGGTAAATGGGAGTGTTTCCTTAATTTCTCTTTCAGATTTTTCATCATTACTGTAGGGAATGCAAGAGATTTCTGTGCATTTATTTTGTGTCCTGCTACTTTACCAAATTCATTTATTATCTCTAGTAGTTTTCTGGTAGCATCTTTAGGATTCTCTATGTATACTATCATGTCATCTGCAAACAGTGACATTTTTACTTTACCCCCATCTCTGGAGCTCATTTAGGTGGTGCTCTGAATCCCCTCTCCTTGCGCACCCTGAAAAAATGGTCTCTTGCCTCTTAGGCAGTTCCAGACTTTTTCCCGGACTCGCTCCCGGCTAGCTGTGGTGCACTAGCCCCCTTCAGGCTGTTCACACAGTCCTCTACCTGGGGTCTGACTTCTGAAGCTCGAGCCTCAGCTCCCAACCCCCACCCACCCCAGCAGGTGAGCAGACAAGCCTCTCGGCCTGGTGAGTGCTGGTTGGCACCGATCCTCTGTGTGGGAATCTTTCCGCTTTGCCCTCTGCACCCCTGTTGCTGCGCTCTCTTCCATGGCTCCGAAACTTCTCCTCCCACCACCAGTGAAGGGGCTTCCTAGTATGTAGAAACTTTTCCTCCTTCAGCTCCCATCCAGAGGTGCAGGTCCTGTCCCTATTCTTTTGTCTTTGTTTTTTCTTTTTTGTTTTGCTCTACCCAGGTACATGAGGAGTTTCTTGCCTTTTGGGAAGTCTGAGGTCTTCTGCCAGCATTCGGTAGGTGTTCTGTAGGAGTTGTTCCACATGTAGATGTATTTTTGATGTATTTGTGGGGAGGAAGGTGATCTCCACGTCTTACTCCTCCGCCATCTTGAAGGTCTGATATCACGACCCCCTATTCTTTATAGGAAGAGGCTATGGAGAAAAGACAGACCCTAAACAGTGAATGATTTATTTATTATATGAGATGAATTCTGAATTATAGTAATTGTAATGGTAGTAACTGTCATTGAGTTGACTCCTACTATATGTCAAACAATGTACTAGGTACTTCATACATATACATGTTAAATCATTTATGCTCCCAATAAAAGCGTATAGGTAGGTATAAAATATGCTCATTTGACAGATGGAAAAACTGAAGCTCACAGAGTTGAAGTCACCCACAATGCATGTTTACAAGAATAATATATGGTAAATAAGGGAATGGAAACCAACACTGTCATCCACAGGAAGCTTCCTCTCAAGAGTCTCACATTGAATATAACGAACAGTAGCTTTATTAAGCATACACACAAAGTAGCTGATTATTTCCATTTACTGAACGCCTATGTGTGCCAAGCATTATGGTTGTCAGTTTACTTACTATGCTGTTAATCCTCACAACAACAGATATTATTTTATAAACAAGGAAACAGGGTCAGAGAGCGACTAGGTAACTTTCCCTGAGTCATCCTCCTTGAGGCAAAACCAGGATTTGAACCCAGGCTCTCTGACACCAATGCCTGAGTCTGACCCACTGTTATGACACATAGGGCCAGACTTCCCGCAGCCATCACCTCAGCTAACTATTCTGCTGATTACAGCGGCCCCAGAGGGCACCTGGGAGGACAACTATGTCTTCTTGGATATTAGCTTCAAATGTTGGCTATATCCCAATTTTCTCAGTAGCCGTTGAAGGCTCAGTCATTAAGAAATGAGGAAAACACCTTCAGTTTTAGAGTGGTGGTAATTTAACAAACTTTAAAGCAAAACTCATGGGTCTAATATGCTTCAATCAGCGCTCCTCACTTATATTTTCTTTAAGGGGAGTTTTGTTTTTTTTGTTTGTTTGTTTGTTTTGCTGTACGCGGGCCTCTCACTGTTGTGGCCTCTCCCATTACGGAGCACAGGCTCCGGAGGCACAGGCTCAGCGGCCATGGCTCACGGGCCCAGCCGCTCCGTGGCATGTGGGATCTTCCCAGACCGGAGCACTAACCTGTGTCCCCTGCATCAGCAGGCGGACTCTCAACCACTGTGCCACCAGGGAAGCCCGAAGGGAAGTTTTAATTCTTATTTGAATATGATGCATTGCCAGGCTCCGTTTAGGTGGTTCCCCAGGTTGGATCAGCCCCACCAGGGTCCCAGTCCCCAGTCTGTGGCTGCTTGTTCAAGTGGACAGCCCCAGCTTCCACCATTGACCCTTAACCCCTCAGCATCAGCATCTCAGCCTCTGCTACAGGGGTGGTAGCCACAGTGATTTTCGGAAGCAGGTACAACCTGAATGCAGTTACAAAGGCTGTAACTCCTCCGACATTTCCAAGGTCAAATGATGCATAACACTGTGGTGTGTGGAATCTGTTTCCTCAGGAATCACCTGGTGGGGCAGGTGACAAAGTCCAGAAGTATTAATGCCCCATGAACTTTGACCAATGAGGAAGAGAGACAAGAAAAAAAGTTCAAGTTAATTCCTCTCCCTTTTCCAAGACAGGGCTTGTCAAATTATAGTCAAAGGGCCAATCTGTCCTGCCTCCTATTTTTGTAAATAAAGTTTCATTGGAACACAGCCATGCCCATTCATCTACTTATTGTCTATGACAATCTTCACAGCATAGCAGAGTTAAATAATTGTGACAGAGACCATGTGCCCTAATCTGAAATAGTATTTACTATTTGGTCCTTTACAGAAAAACTGTGCAGACCCCTGCCCTAAAGGTTTGCTCTGAAGCAGGACCTGCTTGGAAAACGCTGTGACCCAAGTCATCAGTTAGGTTTCTTATGAAGCTGTGGCCAGCCTGGTTATGTATCTTTTCATGTTTGCATTCCTTCCTCTGTTGTCTCACTTGCCTATCTGCCTTGGACCTGTTGCTCTGGGGTTGCACCTGTCAATAAGGCCTGAGCACCCCAGTTTTATCACAGACTTCATTTTCTAGAGAAACTGAAATAAAGAGCTATAGATCTAAGATCCAGATTCATGAATTTTGTTCTTCCTAGATGTATTGGCTTTCTCATAAGTTGCATTAATCCTTCAAAAAGAATATAATCATTTTCTAATTCTTACTTTTTTTTTTTTTGCGGTACGTGGGCCTCTTCATTGTTGTGGCCTCTCCCGTTGTGGAGCACAGGCTCCGGAAGCACAGGCTCAGCGGCCATGGCTCACGGGCCCAGCCGCTCCGCGGCATGTGGGATCTTCCCGGACTGGGGCCCGAACCCGTGTCCCCTGCATCAGCAGTCGGACTCTCAACTACTGCACCACCAGGGAAGCCCTCTTCCATGTTATTTTGAACTAGTTTTATAAAGCCATCATACCTGTAAGATCTCTAATGAGGATGTATTGAAAATTTAGACCCATTTTACTCATATTGTAAAATTTTGGGGGGTGGTTTTGCAATGCAGGACTCCTCTTGACTCTTGTATCATTCCACTTGTTAGCATACAATTAGAAGTCACTAGTGTTTTCCAAGGTCATATTTAATGAGTATTATTGATGGACACTTGCATCTGTTATGGCTCAATGTCATCTCTCCTCTGTTATATTTTGATTCTCCAATAACTAAGTTCTTATCTGCTATGTTTTTCCTATCAATTTAAAAGATTTAAATTACAAGTTCTATTAAACCACCAACAAAGCATTCATTTTCAGTCTAAAGAAAAGTGTTAAATACTAAGATTGACAAGAAATGGAGCACACATTACAGAAAACTGTTGTATGGCCAGGGAACATTCAGAAGTGCATACTGTATCTTGAATTGTCTTTCACCACACCCTGCTTACTAAGGAGCTTTCCTTGAGAAAGGAGTAGTACAAAAGGTAACACCAACTTGAATTTAATTACAGCTGTCAGGCTACCGAAGACAAAAGAGAAAACTGCTATAGGTATACTGGAGAGATTTAACCTAAATTTTCTTTCATCCCCTCTCTGCACTGCTGGTTAAGGCGATCTAGGCCAGATCTGGTCAGAGAGTGAGTGACTGACCCTATTAGGGACCATTTGCTGTGTCCACCTTGGAAAGTGTCAATGTTGTCCGGGACTTCTCATTCAAGTTCAGTCTTGACTGATATTCTTGGAACAAAATTGTGGAAAAGGAATTGCCTTGGTTCCATCCTCAAGTTCCCCTCCATTCTCTTAAGTCAAAATGGGTTATCTGCCGTCCAACTACCGGAAGAAAAACTTAACTGTTGTTTGTTATCAGTTCAATGTTTTTAGTTGTAGATGACAACAAAAGAAATCCTGATCAGACTTTGGAAATAAAGATTGAAATGGAATGGGGTGGTTATACAGAAGTCAGGGATTAGGCTTCACTTTACAGTGACTGCGGTCTTCCCAACCTTCTCATCTTCTGCCTTTCATGCTTGGGGAAACTCATTTGCAAGTTTGGAAACTGAAACAAAATCTAAACTTCACTAAAATGTTATAATGTTTTGATTTAGTCAGAGAAATTTCTCTTTCAGTTAAATCTGATTTAAATATCCATAGCAGCTCTACCTTTGAAAATAGAAACTAATTAACAGATCACTGCCTTAGCTTACATTTAGGTATCAGCCTTGAAGAAGCCATAAACATTCTAATGAATAAATTAAAACATTCCTTTTGTATTACTATCAATGCCATACATCTGCTTCAGTTACAAAAGTAAACTAGCAATAATTATTTAGAACATTAGGAAAAGTCTAGAAATGTGTAAACCAAATGTAAGCCCTTAAAATTTGTTTAATTTTGTTCTGTGTGATTAAAATCCAGTAAAGATCAAATAAGAATTGGCAAAAAAAATGAGTACTGACTTTCCTCATGTTTATGTACAGTCTAGAGAAGTAAAAACCCAGGCAAATCAAGCAAGAAAAAAGTGCCTATTGCTATTATAATAATTACCTCTATAGGTCTTAGACTTTAGAACCATGTTTTATATGTCTACTTGGGGACCTAAATAACCAGCTTATTACAGACAAAATATTATTATGGTTTCCAAATAGTATCATTTTTATCCAGATATTTGAATAATGAGTATTAATATAATCACAGTTTCTCTTCGTCAAACTAAAACAAAACAAAACAAAAAACAAACACAAAAGCCTAGTTTCAATTCCTCCTGAACTTCATTTTAAATCCTCTTATTACATAACTCTGAGCCCTTTCCAGAGTATCCCAGTCTGTTATAAGTTTTAGAAACAGTAGTCTCATTAAAAGTAATATTAAATGTAACAGGGAAAATTTTATCATTCCAATTAAGAACTTACTATTAATTATAAAATTTCCCAGAGCAACTAGATTGTAATAGCTACAGATATTTATGTGATTAGTAACAACACTTTACAAAAGATCTTAAAAGACATACTGTTTTATCTATAAAGCTGACTCCTTTTGTTTGGAAAATAATGTCTATAATAGTGTATATGGCAATTTCTAATATTTCACAATGCTTTTTTTCTAACTGTAAAAGATATTTAAGGAGATCATATTCCCAGACTCTTGGAGATCTCATCCCATTCTACTGTTTACCCTGTGCACTAAGATAAACCGTGTTCTGCCAACATGGCAGTGCTGGGGCTCAAGTCCTTCATGCTTTAGACCACAGTAGGCTCAGTACTCCTGAGGAATTACTGCTCGGGTCATGGGTTCTGCTTCCTGATGGGGGGTAGCAATAGAGCCACATTCACTCTTCAATAACCCCATGATACCTGCAAAGAAACTCTACTGCTTTGAAAACTGGAAGAGCCAAATGTGGTGGCATATATGACCAACCACCTCTTTGGCTTGCTGGCCCATGAGCAGTGTGAACTGATTATGCATTATGGCTCTCTTTCCTCTGAGCCTCCTCACTGAACAATCCAAGTGTATCCCCTCTGAACCCTTGGCCCCAGACACCTGAAAGTTGAGGGAATCTTCTATTCATTGTTTAGCTCAATGTTTCTCAAGGTTTGTGTGGAAAGAAGCTATGTTGAAATACCTGGAGAAAACTGAAGGCAGTAAAGACCCCAAGGATGGAGAAAGATTCACGCTTTCTTTATTGAAATGCTTCTTTCCTCTGCGCGCCCCCATTAAACACCCTTGTATCTCCAAAGCCTTAAGACCTTTATCATGTACAATTATATTGGGTTACATAACATGGTTAGCATAGCATTAACAAATATAACATCCATAGCTTCACCAACAGTGAGTAACCTTGAAGAATTTGGGTTGAACATGCTACAAGCTGGAAGATCTGTTATTCTCTACTTGTTGCCATGTACACAATGAAAATCAGAAGGTGATACAAATTTTGTTTCCCTGTGAAAAAATCATCCTCAAATGAGAGGGAAGTGCTAGTGGCAGAAATGAAAGAGAATGCGAAATGATCTAAGAAAGTCACGGGTCTTAGAATATAAAAAGTTTCATGGGGAAAATAATTTGTTATTGTGATATTTATAAATTTGAATATTTATGAAGGCTTAAGATGTCTCTCTCTTGAATTTAAAAAGTCTGTTGTAAATCTAGGATTTTAAAAAATCATAATATTATATCATAAGCAAACTATTTATAAGACTGAAAATTGAAGAAACAAAGCATGACCAATTCAGTCACCAAGTCAGCAAAGAAAACAAGTCACAAAAATAAATGTTTTATGAGGAAACCACATAGCGATGGAACGTCGATTCAGTCTCCATTCAGCACTGGCTTGATTTTCACTCATCACAAGGTTTTGGAATCCTGTGTATTAATACAAGTGAAGAGACAAGATTTTGGGTGTTTTCCATCAAAGAAGTCTCTTGTACATTTGGATATATTTTTAGCTACATCTATAGGCCTCAAAGCCATTTATAAGTGAAAGAAAAAGCCAGCATAAAATCATCTTACAATCTGACTGGTTTATTTTCTTTGGCTCAAGTGGTTACTGGGTGCCTTATCTTTCTTATATACTACCAAAAGCGCAACTGTCTTTCAATGTAGGATGCATATGATTCTATCAATGCTAAGGCTCCGTCCTGAAAGGTTCTGAAGACAATAATAATGGAGGGCAAAGAGTGGAAAAACTCTTTGGAGAATGAGAGCATTTCACTACTCTCTGGAGGGTAGCCACAGCTGACCAATATAAACCTTTCTGTGAAGCAGCACCCATCTGACCTTTAGAGACAGGCACTAAGCTCCCTACAGGCAGTGTCATCCATCTGGCTTTTATGAATGTATGATGTATGGTATTCAATTCAGATGATAACACCTGTCTCTACAGATAAACCAAAGCCAATCTATAAAGTTATATCCACATATCTCTATGAATTACATAATAGGATGACAGAGCTGGTAGAGGTAATTGGTGGCACTGTTGCTTTATCCCCCCTCCCACCACCATCAACAGTTATTTCAATGTCTACCCTTACCCTTCACACATGCTTCAGAAAATATATAATATTTAATAGCTTGTTGTATGTGTGTGTGTGTGTTATATGTAAAGTAAACCTTTATGACTTTTTTCACTTGTTCAACAATGACTCAACTGTTTCCAGATTAAAACAAACAAACAAAACCCTTGCAGTGAGAGGAGGTTAACTTCCCAAAGTCTATGTTAATTTTCAGCAACCTTTCTGGAAATACATAATGTTGAAGAACCTGTTTGGCATGTAATAGTAAGGTTCCCTTCATCAACCTGTATGCTCGATACAGTGTAAAGAATCTAAAACTTTTCAGTTTACATGCCTGAACCCTTGAACAATTTATCAAAGAACAAGCTCATTTCCAGAGCAAGAAGCAATTAGTTATATTAAACATTCAAGACATAGAATGAAACACACCTTAGAAATTATAAAGTAAACACAAAAGGACGAATTCTTATCACTCCAATATTTTAACTGCAGGACATCAGGGCTTTCATTGGATATAATATGCAGTGTTTGCTTTAGTAACTAAACCAAAGGTTCTGCGCTTACAGAACTACTGCAGTGTTAAGTAAGATTAACCATTTGTATGAGTACAGAATTGGATTCTTTTTTAACCCTCTGGAGTCAGTGTCAAAATAGACTCTATTGGGCAGCCCAGCGTTTTCCCACAGGGAAACACACTGACCCCAAGATACCAAAATGAAGCATTAGTAACAACAAGCAGAATATGCTCTGAGATGAACAACAGTCTGATAAACCCTTGAGTCACTGCTCCAGACCTTGAACCAATAAGAACTGCTCTGACTGTACTGACATGAATGATATATTGCACTCCCTTGTTTTCTTCTCCAGAGTAGAAACAAGATTGAGATGTGTGTTGCTCACAAATTCTGTTCTTGACTTAAGGAGACACATTCAAGTACTTCTCAATAGTTTCTAGCATCACTTATTTATCTCCTATCTATGCTAGGCTAGGCTATTATAATGCTCTGTTAGCTCTCTCAGAAGGGTTTCTTGTAACTAAAACGATAAAGCAGAAGGATTTACTTCCTAAAGGTTTTCCTTTGACACAATTATTAGTAGGGTCAACTATATCTACGGTACAGAGAACACATCCCCCTGTATTATTAGTATCTGGGAGAGTCAGTGTCATTGGTTTCATATCCATTTAGGGAAACCATTGCTTTATCCCATCCCCTGGTATCCTTTAAATCCACTGGGGAATTAGGTAGAGAATCATTCCCAAAATACATTAAATATTTCTAAACCATGCTAATAGTCATTAATTCACTTCCAGGAGGCAATGATATATGCCACACAAATTAAATACACACACAAGCACAAACTTACACATGCTTACATACATGAGCCACAATTAATTATATTTTAAATATAAAATTCTCATTATGTACAAGTGAAACATTTTCCAAATTCAGACCAAAGAATTAAAAAGAATGATGATATAGTCTACTGCTTTCAGAACAAAAAAAAAATGGGATATCTTTTCTGAATTATCTCACAGATTTCTCTGTGATTTTTGGAAAATGAAATAAAATTTTAACATAGTCTAATTTTCTGTAAAGTCACAATAGTACAGGTAGCATGATATAATTTTTAAGACCTTAAAAAATGCCAGGAAGAGGAAATGGGCTTTAGTCATAAAGCACAGTCAAATTAGCTGTGGAATGAGCTTTAAACTTGTATTTAGAACCTGGGTTCTAACCTTGATTATTCAGTTCATGAGCTGACTTTTTTGTCAAGTCATCTTACCTCTCACTTTTTTATATAATGGGAATAATAATTAAAGTACATGATGGTTGTGAAGATTAAATGAAATAATGCATATGGACAAGCCAAGCGTCATGGCAGACACATTGTAGATATTCAGTAAACATTAATATCTTTCCCCATTTATCTGAGGTTTTACAACCTTTAGGATATAGTTACACACTTTAGGTTATAGTTGTTGTAAAGCATTCTAAAAGCAATAAATATAAGCCAATCTAGACCCTGAGGTTTAAAATAGAAGCTAACTGCAAAAATCCCAATGAGAGGTAAAATTGTCCCTGATTTACTATTATAAAAATAATAATTTACTTTAATTACTGTAGAGAAGGGAGAAAAGAAGCATTCATTTCAGGTTTGGAGGATTTCAACAAAGGTTCTCACCATTTTGCATGTAATAATCCAAGAGAGTAAGGAGATTCCTTTCTATTTCATGGTAGCTCAAGGCAGATCTGAATTCCCCAGCAAGGGAAGGCAGGTAAACATCTCTCTCCAAAGGAAGAACTACCTCTATACTTTGAAACTTTTGATGTTAAATTCTGACAGGAACACTAGGCTAAACCCAAACAAGAGAATCATCTCATTCATTTATTTCACCAAATTAAGGTAATTTTCACATTAAGAAGGTCACCGACAAATGATCAGTTAGTATACCTAACACCTTTGTGTTAGGTATAAACTGATGCGTTTATTTTTCTGGGCAAGTCCCATAATTCTTTTATTTTGAAAAGGGAAAGGATGATGTTGCTGGTCAGGTCCCTGGAAAGCAGACTCTTAGAGGACTGAGGTTTGCAAGCACGAAGTTTATAGGGGAATACCTTGGCATTACCACCTGTGAGAGGGTAAAAGAAGTAGGACTGGGCAGAGAGAGAAAGTGGCTACCACAAGGACCTCAGCCAATCTCATGGGGAGCTCTGGAGCTGGGAGTGTTGACAAGCACAGTTGTCACAAATTGAGCGAAGGAGCTAGCCTTTCTATTCTCCTCATGAACCACTAGATTCAGGCTTTCCTGGGAAGGAGATGTGACCCAATTAATGAAGAGAAGGAAACTCAGCTTTGCACTGTTGGCCTCAACAACCCCAGGAGCTGGGAGAATGAGAAATTCAGTCCCAGGAAGTAAAGATAAGGCTGAGAGACTGTTTCCAAGGCGTTTACTTTGCTCATATGATTGCTCTTACCCACAGGCTTAGGCTTAGGCACAAATGTGGGATCTTCCTGCTACATTCGATTATATTTTGGGGACTGGGGAAATAATCTTTGGGTGGGTCTCTGGACCCCTTGAGCCAAACCTGGGCCAGGACTTTATTATCTTTTCCTCCACTCTTAAACAATGCGTGAGTATTCCCCTTTCCTCAGTATATGGTTGCTAAGTAAATGCCCATAGGTTCCTCTGTGGAAAAACTAGGGAATTTATTATCATATATACTTGTCATCTTCTTGCTGAGTCCTTCCTTCCAGGGATCTTGTCTCTCCCATGGTAAGTGGGTTATGGATTGGTAATCTGGCTCAGAGCCAGAAAAATGGTAAGGGATTTTGACATTTATTAGGGAAGTTATCTAGCCCATGGATGATCTACTCTTGGTTGATTTTCATTGTGTAGATTGAGCGATTCTTTTGCAGGCTTCCCTTCTATCTTCTATCTTGACTATAGAGATGCCATATTCGATTAACCATCTCCAGAGCTCTCTGCATCTCAATTCTCTGAGCTACCACTCCAGGCTTGCTGCTCATTACAGGAGGTGTGCCCAACTGACTTTTGACATTTAATAATTATAGTCTATTATTTTAGGATCCAGTCATTCTTCCTTGCTGTCAGAGAGTCTAGTTCTGTTAAGGCAACTCCTACCATGACAGCCACCACGGAGCTTCTCCATGATGTTGGTGCCTAGCAACAAAGCATTCTTTGCTGCTTTGATAAACGCAGAGTCCTTTGGGACTTCCTTTAAAACACAGACATTAGGCAGATTTTTCCAGCCTTACCTAGTATAGTTACTCCCCCGAGCCTTTCTATCCCTTCCTCATTGTCCCACAGAGTTGGCATTCTATGTCAGTGAATGTGGCCATGATTTTCTTCAAGCTCTTCAGAGTGATTTCCAACTGCATACAGCATCTACTCTCAGGATCCTTTATCCACGGAGTTCTTCAATATTGATAAATTCTCCCTCAGGCAACTTTATTCACCTCTCTCTTTGGGCAACACAGTTTTGAAAATTCAGGAGCAACCAAGAAACAGAGGATCCTGTGCTATCAGAAAATTCCCCCTAATGAGACGACTTTTCACAAAATAGACTAGAATTCCTAATGTGAAACAGTATTGTGAGAAAAGCACTCTGAGTTCAAACAATAAAATCATTTCTAATCTAATATTGTATCAAGGAGATGGGTGAGATGAAGTAGAAAAATCTAACTGGTTCATACGTTTTTTCCTGAGATTTTCCTATCTTTCAGATATTTTTCTCTTTCTTTCATTCAAAGGGACAAAAGAGAGAATCTGGTCTGGCAACAGTTTGCAGATGGAATAGCTAATGTGTGTAACCACTTGGCCAATACTAGTCTGTGGATGCCTTTCAGGGCACAGTTTCCAACTGAGTCTGCCTCAGTAGAATATAAAAAGGAAGTGCGCAAAATGTGGTTCTCTTAGGTGGAAAGTAAGCATCTTCCTTAATTTTCCAGGCATAAAAAAGGAGGGGTCATTTTCATGGAGGCAAATCTGCACTGACACTGCCTGAGTCAGCATTCATGACTGCAATTACTTCTTAAATGCTGTCCTGAGCATTTCTGCACTTCTTTTCTCTTGATTCCAGCTGCCCCTACTGCCCCAAAGCCCAGACCACCAGCATGGCCTATCTTTCTCATATGCTAGAATTAGAATGTGAATATGGTTGCTGAAAGAATAATGGGGAAAAGAAAAAGTAGCTTTCCTAAAGGCCAACAATATCAAAAGTAGTTTACCTGAACTTACTGAGTAAACCAGTTTCTCTGTGCACAACTACGCTTAGCACTGACTGAACCACCAGAACTAAACTGACCTCCTGGATACATGTTTATTAACGTATATCCAAAGTAAATTAGATTTCATTTGTCTCTTAGATCATAGAGAGGTCCTTTCCTTTTCTTTCAACCTTGAGACAGGTAAACACAACTGGGGCAGGGACCTTCTGCATATTAATCAGAAAAATTCTGAAATGTTTGATACGAACAATGTATTTGTGCTCGTTACATATTTTTCTTTTGCTTAATATTTTGAGAGCTTCCATCTATATGCTTTTGAATCAGTACACTTAGACTATTAAAAAATGTTTTGTAAGGTCTATTTGTCATCCAAAAGCTTCAGAGGTATTTCTTTTTTCTTCAAGCTCTTTATTAAAACACACACACAGAGGAAACTATGATTTGCCAAGTATAAACAAGCACAGACACCAAATGTTTCAAGTAGACTTGGAAACCTGACTCTGAATTTAGAGTAAAATTCTGCCCTTGGTTTATGTTAAAGATGTACCTACACCCACTCCTGCCCCATCCCTCCAGTGGCTTCTGTAACATAATTGCTGCTTTTTATCATGGACCTTGTCCAGCAACTAAGACTCCCCCATAGATGGCTCCAATTTGGCTCTATGGGCTGCCACACTCTTCTTCCACAAAATAGCAACCCTGCCATCAATCATGGCTGGAGAAAGGGAACAACACACGTGGGAACCTCTGTTGGTGAGGAAATGCCAACCGATCATGGGCGGCACTCCCTGCATGTACACCTTTTTTTCCTCATTCTTTTGTCACAGATTTTTTATATTTTCCCTGGCTCCCTTCCTTTTCTCTTATTGTCTTAGGTTTTCTTACCATTTCCCCATTTTTTTTTTTTTTTTTTTAGCATACTGCTTTTCTTATGACTAGGTCTTAGGAGAGCTACTCAGGACATTTGTGTTTGGGGCCCTAGATCTACAAAATGGTCTAGGGATGGTTGAAGGGAAGCGTCACAAAATTGATTGGAATACGTGTCACCTCAGCTCTTAGTGGCCAAAGCACTGGGGATTCTAGGTTCAGCCCCCAAGGGCAGGTAAATAGTCTTTGTCTTTTCTTAAAGAAACTGTTCCAGCAGTGGTCCTTTCACTGTGTGTTCAAAAGCAGTCCACCCAATTCTAAGGACAAATGCAGTCCAAATCTTGCCTGCATTTCTCTGTCCGAGGTTGACTGTAAAACCTTAGAAAACTTTACCAAGAGCACACTGTAAATATCTCAGCTCAAACCACCACTAACATTCACCTGGCCAACCACAGAAGCCTCTTAACTTTGAGCCCATAGTCCATGCTTGCTCCCCCCATTCTTCATTCTATACAACATTCAGGGTATTATGTTCCGAATGCAAGTTTGATCTCATTGCTCACTTCTCCCTCATCAATCTTATCAAGGCTTTGAATAGTCCTCGGAATAGAGACCAAAGTCCAGCCCCATCTTGTCTCACTTTCCTCACACTCTCCACACCCTACAGCTGCCCTTCTTTTTCATTCCTCAGCTCTCTGTGCTCCCTCCCATCATAGGGTCTCTGAGCTCCTGGTGCCCCCTTCGAATCCATCTCCCCATCTCTCAGTCCCACTGCCAATCCTTCTCCTCCACTCCTTACACAGTTAACTCTTACTCCTTCTTCAGCTCTCAACCCAGGCATTATTTCCTAAAAGGAATTTCAGCTCCTCTGTTAAATATTCTCATCATGCAATATCCCATTACTTTGGAGTTCTCACCTCAGCTTTGGTTATACATTCTCACGATTTAAATTGCCAGTGCGTCACCAGCATAGGGCCTAACACATGACTCACTTAATAATTATTTATTGAAGGAATAAATGAATTCATTGAGAGTTACTTATCACAACATGCTCTCAAATATTGTATTTTGCCCCTGGCTATTATTATCTGTATACTGAACTAGATATGGGACTATGGTTTCTATAGACTTTCAGTTTAATTTACATCATAATGATGGTCTTTAAATAACAGACACCAATGTTTTCCCTATGGCCTTGTTCATGGCATTGTTAAAATGATGTCCAGAAATTTAAAACTTTTGCTCTGTGAAAGTACATATGAAGAGGTTGAAAAGACAAGCTACGGACTGGGAGAAAATATCTGCAAATGACATATTCAACAAAGAACTAGTATCTAGAATATGTAAAGAAGTTCCAAAACTCAACAGTAAAAAAACAAACAGTCCAATTAGAAAATGGGCAAAATACATTAACAGACATTTCACTGAAGAGGGAATACAGATGGCAAATAAGCACAAGAGAAGATATTCAATATCAATAGCCGCTAGCGAAATGTAAATTAATGCCACAATGAAATATCATTATACACCTATGAGAAAGGCTAAAATAAAAATTAGTTGACAAAACCACATGCTGGCAAGGATACGATGAAACTGGAGAAATGGGATCACTCATACATTGCTGGTAAGATGGTCTGGCCCCTCTAGAACACAACTTGACAGCTTCTTTAAAAACTCAAGACGCATCTACCATACAAGCCAGTAACTGCATCACTGGGCTTTTATTCCAGAGAAATGTAAACATATGTTAACACAAAAACCTTTACACAAATGTTCATAGCAGCTTTATTTGTAACAGCCAAAACTAAAGTCAGCCCAGATGTTCTTCAATAAATAAACAGTTAAACAAACTATAGTACATACATACTATGGTATACTACTCAGAAATGAAAAGGAACAAATTCTTGATACACCACCATTTAGATGAATCTCCAGGGAATATTGAGTGGGGGAAAAAAAAAATTCTCAGTCGTCAAAAGTTTCATATTGTATCATTCTATTTATATAACATTTTGAAAGGACAAAATTTTAGAAGTGGAGGATAGTTTAGTGGCTACCAGGAGTTAGGGATAGGGTATCAGGAGGAAGGAGGGAGGTGGGTATGATTATAAAAGGACAACAAGAGTCAATATCTTGACCATGGATGGATATGCAAACCTGTGCAGGTGATCAATTGTATAGAACTTAATGCACATGTGTAAGTATAAATAAAACTAAGGAAATCTGACAAAGATTGGTGGCTTATATCAATATCAATACCCTAATTGTAATATTATACTGTAGTTTTACAAATGTTACCGTTGGGGGAAACTGGGCAAAGTGTACAAGGGATATCTCTGTATTATTTCTTATAACTGCCTGTGAATCTACATTTATCTCAAAATTTTCAGTTAAAAATGATATCCAGAGATTTTTATTATTTTACTTTTTTCACCAACAGATTAAAACCTCTGGAGACCTAGTGGATCCAAGGCAGAACACATCTCTAGCTTTTATGGAGCATATATTTCTTGTGCAAGGCTATAGAGGGAACCAGCTTTCAGAAGCTGGTTCCATGTCTAATGGTTTGGACTTAAGGGGAGGTGGAGTTACTGCTGCCCTAGCACTCCCTATAGCAGGTTTTATAGCCTTGTGACATCAAACACAGGGAAAAGAAGTTCCAGGAATTATGGCAGAGACAGGGCAGGACTTCCAATGTCAAAGGAAATAGTAGCTGGAGGAACAAACCAATCAGAGGCGAGAATACTGATGATAGGTGGGTTCCCATGGACCTGGGTAGCAGAGGAAATGGGAGTAAAGAAGAGGGGGTAGTGGAGAAGGTACTGATTTATATATAAGACTTGATGGTAAGGTAGATGTAAATTTCACTAACTTATATCTCCATTTCAAAGCAAAGTCTCATCTGCTGCAGATGTGTATATTATTGTGGATGTGTGCATATGTGGATGTGTGTGTAAATTTTAAATTTACATAATAGTAATCTGTATCTGTTTTGGCTTTGCTGTCTTAACACTTTATCATAAAGTGGTTGCAGATGTTGATGTTACAGTTCAGAATTTCCTCCCCTCAATTAAAAGCAGGATGGGGGGGCTTAATTATACTGCAGGGATTTTTAATACGGTATCACCAAAATTATCGTGAGATCTCATTAGGTTCACCACAAAACTTTAAGTATCTGTGATAACACTTCTTGTGGGCTAGATTCTAGAATAATGCTTAAGAAAATTCTGAGGTTTTACCAGATAGTAAATCAGCAATGAAATAGCCCCATTTCATTACTGAAAAATGACTATTTTCTCTCCAGAGGTAGTTACATTAAGTGAAATTTGATGGTGTGGTCTTAAGAGACAAAAAAATAACACCTACTGCAGAAGGGTTGAAAGCAAGATTGAGACCGTCCAACAGGATACAGACAAAACATGCTAATTAGCAACTCACTAAGATATCTCACCGAAGTGCTCTCTGAAAGCTGCACCTTTTTTTGGTTTGTTTCACAGAGCATCTGCAGCCCTGTGGGTACAGACTGTCAAAATGAGGTTAAGGAAATTGGAAAACGGCACACAATGATTATGATGTCACATCCATAAATATTAAATAATAACAATAAAACACAAAAACGTTAGGGTGATATACAGAGAGCCGGGACGGGATTTGATTTCTCAAGAGCCAAATAAGAACCAGATGGGAAAAATGCCCAGCCTTAGAAAAAAAGACAATAATGAAAAGAGGGTACTGTTGTTATACCGAGAGAAGCTTTGCAAGTCGCACCATACCTTCACGGCAGGAGAATCAGGTCACTTCAGGAAGGAGGCCTGTGATAAACCTTAGCAGGCTTAAGTCAGAAATGGATTTAATAACTGTTGATTGTAACCCTGGTGGATGCTTCAAGCTCTCTCTGTAATGAACCCAGCACACATCCAGTGGTACATCCTGTCCCAAGAAGCCAGCGGTCCATTACTTAACCTACAGCACATGTTGCATAAAAACCTGCTTTTGTTTTCACCACAGAACCTCCGCCAATGTCCTTTAATTGACCTGGATTAGAGTGCTGATCCTAGAAGAAGAATCCAAGCAGCCAGAGACGCACGTTTCTCTTCAAAGTTTATCCTCAATTTACAGATAGAAAGAGGGTCCAGGTAGATTTATCAAGCATCTGGTTATCCAGTTAAGACTCCTGGCTTTGTCACACCTTAGACACTTTTATGGCTCTGATTACATTTCCTGGGTTTAAAACTGACAAATTTTATTTATTTTATTTTTTTTTTAAACTGACAATTTTAGAATGATTCTTTCCTTTGTTTTTCCTCCCCTGTCTTTCACACCCATAACTTCATTTGAATGTATGAATCTTACCTGACGTGGATTTATCCACAGAAGGGCTAAAGCTTAATGAAATTTATTTCTGTTTTGTTGGGGTATTACCACTCAGTGACAACTAGCATGGTCTTCTGCATCGTATGTGATGTTTCCTTCTGATAAATCATATACATGCACACCAGTGTACAGGCACAAGCTCACAGACGTGGGCATACAGACATGAGAACACACACACACACAACCACATGCACACACACTCAAGAACACATATATTTAGAATTTCTTCATGAAAAAGGAAAACTTCTGAAAGTGTTTTTGCTCTTTGACTTCCCACTAACTTAGACATTTACACTTTGGGTCCTGGAGCCTGTAATAATAATAAAGTACCTCTGCAGAACTTTTCTGGGATCATGATTCCGTCCTTTTACCCCCAACCAAGGAAACTATGATTTCTTTTCACAGGCCCAGTAGCAATCTTAAGTTCTGTTATTCTCAGTATCTCAGAGAATTCCAGATTCTTGTAAATTCAGAAGCACCAGGGGCTTTATCCTAAAATAAGCTATCGTTCTTGTTTATATATTAGAGTTAAAACTTCTTGGGCTTTTGTCTTTGACGTTGCTTAAATATTCATAAGATGCAAATGGCCAATATCATATTCTTTCTTTAGAGCAGGTATTCATGGGGCAAGGATTTAGGAAAGGATGCAGTAAAAGGGAGACTGGAAAGACCGAAGATAAACAGCAACAACTTTGCCAAGAACCAGCCCCATGCTTCATGAGAGTTGAGATGCATTTACATTTGGCTTTTAATTTCTCCATCAATTTGGACTGTGTTTGTGAAAACGAGATAATATATGTGAAAGTACCTAGCTGAATTTTGGGGACATGGCAGACAACCAATAAATATAAGTTTTTACTACTATATTCAGCATCTCCTTCTTGTAAGTAGAACTTACCCAGGTGGTATAGAAAAGTTACAACTTGGTTGAGCCAGTTAGAATAAAACACACACTGAGAACACACACTTAACGTTACCATAAAAATTCTAAACCTCACCTTCATCCAAGGAAACCAAAATCATTGAAAACCTAAGAATTCCTATTCTCCGTCTCTAACTCTCCTTAAGCTGTCATTCCAAAAGAAACCAGGCAAATTTCCAAGTCATTCCAGTTTTTATTTGTTCCACATTATCTTCCACTTGAGACTAATAATTGTTAAACCAATCCCATATATGATAATCTCTTAAGAAATGCATACAAATTTATAGGGAATCTTAGCACAGGAAAGTAGCAATTGTGCTTGTCTAAAAGCAAAATCCATTTTGGAATTTTTTTGTCACCATTTGGTGAATGGTGAATGTTGTCACCATTCATTGGCTATTGACAAGTATGGTGACAACCCTGTGTCTTCAGTGTCACCATTGGTAGAGGGGCAATAATCAGCCATCTCTGAGGGGTTCTGTGCACTGGTTGTTTCAGATGCTGTTATGCAACGAGTAGCAAATAAAATAAAAATGGAACCCAAGACTCTTGCTCCTACCCCTATGCCAATTCATATGCTCTGATAGTCTGTTTAGAAGTTAAAGCATGGAGTAGTGCTATAATAAGTTATTTAACAATACCATTGGGGGGTCTCAAATATTTTAGTTATTATTACACTTCTATACTTCTTACATTCTTATTTCTTATATTCCTTATGCTATAGTAGAAACTTTCACCTTGTTAAATCAAATCTCTGTTCTATTTAATTCCGGTATTGTTTAAGGTCATTCTTACAGGTCTGTCTCCAGATTTAGTTATACATACAAATTCAGAAACTGTTATACAAGATATTAAATATAGCTAAAATATAGAAAAACCTACATCACCAACTCATCATTTTTCTAATCTTTCAAAATGCCTTAAGGGAGTCATTTTTTAATTTTCCTTTGATTCATTCCACTTTCAGCCAAGCGTATCTTAAGTGACCCATTATCTAGAGATTATGGGAAAGAACCATAGTAATCACTATGGAAAGAAAAATAAAAGTGACATTTCCTAAAGCTTACAAAGGTGCAAACAAAATCTGCAAGAAGTACTTCATTTATTTCCTGTGTGGATTTTTTGTATGGCACTAATTTTATACACAAAATATACAACAGATTGAACATTCATTTTTTTAATTACGTAAATTGAGACCCCAATATCATACATTACTTGTTCAAAGAAATTATTTCTGTGACTAAGAAAACAAATTTTAGCTCTCAATCCAGACACCCAGCTTTATCCATTACAGGAGACCACATAACTTCTGAGTATCCCCTGGAACATTTAGGTCACAGGGTCAATCTCTGCCTTGTTCACAGTGATTTAAAGTCATTAGCAGCTAATGAATATTTTTGTTGAACAAGAGTCCAGTCACACCACAAGCTGTCATAGCTGATACCAATTAACAGCTTTGGTAGCAGCAGCAAGTTTGGAAATTGAATAATCCTACCAAGTGCTGTCTCATTAGTAGGAAGCTGCCTTTTCCATCACTACCTGTTCTGTAAAAATCAGAAGTGCTAACATTTCCATGAATAAGAAATAATTGATTCCTATGACTCTATAGAGAAAATAATTTACTTGAAGAATTTTATCTCTTATTTCAATTTATAACTCTTGACATTTTGTTCCAATATTCAAAATCACGTCAGAGCAAATGAACTATTATAGGAAAAATTGTATTAATTTTACCCATTGATATAAGCAAAACATATTGCTTTTGATTTTTATGAATAGGTAATTTTGTTTTGCATAAATACATAATGAACTCTGTTTTTTTTTCCCCATGGATGGAAAGGGGCTTTTGAATACATAAGATACAGCTACAAGGATGCCAATCTTTTTGTTTATGTCTGTTCAGCCAACACATTTGAAATGTTCTAAAGCTGATTTTTCTTTTTACATATAACAAAGTCTGTCACCAGCACAGTGTTGACAAGACTCACAACTGACCCGCTCTTTGTATTACCAGTCTGCAAACTCAACCGGGGCATCAATAAAAAGTTTGTGATTAGTATCAGATTTGAGGCATTTCTGTGGAAGCATATTGCATTTAGCCATAGTATGCATCATTTCTTGCCCTTGCAATTGCACTGGTCTAACTGAACAGCAAAGGGGAGAATACAAACAGCTACAACATTTTAGAGCTTTTCTTGGCCCCGTCTTAGGAAAGTGGAAATGGTACTTCAGCTGTACTCTCTAAAGGTGAGAAGTGCTCATGAACCTATGACATGGAGCTTTTTGCGGAAGGGAGAGGAATGGTACATTTTAAGAAATCTTTCTCCATCTGGCCACTCTGCTCTGACTCCACTCAAGTCCCATCTGAGGTGCGACTGGGTGCACCTCCCGTCTGAGGAGACTGCATGCAGAGGTCTGGCCCTTGACCAGAGCTCCTGGTGCGACACTTTTGTGCTAACACCTCCGCTTGGCGGGGCGTGTGCAGAAGCACTGTGATACAAGATGGTGGCAGTAGGCCATGTGCAAAAGCACTGCAATCCAAGATGGCGGTGGTGGGCCGTGTGCAGAAGCACTATGATCCAAGATGGCAGTGGTGGGCCATATGCAGAGACGCTGCACCCACAGTGGCACCGCGAGCTGGAACATGAGCAGCGCAGCCCCACCTGACCTGTGAGAACCCCGCCCACTCCCCTCCCGCTAACTAGATCCCTATAAAGCAGCCCCAGCGAGGGCCTTTGGGGAGAGAGCATGTACTCTAGAGCACCAGTTCGAACCTCTCCATTCTCTGATCCAAGAATAAAGCTCTCCTTTGCTTCTGAACAATGCAAAAAAGGAGTACTATACACCAATCTTTTTCAGAAATGTTACCATTTTACTCTGGTGTTAAGATATTCCCTTCAGCTCTCTGGACCATAAAAAAGTACGCACTGAGAAAATTATAAATTCTGCCACCCCCACAGAGAGACGGAATCCCTTAGTAGTCAATCCAAGTTACTGATACCAGCAGAAAGTCACTTGGAACTCTTTCTGAGTATCAAAGCTAGAGGGCTTGAAACAATGGAATAAACCATGTGACCAAAGGATGAGATGGATCCAGGGAAGCATGGTCCCACAGAATATCAGAAAACCACTTTCAAGCTCGAAGAACCCAGACACACTCTACTGAGTCTAGTTAGTAATTAATAGAACACCTAGAGTCCCCTAAGCATGAAATGACCATATATGATTGGGTTATTCTCAGTTAACATTGCCTCCCTGATGATGAATCCTTGGTCATCAAGGACAGTGGGGCTTTGTTTGTGACTTGTTCCATAATTATATAATTCATTTTCCTATTTATTTACCAGCATTGGTGAGTATCGTCTGGATACAGTATTTAACTAGGAGCTGTTTTAACATAGTAAGGCCATCTGTCTTCTCTTGTAAACCCTGAGAGATTAGGGATAAGACCCTAAGGCTGAACTACTTTTCTCCCAAAAGCAGGCTTGGCAAATTACCATGGTCTTGGGTCAAAGTGCACAAATTCTTTGGCTTGTCCAACCAATGCAAACATCCCTTTAAGTTAAAAAAAAAAAAGCATAAAATGCTTAAATTACACATGAAAATCATAAATTCACATATTTTATGAATATTTTATCTAGGCTTTCTGAATTATTGACATAAGTCAGTGTTCATAATTCATAGTTCAGTGTTCTGTACACTGTTTCCCAATCTTTTAAATTTTGTTTCTACTAGTTATTTTCCACCTTCTAAATTTGTAACTTATCTCCATTTCTCCTGACTGGTTTCACAACATATTTTATCAAGCTTTTTAAAAAAAATTGTGTTTTCTTTTTATACCTTTTATGGTGGTATTGTTTTTGCTATTTTCCATTTTATTGATTTCTTCCCTTGTCTGCTCCTTTCTTTTTTGTTTCTTTGGATTTATTTTAATGCTCATTTTCAAACTGCTTTAGGTGAATATTTAGCTCCTTTGCTTTTATTTCTTTGTTGCCATTGTTGCTTGCTTTTTGATAAATATATCTAATGTCAGAAGTTACTTTTGGTAATGATTTAACTGCATCCCACAAATCTTGATATGTGCTCTTTTCATAGCTATGTAATTAATAATTCTCCAAATGATTTTCTTCTTGCGTCAAGAGTTGTGTATAAACTATGTTTACAGTTTCAAATACACAAAATATTTTAGCTATCTTTTTGTTATAAATTTTAAATTTTATTCTTCTCTAACTATATAATATATACAGTATTAACTCTCTGGAATGCATTGAGCTTAATTTTTGAATTAGTATTCAGTCGATTTTTGTGAATGTGTCATGTATGCTAAAAAAACAATGTATTCTCTTTTGGGGGCAAAAAATTATATGTATATATGTAAATTCACATACAATATGATACTATTATTTCAATCTTCTATGCTACTTTTTTCCCCTTCTGGATCTATCAGTTAAATTATCCAGCTACAATTATTGATGTAACATATTTTTATTTTGTATTTTGTTGCTTTTTGTAGTTTGAGGCTATATTAATAAATGCATACATATTTATGATTATTTTATCTTCTGTATATAACATCCCTCTTATTTCCTTTTACATTTTAGCCCTTAAATTATATTTGCCATTTCTAAAACTGCTATCCAACTTTCTTTTCATTCATATTCACCTTTATATTTCTTTATATTCAAACTTTATATACCCTATTGTTTTAATTTATTTTTAGGCAATATATTACTAGATATTGGTATATTTTGATAAATTAACCTGAATCTTTGCTTTTGAATGGTGAATGGTGATTTTAACCGATGTATGTTTATCATAATTACTGATATATTAGGTCTTATTTGTGTCATCTTATTTTATATTTATTTTACAATAATTTTACTTCATTTATTTTTTCTATTTTATTACTTTCCATTGGCTAACTATATTTTCTTCTGCTATTTTAACAGTTATACATCCTATTTTTATTCTTCTGGTGGGCACTCATTATATAAACCTCATAAAGTTTTTTATCCCTCAGTTCTGCTGACGTTTATAAGTAACAATGTCTTAGCCACAAATAAGAGAAAAACTTCTACAACCTCACACCTACCTCTGACCTATTCCCAATAACATACTCATTATCCTACTGTTAACTAGAATTTTATTTTTAGATTGTTGTGGCTATACATTTTTTGTGTTGCTTACTTTTATGATAATAAACTTGTCCTTATTTTCCATGTATCATCACTTCCAGATTCACCTCTCTTCTTATCAAAGAATGCATTCTAAGGGTTTTTTAAAGTGTCCCCACAAGGTGAACCACCTAAATCTGTACATGTCTGAGGATATGCTTATTTCACCTTAATATTTAAATAATAGTTTATTTGCCTGTAGAAGTCTAATATTCAAAATTCCTTTCCTTCAAGATACTGCTCCTGTTTCCAATAATCCTGTTGAGAAGTCTGATATCAGACTTACTACTTATTACTTTGTAGGTGATTCTTATTACTTTGTAGGTGATCTGCTGTGTTTCTCTGGAAACGTTAAGTTTGTCTTTGTGCTTTATGGTAATATGTAGGGAGTTTTTTCACATCTTTTCTGCTTAGCACTCTCAGTGCCTTTTCTATCTGAAGTTTTATAACTTGCTTTATTTCTAGGGAAAAACTGGTCATTATTTTTCAATTATTCTCCCCTTTATTTATTCTTCTTTCCTTCTGATACATGTGGAAATTTTATCGTCCACATTTGTTAACTTTTCTCATTCTACCATCTCTTCATTCTTTATCAATGCTTTAAGTCTCTACATTGTATTAATTTATCATTTGCCTGTACACATTCAATTATTCAATCATCTTTTGTTTTACATTGACAATTAAATATTTTATATCAAAGATCCCCATTTGTTTATTTTACACAACCCTTTTTCCTGTATTTACTATTCTTTCCCATCCCTCTCAGGATATTTATTAAGTTTATTTTCTGTATTTCTATTTTATATACTCTATTATTTTCATTTCTTCTGTTATAGGTTGTTCTGTGTGTTGCCTTTTTTTAAAATAATGCTTGCTCTCCACATTAGCCTTGTTATTTTTTTCCTATGCATTTATCTTTTATTACCTTGGGACAAGCAGATATTACCTTGGCTAATATAAAAGGCAACATCTATTTAAACAAACACCTGAAACAAATTGACTCCATCTATTTCCTCTGAAAAGGTAACAGCATGCTTAATGTTCAAAACTAGTAGGCTACTCTCATGCCCATGAAGTGCTACTCTCACCAATTGAGTACAATGACTCAGATTAGTTTGATTTGTCCCCAAACCTATATACGTCAGTTGCTGTTATTACTGAACATAATTAAGTTAAATATGATATAAATTAATGAAGTACAAATGACAAAAGGAAAAAAAACATTCCTATTAAAAGACTGGGGGAAAAGAAATCAATAATTCTGTGTTTTTCAAAAATAATCCACACAAAGTAAATATAGGTAATATAACTATTTTTAATAATGTGGAATTATCACTAAAATCTAGGAGTCTCTTCCAGATTGCTTGTCAAGTGTTTTACAATTTTAATTTCAATTTAAAGAATCAAATATTGAAATGATAGTTATTCACAGGAGTGTGGTTGATGCAAGAAAGATGATAGAACTTTAACCTGGAAACCTATACTCAAAGGAAAAGTCTTCACCTTGTATGATTAGATTGGTTAATAAATGTACCTGTGTATATTTTTAATTAATAAGTGTATTTGAGGTACACGCATCAATTTGTATGATTCCCCTCTTCAGTCAAAGTTTTGAAATTAACTGCATAACTGTTGTAGCTCTTCTTTGGTTGCCACATTCACTGGGTAGATAGGCTGGTGGGGCAAAGAGAAAGCGCTCCTCAGCTGCCCAGCCCAAGCACTGCCATGACCTTGATGTCTCCCTGTGCCTGGCTAGCATGGCGGCTCTCCTGTCCCACAGATAGAACAAGGCAGGACAGTGACTTGCCCAAGGCAACATGAAGACCTGTAAAGGACGTAACCAGAGAGCTCTTTCTCAGCCAATCCCCTGATTGTCTGTCCCACCAGGCCTACATTTTTCACCTTCACACCAAGACCCAACTATCTTCTGCCTCTGCATAGGTTTTTTGAAGATTTTATTTTAGTGTCTGACGCTAGCTACAAGTTCCATAAATCTCCCTGCATCTTCTCTGGAATTTGGGGGTTCATCTGGGGGAAGAATCCAAGAAGCCGTGCTGGTTTACTCTCTTGTCTAACCATATAATACTTGTTTAGTTTTTTTAAAGTTCTAGTTAATTAAAAAAAAAAATAAAAAGGACGCTCCTCACCTACAAATTTTTTGACACCCTTAGGTATTTCAGAAGTTTTCCAAGGATAGAAAAGCTCAGCACCACATTTGTTTAGTTGCTGCAGTACATAAATCATTAGATTTACTAGACAGAATATTTTTTTTTCAAAAAACATTTGTATTCCTAGCAACCACTCCCATCCACCTGCCTCCTTACCCAGCCCAGTAGACTCTGCTCGCTCAATCCCCTCCATCTATATTCCTCCACAGCCAACCTTTTGTACCATGTGGAACTGGCAATGTTTCAACATGACTCCACTAATTTTGAATTTTTAAAATGAGTCCCGCTAACAGAAGGTTAAAAATTGGGGCCCAGGAAAAAATACTTTTACAGAAAATTTTAGTATAGAAACAGGATCTTTGTGCTGCTGAACTATGAAGACAAATGTTGCAAGATGTGGAGATACCATTAATTTCTCTTCCCTGCAGACAAAGCACTTGCAGGTAATGAGGTGTTACTGAACTTGATACCTCTCTGCTTTGAAAACCCTTCTACCTTTATCAGCACTTCCTTCCAGTGAGATCAGATGTTCCAACAAATCAACTCTTTAAATGCTGAATTCACTTACATTATGTGATATAAATTATATATGTTGTCTCCTACATTTATATGATATATGGAATCCTTTACAGTCACCAAAACTAACATACTGGAGCCAAGGTATTTCCAAATAATCATATTAGTATAATCAGTCAGTAAGGAAGAATTGCTCAAAGTAGTAAACAACGAATCAATTTATACTTTATATACAGCTTGTGAAAGTACTTAGAAGTCAGGTTCTCTTGTCTCTTTTCAAATGAATCTTCAGTTTAAAATAAAATTTAATAGAAACTCTAATTTGAATTTTTTACATGGAACATCTGGGGTCTTCCATATGTATGGAGGCCAAGTATTTCACAAATAGCTGGGTATAGACAAATGCTTGTCCTTAATTTACATACATCAAAACATTAGTCTTAGGCCACCACAGAAGATGGTTGATCATTATTTGATTGCCTGATGGGTGATCTGCTTTTTTTCCCCCAAACTCTATAGAAAGAAATATAGGAACAAGTGACTCCCATGAACCTCTGGGTGATAGGATCCAGAGAGCAGGCAGAGGTTGTCCAGCCTGAACATGACCACGCCCAACTTAAAACCTTTCATTGGTTCCCTGTCCCTCTCTGAATTAAATCCAAATTCATAATCCTTTCACATTCATTTGAAAAATCTACCATGTGGCAGACACTCTTGATATTCTGATAATTAAGGTATGAATATAACATAATCAAATGTGAATGTTCAGGATTAGTTAGGGAAAAAACTGTTTATTCTAGAAGCAACATATAGTCCTGGTACAGAGCCAGTCTCATTGCCAACTATAGGGAAACTCAAATCCTAATACATTTCTGTGGTCCCCAGGACCTTCGATAGTATACTGCAGTAGTTCTGGGAGCATCCATTCTCCACCAGGCCCATTTTAATAGACTGACTGCAGCAAATAACTCTGAAAGTATAAGACTACAAAAATATTCTCCTCACTTCCTAGCAAGTTTTTCTACAAAACTTCAGTGTCTCAGACATAAATGATAAATTCAGTCTATATGGGCTTTCCAAAGGGTCTTCTAACTTTGTTTTTCAGGTTCGTGCTTTCCTGATAGTGGCTGTCCTATAACCAAAAATAACTGAAAATCCAGAATATTATGACACACCCAGGACCTCTTGACGGTTACCCAGTGTGTCCAAACACACTACCTAAAAACAGCAGTCAAAAACACCCTCACGCCTTCTACTATTAGACCCCAAAAGGTTCTTATCTATTTGTAATCATTTCCAGGAAAGATAATTTCATCACCATCCTTTTTCACTCAGCCTGAAACAGTAGCACCTCTAAGTAATATTGTCTCAGATGTCTCTCAACTTTCTCAATTGTCCCCTACCCCAAGCCCCCCTTTCCCTACCCTGCTAGTGAAAAGAAAACTGTCAACAAAGGAAAATAATCAACTAAGACCTTTGGTCTGGCTTCTGATATTGCTCTTTCACAAAAGCCAACTAGAGTGAGAATAGAATTGTGGGTCATGAAATAGGCACTTGGAGGGAATTAGGTGACTGACCTTCTATTTAAGCCAGGTGTGACCTTAAGCCAGCTACCTAATTTCCCTTGGCCTCAGCTTCCTTACCGGTGAAAACAAGAGTTAAACTAAATGATCACTAAGTTACTTTCCAGCTCTAAAATTCCCGGGTTTTAAGTAAGACACTGGTTATCCCTCTTATGAGATTTCCTGTTATGAGATTCCTGTTATTTCCTCTTATGAGATTAACATACTCATTTACTAAATGACATTTTAATTTCGGCCCCAAGTATCAGAGCCTTTTACTTGTTCAACAAATGGTACAATTCACTCCCTAAATGCCTTTAGGTTTGATCATAAATTGCCAGAAGTCAGTTATAGCCCGGAGTCTGTGACAAGACTGGGGATTTAGAATTGAAACAGACAGTGAGGCTTCTGGAGTGCCACTGGGGGAAAGGAATCTATTCCAAAATGAAATGGGCTTTACTGGGTTTCTCAGAAAAATATCCCAAGTCACAGTGGCCAGCCTATTAGGAACTCAACTCACTCTTGCCAAGTTTTCCAGTGACTGCTTTGTGTTATCATGGTCTGAAAAATAGGGCTGTATTTTCTTTCTTTTTTTTTTTTTTTTTTTTCTAACCAAGAGAAAACAAGATGCATTTGGTCATCAAAACAACCCTTTCAGAGAAGGCAATTTAGAATGTGGTGGAGAGTGAATGCATGCCTGTTAAAGCCACAGTTATTCCCTCCCTTGCCAGTCTCCATTATTCCAGAAACAGCTGCTCTGAAGGTTGGCTGAGGTCTTGTTTGGAGAATCAATTAGCCAAAGAAGTTTGGGCCAGTGAAGAATGTCACTCAAGTACAGAAAGATTTGGAAAACACTTCTACTTTTGTGTTTCCTTCAAGAAAAGTGATCCATGTACTGCACCACTAAAATGCCGTGTAACTTAACAAAGACATGGATCTGTCTAAAATGGGTTTCGTTGATGACTTTCTTAGCAAAGAAGATGCCGCCCAAACCCAAACAGGGGCCCAATGATTACCAAAAATCCACAGAGTTATAGGAACACGGCATGATCCTCAGGATGGGTTTCAGTTTTATTTCCACTTTCTTTAAAAGAATGAAATGTTTAAAAGTTCTAGTTGCAATATAGGCCTTCTGATTCAAATAAGAAGTGTCTTTCAAGCAGTGGAAATATTATGTACACACATAATACAGGCATTCTTCAGAATGTCTCCTTATGGTTAGTTAACTCATATAGAAAACATGTATTTGACTTTGAGGGAAAGAACAAGCTCATCCAGTTTCAAAATACTTGATTCTACACCTTTGTCATCATTATCACTTGTACCCTCCTCTCCCCCCCGGGAGACCAGTGAAATATATTTAAATGTGTGTGATATGATTACACTGATGACTATGTGAAAAAAAGGGTGGAGATATCCACACATAAGTTACAGATAACAACTAAGAGGCTAATAATCCAAGCAAAAATGATGAGATACTGAGTAAAGTCATTGGTAGCAGAAATAAGTCCCATATGTAATTACCAACTATTTGAAACAACATTTTATTTCTATGTTGTCTAGCTCTTTTTCTCAATAGGAGCAGATGGCTCTAAATATATTTTATATTGCAATATATTTTTTTTAAGTTTGGGATTATACTTCTTGTGGTAACTAAAGCTGTGTAGCTGGTGAGATCATCAAAAGAATAAATCTAGACAGAAAAGAGGAGACAAGATAAAAGAGGAAAAGAGGAGAGGGGAGGGGGGGAGAGGAGGGAAGAGAAAGGAATAGGCATAATCATTCAACAAATAATTTGAATACTTAAAATTCTAGGTGATAGGACTTATTGGAGAACAACAACCAAAAAAATTTTTTAAATCCCTGCCTTCCTGAAACGTTCATTCTGCATCTTAAATAAGCAAAATATGTAATGTCACATGTTCATAAGTACTTTGGACAAAAACTAAGCAGGAAAGTGAGACAAAGAATGTGGAGGTGGCTGCAATTTCAAATATGATAGCGATGGAAAGTCTCCCCGAGATGCTCATTTGATGGAAGTGAGGGAGTGCTATCTGAGGTAGGGTGTTTCAGGCAGAGGAAACAGCAAATGCAGAAAACTTGACCACATGGCAAGAAGGCCAGTACGACCAGAAGGAGAAAAAAGAGTAGTAAGCAATGAGGTCACCAGATCATGTTGGCTCTTACAGGCCTAGACAAGGACTCTAGCTTTTTGCTCTGAGAGTGTTGGAAAGCCAAGGGAGGGTTTTTCACAGAGGAGTAACATGATCTGATTTACTTCTGAGCAGGATCGCTCTGGCTGCTCTATTGAGAAAAGACCAGAGGCAGGCAAGAAGCAGAAAGGCTATATTGTCAGGAGACAATTGCAATCATCTAAGTGAGAGATGACCTTAGCAGGAGAACAGATGAGATACAGTTAAGTTCTGAAAACATTTTTAAGATACAGCCATAGGATTTGCTGATAGATCGGATGCAGCATGTGAAAGAGAGAAATTAAAGAGGAGATTCTGGCCTGAGTCTCAGATCAGAAGAAAAACAGGAGAAACAAGATTAAGGTGAAAGATCAGGGGAAGTTCCGGGAGAAGACAGAGGTCGGTTTGGACTCGTTAGTGTTGATAGGCGTACTAGAGATCCATTAAACACGTTGACCTGGCAGCTGGAACTGGGAGTCTTGGCAGAGGGGAGCCTGTCACTCTAAGTTTGAGAATCATCAACATACAGAAGATGTCGCAGGCAGTGAGATTGAAGAGATGATGTAGACAGACAGGAGAAGAGGCAAGCCCTGGTTCTGGAAACCAGGTGTCTGAGAGCCGTGGGGGAGGATCAGCACAAACGCCAAGAAGCAGCAGGCAGAGGAGCGTTCTGAAGAGTGAGTCCTAGAAGCCAAGCCAGGAACTCCACAAAAGAGGGAGTGGTCAGTTTTGTCAAATGGTTAAGTCACAGGAGGTCTGAGAAGTGTGGCCCCTGGAGGTGAGTTTTGGTAGGTTTGGTGCAGGCAAAAGGTAGGATGGGGAGGGTTTGAGGGAGCAAGGGGAGGAGAATTTAGATCCAAGCAGAATGGATAAGCCTTTCAAGGAGTTTTGCTGGAAAGGTTGATAATTAAAGGAAGAAATGAGATCAAGAATTTTATAGGATTTGTTCACGTCCTTTGCCATAGTTCTTTCATGACCGCTTTGATCATTTTCTGTGAGGAAACCAGTCAGTCGCCTTGATTATTTCTGTTGCTCTTCTGTTTCTCAAGATGAAAAAAACAGAATACTCTGCAGCATCCCAGGGATTGGCCTATCAAGGCTTTACTTAGATTTGTTCATTCCTGCTTTAGAAGATCAGTCAATGGTCAGGAAATCTAAATCTCTTTTGGAGGATAAACAATAGTCACCCTCAAAACCTCATAATTTGCTATAATTTTAATGGGTCTATACTGAAAAGTGAATGAAAAGTTATCATTTTTAATCCATGTAACAGGTATTGACTGAGCACCTGCCCTAGGCAGTATGGGGGCATCACTAACCTCTATTATGAAGAGAGGTTTTTTTCCTTTAAGGAGTCTGTGGTATATTAGCAGAGATAAGACGGGAACCTATATAAGTGTGATGTAAATACATACATTTTACCAATGTGGAAATCCTCAAAAGCCAGCTTAATCTGATTTTGTTCTCATTACCACACTGAGAGCTAGGATGGCCAAGCTATTTTAAAAAGGGTTTTCCATCCCCCTGATCCGCTTCTTTTTTCACGCCACTAAACCAAATGCCGTGAAATTTTTTTATAACCTAAGGGATTTAGGGAATATGTATATTTAGATCTGAGTAATGCCCTCCAAGTGAGGAATGGGATTGAGTGTGCTCAGACTGACTAAGAGAGGGGATGCTATTACAGGCACCTGGAGATTTCTGGCTAGAGGAAACAGTACTTACGAGCGTGTACACAGGAACTTTAGAGTCCTGGCTTCATTTCGTAAGGATCCATCTTTCAACAAATGTTGGGGGGGGTGTCTGTGTGTGGCATGATGGTAAGGAGCACCAAGGCATCCTCTTGTGTACAGATTATGTTGCTTCTTGATCTGCATTTTGGGTACACAAATGTGTTCAATTTGATTTGTGCTCTCCGTCTGTGTGTATATGTGTGTGTGTGTGTGAAATATTTCAAGAAAAAGTTAAAAAACAGTCAGATGCTCAAATACTTTTGAAAATGAAGTGTTGTTTAAGCAATTGAAGTAAAAAGTTTTGGGCCAGTGAAACTGGTACTTTACATTTTATATCACAATTGAGATGAAGAGTTTATCAGTCAGGGTTCCACCAGAGAGACAGAACCAGAGATAGACAGAGAGAGAGAGAGAGAGAGAGAGAGAGATTTATTTCAAGGAATTGTCTTATGAGGTGAGGGGGTCTGATTGGGCAAAGTTCAAAATTAGTAAGGCAGGCCTATAGGCTGGAAACTCTGGGGCAGGAGCTGACACAGCAGATCTCACACGGAATTTCTTCTTCAGGGACACCCCGGTTTTGCTCTTAGGCCTTTCAACCAATTAGATAAGCCCCACCCGCATTATCAAGGATACTCTACTTAAAGTCAACTGATTGCAGATATTAACCACGTCTACAAAATAAATTCATAGCAACACCTAGATGAGCGCGTGATTGAAAAGTGGGTAATATAGCCTACCCAACTTGACAACAAAACTATCCATCATAATGGGTTATGTGAGGATTACAGGTTGAAACTGAAACTCATCCTTCATTTTGTCAAGGCTATGTTGTTCTCACTGGGAGTTTGAAAAAAGAGAAGCATATAAAATAACCAGTTATGGATGAGAGGAAACTTTTTCTGTGTGCTATGTGCACCAGCACAGTACTTTCTAAGCTTCCCCCAGCATGACCCTTGAGGAAGAAATTCTTCATCCTTACTGTCTTCTCAGAAATGAATTTCATTTCGAAAGGCTGAAGAAATCTGTTCAATCGTTTGGAGCAATAATAGCATTCCAACAAGCAAAAACGTGTTTTTTTAACCAGCACTGAAATTTGCCAGAATTTATGTGTATGCAAAAAAATTAAAGGAGTTTGAATTTTAAAATTTCAAACTTGGCACATGTATTTCTCAAATGAGGCATGTGGGTTTTGCTAGTTTGCGGGGGCAGGGAAAAGGAGAGGAGGGATTTATTTGGGAATGAATTTTACCAATAAGAAAAGAACTGAAGGTTCCAGTTAGGTCGCCAGCATTTTAGGGATATAGTGATACACTCCCCCACCTCTTGGTTTTCCAAGATTGATCTCAAGCACTAGGAAGAGGAGGAATCGTTTGGCAGAGCCTATCAATGATGTATTCCTCCCTCCCCGAGTCCCTGTCAAGGGCACCAGTTAAAGAGCCTAATCTTTTCCTTTTCATTGTTTATCATCTTCATATTATGATAACAATTCTTTCTGAGCTGATAATAACAACAATAGTTTTTAATCACTGAGCACTAACTAGGTGTCAGGAACACTTTATATATTTACTAATATAATGCTCTCAACAACTATGAGATAGGTACTATTATTTTGCCCATTTTATAATTAGGGAAACTAAGGCACAGCAAAGGAAGGCAATGCGTTTCAAGTCACATAGTTAATATGAGGCCAAGCCAGGATTCAAACCCAAGCATCCTAACTGCAAGACCAGCTCTAAACCAATCACAACGCTAATTCCCTGGAATCAAAAGGAATGTCCATGACACTCAGATATAAGCTGGTGACTCTCAGAACCATTCAACGGTTAAAATATCTTTTTTTTTTTTTTTTACAAAAGAATTGAAATAGAATCTCTGAAGGATAACCCACCCCAAAATTTAAACTTGGTAATGAAACCCACAGTGCTGAATGGACACTAGATAATTACACCTACCAATCAGATGTGGGGCCTGTATGTTTTGCATTTTGAATGTGTAGGGCTTCATATGACAAAAACAATTTGCAATGGTTAAGCCTTTCATTTGGACTTCTGCCCAAGGAGAGCTTACCCAGGATTGAAACTAGGTAAATAATTATCAGTTTCTTTATTCCGAAATACTTTGAGTAAATAAGTAGGGATTTTTTTTTATAATCTATTAATTTTTATTGGTTTATAAAAAACTGTAGGATAAGATTCTGTAGAAGAGAATTCCTAACTTGTTTTTGGTAAAATTCCATTTTCTCCAATATTTTGTCTCTAGACCAACAAAAAGAGCAGTGATAATATCTTTTCAGAGGCAAAATTGGTGTGGATTTTTTTCCTCTTAGCAGAACTTTAGACTCTGAAGAAGTATTTTGGTATGCTTATTTAAAGAACAGCTAGATTTACTGCCAAATAGCTCTTCATGAAAGACATATGTAAATACAGCAGAGTAACCGAGATAATTCTATTTCATTTGAAAAACACTTTCTTAATTATGTGAACTTGTTTGAAAGAATATGAAATGCTCTGTATATAGTTCTATAAGAAGTTTGGCTGTGATATTTATGATGTAATCATAGCCAGGAGTTGAAAATTATATTAATATTGAATGCAAAACTATTTTCTTTTCTCTTTCCTTGTATTTTTAATAAAGGAAAATGCTAATTTAAAAAATTGCAAAAAATATCCTCTCTGGTGCTAAGTACTGCTATTTAACTTTATTTTATTTTTAATGTGTCATAATTTACATTTGCAATGTCCTAGTCTCCAAACTATTATGTTAAAAAAATGAATTAAATATATTATTTTATCAAAGGTAGCATTAAAATGCACAGAAGCCTAGTCTTACTTACATCACAGGGTAATCTGCCAGAAAATGTCTGCCCTGATGCAAATTTCCAATAAATATCTAATATTTTGTTTCTCACCATTACAGATATGAAACTAGCATATGGCAGCAATTTCATATCAGTTATCTAGTTCAAATCTTAAGACTCTGAAATAATTTTAAAGATGATATTATCTTTTACAGATAGGGAACTGCGGAACCAAATGACTAAGTGCCTTGCCCCAAATCCCACTGTTAATGAGTGAACTCCGCAAGGGTATTAATTTCCTGTCTTCCAAAGCTAAGCTCCTTCTCACTCCCGCGTGCTGCCAACTCAACCCTGATTTGAATACTGATCTTGCCGGTTATTTTCTCCCTTTTATTGGCCTTAACAGCGACATACTACAGTCCAAATGGTTTAAATAGGCAGTACATACATGCTAAAAACTTAGTTCATTTTATCCTTGGAAACATTTTCCGTTTGTTTGTTCCACTAAAGTTGAAATGATCATTGCCTATGTAGAAAATTGTCTATCTGAAATCACTAATGAAATTCCAAAGCTGAACTCATTATCACACCATACTGCAGCTCTAACAAATCAGTTTATTTTAGTGAATGCCATACTCATTGACCCTGTAACATGAACCAACTGCATAAGAATCATTCTAGATTCCTCCCTTTTCCTTGCCTTCTACTTCAATCACAAAGTCTTTCATCTTCCCTCCAGAATGTTACCTTTTTCTTGCCTGGACCATTGCAATGACTTCTATGTGATCTCTGAATCAGAAGTCTCCTCCTGCTCCAATCAAATTATTGCCAAAGAGATCTTTCTGTCCCAACATGTCACACACCTGCTTTAAACATTCCAACACATCCTTCAAGATAAAGTTAAACTCCACAGGCAGGTATATACAGTGATGAATACTTTGGCCTCCTCCTCGGCCTCATCCCTTCTCATCCTTTTCTGTATGCAGTCCATTCATACAATCTGCTTACAGTCCCGGGCTCTCCCACCTATTGGCCTATATACATGTTCTCTCTTCTGAGAACACTGTACCTACCCTCACACTACAGACAGAGCTGCAAAGTTGCAGCAGTAATATTTTGAGTATTAATCGATGTTCACATCAAATTTCCTTACTAGCACTCAAGAGAATTCCCCCCTTCTGCTCATCCTTCTCTCACACTAATCGTTCCTACTTTTCTCCTATTAATGAACAACAATTTCAGTAATGTGTAACAACTGTCAGATTTAAAGTGAAGGGGTATATGTCAATCCCATATACACACTACTATATATAAAATAGATACTAATAAGGATCTATTGCATAGCACAGGGAACTCTACTCAATACTCTGTAATGACCTATATGGGAAAAGAACCTAAAAAAGAGTGGATATATGTATATGTATAACTGACTCACTTTGCTGTACACCTGAAACACAACACTGTAAACCAACTATACTCCAATAAAAATTTTAAAAATAAATAAATAAACAAATAAAGTGAAGGGGTAATGGCACATTGGGATACGAGGCCAGAACCAAGAGTGACAGGGACAATAACAACTCTCAGAGCAGTTCAGGGGACTGAAGTTTTAAATGCACTTCCCCTAACAGAGGAAGAAACATATAATGCCTCAAGTTATTCAGGAAAAATTACCTTCCATAAGCTTGCCACAGCAGTAAGAGATTCCTCTACAGTCTAATAGAGCTGACGCTACCCAAGTTATCACAGCCCTCCAAAATTCAGCTTATAATTGTGCACATCATCCAAATACTAGCTTAAGATCTAACAAGAAACATCTAAACACAACTAGCTAAGTGGCTTAATGACAAACATTGGGCTTGAGTTAATCTGTTTTATTCAACAATGGGTAATTATAAATTTTAAATAATAGAAAATTTGAAGAGATTCTACACAAGGCAAAAAGGAAAAGATACACTCAAGGGGCAGAAGACTTAGATTTATAAGAAAGCATCATTTGATGTTATCAGAAATCTCCTGAAAGCACGTACTCTATTAAATTAGAGAAACAAATGAAATGATAGACATCAAATTGAAATAAAACTGAACATGACTGAAGTGTGGAATAGAGAGAAGGTCCAGGTATAAGCTTTCAGTTGGATGAAATAAGGGAATGATGGGATAAAAATAGCATTTCAACAGAATAATTAAAATCTGTATTAAAATCAGTATAGAGTATAATGAAGAGCACAGAAAAATCAACTCATTGATGAGACATAGAAAACTGAAAAATAACCCACCATGTAGTGACTCCAAAACAAAAATCCCAAGAAAAAACCAAAACATTAAAACAGAAGAAAAAATCAAGGCTGTAACTGTAGAAAACCTTTTGAAACTGCAATGCAAGCACAATGAGTACTTTGGACTGCTGTTTATAACTACATGCTGCAGGGAGTTTCACTGAAAAGATGCCAACTACCTAAACCCTGTTGAAGAAAATTTTTAATTATAAAAACAAAGAATAAGTATATAGGCAGAAAAATAGTATGCTTCATAAAAAGAAATTAGGAAAGTCCCAGATATATATTCAGGAGCACAGAATATGAAAGACAATGAAGTAATTAATAAGTATAAACATATCAAAATAGTCATTTTACATGAGAATAACAAAGTGATAATCTAATAACAAAGTGATATCTAAGATATGCAACAGGTCAAATACCAAAACACAGTCCTCTGGGACAAAATAAGCAGTATTCTAGAGCCATCTGAATAATAAATTAAAATTAAGAATTATGCTAAAAAGTAACATCTACAGATATTTTTAAGGAAAAAAAATTTTATATCTCCCCCCAAATCTATACCCAGCTAAAATATCAACTTATATACTAGCAACAGGAATAGAGCTTTAGATATATACTTATGTGTGTTTATGTTCACATGTGTGTCTATATGAGCTAATAAAGGATATCACTGATGGATCCACGGAAAACAAAATATTCCAAGTCTAATCTGAACTCACTAAAAAGGGAATCAAAACAAAGACCTGTAAAATATAGAATATGTTATCTACTAAGACAACATAGTGCCTTGAAACCAGTTAAACATTGTTAAAACTATAAAACTGTGACTAATATAGTTTTGGAGATAAATACAAATGTCATAAATAACAACTTAAATTAGGAATATAATGTGAATTCAAAACAACTTTATAGGAATGTCTTAGGAATAAAACTCCTGATTAAATAGTTTTGACAAATTGAATAATTTAGAAAATATAGAAAATAACTTCATTTGAAAACAATATGTTCTCACCAAATAAAGTCAAACTAAAAACTGAATATAATGTATAAAATGTTTAAAAATCTGCAATAATCAAAACACTGTAGAGGCACAGAATCAAACCAAACAATGGGAACAAGAAAGTGTGTCCACAAACAGGCCAAGTACCAGCACACTTAAGAATTTAGTGTGGGATAAGATAGTGCATTAAATCAGGGAAGAAAGGACAGTTTATTTAATAAATTGAGTATCTTATTGTTGAGGAAAAAGATTGGATCAGTACCCCCGAGATATACCCCAGAACACATTACAGGTTGGATAAAGATTTAAATTGAAGCAATAAACAAAATGTTTTATTAGAAATTATAGGAGAACATTTATACAAATTTAGCATAAATACTTTCTAGGCATGCTATCAATTTATCTAGGCAAAAAAATAAGGAAAATATAAATATATTTACCACATATATACTTAATACTTGTATTTCTTCTAACTAGAACCACATTAAAAACTGGAGAAAATGTTTTAGCTATAAATGACAAGTACATGCTTAATATTCTTAATATATAAAAAGTTCTTTGAAATCAATAAGACAAAAATTTCAATTTAAAAAATGACATAAGAAACCTATAAAAATATGTGATTTGTGCATTTTTTAAAAGGAGATAACACCTATTATCTAAAAAATTGTCAAAGACTGTGTTTATTTGTAATATCTAAGTTTAGCCAAGGTATGAAGAAATAAGCTCTTTTTACACTTATTGGTAGAGTTATAAATTAATTCTTTTTCTTGGGGCCAAGTTTATTCCAACCCCTTATGAACATGTACCCCCTTTGACCCAGAAATTTCACTTATAAAAATAATCATAGACATGTGCAGTATGTATCTTATAAGCATAATATAAAGTGATCTAATACTCACCCATCAGATATTCCTCATAACTTGAAATACCTGTGTCCTGTAGTAAAATTTTCACTTAATTGGAATTTAAAATGTTTTAAATATGGCATTCCCTAAGTGTTCTCTCTTAATAATTAAAAGCTATGCTTATGTAATTACCCTTGGTATGTCTTGTGGGAAATGTGTATGAAAAGAGATAAAGAAATTCCAAATGACTGGGTTGGGCAAACAAGAACAGGATGGAGGATTTGTTGAATAAACAGGAAAAAGTAAGCAGGGAATTTCTTATAAAGTATGGACAAACTAACAATTTGGTAATATTTCCCCACCTCTGCACAGACAAGAAGTTAATCACATAGGAACCATCCCCTTTTCTGTTATTAAAAAGGGAAGAAAAGCATGATAGATTCAGTGTAGTGGGTGACTCTTGCCCAACCTGGTCTAAACTCATTAATCCATTTTGTCCCCAGGACAAATGACCACCGGAGCCTAGTGTTGTTCAGAAAATTTGAATCTGTCCTTGAAGAAACATTCACATTTTTCCACATCAAAACAACACAAATCAAAAATTTTGAAGGATGTCTTGCCATAGACTCAAGGTATCATAAAAAGTAACTAGAAGTCCATGGGGTTTTATGTTTGAAAGATGCCCTTAATTAATGATCTTCCTTTTTAAGAGCCTGCTTATCAAGTGTACCTGTATTGCTCAGGCTTATTCAAATCAGTAAGTACTCTGAGTTGTTAATCGTACTTGACTGCAAATTCGTACCTAATGGGAATCATTCATTATTATAGTAGACATTTGTCACTTTCCCGAGACTCCTATATATGGGAAATCCCATATCTATGAGTCTTGATAAGAGATAATCTGGACTCCCTTTAGAGAAGTGGATTGACTCACCATCTGACAGACATTATTCTGGTTCATGGGAAATAATAAGACACCTAGGTAAAATATACCTGGCTAAAATACACATTTGCCAGAAAATATGAGATAAAGGCACAAAAATACAGAAGCCTAATACTAACTTATCTAAAAGGTGTTTCCAGGGCAACATGGGCTCTCCCAAACAAAGTAGATAATAAGGTAAAATATTTTATATCCACTACAAAAGGGCATGACACTTGGGCCATTTTTGTTTTAGGAGAGAAAACATAACCACTTTTGAGTATGCCATCTGAGCATTTACGAGACATATTAAAGGGTGCCAGTTTCAAGTAAGATCCCATAGGAAAAGAAGGCTCTTCAGCTGACCAGACACTTCTGGAAGTAGCTTCACTACCTTGTTCTTATACTCAGGAAATCTAATGGTTAAGTTGGCGGCCAGCCCCTATAGGAGAACCACAGCAGAAATCTGTGGGCAAAGTCGCTACCCTTTTCTCAAGTGTCTGTGCTTATTTTGAATAGTTCCTGGTTTGTCTCTGGTACGAGGCTACAACTAAACATGTGACCATGGGACATGCAATGTCACGTTATGAATTTGTGTATTAATCCACTTGTCTATGAAGTCAGGTATGCCCCAAAGTGCTCCACCATCAAATGGAAATGGATATATAGAACTGGACTTGATTCGGTTCTGAAGGCACAAGTTTTTGGAGCCACATTACTAATCCCTACTTTTATTTTTGCCTCAGCTATCATGGAGACGTGTTTATGATCAACTGACCAAACAGGGAAAAGAAATCCTAGATTTCAAAAGGCCCTGCGCAAAATACAGGCATTCTCAAAATTTAGCTTTCCATCCATGAAACTCTGGGTGTTGTTGGTTTGGTTGTGCTAGTAACCAAGGTAGGAATGCTTCAGAAGACACAACAATGGAGTCATTAATTGGTAAACTGACAATACCACCCAGCTGTTGACTTTTGAGATTGATCCTGACTGTCAAGAGGGATTAGAATTGCTGCAGCACAATAATTAGGAAAGTAAGAAATATTGACAGAACTCAAAGAATGCCCTGGGGTGCTTCCTGGTCTTATTTGTTAATTGATGAAATTAATTGGGAGACCATGGCCATCTATGTAGGAAAGACAACCAAACGCTTAGATTTCTCAAGAATGAAGGTTTGGGACACCACATCAGGTAAAGAACCTTGAACATTTGAGGTACTGGCTAAATTTTTTAAAAGATACATGAAATGAGCAATGGAAGAGAAAAGTCTTAACTGCCAACTTTCAGCCTCATGACCAGTTACAAAAAGAGGACTGCAACAATGTCCTGTTTTCTTCCTCCTCTGTGTTTGTATATTTAATTAACTTCTCTCTTCTTTCCTACCCTTTCCTCCCTCTATTTTGTAGAGGATGTATTGGTGCTGAACAACTTTTCAATGTGCCCCACAGGATTACAATGGATCATAAATCAACTAGAAGAAAAATGGATTTGTCAGGATGCAGTAAGGAACGAGACTTGTAGTGTTCCCCTTTGGGGCAGGAAGAGAATGCATTTTGGAAACATGAAGGTTAGCTGCATTAAGTTGGAGGGAAAATATTTTTAACTATTGGAGGAAGAGTTCAAGTCAATGTTCCATGTGCCAACGTGGATTTCAGGGCATGTTTGGCACTCTCTTTCACTTCTCAGTATCTAATCCCCCTTCTCACTGAGAGATCCAACCTATCTCCCAGTATAGAAACTAAAATTCCCAAGTTCTCATTTTTCCCTTCTCCCTTGGAGGACATGGGCCTGTGACAAAGGCTCCACCAGTCACACTCATCAACCCCAGACTCAGGAGTCAGTATCAAAAAGAAGCAGATACCAAGAGAATCCTCCCAGGTAGCTGTGGCAGCTGAAACAAGGAGAATTCCTAGGGCAAGTATGGCAGTGGTGCCAGCAGGACCAGTGAGTGTTGCTGGTATTGGATCAGCATTTAAGGTTTTGAGATGACTTCATTCTCCTCACTGGACAGTTTCTTTGGTTTTATTTGGATGCGTTCTGCAGCTGTTTATACTCCATAGAGCTATACAGTACATTGTTTGTCCATTTCCTAATATCTTTTGTTTTCTTTTGTTTTTCAGGGTTTTTTTTTACTTTTTATTTTGAAGTCATTTTAGGTCTAATACCTTTTTAATAACTTCTTTTTCTGTTTAAATCAGCAAGAAAAAGTTTCTGTTGCTTGCAATTAAGAATCTTGACTATACAGTTGTATAGGTCATCACAGGATTGTTAATTATGAATAACTAGAAATTAATTAAATAACCAAACTTTGGTATTAGGGTAAAAGGAATTATATTTATACCACAGAATGCTAGCAATCATTTTTAAATGATATTATAGGATAAAACTTAAAGTCTTACAAAATTATTCAGGATACACCGAGTGGCAAAGCATGCTGCAAGCTAAGTGCTAGGTCACAAGTTTGTATTTTATATGTTCTTTATATCTGTCTATCTATCTATCATGTATCTATCCTGTGTTAGTTATCTATTACTGCATAACAAATTACCCCAAACTTAAGCAGCTTAAAACAATAATCATTTTTATTCTCTCCAGTTTCTCTGAGTCAGATTTGTGAGAGTTGGGGGGGGGGGCATTTGAGATGAATGCACAGTCTGTTATAATCTAATATGATAAGTGATGTCCTTCCACTAGGAGCAAGTCAGAGTTCAGCCCACATTCAAGGGTAGGGTAATTAAGCTGTACCTCTTGAGTAGAGGAGTGTCAAAGAATCCATTGACCCATCTTTAAAATCACTATGTACACATACATATGCAGATAAAAATATTTAAATACATAAAATATTTCATGATAAACACACCCAGAAAAGCACATGGTATAGAATATCATGTATTTTATAAAAATTATCTCATAATTATAAAAGCGTGTGTGTGTGTGTGTAACCACGTACTGCCAGTGTCAGCTTCCCTCTTAACAACTCTAATGAATTACAGCAGGGCTGAAGCACCCCCTGGGGAAGGGTATGTTTTTTTGAATTGTATCTACAATTAAATTGCACATACACACAGACATAACTCTCAGACCATGGGAGGTGGACGGATAATAGTACAAAGAACTGATTTCAGAGCAGAACTATGAGGTCCCCGGAGAGAATCAGAGGGAGAGAAGGAGCTCAGTAAAACAAACTGTACTGAGCTCCCAGGTGGGCAAAAAGTCGTGGTTCTGGGGACTAGAGCATGCAGCTGACACCACACCCACCCAAGAGGTTCTCTCATCTCAATACAGCTGCTACCAACAGATGAACAAGCAGCAGAAGCAGAATGACTAGCATTCTAAGGTGGGGAACGCCCATAAATAACTGGAGAGGGTGGGAACAGGAGAGAGAGCTCTGCAGAAGAGCTAGTGAGATTTCACTATTCATATTATTGTGATCTCATTTCTACCTAAAAGCTGTTTGATAGATTCAGAATGGATAAATACCAAAAAGTTAATATTGTGACTACTTTCTTTTTTGCTAATCTATACCTTCTAAATTCTCTGTAACTAATGCATGTGATTTTATGGTAATAAAAAGTAAGGTTTTTAAAATACCTCGAATATGAAGAAAGATTAAAATATAATTGAAAGTGAAAACAGGATATAAAACTGTATACAGTAGAAGCCTCATTCATTTTTAAATGCAGATGTATGATAATACAAAGTATTAATGAGATTAAAAATGCATGTATGTAGATATATGCATATATACACACATAGACACAACTACCTCTATATATCCATATATCTATCTATACCTATTCAGGGAAAGAAAACCTAGAAGGGAACATACAAAACTGTAGGTAGTTCTTTTTCATGGGATTACAAATGGTCTTGTTGTCTTCTTGGTACTTTTTTGTATTTTCTAAATATCTTTAATGAGTAGATATTACTGTTATAATCAAATGGAAAAAAACAACACTTTAAACGATTAAAAAGGGAAATAAATTATGACACTTTTATTAGATGAAATAATATGAAACACTTCCAAAATATAATGACATGATTAAATGCACAGGATATAATTATAAGTTTTAAAAAGTTAGAAAGCACTGCATAAGCAATATAAAATCAACTTTGTGTCTCTCTCCCCTCCTCTCTCTCTGTATATATATATATGACAGGAATTTGAATAGGACTCTTCCTGTTGTCTTAGAATTTTGGCTGAAGCCCCAAAACTTAGAACAATGGGTTATAAATAACTGCACATTCTAAAGAGAGATGCTAGACCCATCCATGGAGGTTCAGCGAAAAGAGTAGAACAGGTCCAGCAGCTAACTATTAACGCCCTCCACCACCACCTCTAACCTACTTAAGTGAAGTCAAAAGTGGATTAAAGAGCAACTTTGAGGAAAAAAAAAAAAAAGAGCAACTTTGAGACGATTAGTCAAACTCACATAGGGTATAATGGCATTTTCCCTTCCCTTCAAACTGTCTCTCAAATGCTCCAAAAAGAAACAACCATAGAGGAATAGGACAAAATAGAGAGATTGGCATCACTCATGAGCCCCACCCCGTGGAACGGTAGGTCCTATTGTTGCACAGAACTGAAATAAAGTGAGAGTTTTGACTGAGCTTGATGGGTATCTCTTGGAATTTGGGGAGACTGCAAACTGCTTCTCAATCTGAAAGAAGACAATGGATTGGAGTCATCTCAGTTAGCAAGGTAAGGACATAGTACAGTTGTATGGGGTACGTCAACCATTTAGCAAAGCAAGTACGCACAAGATTCCTGAGGGCTAAGTGGTATGAGGGATGTGACCCATCCGAGAGGGACAGTGGGAGCTTTTGGTGCAGTGAGGAAGGACATGTTAAGAAGTTAGAAATGTCTGTGGAAACAGTGTAGAGCACAACTTTGTATGTGTGTGTGCGCGCACATGTACATGTGTACATGCAAGTGCAAACTGCCTCTAAAGAGCTAGAAATCCATTCCAATCACTGCAAATATTTGGACACTTTTTAAAACGACGGACATGGCTAACGAGCAATATTAGGCAAGGGAGAACTAAACTAGTACTAAGACTTTGTCTCTTTTTCTCTAATTTCCCCTCCCTTGTTCAAACAGTGGAGAGTCCAAGCGCAGGCTGAGGAGGGAAGTTTGATAAAAAATCGTACTCACCTTCCTCGCTGTGGGCCCTTGCGCCACGTGGGTCAGAAATAGGTTGAATGGACGGGTGGCCTTGGCACATGCGCGAAGGAGACGAACCGCAGGAGGCGAACCGCAGGAGGCAGACAGGCGGCGAGGCGAGGGCTGAGCTCCAGGGCCCTTGGTCTTGACCCGTTGGACCGGGTTGCGCCGGGCGTCGGGTCCAGTCGGCTGTCTGGACGTGACAGTGCTCCGACCGGCTGGCTGACTCGTCGCCAGGAAATCCGGAGTTCCCTGACGTCAGCACATGGGCGGGCTATGGGGGGCGGAAATCGCCATCCCGGGCCGCTGATTGGCTGCCTCCACTCCCTTTCACCTTCCAGGCAGCAGAGTTCAGGTGTGAAGTGACTCCCTTGTAACACTTAACGTCTTTCTGGTGAAAGAAAAGAGCCATAGAATTCATCCATATTTTTCTTCTGCTGAATGGAACTTCTTGAGCAATGAAGCTATAGTATCCCTATATATTGAACTGAAAGCTCCTACATGGTAGATATAAATCTTGTTTTGTTTAAATCAGTATAGAGACTAAAAGTGATACAATTTTAAAATGGTTCTCAGTTGTGACAGAGAAATGCCACTGTGCCATCAATGCAAATGTTGTGTCTGTTTTAAGTATTTTAAACAGATGTGTGTGGAAGCCTGAATAAGTGTAGTGTCCTGGACTTACCCCATTACTTGATATTTATAATTATGAAGAGCATGGAGTTTGATTCCTGGTGATCCAGGAGGTCTACTCCACGTTTGTTCTTCCTCAGGGTAAGTAATGAAAACACAAGTAAATGTCTTTTTCACATGACCATTAGAATACTTGAAAACAAATTATTTTTAAGTAAAAGCAAAAGAGATATGTTTTCTATTTTAAAAATGCACACCCTGGGACTTCCTTGGTGATCCAGTGGTTAAGAATCCACCTTCCAATGCAGGGGACACGGGTTCAGTCCCTGGTCTGGGAACTAAGATCACACACACCGTGGGGCAACTAAGCCAAAAAAAAATACTGTGTGTCTGGGCTTCACCCAAAGATTCTGATTTACCTGGTAAGGGGTATAGCCTGGGTTTGGGGATTTTTTAAAGCTCTGGCTGCCCCTTAGAATCACATAAGGAGTTTTTAAAAACATGGTTGCCAAGGCCCCTCTCCAGACCAGGTAAATCAGAATGTCTGAAAGTGAGACCCATGCATGGGTTATTTTTAGGAAGCTCTCTGGGAGAGTCTAATGTTTAAACAGGTTGAGAACTACTAAATAAGAATATCCCTCTACAAATGTCAAATAATTATGTTGTACACCTGAAACAAATGTATGTCAATTATAGTTCAATTAAAAAAGATAAAGAAAAAAAGATAGGTTGAATGGAGAGAAGCAGCTTTGATTTGAATGGGAAATTGAGGTTTTGATTTAAATATTACTCAACTTTTAGGACCTGAATGTGAATTATTTTTCAAAAAGGAATATATTATTTTAATGTGCATAAAGATGTGGACTAGCCAAGAATATGCTTTGTATTCTTTTAATTTTATTCATTTAACAAAATGGTTGTATATGTGTTTGTGCATGTGCTCATGCACTGTATATTCATGTTGAGGAACAGACAGATGAATAGATGACAAATAGACAGGTAAAGGTAGAAAAGGCACATAGATCTCTACATCTTCAAAAAATAATTTGAAAGCAATATGTCACAACTTTAACAATTGTTGTCTGCAAGAGATGGGAATAAGAGATAACACTTTTTCATCTATCCTGTCCATCCTTATCTTTTCCTGTATTGTGCATTAACACTATGCATTAATTTTATACATAGTATAAAAACTTATCTAAAAAATTCTGATAAGGGGACATTGTACTGCTCTACCAAAGTCCACTACACTGAAAACTCCATAATGACAGGGACCACTATTGTCTTATTCACCACTCTATCTCCAGTACAGTATCTGGTACAGAACGTGCACTCAGTAAATGTACAATGAACCCATTAATGAATTAACTAAGTAGTTAGGTTCAAACACCTACCATTAAATTAAAATGGAAGAAATGCCTTTGACAAAGATTGTCAAAAGGAATGCTAAATATACTTTGAACCCAAGCCATGCATTTAACACAGCCCAGGGATTTTTTTTTTTTTTTTTCCCAGTACGAGGGCCTCTCACTGCTGTGGCCTCTCCCGTTGCAGAGCACAGGCTCCGGACGCGCAGGCTCAGCGGCCATGGCTCACGGGCCTAGCCGCTCCACGGCATGTGGGATCTTCGCGGACGGAGGCACGAACTCGTGTCCCCTGCATCGGCAGGCGGACTCTCAACCACTGCGCCACCAGGAAAGCCCCGCCCAAGGATATTTTTAATGGTTTCCTAACAATCAAACTTTCTGTACAGAAGCACGGATAATTATTTAAACAGCCATTATTCTCAATAAGAAAAATCATTTCCGTAAACTTAGAATCTGCATCATAAATATTTGCATCTCAATTTGTTTAAGATTCCAATTTTATTTTCATATTGGCTGATATGGCTTTTAATATTGCATTTTACCCAGTTCCAGAAGAGAAGCTTTCTAGCCACATTCTATCCCAAAATGTACTTTTACCACTATTGAGCTGATCAACATATTTAATCACCATACACCTTACCACCCCTTGTGTTTCTATCCATAGAGATTGCCTTGTTGACCTGTTTCAGTGCTGTTTCTGAGAAAAGGCTTTCTCTTCCCAAGGGAAAACTACGAACCGGATATAGTAGAAAAGGCTGTAGACAGACCCAGGAAGTTGCTCTTGATGTATCAAGAAATGAAACAAGACATGAAGCAAGGGCTTCCCTGGTGGTGCAGTGGTTGAGAGTCCGCCTGCCGATGCAGGGGACACAGGTTCGTGCCCCGGTCTGGGAAGATCCCACATGCCGCGAAGCGGCTGGGCCCGTGAGCCGTGGCCGCTAAGCCTGCGCGTCCGGAGCCTGTGTTCCGCAACAGGAGAGGCCACAAGAGTGAGAGGCCCGCATACCGCAAAAAAAAAAAAAAAAAAAAAAAAAAAAAAGACATGAAGCAAGAGCTGGGCTCTTGTTTCATGATGTCCCTTGTTCTCAGTTTCTTCATCTGAGTCTCCATTTCATTCTTTCACACACTCATCCCCTGAAATCCCACATTAGTAATATTACCCAGACATGCATTTTTGCTTGCTAAGCTTTCAATTTCCTCCATTTTATTGAGGCCTTTCCTCAGTGGACCTCCTCCCACCTTAGAATTTTACAGTAAACTTCAGTGCTGCCTCTCTGGCTGCAATTTCCATAGATGCTGACATTTCAACAGCAGGTTGAAAATGTAGGTCTTCTGGAGTCAACAGGCTTGTCCCTTTGGTCTCAGTCTGCTCTTGACACACTAATCTGTCTCCCAACGTGTTGCTAGACCCACTGTCCACTGGCAGAGCTCTTCATTGAATTACAAAATGGGATATCAGGTTTCATAAATAGAATCAATTTGAAGTTTAATCTATCAGCAGTAACTGGTGGCAATGCAATTGGTACACTTTTCATCAGTTTTCTCCAACCATAAAAGAAGAAACGTTTCGCCTTCCTCTAACATCAAATAACCTAGAACATTTTCCCCTTTTTCAAGTTCTTCACCTCTCTTTCACCAAAAATTAGAAAGGTCTCAACAGTTTCACACTGGGTATTATAAATTCCCAATTTAAGTTTGCATTATTTCTCAAGTGAAAACCTTGACTTTCTGGAATATTAATGGTGTCAAAAAACAAGTACCATCATTTGTATTCATCTGACAAACCTGTGCTTCCACCAAGTAGTGAAAACGTGATAGGCATTCCAGTGGCTACAAGTAAGATACAGGATTCCTTGAAAAGGACTTGTTGAAGTTGCTTCTTCCTAACCCAATGAAAACACGTATAACAGGTAATATGTGAAGGACATTTTTCACTTCAGGAAGATTTTTTAGAGCTAGCAGAACATGAAACACTCTAGAAACAGATCCTCTACCAATTTTCACTTAATTTTTTCTTCCCCGATTTTCAAGCTCTTTAAGGTTATCTCAAAAGAAATAGAAACGCACTCTCTTAGCCCAAGTCTTCACTATGTAAGAATTGTGTTTACACCTAAACAAATGTCATTGTTAGAACCTGTATACCTACTATGGGTGAAACCACTGTCGGCATAGTATACCTACACATTTACTGTAACAATAGCTAACATTTTATACTGCTTTTATTCCTGCAAAGTTATTTCATATGTACACTTAATTCCTAATGATCAGTCAGGGTTTCCTTAAAATGGCTGCATGGAATTCTATAGGACTTACAAACAGAGCATTTCATACAGGAATAACCCCAAATGAGAAAGAAAGAATCTTGAATCTTTGTAATTGTTTTAAAAATTCCTTAGGCTGTAATTTTTAAAATAAATTCAAATAATACAAAAGTATGTAGGTTGCAAAGTAAATACCATCTTTCACTTCGCCTGAGGCGCTTCTCTCCCTGCCTCTGAAAGGACATCAGTAACTTTTATCCATGCTTTAGCATATGCGTTTAAGTATAGAATTTGTATGTATACAACAAACTTTTTCGTAAAGAAAATTATACCATACACATTGTTCTGAAAACATCATTTTTTCTCACTCAAAAGTATGTCTTATAGATATTTTCTAAGTCTTTTTAACTGTGGCAGAATATCTGTTTCATAAAGCTGATGTTTAACCATTCCATTATTGATTTACATTTAGGCTAGTCTCAATTGTTTTTTTAAACACTCAACAATACATTTTATTTTATTTTTTAATTTATTTTATTTTTTGGCCGCGGTGCGACATGCAGAATCTTAGTTCCCCAACCAGGGTTGGAACCCTTGCCCCATGCAGTAGAAGCGTGGAGTCTTAACTGCTGGACCGCAAGGGAAATCCCTCAATTATTCTTAATTACAAACTCTGCTTAGGTGAATATCTAAGTACATAAATCTTTACCTATATGTATAAAGTTTAAACTTTAGCTCAAGTGTTAAATTTTTTTTTTAATTTTGATAAAGATGTTCAGAGGGTCTTCAAAGAGGCTTAACCAATTTGTATTGCCACAAATAGTATATTCAGTCACCATTTCCCAACAAATTCACCAAACCTGAATATTATCACTCTTTTTCACTTTTTTCTCATTTTAGGGAGATATATGTATATCATATATATATCTCATAATTGTTCTAATTTCATTTCCCTAATTTTCATGGAAGAGTTAGAATTACTTCAAAAGTTCATGCATTTATTTGTAATATTTCATATGCTTAGCCCTTCTTTTTATTGGGTGATTTAAATTCTTATTGGTTTTTATATATTCTTTGTTATATACACATATATACATTTTTTTGCTAAAGCAATAATTTTTATTATATACACATATATACATATTTTTATACTAGTCAAATACTTGCCTTTTAAATTTGTTTACCTTTTAACATACTCAGTGTTTTTGTTTGTTTCATTAGTTTATAAAAATCAAATCTCTCTGGTTTCTTTCCTTTTTAGATTCTAGATTTTCTGCCTTATTTAGGAAGGCATTTCTCAAATGAACTCGAAGGCCACCTTAATTATTATATTAAATTCTTACATATACATGAATTTATTTGGAGATTCTGTTTGAGTCCCATCAGTCTATTTGATTTTTTTTGCATCAATGGCATTATATTTATATTTATTATATATATGATATTTATATTATATATAATGATTTATATATTATTTATATTATCATGTGTTATATAAGTAATATGAAAATTATCACATCATATATAACAGCGGTCCCCAAACTTTTTGGCATCAGGGACTGGTTTCGTGGAAGACGATTTTTCCACAGACCTGGGGGGTTGGTTTCAGGATGATTCAAGCGCATTACACTTATTGTGCACTTTATTTCTATTATTATTATATTGTAATATATAATGAAATAATTATACAACTCACCATAGTGCAGAATCAGTGGGAGACCTGAGCTTGTTTTCCTGCAACTAGATGGTCCCATCTGGGGGTGATGGGAGACAGTGATATACAAAGCATGTTGCTTATGTCCAGTCTACTCTGTAATAGTGTTTTGGTTGCTGTCACTGCAGAAAACCCTGCTTCACAAAGATAGGATGTTGGAAATGGAAGCAGGCTTTTCAGTGCTTTTGTGGCAGTCTCAGGCTATTCCGCCTTTACTTTAACCCAGAATGTATGGAGATTTGAAGTTGTCTCAGACATACTTTTAAGGCCACAGTCATTTGCAATCTCAAGTGGTTGATCCTCTTCTAGCACAGGCAAAGTCTATTCAGCTGGGTTATTCACAAATGGGTTGTGGATCCATTCCTTCCCAGTTCGGGGGTCTTTTTTGGTTGGGAAGCAATGCTCAAACTCTCTTGAAAGCTGATATAGGTAATCATGCACCAGCTGGGAGAAAGAAGGCCCTGGCTCAGTCTCTTTCAAATCTCTGCTAATGTTTGAAACATGTCAAAAATCCCAATGTTCACTCGTCACCCCTATAATTCCAGTTTGGCTTTGAATGAAGGTACTTTAACTGCTGACTTGAACACAGTTGTTGTTCTCCCCTGAAGTGACACACTGAGCTCATTGAGCAGGTTGAATATGTCACACAAGTAAGCAAGTTTTGCAACCCATTCTGTGTCACTGAAATGTGCTGCCAGTGGTGACTGTTTTTCTAAAAGAAATCTCTGGAGCGTCTCTCTTGACTCAAAAACTCTGGCCAGTGATCTACCTTTAGAAAGCCATCTCACTCTGTGTATAAAAGAAGACGTGTGTGCTCTGCATCCCTCTCCTCACAGAGCTGCATGAACAGACATAAGTTAAGGGCATGTACTTTAATGGGGTTGATAATTTTAATTACATCCTCCAAAATGTTGTTGAGTTCAGGTGACATTTTTTGGCTAGCCAGCATTTCTCTATGGATGACATAGGGCATAGACACATTCAGATGTGACCTCTTTGACCCGAGTAGTGAGACCAGAAAGCCGTCCAGTCATGGCAGCCTCTCCGACTGTAATATACCTACACAAAATAACCAATTCAGTTTTCCTGATGTGTAATCATTCAAAGACTTGAATAGTTCTGCAGCTGTGCTTTTGGTTGGCAACAAAAGTGCACATAACATATCGTCATGCACATCCTCCTGAAAAATATATCGCACAAAAACAAGCATTGTTGGGCTTCCCTGGTGGCGCAGTGGTTGAGAGTCCGCCTGCCGATGCAGGGGACATGGGTTTGTGCCCCGGTCCGGGAAGATTCCACATGCCGCAGAGCGGCTAGGCCCGTGAGCCATGGCCGCTGAGCCTGCACGTCTGGAGCCTGTGCTCTGCAACAGGAGAGGCCACAACAGTGAGAGGCCCGCGTACCACACACAAAAAAACAAACAAACAAAAAAACAAGCATTGTTGCCTTGTTGTCAACATTGGTAGACTCGTCAACCTGGATTGCATACCACGGGGACTCATTAATCCTCTATAACAATTGTGCCTTAATATCCTCTGCTATTTCATCAATTTTTCTAGTTATGGTGCTAGATGACAGAGGAACACGTGCCACCTTTTGAACTGCAGCCTCTCCTAAAAGTTCACAACAAATGTCCTTAGCAGCAGGAAGGATCAACTCTTCACAAATAGTAAAGGGCTTCTTAGCTTTAGCAATGCAGTTAGCCACTAAGAATGTTGCTCTCAGTACAGACATATTTGATGAAGTTGTGGCCTTCAGTAATTGCCTCTGCTCTTCGTGTTCACGTTTTTTTCTTTTGAAAAACTCCAAAGGTTTGTGTTTTAATGCAGGGTGCTTGGTCTCCATGTGGCGAAGCAGTTTTGAAGGTTTCATGGCTTCATTGGATAGCCGGTCACCACATATTATACAAAGCATCTTGGAGAATGTGAATCACCTGTTGCAATGAACCCATAATTTAAGTAGCAGTCTTGGTATTTTCCTTTAAATGCAGCTTTCTTTCTGTTGGCAGTCTTAGAGTCTTCTGCTGTCTCATCATTGTGTCTTTCCCACTTTTCCAAGAAGCTCTCCAGCGACGTTTGTTTTTTACTCATTTTGGCTAGGGTTAGCTTGTAGGCTTACCAAAACTGTGACTGAGACAACTGCACAGTGCAGGAAAGAGGCACGGTTGGAAGTGGTAAATAAAATAATGGGCGGGCCATGTGCAGACTAAAATATGTGTTGGATTCTGACTTAAAACCTGCCACCAGATGCAGTTGTACAATTGAAGTACATCAACTCACTTGCCACTATAAAGCCTGCCACCAGATGCAACTTAACTGTCACTTGCCACTCACTGATAGGGTTTTGATATGAGTCTGCAAGCAATTGATTTATTATGGTCTCTGTGCAGTCAAACCTCTCTGCTAATGATAATCTGTATTTGCAGCTGCTCCCCAGCGCTAGCATCACAGCCTCAGCTCCACCTCAGATCATCAGGCATTAGATTATCATAAGGAGCACGCAACCTAGATCCCTCGCATGCACAGTTCACAGCAGGGTTTGTGCTCCTATGAGAACCTAATGCTGCCGCTGATCAGACAGGAGGCACAGCTCAGGTGGTAATGTGAACGATGGGGAGTGGCTGTAAATACAGATGAAGCTTCGCTCACTCGCCCACCGCTCACCTCCTGCTGTGTGGCCTGGTTCCAAACAGGCCACGGAGCAGTACCAGTCCATGACCCAGGGTTTGGGGACCCCTGATATATAGTATAATATAAACAGTATGATAAAAGGCTAACCTTATATGATTTCTACATAATATATATTTTTTTAATTTATTGAATTAAACAGGATTTCTCATCTAATGTGGAGTACTACCAGTTGTAGTGAACGTTCTTGCTTTGTGCTTGGCTCTAATGTGAATATTTCCAGTATTTTACTATTAAGTAAAGTTTGTGCTTAAGGTCTTTTATAAATACACTATGTTTGGTTAAAGGATTTTCTCTTTATTTCTATATTGCTAAGAGATTTTATCAAGAGTAGGAATTTTTCCGTATCTATTGAGTGGTCTCCTTCATACACACACTTTTAATTTATTGATAGAATGAATCACGCTGGTAACTTTCCTAATGTTGAACGATAGTTGCAAACCTGGAAATAAACCTTCTTGGTTATGAAGTATGGTTACTGCTTCAATTTGCTATTATTTTACTTAGGACTTTTGCATCTTTATCCATAAGTGAATTTGCCTTTAGTTATCATTTTGGGGTTTTCTTTTTTCTGGAATCAATAGTAGGATTTTGCTATCCTGTCTACATTGTAATGAGTTGGAAGGCTAACCAATTCTAAGCCCTGGAATAGATATTATAGAATAATAAAACTCAAAACATACTGAAAGCTGTAGAGTTCACTATGCATTTAATTTAAACACATAAAACAGATATTATATATTTAGGTTATGCTATTTACCATCCAATCCCACCTCTAAGGATTGACAAAAAGCATTAATTGGTGTGACTAGATGTTATGTCATGGATCCCAGATATTTATAAACAAATCCCTGACTACATAGTTTCTGGAATTAAGTGTTTACTCACTAGATTAGTGAAGATAATGTTCAGATGCGAACAACAGAAACCTAAAATAATAGTGGCTTAAATAAGTAAGAAGTTTATTTGTCTCTCAGGTAAAAAGAGGCAAACAATCCAGAGAGGGAGTAGGGCATCCCTGTTTCACAAAGTCCACAGGGATCCAAGTTCTTTCTAACTTTCCACTCTGCCATCCTCTGGGCATGGTCTTCATGCATGGACTGAGACAGAATTACAGCCATCACATATATCCTAAGCAGCATTTTAAGGCAAAGAGATAAGAAAGCTCACTGTGTCCATGCCAGTTGTCTCACATGGAAGGGTCCTAGAGGCTGCCACAGGGTATTTCTCCTTATGTCCCTTTGACCAGAACATAGCTATATTTCACGCTTCTCTACAAAGGAAGCTGGCTAATATATTCTATTATTCTAGGAAGCCATGTATCTAGCTAAAAACCCTACTGTAACAGGAGAAAAGTAGAAGTAGATATTGAAAGAAAACTAAACATCTCTCTCACTACCATTTCACACACACTTGCAAGAAGTCTGCGTGCTATTCCCTAATCTCCTCTGTCTCATGAATGCAAGCCCCTGGGGACAAATGTTTCTGCCCAGAGAGTAGAGAAAGATCAGTACAAATTAATCAGTACTGATGGAGAAAAGAACTTAAAGAGCATGACTTACTGCCAGTGGATCAGTGGTGCCATACTGATAAATAAAAAAAACAGAATATTCCTTGAAGGGAGAAATTGTACCCTAGTCTTTCAATCAGCCAGTATATTCTGGGCACCCGTTACGTTAACCCTGTTCAGGTGCCATGCAGATCACAGCAAAGTTGTTTTAGGGAGTTTATAATATAGTTGGAATGATGGCATATGCAAATAAAATGTTATACAACCCAATAATTATTAATAACAAAGTAAGAATTGTGACGTTTCCGTGTGATTGAGTGAAAGCCGTGATTCGAATAGACAAAAATGGGGATTTCTGCTTCAGGTATTATGGTGGCTAGGAATTTGGATGGATTGATTATCTTTCCAAAAACAACTAAAAATACTGGATTAAATATAAAAATGTCAGGTTAAAAATATTTATGATATAACAAAGTAGTAAATTACTGCCAATCAAAAGCTAAGTGGAAAAGAGAATCCAAAGAGTAAGCAGAGGACTAAACTGCTTTTGCCATGGGGGCATTTTCTAAACCCAGAAACTTGAATTTCATTTTTGCAGCCTCAGAGAGTCATGGGATTGAAAACAAAAACAAGGTTACCCCACGTTAGAAAGTCTATAAGAGACTTTTGCCAACCAATTATCCAGGACTTCAGGTGGCCACATGCTCAGTGAGAGTGAATCAGAAGTAATCTCATCCCTCCCTCCCCACCTCCAGGAGGCTACAAGAAAATTTGCCTTGGTATTAAAGAGAGCAAAGAGGATATATTTTCCCTGAGAAGTCATAATCTTAAACAAGTTTTGTATAGATTTGTAGCTCAAATCCATATTATTTGTGTGGTCAGTCCAAAAGACTTCAGACCATAAGTTTAGTTTGAAGCTGTCCCAGACATAATTCTTTCAAATATATGGCAGAAACAAACAAAAATACTCTCCAGGGCTTCCCTGGTGGTGCAGTGGTTGAGAGTCCACCTGCCGATGCAGGGGACACAGGTTCGTGCCCCGGTCCGGGAAGATCCCACATGCCGCGGAGCGGCTGGGCCCATGAACCATGGCCATTGAGCCTGCGCATCTGCAGCCTGTGCTCCGCAATGGGAGAGGCCACAGCACTGAGAGGCCCGCGTACCGCAAAACAAAAAAACAAAACAAACAAACAAAAATACTCTCCAGATATTTAGAGAAATTCATATTCACCCAGGGACTCAAAAATTCCCATAAATAATTTCCCAAAGAAAATAAGCAACTTAGGATTAAAACTTACTATGTACACATCAAATCAAGCATTATAAGAAGAACAGTAACGAAAAAGCCAAAACAGAATGAGAGTTCAGATATTTGAATAAATATCTCTAAGTTATAAAATGCCTAATAAAGAGAAGAACTAACTTATCAGTGGGCACTATGAAAAGTGACCCACAGGGCTTCCCTGGTGGCGCAGTGGTTGAGAGTCCGCCTGCCGATGCAGGGGACACGGGTTCGTGCCCGGGTCCAGGAAGATCCCACATGCCGCCGAGCGGCTGGGCCCGTGAGCCATGGCCGCTGAGCCTGCGCGTCCGGAGCCTGTGCTCTGCAATGGCAGAGGCCACAGCAGTGAGAGGCCCGCGTACCGCAAAAAAAAAAAAAAAAAAAAAAAAAAGAAAAGTGACCCACAGACCTAAAAAAGAATAAAAGAGATATTTTAGAAATAAAAAATCATTTACTTAAATTTAAGAACTCAGTTGATATGTTTGTGAGCAACTTAAACACAGCTGAAGAAAAAAATTAAGAACTGGAAGATAGGTCAGAAAAAAACTACCTACAATGCAATACTAAGAAATAAAGAAGTGGGGGGAAAATGAAAGGAAATTTAAGAGAGATTGAGGATAGAGTTAGCATGTTAACATATTTTCTATCAAAGCTTCAGAAGGAAGGAAAGCGAGAATGAGGCAGGTAAAATATTTGGGAAGATAATGGCCAAAAATATTCCAGAAATGATGAGACATCAATCCACAGATTTAAGAAGCCAAATACATCCCCATCAGAAGAAATTTCACATTATAGTAAAGCAGCACAACACCAAAGACAAAGACATGGTGTTAAAAGAAGCCGGGACGGTGGGGGGAATCTTTCAATAAAGCAACAGACTGACATCTCATTTCTCAACAGCTTCATTAAGACCAAAGCCAGTGAAATGATACATTCAATGGTCTGAAAACAAGTGACTGTCAATCTAGAATTCTATATCCAGGGAAAATATCATTTTTAAAATATGCATTTAAAAATAATTGCATTTTTCTTATAAACAAAAACTGAGAAAATTTGTCACTAGCAGACCTTCACTCATAAAATTCTAGAGGATATTCCTCATATATAAGGAAAGTGATCCCAAATGGATACACTTGGGATCAAGGTACAAGAAAGAATAAATAGCAAAGAAACTAGCAGGTGTTTGTGTAACTCCAAGTGAGCTTTGATTATATAAAATCAATAATAGTAACAATGTATTGTGGAGTATAAAAAATGATGTAATTAAATTTCCTAACAAAGTAATACAAATCAAAAGGAGAGTAAATGGAATTAAAGGTTTTTAAGATTTGTATTGTGTAGGAGAAAGGTAAAGGTTTTGTTTGACATTAGAACTTGATGTGTTAATTATTTACATTATAATTTCTAGGGAAACCACTAAAAGAAAGGAAACATAATACAGTATACAACTTCCAAAGTAGGAGAAGAGAATGATAAAAAATAATCAATTCTAAAAAAGCAAGAAAGGAGAGAAAACACAGGACAATTTGAAATGTTAGTAATTACACTAAATGCACTACATGTTCTAGTTAAAGGACAAAAGATTTTAGACTACTTTTTTTTAAATTCCAACTGTTTATTAAATATAAGAGATATAACATAACAGAAAAAACAGAAAGGTTGAAAACGAAAGCATGGATAAACATATATCATACAATGCTAATCAAAACAAAGTTGGTATATTTTCATCCATTATCTTCCCAAATACTGCCTCTGCCTCATTATCTCTTCTTTCTTCCTAAGAGCACTGATAAAAAAATAAATATATAATATAGAAACAAACAAAAAAGTAGAAATATACAGAAGACTTGAACAAAATGGACAAAAAATGGGGGATTCCCCCTTTTTACCTCCATGCACCACTATTGTTTCATTTTAAAATAAGCATATTTTATTCTTATAATTTGATTTTTGTTTAATTAAAAGAGCTGTCACCCGCTACTCAAGTACTTATTTGTTCAAGCAAATATTTAGTTCCTCCCTGTGTTGGAATACATAAGAAATGCTCTTATTCACACTTTACAGGTTCAAGAGCAGGCTCTAAGACCCCCTAAGCCAAATATAAGGGACACCCAGCCTCATCAGTGACAGCAGAGGCAAAGCCTTGAGGGGCACAAGAAGCCGGTAGCAACTCTAAGTTCGGTGGAGTTTGGACTGGACTTACTGTGGGCACTATAAAAAGCCAGGAAAATTTCATGAATACAGGTCAACATTCCTGAAAATTTCTGGAAGTCAGAAAAGGAACTCAAGGAAAGGAACTTCCTGGTTTAAGGAAATGTATATTAGGATTTATCAAGATTTGGCTAAATATGTTAATGAAATAACATCTGTGTTCACCAGCTGCCTTCACCAACTTCCCTAGAATGTATTTGGAGAAATCCCAAATTATAAAACTTAAAACTATGGGATGAAAATGTAGCTCAGTCGGCTTGAGCAATTAGGGTGAAACATATTTGATTTCATTTTGTAATTGGGATAAAACATTTGCAATAGCAAATTAATGCATTTTAAGGGTTTTTTTTTTTCCTTAATACATATTCCCCTCACATCCTTTCACCTCCAAGCTGGTGCAAAGAGGCTGATCTTGAATACCAAAAGTACAGATTAGGACTAGCCAGGCAGAGTGAGAAGCTGTAACCCCTGTAGGGAGGCAAGAAATGACATAGGACATTTAGGATAATATAGAGTTTTGAGGGCTTACAACACATGGCAAAGCAGGACTAGAAAGAAATAGAGCTGCAAACATAGGAAAAATAGCCTAGTGCAGTAGTTTTTAAAGTGGACTTTGCTAAACCATTAGGTTTTTGTCGTAAGAGAACCACTGCAGAAAGTGAAACTGGTCCCCACCCCCATTTCAACCAAACAAATGACCCACCTAGGTGGGATTTCATTTAAAGAAAGCTTGCACTGCTTTTTAAATGGTACTTTAAAAATTTTAAACCACTTGTAAAAAGTAAATAGATCTAGATAATTTTTAATTGCCCCACCGACTGTGGAACCTAAATAAAATCACATTGAACCCTCAGCATCACTATCTTTTACACCCTAGAAAATGTAATTCCCGTGATCATGATCTCAGAAAAATGTTGGTTCTCTTACTATGTACTAGAGCCCTTTCAAGTACTTTATGTGCATAACTGCAGCTAATACTCACAATAGCCTTTGGATATCAAGACCACTTTTATACTCACTTTATAGATAATGAAACTTAGGCTTAGAGTGTTTTCAAAAATTACCTGAAGTAAAAAAATAGTAACTGTCAGATTTAGAAAGAGTCCAGGTTTTCTCTCTTCAAAGCCCATGTTCGTCACAAAGTCACAATACTTGAAAGCAATTAATAGTTGGTTTATCACATTTCAAGCATCTGGGCTACATAAGAATTCTGTTATCCATCCTGTCATTTATACCAGATCATGAGCTTAAATCACACTGAAAGAAAAGTAATCCTATGGGGTCAATAGAAATTGGAGCTAAAAATAAAAATAAAAATCTTCACCAAAATTCTAGATTGCTTACTAGTATTACTAGTTTGTTTTTTTGAAGATTACCATGTCCTTATGTAAGTAACTATTTTTCCTTGAAATTAAGGGTTTATTTTTTCTTTTTACACTTTCAAAACACTGAAAAAAACAAACAACCTGAAAAAAAAAAATGGCCAAAAGAATGGAAGAAAGAAAACTGGAGAGAGCACCAAATGAAAACCCAGCAGGAAACTTGAACACTGTGGTTTATTGTCTTCGGAGGGAAAAGGAAGGGCCTTCCAAAATGCTAATATTGGTACAGCTTTCTGACTCATGCCTTTATCCCCCACAGCACCTGGCATATTGCTTTGCATAATCAATATTAAATGAATGGATGGGTGCATATGAAGCTCCAAGCTCCAAAATGCTATATTTCAATTCCCCCCTTCAAATCTAACACCATACACTCACTATATTTCTTGAAGCCTCATTACACTGAAATCAAAAACAGGATTTAGGCCTTAGTAAGGGCACAAATTGCTTAATATTTTGAGGTTTAACGTAACAGATACCCCATCTTTATATGAACATGTTTGTTTGAGTACCATGTTTTTGCTTATAACGCTGCTCTGGTTCTCTATATTTTTGTTATATAACAAAGTACCCAGAACTTGGTGGCTTAAAACAACAATTTATTATTTTCTCTTGTGGTTCTATAGGTTGATTGGTTCTAACTTGGGCTTTTTTATGTGGTTGCAGTCCAATGGCTACTTGGACTAGAGTCATGTGAATCCTTCACTGGGCTAGACGTCCAAGATGGCTCATTCTCATGGCTGGTCACTAATAATGGCTAACAACTGGGGCTAAGCTGGAGTCCCTACAAGTCTTCTCCATGTGTCTTGGACTTCTCACAGCAAGTCAGATTGATTCTGAGAGGAAACATCCCAAAAGATCAACCAAGAAGATATGAAACTTCTTATAGCCTTGGCTCAGAGGCTGCAGAGCATCATTCCTGACCCATTTTATTGGTCACACTAGTCACTAAGACCAGCCCAGACTCAAGGGGATGGAAATTAGACTCCATCTCTTGACATGAGGGGCAGCATACAAGAGCAGAGAAGGAAGAAACTGGTAGTGGCCATCACTGGATACTATCTACACAAATGCCTAAAAGTTACAGAATTTTTAAAAGGTTAGATGTAAACTACTACATCTGAGAGTTGTGGTGTGTTAAAACTCATCAGGAAGTCCTTCTGGCATAACTGTGAACTGAATTTCATGGTGAAAAAAAGGGTTTGGGCTGTATACAAGCTTTCCAAAAAACCACAAAATTTCAAAACTTCATTCATTGAAATAATTTGGCAAACTATAGCATAGTTTCCATGGTTAATAAAATTTCAAATGAGTATATTTCAGTTCCTTCTAAGAAAACACATGAAACAATACCATTATTGTTTATCTCCTAGTACTAAATTATCTCCTAGTACTAAATCCTATGTCTTCTGATTGGCAACTTTATACATTGTGAAAAGTAAAATATAGTCTTACCATGTCTCCTGGATCTTAGTGGAAAAAAAGTAAAGAATGGCTTGCTTTACCCTGCTAACGTATTCAACAATTAGCAATAAGAAGAAAAGAGATACTTTTTTATTGCCCGTAATTTGTCAGGATCTATTTGTTTTGCATATTCATTTAATCTTCATAAAACCCCCAAAAGGTGGGTATGATTAATTCCACTTTGCAAATAAAGAAACTGAAGTTCTTTGAGGTTTAGAAACTTACCCAAGTTAATGGAAAGAATAGTGTTAGGGTCTTGAATTTTTTTTCTCACACTATTTCTTCTCATGAGGCAAAGTGAGTATACGTGTGTGTGTGTGTGTGTGTGTGTGTATGTGTGTAAAGAGAGCATTTATGTATATATACCTTCATAAAGATGGAGGCAGTTTGGTAACAATATATTCCAATATAAAGTAGGGAAAAAATTGAAAGGAAAATGTATTTACCCTCCACTGGTTCATCTGATATATGAAAACTGAAAAAGAACTACCTACATTTGTATAGAATTCCTAGAAGGACTGCTTCATCTTCAGTGATTTAGGGAATGAAGTAATTCAAATCAGTGAGGAATGACATGAACAAATTTCTTTATAGGCACTTATTTGATGATGTGGTCATTCTATACTTCTATCAAATATACTGAAAGAATGTTACGGCTAATATTGCTTTATATTATTTGCCTTTGTGACTAAGTCTTGATCTAACCTGGTAAAATAAATAACTAAGTGGATGAATCTGAAGTAAGATTTGCACAATTTTTTTAGTTGAACAAGGTTTACAGCAATACTCTCACCTTTCTGGAAAAGAGGAAGATTAAATAAATTTAGAGCTTTCAACAAACGCCTAAAACCAAAGAAGACCAAGACATGGAATCTGAGTCTGAAAGATAGATGTATTGTGTTATTTAAATATTAGCACAGATGCACTCTTGAATGTGAAGCATTAAAATTTAAGTTGTTTATCTCTCAGACTGATTTAATTTAATATCATGCAAGGCAAATAGACCTTTGCTTATTCTGGTAAAGTAGTGCTGAATCAATTGTAGCCACTGCCTGTTAAAAGAGGAAAAAAAGAAGACATGTAGCAGCAGTCATTTGTGTATGTCTGAAGAACAAAGATTTTAAGTGTTTATGAAACAGTTTTTTTAATTTCTTAATTTCTTATTATAACCTAAAAATATGCAGATCTCTTGGGTCTTTGCTATGATGGACCAATATCTTCTAGAATAGGCAATGATGGCTGACATGACAACCAAGGTCAAATAATACCTATTTTGTGTGGCACAATCTGTCACAATAGCAATGTTGGATTTAGTAAATATTCTTCATTTATTAGTAAGATTGTTTTCCCCATATCTAATCCATAGTCACATCTGCAATGCCTGATGTAACTCGGAAGATATCTTAGGAGTAAATTGAATGTATCTTTTTCTGTATTATAGGGAGGCCAACATTAGACCACATCCAAGGCTTCATACTAATTTCTGAATGCTCTGTGAATTGTACGTATACTTACAATCCCTAGATATATCAACATAGGTAATTTACACAAATACTTTGGCCATTTTGACTTATGGGCTCAATCAAATCCTTCAAAACCAACTGGCTCATTTATGAACAATGCAGTCTTACAGATTATTTTAACACTGCTATTTCCCTTAACAAGTCTCATAGATATGTCATCTTTACTACAACTGTTCATAAGGTTTTTGCTGGAAAGCTGGCTTATAGATAAAAATCACAAAGTGTGTGGAAGAATACATCCTCCTCTTCCTATGTTTCAAACTCATACAGCTCTACTTGATTGTCATGTTTTATGAGGAGACAGCAGTTTTAGAAACAAGTCTTGTCTTTCACATAAATCTCTTATCTTGGTCTATGTTCAAGGCTCAGGTCTGCTGCAAAGGCTGATGTCTAATGCACAGCATCACAATCTGTAAAATTGGAGTCATTTAAAGGTTTGCCCATGCCCCCTGTGAAATGAGAGATTGGCAGTGTTAAATTTGTAGATAACCATTAAGGTAGTAATCCCAAAACACTATGTTTCTTAGCAACCTCTATTCATGTAGGGTGGCATTTGCTGTACATGCTCTAGTCCATCTAATCAAATGTCCTGCCCCTAATAGGAATCAACAAACAGGCATTTCAGAGGAAGAGACCTTTCTTTTTTTCTTTTATCTTTTAAAAAAATAATATAGCATAAGAAAAAGCACTACATGGAAAAGCCTCTCAATCCTAATTCCCATGGGCAATAAATTCATATTGAGAAGCATTAAATAACCTTTCTCTTCTATCTCCACTGATCAGGCTACAAGTGCCTGGTGGTGATCATAAAATTTTCCAGCATTTTTGAAAACCCAGACACAATAATTACCTCCATAAATCCCACTCAGGTCACACAGCTTGCTCTCTCAGCACATTGCTGTCTTTTTTAAATCCACTTTTGCTTTCTAAAATATATTCTGGGCTACAAGATGTGGCTTCTCAGGCTAATAGGGTGCCCATTCCATTCTTCATCTTGGCTCATGCCTTGTTCATGTGCAAACCCAAACACCACGTTTTTTAAAGAGTGTCTGTCGACCGCATATGCCCTTATTCAGTCTCTGTAAGTAGATACTAGTGACGATGAAAATTCCATCATCTCAGAAGTTGCAGACACTCTTTGGCTTTGGCCTTGTAACTCCACAAAAGTGTTCTAGAGTGTTGAAGATTGAAGGTATCTAAAGTTGGAGAGCAGCATATCGTTGATAGGATTGACTGTTTGCCAATCTCAACTACTGAAGGAGCATTTAAGACTTCTACTCAAAATGCTTTCCTTTTACCATCTGGTAATATCCTCACAGCATTACAGCGAAAGCTTCATAGTGACAGTCTTACCCATCCTCGCACAATACTGTACACAAGGAATCTACTCGGTAAGTTTTTTTTTTTTTCCAATTGAGTTCAATTGTGTGGGCATTAACATCCTACAGGGAGCCCAAACAACAGGGCACCAATTAAACTATCTAATGGTAAAATGAAGCAGTGTTTACCACGTTTTGTTTTCAAAAGAAAGCCAGAATAATCTCCTGAAAGTCTTCCATTAAACTTTCCCACGTATGGAATTTTAAAAAGTATTGGTAAAACTAGCAGAAAAAGTACAGGTGATGTGGTTTACATGGAATTGATATATTTATGTATTTATTCTTCCCTAGCAGGAGACATTTTAAAAGGAAGAACTTAGTGACACTGAACAGTATTCAAATCCTACCTTTTCCACAGACAAAGAATATTTCCTAGTGTTTATTGAAATGACAGTACCTTGCATCAGGACTATAGGATTAAATGACAAAATGTGTTAAAAGCCCCTAGTAAAATGCCTAGCACGTAGCAGATCTCAATGTTTATTGGCCTGTACTTAACCAAATGTGAAGATGGAAGAGAGTCTTCATTCCACCCAGGTGCAAGGCCTTCGAGAGCTTGCCAAAAGATTTGCACCACGTGGGATTTGCCAGAAGCATTTCCACCATAGAATGAGATCTAGGTGGGCATAAACCCTATTCATCCTGAAGAAATAGCTTTAGATTTACGTCACTCTGAGGAAACATATTAAAATTTCGTTTTTCTTTCTGAAGTCTTATTCCTACTGAGTTAGCGAGCTTGTCATCTGTATATAAAGAAGACTCACTTTCAAGGAGAAGGAAATACAGTTCTCTTCTGAATCAGGGACTCACCTCTGTATCCTCCCTAGTAACATCAGCCATCGTGACTCTGGCTCCCTAGCAACCACGTCTTTCTGTATCAGACAGCTTTATTTGAAACAATCTTCACTGGAGAAACAGGAGGGGAAGAGTCCACGTAAATTTTTTTTTTAATGAAATATCCATGAGAATCAGTACAGTCAATGCTCCCTTGGGATGTTAAGCAATTTTCCTTGTATGATTTTAATAAAAAATTAAAAGAGCTCAGATTTGTCAGAGACCTGAATATATATATTTCATCAGGTAAGTACTTTGTCCCAAACGTATACTAAAAGAGCAGTAATATAAGAAGTGGCAATTCTGTTCAAACTAGAAAGTTCTAAAGAGCAACACACCAAATATTTCATGAGAGCTTTGTGTTTCTAAACACAATTTTGATGCAACAGTCTGTACTTTGAGTCTTTCTGTCCTCCGGCCTCTGGGTGAGCTAATTTCTATATTGAGTTGGTTCTCAGTGCCAAAGATCTGACAGAACATAGGAAAGTTTAACCAAATAATTCACTTTATTTGAAACAGATTTACTACTGTCATCAGGAACACTGTGTCCCTCCTGGCCTCATTTTATGGCCCAAGCACCTAATGGGCTTGATCCTGACACACTCAGTCCTCGTCAGTCCTCACGACCTGCCTCAGTCCTCCTCACTGACCCTCTGTACAAACTCCACTTCAGGTCCACTATTTTCCTAGCCAAAAGCAGTGATCACAGATAGCCAAACTTCATTTTCTCATTGCCAACAGAGTAACGTATGTTCTTATCCGAGTGAAGAAGATACCAAAAAAAACATCATGCTTTACAAAAATGATTGATATTCTAAACCCAGAAGTATCTGATACAGATATTAAGCAAATAGTACCACCTAAAAAATTATATATTATTCTTTTAAATCTTATTCTATGCATAGATATATGATATCTTAATTAAAGTATTTTTTTAAAAACCTTCAATAATAATGATAATGATAATAATAATGTGTTTATAAATATATAGCATCTTAAACTTTTCAAACTATTTTAACATTTTTTATACAGGGTTATCTTGAAAAACAGTGAAACAAAAAAGGCAAACTCTTATTATCCCCATGTTATAGACAATGAAACTAAGACAGTGACTTGTTCAATGTCATATAGTAAATTAGTGACAGAACAGATCTAGAACCAAGGTCTCCTAAGTATGAGTTTAAGACACTGAGGGAAATCCTGGGCCTCTTTGAGTCAGAACAGACTAGAGCAGAAAAGTCTCTTCATTGTGCTTCTATCTTTCCAGGTCCCAAGGTCAGTCCCACCTTAACTGATGTTCTTTCTCTCCTTTCAGGCCAATGCCTATTTTTCTTTTTTAAATAAATAAATTTATTTATATATGGCTGCATTGGGTCTTTGTTGCTGCACATGAGCTTTCTCTAGTTGTGGTGAGCGGGGACAACTCTTCATTGTGGTGTGTGGGCTTCTTATTGATGTGGCTTCTCTTGTTGTGGAGCACGGGCTCTAGCTGTGTGGACTTGGTAGTAGTTGTGACACATGGTCTCAGTAGTTGTAGCACAGGGGCTTAGTTGCTCTGCAGCATGTGGGATCTTCCCAGACCAGAGCTCGAACCTGTGTCCCGTGAATTGGCAGGTGGATTCTTAACCACTGCGCCACCAGGGAAGTCCCAGGCCAATGCCTATTGTAATTGCTCCCAACTCAGAAAAACAAGAGAGACTGTGTTGATTTAAATATCTGGCTTTGCAGCTCTACTTACAAGAGAAGGAGAATAGCATAAACATAAGATATATGCCACCAACCAAGATATTTAACAAGGGACCCAACAATTTAGACAACACTCAGTTACTTAATACTTCCTACCCCCCAGGCACTTTTCTAGGCCTTTGGGGGAAAAAAAACAACAACAATGAAGAGAAGAGACAACAATCCATCCTCATGGGACTTACATTCTAGGAAGAGGAGACAGACAATAACAAACATAATATATAGGTGAATTATACAGCATACAAGATTATGATAAATCCAAGGGGCTCAAAATAGGGCAGGGTAGAGAGTTTGGGAATGCTGGATCATGGGTGGGAGCAGGGCTGCAATTGTCAGTGGTATGATCAGGGTATAAAACAATGGACAGTACATAGTCCCTCCTCCAAAGAATCTAGCAGAACCTTGTGAAGAGAAGAGGAACAGAGCAGGAAGGATGACCATAGACAGAGCATTAACAAATATGACGCCACCATGAACATGTTTTAATACTCACTACATAGACTATGTCTAAACAGGATAAGTCCAGGGATTACCTAACATATACAATTCAATTTACATCCCCTACAACCTCTGGGGTTACGTCCCTCCAGGGACTAACCTATGAGATCTTAATTTATGTTTGCTCCTGTGTTCAGGCTGAATAGATTCCCAGGTTTCTTCATACTCCATATGTATCATATCCTGACTCCTCCTCAAGACAAATTCTGGATGCAAGAAATTCCCTTTTTAAGGAATGTCCTTGTTAGCGCCCACTGAGTTCTGGAGCCAACGTCAACTTGATTCCAGATAAACTGCCATCTGTCCTCTCCATGTCCGCTGGACTCATCAATGAGGTGCTCCTGGGCTGATGGGCTTGAATTCCACCTACTTTCCATCCAAGGCTATTTTACCCCAAATCACACTCCCTTCAAGAGGGAGCAGGACACCTTATCAGTTTAGTGCATTTTTCTCTCTTCCTACTGTACCTCCAGGGTATCCCACACTGTCTTATCCAGAATATCAATTCCTTCCTCTTTTGGTCTTCTTTCTTTCCTCCGACCAATCTGTAGATTCTATATCTCATAATAATTTACAAATTTCTGTTTTCTCTTCCTGATGTATACAAATAGATCAGCACTGATAAATGCTTCTACTAAGGGCATTTGAAACATGATAGTTCTTGGATACAAATTCCTGCCTGGTAGGAATTATCTCTCCATAATAAGAATTCTCTCCTCAGCCAAGTGAAAGTAGAAGGTCAGGTTCCAAGGTAGCCAGCTAATTTAAGCTCAAAATTCAGCTTCTGGAAAATTAAAATGAAAACCACCAGAGAACTCAAATATAGTTTAAACCCCTACTGTCCTTTGATTGTACAGATGCTATCAAGAAAGGTGGAGCCTGACTGGGTAAGTCAAGTGTAACTACCAGAGATGAAAAGAGAAATTTACCCACAGATGGAAAAAGAAATACAATAAACTGTTACATATATGTAATTCTTGAAAGGTTTGGTTTTCAATATATGAAGAGCAAGAGAATATATTTAGGTAAGGACTCTTTTTACAAAAGGAATCAGAAAAAGAAAGGACGCGTATTCGTAAAGCTTATTTTAGTATACTTTTTTTTCTAAACATCAAAATTAACAAATGACATTCTAAACATGACATAATTTATTCCTTAAAGAGAAAAATATAGAATCTACTTTTGTCTATATTAGTATATTTATTGTATATTTTTTATTTATTATTATGTATGATGAATATTTTTCTTTACTAATGTTTTCTAAAATTAAGTTTTTATTGTAAAATAGTATATGTAAAAATTATAAAAAATTTTGAAGATGCAGAAAATCATATATCACATATGACATATATAAAACATTGCTTAGGTTAAAATAAATAAAATACAAGTTTATGCCCCAGGGCAGAATGTATGCCATTCCACACTAGCCTGGTTCCTTGGTTACCTTTTGGTCTTAAATACAAGAGAATTTATATTTCAATGATAACAGCAATAATAAAATTAAACTGAAATTAAGAAGGAAAGCAATATGCCAGGCAAACTATATATATATTGGGATAAAATTCTTCCCTGGCCATCCTCACTCCTGGGTCCTACTGCTGGCTCTGCCATTAACTAGCCATGTGATGGGGAATCTTTGGATAAATCACTTGATGTCGCCTAGTCAAAGTTCCATCAAATTGATATTTCTCAAAGCTAAGTATCTAGGAATCAGATATTTTAATCAAGTACATTAAACAAAAGCCAGTCCTTCTGGAAAAAATAAAATAGTAATAACTCAACCATGAAATTCAACTTTTACATCTTACAAATTACCTATACAATTTATCTCCTAAACAGTAGCCTTTTATCTTAATTATCTGAGAATAAAATGAAATATCTTATGAAATTTTTCTTCTTATTTTGCTTTTTACCCATATTCTGAGACATTTTTGAAGGAAAACTAAGTAAATGTATTTCCTTGCTTGAGGACAGAAATAAGTACAAAACTATCTAATCCTAGTTCCTATAGCTAGGTTGAGTAAGTTTAAGCAGAAAAAATTTAATCATCTAAATTTACCGAGAGTGTTGTCAGGATTAAAGCTAGGCTCTTTGAATAAAGCAATCATGCTGAATTACAAGAACAGCAAAATAAAAACTGGATTTTTCTCAGGAGTATAGTGAATGTCTTTGCCTACACCCTTCAGTTCTAAAAATGTTACATACAAAAGATCTATCAAAGATTAGGTATCAATAAGATTAGAGATCATTCTTCTAGTCTTTCAAATTCATTTCACTTTCAGGATATCTCTAGAAACCAACCTAACCCAGCTCACTCTTACTTTGAAAGCCAGATCCCAGCAATTCTGGGACTCTTCTAAATTGGATAATCAGCAAGAGATTCCTTGATATTGGGTACTTTTAGCTACATCTAGGAAATAAAAATAGCTAACTCAAGAATCTCTTATGGAATTTGTTCATAGCTTATTTTATCACTTATTCACAAATATTTCTTGAGTGTCATCTATGGAGGCACTACTTTAGGCCCTTAGGTCAAAGATCCTTGTCCTCGTGCCTTTGAGAATCTTATATTCTAATCTGCAGAGACAGACAATAGATGATACACACTACAAATGAGTAAATAACATAGTGTATTAAAATGGTAAGTGCTGTGAGAAAAAGAAAAAGTAGAATATGGTAAGAGGGATAAAGTAGACCAGGATGGGATGGTTCAAAGTGGGGTTGGGATTGCACCAAGATTTTTGTATTGAGTATTAAGTACCTTGAAGGATGGTGTGGCCATCAAATGACACTAGGAATATGGAAGGAAGAGCAGGTTGCAGAGGGGAGGGTCATGGGGCATGTGGGCTGAAGTTTGGAGATTTGGGGCTTAGTTTGGGATACGCCAAGAATGAGATCTCTATTAGAAATGAGCGTCTGATGATACACTTGATTCTACATTATATTAAGATGCAGTGGGAGACTGATTTTTGTCATACTCATTCAGAGGTCGAGGGGGAAATTGGAAACGTCTGAAGAAAAACAAAGATACAGATGTCCTACTGAACCATTAGCCTTCTAAGGAAGAGCTTAAGTTTTGATATAAACGAAGTTAAAATCTTTCTGTCTCGTCAAGACATGTCCATATAAGAATGGTTGTATTTTACTTTCAGAGATGTAATAAACTTCATAGGAAATAGACACTTGGATCTTAAAAGAGAATGACATAAATTATAAGCCACATGGAGAGGTTTCACAAAGGGAAGAAATGAACTTCCTTGGGGATAGGGAACTCTGAAACAAGCTACTTTTCCTTCTCTTGTTGCCCAAATTCCCATTGCCCTGAGACCCAGATTCTGAAAGAAAGAAGCTGTAACTAAAGGATGTTGGCAGTGGACAGTGACATCTCCTGCTACAGAACAGATGGCATTGAACTTAGTTGGAGAAAGTTGTTAAATGCTTCATAAGAATCTCTGATTTTATGAAACCCACATAATATCTAGAAAAAAAATGGTTATGTAATATTTTAACTAAATGTTTTTAATTTTCCTAATTGACTATATATTGACACTTAAAAAAATGATCTCCCAGTAAGCTGAGTTGGAGACTTTCAAGTAGTGAAGGAGTAAGGAGTTGCAGCTCCCACTGAATCCACTACACCTTTGTTTAGCTAGAGCATCTCTTCCTTTGTGTCACTTTCGGAACTTCCCAACTTGTATCTCATTCATCTCCATCTCAGTCTTTGTCCCAAACCAAGTATCTGAAGGTCACACAACACAAAATAATCCTCTCACATCATCTCTGGATTTTATGCTTCTAAAGTCCTAGATCCATATTAAGCAGGTTATAAAATCACAATGGGTGTGTGTGTATATATATATTTTGATACATACCCATTACAGATCCTTAGCATCCTTATCTAGAGGCATTAGTAGAGATTCAGCAAAAGTTGCCTATCTATTGATTGTCCCCCAGTGTGTCTGAAATTCAGCTTAAATATTGAGACAACATTTGAGATCATTTAATCCCCATTTCACTTTTCTCCACAGGACAATGACCAAAATGTTGAAGGTGATGGAAGAGATTAATTTTAAAGTATTTTAAAAACTATTTCTGTCTGTTCCTCAATAATCATAAATGTATTTTTAAAAGATTAAAAAATGTAATTAGAAGAGAAAATTCCATTTCCTTCATATCTATTGCAGAACTGAATCAAATTACTTGGATTTGGTCAAGATTTCTGCTTGATTAGCATTTTATGATTCATTTAAAGCATCATGTGAATTGTAGAGCATTGCTGAGCCAAGCCAGATTTGATCTGTGAGCACTTTATTAAATCTGACAAACCCTAATTTGGTTTGTTTTCATTTCTGTAGTGTTTAACTAATGCAAAAAAACAAATTACATGTAAATGATGATTAAAAATTTGTTATCAAAAGAGGTACCATTACGTTGCTTTAAGCCTGTTTATTGGAGTATAATCCTATTCTCTAGCTTTTAAGGAAAAGAGGCAAATATCTCAGTTAATCACTGCTTCATTGCTAGTACCCCAGAACAAGCACAGTTAAGTGTTCAAAGTTCCAAAGTAATTGGCAAGGACTTAGAAGAACCAGGACATATAAATTTGCGCTAACAACTTAAGCTAATTGGCAAAATGGAAATAAATACAAGAATGTAGTGATTATCTGGCACTGAAATAAAAAGAACGGCTGACGGTGAGCGCAAGCCAAGAACACAAGTTCAACTAAACCTGTGATAGTTGCAAGACACCTTAATTGGGATTTCGAATGAAATAGTGTGCTCAGAGCACCTCTGTTTGATCACTGTGCACGTACCTGAGAGGGAAATGTCTATACCGACAAAGGGCCACAGTAAGTAACAGCTCTTTATGTCTACACTTTCTCTACAATATACACTAGTAAAGCAGAGGAATCTCTTTGTGAATGCAGAAAAATGCCTCAAAACATTATTTGTCATACAAATTGGAAAAACTGTCTCTATGGCATTGAAAAAGCCCCCAAACGCAGCACATTCCCTGAGTGATGTGCGTTATAGGGAGATGTTTCCACCTGGGTGGCATAAGCCAACCAAAGGAAAGAAAACCCTAGATCACTGGTGCTCCTCTAAACATCACCTGTTATTATTATTCTGTTCTTAGCTTGATTGTCTGAAGTCCTTGAACAGAGCATATACTCTCCAGAGCACAGCTAAGGGAGGGGGATTTTTTTTCTACCTTGCAAAGTTCAACCGCAGCAAATCGTTAAAAAAAAAAAAAAAAATACTGGTTGAAGCCTTTGAGGTGGAGTCCAGCCATAAAATGAAACAGATGCTTTGCAGTGAGGGAAGGACAGTGTGGTGAGGCAATACACTTTTACAGGGCAAACACGGCATCAGGATGGTAGGTGCAGCCGGCTTCTTTGACAGTAGCTTTATGGTACTATTATACACGTGGCAAACAGGAGCAGGGAATTCATACACAATGCCAGTATCTTAACTTTATATTTTCCTTATTGAAATACACATCAGTTTTATACTTTATTCCTCACCTCCATCCCATCCTCAACCACTTTACTTCTCTCCAATCCTGAGGATGTGCTGGAGCTGACCAGTAGCAGAGACAGTGGTGGCTGTGACATTCTCAGGACCGGTCCCCATTCTACCTTTCCAGACTCATCTTCTACTCTTTACCCACTGTGCTTCCACAGTTTCTATGTTCCCATCGCAGCAAGCAGTTCCCCACTCCTGGATCCTCTGCATGCTCTGATGACATCTTCTCTATCCCAAGAACATCCCTGACTGGCTACCATCCACCCACCCTAGACCCAGCTCAGTTGTGGACTCCTATGTGAAGTTCTCCCAATTTCTCCTAAAAGGGAGGGGTTCAGAGTCAGAGATATGCTTGAAAAAGCCAGTTCTGCCACTTACTATGGGTATATCTCCTGCTCATGTGATGAATCCTGTTTTCTCATTTGTGAAACAAGCATATTAACAGGTGTCTTCCCTGGCAGTCCAGTGGTTAAGACTTCACCTTCCAATGCAGGGGCTGCAGGCTCAGTCCTTGATTGAGGAGCTGAGATCCCACATGCCTAGTGGCCGAAAAACCAAAACAGAAGCAATATTGTAACAAATTCAATAAACACTTTAAAATTGGTGCACATCAAAAAAAATCTTTAAAAACAAAAACATGTGTCTATCACTGTCAGCTGCCTCTCAGGGTTATTATCAAAATTAAATCTTTAGCACAGTGCCTGGCGCAAAGTATCCATCAGTGGTTGCTGTAATTATTATCACCTGTTCTGCCAGAACACTTTGTCATGATTCTATAACGCTGTTTATCAGATCATATAATAATTGTTTGCTTGTCAATCTCCTAACTAAAAAAGCTCTGCTCAGCTCTGTGCCTCCAATAACCAGAAGGAGCCTGACACCTAATATCTAATAAATACATGTGTGCTTAATTAATATCCATCATCAATGCTCTTTATGATAGTGTTTTAAAGGGTTCTTAACGAAAGCTTTCACATACGGCTTTTTCTTATCCACAGCTCTATGGATGAAATGCAAATAGAAGAATACAGCTCGATAGTACAGTCGTTCAGAAACCAGTGGTAGCAGGCATTTCTGGAAGTAGAGGAGAAGGCAGATCGGAAGATAGGAAAGTACGAGAGAGTCTGCCTCGGGGAAACTGGGTCCCACTGAATGTTGAGTCCCTTGGCCAGGGCATGTGGTGGAGTTTGCATGGAAGAGGAAGTCACAGTCAAAAATTACAAACAGGGCTTCCCTGGTGGCGCAGTGGTTGAGAGTCTGCCTGCCGATGCAGGGGACACGGGTTCGTGCCCAGGTCCGGGAAGATCCCACATGCCGCAGAGCGGCTGCGCCCGTGAGCCATGGCCGCTGAGCCTGCGTGTCCGGAGCCTGTGCTCCGCAACGGGAGAGGCCACAACGGTGAGAGGCCCACGTACCGCAAAAAAAAAAAAAAATTACAAACAGAAGGGAACAAACCATCACAGAAAAGAATCTCAACAAACAGCATAATTTGCAACCTAAGAGTTACATGTAAAAAGCAACCTGAGTGGTTTTCAATGTTAAAAGTAACAAAGACAAGACAGGCAGATTTGAAAAACAATTAAACAAAAATATTAAATAATTCGTTCAATGAAAACCTTAAATGGATGGATTAAAGAACAGGTAGGGAAAGAATAAGTGCACTGGAAGAGAGATGTAAGAAAGAAGATAGCCTAAACTATATCTGGAATCCCTGGGCTTAAAAATCATTGTGTAAGTTCAATAGTTAGGAAGGCAGCTGGATACACAGATACTGAAAGTAAATTAAATGTGTACTAAATTCTTCAGTCAGATTAACTGTTTTCTAATACCATGTAACACTATGTATTCAACAGCTATCAAGTTATTTATTGTATCTTGGATGGCACTATATGAATTGATGCTCGTGACTAATATTTATATGAAATAGTTGTCCATGTTTCGCCTAATATTAAAAATAATGAACTTTCATAGTGGTGAATAATGATTCCAGAATTACTTCAGAATCTAGGGAGGATACGTAGTTAAGTCAGATTCTCCCCTCAAAAATACACTGAACAACACTTGGAAACTTTAGTCAGCCATACAGGTAATCTCTAACTTTGTAATTTATGGTTTAAATTGTGAATAAAACATGATTAGACATAAACCCAACCTTTCATACTAGAGCAGTTTTCAAACCTACATGTTAAAGGAAGGATTTTCGTGTATCTTCTTAGACATACAACCAATAAAATGTGGGAGTAATCATAAAGTGACACCTATGATTTTCTTCACTGGTGAGCAGAAGGTAGGCAACCTAAGAGCAGTGATTTTGTCTTTCAGTCTAGGAGGTAGAGGTTCTCCAGTAATTTCCCGGTTGCAGCCCCAGGCTGCACATACAGCCTGTGGGATAGTGGTGCCGCTTATAGAACTAAAAGAAGCTGACAGCAGATCCAGGAGGAGTACCCGTTTCAGGAGCAATTTGTCAGGAACACAGGATGAACCAAATCGCCAACACGGCCAACACAGGGACAGAAAGATCCATCTCAAAGTTAAAAATGAAGGAAGGTATGATTCCAGTTCTTTATCCAGAGATATCATATGAATGTGAAGTTAGAACACAGACATTTGATATCATCTACCAAGAACTGTGGGAAAGGCTCTACTTCCCAGAAACTACTGGGAAAGGCTCTCAAGACCTAATCGGATGAAATAGTAACTCCTTGCCTCTAGGTAGTGTGATGACAATTAGGGTTCCACTTTAAATTCCTTCTCAGACTTCCCTGTGAGTAGGTGGGGCTTGTTAGTTGTCAACATTTTACAGGGAAAGAAGCTAAGAAAGCTCGTGGTTAAGAGACTTGCCTCAAGCTGCCCCATGAGTAGATCTAACAGCTTCTTTTCATTTCACCGTTAATGTGGTTGTTTTGAAATAGCCCTTCTCTTAGGGAGGACTGGAGGCAGAGAAGGAAAACACAAGAGAGTTTTAGAGAGAGTTCTTGAAGAATTAAGAATAGTTTTACTCCCTTCCCGCCAGCCTTTGCCATCTATCTGGCTGCTCAGTCTTGACCTCTCCTTCTCCCCCACTTCCAATCTAGCACCAAAGCTTGGCAAGTCTGCCTCCTTAAATGCTTCTCAATCCTCATTTCCATGCCGCCCCCAACCACCATCAGAGCTAGACCTCCAATATCTCTTGCCTTGATTACAGGCATCCTAGCCCACAGACTTGCCTGCTTTAATCTGTTCCTTGTCCTTCAGTGACAGTAATTTTTTTTAAACTAAGTCCGATCAGGACTCTGCCATGTCCCCTTCATTGATTTTCAGTGACCTCAGCATAAAATATAGTCCAACTCCTGACATGGTTTATTAAGATCTTTCTGACCTGGCCCCCCAGCTTATCTGTATAGTCTCATCCTGCATCACTTGCCCCTCACTCACCATACCCCCATCCTGCCAAATCATTCTGTTCCTCCAACCCGCCATGCTCGTTCATCCTCTGAGCCATGTTCATGCAGTGTCTGCTACCGTGAACACCCTCCCTTCTCTCACCACTTATATTAGCCAACTCCTATTCACACTTCAAATCCCTTAGCTGTCATTTTTCTCCCAGAAATCTTGTAAATTGTGTTTGCTCTCACTTTCCTGCATTCCCTACATGACGGCAAATACTAGGAGGGCAGGGTACCTGACTTAATTACCACTGAATCCCCAGTGTCTTGCAGTGCCCGTGAAATTAAATATTTCTTCTTTACATTGTTTTTAAGCTTCTTTGGAATATAAAATAGTTACAAAAACATGTCCAAATCATAGCTTAAAAGCTCAATAAACTATCACAAATCAAACACACCGAGATTAAGAGATAGAACATGACTTACCCCCCAGAAGGCCCCCATTGTGCCCCTTCCGGTGAATACATCCTGGTGGGTGATTATAATCCTGGATTATAAGAGCATAGATTAATTTTGTGTTTGCTTTTACTTTACATAAATCATACAGTACATTTGCTTTTGTGTCTGATTCTTCTGTTCAACATTATGTTAGGAAGAATCATCCATATCGTTGCATATGGTTATAGATCATTCTCATCACGGTAGTGCCTGCATCCAATAAACATTTGTAAATGAAGATAATGAGTGAAACAATGATCACTAACATCCAGAAGAGGAAGTAAATCTCCACATGTCATGGAATGAAGGAAATGGACCAACCTTTGTCTTCAACCTGAGTCTCCAAAGGTTACAGGAAATATAACATATGGTCCATTGATATGTGTCCCAGCACCCTTCCCCATGTCATAACAGCAAATGGAAACATCGGCAGCAATAGGATCAATCATTCCTTTTCTGTGGTTTTATTTTTAAGGTACGTCACCTCCATAATCAAAGCCAGGTGCAAAGGGCATCATTTGAATTATAAGACAGTGTCTAGAACACAACCTTCCTGGAGGTTACAAGCAGGCAATACAGATGTTAAATACTGGGTGACTTCCTCTTTTTCGTGTTTACAGTTTCCTTTTTCATAGGCCAAATGGTCTGTGTGATCTGTCAGGAATGAGGGGTGTACAAGTAAAGGAAGCAGCAAATTGGAAAGTGATGGAAGAGGGCACAGTGCTGGGAGAGAGGGGGGTGTGTGAGAGCCTCAGGTGGGGAGCCCAGAAGTAGTGCCACGGTTCTCAACTCTGACTACAAGTGAAAATTCCTTGGAGAAAATACTGATGGCTGGGCTCCATCCCAAGCCAATTATTTCAGGATCATTAGGGGTGCAGCTTTGACATCAGTATTTTTTCAAGGCTTCCCAGGTAGATCTTACAGGCAACCAGGTTTGAGAACCACTGTTTTAAAACAGGTACCGGAGTGAGACAATAAACAGACACACCTGAAGTTGTTCTCAAACTTTATTATGGGGGAATTTCACCTGGAGAGCTTGTTTAAATTGTGGATTCTCTCAGACCCACCCTGCACCTCCCCCAGAAGATCAGATTCAGTTGGTCTGGATGAGCCCTAAGAATCTACATTTGTAACAAGCCCCCAGTGATCTGGAAGCAGTAGAAACTCTGGGGAAGAGATGGCGGATGAAGAGCTGCCGAGGTGGAATTATGACCGTGAGGATAACTCTTCCTAACCTTGGTCCAGAGTGAGTACACTAAAACGCAGTCCTGAAAGAAGTAACAATTTTTTTTTCTTAAAATGAAATTTGGTATAGGATAACAGAAAGTATGACTACTTATTAAAATTTTGTTTGCCCTTAACTTTAAATATTTCTGAAAGTACTTGAATATTACTGAATGGGCACCAGTTAACCTCTCCACCTTCCTTTACTTTACACAGAAGCAAACCTACCATGCTAGTCTGAAGAGGACACTCTATTTAAATTGGCTCTATAATGCATGATTTTCTAAAATGGAGAGCTCTATCATCCTGAGTGTGCTTTGATATGATGATTATCTGATAATTAATAAGCATCCTTTAAAATTAACACCATACAGCTTTTAAGAAAGCCAGTGCATAGAAAGACTTTATTTGAATGACCAAATGGGGAAGATGAATTAAATGGTCTCTGAGGTTTCTTTCATTATAAGAGATGAAAAATTCAGGTTGAGAGTATCAGTTTTTATCCCCCTAAACACCTGCTAGATCATCTTTGTTATTGTCGTCTGCTTCCACATTCAAAGAGATTGCAATGTACAAAATACCACAGAAAGCAATTGTTGCACAAGATATCATTCAACAAAATGTAAGTGAAGGGCACATCCTTGAGCATGCTCAGAAAGCCCCAGGCAGCCGAATCAGGGCCTGTGGATGAATTAGATTGCCCACAACTGTGTGACCTTCAGCACGCAGCTCAGCCTTCCTGGACCATAGTTTTCTTGCTTATAAAAGGAAGCTGCTGATAATAGCTCTGTTTACTGAGCTCCTGTGTGTTAGGATTTTCATGCGTACCTTTATACAATAACTCTATGAAATAGTATCCCATTGTACAATAAGGAAATTGAAACTCCAAGAGATTAGGTAACTGACCCAAGGTCACGCTCCTAAATGGCAGGACAAGAAACCAATTTTACTATCCTTGAAGTTCCTGGAGTTGAGGGCCCATGTCGTGCTCGCCATTGAGTCACGTGGTCCTAGCACAGTGCTTGGCACATAATGGGAGTTCAGTAAACATTTCTTAAGTCCCTGAATTAACATGGCTCTTAAAACCATGTTCTTTATCCTCCTAATTATTGTATTATATATGCATCAAAAAGTGGGTGCTGGGATTAATATCCCAAAATAAATTTTTGGACCCAAGTTTAGAAATATTTGAAAAGCTCAGAATTTTGTTTCCAGGGAATTAAAAGGAGGGACTACAAAGTTGTTCGGTGGCAGTTTGCCATGGTAACCAGAAAATAAGATAGGGCAAGAGTCTTGGTGTACTCCCCACCTTCTTACTTTTGTGATTTTAAGGCCAGTTAGCTAATCTCAGTTTTCTCATCTGTGAGAGCCAATGTGAATCCAATGATCTCTGTGCTCCATTCAAATACAGGCTTCTATTGTACACACATTTTTAAATAAAAAGGCAGTCCACCACCCCAATTTTAAATATCACCCAACATTCACTCACCTAGGGGAAAATCCAACTGTCTAATTTGCACAGGAGTATCTGTAAATAGGGGACAATTGGCTCTTTTGCAGATCATATTTACCCAAGAATCTGCAGTCCTTCTCCACTCTATTTATCTTTAGTCTATAGATAGTCTCTTTTTCAGATGACAAGGAGGGGAAAATCTAATATTATATTCAGAATGAGCAAAAATATTTCCATTTCACTCAACAGTCCTTGAGTTTTCTCTTACCAAGATCAGCCCACAAAGCATTTAGAAACTATAGAAAACTCTATGCAAATAAAAGTTTTGTTAAACAGACAGCATATTCAAGAATTGGGGAGGGCCAGTGAGTCAAAAATTATTCTAGATTTAGAATCTTACACTTAACAATTATGGTCATGGGGTAGCTGCACAATAATTCTTAGCCCAGTCAGATAATAGAAATGGGAATCTGGAAATGCCTACAAATTACCCAGGAGAGGGAATAGAAAACCTACCTTAGGTCCCATGTAATTCCTTTGCAATCTGACTTCACAAGGCACCAGTTACTTCTCTATCATCTGTTCCAACAGCCTGTTCTTTTTCATTCCACTTCTCTCTCACTTGTTCATTTAATCTGCATTATATTCTTATCATGTGCATGAGGTGGTGAAGATCAAAGAAGTAGTAGAAAAATGGAGGGAGGCCCACAGACAAAAACTCAAGTGCCATAAATGAACACTGGTTCTAAACACTCAGACTTTGGATGCAAACAGACCTGAGTTTTAATCCCAGCTCTACTGGCCGTGTAAACTCAAACAGTTTATTTCACCTTTCTGAGTTTAGTTTCCTTATCTGCAATCAATCAATAAATAGTGATGTTGATGATATTTACTTCATAAACCTGCTCTAATCACTTAAATAGGTAATATGTGTAAAGAAGTTCATGGTGCCAATTATTTTTCTGATCCCCCCAAAACAGTAGCTGTACAGGATGAGCAGAGATGAGGGAGCAATTAATTTTAACCAGGTTTCCTAAATGTTTAACAGGCTCACTGCCATCTGTACCAAAGAACATTCCTTTGTTCTTAAAACTTACTTAGTCTTGGGCTTCCCTGGTGGCGCAGTGGTTGAGAGTCCGCCTACCGATGCAGGGGATACCGGTTCGTGCCCCGGTCCGGGAGGATCCCGCATGCCGCAGAGCGGCTGGGCCCGTGAGCCATGGCCGCTGGGCCTGCGCGTCCGGAGCCTGTGCTCCGCAACGGGAGGGGCCGCAGCAGTGAGAGGCCCGCGTACCGCAAAAAAAAAAAAAAAAAAAAAAAAAAAAAAAAAAAACTTACTTAGTCTTGTTGGTATTAGTAGCCTGATTCAGTGTTCATCTCAAGATCTTGTTACAAAACTCTCTGGTCCTTCACTGACTCCTTTCTCTCTTTCCCTCCCCAAGTTCTAGTCCTTGAGTCCTGAATCTCCCATTTGAACATATTCCCTCTCATGGGTCAACTGCCACATCTGTGCTTCTGACACCTGCATCCCCACCTTCAGAGTTGAGTGGACCTCCAAACTGAAAGGGCAGAGGACACAGCAGAAAAAGTCAGACACAGCAGGGCTATAACATGCTCCAGAGACCACAGTGCTGGGGATCAAAGGGGAACTTCTGAGCTCATCTCAAACACAAGAGCTCTTTGCTAAGGTCCACCTCTCATGTCAACCTCCCTGGACTGGGGGAAACACTGATGTGCAAATTTCCTAAAGCACTGCTTTTATTAGTTTTCTTTCCCACTTCAAGGTCTCCTATTACCTTCTGCTTCAAATATAAGTTTCTCAGCAAGGACGCCTTCTCTGTACTCAGCTGTACACTGACCACCTCTCCCCAAAGCTACTTTCATCAAACCATCTCCTTGCTGACAAATTTGGCAGCCTGTTGATTTCAAAGTTATCATAGATGGAAAAGTGCCTAGCGCTTTGCCAGACACATAGACTGTTCAATAGCAACTCGTGTTTTTAGATACCACAGGGAACAGTTCTGTGGGTTGCATGATCATGGACATGTGTGTGGGTCTGGTTTTGCCATTTCCATGTGGTGACTCCACATGTTTGATGTTTCCTTGCCACGGAGGCCCCAGGAGATGGAGCCCTCTTTGCTTTCCCCTTTACAGGGAAGACTTCTAACTTGCCTCTGCACAGTCCCCAAAATTTCTAGACACAGGGGAGAACTGTCAGAGCCAGAGGGGAAAACAGCTGTAGCTATATTGCGGGTCTAGATACAGGATATTTATAGAGTGTTATATACTGCCTCAATGGAAACTTGTGAGAAGAACAAGCAATGCTCTAAACAGCAACTTGCTTCTTTCTGTAGAACAGAGAGAGTATGTTTTTTATTACTCAGTTAAATCTGGACCTTTTGGTTGGAAAGACAGTGAGATTTATGCTTCCCTAAGAGTTACAGCTTCTCAAACTGCACATCTGAAGACTCAACTGACATTCACAGAGAGGGCAAATTCATGCTTTCATTCATTCAACAAATATTTCTTGAGAGCATGGTATGGTCACAGCCCTGTGCTATATCCTTTATGGGGAAAAACACTCAGGAAACCTCTAAGCTATTAAAGAACACTAGACAAGTATGCAAATTATGCAAAGAATCACATTCTGGTAAAATATAAAGAGAAAAGTATATGTGCTATAAGGATTGAAGAAATCAGGAGACTGAATGTGTTTGGAGAGATCCCAATATCTTTACGAATATCCTGTTATTTGAACTGGAAGAGTAGGTAAGATTTTTGACAGGTAGAGATGAGGAGGGAGTTTTACAGTCAGAATGGCATGAATAGCGAAGGACATGGGGGTCTATGTGGGGCACAGTGAATAGCCTAGTCTGACTAGTGTGTACAATATGTTTGCAGAAGTAAAATATGACAGGGTTAAAAAGAGAGGCAAAGGTCTGGACATGAATTCCCTTAATTTCCAAGTTAAGGCATTTGGTTTTAGTTTAAAAGCAAATGCCAATCCACTGAAGCATTTTTGAACAGCCATGATCTGTGCTGTGCTTTCTGAAGCTAAATTCCCAGATGACCTTAAAGGCTTTGTCTATGAGTTGGTCAAGGTCCTTACTATTGTTTGCTGGAAATATTGGCATAGTAACCAGTCTTCCATCCAAAACTAACTACCTGGGAGTATTCACAAGCAATTATATGGTTATTGTGTGATATCTCTATTCTGAGCTACCAAATTCTGTTTTGATCTGGTCATCACCTAATTTTCTCTCCTATTATATGGTGATATAATATTACAATATGATATTGTTGATGACACGACCATATCTCACTGATCTGTGTGTCACTGCTGATCGGCGTAATGTTCACACATGGCAGGTTTGTCATAACCTTGTACTGTATTCGTGGAGTGAATGAATGAGAGTGTGCAGGCAGGAATGCCATTCAGCCGATTATTGGAGTGAACCAAGTGACACTGAGGCTTGAACTGAGGTTGCAGCATTGGGAATGGACATGAAAGAGGTTGCAAAAATAGGTTAAGTCCTGGAACGTTTTCCAAAATAACCAAAAAGCACTATCTTGTTCCTCTTTTGTGAGTTACAGACCACTGTAGTAAATAATGATCTAGGCTGATTCGTCTACATATCCAACAAAGAAAGCATGGATCTGGACAGTGCTCATAGAAAATACAGGAAATATCTTTTGTTCTCCTGTCTTATGTGTGGATGTGTAGGTGCACACCGCAACACACAAGCAAATGCACACACACACACACACATACCATCCTTGATTTCTGGTTTTATTACCAATTAAGAAATAAAATACAAGAATAACAGTGACCAAAAAAAGCAATGGGAACCAAAAGAAGCAAATACATAAGTTTTTAAAAACAGGTAAGTCCTTAAGAAATAGTTACGATTAGCAACATGTCTTACCTATAGTCATGATTCAGCCACTGATCTAACCTTTGTTTACCAGAGAAGAAAAAGATTGGGTTATCATCAATAGCAGGGAAAAAATGCTATTAAAATGGCTAAAATCCGAAACACTGAAATGCTGGCAAGGATGTAGAGCCAGAGGAGCTCTCAGTCATCACTGGTGGGAGTGCAAAATGGACAGCAACTTAGGAAGACAGCCCGACAGTTTCTTACAAAACTAAACATAGTCTTACCACATGATCCAGTGATTGGATACCCAAGTGAGTCGAAAATTTACATCCACACAAAAGCCTGCACACAAATGTTTATAACAGCTTTATTTTATAAGTGCCCAAACTTGAAAGCAACCAAGATGTCTTTCAATATGCAAACAGATAAACTGTGGTATATCCATATAAGGGGATGTTATTCAGCAATAAAAAAATTTAGCTATCAAGCTACGAAAATATATGGAGGAAACTTAAATGCATATTACTAAGTAAAAGAAGCCAATCTGAAAAGGCTGTACAATTCCAACTATATGACACTCTGAAAAGGCAAATTATAAAGATAGTAAAAGACCAGGAGCTGCCAGGAGGAGGGAGAATGGAGGAAGGAGTGAAGGATAAATAGGTAGAACAGAGAGGAATTTTTTTTTTTTTTTTTTTTTTTTTTTTTTTTTGCGGTACGCAGGCCTCTCACTGTTGTGGCCTCTCCCGTTGCGGAGCACAGGCTCCGGACGCGCAGGCTCAGCGGCCATGGCTCACGGGTCCAGCCCCTCTGTGGCATGTGGGATCTTCCCAGACCGGGGCACGAACCCGTGTCCCCTGCATCGGCAGGCAGACTCTCAACCACTGCGCCACCAGGGAAGCCCCAGAGAGGATTTTTAAAGCAGCAAAACTGTTCTCTATGATACTATATTTGTGGATACATATCATTATGTATTTATCAAAACACATAGAATGTGTAATACCAGGGTGAACCCTAATGTTAACTATGGACTTTAGTTAATAATAATGTATCACTACTTGTTCACAGTCTCATCAAATGTACCACATTAATGCAAACTGTTAATAACAGAGACCTGATACCTGGGAGTGGGAGGGAATATATAAGGAATTCTGTACTGTCTGCCTAGTTTTTCTGTAAACTTAAAACTGCTCTAAAAAATAGTCAATTATTAATATGAAAATACATAGTATAGAATTTCTATATATAGTTTACGTATTTCTATACATTGTATAGAAAATTACATAGTATGGAATTAGCTCCATTCTATCATAACACACTTTGTCCAAACACTGTCTTAACTGATAGCAATCTATCAACCTGTATCAATCTTGGTCCAAACAGGAAAACAGAAACTGCTGTTAAGTATTTAAAGCCAAAGGGATTTAATAACAAGGACTGGTTACACAGGTGAGGTGGGAGATGAGAATCAGAGGAGGTGCAGACAGTGAGATCAACTTGATTTGTAATAGCAGGAAACAACTTCTACCCCTAAGCTGAAAAGGCAAAGGGCGGGAGACCTTATGACAGCCAGGGGCTGGAGGAGAGAGGAAGCTGGGACCATGATGGCCCGTGGGAGCTGGGGCCACATAGGAGGCACTGACACCAACAAAAATGGTATCTGAAGTGAACTAATCTAGTTTTTAAAATGCTTTGACATTGAAAGTACATTAGCAAAAAAAATAGCAGTAGTCATTTACCAGAAATATTGTCACTTCTGCCCAGTTCCCATGCCTCTTCTTATACCGTGCTCCTTGCCAACCCCCAGCTCTAGGAAGGATGACTCGATTACGTGATACCTGAGCCAATCAGATTCTTCTGGGAAATGACAGCCAGAGACACTAGCTGAAGACATTACATCCATAGTGACAAGATGAGGGGAAAAGAGGGAAAAATCTGACTTTCTAGCTCCCAGTGAAAGGTCATGAGACAACCCCTTTATTCATGCTGGCTTGAGTGAGCTTGTTTTTGCTAATATCATCCCTAAGATAGTCAGCTATAAAAAGTAATATTTCAAAATTTCAGATTGAAGCATTTCTTTATGATTCTTGTGATAACGTATATGAGATACATGAATGGGACATTTTATCATGACTTAGTATTGATTAGGCCCTCGAAACTCAGCAGAGGACCCATGGTACATATCTGTACCAGATTCAGATTAGTGGCGTCATCAAAACACGAGCTCAGGAGAACATAATGCGGTAAAAGTTAAGCTTACCAGCTGTCACACAACCAAAGGAAAACATTTTCTAAGCCAGTTGTAAGAGAAAACACAGGTGCAAGGAAGATGTCCAGGCTGCAGGAGGAAACGTAGAAGACATGCAAAGGCAACTTTTTAAAAATATTGACTGAAAGTCCTCCATCAGTCTTTTTCCCATACACTAGGTCTTAAAGAGGGCTATCGATTTATAATAAATTCTTTCAACAGCAGCTTTTTATACTCCACATTTTTCTATTTTACTCCCTTGAAATGTTTTTCTCCTTTGTCTACAAAGAAATTCTGGAGTTGAGGAGGAATAACTCAGCCCTTGGCACCTATCACGTGGTGTCGGTGGGGAGCTGTACAGAAATACACACTTGCATGTGTGTAAAGCAGTATGCGCTCAGGAACGCCAGGCATATTGACTAAATTCATGAAAGGATTTTCATTTGATTCTATTTGAGGATATATAATAATATGACCTGACTTCTTTGTATACTTTTTAAAATATTAAATTCTTCATGGCTATAAAACCGTAAGAAAGCCTATATTTTGTAAAGATTCAATAGAACTCGTTGGAAAGAGAAACTTGGCACAATGATGTGATGGAAGTTCAGATTTCTCTCGCAGCAAGTGGTACTCTATATATATTGCAGCAAGGTATGCTGTATTTTGCTTCAGAAACACCCACAGTTAAAATGTCAGTCATCCCAATGCTACTCTTCAGTAGGTCTGAGAGGAGCCTGGGTCGAACTAAGGCTTAGCATATCTTCCGGTTGTAGGCTAATTAATAGTGGCTGTTAAATGAGGAAATTCTACAGAATCATCAGAAATATCAGCTGCTGCAAAAATAAAAGTTGAATACTGTAAGACAAACAATAACCTCACCTTCTTATCCAGATGGTTTGAGGTAACTTATCCCCTCCAGAGTGCTGTTTACAAACTGCAAAACTTATGCTTAGGTTGAGGGACCTGGAGACGTTCTGGTTGCTAGTTTTTAAGTTTTTGGCTGTGAGGCATGTGGGATCTCAGTTCCCCCACCAGGGATGAACCTGAGGCCCCTGCAGTGGAAGCGGGGAGTCTTAACCACTGGACCACCAGGAAATTCCCTGGTTGCTTGTTTTATGAATGAGGGAATACAGTTCCAGAGACTTTGAAATGAACAAGTGTTTTGAGTATCAAACGGAACGTAATATATCCCAGAGCTGAACTTCTTCAAATAGGCACAAGTCTGTTTTCATCCAAAGAAAAGAATGTTCTTTATATGAAGTGAAAATTAGCCATAGACCCTTGACCTCTTGTCAAATTGAAGATCTGTTTGAAATGAGCATCAATTTAATAGAGAAAATCTCCTTTATATCCCTCTGTTACATAGAAATTCCTATAAGAACACTTGTAAAAAGAAGTACTATTCTTTTAAGAACTGTATTGCTTTAATCAATCAGATTGCATATTTGTCACTTTTTTTTTGTTGTTGTTAACAGAAAAAAACACCACCCAAATAGAGTTGTTCTTTCTAGAAGATCTTCATATAGCAGTTTTTGAATTAAAGCCTCCTTCTTACACTATCTGGATTACATTTTTACATGAAGCTATTTTTAATAGAGTATAGTAGTCTATAGTCTGTCAGGTAGTTAAATCATCTTTCAACAGATATCATTTTAAAAATCATAATTTTGTACACATTATCTCATCAGATTCTCACCAAAAAAAAAAAAAAAAACCCTTTGGGGTAGGATAGTATTTTAATATTTATAGTTGCAGATGAGCCAAGTGAAATTTCACGAAGCTGAAGTAACAGACCAAGAGACCCTCGGAAATCCCGACCCACATCAGGATCACTTGGTGAGGGAGAGACATAAAAAATTCAGATTCTTAGGCACTGCCCCCAATGGTTCTGAACCAGAATCTTTGGGAGCTGAGCCCAGGAGCCACTGAGATAATCTGACCATATCAGTTTTCTGAGTTCTAGGGCTCTGCAGAGGCGGTTCAGGGACTGTTATAGGAGTGAAGAGAAAGCTTAGTGAGCATCCCCACTTAGCTTTAAATCTTGTATACATTAGGTTTCTGTTTACAATTTCATTTGAAGCAAAAGTGGGGTGCGTGTTCCACTGTTTAAAAGAAAAGCACCTGCATTTTTCAGATGGAGAATTCAGTCCCGTAAGGGCCCAAGGTCAAACAGCTCATGAGGACAAATCCAGGTTCTGATGCTTTGATGCTTGTTCCAGGGATTTTTTCCATTACACCACAGTGAATCTTCCTGCTGTAGAAATGTGCTCCAGCCAGAGCCTGTGCTGTTGCAGATTTACAAATACCAGATGCATTCACATAAATACAAAATCAACACTTTAATGGAGCTTTTTCAAACCAGACTATTATGGTTTTCACATGAACCACTTGGTTAATCAGGCAAGCTGCAGGAACTTGAAAGCAAATAGAGTGGGACTTGATGGTCTGGATCCCTGACCTCCAGCCCTCCATCCATAGATTCCCCTGCTCCAGAGGGAGCTTGGCCTCCTGCTGTATCTTTCTACTTGTCCTACTTCTCCTGAAGTTTTGGGCCTTTGAAGGCACAGAGTGATGGATGCAGACCTCCTTTTTTTTAAAAAAAAATTTTTATTGAAATATAGTTGATTTATAATATTGTGTTAGTTTCAGGTATACAGCACGGTGGTTCAATTATATATATTTCTTTTCAGATTCTTTTCCCTTATAGATTATTCAAATATTGAGCATAGTTCCCTGCGCTATACAGTACGTCTTGTTGTTTATTTTATATATAGTAGTATGTATTTGGTGTTTTGTGGGGGTTTGTTTTGTTTTGTTTTTAATTAATTTTTATTGGAGTATGGTTGCTACACAATGTTGTGTTAGCCTCCACTGCACAACAAAATGTATCAGCCATACACATACAGACATCCCCTCCCTTTTGGATTTCCCTCCCATTTAGGTTACCACAGTGCACTAGATGAGTTCCCTGTGCTATGCAGCATGTTCCCATCAGTTGTCCATTTTACACATAGTATCAATAGTATATATGTGTCAATCGCAGTCGCCCAATCCCTCCCACCACCCCCTATTCCTCCTTGGTATCCATACACTTGTTCTCTACGACTGTGTCTCTATTTCTGCTTTGCAACTAAGATCACCTATACCATTTTTCTAGATTCCACATATATGTGTTATTATACAATATTTGCTTCTGTCTTTCTGACTTACTTCACTCTCTATGACACTCTCTAGGTACATCCATGTCTCTACAAATGATCCAATTTCATTCCTATTTATGGCTAAGTAATATTATATTGAATATATGTACCACATCTTCTTTATCCATTCCTCTGTCAATGGACATTTAGGTTGCTTCCATCTCCTGGCTATTGTAAATAGTGCTGCTGTGAACATTGGGATGCATGTGTTTTCTCGAATTATGGTTTACTCAGGGTAAATGCCCAGTAGTGGGAATGCTGGATCGTATGGTAGTTCTATTTTTAGTTTCTTAAGGAACCTCCATACTGTTCTCCATAGTGACTGTATCAATTTACATTCCCACCAACAGTGTATGAGTGTTCCCTTTTCTCCACGCCCTCTCCGGCATTCATTCTTTATAGATTTTTTTGATGATGGCCACTCTGACCAGTGTGAGGTGATACCTCATTATAGTTTTAATTTTCATTTCTCTAATAATTAGTGATGTTGAAGATCTTTTCATGTGTTTGTTGGTCATCTATATGTCTTCTTTGGAGAAATGTCCATTTGTCTTCTGCCCATTTTTTGATTGGGTTATTTGTTTTTTTGATACTGAGCTGTATGAGCTGCTTGTATATTTTGGAGATTAATCCTTTGTCACTTGCTTGGTTTGCAAATATTTTCTCCCATTCTTAGGGTTGTCTTTACGTCTTGTTTATGGTCTCGTTTGCTGTGCAAAAGCTTGTAAGTTTCATTAGGTCCCATTTGTTTATCTTTGCTTTAATTTTTGTTATTCTAGGAGGTGGGTCAAAAAAGATGTTGCTGTGGTTTATGTCAGACAGTGTTCTGCCTATGTTTTCCTCTAAGAGGTTTATAGTGTCTGGCCTTACATTTAGGTCTTTAATCCACTTTGAGTTTATTTTTCTGTGTGGTGTTAGGGAGTGTTCTAATTTCATTCTTTTACATGGAGCTGTTCCAGTTTTCCCAGCACCACTTATTGAAGAGGTTGTCTTTTCTCCATTGTACATCTTTGCCTCCTTTGTCATAGATTAGGTGACCATAGGGGTTTACCTCTGGACTTTCTTTCCTGTTCCATTGCTCTATATTTCTGTTTTTGTGCCAGTGCCATATTGTATTGATTACTGTAGCTTTGTAGTATAGTCTGAAGTCAGGGAGCCTGATTCCTCCAGTTCCATTTTTCTTTCTCAAGATTGCTTTGGCTAGTCGCAGTCTTTTGTGTTTCCATACAAATTGTAAAAAATTTTGTTCGACTTCTGTGAAAAATGCCATTGGTAATTAGATGGGGATTGCATTGAATCTGTAGATTGCTTTGTGTAGTATAGACATTTTCACAATATTGATTCTTCCATTCCAAGAACATGGTATATCTCCGACAGTTTATGTCATCTTTGATTTCTTTCATCAGTGTTTTTACAGTTTTTTTGTTTGTTTTTATTTATTTTTTAACATCTTTATTGGAGTATAATTGCTTTACAATGGTGTGTTAGTTTCTGCTTTATAACAAAGTGAATCAGTTATACATATACATATGTTCCCATATCTCTTCCCTCTTGCTTCTCCCTCCCTCCCACCCTCCCTATCTCACCCCTCTAGGTGGTCACAAAGCCCTTAGCTGATCTCCCTGTGCTATGCAGCTGCTTCCCACTAGCAATCAATTTTACGTTTGGTACTATATATATGTCCATGCCACTCTCTCACTTTGTCACAGCTTACTCTTCCCCTTCCCCATATCCTCAAGTCCATTCTCTAGTAGGTCTGTGTATTTATTCCCATCTTGTCCCTAGGTTCTTCATGACTTTTTTTTTTTCTTAGATTCCATATATATGTGTTAGCATGCAGTATTTGTCTTTCTCTGTCTGGCTTACTTCACTCTGTATGACAGACTCTAGGTCCATCCACCTCACTACAAATAACTCAATTTTATTTCTTTTTATGGCTGAGTAATATTCCCTTGTATATATGTGCCACATCTTTATCCATTCAACTGTTGATGGACACTTAGGTTGCTTCCATGTCCTAGCTATGGTAAATACAGCTGCAATGAACATTTTGGTACATGACTCTTCTTGAATTATGGTTTTCTCAGGGTATATATCCAAGAGTGGGATTGCTCAGTCGTATGGTAGTTCCATTTTTAGTTTTTTAAGGAACCTCCATACTGTTCTCCATAGTGACTGTATCAATTTACATTCCCACCAACAGTGCAAGAGGGTTCCCTTTTCTCCACACCCACTCCAGCATTTGCTCTTTGTAAATTTTTTCATGATGGCCATTCTGACTGGTGTGAGATGATATCTCATTGTAGTTTTCTTTTGCATTTCTCTAATGATTAATGATGTTGAGCATTCTTTCATGTGTTTGTTGGTAGTCTGTTTATCTTATTTGGAGAAATGTCTATTTAGGTCTTCTGCCCATTTAGGGATTGGGTTTTTTTTTTTTTTTTTTTTTTTTTTTTTTATATTGAGCTGTATGAGCTGCTTGTAAATTTTGGAGATTAATCCTTTGTCAGTTGCTTCATTTGAAAATATTTTCTCCCTTTCTGAGGGTTGTCTTTTGGTCTTGTTTATGGTTTCCATTACTGTGCAAAAGCTTTTAAGTTTCATTAGGTCCAATTTGTTTATATTTGGTTTTATTTCCATTTCTCTAGGAGGTGGGTCAAAAAGGATCTTGCTGTGACTTATGTCACAGAGTGTTCTGGCTATGTTTTCCTCTTAGAGTTTGATAGTGTCTGGCCTTATATTTAGGTCATTAATCCATTATGAGTTTATTTTGTTTATGGTGTTAGGGAGTGTTCTAATCTCATACTTTTACATGTACCTGTCCAGTTTTCTCAGAACCACTTATTGAAGAGGCTATCTTTTCTCCACTGTATATTCTTGCCTCCTTTATCAAAATAAGGTGACCATATGTGCGTGGGTTTACCTCTGGGCTTTCTATCCTGTTCCATTGATCTATATTTCTGTTTTTGTGCCAGTATCATACTGTCTTGATTACTGTAGCTTTGTAGTATAGTCTGAAGTCAGGGAGCCTGATTCCTCCAGCTCCATTTTCCATTCTCAAGATTGCTTTGGCTATTTGGGGTGTTTTGTGTTTCCATACAAATTGTGAAATTTTTTGTTCTAGTTCTGTGAAAAATGCCAGTGGTAGTTTGATAGGGATTGCATTGAATCTGTAGATTGCTTTGGGTAGTAGACTCACTTTCACAACATTGATTCGTCCAATCCAAAAACATGGTACAACTCTCCATGTATTTGTCTCATCTTTAATTTCTTTCATCAGTGTCTTATAATTTTCTGCAAACAGGCCTTTTGTTTCCTTAGGTAGGTTTATTCCCAGATATTTTATTCTTTTTGTTGCACTGGTAAATGGGAGTGTTTTCTTCATTTCACTTTCAGATTTTTTATCATTAGTGTATAGGAATGCCAGAGATTTCTGTGCATTAATTTTCTATCCTGCTACTTTACCAAATTCATTGATTAGCTCTAGTAGTTTTCTGGTAGCATCTGTAGGATTCTCTATGTAGAATATCATGTCATCTGCAAACGGTGACAGTTTTACTTCTTCTTTTCCAATTTGAATTCATTTTTTTCTTTTTCTTCTCTGATTGCTGTAGCTAAAACTTCCAAAACTATGTTGAATAATAGTGGTGAAAGTGAGCAACCTTGTCTTGTTCCTGATCTTAGTGGAAATGGTTTCAGTTTTTCACCATTAAGGACGATGTTGGCTGTGGGTTTCTTATATATGGCCTTTATTATGTTGAGGAAAGTTCCCTCTAAGCCTACTTTCTGCAGGGTTTTTTATCATAAATGGGTGTTGAATTTTGTCAAAAGCTTTCTCTGCATCGATGGAGATTATCATATGGTTTTTCTTCTTCAATTTATTAATATGGTGTATCACACTGATTGATTTGCATATTTGAAGAATCCTTGTATTGCTGGGATAAACCCCACTTGATCATGGTGTATGAGGCTTTTAATGTGTTATTGGATTCTGTTTGCTAGTATTTTGTTGAGGATTTTTGCATCTATGCTCATCAGCGATATTGGCCTGTAGTTTTCTTTCTTTGTGACATCTTTGTCTGGTTTTGGTATCAGGGTGATGGTGGCCTCGTAGAATGAGTTTGGGAGTGTTCCTCCCTCTGCTATATTTTGGAAAAGTTTGAGAAGGATAGGTGTTAGCTCTTCTCTAAATGTTTGATAGAATTCGCCTGTGAAGCCATCTGGTCCTGGGCTTTTGTTTGTTGGAAGATTTTTAATCACAGTTTCAGCTTCACTGCTTGTGATTCGTCTGTTCATATTTTCTATTTCTTCCTGGTTCAGTCTCAGAAGGTTGTGCATTTCTAAGAATTTGTCCATTTCTTCCAGGTTGTCCATTTTATTGGCATAGAGTTGCTTGTAGTAATCTCTCATGATCTTTTGTATTTCTGCAGTGTCAGTTGTTACTTCTCCTTTTTCATTTCTAGTTCTATTGATTTGAGTCTTCTCCCTTTTTTTCTTGATGAGTCTGGCTAATGGTTTATCAATTTTGTTTATCTTCTCAAGGAACCAGCTTGTAGTTTTATTGATCTTTGCTACAGCTTCCTTCATTTCTTTTTCATTTATTTCTGATTTGATCTTTATGATTTCTTTCCTTCTGCTAACTTTAGAGTTTTTTTGTTCTTTTTTCTCTAAATGCTGCAGGTGTAAGGTTAGGTTGTTTATTTGAGATGTTTCTTGTTTGTTAAGGTAGGATTGTATTCCTATAAACTTCCCTCTTAGAACTGCTTCTGCTGCATCCCGTAGGTTTTCGGTTGTCGTGTTTTTATTGCCATTTGTTTCTAGGTATTTTTTAATTTCCTCTTTGATTTCTTCAGTGATCTCTTGGTTATTAAGTAGTGTATCATTTAGCCTCCATGTGTTTGTATTTTTTACAGATTATTAAGTAGTGTATTGTTTAGCCTCCATGTGTTTGTATTTTTTACAGATTTTTTCCTGTAATTGATATCTAGTCTCATAGCGTTGTGGTCAGAAAAGATACTTGATATGTTTTCAATTTTCTTACATTTGCCAAGGCTTGATTTGTGACCCAAGATATGATTTACCCTGGAGCATGTCCCATGAGCACTTTAGAAGAATGTGTATTCTGTTGTTGTTGGATAGAATGCCCTATGAATGCCAATTAAGTCCATCTTGTTTAATGTATCATTTAAAGCTTGTGTGTCCTTATTTATTTTCATTTTGGATGATCTGTCCCTTCATGAAAGTGGGGTGTTAAAGTCCCCTACTATGATTGTGTTACGGTCGACTTCCCATTTTATGGCTGTTAGGAATTGCCTTATGTATTGTGGTGCTCCTATGTTGGGTGTATAAATATTTACAATAGTTATATCTTCTTCTTGGATTGATCCCTCGATTATTATGTAGTGTCCTTCTTTGTCTCTTGTAATAGTCTTTATTTTAAAGTTTATTTTGTCTGATGTGAGAATTGCTACTCCAGCTTTCTTTTGATTTCCATTGGCATGGAATATCTTTTCCCATCCCCTCACTTTCAGTCTGTATGTGTCCCTAGGTCTGAAGTGGGTCTCCTGTAGACAGCATATATACAGGTCCTGTTTTTGTATCCATTCAGCCAGTCTATGTCTTTTGGTGGGAGCATTTAATCCATTTACATTTAAGGTAATTATTAATATGTATGTTCCTATTCCCATTTTCTTAATTGTTTTGGGTTTGTTATTGTAGGTCTTTTCCTTCTCTTGTGTTTCCTGCCTAGAGAAGTTCCTTTAGCATTTGTTGTAAAGCTGGTTTGGTGGTGCTGAACTCTCTCAGTTTTTGCTTGTCTGTAAAGGTTTTAATTTCTCCATCAAATCTGAATGAGATCTTTGCTGGGTGGAGTAATATTGGTTGTAGGTTTTTCTCCTTCATCACTTTAACTATGTCCTGCCACTCCCTTCTGGCTTGCAGAGTTTCTGCTGAGGTATCAGTTGTTAACCTTACAGGGATTTCCTTGTGTGTTATTTGTTGTTCTTCCCTTGCTTCTTTTAATCTGTTTTTTTTTTTTTGTATTTAATTTTCTGTAGTTTGATTAATATATGTCTCGGCATGTTCCTCCTTGGATTTATTCTGTATGGGACTCTCTGTGCTTCCTGAACTTGATTAACTCTTTCCTTTCCCATATTAGGTAAGTTTTCAACTATAATCTCTTCAAATATTTTCTCAGTCCCTTTCTTTTTCTCTTCTTCTTCTGGGACCCTTATAATTCGAATGTTGGTGCATTTAATGTTGTCCCAGAGGTCTCTAAGACTGTCCTCAGTCCTTTTCATTCTTTTTTCTTTATTCTGCACTGCAGTAGTTATTTCCACTCTTTTATCTTCCAGGTCCCTTAGCTGTTCTTCTGCCTCAGTTATTCTGCTATTGATCCTTTCTAGAGTATTTTTAATTTCATTTATTGTGTTGTTCATCATTGTTTGTCCTTTAGTTCTTCTAGGTCCTTGTTAAACATTTCTTGTATTTTCTCTATTCTATTTCCAAGACTTTGGATCATCTTTACTATCATTCTGAATTTTTTTTCAGGTAGACTGCCTTTTTCCTCTTCATTTGTTAGGTCTGGTGGGTTTTTACCTTTCTACTTCATCTGCTGTGTGTTTCTCTGTCTTCTCATTTTGCTTATCTTACTGTGTTTGGGGTCTCCTTTTTTCAGGCTGCAGGTTAGTAGTTCCCATTGTTTTTGGTGTCTGTCCCCAGTGGCTTAGGTTTGTTCAGTGGGTTGTGTAGGCTTCCTGGTGGAGGGGACTAATGCCTGTTTTCTGGTGTATTAGGTTGGATCTTGTCTTTCTGGTGGGCAGGTCCACGTCTGGTGGTGTGTTTTGGGGTGTCTGTGGACTTATTATGATTTTAGACAGCCTCTCTGATAATGGATGGGGTTGTGTTCCTCTCTTGCTAGTTGTTTGGCATAGGGTGTGTAGCACTGTATCTTGCTGGTCATTGAGTGGAGCTGGGTGTTGGTGTTGAGATGGAGATCTCTGGGAGATTTTCGCCATTTGATATCACGTGCAGCTGGGAGGCCTCTTGTGGACCAGTGTCCTGAAGTTGGCTCTCCCACCTCAGAGGCACAGTCCTGACGCCTGGCTGGAGCACCAAGAGTCTTTCATCCACACGGCTCAGAATAAAAGGGAGAAAAAATAGAAAGAAAGAAAGAAAGAGGATGAAATTAAATTAAATTAAATTAAAAATAATTATTATGAAAAATATTTTTTTAATTAAAAAAAAACAACAGACGGACAGAACCCTAGGACAAATGGTAAAAGCAAAGCTATGCAGACAAAATCACACACAGAAGCATAGATATGCACACTCACAAAAAGAGAAAAAGGGGAAAATTATATATCTTTGCTCCCAAAGTCCACCTCCTCAAATTGGGATGATCTCTGTCTATTCATATATTCCACAGATGCAGGGTACATCAAGTTGATTGTGGAGCTTTAATCCGCTGCTCCTGAGGCTCCTGGGAGAAATTTCCCTTTCTCTTCTTTGTTGGCACAGCTCCAGGAGTTCAGCTTTGGATCTGGTCCCGCCTCTGCGTGTAGGTCGCCTGAGGGCCTCTGCTCTTCGCTCAGACAGGACGGGGTTAAAGGAGCAGCTGATTCGGGGGCTCTCGCTCACTCAGGCCGGGAAGAGGGAGGGGTACGGATGCGGGGTGAGCCTGCTGCAGCAGAGGGCAGCGTGACGTTGCACCAGCCTGAGGAGCACCGTGCGTTCTCCCGGGGAAATTGTCCCTGGATCCCGGGACCCTGGCAGTCTCTTGCCTCTTCGTCAGGTCCAGACATTTTCCTGGACTCCCTCCCGGCTAGCCGTGGCACAAGCCCCTTCAGGCTGTGTTCACGCAGCCAACCCCAGTCCTCTCCCTGGGATCCGACCGAAGCCTGGGCCTCAGCTCCCAGCCCCCGTCCACCTCGGCGGGTGAGCAGACAAGCCTCTCGGGCTGGTGAGTGCTGATCGGCACCAATCCTCTGTGCAGGAATCTCTCCACTTTGCCCTCCGCACACCTGTTGCTGTTCTCTCCTCCATGGCTCCGAAGCTTCTCCCTCCGCCACCCGCAGTCTCTGCCCGCGAAGGGGCTTCTTAGTGTGTGGACACCTTTCCTCCTTCACAGCTCCCTCCCACTGGTGCAGGTCCCGTCCCTATTCTTTTATCTCTGTTTTTTCTTTTTTCTTTTGCCCTACCCAGGTAGGTGGGGAGTTTATTGCCTTTTGGGAGGTCTGAGGTGTTCTGCCAGCGTTCAGTAGGTGTTCTGTAGGAGTTGTTCCACATGTAGATATATTTCTCATGTATCTGTGGGGAGGAAGATGATCTCCGTGTCTTACTCTTCTGCCATCTTCTCAAGGTTCTTCTACAGTTTTCTGATTACAGGTCTTTTGCCTCCTTACGTAGGTTTATTCTTAGATATTTTATTCTTTTTGTTGAAATGATAAATGGGATTGTTTCCTTAATTTCTCTTTCTGTCCTTTCATTGCTAGTATATAGAAATGCAAGAGATTTCTGTGGAGACTTCTCGAGTGGCACAAAGGTTAAGAATCCTCCTGTCAATGCAGGGGACACATGTTCAAGCCCTTGTCCAGGAAGATCTCACATGCTTGGAGCAATTAAGCCCATGCACCACAACTACTGAGCCTGTGCTCTAAAGCCCACAAGCCACAACTTCTGAGCTTGCATGCCACAACTACTGAAGCCCACACACCTAGAGCCCAAGCTCCACAACAAAGAGAATCCACCACAGTGAGAAGCCCATGCACTGCAAGGAAGAGTAGCCCCCACTTGCCATGACCAGAGAAAGCCCATGCACAGCAGTGAAGACCCAACACAGCCAAAAGTAAATAAATAAACTTATTTTTTAAAAAAGAGAGATTTCTGTGTATTAATTTTGTATCCTGCAACTTTACTAAATTCATTGATTAGCTCTAGTAGTTTTCTGGTGGCATCTTTAGGATTTTCAATGAATAGTATCATGTCATCTGCAAACAGTGACAGTTTTACTTCTTCTTTTCCAATTTGGATTCCTTTTATTTCTCTTATTTCAGTGGCTAGGACTTCCAAAACTATGTTGAATAATAGTGGCAAGAGTGGACACAATTTTGTTCTTAGGGAAATGCTTTCAGTTTTTCACAATTGAGTGTAATGTTTTCTGTGGGTTTGTCATATATGGCCTTTATTATGTTGCAGTAGGTTCCCTCTATGCCCACTTCTGGAGAGTTTTTATCATAAATGGGTGTTGAATTTTGTTGAAAGCTTTTTCTGCATCTATTGAGATGATCATATGGTTTTTATAGTAGTGTGTAGTTTTTAATCCCAACCTTCTAACTTATCCCTACCCCCACCCCCTTTCCACTTTGGTGACCATAAATATGTTTTTTATATCTGTGAGTCTCTGTTTTGTAAATAAGTTCATTTGTACTGATAACATTTTTTTTTTAGATACCACATATAAGCAATATCATATGATATTTGTCTTTTTCTGTCTGGCTTACTTCAGTTAGTATGATAATCTCTAGGTCCATCCATGTTCCTGTAAATGGCATTATTTCATTCTTTTTTTATGGCTGAGTAACATTCCATTGTATATGTATGTGTGTGTGTGTAAATATATATCACATCTTCTTTATCCATTCATCTTTCCATGGACATTTAGGTTGCTTCCATGTCTGAGCTATTGTAAACAGTGTTGCAGTGAACATTGGGGTGCATGTACATTTTTGAATTATGGTTTTTTCCAGATATATGCCCAGGAGTGGGATTGTGGGATCATATGGTAGCTCTATTTTTAGTTTTTAAGGAACCTCCATGCTGTTCTCCATAGTGGCCATACCAATTTACATTCCCACCAACAGTGTAGGAGCGTTCCCTTTTCTCCACACCCTCTCCCATTTATTCTTTGTAGACTTTTTGATGATGGCCATTTTGACTGGTGTGAGGTGATATCTCATTGTAATTTTGATTTGCATTTCTCTAATAATTAGTGATGTTGAGCATCTTTTCATGTGTTTGTTGGCCATCTGTAGGTCTTCTTTGGAGACATGTCCATTTGTCTTCTGCCCATTTTTTGATTGGGTTGTTTGTTTTTTCGATACTGAGCTGTAAGAGCTGCTTGTATATTTTGGAGATTAACCTCTTGTCTGTTGCATTGTTTGCAAATACTTTCTCCCATTCTGTAGGTTGTCTTTTTTTGTTTGTTTATGGTTGACTTTGCCTTGCAAAACCTTTTAAGTTTAATTAGTTCCCATTTGTTTTTTGTTGTTGTTGTTCTTATTTCCATTACTTTAGGAGATAGATCCAGAAAGATATTGTTACCATTTATGTCAAAGAGTGTCCTGCCTATGTTTTCCTCTAGGAGTTTTATAGTATCCGGTCTTACATTTAGGTCTTTAATCCATTTTGAGTTTATTTTTGCACATGGTGTTAGAGAATGTTCTAATTTCATTCTTTTATATATAGCTGTACAGTTTTCCCAGAACCACTTATTGAAGAGACTGTCTTTTCTCCATTGTATATTCTTGCCTCCTTTTTCATAGATTAATTAACCATAGGTGCATGGGTTTATTTCTAGGCTTTCTATCCTGTTCCATTGATCTATATTTCTATTTTTGTGCCAGTATCATACTATTTTGATTGCTGTAGCTTTGTAGTATAGTCTGAAGGCAGGGAGCCTGATTCCTCCACTCTGTTTTTCTTTCTCAAGCTTGTTTTGTCTATTCAGTGTCTTTCATGTTTTCATGCAAATTTTAAAATTTTTTGATCATGTTTTGTGAAAAATGCCATGGGTAATTTGATAGGGATTGCATTGAATCTGTAGATTGCCTTGGGTAATATAGTCATTTTGACAATATTGATTCTTTCAATCCACGAACACAAAATATCTTTCCATCTGTGTCATCTTTAATTTCTTTCATCAGTGTCTTATAGTTTTCAGAGTGCAGGTCTTTTGCTTCCTTTGGTAGGTTTGCCTCCTTAGGTATTTTATTCTTTTGATGTGATGATAGATGGGATTGCTTCCTTAATTTTGCTTTCTAATCTTCCATCATTAGTGTATAGAAATGCAACAGATTTCTGTGTATTAATTTTGTATCCTGCAACTTTACCAAATTCATTGATGAGCTCTAGTAGTTTTCTGGTAACTTCTTTAGGATTTTCTATGAATACTGTCATGTCATCTGCAAACAGTGACAGCTTTACTTTTTCTTTTCCAATTTGGATCTCTTTTATTTCTTTTTCTTCTCTTATTCCTGTGGCTAGGACTTCCAAAACTATGTTGAATAAAAGTGACAAGAGATGGACATCCTAGTCTTGTTCCTGATCTTAGAGGAAATGATTTCCGCTTTTCACCATTGAGTATGATGTTAGCTGTGGCTTTGTCAAATATGGCCTTTATTATGGTGATGTAGGTTCCCTCTATTCTCACTTTCTGGAGAGTTTTTATCATAAATGAATGTTGAGTTTTATCAAAACCTTTTTCAGTATCTGTTGAGATGATCACATGGTTTTTATTCTTTAATTTGTTAATGTGGTATATCACACTGATTGATTTGTGGCTATTAAAAATATCCTTGCATCCATGGATAAATCTCACTTGATCATGGTGTACAATCCTTTTAATGTATTGTATTGTGTGTAATGTGTTGCATTCAGTTTGTTAGTATTTTGTTGGGGGTTTTTGTGTCTATGTTCATCAGTGATGTTGGCCTGTAATTTTCTTTTTTTGTGGTACCTTTAGTTTTGGTATCAAGGTGATGGTAGCCTCATAGAATGAGTTTGGAAGTGTTCCTTCGTCTGCAATTTTTTGGAATAGTTTCAGAAAGATAGGTGTTAATTCTTCTCTAAATGTTTGATTGAATTCATCTGTGAAGCCATCTGCTCCTGGACTTTTGTTTGTTGGAAGCTGATAAATCACAGGTTCAATTTCATTATCTATAATTGGTCTGTTCATATTTTCTATTTCTCCCTGGTTCGTTCTTGGGAGATTGAACCTTTCTAAGAATTTTTCCATTTCTTCTAGGTTGTACATTTTGTTCGCATAGTTGCTTGTAGTAGTCTCTTATGATCCTTTGTATTTCTGTGGTGTAAATTGTAACTTCTTTTTCATTTGTAATTTTATTGATTTGGGCCCTCTCCCATTTTTTCTTGATGAGCCTGGCTAAAGGTTTATCAATTTTTTTATGTTTTCAAAGAACCAGCTTTTAGATAGCATTTTTTTTTCATTTTCTACAGCCTGTTTGGAACTGCATGATACATGAATTGCAGTGAAAGGTCATAATTGTACCAGGGATAATTTCAGTGTTCAGGCTGCCACTTCCTAGGATTCAAATCTAGGCAACTGAAAATAGTTAGGAAAGAGGAGGATATCCCAAGGAAAAATCTGCTAAAAATAGTCAGTGGAGGTACCACTGGCTTCATTGGTAATCTGATAATACCCACCAAATATTTCTACCTTTGTATATATATATTGATCAAATCAAACATTTGACAATTTCAGTTCCTTTTTCCTCTTTTTTAAAAAAATGATCCATGTATTCCCTACCCCACCCCCTCACTCACCCCAGTGAAACTCTATATAGAAATGCCTTAGATATGGTGATGTGTAGCAACTGTATATGTTGAGACTCATGCAATGTGTCTGGATTACAGAAATATACTGTATAATATCCAGCTAAGAGATTCATAATAAATACTTTGGGAAACTATCTTAGACAGTTGTACCCTATATATACTATCACTTTGGACATCTTGGGGTTATCCAGTGAGGTCCCCAGTAACTATTATTTATAATGACAAGATGAACTTGATAATGTATATGTATCCATTTGTCATTCCTGGTTAAATATGTACATATGTACATATTTGTGCTAGGAACTCTGCAGTCATAGCTGGTACTACATGACCTCACTGCACCTACATGAAACCAGGTGCATCAAGTGGACATCACTATGACCTGTGGGTGGATGTTTTCTGTTCTCCAAGGATAAGGTGGAGATGAATATTCATGACATATAGGGAGGCCAGAGAGACTGCAGTGACACAATGAAGTCTGGAGGGAGCATAAGATTTAAATAAACAAAAGAATCTGCTAGAAGGAAGAAAAGAGCCAAAAAGGACTCCCAGAGAGAAGCTCAAACTCCATGAGTGAGATCAAGAAAAAGCAGTTCAGTTTTCAGTGGGTTTTCTCTCCTAGTTCCAGACCTCATGCATTCTCCCAAAAAGCCTCCATTTCTTGGGTTGTTAGAACAGTTCTGTATTCCTTTCAATCAAAGTAAAAATGCCTAACTAAATATTCAGCAAGAAAAAGGAAATATCAGTAGTAAGAAATATTGAATTTGTGTTTTATTTCATAAAGGACCTTATATTTGAAAACTCCTGAATTTAAAGTTTTCAAACAATCTACATAAATACAAGTTTCTGTGTGTGGTTCTGTTATTGTATGTATTAATATTTGTTTTAGCTGGTGCCATTTTTTCTTTTAAAAACAAGAAAAATAAGGGTCATGATGTTTATTGGTATTTTCAATTAATTAAAAATTAAGTGCCCTAAAATTTTTAATTATTCAACTATTTTATGATTTTCTTCCAAATGAAGAATTTAAAGAAAGTTAACAATTCAGCAGTTGAGTGTTAAATAAAAGCTAAGAAGAAGTGAGTTTTTAATAATTCTTTTCTTCTTTAACTTTCCACTAATCTGATGTATCTCAAAAGAGTCTGCCCAAATTTTTCAAGTAAAATTACCTCTGGGCGTTGACCTTGCATTTTTCAAACATGGATAATTTAAATCTAAAAGAGATTATTTCAGAAAGCTTTGAACAATGGAAAGGAATGGCTTATAAGGAAAATGACTTTCTCCTTCTAATACAGCATTGTATTGTGATATGGAATTCTCGTGTACTCAAATGGAGCTATTTCCTCCTACTCTCCTACACAAAATAGAATCTAAATAGGAGCCATTACAGTTCCAGGGACTGGACACTGGAACAGGTGTCAGAACCCAGGATCCAGCCTTGGCTCTTCTTCTAACATGATACATGAGCTGGACCATAGTCACCTAAACCACCTAGTTCTATGTTTATTTCTCTGAAAAGCATGGAATTAGACTAAATCAGGTATCCCTTATTATATTGAAGTGATACTTGACTTTTATCTGAAATTTTCTGGAGGCTTATTAGAGATGGGAATGACACGAAATATACTGTGTAGAGTAGCTAAGCCTTATAATTAAGTATATTCCCTTTCTACAACATGGGCATGGTGGGAACCACCTGCTTAGAGAGCCATAAGAAAATGACTCTTTATCTACTAAATAAGGACTACTATACTAAATGTTCTCTAAGGTCAATTTCTGCATACAAATTTTATGATTCTCATTCAAAATAGGCAAAAGTGCATTATTGCTGCCCCTACCAAGTGGTACATGGAGTAGCAATTGGAGCTTTGACCCACCAAATGTTAGAGCAAAATTCTTCAGTACCTGATAAAATGGCCAGTAGCATGGTTGGTGCCTCTCTCACCCGAATTTAAACCTGGAGAAATACCAACCTATGAAGAGAGGGAGCATAGTACGTTGGTAATAATAAACCAGAGTAGTTGTAGGTGGGCAGAAGTACTCATTTAGTTCAGGAGGAAGATAGAATACAGAAACTTTAAAATGAATAAGGAAAATAAATTTAGGTATGATCCCTAACAGGTTAGGAGGAGTCTCTCAAAAAATAAAAGTATAACTTTAAAGTCAATAAAATGCAACAGATAGAAGACAGGAAAGGAAGCAAAAAAGAAGCAAACAAAAAATACAAAATAACATGAAAGAACATATATTTTAGCAGTAACTACAATACATGTAAATTTAAAATTCACAGAACGAAATAAGACATTTAGATTGCACTAAAAAGGACAAGATCCAGCAAGGCGTCCAACATAGGAAGCATGCTATGAGTAGGAGAATACAGAAAAGCTGAAAACAATAAAAAGGGTGGGGAGGAATGCATCAGATAAGATGTAAGCTGAACTTTGTTTCAGCTCCAATACACAAAGTCCTGTCCTGACGACAAAAGAAAGCTGAACGAACAGAAAATCAATAACCTTTCTTGAACAAATCAGAGAACTGAGTTTTCAGGGCACACTGCCATCTCAAAATCTAGAAAGCTGGGCAAACCCAGAGGGTCACAGCCAAGATCTGCTCATCTGGAACAGAAGCCATGCAAGCCACAAACTGGTAGGAACACCTAAGTGGCACCTTTGATTAATTTCTGGAACTTGAGTATGTTCTAGTTTAAGAATGAAGAAGTCCTAGGGCCACATGGTCTTTATTTCCTGCAACCCCACCAGGTTCTCAAGGTAAAGATCTAAGAAAAATCCGCTTGTGGCTCTAAGGGGAGTGGAAGAGTAATCCTTGGTAAATATGCCCGGAGACTTCTCTCTTTAAAATAAAGGCCTACTTTCCAGGGAGAAATTCTTTACCAGAGCCTGTGCAATAGTTGTAGGGGGAAGGATGTTCCTCCCACTCCAGTCCCCTCCAGTCTTCCTGTCTCCCCTAAGGGGAGAGGGGGAGCTATACAAGAAGAAATGCTTGTGAAGGTCACAAACCAGAGACACTGGCTCACTGAAAGACTGAGACTTACCTGGAGTATTATAGAACACTCTCCTCCTTGTACCTTACGACCATACCAATAGGGTTCCAGTATCATAACAGTAAATAACAGCTGAAAAAAACAGACTCTAAGGAGGAATACTCAGGGAAACCAGAAGTCAAGAAAAGAGACAAAAGGGAATTCCCTGGCAGTCCAGTGGTTAGGACTCCACGCTTCCCCTGCAGGGGGCATGGGTTCGATCCCTGGTCAGGGAACTAAGATCCTGCATGCCTCACAGTGCAGTCAAAATAAATAAATAAATATATAGATAAATGTGTTCAAAAAAATTTTTTTAAAAAGAAAAGAGACAAAAAACGATATATAGAGGGATTTGTAGTCTCTGGCACCTGTAGTTACAGAAGACATTAAATGAAGCCCAACTCCTAGCTAGATGAACATATATTCTTAAACTGGAGGCCTTTTTACCTCAGTTTCTGTAAATGATTACAACATGTCCAGGTTTCAACAAAAAAATTACAAAGCATACCAAAAAGCAAGAAAAAATACAGTCCAAAGACAGAAGCAATCATTAGAACAAGACAGATATGACACAGATTTTGGAATTATCTGAAAGGGAATTTGAAATAGCCATGATTATATGTGAAGGGCTCCTGTGGAAAAAGTAGGCAACATGCAATAACAGGTGGATAACACAAGCAGAGAGACGGAAACGCTCAGAAAAAATCAAAAGTAAATGGTAGACATCAAAAACACTGTAACAGAGATGAAGAATGCCTCCGATGGGTCCACTGAAGTCTACCCATAAGCAGACTGGACACAGCCAACAATCAGTGAGCTTGAATATATGCCAATAGAAATGTCACAAACTGAAATGCAAAGAGAAAGATAAATGTTAAAAAAAAAAGAAAATATCCAAGAACTTTGGAAAATTTTTAACAGAATTGAAGAACCAGAGAGAGAACAAAAAGAAAACAAAGTAAAAGGACTATTTGAAGTAATAATGGCTGAGGATGTTCCAAAATTAATGATAGACACCAAACCACAGATCTATGATGCTCAGAGAATGAAGAGCAGAAAAAATACCAAAATGATTTAAAATACATCTACATATATCACATTCAAGTACAGAAAAATAAAAATAGAGAAAAAATCTTGTAGTCAGGTTAAGAAAAACATGTTGTCTATGGAGCAGTAAAGATAAGAACTACAGCAGATTTCTTATCAGAAACCATATAAGATGGGCTTCCCTGGTGGCGCAGTGGTTGGGAGTCTGTCTGCCGATGCAGGGGACATGGGTTCGTGCCCCAGTCGGGGAAGATCCCACATGCCACGGAATGGCTAGGCCCGTGAGCCATGGCTGCTGAGCCTGCGCGTCCGGAGCCTGTGCTCCACAATATGAGAGACCACAGCAGTGAGAGGCCCGTGTACCGCAAAACAAATAATAATAAAAAATAAACATGAACTAATAAAAACACCACAGGAGCTAATAAATAATTCAGTACAATTACAAGTTGAAGATCAATTATAAAAGTGAAAAAGATTCTTCTATACCTCAAAATAAAATAGAAAACAAGAAAACATTTGCAATAGCTATAAAAACAATAATGCATTTAGGAATTATCCTGATACAAGATGAAAAAGACCTTTACAGAGGAAAAGTTTAAAATCTTTTAAGGATTAAAAAATGAGCAGAACTAAATAAATATACAATACAATGTAACATAATAAAGATATCAAATCTGCAAGGAATTTTTCCTTAATTAAATTCAATGCTTATAAAGATGTCAGTAGGAATTTTTTTGTAAACTTGACAAACTTTTTCTAATATTACATGGAAAAATAAAGCTTCATAAATTGTTGTCAATTTTATTTTGTAGTTGGCATTTTTATAAATTTCTTCCCACAATGAAAATATCTTTTTTTTTCTGATTATATAAATATACATATTCATTATAAAAACAATTAGAACAATATATAAAAATGTAAAGATATTTGGAATTTCACTACCATATGATAACCACCTTTAACATTTTGTAATCATTCATTGTTGTATTACTTTTGCATATATATATATATAATTTTATACAGGTGACATCATATCATGGATATCTTTTCTCCCCGTCATCCTCAATTCCATGCTAACATTCTATTTTCTCCATAACCACATATCCTACACATATATTGTTCTAATTCTCATGGCTGTAGAATATTATATAGAGTTTGAACCATAACTCAGTTCTATTCATCTCATTGGTCATATTCTTTACTTCTAGTTTTTGGTCAGTATAAACAGTGCTGCAGTAAATGTCCTTGTAAGTTGTAGGTTCATACAAATTTGTACTTTTATTTTTGTGGGCAATGTTTATACTTTTATTTCTATAATAGAGATTCTGGGAATAGAAGCACTGAGTAGAAGAGAATATCTATTTTTTCCAGTTTTACTGAGAAATAATTGACACATCATTATTTAAGTTTAAAATATACAGCATGATGGTTTGATTGACATATATTGTAAAATGATTACCACAATAGGTTTAGTGAACATCCATCATCTCATATAGATATAATAAAAGAAAAGAAAAAGATTCTCCTTGTGATGAGAACTCTGAGAGTTCTACTCTCTTAACAACTTTCCTATACATCATAACAGCAGTGTTAGCTATAGTCATCATGTTGAATGTTATATCCCTAGTACTTGTTTATCTTATACCTGGAAGTTTATACCTTTTGACCACCTTCAATTCCCCCTAACCCCACCCCCTGCTTCTGGTAAACACAGATCTGATCTCTTTTTTTTGAGTTTGGTGTTCTTGAGTTTCAGGTTGGTTTGTTTGTTAGATCCCACATAAAAGTGAGATCATACAGTATTTGTCTCTCTGTCTTTTAGCATAATGTCTTCGAGGTCCATCCACGTTGTCACAAATAATAGAATTTTCTCTTTTTAATGGCTGAATAATATTCCATTGTATGTATATACCACAAGTTCTTTAACCAATCATCCATCAACAGATAGGTTGTTGTCATGTCTTTGCTGTTTTCAATACTTGTAATGCTTCTATGAACACAGAGGTACAGATATTTTTCTGACTTGGAGTCTTTCTTCTTTTATATTTCCTCAGAAGTAAAATTGCTGTACCACATGATACTATTTTTAATTTTTTAGGATCCTCTATATTATTTTCCAAGGAGGCTGTGCCAATTTACAATCCCACCAACAACGCACAGGGTTCCCTTTTCTCTACTTCCACCCAACATTTGCTATCTCTTGTCATTTTGATAATAGCCATTCTAACAGACGTGAAGTGATACTCGCTGTATTAATTTGCAATTCCCTAATGATTAGTGATGCTGAAAATCTTTTCATGTACTTATTGGCCATTCATATATCTTCTTTGGAAAAATGTCTATTCAGAGTCTTTGCTCATTTTTTAATTGGATTACTTGGGGAATATTTTGCTATTAAGTTGTATGAGTTCTTTATATATTCTGGATATTAACCCCTTATCAGACACATGGTTTGCAAATACTTTTTCCCATTCTGCAGGTTGCATTTTCACTTTATTGATTTCTTTTTCTGTGCAAAAACTTTTTAGTTTGATGTAGTCCTACTTGTTTATTTTTTATTGTGTTTTCCAAAAATTCACTACCAAGACTGTGTCAAGGAGATTTTTTTCTTGTGTTTTCTTCTAATAGTTCCATGGTTTCAGATCTTATGTTTAAGTCTTTAATTGACTCTGATTTTATTTCTGTGAGTGATGTATGATAGGGGTCAAGTTTCATTCTTTTACATGCAAATATGCAATTTTCCCAGAACCATTTATTGAAGACTGCCTTGTCTGCGTTGGATATTCTTGGCTCCTTTGTCAAATATTAGTTGACCAAGAGAAGATGTTCTTTTAGCTTCCATAGATATTGCCATATTTCTTTCCCCAAATTCTATACATCTTAACATTCCCACCACCAATATGTATCATACTACCCTTTCCTCTATATCCTTGTCCAATGAGTATGAAGTATATTTCATTGTTTCTTTAATGTGGATTTCTCTGTCTTCTTTTGAATGCGTACTTCTGTTCACATTTGTTGGCTATGTAAATTGTCATTTTCTGAATTATCTATTCATATTTTATATCCATTCTCAATTGAGTTGTTTATCTTTGAATAACATAGAAATTGATACTTTTTCATCTGAGTTACAAATGTGTTTTTCTTGTTCCATCATTGCCTATTGATATTTTATGGAATATTTTGCCGTATAAAAGTTTTAAGTTTCTACATAGTCAATTATTTCTAAAATTTTAAAATTTCTACATAGTCAATTATTTCTATCTCCTGTTTTATAGCCTCTGGATTTCCAGTTTTGCTAGGAATATCTCAGTAATCCATCTGTTCTGCATTTATTCTCATAGATATTTAGCCAAGTTTTTAAAAATTATTATTTCTAAGCCCTTATTTGTCTGGAGTTTATTTCTGTATAATAGGTCATATTTTTCTTTCTTTCCATATGAATAGCTAGTTGGCCATTAGACCAGTTTTGGAAAAAAGGAAAACAAAGAGCAGGGACTTAACCTCTCAGATATTAAGGCATGCCACAAGCTACAATAATTTGAAGCAGTGTGATGTAAGTACAAAAACAAACAGACTGATCAATGGAACAAAATAGAGTGCTTGAAGTAGGCCAATATTTATATGTGATTTGCTATACTATAATGCTGACACAAAAATATGTGAGAAAAAATGAAAGATGGCTTATTTAGAAGATGCTTTTGAAAAACTTAGTTTACATGGAGAAAGACAAAATGAAAAAAAAAGAGTTATTTCAAATGGACTGAAAACTTGAATATGAAAGTTTAAAACATAAAGCAAATAGAAGAAAGTATAGGTGAATATCTTGGTGATCAGGGACAAAAAATACATAAATATAAACATGTATATAAATGTACATTGATATTTCTATATGTCTGTGTATTTAGAAGTTTTGAAGAGAATATAGACAAATAAGAACTTTTGTGCCAAGCAGGTAGAAGCAGTAAGTATAAGATCTTTCTGGAAAGTAGTTTTACTGTACTTTGTAAAATTATAAATTTCATATCTTAACCTCACTATAACAGGAATATCTCAAAGAAACTCTTGAAAGTCCTACAAAATACATGTACAAGCAAGCAATTTGGTAGTATTGGTGAGATTTGGCACTGCTTTATGTATTTATCAATAGATAAATACATTAATAGTGGCGCATATAATGAAATGCTACAAAGCAGTTGGAAACAATGTATTAGATATACATGGGCCAATGTGGATAACCCTTAAAAACATGATGTTGTATGAAAACAATTTAAAAAAACAGAATGAGATTAGTAGCTAGTTAGTAATACTAGTACAAACAGCTAATACTATTTACAAATAGCTTAAATATATATATAATAAATTTGTATATGTAACATACACAAATACATACTGAAAATACTATATATTTTACATATATAAGAACATGTATTGAAAGTATTAAATTGGTTGTGTATGGAGTGAAAAGAATGGTGATTAAGGATAAAGTAGAAAATAAAGTAAAACCAGAAAGGCACCTTGCTTAGAAGAATGTGATGGGGTACTATATACTGAGGCATATAATTAATAATTCTGTTTGATGACAAAAGCAAAAATAAATGGATAAAATGATAGATCTATAAATCACCTCATTTTTAACCCTGGAAACTGAGACCCTGAGAGATTAAGGTTGCTGCCCAGTTTATACTGCTAACTAGTGGCCATACCAAAGCAAACCCACATATGCAGACCACTTCACCCCATTATATCTTTACGTAAGTTTAAGCATTGTATACAACCATATCATAAAAGTTGTCAGGAGTCCAATACACTATAAAATGTACCTACCACCAACATGAATTGTTATACATACACATATACCCACTCTTTTTTAGATTCTTTTCCCATATAGGCCATTACAGAGTATTCAGTAGAGTTCCCTATGCTATACAGTAGGTCCTTATTAGTTATCTATTTTATATATAATAGTGTATATATTCATCTACATATGTATAACTGAATCACTTTGCTGTACACCTTCAACTAACACAACATTGTAAATCAACTATATTTCAATAAAAATTTTAAAAAAGAAAACATGTCAAACCACACAAAAAATAAAAATAAAATAAAATATACCGACCGCCTATATTCAGAAATCAACTTAGTATATAGTAGAGTTTTGAAGTAGTAGATGTCTTTGGTTTTGGTCCACCAACCTCTTTTCCTTTGGGGAAAGGTCCATGTGTTTTGGTGGGGCTGCCAATGCCCTGAACCCCTTCACAGCCACCACCACCAAGATGGGCACCAGATCCAAACTAATTCAATTTTACCCTCTCACAAGGAGTTGAGTCTTGAGCAGAACACAGACACTGATTTGGGCGATGGCCCCAACCAAAGGAGAGAGCACTGAATTCCTGCTCTTCAAATGGCAGAAGCAGATATTCCTACCTTCCTCAAAGTCTGCTCGTTTAGCTCTTTCTTAGATTGTGTGGGTCACCCGGCCTCCCACCCCCCACAAATATTTTGTTAATCAAATTAGTCTGTGTTGTTTTCTGTTAGCCTGTCCAAAAGTAATATGCTAGTTACAGTAAACTTTAAACATGCAATAAACAAACATTTTTCCATGGTGCTTTGGAATGCAAATGAGCCATGGAGGGCGTTGATCTGGACAACCAATGTTTCTTAAAATAGATGTCCATGAAAATATGGTTTTAAAAAAAAGCTTTTTATCCTGTAGCAAACAGAGAAATTCAAGTCCATTCCACTGGTCAGTCATTCTCAAAGAGAGATTTCAGTGTCTTAATGCTTAGAGGCTCTTTCAGCTTGCTGAGCGTTAGGAGACCTGGAATCACTTGAATATAAGCCTCTCTGACCTTATCCTCTCTTCGCTCTCTCCCTTCATCACCATCCCTCCCACCTCACTCTTCACTGGAAGGAAAATATAAATCACAATAGACAACCTGGTGGTGGTACGTAGACAGGACCTTCAATATTTATTGGATGACTGTATATTTCCTTGGGAATTTTTTTAAACACAGCCTCTTTTTTCCACTGTTGAATCACTGTCCGTGTGGAGTCTGCTACAGAATTAATAAAGAAGTGAATAAACATATTAAGTAAAATACTGCCATAGCTACATAAAACATAAATCATAGCAGTTCAAATGCATATGCTACTTGTGTTCATGGAACCCAAAATATTTCACATATGATCTCACTTAGTTTTATAACATCCCCATGAGACAGGCAGATAACCTGTGGTATGAAGTACCTTTTCCCTGGATGTCTAGAACATTCTGTGCACACTTTCTTCTTCCTCCTCCTTAAATTCTTATGAGGCAAGGAAGACAAGGACCAGCCTCCTTGCTTTCCAGTGATGAAAATGGATGCTCAAAAGGGACAGTGATTTGCTCTCAAACTGCAATTTGGCCACAGATGTAGATATTGCGGGACCCAAAGCATGTCCCATCAAAATACCACAAAGAAATGAGAAGATGCTGAGATCAAAAGGAATGAAGAGTGAGACAGAAGAGGGGAGGAAAGGGATGGTCACTTCAGCCTGACTTCCTACGCACCATGGTTTCAGAGGACAGACTAGCTGCTGTCACCTCTAACACCATTTTCACTCCACACTGAAAGCACAATATTAATAAATACAGTGGTCCAGGGGTAGGGCAGGGTGTGGTGTCTAAGTCCATTTCCATTACTCCACACATTCTTCAGTTGTTACATCACTTTTGGATCTCATTTTTCCAGTGGTTAGTTTCACATGGAATGTCGTTCTCTGAAATTTGTGATTTCTGATTGGAATTTGGAAAGAAAAGATCCGAATTGGTAGGGATAAACTAAACCAAGTTCCTTTCAGCTTGTGTCCTATTCTTCTGGGTCAAAGTGATCTGAGATTGATGGCAAAGGAAGAGAGAAATCAAATATGCTTTCTTTCACCTTAACTGATAACAAATTTGAAGTTAAGTGATTTGTCCCAGTGTAGGTAAACCACTCATTTCAAATATCTGGGACATTTTCTCTCTGCTTCTTTGCAATCGTCTCCATTCTGCCCTATCCCTATATACCTTACTCTGCACCTACATTTTTGGCAATAGGAAGGGTATGAGTTTGAATGTTTCTTAGAGTCATTTTTGCTAACATTTGAGGATGAGGAAAAAATAATAAACCAGCAAGAAGAAAACCTTATTTCTTCAAGTAAGTGCTTAAACTACCTGCACAAAACAAACCAGAAAAGTCCTCTTAGAAGCTAAGACAAGGTCGTGTTTTTGGGAGAAGAAATGAATCCATTTTACTTTCTTCTCTTCCCTCCTTCTCACACTGGAAAACTATGGGAAGGAGTGAGGGTGGGGGGAAGGGAAGAATGACAGACAGATTGTACAATTACCCTAAGAGGTAAATCAGGCCTGATTTTAGGTTTGTTTTATGTAATAAAAGGCAGGAGAAATGACCAGTCCTTTCAGTGATGGAAATGACTTCGTGTCTCCAAAATGGATTGCCTAGGTTTTTCTTTTTCCTTTGTTTTTTGTTTGTTTGTTTTTAAATTTTATTGAAGTATACTTGATGTACAATGTTGTGTTTAACTTTTGCTGTACAGCAAAGTGACTCAGTTATAACATATATATATTGTTTTTCATATTCTTTTCCATTATGGTTTATCACAGGGTATTATATAGTTCCTTGTGCTATACAGTAGAAACTTGTTGTTTATCCATCCTATATATAATAGTTTGCATCTGCTAATCCTAAACTCCCAATCCTTCCCTACCCTACTTACCCTCCCCCTTGACAACCACAACTCCATTCTCTATATCTGTGAGTCTGTTTTCATTTTATAGATATGTTCATATGTGTTGTATTTTAGATTCCACACTTAAGTGATATCATATGTTATCTGTCTTTCTCTTTCTGACTTACTTCGCTTAAGTAATAATAATAATATTACTCTCTAGGTCCATCCATGTTACTGCAAATGGCATTATTTCATTCTTTTTTATGATTAATATTCCACTGTATATGTATATATATATTATATATATATACATACCATATCTTCTTTATCCATTCATCTGTCGATGGACATTTGTTTCCATGTCATGGCTATTGTAAATAGTGCTGCTATGAACATAGGGGTGCATGTATCTTTTTGAATTATAATTTTGTTTGGGTATATGTCCAGGAGTGGGATTACTGAATCATATGGCAACTCTATTTATAGTTTTTTGAGGAACCTCCACACTGTTTTCCATAGTGACTGCACCAATTTACATTCCCACCAACAGTGTAAGAGGGTTCTCTTTTCTCCACACCCTCTCCAGCATATATTATTTGTAGGCTTTTTAATGATGGCCATTATGACTGGTGTGAGGTGGTAGCTCATTGTTGTTTTGATTTGCATTTCTCTAATAATTAGTGATGATAAGCATCTTTTCATGTGCCTGTTGGCCATCTATGTCTTCTTTGGAGAAATGTCTATTTAGGTCTTCTGCCCATTAATTTTTTTTATTTTTGATATTGAATTTTATTAGCTCTCTGAGATAGGTAGGTAATGATTAATATTTTGGGAATTAATCCTTGTCAGTTGCATCATTTGCAAATTTTTCTCCCGCAGTCTGTAAGTTGTCTTTTTGTCTTGTTTATGGTTCCTTTCACTGTGCAAAAGCTTATAAGTTTCATTAGGTCTCATTTGTTTATTTTTTATTTTATTTTTATTGCCTTGGGAGATTGACCTAAGAAAACATTGGTATGATTTATGTCAGAAAATGTTTTTCCTATGTTCTCTTCTAGGAGTTTTATGATGATTTGTCTTATATTTATAAGTCTTTAAGCCATTTTGAGTTTATTTTTGTGTATGGTGTGTGGGTGTGTTGTTTTAGTTTCATTGATTTTCATGCAGCTGTCCAGCTTTCCCAACACAAATTGCTAAATAGATTGTCTTTTCCTCATTGTATATTTTTGCCTCTTTGTTGAAGATTATTTTTCCATAGGTGTGTGGGTTTATTTCTGGGCTCTCTATTCTGTTCCATTCATCTGTATTTATGTTTTGTGCCAATACCACGCTGTTTTGATTACTGTAGCTTTGCAGTATTGTCTGAGGTCTGGGAGATTATGCCTCCTGCTTTGTTCTTTCTTCTCAGAATTGCTTGGGCAATTCTGGGTCTTTTATGCTTTCATATAAATTTTAGGATTATTTATTCTAGTTCTGTGAAAAATGTCATGGGTATTTTGATAGGTATTGCATTAAATCTGTAGATTGCTCTGGGTAGTATGGCCATTTTAACAATATTAATTCTTCCAGTCCAAGAGCATGGAATATCTTTCCATTTTTTTGAATCATATTCAATTTCTGTTATGAATACTTTATAGTTCTCAGCATATGTATTTCACCTCCTTGATGAGGTTTATTCCCAAGTATTTTATCTTTTTTGATGTGATTTTAAAAAAGGACTTTTTTGTTTGCATTCATTTTTCTAATATTTCATTGTTAGTGTAAAGGAATGCAACTGATCTCTGTATGCAACCTCTTTCCTACCAATTTGAATACTTTTATTTGTTTTCCTTGTCAGATTGTTGTGGCCAAGACTTCCAATACTATGTTGAATAGAAGTCATGAGAGTGGTCATCCTTTGTCCCTTTCTTTTTCTTTTTCCTTTTGTGGTTTAAAGATTTTCTTTTGCATTATGCTTATGTTCTCTTCTTTTTGGTTTCTGTGAATCTATTGTATGTTTTTGATTTGTGGTTACCCTATTTTTCAAATATGTAAACCCCTTCCTATATCTACTTGCTTTAGACTGGTAGTCATATAGGCTCAAACACATTCTAGAAAAAGAATATATATTTTCTTTCTCCTCCCCCACATTTTATTATTTTGATGTCCTATTTTACATCTTCATGTTCATCCTTTTGCTGTTCATGTGGCTATCATCACTTTCACAGAAATTTTTGATTTTTTTAAATCTGTGTACTGGCTTATTTACGTGATTTACTTTCCAATTGTGATTTTCTATTTCCTATACAGTCTTACTTTTTTTTTTTCTAGTTAGAGAAGACCTTTCAATATTTACTTTAGGATAAGCTTAGTAGTGCTGTATTCTTTTAGTTTTTGCTTGTCTGAGAAATTCATTATCTCTCCTTCTATTCTAAATCTTGCTGGGTAGAGTATCCTAGATTGCAGGTTTTTCCCTTTCAGGGATTTGAACATATCTTGCCACTCCCTTATGGCCTGTAACATTTTTGTAGAGAAATCAGCTGATAACCTTATGGGGGTTCCCTTGTAATTAACTCTTTGTTTTTCTCTTGCTGCTTTTATTGCCATTTTTATTATAATATGTCTTGGTGTAAGTCTGTTTGGGTTTATCTTGTTTGGGACCCTCTGTTCTTCCTGTACCTGGAAATCTGTTCCCTTCTTTGGGTTTGGGAATTTTTCAGCCATAATTTCTTCAAATACATTTTTAATCCCCCTTTCTCTTTCTTCTCCTTCTGGAATCCCTATGATGCATAGATTAGCACACTTTATATTAGCCCATAGGTCTCTGATATTGCTTTCTTTTTTTTTATTTGGCTTTCTATCTGCTGTTCGGATTGGGTGATTTCCATTATCATATCTTCCAGATCACTTATTCTTTGTTCTGCATTATTCATTCTGCTATTCATTGCCTTTAGTTCAGCTTTCATCTCTGCAAATACATTTTCTAATTTTTCTTTGTTCCTCTTTATAGTTTCTAGTTCTCTTTTTACAGTAATCTGTGTTTCTGTCGATCACCCTTCTTAATTTCTTCAGTATTTTCTTTATCTCCTTTTTGAACTCGCTGTCTATTAGACTGAAGAGGTCTGTTTCATTGTTTGCTCTTTCAGGGGAATTCTCTTGATCTTTTAATTGTGAATGGTTCCTCCGCTTCTTCATTTTACTTATAGTTCTCTTGCTCTATGAGTTTAGGAGAAACAATTCTCTACTGTGGTCTTGAGGGCTATTTTTATGTGGGATCATCCCCGTGTAGCCTGCTTGGGTTTAATATTTTTGGTGCAAGGGCTGTTTTTAGTATGGATGCCTGCCACCTCTTTCCTCAGTGTACGCTGGCCATTTTCCCCTTGATAGAAGGTGCGACTGGTGTTGTGGTGCTCTTTGGTTGTCATAGCCCTGTCAGGGGAAGGGTCTGCTCCCTAGTTGTTGGAGTAGAAGCCCCCAGGTCCATTTCTGAGCTGTGTTTCTGATCTTTGGTGTGAGGTGGGCGCACCACACTGGGAGAGGAGCCACTGAGTACTCCTCTGTCAGAGCTGTTCATTGTTGAGTGTACTCTGTTTTGTCACTTGTCACCCTTTGTGCAGGCTCACAAAGTACACTGTTGTTGGCACTGCCCTTGGCTCTGTCTCGACCTTGGGAATCCCAGCAGTAAGACCTGGCATCCCTCAGGTGTTGTTTTCACAAGGCCACCAGGGCAGATCGGCTGAAGTCAGGTCCCAGGACTGCAGTAGTCATGCACCTAGACCTGCTGTGGGAGCTGGGAGGCAGCTCAGACCCTGGCCCGGGCCAGCCCCAATATGCACAAGCCCACAAAGCCCACAGCTGCTAAGGTCAGACCTGTCCCAGCTGCAGGAGCACCCATTGTCCATTCAGATGTCCCACAGGTGCTGAATTTACAAAGCCTTCCCACGCAGGGACCGGCCAAGGTGGCAGCTGGGGTCATTCTCCCAAAGCGGCAGTACAGCACTCCAGCTCCTTCAGGCTGTCTCCACGCAGCCAGCAGCAGTTCTCTCCCTGGGTCTGTCCTCTGAACCCCAAGTTCCAGTACCCAGCCCCCACCCATACCAGCGGATGCACGTGTCAGGCTGGGGGACTCAGGGCGGTGGCACCGACAGTGTGTGCAGTTCTTTCTCTGTTCTGCCTGTCACAAACCAGTTGTTGAACTCTCCTCTGATGATCTGAAGCTCCTTTTCTGTCCTGGCTGATCTTCCCACCAGTGAGGGGCTTCCCAGGGTGTGTAAACATTTCCTCTTTATCAGCTCCCTCCCAGGGGCACAGGTCCCATACCGCTTCCTCTTTATTTTTTTTCCTATTGTCCTACCCGGTTACCTGGAGACCTTTCTTGCCCTTTCAGGTGTCTGAGGTCTTCTGCTGGTGTTCAGTATGTGTTCTGCAAGAACTGTTCCATTTGTAGATGTATCTTTGATGTATTCATGGGAGGAGGTAAGCTCCACATCCTACTACTCTGCCATCTTGGTTGGAGTCCCTCTTTGGGCTGCTTTTAAACATCAAATCCACTTTCAGAAAACAAAGTTCCAATTTCCACTTGCAGCCAAGATGAAGTAACAGGGACTGGATTATCCTCTCACCCCCAGTTTGAAAACATCTTCCTCTCTCAGTCCTCAACAAAAGGGAAAGCAGGGGGTAAACTCTGACCTCTGACCTAGATTGCTATTGTCTATGGTTTGTCAATGCAATAATGAAATATTTGAATCCACAACAAATACTAGTTACAGTCTTAAGATCTCTGTCATATTTTATCCCATCAAAATTTAAATTTTTTCAGAGGACACTGTAGCTCAGAATATCACTCTTTTTGCAAAAGCAAAGCTAGCACATCTTTTAAACTATCAATACTTTTCTTAATCTTCTCAGCAGTTACTGCAAACCAAGAAAGAACTTTTATACCAACTAACTTCTCACACTCTTAATAAAGAGAAACTAATGACTTAGAGATTTTTGCAAAGTGCTTTTGAGTTAAAACATCACCATATACTTTTATATGGCTTCTTTAGCCTTGGACCAAAAAATATCTTAGCCAAACTAAGATAAGAAAAGTGACTGCCCATAACAAAAGCAAAACAAACTTCTTGTGGACCTGGAAAAACTCTGTTGAATGAGAAAAAATGGTCACTTGTCAAATGTGATATGGAAGTTATCTTGGTGTATCACGTACCTATTTCTACTATGGAAGCATGTCACATAGAAAAGTTTGTGTTAGGACAGGAAAAGAGCCTCTCAAAATAAAAATGGAGCAATAAAGAACAGTTCCTTCTAGCCAGCTAGTATGTCTCTAAATGCATTTCTACCTGGTTTTGTCTATAAAGAAAGGAGGACATTTTTAACTCAGCAACCAAGCAACAAATGCCCTATAAGTAGTTACACAAAACCTTGTTGGTATGGACTTTCGAATCAGGAACTAAAGTGAAATTAGAGGAATTTGGAAATTGTAATATCTTCAGGCAAATTAGGTTTTGACTATATAAAACATATTGTTTTTGCTCCACTGAGATTACTTCATATCCCTTCTACAATTTCTTACCCCCTCCCTAACCCTCATCCCCTACACCTACTCCTTTTGATTCCAATGGCCAGTGTCCCAGACTCTCCTCAAAGGCCTGTCCTCAGGCTACTGGAAGCACTGCTTTGCCCAAATAAAGTAGAAGAAAGTTCTGGGAATGTATTCCCCTTGCCTTCGTGTCTTCTCCCACTCTCACCACAGACCTTAGCAAATGTCTAGCTGACACCAAACTAGACAGTCCAAGTTTTTTGCCCAGGGTTAGGCACTCAGAGGTGTACCGAATGCTCCAGAGCTCTCCTTTGGGCTCAAGCTGAGGCCAAGAAAGACATTGTCTGAAACTCCACCCTTGCTTGGCCTGGCCCCTTCCCTGCCCGGCTTCCCACTCTCTTGCTAGCTTCTCCTAGAAGTACCTCCTTAATAAATCACTTAGCCACAAATCCTCTTCTCTGAGCCTGTTTCTGGAGAAACTAACCTAAGACAGTAGCTCAGACCACTAATAAAATGATGCCATCTACATTCCCTACTAATCTATAATGGGTAGTATACGTGTATATGTAATGTTCAAAAACAGAATCTTTTCTGAATTAGTTTACAGTAACCAACAAAAATTTCACATAATCTATTAAATACCTTCATAAGCCTCTCCTTCAAAGAGAATATAAAACTAGACATCATCCTATTGAATGTGAATATCACACAGAAAATTAGAAGAGTACAAATATGATTTAAAAATCATATTTAGGTTTATAGCAGTTTTGAAGATTCTTTACTGAAAAAAATTAAGTCAAATTCCTTTCAAGTGATATATTTTTTAAATAATCTATAAATTATTTTTTAGGCCCCTTGAAAGACATTTGGCTACCTTCAAATTAATATAGTAGTTGATCAGCTAATGGGATTTAATTTTGATAAAGGACAAACTATGAAAACGTTAGGGAGAAAGTCATGATAAAGTAGGAGCAGTTCTGAAAATGAGTAGTGAATGTTTTTTGACTCACTTCCAACTCATTAAAATCTTTCTGAATACAACCTAAATCCTTGCTTCAGAACCTTAATAGTCTTTAGTCAGAAAATTGAATTAACTTTTGAATTTAACTTGTAAAGGTCAAAAGGAACATACTTCTAATGACATAGGAAATTAAATATGTGCTATTTCATCTTCTATTGTTTAATGCATAATATATCATTTGAAAATGAGGAGAAAAATATTTTTCATGCAAAATAATGCCCATTTTTAACTAGAAAAATATAGTTATGTTCCTTTTAGATTATTTCTGTCTCCTTCCTTTGAAAACCAGATAAATATTCCTATTTAATATGGGTTATATTTTTAAATATACATAATCTTATATACAAGCAAGAGAAAACTGGAGAACAGTAGCAGTAATGGCCCTTAAGGTAAATCCGTTCATTTTTCCCACAAACATTGTTAAGCACCTAATATGTATCAAAGACATTTATGGTCCCTGTGTCCATGGAATTTGGTCTAGAGGGGTTTTCTCTCAGGTTTTGTATCCTCTTTGACTTCTTTTCAGTATTTGACACTGTTGCCTAATCCATTCCTCTTGAAATGATCTTCTTAATATCTAGAGAGACTCTAGATCTCTGAAATATTCATCCCTCCTGATTTCCTCCTAATTTTCCTAGTCTCCTTCTGCTCCATTCTTTTGTTCGTCTCTACATGTTGATTTTCCCCAAGACTCCGTTCATGTCTGGCTGTTTGTCGTCATCTATCCCTTACAAGCAGCTGGCACCATGTAGCCATTTCCAATCTAGATTAATCTAGCTCTAGAGGCATATTTTTGTCCACTGCTCCACCTGGATAACCCAGATAGCTCAGACACAAGGTATCCTCTTTCCTCTCACCAAAAAGTATGCAAAGGAAAAAATTCTCCTTCCCTGTCTTCCCAAGCCCCATAAAATACAATACCCATTAATGACAAAACCTAGCTGCCTTAGATCAGAAAACCTCTTGCCTAGACCACTTTAATAGTCCTTATCTGGTCTTTTGTTCTCCAGTCTCTCTTTCCACCTTTCTATCAAGTCAAAATTTATATAATACCGCCAAAATTATTAGTTATAAATCAGATATGGTTTAAAATCCTCATAATCCCTTGTTAATTATAGCATAAAATCCAAACTCATACAGTACACAATGCTCTTCCAATCTCATTTCAATTTGCCTTTTTTTTTTGCGGTACGTGGGCCTTTCTCTGTTATGGCCTCTCCCATTGCGGAGCACAGGCTCCAGACACGCAGGCTCAGCGGCCATGGCTCACGGTCCCAGCCGCTCCGCGGCATGTGGGATCTTCCCGGACTGGGGCACGAACCCGTGTCCGCTGCATCGGCAGGCGGACTCACAACCACCGCGCCACCAGGGAAGCCCCAGTTTGCCTTTTAAGATTTATTTCCATCCATCCCTATCACACATTTAGCAGTCCTGAAATCACAGGCATGATAAAGTAGGAGCCTCTGTGTTTTTGTCCATGTAGTTCTCTCTGCCTGCACTACTTCCCTACACAACTTTGTATCTGACTCATGCATATAACTGAGAGCATCTTAAAAATAGGTACTGACTTTTATTCATTTTTGTACCTTGAGAATCTAGCCTAGTGCTTGGATTCTCATGGATGTTCAAGTGACATGGAATTCAAAACCCTTTACAGGGCTTCCCTGGTGGCGCACTGGTTGAGAGTCCACCTGCCGATGCAGGGGACACGGGTTTGTACCCCGGTCGGGGAAGATCCCACATGCCGCTGAGCGGCTGGGCCCGTGAGCCATGGCCGCTGAGCCTGTGCGTCCAGAGCCTGTGCTCCGCAACGGGAGAGGCCACAACAGTGAGATGCCTGCGTACCAAAAAAAAAAAAAAAAAAAAAACACCTTTACAGTGTGGTTCCTTTTCTGTCTCATCTCTAGCTTCACCCAATTCAATCAATTTTCTAGTTGTATGAACTACTCATCATGACTGAACATAGCATGCTCCCTCATGCTTCAGACTCTTTGTTAAAAGGCTATTCATCCTCCAAGAATCAACTCAGTGTAGACTAATCTTCTACACTCTAGATGCATATTTTCATTTGTGCTGGGAGGTTTTCCCCATCTTTTCTCTTCAGACATCCCCAGGTAGAATTAATTACCATCCTTCTCAATAGCTAATTGTCCATAATATAATAATATTTACCAGGTTAAATCATATATGTGTATGTCTTGGTCTCACCTATTGAATCATAAGATATTTATCTTCTCTCATTTGTATCTCCAGTACCAAGCATATTGCTAAGTACCCAGTATATATCTAAAATTTTGAATTGAATTAAATTGAATTGAAAAATAGACCAGATTAGTTGGGGCATTGGATTCTCATGGTTTACAACTTTGGCTGCCATTGGAATATCATGGGGAGCTTTGAAAAAATACTAGTGCCCCTGCCCCATCTCCAGATAATCTCATTTAATTGGGCTGGGAGGGAACCAGCACCAGTATTATCTGCAGTGTTCCAAGGTGATTTATAATGTTGGCAAGGAATGGGAGTGAGCAGCCCTAGAGAAGTGAATGAGGGTCAGATTGTAGAGCTCCAGGAACGCCAGCTCTAGGCAATGAAGAACTAACTTGCTCCAGGGCCACATCATCCCTCACCATGGACTCTCTGATTGACCAGTGGTCTTGGGAGATTTGAATGAGTGGGAGTTTTCCATCATCAAATTCTACAGTGTCCTGAGGACTGCTTACTCCCTCTTAGTCAATATACACAGTACTAAAAAGCCCTCTTTCCCATTCTCTCTCTCTCTCTCACAACTCACTTGCTGCAAACTAAGACAAGAATTCCCTGTCTGCCTCTGGAAGTATTGGCTTCTGTCTCTATGGAATATTATAAGCACCAACTTGGGTTCTCAGCCCCCTTTCCCCGCCTTGGCTCCTTCACCACCACAGTAGTCACTGATGACCCTCACTTACAGCCTCAGACCCTCCTCAGCTTCTGAGTCATTTTGACAAGGACAACAGTAATTGCAACAGCTTCAGCTTAACACTTAGCAGGCTGTGGCATTCCTGCCATAAGACCAGCAGCCAAAACATTAAGTTCCAGGGACATGTCCTCAAGACTGTTTCATGCTTCCCCCACAAGGTAGTCATCCTGGCTGTCCTATCTGGTGGTACCCCATTTGCCCTAGGAAGGACAGACAGATCTCATGGAACCGCCGATTCTGCCTTGTTCCTCCAACTTCAGTCACTACCCTATAGACCCTCTTTGTGCTAGATATTATGTTATGGTGTCTCAGCTTGAAACCCACCCTTCTATTCTCTACCTTGTGATGCTGAGACAAGGACTCTGTGAGTTGCATTTCTGTTTTGCTGGCTGGCTCTGTTAGACACTTCCAATAGGGCTGTTAGAGGGAGACTGCAGGGCTGGAGGAGGGGAAAGGGGCTGCTGCTTCCTGTTCACTCTCTGAGGGCTTTCTTTTCCTGACAGCACCAATCAGCAATGCCTCTTCTTCACCCTGGCAGTCAATCCCAGGAACAGCTTGTCAAATCCAGTTTGCAGTTTTCTCCAACTTCATCATGCCCACTCAGAGACACCAGCAGTAGCCAGTGTCCTCTATTTAGGAATTCAGATCCCCGGTCCACAGGGCCCCTCCTCTGATCATCCGAACACCAGCCCACTCCTCCAAGCTTTTAAATTGTAATAACTCCAGCCCCTCCCTTTATGTTCTCAGCTTCTCTCAGCCCCGCAGTTGATAGCTGCTCCCTGCTATCAACCTTGTTACCTTGGAGATACCTTCAGGTTGTCTTTTTAGCCTTGTCAATTCTTCACTCATTAATTAACAATTCTTTATGTTAAATTCTCACTGTTTAAAAAAAAACAGTGTGATTCCTTCTTTTGGTTGCACCCTCTTATTATATGCCTGGCTCAAACAGCAATATTTTCCCGAATTATGTCTCACCCAGTTCTGTGCCTTGAAGCTCTTACGTGTCCTCATTGGAATCTGCCTCTGTAACATGAACAAAGATGTTTGAGTTGTCATATTTGATTCACCACTGATGTAGTATAGCCATACATTATGGACTATTTAACCTGAATTTTATTTATTTGCAAAATAAGAGTGATATTAGCAACCTACATTTTTAAGGAGTAACAAATATAACAAGTAGACCTTTAGCTCTCATAAGGAACCTGTCAGTGCATCTTCAAATTTGCCAATACTATTGCCAACATAAGCACCTGGCTTCCCTTCCAGGGCCATCATTTGCACCTGACATCAAATGGAAGAGGGCACACTGCATGAGATGTGGATGCTAGGGTGGGCTAAGCTCCCTTTCAGGCTAATCAGCCCACTCTCATACCATGTTTTCACAGAGCAGATGATGTAAAACTCTCAGCATGTCTTAACATGACGTTAATTTTTAGATTCATTCAAAGGCAGCCGAATTTTCAAATGGATAAACATATAAAGTATTGACATGTATAAGACAATTAGAACTGCTATTATTCAGCACTTAAGCATGATAATCACTGCACTTACATTTTACATGTAGTATTTTATTTAATCCTTACAATAATTCTATAAATAACTTATATTAACGTCTCATTACAGATGAGAAAACTGGGACATCAACAGGAAAGCTAACCTGCTGATCTCAAAGAACATGTAAGTAGCAGAACTGGGATTCTGACTAGAGAGTCCACACCTCTTGGCCATCTTACTGTGTTGGTTCCACATACTTTGCTTGTGAATGTACCTCTTATGATAAAGCCTACAAATTGTTTTTACTAACAGTTGGATAAATAATTGGTTGCTTTTACAATGGCTTAAGGAATTGTTATCCTTTGTTCCAATTCTTTCAAAAACTTTTATGATTTTAGATTATAAACATACTTTACTGTATATTACAGTTCCCAGTTTGTGAAAGTTCATTAACAAATCATGCTTTTCTAATATAATGTATGTCCCAGTAAAAATTAAGTTTCCTAGGCCAGTCCACAAAATGTGTGGAATTGCTCATCACATTTTTAGAAGTAAAACGAAGTAGAAAACAACAGTTTCCTTTTCCTTTTAGAATTATAAAATACATTTTAAAAATAATGAGCCCTTTTGAAAAGCTTTAGAACTCACCAGGTGTGTGGGAAGGCCAACTTTCTTGGGAGGCCTTTTTATAGGACATAGAGGTGAAATGGGAGAGAACAGAAGTGAATTCTGACCACAAAACTTGCCCAAAAGGGAAAATAGCACTCAGTCATTCCCTATCCACCTGTCTACCTACCCTACCATCAACCTAGAGTATGTTCTTCCATAAGGAAAAGGGAGATAAATTGGGGGTTATGAGCCTATCAGATAAATTTAGCAGAGATCCATGCCTCCAGCCAACCATGTAGAGAGAAGGCCTTCAAAGTCAAGGTTAAAAGAAAAAATTGGCTCCATATCAAGGCCAGGAAGGTGATGGGAGTGAAGTGGAAAGAAAATCCCTCTGAACAGTTTTGTTACCAGAAGTCAAGTGATGGGGTCAGATCAAAGAATGGGAAAAGGAGGTGCTTTAAGAGAAAAGCACTTCAGCTGTGATACCATCATAGATAAAAGCCATGAAATAGATGAGCTGTAGGTAAACTGGGCATATTGTTGGGACTATTCCTACATAGTTCTTTTAAGAATCACAATTATCTCTGGCTTCCATTATTTAGTTGTTTTAGATAAGATCTTGTCTCCAGGGAGACTCTTATTGCTCAAAGACACTTTTGGCAAAATGCGACCAATAAGAAATGAATCTAAACTGTTTAATTCTGAAGAGTCTTTACATTCTTCATCTTTTTAATCTTTTAATTCATTTATTCATTCTGTCAGCAAGTATATTTATCATACACCACCTGCGGGAGCACTGTCCTAGGTGCTAGAAGATACAACAGTGGAAAAAACAGACAAAAATACTGCCTTCAGAGAGCTTATACTCTAGTTTTACAATAATCTGAGGTTCATCTGCAAATAAATTAATGTCTAAAAAGTGCTTTCTTTAATAAAGTGGCAATCCTTAACTTTTTTTTTTTTTTTTTTTACCTCAGGGAGTATTTATAAATAAGTAGGATAAAGGATGCCATCCAGATAGCTATAGTATTATCCATGTTTAAAGAGAAAATATGGATTCCCAGATTGATCAATAAATTTTCCTTTTAAAGTGATATCAAGCAAATGTGACTTATACTATTTTTATTTTGCCTTATAGTTTTTGGCTTGCACATGTTTGGACCACTTAGAGCTGTCGTTTAAAGCACAACGATAAAAGACAAAGTAGATGTAAGAAATGCAAAGTGTATACCATGATAAGTAGAGTTTTGCCCTGATACTCTGCACATTCACTCCTATTTGAACCAAAAGCTGAAAACTTACCTTTGAATGTGTTTTAGAGTATTTAAGAAATTTGTACCTTATCAAGTAGGTTCCAAATATTGTCCATTGAACATATATCAGGAGACTTCTCTAAGTTTGTTGGGAGTTCCTTTTTTTTTTTAACATCTTTATTGGAGTATAATTGCTTTACAATGGTGTGTTAGTTTCTGCTTTATAACAAAGTGAATCAACTATACATATACATATATCCCCATATCTCCTCCCTCTTGCGTCTCCCTCCCACCCTCTCTATCCCACCCCTCTAGGTTCTTAATTCAGGGAATAAACATGATATATAGATTGCTACTGAGGGCTGGAGGAAATTGTCCAATACACAATTAGAGGAAAGACTACAATACTCCAGAGAAAAGGAAATGCCAAGATGTCAAAACCTGCCTCAAATAGAATCCTGTAGACAAAGCCCATCTATGCTAAATAGGCTGAAAGGGGATCTGGGTATGACTCCAGCTTTTAATAGATATTTTTCTCTAAAGTAGATAATGCAAGCCCATGAAATAAGTTATTAGATAATACAATTTTAATTAAAATCAAAACAGTAAAATTTAGTCTATAAATATAAGTGAAATTTAATATTGGGTTGGCCAAAACTTTCATTCAGTTTTTTCCGTAAGATGGCTCTAGTAGCACTTAGTTGTCATTTGAAACAATTGCATTAGACTGTATGTGACAGCTGTCATATCAGCACGCATTTTAAAAAAAATCAAAGTTGGTGAATTTTTGTGTAGCCATTTTAATATTGAAGATGGAAGAAAAACAACATTTTTGACATATTATGCTTTATTATTTCCAGCAAGGTAAAAACACAACTGAAATGCAAAAAGAGATTTGTGCAGTGTATGGAGAAGGTGTTGTGACTGATCGAACATGTCAAAAGTGGTTTCCAAAGTTTTGTGCTGGAGATTTCTCGCTGGACGATGCTCCACGGTTGGGTAGACCAGTTGAAGTTGATAGCGATAAAATCGACACATTAATTGAGAACAATCAACGTTATACCATGCGGGAGATAGCTGATCACCTGGGGATCTTGTTAAAAGCATCCCAGTTGCTCTGGGATGGGGCCCTGAGAGTCTGCATTTCTATCAACTCCCTGCTGATACTTATGCTATCAATACATAAACATACTTTGAATAAGTAGCAAGGATCTGAGTAAATCCATATAAGCCAGGTTTCAGAGAAAATGATCAACCAACCAAAAACATACCTTCATAATGTCATTGGGGGGAAAAAATGACTACTTACAAATGAGTCTTTGTTGTTCATTAAAACAGTTTTGGTAGGAGTACTACTTGGCAACATGTTGTAAACAGCTAATTGGAGTTCATTCACATTGTTAAAAAAAGACAAAGTTTTTTTTAGAAATAGTCTACCTTTCATTCATTTATAGCACCTTCATTTTAGTTAATGAACATGTGGGATTGGGCCATTAAAAGCAAAAAGGAATGATGTCGTTACCCATCTTTAATTCTTCTTGGGTTCATTTTCCCATCAAGTTTGAGATCTCTCCCACTTACTTACTCATTTACTCAGGAAAAAACAAAACACAGAAAAATGCTGCTAAGAGCAAGTCCTAAAGAAACTAATTAAGAACAGATCCTAAGATGTGCCTCTCCCACCACACCCCAACCTTGGTAAGATAAATAAACAATAAAATTTTTAAGGTAAACATTATTATATAACACTCACTAAAAATAATAATGCATCAAAAGCCCCACAGTGGTATTTTTATGGGTCACTACCATGGCTGACAATTAGTTGAGGTTGTCCAAAAGAGTTTGATCTACCTTGGTCCCTGCCACATTGCTGAAGCTAGAGAAATTAAGAATGAATGGTGGGCTTCCCTGGTGGCGCAGTGGTTGAGAGTCCGCCTGCCGATGCAGGGGACACAGGTTCATGCCCCGGTCTGGGAAGATCCCACATGCCACGGAGCGGCTAGGCCCGTGAGCCATGGCCGCTGAGCCTGCGTGTCCGGAGCCTGTGCTCTGCAACAAAATAAAAGTAAAGAATGAATGGTGATTGCACTTTCCTATTTCCAGGAAATGTAAAGAAATATAGATTCTGTGGCTATCTGTCTTTAGTCACCAATGATAATCTGGTTTTCTGTGGCAAATGAATAGAAGCAGAGACCAGGAGGACAGAGGTGGAGGTGCACTGCCAGGAGTGCACAGTAAGGCAGAGGATGTGCAGCAAGAGAGAGTTCTTTCCAGGGAAAGAAACAAAAGATAGGAAGAAAAAGAAAAAAGAAGTGTAGAAATGCATCATTAAAAAAGCAGAAAAAGAAAGCAGAAAAGAAGGAGATGCTGAGAAAGTAGAAACACTTTCAAAGCCAAAGTTTTAGCCACATAAACTGCCTGCTTTGGGGCCTGGAAAAGGAGGATCCCCAAGCTCCACCACACATAACAGCAGTACCATCCAACATGGCGGAAGCATTCCCAAGCACAAGCACATGACCCAAGTGGAAAGTCCTTTCCTGTTTCAGAGATGCATAGCTTAAACAGTCAAATAATAATCAACTACGCTATGTCCGATTCCATGTTTGCTAAGCAAGTTTTCTTTCACCTACAGGGAAAAAATTAAGGCAATCTAACAAAACAAGCACTGCAATAAACTTGGCATTTGTATTTCTCATTATAAATGAATAAATTGGCACAGATGGGAAAAAGAAAGAGGCAAGGAGGGGTGGAAAAGGCAGAGGGAGAGTCCTGCACTAAACCACAGCTTGAGCTGTCCCTCTTGGGAACAACTAGGACATAGAAACAACGATTCGTCAGAGTTTCACCTTGGTAGACCCAGCTTCACAAAGTGGGAGCTAAATTGAATACCAGGTGAAGAGAGTCAGAGCAGAAGTCAAAAGAAACCTACTGGACATAAGCGAGGAACTTGAGTAGGGACACAAATGGGGAAAAAATGACATAGAGATCAAAATTGAGAAGGCAAAGAGAACTGAGACTAGAGAAGAAAGCATGACAGAAAGCAAGCTGTAAATATGGATGGACTTCAGAACATTATTTTTATGTGGGTCTCAGTGAGATTCCCAGGGCTCAGAATGAACCTGAAGGGGAAGTCCCAGACCTAACAGGAGTTTTTTTATTCCCAGCCTACTGACTACCAAGATTTCACAGGATATACAAACCCCCTTCCAACTGGCAGGTATGGCTGTTCTCTTGCATGTGTGGAGGAAAGGGAGTAGTGAGTCTCCAGCCTTGCCTAGCTCTGCATCTCTCCTGGCTCCAGTCCAAGCCCTAGCTTTCCTGGGAAGAACGCAGGGAACCATATAAAAGTAGATCAGACAGAAGAGAAAAGAACTCCCTTAAGTTGCCTTAATAAGTCACATGTTCTAACAGCTGAAACATTGTTGCATTTGGAAGGGTGAGGTCTGTTTCAAATAGAAGAGAGGGGAAGTGTCCAGAGCTATTGAGAAGATTCCTTGAGCCATGCTCTTCTAGGATGTGGCCCTTCCAAGAATCATGCTGGGGTTAAGAAAAGGTGCTGCTCTCAGCTCTCTCAGCCTATGCTGAAGTTGGATAAGTCACACTGCTACTTCCTACTCCCATATTTAGTGACGGGCACTCACGCCTGATGTTCCTTAAAGAGGGAAAGAAAGAAATAAAAGAACTACCTCAGCCCTTAGCAGGTGAGAGCTGATGAGTGTTTCTGGAAGTTATTGTTTTGTTTTGTTTTTTTTCCCCTCAGTAGTTCCTACTGCTCACTAAGAATCCACACCTGAAGCAATCAATTTCTACTCACCCTCCACCCTCTCACTAATGATGCAATCCTATACTTTGACTGATCTTTGTACCTCTTGTTAGTAACTAATATTCTGCTAGTGAATCGAAAATATGGGTCCTATCCAGCCCTGGGAAAGACATTCCCTGGAAATGCACTAAAATAAAATACTCGTGTAAGCACAATGTTCTTACAAATCTCAGTATTTTTGTCTTTAATACTTACCAAGTGATATTGTACTAAAAGCAACACTTGATCTTTTTCTACAAGCACAAATGGCAAAGTCAACAATGAGAGCCATACAGAGGCCTCAAGAGGAAAGTTGCAAAGAGAAATGAGAACTCTGTTCCCTAGAACTTTTCCTAAGCACAGATGTGAGGACATGGACTTTTTCTTTGACCTCTGCCCATCTCACTTTTTCTAGGTCCTTCTCCCATGATGCCCATTTCCTCCCATGTATCATTGCCCAGAGCACATCACACTGTGCTACCTCTACCTGTATCGTTGCCCAGAGCACATCACACTGTTGGAGCAGTTCAGTTTACGTGGACTTTCCTCAGGTAGTGTCCTACCTACATGCAGGATGTGGGGCAACAGCAGGGTTGAAATCAGCACCACAACCTAGAAACAAAATTCCGATGAAGCAAACTATCCTGGCCTCAACATACCTATTCTATGCTACAGAAGTCAGAGTAGTGTTTACCCTTAGGTGAATAGTTAAGAGATTGGAAGGGGGCAAGAGGGAGGGTAAGGGGGTTTCCTAGGTATTGAAAAAATTATGTTCTTGATCCAGTGCTGTTTCCATTGGGTGTTTTCAGTTTGTGAAAACTCACTGAGAAAAACATTTAGAATATGTGTGCTTTTTTATACATTAAAATAAATGTTAAAGAAAATGTTAAAATAGAACGACCTTAAGGATGACACAGTGCAGGAGACTGAAGAGGTTCAGAGGAACTCAAAATATAATCAAAATATAATCAACATAACCTGGATATTTTAAGAAAGCATATTCCAAAGAAAAAGTGGAATGACATCTGGCAATGTTATTAATACAAGATTTGTAAATATTTGTAAATATTGTTACAAATATCTTACAAAACATATTTTCCTCACTGGGAAGCACATTTTTTTTTTTTTTTTTTTTTTTTTTTTTTTTTTTGGTACGCGGGCCTTTCACTGTTGTGGCCTCTCCCGTTGTGGAGCACAGGCTCCGGACGCGCAGGCTCAGCGTCCATGGCTCACGGGCGCAGCCGCTCCGCGGCATGTGGGATCTTCGCAGACCGGGGCATAAACCCGTGTCCCCTGCCTCGGCAGGCGGATTCTCAACCACTGCGCCACCAGGGAAGCCCATGGGAAGCCTATTTAAAAAAAGTTTTCACCAGGCCCAAATGCGCTTTCAGTGTCTCGGTCTACAAGGCTTCTGTTGGAAAAGAGCTGAGGAATGTCACCAGCGCTGTCCCGAGAAGGGGACCAGCACGACAGAATCAGGCCATCGTGGTTGGAGGTTACTGGTTGATTGGATCATACAACCAATTCCTCTTGCTCAGATTCGTATCCTTACCAAGCCATCCAGGGAGAGGGCAGAACTTATGTTTATTGCTCTAAGTCAATAATGTTCTAATTTTACATAAATCTCTGTGGAGTACCAACCTTTCTATCAGACCATGGACCTTTCTAATCTAAAAAAGATTATCAAACTCTTACATAACAGTAACTAAGCAAGCAGTGTTTGTAGTAACTTTGCAAGGGGTATGGCCACCACGCTGGGACACAAACTAATCCCCCCATAAAGCATGTCCAGCAAAGCATTGTGAAGCACTGGGACATGTTGTTCCCTGCCTGGGGAGATGTGTAGGCTGGATTCTTTTTTCTGGGCCAATCCAGTCAGACTCTATGGGCAGCTGCCTGCTTTCTCCATGAATAAGAACGTATGTGACTCGTACTGTTTCAGCTATAACAAACAGGGTCACATTGAAGCAATGAAAACGTTTTGATATTCAGAGTGATTTTTAAATTATTTTTAAATTAAGTTATAATTGACATACAACATGTTCACTTCAGGTGTACAAAATAATGACTTGATATCTGTATATATTGCAAAATGGTCACCACAGTAAGTCTAGTTAACATGTCGTCATTCACAGTTATAGAATTTTTTTCTTGTGATGAGGACTCTCAAGCTTTAATCTCTTAGCAACTTTCAAATATGCAATACAGCATTATTTACTACAGTCACCATGCTGTGCATGTCACCTCACACTTGTTAGAATGGCGATCATCAAAAAGACAAGAAGTAACAAATGTGGTTGAGGATGTGGAGAAAGAGAGCCCTGTGCAATGTTGGTGGGAATGCAAACTGGTGCAGCTCCTGTGGAAAACAGTATGGAGGTTCCTCAAAAAATTAAAAGTAGAACCACTACACCATCCAACAATTCCAATTCTGAGTATTTATCTGAAGAAAATGAAAATACTAACTTGAAAAGATTCAGGCATACACATGTGCATTGCAGCATTGTTTATAAAAGCCAAGATATGGAAACAACCTCAGTGCCCATGGACAGAGCAATAGGTAAATTGTGAGATATATATAGTACACACACACACACACACACACACACAATGGAATATTATTCAGCCATAAAAATAATGAAATCTGGCTATTTGCCATGGATGGACCTCTAGGGTATTACGCTAAGTGAAATAAGTCAGAGAAAGACAAATACCATATGATCTCACTTATACGTGGAATCTAAAAAAAAGGAAAAAGAAAACAAACTCATCTACACAGAGAATATATTGGTGGTTGCCAGAGGTGAGGAGAGTTGCGAGGTGGGCAAAATGAGTGAAATGAGTCAAAAACGTACAGAGCGATCTTACAGTGCATTCTCAGAGAACACTTCAAAGAGATTTGTTATAAGCTTCGAATCTCTTGAACAATCACTACTCTGGCAATACTTTAGGCTCAAGAATTTGAGCAGGTGTTTTGTGTTAGTCTTACATCCATGGCACTGAACACAATTCATAAAACCTGTCGATTTAATGCGATTTGATAATTCTGAGAATCACAAATCACTAATGGAGAGAAGTACCTGCCAACAATTGTAAAGGGACACATTGAAAAGCAATTTTAAATATTTATACATACATAAGGTTTCAGAATTCACCACTAATCTGTTTATATGTTTTCTAAAATTACAATCTATTTTTTCTCTACCAAATCAAAATTCTTTGTAGTTATTTTACTTAACTCATTTTTCCTTCTCCTCAATCTTTCCCTTGCTTCGAAATGGAAATATTGTAGCTTATATATTTCACGCAGACATTTCAAATATGAATTTTCCATTCAGAGGAAATCTTGTGCCTTCCCTTTTGGAAGAATATCTCACGATCAAGTTCATGTCATTATTTGAAACATACCTAAAACATTCTGTCCTGTTAATCATCTGTTCCTCAGCAGTCTTGAAGAAAACTTTCACAGAAACTTTATGTCCCGCGTTATGTTGTGTCAAAGTCCCTGTTTTCTCATACTTCATTCTTCTACACTTGACAAGGAGAAAATATCAACGGCTCTCCTGGAGCAACCTTGAAAAATCTATAAGAAATCAACATCAGTTTTAGATCAATCATTAAAATGATGTTAAAATGGCATAAATTGAAGTCATCCACATCTGGAGATGAGGAAAAAGCAAGAAATAAAAATGTCTTATTTCAATTTCTTGAGTTTTCTTTTTCTCTTTTACCTTCAGTTACAACTAACCAAACTATTTAGTTAGAAACCACCTCCACCCAATAACCTCACCCAGATTACAACATCCCCAGGTGACATGATGTACCAAAGCCAGATTGGAGAAGCAAGGGAAAAGGTGAAATCTGTAATCTCACGTCTTTAAGTAAAAGAGAAAAAAAGGAGAAAAAAGTACCCTAGCAAATTTACAGAACACTTGGAAAAAAAGAAAACCTTAGCATTCTATTCACATGCAAAGTTATTTAATGCCTAGTAATCTCTACCCTGAAGCACAGATGTCTTTTTTCCCTCACTACTTTAACAATCATTCTTTTGGCACAATAATTATGAATGAACGTTTCTTCATATTATCAAAAGATGTTTTTTCTTCTTTCTGCTTAAGTGTATCAGCTGATTTAAATTGTGAAATCAAAACTATACTTTTTCTTTTTGCCCATGTAACACAGTGGTTCTCAACCAGGAACAATTTTGTCCCCAAGGGACATCTGGCAATCTCTGGAGACATTTTGGGTTGTCACAACTTGAGGAAGGGGGTGACTGCTACTGGCATCTAGTGGATGGAAACCAAGGATGCTGCTAAATATCTTGCAAGGCACAAGAGAGCCCCCTCCTGCTTCCCCCCACCAAAAAAAAAAAAGGAATAATTGGGCCCATTATTCCTGTTCACATATCTACCTAGAGGAAGTGTGAAATACTTGTGGCATGTCCTGAGACCCAGAGTAGCAAAAAGACTTGCAGTGGACATGGAGATGTGATGCCCAAATCCCCTTCAAGAGAGAAACTGTTGTCCCAGCTGCTGGGAGTGCTATCAGCAAAGGACCCCTAGTTGCCAGCTTCTTCGAGGTTTGCCGCAGTGGCAGAGACCCTCCTTAACCAAGGCCATGCCCTTCCAGGGGTGGACCACACCCAAGGACTGATTGCAGCAATGATATAAAGGCTTGGCCATGTCAGCTCCCTGAGGGACAACGCTGATGGAATATAAAAACTTTCAGAGCTCCCATGGGATGTCTGGCCAGCATTTCAATTCAACTTCGCCCTCTGCCAAACCTACTTCCTTCCACAGGTGTCGACCCCTCATATACATCCTTCACTCCCATCTCTGACTCAACATCCACTTCTGGAGAACCCAACCTGGGACAAGCCTTCTTTGGATGGGAAGCCCTGAGAAAAAGAGTTTGGTGAAACCAAATAGGTTCCCCTAACAGTCCACATAGGAAATAACCAGAATGAGTTTGTGAAGCTCACAAAACCGCCTTGGGAATACTCTGAGAGAGGAAATCAGGGAACGTGGGCTCTAAAGCACAGAGGACTATGCTATGGTAACAAGTTAGAAATGCTCCTGAGATGTTGAAAATGGCTTGCTCAGATTTTAAAAAATTAAAACAATATAATTTTCAAAACTCAAAAAACCTTCTGGACACTGACAAAAGACTTCCTCTGAAGTCAATCATGAGATTTAAAAACAAACCATAAAATGCAGTGTTGTGTCAGTGAAAAAGAAGATGGGAGTTGAACCTTGAGGTTCCAGGCTGCCCTTCCCCACCTCTCATCACCTAGACTGAGTCATCTCTGACCACAAGTTGGCATCTTAAGAGGAGAGCGCAACCAGAGGTCCTGCTCTGATTGGCTGTAAGCTTGGGAACTCTGGTGGGTACACGCCCCTCAGCACCTTACAAAGGAGTGAAACCAGGAACCACCAGGCCTGAACTATGATTACTTTTAGCAGTGAGTCCTCCCAACATGGCTGAACCATAAAACCTTGAATTTCGCAAGTGATTTTTCAACAGTGAGAAATAAAAATTTAAATACATTTATTGTCAGGAGAGGATGAGCTGCAGAAACTATTCACAAGCCATTTGAAACTGAATGAAGACTTTGCATGTGACAGCATGCAAAGAACTGTGTTTTATGGGTCATTGTAACTTGTGTTCTATGGAAACTCATTTTTCAAACACTGTTTTTCTGTATCTTTGGTTGAGTAGGTAGGCATTTATTTTTGACAGATGACTCCAGCTTTTACAATGCAAAACACTTCTGGAAATTGTATCTTAAATGAATCTTCATAAAAATAAGCATAAGCTTTTGCAATTGTTGGTTATAAAATATTTAATGTCAGTGAGATATTCAATAAATGAGCAGGTAAAGATGAGAAGAAATACACAGGAATGTTTATTAAGCAATGTCAAACATATAAAGCAGAGAAAAGTAGAAATCTTCTAGCATGCTATTTCTTATACCCATCTCCATGGAAAATCTGGCAAATAAGCATCAATCCAGACTGCAGTGTTCTAATGTCCTAAGTAGTTTACAGTCGACACAGCCATAGTTGTATCCATAAACCTAGCATCGTGGGGTTCAAAGTTCAATTGGGATGATATTTTTTGCAACATGCCTGACCTTACAGGGTCACAGGCATGCAAAGGCAGCCCTGTCGAGACCTGCACTTCCCCAGCCCAGGGCAATGAGTGAGGGGTCCAGTTGGAAAGAAGAGATGTCTAAAGAAAATGGACTGCCATCATAGAACCCAGATCCCACTAGAAAGGGAACAAGCAGAGGAACAAAGAAGGAAACAAACACTTTGCTGGGGACGTAGGACAACCAGGCAGCCATCCTAAAAAAGCTGCTGTACATAGTAAAGAGGAAGCTCTCACTTAAGGAATGGGACCACTAAGTATGACAGCCTCTGAAAAGAGAAAGCCAGTCAGGAGTTTCCTATCGGGGATTCTGAACTACATGGATATGCCATATGAAATTACGTCTCACTATATAGATCTAGATATCGATGATATAGATATATACGTATAGATGATATGGATATAATCTCTGTAGATGTTTGCTACCTGAAATCTTGCTAAATTTTCCACAGTTTCTTTTTCTTTTTTAATTGGAGTGTAGTTGATTTACAATGTTGTGTTAGTTTCAGGTGTACAGCAAAGTGATTCAGTTACACATATACATACACCCACTCTCTTTTAGATTCTTTCTCATACAGGTCATTACAGAGTATTGAATAGGGTTCCCTGTGCTATACAGTAGGCCCTATTAGCTATCTATTTTATATATAGTAGTGTGTATATGTCAATCCCAATCTCCCAATTTATCCCTCCCCCCCCTTTCCCTCCACAGTTTCTAAGCATGCTTGGTATTTCTTGGATAAATGACAAAACAAGCAGAGACTGGCCTCTCATTATGTATTTTTGCTTTTCTATATTCTGTTCATGGTGGTAAAAGTAGAAAAGGATTTAGGAGATGCCATGTTAACATTTGCATTAATTCACACTTTCTTTGGAAGTTTAATCCTATCAGTCAGGAAATGCAAAATGTAAGGTTCTTCCATTTATGGAAATGTACATGCCTTTAATTGGCTGCATTTTTAATTACTAAGGAGCAATTATTATTTTATTGTCCCATTTTTACCAAATGCCAAGTTCAGTTTCCTTAGTAGCACCTAATTGTTATGTAGTTCATGGATTTTGAGCTCAGGCTGGATACATTACCAATGCTCAATGCAGAATATTGTTCAAGTGCACATTTTTCCCATCCAAAATGACATGCATGCACAATGATTTCATGACTTACAATGCTAAATGAAGTTATAGAGCAATTGGAGAAAGCAGATTGGCAGATTGGTAAGCCAGAAACCTAAAGCTTATACAAATGCATGAATGTAGCCTCCAATTTATCCACATCCCTGACTCCTCTATCTCCCACTGTCTCCCTCTCTTTTGGGGATCTCAGTGATCATTATCACCTCCACCAGAGAATAAGCAAATGGAAAAGAAAAGGCATGAAATTCAAATAAGCGTGTTGCTTTTTAGTAGACCCTTCGAAACTTTAGTTGGAGAAAATGTCAAAACTAATAGCCAAAATGAGGTTTGGAGACTATGCTAAATTTCATTTATTTGTGCTCTTCCTCAGTTGCCCACCCCATTAGCACAGATAATTGAAAGTTTGCTTCATTTATCCTAGCACACTAAGGAATGCTGTCATTTGAAGTCAAGACCACAAAAAGAAAACAGGATTTTAAACTGCTGTAGGAAGGATGATTACACAAGTAAACGAAATTACTTCAAGGAAGACAAAAGAACTAGTTACGAAAAGAAGTTATGGAATCTTTCCCTTTGAAGATTTTTAAGAGTCAAACAAACAATTCCTACAGTGAAGACCTGATTGGAGACAGAGAAATCAACCTGTAATTTGTTAAGGTCCTATGCTCCATAGGTTTATATGAGCTCACTTTTTAAATGTGAAAACTATGGATTATTTGGAAAAGAAGGGGGGAAATTGGTATGGCTTAATTAATGATATACAACTCAGAAGCCCCCAATCTTCCCCAAACTGTGATTATAAAATTTGGTTGCATTACCTTTAAAATCCAATGAACCAAATCTAATGTGACCCTAATTACCACATCCTGAGAGTAGTAATAATACCCCCTCCCCCACATGTACACAAATTATGAAGAACCCCCAGGTTTGTTTATTCTGGTTTGTGAATCAGATATACTCTGTACAGATCTCCACAACAGGAGACTTCCAGAGAGAGCCTGACCTGCTGATGTTGGCTCTCTTGGGTTCCTTTAACAGTAACTTCTAGAACCTGAATACACTGTAGAAATGACCCTGTCCCCAGGGCCACGCTCACTGTTTGCACAGCTACTAAGGAAGAATTCTGTTGATTAACCTAGACTTTAATGATTTCTTGAGATGCAAGGAAAGACACCCACTCCTCAAGAACAAATGAAATCAAAGAAGAACCGCCTGCACGTAATCAGTTTTACAGCTCTTAGTGATTTGGCTCTTCGAATTCATACCTACAGTATTTTAGACAGAGAATTGTTATTCTTACCCTATGAAAACTACGCCTCATATCAAGTTGTATAAGAAACTTTAGTGTATGCATATTGGGGTGGGAATATTTAGTCTCAATGCTCACCTGCTTCCCTCCAGTTCTCACATGATGTTTGGCCACGTGGTAAAACATTACTGTCAATTTCCAGCTTGTACATTACCTGAGGGAAATTGTGGTGCCTCAACTCAATATTCTCAACTAAACAAACATTCACTGAATACCTATTGCTGGTACCTATTGCATGTCAACATGACAAGGTACCTACTGTGCTTTGCTAGGGGAAATACGAGACACTATGGGAACACATAGGAGACACCTGACCCAATCTTTAGGGACCAAGAAGATTTTTTGAAGGAGGTAACATCAAAATTGGAACCTGAAAGAAGGTCAGGAGGTTAACAGGTAGAAAAGGGAAATGGATGCCATTCAGGAAAAGAAAATTTGTGCAAAGGATTGCACACACAGGAGAACATGCTGTGCTCAAGGAACAGTACCCTCAGTAGAAGTACGATATAATGTTGGATTGTAAAAAGTAGAATAATTTCCTGAAGGAGGAAGAATTTGAGCTGCACCCTGGAATTGAAAAAATCCCATTCAGGACTAATGGAACAATGTGAATAAAGTTAAGGAGACAGGAAAGTACAAGGACCAGAAGTATAAGGAGCAGAAAGTAGGTGCCTGGGCCAAAGTGTGGGCCTTGAGAAGGAACGTGGTGCACAGTGAGGCTACAAGAGTAATTAAGGATGAATTCAGAAAAGATCGCAAATTGCACACTGATTAGATTTATTCTGATAGCAAGGTAGATCCCTTGAAGAGTCTTGATGTTATCCAGTTTTAGAAAAATAATTCAAGGAGTGAAGCAAATATTATTGCGTGACTATACTGACCTGGGAGTTTTTCAAAGGCAGAGATCATCGTTTCATTCATTTTTGAATTTTCAAGACTTACCCTGTATATGGCAGTTGCTCAATACATATGTATTGATGTATTAGTTGGTTAGGAGATGGTTGGATGGATGGATGGATAGAAGGATGAATGGTCAATGAATGAATAAACAGATGAGTCATTGCACCACAAGGATAAATAAGCTTTGGGTGAAATAATTTATCAGAACAAGTAAAAAACCTAGGAAATAAGCAATGAGATTCTCACCACACCCTGCAGGAGTTATCAGAGAAAATAAACCTTCATCCTCTCTAATGAGCTCTACATTTTGATCTTCATCAACCCTTGTGTGTCTCCCAAATATCTACTGTGTAAACTACCTATCAAGACATCGTTTCCTTCAAGACTGTCTTCCAAACCTTGAACTTTTACAGTGATGGATTCCCGCTTGCCCTGAAGAATAGGAAAAGGGTGTCCCTTCCTTGGGATCATATACAAAACCCTGAAGATGGAAGTGAAAGTACAGTACATATTATAGGGCAACCATGTATTTCTTTCCCCAGAAATCAAGAACCCCCTCTCACACCTAAAACTCTGAGAACCAGCTTTTTAATTAGAATGAATAAGTTACTTCCTTGATTAACTGCACATTGCAGAAAAAGAGACTATGTAGGAGGTAATTTATGGTAGCAGTGTGAGGTGATTTTATCATAAACCTTCCATGGTTTCATATTGTAGATTTTGGAAAACATAGTACTTTGTCAAAAAGGGAGGGGGTGGAGGAAGTAAAATAAATATTTAAGCCCAGAGAGATCATTCCAACAAATGTTCATTCTTAGATCATCTGTTCTTCATTTCATGATATACGTTATAAACAACAGCCTCACTCCAACTCTCATATTGCTGCGTGCTTTAAAATTCAGCAAATATGTTAGTGCACATATATAATGTATTGTTGTAGTTTGCATTCACAGATAACTCTACTAATGGAGTTGTTTGCCATATATATGGATAAGGTTAAAAATCTCAGAGGGAGACTAACAGTCTTGCCACATGGGCAGATGCATGGGAGGACTGTCCTATTTTTGTAGCTCTAGATACCATTTTAGAACAAATCATTTCTCATGACTCTGTCTCTTTGCTCAATGGGTTACTGATGTCTTTGCTCTAAAAGAGCTACATGGATTTACTCACTGCCAAGTGGGTCTTTTGGCTGCTGCTATACCCAGAATATCTTAACTATACAGCAAGGCTTTAAATTGTATTTCAGGATGTCAAGTGAACATTTCTTCTTCTGGAACCTGCAGTCATCTTTTGCTTCAGTTTTCCAAATAGCTGCTAAAATTTTTCTGTTTTTTGGGAGGGGAGCAATATAGTATCAGGCAAGACTAGCAAACACTGGTCCATGGCTAAAGATTTTTGGTTTGGTTTTGTATTTTAAGACTGTAATTTTTTTAGAGCAGGTTTAGGTTCACAGCAAAATTACGTGGAAGGTATAGATATTTCCCATATATTCTCTGTCCCCACACATGCATAACCTCTCCCATTATCAACAGCCTCTACAGAGTGGTATACTTGTTACTGTTGATGAACATACATTGACTCATCATAATCACCCAGAATCTATAGTTTACTTTAGGGTTTATTCTTGGTCTTATATACTCTATGGGTTCGGTCACATGTGTAATGACAGGTACCCACTATTATATCATCATACCATGGATTAGTTTCACATTTTACCAAAAATCAAACAAGCAAGCCAAAAATATATATATACACAACATACAATATTCATTTTCAAAAAGCTAAATTTTATTCAATTTAAAAGACTAAGATTTATTCCAAAGTCATGGCCTCTGTACTTATTTTTTCAATAAAATATACTTTCTCCTGTGAAAGGATAAAGACAAAAATGAAAATAATGATACTTACTTTGTGAGATTGTGTGAGGATTTAACAGGATAATCCATGGAAAAGTTGGCACAGTATCTGGCTAATAGCAAATGATTAATAGATGTTACGTAGGATCATTATTGTTGTTGTTATTATTGTTCATTGCTTTTTGTTGGTTTTGCTCCTTGTTTTTTTTTTTTTTTTTTTTTTTTTGGTTGTTGCTGTTTTCTAAGAAAAGATACTGCTTTTTTAATCCCCTTACTTGGAATAAGAAAAAAGTTTGCAACATTATGTTAGCTCTTCCTTTTTTGTTTAAAACTTAAAGTAAAATACAAACTTCTGGAAAGTAGAAGGAAAGTAGATCTAAATCATAATACTCAGGAAGTCTGAGACCAAGCATTGGCCCTCCTGGTACACTGACTATGTGACTGTAATCACTTAAGCTCCATGTGGCTGGGTATCCTTGCTGAACTAGGTTCACACCAGCATATCTTGGAGTGCCAACATATAATTATAATACCTCTTAGGGTTTTGTGAAAACTAAATGCATTTAAAAGTAAAGCATTTAGAACAATGCCTGGCATATAATGTATATATATACAATATAAATGTTAGCTCTTACTATTGTTTTTGTTACAGGTCCTATGTGTAAACAGTCAGTATCCCTTCTGTGATGATAGAGTCAAATGTGTTTAGGTGCTCTTAGTGACAATATTCTATTCATAATATTTTGGTTAGGGCCCAGGATATCAGATATAGAGTCATAGTAGATATAAGCCTGAAAGCCATTAAAATATGGAAAACAAACTACTTAAACACATATATCACTTTATGAAATGATAAATTACTTTATATAATTTTCCTGTAGAATCACGTGGTCAATTGTAACAGACACTCATACTATTTCACTGGTTACACATTGGAATGGACTATTATAGCAAGGTATAAAACCCCCCTCATTGAAAACATACATATATATTTATCTGTCTACATGGGTGTTTCACTTGGATTCCTCCCAGATTTATACTTTTCTTAGGTGTTAAAGGAACAAGCATGTTCATTCCTGCTAACTGACTTAATTATCAACAATACTAAACACTCCTGTCTGAGATAAATTGCTTCATTCATTATTTTTTGACTGCCTACTACATGCTAGCTACCCTAGGTGATGGTTTCAGTCTTCACAGCTCTAAAGTTCTGTGAGGAGACAAACAAGTAACCCAAATGTTATAAAACAGGATGTTGAATGAAGATAACAGGGATATTCCTAGGTGCTACGTAAGCATGGAAGTTTAAGTGTAGAAATATCTAGGCAGCCTCCTTGGAGAAGCAACATTTAAACTGAGTCCTACAGGACTGTTGAACACTAGATAAGCAAAGGGCAATGCATTCCGTAATAATCGTCTTCAAACACAGCTACTCAACTATTGCATATGCCATCTCTCTTGCATATTTCCCTTCTCCCTTTCAATGTCCAGTGTCCTGATTAGGTCCATAACTCTGAGTGTCCAGGCAAGACTCCATTCACACAAATCAAATGCTTTTATTACTCATAAAATTCCCATATGCTCTCAAAATAGTAAAATACATTTTAAATGTCAATTTATAAAGAGCAATACCAAAGCCCAGTGTGAAATGTAGTTCAAAGGCATCAACAAAAATAGAATTATAAGATTATCTCAACATTGAAAGAAATCAATCTTTATCTCTAAAGCAACAAAGTAGGACTTTCACATCTATTGAGTTAAAAATTTTAAAAGGGAAAATTTTGAAAAATTTGAATTTCTGGTATTAGTATCCATTTTTTCCTTCTTTGAGGATAAAATCTGTCAGCATGTTCCAAGAGTCATAAAAATGCTCATAACCTTTGACCCAATAACCACATTCCCAGGAATTTAAACTAACGAAATAATTTTTTTAAGACAAAAATATTATATGGACAAAAGTGGTTATGGCAAGAATGTTAATATAATCCTGATTTTTAAAATATGAATGATTCAGCATTCAGAAAATGAGTAAATATGATATATTATCTGGAAGGAAATATGAAGCAATTTAAAGGTAAGAACATAAAGACTATAGAGATACCAAAAAATGTCTACAAATAAAAGAAAAAATATGTAATTGTATAACCTGACAATGATGGCAATAGATTTACTAAATAAGAAAAAATACTTATGATGTATCAGGTGAAATAATTATGGGTTTAATTATTGGTAACTTTTATAAATAAATGCCAGTTTTTCATTTCTTTTTACATATATACATGTATACATATTTTGACATAAATGCGTAAATATAGTCCTATCAACATACAATGGGAATTTTTTGTGCACTCTCATTTTTTTGTTTTACTTACCTTCCTAGTCAACATCTCCAAATCCCCATCACCATCTCACCAACTTATCCATGTTTTAAAAGCTACTATATTGTTTCATTTTTCCCATATTCTTATAACACACAGACATGTGCAATTATGGATAGACATATAATTTCATATAAATATATGTGTATATGGATTCTCATTTTCCACCAATATGTAATAAAAATATATCCATGTCTCTGTATCTTCTGTTTCTCACTCATATGCCTCCAAGCCAACTTATATAGCTCTAATTAACCCCAGTTATTTATTGTTTACTATGACATGATGTGTATGTATCAAAATTTTTGAAATCAGTAACTCTATTTACACGTTAACTTTGTTTCCATCTTTACCCTTTACATAAACAATGTTGCAACTTTTATAAATATCAATTAAGAACCAGAGTTTTTATTCCTCTGAGAGAGATTCTCAGATGTGATATCTTTGGTCAAAAGTATATGTTTTTAGTTTTAATAGATCTTGCCAGATTGCATTCCAAGCTATTGTAATAATTCACATTTCTACCAGCAATGTGCTACCTGCTTTTTAATTTTTTGGCAGTCTAAAGTGATGTCTAAAGTGTTGTTCATTGTTACTTCAACATGCATTTCCTTATTTCTAAATTTGAGCATGTTTCCCTTTGTTGGCCATTTGGATTAGTTTTTCTGAGAATTCCTGTTTACTTTTTTTTAACACATAGATTGAGATATAACGTATATATAGTAAAGTGCACAAAACTTATGTGTACAGCTGGACGAATTTTTGCATAAGCATATACCTTCCAGATCAAGATACAAAATATTAACAGCATCCTAGAATGATTCCATGTACCCCTTTGCCAACAATACACACTGCTACCTCACTCCATTCCCAAAATCATTGCTCTGACTTCTATCACCTCAGATTAATTTTGATCTTGAATTTCATGTAAATAGTTTATATAGAGCAAGCTCATTATTTTCTACTTTTTTACTCAATGTTATATGTATGAGATGCCATTATACTGTAGGAGGTAGAAGTAGTTCCATCTTTTCAATGCTTTTTATATATGAATGTTCTACAATTTATTTAAAAATTTACATCTTTTCACTTTGAGGCTATTATGAATAAAGCTGTTAAAAGACACATTATTTTATGTGTCTTTTGGTAGATATACACAACGATTTCTCCTGGTTATATACTCTGATAAGAACAACTGGGCCATGGGTATACAGGTTTAGATACTGCAAAATAGTTTTCCGAAGAGGTTATACTAATTTACACTCTCACAAAGAAAACATGTGAGTTCCACTTGTCCCATATTCTAGTCCATATGTGGCACTGATTGGCAATCTTTTTAATTTGGCCATTCGGGTGTATGTAAAATGGAATCTCAGTTGTTTTTCTGTTTTTTCTTTTTTAACATCTTTATTGGAGTATAATTGTTTTACAATGGTGTGTTAGTTTCTGCTTTATAACAAAGTGAATCAGTTATACATATACACATGGTCCCATTTCTTTTCCCTCCTGCATCTCTCTCCCTCCCACCCTCCCTATCCCACCCCTCTAGGCAATCAAACCACCAGGTTGATCTCCCTGGGGTACGCGGCTGCTTCTTACTAGCTATCCAATTTATGCTTGGTAGTGTATATATGTCAACGCCACTCTCTCACCTCGTCACAACCTACACCTCCCCCTCCCCATATCCTCAAGTCCATGCTCTAGTAGGTCTGTGTCTTTATTCCCATCCTACCCCTAGGTTCTTCATGATCTTTTTTTTTCTTAGATTCCATATACATGTGTTAGTGTACAGTGTTTGTTTCTCTCTTTCTGACTTACTTCACTCTGTATGATAGACTCTAGGTCCATCCACCTCACAACAAATAACTCAGTTTAATTTTTTTTATGGCTGAGTAATATTCCATTGTATATATGTGCCACATCTTCTTTATCCATTCATCTGTCCATGGACACTTAGGTTGCTTCCATGTCCTGGCTATTGTAAATAGAGCTGCAATGAACATTTTGGTACATGACTCTTTTTGAATTATGGTTTTGTCAGGGTATATGCCCAGTAGTGGGATTACTGGGTCGTATGGTTGTTCTATTTGTACTTTTTTAAGGAAGCTCCATACTGTTCTCCATAGCAGCTGTATCAATTTACATTGCCACCAACAGTGCAAGAGGGTTCCCTTTTCTCCACACTCTCTCCAGCATTTATTGTTTCTAGATTTTTGATGATGGCCATTCTGATCGGTGTGAGACGGTATCTCATTGTAGTTTGGATTTGCATTTCTCTAATGATTAATGATGTTGAGCATTCTTTCATATGTTTGTTGGCAATCTGTATATCTTCTTCGGAGAAATGTCTATTTAGGTCTTCTGCCCATTTAGGGATTGGATTGTTCGCTTTTTGTTATTGAGCTGCACAAGCTGCTTGTAAATTTTGGAGATTAATCCTTTGTCAGTTGCTTCATTTGCAAATACTTTCTCCCATTCTGAGAGTTGTCTTTTGGTCTTGTTTATGGTTTCCTCTGCTGTGCAAAAGCTTTGAAGTTTCATTAGGTCGCATTTGTTTATTTTTGTTTTTATTTCCGTTTCTCTAGGAGGTGGGTTAAAAAGGATCTTGCTGTGATTTATGTCAAAGAGTGTTCGGCCTATGTTTTCCTCTATGAGTTTGATAGTGTCTGGGCTTATATTTAGGTCTTTAATCCATTTTGAGTTTATTTTTGTGTATGGTGTTAGGAAGTGTTCGAATCTCATACTTTTACATGTACCTGTCCAGTTTTCCCAGCACCACTTATTGAAGAGGCTGTCTTTTCTCCACTGTATATTCTTGCCTCCTTTATCAAAGATAAGGTGACCATATGTGCATGGGATTATCTCTGGGCTTTCTATCCTGTTCCATTGATCTATATTTCTGTTTTTGTGCCAGTATCATACTGTCTTGATTACTGTAGCTTTGTAGTATAGTCTGAAGTCAGGGAGCCTGATTCCTCCAGATCCACTTTTAGTTCTCAAGATGGTATATCTATTTGTATCATCTTTAATTTCTTTCATCAATGTCTTATAATTTTCTGCATACAGGTCTTTTGTCTCCTTAGGTAGGTTTATTCCTAAATATTTTATTCTTCTTGTTGCAATGGTAAATGGGAGTGTTTTCTTAATTTCACTTTCAGATTTTTCATCATTAGTGTATAAGAATGCCAGAGACTTCTGTGCATTAATTTTGTATCCTGCTACTTTACCAAATTCATTGATTAGTGCTAGTAGATTTCTGGTAGCATCTTTAGGATTCTCTATGTATAGTATCATGTCATCTGTGAACAGTGACAGCTTTACTACTTCTTTTCCAATTTGGATTCCTTTTATTTCTTTTTCTTCTCTGATTGCTATGGCTAGAACTTCTAAAACTACATTGAATAAGAATGGTGAGAGTGGGCAACCTTGTCTTGTTCCTGATCTTAGTTGAAATGGTTTCACTTTTTCACCATTGACGACTATGTTGGGTGTGGGTTTGTCATATATAGTCTTTATTATGTTGAGGAAAGTTCCCTCTAAGCCTGCTTTCTGCAGGGTTTTTATCATAAATTGGTGTTGAATTTGTCGAAAGCTTTCTCTGCATCTATTGAGATTATCATATGGTTTTTCTCTTTCAATTTGTTAATATGGTGTGTTACGTTGCTTGAGTTCCGTATATTGAAGTATCCTTGCATTCCTGGAATAAACCCCACTTGATCATGGTGTATGATCCTTTTAATGTGCTGTTGGATTCTGTTTGCTAGTATTTTGTTGAGGATTTTTGCATCTATGTTCATCAATGATATTGGCCTGTAGTTTTCTCTCTTTGTGACGTCTTTGTCTGGTTTTGATATCAGGGTGATGGTGGCATCGTAGAATGAGTTTGGGAGTGTTCCTCCCTCTGCTATATTTTGGAAGAGTTTGAGAAGGTTAGGTGTTAGCTCTTCTCTAAATGTTTGATAGAATTCGCCTGTGAAGCCATCTGGTCCTGGGCTTTTGTTTGTTGGAAGATTTTTATTCACAGTTTCAATTTCAGTACTTGTGATTCATCTGTTCATATTTTCTATTTCTTCCTGGTTCAGTTTCGGCAGGTTGTGCATTTCTAAGAATTTGTCCATTTCTTCCAGGTTGTCCATTTTATTGGCATAGAGATGCTTGTAGTAATCTCTCATGATCTTTTGTATTTCTGCAGTGGCAGTTGTTACTTCTCCTTTTTCATTTCTAATTCTATTGACTTGAGCCGTCCCCTTTTTCTTGATGAGTCTGGCTAATGGTTTATCAATTTTGTTTATCTTCTCAAAAAAACAGCTTTTAGTTTTATTCATCATTGCTATCGTTTCCTTCATTTCTTTTTCATTTATTTCTGATCTGATCTTTATGATTTCTTTCCTTCTGCTAACTTTGGGGATTTTTGTTCTTCTTTCTCTAATTGCTCTAGGTGCAAGTTTAGGTGGTTTATTTGAGAAGTTTCCTGTTTCTTAAGGTAGGATTCTATTGCTATAGACTTCCCTCTTAGAACTGCTTTTGCTCTATCCCATAGGTTTGGGTTCATTGTGTATCCATTGTCATTTGTTTCTAGGTATTTTTTAATTTCCTCTTTGATTTCTTCAGTGGTCACTACGTTATTAAATAGTGTATTGTTTAGCCTCCATGTGTTTGTATTTTTTACAGAACTTTGCCTGTAATTGATATCTAGTCTCATAGCGTTGTGGTCAGAAAAGATACTTGATAAAATTTCAATTTGCTTAAATATACCAAGGCTTGATTTGTGACCCAAGATATGATCTATCCTGAGGAATGTCCTATGAGCACTTTAGAAAACTGTGTATTCTGTTGTTTTTGGATGGAATGTCCTATAAATATCAATTAAGTCCATCTTGTTTAATGTATCATTTAAAGGTTGTGTTTCCTTATTTATTTTCATTTTGGATGACCTGTCCATTGATGAAAGTGGGGTGTTAAAGTACCCTACTATGATTATGTTACTGTCAATTTCCCCATTTATGGCTGTTACTATTTGCCTTATGTATTGTGGTGCTTCTATATTGGGTGCATAAATATTTACAATTGTTATATCTTCTTCTTGGATCAATCCCTTGATCATTACGTAGTGTCCTTCTTTGTCTCTTGGAATAGTCTTTATTTTAAAGTCTATTTTGTCTGATATGAGAATTGCTACTCCAGCTTTCTTCTGACTTCCATTTGCATGGAATATCTTTTTCCATCCTCTCACTTTCAGCCTGTATGTGTCCCTAGGTCTGAAGTGGGTCTCCTGTAGACAGCATATATACAGATTTTGTTTTTGTATCCATTCAGCCAGTCTGTGTCTTTTGGTGGGACCATTTAGTCCATTTACATTTAAGGTAATTATCGATATGTATGTTCCTATTTCCATTTTCCTAATTGTTTTAGGTTTGTTATTGTAGATCTTTTCCTTCTCTTGTGCTTCTTGCCTAGAGAAGTTCCTTTAGCATTTTTTGTAAAGCTGGTTTGGTGGTGCTGAACTCTCTCAGCTTTTCTTGTCTGAAAAGGTTTTAATTTCTCCATCAAATCTGAATGAGATCCTCGCTGGGTGGAGTAATGTTGGTTGTATGTTTTTCTCCTTCATCACTTTAAATATGTCCTGCCAGTCCCTTCTGGCTTGCAGAGTTTCTGCTGAAAGATCAGCTGTTAACCTTATGGGGATTCCCTTGTGTGTTATTTGTTGTTTTTCCCTTGCTGCTTATAATATGTTTTCTTTGTATTTAATTTTTGACAGTTTGATTAATATGTGTCTTGGCGTATTTCTCCTTGGATTTATCCTGTATGGGACTCTCTGTACTTCCTGGACTTGGTTAACTATTTCCTTTCCCATATTAGGGAAGTTTTCAACTATAATCTCTTCAAATATTTTCCCAGTCCCTTTCTTTTTCTCCTCTTCTTCTCAACCCCTATAATTCGAATGTTGGTGCATTTAATGTTGTCCCAGAGGTCTCTGAGACTGTCCTCAGTTCTTTTCATTCTTTTTTCTTTATTCTGCTCTGCAGTAGTTATTTCAACTATTTTATCTTCCAGGTCACTTATCCGTTCTTCTGCCTCAGTTATTCTGCTATTGATCCATTCTAGAGTATTTTTAATTTCATTTAATGTGTTGTTCATCATTGCTTGTTTCCTCATTAGTTCTTCTAGGTCCTTGTTAAATGTTTCTTGCATTTTCTCTTTTCTATTTCCAAGATTTTAGATCATCTTTACTATCATTATTCTGAATTCTTTTTCAGGTAGACTGCCTATATTCTCTTCATTTGTTAGGTCTGGTGGGTTTTTACCTTGCTCCTTCATCTGCTGTGTGTTTTTCTGTCTTTTCATTTTGCTTATCTTACTGTGTTTGGGGTCTCCTTCTCGCAGGCTGCAGATTCATTGTTCCGGTTAATTTTGGTGTCTGTCCCCAGTGGATAAGGTTGGTTCAGTGGGTTATGTATGTTTCCTGTGGGAGGGGACTAATGCCTGTGTTCTGGTGGATGAGGCTGGATCTTGTCTTTCTGGTGGGCAGGCACGTCTGCTGGTGTGTTTTGGGGTGTCTGTGGCCTTATTATGATTTTAGGCAGCCACTTTGTTAATGGGTGGGGTTGTGTTCCAGTCTTGCTAGTTGTTTGGCATAGGGTGTGCAGCACTGTAGCTTGCTGGTTGTTGAGTGAAGCTGGGTGTTGGTGTTGAGATAGAGATGTCTGGGAGATTTTTGCCATTTAATATTACATGGAGCTGGGAGGTCTCCTGTGGACCAGTGTCCTGAAGTTGGCTCTCCCACCTCAGTGGCATCACCCTGATGCCTGCCTGGAGCACCACAAGCCTGTCCTCCACATGGCTCAGAATAAAAAGGAGGAAAAATAGAAGGAAAGAAAGAAAGAGGATCAAATAAAATAAAGTTATTAAAATAAAAAATTATTATTAGGTAAAAAATTTTTTAAAGTAAAAAAAAAACAAAACCAGATGGTCAGAACCCTAGGACAAATGGTTAAAGCAAAGCTATACAGACAAAATCTCACACAGAAGCATACACATACACACTCACAAAAAGAGGAAAAGGGGAAAAAATAATATATCTTGCTCCCAAAGTCCACCTCCTCAATTTGGGATGATTCGTTGTCTATTCAGGTATTCCACAGATGCAGGGTACATCAAGTTGATTGTGGAGATTTAATCTGCTGCTCCTGAGGCTGCTGGGAGAAATTTCCCTTTCTCTTCTTTGTTCTCACAGCTCCCGGGGTTCAGCTTTGGATTTGGACCTGCCTCTGAATGTAGTTCGCCTGAGAGCGTCTGTTCTTCGCTCATCCAGGACGGGGTTAAAGGAGCAGCTGATTCGGGAGATCTGGTTCACTCAGGCCGTGGAGAGGGAGGGTATGGAGTTCGGGGCGAGCCTTTGGTGGCAGAGGCCAGCGTGACGTTGCACCAGCCTGAAGTGTACCATGCGTTCTCCCGGGGAAATTGTCCCTGGATCACGGGACCCTGTCAGTGGCGGGCTGCCCAGGTTCCAGGGAGGGGAGGTGTGGATAGTGACCTGTGCTCGCACACAGGCTTCTTGGTGCTGGTAGCAGCAGCCTTGGCATCTCATTCCCGTCTTTGGGGTCCATGCTTTTAGCCGCGGCTCGCACCCATCTCGGGAGCTCCATTAAGCAGCGCTCTTAATCCCCTCTCCTCGCGCACTAGGAAACAAAGAGGCAAGAAAAAGTCTCTTGCTTCTTCGGCAGGTCCAGACTTTTCCCTGGACTCCCTCCCGGCTAGCCGTGGTGCACTAGCCCCCTTCATGCTGTGTTCACGCCGCCAACCCCAGTCCTCTCCCTGCGCTCCGACCGAAGCCCGAGCCTCAGCTCCCAGCCCCACCCGCCCTGGCGGGGGAGCAGACAAGCCTCTCTGGCTGGTGAGTGCTGGTCGGCACTGATCCTCTGTGCGGGAATCTCTCCACTTTGCTCTCCACACCCCTGTTGCTGTGCTGTCCTCCATGGCTCTGAAGCTTCCCCCCTCCGCCACCCGCAGTCTCCGCCCGCGAAGGGGCTTCCTAGTGTGTGGAAACCTTTCCTCCTTCACAGCTCCCTCCCACAGGTGCAGGTCCCTTCCCTATCCTTTTGTCTCTGTTTATTCTTTTAACTTTTGCCCTACACAGGTACATGGGGAGTTTTCTTGCCCTTTGGGAGGTCCAAGGTCTTCTGCCAGCCATCAGTGGGTGTTCTATAGGAGCAGTTCCACGTGTAGATGTATTTGTGATGTGTCTGTGGGGAGGAAGGTGATCTGCACGTCTTACTCTTCCGCCGTCTTCTCCCGTGTCCTCTCATTTGGTTTTAATTTGTGTTTCCTTGATGAGTAATGATGTTGAGCTTTATTCCATGCCCTTGTTGGTTTTTATGAAGCTAGTTTTATGAAGTGCCTATTCAAATCCTTTGTCCATTTTGGAAAGAGATTAGTTGTCTTTTAATTAATGACTAGTAAGCCTCTTTGTATATTCTGGATTCATGTTTTTGCTGGATGTATGTATTATGAATATCTTCTCCCAATGTATAACTTCCCTTTTCACTCTTTCAATGGTGTATTTCAAAAAACAGAAGTTCTTAATTTTAATGAAGTTCAATTTCCCAGTATTTTATTTTATAGTTAGTTGCTTTTTTTGTATCCTGTTTAAGAAAACTCCATGCCCCAAGATCATGAGGAGATTCTCCTGCTTTCTTCTAGAACCTTTGTTATTTTGCCATCTATATTTAGAGCTTTGATCCACCCTGAACAGAATTTTTTATTAGGGGTCAAAGTTTATTTTTTCCATAGAGATATCTAATTATTCCACCATCATTTATTGAAAAGACCATCCTCTTCCCCCTGAAATGCAGTGGAACCCTTGTAGTAAACCAGGTGATCATATAGGGGTAGAATTTTTCTTCATTCTGTAGTTTTTAACTTTCTATCCTTGGAGAAATACCGCACCCTTAGTTACTGTAGCTTTTTAGTGCCTTGATATCTAGTAGTGCGTAAGTTCTTAAACTTTGTTTTATTTCTTAAAAATTGCCTTGACTAGCTGGGGACCATTGACATTTTTTTAAATTGAAGTATAGTTGATTTACAATATTATACTACTTTGAGCTGTACAACAAAGTGATTCAATGTTTTTATAGATTATACTCCATATAATGTTATTATAAAACAATGGCTAAATTTCCCTGTGCTGCACAGTATATCCTTGTTGCTTATTTCTTTATACATAGTAGCTGGTATCCCATAATCTCATACACCTATCTTACCCCTCCCAACTTCCCTCTCCCCATGGATAACCACTAGTTTGTTCACTATATCTGTGAGTCTGTTGCTGTTTGTTACATACATTTGTTTCTTTTATTTTTTAAGTTACATGTATAAGTGATAAAATAGAGTGTTTGTCTTTCTCTGTCTGACTTATTTCACCAAGCATAATACTCTCTGGTTCCCTCCACCTTGTGCAAATGTCAGAATTTCATTTAATGTTTATGGCTGAGTAATATTCCATTTTCTCTGTGTGTGTTTGTGTGTATATATATATATAAGCTCACATCTTCTCTATCCATTCGTCTTTTGATGGACACTTAGGTTTCTTCTGTATCTTCTGATAAATAATATCACAATTTAGATTGGGGTGCATGTATCTTTTGTAATTAGAGTTTTCATTTTCATCAGTGCCCAGGAGTGGCATTGCTAGATTATATGGTAGTTCTATTGATATTTTTAGTTTTTTGAGGAACCTCCATACTGTTTTCCATAGTGGCTGCACTAATCTACATTTGCACCAGTGGTGTACAAGGGTTCCCTTTTCTCCACATCCTGGGCAACATTTGTTATCTGTAGAATTTTATGATAGCCATTCTGACAGATGTGAGGTGGTGTCTCATTGTGGTTTTGATTTGCATTTCTCTAATGATGTTGGACATCTTTTCATTTGCCTGTTAGCCATCTGTATATCTTCTTTGGAAAATTTGCTATTCAGGTCTTCCACCCAATTTTTAACCAGGTTGTTTCTTTTTTTTGATAATGAATTGTATGAGTTATTTATATATTTTGGATATTAACCCTTTATCATCCATATCATTTGCAGATATTTTCTCCCATTCAGTATGTTGTCTTTTTGCTTTGTTGATTGTTTCAGTTGTTGTGAAAAGCCTTTTAAGTTTAATTAGGTCCCATTTCTTTATTTTTGCTTTTATTTATTTCTTTTACCTTGGAAGACAGATCAAAAAATATATATCTTGTTATGATGTATGTCAAAGAGTCTTCTGCCTATATTTTCTTATCAGAGTTTTATGGTTTCAATTCTTAAATTTAGGTCTTTAATCTATTCTAAATTTATTTTTGCATATGATGTGAGGAAATGTTCTAATCTCATTGTTTTACAGTTTAATAGATCCATACAAATTTTAGGATTATTTGTTCTAAAAAAAAATGTCGTGGGTATTTTCACTGGGATTGGATTAAATCTGCAGATTGCTTTCGGTAGTATGGACATTTTAACAATATTAATTCTTCCAGTCCAAGAAAATGAAACATCTTTCCATTTCTTTGTATCATTTTCAAGTTCCATCATCATTGTTTTATAGTTTTCATAGGATCTATCTTTCACCTTCTTAGTTAAGTTTATTCCTAGGTATTTTACTATTTTTGAAACAATTTTAAGCAGCACTGTTTTCTTGCTTTCTCTTACCAATAGTTCATTATTAGTGTATACAAAAGCAACATGTTTCTGTATAATAACCTTTTATCCTGCAACTTTGCTGAGGTCATTTGTTCTAATAGTTTTTTGATGGAGACTTCTCAGTTTTCTACATATAGTATCATGTGATCTTCAAATAGTGACAATTTTACTTCTCTCCTTCCAATTTGGTTGCTTTTTATGTCTTTTTCTAGTCTGATTGCTAAGGCTAGGACTTCTAATACTATGCTAAATGGAAGTGGGGAGAGTGGGCATCCTTGTCTTATTCCTGATGTTAGAGGAAAATCTTTCAGTTTTTCACCATTGAGCATCATGATAGCTGTGTTTGTTATAAAATGCCTTTATTATGTTGAGATATGCTCCCTCTGTACCCACTTTGCTGAGAGTTTTTTTGTGAATGGATGTTGAATGTTGTTAATTGCTTTTTCGGCATTTATTGAGATGACCATGTGATTTTTATCCTTCCTTTTGTTAATGTGGTGTATCACATTGATTGATTTGTGAATGTTGAACCATCCTTGCATCCCTGGAATAAATCACACTTGATCATGGTGTATGGTCCTTTTTATATATTGTTGAATTTGGTTTGGAAACATTTTTTGAGGATTTTTGCATCTATATTCATCATTGACCTGTAATATTCATTTTTTCAAATTTTAACATCTTTACTGGAGTATAATTGCTTTACAATGGTGTTGTAATATTCATTTTTTGTACTTTCTTTGTCTGGTTCAGGTATCAGGGTAATAGGGGCCTTGAAGAATAAATTTGGGGGTTTCCAATCCTCTTAAACTTTCTGGAATAGTTTGAGGATAAGTATTAACTCTTTTTTATATATTTGGTAGAATTCCCCTGTGAAATTGACCAGTCCTGGAGTTTTGTTTGCTGCAGGTTTTTTAATTACAAATTCAGTTTCACTACTAGTGATCAGTCTGTTAAGATTGCCTACTTCTTCCTCATTCAGTCTTGAAAGTTTGCATGTTTCTAGAAATTGGTCCGTTTAATCCAGGTTATCCGATTTTTTGCCATTTAACTGTTTGTAGTATTCTCTTCTGAGTTTTTGTATTTCTGTGATACTGGCTTCTATTTCTACTCTTTCTTTTATTTTGCTCATCTCTCTTTTCTTCTTGATTAATCTGGCTAAAGGTTTGTTAATTTTATCTTTTCAAAAACAGCCCTTGGTTTCATTGAAGTTTTCTATTGCTTTTATTTTTTCTCTTTTTTTTTTTTTTTTGGCCTCTATTTTATTTATTTCCTCACTGATCTTTATTATTTCCTTTCTTCTGCTGGCTTTGAGCTTTGTTTGTTCTTCTTTTTCTAATTCCTATAGTGGGTAGGTTAAGTTGTTTATTTGAGATAGCTCTTGTTTCTTTAGGTTGGCCTATATTGCTATAAACTTCCCTCTTAGAATTGGTTTTGCTGCATTCCATAGATTTTGGAAAGTTGTGTTTCCATTTTCATTTACCTCGAGGTATTTTCTGATTTCTTCTTTGATTTCATTGTTTAGATATTGGGATTTTTAGGAGGATTTTGTTTAGTCTCCACGTGTTTGCACTTTCCCCATTTTTCTTTAATTAATTTCTAGTTTCATACCATTGTGTTTGGAAAAAAATAATTGATATAATTTCTGTCCTCTTAAAGTTGTCAAGACTTGTTTTGTGGCCTAGAATGTGATCTATCCTGGAGTTCCATGCTTGCTTGAAAAGAATGTCTATTTTGCTGTTTGTGGGTGGAATGTCCTGTAGATGCCTTTTAAGTCCAACTGGCCTATTATGTCATTTAAGACCACTGTTTTCTTGTTGATTTTCTGTCTGGATGATCTGTCCATTGATGGAAGTTGGGTGTTAAAATCCCCTACTCTTATTGTATTATTACCAATTCTCCCTTTATTTCTGTTAATATTTGATTTATGTATTTAGGTGCTCCTGTATTGAGGTCATATATGTTAATAAGTATAATATCTTCTTCTGGTATTTATCCCTTTATCATTATATAATGCCCTTCTTTGTCTTTTGTTAGTGATTTATCTTAAAGTCTATTTTGTTTCACATCGGTATTGCTACTCTTGCTTTCTTGTTGTTTCTGTTTGCATGAAATGTCTTTTTCAATCCCCTCACTTTCAGTCAGTATGTGTCTTAGCTCTGAAAAAAAAAATCAGCTGATAGCCTTATGGGGGTTTCCTTGTAACTGGCTCTGTTTTTCTTTTGCTGCTTTTAGAATCCTCTCCTTATGTTTAACTTTAGCCATTTTAATTATATGTTTTTGTGTGAGTCTGTTTGTGTTCATCTTGTTTGAGACCCTCTGTGCTTCCTGTACCTGGGTTTCTGTGTCCTTCTTCAGCTTTGGGAAGTTTTCAGCCATAATTTCATCAGGTAGATTTTTCAACCCTTTCTCTCTCTTCTCCTTCTGGGATAGTTATAATGTAAATGTTGGTATGTTTAATGTTTTCCCACAGATCTCTTAAACTGTTCTCATTTTTTTTAATTTGTTTTCTTCTGTGGTTCTGATTGGGTGATTTTCATTATTCTGTCTTCCAGATCACTTATGCATTCTGCTGTATCACCTAGTCTGCTGTTAATTCTTTCTAGTTTGTTTTTCATTTCAGTTATTGTATTCTTCAGTTCTGGAATAGACTATTTCTTTTTTTATATTTTCTAGTCTTGTTAAAATTCTCACTGTGTTCATTTATTCTTTTCCCTAATTCAGTTAGCATTCTTATTACTAATTCTTTACCTGGTAAATTGTTTCTGTTTCATTGGTTGTTTTTTCATGGGTTTCCTCTTGTCTTTCAATTGAGACCAATTCCTTCATCTTCTCATTTTGCTTAGCTATCTTTGTCTCTATAAAATTAGGTGAAATAATGATTTATTTCAGTCTTGAAGTAGTCTCCTTATGTGGGAGCATCCCTATACAGTTTGCATGTGCCCACTGGCTTTAGTGGGAGAGCTTAATTTGACATGAACACAAGTCACATCTTACCTCAATGTGTGCTGGCAGCTATCACCTTGGTAAGAAGCAGGGATGAAGAAGGAGGAGCTACAGCAGTAACCAGATGTGAGGCAGGGCTTCCCTTCTGCTCAGTGGCTGTCACCACCCTATGGGGATGGGTGTAGGTCTCAAGTAGCTAGAGCAGAAGCCCTGAGGGTCAAAACTATGCTGTCTTTTTCTGATTTAAGTGTGAGCTCTCTCCATCCAAGCACCAGCACCCTTGCCCCAGAGGGGAGCATTGTTGGAGTAAAAGGCACCTATATGGGCTCTTGGCATGTGATGGGATGCAGGCTTCAGCAGTTTGGCTAGAGACAGACTTTGGGATGTTTTCTGATTCACTGCCTGTGCAAGTGCTGGTAATTGTTGCCCCCACTCTGCTCAGATGCCTCAGTGTCTCACAGATGAGATCTTTCCTCAGTCATGGCAGCACTTGCTCCAGTGTGGAGCTGCAATGTGAAGAAAAAGGGGCTGGAGTGTCCACTCGGCTCGGGCTGGGACACACACCAGGGCACTTGTGGAAAACCAGTCAACCACCCTCAGAGTTTCATTACATCCTCTCCATCCTGCCTCAGGAGCAAGCAAGGGCACACGCACTCCTCCTGAATGGAGCCCAGTCTTCCAACAGCCCCTCTGTTAGTCTCAACAGCCTTCCAGCCAGCCAAGAGGGCTCATCTTTCCTATATTGGACCCCAGGATTGGAGTGCCCAATATGTCTCTCGAACTGCTCACTCCCCAGCAAAGATCTCTGCTCATGTAATCTCCCTTTATCTCTGAGTTCTATCCGTGAGGCATAGGTCCCAACCTGATCAATTCTTTTCACTTCCTACCCAATTCCATGTGGATCTTTCTTACAACCTTTGTTGTACAGGAATCTTTCTGCCAGTCTCCAGTTTTCAGTGAGAATTGTTCCACATGTAGATATATTTTTGACATGTTTGTGGGGGTAAGTGAGCTCTGCATCCTCCACCTCTACCATCTTGATCTCCTCCAACAATTGACATTAAAGACATAAGCCTTCCATTCCATGAAAATGTTATATTATTCCAGTTATTTAGATCGTCCTTAATTTCTTTAAAAATATTTTTTTAATTTCCAATGTAGAACTCTTGCACATATTTCACAATGCTAACTTATTCTTAGAAATTTGTATGATTTTTGATACTAAATGTTTATTATTTATTTCTAGAATATATAATAAATAAAAATATGTTTATATTTATTTTATAATAAATAATTTTATATTGTATCCAAAGACCTTTCTAAATTCAAATATTAAATATGACAGTTTGTATTTGCAAATGAAGGAACTGACAAAGGATTAATCTCCAAAATTTACAAGGAGCACATGCAGCTCAATATCAAAAAAACAAACAACCCAATCCAAAAACGGGCAGAAGACCTAAATAGACATTTCTCCAAAGAAGATATACAGATTGCCAACAAACATATGAAAGGATGCTCAACATCACTAATCATTAGAGAAATTCAAATCAAAACTACAATGAGGTATCACTTCACACCAGTCAGAATGACCATCATCAAAAACTCTACAAAGAATAAATGCTGGACAGGGTGTGGAGAAAAGAGAACTCTCTTGCACTGTTGGTGGGAATGTAAATTGATACAGCCACTATGGAGAACAGTATGGAGGTTCCTTAAAAATCTAAAAAAAGAACTACCATACAACCCAGCAATCCCACTACTGGGCATATACCCTACGAAAACCATAATTCATAAAGAGTCATGTACCACAATGTTCATTGCAGTTCTATTTACAATAGCCAGGACATGGAAGCAACCTAAGTGTCTGTTGACAGATGAATGGATAAAGAAGATGTGGCACATATATACAATGGAGTATTACTCAGCCATAAAAACAAACGAAACAGTTATTTGTAGTGAGGTGGGTGGACCTAGAGTCTGTCATACAGAGTGAAGTAAGTCAGAAAGAGAAAAACAAATACCGTATGCTAACACATATGTATGGAATCCATATAAAGGAATAACGACACAGATGTAGAGAATGGGCTTGAGGACATGGGGAGGGGGGAAGGGTAAGTTGGGATGAAGTGAGAGAGTGGCATGGACATATATACACTACCAAATGTAAATAGATAGCTAGTGGGAAGCAGCTGCATAGCACAGGAAGATTAGCTCGGTCCTTTGTGACCACTGAGGGGTGGGATAGGGAGGATGGGAGGGAGACGCAAGAGGGAGGAGATATGGTGATATATGTATAGCTGATTCACTTTGTTATAAAGCAGAAAGTAACACACCATTGTAAAGCAATTATACTCCAATAAACATGTTAAATAAATAAATAAATAAGCCAATTTGTAGATTCTTTTGGATTTTCTACATATATATTCATGTCATCTTAAAAAAAAACATTTTTCCTTCTTTTTTTCTAGTATTTGCACTTCAATTTCTTTCTCTTGCTTTTTTGTCTTGGATATGACCTCCAGAATAATGTTGAGTAGAAATGGTGATAGTGGAAATCCTTTCTTCTTCCCAAACTCAAGAAGGGGGGCAAACATTCAATATTTAATACTAATTATGGGCTTAGCTGTACATTTTTTATATATGCTCTTTATCAGGTCAAGGATGCTCCTTTGTACTCTCAGTTTCCTGTGAGTACAGTTTCCTGTGAGTTCTTCTTATGAATACGGATTGAATTTTATCATATGCTTTTCCTATGTATTGAGATTACCTTTTTTTTCTCATTCTGTTAATGTTATAAATTAAATTGTTTTTTTATTGTTTGATTTTTTAATGTTCAACTGACCTTGCATTCCTTGGATAAACCTTACTCAGTCATGATTTATTATCCTTTTCACATTTACTGGATTCAATGTGCTAATCTTATGTTTAAGAATTCACGTCTATTTTCATACGAGATATAAGCCTCTAATTTTACCTCCTTTTAACCTTATTTTCAGGTTTTGGTGTTGGGATTATGTTGGTCTCTTAAAACAAGAAGTATATTCTCTTTCTGGAGTCTCTGAAAAAGTTTGTTAGGTTGATTTTTTTTTTTTTTCCTTTAAATGTTTGGGAAAATTTGCCAGTGAGGACATCTCTTCCTGGAGTTTTCTTTGTGGGAAGGATTCAATTTCTTTTAACAGATAAAAAACTTTGATATGGATCAATTACTTCTTATGTCAGTTTTGATGAATTACGTTTTTCAAGAAATTTTTCTCTTTCAAGTTTTAAACTTAGTGTTGTGCAAAATAAGCTTTATTATATTCTTAATTTAATTTCATATATCATAAATATGTGATGACAAAAATTTTATTTTTAGTAATAATTGTTTTATTTCTCTTTTATTTCTTGATCAATCTTTCTAGGTGTTAGTAAAATTTTATTGAAATATTCAAATATGCAACTTGTCTTCACCAGGGCTTTCCATAAATGCAGAACCCATAAGGGATGTAAATTAAGAGATTTATTATAAGGAATTGGCTTACAGGATTACAGAGGCTGAGGCATCCTAAGAAGAACCACTCCTAGTACCAAAATCTAGTCAGGGTTCTCCAGAGAAACAGAACCAATAGGAAATGGCTCACATGATTATGGAAGCAGATAAGTCCCAATATCTGCAGTCAGCAATCTGGAGACCAAGGAGAAATGATGATCTCTTTCCAGTCTGAGTCCAAATGCCTGAGAAGCAGGAGAACTGATGATATTAGTTCCAGTCTGAGTCCAAGTGTGAAGGCAGGATGTCCCAGCTTGAAGACTGTCAGAGGGAGAAGAAATACTGTATTATTCAACCTTTGTGTTCTATTAAGGACTTTACAAAATTAAAGGTTCACCCACTTCTGGAAGACAGTCTGCTTTATTTAGTCTATTGATTCAAATGTTAATCTCATCCAAAAACATCCCTCACAGACACACCCACAATAGTATTGACCCAAATATCTGCACACCCTGTGGTCCAGTCCAGTTGATACATTAATCATCATACAACTTTCGGCTTTGTTGATATTCTTGACTGTACCTTTGCTTTCCACTTCATTTCTTTTTCTTTTTCTATTCACATATGCTTCTTCTCACTTTGTTTGTGTTTAATTTGCAGTTCTTTTTCTAGCCCCTTGAAATAAAAGCTTTGATCATAGATTGTCACCCTTTCTTCTTCTAGTATATACATTTAAGCTAAAGTTTTCCCTTTAAATACTGCTTTATCTGTGCTGTATATGTTTCAATATGTTATATTTTCATTATTATTCAGTTCAAAATATTTTATCATTTCAACTGGGTTTTCCCATTTGGCTCAATGAGTTATATTGAAATGTACTGCTTTGAAATTTGAAATTTCCAATTTGGGGAGATTTTCTATCTATATTTCTTCTATTGATTTATAGCTTACTTCCAATATGACAAGAGAACATACTCTCTTTATGTTTTCAATCCTTTGATATTTCTTAAGAATTTTTTTTATAGCTCAGCATACACTATCTTTTGTTCAATGTTCCGTAACCACTTGAAAAGTTCGTGTATTCTTTCTTATGTCAGTTATGTCAAGTTGGTTATGTCAGGTTGATTATGGCAGGTTGGTTGTTCAAATTTTATATATCTTTATTAATTTTTTCTGCTTGTCTTATCTTAAACTCTGACTGTGAATTTGTCTGTTTCTTCTTCCATTTCCTGCCAATTTTTGATTAATACAACTTAAAATTATGTTACTATCTGCACACAATTTTATAATTATATTTTCTTTTTTATTATGAAATATGCTTTTTGCCTTAAAGTCTAGATTTTCTGATATGGATATAGTCACCCTAGGTTCTGTGAGTTAGTATGTCATGTTATATATTTCTCTATTCTTTCAACTTCTGCCTACCTATGTTCTTATATTTTAAGTTTGTCTCTTGTAAATAGGATACAGTTGAGTCTTCTTTTCTTAAATATAGTCTAATAATCTTTGTCTTCTCATTGGAGTTTTTTGACCATTTACATTTCATGTAATTTTTCTTATTGTTAATTTAAGTCTTTTATTTTCCTATTTGTTTTTATTTATTCCATTTATCCCACCTGTTTTTCTTTCCTTTATTTCTCTTTTCCTGCCTTGTTTTGTATTAATCAAGTACTTTAAGAAATTCTATTTGTATCTACTTTACCAAACTTCAATATTGTAGTTAGAACACTTTATATTTTTTCTTTTAATTGTTACCCTAGAGTTAAAATATGGATGCTTAACTTATTATAGTCTTACTTAAATTGATACTTTTAGCATTTCCCAAATTGTACAAGAACACTGAAGAAATGTAACAACATTTAACCCTCCCATCTTTTGTGCTATTATTGTGATATTTCTAGATGAGCTATTAACACCACAAAACATTATTACTTTGGTCTTAAACAGTTAATATTCTTTTATATTCATCAACACATTTACCTTTCTAGTGCTCTTCATCTATCTTTCAGTTCTTTGCTGCCATCTGGGATTACCTTAATATGTATTCTGTTTTCTTCTATGAGATTGCTTTTACTCAACTTAAATGACTTCATTTACTATTTTTTAATGTATACCAGCAAAAAATTTCCTCAGCTTTTTTTGTCTGAGAACATTTTAATTTTACTTCTTTTTTTAAAATTGAGGTATAAGTGACATATATATTATATTAGTTTCAGGTGTCCAGCGTAATTATTCAATATTTGTATATATTGCAAAATAATTACTACAGTAAGTCTAGTTACCACCCATAATCACCTATACTTATGAGTTTTTTCTTGTGATGACAGCATTTAAATTTACTCTATTAGCAACTTTCATACATACAAAATAGGATTTTTAACTCTAGTTTTCATGCTGTACGTTGTCACCATGACTTATTATTTTGTACCTGGAAGTTTGTACCTTTTAACCACCTTAACCCATTTTGACCACACCCATTTTGAGCCACCAATCTGTCCTTTGTATCTATGAGTTTGGTTTTTTTGTCTGTTTGTTTTTAGATTCCACATATAAGTGAGATCATACAGTATTTGTCCTTCTCTGTCTGACTTTCTGACTTATTTCTCTTAGCATAATGCCCTCAAGGTCCATTTATGTCATCACAAATGACAAGATTTCCTTCTTTTTATGGCTGAATAATATTCCAGTGTAATATAAATACCACAACTTCTTTATTCATTCATCTATCAATAGATACTTAGTTTGCTTCTATATCTTGGCTATTATAAATAATGCTGTAATGGGGGTGAAGATATCTTTTTGATTTAGTATTTTTGTTTCTTTTGGATATATTCCCAGAAGTGGAATTTCTGGATCATATGATAGTTCTATTTTTAATTTTGTGAGGCACCTCCATACTGTTCTCCATAGTTGCTATATCAATTTATATTCCCACCAACAATGTACAAGTGTTCCCTTTTCTCCACACCCTCTCCAACATTTGTTATTTCTTCTCTTTTTAAAAATATTCATTCTAACAGGTGTGAGATGGAATCTCATTCTGGTTTTGATTTGCATTCCCCTGATGATTAGTGATATTGAGCACACTTTCATGTACCTGTTGGCCTCTGTATGTCTCCTTTAGAAAGATGTCTATTTATATCCTCTGCCCATTTTTAAATTTAATTGTTTGGTTTTTTGCTATTAAATTGTTTGAGTTCTTTATATACTTTGGGTATACTTTATCAGATAGATGACTTGCAAACATTTTCTCCCATTCCATAAGTTGCCTTTTCATATTGTTGATGGTTTCCTTTGCTGTGCCCAAGCTTTTTAGTTTGATATAGTCCCACTTGTTTGTTTTTACTTTTGATGCCTTTGCCTTTGTTTTCAAGTCCAAAAAAATCACCACTAAGATAAAAATCAAGGAGCTTCCAGCCTATGTTTTCTTCTAGTTGTATTGTTTCAGGTCTTAAGCTCAAGTCTTTAATACATTTTGAGCTACTTTTTGTTTATAGTGTAGGATAGTATTCCAGTTTTATTCCTTTGCATATGGCTGTCCAGTTTACCCAGCACAATTTATTGAAGACACTGTCCTTTCCTCACTGTACAGTAATTCCTCCCTTATCTGCAGGGAATACAGTTGAAGATCCCCAGTGGATACTTGAAACCATGGACAGTACCAAACCCTGTACCGGCATACTTCAGAGATATTACAGGTTCATTTCCACTCCACTACAATAAAGTGAATATCACAATAAAGAGAGTCATACATGTTTTTTCATTCCCCAGTGCATACAGAAGTTATGTTTACACTATACTGTAGTCTTTTAGGTATGCAATAGTATTAAGTCTAAAAAAGCACTATATATTTACCTTAATTAAAAAATACTTTATTACTAAAAAATGCTAACCATCATCTGACTACACAGGGTTGCCACAAACCTTCAATTTGTAAAAAGCACAGTATCCACGAAGCACAATAAAATGAGGTATGTCTGTATACACCATGTTTTTTCCTATATATGCATATCTATAATAAAGTTTAATTTATAAATTAGACACAGTAAGAGAATATTCAAATTTCAAGCATCACTACTCTTGCACTTTGGGGTTACTATTAAGTAAAATAAGGACTACATGAGCACTGCATTACCACCACAGTAGATCTTACAAACAATACGGCTACTAAGTAACTAACAGGCAGGTAACATATACACTGTTGATACTCTGAACAAAGGGATGACTCACATCCTAGGCAGGATGATGCAAGATTTCATTATGCTACTCAGAATGACATGCAATTTAAAACTTATGAATTTTTGGTTTCTGGAATTTCTTGTTTAATATTTTCACCCCATGGTTAATGGTGGATAACTGAAACCTGAGAAAGAAAAACTGCAAATAAGGGGTGACTGTGGTGTATTCTTGGCTCTTTTGCTGTAAATTAATTGACCATATATGTGTGAGTCTATTTCTGGACTCTCTATTCTGTTCCACTGATCTATGTCTGCTTTTATGCCAATATCATTCTGTTTTGATTACTATAGCTTTGTAATATAGTTTGCCTCCAGCTTTCTCCTTTCTCAAGATTGCTTTGGCTATTCCTGGTCTTTTGTGGTTCCATATGAATTTTAAGATTGTTTGTTCTATGTCTGTGAGAGACGCCATTGGAATTTTGATAAGGATTGCATTGAATCTGTAGATTGGGTAATATGGACGTTTTAACAATGTTAACTTCTGTTTGTTATTAGTATATAGAATAGATTTAGATTTATAGATTTTTATATTGATTTGTATCCTGAAATTTTGCTGAATTTATTTATTGGTTCTAACAGGATTTTCGTGGAGTCTTCAGAATTTTCTGTACACATCATATGTCATCAACAAATAGTGACAGTTTTGCTTCTTCCTTTCTGATTTGGATGAATTTTATTTCTTTTCTTGCTAAATTTATCTGGCTAGGATTTTCAATATTACATTGAATAAAGGTGATGAGAGGGGGCATCCTTGTCTTGAGCTGATCTTAGAGGAAAAGCTTTCAGCTTTTCACCACTGACTATGTACTTCATTTTTGAAGGGTGTTTTAACAGAATATGGAATTCCCAATGGGCAATTTTATCTTTTAGCACTTAAAAAAATGTCATTTTATTGTTTTGTGATTTCTATAATACTGTTGAAAACTCGGCCTTCAGTTCTGTTTTTCCTCTTTTAAAAGCAATTTATACCTGCCCAGCTGACTTTATGATTGTTTTCCCATTCCTTTTGTTTTTTTAGTGGTTTGAATATGTTGTTCCTAGTTGTGACTTTCTTTGAATTTATTCTGTTTAGGCTTCACTAAGCTCCTTTAACCTGTACGTTGGTGTCTTTCATCAATTTTTAAAAAAATTATTCACCATTAGCTGTCAAATATTGCTCTGTCCAACGCTCTTCCCTCTTTCCCTCTGAGACTATAATTACATGAATACTAGGTCATTTGAATGGATTCCACATGTCTGTTACACTCTAGTCTCTTTCCATGTTATTTTCCCATAATTCTTTTGGCCTATCTCTTGAGTTTAACTGTGTCCAGCCTATGACTAATCCAATCCAATGAGTTCTTAATTTCAAGTATTGTATTTCTTAGTTCTAGAATGTTCACTTAATTCTTTTTGTAATCTTGAATTCTCTGTTAAAATTTCTACATTTTTATCTTTTCTCTATATTTTGTAACATACTCAAAACAGTTTTAAGTCCTTATCTGCTAACTCCAGCATCTGAATCATCTGTAGGTTGTCCTCTATTTACTGTTTCCTCTCTTAATTATGTCTCATTTTCCTGCCCCTTTGCATGTCTAGATATTTTTTAGGGTAGTTATTATTTTATTGGTTACTTTTTAACCTTTAATTCATTTGAGATATAATTATGTATAAGTTGACAAGAAAGATCCAATTCACCTTCCCCAGACTATAGCCATTGTCCTTCATTAAATAATCCACTTATTTCTCATCAATGTAAGCTATCACTTTTGTTATATAATAAATCTTCATATATAATACAATATATCTGGATTCTATTTTCAGATCTATATGTCTATGCATATACCAACACAATATTGCTTTGATTACACTGTCTTTATAGTATGTTCTTGTGTCTGATAAGGAAAATCCACTATTGTTATTTTTCTTATTTGTATTTTTGTTGACAAATCCTAGATATTTATTTTTCTAGAAACATTTTAAGATCTTCTTATCTAATTCCCAATCATTATTAATCACCTGTTTTATAGTGTATTTATTGAAAAAATATAATAAATAAATTAAACATTCATATCTAGGTATAATACTGTTACACATTTCATTCATTTTACTATTTATTTTACACTGTTCTTTATTATTTTTTGTATTTATCTACTACTTGTTATTTCCATTTTCCCCCTTGTTAACTTCAAACTTCTGCCAGATTATTCTATCATATTAGTGATGAATTTTCCCTGTGTTTATTTTCAGATCTATATTTCTCTAATATTATTCACAAATAAGATAACCACCATTTCTTATCAAATTTAATTTCCCCTGTAATTCTTCTCCACATTGTTAAGCTGAGATTCTTTTTTTAACTTCCAGTTTCGCTGAGATAATTGAGTATTTTTAGTTCTAGATTATTACTTAGATTTACTTTGCAGAATTCCAGCTAGTGGATCCACTTAGATATCCATAATGTATACATAACAGTGTTTTATGCACACCACTGTTTAATTTCCTCATCATCTTCCCCTACTTCAATGTCTCTCTTCAATTTTTTACTTTTTTTCAGAATCCTTATATGTGATGTATATGTGTAAAGTTTTATGGTTTACTGGACATCTTCAAAGTTTTTCTTCCTCCCTATCCATGAATGGTATTTGGGTTGGACAAAGCACTCCTGAGCTACAACTCTTTCCTTACTTCAGTCTATAGATATTAACATTTTCTGCCTTCTGGTGTTGCAGAGAGATGATTAATGATACTCTAATTCATTTTCATTTGTAAAAAAAAATTTCTTTCATTTGAAAATCTGTAACATATTATCTTAATGCTTAGGTTTCAATAATTTTATAAAGAATTGCCTATATGAGTCTTTTTTCCTCAATATGGCATTCAAATCTTCAACTTAGGGGAAAAAAATTTAGGGGGGGGGCATGCTGCACAGTTTATGGGATCTTAGTTCCCTGAGCAGGGATTGAACCCAGGCCCTCAGCAGAAAGCACAGAGTCCTAACCACTGGACTGCCAGGGAATTCCCAAAAATTCTTGTATTATTTGTTCACTTATTGCTTCTATCTGTTGTATATCCTTCTAAAATGCCTATTTTTAAAAAAATATTTTATCAGCATATAGTTGATTTACAATGTTTTGTTATTTTCATGTGTACAGCAAAGTGAATCAGTTATACATATAACCACACTTTTTTTTTTTTTTAGATTCTTTTCCCATATAGGCCATTACAGAGTATTGAGTAGAGTTTCTGTGCTGTATAGCAGGTCTTATTAGTTATTTATTTTATATATAGTATTGTGTATATGTCAATCTCAATCTCCCAAATTATCCCTCCCCCTCCCCTTATCCCATGATAACCATAAGTTTGTTTTCTACATCTGTAACTCTACTCTGTTTTGTAAATAAGTTCATTTGCACCTTTTCTTTTAGATTGCACATGTAAGCGATATCATATGATATTTGTCTTTCTGTGTCTGACTTACTTCACTCAGTATGACAATCTCTAGGTCCGTCTGTGTTGCTATAAATGGCATTATTTTGTTCTTTTTTATGGCTGAGTAATATTACATTGTATATGTGTACCACATCTTCTTTATCCATTCCTCTGTTGATGGACATTTAGGTTGCTTCCATGTCCTGGCTGTTGTAAATAGTGCTGCAGTGAACATTGGGGTGCATGTATCTTTTCAAATTATGGTTTTCTCTGAGTATATGCCAAGGAATGGGATTTCTGGGTCATATGATATTTCTATTTTTAGTTTTTTAAGGAACCTCCATACTTTTCTCCATAGTGGTTGTACCATTTACATTCCCACCAACAGTGTAGGAGGGTTGCCTTTTCTCTGCTTTTTATGATAGGTGTTCTGAATCCATTATACAAGACTTCTTTCCTTTTCCTTTTGATTTCCAACTCTTTATATTTTCACTGTATGTTTTGAAATATTCCTTCCAACGGGCCTTCAAAGCCATTAATTTGCATCTGAACAGTGACCATCCTCTCCTTCATATTATCTACTCATTTGTAGATGCCCTTTATCTGAGTGAGGAAATTACGTATTATTTGTTGAGAGAGTTATCATGAATGAGGATTAAACTTTGCCAACTTTTTTCCTCTATTAATATAATCATGTGGCTTATTGTGTTTATTATATTAATATTGGAAAATATAGTTGTTGATTTTTAAATACTAAAGCAACTTTGCATTCCTGGAAATAAATGTATTTGATAATGATATATTATCCTTTTTCTATATTTTTGAGTTATTTGCTAATGTATTTTTAAGGATTTTTATACTTAGGTTCATGAGAGATATTGGTCTGTAGCTTTTCTTTTTCCTTGTAATGTCTCATCAACTTTTGGTATCGTAATAATGCTGGACTTATAAAACAAGTTGGGAAGTGCTCCTGCCTCTCTATTTTCTGAAAGAGTTTGTATAGCATTGGTATTATTTCTTCTTTAAGGATTTGATCAAGTTAAGCAGTGAAACCACCTATACCTGGATTTTGGGGAGTACAAGGAGTGGGCATAATTCAATTAGAGTGACTTCAATTTCTTTAATAAGTATAGGGAATTCAGGTTATCTATTTTGCTTAGACTAAAGTTCATAGTCATAATCTCTTATTACCCTTTTAATGTTTGAAGAGTCTGCAGTAATTTCCTCTCTTTCATTCCAGATGTTGGTAATTTGTGTTTTGTCTCTTTTTTACTTGATTCATCTGGTTAGAGTTTATCAATTTTGCTGATCTTCTCAAAGACCTAGCTGTTGGCTTTACTTTTTTTATTTGTTTGTTCATTTTATATTTCACTAATTTCTGCTTTGTTCATTTTAAAATCTCTTTTCTCTTTCTGCTCTAGTTTGAATTGTTTCTATCACATATATTTTCTTCTACAGAATTTACACTGCTATTAATCCCAAGCAATAAATTTTCCATTTCAGATATTGTATTTTCCACTTTTAGAAGTACCATTTGTCATTTTTATATCTTCTATTTCTCTTCTCATTATATTCATGCTTTCCTTTAAATTCTACAGCTGTTTTAAAGTTTGTATCTTATAGTTCCACCATCACTGTCATTTTCAAAGCTTTTTCCTCTGTGTTTTTGCCTCATCACATCTAGCAATTTTGTTGGATACTGAATGTTGTGAAATTTACATTATTAAATACTGGATTATGTTTTCTTCCTTTAAAGAGTACTAGACTTCATTCTGGATTTGCAGTTAAATTACTAATTTATTGGCATACTTAGTCTTCCAAAAGATTATTTTTAAACATTCTTAGGATGGATCTAGAGTAGCTTTTATGATGAAGATACATTTGTTCTAATACTAAGGCATGACTCTTCTAGGATTTCACTGAATGCCTTGAGAATTCAACAGGACACTCCAGTCTGGCTAGTCAGAACTCACATGTCTTCCAAATCTATGTGAGTTCTCAACAGAGTCAAGGGGACTCTTACGCAAATTTCTGGAGCTCTTCTCTGCATGGTTCTCTCTTCTCTGGTACTCAGCCCCAAAATTTTTGCTGCCTTGACCTCTTCAAATTCTGATCTCTGTCTCCTCAACTCAGTGAAATTACTGTGTTCTGCTTTGAAGGACTTGCTTGTATGGTGACCTGAAAAATGCCTGCAGGCAGCAAATCAATGTGATTGTAGGGCTCACCAATTTTGTTTGCTTTCTCCCTGGAATCACTATTTACCATTGCCTGTTGCCCACAATCAGAAAACTTTGTTCATCTATTTTATTCTGTTTTCTGGTTGTTTACTATAAGAGGGTAATTTATATTTATTTATTTATTTATTTATTTATTTTATTCATTTTATTTTTGGCTGCATTGGGTCTTCGTTGAGGTGCACAGGCTTCTCATCGCAGTGGCTTCTCTTGTGGAGCATGGGCTTTAGGCACACAGTAGTTGTGGCATGCGGGCTCAGTAGTTGTGGTGCATGGGCTTAGTTGCTCCATGGCATGTGGGATCTTCCCAGACCAGGGCTCAAACTCGTGTCCACTGCATTGGCAGGCAGATTCTTAACCATTGAGCCACCAGGGAAGCCCCTATAAGAGGGTAAATTAATCCTAGTTACTATATTATCACTGCAACAGATATCCTATCTGCTGATTTGCTTAGTTTGTAATTTATATTTTTGGTTTATGTACTGCATTTAGATCTCTTTTTGTACAAATATACAATTAAAGCTCAACTTTAATTTCTTCAAAAGTGTTTATTATTTTTTTGTTTACATTGTCATCTGCCTATTTTATTTGTTCTACCTGGTTATGTGGAGATCTTTCTTGAAATTTTGATCATCTGCCAGCGTTCAGTAGGTATTCTGTGAGAGTTGTTCCACATATAGATGTATTTTCTATGTGTTTGTGGGAGGAGGTGAGCTCCACATCCTTCTATTCTGCCATCTTGATGGGAGCACCCATCTGCTTGTTTCAGGAGGTCTAATTCACTGGGGACATGATCTGTTTTTCACGTATCTCTTCTTAGGTTTTTGGATCCACTAAAATATTATTATTGTTATTATTTTGCATATTTGGGTTCTTGCTGTTGACTGCACACTGGGGCTCATGGTTGTTGGATTACTCTAAGAGACAACATGTCCCCCAAAGAGTTGAGAGTACAAGTGTCCCTTATCATGGGCTATAGACCCCTACTAGGAAACCAGTGGGAGCCTCCCTTTCTCTCACTCTCACAAGTTCAGGGCTGGGGACTCAGCCAATTCTCCATTGGAGGCCAGGGAAACCATTCACATTCATGAAATATAGCCAAAATTACCTTCCTCCTATAACCTTGATCCACAATGCTTATCAATCCAGCAATATCCCAGTGTCTCTCATGTTACAATCCTTATTCCATTGCCCCCATGTAGATCTCCAAGGGCTCACTGGGAAAGAAGCCCCTCACGAGTGTTCTCTGCTAATGTTCCCACAAGACCAAAGTCTTCATTAAACCCAGTAGAGGTTTAACTGAAAAGACAGAGCTGAATCAAAATTGGACAAGGAGGAAAAGGTGACAATGTGCCTATTTCCATTTCCTTGAATCCCCTCTCAATAGTATTTTTCACTTTTAAGACATTGGTTTTGTCCTTCCCACAGCTCCTCCCTTAGTACTCTTGTCAAAGAGAAAAGTTAAGGTGATAAAATAATCCATGTTGCTGGTTAGTTTATTCCTCCAATGAAAGATATTTGCCTTTCAACCGTGACCTTTCATAAACAGTAACTTAATCTGAAGGCAAGTACCTGTTCGCAGGACTTTTGAATATCATGACAAGCTAGGGAGGAAGACATTTTCTGTGTGGTTCCAATTATAATCATCCTGGAAGTGAAACTGCTGCATTGTAGGATGTGAACACATTCAGCTTCACTAAATACTTTACCCCTAGCCATATAAACTGTTACTACCCTATACTCTTTCCAATTCTTGAGATATTTAGTTGTGGAAGTCTGATGGTACAAAATAGTAATTCATTACGGCTTTAATTTTTATTATAATTTGCCATGTGGATTACCTCTTCTATGAATTTATTATTGACATTATTTATATCACTAGATCTTTTTTTTACCTATTTGCAGATGACCTTGGAATATTCTGGATATAATCCTGTGCTAAAATATTGTAAATATCTTCTCCAAATTTGTAGGTTGTCTTTTGGATTAGAATTTTTAATGTTAAGTTGTCATATTTATCAATATTTCCATTAGAGTTAGTACCTTTTATTTTTGTTTTATTGTGTTCTTATTTAAGAAGTCTTTTCCTATCCTAAGATCATGAAGTTATTGTTTGGTTTTCTTGTTTTTGGCTTGCTCTTCATATTTAAGATATCTCTATCTGGAATTTATTTTTGTATGGTGTGAGATAGGGATATAATCCAGGTATATAATTATTTTCTCCTTAAGCGGAACCAATGTTTACAGCTCCATTTATTAAATCCTTTCCTCACTGATTGCCTACTGATTTATACCAAGTTCCCCAACATGTATCTACTTCTGTGCTCTTGTCTGTTTGTCCATCCTTGAGTTGACCTCAGAGATGAATGTTTTGTAGTTAAGGGAACACTGGAATTTTTGAGAAGCTTGGTGGTGACTGTTCTCTACCATAACACTGAGCTCCAGAATGGCAGAAGCCTGTGGGAAACTCCTAACCAACAGAGTCAAGGTATATGGAATTAACATCATGGCATCAAGACCAAAGAGATATTTAGTGTGTTGAGTACACAGAGATCTCTGGTGATGGTGATGTCTGCAGAGCTGAGATATAAGAACAGCTGGCTAAGGTTTTGTTTGGTTTGTGTATATACAGAAATTGAAATCTGGTGAGCAGAAGGCTGATGTCAGTACTATAGTGGAAAATCACCACCTTCCACCTAGTTTCCCACTTTACATCTATAATATTGTTTGAAGGAGATGTTAGATCCCTTTGAAGAATGACGCATCAATGCCACTCAGGTATATATAGTAAATAGTCCTTCTTTCTTGCTCCAAAGAAACCTGAAGTCATTTCCCAGGATGAAGACCACTGGGGAATAAATAATACCCAGACTTTCCCAGAAGAATCAGAATAGCATTTCACTCCTCCAATTTGAATGAGAGCTTATGGAAGCCAGGTAATCAAGGCAGTTATAGGCCAGGATCATCTGATAGTGGGTCCAACAGGTCCTTGAGCCTACCCTTTGGTAATTTCCACAGGTTCTAAATATATAATGCATACATAGCTGCTCACATTGGTGGAGTGAGAGATATTATGGCAGCAGTCTCTGAAATTTGCATCCCCCGGCTAATGTAAATAAACAGAAATAATCAAAGTCAGTAAATCAGACAAAAGGCCACCTCTTATGAAGAATTTCAGAGATATCCATCACCATCAAAGAACTGAAGGATACATTGGCAGTGCGTCATCTCTCTATCACCTCATCTAGACCCTCGCAAACACCAGATGGATCCTGGCAGATGAGGGTGAACCACTGCAACCTTAACAAGATGGTAGCCCCAATCTCAGTTTCTTTACTGACGCAGATCATCATAGCTTCTGGAATTTAGTAAGGCGATATTTAACAAGATTTCCCTAAGTATGGAGGATCAGAAGCTGTTTACCTTTCCTGTGCAAGGACGGCAGTTTATCTTCACAGTCCTGCCTTAGAGCTAGTTAACTCCCCTGCTTTCTATCATTATTTTATCACCTAATTTGGATTAGATAATAGAAACATTTATGCACATGTATATTTCTATGTATATGGTTTTTTCTTCAAAATTACTGGCCATAAAGTATATTTGATTACAATGATTTCCCATTTCATTTCCTAAGTTTCCATATTTCTATACATGGATAGATTAATCATATCTAGAGCTTTGTAATAAATTGGTCAGGCCTTCCTTTTTTTCCTCCTTCTGCAGATGTTAAACACATGGATTTCAGATGTGAATTTTCCTTTGACATACAATAATCTGCAGACATTATGATTGGAACAAAAACTTCTCTGTGTTTCCATTTCGTAGAGTGAGGGCATTCTAAAACTCTCCAGCCATCTGAAGCTCTCTGCACAATGAAATAAGTGAAATGCTGTGGATTTAGAGATTGCTAGTTGATTTCAACCTACATTTGATGCTATCATGACTACTTTATTCAGATTCTGTTATTTCTGCTACTACGTTTTATATTATTTATAAATCTCAGTGCACAAAGATAATGAAAATCTTTTAGGAAAGCATTCTTAAACTTCTCTGTGTGTAATGTCATAATAATAACCTGTTTGTATGAACTCAGAACTCAAGCTTCCTTTACATCCCCTGATGTACCATTTTTATTTCCTGTACCTATGTTGTTAACCTATCAGGAGTTATGAAACAGATAACATAGAAGAGCTGAACATTAATAATCTATTTTCACAGACATGCTTCTCTCTGCTTCACTAACAGACTTGATCCCATACCACTTTCTATAGATTGGCCTGAAAACCTCACCTCAATGAATTTGACACCATATTAACTCTGTCTTAGAAAGAAAAGTGCATATGTTCTATAAGATACTTATCGAGTAATTTCCCATTTTCACATTCACAAGTGTTAATTTATCTGACTATCTAGGCAACACTTTTGGATCTGAGAAAATCAGAGTGGTAGAAAAGGGAAAAAAGAATCTTCAAAGACACTGGGCGAAGAAGGCATATGAGCCAGCCTTGTAAAACGGTTGTTTAAGATGATGACTCAGGAGATACCAAGAGCAGATTTCACGTAATTCACAATTTTTCTTAGACCAGTCACAGTCATTAATAGCTATTAGCATAGCAACAAGTCCCTCAGAGAAGTTGGAAATATTATGCCCAGGAAATCAGTGATGGGATGAAAGGAGCACAAACTTTTTGGTTAGCCCTGACTTCAGACTTCAGTCTATTGCTTCTTAGTTGTGTGACCTAGAACAAGTTACTGAGCCTCAGTTTCACCATCTATAAACTGTGAAGAATAACACCCACCTCAGAGAATTGTGAAACCTAAGCAATGAAACATACCTAGCATAATATCCAACACATCAGCATTCACTGAATGTTAGCATTTTTAAAAAAATCATTTTAATAGGAAAAAATTCCCCAAATTAGAGGTTAGACAAGATGATTTCTTATATTCCCTCCTTTTCTGTTTCTGATTATATGATTCCAAACAAAGGCAGAAAAATCAGGGAAACAATTCATGCTTGTCTCTCATGTAGATGTTCAGATGTCACCAACATCCCACGTACCACCCGGTACTCTCACATGCTGTTGGTTTCAGCTTTTACAAAGCAATTTGACCATGCAGGGTATTCACCTGACCACTGGGACAAGAACAAGTATTCTAGTTAAGCAGACAGACTTTTTCTGGATTGGAATTACAGTCCCTAAATGCAAACTTAACTCCCAAGATATATCCCTTTCCAATACTCCTGAGAACACAGACTAATCAAATCTATGTATCTCCTACCTTAAGGGAGACTCGGCTAAAAACTTTATAAATACTGCTTTTTACAAATCTTTAACAATAAAATTAAATGCATCCTCATGGGAGATGCTGCTGGGAAAAATGATAATGAGATTGCCTCTGAGCCACCTCCTGATGGAAAGTTTTTAGTGATTCTATTTGGATTTACAATTGTTTGTTTAAAGCCCACTCTGTTTTTCTTATATTGTTCCTGCAGGTTTTGTTTTTGGGGGGATTTTGTTTGTTTTTTTTGAAGATAGAAGATGAGAAAAATAAAGGCAGTATAGCAATTATGTAGTACTTGAGACTATTTGATGTTTCATCGGATGCTGTCTTAGTAATACTAGGATGTATATTTAAAAGAGCATTGCTTTTGGGCTTCCCTGGTGGCCCAATGGTTGAGAGTCCGCCTGCCGATGCAGGGGACACGGGTTTGTTCCCCGATCTGGGAAGATCCCACATGCCGCGGAGCGGCTGGGCCCGTGAGCCATGGCCGCTGAGCCTGCGCGTCCGGAGCCTGTGCTCCGCAACGGGAGAGGCCACAGCCGTGAGGGGCCCGCGTACCGGAAAAAAAAAAAAAAAAGAGAGAGCTTTTCAGTGCCTTATTAAACTGGTTTGAGTTCTAATCCCACCACTGCTAGTTATGTGACCTTCCATAAATGCTTAACTCTTCTCTGACCCTCAGTGCCTGCCCTCATTTGCATAAAGATGGAATTAATTCAGAAAGAATGAAATTGTACTATTATAGCAGGCAGCAAAATATTAGTTCTTGCTTCCCATTGATACATTTCCTCTGAGTTATCACCATGAGAATCCAGCAGTGTTTAATAAAGAATATTCTCTCATCCCCCTTCATTTACATCTTCCACAATTTTCTCCTGTTTACTTCCTTACCCTGATACCACCAAAAACGCAGCATTGATAAAAGGCAAATGAAGACCCAGGAACTCTTACAGATTAAAGGACACTAAAGAGATATGACAGCTAAATGCAACATGTTATTCTAGATTGCATCCTGAAATATAATGGACATTAGTGAAATAATTGGTGAAATACAAATAAAATTTGTAGCTGCAATAGCAATACTTTATCAAGGTTAATTTCTTGGTTACGATCACTGTAATGTGGTTGTATAAGATAACGTCCTTGTTTTTAGTAAATACACACTAAAATATCTAGAACTAAAGGAGTATCGTATGTGCAACTTTCAAACAGTTCAGAAATATGTGTGTGCATGTATCTCTACATATGTCCATGTATACATACATATAGTTGATCCTCATTATTCATGGGCTTCATACTTGCAAATTTTTTACTCATTAAAATTATCTGTAACCACAAAATCAACACTTGTCGTGCTTTTGCAGTCATTCACAGACATGTGCAGAGTGGTGAAAAATTTGCTTCACCCAATACACACTTCCCAGGGGAGAGAGACCAAGTGATACTTTGCCTTCTTGTTTCAGCTCTCAGGCTGCAAATAAGTGTCCTTTTCACAGTCAATTTAGTGCCACAGTGTTTGCATTTTTGTTCATTTTGTTGGTGATTTTGCTGCTTAAAAGGCCCCCATGATAGAGCTGAAGTGCTGTTTGTTGTTCCTAAGTGCAAGACAGCTGTGATATACTTTATGGAGAAAAGCCGTATGTTAGATAAGCTCCATTCAGGCATGGGTTACAGTGCTATTGGCTGTGAATTCAATGTTAATGAATCAATGATATATGTTTTTTAAAGTATCCTTAGATAGACACGTACATTAAACAAGGTTTGGTATTGATCAGTTGACAGAATGTTGTGAGCAGAGGCTCAGGGAAGCCTGTTTTTCCACTGGGAAGTCAGTACTTGCTAATTCAGTGTTTGTGCTGACTTTATAGAACAACCTACCACAAATAATGAGAATACAGAAAGAGAGAATGAAAAAACAAATGTGGTCAAATATTAAATGGGGAATCTGGAAGAAGAAAATACAGGAATTCTTGCTACTATTTTGGTAGCTTTTCTGTAAGTTTGAATTTTAAAATGGAGATGTTTTTAAAAAAAAATCTATACCCTCAGTCCAGAACCCTTTTTCAGGACCAAGAACAATCTAGAGGCACTGGAAAAATGGTGAGAGAGGCTATACCAAGAAGCAGATGCTGAGAGTCAGGCATCTCTTTAATCAGGGGATCATGGGCAGCATGATTAGGAGGGTATAATTTGGGTCAAAAAAAAAAAAAGTGAGAGGTACAAGAAGTGTGTAAAGCCCTGACTGTGAGAAGAACCACGGGGTCAGAAGCACTAGGATTTGCAGGAAATTGGGGAGCACAGTGAGTTGGATTTAGAGTAAGCACTTCAGGTTTAAAACCTTAAACTGTGCAAGGTCATTGGATATTCTGCTCTTGGAGATGCTGCTGCCATGGCATTGGGGCAGCCGGATAGCTTTAAATGAAGCAGGCAGGACTAGACACTTCCTTCCTCTGCATTAAGATTCATCTTTTCTCAACATTGTAATTCTACCAGAGCCATTTGTCAAAACTTCTTTTGATTAAAACTGCCGTAAAAAAATAATGGATGAACAACAACAAAAACCGTCTGTTCCATCTGAAGAAAAATGTTTATTTGTGTACTAAAATAGATATATGTGTTTGGTTGTGTGGATTTGGGAGTGGCTTTTTGCTTGTTTGTTCAGGAAATAAAGTACCGTTAACAATATATCTTGGACACATCCTTAAGTGTATTTGTTACTAGAGTGTAACATACATACAAAAGGGTGCATAAATCATAAATGTACAACTTAATAACTTTTTCACAAAGGGATCAACAGAGAACGTCATCATTTCTGCAGTAATCCTCATATTCCCCTTCAGTTGCTATGTCCCCAAGGGCACCACTATCCCAGCTTCCATAAATGAGTTTTGCCCATTTTTTAACTTTATATAAATGACATTATATAGTATATACTTTTTCTTCTCTGGTTTCTTTTATTTAATATTGTCTTTATGAAACTCATCTATCTTTTCCCATGTAACAGTGGTTTGTTCTTTCTCATTGCTATATAGTACTCCATTGATTGAAGATACCAGAATTTATTTATGCAATCTACAACTGAAGAGTTTCTGGGCTGTTTCCAGTTTGGGGCTAGTATAAACAGTACTACTATGTACACTCTTGTGTTTTGGTATACATCTGTACACAGGGCCTCTACTTAGCTGTGAAATTTCTGGGTATGCATATATTCAATGTTCAGCTTTAATTTGTCAAACAGTTTTCAAAATTGATACACCACCTTATACCTTCACCAGCAGTATATGAAAACTCTCCTGGACAACTTTTTATTGTTGCTTTCTATCTTTATTTGACCATATTCAAAGAACATGCTCTGAAAAACCTGTACTTTTTGGAAAGTAAATTTTTTGTGTGACCAAGCTCATAAAAACTATTTTAAAACTTCCGTAGACCTCAACAAAAGACTGTAAAATCTATGTCTGTTTATATATATTAAACAATCACAAAATTAAGACCTGAATAACTTTGGAAGAATAGCTATCTTTGATACAAAGATAATTTCAAACGTCAGTGTTCCCCAAATTAATATATATATGTAATGTATTTCCTATTAAATTACAATAAAGGATTTTTAGTAAAGTAAAAATTACATTTTCTATTTCATTCACAAAGGCAATTATGAGAAATTGACAATAACATTAAATTGAAAATTAAACTTAAGGGATGCTCGTCCTACTAGATAAAATGTATTACTATCGGGCTTCCCTGGTGGCGCAGTGGTTGAGAATCTGCCTGCTAATGCAGGGGACACAGGCTCGAGCCCTGGTCTGGGAGGATCCCACATGCCGCGGAGCAACTAGGCCCGTGAGCCACAACTACTGAGCCTGCGCATCTGGAACCTGTGCTCCGCAACAAGAGAGGCCGTGACAGTGAGAGGCCCGCGCAACACAATGAAGAGTGGCCCCCGCTTGCCACAACTAGAAAGCCCTCACACAGAAACGAAGACCCAACACAGCAAAATAAATAAAATAAATTAATAAACTCCTACCCCCAACATCTTCTTTAAAAAAAAAAAGTATTACTATCAAGTTACTATAATCTTAATAGAATATGTTGGCACAGGAATAGACAAATAAGAGAATATTGAGTCTAGAAACTTATCCAAGTACATATGAATTTTAAATATAATAAATATGATTTTACAATATATTGGATAAAGTGTACTTTATTCAATTACTACCCATCCAGAAAAGTAAAAGTATACCATATTTGATACCACACAAAAAAATAAATCATACAATTTTAAAACTGTGTAAAAAAAATAAGTATTGTAGTAGAATATTTAAGAGATATTTGTGTAATTTTGAGAACATCAGATAATTTAAGACAATTGTGAAACCCAGAAACCATAAAAGAATTATCAACAGATTTGAGTACATAAAAATTAAAACTTTTTGTCGACATTAAAAAATAGACTAGGAGACGATATTTTCACTATATATGACAGAGCTTATTATAAAAGAAAATTGCTGAATAAATTGGATTTTAAAATTTAACATTATTCAGCTTATAAAAAGGATGTACTAGATCTATATGCATTGACCTGGAAAATAGCCATTATCTTATTATTATTATTTTTTTTACATCTTTATTGGAGTATAATTGCTTTACAATGGTGTGTTAGTTTCTGCCTTATAACAAAGTGAATCAGTTATACATATACTTATGTTCCCAAATCTCTTCCCTCTTGCATCTCCCTCCCTCCCATCCTCCCTATCCCACCCCTCTAGGTGGTCACAAAGCACTTAGCTGATCTCCCTGTGCTATGCGGCTGCTTCCCACTAGCTGTCTATTTTATGTTTGGTAGTATATATATGTCCATGCCACTCTCTCACTTTGTCACAGCTTACCCTTCCCCCTCCCCATATCCTCAAGTCCATTCTCTAGTAGGTCTGTGTCTTTATTCCTGTCTTACTCCTAGGTTCTTCATGACAATTTTTTCCCTTAAATTCCATATATGTGTGTTAGCATACGGTATTTGTCTTTCTCTTTCTGACTTACTTCACTCTGTATGACAGACCCTAGGTCCATCCACCTCATTACAAATAGCTAAATATCGTTTCTTTTTATGGCTGAGTAATATTCCATTGTATATATGTGCCATGTTTTCTTTATCCATTCATCCAATGATGGACACTTAGGTTGTTTCCTTCTCCTGGCTATTGTAAATAGAGCTGCAATGAACATTTTGGTACATGACTCTTTTTGAATTATGGTTTTCTCAGGGTATAGGCCCAGTAGTGGTATTGCTGGGTTGTATGGTAGTTCTATTTGTAGCTTTTTAAGGAACCTCCAAACTGTTCTTCATAGTGGCTGTACCAATTCACATTCCCAGCAGCAGTGCAAGAGTGTCCCCTTTTCTCCAGACCTTCTCCAGCATTTATTATTTCTAGATTTTTGATGATGGCCATTCTGACTGGCATGAGATAATATCTCATTGTAGTTTTGATTTGCATTTCTCTAATGATTAATGATGTTGAGCATTCTTTCATGTGTTTGTTGGCAGTCTGTATATCTTCTTTGGAGAAATGTCTATATAGGTCTTCTGCCCATTTTGGGATTGGGTTGTTTGTTTTTTTGTTATTGAGCTGCATGTAAATTTTGGAGATTAATCCTTTGTCAGTTGCTTCATTTGCAAATATTTTCTCCCATTCTGAGGGTTGTCTTTTGGTCTTGTTTATGGTTTCCTTTGCTGTGCAAAAGCTTTTAAGTTTCATTAGGTCCAATTTGTTTATTTTTGATTTTATTTCCATTTCTCTAGGAGGTGGGTCAAAAAGGATCTTGCTGTGATTTATGTCACAGAGTGCTCTGCCTATGTTTTCTTCTAAGAGTTTGATAGTTTCTGGCCTTACATTTAGGTCTTTAATCCATTTTGAGCTTATTTTTGTGTATGTTGTTAGGGATTGATCTAATCTCATATTTTGCATGTACCTGTCCAGTTTTCCCAGCACCACTTATTGAAGAGGCTGTCCTTTCTCCACTGTACATTCCTGCCTCTTTTATCAAAAATAAGGTGACTATATGTGTGTGGTTTTATCTCTGGGCTTTCTATCCTGTTCCATTGATCTATATTTTTGTTTATGTGCCAATACCATACTGTTTTGATTACTGTAGCTTTGTAGTATAGTCTGTTTGGATTTTTTTGTTTTTGTTTTTGTGATGTGCGGGCCTCTCACTGTTTTGGCCTCTCCCATTGCAGAGCACAGGCTCTGGACGCACAGGCTCAGCAGCCGTAGCTCACGGGCCCAGCTGCTCTGCGGCACGTGGGATCTTCCTGGATCGGGGCATGAACCCGTGTCCCCTGCATCATCAGGTGGACTCTCAACCACTGCGCCACCAGGGAAGACCTGTAGTATAGTCTGAAGTCTGGGAGTCTGATTCCTCCAGCTCCGTTTTTCATTCTCAAGATTGCTTTGGTTATTCGGGGTCTTTAGTGTTTCCATGCAAATTGCGAAATTTTTTGTTCTAGTTCTCTGAAAATGCCAGTGGTAGTTTGATAGGGCTTGCATTGAATCTGTAGATTGCTTTGGGTAGTAGAGTCATTTTCACAATGTTGATTCTTCCAATCCAAAAACATGGTATATCTCTCCAACTATTTGTATCATATTTAATTTCTTTCATCAGTGTCTTATAATTTTCTGCATACAGGTCTTCTGTCTTCTTAGGTAGGTTTATTCCTAAATATTTTATTCTTTTTGTTGCAATGGTAAATGGGGGTGTTTTCTTGATTTCACTTTCAGATTTTTCATCATTAGTGTATAGGAATGCCAGAGATTTCTGTGCATTAATTTTGTATCCTGCTACTTTACCAAATTCATTAATTAGCTCTAGTAGTTTTCTGGTAGCATCCTTAGGATTTCCTATGTATAGTATCATGTCATCTGCAAACAGTGACAGCTTTACTTCTTGTTTTCCGATTTGGATTCTTTTATTTCCCTTTCTTCTCTGATTGCTGTGGCTAAAACTTCCAAAACTATGTTGAATAAGAGTGGTGAGAGTGGACAACCTTGTCTTGTTCCTGATCTTAGTGGAAATGCTTTCAGTTTTTCACCATTGAGGACGATGTTGGCTGTGGATTTGTCATATATGGCCTTTATTATGTTGAGGAAAGTTCCCTCTATGCCTACTTTCTGCAGGGTTTTTATCATAAATGGGTGTTGAATTTTGTCTAAAGCTTTCTCTGTATCTACTGAGATGACCATATGGTTTTTCTCCTTCAATTTGTTAATATGGTGTATCACATTGATTGCTTTGTGTATATTGAAGAATCCTTGCATTCCTGGAATAAACCTCACTTGATCATGGTGTATGATCCTTTTAATGTGCTGTTGGGTTCTGTTTGCTAGTATTTTGTAGAGGATCTTTGTATCTATGTTCATCAGTGATGTTGGCCTGTAGTTTTCTTTCTCTGTGACATCCTTGTCTGGTTTTGGTATCAGGGTGATGGTGGCCTCATAGAATGAGTTTGGGAGTGTTCCTCCCTCTGCTATATTTTGGAAGAGTTTGAGAAGGATAAGTGTTAGTTCTTCTCTAAATGATTGATAGAATTTGCCTGTGAAGCCATCTGGTCCTGGGCTTTTGTTTGTTGGAAGATTTTTAATCACAGTTTCAATTTCAGTGCTTGTGATTGGTCTTTTCATATTTTCTATTTCTTCCTGATTCAGTCTCGGCATGTTTTGCATTTCTAAGAATTTGTCCATTTCTTCCAGGTTGTCCATTTTATTGGCACAGAGTTGCTTGTAGTAATCTCTCATGATCTTTTTTATTTCTGCAGTGTCAGTTGTTACTTCTCCTTTTTCATTTCTAATTCTACTGATTTGAGTCTTTTCCCTTTTTTTCTTGATGAGTCTGGCTAATCGTTTATCAATTTTGTTTATCTTCTCAAAGAACCAGCTTTTAGTTTTATTGATCTTTGTTATTGTTTCCTTCATTTCTTTTTCATTTATTTCTGATTTGATCTTTATGATTTCTTTCCTTCTGCTAACATTGGGCTTTTTTTGTTCTTCTTTCCTAATTGCTTTAGGTGTATGGTTAGGTTGTTTTTTGAGATGTTTCCTGCTTCATCAGGTAGGAATGTATTGCTATAAACTTCCCTCTTAGAACTGCTTTTGCTGCAACGCATAGGTTTTGGGTTGTCGTGTCTCCATTGTCATTTGTTTCTAGGAATTTTTAAATTTCCTCTTTGATTTCTTCAGTGATCACTTTGTTATTAAGTAGTGTATCATTCAGCCTCCATGTGTTTGTATTTTTTACAGATCTTTTCCTGTAATTGATATCTAGTCTCATAGTGTTGTGGTCGGAAAAGTTACTTGATACAATTTCAATTTTCTTAAATTTACCAAGGCTTGATTTGTGACCCAAGATACAATCTATCCTAGAGAATGTTCCATGAGCACTTGAGAAAAATGTGCATTCTGTTGTTTTTGGATGGAGTGTCCTATAAATATCAATTAATTCCATCTTGTTTAATGTATCATTTAAAGGTTGTGTTTCCTTATTTATTTTCATTTTGGATGATGTCTCCATTGGTGAAAGTGGGGTGTTAAAGTCCCCTACTATGAATGTGTTACTGTCGATTTCCCCTTTTATGCCTGTTAGTATTTGCCTTATGTATTGAGGTACTACTATTGGGTAGTATAGTAGTACTTCATTTCTTATAGGTACTACTTCATTTCTTAGGTCTGGTGAGTTTTTATCTTGCTACTTCATCTGCTGTGTGTTTCTCTGTTTTCTCATTTTGCTTATCTTACTGTGTTTGGGGTCTCCTTTTTGCAGGCTGCAGGTTCGTAGTTCCCGTTGTTTTTGGTGTCTGTCCCCAGTGGCTAAAGTTGGTTCAGTGTGTTGTGTAGGCTTCCTTGTGGAGGGGACTAGTTCCTGTGTTTTGGTACATGAGGCTGGATCTTGTCTTTCTGGTGGGCAAGTCCACGTCTGGTGGTGTGTTTTGGGCTGTCTGTGGAGTTATTGATTTTAGGCAGCCTCTCTGCTAATGGGTGGGGCTGTGTTCCTGTCTTTCTAGTTGTTTGTCATAGGGTGTCCAGCACTGCAGCTTGCTGGTCATTGAGTGAAGCTGGGTGTTGGTGTTGAGATGGAGATCTCTGGGAGATATTCGCCATTTGATATTACGTGGAGCTGGGAGGTCAAATGTCCTGAAGTTGGCTCTCCCACCTCAGAGGCACAGCACTGACTCCTGGCTGCAGCACCAAGAGCCTTTCATCCACACGGCTCAGAATAAAAGGGAGAAAACATAGAAAGAAGGAAAGAAAGAAAGAAAGAAAGGAAGAAAGGAGGAAGGAAGGAAGGAAGGGGATAAAAGAAAATAAAATAAAGTAAGGTAAAATAAAATAAAGTTATTAAAATAAATAATTATTAAGGAAAAAAAATTTTTAAGTAAAAAAAAAAAAAAAGGACGGATTGAACCCTAGGACAAATGGTGAAAGCAAAGCTATACAGACAAAATTTCACACAGAAGTATACACATACACACACACAAAAAGAGGAAAAGGGGGAAAAATAATAAATCTTGCTCTCAAAGTCCACCTCCTCAGTTTGGGATGGTTCGTTGTCTTTTCAAGTATTCCACAGATGCAGGGTACATCAAATTGATTGTGGAAATTTAATCCGCAGCTCCTGAGGCTGCTGGGAGAAATTTCCCTTTCTCTTCTTTGTTCGCACGACTCCCGGGGTTCAGCTTTGGATTTGTCCCCACCTCTGTGTGTAGGTTGCCGGAGAGCATCTGTTCTTCGCTCAGACAGGAAGGGGTTAAAGGAGCCACTGATTCAGGGGCCCTGGCTCACTCAGGCCGGGGGGAGGGAGGGGTACGGATGCGGGGAGAGCCTGCGGCAGCAGAGGCCTGTGTGTCGTTGCACCAGCCTGAGGTGTGCCGTGCGTTCTCCTGGGGAAGTTGTCCCTGGATCCCGGGACCCTGGCAGTGGCGGGCTGCACAGGCTCCCCAGAACGGAGGTGTGGAGTGTGACCTGTGCTCACACACAGGCTTCTTGGTGGCAGCAGCAGCAGCCTTAGCATCTCATGGCTGTCTCTGGGGTCCGCGCTGTTAGCCGCGGCTCGCGCTCGTCTCTTGAGCGCCTTTAAGCAGCACTCTTAATCCCCTCTCCTCACGCACCAGGTAACAAAGAGGGAAGAGAAAGTCTCTTGCCTCTTCGGCAGGTCCAGACTTTTTCCCGGACTCCCTCCCGGCCAGCCGTGGTGCACTAACCCCTTGGTGGTGTTCATACCGCCAACCCCAGTCCTCTCCCTCTGCTCCAACCGAAGCCCGAGCCTCAGCTCCCAGCCCCGCCCGCCCCGGCGGGTGAGCAGACAAGCCTCTCGGGCTGGTGAGTGCTGGTTGGCACTGATCCTCTGTGCAGAAATCTCTCCACTTTGCCCTCTGCACCCTTGTTGCTGTGCTCTCCTCTGCGGCTCCGAAGCTTCCCCTCTTCCGCCACCCACAGTCTTTGCCTGTGAAGGGGCTTCTAGTGTGTGGAAACCGTTCCTCCTTCATGGCTCCCTCCCTCTGGTGCAGGTCCCGTCCCTATTCTTTTGTCTCTGTTTATTCTTTTTTCTTTTGCCCTACCCAGGTACGTGGGGAGTGTCTTGCCTTTTGGGAGGTCTGAGGTCTTCTGCCAGCGTTCAGTAGGTGTTCTGTAGGAGTTGTTCCACGTGTAGATATATTTCTGATTTATCTGTGCGGAGTAAGGTGATCTCCGCATCCTACTCTTCCGCCATCTTCCCCTCCCCCTCGCCATTGTCTATTAAGAAGGAAAAAAATGTGAATTTTGGCAAGCTGTTGGCCAAGGTACAGCTTTTAGATCATTCTAAATTCTCACATAAAAACAGTCAGAGTAAATAGAGAACCAAAACACAATATTTACAATAAAAATTGGTAACAAGGTAAAACTATGTACCCCCAAATACAAACAGAGACAAACCACCAATAGCCACAAGATCAAAATATTATTGACATCGCTATGAGAGAAAGCAGAGGGAATCAAGAGTACACCTGACTCACTTAAGAATAGGATAGTACAAAATAGTCACCTTGAACTTTAGCAGGCCAATGTGAGAACAATAGCTACTTCTCAGAAGCATTTTGCACCCTATACTAGTGTATAAGTGCAAAGAGCCACAGTAAAGACTAAAGAGTTTGCAGCAGTCTAGTCCCTATGAACCCTTGAAACTGAATTAGCAGGACTCCTTTGTAGGACATGGCCATGCGAGGAGGAAAAACTTATGGAAGCAAAATGAAAAATGAACAGGACTGGGATAGAATGACAAAGGAAAGAAAAGAGTCAAATAAAATTGGGCAAAGTGAATAAAGCCTGGAAATCTAGAAAGCAGTATACCATATTTTTACACCACACATAAACAAACAGAAAAGGACATTTTGTAAAGTCTAAGAACTATATGAATCAAGCTCCTTCTAAAAATACAGAGGAACTAATATCATATTAAAGTGATCAACATAAAAGTATTGAAATCAACTCCCCACAAAATTACTACAGAAAAAATGAATAAGAACCAGAATGACATGTCTACAGACAATAAAAACATACCAGAAAGATGTATTCAAAAGACAGAAGAAAATTATAAAGTATTATTTCAAAACAAGCTAAAAGACATTAAGAAAAAATATAAAATATGACAAAGAGTGTAACTCAAAATTATAAAAATCCATAACTGTGATGACAGAATTCAAGAATTAGAAGAAAGAGATAAAATCATTTTAGAAATCAAGACTGTCTAGAAGAAAACCAGAGTAAATAAACACAACAAATATTGTCTTTAAAAATAATTAAAGGAAAAAGAATTTTTTTAATCTAAAGGAAACAAGAAAAGAAATAAAAGAAATTCAGATAGTGACATAATTAAAGATAGGCAAAAGAAAAAAAAAGATCTAATATATTAAGCATCCTAACAGGAAATCAACATAACAAAACTAAAAGTTTATGAAACTTTCCTAAAATAATACTAAAAGCTGTTTTTGAAAGTATATATTGGAAGAACATAATGTGTACTTGAGTATATACTCAGAACAAAAAACACAAAGGCTTGCTAGTGAAATTATTAGAATGTAAAGGGAAATAAAAAGCCTTTGATGTTCAGGAGAAGAAAACACATGACTTTTAAGAGGTATAAAAGTATGTTGTCATCAGACTTTTTGACATCATATCTTTATGCAGGAAGAAAATAAAGTAATATATTTAATGTATTAAGGAAAGAAAATGTGAACAAAGTATTTTCTATCCAGTGAAATGGATCTTTAATAATAGAACATAGTTGTTATCAATAAGCAAGAATTCAGGGAATACTGTTCCCATAAGTCCTTCTTAAGTAATCTACTAGAAAAGTAGCTTAAAGCAACCAAAATGAACAAAGAGATATTTACATAAAGATTGGTGGCAAGAAGTAAATATATAAATATGTACAGAACTGATTCTAAATAAAGATTGAAACAGACATGATGGAATCTCACATGTAGATGTATTGTAACTAGAAAGAGAGAGAATGGGATAACATTAAAAAAATTTTTTTAGAATTATTTTTAACTATTTTCAGTAATCATAATTAGTGCTAGTAATATCAGTATCGTTATAAAACTCATATATGTATAGTAAAACAAATGAGTAATTATGGGATATTTTACTTGTAATATTTCTTATGACTTTGCAGTTTTCTCAGAATGTAAGGACATAGCAGTGTAATACCAAGCAGGTTAAGTAAAAACCCTGTCATTCTGAATTTCAGTTGGAAATATCATTAAGAACACATGAGGCATTTTTAAAGAGAGAGAGAGTGAGAGTGTGTGTGTGTGCCGTAGGTGTCCAGTGTGTGTGTGTGCCCTAGGTATCCATTGAAAAGGTCTAGAAACAATCAATCCAGTAGCAGTGAGCATCATTACAGCCCAGATTGTGATCTTGAAATACTATTTATCAATAAAAACAGAGAGGAGAAGTATTTCCTGGAGACATAACTGATTCTGGTCTGGGAAAGGAAATGAACAAAATAGGCATGTAATACCTCAACATAGTAGATGGCATAGAACTATTAAAAACAGTTAGGGTTATATCAGAAAATTCAGGAGCCAACTCAAAGAGGAGTCCACTATCCAAACATAGAAATTTTGAAATTTAATAACAATGAGAATTGCAATGAATTAAACCTCGACAAATAAGTTTAAATACATAATTTCATAATGACTTTTTTCTTTTCTTTTCTTATTGCATTAGCTAGTAGTCACAGTACAGTGTTGAAAAGGGGTAGTAAGAGAGGACATCCTTGCCTTGTTCCTGATCTTAGTGAGAAAGCTTCAAGTTTCTCACCATTGACTGTAGGGTTTTTGTAGATATTCTTTATCAATTTAAAGAAATTCTCCTCTATTCCCAGTTTGCTGAGTTTTTATCATGAATAAGTGTTGGATTTTGTCAAATGCATTTTCTGTATATGTTGTTATAATCATGTGAGTTTTTTTCTTCTTTACCCTGTTGATGTGATGGATTACACAAATTGATTTTCAAATTTTGAACCAGCCTTGGAACACGGAGATAAATCTCACTTGGTTGTGGTATATAATTCTCTTTATATATTGTTTGATTTTGTTTGCTAATATTTTGTTGATTTGTGTGTGTGTTCATGAGAGACTTTTGTCTGTAGTTTTCTTGTAATGTCTTTGCCTAGTTTGGGTATTAGGGTAATGCTGTCTTCATACAATGTTAGGAAGAATATTCTCTGCTTCAATCATCCAAAAGAGATTTTAGAGAATTGGTAAGGTTTCTTTCTTAAATATTTGGTAGAATTCACCAGTCTTGTGCTTTCTGTTTTGCAAGATTATTAGTTATTGATCATAATTATATATTTTTAAAAACTTATTAGTCATCTGCAGATGACTGGAAGCTACTTCATTATCTTGAAAACTGGATAAATAAAAGGACAGAATTAAGCATTTATCCTGCTTTTCCAATATAAACTATACCCATGGGTAATTAAATAGTAAATGTGGGAGTTGTCTTTTTGTGAAATAATATATAGTTAAACAAGTACAATTATAAATGAAAATTAAATAATAAAATAAGAATATCACCATTATGAGAACAAATACTTTAGGAAATAGCAAACTAGATTCATAACAGACCAGAAAACAACCACAAACTCTGGATATAATACAAAGAGCAGCTTCTTGAAAGCACTGCTAAGTGAATCAAAACTGGCAGATTCAGGTTGGGACTGCATGCTTAGAGGAGAGGAGTTGGGTTGCTGTTTGCATGAACTTATTTGAGGGCCAGATATATTCAGCACAGTTTCATTCATAATAGCCCCAAACTGGAAATAACTCAAATATCCATCAACTGGTAAATGGATTTACAAATTGTGATAAACCCATACAATGGAAAACTGCTTTGTAATAATAAAAGATTAAATTGCTGATCCACACAGAAGCAGAGATGAATCTCAAAGCTTCATGTAATGTGAAAGGATACAGACACAAAAGACTACATAGTGTGTGAGTCCATTTATTGAAAGTATAGACAAGGTAAAGCTATAGTGATGGAAAGATGAATGGTTTTCAGGAGATAGTGGATGGGCAGAGGAGTTTGACTACAAAAAGGTAGAGGGAAATTTTGGAGTGATGGAAATGTTCAATACCAGTATTGTGACAGTTTCTTGACTGTACATATTTATCAAAACCCATAAAATATTACATTTTAAATGTAATTCACCAATTTTATTGTATATAAATTATACCACAATAAAACTGATTTAAAAATAAAACAAAAGCCAGACTTTATGTGCCTCCTGCTGAAGAAACTCAAAACCACTAATATTCTTGCCAAAGTTATTGGATATGGGTCTGATCAAGCCTCTGGAGCCAGCTGCCAGTTTGAAGGAAAATGACTGTGTTCTTTTTCAACTAGATGGCAAATGACTGTGTTGAACTGTACCAGCATTATGAAATCAACAAGATCCAGATTATGAAAACTCTGCAGGTGAAATGGCCAGGGTTCTTCAACAAGACACATTCTACAGGTTTAAAAGACAAATCATATTGGCAAAAAAAAAAAAAAAAAAAAAAAAAAAACGCAAGCTTTGTCAATTAGTGTCTATGGATCATACTTGGGTGATTAAAACACAAAGCAGAATCCCAGTTTCCAGTTCAGCACATAAGGAGCTTAGAAGTAACCACTCCATCCTAAAAACAAGTAAAAAGCTGAACAAACTGAAAAATCAACAACTCTTCTCAGATCCACTGGATAAGTGAGGTCACAGGGCAAACTGCTGTCCCCAAAACTGAATAGACAGATGGGCAGATACAGAGAATCACAACTTACTGGAGCAGAAACCCATGAGCAGAAAAGTCCAGAGAAACCAGTGCTGGGGTAGGAAAACCTGAAGTGTAAATGACATATTGCTGGAGACTCAGTGTGGACAACTCTGAGAGTTAAAACCTGCAGGAGAACCCAGTCATGGGTGTCTTCCACACTTTCATGAATGTCATTTTCAGGAGCTCTACAAGATCCTCAGTAAATATCAGAGAAAAATCCTCCCTGTGCTTCCAGCATGAGGAGGGTAAAAGTAACAATCTCGAAATATACCAGAGCATTCTTTTCTTCTTAACAAGGCCTGCCCTCAGGAGAAACTATTTTACCCAAACATAACCTGCTGGAATTTTATCAGAACCTAAATACCCAACTGCAGCCCCATCTAGCCATCCTGTCCCACCTAAAGGAGGAAAAACAACTGAGAAGCCCCAGTGAAATTTACATTCCAAGGGCATAGACTCACCAAAAGATTGAGACCTAATCATAAGACTACAGAAGTTTTCTCCCCCCCACACCTTAGAACTACATCAGTAAAGGCTATTTATCATAGTTCTTTTTACTCTGTACATCCTGACCAAATTTCAAGAAAAAATTACAAAGCATACTAAAAAGTGAAAAGCACAGTTTATGAGATTGAACAAGTTCCAGAGCCAGAGTCAGATATGGCAGGAATGTTGGAATCTTCAGACCAGTAATTTTTTTTAACTATGATGAATATGCTAAGGGTTTTAATTAAGAGAGTACACAACATGCAATAACAAATAGATAATGTAAGCAGAGAAGTGAAAATCCTACAAAAGACTCCAAAAAGAAATGCTAGAATTTAAAAACACAGTAACATAAATGGAGAATGTCTTTAATGAGCTCATTAGTAGTCTGAGCATGGCTAAGGAAAAAATCTCCAAGCTTGAGGATATGATAATATAAACTTTTAAAACTGAAAAGCAAAGAGAAAAAAGAGTGAAAAACAAAAGAGAACAGGATATCCAAGAACTGTGGTACAGCTGCAACATGTGTAACACATGTATATTTGGATGACTAGAGAAGAAAGGGAGAAAGGAACAGAAGCAAAACTTGAAAAAATAATGACAGAGAATTTCCTCCAATTGGTGATGTCAGACACCAACCCACAGATTCAAGAAACTCAGAGAAGAGGCAGGATAAATGCAAAGAAAACTTCATCTAGGCATATCATATTCAACCTACAGAAAATCAATGATAAAGAAAAAATTTGAAAAAAGTCAGAAGAAAGCACAACTGACTTATAAAGGAGAAAAGGTAAGAGTTACATCTGACCCTCCTCAGAAACCATGCAAGCAAAATGAGAGTGAAATGAAATATTTAAAGTTTTGAGAGGAAAACACACCAGCCTAGAAATTTTCCTTCTGTGAAATGATCTTTCCTGTGAAATTATTTTTTAAAGTGAAAGAGAAATAAAGACTTTCTCAAACAAGTATTTAGAAAACTTATTGCCAGTAGATCTGCCTTGCAAAAAAAAAAAAGTTAAAAGAAGCTCTTCAGAGAGAAGAAAAATGATATAATTCAGAGGCTTGGATCTACATAAAGAAAGTAAGGGCACTGGAGAAGGAAACAGTGAGGGTACCTTGGACTGAATTGTATCCCTGTAAAATTCATATGTTGCAGCTCTAATGTCCAATGTGACTGTATTTGGAGACAGAGGTTTGAGGAGTTAATTAAGATTAAATGAGATCATAAAGGTAGGGATCCTAATCTGATAGCATTAATGACCTTAGAAGAGGAAGATAGCTACTTCTTTCCCTCTCTCTCTCTAAATCTGCATGCATGCACTGAGGAAAGACCATGTAAGCACACACTGAGAAGTTGGCCATTTACAAATTAGGGAGAGAGCTCTCACCAGAAACTTAATTGGCTGATTGAAGCAGAGGGAATACTTCCTAACTCACTCTGTGGGGCCGAAATTACCTTGATACCAAAAGATAAAGACATTCCAAGAAAAGAAAACTCTCATGGGATTTTTTTTTTGTACATACACGCAAAAATCCTTAACAAAATATTAGCAAATCAAATCCAACAATGTATAAAAAGAATTATACACCATGACAAAGTGGAATAAAATTATACATATGGAATAAAGTGAGACTTATCCCAGGGATGAAAGGCTGGTTCAACATTTGAAAATAAATTAATTTAAATCACCACATCAACAGAGTAAAGAAGCAAAAATCACGTGATCATATCAATAGATGGAGGAAAAGCATTTGATTAAATCCAACACCCATTCATGGTAAAATTTCTCAGAAAACCAGGGATAGAGGAGAATTCCTCAACTTGATAAAGAATATCTATTAAAAAAAATTACAGCTAATGGTGAGAAACTTGAAGCTTTCTCACTAAGATTAGGAAAAAGGCAAGTTTTTCCCCTCTGACTACTGCTTTTCAATATCATACTACAATTCCTGGCTTATGCAACAAGAAAAGAAAAGGAAATTATATATATATATAATATATTTACAGAAAACTCCTGGAACCAATCAGATAAGTATAGTAAGTTTGGAGGATACAAAGTTCATATACAACAGTCAATCACTTTTCTATATACCAGCAATGAACAAGTAGAATTTGGAATTAAAAACACAGTGCCACTTAAATTAGCATCCCACAAAATGAAGTACTTAGGTATAATTCCAAAAAAACATGTATCAGATCCATATGAGGAAAACTGTAAAATTCTGATGAAGATATTAAAGAGGAACTAAATAAATGAGGAGACATTCCATGTTCATGGATAGGAAGACAATATTTTTTGAGATATCAGTTATTCTCAATTTGACCTCTAGATTTAATGCAATTCCAATTAAAATCGCAGAAAATTATTTAATGGATATCAACAAACTAATTCTAAAGTTTATATTCAGAGGAAAAATACCCATAATAGACAACTCATTATTGAAAGGGAAAAGCAAAGGCAGAAGACTGACACTACCTGACTTCAAGCTACAGTAATCAAAACAGTGTGGGGCTTCCCTGGTGGTGCAGTGGTTGAGAGGCCGCCTGCCGATGCAGGGGACACGGGTTCGTGCCCCGGTCCAGGAAGATCACACATGCCACAGAGCGGCTGGGCCCGTGAGCCATGGCCGCTGAGCCTGCACGTCCGGAGCCTGTGCTCCGTAACAAAAAACAGTGTGGTATTGGGAAAAGAACAGATCAATGAAACAGAATAGTGAGCCCAGAAATAGACCCACATAAATATAGTCAACTGTTCTTTGACAAAGGAGCAAACACAATAAAATGGAGCAAAGATAATGTCTTTTCAACAAATAATGCTGGACTATCTGGACATCCACATACCAAAAAAAAAAAAAAGAATTTAAACACAGACCTTGCACCCCCCACAAAAATGAAGTCAAAATAGATCATAAAAGGCAAAACTGTAAAAATCCCAGAAAAAAACATAAGGAAAAAACTTAGATGACCTTGGGTAGGGCAATGCCTTTTTAGGTACAACACCAAAAGCATGATCTATGAAATAAATAATTGATAAGCTGGACTTCAGACAAACTAAAAAGCTTCTACTCACTAGAAGACTGTCAAGAGAATGAAAAGGCAAGCCACAAACTGGAAAAAAATGTTTTCAAAAGACACATCTGATAAAGGACTCTTATCTAGAATAACAGTCTGAAGAGGCTACATACTGCATGATTCCAGCTATATGATATTCTGGAAAAGGCAAGTTATGGAGACAGTAAAAAGATTGGTCATTGCCAGGTGGTTAAGGGGGAAGGAGAGACTTTTAGGGCAGTGAAACTATTCTTTATGATACTATAATGGTGTGTACATGTCATTATAAACTTGTCCAAACCCACAGAAGGTACAACACAAAGAGTGAACCCTAATATAAACTATGGACTTTGAGTGATACTGATGTGTCAGTGTAGGTTCATCCTTGGTAGCAAACGTACCATTCTGGTGAAGAGTGTAGATCATGACTGAGTTAGGGGCTTGGGGAGGGAGGCAGGGGCAGGATTTATAAGGCAACTCTTGTACTTTCCACTCAATTTTGATGTGAAACTAAAACTCCTCTAAACATAAAGTACATTAATATAAAAATAATATAGATTAGTATTTGACTGACATGGGAATACACCATGTTGTGGCATGTACAGTGTGTACAGGATGATCCCAATTTGTTCAATAAAATGTATTTCATAAGGAAAAAAAAAACACAGTGCAACACAAGGAAGTGATTACCCTAAGAGTCAGAATAGTGCTTACCATGGAAGGGAGACAGGAACTCTTGTTAGAGTGGGCTATGGCAGCAAAGTTCTATTTTTCACCTGCATTGTGGTTATAAGGTGTTCATCCCATAAACAATTCACTAAGCTTAAGGTTCTCCAAATGTGATCCCAGATAGCATCAGCATAACCTGGGAACTTGTTAGAAATGCAAATTTTCAGACCCTAGTGCACCTTCCTCTGTCACACCAGTTTGAAATATGTTTCCAATAAACAGCATCCTTGCTGGCACATATGCATTCCTTTATCTTCTCTCAGCTACTTTTACACAGACTCCTCAGAGATTAAAATTGAAGACTGAATCAGAAACTCTCAAGATGGGACTGAGCAATCTGTGCTTTGGCAGTCCCTCCAGGTTTAAGGATGCATGTTAAAGCTTGAGAACCACTGTACTAAGCCCCATACTTGTTCTGTGTGGTTTGCTAATTCTGTTTTGTTTACAATAAGAAGGTTAAAATATTTTTAAGTGGCAGAATAATGTGTTTTTTTGAAAAGATGATGCATATTTGAAAGTTGCTAAGAGAATAGATCTTAAAAGTTCTCATTACAAGAAAAAAAACTGTAACCATGTGTAGTGATGGATGTTAACTAGGTTTATTGTGGTGATCGTTTTGCAATATATACAAATATGGAATTGTTACGTTGTACACATGAAACTAATATAATGTTATATGTCAGTTATATCTCAATTTAAACAAAGGTAATAGAGAACTTCTATTACATATGTAGATCTATTTTGTATATGTTTATATGTTAAACATATGCAATGACATACCTCAAGCCCTTACTGATTAATTCAGGGAAGTGGAATTAAAAGAGAGAATTTAACTTTTTATTTCTATTGGTGCTTTATTAATTTGAGTTGATATTCCTTTTGTAACTTACAAGAATTACAAAGTTTAAGAGATTAACAATACAAAAATTAAAGCTTTAATTTATACATTTTCTAAATTGTGTTTACTGGAGCACTAGTGTCCCACTAGATGTGGATAGGTGTCAAATAAATTATAAAGAATGTCTTAGAATTTCAAAATGCAAATTCATATTTTAAATGTTGTAAAATTTCCCACATATGTTTAACTTCACTCAGCGTTCCCCAATTTTTTTTAAACTATGAATACATTCTTCCTGAAATCCTATTAATATCTAGCAGCCATGGTGTGTTGAAGCCAGCTTGTACAGAGATACCACTGTACGCATTTCTTCCCTGCTCTGTGTTCAGTGACAGTAAGATGGTAACTTGAAATCAGCCATGGAGGGAGTATCTACACCATGGAAATCATCAAACACTACAAGTCAAGACTCCACCTACTCTATCCAAATTGGAAGGGAAGAGGTAAAATTGTCATTGTATGCAGATGACATGATACTCTATATAGAAAACCTGAAAGACTCCACACAAAAACTATTAGAACTAATAAGTGAAATCAGCAAGGTAGCAGGATACAAGATCAATAAACAGAAATCTGTTACAGTTCTTTACACTAACAATGAAGTATCAGAAAAAGTTAAAAAAAAACATTCAAAATTGCATCAAAAAAATAAAATATCCAGGAATAAACCTAACCTAGGAGGTGAAAGACCTATACGTTGGAAACTATAAAACACTGATAAAGGAAGTTGAAGATAATTCAAAGAAATGGAAAGATAGCCCATGCTCTTGGATTGGAAGAATTAATATTGTTAAAATGGTCATACTACCAAAGCAATCTACAGATTTAATGCAATCTCCATCAAATTACCCATGACATTTTTCACAGAACTAGATCAAATAATCCTAAAATTTATATGGAACCACAAAAGACCCAGAATTACCAAAGCAATCCTGAGGGAAAATAACAAAGTTGGAGGCATAACCCTCCCAGACTTCAGACAATACTACAAAACTACAGTAATCAAAACAGCATGGTATTGGCACAAAAACAGACATACAGATCAATGGAAAAGAATGCAGAGCTCAGAAATAAACCCACACACCTATGATCAATTAAACTTTGACAAAGGAGGAAAGAATATATAATGGAGAAAAGGCAGTGGTGTTGGGAAAGCTGGACAATCTCATGTAAATTGATGAAGTTAGAACACACCCTCACACCACACACAAAAATAAACTCAAAATGGCTTTAAAACTTAGATATAAGACATGACAACATAAAACTCCTAGAACACAACAAAGAAAAACATTCTCAGACATAAATTATAGTAATATTTTTTAGATCAGTCTCCCAAGGCAAAATAAATAAAAGCAAAAATAAACAAATGGGACCTAATCAAACCCATAAGCCTTTACACAGCAAAGGAAACCACAAACAAAATGAAAAGACAACCTATAGACTGGGAGAAAATATTTGCAAATGATGCAGTGGACAAGGGCTTAATTTCCAAAATATACAAATAGCTCATACAACTCTATCAAACAAGCAACCCAATCGAAAAATGGGCAGAAGACATAAATAGACATTTCTCCAAAGAAGACATACAGATGGCCAAGAGGCACATGAAAAGGTGCTAATTATTAGAGAAATGCAAATCAAAACTAAAATGAAGTATCACCTCATACCAGTCAGAATGGCCATCATCAAAAGTCTACAAATAATAAATGCTGGAGAAGGTGCAGAGAAAAGGGAGCCCTCCTATACTCTTGGTAGGAATGTAAAATGGTGCAGCCACTATGGAAAACAGTATGGCGGTTCCTCAAAAAACTAAAAATAGAGTTACCATATGATCAGCAATCCCACTCCTGGGCATATATCCAGAAAAGACGAAAACCCTAATTTAAAAAGATTAATGCACCCCAATGTTCATAGTGGTACTATTCACAATAACCAAGACATGGACACAACCTAAGTGTCCATCAACAGATGAATGGATAAAGAAGATGTGGAATATATATACAATGGAATACTACTCAGCCATAAAAAAGAATGAAATAATGCCACTTTCAGCAATGTGGATGGACTTAGAGATTATCATACTAAGTGAAGTCAGACAGAGAAAGACAAATATTATATGATATTGTTTTTATGTGGAATCTAAAAAATAATACAAATCAACTTATTTACAAAAGAGAAACAGACTCACAGACATAGAAAACAAACTTATGGTTACCAAAGGGGCAAGGGAGGGAGGGATAAATTAGGAGTATGGGATTAACAGATACACACCACTATATATAAAATAGAAAAACAACAAGAATGTACTGTATAGCACAGAGAACTACATTCAATATCTTGTAGTAACTACAATGGAAAAGAATCTGAAGCTGTACACCCAAAACTAACACAATATTGTAAATCAACTATAGTTCAATTTAAAAAAATTTTTTTTAAAGATTCCACCTACTCCCAAAGCCATTTGTCAAATATTTTTCAGCACACCCATCTAGCAGATTACATTTCATAAGACAGAGAAATTCTGCTTTACATTTCTCCCTTTAATTGGAATCTGGTTGTCCTTAACAATTTTAAATTTATTATATTCTTCATTTATAATCCATAAGCAAGTAAAAATTTCATTACTCCTGGCATACTAAAATTTATTAATAAAAAAATTTTAAAGCACTAAAAAGAAGGTTGGGAAAGTGTAGAAGGGTGTAAAGAAGTGGAAAGGCACCTCCTGCAGTGTTGCTATACAAGCATGGCAATCTGAGGGTAGAACAAAACACTTATAGTGCTTTCAAAACAGCAGCAATTTTAAATTTTCTGTTTGTGATAGCACTTTTCTTAAAAAGAATAAGGTTCTAAGTATTTTTGTCTCCAACCACAGCCACTGCTAATCTCATCATGTGGAAATAGCTTCAATTCCCTACAGGACAGGGCGTGAATGTAGGTCTAGATTTGTGTATTTGAGGCTGAGATGACCAATGTCCTAAAGAAAGTTGTCCCATCCATGATGAATTAGTAATCAACTTCCTCTGTTAGACTAGCGTGAAATACGTTTCCAGTAAACCATCCTTGCTGACACATACGTCATTTCTTTATCCTCTCTCAGCTACTTTTACATGGACTCCTCAGAGATGAAAACTTAGGATACCCTAAGAAGAGTGGGACAGGGGCCACTGCTTGGAGATTTTTGAACAGGTGGCAGCAAGCAAGACTGTTACAATTGCATCCGTATAGCTCATCTTTATAGCGAACGATTTATATAATTCTTTAACCTTATAACAGAAGAGACAGATATTATATAACCAAAGTCCCCCTTGCATGCTTGCGTTGCTGGCAGCCGCCATCCTAAACAGAATTAGAACACACCACACAGATCAAGTATGTAACAAGCGTCTAGGGAAGCAGAAGTGGGAATCCCAGCAGCGGGAAAACAAACCCTGTTGCCCAGCAACGCTGTGGCCATGTGCCGTACAGTAACACTGAGCCCAACCCTTGAAGCAAGACTTGAATTCCACATCCGTGGAGTCATGCATTCCAGAATTACAGGCTTGCATGCCATAGGCTTCTGAGAGAAAGAGGAAACTCCGATTATGACTTGTACTGTGGGCTTTCCTCACACGCAGAGGTAGAAACAGACCATGAGCTCAACTAGAATTCACACGGCTACGTGACTGTTCCAGGAATGATGCAGGGCCGGGCCATGAACTGACACGTGGTAAATTACATTGCGAACAGATACAAAGCATGTTACCATGTGGACAATAGATTTCACGTCATCATTTTAATCTACAGGTAACTACATCAAGTTTACATGTACTTGTAGGGAAAATTAAGCAGTTGAGTTTATATAATTCATCTACCTCATAACATAGGCATTCGTGTGCACCCCACAGAAACTATAGAGATGAGTGAGCATTCCAAAAACTCAAGTCTGCTTCTAGTCATTTCCTCCACTGTCAAAACATCTTGGACTTATAAAAGCTCCCTTTGTTTTCAGTAATTGTTCTGGATGTCTCCATGCTGACAGGTGAGCTTCAAACATCTTTTTAGGCTTATGTGAGAAGCATACATCACTCTTGTTTCCTAATGAGATCCACGGGAATTGAAGATTCTCTAAGGAGTTCCTCAGACTTATTTCAGTTCTTGATCACTACCATTAGCTTTCAAAGTTTTAAATCTTTATCTGACTCTTAAAAACATAGCTAGCCACATCCAAATTTCAGATGAAAGAGAATATTCTAAACCTCAATGATCTTTTGCCCTTGTCATAATAGCTACCACTTACTGTGCACTTTTTTTCAGGTACTTTACATTTTTTGTTTATTTCTTGTAATAACCCTATGGAGTAGATAGCTTACAGATAAGTATACTTAAATTCAGAAAAAATAAAGAACTTGCCTAGTAATGCATAGTTAGCACAAGGTAGAACTAAGATTTCAACTGTCTTCCTAAAAAGCTGTTGAGCATTCCCACTTCAATATTCTCTCTCACCGTGACTCCAGTATTCACGGCTCATCTTCATTCTTTTAGCTCGATTTTGTTGTTGTTGTTGTTTTTTGGCCACGCCGCGTGGGATCTTAGTTCCCTGACCAGGGATCGGATCTGTGCCCCCTGCATTGGGAGGGCAGTCTTAACCACTGGACCGCCAGGGAAGTCCCTCATCTTCATTCTTGCTTGTTTGATTTCTTGAGTCAGCAAGGCTCCGGCACTGTGTTCCAACCATTCTTGTGAAAATCAAGAACAAGAAAATAAGTATCCTGGTTTGTTTCTTATAGGATATTACTGTTGGGAATGAACCCAATGAAAAAGGTCTGAATTGCCTCTCAGATTCCCTTCTGAGAGTGTAGTTCGGAGGAAGAAGGCCACTGCCACGTTGTAATTGAGAAGAGCTGAATTTTGTGCTGTCTCTTTCAGAGATCTGCCCTGGCGCTCACATTTCCTGGCCCTTAACTTGATGAATGTTGGCAGAGCACAGTGGCTATTGCTTGCAGGAGTCTTAATGAATGATTGCATTCTGATTGACTTCTAGCCCAGACAAAATGCTGAATGTACTCACTTTCAATACCCAGTGGCTCTTCCATTAATGCCCGTCTGAGTTTTACAGGTAGCCCAAAGTCCCGAATAAAGTGAAGGTTAAATTCTGTCACAAAAGGGCAAAACATCCAGTGTGACTTGTGGCTTGTAGAGAGACATTAAGGTAATAGGTGCTGTACCTACTTCTCTATTTTGCTGTGAAGCTAAAACTATTGTAAAAAAAAATTGTCTTAAAAAGAGTAAGATCACAGGTGTAAATTTACAGTCATAAGTTGGTTCCATGTGCCTCAAAACTAGTAGCCCAATGAAAAGTAAAACAAAATGCATATGAATTTTTCTTGGGAATCACAAGTTTGAGTCATTAATTTAGCTTTTTATAATCTGTCACTCCAGGGAGTAAAATGTTTCTCCCTCTTTCTTAGATATATCTACGCAATAGTAATAACATGTGATACCAGGATCCTCATAAAAACTCAAGAGGACTTGAAATATCTGCATCAGCAGCGCAGATGGAGTGCGGGAAAGAGCTCAGGATTTTATCTGTGTCCTCAGGTAAGTAACTTGCATCTTTCTGAGTCTCAGTCTCCTCACCTGTAGATTGGGCATCATAGTATCACCTTTTTCAGAGAAATGTTGTGAACGTTAAATAAGGTAATGATTGTGAAAATGTTTCCTGATATATAGAATTCTATATAAATACTAAAATTTATTAATATGCTAGAGAAACATGATTAATTGACTGATATTCCTATTTTTCAGTCACACTCAGTGTTTTATAGGTCTTGGGGAAGGAAGACAATAGAGAAATGTATTTGTCTGTAGCTATTATATTCAATAAATAATATAATAAATAATATTTATTTAATATTAAAAAACAAGAGAATAATTCAGAAAAGGTATTTTTCAAAGCATTCTATTCTACACATTTGTTTGGCAAGTCTCTCCTTGTTCTTTCTTATCTAAATTTTTTTTTGAAAATCCACAAAAAGGAACATGAAAAATTACCTGTCACACCACCCAGATATAACCACTGTTAACATTTAGTCATTTATTTTTAGACATTGCTCTATACACTTCTATTTTTTAACCAAAAATAGAACCGTGCTGTTTATTGAATTTTTAAATAATTTTCCTTTTATAATAGTAATAAATATTGTTATTTTTCCTTTCCCTAATGTCAATCAATATTCTTCAAAAATATTATTACAGATATTTTCAAGTATAATATTATAATGTATGGCAAAAATAATTTATCTAACCATTCTTCTGCTAATAAATACTTTATTTACATTGTTTTTCTATTCAAAAAATTCCACATATAATGTGCACAAATATAAATCTTTGTCCAATCTGTCTCCAAGGGTTGAAAATATTCTGACAAAGAATATGAGTTTTTCCAAGGCTCTAGAAGGATATGACCAAGTTGTTTTTCCTCATAAATTGTATCAAAATATACATCCATCAACCACAAGAGGGTCTATCTCAACAAACACTGGTTAACATTGGCCATTATATGGATATTTTCAAAACATATTTGATCACTTGATAGCTAGAAAAAGGTATCTTATTTTTATTTTATTTTATTTCTAATGATGCTGTGATAAAGTACTTACGTTCTTAATAATTTATTTGTCTAATTGATCTATCATGGTAATTAAAATCTCTCACGATAACTAAATTTTGCTAAAACTACTTTGAATTTAAAAAGCTTTCACCTTCTCTGCTACTGATACAATATTATTCCAGGCATGAGGATTTTTGAATGTTTTATCGTTGTTACTAATTTTACTATCTTTTGGTTAAAATGACCCTCCATATAGCATTTAATGGTTTTGCCTTAAATTACTTTATGTCATATTAATATCACTTTCTTTTGGCTTCTATTTGCCTTGCATTTATTTGCCAATATTTCCATATATTTGTTTTGAGTGAGGAAATTATAAATAGCATACCAATGGATTTGCTCTTTCATTGAGATATTTAACTAATATATGTTTAGTAATCTTACTAATTCTTGGTCATGTTTCTATCAATATATATTTTCTTTTTGTTCTTTTAAAATATTTGCTTGCTGATTTTCCCCTATTTACTTTTCCTGAATAGAAGTTTGGTTTTTTTGCTATTGTTTATAATCTTTAATTTGGAAAGAACAAAATCTATACTTATACTTATTCCTTAAGTAACTACCTTAAGGTTTCCAAAGACAGTCATAAAATTATATTAAAGTTACCATAAGAGTTAAGGGCAAAGTAATCATTTGTTAACTACCACTGATGAAAACTAAAATGCTTTGTGCCTTTGCTTTCAAATACTCTGCAATTTCTAGATTGTAATTTAATTTAAGATATGAATCCTGTATTTTTCCTTCTTTAATGTCTTATACAGCAGAAGCTGTGTATTTAAAGGGAAGCCAAATTTTGTAACTCATGTGGTACTTTAAAAATTATTAGCCTAATAACTTAGTCTAGTAATTTTTACTAATAATTTGGACTAATGACCCTTCGCAGCCACTATTTCCCATCTGATCTTTGACACAGTTTGTATTGTTGTGACTCAGGTTTTCAAATTATTTTTTGATGTTGCCTGGATAGCATATTTTTAATCCATATGTATCAAAGAATGACTTTCTGTTGCCTTCACACATTGATAACTTGACTGGGTATAAAATTCTTTCAGAGCTGTGTAATAAAAACAGCAACCATGAGGAGAGAAGAGGGAGGGTAGAGAGAGGAGAAGGTGGGGGAGGGAAGTGGAAGAAAAAGAACATACATTTTGCTTACTATGTCTCAGGTACTCTTCTAAATACTTTAAATATACTAATTCACTTACTCCTAAAGATGACCATAAGAACATGTATTTCTTATCTTTTGTATTATTGATGAAAATGAAGCACAAAGAGGATGTTTGAGCTTTGACCAAGATTGAGCTTTGACCAAGACTGAGCTTTGACCAAGCTCAAATAACTAATATTCAGCAAAGCTAGGATTTGAAACCAGGCAGTCTGGCCCCAGCCTCTCCATAATCTTGACATTTAACCTCTCTATTCCTTTATATTCTAACATTTAATAGCAAAGGATTTAAGAGAATCAATGTCCTTTGTAGGGAACTTGGCGAAATTTATGTTAACATTTATTTTCTCTGTGTGTTTTTTCCTGATCTTTATGTGATCCTGGGTTTTTAAAGATTGCATCAGAATATGTCTAGGTGTGGTGTGTTTTCACAAAATTGACCTGTAATGTACTTCAAAACACATTCTAGCTTTTGAGGCTGAGATCATCCTTTTACCATAATGGAGTTTTCCTTTTTTCCTTTGACCATTGCTTTTGATCCATCCTTTCTAGTTTTCTATTTATAGAAATTCCATTTTATATAGGTTAATCTCTTGGTCATCTATGTCCCTCATAATTTCCTGGTCTTAATTTCTGAATTAAGGCTGAATATATTTATCTTTTACTACATCAGTTCCATTTTCATCATTTTGCTTCTACTGATTCCATTTTATCTATTAATTAAATAGTTAAGTTTTCTGTATGCATGTGATACTTCCAGATCATAGGTTGTTAGACTGTTTTCCTTTTCCATGATGATGCTCACATCCATATTTGTATTCTCTCTCTCTCTCCTCCTCTCTCCCCCTTCTCTCCCCTCCTTTGCCCTCTCTTTCCCTTCTTCTCTTTCTCGTTTTCTCTCTGGACTTCAATGAGTTTTCATAAGTTTGGGTGGTTTTTCTGTTTACTCAGCCTGCAAGGAAGAATTTATACTCACTTAGTAGTGGCATATTATCAAATAGAAGATTGATAGGATTTATATGGGACCCCCCTAAAGCTTTCACATTTTTAAAGACAGAAGAAATAAATGAAAAATAAGGGAGATTTACATTCACAGTAAATTTGCATAATATGTTCAGAGATTCATAGGTCTAGAAGAATTGGGAATTAGAGCCATAGACAATTATAGCAAAGAACTTCATTTCCAGTATTTGTATGAAAGCCCTCCTGGAAGAGTAGCCATGGGCATTTCCCGGACCTCTAGAGGGTTGCGGCTTATGATAGAAACGTGTCCTTTCTCAGCCACTTCCCACAACCCTCTGATCATGCTACTTGCCACCTTGATCACCAGCCAGCCAGTCCTGCAAGGTCTTCCTGCAGTGCTCTGAGGACTGAGCTAATCAGCAGAAACACCAGAAGGAACATCCTGTTCTCAAGGGTTTGATGGGGAAAATAAGCATAAAAATGGTGTGTTTCAACATAATATGATAAGGGATATAATATGTAAATATTGGATACTTTGAGAGTTTAGGGAATGGATACATATTATCATATTGGGCCCGTGGCTGGGCCCGTGAGCCCTGGCCGCTGAGCCTGCGTGTCCGGAGCCTGTGCTCCGCAACGGGAGAGGCCACAACAGTGAGAGCCCCGCATACCGCAAAAAAAAAAAAAAAAATGAACTTAAAAAGGAAAAAGTTTGCCTGATATATATATGTATATATAGTAAACCCAAATGAACTTTTGGCCAACCAAATATATATATATATTCAATATGTAATACATAGAAATATATATACATACATATATATATATATATATATTTTTTTTTTTTTTTTTTAGGGTTCGCGGGCCTCTCACTGTTGTGGCCTCTGCAGTTGCGGAGCACAGGCTCCGGACGCGCAGGCTCAGCGGCCATGGCTCACGGGCCTAGCCGTTCCGCGGCATGTGGGCTCTTCCCGGATCTGGGCAAGAACCCGTGTCCCCTGCACCGGCAGGCGGACTCTCAACCACTGCACCACCAGGGAAGCCCCATATATTTTTATATATTTAATATTATATATAGCTATAACTGTAGCTACAGCTATAGAGAAATACACATATATGTCAGTGTCAGTTTGAAATTTGACAGGTTATTGGTGGGAACATGTGTATAAGCATTTGCATGGGGAATCCATTCATTATGAAAACCATTTATCCCTACATGACAATAAGGCAAACACAAGAAGACAAATCAGAAAGGAAGAGTGAGGATGAAAACTCAAAGCCTTGACGAATCACTGCATTAAGAGATTCTTTTCTCAATTTGCTGATGGCCTGTTTCTCCAGATTGATGGTAACCCAACACCATATGTGGAGTTCAACCCCTACGGCTTTTAGCGCATGCCTCTTCCAGATTCAGGCTGCTAGGTCAGCAGCTTCAGCTGCTTTTGGCAGTGTTTTGATTTTTCACAAGAATTGTTACAGTAACTGCAAATCTGAGTTTCTTAGATAAACTTTTAAGCTAAATGCTTTTATCTCTTCACTAGGGTATCAGATTACAAAGAAGCCAACAGTGTTCATGCATATTTATAGTTATTTGGATAAATGATTAGGATTTATAAGTACTTTCTGACAGTTTATAGAGAAGTTTGAGAAACTGTCAATCTACTATGATATTTATATTTACATGTCCAAGTTAAATTTCTTAGCATTTTTTTATTGATAATTTTATTTGGATGTTTAGACAGTATTTCAACAAAAGTGGGATCCCAAGTGCTTAGGAAAATACTTATTCTCTGTACATTCCATCATAAATTAAAGCTTTTTCATAGAAACAGTATTGTTTGCTTTGGGGGAAGATTAAAATGTCACATATAAGTAAGCAAAAGACAAAATAAGTGAAAACAACAAAGGCCCTAATTTACAAAAAATGTACCCAATTAAGTTTTAATAAGCAAAAGAGTCAATAAAGCAGATAAGCAAGTGAACATCTAGAGAGGACATTGTTTTGTGCTCTCTGGAAGATATCAGATATTCTCAATTTATACGGAAAAATTATTTTCCTTATGGTTCCAAACTGTTTAGATTTTTCTAATCATTGTTTTTTTTCCAGGTGAGGAAATATCACTGCATAGCATTCCCTGAAAAGCTTTGAACTTTGTCATTTGAACTAAGTCATTTGAATCTTAGGGAAAGGGGAAAAAAAAACAGGTACCGACCATGACTTCAGGGAAGTCTAATTCAAACTTATGAGAGTGGACTGCCTTGGAAAGACAGATATTCTCTGGGACAGTTTTTGCCAACTCCTGGGGTTTAAAAATACTGCTTGGGGAAGTTGACTTCTTCTATTATCTCTAATAATTCATTTAGGGAAAATGACCTTGTTATGCAACTCTGTTTGGAACTGTTAATTAAAATTAACGAGAATCTTGCTGTTTTGCACTGGCTTGTTTCTTCAGTCAAGCTAGTTTAATCTGGACTGGTCTGACGTCCTGCCTGGACAGGTTTGACATTCTGCCAAGAAGCCAGCAATAGGCTGGGGAAGGTTAAAACACTGAGCTGGCAAGTAGCAGAGGTTTGAAAGTTGAATTTTGGGCATGAATAACAGGAAGGAGCCTGATGGCCAGAGGTAAAGGTGACAAAATTCTAAGTTACCAAAGTGGAAGAAATCCACTCCTTCTGTGTCTGAAAGATTTATGCTTTTTGCAATTATCAGTTAAAAACTATGCATAGACCTTCAGAAAATTCCAGCAGTTAGATAGAATTGCCACTGAAAAACATACATACTCAAGAAATACTGAAATAGTCAATGCCGGAGACCTGCATTAAAGATCATCTATTTACCTATTTTGCATTTAAAAAAATAATAACTAGATTTACTTCCTATAAGAGCCCCAATTCTTGGTTTTACAAGTAGGAAGTATTTCACTTTTAAAATATATTTTAAGAAGTAATGATTTTTTAAACAACTTACTGGATTCCCTAAATATGTATGATATATAATTTATACTTGACAGAGGCAGATATTTCGGTCCGCAAGGAGGGGATACTAAGGAAGTTAGAGGGGCTATAGCAAGATGCAAATATCACTGTTCTCTCCCAGTCGACACACACCATTTCCTTCTCCTAGCCAACAATACAGGGTTGTATTACATTGTTGATATTTATATCATATGTAAACTTGGGAAACAGAAGTGTTCACAATTTCCTAACTATTTATCAGTCACACTTTAATAAACGTGTCTTCCTTTCAATATACTGCTTACATTCAGTCCCTCTATGTGATGACTAATTAGTACTAAAATAAGGGGAGTATTGTTAAGATGTCAGTTTTCCCTCAGAATGATTTATAGATTCAGCAGAATTCCAGTCAAAATCCAGCAGAATTGTTTTTAGGAAATCATCAAGCTGATTCTAATTTTTGTTTGAAAATGCAAAATAAAATAGCAATAAAATAGCAAAGATAAATCTTAAAAAAGAAGAAGAAAGATGAATAACACTAACTTATTTCCAGACTTTCTATAAAGCTACAGTAATCAAGACACTGTGGTATTGGAGAAACAAAGAAACATAGATCAATGGAACACAATAGAAAGTCCTGAAACAGACCCACATATATATGGTCAATTGATTTTTGATAAAGGTGTAGAAGACATTCAATGGTGAAAGAATCATCTTTTCAACAAATGGGCTGGAACAATTAGTTAGCTATTCATTTTTTAAGTACCTTGATCTATACCTTGTACCCTATAGAAAAATTAACTCAAAATTACTCATGTGCCTTCATGTAGAACCTAAAATCATAAAAGTTTTAGAAGAAAACAGGAGAAAATCTTTGTGACCTGGAGTTAGCCAAAGATTTCTTAGGCATGACACCAAAAGCACAAACCATGAAAGAAGAAAAGAAAAAAAAATTGGATTCCATAAAAATTAAGAACTGCTCTTCAAAAGGCATTATTAAGAGAATGAAAAGGCTAGCCATATATTAGGAGAAATATTTGCAGGACACACATCTGATTTTAAAAACCTGTGTATACATAATATTAAAACATCTCTAAAAATTCAATAGTAGGAAAGTAAACAACTCAATGAAAATAGATGAGCAAAAGACTTGAACAGATACTTCACTGAAGAAGATATACAGATTGCAAGTAAATACATGAAAAGATGTTTAACATCATATGTCACCAGGGAAATGCATTAAAGCCACAGTGATATTCAACTAAATACCTATTAGGACAGCTAAAAAAAAATGTTTTTTAATAAGCTCCGGTGAGAACGTGGAGCAATTAATGGTGAGAATGTGAAATTGTAAAGTCAGTCTCTCAAACAGTTTGGCAATTTTTTAAAAAGTTGAACAGGCACTTAACAATAAGATTCAGTAATCTGACTCCTAGGTTTTTACCTAAGTGAAATAAAAAACTTTGTTTACACAAATACCTCTATGCAAATGCTTATAGCAGCTTTCTTTGTAATCAACAAAGACTGGAAACAATCCAAATGTCCCTCGGCTAGGGAATGGATAAACAAACTAGGGTCCAGCCACACGATGGAATACTACTCAGTAACTGAAAGGAGTAAACTATTGATACTCACAACTTGGGAGATTCTCAGATGCATTATTTTAAGCAAAAGAATCCAGACTCAAAAGGCTATAAATGAGATGATTCCATTTATATAACATTCTTGCCAAGGCAACAGTATAGGGAAACAAAATAAATCAGTGGTTACAAGAAGCTGGAAAGGGGAGAGGGCCTTACTACAAAGGGTCATGGGGGGATTTTGAAGGTGACAGAATTGTTCTGTATATTGATTATGATGGTGATGATGGTTACAGGTACATGTTTGCCAAAACTTGAAGAATGCTGCACTACAAAGAGCAAATGAGGGGAGGAGTTGAGGTGGGGTGGTGGTAATTACAAAAAAAAAATAGTAAGAAGACAGAGAAGGCAAACTTTAGAGCCATCAAGGCAGGGTGAAATATAGTGGAGCTAGGGATTAGGGCAATGAGGCCAGGGGAAGAATTCTTTGTGAGCTGTTGATCTTAGGCATGTGATATATTTGATTTCTTGAGCAAGTTACTTAACCTCTCTTCTTCTATAAAATGCACACACATTACACCCACTTCACGGGGGGGCTGTGTTGCTAAATGAGAAAATGTAAATGCTTTGTCTTAGCACAAGGTTTGACAGGTAATGGTTATTCTAAGTAAAGGGCAGCTGTATCCGACACCTTTGTGCCCTGTGTCCCGTGCTCTGGGCCCCCCTCTGATTTCAGCCACAGGTAGGGTGTGTCTCAGACTCACAATACACTGGCAACATCTTATCTCCAGTGTAGCTCTGATCTTTCTGCACTCTGTCCCAGGTTCTGGGAACATTGCTGGGCCAGCTGAAAGTGCAGCCCAGGAATGTCAGGGAGTAAGGACCCCTGAAACAACCCTCAAGCAGTGGTGCACAGCAAACAGCTTCTTGTCCTCCAGAAGGAGAATTGGGGAGGTTGCCCTGAATAGAGTCCCCTTGATCACAGCAGTGACCGTAATAATGTCCCCTCACGTCTTCCACTTCCCCATATGATACTCTTTCCTTCCTCTCTCCAGCTTCCTGTGATCACCTCTCAAATAAACTGCCTAGGCCCAATGTCCCATTTCAGGCTCAGCTTTCAAGAGAGCTGTTGCCAGAAAGCTGCCTTTTTAAATCTGATGTGATGACTTAATGTAACGTCCATGCCTCATGTCCCAAACCATATAGCCTCCTCTTCAGTAAAGTCTACTTACGTTGTGATTTTGTATCTCGCTCAGTGCCTGTGTCTCTATGATCATCCTCTACAGTCCTACGTTGCCATGGAGTGCAGAATTTACCTATGCTGCCTGTGGCTTTGTGTCACAATCTCCTTCCACTCTGGGCTCCTTCACCCTTTGCTACCCAACAGTAGCTTTCTGTGCTTGGAAATGGGTGGTATCCCTCTTCTTCTATCTCCAATCCCCACTTCTTCCTGTACCATGCCTAGTCCCTTCCTACCCCCAGGACCACTACACAGCGCTGAGCTACTCTGTAAAATGGGCTAGGCCCAGCCTGGGGCTCCTACAGACACAGATTCAGTTTCCGTCCATTTTACAGAGTAGCTCAGCGGTGTGATGGTATTAGAAATGGAGAGGAACTATTGATAGGTATGGGACAGACAGAAGTCTGCTGGAGGAACAAACACAGACATGGCAATACCCTACCCCATCCCAAGAAATTCATGCTCTAAGCTTCTGCTAACATCTCCTTTCATTGTTTCTTCTACCCCTCACTCCTATTCACAGTTATTTGGAAAACAGCTTGTAGCTATTCGCAAAACCTACTTATACTACAGAAGAAAATTTAACCCAAGACCGTGAAGCAAATAAGTCCCATTGTAACCAGATTTAACAAACACAAAAGTAGTCTTGAAGTATTGTTGTATTCTTTGTATCCTTTAAAATGAAATTATTGTCTGTATATCGCTCTGGTTATGATACCTGGTTATGATACCTGGTTATGATATGATATGATATCTGGTTATGATACCAGGCTGTGCTTTAGATGGTTTTGTATCTTATACAAGTGTTGTCTAGTAGAACTTACTGTGGTGATGGAAATGATCTTTATCTGCACTGGCCAGTAAATGCTTGAAATTTGGCTAGTGTGATTGAGGAACTGAACTTGTAACTGTAATTAGTTTTAATATAAATCAAATATTTATTTAAATGTAAATAACCACATTGGGCCACTCTCTAATACCGTATTAAGCCTATAAATTCATCACCAATATCTCAGAAATTAAACCTCTATCTCCTAAGGGCATTCTATTTTTGTTTTCTGGGCAATGCCGGTACTTTTAATTTTAATTAATTTTAATCCCTTTCAATGTAATTATTAGTATATAGAAAAACCTTAATGTTTTTAAATCTGTCATCGTCCTGAGTCATAGCAAGCCATATTTCCTTTTTAAAAGTTTCAAGAACATAAACAAAAGCTAAAAGCCTCTTGAACAGGAAGACTCTCCTCAAAAACTGAATATGTGGTTTGACACCAGACTCCATACACTCTCTGGCTCCCATAGGAAGCAGATTCAAGCAGATTATTAAATAATCTCAGCCTCTCACATTATTTTGTTTCTCTAATTTGATAATATAAAGAAACCGCAAGAGTGCCCTGTCCTGCTCCTTTATTTGTTGCCTATACTGTCGCTGTTGAAAGCCTGAAGACATACATGATGTTTTTTCTAGGCAACCTAGCCTACTTAGAAGTTATCAGAATGCAGGTGACCAACCAAAAAAGTAACTTGCTGTGATCAGTAAAAACAATTTGAAAAAGAATAGATACATGTGTATGTATAACTGAATCACTTAGCTGTACACCTGAAACTAACACAACATTGTTAATCAACTCTGTTCCAATATAAATAAAGATTAAATATATATATATATAATTTATATACAGTCTAAAATAAGGTATTAATGCCCCAGTTCACTAAAGTTGTATTCTCAGATGTCAAGTGACTTCATAATTATAATTCACTCATCTTTACTCAGGCCCTTTTCTCTATGCATTGGAAGAAGCATCCGGTATTATCGAAGACGCCTTCCTTGTTGAGCTCCTCTCCTCCCTGCCTTCCCATAGCCTGTGCCGCCTTTGTTTCAATCCTGCCTCTCTGACCATTCCTTATTCTATTCTCTCTTTGGTTTTTCTTCTGCCTGCACCGTTAGTCAGGTTTTCTCCTTAGCCTTCCACACTTCTCACTATCTCTTGAAAACAGAATTTGTCCATCTCTCCCATGTATCTCTCAGCCGATGACTCCTCAAACGGAGCTTCTCCCATAAGTTTCTGATCATGTTCTACGACACTCCATGCATAGACATCTCACTGCTGCCTCCGTTCTAACATCTGTAGAGCCTGGATCATCACCTGCCTCCATAACCTGGTCTTCATACTGACTGTCATCCAGACCATGAAGGTCAGAGTCATCATTCCCTCCTCTTTCCTCACCTCTGATAGCAAATGAAATTCCTTTCCTATCATCACTACTTTATGTCAGTTCCTAGACAAATGCCGTCTCCTCATTAGTCTCTATTTTTCCTCCATTCAACCCAACTTGCACTCTCACCATATTAATCTTTTGAAATTGTTCCTTTCAAATCACTCCCCTTATCTGAAAATTTTAATGGATCTCCATGACTTACATAGCAACAAATCTAAACCCCTCAGCTTTGCACTCAAGAGTCTTACTCTTAACATTAACCCCACCTTCTCTACCATTACTTCCTTCCTAATGCGAATTTTGTTCCTGCATCCAGGCTGCAGTTTCCCACTTCTAAGATTTTGCTCACAGAGCTTCTTCCCAACATCCTGCCCCCTAATGCCTTCTTCTCCCCATGCAGTCTATTCAACTCTGGCTCATTTCAGGTCCAAGCTCAGCCCCCTTCTTCATGTGACCCTTTTAGTGTTAAGCTTCTTCTGATCTGCAAAAACAAATATTGCCCACGTCACTCAATTGTCATGTATTGTTACTTGACTGGGTGGTACGTGTATCTGTACAATTCCGTGTATATCTCTGTGTTTGCATGTGTATCTGTGTGTGAAAATTAGGATATATGTAAAGCACTTAGAAAGGTTCCTGGCACATAAGTGCTCAACAAGTATTAGCAATTATCAGCATGATTAACTTTTCGTATTACTACTGCTAATATTATTATCATGGAAATGTTCTACCAATGTATTCTACAGAGCCCAGCGTAGTGTCTTGAAATTACTATGTGCTTAGCGAACACAAATTCGATAAAGTAATTTTCATGCATGGATGCTTTGCAAAGCAATTCATGGAAGCAGAGAAAGAAGCAAGTGCTGGAGGGGGCTTAACTAATTATTTTGAGTATGGAAAGTAGATTTTGCCTAGAAAATTCTTTTCTGAAAAGCTTTATCCAGTTTGTATATACATCCAAATTATAATATATTTAGTCTCTTCTCAGGGATAACAGCACTCCTCCTACCCATCTGTCATGTCAGGTTGCGCTGAGCAAATGCTAATTTACCTTTTTGATATACCATTTGACAATTTCTGGTTTCAGATATCACATGCAAGGTTGCACATCAGTGAATCAAATTTGAATCCATATTGTCAAGTTCATATTTAGAATAAAATTATGTTGCATCTCTCATATAAACTTAAAACTAAAGTTGTATATCAAACGAGGTTGTGCATGTAACTTGAATGCAGAAGATAAAAGCAAGGCAAAGGAAGACATTATTACCTTATTGGTTGTGAACTTACTGAACCAACTCAGTTGATTTATGGAAGAAGGTTTAAGCAGCTTCAGTTGAACTTTTGCAGTGCAACTTCTGGATGCCCATTCCATTAATTCATTAAATAAAAAGAGCATTCTTTTCATTTTAATTATTTCAGCTACACATGTTAAATAAGCTCAGAGCTAAACACAAGCAATAATATTCCTGTCATTTTCTTTCACCTGCCAAGTCGTCAGAAATATAACCTATATTGAGAGAAGTAATTCTTCACTCAAAATGATTTTTCCCAATGCAAAGGAAGCAGCATGCAATAAAAATTCATATAACCCAGTCATTCGGTACAAAAATAGAACTGAAAAGGCATTAACAGCAATTTAGTTCAATACATAGGAGAAAATTGCCTGTGTTTATTTTCATTTCAATAGGATAAATATATATTTCAGATTTTCCATATTCTTAAGGTTTTTTTCATTTTAGAGACTAATTTTATTATAAGCAGGTGTATTTGGAGATGTTTTCATTTTTGAATCAAAAAATATCTGTTTTGAATATATTAGAATCAAAATATATTTCTGACTTCTGACCTTCAAATTCAACAATAGAGGCAAAGCGTCACAGACATTAGGAACAGATTCAAGCAGTAAAATATCCAAATGGGAGTTTTCTAAGATGCAGTGGAGGTGGGGGGGGAGGTCCCAGTTTTGTGGGCACTGAGAGAGAAATATTCATTCTAAGAACATCCTCAATCCCTCATGCTAAGTAATAAGTAAGTAAGTAGGTAGGTAGATAGATGAATGGATGGATAGATGAATAGTTGGATAGATGGATAGCTGGATAGTTGGGTGTGTGGACTGGTGGATGGATGGATGATGATAGATGATAGATAGGATAGATAGATTAGATAGATAGATAATAGAAACTAAGTTACAAATAATAGATTCTCCACAATGTTGCAGCTTCTACACAAAAGTCACCTTGGCTTATATACAAATTTTCTCAGCCCCTTAATGTTTTGTGTCATCATGTAAAAGCAGCTGAACACAATACAGTAACACAGCTCACTGCAGCAGAGTGCAAACGGAGCCAGTACTCTACCTAATGAAACAAGCACTGTCTTGGAAGTGCTTGGTGAAGATTTTCCTCCTTTCATGCATTTTATACCGAGTCTGAAACTATTCCTCTACTTGCAACATATCTCTCTTCCCTTATTTCCATAATTCAGATGCTTCAACACTCTCTTACTTTCACTGCTATCCAGCTACCTTTACCTTTTTCCCCCCAGAGGTGAAATCTAAAATTTACTGTAGTATTATTTTTAAAGACTATTGCATGTCCTTTTAACTGAATTATTGTTAGTAATTAGGACTGTTATTTTTTGTAACATACTACTTAAAAAGGTGTACAGGTTTGGAATGACCTGCCCCAATTCTCTCTTTCCATTAACCTTTGTTATTTTTTAGAGATGATTTTGCCAAACATGAGGTTTTTCAGAAAAGCATATATCATGCTATAGCAAAAGAAATGTCTGTATTCTGTTCTAGAATTTCTCAATAAAAAATTTATCCTTGGGCTTCCCTGGTGGCGCAGTGGTTGAGAGTCCGCCTGCTGATGCAGGGGACACGGGTTTGTGCCCTGGTCCGGGAGGATCCCACATGCCGCGGAGCGGCTGGGCCCATGAGCCGTGGCTGCTGGGCCTGCGCGTCCGGAGCCTGTGCTCCGCAACGGGAGAGGCCACAACAGTGACAGGCCCGCGTATCGCCAAAAAAAAAAAAAAAAAAAAAAAAATTTATCCTTATGTTAAAAACCATATTGCCTATGTCAATTTTAATTCGTCATCCATATTTGTTTCTAAGATCCTCCAAAGGCATTTACAAATATCCCTTCCTTTTTCCCACTACCTGATCTAGCCCTGGAATACAGAAAAACCTTCAACATTTACAAGTTATTCATAAATCAACTTTGGTGCTGTAGAGTGTTCATCAAATGGGTGGTCATCAAAAAAATATATTTTTCTCAAAAATATTATCGGATATTAATTGGTTAAGTCATTTAAATGTTTTACTCTACCAGTAATCTGTGATTTACAACGTTCTACCTATCTAATTACAGCACTGTGAGTCATCTCTTCTATTTCATTGCACAAGACATCTTTTAAAAGATAAAAGATTTTTGTTCACCTGTCATATTTCTATTCATTGTCTTCTCTTCATTCCCCATGTTGGCCCCAGTCATGTGGACTTTTGGAGGCTAGTCACCAGCCCGCTATCTTTCTGACATATTTTTGCAAGTATTTTTGGCATAGCACTGTGCACCAAGCTTGTCCTTTCTCTCACACAGGCTACATACTTTAGCGCTTTCCCCCTCAGCAGAACTCTTCCATCTGTCTAATAAGCGATTAATTCCCTTGACAAAAAAAAAAAAAAATAGACACTGGTGGTAGTTTTTTAATATATCAGTTTTTCATACAACAAGAGAATGGCTTGGTCCAATTCAAGTGGTACTCCTTTAGCTGTTTTATTCTTTTTATTTTGTTTTGGGTTTTTTTTCAGATCAATAGATTTTTTTCTTCAAAGTCAAGGAGTCAAATGTAGAATGTGAACTCTAGAGCCAAGCTTTGGAGTTTACACCCCCTTCCACTATTTAGTCACTATGTAATCAAGTTATTTAACCTCCCTGGGCCTCAGTTTCCTCATAGGGATGTGGGTATATAAAATAAGTAAGTATGTATAAAGCTTATAACATTGTCTGGCACATAATAAGATTACATAAGTGTATGTTACTATCACCATGATTATTATCTTATTTTATGCCATGTTATTCCTTGAGGTTGTTATACTATGTATTTACAGATGTTGAGATACGAAATATACTTTGGAGTCTCACATAGGAATACATGGCAAATCAGAGTTAACATCATCAAACATACACACGCACACACACACTGTAAGAACATTTTAAAATCTTATCAGTCATCCCACCACATCGAAACGTTGACTAGGAACTCAAAGCATTCAACTCTTGGTAAACTGGGATCTCACATCCTTGCTGGGTTCTTCCACACCAACCATCTAATAATCTGAGGAAATATGATTTTGAATTTTATTCTGTAAGTGGCTAATGTTCAAGAATGAGACATTTTATTAGACCGTTTATTCACTGAGAAAATAATAGTCCCCATCCTGTGCCAAGCATCATGCAAGTTGCTGAGGGTGCAAAGATAAACAGAAAAGTTCATAGTTCTTATTGTCTCCGAGTTTATAATCTGGTGGAGAAAAAAACATACAAAGGAAACAATTTAGTTTAAGAGCTAAAAAAAAAAAAAAAGAAGAATGCAAGGTTCCATGAGAGTACATGGGAAGGGCAGGTATGTTGAACTTGGAGGGTCAGGGAAATCTTCCAGAGGAACGGCTGTCTAAATGGAGACATAAGGGGTAAGGGGGAGTTAGTAAAAGTCTGGGTGAGAAGTTTTCGGAGCAAAGGGAAGAGCATATGTGAAGACTACTGTATCTGTGATAGACCACAAGGACTTAATTGTTCTTACTACGCTTGTCTGTTCTTCTACTAGAATAAAGACAGAAGACTTGTCTGGTTAGTACACTGCTATGTATCCATATCCTTGAAAAGTGCATATACAGTGATATACAGTAGGATCTCTCTAAATATTTGTGGAATGAATTAATGCATTTCAACACAGCTCTGTTATTTTCCACTTACATCTTCCAACGAGGAACTCTGGTTAGTTTACTCTGATGATTAAGCCTGAGGGTTTACAACAGTATCATTTATGCCTATCAAGGATCTACTGCACAAATGTAGTATGTCATCCTTGTGTTCCTATAAAAATTATAGCTTACTCTTCAATGGTATTGAGAGACAAAGAGACAGCAAATATTATCCATGTTAAGAAAAATGATATTAGTGTCTCTTATCTTTCCATGAGCTTTATGAACTGCCATTAAGATTCAGCCATGCAGATACAGGTTCAGATGCTTGCAACCTAGAGTTTCCCAGTTGTTTTCCTATCCCAATCATAGAAAGAGTGAATAAAAGGAACCCCCAAAGTCTTAAATACTGGTCAGAAAAAAAATGCATTCAATATTGGATTAAAAATGCAATAATTTCAGCTATAGGTTCAAGACGAGAATTTTGCCAGGGTTCCTAAGTGAGTCCTAAAGTCTTCCTGAGGAACCACAGTAAAATATTGAATTGAAGTAAACCTAACAAATGTATGAGGTAGACAATCTCAGTTCTAGGAATCAGCAATTCTGGTACAAGCACAGGGGAAAATTGTGAAACGACAGGTTTATTTCTGGCATCCTTCCACTTTCCCTTTCAGAAAACTTCGCATTCTCACTGCCCAAGCCACCCTTCCCACCCCCCGCCCACCATCCTCACTCAAGGCTGATCCTCTCAGGCAATACCTCACTTCTCCACTTGTCTCTTTATCCTCTTACCTTTCAAAATCTCAGATGGATCAGAGACTTCATTTTTGTATATTTGAGGTGTTCATGAAAGGCTGCCAGACCCAATAAATAGCACGGAGACGAAAGCCCAGTTAAACTAGTTATGTGCTGTGCAGTCCTGGCAAGTTACATGAGCTCTCTGAAGCTCTAAATCCTCATCAGTGATGATAGAGTGCCATCCCATTGGGAAAATGTAATCAATGATCAAAGGATTCCATACTGGAGAGATAAAGATTAAAATGCTCAATGCGGGGCTTCCCTGGTGGCGCAGTGGTTGAGAGTCCGCCTGCCGATGCAGGGGACGCGGGTTCGTGCCCCGGTCCGGGAAGATCCCACGTGCCGCAGAGCGGCTGCGCCCGTGAGCCATGGCCGCTGAGCCTGCGCGTCCGGAGCCTGTGCTCCACAACGGGAGAGGGCACAACAGTGAGAGGCCCCTGTACCGCAAACAAACAAACAAAAAAATGCTCAATGCATCCTTCCAGAAATAGCCACATGTTCAAAGGACATAAGGCCAAAGTAAGAAAAGGCTTACAAGAGGTTTCCTGGCATCAGGAAGAGAATAAGGATAAGTAAATAAGGATAAAGACTTTCCCAGAAAACTTTAACCCACACTTTGTGGGCAGCTACCTACTCCACCTATTTCAACTGGTATAAGGTGGTGCATACAGAAGACAGTTACGAAACAGAAACTTCTAGATAATTAAATGGTTCCAGCCCAGTTATTGAGCCCAGAGCTAAATATATTTTAAGTGCTCAATTAATTTCTAACTAAATGAAATTGACCACTGCCTTATGTATTTTAGTGTGCAGTTGCCTTTTGAGTATATTTGTATACTTCCAAAAGTGCTACTACTTTTCATTAATTTTAGAATGGATATTTTTCCTCATTGTTACACCTCTGAAATCAGGATACATCTTACAATTTATTACAATTAATTAGCCTTTTTCTTCTTTCTTAGTGGTACATAAAAGATGGAATCTTCGATTCACTAAAATGTTAACATATAGAATTCCAGAAAATGAGTATGCAATGAGTCCTGATTGAAAGTCAAAGAGCAAATACTCAGTTTAGTGGACCATAGTGATCTATTATGCTTCCTGGACGCTTAGTCTCTGAGCACCAACTTTAAGGATATTTAAAAAGACAGGTATGAGCAAGGTACATGTGTAAAAAGAAGTGTTTTGTGATGCCCTAGGAAATATATAATTATTTCAAGGGAAGTGAGCAAATCTCAAAATAAGATAAATATATATTCACTTTAATTTTTAAAAGTACATACCGTAATTGTTTCAAAATGACAAGATGTGAAAAAAAGACTGCTAGGCTGTCAACTCTTTATAAAGCTTGAATGATGTCTTAATCTATTGGAAGTTGTGCATTAAGCAGTTTGAAAATCACTACTTTGTGTTCATCAATATTTATGTAAAAATGCCCGAAGTATTATGGTTCCTTTAAGCAATTTCCAAATATTCATTCTACCCAAGTGATTTTGGGGAAATCATTAAGAAAGGAAGGAAAGAAAAAGAAAGGAAGCGAAGAAGGAAGGTGGGGGGGAGGGAGAGAGGAAGTAAAAAAGGAAGGAAGCCACTCATTATTGACATAAGCACAGCAAGTTTATATTTAATTTTACAAATCTTCCATTATTTGGGGTTAATGTAAACATAGCCATGTGACTCCCCACGGCAGAATTAAGATTCTTGTAGAGCACAATTATCAGCGTTGACTCTCGTGTACTCACGTTCTCTAAGAAATTATTTGTTTTTAAAATGACATTTCTGTATCTGTGAAGACTCAAATATTTCTTATTGTCTTGATAGGTTTTGATTTTATATTTTGATTTACCATCCTGGGTGCAATCATCCACTGATCAGATCAGAATATACATTTCACAAAAACAATACAGAACATAAAAACTCCAACCTCATGCCACAGTTTCACACATCTGTGCCAGTTAAAGATTATGACCAATTCCAGATGCTCTAGTCTATAACATTCTCTGTAGTCATGGAAAATATCACATCAGACAGACCTGTTGCACCATGAATTCTCAACTTTGAAGTTTCTGAGACGTCATGTACAGCTTGACAAAATCTGCAGTTGCTTATTGCATCATCCAATATACCTCTTGTGTTAACTTAAACAATTCCAATGTAAAAGAAAAGATTAGATTAAAAACAAGATAGATCAAGGAATCCACTGAAATTTCAAAAGCGAAGTAAAATCCTACAACTTTTAAAACAAGCAGAATATATTCTCTGCTTTTTCCCTAAAACTTGACCATAGACAGTAAACAAAAAAATTGACAAAAACTCAGTTTTAGAATGTTCTTCTTACAAAAGACAGTGAAATAACCCAAGTGTCTATCAACTGATGAATGGATAAACAAAATGTGATATACGCACACAATGGAATAATATTCAGTGATAAAAAGGAATGAAGAAAAAAAAAGGAATGAAGTACGATACATGCTACAACGTGGATAGACCTTGAAAATATTTTGCTAAGGGAAAGAGGCCAGTTACAAAAGACCACGTATTGTATGATCTGATTTAGTTAAAATTTCCAAATCCAGAGAGATAGAAAGTAGATTAGTGATTGCCTAAGGCTGGGAGCGGGTGATAGATAGAGAGTGACTGCTAATAGGTACAATGTTTCTTTTGGGAGGTGATGAAAATGTTCTAAAATTAGATTATGGTGACAGTTGCACAACTCTGTGAATATACTAAATTGTACACTTTAAATGGGTGAATTATGGTATGTGAATGACATGTCAATAACACATTTCAAAAGATAGCGCAATAGCTTATAGGTAAAACGTTGTCCTCCTAGTAAATGGCAAAAATGTTCTCCATGGCAGAGATAGAAATGCTCTGCTGAAAGCACTGAAAAATAGAAAGAGAAAAGGGGAGTCCTCAGTAGAAATTTACTGAAGAGAACTCAATATAGAGGCAGTTATCCAATGCTATTATCTGTGTGTAAATAAATGATTCCAGTAACTAGGAAACAGTTCTTGGAGCCCGAGAGGAATAGTCAGATAAAATACAGGAAGCTCTTAAATTTGAATTCCAGACAATGAATAGACTTTTAATATAAATGTCCCCAAATATTATATAGATATTAAATTAAATATTATAAAAATATTACATATCTGGGGACATACTTAACGTTAAAATACTATCCATTATTTGCCTGAAATTCTAATTTATCTGAGAGTCTTATACTTTTTTTGTCCTTATTAAATCTGACAATCTAGGCCCGTGATTATTATTTTTTTAGAGTGCTTTCTTATAAAGAGCTCAGAGCAATTGAAAACAAAACCAGGGTAAGTCTAAGTAAGAATGAGGGGAAACTGTTCCAGCCGTATATCACCCATTCATTCATTTAGTGTTTTATACGCCCAACATTGGAGATACAACAGTAAGATGGATTCAGAACTTAGAGTCTGGCAGAGGAGACAGACAAGTGAAAACGCATTAACATTGAAGTATGATAAATGATAGAGGATGACAAGACAACAAGTGAAGAAGGAAAATCAGGAAAGATGGGCAAAGGCTCAGAGATAAAAAGAACGTGGCTAGTTCAAAGAAACAAAGTTCCATATTAAAACACACACACACACGCACACGCGCACACACACACACACACACAGAGCAAGGGTAGAATGAAGAAAAGATTATTTTAAAGAGGTATAGAAAAGCCAGACCATGGAGGGTTGTGTTTTTTCATTTGTTTTAAATACATTTGGTTTTTTAAAGCAGTTTTAGGTTCACTACAAAATTAAGCAGAAAGTATAGTGTTCCCATATACCCCTGTCCTCACACATGCAAGGCCTCCCCCACTGTCAACATCCTGAACCAGAGGGGTAGATTTGTTACAATCAATGAACCTACATTATCTCCCACAGTTTCCATTAAGGTTCACTTTTGGTGTTATACTTCTATGGATTTTAACAGAGGTATAATGACATGTATCCACCATTATAGTTTCACTGCCCTAAAAATCCTCTGTGCTCTGCCTGTTCATTCCTCCCTCGCCCCTAACCCCTGACAACCACTGATCTTCTCCTGTCTCCATAGTTTCGCCTTTTCCATAATGTCATGTAGTTGAAATCATCCAGTATGTAACTCTTTCAGACTGGCTTCTTTCACGTAGTAATATGCTAAAAATGTAAGGTTCTCCCATGTCTTTTCATGGCTTGGTAGCTCATTTCTTTTAAGAGCTGAATAATGTTCCATTGTTTGGAGATAGCATTGTCTGGAGGATTTTTAAGTCATCTTAAAAGTACTGATTTTAAACAAGGAGAAATGGGATCACATTGCTTAAAAAAAAATCACTCTGGTTCTAAACTGGAGAATAGACTGGAGGAGAGGACTGATAAGAATATTACTGTTGTGATTTGGAGGAGAAATGCTGGTGGCCTGGAACAGTGTGTTAGTGCCTAGGGTGAGACATAAGCATAATCAAGGCGTAGGAGGAAGCAGAATCTTAGGACTTCCTGATTGGTTGGTTGTGACAATGAAGGAGTAGGAGGAGTGAAGTTGGCGTCCTGGGTTTCCAGTTTGGACTTTCGTGTCATTCACTAAGAGAATGAGAACTAAGAAGAGAGGAGAGACTTGTAGAGAGCTATATTGAGATAATTTGGGGGCACGTTTATCTTGAATCATCTCCAGGATATCTATCGTAGCAGTGGCTTCCAGTTGAGTATAGTAATGGCTGGTTGAGTATACTAATAAAGAATTCAGGAAAGAGGTCTAACCTCCAGGTGTAAATATGGGAGACATGGCCAAGAGAAATAAAACTGAAGCCTAGAAGTGGATGCTCATCCAGAGAGTGTGGCCAGAGTTAGAGAAGAGGGGTCAGGACAAAACCTCAAAGAACACCAGCATTTAAAGTCCCTTCAGAGGAATGGACTTGAGGACATGGGGAGGGGGCAGGGGAAGCCAGGACAAAGTGAGAGAGTGGCAGGGACATATATATACTACCAGATGTAAAATAGATAGCTAGTGGGAAGCTGCCACATCACATGGGGAGATCAGCTTGGTGCTTTGTGTCCACCTAGAGGGGTGGGATAGGGAGGGTGGGAGGGAGATGCAAGAGGGAGGGGATATGGGGATTTATGTATACGTATAGCTGATTCACTTTGTTATACAGCAGAAACTTGTAAAGCAATTACATTGTACAATTACATTGTACAATTACAACACCATTGTAAAGAAATTATGCTCCAATAAAGATGTTAAAAAAAAGAAAAAATAATAAAATAAAATTAAAAACTAAAGTCCCTGAAGAGGAAGTGACAGCAATCAGAGATGTTCCTAAGAAGCTGGGAGTTGGTGGTATGACAGAAGTAATCAAAGAGAGTTCCAGGAGCTGGATTAAGGCTTTTAGAGACATTAAAAGATTGTAGTATTCTGTCTCCAATAGGAAATTAAAACTTAAATATGTATTTATATATGCATGTTAAAATTAAATCATTATATGTAATATATTTATCCATTCATAAAGCATGATTCAACACGTATATTGAACTTAAAATGTCTTCTTTCTAAATTTCTCTGATGGAAGAATTTAGGTAAGTCCAGTGAGGCTAAATTTCTTCAATGTTTCCTTGATTGGGAAAGAACTTCAAGCATGTACTTAGTCTCCTTATTCTGCTGACAGGGGATGGTTAGCAGTGTTGAACGTTCAAGACAATAAAATTAAAATTTCAACATGCCCACTGGATTTAGAGACAAATCCAGTCGTAAACTTGACAAGTTTACGTAGAGAGATGGGTCAGAATCCAGAAGGAAGTGAGTTGTAGGAAGTGGGTCAAGAGGAAGGAAATGGAGACAATGAAGATACACAACGCTTTCAGGAAGTTTGGCTCTGGAGCGAGAGAGACAGAGAGTGCAGAGACTGGGCTGGAATGTGAGGCTGGAAAATGGGGCAGTCTTGAGTGTGTTTAAATGCTGATGGGGAAGTAGACAAAGATGCCAGGTCAAGCCTTAGGGCGGTTGAACTCCTCCTGGTTTGTGAGAGGGAAAAGAAAGACAAGAAAGGGTATATTTGCTGACAAACTTATCAATTTCATGGCTGGAAATTCAAAGCGTTTGGTATAATAGCTTCACTTTCTTATGAAATAGAAGGAAAAATAATTGCCTGAACATAAAGGGGAAAATGAAGCAGTTAGTGTTTCAAGGTGAATGATAGGCTGCTAGAAAGAATGAGGAACTTGACTAGGAGCCCACTGTGTCTGGGAAAGAAAGATAGTAGGAGAAGAAGTTAACGATCTAGCTCTTTTTCTCACTGAGTAGGTATTCTTAAATTAATATAAGACCACTTTCACACACACATGTACACCAATGATAGAAATATCTTCTTAACACCCCTTTTAATGTATCATAAAGATGCAAATGAGAAGAACTCCATTTATAGAAAAATCTCTCCTTCAAAGCAGAATATTCCAAAATGAGAGTCCAGGAAAATCGATTGCTACCACCCAACTGCTTATAAATGCAAAGAATCAGGTTCAATTTACTAATCATCTTCAATTCCATTATCTATGGTTAGATGCTGGAAGCATTGATCTGAATAATCCAAAACAGCAGATATTCCAAAATGATTTAAATTAGGTTCTGAAAAACATAATTATTTACATTAAATTTACATTCCTAATTTTCTTCAATTAGGCAAGTATTAAAACTAGTTTGAATTCTCTAGAAAAATATGCAGTGATATCAAGGGTCAAAGATGATCAGAGTTTAGAGAGAATCCAGAGATTACCATTTAGCAACAAATAATAAAGAAAATGAATCCCCTCAATTGTATTGAGGCAAATTTTTAATAATTACAAAATAACTGATAAATAAATGATCCATAAATTTTCAGAAGCAGAGCTGTTCCCATTCTTAACCTGACCCCACTCTTATCCTGAACTGAATCTTAAACTCCAGGTGCATTCCTTCCAATACCCAGGCTTACCTAAATTACTTCTCAATATGAGTGCGTTGGATGGAGATATAGCCAGCCTAACATTATACTGCTCTCACATCCTTCATCCACTCACTCATTTAACTCAATACATTCAATCTTAGTAATCATTCAAGTTCTGAGAACTTACTTTGTGTCAGGGACTGGGTTAATTTGCTAACATCACAGAAATCAATAACAGAGATGACCTAATTAAATCACCAATTAAAAATTATGAGATATGATTGATGATAGTTGTGTACTCTAAGGGAAAGCAATGGACTACCCGTCCAAGCCTGGTGTTCACTTATGAATACTTCCCAAGGAACATGGCCTTTGAGGTCCTAAACAATGAGTAAGAGTTAATCAGGTAGAGAAGAAAAGGGATCAGGAAGAATAATAAAGACAGGGGATCAGTTTGGACAAAGAAGTGAGAGATGTGATGATTCATTCAAGAAAGAGGTTTCTATTGTAAACAGTGCTGCATGAACATTGTGGTACATGACTCTTTTTGAATTATGGTTTTCTCAGGGTATATGCCAAATAGTGGGATTGCTGGATCATATGGTAGTTCTATTTTTAGTTTTTAAAGGAACCTCCATCAACAGATGAATGGATAAAGAAGATGTGGCACATATATACAATGGAATATTACTCAGCCATAAAAAGAAATGAAATTGTTATTTGTAGTGAGGAGGATGGACCTAGATTCTGTCATACAGAGTGAAGTAAGTCAGAGAAAAAAAAATACCCTATGCTAACACATATATATGGAATCTAAAAAATAAATAAATAACTAGTTCTGATGAACCTAGGGGCAGGACGGGAATAAAGATGCCAACGTAGAGAATGGACTTGAGGACACAGGGAGAGGGAAGGGTAAGCTGGGACGAAGTGAGAGAGTGGCATGGACATTACACACTACCAAATGTAAAATAGATAGCTCATGGGAAGCAGCCGCATAGCACAGGGAGATCAGCTCGGTGCTTTGTGACACCCTAGAGGGGTGGGATAGGGAGGGTGGGAGGGAGACGCAAGAGGGAGGGGATATGGGGATATATGTATACATATAGCTGATTCACTTTGTTATACAGCAGAAACTAACACAACATTGTAAAGCAACTATGCTCCAATAACGATGTTAAAAAAAAAAGAAAGAGGTTTCCTCCGATGAAGCAGAAGGGTCAGATCCTGCAAAGATTTGTATGCCAAGATAAGGAAGTAGATCATATCTTGTAGGTCATGAGGATTTTTTTGATGGAATCTTTAGAATGACATGATGAGGTTTATGTCTTAAAGCAATTGCTCTAGATGGATTGGAGGGTTTGGGAAAAACTTAAAAGCAGAGAGATGAGCTGAGGTCTTAATGAGACAGATGCAGTACAACTGGAGGAGGTGAAATCCAGAAATATTAAAGGGGCAAAAACCACTGACCTGTTGATTGATAAGAAGGAGGCAATGATGGGAGGGGAGGAAGAGCCTGAGCTAATTCTCCATGCTTTGGTTGGACATGGAATGAATTTTGGCATTACCACTCTTTAAGTTAGAGACTGCAGTAGGAGAAAGAGATTTGGGCAGAAGGCAATAAGTGCAGATTTGGACATGCTGAGTTCGCAATGCCTGTAGGGATAGTCTTCTAGAAATAATCAAGGAGTCAATTAATTAAATAGGTCTGTCACCCAAGAGACAGGTCAAATCTGGGGATTTAGATTGGGAATCATCATAATATAATGAGTGTGGATGAAAGCATAGCCCATAGAGAGTGGAACAAAGAGAATAAGCAGAGAAAAGAAAAAACAACGGAGACCTGTCTGCATTACACCAACTAAAAGATAGTGAGTGTCCTGGTTAGTGGGGCTGAAAGGGCTTAGCCTTAAGGCTAAGGTAGAGTTTAACTGTTCTTTTTTTTTATCACTTTTTTAAACTGAAGTATAGTTGATTTACAATTTTGTGTTAGTAGAATTTAGGTTTCTTTATCCTAATCAACTTGCCCTTGTTCTTCCACTCAAACTAATCCTAATTAACTTGTCCTGGTGATTCCACTCAAACTAATTTTTAAATTTTTTATTATATTTTTTTCTTGATGAGGTATGTTTCTTAATCTTGAATTATAATTAAACATTCTTTTTTTAAAATAACAGCTCCTAGATTGACAATATTTGTTTACTTTTTCTTTAGTTCAAGAACCTGAATCAATCTATAGATTATTTAACATTTACATACTATGTTTGACAGAGGAGAGTGAAGCTTTTTATTGTAGAATACTCTATGTTAGATTACAAGTAAATGGATACAATATCCTCCCATTTCTGTAAGAACATCCCTGTACAGTGTGACTTTTCTGTTCCTCACAATAAGAGGAAAAATCTTTACTCTATTCCTTGGATCTTGGGTTGTTTGGGTTTTTGTTTTTTGTTTTTACTTGGTTTGTTCAAAAGACCACCAGCAAACACGATGTGAGCAGAGACTTGAAAAAGGCTTGTACTTCGGGCCTTGCCCTCTCTTGCTTCCGGGAAACTTTCTACCACCATGTGAAGAAGACCAGGTTAGCCTACTGGTGAGACCATGTGACACAAAAATGAGCCATCCCTGCTGAAAGGCTCTAGACTACCAACCTTCCAGCTGACAGATATGCAAGTGAAACTGTCCTAGAGCATGCATCCCCAGGAGAGCTGCCAGCTGAGATGTACAAAGCTGTCTCAGAATAGAAGAGCCACCCAGCTGACCTAGAAAACTGTAAGCAAGTAAAATGATTATTATTTTCAGTCACAGAGTTTTGGGATGATTCTGTTATGCAGCAAAGGATAACTGACATTCCCACCTTCTAGAGTTGGAAAAGAAATAATTTAATTTGTTTTAAATAATTTCTATGTATAATTTTTTTAGATTCCACATGTAAGTGATATCACATGGTATTTGCCTTCTCTGACTTACTTCACTCAGTATGATAATCTCTAGGTCCATCCATGTTGCTGCAAATAGCATTATTTCATTCTTTTTTATGGCCAATATTCCATTGTATAAATATACCATATCTTCTTTATCCATTCATCTGTTGATGGACACTTAGGTTGCTTCCATGTCTTGGCTATTGTAAATAGTGATGTAATAAACATTGGGGTGCATGTATCTTTTTGAATTATGGTTTTCTCTGGATATATGCCCAGGAGTGGGATTGCAGGATCATATGGTAGCTCTATTTTTAGTTTTTTAAGGAACCTCCATACTGTTCTCCATAGTGGCTGTACCAATTTACATTCCCACCAACAGTGTAGGAGGGTTCCCTTTTCTCCACACCCTTTCCAGCATTTATTGTTTGTAGACTTTTTGATGATGGCCATTCTCACCAGTGTGAGGTGATACCTCAGTTTAGTTTTGATTTGCACATATATACAAAACAGAAATAGACCCACAGACATAGAAAACAAACTTATGGTTACCAAAGGGGGAAGTGGGGAGAGGGAAAAATTAGGAGCTTGGGATTAACATAAACACACTACTATATATAAAATAGATAACCAACAAGGACCTACTGTATAGCACAGGGAACTGTACTCAGTATTTTGTAACAATCCATCAGGGAAAAGAATCTGAAAAAATGTTTTGAAAAAAGATATATATGTATAACTGAATCACTTTGCTATACACCTGAAACTAACACAACATTAACTTCAATTAAAAATAAAAATAATTAATTAATTTCTAAATTATAATTTCTGATATAGGAAGAGAATCTCACAGCAGGGAAACTTTACCTCTTCTCTGACTTTAACCAGAAAAACATACTCCACTTAAGCATTCTTTAGAGGGTGTAGACATATCCTAAATCATGATAATTAAGTATCTTAAATTTTAGTCATAGTTAATAGCCTGGATTAAGTCTGGGTTGAGAGACAGGCAGTTCTAGATGTTTTCACCCTGTAGCTACACATTTTTAAAAATCATAATTTTTATGAAGGCACATAATCAGGTTTTTTTATCCAAATAGTACACTGACACTAATTCCTGATCTTTCATTTTATTTTTGTTTAAAATCCAACAGATGTTCTAAAAACTATTTTGAGGGTGCTATAGATGTTTCTCAAAAAATCTAGGATGAAAATATTTCATAATAGATATCAATATTGCTACCAAAAAACTAAAAGAATTCTTTTAGAGTACCAATCTCACAAGATAAAACTAGTTTTCTTAGGGTAATTATGGACAAAGTTTATGAATTATTCTTTTTTGTGTCACCCATAATCCCTCCAGTTTAAAGATGCACTTGATATGCATTGGTTGATTGAGTGAATGCATTATTGAGTGAGTGAATGATTAATGGGCCAATCGCATTGTTTCAGAGTTTACGTGGTTGTTGTACTTCAGAAGATGTGATTTGAGTCATTTCATAACAAGGTTTTACCAGTATTGTACTCATAAATGAAACCATGCTAATGACTCTGAAAGAATCATCTCAACTTCGAGATCCTTCTACCTAAGTTAGATTTGCCAGTTTCTACCCAGTATTTATAATAGATTGTATTCTTCTTTTAATAGAAAAAAAATCAGCTGACCTTTCACCTAACTTACAAGATGTGCAATAGTTATAGATATATAAAATATGTATTTATATTTAGAGATAACACTGCTCATGATGATTGTTATCTGAGTGAACAGGTGTGGCTGAAAAAAACCTTTGCCTGACCAACTGTTCTCTCCACACCATACACACATAAAGACTCTTCTATGGTTGGCAGCTGTAGCCCTATTTGCAGAGCCCTCAGCTACTTGCAACTCCACCATTCAAAACCATACTATGCCCATTACCATTATTCATAAATAGCGATACATGTCACTCATGCAAGTAAAGGTATTCTTCCTATTATCGCTTGGAATTCCAGACTTATACTGACTCATACTACGTTTTACCTTCTGGGACCTTTACAGCTCTTCTGCTCACTCTTCTTTTGCTTGCCATCCTTCAGGTTAGCAAACAGCATCCACGTGAGCCTCCTATGGCCATACATTCTTCACACCTGCCTAGTCTCAAAGCCTCATGTTTCCGTAAGAATATTCATTCACTAGCAAAGTTTGGGTTCTTGCTGTCTGACTTGCCTACTTTAAGTTAAATACCACTCACAAGAGGAACTGGCGAACCTATTCGAGAAACGGTTTATTCATTTACTTACCGCTTATTTCTTGAAGCACCAGGCACTGTTCTAGGTGCTGGGAACACAGCAAAACACAGTCCCTGCCACAGTGGAGCTTTTAATGCAGCGATGCACAGTTCTCTTCCAACTTCAGAGCAGAGCTAGCACCTCTTCTTTAATATCACTTAGACCACTCTTTTACACCTAATAAGTGCTTAATACATGCTGATAAGACAGATCAGAAGACTTGAAAAACCTCATTTTACGCTGGAGTCTTAATATATGCAGTCGTCTCTCAGTATTCAGGAAGGATTGGTTCCAGGATCTCAGCGAATAACAAAATCCACAGATGCTCAAGTGCCTCAAATAAAATCGTGTAGTGTACTCAATAGTCCATATCGTGGTTTCAGAATCTTCAGATTCAGATGCAAAACCCACAGATACGGAGGGTGACTGTATGTATGTATATGTATATTTATACACACACACACATCTTATCTGTCAGTGAACCTTGGAGAACCCTGAATTTTTGATTGATTCCATTTTCTACTCATGATCATTGGATCTCTTGGATCTCCACACTGCCTAGGTACCAAAAAACATGATGGATTTTAGATATCCTTTGTCAATCAAAATGATTAACTGGCTACTTGCTTCCTCTCTGCAAGCTGGGATATGATTTTGTTCTTCCCAGACTTATATCAAGCCTATGGTCCTATACTTGCTCTGCCAAGATTTCCATATGTTTTATTAGCGTTTTTTCCTGAGTGCCTCAACAGTATTCTAATTGTGCACGTGTGGGTTCGTGGCATGGATTTCAGGAGGCTTGTCTGGGGCTTGACATGCTGCCTCATCTTCTCTCTATGTATGGTTTTCAAATGCCAGTATTCAGCAGCACACCCACATCAACTGGAGGTAAGTCACATCACAGGGGAAGAGTCAACACAAGCACAAGCATATCATTCCTTTACCTTATTTCTGTGCCTATTGGCTCAAGCATCTCAGAGATTTGTTGGTCAGTTGATTATTTATTCTGAAGACTATATTTTAGGAATTCCAGAGAGAGCTACTAATAGATTCTTACTATAAAAGGTCTTTGATATATCCTACCTACCCAACTTCATATTTCTTATTCAATGTAAATTCTCTCCCCCCAAAAGGGTCTTGCTGGTTATATTGCCAAATTTGTATGCAAAAATAAACACTGTATTATCCAAATTTCATTTCCCTTCTGGACTTTTATAAATACCACATTATTTCCCATTTCTACCCTCTATACGATCTAGGAGAGGAAGAAAACTCAAAAATGTATTAATGAATAATAAGTATACTACTGGGGAACTAGGAATTGGGATTGTGTACACTACTTTATATCCTGATCTGGACAGCAGAATACACATGAACATATTAAAAACTACTTGACCATGATCTCTATCCCTCAAAGCTCAAACCATAAAACAATCAAAAAGCAAGTGTTTACTTTGCACTTCCTATGTTCCTAGCAATATGCTAGTTCCCATGAAAAGGAAAAGATTATCATCCTCCCTAAGGATCCCTAAAACTTTAATGGAGAGAGAAGACCAAATAATAAAATACATGGCCAACAACAAAATGTCATTTCAGACGATTTTAGCAAAATCATAAATATCATTTAAAGGGCAAAATCAATGGCTCATTGAATGATACCACTAATTAGTACTAAAGTAACTCAGAGACAAAAAGGTACTGAGTAGTCCAGGTGCTTCATGCAGAGCAAGGTCTCTCAGAAGAGAGACCATATTTATACATTTGCACCTGGGACCTGATGCCCTTTGGTTATATACAACAATACAAAGTACTGAGACAGGAATTAGCGTGAAAGTGATGGCTGGTAGGGGGATGGATGGACATTTATCATATTTCCATAGCTGTCCCAGAACTTTTGAGCACCCTTCATATGTTGAAGAGTTTTCCCCTCCCCAAAGCAGAAGCTAGAAATTGTTTTCCCAGCTTCCCTCGAAGGTAGGGTATGGGTGGGCTCAGGACCTGGGCCTCGCCAATTCACCTCACACAAGACAAAGGTGGAAGAAGGTGGAGTGAATGAAAGAGTGTAGTGTTAAATTGATGCTGGCAGGGCAGGAAGAGACAGCCTTCATTGGCTGCAGTGACAGTGGTCCTAGTTTTAGTGTTCCCTACAAACTTCAGAGCCTGTACTGAGTGAAGTTGGGCAATACTGCAATTTGGAGATTGTTTCTGAGTGAAAGGCCACCAAGTTTGACTCTCTGGCCATCACAGAAAATCTATGACATAAAATTTATTCTTTTATAAATTTCTTATTATGTTTAAAATAGTGCAAGTGGGTTCTGTTGTTTGCAACTACAAATTTTAACAGAGACTAGACCATGGAGAGCAGAATGTGCCTCTTGAATCAATATTTGTTTTCAAAAGGAAATAACAGTAGCCAAGACATTGAAGCAACCTAAATGCCCATGAACAGATGAATGGATAAAGAAGATGTGGTACATATATATAATGGAATATTACTCAGCCATAAAAAAGAATAAAATAATGTCATTTGCAGCAACATGGACGGACCTAGAGATTACCATACTAAGTGAAGTCAGACAGAGAAAAGACAAATGTCATATGACATCACTTATATGTGAAATCTAAAAAAAGTTATACAAATGAACTTATTTACAAAACAGAAACAGACTCACAGACATAGAAAACAAACTTACGGTTACCAAAGCAGAAAGGTGGGAGGGAGGATAAATTAGGAGTTTGGGATTAACAGATATCACACAATTGCATATAAAATAAACAACAAGGTCTTACTGTATAGCACAGGGAACTATATCCAATATCTTGTAGTGACCTATAATGGAAAAGAACCTGAAAAAGAAGATATATATATATATATATATATATATATATATATATCTCAATACTTCAAATAAATAAATAAATAAACAAAATAAAAAATGTATATTAGTAAAAATACTAAATTCAGAGACTTCCTTGATGGTCCAGTGGGTTAGACTCCACACTCCCAATGCAGGGGGCCTGGGTTCGATCCCTGGTTGGGGAAGTAGATCCCACACTCATGCCACTACTGAGAGTCCACATGCCAAAACTAAGAGTCCGCATGCTGCAACTAAAGATCCCACATGCCGCAACTAAAGATCCCACATGCTGCAATGAAAATCCTGCATCCCACAACTAAGACCTGGCGCAGCCAAAATAAATAAATAAATATTTTTGGAAAACACTAAGTTCATCACAGGGTCTAGAAAACTAGAAAGAAAAGCAAATGGTTAAAGGACATACAGGAAGCATGATAAATTTAACACAAGGTTATGATATGCATAACAGCATGAATGTTGACTATTTGGCGGGGGAGTGCAGCTCACCTACACCCATCTGCACTCCCCTTCCTCTGCACTTCTTTGTGCCCTGGGAGGCTGACTTCCCTCTGTCCATCTTCTGCATCCTTGGGCCCCCTGCATGATAGATTCCAGCTGGGTTCTGCCAGTGAGGAGCATCACGAAGCAGAAATGTGAGATAAGAGGAGTCCATTCTCTTAGCTCCGTCCCTGCAAGTTCTCCTGGTCAGCAGCCTGCCTGGCCAAAGGGCTAGGCTCCTGCCAGGTAGCTTTATTCTCAATACATTTTTTCTTTGAGTATATTTTCTTAGCTCTTGAAACATAGGGATGGTAACAGAACTCCAAAGCCACTAGTACCAGGGTAGTACTTCTCCTTTCAGGCTTCCCACACTCAATCACACCTCTGCAAAGTCTCTTTATAAACTCTCTTCCATTTACCCAACAGAGTGCCATCACTTTCATGCTGGGACCCTAACTAATAAAGTATTAATAATACATGTTATTTGGACATCCGTGTCTTCTAAAACTATACAGACCTGCAAGGAAAAGATGAACACAACATTCAGAAGAGTGGTTGACTCCGGGAGATGGGAAGGGAGCGAGAGTAATTAGATTGGAGAATGGTAAATGGGAGACACAGAGGCTATACATGTAATATATCCAATAAAGGTTTATTCTTAAGCTGGGTCATGGGAACATGAATGTTCTCTATAACATTCTTCATGATTTTTATGTTAAAGTCTATAATTTAACAATAAGTTTTCACTCTCCCAAGGATATCTTTTAGTAAATAAAAGTCTTTGTTTTAATACAGTTTAATTTATCAAGCTATTCTTTTATGGTTAAAGCTTTTTAGGTCCTATTTAAGAAAACTTTGTCAACTAAAATGGCAACACAGAAGACACCACCTTCTGTCCCCTTACAAAGAAAGACAATTAGACAGCTATCCACAAACAGAAGCTCATACAGACAGACAGTAGAGTGGTGGTTACCAGAGACTGGGATCTGGGGAAAATGGAACGGAGGTCAAAGTGTACAAACCTCCAAGTATAAGATGAATAACTTCGGGGGATGTAATGAACAGTGTGGTGATTATACTTAATTAAACTGTATTATATACTTGAAAGTTGCTAGAAGAGTAAATCTTGAATATTGTTAACACAAACAAGAAATGGTAATTATGTGAAGTGATGGAGGCTTTAGCTAATGCTACTGTGGTAATCATATTGCAATACATAAGTGTGTCAATTCAACACCTTAAATTTACACAATGTTACAATGCCGATTATATCTCAATAAAGCTGGGGGCGGTGGGATGGGGGAAGCTTTACTACTTAAGAATATCTAGGGGACTTCCCTGGTGGTTCAGTGGATAAGAATCCACCTTCTAATTCAGGGGATGCAGGTTCAATTTCTGGTGGGGGAACTAAGATCCCACATGCCGTGGAGCAACTAAGCCCACGCACTCTAGAGCCTGCGCACCACAACTAGAGAGCTGCTCGCTGCAACTACTGAGCCCGTGTGCAACAAATAGAGAGAAGCCCGCGTGCCACAACTAAGATCCCATGTGCTGCAACTAAGACCGGACACAGCCAAATAAATAACTGTTTTTTTAAAAAGAACATCTTAGTCATTAAAATATTCTCTATGTTATATTCTAGGAGTTTTATCAGGTTACCTTTCTCATTTAGGTTTACAAACTATTTGGGATTTTTGGGTGTGTGGTATTATGCTTTCTATGGTTGACGTATTGTGGCGTTCTCATGTCTAATACAGAGTTTAGGATTTTTACCTTTTGTTCATAAGTGAGTTTAGCCTGTTGATTCCTTATTTTGTAGTGGCAGAAATTGGCTATAGGTAATATTTCTTCCTTAAATAACTGGAGCATTCACTAGGCCTGGGAATTTCTTTTTGGGGGGGCGGGTCTTAAGTTAGATTGCATTCCTTGAATAGAACTATTCATGCTTTCTTTTCCTCCATCAGTAGTAAGTAGGTAAGGATAAATATTTACTTTTTTTCCATTTGGACATCCATCAGTCTTGGATCATTTGTGAAAACGGTTTTCTTCCCCATCTCTGCTCTGCTTTCCCTCCTCCCGGCGCCCACAAGGAGCACCTTGAATATAAACCAGATTACCTTATATTTGTGGTAAGCTTTGGATATTTTATTCTGTTCCTTACTTTTTAATCTATTGTTGCATCAATACCTATTTTAATTACTGCAGCTTTGTAGTAAGTCTTGATACCTGATCACGTAAGTCCTACATACTTCTTTCCAGACTCTCCTGGTTATCCTTGACCATTTACATTTCCACATAAATAGAAAATCAACTTCTCACATTGTTCAGGACAAAAAAAAAAAAGCTTTTTGGTTTTTTAACTTTTTGATTGGGATTGCATTGCACTTGCATTATTATCTACACACAAATTTGGAAAGGATTGGCATCTTTACAATATTGAGTCTTCTGATTAATAAACATGGGGAAATCTCTCCATTTATTTAGTTCTTTAACTTATTTCAGTAATGTCTTATATATAGTTTCATGTAGAGATTTTCCTCCTCTTTGGTTTGATTTTTTTAACATCTTTATTAGAGTATAATTGCTTTACAATGATGTGTAAATTTCTGCTTTATAACAAAGTGAATTAGCTATACATATACATATATCCCCATATCTCCTCCCTCTTGAGTCTCCCTCTCACCCTCCCTATCCCACCCCTCTAGGTGGTCACAAAGCACCGAGCTGATCTCCCTGTGCTATGCAGCTGCTTCTCACTAGCTATGTATTTTACATTTGGTAGTGTATATATGCCCATGCCACTCTCTCACTTCATCCCAGCTTACCCTTCCCTTTCCCCATGTCCTCAAGTCCATTCTCTATGGCTGCATCTTTATTCCTGTCCTGCCCCTAGGTTCTTCAGAACCATTATTTTTTAGATTCCATATATATGTGTTAGCATACTGTATTTGTTTTTCTCTTTCTGACTTACTTCACTCTGTATGACAGTCTCTAGGTCCAACCATATCGCTACATATAACTCAATTTCATTTCTTTTTTATGGCTGAGTAATATTCCATTGCATATATGTGCCACATCCTCTTTATCCATTCGTCTGTCGATGAACACTTAGGTTGCTTCCATGTCTTGGCTATTGTAAATAGAGCTGCAATGAACATTCTGGTACATGGCTTTTTGAATTAAGGTTTTCTCAGGGTATATGCCCAGTAGTGGGATTACTGGGTTGTATGGTAGTTCTATTTTTAGTTTTTTAAGGAACCTCCGTATTCTTCTCCATAGTGGCTGTATCAATTTACATTCCCAACAAGAGTGCAAGAGGGTTCCCTTTTCTCCACATCCTCTCAAGCATTTATTGTTTGTAGACATTTTGATGATGGCCATTCTGACTGATGTGAGGTGATAACTCATTGTAGTTTTGATTTGCATTTCTCTAATGATTAGTGATGTTGAGCATCCTTTCATGTGCTGGTTGGCAATCTGTATATCTTCTTTGGAGAAATGTCTATTTAGGTCTTCTGCCCATTTTTGGATTGGGTTGTTTGTTTTCTTGATATTGAGCTGCATGAGCTCCTTGTAAATTTTGGAGATTAATCCTTTGTCAGTTGCTTCATTTGCAAATATTTTCTCCCATTCTGATGGTTGCCTTTTCATCTTGGTTATGGTTTCCTTTGCTGTGCAAAAGCTTTTAAGTTTCATTAGGTCCCATTTGTTTATTTTTGTTTTTATTTCCATTTCTCTACGAGGTGGGTCAAAAAGGATCTTGCTGTGATTTATGTCACAGAGTGTCCTGCCTATGTTTTCCTCTAAGAGTTTTATAGTGTCTGGCCTTACTTTTAGGTTTTTAATCAATTTTGAGTTTATTTTTGTGTATGGTGTTAGGGAGTGTTCTAGTTTCATTCTTTTACATGAACCTGTCCAGTTTTCTCAGCACCACTTACTGAAGAGGCTGTCGTTTCTCCACTGTATATTCTTGCCTCCTTTATCAAAGATAAGGTGACCATATGTGTGTGGGATTATCTCTGGGCTTTCTATCCTGTTCCATTGATCTATATTTCTGTTTTTGTGCCTGTATCATACTGTCTTCATTACTGTAGCTTTGTAGTATAGTCTGAAGACTGGGAGCCTGATTCCTCCAGCTCTGTTTTTCTTTCTCAAGATTGCTTTGGCTATTCGGGGTCTTTTGTGTTTCCATACAAATTGTGAAATTTTTTGTTCTAGTTCTGTGAAAAATGCCATTGGTAGTTTGATAGGGATTGCATTGAATCTGTAGATTGCTTTGGGTAGTAGAATCATTTTCACAATGTTGATTCTTCCAGTCCAAGAACATTGTATATCTCTCCATCTATTTGTATCATCTTTAATTTCTTTCATCAGTGTCTTATTGTTTTCTGCATACAGGTCTTTTTTCTCCCTAGGTAGGTTTATTCCTAGGTATTTTATTCTTTTTGTTGCAATGGTAAATGGGATTGTTTTCTAATTTCCCTTTCAGATTTTTCATCATGAGTGTATCCAAATGCAAGAGATTTCTGTGCATTAATTTTGTATCTTGTTACTTTACCAAATTCATTGATTAGCTCTAGTAGTTTTCTGGTAGCATCTTTAGGGTTCTCTATGTCTAGTGTCATGTCATCTGCAAACAATGACAGCTTTACTTCTTCTTTTCTGACTTGGATTCCTTTTATTTCTTTTTCTTCTCTGATTGCTGTGGCTAAAACTTCCAAAACCATGTTGAATAAGAGTGGTGAGAGTAGACAACCTTGTCTTGTTCCTGATCTTAGAGGAATTGGTTTCAGTTTTCACCATTGAGTATGATGCTTGCTGTGGGTTTGTCATATATGTCCCTTATTATGTTGAGGTAAGTTCCCTCTATACCTACTTTCTGGAGGGTTTTTGTCATAAATCGGTGTTGAATTTTGTCAAAAGCTTTTTCTGCATCTATTGAGATGACCATATGTTTTTTCTCCTTCAGTTTCTTAATATAGTTTATCACATTGATTGATTTGCGTATTTTGAAGAATCTTTGCATTCCTGGGATAAACCCTGCTTGATCATGCTGTATGATCCTTTTAATGTGCTGCTGGATTCTGTTTGCTAGTATTTTGTTGAGGATATTTGCATTTATGTTCATCAGTGATATTGGCCTGTAGTTTTCTTTCTTTGTGACTGGTTAGATTTATTTCCAAGTATTTGTGGCTTTTGATGCCATTGTCCATGGTATTGTGCTTTATAATTTTATTTTTTAATTATTTGTTGCTAGAAATTATTTGTTGCTAGTATATAGAAATGAAATTTATTTTTACATTAACTCGATTTAGAGTTAATGATTTTGCAAGCTTCGCTCATTAATTCCAGTGATTTATGTGCACATTCTTCTGGATTTTCTACAGCAACAATTATTTTATCTGTGAATAATGACAGTTATTTCTTTATTTTCAAGCCTTATGATTTTTTTTTGCCTTATTTCACTGTCTAGGATGTCTAGTGCAATGTTGAATAGAAGTAGTGTTAGCAAATATCTTTGTCTCCTATCTTAAGGAAATAAATTTCAATATTTCATGACAGTATTATGCTTCCTATAAGAATTTGTACATACTATTTGTCAGCCTGAGGAATTCCCTTCTATTCCTAGTTTGTTAAAAAAAAAATACCATAAAGAAGTATTAGTTTTTAGAAAAGCCTTTTACTGTATCTATTGAGTTAATGCTATGATATTTTTTCTCCTTCATTCTGTAAAAGTAATGGATTAAACAAACTGAGTTTTGAATGTTAAAACTACTTTTCATTCTTGAAATAGTCTAACTTGATTATTGTCTTAGCTTGGGCTCTCCCAGAAGCAGGTCTGAGACAAGGATTTCGTTGCAAGTATAATTAGAGAGTTGAAGAAAATTCTGAACGGAGAGTGGAGAAATGAGACAGGGAAGGAAAGGAAGCCAACAGAGGGTGGGTTATCAAGCCTGTGGCTGTGGTCAGTGACTAGCGCTCACGCTGACCAAGAAACTCTAGGAAATGGTGTGGGCACATGTCTTAGAGTTATCCCACCTGAGGAATGAGAGAACTGGAATATTTATAAACTAGCCTTCCCCACCAATCAATCACTTGTTGAAGACCATTCCTGGAAAGTGTTAATTCTCTGGTATCTATGATCTCCATGCATAGAGACAGAGGGACTTCTGAAGCTCCAGAAAAGCCCTCAGGCAAGAAACGAGCATACTGAAGGTAGAATTTGACCCTCCCACAGGCCAAATCTGCAACCCTGGTGAAATATCATCCTTTCAACATAGTGTGGAATTCTCTTCGCTAATAGTGTTTGGGATTTTTTCTTGTATGTTCATGAAAGATATCAACCTCTTCTTGATCCTTTTTTTGTAATGGCCTGGTAAATGGCCATTGGTAATATTTCCTGCTTAAATATCCAGAGCATTGGCTGGGCCTGGATATTTCTTTCTGAGAAGATTTTAATAGAGGGATTCCATTTTTTAAAATGGAAGTATTCAGGCTTTGTTTTCTTGCATCCGTTTTAAGAAGTTGTGGTTTTAAAGTACTTATTTATTCTCAATTTGCAAATTTCTTGTCATTGAATCTTATCTGTTGTATCCATATTGATACCAGAGAATATTTTTATCTTCTTGAATAGAGCACCTGACATCTCTGATGTAGATAACTTTGCTATCATTCAGAACCACCATAAGATTAAATATTAGGCTTATATTTGTGTAACTTAAGAAAGTGAGGAGCTGCTCCACAGTGAATTTCTGCCTACACAGCTAAAAGTTACTAGTAACTTTTCAGTGCAGTTAACTCATTGGAAACACAATTAACTTCACTTAGCACTAACTATGGAAGAAGCAACTGGAGACTCAAGAGTGAAACTCTGAGAACAAATCAGAGCAAGAGATTTCAACTTTGAGTTATCAGACTAGAAATGGTAGGTGAATCCATACAAATGAGCTCACATTCCAGAAAAATAGGGCAAGAGAAAGTTGCCAAGGTTGAAGAGGAAGGAAAGTGGAAAGAAACTGACAACACAAATTAATTAGGAAGAACCAGAGTAATGATGTTGGACATATCAGAGAAGGAACATTTCAAGAGGGAAGAGTCTGTCAGCCAAGCCCAACTGAAACAGTAGTCCTGGAGAATGAGGGCTGAGTACGATCATTTGCTTTCGAGTGACATTTACAAAAGTCCTTTCAGTAAAGGAATAAATGTCAGTAAGGAATTAAGTAGTCAGAAAATGTGGATAATTGATTGTTTCACTGATTTCACAGAAATGCCCATACTGAATAGCCATGGTGCCAAGCAGTCAGAGATGTTGAAATGTTTCTGTGCCAATAAAGGGAAAGCTCTATACTATAACCTCACCAATCAAGATGCAAGAAGGATAAAGAGCAGTTACGAGTGAACCGGTTCTAACACCCAAAGGTCAAGAACATTACAACACAAACAACAACCGCTTTTTCCTGAAACCTGATATTTAAGGTCCCACAAGATTTAATATTAAAAGAAAGCACTGCTTTTCTTCTGGTCCCTTGTATCACTTAAAGGGTTTTACCAATCTCTATAATAAAAGAAAAAAATACAACAATTCTAAGCGGAGTCATCACACTCTATCATTTTAGCTGTGTTTACATGAAACAAAGAAGTAATGTGTACCCTGGGAAACTAAGCAGAGTGAACTCCTGTTACCTTCACTCTGTCTTTAAGGGCAGTCCAAACTTAAGTGATTTCTGGAAATCTCAAACATGTCGGACAGTCCTAATTTCAGAATCGCAGATAGCACTTCGATAAGCCTAAAGGTTCTGACAGTGAAGTTCTTGATCAACCCTGCTCCAAAAAAGAAAGATAATTTTAAGATATTTTTCATGTTATTGCAGAGTACCCTCAATGCTTCAAAAGCATAACCAAACTACATGAGTGCAAAGAGACTAACTGTAATAAATCTTTGTTAAACACTTAGTAATTGCAGAAAATACATGAATGTCAACAGGTCCAGTATCTCAAGATATTTTTGAGCTCTTCCCCCATTCCTTCTCTCTAATGGAGGCTTTTCCTTATCTTTTTTCAGTACAGATGAGCACATCTTCCTAGGATTGATGATGTTGGGGAGGGGGTGGCAGAGAGAATAGAAGTGAATCCTCAGGACTCCTCCTCTGGGCAGATTTAATGATTCTAGCTACTCCCCATCTTAGCTGGAATAATGGGGATTATTAACTGCTAAGACTGCTTTTTTCCCCACCTTAGTCAGCTAAAAACAGTTTCCTGCAACTGAATATATGCATGAAAATGAAACAAATAAATAGATGACTTTTATCCTAATACTACACTTTGCTCTTTTCTGAACTGCACAAATCAACAGTCCTGGGCCAGATGAGTTACAGTGTCAATGTCGTAACAGTATAGAGTTGGAAGGAACTTTTAAAAGGTTCTGACCCCAACCCCTCATTTTACCAACAAGGAAATGAGGGCCCAGAGATGTAATTACTTGCCCAAGGCCACACAGTTACTGGAAGATTAAGGACTGAAATTCTACTTATGTTCTACCACATAAACTTTTCTTGCAACAATAAACAACCAATTTCATTTTCTCCTTTCTTTCTTTCTTTCTCTATCTCTTCCTTCCTTTCTTAGTTTCTTCCTCCCTTCCTTCCTTCATTTCCCTTCCTTCCTTCCTTTTATTCTTTTCTTCTTTCCTTCTTTCTTCATTTCTTTGAAAAAATATTGAAACAAGACATGAAAAGTATTGTGCTCTTTAACCCACCACTGTCTGTCTCTTCAGGCACCATTAAGAAGCCTTCAGTAGTTTCTTTAAACTGAAACTTGTCATATAGGTTCTCAGCCTAGATTATTTGTTTTTTTCTAATTTGAAAATAACTCCTTATGTATTTTATATTCTGTTAACTTTGCACAACTCACTTTACCTATGTACTGTCTATTTTAACACTGACTTCTATATGGAGAGCCAACACAACCATTAAAGTTATTTAAAGTGTATCCATTGAAGCGGTGCATGAAATTTTGTGACACAGGTAAACAAAATTTAGCATGGTTTCATGCATCCAGATTTATTTTAGCACATTAGATATAATTTTTTACACTGATTTTTCTTTACACTGATAGAATTTTGAAGTTGAAAAACATAAACTTGAACACTAATCTAGTTTAATGAGTAACTGTTACCCAGAAGAGTTAAATGGTGTACATGCTGTGGTCATAGAGTTAATTAAGCATTAGAACCCAAGTCTACTGATTGGACAACCCGTTCAATTGTTAACTCCAACACATCATGTTGCCCCCCTAAAAGCAATTTACAGATGAACACAGAGCTATATGCATCTTTCCAGTCCTAAAGTAAACTTCTGAGTTTTTCTTCAATAATTATTCTTTTTTTATTTGGCAATGGGATGGGGAGAGGATGTTTTGATTCTGTCTGCGTTTCTTGGATTCCACCTTTCTTTCATCTGTGGGCCTTTCCTGCAGTTGCCCTGCTGAAACGGTAAACAAACCTCCAGGTTCTTGTCTGATATTATCAAAGAAGGAAAAAAAAAAAAAAAAAGCAAAAGCAGTTCCCTGCACTCATGAAACAGGTTTCCTTCCTGACTGGCACAAGCCATCGATTCTTATGAAAGTAGCTGCATTAAGAAATCTGCTGTACAGTTCCTTAAGAATTGGGGCATAGGGGTAGGAGGTGGGATGGGGCTGAGTTTTCATGTTTCAACTTTTACAGAAACTACAGCTTCTGTCTCAGAGGAAAGCATAACTTTGCCTTTTTACTAACAATATCTCCTCTTAGCCAGTTCTGAATCCCACCCCCTTGACTCCCAGCTCATTGAATTAGGGGTCAAATCCCACTGCTTTTATTTCTGAACTCTCTCCCTATGTACTATCTTTGAGGGTGGAGTTTCAACAGCATTATCTAATTCAGGTGCCAGTCAATTGTATGAGACCTAGACTCTTCAGTTAACCTCCAAATGTCTCCCTATGTCTAGAATCTCCTAACTTCAATCCTTCCAAAATGTCTCCATTTTACTTGAATGTCCTATAACATAAGATCTCTGATTACGGTTAATCATTCCCTTCTTGGCACTCTCAATTTCTTTGACTACCAATTCAATGCCCTCTCCTGAGTCTCCCCAGACCCTTTACAGGCTCATCTTCATTGCCAGTCTCTTAAAGATGGTACCCTTTTCTTTTCTCAGTATACAAGCTCTGCTGGCCAAATGCATTGACAAGACCTGTACCTAACTGATCGCTCACAAAGCTACAACTCCAGGCCAGATCTTTCTCTCATAGTTTAGAGAAAAAAGTCTAGAGGTACTTTGTCCAGGATAGAAACCCTGAGATGTGGACCCATTCAAATTCAAATTTAAATTAGTTAAAATTTAATATTATTTAAAACTCAATTTCAAGTTGTCACTACCCACATGTGGCTAGTGGGTACCATAGTGGACAGCACAAATACAGAACATTTTTATCAATGCAGAAAGTTCTATTGGACAGTGCTGCTCTAGAAATTCCTACAAATGACATTAAAAAAAAAAAAACCTCTACTTAAAATATCTCTTATATGAATGTCTAAACCTGTTCTTCCATATGAATTTTCTCTCTACCCTAACCTTACGACTTAGTTCACATTACTTTTGCAATTGTATCCTAGTTGATCTCCCCGCCCACACTCCTGCACACCGCCCCCGCCAAATTCATTTTCACAGTGCAGCCAAGAATCTCTTTCCAAAATGTAAATCTGATTGTGTCAGTTTCCCAGTAATAAGCCTTCAGTGGTATATAAGCCTTCCCAGTAGTTACATAAGATGACCGCATAATTTATCATCTAAACCCAGACAATTTTGATAATAAAAGGGGATGTTATTAATAATTATGCTCCTACAGTAGGACTACAATGGGGCTCTCAGGTAAACCAGTGTTCATGGTCACCCTGTAGAGAGTCTAAATTTCTTACCTTGATTTAGAGCTCTTCTATGCTCTGGCCCTGTCTATCTCGTCAGCTCAATAGATCTACCTGCCATTCACCAAATGCAATGTCTTGTTTTACATTTCTGTCCATTTGCTTGCTCTTATCCCTATACAAAGATCTCATGTACTCTCTGTGTCATGCCTGTTAAACATAGAATTTTAAAAGATCTATAGAAGCACTACACAGTAATTTTAAAGTATATGTATTTCCTGCTTATGAAATAGTATACAATTCTCAGAGAAACTTGAAAAATGTGGAAAAGTTTCGAAAAGAACAAAAGCATCCACATACCTACCACTCAGAGACAACCACATTTAATATTTCACTGTGCATTTTTCTCTATCCATGTGTACACACATTGTTTTCTTTCAAAATTTATTTTTTACAATTTTGCAATAGGCCTTTATCATATATTATTTGTATTTTCTCATGTCATCGATATTGTCTTATGAGTTTTAATGGCTGGATATTAATTCATTGTATGAGGTTGCACTTATTTAACTAGCTAATCTTGTGCTAGTGATTTCTTGAAATTTTATCAGATTTCTACAATTAAATATGTTTTCTCAGAACAAAAGCACTTCATATTCACTGCAGGCTTTTGGAAGGGAAATGTGCAATGAAGAAGAGAGATTTATCACATTCCAAACAGTGACTGATATGTTGTTTGAAAGATAAGTCTGTGTGAAAACATACTTCTGAAATTACTATTAAGTCAATACGAAAATATTGCATTTCTTGGAAATATGCAAATTTTCAAGAATGCAAATATTGTACCAAGGTAGATTTTTTTCACAGTTATGAATATTTTTTCTCTTAATATCAGATACTGCCGCTAAGCAAATTCTTCTAAACATATACATGTTAAATGTGTTTGTAAGAAATACTTCTTAAGGAATGCACCAGCATTCCAGAAATTCTACCCATGAACATTAAGGTAGAATGTAACCTTTCTGAAAATTTCCACTGCATTTTAATCACAGATGAAATAGAGAGAGATTCATTTTGTAAATGTTTTGTAAAATTTCTGACCTGGGAATTTTTGAAAATATAAATTATTTCTCCCCAAGATGTAAGACTTAACCAAGCATACTTGAACCTGAATTTATGGTTCCAGGAAACATAAAAATGATTAATATATCATAGATATAGTCACCATTTGCCATTCCAGCAAGTGAAAGGTAGACTTGTGAATATATGAATACCAGAACATGTGCCAAAATGCTACCATAATTTTATAACTTGCTGCTGTTCTGCTAATTTTAAAATGACTCCATTCAATCTCAATTAAACTTTTAATATGCCACATCTTGGCACTCATTTGGCAAGAAAATGTCACAAATTTATTCTCATGGTCTCTGTATACTTACCTATTACAGAAATGTTTTAACTACCTCCTTTCAAACAAGAGATATCAAAATATTTAGAACAGAGAATGCAACAAGCTAGGGTACATAGTGCCTGAGTAATATTAATTTGAAGGAAGTAGTTCACAACTATAAAAATACCAGTAATTCTTCTCTACTCCAAGCCCTAAACATACACATAGTGTAAAACCCAGAAACCATTGTTGAGAAAACACAACCTCCAGAATTTTAGCAGACACATCAACATGTAAACATAGCACCAACCAGCATCCATGTTTGCAGAGGAGAACCTAAGAAGGCCAGTGGGGCGTGGCCATTCTGAACTGAGCCTTGAAAAAGTGCATGGAACCTGCCTTTGTAGATGGTGTCTGGGTGAAACTGGCAAACATCAGGGATGAGTGTAGCCTGCAGGCTGTGCACACTTGTGCAGACTGATTATAGAAACATAGAAGTGCCAGCAAACACATGTGGGTGTCTTTGGCCAAAAAAGAAAAAAAAGCAAGCTAAGGCGAATGGTTCAGAGCATAGCCGAACACACTGAAAGCATGATGGTTATTCCAGGATACACCTGTATGTTTACTAGTGAATCGAGTGTGGTGTGCGCTAACACAGGCATGAAAATTGATACTGATCCTGATGTTTAGGGAGTGAACCCATATCTGTTCGGATCAATTAAATTACTCTGCTTCAGTGTTCAATTTAATTGAGATCATTTCAGTTTGCCGATATATTGATAAGAGAAGATCCAAACTCCAGTTTTCTGCAGGTACATGCCGAGAGTCTCCATGGCTTTCACAGAACAGCAGAGGGAGGAGGAGGTGATGAGTGACAGCAGAGCTGATACCAGTTGGCTGGGCTGCTGAGATTAAGCCCACGGCTGTCCTGGCACCAGTGAATAGTCATCTCCTGCGACTTGCACTTTTCACCTTGAAATATGTAATTACTCCCTTGACTAGGGCATCATGCTAACTTTTTTTTTTCTACTTCATTTACAAACATTCTTCTTTTTTTTTTTTTTTTTTTTTTGCTCTTTAGCTCCAAATGTTATAGACAAAACAAATATTTTTATAGATCAAATCACATTTTCTTTTGGCTTCCAATATAAATTTTGTAGAGCTCCTCACATGGCCTTAAGGCACATAAGCTAAGATGGTGAACAGTTCAGGCAAGTAAAAGCAGGTGTCATACTTAATACCTGACCGTTGCATAGGGCATCACAGTCTTTCAATCACTTTCACATATATTACTTTATTTCATGCTCACAATAATCTGGTAAGTAGGGCAGCCATTAGTGTACCAATGAGGAAACTAATCTGGATTTAGAGATGTCATGTGCTTCTCAAGGTCCCCTGACTAGGAGATATCCAGGTTTTCTAGCTCAGAGTTAAGCATTCTTTCCTCTACAATGAAAATTGGATTGCTGCCATATTTTTCCAAAATTTCAAAATATATACATATATTTTTGGATAAGTTTCTTTATATGTTTCTTATATGTTTCTATATATAGATAGGTAGATAAGATTTCTATAGCAATCCACATATAGGAATCTAGAGAAGTTTCTATATATGTTATATATATATATACATATTACTATATATTGCCTATTTTTTTTTCTAGAAAGGAGAGATCTTGTCTGCCTAAATTCTCTAATTCCACCCCTGTCCTGACACTAGGAGGAGACAGGAATATAACATTTCGTTTGAAGTCAGGGAGGTTTGGGAGGAGGACTCTCTTCTCTGCCTACATGGGAAGAAAGGAAAGAGGAACTAACTCTCCATCCTGGAAATACACACAGAGTGAGTCCCCTATTTTAATATAATGACAATGGTCTCTACACTCCGAAGTCACTTCTCATGCTTGGAGAAAGTTGGTATAATACTTCCAACCTACAAGTCAGGAACTTGGGCTATTGAAAGTTTTATTTAAATGACCTTTCCCTTTAGCACAGTCTGAATGTGAGGCTTCCTATGTCAATACATTGAGTTAGCCTTTGTCAAGAAAGGCAAGCACTTGAATCCTTGTTAGGCAAGCATTTGATTTTAAAGAAAGGATCTAAGAGTCAAGAACAATAGGCAAATCTTCTTGGCTTCATTTGTGCCTTTATTTTGATCTTTTCCTTTTGACACTCTTTTTCAGGCACATCTGGGCAAGTCTACTTAGACTAAGCCCCATTTAAAGGAAACTGATTTATGTCATAGAGTGTTCTGCCTGTGTTTTCCTCTAAGAGTTTGATAGTTTCTGGCCTTATATTTAGGTCTTTAATCCATTTTGAGCTTATTTTTGTGTATGGTGTTAGGCAGTGTTCTAATCTCATACTTTTACATGTACCTGTTCAGTTTTCCCAGCACCACTTATTGAAGAGGCTTTCTTTTCTCCACTGTATATTCTTGCCTCCTTTAACAAAGATAAGGTGGCCATATGTGCGTGGGTTTATCTCTGGGCTTCCTATCCTGTTCCATTGATCTATATTTCTGTTTTTGTGCCAGTACCATACTGTCTTGATTACTGTAGCTTTGTAGTATAGTCTGAAGTCAGGGATCCTGATTCCTCCAGCTCCATTTTTCATTCTCAAGGTTGCTTTGGCTATTCGGGGTTTTTTGTGTTTCCATACAAATTGTGAAATTTTTTGTTCTAGTTCTGTGAAAAATGCCAGTGGTAGTTTGATAGGGATTGCATTGAATCTGTAGATTGCTTTGGGTAGTAGACTCATTTTCACAATGTTGATTCTTCCAATCCAAGAACATGGTATATATCTCCAGCTATTTGAATCATCTTTAATTTCTTTCATCAGTGTCTTATAATTTTCTGCATACAGGTCTTTTGTCTCCTTAGGTAGGTTTATTCCTAGATATTTTATTCTTTTTGTTGCACTGGTAAATGGGAGTGTTTTCTTAATTTCACTTTCAGATTTTTCATCATTAGTGTATAGGAATGCCAGAGCAAGATCCTTTTTTACCCACTTCCTAGAGAAATGAAAATAAAAACAAAAATAAACAAATGGGACCTAATGAAACTTAAAAGCTTTTGCACAGCAAAGGAAACCATAACCAAGATGAAAAGGCAACCATCAGAATGGGAGAAAATATTTGCAAATGAAGCAACTGACAAAGGATTAATCTCCAAAATTTACAAACAGCTCATGCAGCTCAATAACAAAAAAACAAACAACCCAATCCAAAAATTGGCAGAAGACCTAAATAGACATTTCTCCAAAGAAGATATACAGATTATCAACAAACACATGAAAGAATGCTCAACATCATTAATCTTTAGAGAAATGCAAATCAAAACTACAATGAGATATCATCTCACACCAGCCAGAATGGCCATCATCAAAAAATCTAGAAATAATAAATGCTGGAGAGGGTGTGGAGAAAAGGGAACACTCTTGCACTGCTGGTGGGAATGTGAATTGGTATAGCCACTATGGAGAACAGTATGGAGGTTCCTTAAAAAACTACAAATAGAGCTACCATATGACCCAGCAATCCCACTGCTGGGCATATACCCTGAGAAAACCATAATTCAAAAAGAGTCGTGTACCAAAATATTCATTGCAGCTCTATTTACAATAGCCAGGAGATGGAAGCAACCTAAGTGTCCATCATCGGATGAATGGATAAAGAAGATGTGGCACATATATACAATGGAATATTACTCAGCCATAAAAAGAAACCAAATTGAGATATTTGTAGTGAGGTGGATGGACCTAGAGTCTGTCATACAGAGTGAAGTAAGTCAGAAAGAGAAAAACAAATACCGTATGCTAACACATATATATGGAATCTAAGAAAAAAAAAAGTCATGAAGAACCTAGGGGTAAGACGGGAATAAAGACCCAGACCTACTAGAGAATGGACTTGAGGATGTGGGGAGGGGGAAGGGTAAGCTGTGCCAAAGTGAGAGAGTGGCATGGACATATATACACTACCAAACGTAAGGTAGATAGCTAGTGGGAAGCAGCCGCATAGCACAGGGAGATCAGCTCGGTGCTTTGTGACCGCCTGCTGGTGTGGGATAGGGAGGGTGGGAGGGACGGAGACGCAAGTGGGAAGAAATAGGGGAACATATGTATATGTATAACTGACACACTTTGTTATAAAGCAGAAACTAACACACCATTGTAAAGCAATTATACTCCAATAAAGATGTTAAAAATAATTTTTAAAAAAACTAATAATAAAATAGAACAATTAAACAATACTCTATAATGAAAAAATAAAGGAAACTGAAAATTCCACAGTGAAGTTCTCCACTTGACTGAAAGATTTTCACTCTCAAGATGAGTAGAAATTGGACATGATTATCTTCCACTTTGAGATACATTAAAATAGAAACAGGTGCATCAAAGCCAGGTTTCGGTTAGTAATGAATGGGGAGAAACTGCAGTAACTATTAGGTTCAAGATTTGGCCAAATTCAGCATGAATAGGGCAGAGAGGTTGACAGACAGATTGAGATCAAGACAGATTATAGAGACCACAAATCTCATTAGTCTGTACCTAGGACAGTGAATAGTAGAGTCTGCTAAATTGTATTTTGAAATAAAAGAAAATATATTGGGGGGACCATAAATTTTAATTATTAATTAGATACATAGATCTTACCCTTAATTAGTTCACATTTCCCAAAGTAAATAAATACTCAGAGCTGTTTAATTCTCTAACTAATAACAATGTTAAGCAAAAAAAAAAGTCAATTCCCGGAAATTGTGTACCTGTGCCTCTCATTCTATTAGTATTTTTAAAGTGACTTCTTTGCAAAAATGGAAACATTCTCAATTATTTTTCTTTCTAGGTGTAGTCAAAGACCCTGTCTCAGGGAGCAGAGTTAGGGAGACTACCTATGGTGGGTATTCAGAAGGAGATGTCAGTGTATATGTTTCCCTGGAGTGGAATGACTTATTGTGTCTTTTGAAGAAGGGGTTGAAAGAATATCTCCATGAGAAATTTCATTGCAACCTCTAGAGATAAAATGCAAGAATCAAAAGGGCTGCATTATAGTCTAATTTTTCATAATTATAATTTTTTTCTTTTCTTAAAGTAAGCATGTAGAGAATTGAAATAGCACCTATCGCGAACAATCATGTGTGCTTTTCTCCTTACTAGAATAGTTAGCACCAAACTCCTCTCTACAGAATGGTAAAACCCCAAGAGGGTAGGGACCACTTGTTGGTTGTGTTCCTCAGTGTAGACTCAGCTCTTATCACAGTACCTGGAACATAATAAAAATTTCAATCAATATTTGTAGAATAAATGAGTTGTACTGTATATTTAAATTGGCTTGAACATTAAACATCTGTACACCCTTATATATCAGAACGTATATGGTGAAGAAGGAGCATAGGATTTACAAGCAGACAAGGCTGGATTCTAATCTAAGCCAATCATCAAATGAACTGAGCCTGAGTTCCCCCTCATATGAAATGAGACTTATACTACTCACTTTGCCTGGCTGTAGTGTAGATTACAAATAATACACATGCGCACAGGTAGAGTCCAGCAGAATATCTGATATATATATAACATGTCCAATAAATTGCAATTATTTTTACCATTTAGTACCTAGATCATTCTATTAAGTAAGTTTAAAATGAAATGCTAAGCCAAAGGCTAGTGCAATCTTTCATAAATGAGAAAAATTCATCTGAAAAGAATAAGTGATTTGCCAAAGGGAAAAGGAGTTGAAGGCAGATTTCACTGGATCAGTCCTCTATTTTTAACAGCACATCTATTTCAGTAAATTCAGCCTATGTTTCCTTAGGCCCCACAAAGCTAAATATATGTGGATTCGTTTCTGTAATCGTTTTTGATATTAATCTTAATCCCTTAAATTTTTATACTTCCTCTGCCTTCGAAACAAGGTAAATAAACTTAGCAACTTTACGTGATAAATCAGTTCTCCCAATGATTTTGGCCTATATCAACTCAGATTATCACAAATATCACGAATATTTGTTGAACTTGACGATTTCAACTTTTTTTTGATCCATCCCTTCAACTCTTCAGTTTAATGAAGAGCTAAGTAATACTTGGTAAAATACTCTTTCATCTTATCAAAACACTAGAAAAACTTAGTCTGTGCCTAAGGGAGGCTGTGATACTATTAGGTGGCAGCTTGCTACTTTGCAGAGGCCTCAAATCACAGAATTCTTTTTAGCAAATTACAATTAACCTGGATGTCTTGAAAACGTCTGGAGAAGACTTCAGCTCATGCATTTCTTAGCTTCCTGCCCTACAGTTTCCTCCTGTGCCTGCTTCTGTCATGCCTCCATCATAACTGCCTTCACCATCATTGTGTGTCTTATTCCTGCTTCTCTAATCCCTTACATTCTGATCTGCTGTGTATAGTTAGGGGTCTGAACCATCAGCATCTTCATCTAGAGTCATCTGCAAAATCCAGCAGTGAAACACTTAGAGCAGTGGAAACACAAGACTGGGGGCAGCCTCTACTTGTTATGCAGAGGTGTTAAGCCTTGGCCACCCTTAGCTTCTTTGACTGAGGCTGCCTCATCTATATATCAAGGGTGGTGAAAGTGAAAACATGGATGGTTGCAATTCCTCAAGGTTATTCAGAGGCTCTAAGTCTCTGAAAACTGTAAGTGCTCTCCAAATATTGGTTACTTTGGGGATTCTTACCAAAAGATCTCTTTTCCCTCGTGTTTACTTTCTACAGTAAAGTGGGAGTTGATAACCACTAAATGGGTGAGCGACAACACCATCAGGAAACTCAAGTATGTAGAAATAAAGTGTATTAGTCATCTCAGGCTAGTATAACAAAACACCATTGACTGGGTGACTTAAACAACAGACATCTATTTTTCACAGTTCTGGAGGCTAAGTCCAAGATCAAGGTACCAGCCCACTCGGTGTCTGGTGAGGGCCTTCTTCCTGGTTTGCAGATGGCTGCCTTCTCACTGCTCCTTCACATGATGAAGAGGACTCCGATCTCTTCTTTCTCTTATAAGGACACTAATTTCATCACAGGGGCTCCACCCTCATGACTTCATCTAAACCTAATTACCTCCTAAAGGCCCCACCTCTAAAACCATCACTTTGGGGGTTAAGTTTTCAGAATATGAATTTGGTAGGGGGAACACAAATATTCATCCTTAACATAAGAGGTCAAAATATTTTGAAATATCCAAGACATCACAATGTATGAACAATGCACTGAGCTGGGAGCTAGGTGTAGTATTTTAATTCAGGCTTTCTGTCTTGCTCTATAAACTGGGAAAGTCACTTAGCAAATTAGCAATTAATTATGTGCCACACACCGTGCTAGGTATGTGGTGTGTGGCACACATGCGTTGTTTCTAATCTTAAAATATTATAGCAAGGTAAGTATAATTATTCCTGTTTTGCAGATGAGACCCCAAGTGGTTTAGTAGCATGGCTAAGATCACAGACATACTAAACAGAAACCCCAAGATTAAGACCTAGTTCTGCTTCCAAAATCCCTCCCTTCCCCACTCTATCATGCTGATGCTTTCTTCCTAGGTCGTCTTATCTGTGAATTGAATGGTCACTCCAAAGGTTTTCTTAGGTCCCATTCAACTCAAAATGTGATGATTGACTGTAGGTGATAGGTATCTGGACTGCGCAGATGAGTCAGTAAATTAGCTCTAAATAGATCAACTGATGTGCCTAGAGGTGGACTGTAAGCGTACAGGATGTGAAGGCTCTTCGTTCTCAGGTGCATGGGAAGGAGGCTGGGGAAGCTGCTGTCCCAGCCCTAAGGCTATGAGTATCCTCTCCATTGATTCCAGTCTTCTGTGTAGATTAGGCGATTTGGAGTAGGAGTATGTCACGACCAAAGGTGTTTGGGAATCTCTGCAATAAATGAACCATGACTATGTATAACAGAGAAAGTGCTCTGTGGCTTGAAACTATTGGACCAGTTTCATCGGAGTCATGTCATTACTCAGAAGATGACTTGGTTTCCCCAGGAAAAAGCCATAACGTAATTGATACGTTCTCCAGCACGTACAGTTGGAGTAGCAAGTAAATTGCAGAGGCAACAGGCAAAGCCAAAAACACTGATCTTCAGAGCGTTTCTAAGTTACTGTACTTATGTGAAAGTTTATTTTAACTAATAGTCTTGCTGCATTTTTAAGACTTTATTAGGTAAATTAGGGCATATGTGTCAAGTTTACCTTCCACTGCTCACCAAAATGAGTTTTGAATTCTGAGGTGTAGTATCCAATTCTACTGAAATGATTCTAGTCTTTTCTTTCCATTGATTCCGTAATTTTCAAAGTACATTACACTGTAGAACTATGCAAAGTAGTCACCACAGAATACGCTCCTTGACCTAGTTGATGTTTAAAAGGTTATCAAGGGCTTCCCTGGTGGCACAGTGGTTGAGAGGCCGCCTGCCGATGCAGGGGACACGAGTTCGTGCCCCAGTCCGGGAGGATCCCACATGCCGTGGAGGGGCTGGGGCCGTGAGCCATGGCCGCTGAGCCTGCGCGTCCGGAGCCTGTGCTCCACAACCGGAGAGGCCACAACAGTGAGGCCCACGTACCGAAAAAAAAAACAAAAAAAACAAAACGTTATCAAGCACGTACATCTTTGAAATATTAAGATTGGAGTTTCCTGGACAAATTGTAAAGCTGGTGCTTCCTCTTGGTTTGGAGGTCAGCTTCTACATTTTACAGCCAAAGTGTAAATGACCTTGACCTTCTTCATGAAACAGAACTGTGGAAGTACAGGCTGCTGTGGTTCCTACAATGCCCTTCTTTCCAGGCAGCCTTCCAGGAATAAGAAAGACACTAAGGGACAAAGGAGAGAGATTAAAAAACGTAGCTTCCTGTGGGTAAAATCACACCCATGCCATTAACTGAAGCTGCAACCCCGTAAAGGGACAAGTACCCTAAAACCAGCTCTTCCAAGAAAAAGAGACATATTACAAACCGGGGGTGACTGCACCACGCTACTTCAGTCTAGGACAAGTAGATATGCTCACCTCACATGCAGAAGAAACCAAAATCTCCATTACTTCTCTCTTTAGTCTTTCACCATACTTGTGTTTGGGGCTTTATGGCTTCACATAAAAATATGTTTCACATAAAAAATGTTCAGACTTGTTCACGTTGAACGTTAAGAGGGAGGTGGACTTTTCTCTAATAGACAATAATAAAGTTATTGGTTTTAATTATGTCATAGATTACATTCTCTCTTAAAAGCAATTCATGATTTAGGGTGTCCTTGTATTATTTAACAGTTTAAAACTGAATGCTGCTCTTTCTGTGGGATTTAGAAAACCAGTAATTCGCAGATAGAATCAGGGCAAAGACTTCCTTTTTTCCTCCAAAGGCAAATAATCATCTCATTTTACTTCCTGTCTTAAAAATGAGAGAGTTGATTGGAGCCAAAATCTACTATCCTTCAGAGCTTGTGCAAATTACAAAATGAAAATAAACTAGCTGTATATAAATATAAAAATATCTCAAATTTAGTTTAAATATAATATTGATTTTTTTAATATAAAATTCAGTAGCCTTTTGAATAAGACCACCCAATTTATAAAAACCTTAATTGAGATTTTCTAGAATAGAACATGAAATTTACACTCACCAACAGTCCCATAAACTAGAATGTCTGGAGGAGCCTGTTACAAAGATAATACCTAGTCCAACAGCTGATAGAAAGGGCTCAGTAAAAACTAAGCACCATGTCAGTGGGATGTTTGCTTTTGTTTTCTTTTTTCAGAGAGAAAGAGAAATGTACCAGGGTTCTGGTAAACTCTGAGGCTTGTGTTGTGCTTGTATTGTGCCTAGATTCTTTTCAAAGTCAGTTCCTGCTGTCTTGAGTGCCCAGTACCTTCTTTTCCTGGCACATTTAGAGCCAATACCCAGTTTCCTGACCACCGTTTTAGGTACTGGTTAAATTGATACATGACATTGGCAGGGTGACAGTTCTGCTCCAGCATTTCTTACATCATTTAGTTAAGAAAGTCCCTACTACTAGACTTTTTCCTCTAGGTAGAAACCGGGCTAGACTTTGTTTTTGCCCTGATATTCTGATAGGATTAAACATAATGAATTAAACCTCCTAGCACAAGATTATGTTTTGTCTACACTAAGTAAATGCTTTCTGATGTTATTGCTGTTATCATGATTGGGCTGCTGAGCTTGCAGAGAGCATGGCTAAAATTCAGCCAACACACACACACACACACACACACACACACACACACACACACACTGGGCTTGTACTGCAGCATCGGTAACGTCACTCCCATATTCCATCAGGTCCTTCTCTCCCTCCCCTGAGTTCCAATTGTAGCTTAAAACATGGTGTATACTTTGTAGTATGTGGCAGAGAGGTGACGTGATAGATTGATGGAGGGAAATTTACTGTGTGTTTGGTTTTACGACAGAAATAGAACTGTGTACTTTTGTTCAATTCTCACTGACTTCTGGTAGTGGTTACCAGTGTTGAGGGCGGGGTAATATAGAGGTGGGGGAGTCAGAAGTACAAACTATTGGGGGTGTGATAGGCTCAAGGATGTAGTGTACAACACGGGGAATAGAGCCAATATTTTGTAATAACTGTAAATTGAAAGTAACCGTTAAAAATTGTATAAAATATTTTTTTAAAAATTTAAAGGAGAGCCTACCAGACCCAGAAAAAAAAATAATGGTTTGCTTTTCATTTTAATATATGATATATGCTATTATTATAATGATATATACTAATTTATGACAAACTATAAATCAAATGGTCACATTACCAGGATGATATATTTAGGAAACTTAGACACTATTAATCTTCACTGCTATTTGTTCTTAAACAAGGAGAAATTTTTTGATATCAAATATTTCTGAAAAAGGTAAACCAAAAAAAAGTAAATAAGTGAGGTGATGGATATGTTAATTAGCTCTGTAGGAGAACTCCTTTTACAATGTGTGTGTGTGCATATATATATATATATATATATATATACACACACATATATACATATATATGTATATGCATATATATATAAAATCATCACACTGTATACTTTAACTGTCTTACAATTTGATTTGTTGATTGTATCTCAATAAAGCTGGAAAGGGGCTTCCCTGGTGGCATAGTGGTTGAGAGTCCGCCTGCCGATGCAGGGGACACGGGTTCGTGCCCCGGTCCGGGAAGATCCCACATGCCACGGAGTGGCTGGGCCCGTGAGCCATGGCCGCTGAGCCTGCGCGTCCGAAGCCTGTGCTCCGCAACGGGAGAGGCCGCAACAGTGAGAGGCCCGCGTACGGCAAAAAAAAAAAAAAAAAAAAAAAAAATGTGAACCAAGTAAAAAGTGACCAATTGGGATAATCAATTCATTAGTTCTTCACAATATTTAATACCATAGATATTTGGAAATATCTAGAAATTCAGAAATGCCTACATTTTTGTCAGTAGATTAGCTCAGCTAAAACTTACCTATATATTTTTACTCCTATATAATGTATAATTATAAAGTGATAAAATTGATTTCACATGGCATATGCAAAATTTCATCTTTATTCTACAATCATATTAGCTGTGTGCTTTTCTTTGTCTCGGAGAGGCAATTCAATAAACCTCTCATAAATGCCACCATGTGCAAATTACAGTGTTTGATAATCTCAAAGAGACAATGATATACCCCTGACTTCTAGGAACTTATAGTTTAGCAGTATATATTCCTTGTCTTTGTATTTTTCCTGTCTTCTCTCCCTTCTTTTTTTTTTGACAGCACATATGAAATTTAACTAGCAATTTTAGAGGCCTAGAAAATCAGAAGCAGATTGACCCTCAATCTTCAAAGATTTTAAGAATTGTAATGGCAGCAAACAGGCAAATATGTCAGTAAGAAAGTAATGTTTATAATGTAATATAGTCTCCCTGGTTAACTAGCATGGATTCAGCACCTCCATATTAACAAAAGTTAATGTGATGCTCGCATCACCACAGTCTCTGGGAAAAGTATTTCCTGTTTTAACTTGCAGTGATAGAGCCTCCCCGTCCTGCATATATGCTTACTCTCCCCATTATTTTTAGTCCCTCTTTGAGCAGCAACCTCTTTCTGTGTGTTTGGTCAATGGCATCCCAATATCTCTTTGCGACACTCTTTCCAGAAAGTGAATCATTTTAGCCAATAGAGAATAAATCAACTCCACACAGTTGGAGAATTTCTACTAGAGTACCATACTGTAGATTTTCTGTGAGAATAAAGACCTCTACATCAAAGTATTAACTATGGCATATTAGTTTGCTGGGGCTGCCATAACAAAATACCACAGACTGTGTGGCTTAAACAACAGAGATTCATTTTCTCACAGTTCTGGAGGCTGGAAGCCTGAGACAGAGGTCTTGGCAGGGTGGGTTTCTCCTGAGGCCTCTCTCCTTGGATTGTAGATGGCTACCTTCATGCTGTGGCCCTCACACGGCCTTTCCTCTGTGTACACACTGCTGGGATCTCTCTCTCTTTTATGAGGACATCTGTCATATTGGATTAGGGCCCCACCCTTATGACCTCATTTAACTTTATCTCTTTAAAGGCCCTATTTCCACATACCATCACACTGGGGGCTTTGAGGCTTAAATATATGATTCTTTTTTACAGTGGGGGGAACACAATTCAGTTCATAACGTATGACCCAAAAGAACCTTCAAACTCATGAATATTATAATCCCATTGAAAGAAAGTTTCCTTAATACTTACGAGGATTCTTAAAGAATTAGGCAAAGTATAAAATGCAGCTGTCATCAGTTTTACTCCACATCTCAAGTTTAAGAAGTGCCACATTTGTTATTTTTCTGAATATTATTTAATCTAACCAATAGGCTGTAGGCAAATCAGTTGTGGTTATTACTGGGGCTCCATCAGCCCCCTTCATTCAGGTGCAGTGTAGATCATGGAAGTCTCACTTGGCTGAGAATGTTTGAGAAGTCCACTGTTCTTTTAGCCTGTGCTGGTCATCATGTCAGGTAGGCTGCTCATTGCCCAAACCACATGGTGGCCCCAGAGCTGAGATGTGGGGGTGGGGGGTGGGGTTTGCTGAGAATGGGAGCCCGACACCTATGGTCCTACCTCTCTAGGGGCACGAGAGGGAGGAAACAATGCAGAGATTTCTACTACTCTTCACACTCCCAAACCACCAGCTTGCCCCCCTTCTCAGATTCAGAGAAGATCCTACACCTTCTCCCAGCCTAACGCTTCTAGTTCCCTCCTCACTTACCCCTCTGCAGAGGATTTCCCCTCAGCGGGATTTAGAAATCCAGCGCTCTCTTCATATCAGTCATTTTTTTCTTACTATTACAAAAATAAAAAATAAGAAAAAGCCTGAACGGAGCTGTCTTGTAAGCTGACATTCACTAGAGATGACAGCTGACGTCTACACAATCCAGGAAAATGAAAAGTTCCACATCTGTCTCATCATAGCAACCAGGAGGAGAGCATGAATCCTTTCTAAGAGACAATGAGACATCATAAACTAAAATGATAAAGAAATTGAATGTTTCATTATAGGTTCTTTAAATGTCTTTTCAACTGTCTGTTTTACTTTCTTCATCTGCCCTGCATTCCAAGTTTGTGAGGAGCCTTCAGTCTCTTAAGTGGTGAGAGGAAAATTGACATCAAGAGAGAGGCATTGGGGGGCTTCCCTGGTGGCGCAGTGGTTGAGAGTCCGCCTGCCGATGCAGGGGACACGGGTTCGTGCCCCGGTCCGGGAAGATCCCACATGCCGCGGAGCGGCTGGGCCCGTGAGCCATGGCCGGTGGGCCTGTGCGTCCGGAGCCTGTGCTCCGCAACAGGAGAGGCCGCAACAGTGAGAGGCCCGCGTACCGCAAAAAACAAAAAAAGAGAGAGAGAGAGAGGTGTTGGGGGAAGAGATGTGACTTCTGACATCAACATATTCTTCCCCATTATATATGACTCGGTTGTTCTAATCGGATCCAAAATTCAGAGATTGCACTTGGGGAAATCTCAATGACCCAGTGACCATTCTGGAGTCAAATTCCACAGACGTGTTGCTAAGGAACTGAACTATAGAACATGAATTAGGTAAACAGAGTTGATTTCCAGCTAAGACACGGGATCCACGTTTGTTACTATTGGATATTTTACTTATTCCTGCTAGCTAGCTTACAGTATATGAATAGGATAAATAAGATGAATATTTGTCTTCTTTGACATTACTCAGGATTTGTACATTCAAGATTTTTAGACGAAAGAGATATTTTGCATAATTATTTTTTGGAAAATTAAATAAATAAATATAACTCAAATGTCATAATTTTTAAAAAATTTGTCATATTAAAAGTGTTATCACTAAATTTTCCCATATTAAGCTTCTTTTGTCAAAGACTTACTTTGTCTTTTTTGTTTGTTTGTTTGTTTTGTGCGGTACGCGGGCCTCTCACTGCTGTGGCCTCTCCCGTTGAGGAGCACAGGCTCCGGACGCGCAGGCTCAGTGGCCATGGCTCATGGGCCCAGCTGCTCCGCGGCATGTGGGATCTTCCTGGACCAGGGCACAAACCCGTGTCCCCTGCATCGGCAGGCAGACTCTCAAGCACTGCGCCACCAGGGAAGCCCTGTGATATTTTTTAAAGAAGTATAGCCGGAAATAATATATTTCTGGGATTTGCTTCAAAATAATCCAGAACTAGCAGAAAAATGAAACACGATTGACCATGGAATGTTAATTTTAGAAGCTTTGCGATGATTACATGGTGCTTCGTTATATTAGTCTCTCTACTTTTTGTATATATTTCAGATGCTCTGTAATAAAAAAAAGTTGAAAATAGGAAGTAAAACTTCAGAATTGAATTTAGTACCCCTTATGAAAAATAAAGACTAACAGTAAATATGATAGAAAGGTAAACTTATAACTCTACTAGAGAACATGGGACACATGTCAGGGTGATTCAGGAAATTTCAACTTCTTCTTCAAAGTGCTCAGAATCCCCAGGAAGCCAAGCTCTTTTGTGTTCTGTCATGATTGTGAAAGCTGATGGGTGTGTCGGTCACCCCTGAGACTGGCGCTTTGGGGAATAACATCCTTGTGTCAGCTAGTGCCAACTGGTGCTCATTTAATATTTTTAATATTCTCTGAGGTCTTGTCAATCAGCAGCTGTACTTCTGAGAAGAATCTAACACCAAACCCCAGTGGCAACTCTCCCTGCCCTAATAATCTAATAATGAGATAGAGAAACAACAAGAGGCAGTGTGGCTGGCTCTTGCCCTTTATTTTACCTTAATCTTGGGATCCCACTAACAAAAAAATATACTTATTCTAAAATGATAGATTAAGTGGTATAGGGAGCCTTGTCAGGTGTTAACAATTTATACACAAAAGCATCAATTCATTCATCAAATCATTCTTTCCTCCTCTAAAGGGCTTACAACCAAGTTAGAGTTGGGATACATAAGAGTGAAATAAGTTAAAAATACAAGGCCAAGTAGAATGCATGCCCACTGAGTAATAAAGATACCAAATACTGTGGCAGTTCAGAGTAGGGAAGGGCCATAGAGGAGGCAGTAAACTGGAAAAGATTTCCCCAGAGAATGAGATTTAAATGGAGGCTTTAACCACATCTAAATTCACACTAAGGGTGAAGGACTAAGCCAGTGGCACGTTGTACAATAGAAAGAGCAGGAGAAGTGAATCCAGACAGATCCACCTCCAATCCTAGCTGTTGTCTCTGAACTCCGCTCTCTCATTTGTAAATCATGCAAGATTGTTTCAAGAATTTAAAATATTAACATTTGGGGAAAAGCCTGTAACTAAGTAGGCCGCTAATAATTGTTCACTTGTTTTTCCCATTGTGTAGGAAAACACAGAATAAAAATTTGTAAACAAAAATTACAGCCATATTGTAGAGACCATGAACCTCAGACTAAGGGATTTAGGCTTTATAGGTGTCCAATGGCTTTCAGCAGAAAAAGGTCATGGTGAAAGCTGTATCTGGGAAAGATTATTGCTCTTGCAGTGGTTATGCAAGCTGGTTGAGAGGGGAGACTTGATCCAGAGAAATTCACTGGAAGGTTAATGCAATGATTTGAGCATTAAATATTAAGGGCTAGAATTAGAGTTGTGGCCAGAGATGAATTTACCATGAAGCTAATGAAGCTTCATTTTTGGTTCCTTCCTTGCATGAGCCTCATCCAGGGCCTCAGAAATGATGTGAAGATAGCAATAGCTTTGCATAATCACGTGGTGTTGTCAGCTTCTCAAAAATAAGGTATTAATTGATGAAGACTACTGTCTCTTTCTACCTATTAGTCAGTTTGGGCTTCCATAGCAAAATACTATAGATTGAGGGGCTTCAACAACAGATATCTATTTTCTCACAGTTCTGGAGGCTGGAAGTCTGAGCAGGGTGCCAGCATGGTAAGGTCTGGTGAGAGCCCTCTTCCTGGCTTGGAGAAGGTTATTTGAGACACTATGCACTCATGGGGCCCTTCCTGTGTGCTCAGGTGGAGAGAGAGAGAAAGAGAAAGAGACAGAGAGAGCTCTTCCTCTTCTTATAAGGACACAAATTAATCTGATCATGAGGTCACAACCTTCATGCCCTAATCTAACACTAATTTCTTCCCATGAGCCCCACCTCCTGACACCGTCACAATCTGGTTTAGGGCTTCAGCACAGGAATTTTGAAGGGACACAAACATTCAGTCCATGATCCACCCATACTTTCCTTCCTTGTCACTTTTCTCTTGTACTCTAGAGAGATTGTGGGCGTTTGGGGAATGAGACTAGGGGGAATTTGAATGGGAGAGAAATTTAGTTTGGGTTTAGTGAGGTATATTTATATGGTTTTCATTCACTTCCCTGTATTTTTAAGTTATTAGCATCTTTCCTTGTGCAGAAACAATTTCAGAAATACTCCATGCCCGAGTGCCAACTCTACAGGAAGGAAGAGAACCACAAATTGTATTATAACATCCCCCAAGGCCCTCAGGTCCCAAAGGTGTAGGTGATGGAAGAGAAACAAATTTGAAATATATGGAGGCAGAACTGGTCTGTAGAAAATTCTTCTAACCATCAGATGTGTAAAGTTAGAAGTGGATGATTTGATTCTCATTGGTAACTAATCAAAATAGATGTTCTCTCCTGCAGGGAATTTATTCAACAATGCAGCATAAGCATTATAACTGTTTAACTGTATTATAATTATAAACACACAATACTTTGTTTCTTTTTAAATCAGAGTTGTACAAAGTTGGATTTATCAAAATTCCTAGGTTTATGTAACACAAACCTTCAGCCCCACCTCACAGAAAGTCTAAAGCAAATCATTTGTGGAAAAAAAATTGACAGTTTCTTTCATAAATTTGAGAACAATTTACAATTGAGAACAATTTATGTGACATTATCAATAATGATCTGTGATGGCAAAAGAAAATTTTAAACTATTAATAATTTTTTTTAAATTTCAATCCACCAAGTTGGAGAAAAGACTTATATATCTAGTCTCTCTATAGAAAATGTTCCACAATCCTTAGCTTGTAAAGTGATAATCAACAAGTATGTAGCCAAAAAATACATGATTCAGGGGAAAATAATGTGATGAGGTATATCAAGCAGGGAATTAATAAAAATGTTTCATTTTTTAATGGATTTTGTAACATTTGTGGTATTTGTCAGCTCTGATTCCTTATCTCAGTCTAAATAAAAATTACTTCCACTTCTAATTTTGTGTTTATAACTTTTTATGTTTTTTTCTAAAAGGGGGGGTTCCCAAACCTGGACATACCCACTGACTGTGGCAGTGAAAATAAAATGAAAAGGGTGAATGCAGACATTAAAGAGGCCTCAAAACATCTCTGAGAATTCTATTTGTTCTGCAGGAATCAAGACAAGGAAGGGGCCTTACTACTTTCCTAGAGAAGGCTATTTTATTGGTTACAAAGACATTTCCCACCCCTCCTTGGGTGCTAGACTTTTCGGAAAATTGCTCTAATGACACCATTTGAAACACTCAAGTCTAGTGGAAAATAAACAGAAATTTACCAAGTCTTCAGTGTCTCACAATACATTCTTTCTCCCCTGCAGCAAGCTTCCAACTCATCTTTCTCTCTGTGACCTTATCACCACCACACCAGACCATTCTCCAAACTCTGGACAAATTCATCTTTCTAATATGCGGATCAGGTTATATTGTCATCCTATTAAAACTCTATTACTTTTAGGGAAAAAGTACCATCCTTAACAGAGAGACGTGGACATTGGAGGATCCTTTCTAGAGCAATTGCTCCCATCTTTCTACATGGCTTCCGAGAGAGCTGCGTTATTACCCCAGCCACAGTTAATAGGTTTCTTCCCCTGGATTTTAGGACCTGGACTGAGGGAGTCAGTGGTCATGTTTTCTATTATGTGACTTTCAGAAGCAGAGGTGTCAGCAGAGAGAAAGGTGGTACACCAAGATGAACAGCGCAAGAGATTGCTCATGGCATTTGCATTCCTGGTTTCGGATGTCCCTGTAAATGAGACCCTCCCGTGTCCTTGGGCTCTGTAGATGGTACAGTGTATTTATGATAAAAATCATCTTCTCACTTGGGTTCGTTGAGGTGTGCTCCAGGTCCTTGCAAGCAAGAGTCCCTATGAATGCAGTTTCCAATGCCTTTCAGGAGCTAGACCCTATTTAAATATCTAAGCTTACCTCTGGCTACTTCCTGCTTTGTCTTCCAAGTTCATTCAATAATACAAACCCTCCAAGAGTACATGCTCTTCCCCCTTTCTATTCATCTTTCAGATCTCTGTGGAGATGTTTTCTACTTACAGAGATCTCTGTTGACTTCGAGTTTGGGTCATGTGCCACTCACGGCTTCTGGTCTCCTATGCGAGGACTTATCTCACTATACGTCATTCCCTGTTTGTTTGTTTCCTCCACTGTGTACTCGTTCACAATAAACCCCTTCTGAAAAGGTGGGACCCATGACTACCTTATTCATCCTTCTATTCTCACTGCCTCATACATGCCGGTCACATACAAGACTCTCAATATATAGATATATTTGTTGAATGAACAATAAACTAATCACTCAGTCAGCATGGGCAAAATAGCAATAAATGAGTAGAGGATGGGATAAACACCCATCCCCCACCTTAAAAGTAGAGCAGCATTGGAACCTAGAAATTCCCCTGTATATTCTGCTCCATTCATTCATCTCAACACCCAGAACTCCCCAGAAATCACCACTCTTTCAAAGTTTCCTTTCCTTTTTCTCACTGGCTTGCTTTTTCTTTAGGGTCATATCGCATATGTAGGTAAACCTAAACAAGAAAAATGTGTTACATATTTTTAACTATTTTGAACTTGGTAAAAATGGTAGCATACTGTAAATATTCTAGAACTTGCACTTTTAAAGCCACAGTGTTTCTAAGCTTCATCCACGGTAATGTGTGTACTGTAGTTCACTCGTTTCACTACTATGTGGTATTGCATTGAAAAAACTTACTACTGTTGATTTATCCATTTTGTTCCTATTCCTTCAGCCACCCAACTCCCTAGATCCCAACAGATTTTATTTGCCAGGGATGGTACATCAATATTCCTCATGCCATGTGCTCTTTTTACCATATGACTTTGCCACTACCTTGTAGGAGTTTCATTCTCTCCTTGAATCTGGGTGGGATTGTGACTGCTTCAACCAGTAGGGTTTGGCATAAGTGACACTGTGTGACTTCTGAGGCTGGGCCATAATCATATGATGATGCAACTTCCACCTTGTTTACTGGAACAGTCATGCTTGGAGCTCTGAGCCATTATGTAAGAAGTCCAAATATGCTGAGGTCACCATATTGCAAGGAAGCCAAGCTACATGGACAGGCCATGTGTGGAAACTCCAATTGTCAGCCCTGATCTTCTAATCCGTGCAGTCCAGATGCCAGACACAAGAGTGAAAGAGCCTGCTGATAATTCCAGGCCCATCCATTGAGTTACCCCTAGCCTTTGAGTTTTGCCACTTGAAGTCCCAGATACCCTACAGCAGATACTAGCTGGCCCCCATGTGCCCTATCCAAATTCCTAATCCATGAGCGTAATAAAATGGATGCTGTTTTAAACACTGACTTTTTTTAAAATTTTATTTAATTGATGTATAATGATTTACATTGTGTTAATTTCTGCTGTACAGCAAAGTGATTCAGTTATACATATATATACATTCTTTTCCATATTCTTTTCATTATGGTTTATCACAGGTTATTGAATATAATTCCCTGTGCTATACAATAGGACTTTGTTGTTTGTCCACTCTATATATAATAGTTTACATCTGCTAATCCCAAACTCCCAAGCCATCCCTCCCCCATCCTCCCACCCCCTTGGCAACCACAAGTCTGTTCTCTATGTCTGTGAGTTTGTCTCTCTTTCATAGATAAGTTCATTTGTGTCATATTTTAGATTCCACATATAAATGATATGATATGGTATTTGTCTTTCTCTGACTTCACTTAGTTTTTTACTCTCTAGGTCCATCCATGTTGCTGCAAATAGCATTACTTTATTCTTTTTTATGGCTGAGTAGTATTCCATTGTGTGTGTGTGTGTGTGTGTGTGTGTGTGTGTGTGTGTGTGTGTATCTCACATCTTTTTTATCCATTCATCTGTCAGTGGACATCTAGGTTGTCTCCATGTCTTGGCTATTGTAAATAGTGCTGCTATGAACATAGGGGTGCCTGTGTCTTTTCGAATTATAGTTTTCTCTGGATATACGCCCAGGAGTGGGATTGCTGGATCCTATGGTAACTCTATTTTTAATTTTTTGTGGAACCTCCATACTGTTTTCCATAGTGGATGCACCAATTTACATTACTACCAACAATGTATGAGGGTTCCCTTTTCTCCACACCCTCTCAGCATTTGTTATTAGTAGATTTTTTAATGATGGCCATTCTTACGGTGTGAGGTGATACCTCATTGTACTTTTCATTTGCATTTCTCTAATAATTAATGATGTTGAGCATCTTTTCATGTGCCTGTTGGCCATGTGTGTGTCTTCTTTGAAAAAAATGTCTCTTTAGGTCTTCTGCCCATTTTTTAATTGGGTTGTTTGTTTTTTGGTTAGGCAATAAAGTTTGGGGGTAGTTTGTTGTAGAGCTATAGTAACTGGAGTAGCTCTTTAGGAATTGTTCCTCCTTTGGAACCCATATCTTCCTGGGAAAAATCCTCCCTTTTCCTTCAAGGCTTTTCTAATTCTAATCAACCGATATGCATTTTTCTGATACCCACCATAGCTCCATCTAACCAGATTTACTCATAATTTTATTTTATAAAAATTATATGTTAAAATCCTTTCTCTTGCCCTGGCCAGTGTCACAGGACTCCCTGCCTTCTGCTCAAGCAGAATTATCTGCCAGCCACTTGTCTCTCACTACAATGTTCAGTTCCTTTAAAGACTTTTTTACCTTTGAGTAAATTTGTTTAAACAGTGTTTCTCACAGTGTGGTCCACAGACCATCTGAGGCACCTGGTTCCTTATGGAATATATAGATTCTGGGCAGCACCCCAGACATGCTGAATCAGGATCTCTATCCTTGTATCGAGCACTCCAGGTGTGTCTTAAGCACATTCAAGGTTGTTTGTTTGTTTTTTAACATCTTTATTGGAGTATAATTGCTTTACAAAGGTGTGTTCGTTTCTGCTTTATAACAAAGTGACTCAGCTATATGTATACATATATCCTCATATCCTCTCCCTCTTGCATCTCCCTCCCACCCTCCCTACCCCACCCCTCTAGGTGGTCACAAAGCACCAAGCTGATCTCCCTGTGCTATGCGGCTGCTTCCCACTAGCTATCTATTTTACATTTGGTAGTGTATATATGTCCATGCCATTCTCTCACTTCGTCCCAGCTTATCCTTCCCCCTCCCTGTGTCCTCAAGTTTAACAATCCTGAATCTCCTTGGAGTGATCTGGCGGAGGATGGGAGTAGCACTTGGCATAAACTTGAGAAAAGAGACCTGGGAGAACTCAGGCGGAAATGCTTTTCTCTTTGCCAACTAAAGCAATTAAAAGCCCAGTGTTCTATACCTCCAGAAATTGCTTCTTTTCCCAGGCAGAATAAAACCACGACCTCAAGTTATACAGCAGGTACATGGAAAGCATAGTAAATGTTGAACCTAAGATGACTAAATGAGTCAATGAAAGGATATAGAACTTATTGTCTACAAATCATTACAAAAGAGGTTCTGCTTTTCAGATCATGGCGGGGGTTAGTGTCAAAGCTTGGGAATATATTTATAATTTTCAATGATATTTAAAATGCATGATGGGGGTATTATAAACAGGCATGACTAAATACTATGTGACTTACCCCAGGAATGGATATTTCAACTAATGCTAAGTCATCTCCCTATAGCAGTTCTCTCTCATTGTGTGTCTTGATAAACATTCTTTCAGTTCTGTTTTTTTTGTTTCCCAAGTTATTTTTTTATATGTCTGTAATACCCTGTCTCACATCACAAAGTATTTTGAACACTTGTTCATGTACATATAGAAAAAAATAGGTGTTGATGGTGTTTCCATACTCACTACAACTGTTCCCCAACATTAGAGAAGCAGAAGCAAGGAGCCAACTTCTCTGCACTCCTGTTTATCTGAGAAAATTATAAAATGTGCCTGCTGCTTAACTTGTCATGAAAATACCTATAATAGTGTTAATTGAACATTAAGAAATGTGTTCTTAGCTATACTCATGTGACGCTATAAGTTCCTTTCTTAACCACTATTTATTGTTTGTGTTCTCCTTGTGAACCACCTCAAAATTTGTGTGCAAGAGGCAGGATAAACAAGAAAGAAAGGAAAGAGAAAGAGAGAGAAAGAGGGAAATGATGTAGAGAGAAGGATTCCTTAGCAGAGAAATCAATCTTAATGTTGCAAGAATCATTGAATTCTCAGATCTCAGAGATGATTTACCAGACTGCTGACATCAACCTAACCCTTGCCTTGCTTTATTTCCTCTTATATTCTGCTTTTTTCCCCACAGATTTCTTCTAGTAGTTCCTAAATTCTTTGAAGGTAAAGTGTGTTTTCACTATGAACCTCAAGATTATGGCAGTTTCTACATGTCCTTTAAGTTTTCTGTCAGAGAATTTCTCTTTTAATGAAACATAAAACTTCATTTTGCAACAATAAGCTATAAAAATACTAACTACAACAGTAGTGAAGATGACTATAATACATAATAATATACAGATCACATATATTATTTCATTTGATCCTCACAGCAGCCCTATAATGAAGGTGAAAAAAAAAACCTATTTTCTTCTCAGGCTTCTTATAGGTGCCCTCCCTTCTTCCTGAAACACAATTTGCCCTGATAGACACGTGGCTTTCTCCCTCACTTCTTCAAGTTTCACTTAAATGTAACCTATTCAGAACCCTTCCTTCACTCCCCAAATAAAATAGTATCTCCCTCCCCAGTAGCACTGGTTTCTATCTGTCTTTCTGTACTTGAATGTAAGCTCAATGCAGGTGGGGGTTTATTTTGTTTTCCACTATTTCCCCAGTCCCAACAGAGCGCCAAGCACATAGCAGATGCTCAATAAATAAATGAATATACTATTCCCATGTCATAAATAATAAGTCAGGAACAGGAGGCTTAAAAGATCTGACCACCATGGCACACCTAATGAGTGGCAGATTAGGTTCTGGATCATAGGTGTTCAGGCCAAGTCTTGTTACATTTTCTTTTTTTTTTCTTCCATTACAGTTTATTACAGGATAATGAATATAGTGCCCTGTGCTATACAGTAGGACTTTGTGGTTTATCCATCCTATGTATAATAGTTTGCATCTGCTTACCCCAAATTCCCAGTCCAACCCTCCCCCATCCAGCCTCCCCCTTGGCAACCAGCAGTCTGAGAGCCTGTTTCTGTCATTACATTTTCAAGACCACTACAGAGACATTGTAATAACTGATCTACACTATTGACTTCACTGGCATAAATTTCTGGAACAATGTAAAATCTTTTATTATTTCATGAGTGTTATCAGAAGCAAAAACGAAATTCAAGCCATTACATTTCCTAACACTGGATAGGATGGTGGGAAAACATCTAAGCTATGGGGTAGGTTAGAACAACCTACACCACACCAAGAAAGGATGCATTTTCTTGGGTGCTAATCCTATTTACATGGTCCTTGAACAAATTCTTGGCAAACCATTGCAAAACACACTTTGCCAGTAAGCAAACAGTTATTTCAGCTACAATAATATCATCTTAAGATATGATGCTATTAAGATAACGAAAGCCATTGGTTACTCTCAGTGGTAGACCATTTAGCAGCCTGGCAGATATGTGATGTTGCATGAGCACTGGAGAGAGGAACAGGCCTGGCACATGGCCCAATAATTGCAGTGCTGCAGTCTGATTAAACGTATAGCAATAAAGCGGACCTTACATAATTTTACATAGTACTTTCCCCTTGCTTTTAAGGATGATTAATACATTTCTAACACCAAACACAATTTTATTTAACAACTAACTTAAATAGTAAACTCTCCATTGACTGCCATTCTAATAGTCTATTAACCACCCTATCCCCTATTAACCAGCACTTTCAAACAGACTCTACAAGTGAAAGTTAAAATTACAAGAGGCCTAAAAGATTATCCATTAAAAGCCCATCGTTCTGGGGAGACCTTCAAGATGGCAGAGGAGTAAGACATGGAGATCACCTTCCTCCCCACAAATACATCAGAGGTACATCTACATGTGGAACAACTCCTACAGAACACCTACTGAACGCTGGCAGAAGACCTCAGACCTCCCAAAAGGCAAGAAACTCCCCACGTACCTGGATAGGGCAAAAGAAAAAAGAACAAACAGAGACAAAAGGATAGGGACGGGACCTGCACCAGCGGGAGGGAGCTGTGAAGGAGGAAAGGTTTCCACACACTAGGAATCCCCTTCGCGAGCGGAGACTGCGGGTAGCGGAGGGGGAAACTTCGGAGCCACGGAGGAGAGCACAGCAACAGGGGTGCGGGGGGCAAAGCGGGGAGATTCCCGCACAGAGGATCGGTGCCGACCGGCACTCACCAGCCCAAGAGGCTTGTCTGCTTACCCGCCGGGGCGGGCGGGGCTGGGAGTTGAGGCTCGGGCTTCGGTCACAGAGCAGGGAGAGAACTGGTGTTGGCGGCGTGACAACAGCCTGCAGGGGGTTAGTGCACCACGGCTAGCCGGGAGGGAGTCCGGGGAAAAGTCTGGAGCTGCCGAAGAGGCAAGAGGCCATTGTTTCAGGGTGTGCGAGGAGAGGGGATTCAGAGCACCACTTAAACGAGCTCCACAGAGACGGGCACGAACCGTGGCTATAAGTGCAGACCCCAGAGACAGGCATGATATGCTAAGGCTGCTGTCGCCACCAAGAAGCCTGTGTGCGAGCACAGGTCACTATCCACACCCCCCTTCTGGGGAGCCTGTGAAGCCCGCCACTGCCAGGGTCCCGTGATCCAGGGACAACTTCCCCGGGAGGACGCACGGCGCACCTCAGGCTGGTGCAACATCACGCTAGTCTCTGCCGCCGCAGGCTCGCCCCACACTCTGTACCCCTACCTCCCCCAGGCCTGAGTGAGCCAGAGCCCCCAAATCAGCTGCACCTTTAACCCCGTCCTGTCTGAGGGAAGAACAGACGCCTTCAGGCGACCTACACACAGAGGCAGGGCCAAATCCAAAGATGAACCCCGGGAGCTGTGCGAGCAAAGAAGAGAAAGGGAAATCTCTCCCAGCAGCCTCAGGAACAGCGGATTAAATCTCCACAATCAACTTGATGTACCTGCATCTGTGGAATACCTGAATAGACAACGAATCATCTGAAAATTGAGGCGGTGGACTTTGGGAGCAACAGTAGACTTGGGGTTTGCTTTCTGCATCTAATTGGTTTTGGTTTTATGTTTATCTTAGTTTAGTATTTAGAGTTTATTCTTATTGGTAGATTTGTTTATTGATTTGGTTGTTCTCTTCCTCCTTTTTCTTTATACATAGATATATTTTTTCTTTTTTCTATTTTTGTGAGTGTGTATGTGTATGCTTCTTTGTGTGATTTTGTCTGTATAGCTTTGCTTTTACCATTTGTCCTAGGGATCTGTCTGTCCATTTTTCTTTTTTTTTTGTTTTTTTTCTCTTTTTTTTTACTATAGTTTTTAGGCCTTGTTATCATTGGTGGATTTGTTGTTTGGTTTGGTTGCCCTCTTCTTTCTTTTTTTTAATTACTTTTTAATTCTTTTATTTTTAATAATAATTATTATTTTCTTAATGACTTTCGTTTATTGTCTTCTTTCTTTCTTTCTTTTTTGCTCCCTTTTCTTCTGAATCATGTGGCTGACAGGGTTTTGGTGTTCAGGCCAGGTGTCAGGCCTGTGCCTCTAAGATGGGAGAGCCGAGTTCAGGACACTGGTCCACCAGAGACCTCCCGGCTCCACATAATATCAACTGGCAAAAGCTCTCCCAGAGATCTCCATCTCAATGCTAAGACCCAGCTCCACTCAACGACCAGCAAGCTACAGTGCTGCACACCCTATGACAAACAACAAGCAAGACAGGAACACAACCCCACCCATTCGCAGAGAGGCTGCCTAAAATAATAATAAGGTCACAGACACCCCAAACCACACCACCAGACGCAGACCTGACCATGAGAAAGAAAAGATCCAGCTTCATCCACCAGAACACAGGCACCAGTTCCCTCCACCAGGAAGCCTAAACAACCCAATGAACCAACCTTACCCACTGGGGGCAGACACCAAAAACAACAGGAACTATTAACCTGCAGCCTTAGAAAAGGAAACCCCAAACACAGTAAGCTAAGCAAAATGAGAAGACAGAGAAACACACAGCAGATGAAGCAGCAAGGTAAAAACCCAACAGACCAAACAAATGAAGACGCAATAAGCAGTCTACCTGAAAAAATATTCAGAGTAATCATAGAAAAGATGATCCAAAATCATGGAAATAGAATGGAGAAAATATAAGACATGATTAACAATGACCTAGAAGAACTAAAGAGCAAACAAACTATGATGAACAACACAATAAATGAAATTAAAAATTCTCTAGAAGGGATCAATAGCAGAATAACTGCGGCAGAAGAACACATAAGTGACCTGGAAGATAAAATAATGGAAATAATTACTGCAGGGCAGATTAAGGAAAAAAGAATGAAAAGAAATGAGGACAGTCTCAGAGACCTCTGGGACAACATTTAACACACCAACATTCAAATTATATGGGTCCCAGAAGAAGAGAAAAAGAAAGGGACTGAGAAAATATTTGAAGAGATTATAGTCGAAAACTTCCCTAATATGGGAAAGGAAATAGTTAAGTCCAGGAAGTACAGAGAGTCCCATACGGGATAAATCCAAGAAGAAACACGCCAAGACACATATTAATCGAACTATCAAAACTTAAACACAAAGAAAAAACATTAAAAGCAGCAAGGGAAAAACAACAAATAACATACAAGGGAAACCCCGTAAGTTTAATAGCTGATCTTTCAGCAGAAACTCTGCAAGTCAGATGGGAGTGGCAGGACATATTTAAAGTGATGAAAGGGAAAAACCTACAACCAAGATTACTCTACCCAGCAAGGATCTCATGCAGATTCGACAGAGAAATTAAAACCTTTACAGACAAGCAAAACTAAGAGAATTCAGCATCATCAAACCAGCTTTACAACACGTGCTAAAGGAACTTCTCTAGGCAGGAAATACAAGAGACAAAAAGACCTACAATAACAAACCCAAAACAATTAAGTAAATGGTAATAGGAACATACATATCGATACTTACCTAAAATGGGCAGAAGACCTAAATAGACATTACTCCAAAGAAGATATACATATGGCCAACAAACACATGAAAGGATGCTCAACATCACTAATCATTAGAGAAATGCAAATGAAAACTACAATGAGGTATCACCTCACATCGGTCAGAATAGCCATAATCAAAAATTCTGCAAACGATGAATGCTGGAGAGGGTGTGGAGAAAAGGGAACCCTCTTGCACTGTTGGTGGGAATGTAAATTGATACTGCCACTATGGAGAACAGTATGGAGTTTCCTTATAAAACTAAAAATAGAACTACCATACGACCCAGCAATTGCACTACTGGCCATATACCCTGAAAAAAACATAATTCAAAAATAGTCATGTACCACAATGTTCTTTGCAGCTCTATTTACAATAGCCAGGACATGGAAGCAACCTAAGTGTCCATCGACAGATGAATGGATAAAGAAGATGTGGCACATATATACAATGGAATATTACTCAGCCATAAAAGAAACGACATTGAGTTATTTGTAGTGAGGTGGATGGACCTAGAGTCTGTCATACAGAGTGAAGTAAGTCAGAAAGAGAAAAACAAATACTGTATGCTAACACATATATATGGAATCTAAAAAAAAAAAAGTTTCTGAAGAACCTAGGGGCAGGACAGGAATAAAGATGCAGACGTAGAGAATGGACTTCAGGACACAGGGAGGGCGAAGGGTAAGCTGGGATGAAGTAAGAGTGTGGCATGGACTTATATATACTACTAAATGTAAAATTGATAGCTAGTGGGAAGCAGCTGTGTAGCACAGGGAGATCAGCTTGGTGCTGTGCCCACCTAGAGGTGTGGGATGGGGAGGGTTGGAGGGAGATGCAAGAGGGAAGAGATATGGGGATAGATGTACATGTATAGCTGGTTCACTTTGTTATAAAGCAGAAACTAACACACCATTTTAAAGCAATTATACTCCATTAAAGATGTTAAAAAATAAAAAACCCCGTCATTTTAAAGATGAAGACATTTATGCCAAATTGACTTATCAGTCGTACCCAGCCAAGAAACAGTACAGTCGGACCTCAAGTCCCCCACGTCTCCTTCTACTGCACACAGTAGGATCACACTTTGCACAGGGTCTGCCACTCCCAAACACATTGTTAAAGAGATGGATTCTGAAATTAATAACCTGAAACGTGGCAATTTCATAAGGTAATTTTGAGTGATCTGTAAATTGTTGTGTGGAATAAACATTAAATTCTTTTCATTACACTGTTAGTGTTCTTAGGATAATGGTCCCCTCTGAAATTTTATAATGTCAATAAGAGTTATATATCATAAATTTTATTAATGAAAATATTTGGTTAAGCAGTAAAATCAATTTCTGGACCAGTGGTATAACTGGTCATATGGTATAATGTTTATTTTTCTTGAATTACAATGTTGGAAGCCAATAAGGAATTTGAAAGGCAGGAACATTGATATAGACTTACCTCAGGGAATGCCCATTCTGTAATAATTAAGTTGATTCATTCAGCTTACAAATGTGTGTATATACTAATCATCTCCCACATGCCCGTGTGGAAAGACATTCACTAGTGGTTCACCAAGCCATTTCCCTTTTCCTCCTGGGCACAGTAAGATGACTATTTTCAGCTTCAATTGCAATCAACTGCAGCCATGTGCCTGAGTCCTGGCCACTGGCTTGTCAACAGCAGTGATGTATGCCATAAAACCCTTGTATATGTGATCCTCCATTTAGCTCCCTCATCTTCTAACCAGATGCAGAAATCTAGTGGAACATTCTGAGGCCCAGGAGATGGAAGAGCCACCAAAAGAAGGACCCTAGGTCCCTGAGTCAGCATTTGGAGGAGAGAAATAAGTGCTGTGAGGACACAACAGAAAGCTTTAGGAAAGGTTATTCAGAAATCACTATATCAGAGAATGGCATCGAATTAAGATTTAAGTTGGAAGGAAGGAAAGCAAAGTCACCTTGGATAGAAGAGGAAGCATACACAGAGCTTCACACGTGAAATCTTGGGTTTAGTTGCAGGAACAAAAGTTGTCTAACATAAATGGAGCACAGAATAGAACACAGGCACACATGTGAGCATTGAGACCAAAATTGAAGGAAGGGGTCAGATTATGAACGACCTTGTGTGCCAAGCTAGAGGGTAGCCTTTACCATATAGGCAGGAGAATCTAGAAAAGGTTTTCAAGCTGCAGAGTGGCATAAACAAAACTCTCCATTAGAAGGTAAACTCTGATGCAGAGTGGAAAATAACTTGGAAAGGGAAGCCGATGTGAGAGGGAAACCAGTTACCAGGCTATCGGAAAAATCCACACAAGAGATATTGCAAGAGCTGATCTAGGCTGCAGCAGAAGAAACTGACCCAAAAACAGATACAAGAGACCAACCAGAGGAGGCATTTCAAAAGCATAAAGTTCAAGTAGCTGTTAGGTGTAGACATTAAAGTAATATTAGCCGACATGGGGAACACGAGAGGAGATAACAGGCTAGAAGGAAAAGATGATGAATTTGCTTTTAAATATGTTGAATTTGAAGTCCAAATTTGAGAAGCTATCCAGTGTGTCGTTTGCATTACATATGCAGAACTCAGAAAAAAATTCAGAATTGGAATTATAAATTTGGGAGTTGGCAACATAGAGATGATGGTTAACCATGGGAGTGGATGAAATCTGCCAAGAAATATGTATAGAGTGAGATGAAAAGGAAGAAGAGATTTCACAGGATACTTGAAAGAGTGGTTAGAGGAGTATAAAAAGCATCAAGAGAGAAGAGTATCATGAAAAACAGGGGAAGAGAGGCTTTAAGACTCCCGCCCACTCAGAAGAGTTCAGACCAGAGCCAGCAGGGAGACCAGATACGCTAACGAGCCATCAAGTGAGACTACAGGGTCTGGAACTGTATCAGACTTTGTGGACATGTTCTGAAGATAAGCCAGAAAATGCAAATCTGTCATAAGATTCAAGTGATAAATGCTGACTGGAGATCAAAGATGGAGCAAGAGGTCGAACATCAAGTAAATGCAGAACCAGGGAGGTGAAGGATCAGGACAGGAAAAAGCCAAAAAAGGTCCAGGATTTTTGCCAGAGCTCCTTCTTATAAAGTTCTGGCCAGATGGTAGACTGGGTCAGAATAAACACAAGAGATGGTCAATCATTTCCAGTAATGAGAGGCCTGAAGGGCTGCTGGGGTGTTGGCAATTAGATGTTCAAGCAACTTCATTAATTTGGGAGGCAGATGTCACACTACCCAGAGTGAAGGAGAGATTGGTAAGTGAAAGCAATGAGGGAAGATGGAATGGAATTTAATGGAATTTTGTGGTGGAAGCCTGCTAGCAGGCAGACTTAAAAGAAAACTTGTTTAGTATGCTTGTAGGCTGAGGGTACATCTCCTCCATCTTTTGGAGGAGGAATGGAAGATTGAAAGAGCACATAAGTTAATGAATCAAGGTGGAAGCCAGAGGAGATGGGACCAAAGTACCTATGCGCATTGTGCATATTACATCATATCTTGTTTCATCTTTTTCTTTAAAAACAACGAATAAAGCATAGATGAAGAGTGAGGGATATTGAGGTAGTTCATAAGTGATAGACCTTATTTTCTCAGTGAAATCAGGCTAGAACATACAGTAAGAGACCATCCAGGTAAAGGCTTGAGAAGAGAGTTAAGTTCTGGAAAGGTAGCTGCAGAGAAACAAGGCTTTCTGGTACATGAGGAATTGGATTTGCACTGAAGACCCAGCTCAGGCAAGGAGTCCTAAAGAGATAAATTGTTCTCCAGCCATGACTGGAGCCAGAAGGTCTAAGAACAAGAACAAATAAATAAATAAAACAGATATTTTGCCAGGTGGAAACAAAGGAAAGAAAAGGGGATAAGGAATCCAAGAGTGATGAAGAAGGCTGACCAGTCTACCCCGAGTCATTTCAGGGCTAGGATAATGGTCTCTTACAAGTCCTACCACAGTGCCTGACAGACAAAAGACACTTAATAAATGTGGAATGAATGCACAAATGAACAATCGAATGAATGAATGAATGAGCACATACTTGAAATTCAGGCTGGTTATGGGGGGAATGAAGTGGGAGGACATTAATAGACTGAAAGACTAGGAAGGATTTGAGAAGCAGGAGTGTGCGATGAGGCAGAAGAACATGTTCTTTGGGAGTCAAAGAGTTTGAGAAGAGAAAGAATACAAGGTTATGTGCAGAGAGAGTCATTTCAAAATTCAGATGTTCAGAGGAGCAGTTCCAAGTGATTACAAGGTCCAAAGTGTTGCTGTAAATGGAGTTGGTAAAGTAGAATGGAGGTGATTGTCAGCATGAGGACAGGCTGTTAGAGGACTCATAAGTATATATCATAAAGTCACTTAAGATGACAGCTGGAGGGAAGATGTTGGAGGGAACAGAGAAACTGTGAGCCAAGTTTCCAAGTCCTTGAAGACTTGAGAAGAAATGCCCCAGAGGTAACACTGAAAAGAACCTGTATATTTCATCAAGATAATGTTGGCTCTTCCTGCCACCCAGCTTTCTTGTGAAAATTATATAAATTGTATATATAATTATATAAATTTATCTAATTTATAAATTATATAAATTTTTTATTGTTGGGAACCAAGTGGTCCAAGTGGGCAGCACGTCCTTCAAAGGAGAGTTCAATGAAAACTACCCCAAATTGCCAAGATGAAGCTGCAGGGAGACAGGATAATCCTGAGTCCTTTGCAAGAAGCCAAAATACAGGAGCAACACCTAGAGTGTTGTAGGGGAAACAGTGTCACTAGGAGTCAATACAGGTTTCAGTAAAAGGGAACACGCAGAGAAAATCCTTCAAGCTACTAATTGTGTGTTAAGTTCTGGGAGCTTTATCTATATCATCCTGAATTCCCACAGTAGCCATGCAAGTTAGCTATCAGTACCCTCAGATTACAAATGAGGATACAGGGACTGTGGTTGGGTAAATTTCCTGAGGCTGCACAGTTACTAAACAGAGTAGCAGGATTTGAACCCATCTCAGGAAGATCACATCCCATCCCCTCTCCACTCTACTCCATTACATTAAACTGATGTGTTCAGAGCTTTATAGGGGAAATGAGAACATGACAGAATGATGCACGAAGAACTAGTGGAGGATGGGGGCAGAAGATAAGGAAAAATGAACTGGAGGAGATTCGAGTATGGGCAAGAGTAGCTGACAAGAGGGACCTGTCATTACTGATTAATGGCATTGGGGATGTAGGAAGTTGGGAGGTGAACAGGAGGAGAGCAAATGAAACTAACCAGCCCTGAGTTTCAGCTGGAACTTTGATGTTCAGTGGCTGTGATGTCCCCACTGGTAGGGAAGTTAACTGACTCCTTTTTTTTTTCTTTTTTTTAATTTGCTTGAACAGTCAAGCAGCCATCTTGCCATTTAACAAGAACCCTTGAGGAATCAATTAAAAATTCCCATCTCAGAGGACTTACACATGTACACAACAGCTTGGGTTAATTTACTAATTCATCTAATCAGCCTGCCAAATTATTAGCCAATTTCCCTAAATCTTGTAGTAACTCACACATTAAAAAGGCAATGTCTTCCTATTATTCTACAAAATTAGAAAAAACATATAGAGACATCCTTTTACAACACCAGTCATGACTTTAACGTGTTTTATGGAGGACAATTGATTAGATTGTGTTCCTAAAGTCTTTAGGATATTTGAAAATTGCTCTTTCAAGCACTTTGAGTGTCATTTTTATGATCTTGTTTGTGCCATTTACTTCCATGACGAATCCTTTGTATATAGCACAGAAATCTACATTAACCAGGTCCCAAATGGCTCATCAAAAATTCTGAGTTAGAGAATTTAGAATAAAGAGAACTGTTGTTTAGTATAAATGCTGTGAAGCAGGGACAGCCTTTACAGCCAGAGATTTTTAAACGTGCAGGGAATCTTACATAAGCCAAACATGGCTGGGCTTTGGGGGGCAGCTTCTTTCTTCACCTCTAGTATATGTTAGAGCCCCTAGATACACTTGGTTATACTTCTCAGTCTGTTCCCTACGCCTTCCCAACCTGCCTCAATATTATTTTTACTGTGTTTTCCCTCTTTTTTTATTTTTTTAACTTTTTATTTTATATTGGTGTATAGTTGATTAACAATGCTGTGTTAGTTTCAGGTGTACAACAAAGTGATTCAGTTAAACGTATACATGTATCGATTCTTTTTCAAATTCTTTTCCCATTTACGTTGTTACATAATATTGAACAAAGTTCCCTGTGATATAGAGTAGGTCCTTGTTTGTTATCCATTTTAAATATCGTTGTGTGTACATGTCAATCACAAACTCCCTAACTATCCCTTCCCCCACCGTCCCCACCTCCCCGCAATAAGTTCGTTCTCTGTGAGTCTGTTTCTGTTTTGTAAATAAGTTCATTTGTATCATTTTTTTTGGATTCCGTATATAAGCGATATCATACAATATTTCTCTTTCTCTGTCTGACTTACTTCACTCAGTATGACAATCTCTAGGACCATCCTGAAAGTATTGGCAAGATTTATAGGGAAACTCACATGCTATATCAAAGAAACTTCCCCAAATTCCCCCATTGGGCTTCTTTTATCCATCTAATGACATGTGCCCTCTCTCTATTTCCCCACTTATCCTCTCAAAAACCCTCAGCAATTCCACTCTTCTTCACCATCCTTTAGAATTCAGAGAGGAATTTTTTTAATTGCCCTATACACAAAGAAGTCATGTATACTGAAACTCTCATTTTACTGATCAAAAACTATTGATTAAAGAAGTTCTATGTGGCACAGCCAGGAATAGAATAGGATTCTTCATATACGATTACTTTTTTACACCACACTCAGGAAACGCTGAAGTTCATTCTAACTTTAAAATTCTATCATTTGCCTGCTCTGTGGCTTTTGATGAATTCGGACATTGATCTATAATCGCTGAAATAAAATTTAGTAATATGAAAGGTTTGGGATGGTGGTGGGGAGAGGACTTTATATCTCCGCTTTGATAGAATGATCCTTGACTGATCTGAAATGCCCAGATACAGGAGAATAGATGACCTTTCACAATGTTATGTACACATACATGGCCTTTTTGTTTGGTTTTCAGTATGTGGAGTTTGTTGAGTTCATCTTTTATGGTTTTTCTTTTTTTTTTTTGGTTTTCAACTTTAATGTAGGGAACACACCAATTAATCAAGCAAGAACACTTTTTTAATAGTTCTACACAATAGAAGAAAATATAAAATATAAATATACATTGTTTTATATGGTAAACAATTTTTAAAACTTACTGAAAGTCAGTGTAGCAATCTGATTCATGTATGGCCTTGCAAAACACAATGTCAAAGACAGTTTAAAGGTAAGAGTTCAGGGCTTCCCTGGTGGCGCAGTGGTTGAGAGTCCGCCTGCCAATTCAGGGGACACGGGTTCGTTCCCCGGTCCGTAAAGATCCCACATGCCGCGGAGCGGCTGGGCCGGTGAGCCATGGCCGCTGAGCCTGCGCGTCCGGAGCCTGTGCTCCGCAATGGGAAAGGCCACAACAGTGAGAGGCCAGCGTACCGCAAAAAAAAAAAAGAGATAACAGTCCATATAGAGATGTGGCTTCATGTGTTTATGTCTTGAATTTATTGACTCAGTTCCCAGGTGTCACACCACTAACTGAGGACAACGGGGTATCATCAATTTACAACGTATTTGTATCAGCTGGCCATTTATTTTTCTCATGGTGATTTAGGCTGAGCTCTGCTGGGCTCCTTCCTTCATGTGTCTGTGATCAGCTGTAGACCAGCTTCCGGTCAGGTCTGAAGCCTCAGGTCGGGTCTTGATCTTGGCTGGGCTCTCTCACCTGTCTGGGCCTCGGCAGGGAGAACTGGGCTGACAGCTCTTGTCCTCGAGGTCTCTCACTCCCTAGCTATATAGTCATGGCTTGCTTATCAGATGGAGGAAGTAGTCCCAAAAGAGACAAGCCTGCAAATTTTCTCAAGTCCTAGGCTGGGCACTAGCACACCATCGCTTCTGCCACATTCGACTAGGTGAGGGCCAACTAAAGGGATGGGAATTTGGACTCTACCCCTTGATGAACAGACCTGCAAAGCACATTGCTGAAAGTATAGATACAGAGATACGGGGGATAGAAACAATAGTACAGGGAGACAACTGTAAGTGGCCAGCATAGTGTTTGGCTTCACCAAAAAAGTGTTTGAAGAGTTAATTCAATACATGTAAATGATCCTACTACCTTAGGGTTACTTTAATTAATCAGATGAATCTGACTAGGTAAATTCTTCACTCCTACAAGTTCTATTTTATAAACACAACACAGAGTTGAAATCTTAGAGAAAATGTGCAAGATCCTTTAAATTCCCATTTCCTCAGACTCTGGGCACTTGGGCATTTCCCAATAACATGTGGGATTGCTTTGTGCTTTCCTGAAGACAGGACAGATAAAGCAGCAGCAGTGTCTGATATGATGCAAATTTTGGTCCTAGAAATTTCCGGGTAGACAGCCTCATGGGAACTCACCCAGCCTCCTCCTGGAAGGTAGTCCAACCATCTTTATCAACTAGAGATTGAAAGAATTAAAGTAGCTTCAAAAACACTTCATTGTACCAGGTAATGGGATCTCTGATTCTTCATTCTGGAGTTTATATCCTAAATGCTGTTTGAAAGCAGTATTTCATTAAGTGCTCCATGATAAGTAGTTTGTTCAGATTAAGCTTCTGAATTATTTTCATTCACATTCATGTGATGAGCAAGATAAAACTGGAACTCAATGTTAAAGAATCTTTTTCTGTGCCATATAGCTTTATTCATCCTATTTATGCCATGCAGAGATGTTGAACTGGTGATGCAACATAAATGTCTATTTACCTGCAATTTGAAAATGCTGTATTGCTTTCACTTTTTGCACAAAAAATGTGAAATATACTTTTCTAAGTATCTTGTCTTATATCCTTGTCATTTTTGAAATCTCACTCTATGGAGTTTTTAGTTTATTTGTTTGGTCGGTTGTTTTATATGCTTATTCTTTATAGCCAGATTTAGATCTAATGATGCTAGATTGAATAGTCAGATTTCTTTCCTAGGTATTCAGATGTGAGAAGATATGATGACCTATATTTGACTTTTTTGATGGACACTAAATTATAAGTTGGGAATAGAGAGTAGCTGTTACTGGGGTTTTAATTAGCATCTCACTCATCGCCTAGTCGTCTTAATAATTAAATGCTGTCTAATTTAATATAAGAAGTTCGCCAAACTGGCTGCTGATTTATGAATTTATAAATGTATTAAACTCTTTCACCTTTAATAAAGAGAACAACAAACTATATTTATTACATAGCTAAGCTTTGATTACTTTTACTGTATTTGAAAATATTTGCATCCCGTCAGATATGAAATATTATACAAGAAAGGGACAATGAAAAATCAAATAGGAAACAAAACCCAGACTCAAGATTTAAATATTTATGTAGGGAGGCATCAAGACAGTTTAATTTTCCTTATCTACTTTTATAGTGTATTTTCAGAAAAAAAGCAAGACATTGATTTCAAAGTAATATTTTTCAATTAAATGTAGCCCTTAACATTAATTTTTAACATAAGAAACACGATTTTTCATCATTATAAGTGTTTTTAGAAAGAAGAGTCTCAGAATCAAAATGAGAACTTCCTAAGAATTGTTACTAATCTCCAATGAAAGTGACATGGGAGACTTTTGAGCTTAGCATAACCACTTGCTGTTTTTTTCACACTTTTAATTCTGTGGAGGATTTTTTATTCTGGCTTGAAGGCGATAAGAATGATCAACTATAGTGATCAAAATAATGCTCACTCCAAACCTCATCAGCCATCATAATATAATGAAAACCCCTTATTGATAGAATATCATTTGTTATGTAACTTAAAAGTAATGAATATATTTATGATGACACTGTAAATTTTATTCTTGAAAATTAACTTTTTGTTTTTATAACATAACAATATCGTATAGAACACAAATTCAGGTCAACATAAAATATGCAGATTTCCATATGCCAGAGATAAGCCAATTAAACAATCACAATGACTTTGAACTCCTCATCCCAAAGATGCATTGGGTGCATTTTTTATACACTGAAATAATAAATAATAGATTGGGTCTAAAAGTAATTTGTGTTTTTGCTGAGCCATCGACTCTCAAAATATCTGGATTCTGAGTCTCTAAAACATTACACTGTGAATGTTAATCCTATCTCGAACTCTCATGCGGGTAGGCAAAAGCAAGACTTTGGTAGTTGGGTGTTTCTTTTAAAGTTTTTGTTTTTTCTTCCCGTCTGCTAAAATAGTTTCCTTTTCATTCAGAACACATAAAAAGGAAGAAGAGGAGGTTAGAAATTATGTAACATTCTGCTCCATCCATTCCAGGTTGTCAACCACTCTAATTTATTAAAATATGGAATTTTCCTTCAAAAGAAGTAATTCCTTAACTCCTCTAAATTCAGTAAGAAAAAACAATCATAAAGGCACAGGCAACCGTCTGCCCTGCCTCCTCATTCTCAGTGGACCATTTTCTCAGCCAACAAGCAGTGCTATTGTTTGCTACGTCATAAGGTAGGCAGGCAGGCAGGCATTTTTTTGAACTTTGCCAGATTGGAAAATTGGCAAGTATTCTTTTGTTTTCTGACATCATGATGGAAATATACAGAAATGCTAATCACTCTGATTGTTTGTGCCTAAGATTTAAGTTCTTTGATATCAAAATTCAGGTAAGAGATTCAGAATACTATCAAAGATTGAGTCTTCCATGACTCAGTGAATCCTTGATTCTTGGATCCAATACGTGGAATGTAGACACTAAGTCTGGCCCTCACTCATTCTGTGATCTTAGACTGCCTCAAGGTTCTGTCTATACCCACTCATTTGACAGTGATTATGTACTTATATTGTTCTGCTTTCTGTGTGTCTGCGTATTATTTTGCAAACATATTGCCAGCCTTAACGTGATTAAGGACTGCATATCCCATACATATTTGTGCTGCCTAGTCTGTATATCTGATCTGTGTGTTGATTGATTTTGAAGCCAAATGAATGTTTTGCTTTTGCTTTATAAGTCAGTCCTATTGAAATTTTATGCTTGTAGAAAGGCTTTCAGCTCTTGAACCCATTGTACATAAGTCCCAGCTCCATTCTCTTCATTTCCAAGTAGACCCTCTGGATGTGTTTAATTTGGAATGGAAAGAGGGAAGATTGCTTAGGGCATAGTTTCCAAAAATGTGCTCAGATGTTAATAGATTTTATTTTTAGGGTTCCATAGTCAAATGAGTTTGTGAAATGGAAGATTAAAATTAGTTAAAGCAGGTTTCTTTATGGAAAGACTGTTTTGGAAATGTAATATGCTAATGAGCAATTATAAGTCCCTGAGAGAGTGATAAAGTGTGTGGTTTCTTACCTAGTTGACCATAAAAACCATGATTTTAGAGAACAGATCACATAACTAGTTTTCTGCAGAACATTTTCATTTTCTGAAACCCTGATCTAGGAAACAAGACAAGGAAAACCATTAAGTAAATATATGCGGCAAGAAGAGGAGAGATCAAAGATGGCAAAAGCGGTATTTGGAATCAAGAGATAGCATCAGTCAGGATACCTAGGTTACGGTACTGCAGTGATCAAAAAAATCTAAAGTATTATTGATTTTAAACACATAGTGTTTATTTTTCATTCATGCCTAATGTCAATCACAGGACGGCTGAGGGCACTGCTCCACCTTGTCTTCAATCAGGCATGTAAGTAGAAGGGCCCCCATAGATCTGGAATGTCACAGATCGCAGTGACATTCACAAGGGGAAGGGAATTTGGAGAATCATATATGGACTATTAAACATTTCCACCCAGAAGCAACACATACAACTTCTGCTCACATTCCATTGGACAAAGCACATTACATACCTAACTCAAAGGACGTGGGGAAGTATAAGGCTACCATATGTCTGGGAGAAGAAAATCAGAATATTCATGTGAATGTTCCTAACGACTACACAGAGGCTGAGGGCAACTGCCTCCCTCAAGGTCATACACCTTTCCCATATCTAGTGACTCATCATTGCAGGTGTATAAAGGCCAGGGCCCTCACCCGAACTCAAGATAATTCTGAAGAGCAATCCTAGCTTCACAGGCTTTCAGAAGGGTTGACTGAAGCCATTGTTAAGACCCCATCATGACCCAAACTCTCCCTCTGCCCATTTCTTCATTCTTCACTTCGTTTCCAAAAGAAATGTTCCCAAAGGCACTCCCTAAAGAGCCTCCTGCTGCATAATCTCTATCTCAGAAACTGCTGTATGGGGAACCCAGTCCACTATACTATACCACATATCTCTTGGAATAATACGAAATATCATTTTGTGTGTTTTTAAACTTTAGGTAAATGGTATTGTGTTATACATATTCTACAATTTCCTTTTTTCCCTTCAAATTATGTTTTTGAGGTTTATTCATGTAAACTCATGTAGCCCTAATTTGTTTATGTTAACTGATTTTTGGAAAATACCACAATGTACTTATTTATCCTCCTATTAATGAGAATTTGGGTTTTTTTCCAATTTTTTATAATTATAATTTTGCTGAGTCTTTGTATATACCTACTTGTTCACACATACAAGAGCATATATATATATATATGCCTAACAGAAAAATTACAATAAAATAGGGTATGTCCATTCTCAACTTTATTAGATGTTGCATTTCTCTGAATACTAGTAGAGTTGAATAAATGGCCATTTTTTTCTCTAATTGCCTATTTATCTCTTTGCCTATTTTTTTCCATTGAATTCCTGATCTTTCCCTAATTGAGCTTTAAAAATGTACATTCCTGATACTATTTTTTGTCAGATATATGGTTTGAAATATTTTCTCCCATTCTGTGGCTTTCCTTTTAATTTTGTCTTCTTTATAAAGAAGCCTCAAACTTTAATGCAGTCAAATTTATTTATCTTCTTTCCTTCATGGCCTATGCATTATCTGTTTTATTTAGAAAAATTTTCCCCACCTCAAGTCTTAAAAGTGTTTTTCTTGAAAGCATTGCGGCTTTTTTTTTTTTCTTTTTTGTTTGCGGTACACGGGCCTCTCACTGTTGTGGCCTCTCCCGTTGCGGAGCACAGGCTCCGGACACGCAGGCTCAGCGGCCATGGCTCACGGGCCCAGCCGCTCTGCGGCATGTGAGATCTTCCCGGACCGGGGCACGAACCTTCACACTAATTGGTAATGCCGCTTCTGTGTGTGTGTGGTGTGTGTGTGTGTGTGTGTGTGTGTGTGTGTGTGTGCTGGGCTCTCTGTTCTGTTCAGTCTATTTGTCTATCCCTGGACTAAAAGTCAAATCCCTTTCCTTTGTTCTTCTTTAAAATTATCTTGGCTATTCTCAACATTTTATACCAAGTGAAGTTTAGACTCAACCTGTTAACTTCCACCAAATAAAATTCTGTTTGGATTTTTATTGGAATTGCATAACATTTTAATATATTATATTAATTTGGGGATAATTGATATCTCTACAATATTGACTTTTCCATTTATGAAAATGATATGTCTTTATGAATGATATGTCTTTAGAGAGATTCTTTTTTACCATATATATGCCCAAGTCCACTTTTTCAATATTGTGATACACCCAAGGGAGTATGGAAGTGAAGGAGTAGGCGATACATATGCAGTTCCTGTTTTCTCTTTCAGTATAAATAGATTAAATTTGGCACAAACGTGATTTGAAAGAAGTGCGGTGCTTTCAGAATGATGGATGCCATAGTAAAGGAACTAGGTAGCAGCATTTGAAATTATCTAAAAGGCTGAGAAATCCAACAAAGGAAGTACAGTTATTAGATTCAAAAGAATTATAAAAAGGCTTTAAACATTAGGTGAGAAAGACAAAGTAAAAAGACTGGTCTTACCTACTGGGAGCCTTAAAGTTTGGCAGATTGATATCATTTATCCATTAAACAAATATTCATTGGGTACCTCCTATTTTCCAGACAATGTTCTGGCACTGGGGGAAGAATAGGAAATCAAATAAAACTGCTACCTTATGTTAATCCACTCAGGGGAGGGACTCCTTAAAAACTTAATAAGTACTAAGCACCCATTTTATAAAAATATTATAATCACTCTTTCAATCCATAAGGTGCTTATGAGTAGATTAAGCATCTTAAGATCACTAGAGCAATAATCAGTGCTATGTGGCATGGTCCAAACTATCAATGCAATTAAAGTTTTGAGAAGAACAATAATTGGAAATTGATTGAGAGTCATAATAGGTTTCCTAGAAGAACTGTGTCTTGTGCTGGGTATTGAGGACAAGTAGGATTTGGTAGGTAGATAGGAATGTGGAAAGTGTTGTAGGTGAGAACAGTAGCATTAAAAACAAAACAAAACAAAACACAACTGAGATGAGATCCCCATGTGATGTGAGTAGACAGGGAGAACTCAACATTCCTGGAAAAGAGAATCGTGTTGGGTAAGAGAAGGTGAGTTTTGGGTAAATCAGGTGAGGCCAGATAGTGGAGGTGTTTGATCACCAGCAGAGGAGTTTGACATGGCTGCAGAGACCAATTATAGACTATCGTCCTCTTTTCCCTCCTCCTTCTCTGATTTCTCCTTTTTTTCTTAGACCAGGAAACTGACATGATAAAATCAAACTTATGAGTTATTAGCCTAATATTGATATAGAGGAAGCATTGGAAAGTGAAGAGACAAGGATGTGGAAACAATTACACTGAGCCTGATAAGGCAGAAGCTTCTAAGGCAGAAGACAGCATGGTCCCTACATCATGAAACTTACAGTCACAATGTGGAGGCAAGACTAATGTATCTAACACTAAATTAATAAATGCTCATAATGCTGATGTTGGCTGGAAGCTTCTGCCCTTTGGCTTGAACCCCCAGATCCAGACCTGGTTGAATTTCAAAAGCCTTCTCCTGCTTTCTGCAAGTCCCCAGAGGCTTCTACCTTTCATGATCACTTTGTCTATAGCACCTGCATCCATGTGTGCTCCTTTCTGTTCCCCCCACCCTTGACAATCTACACCCAAAACCCT